>NC_045601.1:137040124-139605957 GCF_009762305.2 Zalophus californianus
TTCTATTTTTCTTCTTGCTTAAGATTGGGCTTCCACTGAGATAAGGAACATTGTCTAATTTGTTTTGGCAAAACAGCTGGCCTTTTGCCTTAAGTAGGTGTTTAAAAATGGAATTAAAATGTTTTATATCAGCCTTCTATTTTTGGCCTCCTTACAAAATTTCCTGATGAGAGAACAAGGGGAGCTTGATTTCACCTATAAGTTTACTTTAGGAGGCCGGCATGTGCTAGCAGAATGTTGCTTGACCTGGTTCTTGGGCTCTAGTCTGTGTCGTGCCAGTCACTGCCTGTTTGAGCGCAGAAAAGTCTATTCAAGGGGCGCCTGGGTGGCTCAGTCGGTTAAGCGTCTGCCTTCGACTCAGGTCATGATCCTGGCGTCCTGGGATCGAGCCCCGCATCGGGCTCCCCACTTGGCGGGGAGCCTGCTTCTTCCTCTCCCTCTGCAGCTCCCCCTGCTTGTGTTCTCTGTGTGTGTGTCAAATGAAATCTTAAAAAAAGAAAGAAAGAAAGAAATTCTGTTCATTCCTCAGTGCCCAGTTTCCTCACTGGTAAAAGGGGAATGACAAAACCAGCCGAAAGGGTGTGGTGCGTGGTCAACAAGATGATGTTTGTGAGAGCCTCAGGTGCATTAGCATTGCTAGAGTAACAGGTTTCAATTTGTTTTCAGAGTTGGAAAGATCCTTCCTCTATAACAAACTAGTTTATAATGAGTGTGCAGTAATTCACATAGATTTATTGGTTCCAAGGTGCGAGTACTGTACTCGAGGCCTTTTACTCTGTCCTTGCAGGAAAGGGGTACTAGTCATCACTCCTTTGTCATTTCGGCCTCATTTGAATTTTTGAGCGCAGCATAAAATAAAAAGCACCGTGTCATTCAGGGCATGGTGTAGACCACAGTGCCTGCCTCCTGCCCATTTGGAGCATGTATTGTTATGTTTTCGGATCAGAGGCAGAAGTTGATGTGATTATCGAAGGAACATCTTGAGCCGCCTGAACTGTCAAAACGGAAACAGTTAGCCTGAACTGGGTAGGTGGGCACTCAAGTTTACCGTGTTCTTTTGAGGTCTGATTTCTGCCTCCCCGCCTCCAACTTTGGTAGCCAGAGGTAGGACCCGTGGCCTCTGCTGTCCCAGGCCCTGCAGGAATCTGTGTAACAAGGAAAGGTTGAAAAGATGGGAAGTTTTGTGTTTGCTTGTTTTGTTTCTCAGAATTTAAGTAACAACATCATACTCTGGGGGACTCTGAAAAGTTTTGTCTCTGTTGCTCAAAGAGGATACGATTTTGGGTCAGTGAGGGGGAGTGCTTCAGCCTGGGTGGGCCCATATGGTCAGAAGAAAGGAAGATGGAGGGACGCCTGGGTGGCTCAGTTGGTTAAGCGTCTGCCTTCGGCTCAGGTCATGATCCCAGCGTCCTGGGATTGAATCCTGGGATGGGCTCCCTGCTCAGAGGGGAGTCTGCTTCTCCCTCTGCTCCTCACCCCACTTGTGCTCTCCCTCTCTCTCTCAAATAAGTAAATAAAATCTTTAAAAAAATTAAAAAAAATCCAAAGTAACAAAATATTAAAAACATTAAAAAAAAAAAAGGAAGGAAGTTGCTTGACAGGGGCCCCCTAATGCCAGTAGGATCGTCGGGGAGCCTTACCCCAAAGTTTCTATCATTTGTCTTGATTTGTTCTCTCTCCCCTTTACATGAGGAGGGGAGGGAGTCTTCCTTCCTTACCCCGTTTCTCGGTTCACTGTGTCAATGTCTCACACGGCTGAACTATTTATCTTCAGTCACTAATGCTTATCAGGGCAGTCAAAAAAGCGCCTTTTGGTCTTCAGATAAAATCTGGAAGTTTTAACATATTACTAATTAGCCTCATTGGAATTAAGAAAGCACTGGATATGAATAACGATGGGGAATAAAGTAAGAAGTGACTTTCTGTGAGGATCATCTGCTTTTAGTATAGCCTGAAAAAGTCTATAAAAGAGTAGTTTTAGAGTTTTTCTTTTCTTTTCTTTTTTAATGGCATGCCTTGGCTGGCCAAATGTTTCCTGCCACGAGCAGAGCTTATCTGCTCTCCATCTCTCCCTGTTCGCTCATGCTGTTCCTTTTCCCCAGTGTCCTCTCTGTCGGCTTCCCACACTTCTGCCCAGACTCTTCCCTGTTCTCCAGGGCGGGGCTCGCAAAGCTGCCTCCCTGGGGCCACGTGGCACCCACTGTCTGGTAGACATGACTGACTTCTCCTAATGCCACGTGAAGTGTTATGTTCTATTCATTGTTGTATTGCCAGCACCTCATAACGAACCTGGTAGGTAATAGGACCTTAATACCTGTTTGCTGAATGAGTGCCTTCATTCAGGGTAGGAACCCTCTCCTAAAGGTGGAAGACTGGAGGAGACAGACCATCCATTGAGCCTGATGGGGGAGAAGGGAAGTGCCAGTGGAGAGGGTGTGTCACCTTGAGTGACATTTTGGACAGGAGGAGCTGCTCATCAGGTGAAGAAGGTGGGGAGGGAATGGCATGGGTATGTGGAGAACCAGGGGAATTTGTGAAGGAGAAATTTGGAGTGCCTGAAAATAGTTTCGTATGGCTGGTACTTAGATGCAAAGTGAAAAGGGGGCAGAAGGTGAATCTGAAAAGGTAAGGAGGTTATATGCTACTTTGAATTTTGTGCCAAATAAAAAAGTCGCTGAGGTGGCATTGGATCTCGTAAGGTCATTTGATTCAGTGAGTCATTATTTCATTAATTTTATGTAACAATTACTTCACAGTAAATGGGTGCGTCTGTTGGTCTGTGTTTGAAACAAAAGTTTGCTGGGATCACAAATTAAGATCTTAGAAGTTTTAGGGGATTCTATCTGACCTAGGAGTCATAATTTAACCCTAAATGGTCTATATCATGAAACAGCTTTATAGCCCAATCTGTATTTTAATGAGCCTTTTCTGATATATCAGCTACTCAACATTTAAAAATGTGATTAAACTTAGATATTTTTCTATAATGACTACTTCTGTGAAGATATGAGGTACCATATACAAAATACTTAGTACCAAGTACCTTGCCTGCACACACTAGGTGCTCAACACTATCATCTGTTTCTTCCCCCAACTGGCCAGACCTGAGGAAGCTTCCACTTTATGAACTTTTAGGAGAAACTGTAAAAACAAACAAACAAACAAAAAAACCCCACAACACCCCATCTCCAAGTGTCTATTTGTTGAGATATCCGCTAATTCTTTGGTAAGAGTTTGGAATTTCCTTGGTGATTTTAAACAAGATTTCCTCTACTAAATGTGCTCATTGTGTGAGTCTTAGATCACTAGGGCTGATCTGATGTGAGCATAGACTCTTCAAAGCCTTGGTGGGACTACCTGTCTTAGCAGTTGCTTACATTTAAAAATAGTTCTAGCCCCTGGCACCTCAAGGTTTCAGTGAATCATGCTGAGACACTCTAGACATGCAAGAATATGTTTTTCTCTTGGATTTGTAGGTGGGCAGCAGGTTTACCTGATGTCTACCGGTGCCTATGAAGGCCGAGGAGGAATTGAGATGCCAGGTTGGAAAATGAAAACTTGAACTACGTGTTTGCTGGGTACTGTCCAGGAGTATTGCATGCCTTTGGTTTGTTCTGATTAAATTCCAAGGTGATACAATCATCCGGCTGTTAAAAATAATTAATTGTCTTGTTTTCTACTTAGAAGAGTAATGCTTCCGGATTTGCAAGTCTGAATTCTTTTGCAGTGGGCCACTGGGACACAACCATTGTTACTGGACTGAGCCTTTAAGGTGAGCAGGACAGCTCACCGGGTCACATTGTCAAGGCACCTTTCAGAGAGCATTTATTTCTTTGGAGATGTGAGATTTTTCCAAACCCCAATTACTAGAAGTAATAGAATTATTAACCCGCTTGGACAAAAACAAAGCAAAGCCATACCAAATATAAAAAGTAGAGATTTTTAAGATCACATTTCCTAATGATATATTCCAATTAAATTGGAAATCAATAATAAAAATATAACCTCCCAAAATACCACTTGAAACTAAGAAATGCTCTCCCAGATAAACCTTTGATCAAGAGTAGATTAAAAAGAGGGCGCCTGGGTGGCTCAGTTGGTTAAGCGACTGCCTTCAGCTCAGGTCATGATCCTGGAGTCCCGGGATCGAGTCAGGCATCGGGCTTCCTGCTCAGCGGGGAGTCTGCTTCTCCCTCTGACCCTCTTCCCTCTCATGCTTTCTATCTCTCATTCTCTCTCTCTCTCAAATAAATAAATAAAATCTTTAAAAAAAAAAAAGAGTAGATTAAAAAGAAATAGTACATTCTTTAGAAAGCAGTAAAAATTATACTTTGTACCTCAATTTTTAGGGCATAGTATATACCCAAAACTTGACTCAAAGGAAAACATAAAGCAGTAAATATACATATGTAGTATATGTTACATATATAATATATATTTTATTCATGAAGAAAAGATTAATAGAACACCTGCTTCCCTCAAAAAGAAAAAAAAAAGGTACTAATGAAGTTAAAAGTTAGAATTAATAGAATAGAAAAAAAAGCATAAAGGCTAAATAAGACAAAAAATTGGGAAAAGTAAAAATATTCAAGATTATGATTGAGGAGACACACAAGCGCAGTGGCAGGAGGGTGCAAAAGAATTATAAGAAATATATACGAAAACTGTGCAAAACTCTATAGAAACACATTTGAAAATATAGAAGAAACAGACAGTTTGTAACTAAAATGTAAATGACCAATATCGACTCATGTAGAAGATTCAAACAGGTCATTGGAAGTCTCAATTTGTTCCTGTTGTCCTGTCCCATTTGACGTTGGTTCTGGGCTTTATGATTTTAACATGCACTGAAATAGAATGGGATGGTAACCCTCTACCTTATAATGTCAGGTTGTGCTGTGGTCTCTAATTGTGTGATGTGTGTGTTGTGAAGAATGTTTTTACTTTAACACATGCTTAACTATAACCCTGTATCCCCCCCCCAGTTCTCTCCAAATGCAAGTTAGCTTGCACCCCCTTTAAAGGACAGCATGTAGATTGCTTGCTAATAAAATGAAACGCGTTCCTACGTTGGTGGCTAAGGACCACTAACTGCTCCCAGGCCTGCTGGTGGTGGGACAAGTACTCAGTGCTGCGAGTCCTGCTCACAGGTGTACCAGATGGTTGTACCATCTCCTCTCCACCCCGCCCCGTGGCCTACAAAAAACACGAAGCTGCCCGGCTGACTTCAATGCAAAGTGTGGGAAGTCTGAATGTTCTAGGTGCAGTGGTTTTGTCATTTTTTTGTGGTGCAAATCAAAAACTAATTGTTTAATAACTTTAAAATTTACTTGGGAATAATCCCCCTTTTGCAGAAAATGAGCTAAAGAGGTGCAAAGTTTCATGAAAAATTGAGTACTGAATTTCTGTTTCTTAAGAAAGATGGAAATGAGGGGCGCCTGGGTGGCTCAGTCAGTTAACTGTCTGACTTTGGCTCAGGTCATGATCTCAGGCTCCTGGGATGGAGTCCTGTGTCCTGCTCCCTGCTCAGTGGGGGTCTGCTTCTCCCTGTGCCCCTCCCCCTGCTCCTTCTCTCTTTCTCTCTTGCTCACTCACTCTCTCTCAAATAAATAAATAAAATCTAAAAAAAAAAATGGTGATGAATATGTAAGTCACATATTTACTGAAGCAACATCCATATCTACTTTAAAAATTTGTAATTATTTTAAGAATGCTTTGCCCAAAGATCATGATTTAACATCTGCAGCCACAGAAGTTGCCATTAAATTTTATTCTGTGAAGCATGACTTTTCATTTAGGTCAAATGGCTCTTCTAAATCTGTTTTCATGCATTTTCGACTTTAAGTTTGCTTATGCACATACAAAAAGTGACGCTGTTGCTATTGATCTGTTGGCTCCATTAGCAGATGAGTTAACACACAGACTATACTAGTTTCATATAAATGTTACCAGATGCTAGAAAAAGAAAATCAATTAAATTTTGTACCTGAATGGTGTAATTATTTTTGTATAATTCAGAAAAGCCTTTAGAAAAATCATTCCCCTGAAGTTTAAATATTTAATATTACTGTGAATTCTATTTAAATTTGTTTTAAAAGTTTACCATCAAAAAATGAAATTTATATATGTATATATATTTTTATTTTTAAGAAAGGGAGGGAGGGGAAGGGGCAGAGGGAGAGAGAGAATCTTTTTTTTTTTTAAGATTTTATTTATTTATTTGACAGAGAGAGACAGCGAGAGAGGGAACACAAGCAGGGGGAGTGGGAGAGGAAGAAGCAGGCTTCCCGCTGAGCAGGGAGCCCGATGCGGGGCTCGATCCCAGGACCCTGGGATCATGACCTGAGCTGAAGACAGACGCTTAACAACTGAGCCACCCAGGCGCCCCTGAAATTTATATTTTTAACAGCTGTATTGAGGTAAAATTTATGTACCAGAAGTTTTACCCATTTTAAGTGCACAGTTGGAAGACTTGGTAAACTTGTGCAGTCGTACAGATATCACTGCCATTCAGTTTTAGAACACTTCTAGTCACCCCCTGCAGAAACTGCCTGGTGCCCCTCTGGAGCCAACCCCCATATTCACATTCAGCCCCTGGCAAGTGCTGAAAATGAGAAAAATGCTTTTTCGGTGAGAACACAAATAAGGATTTTGGTGGGGCACAATGTCAAATTATACATAATGGAATTACTAGAATAAGAAATCTGTGGAACAAATAAAATCTTAAAAAAAAAAATGGCCTGATCTTGTCTGGGCCTCTGGGTGGCTCAGTCTGTCAAGCATCTGCCTTCCACTCGGGTCATGATCTCAGGGTCCTGGGAAAGACCCCAAGGTTGGGCTCCCTGCTCAGCGGGGAGTCTTCTTCTTCTTCCTCACCCTCTGCCCTTCCCCCCGGCTTGTGCTTTCTCTCTCTCTCACAAAATAAATAAAATCTTAAAAAAAGGAAATCCATGGAAGAGAAATGTGCATATATAATTGCATTTCTTTCAAACAAAACTGCAATGAAAATAGAAATAACAGCCAAATTTTACAAATATTTTTCTACATACACTAAGTTGGTGAACTACAACATTTTTGTGATGAAACTTATGTCCAGTATGAAAAGTCCTTTAGCATGCAGCATGTGTTTTCTGTCCTTGCATCTCATTATCAATCAGATTTTACAAATATTTTGAGTCTTTGAAGACTGCTTTGTAAATCAGTGCTAATCGATAGTATTGACCATTTTTTTTTGCAAAGGAGTCCTCTAAATTTGTATTTTGTTTGAGATCAGTTAGAAATTTTTAATCAAAGTATTAGTTAACAGAGCAAGCAAAACAAATATTCAGGTTTTGAAGTTTTACAAATTGCAGTTATGGAAAACAAAGCTTGCAAACAGGAAGGTACTAGAATTGATCCTTATAAGGTAGGGACTGAGCAATGTAAATGATAAGAATTCAAATACAGTATACAGGGTTTAATTTTGAAATTTTATAGCTGCATTTAGAATATCTGGACTTGAGGGAAGATTCTACATTTGTGTTTTCCTCAAGAATTCAAAATAGATTGAATTTTAGAAGGTCTGTGATTTCAAGGTACCTAACTTTGATGAAACAGTAAGAATGATAAATAGAATTCATTTGAAGACTTTTTTTGCATAAATATTTCTCCAAGAAAGATATTAAAAACTACAAAAAATACAGTATCTTTTAAAATACTTTGGCTCAAATAATTACATGTCTCATTATAAAAATAAAAATTAAGAATATACTCCATGCAGTAGAATTTTCTTACTGGCATTTGGGCACTGAAGAGAAAATATCTCTTAATTAAAAATATTATGGTCTACAGAAAAGAGTCTATTGAAGGGTTCAATAATTTCAAATGTATTAACTATGAAATATACCTTTGAAGAACAGTGCAGGAATTTTTATAAAAAAATAAAAAATAAGATTATATTGAAAATATAACATCTTTCATAAGAATAGCAATGACTCAGTATTAGTAACAAACTGATTCAGTACTTGAATATGCACCAAGAATTTCCCTTGCCGTATTTTTAATATTAACATAAACCAATATAAAGAACTTTAAAAATTGTTTTAATGAATACAAACATGTTATTTTATTTATTTAAAGTTTTATTTCTGAAAACAATTTCTGAATTGAACCATTCTGTCAGTCCACCAATATATTTGTCCACAAATCAACTATTTTGTCAACCACAATATATTTTAAAAGTTATTTGATTTTAATTTTTTTAAAATAATTTATTTATTTGACAGAGAGAGACATAGTGAGAGAGGGAGCACAAGCAGGGGGAATGGGAGAGGGAGAAGCAGGCTTCCGCCGAGCAGGGAGCCCAATGAGCCCCATGCAGGGCTTGATCCCAGGACCCTGGGATCAGGACCTGAGCTGAAGACAGATGCTTAATGACTGAGCTACCCAGGTGCCCCTTGATTTTAATAGTTTATTAGCATCTTCTCTCATTCTCAGAGTGTCCTGGTTTGAATGAGAAATTTTATGGTCATTCTGTCTTTGTTGTTGTTGTTGTTGTTATCTTAATCACCATACAGTACATCATTAGTTTTTGATGTAGTGTTCCATGATTCATTGTTTGTGCATAACACCCAGTGCTCCATGCAGAACATGCCCTCTTTAATACCCATCACCAGGCTAACCCATCCTCCCACCCCCTCCCCTCTAGAACCCTCAGTTTGTTTTTCAGAGTCCGTCGTTTCTCATGGTTCATCTGGTCATTTGGTTTTTAAGAGTCAGATAATTAGGGGCGCCTGGATGGCTCAGTTGGTTAAGCGTCTGCTCTGGTCATGATTCCCTGGTCCTGGAATAGAGCCCTGTGTGGTTGTGGTCGGGCTCCCTGCCCAGCGGGGAGTCTGCTTCTCCCTCTGCTGCTCCCCCTGCTCATGCACGCTCTTTCTCTCTTGCGTGTGCACGAGCATGCTCTCTCTCCAATAAATAAAATCTTAAAAAGTCAGATAATTATACTTTTATTTAAACATTTCCAGATCATAGAAAAAGATAAGTACCTCCCCAATTCACTTTATGAAGCTAGCATACCTTTAATACCAGTATAAGACAATACAATATGGTCAAGATGGTATTATTGCAGGATATAAATTTGGTTCAATATGAGAAAATCCAGCTACCGAATCCATTATATCAAAAATTTAAAAGAAAAGTAACATGATCATATTAGTCGTTACTGAGAAGACATTTAGTAGACTTCAGTAGTGCTCCTAATAAAACTCTTAAGGAGGAATAGAAGGAAACTAGGCATAATAAAGACTATTCGTGAAAAACTAACAATAGCTTTATTTTTTAAAATTAATTAATTAATTAATCTATCTGACAGAGAGAGACACAGTGAGAGAGGGAACACAAGCAGAGTGGCAGAGGGAGAAGCAGGCCTCCTGCTGAGCAGAGAGCCCGATGCGGGGCTTGATCCCAGGACCCTGGGATCATGACCTGATTCGAAGGCAGAGGCTTAACAACTCAGCCACCCAGGCACCCCACAACAGCTTTATTTTATATGGCGAAATATAATTAAATAAGGATCTAGATTAGAATGCCTACGACCAGCATTTTCTTTATCATTGTCTTTAATATTATAGGAAATGCAACAAGACAAATTATATTGCTGATCTATTTACTGTAATGGAAGAGATTTAAAAAAACATTTTCTTGTTGCTGAGATGACTGTGTATACACCCCCGAACGTGAGACTAAATTAGAAACAGAACAGCCACTCTAGTAGAATTAATAAACTGTATGGGGAGATGGTTGGATGTGAGATAAATGTAGAAATTGAAAGCTTTTCTCTAAGTAATGAGTTCTAAGAAATGGAGGAATTATTCCCCTAAGTAATAAAACCATAAAAATATACATAATATATGTTTCCCCACAGTTCAAAAATAGAATAGCTACATGGGTTTTTATATAAAATGATCATAAAGTTTTATATTGATAAAATACCCTTTTGAAGCTAAGAAAAATATGAAATACAGGAATATTATCAAGGCACTATAATCAAGACAGTATTGGCCTAGCAACTGACAAATAGACCCTTGGAACAGAATAGATTCAGAAATAGATCATTCAGATCTTTGGGAAACCTTCTTAATCAAGACTGGAAACCCCAAATTAATATCTAAAATATATAAAGAACTCTTCAAGTCATCATCAAAAAAAACAAAGTTCAATTTAAAAAAAATGGGCAGAGGACCTGAATAGACATTTTCCCAAAGAAGACATGCAGATGGCCAACAGGCACTTGGAAAGATTCTCAACATCACTCATCATCAGGGAAATGCAAATCAAAAGCCACAGTGAGATCTCATTTCACACCAATCAGAATAGCTAGTGTCAAAAAGACAAGAAATAACAAGTGTTGGTGAGGATATGGAGAAAAGGGAACCCTCATGCACTGTTGGTGGGATTGTGAATTGGTGCAGCCAATGTGGAAAATAGTATGGAGGTTCCTCAAACAATTAAAAATAGAGCTATCATATGATCTAGTAATCACACTACTGGGTATTTATCTGAAGAAAATAAAAACATTAATTTAAAAAGATGTGCACCCCTATGTTTACTGAAGCGTTATTTACAGTAACCAATACAGAGAAGCAACCTAAGTGTCCATCAATAGATGAGTGGGGAAAGAAGAGGTGGTATACATGTAATGGAATATTACTCAGCCATAAAAAAAAAATAAGATCTTCCCATTTCCAACAACATGGGTAGATCTAGAGAGCATAATGCTAAGTGAAATAAGTAAGACAGTGAAAGATGAATACCATATGATTTCACTTATATGTGAAATCTAAAGAACGACAAATGAACAATCAAAAAAAAAAAAAACAAAAAAAACCCAGACTCTTAAATACAGAGAACAAACTGGTGGTTGCCTGGGGGTGGGGGGCAGCTGGGCAAAGTAGGTGAGGGGGATTAAGAGCTACAGACTTCTAGTTATAAAGTCAATAAGTCACAGGGAGGAACAGTGCAGCATAGGGAACATAGCCAATAAAACTGTAATAACATCGTGTGGTGACTGAGGGTAACTGGACTTACTGTGGTGGGCATTATGTAAAGTATATAATTGTCAAATCACTCTGTTGTACAGCTGAAAGTAAGATAGGTGAACTGCACTTCAGTGAATTTAGAAAAGACTGGAAACCCCAGAAGCTGATTAAGAAAAAGGAGGCATATCTAAATATGTATAACCAAAAACCATTTTGTAAAGTAGTAACAAAATAAACCAAGACATCAAGAATTAACAAGATTGATAAACCCCTGGCCAGACCCACCAAAAAGAAAAGAGAAATGACCCAAATCAACAAAATCATGAATGAAAGAGGAAAGATCACAACCAACACCAAAGAAATACAAACAATTATAAGAACATATTATGAGCAACTCTATGCCAGCAAATTAGATAATCTGGAAGAAATGGATGCATTCCTAGAGATGTATCAACTACCAAAATTGAACCAGGAAGAAATAGAAAACCTGAACAGACCTATAACCACTAAGGAAATTGAAGTCAGTCATCAAAAATCTCCCAACAAACAAAAGCCCAGGGCCAGATGGCTTCCCAGGGGAATGCTACCAAACATTTAAAGAAGGATTAATACCTATCCTTCTGAAACTGCTCCAAAAAATAGAAATGGAAGGAAAACTTCCAAACTTGTTTTATGAGGCCACCATTACCTTGATCCCCAAACCAGACAAAGGAGAATTACAGACCAATATCCTTGATGAACATGGATGCAAAAATTCTCACCAAAATACTAGCCAGTAGGATCCAACAGCACATTAAAAGGATTGTTCACCACGACCAAGTGGGATTTATCCCTGGGCTGCAAGGTTGGTTCAATATCCGCAAATCAATCAATGTGATACAATACATTAATCGAAGAAAGAACAAGAACCATATGATCCTCTCAAGAGATGCAGAAAAAGCATCTGACAAAGTACAGCATCCTTTCTTGATCAAAACTCTTCAGAGTGTAGGGATAAAAGGTACATACCTCAATATCATAAAAGCCATCTATGAAAAACCCACAGAGAATATCATTCTCAATGGGGAAAAGCTGAGAGCTTTCCCCCTAAGGTGAGGAACACAGCAGGGATGTCCACTATCACCACTGCTATTCAACACAGTACTAGAAGTCCTAGCCACAGCAATCAGACAACAAAAAGAAATCAAAGGCATCCAAATCGGCAAAGAAGAAGTCAAACTCTCACTCTTTGCAGATGATATGATACTTTATGTGGAAAACCCAAAAGACTCCACCCCAAAACTGCTAGAACTCCTACAGGAATTCAGTAAAGTGGCAGGATATAAACTCAATGCACAGAAATCAGTGGCATTCCTATACACCAACAACAAGACAGAAGAGAGAGAAATTAAGGAGTTGATCCCATTTACAACTGCACCCAAAACCATAAGATACCTAGGAATAAATCTAACCAAAGAGGCAAAGGATCTGTACTCAGAAAACTATAAAATACTCATGAAAGCACTTGAGGAAGATACAAAGAAATGGAAAAACGTTCCATGCTCATGGATTGGAAGAACAAATATTGTGAAGATATCAATGCTTCCTAGAGCAATCTACACATTCAATGCAATCCCCATCAAAATACCATCCACTTTTTTTCAAAGAAATGGAACAAATAATCCTAAAATTTGTATGGAACCAGAAAAGACCCCGAATAGCCAGAGGAATTTTGAAAAAGAAAAGCAAAGCTGGTGGCATCACAATTCCAGACTTCAAGCTCTATTACAAAGTTGTCATCATCGAGACAGTATGGTACTGGCACAAAAAGAGACACATAGATCAATGGAATAGAATAGAGAGCCCAGAAATGGACCCTCAACTCTGTGGTCAACTCATCTTCGACAGAGCAGGAAAGCATGTCCAATGGAAAAAAGACAGTCTCTTCAACAAATGGTGCTGGGAAAATTGGACAGCCACATGCAAAAGAATGAAACTGGACCATTTCCTTACACCACACACAAAAATACTCAAAATGGTTGAAAGACCTAAATGTGAGACAGGAGGCCATCAAAATCCTAAAGGAGAACACAGGCAGCAACGTCTTTGACCTCAGCCGCAGCAACTTCTTCCTAGAAACATCGCCAAAGGCAAGGGATGCAAGGGCAAAAATGAACTATTGGGACTTCATCAAGATGAAAAGCTTTTGCACAGCAGAAGAAACAGTCAGCAAAACCAAAAGACAACCGACAGAATGGGAGAAAATATTTGCAAATGACATATCAGATAAAGGGCTAGTATCCAAAATCTATAAAGAACTTCTTAAACTCAACACCCAAAGAACAAGTGATCCAATCAAGAAATGGGCAGAAGACATGAACACACATTTTTCCAAAGAAGACATCCAAATGGCCAGCAGACACATGAGAAAGTGCTCAACATCTCTCAGCATCAGGGAAATCCAAATCAAAACCTCAATGAAAGATCACCTCACACCAGTCGGAATGGCTAAAAATAACAAGTCAGGAAACGACAGATGTTGGCAAGGATGCGGAGAAAGGGGAACCCTCCTACACTGTTGGCGGGAAAGCAAGCTGGTGCAGCCACTCTGGAAAACAGTATGGAGGTTCCTCAAAAAGTTGAAAATAGAGCTACCATACGATCCAGCAATTGCACTACTGGGTATTTACCCCAAAGATACAAATGTAGGGATCCGAAGGGGTACATGCACCCCGATGTTTATAGCAGCAATGTCCACAATAGCCAAACTGTGGAAAGAGCCAAGATGTCCATCGACAGATGAATGGATAAAGAAGAGGTGGTATATATATATACAATGGAATATCATGCAGCCATCAAAAGGAATGAGATCTTGCCATTTGCAATGACGTGCATGGAACTGGAGGATGTTATGCTGAGCGAAATAAGTCAATCAGAGAAAGACATGTATCATATGACCTCACTGATATGAGGAATTCTTAATCTCAGGAAAGAAACTGAGGGTTGCTGGAGTGGTGGGGGGTGGGAGGGATGGGGTGGCTGGGTGATAGACATTGGGGAGGGTATGTGCTATGGTGAGTGCTGTGAATTGTGCAAGACAGTTGAATCACAGATCTGTACCTCTGAAACAAATGATACATTGTATGTTAAAGAAAAAAAAAAGAAAGAAGATAGGAGGGGAAGAATGAAGCGGGGGAATCGGAGGGGGAGACGAACCATGAGAGACGATGGGCTCTGAAAAACAAACTGAGGGATCTAGAGGGGAGGGGGGTGGGGGATGGGTTAGCCTGGTGATGGGTATTAAAGAGGGCATGTTCTGCGTGGAGTACTGGGTGTTATGCACAAACAATGAATCATGGAACACTACATCAACAACTAATGATGTAATGTATGGTGATTAACATAACATAATAATAAAAAAAAATAAACCAAGACATCAGCTTTGTTTGGAAAAAGTGTTTGTAAAATATATTTCAGGCAAAAGTGTTAATATCTATAATTTAAAAAGAGCTCTTACAAATGGATAGGAAAAAATATAAACTAAAGCAAAATGGACAAAGAATATGAATAAATAATCCACAGATCTGAGATAAATGGTAGGTGTGTGTGTGTGCACGTGCTTAAATGAGCACAGAGAAAAATGCTTACAAGACACATAGGCTGTTAACTTTAGCACATGGTGAGTGAGGGGCTGATGTGGGAAGTGAAAACCAGGCTATGACACACTTCTTTTTTTTTTTTCTTTTTATTAACATATAATGTATTACTTGTTTCAGGGGTACAGGTCTGTGACTCATCAGCCTTACAAAATTCACAGTGCTCACCATAGCACATACCCTCCCCAGTGTCCATCACCCAGCCACCCCATCCCTCACACCCCCCACCACTCCAGCAACCCTCAGTTTGTCTCCTGAGATTAAGAGTCTCTTATGGTTTGTCTGCCTCTCTGGTTTTGTCTTGTTTCATTTCTTCCCTCCCTTCTGATCATCTGCCTTGTTTCTCAAATTCCACATATCAGTGAGATCATATGATAATTGTCTTTCTCTGATTAACTTATCTCGCTTAGCCCAATACCTTCTAGTTCCATCCATGTCATTGCAAATGGCAAGATTTCATTTTTTGATGGCTGAGTAGTATTCCACTGTGTGTGTGTGTGTGTGTGTGTGTGTGTGTGTGTGTGTGTGTGTGTAATATATATATATTTACCACATCTTCTTTATCCATTCATCTGTCAGTGGACATCTGGGCTTTTTCCATAGTTTGGCTACTGTGGACATTGCTGTTATACACATTGGAGTGCAGATACCCCTTCAAATCACTATGCTTACATCCTTTGGATAAATACCTAGTAATTTAATTGCTGGGTTGTAAGGTAGCTCTATTTTCAGCTTTTTGAGGAGCCTCCACACTGTTTTCCAGAGTGGCTGCACCAGCTTGCATTCCCACCAACAGTGTAGGAGGGTTCCCCTTTCTCTGCATCCTCGCCAACATCTGTCGTTTCCTGACTTGTTTATTTTAGCCATTCTGACTGGTGTGAGGTGGTATCTCATTGAGGTTTTGATTTGGATTTCCCTGATGCCAAGTGATGTTGAACACTTTTTCATGCGTCTGATGGCCATTTGGATGTCTTCTCTGCAGAAATGTCTGTTCATGTATGACACACTTCTGACAGACCACCAAGGAAGATAGAAATAATTTGAGTGCTTGCTAGTTGCCATAGTTGAGGAATAAAGAGAAAGCTGAGTGAGAAGAGGAAGGAAAGACTTATGCATCTGAAGAGAAAGGACTCTGGGCAGTCAATCATTTTCTCCACCACTGGCCTTACAAGATTGTTAATTACCTGCAACTAGGTGGCACAGTGACTTCTGTGAGATAAGTAGAGGTAAGTGGGTCAGGCATAATATGGAAAAGGGCACTTTGCAAAGACATGTCACATAACCGCAATTGTTACTTAAACTGGTCTTCATATATTTGCTAATCTCTGATTCCTCTCCAGATGTCAAGGGCAATGAGAAGGATCCACTTAAGGAACACTGATTTGGAAGAAGGATCTCTCAGATTCCATTCTGTTGGCGATGCAGGCATTGTTGCACAGAGTCTGTGGTTTTTGCTACAACTGTTAATCCGTAGCAAAGTCCTTGAGATGCTCCTCCTGAGGACCATACCATGGCATGTGCTAAGGAAGGTCTGGAGGACTTCAGGGGTAAGGTGAGGGTGTGGAAAGGAAATAGGCTTCCCAAGTGTAGGGGAGACTTTTCTGTTGCATGATACAGAAGAGGATCCCTCCGTCTCAAGGTACCTGCATTTCTCAATCCGGCTTCCATCTAGCCGTGTCTTCCACGCCCTTCGTTTGGTTTCTTTGATCTGTTGCAGATGATAGTATTTGTTAGTTCTATGTCGTTTCTAGTTTCACTGGGGACTTGATGATTCAATATTTTGTAGGAAGAGGATATAGGGCAACCAATGGGCACAATGTCTGGCATAATGATGTATGGGAACATTGTTTGGGATTTTTTTTTTCATTGATCGTCTGATATGCAGGAATTTGGAGGAGATGTTAATATTAGTAGAAGGATTAATGCAATCCTTGCAAATAAAACGATTCTGAAGGCTATTTCATTGGACTTTCTAGTGGAGAATCTTTTTTTAAGAAAAAGATTTTATTTATTTGAGGAGAACATGAGCAGGGGGAGGGGGAGAGGGAGAGGGACAAGCCAACTCCCCACTGAGCAGGGAGCAGGAAACGGGGCTCCCTCCCAGGACTCTGAGATCATGACCTGAGCCAAAGTCAGACACTTAACTGACTGAGCCACCCAGGCGCCCCTCTAGTGGAGAATCTGAAGTCAGGGTTAAGGCCTTCATTTTTTCTGCAGTTTGGTGATGAACAAGAATGCTGAATCCGATTTTTTCATTGGCCCATAACCCCGGCTTGCTAGTGGTGTTATATGTGGGATATTCAGAGTCTTGAACAACTGAATCCTTTGGAGTCTTGCTCTCCGGTTAAGCTCTCTATCTTGAATCACAGTGCGTTCTTACGTGGCATAATGGCAATGACAGCATGGGATTATTCAGGTCAAGTTTTTCTTGTTGGGGCTCAGTTGGTTTTGACTTGCTCTGGGAGATGCTCAGATGCTCTTGTATGGTTGAAATAGAACCACATGACACGTCTCCAGCTTTTTGAAAACTTTTGTTGTCAAGTCTGAGATAATTGGATGATTGTCATGTCATCCCGAGCGTATCTCCGGAGTGGTTTCTATCTCATTCTTTTGGTAATGTTCTTAAGTCTTATTTTGTATTGTGTCTTACTCTTAGTTCTGTGCTTAATACCCTCAATAAATGTTGACCGAATGTATACATGAGCACCATTAGATGCACCAGGAAAGTGCAAATGAAGTTATAGCTCTTTGGAAAGGCGAAATGGCAGAGGCAGAACACTGTGACCTTTGTCTTACTTCTTTTCCTATGCACAGGATTACAGTTTATTGCAGAAGCTGGTTTCCCAATACTGTGTTCTTTCGTCTGATTTTTTTAAACTGAGCAAACCTTTTTCTTTAATTTAGGTTTTAGTGCAGGATGTAATTAAAATGTCACGTGTAAGGTATGTGTTACTAATTTACCTACTGAGGCATATTAGAAGAGTAATTTCCACTGCCTAAGAATGAATCTTGATTTATAAAAAAGATTTTATTTATTTATTTGAGAGAGAGAGAGTGAGCGAGAGAACAGCGGGGGGAGGGGCAGAGGGAGAGTGAGAAGCAGATTCTCTGCCAAGCAGGGAGCCCGAAGCTGGGCTCCATCCTGGGACTCCCAGATCATGACCTGAGCCGAAGGCAGACACTTAAATAACTGAGCCACCCAGGTGCCCCCTGATTTTTCTTTATATTAAAGAAAACAGTTTTGAAAAGAAGAAATTCCACTTGATTCTCTTCTTGTGTAGGACCTCTGCATTTTATAACATATCTATTATATACTACATAAAGTATGGTATGTATTATTATGTAGTAGCTTACACGTACATGTTGAGAAAGCTAGTAATTTTATTTCTGTATTTATTTTTGGCCTCCTATGTAGAGAAAACTTTGAGTATGCTTTGGATTTATTTTGATTTTGCTCTTATATGACTTTAGGTATATCACAAGTTAATAGACTTCCTGTTACAGTTTGAATTACTTACTGTTAATGTGAAGGTTTTGTTTGGCTTTTCTTTAGGAAGGTCTATAATTCAGATTAGGGAATGATTCTCCATTATGAATATCAGCATGACTACAGTCTCAGGTGGACACTTTGTAGTATCACGTCTGTTATTGCTCAGGAAAAATGCTGTTATAGATTGCAGTTGGCTGGATTATGTTTCTCAGTCTGAGATATCAAATGTTACATTTTTGCAGTCTAAAAGAAGCAGTTCCTTCTTAGGCTTATTTGAGGGCTCCCATTTACCTACCCTTTAAATACTGGGGTTCCTTTGGGTTCTCTTTTCTTCCTTTCTTTTTTTTTTTTCCTCTAAGTAGGCTCCACACCCAGCGTGGAGTCCAACACGGGGCTTGAAATCACGACCCTGAGATCAAGACCTGCGCTGAGATCAAAAGTCAGATGCTTAACTGACTGAGCTACCCAGGCGTCCCTGGGTTCTTTTTTCTGATTCCTTTCTTTTGCTTCTCATTTCCCTTCCTTAGATGAATAACAGTGACTGAGTTCTTATTGTGTATCAGGACAGGGTCGTGCTGTACAGCTAAGCAGGTTGCGTACTGCACAATTCCAGGAGGTGACGTTCACTGACCAACCCCAAAGACTTGGGTAGTGTCAGCAGGCACTGCACTAGCTACTTTACAAACCTCTTGTTTATCCTTACAACAACCTATGAGATGAATATCATTATTCCTATTTCATAGACGAGAAAACTGAGTTTGGGGTATGTTAAAACTTGTTTAAGGTTACACAGTAATGAGTGGGCAATAGAGTCTGTATGGGTCCAAAGCCTTTGCTTCTCTCTATAGCATGCTACCTTTTGTGGGTGATCTCAGCTCCTGGTGAGCTCATCCATGACCACCACCTAAATGATGCTAATTCCTGAAAGACTCTCCACCTCAGATCTCTTTATTGATGGCCGATGAGACAAGTCTTCCAGTATGTCCCAGAGGCACTGCAGATTCTAAAGGATTCAGATTGAATCATCACTTTCCATATGACTCCTTCTCTATACCCACTCTCAGTTCGTGGCTCCTCCCTCTCTCCCTCACCTCCCACGTCCAATCAGATACCAGGACCCATCCCTTCTGTTTCTCGAATCTCTCTCCATTTGTCCCCTTCCTTTCTAGGCCTGTTGTCACTGCGTGGTTCAGGCCCTCATTCTTTGATGCTGAATGCCTCTGCTCTGACTCGTGATGAGCACCACCTAGGTGCTTGCACTGACTATTGCATCAGGCTCACTCTCCCCTCTCCTCCTTCCCCACGTGGCTGCTTGAAGACTCAGCTTCAAGTCACTTTCTCAGGGAAGCCTTTCTTTTTTACCAACCCCTTTCCTTTCGCTGAATTGCTCTCCTCCGTGCTCCCATAGAGCATCAGCAGGGAGTCTGCTGCTTCCTCTCCCTCTGGCCCCCACCCAACCCTTTGCTCTTGCTCTCTCTCTCTCTCGAATGAATAAATAAAATCTTTAAAAAAAAATGCTCAAGAGAATGAATGAATGCACACTGTGAACACATTGGGCAGATCTGAAAGAGTTTTGATGTGTATAGCTTTGTAATATAGCCTGAAATAAACTGTGATCCCTCCAGCCTTGTTCTTTCTTAAGACCACTTTGGCTATCGGGGGTCTTTTGTGCTTCCATACCACATTTTAAGATTGTAAGTTCTATTTCTATGACAATTGCCATTGGAATTTTGATAGGATTGCATCGAATCTAAATTGCTGTGGGTAGCATGGACATTCTAAAAATATTCATTCTTCCAGTCCATGAGCACAGAACATCTTTCCATTCCTTGCACCTTCAAGTTTGTTTCATCAGTATCTTATAGTTCCAGTGTACAGAGCTTTCGCCTTCTTGGTTATATTTATTCCTTGGTATTTTATTCTGGATCTGAAAGAGTTGTTCACATACTACTATAGTGTTCTATGTGTTTACTTAGTCCTATTAAAATTTTAATGTAATTTCTGTTAACTTGCATAGTGAAAATAATCGATGCTGATGTTATTTAGTTATACAATTTTTTTCCTTTCTCTTTGCCTAACATGTTTTCACAGCAGCAGCTTCTTCCCTTATCCTGTTGACAAAAGATTATAACTTAATTGCATGATAATTTAAAACGTGGATTCTGGGTTGAACTTTGGTCTAAGGTGCCAAAGTTTTGTATTGACAGTAATGAATAAACTAATTTCTTAGAAGGTGCTTTGTTTACCTTTCCTCATTCCTGTCCATCAGTAGTGGCCACTACATTAAGAAAATACCTTGAGGTTGATTCTCTTACTTATTTTTATTTATCTATTTTTTAAATAAAGATTTTATTTATTTATTTGACAGAGAGAAAGAGAGAGAGAGAGCACAAGCAGGGGGAGGGGCAGAGGGAGAGGGAGAAGCAGGCTCCCCGCAGAGCAGGGAGCCCAGTGCAGGACTTGATCCCAGGACCCTGGGATCACGACCTGAGCCGAAGGCAGACACTTAACCAACTGAGCCACCCAGGTGCCCTTTATTTATTTATTTAATTTTTAAAAAGGTTTTATTTATTTGAGAGAGAGAGAGAGAGTGAGAGAGCACGAGCTGGGTGAGGGGCAGAGGGAGAAGCAGACTCCCTGCTAAGCAGGGAGCCCAACACAGGGCTGGAGCCCAACACAGGGCTCGATCCCAGAGGCTTAACCAACTGAGCCACCCAGGCACCCAGGGTTGATTATGTTAGAATCTAAGCTACTATTACGTTTGAAGCTAGGCTCCTTGGGGGTGGTTATTAACATGTACCTTTTCACTTAACACAATTCAGGTCTCATTCCAGCTCTGCCCTGTCTGGTTCCAGCCAACCACTTAAATCTTCCTGGACATCAGGTTCCTTGTCCTGATTTTAAAAATTAGGCATTTGGACTAAACTAGCCAGAGCAAGTTTTCAGTCTCAAATGTCCTCTGATTCTATTCCTTTGGGGCCCTCCCTCCTGTGCGTTGTTCTCTGACTTTCCTTGCCTGCCTGTCCCGCACCACCGCAATGGACTGGTCCAGGCCTGGCCTACCATCAGCACAATGTGTTCTTCAAGCACTTGGCTTTGACCTGGAGGTTTTCTTGAACATGGGGGGCTGAGAAGCAGCAGACTTGTGTTGTCTGGAATGGTGCCCACTGCCCCCTACTTCACTGGCATGTTCAGATCCCCCCACGAAGGACGAGGGAGCCCCTTCCTTTCAGGAAGCACATTCCTGACTGACATGTGCAAAAGTAGAGTGAGGTTGCAGAGCAGACACGGGAAGACTCCTGGTCAGAGCAGTGCCATTTCTAAATTGCAGTGATTCCACAGATTTGGGACTGTGATTGGGACCTGGGAAGGGGGGGGCAGCAGGTGGTGGGAGTGAGTTGGTTTTATCATCTGTTTTAAACATCACACACGTGAAGTGTCCAAGGTTTTGGAGTGAGGAAGGCACATCATAGCATACCCTACAGCCTCTGGATTATTGTGTGACCTTTTCTCGAACTGAATACAATTACGGGGGTTCCCACATACATTTGTTGAGAAAGCACTTCAAGCAAAATCACTGTGTCATCAAGGTGTGCCTTTATTTAAGGAGGTGAACGAAGACGGTCCTGCTTTGATTTGCCCATGTTCTAATTTTGTCAGTAGACGCAAAAGGACAAATCAGGTACAAGGTGTTTCTGATGAGACGTGCCCGGGAAGTGTTTCTATAAAAACTGCTCTGCCAGGGTGGGAAAGCTGGTTGTGGGGGGGGGGGGGTTCCTCAGAAGTGGGAGCGAGAGGGAAAGGTGTCCTAGCGGGAGACGTGCAGACAAGCAACAAGCCTTGAAGGCCAAGAGGGGCAGCGTCCCGGTCTGGGCAGGATGAAGGGCACTCAGGGCCGCCGCGGGACACCCTGCCCCGGATTTGGGCGGCAGCCGTCCCAGAAGGGCGAGAGGGAGCGGCGCTGAGCCGTGCGGCGAGCGCAGGAGGGCGGGCGAGCGGGCGCGCCGCTGCCCGGGGCTCGGACAGGGTTCAAAGACCATCACCTGCGGCGGGAGTGCGACCCACATGGGAAGTAGGAAGTGCCGCGCCTGAGCTTCCTGTCTAAATAGACGCGCGGCTCCCGGCGCTGCCGCCGGCGAGCTGCGCCCCACGCTCCGCGGGGCTCGGGGCGGCGCGGCCGCTCGCCGGGGCAGCGGGCGGTTGTCGGGCCTCCTCCTCGGCCTCCTCCCCCTCCGCCTCTTCCCCCTGCCGCCCGCCCCCGGGGCTGGGCGGCCGAGTCCCGCCGCAGCCGTGCGGAGTGCCGAGCGGCCGGCTGCAGAGCGCGGAGGACCGGGCGAGAATGACACGAACCCGCCTCCCCGGGGCGCGCGGCGGAGGCTGCTGAGAAGCCCGGCGGTGCCCGGACCCACGGGGCCCTCCTGCCAGGTAGGTTCAGCGAGCCCTCGAAACGCCGCACGCAGGGCAAGGCAGGCTGGGTGCTGGACTAGGAAAAGGAAAAAAATAAAAAAGAAAGAAAGAAAGAAAGAAAAAAAAAAAAAACACTAGAGACTCTGATTCCCTGGTTCGGAGCTTTATTTCCTGCCTCCAGTGCTTAAACGGTACAGCGTGGAATTCATTCCGAATGCCTTAAACACCTGTTAGCTTTTAAAAATAGACGCCTCGGTCAAGGTAAAGAGAAACTAATTTCTAACAAAACAGTCTCTACAGAATGTACTGATTGGCAAATTCAAGAGGAGATCAGACCTCCCTGTGTCTTTCTTGAGGGGACACCAAAAGTTGGCGTAATCTCAGACGCTTACCTTCTGTTACTTTGGAAATGCACAGCACAATGTTGACATACATAGGCATAAGCTAGGATCTTGGCCATACATGATCGTATTTTGTCAGGTAATTACTGATAACACAGAGTGAAACTCTCATCCTACACTGCTGTTCTCAAGTTTAAGTTAAAATGAAACTGATTCAGTTTCAGCAGAGAAAAAGTATCTTGAGCTGACTTTTATCAGGGCACCTTTTTGCTTTTCTTATTAGTTTCGGGGATTCTGCTGTGAGTCTACTCCTGATGCATATACTTCTCACATTCAGATTTCTCAGAAATGAATTCTCCTGTCTGGGAAAATGTCCTCTTTCTTGCTGCCACTATTGTGTGGCACTTTATTTCTTGCTGCTGTACAGGTCTTATACCAAACATTAGCTGGGGGTCCCCATAGGACTGTCTGTGTTTCTGTAATGTGGCATTTCTGGATGTTTATTTGAACACTGCAAGGTCTGAATTATAGAACAATGTATCTAACATTTCTGAAGCAGCAGATTGGTGGTGGTAGTGGTGGTGGTGGTTGGGGGGGGTCCTAGGCCCAGAAGCAAAATAAATGAACTTAGAGATGACTCAGTTCTTAGGGTGTGGGTAGGAGGCCAAAGGAACCCAGCCAGTCTTCACTGAGTTGCTGGCCAATTAAAGTATCTGGCTGTTGCAGTTTTCATGGGATGAGCCTCCTGGTCCCTTTCGCATCCCACTGCTTTGTGGATCCCTCCTTCTCCAGACTCTGTCCTCCCTTCCCTTATGCATAGAGCCTTAGTCCTGTTCATAAGTAGTGGCCCCTCAAGTATTTCTGAAACTCTCTTGAGGAAGAGGTGGAGGGGGCAAGAAAGGTCTATGTAGCAGACCCGTGGGCCACACTGAGATAATTGTGTTAAATCCAAGGCCACGTTGTCACACACCTCCTGTTTTTACCCTTGCACACCTGCGACTGGTCTTTTTTTCTTTGTGGTGGACACACACGTGGAAAAATAGGAAAGAGAAAAACCCTTCTGTTTCTAAAGTAGCCTCTGACTAATTGAAACTGTCTTGATGAGTAAACAGATACAAGGTAACTGGGTATAGAGAATGTAAGTATAAAAAAGATGTCAGAGTAGCAGAATCGGGCTGCCTGACTTTTTACTTAAAACAAATAAGAAAACAAACCCCCCCCCCAAAAAAAAACCCCAACGAGTCACCCTGGATAACTTTCTCCCGCACTACTGTGCTGGAAGTGAGGTGTGAGTGTGGTCAAACACTGTACATTTACCCAGAGTTTTACAAATATTTACAGCCATCTATGCCAAATATTTTTGCGCTGAGCCCCACAGAACATTCTCAGCATTCAAAAGCTCCATTCTCATGAATGGCTTCAGTTCATTGGCAATTTAAAGGCATCCAGACTTCCAAACTAGGTCAGTTTAAGACACGTCGTTTTGTGTGTGTGTGTGTGTGTGTGTGTGTGTGTGTGTGTGTGTGTGTGTGTTTAATAATTAGTTTTTGGGTCTCCCAGATTGTGAACCAGGTTTTCTGAGGCAAACTTGACAGCAGAGAGAAAAGTTATGCTCTGTCTGAAAAGAAAAAAAGCTTATTTCATCTATATAATAACCATTTAGCTTCCTGAAAACGATCTTTCTTTTCAACAATATGAGTCCTTTTAATCTGAGAAAGTATATTTAAATGTTTGTTTTTGAGAAGCAGTTTTAATATTTTAGGTATTTAGGAACATTTATTAGGACATCAGAGTCATTGCTCCGTGGTGTTTCTGCGAATTCTGGCTTCCGTGTTTCCCCTGGCCTTGACTTACAGCATTACTTTCTCATTGAGTGAGGTTCTTCGTGTTTGAAATCACCAGTTTGAGGTAGAGGTCAGGAATCATGCTGAACCCAGATGTTGGTGGAGGAACAAAGTCCAAATAGTTTTGGGACTAAACTTGCTTTGTGCAACTGATTATTTTGGATATGGGGAAGGAGCCAAGATGCCACACAAATCATGCTTTCCACCTTGAGCTTTGGGGAGTAGGCATCTGCAGCCATAGCTCCTGAGTCCTGAGACTTTGTTTTCTAGGGATGCCCACCTGAATTTATAGAAGCTCCTTAGCTGTTGTAAATTATCAATATTTTTAGACTTTGATTTGCTGGAAGGGAATGCACATGAGAGTCAGGCCTTTAATATTCTCTCTTCTCCATGCGCTTGGAAAGAAATTGTCCACTGTGGGATCGAGTGACTACTGACTGTTTGCCAGGTGTGGGCTAGATGCTGAAGATGGAGAAAGATGGGTAAGATACGCCCTCTGTCCTGAAGGAATTGGTGTAAGCTTGGAAGTGACATTGCTCTGGAGTGGCAGTTTTGTGTTTGTTTGTTTTATTAAAGATTTTATTTATTGATTTGACATAGACTGCGAGAGAGGGAACACAAGCAGGGGGAGTGGGAGAGGGAGAAGCAGGCTTCCTGCGGAGCAGAGAGCCTGATGTGGGGCTCGATCCCAGGACCCTGGGATCATGACCTGAGCCGAAGGCAGACGCTTAACGACTAAGCCACCCAGGCGCCCTGGAGTGGCAGTTTTTAATTCGTGTTGTTTTACCTGAGTATGTTAGAGGCTTTTCATCTTGGCATTTTTCTTTTTTTTTTTTTGGATAATGTTTCCCATATGTCATCCAAGCATTAAGTAACTTGAAGGAGCATAACAGCACCAAAGTTAACTTAATTATTTAAATTTTAATTTGCTTGTTCACCTTTAGGTATATGTGGGAGATTTTGTACTAATGTTCTATTTTTATTAACTTTGGCATTTGCATTTGCTCGGTCGATGTGTACTTCTAAACCCAATGCCTCACACTGCAGTTTTAACAACACAGAAGACTAATATAATATATTAAAGAGAGAAGTGGCCAATGTTTTTGCAACACAGAATGAGAAACTTCTCGTATGTGATAAGACCTCCGTCCTTGAACTGAAAAACACAATGACTTCGGTGAAATATTCTCTTATTCACAGCTGGAGAGATTGTGGATCACATGACTTGTAGCATCTGTTAAAGAACATACTCTGAAAGCCATGTCTTACTGGTTTCCAGTTCCTCTGCAGTCATGAGTTTGAGTCCCAGGCCTTTAATCAACTGGTTCTTTGTCTTTGGGGGAAGATAGAACAAGACATCTCTCATTTGTCTCTTTGCTGGACTTATGGCTGAAGCTATAAACCCACAAATTGTCCTGTGTATTATTATATATAAAACTATCTGTTAACAACCTCCTCCACTAGTTTACTCTTTGTAAGCTGGGTCTGGGTTTAACTACCTTTACATCCCTAGCATCTAACATGCAGAATTCAGTTCTTTGTGGGTTGACTCGGTTTCCTGCATTATTGATTTTTTAAGAAACTGATTTGGCAAAGGCGTACAAAAATACACATGCTGCCCCTTGTTTAGCGTGGGATGGAAGGGAGTCCTCTCCTAAACCGGTTTTAAATTTGTTTCTAATTAAAATTTCTGTATGAAACTTTTAACTTTCACAAGGCAGGGTAATATATACATGTGTTTTTATTCACTTGGAGAAAACATTTTGATTTAGCTATTTGTGCTTTAGCCACTATAGCTTCCTGGTAATGTGTTGACCCAAGAAATCAGCCCATCTCTTGCTCTATGGGGCTTTCTGAAATAACACTTCTCCTTGCTCTGTTAATTACATCATTGTCTGACCTGCCTTTAAGTGGCGTTCCTTCCTGCTTCTGAGCTTTGTTGTTATGCCAGGCAGGGGGAGGAAAATTATTCAGCAGGGCTGTATGAATAATTGTGGGAGGCAGGGGAACCATTGATTAAAAAACGGGGTGGGCAGGGCACAGTGGTGTCGAGGAGGGAGTTACCATGATGAATGTGAAATTACAATGCCAAAAATATCATTGAGCTCTTATTCTCATGTTCATTCCTACCTTCTTTGATAAGTTTTTATTGTTAGAAAAGCCGGGAATGGATTTTCTCCTCCTGGGCCTTTCCCTATAGTGGTAATGAGAACATGGAAAGAAGGCAAGAAAAAAGAAATGTATGTTTTAGAAGGATCGGCATTTTGCACATGTTAAAATTTGCCATCCCAGATGCCTGTACTCTGTAGGATTTAGAGAATTAGCTTTTCACAGTGTCATCCACTTCGTTGGCCATTATGTCCACAAATCTTTCCACATATTTCTCCTATATATTTTGTAGGAAAAAAATAGAAAAATTAGATCTTATCATTCTTACCATAAAAAAAAAATGGTAAGTGTCTGAGGTGGTGGATGTGTTAACTAACCTTATCGTGGTGATCATTTTGAAACATGTGTAGACAGATAGGAATATACCCACACATATGTATGATCATTACATTGTATCCCTTAAACTTATACAATGTTGTATTTCAATTATACCTCAATAAAGCTGGAAGAAAATTAGATCTTATTAATAGCTGTACCAGACTTTATACATAACCTAATTTCAAATAGCAAGGAGACTGTTTAGAAACAATACTTGCTAATATTTACGAAGCTCCTCCTAGGAGATTATGCTAAGTGAAATAAGTCAAGCAGAGAAAGTCAATTATCATATGGTTTCACTTATTTGTGGAACATAAGGAATAACACGGAGAACATTAGGAGAAGGAAGGGAAAATGAAGGGGGGGAAATCGGAGGGGGAGACGAACCATGAGAGACGATGAACTCTGAGAGACAAACTGAGGGTTTTAGAGGGGAGGGGGGTGGGGGGATGGGTTAGCCTGGTGATGGGTATTAAGGAGGGCACGTACTGTATGGAGCACTGGGTGTTATACGAAAACAATGGATCGTGGATCACCACATCAAAAACTAATGATGTATTGTATGGTGACTAACCTAATATAATAAAATAAAATTCAAAACAAAACAAACAAACAAACAAAAAAAGCTCCTCCTAATGGAGTGTCTGTCCTTTTTACCTGTGTGATAGTTAATAGGGATATATTTGCACGTCAGTTCCATTTTTAGAAGATAGCAGTTTCCAGGTTACACATTTATAGTCTTATTTCCATCCTGGTAACTGTTGAGATAAAGATGTTAAAGCTAAGGAATTACAGACCGAAGTATTTTTTCATTTCCTGGTTTCCTCTGAATGAGGCCGAGAAGCAGGGGGTAAGAATACCGGGCTCGCCTTTCCTAGCACATGAGGCACAATGGTAAACAGTCTTCTACAACAATACTGTGAACTCACAAGGCCAGAGTGAATATTTACTTCCATCACATTTAAGAATTAAGTATTTCTTAGATTTGTTCATACTAGAGAATACTGTCTAATCTATTTTTGCAAATAATGATAAAGTGTCCTTTATGTGATGCCAGGCATCTACTCATTGGCCTTGAGCATTATTCTTGTAAAAAAATAATTAGATATAAAATATTTCTGTTTTTCTGATATTACTGGATTTGTACTGGTTCCTCTAGACCTTGAATGACCAGAGAGTGGGTCAAAGATGCAAGCAGAGAGGAGAACCACAGGACTGGCCACTATGGAGGTCTACCGTAAGTCCTTGCCTCACCAAACACTAATACCCACTGTTCTGGCTGCTGTACCAGCCAGCTGGTCTACCTTTCATTCCAGACTGTATTTAGGGTAGAAATGGCTATTGGCTGATAATGGCCAGCACTTCACTAGACTCAGTCAGTACTATTTGAGTCATTAATAGCTTCTGTTAAGGACATGAACTAGCAGCGAAATAAATAATTGTATTAGGCAGAAGTGCCAAGGTCAACACGATACTAATTTTCAGATTTTGTTGAGTAGGTTGCCTGACATGTCATTCTCGGTTGGTATTGGGAGAGCTTGCCTAAGAAGGCAGAGATGGAATCTCTGGATTGCTGTATCTTTCTACTCTGTTAAGAGTATTGGCTTCCTGAGAAAATCTCTCCATTATAAAGGCAACACTTCAGCCTTACCTTCCCCAGCACCTACCCTTCTTGAAAACCTTTCCCTTTGTTAGCCCTCCCTGAGTCATGCATTCATAGCTTTTATTCCAGCTACCTCACAGGAATGACTCAGTGTCCTACATGGGCAAGTAAACATTTTGAGAGTATTCATGCGTCTCTTCTGTTTTATCCCTTGTTCTTGAGTAAATCTTAGACTTTCATAGCATAGTTTAGAATTAGGACCTCAGCACAGATCAGCTGGATTTTTACATAAATATTCTGTTACATCGATAATATCCAGTTGATTCATTTTGTCCACTTTCTCCTTCTTTTAGTCTCCTTAATTGTGCTTTATCCATTTATCTAAATTTTACAGTTTTTGCTGAATGGTGTAAAAATTCCTGGACAACTAGATAAGTATCCTGGTGAAACATTATCCCTTCCAACTGCATTATCTTTTTGTGCAATGAAATAATTGCCGTGATTTTGGGTAGTGAAACAGACGTAAACTGCATTAGTTAAAAATACTTCAAATGTTGGCTCTCCAACCCTCTGCATTTTTGGAGCAGATTGCTTTTTCAGGCTGCCAGCGGAATATGAAAATTCCTTATACATCCTGTGCTTCCAGCATAGTTTGTGAAGTATTCCTTGGCAATTCTAACAAAAACACATGAGGGGAAAAGTGACTTTTCTCTTCTTTCCTATCAGATAGTAGTAGCTTCTCACATAATGAACACTTTATAGTACGGAGACAGGCTAGGTAGAACTGCTGGTTCCCCTTTCTTGATAATTTGGTGCAAAATCAGATGTTTTAGAGGGGGGGCTTTCTTTGCTTGCATGCCCCAACCCATCTGCCCTGTTACATGGCTGCTTATATTTAAGCAAGTGATACTTATGGGTGAAGTCCGCTCTCACTGCCCCCCACCCCCAACCCTGCCCCAACTTTAAAAAGTTCAAACCTAAAGGCAGCTGTCCGTCCCCACCCCCAATATACCCCTTGTGTGCTCTGCCAAAATTCTTTTCTCATTGGGTTCTTGACACCCAATAAGAGGCTCGGTCACATTTGTAATAATTATAAATGCAGTTATAATTGTTACTGTTTTAAAACAAGGCGGGGGGCAGTGTGGAACGTTTAAGTCCCTTTCTTATTTTAGGTAAAACATGAGGTATGAGGCAGAACAAGTTGGGCAAGCTAGTGAGAAGGAATTACCGGCTCTCTGGACGGGGAGTGGGTGTGGATTGTCCATGTACCTGTGAAGGTATAGTCCTGTGAAAGGTTCAGGAGCTGCAGGGGTGTGGTCACCTTCCTTTGGACACCCCCTCTAGGTTCATGCCATGAGCCCGTGGTTTGGATGGGCCGGTGAGTTTCTACTATTGGTGGTTCCATGCCAGAGATGGAGGAATCCCAATAAGACATAAATGGAAGACTGCTAGGACACCTGGGAGCCATTCACCAACATCTTGAGGGAGAGAACTTCAGGATTCTCCTGATGATTGCTTGGAGAGCTCTATATGTAATGAATCAATGGGAAAAGGATTTCCTTTTTTTTTTTTTTTAAAGATTTTATTTATTTATTTGTGTGTGTGTGAGAGAGAGAGAGAGAGAGAGAGAGAGAGCGAGCATGAGCAGGGGGAGCGGCCGGCAAAGGGAGAAGCAGACTCCCCGATCCCAGGACCCTGGACCTGAGCAGAGAGAGAGAGAGAGCGAGCATGAGCAGGGGGAGCGGCCGGCAAAGGGAGAAGCAGACTCCCCGATCCCAGGACCCTGGACCTGAGCCGAAGGCAGATGCTTAACTGACTGAGCCACCCAGGTGTCCCCGGGGAAGAGATTTTTTGTTTGATGCTCTTTTTTTCTTCATGAAGCACTCCCTATGTGCTGTTCATTTTTAAAACGTTCATTATTGATTTTGCCCAGAGTGAAAAACCAAGAAGCTGGTTTCCAACTGTCCCTGGCAAAGCCGCCAGCTTCCATGGTGGTGCCTGGGAGGCTGCTAAGGGGGAGGTCCAGGGGACCTGGCGCAGTGCTCCCGATACTGCTTCCACCAACACTGGGCCACCTTATTTCCTTCCCATGGTGGCAGTTTACTTAAGACTGTGTTTTTGTAGAATTCCATTGCTTCACAAATGTTTGAATGCCATCACTTTAGGGAATTGCTGTTTATGGCGCCCAGAAAAATAAATCGCTTATTTTTGAAGAATCATTTTGGATTGCTCACATCTCAAAGAGATGAAATATGTGACCTCCTTCCTCTGTCTCAGTCACAAGCACCGCCTTGTTTGGAATGCTTGGAATTTTTGTCGCTGTGGTTTTAACAAGACAGGTCTCTGCTTTGGAAAAGGCTTTTGTCATAAAAATATTTTTATATATAACATATACTTTAAAAAGTTGTATACATATAGTAAACTACTTTATTGAGGTATGATTGACAGACAAGAAGCTGTACATATTTACTGTAGACAACTTGATGAGTGAGAAGATAAATATATGCCTGGGGAACAGCATAATGCCTCTATTTAACAATGCTATATTGTATACTTAAACATTTGCTAAGAGGGTGGATCTTATGTGAAGTGTTCTTACCACAAATACACGCACACAAGTAATAATAAATAAGGGGGGCAGGAGGAAACTTTTGGAGGTGATAGATACTTTTATATTTTTATAACTGATTTGTAACTCACAAAGTAAGGAGTGAACACTTAATGTGTATATGGCGAGAGACAAGATTATGTTTCAGATGGTCACAATGAACACAGATTCTAGTTCTGCCTTCAAAAGACTATTGCTAAGAGATAATCTAAGAAGTAGTCAATTATGTCTTCGTTTCTCAAGTGTTACATGTGTCTTTCTAAAAAATAAGATCGAGGCAACTGGCTGGCTCGGTAGAGCATGCAGCTCTTGGTCTTGGGATCATGAGTTCGAACCTCACACTGGGGGTAGAGATTACATTAAAAAATTAAAAATAATACAGGTTGAGACTGTAAAATAATTGACTTTGTTGAAGAATACCTAGATCTCCTGTTAGATTGGAACAGTACGATCTACCTATTCATAACTGCTTCCTCCAAATGGGCTCTTCATGTAATTGACATTTGTGGGGTTGGGTGGTTCAGCCTGTGTCATTCCTGTCTTCCCTCCTCAGGAAGCATTTGCTGGCGGCATTTCTTCTTCTTTCTTCTACCTTCTCCTTTCTTCTTCTTCTTCTTCCTCCCTCCTCCCCCTCCTCCTCCTTCTAAAATTGTATTAAGTTTTGACATTTTAATTCCAGTGTAGTTAAAATACAGTGTCTTGGAGAAACAAACAGGTGATAGTTGTCTTTGCATAAACTGGGAAGAAGAGAGAGGCAAAAATCACTCATTTTTACTCCTTATTGACCCTAAAGAGAGAGATTTTTTTTTTTAACTTCAAAACACTGAATTTGATAGGCATGTTGATTTGCTCTTGGATGAGAGCTCGTTAATAGTTAACCAAATAAGAACACCATGTCTTGAACCTTTATTGGGCCTTTCTCAAGAAATATTATCAAGCCAATCATTGGTTAGCTTCCTATTCAAATTTATTTTTAATCCTAGAAGTCTACTACTACTCAGGGAGTAGGTGAAAAACTTTGAATATTTCAGGTTAGTAGAGTTAGTAACTATTGATTCTTTCTGGTATGACATTAAGATAGTGCAGTTAGATCTCATAGATATTTTTTCCTTCTATCCAATCCAATTTGTCTTGCCCTCCCTTGATTTTGTACTTTTGTACCTATACACTGAGACGTAAGTCACTGTGGGGCTATGTAACAAATGCCAAACATGTAATTTCTTTTGCCCAAAAATGGGGACAGAAAGGGTCTGGTTCTGGTAGGGGGAGAGGCTGTTTACAATGATTTCTGTGGCCAAATTTATTAGAATTGGCCACAGTCTTTTAAAATAGTAAGAACTTTAGGATTTTGCTTCTCTTTAATTAGAACGTGGAATTTCTTTTTTTTTTTTTTTTAAGATTTTATTTATTTATTTGACTGAGAGAGACACAGCGAGAGAGGGAACACAAGCAGGGGGAGCGGGAGAGGGAGAGGCAGGCTTCCCGCTGAGCAGGGAGCCCGGTGTGGGGCTCGATCCCAGGACCCTGGGATCATGACCTGAGCCGAAGGCAGCCGCTTAACGACTGAGCCACCCAGGCGCCCCTGGAATTTCTTGATATCCGAACTATAGATTATTTTCACAATTATTTTACCTCTTTTAAAGATCATCTGAATAAAAACAAGCGGAAAGGCTTCAGCTCTACTTTTTATTTTTCATTGTAGAAAAATCCTTTCTATAGTCATGCCATGTTTGGAGATAGATTTCACTCTCTACAGTTTCAGTGACCTTATGGTACTTGAAGTCATGGGCTTTTTGTCTCTTTCTCTCTTTTTTATCCCTCTCTCCTTACCCCTTCCTCCTCCTCTCTCTCCTTGTTCCATCCCTCCATGTAATACCTGCTTGTGAGGCAGCTATGACGTAATGGACCAGGCACTGGGCTTGGTCTCAGAAGATGGAGGTTTGAATTTTGCTCTGCTATATCCAAGCTCTGAGAACTTTGGCAGATTATTTAACTTCTTAGGACCTCAATTCATCTATGAAATGAAGGAAATGATCCTCATGGTTGCAAAAGTTGAAATGAAATGACGTATGTGAAGGAACACAATTAACACTAATGCCCTGTTGAAAAAAAATTTATTGGTATAAAATATACATGACGTAAAACCTACCCTTTCAGTCATTTTAAGTGTGTAATTTGGTGGCATGAAGCACACTCACAGTCTTGTGCACCCATCACACTATCCATTTGCAGAACTTTGTCATCTTTCCAACAGAAACTCTGTACCCGTGAAATGGTAACTAACTCTCTGTTTCCGCTGTCCCAGCCCCACGTTTCTACTTTATGAATTCGACTTGCTAGGTACCTCACATTGATGGAATCACACAATATTTGCCCTTTTGGGTCTGGCTTCTTTCACTTACCATAACGTCTTCAAGATTCATCCATACTGTAGCGTGTGTCAGAGTCTCATTCCCTTTTAAGGCTGAATACTATTCCATTGGATGTTTATATCACATTTTGTTTATCCATTCATCTCTTGATGGGCATTTGGGTAGTTTCCACCTCTTGGCTGTTGTGAACAATGGTGCTAGGATCCTGGGTGTGCAAGTATCTGTTTGCATCCTGGTTTCAGTTCTCTTGGGTGTACACCGAGAAGTAGAATTGTTGGGTCATATGGTAATTCCTTGTTTAATTTTTTTGAGTGATGTCCTATTTTCAAGTGTCTTTTTTTTTTTTTTTTTTTTTAATCTGTTGGATTGTAGCGATGCAACTCCTAAATGGTGTGTTTGTTCCCTGTGGTCTTTTCATTCCTGTAATTTACACGAGAGGAGGCAGGGTGGTGAGGCTGTAAATGTCAGGACGCCAGAAGCTCCTTGCCAAGGTGCCAAGCTCTGGAGCCCACAGTTCTGAGAAAGGCCTTTGCTGTGTGCCTAGACAGCGTGGAAGGTGAAGGTTTGCCCTGGTGGGCCCCAAATGTGTTGAATGAATATAATATTCAGCTGTCTGAATGACTGTAATATTTTCTGCTTTGGACCTTCCTGTAGGGATTGAGGAGGCCTGAAGAATGCCAGGGACAGGCTGATGGGCTCAGGTGGCAGGTTCCAGCATCTCACCATGAGCACCGAAAATCCGACGGCGGGAGACTTGGCTCCGGCTCCCCTTGTCACTTGCAAGCTCTGCCTGTGTGAACAGTCCCTGGACAAGATGACCACACTCCAGGAATGCCGCTGCCTCTTCTGCACAGCTGTGAGTTTTCCTTGATGCTTTCATCGTGAGCGTGAGAAAATACAGACGGGGGTTGGGGGCAGCACTGTGAGAGGACGGGACCAGCTTCCGTCTGCGACAACAGCCTTCTGTCTTAGAGAGCGCTTCCACCTTTGGCTCTGTCTCCGGGTAGTATCTAGAGTGGTAAATCTGGTATTTACTGGTTTTGAGGCAAAGGATAATGTATGTGTGAAATTTAATTATTGGTTCAATAAGCAGAATCTGTTCTTCAAGGACTAGGCAAGGAACAAAATAGAAATATTTCTAACATGTCTTAGTGAACTGCCATCTGTAAGACGTTCGTCAGGTATTTTGAACGATGGAGAAAGCAGGTAGCCATTTACTGAATTTTCTTGCATAGACTTGCTCATCTTCTACAAAGCACACGAGATCTAACTCTTTGACTTTGTCATATCTTCTTTTTTTTTTTCTTTCTATTTTCCCAGTATGCCGGATGGTACTTATTTGTCATAAACAAGAGAAGCCAGTAGATCTCCAGGCAATGGGCTTGTCTCTTTTATTCTGACACTTGATATCAATGTCTGTGACCTTGATCATACGGATCCCTGAAGGTTGATTTGTTAACGTGTGAAGATAGGAAACAGGCTGATAGATTCAAAGTGGCTGCTAGAAGCATGAACCCAGGTGGTTTTACTCAAATTTTCATTTATTCAAACATCTTTTGAGCTCCTACCATGTACCAGGGACTCTGCTGGATGTTGGGAATATAGCGGTGAATGAGATGCTTCCCACAGGGAAGATGGACACATTGAAGGAGCCATTCGAGTTTAGTGAAATCAGGGGAAGCTCGATGTACCAAAGGAACGTCTCACCCACGTGGGGGTGGGAGGGACATCCTGGTGGCAGTGATCTCTGAGCTGAGGCTTTAAATAAGAGTTGCAAATGGATGCTCATGGACCGTGTTTGGATCCCCAGTTGGGGTATTTCATGAGAAAATGAAAAAGTGGTAAGATATAGCTACTCTGGGCCTTAAATGATCTTAAAATTTATTTATTTACGATTTCTTTTTATTTATTTTAAAGAGAGAAAGCGAACAAGCACGCAGGTGGGGAGAGGGTCAGAGGGAGAGAACCCCAAGCAGATTCCACGCCCAGCACAGAGCCCGACACAGGGCTCAATGCCGCGACCCGTGACAGCATGCCCTGAGCTGAAACCGAGAGTCGGATGCTCAACCGACTGAGCCACCCAGGCGTCCCTCCTCTGTTTATGTTACCTGCCTCTCTCCTGTTTGTATTTGCATCAACTACACTTTTAAACCGAACATGGATTAAGACTCATGCGGGATGCATGCTGGGATCCGGCATGGCAGAGGCCTGATGCCTGAGTTACAATATTTACCATTTATCTTTGCTTTGGTGGGCCTTATATGGGCAGACTGTTAATATTTATTATACAAAAAGTATAATAATCACCAGACAAAGGCGGGTTTAATGCCCTGACTTGAGAAGGAAATTGAATTGTTCAGTTACGGTGACCAGTGCTTATATCAAGGGGAGCAAGGAGAAAGGAATCGTTAAGGAAGTAGAATCATTTATCAAGAGCTATGTTTACTAAGCATACTTTAAAAAAAACCAAACAGATAACAAGTTAAGGTGAAATAAATTTTGTTCCATCTCTTTCTGCTTAGTTAATTTAATCAACACGACATGTTCTCAAGCTTGTGTATATCAATTAAAAAATTTTTTTTGGATTAAGGATTAGGGTAGGGAAAAGCCTTGGGAATATTTTTAGGTAAAAGGAAAGTGACTAAAATCCTTCCCTCAGGTCTCCAATTCTGAGATCCAAAGATGACAGTGAGGAGTATTGTTTATCCATTTGATCATTCGGTCCCCACTGAGCCGTACCATGTCCCAGGAACTGTTCCAGGCACTGGGACTTAGGAGTTTAAGAAACAAAACCCAGCAGAGATCCTTCTCTTAGGAGGTTGCATTCGATCAAAGGCAGTTGCATAAGAAACAATAAACATAATAAATGGGCGAGTTATACAGGATTGGGTAATAGGGCTTTGGGAAGAAGCAGAGCAGGGCGAGGGAGGGGGAGCTCAGGTCGGAGATATTGCATTTCTCGTCGGGTGTCGGGACGAGGCCTTGCTGACATCTGTGCTGGTTCCTCCTCTTCTCGGCAGCCTGTGTTGCTTAAGGAAGTGACCTTGTCACCCAGGGGTGGCTTCAGTTTCCTTTGGTTTTGCTTTGCTGCCGAGGGCCGTGCCTCTGGAGGGATTATTTCTCTGACTTTCTCACCTATGTTTTGGACCCTTGCCTAATCCTTGAAACAAATGAGTCAGAAGCAACGCTTGGTTAAAGGCAGGATGGAAATTTTTTTCTCGGGATGACTGATGTTGAAAAAGCAGGATCTGGAATTGAGTTTTTGCAACGAGACTAAGCAGTTCAAGATTCCAGTTTGTGTGTGCCCCAGCGTGTCTCTCTCTCTCTCTGTCTCTCTCTCTCTCTCTCTCTCTCTCTCTCTCTCTCTCACACACACACACACACACACACACACACACACACACACGTACGTGGTATCTGATCATGTCACAAGCATTGTTGCAAGAGCTCTTAGTTCCCAGTTAAAAACACCACAGCGGCTTCTCAGTTCTCCTTTGGCAATTTGACGGTAGGCATTAGCACAATTAGATTATTCCGTCATCTGCAATCATACTTCCTCATTGTTGGGGAGGGAATGCTCCAAACCAGAACGTCAAATGGCTTGGTATTTTTGATATCCCTCCAAGTCTGGAACTTTTTGTGCCTATAAACATTAACCTTCCCTGGCTTCCTAATACCCCGTTCCCTGTGATCTACCAAAACAGTAAAGCTGCATGTACTTGATTACATTAGTGTCTGCAAATTTGCAATTGGCATCAGACTCACCTGAAATACTACTCTAACTTTTTATTGTTTAGACCTTTTATTTCTTCTTTTAAAAAGCTATTAAAGGATGTGTCTGATCCCCCAGATTTTATTTTTTATTTTTTTTTTTAAAGATTTTATTTATTTATTTGAGAGAGAGAATGAGAGAGAGAGAGCGTGCACATGAGATGGGGGAGGGTCAGAGGGAGAAGCAGACTCAAGCCCGATGTGGGACTCGATCCCGGGACTCCGGGATCATGACCTGAGCCAGAGGCAGTCGCTCAACCAACTGAGCCACCCAGGCGCCCCTGATCCCCCAGATTTTAGTTTGCCCTTAAGTATTAGGTATTAAATATTGATATTAAAGATATCGAGTGTGTTTTGTGTTTTCAAGGCTGAAAAGAAATTTGTGACTTTGTTTTTTTGAAGATTTTATATATTTATTTGAGAGAGAGAGAGAGACGGAGACAGCATGAGCGGGGGGGGGGAGGGGCAGAGGGAGAGGGAGAAGCAGACGCCCTACTGAGCAGGGAGCCCGACGCAGGGGCTCGATCCCAGGACCCTGAGATCATGCTCTGAGCCAAAGGCAGACAATTAACAGACTAAGCCACCCAGGGGCCCCTTGTGACATTTTTTAATAGGGCGTATACTATTAATTTCCAGCTTTAAATATGATTGGATGACATCTCCTAATTATTGGCTGGGAAAGACATCTTGTGCATTCCATGTCTTTAAAACAGTTTTGCTGAGATAATTCTCCCTCCCCTCCTCATTAGGAGGCTGATCAAGTGGAATGGTCCTCCTGCTGGATCCAGTATACTTTCATAGATTTATTTATTTTTTTTAAAGATTTTATTGATTTATTTGACAGAGAGAGACACAGTGAGAGAGGGAACACAAGCGGGGGGAGTGGGGGAGGGAGAAGCAGGCTTCCCGCGGAGCAGGCAGCCCGACGCGGGGCTCGATCCCAGGACCCTGGCCGAAGGCAGACGCTCAACGACGGAGCCCCCCCGGGCGCCCCTACTTTCATAGATTTAATAAAACTTTTTATACCTTTTACTCTTGTCCTGTTTTCCCTAAGAAGTATCCCTGACCAGGTTGCAGTGAGCTTTAGTTCTTTCTGTTTCCAAGACCAGTGTGCCCTGGGGAAGCAGTATGGGGAGATGTGGAGTGTCCGACTTGACCATTGGATGTGAGCCAGCTCATTCCTTATCTTTCGGGAGATCTGGCCTTTAAATAGGTGCCACCAACCCACGTGTATTCTGTGGAACTCCAGCTCCGCAAAACACAATGATCCTTGAATAGAGTGCTCCAAGGTCGGATTAGCTCAGAAACTGGGTATGTTCTCTCTTTCTCTTCTTAGAGGGGACATGATGCACTCGAGAGGCTCTGAAATCTTGTGGTTAAAAGAAAAGCAAGGGGACCCTGCTTAACTTCTCCGGAGGAGGCATTTCCATTTGATCCTGCCACCTTTTTAGTGGAATACCCACTCACTTCCCCACAATTTGTGCACTGGAAAATGCTGCTTTAAATCATTTACTTGTAGGTAATTCTTGATTTAAATGACATCCAGAGAACAGAATGGGATGGATGTTGCTTCGGATACTCCATCAGTATAGGTAGTTTCTTGTTAAAGGAGACTTCGTGTGTTCTGTTTCTGAGGATGGTTTCTGTTAGACTGCTCAGCTTTCATATACAAAAGAAAGTGTAGTATAAAGCAAGGAAGTCTGTACAGGACAGAAATGGGCATAGCTCTCATTAGCATGACTGAACTCATAGATCATGAGGTGCATTATGGAGCCAAAGAAGTTGATATTTTGGGGTTATGGAGAGAGGTGTTGCGAAATTACTTGTTCTTGCCCTTGAAGGGTAAGTATCTCGGGGATGTTAGTCTACTAACTAATGGTATGCAAAATCTCTCTCTCCTCCCTTCCCTTCCCTCTCTCTCTCTCTCTCTCTCTCTCTCTCCCTTTCTCCTGTGGATTTAAATAACCCAAACATGAAAATTCAAAATTTCCTTTTCTGGCATTTGCACCATACTCTTTCAGATAATACCACACCATTATAATTCAATTGGAAAAAAAAAATTCACAAAAGTCAGTTACCAAAGGAGGGAAAATTTGTGGGTTTGCTCCCTGGTGAGCAATTTTTGCCTCTCTGATTTATTTTGGAAGGTATTTCTGTCCGCCATGAATTAAAGAATAATGGAAACACAGTTGTTGCTTGTTTTCATAACCTAGATAATTTCACCTGAAAAGAGTCGGTATGTTGGGCATGGCCTATTTACCTTTCAGTTTGCAGACAGGATGTGCTGAGCAAAAAGAAAATAATGTCCAGCCATATTCTTGCCTTTTTTCCATTACATTTTGTTGGCTCTAAGTAGTTAGAACTCCTTTTACTATTCATTTCTGTGAGCCAAATGGATTTTCCAATGTTTAAAAAAGTGAGAGGAAATATAAAACTTTTTAGACCAAGCCCTTCTTTTCCTTGGGGCCTGTTGAGTGACCTTTAAGAAAAGCCCACATATGGCCCGGGAGACATTTACAGTTTGGAAAGAGTTGCAGTGCATGCGTGTGCCAGTGTGTGTGTGTGTGCGTGTGCGTGTGTGTGTGTTTGTGTTACTTGTGCTCACTTGTGTGCCCACACGGGGTGGCAACTTTCAAAGGAAGCCGAGAACCTGCGATGGTTCTTTCCTGGATTCTAACTGATATCTACGGTAGGGTTTCGGAAGGAACGCTCTCTTTCTACTACCACCTCCATGTTCCCTTTCCAGTGGTGGTGAACCACGCAGATTTAGAGGGAGGGAGACCCCTGAGGCTCAGGGGCAGGCTTCGCCATCCATGAGTGTGACTTTGGGCCACATCTTTGGCTTCTCTGAACCTTAGTTGTCCTCCCCTGGAGGGTGGAGGGAGGTAGGGGAAGATCATGCCGATCTGAGAGCATTGTGTGAGGCATCAGGTGGGAACCCCAGTGCAGACCCTAGCGCAGTGCCAAGTCTCTGATAAGTTGGCATTGTTACTCCTTTCTTTCCTAAGTTCCGTCGGTATGCTGAGCTGTTCTGTGTTTCATAACTGCCTTAGAGAAAGGAAATCCTGTAAAGACTTGACTGTCTTCCTCATTAGCCTTTTATAAAAAGATGGCTATATAGGTGTTTTCAGCCTTACTACTATTCTGAGACACCCACAGACTCACAGTTAGGATAGAGAGAGAGGTTTCTCTGTTGGATTTGTCCAAAGATTGGCTGATGGCTGGGTGCTTCAACCGAAGAGGTAAAAGTAGGACTTAGAGGAAAAGCAATATAACTTTAAAAGTGAACAGAAGAGGGTATATACCCAAAGAGTATGAAAACACTAATTTGAAAGGATATGATCCTATGTTTATTGAGGCATTATTTACAATAGCCAAATTATGGAAGCAGTCCAAGTGTCCACTGATAGATGAATGGATAAAGAAGATGTGATACACACCCACCCACCCACACACACACACTCACACTCACACACACACACACACACACACACACACACACACAGGAATATGACTCAGCCTTCAAAAAGAATGAAATCTGGCCATTTGCAACAACATGGATGGAGCAAGAGGGTATTATGCTAAGTGAAATAAGTCAGTCAGAGAAAGACAAATATCATATGATTTCACTCATATGTGGAATTTAAGAAGCAAAACAAATGTGAACAAAGGAAAAAAAGAGACAAACCAAAAAAACCAGATCTTTAGAGAATAAACCAGAGGAGTGGTGGATGGGGGATGGGTGAAATAAAGGGCATTAAGGAGGGCACTTATCATAATGAGCACGGAGTCATATATGGGGCTTTTGAATCACTATATTGTATACCTGAAACTAATGTAACACTGTACACGAACTATACTGGAATTAAAATAAAAATGATAAATAAAACCTTAAAAAAATCATAACCATGACTAGATCAGCACATTTCTGATGCATGTAAGAGATCAGATGGAAATGTCTCAAGCTACGATTTATTTAAAAGCTACTTCTCCCCAATAAGCATATAGTAATAGAATAACTTGTTGGCTTGATATGTATAGTCTAATGTCATTTTAAGTATTTTTTATTGGGAATTGTCTGGAACTTCAAGAAATCATGAGGCATTGCAGGCCAGCAAGGTCATAAAAATTTTCTGTCCCCCCCTCTGGTTGTGACCTGCCTTTCCTGAACCTTTCAAATTCTCCAGTTCTCTGCATTCCCCTGTCTTCTAGTACTATGAAATGGACAGAAGTCATCCGGGCCAGTTTAAAGCCCTCTCTTATTCTTTTAGTTTCTGGTACTAAAATATATGTATGGTGGTTCATCTTATGGGTAAAGTGAATTTATCTTTGTCAGGGTTTCAGTGGCTTTATCTGTCACTGTTTGTAAATGACTTCAGTATTCTCACTGCTCAAACTCAAGAGTTCTGATGATCGTGCTGTGATAACGTTGTATTTACCAGGCAAGTCACGGATTTGAAATGCAAATTTTGGTGCTATTTTTTCCCACCACCGAGGGAGCTGCTGCAGGACAGATAGCATCTGAGAAGTGGGAGCAAATTGTAACAGCATGAGAAACGGAGTAGGGACGATTCAAGGAGGAGCTGGCTTTCTAGACCCATGATCTCATCCATGCTTTAGTGCTCACCACTCACTTATTCAACGCAAGTGGTAAAAGGTAGCAAGAGGAAAGGGCAGCAAAAGGAAGCCACAACTCTGTGGGCTTGAGTGACTCTGTTGTAGCTCCTTTTTCTGGATGGTGGTCTGGTTCGGTGTCTACGAGACTACGTCTCAAATCTGGTTGCTTGGGCCTCATTTCTTCCACATATACAAAAATATTTATTGTGCCATGTATAGTTCTGAGGGTCAAGATCTAGTGGTTGAACAGTGGAGTCAAGGCCTGGTTTTCAGATAGCTCACACTGTAGTGCAAAGCCCAGGTACTGACAAGCAAATATGGAAGTCAGATGATGATAGAGGCTCTGAGTTAAAACAGAGCAGGGTGAGGGGGACGGCGAGTGCTGTAGGGGAGGCGGTTGGATGGTTAGGGAAGCCTCGCTGATAAGGGATTACTTGGGCAGAGACCTGGAGGATGGGGGAAACAAGCTGTGTAGGTATCTGGCCAAAGAGAGTTTTTGGCAGAGGGGAGCAGTGTGGAGGTCCGAAACTGGGATTGTGTTTGGTGTTTAGGTACAGCAAGCAGGGGGAGGGGCAGGGGGAGAGGGAGAAGCAGACCTCCCCACTAAGCAGAGAGCCCGATGTGGGGCTCGATCCCAGGACCCTGGGATCATGACCTTAGTTGAAGGCAGATGCTTAACTGACTGAGCCACCCCGGCGCCCGATTTAACCATGTTTTAAATGGATCACTGTGTTAATAAGGGTTATCCAGAGAAACAAATCCACTGGAGATAGATATACATCTCTCCAGTATGAGATATAGATGGATGTGTGTATATATAAAGAGATTTATTATAAGGAACTTGCTCATGCAATATGGAGGTGAAGTCTCATGATCTCCTGCCTACAAGCTGGAGACTAGCCTCAGGAGAACCACTGGTGTAAGTTCCAGTCTGAGGGCAGGAGAAGACCAGTGTCTTAGCTCATGCAGTCAGGCAGAGAGAATGAATTCTCCCTTCCTTTGCCTTGTGGGTCTATTCAGTCTCTTACCTGATTGGGTGAGGCCCACCCATGTGGGGAGGCAGTCTGCTTTCCTACATCTACCAATTTAAATACCTGTCTCATCTGGAAACACCCTCATATAGATCCACCTAGAAATAATGTTGCACCCAGATATCTGGGCATCCTGTGGCCTGGTCAGGTTGACACATAAAATTAACCATCACAGTCACCCTGACTGCTGCATAGAGCATTAACTACAGGGCCAAGGATGAAGGCAGGGACACTAGAGAGAAGACAATACCATAATCCAGACCAGAGGTGATAGTGGCTTGGACCAGCAGATGATAGCCACTCGTGTGTTTGGGTAGTCTAAGGCTTCATTTTCTTTTATAGAATATAGGGATAATAATAAATCATCTAAGGTTATAGAGAAGATTGCAATAGATAATCTGGGTAAAGCATTTAGTCTAGTGCCTGGAATGCAGCTCTAGCATGTACATAGGTCTCTACTAATTTTAGTGTGATCCTTGAGATTTTGCTTGAAAACCTCCAGGAGTGGGACATGCTATGACACTGGCTATTCAATTACAGAATTTTAATTCTTCTTTTAAGATTTATTTATTCATTTGAGAGAGTGCATGTGAGTGGAGGGTGGGGCAGAGGGAGAGAGAGAGAGAGACAGTCTCCGACTCCCCACTGAGCATGGAGCTTGACATGGGGCTCGATCCCAGGACCCTGAGATCATGACCTGAGCTGAGCCGAAATCAAGAGGAGGATAACCGCCCAGGCCCCTCTACAGAATTTAAAGTTCTAAGCTATCTTTTCTTCTATGTCCATTTGAAACCTATTTCCATATAAATTCTACCTGTTAGTGCTGGTCTGCTTTCCAGAACAAAACTGGTTGAAATTTAATTTTTATTCTACTCACTTAGCTCTGTATTATTTAAATGAGACTTACCTTACTGTTAGGACAAGATTATTCATTAAAAATTCTCCCACAGTGCTCCATCCATTGTGGGGATATTAATAAATAGAACTTCATTCCCCACCCCTCCACCCCTTTTGTTGACACAGGCTTTTGGAACGAGCTTTATTTGCACAACATTCTTGACTTTGATCATGCGTTGAACAAGTACTTCGGGCATTTCTATATTCTCTTCGGAAAGCATATGGTATCAGGGAAAGGGGGCGGTACTGGAATATGGAACAAGATTTAATTTCTTTCTCACAAAGAAGGTTATAAAAAGATGGTACGTTGGCAATCTGTGTTGGTGTGTTGTGGAGACTCTTTTTTTTTTTTTTCCACAGCATACCTTGCCAAAGTTTAATTTTTCAAACCACATATCAGAATATGATAGTCTGACCAAACATGCAAACCATGACCAGAGAGCCGGCAAAAGTGAGGGTGGAGTGAGAGAACTTTCCCTTACAGCCACTGAGTCACCAAAGCTTTTCTGTTTATTCTTTTGTAGTTGTATCTTTATTCCAATTTCCTGTAAGTCTGTTCTCATCTTTTTTTTTTTAGATTTTATTTATTTATTTGAGAGAGAGAGAGCGCATGCACAAGCGGGGGAGGGGCAGAGGGAGAAGCAGGCTCCCCGCTGAGCAGGGAGCTCAACGTGGGACTCGATCCCAGGACCCCAGGATCATGACCTGAGCTGAAGGCAGACACTTAACCGACTGAGCCCCCCAGGCGCCCCAGCCTGTTCTCATCTTTTTTTTTTTTTTTTAATTAATTTATTTGACAAAGCAAATGAGCACAAGCTGGGAGAGCGGTGGAGGGAGAAGCAGGCTCCCTGCTGAGCGGGGAGCCTGATGTGGGGCTCCATCCCAGGACCCTAAAATCATAACCTGAGCCAAAGGCAGATGCCCAACCGACTGAGCCACCCAGGCGCCCCAGTCTGTTCTCATCTTAATCCTGATTCTGCTTTTGTGTTTGCTGCAGCCACGTACCGGCCACGGTGCTGTGTGGATAGGCGTAACCGGTGTGCTTCTCCTGTGGGAAGCAGACTCTCTGATGAGGGAAGTACAGTGTGCTGCGGGAGCATAAGGGAAGCCACCTAAACTAGACTTGGGGAGGTCAGGGAAGGTTTCCTGAGCGGCTGAGACCAAGAGAAGACTCGGAGGTTGCTTGATGGCAGTGTTGGTGAGGCTGTGGATGGGAAGAGCGCCCCAGGGAGGGCGGGCAGCCCCAGGTGAAGGCACAGAGCCAAGGAAGGGTGGCATGCTGAGAAACTGAACTCAGAGACATTCCTGGAACATACTGTGGGAGGTGTGAGAGTGCTTGAGCGTGAGGTTGGAGAGGGAGGACGTCCAGAGGGTCTTGCAGACATGCAGAAGGTCTTGTAGACCTTGTTAAAGAGCATTATGGAGCCACCGGAAGGATTTGTTTGGGAGTAGGGTAGGGAGAATGGCTCTGGCACAGAGTGGAGAATGGTCTGGAAGGGAGCAAACAAGGTGGGCTGATGAGAGCATGGAGATCACTCCCCTCATCCGCATATGCTGTGTTTATTATGGCAGACTGCAATTTTGAGGTCTGGAGTATGAAAAGTATTTTCATGTCCTGATTTCTCCTTCCTAACTGGACACTAACGTCCGATTTCTTAAAATATTGCTGTCAAAATGCCACTCCTGTCACTCTTTCACGCGCTCCTGCTTGAATCCTATTCCTTAGGGCTGACGCTGAGGTCCTGTTACACAGTGTTCAGATCACCTTCTGCTGCCTCTTATGGGACATGTCTCACATTTCCATGTCTTTCCTTCTTTCTAGAATCTTCCTCTTTTCTTCCTTTAACACACCACTGGCTCAGTTCCTGATGAAGTCTCATTGCCTGGTCAGGACAATTGCAAGTCAGCAAATACTTTGACAAGCAGAATACTCGACTGGGGGGATTTATTGGTAAAAAATTCAAGCATGGTTCTTACCCTGGTGGCATTGGTTACCCTAGCGTAAAAATGATCAACTCTGCTCTGAAAGCATTTAGCATTAAAATTGAATCAAATGGATTTCGTACAAATATCTGTATTGTGGGGGTGCCTGGGTGGCTCAGTTGGTTAAGCGTCTGCCTTCGGCTCAGGTCATGATCTCAGGGTCCTGGGATCGAGTCCCGCATCGGGCTCCCTGCTCCACAGGGAGTCTGCTTCTCCTCCCTCTGCCCCTCCCCCCTTCATGCTCCCAGATAAATAGATCTCAAAAAAAAAAAAAAAAAACACCAAGTATCTGTATTGCCTTCCATTCCAGCACTGTGACCTCGATCCATATGGTCCTTGACTTGAAGTTCACGTGGGGCAGAAGCCCAGGAAGAAAGGCATCACTGATGATAGCAGCAACCATTCATCCACTGGATTCAGCGTGAGGCACTGTTTGAAGTGCTTTAACTCATTCCATCCATCAAGGGATGACCCAAATCGGTCATTAAGATATATCCCTACTTTAAGGATCATGAAGTAGATACACAGTAGTTCCTCGTTTACTTGCCTCCCCGGTGTTGGGGTTTGTAAGCTCACGTTTTGAGGCCCATGCAGCCCTCCATCCCAAGCCAATCATTCACACGATTGCCAGTTTCCTAAAGTACTCGGGTCAGGTGGCAGCCAGGGTGCCCAAACCAGGGAGCTACTGCAGTTAAGGCCACTGCTTCGGCAAAGTTTGCAGTCATTTCACGGTGGACTGTGCAGGGTTTTAGTTCCTCTGCGTCTCTCTTTGTAGAAATGGGAAGTCAGCAGGCAAATGAAGGCCCCAAGGGACGAGGCAGAAGGAAAGGTCAGAGAGCTGATTGCTCTCCTCTCTTCCACCGCTAACCCAGAAGGGCTTTGGGTCCCAGACTTTGATTTCAGCCAAAATGCGAGAGTATGTGTCACCAATTTCATGTACGAGGACGGGGGTGGAGAATGTAATCAGAAATAGCATGGAACCTTAGTTGCTTATTTTCTTCCTTCTTACCCCATTTTTCCTTGCTCTCTCCTTTTTAAAGACTAGATTTTACTCTTAATAACAATAGTAATATGTGCCAGGCTTTTATTTTTTTATTTTTATTTTTTGGGGGAGAGAGAGAGAGAGAAAGAGCAGGGGCAGGGCAGAGGGAAAGGGAGAGAGGATCCTAAGCAGGCTCCATGCCTGGTGCGGAGCCTGACGCGGGGCTCGATCTCACAATCCTGCCATCATGACTTGAGCAGAAATCAAGAGTCAGACACTTAACCAACTGAGCCACCCAGGTGCCCTCATGCTAGTTTTAAAACAAAACAAAAACAAAAGCTTCCAGGGCATCAGTTGTATGATCAGTTTGCCTTCCAGACTCCTCTGTGTGCAAATATGTGAACACAGGGATGGCTATATATTCATACATACCATTTAATAGAGAAATGGGATCTTTATAGATATTTTTCTTTAACTTGAGTTTACAAATTTAACTTAGTGTATTGTGAACACACTTCTATGTAAGAGTACATAGACCCACCTTCCTTTTTAAGTGTTTGCTATTATAAATGAAAAATTTTTGTACTTGTATAAATGTGAAACTGTATCTATTTAGGAAAAATTTCTAGCAGTGGAATTGCCTAATAAAAAGGTATGTGCATTCTAAATTGATATGTTGCCTAATTGCCCCCCCCCCAAAACTGTTGTGCCAACAGCCCCCACCCAATGTGTAGGAAATCCCCCTTCTTTGACACTCTGGATATTTTCAAATTTTTTACTTTCTCTAATCTGAGATGTGAAAAGAACATAGGTCATTGTTTAATCAGTGTTTCCTCTTTTCAGGAGGAAGCAAATTGTAGCAAAACAAGCTCTTCTCATGAGTCTATCTCTAAAAAATACACAGTATGTCCAGTGCTAGTACAGTTTCAGCTGATTTTATACCCTGGTATCCACAGTACTGTCAAGTTAGAAAAATGGGTCCTATCAAGAAAAGTGTATTGTATTTTGGAGACATGAATGAATGAGAACATAATGCTTATAATGTTGGCCTAATGTTGGTGAAAGATAAATTATCACACAAAAAAGTTTATGTTCCCTGATAAGATGTTACTATCTAGGAAAAGGAACTTCTAAAAATGTAGACAAGTTGAAGCCAAAGAGGTTGCAAACTAGAAAATTCAGTGAACTCTAAAGCTCCACTTTCTGACTATTTAAGTGCATCAAGGATTAGTTATGTGGTAGCTTTCAGATAGACGTGGCACCTCTTGGCATCAGGCTAGACCCAGTCAATGCTCATTTCTGTAGAAATACATAAGCTGTGTGTTAACCAAAAGCCTCAGTGGTTTTGAAGCATTTCCCACCCCCAGTAGGGATGTCCTTTTGGTTTGACTCTTTTGGTAAGTGTTTGTGAGTTATTAGCCACATGAATGTAGGGTGGAGGGTTTTTATTCTATGTCTTTGACCCTCAGTTTATTCATCTGTTAAAAAAAAAATCAAGGAAGGACAAGAGAGGCCTTTAAGTGCCTGCCATGTAATATGTAAAATGCAAGAGTACTGTTTTTTCCCGTTTGCTCTTACCCTCCAGTTTACACATTAAGAAACCAGTGCAGGGGCGCCTGGGCGGTGCAGTTGGTTAAACGTTCCGTTCTTGGTTTCGGCTCAGGTCATGATCTCAGGGTCGTGGGACTGAGCCCAGTGTTGGGCTCCATGCTGAGCATGGAGCCTGCTTAAGATTCTCTCGCTCCCTCTCCCTCACCCTCCCCACCCCAGCTCTCATGCTCTCTCTCTCTCTCTCAAAAAGAAAAGAAAGAAAAAGAAACCACTGCAGAATTAAGTTACTTGCCCAAGATCCATAGTCTTAATTCCTGAATCATAAGGTTGTTTGGACGATAAGAGCAATGTTTGTGAAAATACATAATATACTGCCCAGGACATAGTATGTGCTCCCTTAATTTTATTTGTTAACATTCACAGTGGTTGGGCCCCATAATTAGATTTTCACTCAAAATATTTGGGAGCGCCTAGGTGGCTCTTGGTTTCAGCTCAGGTCGTGATCCCAGGGTCCTGACGAGCCCCGAGTCAGGTTCCGTGCTCAGTGAGGAGTCTGCTTGAAGACTCTCTCTCTCTGCCCCTCCCCCAACGCTCTCTTTCTCTCTCACACACACACACACACACACACACACACACACACTCTCTCTCTCTCTCTCTCTCTCTCTCTCTCTCTCTCTCTCAATAAATAAAACTTAAAGAAAAATTTGGAAAGTGGCCATTCAAGGATAGTAACTAGGTTAGATTTCAACAAGACAGTCAAGAGCAGTCTTGGATATGCAAGTCTATGGATTTTTTAAGAGAAAGAAAAGGAAGACTGACTCACATGAGGGCAATTAAAGTGAAAGTAAGCACCACCTACAAAACCCCCTGATTTCTAGGAATTTGCTTTTTAGGAATGGTGAAAACATTCCCGTTTTTGCAGAATAAAGTCTTGGGGGAAAATTATGAGATGAGGGATAGTTGCAAGTTTGTTACCATCTCTATTATAAGTAGAAAGATATTCTGATTTTGCTGTGGAGTTGTTGAATAAAATCAGTTAAATTAATTTTGAATATTACAAGATAGCTCACATTCAACCTAGTCACTGTTAATCCAGCTTTTTCAGAGTTCACGTTTCTTAAATCTAATAAATTCTCTTTTGTAAGTGTAGCCAAGGAAGAAGTTTGTTTAAGGCTTAGGTCTTTTTTTTTTTTTCTTTTAAAGATTTTATTTATTTGAGAGAGAGGGGGAGAGAGCCCGAGCAGGGGGAGGGGCAGAGGGAGAAGCAAACTCCCCACTGAGCAGGGAGCATTAATGCGGAGGCAGCGCGGCTGGATCCCAGGACTTGGAGATTGTGACCTGACCTGAAGGCAGACGCTTAACCGACTGAGCCACCCACATACCCCAAGCTTAAGGCTTATGTCTATGTTAAACTGAAAGTAAGTCGTTTCTAACCGGTAGTCTGTGTAGAGAAAAAAATATTCTCTTGAAGAAACTAACAGCATCACTGTGGTTTAACCATTTTGCATGCTGGCTTTGTAGGTTAGGTCCTGTAGGAAAAAAATGTAATTGATGATGAGTTAGCTTGTCTCATTTATACAATGTAAATGTTCTTGAAAAATTTCAAAAATTTAGATAATCATTAATGTTGCTGTCACTAATTTTCATTAATAAGATTTTATTTCACTATAATTTATTCAAACTGGTTTAAATACAATACAGATATTGGGGTTTTATATAAAATATAACGTAGGTGATTCTTGCTTTAAGGAACATTAAGATCTGAGATTTGGTGAATGGTGTAAATTTTTTTTCTTTTTGGCTTAAAAATTTGTTCGTTTGTTACGGAACTGTTCAAACATACAACAGAGTTGAAAGAATTTTAACAATGAATATCTATGTTCCTCCCACCTCTTAGATTCCAACACTAAATTTTTACTGTACTTATCATGCATCTATCGTTGTATGGATAAAACGGATGGATTCTCACTGTGCATTCTCTAGTAGAATGAAGGTACTATGTTCTTCACTGTGTTTACCTGGGTTCGTTGAGTGGATATATTTTATGCAGATAACTTGCATAGCCCTACATCATGGCTGAAGGGGTCTCTTAACCCTTTGTTAATTTGGGGTTTGTTTCCTTCTGTAGTGCTGAGACCTTCTGTGCATTCTGGGAGAGTCAGAAAGGCTGCCTGAGAGTTCAAATAGGGACTCTTTAGGTACACAGGAGGAAGATGAAGAAAGTGATAAATGAGGTCCGCGGAATCTCCCGATGTTTAATCTGGGCTGTGCTTATTCTCGCTGCCTGTCCTGGGCCTGTTGGCTAGAGCCTTGGGGCCAGCTGAGGGTGGGCAGTTCTGAGGTCTAATGTTTCTCTGGAGGAAATGGAAGGATGTAAACTTGGCAAGCCTTCTTATTTTCTTTCTCCTGGAACCATCGGTTGCTTTTCTGGGTATACTGTGTTGTAAGCACCTGGCACACAGGGCTCTCTTTGGAACTAGCTTGAGAACTGGGGCCCCCTCTGTTAAGAAAGGCAACCCTGCTGGGATAAAAGAGAGAGGCTCTGAAAGGTCAGTGGGAAAGTTCTTGAATTACTCGTGTTGAAAGCAGATCCTTCCCAGGCTCATGCCTGTTCCCTGTTCTGATTGAGCTTCCAGTCTAGCAGGATTGATTGATTCACTTCGTTGTGAGGACTGGATCTGTCTTCATCATTTCCAGTGGGTTTCTCTACAGAACTATTTCCATCACTGAGTTTCTTAATTTAGGTGTTTCATGATCACTTGAGATAAAGATAGAGGTGTTTGATCGCTTTTGCTTGGTGGGAACTGGAGGTACTTTCGATTGGGGGCCAGATTTAATCTCCCATACTGAATGACTGTTCTCAAGCGTACAAGGTGGATCTTACTACCCTTTTCCAAAAACAGCAGCAGCACTGTTTTGGGTCAAGTATTTAAAGGATCTCAATCAGAGCTTTAACTTTAACACTTCAAGCCTTCTTAGGCTTCCTTTTCGGTTTCTTTTGGAACTAGCTAAATGCGTGCGTTCTCTATGGAGATGTTGGTTAGAAAGGAGTCCTTCCTTCCTATAGATATCATACTTTTGAATATTACTAAATAACTTAAAGGCAGTGATGATGAACGGAACTTCCTTGATTAGACTCGAGGGCATGGATTGTATTGAACTAGAGGTTCTTGGACTTGGTTGCGTGTTGGAGTCACAGAGTTTAGAAACACTGAGGCCAGCTTAACAGGACTGCAGGATGCAAGATCAATATACAAAAATTGATTATATTTCTATACACTAACAGGAAAATACGATAATGGTGCATTAAAACAACAGTTAGTCACAATAATTTCAAAAGGAATAAAATACTTAGGAATGAATTTAACAAAAGAAGCACAAAACTTATACTCTGAAAACTACAGAACATTGTTCAAAGAAATTCAAGAAGACTAAATAGAAAGACACTCGATATTCATGATCAATACAGGCATACTTAGGAGGTATTGGGGATTTGGTTCCAGACTTAACAGAGTAAATATCACAATAAAGCAAGCCAAACGAATTTTCTCATTTCCCAGGGCATATAAAAGTTATGCCTACACTATAGTCTTATATCATAGTCTTTTAAGTGTGCAATAGCATTATGTCCAAAAAAACTATGCACTCTGCTTAATTAAAAAATACTTTATTGCTAAAAAATGCCTAACCATCCTCTGAGCTTTCATCGAGTTACACTGACCAATAGATCACCATAACAAATATAATATGTAATGAAAAGACTTGAAATATGACGAGAATTACCAAGGTGTGACACAGAGGAAGTGAGCAAATGCTGATGGAAACATGGCACTGATAGACTTGCTCGATGCATGGTTGCCACAAACTTCAATTTGTAAAAACGTACTATCTGTGAAGCACAATACACAAGGCATGCCGGTATTGTTAAGATGGCCATAAAATGAATCTACAGATATGAATCCTCTCAAAATCCCAAATGTCTTCTTTGCCCAAATTGACAAGCTTATCCTAAAATTCATATGGAAAACTGAGGAAAAAAGAGCCAAAAGAATTTTGTAGAAGAAGAAGAAAGTTGGAGAACTTGCTTCTGGTCTTCAAACTTACAATAGCACTATAATAAAACTGTGTCACACTGTCATAAGGATAGACAGATAGATCAATGGAATAGAATTGACAGCTCCAGAAATAAATTCTCATGTTTACTGTCAGCTGATTTCCATCAAGGGTGCCAAGACAGTTCAAAGTGGGGAAAGAATAGTTTTTCAATAAATAGTGTGGGGGACAACTGGATACCATTTGCAACTGGATACCATTTGCAAAAGAATGAAGTTGGAGTGTTTCCTCATACCGTGGACAAACATTAACTCAAATGGCTTCTGCCTAACTGTTAGAGCTAAACTTGCAAACTCTTTGAAGAAAATATGGGAAGTAGAAAAAATTTCATGACCTCAGATTAGGCAAAGCATGAACATAAGGAAAAAAAAATGGACTTCATCAAAATTAAAAACCTTTACGATGGACCTCTCGGGAAAATGAAAAGATAACTCACAATATGGGATAAAATATTTGCAAATCATATCTGATACAGGACACCTGCAGAACATAAAAAGAAGTCCTATAACTCAGTAATAAAAACACAAATAACCCAATTAAAAATGGGCAAAGGATAGGAATAGACATTTATCCAAACAAGTCTGGATCAAAGAAGTCTCCCAACTTTGCGTGCCAGTCACAAGCACTTTTGATCAACTGGCTGTAAATCATAGGTTCCCATGACCTCCTCCTTGGCTTCAATTAACATGCTAGAGCAGCTCCGAGAACTCAGAGAAGCATTTAACTTACGATTATTCGTTTATTATAAAATGCTATAACTCAGGAACAGCCAGAAGGAAGACATGCATAGGGCAAGGTGTGGGGAAAGAGCATGGATCTTCCAAGTCCTCCTAAATATAGCACTCTTATCAAATCTCCATGTGTTCACCAACCAGTAAGCTCTCTGCACTCAGACTTTTGGGTTTTTATGGAGGTTTCATTCCATAGGCATGACTGATTGAATCAATCACCGGTGGCCAATGATGTAACCTTCAGCCTCTCTCCCCTCCCTGGAGGTCAATGGATAGGACTAAAAGTTCCAACTCTCCACTCACACAGAGTTGGTACCCCTGGCAACCAAGTCCCCACGTGACCTAGGGGCATTCCCAAAGTCACCTCCTTAACAAAAGACACTTTTTATCTCTCCCATCACTTAGGAGATTCCAAGGGTTTTAGAAGCTCTGTGCTAGAAATAGGAAGAATGTATTTGTATTTCTTATTACAAATCATAATATCACGGCTGCCCTTCCCATTAGTGTCCCATAGTTTCCAGTGTTTCTTGTCCCTAGAAACATACCTGTCTTCTATCCTTTTCTTCAAGGCTCTGCCCTCTGCCAGGAAACTACTACCTCATCTGACTATCCTCCTGTCCTAATCATTTGTGAATGGTGACAGGATTATTCTAGAGACAAGGTTTTAATCAAAGACTTCTAAAGGCTAAAATTTCTGATAATGTTGACAGGTGGACTGAGTGGAGAGAGTGAGACTTTGGGGGGTACATAATTACATACACCTAATTTTTTAGAGAGAGAGCACACACACACACGCACGCATGCACACATGCAAGATGTGGGGAGGGGCAGAGGGAGAGAGAAAATCGTAAGCAGGCTCCACACCCACCATGGAGCCCAACACGAGGCTCGCTCCATCCCCGGGACCCTGAGATCATGACCTGAGCCAAAATCAAGAGTCAGATGCTTAATTGGCTGAACCACCTAGGTGCCCCTATATCCATGTAATTTTTAAGTCCTAATTGTAGTAAGTGCTACAAAGGAGACATAAAGAGTGTTTACAGTCTTGGAAGGGTTTTAAGCAGATGACAGAAGGGATCAGATTTAGATTTTATTAAAGTTCCTTCTGCCAGCAATGTGGAGAATTATTAGAAAGAGGCAAAAACAGATACAGGAAGACTAGTGAATGGACTAAGGCAGAAACCCAGGTAAGAGGTAATGGAAAGTGGTCTAAGGATGGGGCAGAAGAGACTGATAGAGGTGAATAGGCCTAATCAGTACTTAGGACATGGGATGGATAGGATTTTGGAACTATTAAGTCACCCAGTAATGTGTTTTGTAGTACCTTCCACATGTTTTTCTGGAATCCATCAGAGAATAAGACCATGTCCCTGTACTTCTAGCTGAATTTCTAGTGGGGCAACAAGATAATACACAAGTAAAAAACATTAGGTAATAGAAAGTGCTATGAAGAAAAATAAAGCAGGGTAAGGAGGCCTGATAGGGGAGGGAAGGTTGGCCTTTTTAGCCAGCGAAGGCCTATCTGAAGACGTGACATTGAGGGAGAGCCCTGAATGACGTGAGATCGAGCCATCTGGGGGAAGGACACTCCAGGGGGCAGCGGGGGGAATGGCACCAACCAAGAAAGAAGGCCTGATTCGGGAGCAAGTGTGACACGTCGAAGAAATAGCGAGCAGGTTCATAGCCCCAGAGTAAAGGGGGAATGTGGTAGAAATGAGCTCAGAGCAGTAGCCTGGAGTCAGAACAAGTAGGACCGTGTGGGTCATGGAAAGGAGTTGGCGAGGCCATCTGAATGAGATGCACATTCACTGGAGGGTTTGGGGCAGGAGAATAAGATATGATTTATATTTTAGAAAGATGTATGAAGAGCACCTTCACTACTGTGTGGAGTAGAGACCAGCAAGAAAGCTATTGCAGAGGTCTCCGGAAATCCCTCACCCTTTCTAGCAAGGGCAACTCAAGATGGGGACTTGAGTTTGTGGCAGGAGTGGTGGGAAATGCCTAGTGTGGGGACATGTTTTGGTTGTAGAGTTTGAGGAAAAGAGGAATCAGGGATGTCTTTGTTTTTGTTTTGTTTTGGCTGAGTAACTGGGTAATTGGTTCCTTTTACTGAGATGGGCAAGACTGGGGATGTGGGGAGGCTGTGTATATGGCGGAAGGTGGATTCAAAGGCTCTGTTAAGTAATGAGGGCTTGGTTAGACAGCCAGGTGCAGATTACCTAGTAGGCATTTACTGGATACAGGGTAAGAGAAAGAGGTGTCCCAGATGATCCATACATCTCTGGGTTGTACAGCTGGATGGATGGAAATGTCATTCACAGAGATAGAAATTGCACGACGAGGACAGGGTGTGGTGGTGGGGGGAGAACAGTCCTTACTATTATTATACATGACACTTCATGGCCTAAAAATGTTTTTTATGTTCTACCATACTGATGAAGTGGGAACGCTGACTATTTAAAAGGAAAAAAAAAACTTTCTTTTGGTGGGTCATCCGGATTTTCAAAAAGTTCTGCTTAAAACATTTCCCTTAGAACTTAGTAGCTGTTATGAAAATTGCATATTTAGGCATCTGTTTAATGCTATTATTTAATGGAATGTAATTTCTTTTTTAAGGAGATGGAAGTTTATTGAATACACCACAAGGGAATAGCAGACAGGACAGCAAAGGAGAAACTGCCAGGAGGCAGTGGTGGGAGGCTCTAGGAAGCGGGGGAAGTGAGAAGGTCTGGGAACACATTGACTTTTCCTGTTTTGGTACCAGTGCCCGGTTGTAAGCAGCCCACTGGTCAGCTAGCGCCTGTGGCTGTTTTGAAGTGGGTCACTTAATGAGCCTGTTTGCATTCAGCCTGGTGGTCGCGGCGGGCCCTTTCCCCTTACTTTGGTTTCCATTGCTCCAGCCTCTTGCCTAAAAGCAGCCTCTACATTCCCCACGGACCGATCGACAGTGACACATCTTCGGCATTTGGGTGGAGGTCTCGTCTTCAGTAGCTGCTTCCTGCTGGGCAGGGGCGGGGGACACCCTGTCCCCACCTAAACCTGTTGGTCCATCAGGGATTCTGTGCAGTTACAGACCAGAGCTTGGTATCAGATTCATGCGCTGATAGGCGATTTAAGTGAAACTCTTGGTGGCTGGGTCCATGGGGCACAGCGGGAGGGGACCCTTGGATGCGGGCACGGGCTGGAATCCTTGTTGACTCATCATCCTTGAGCGGGGTGGTTGGATTCCTGCCGACGTGGAGGAGTGTGTTTTGCCTGTAGATCAAGATGGTGGCCAGACCCGTGGGAAGAGAGGAGAAACATGAGGGCCCGAAAGAAGCAAGGTGGCTGAGAGTCCGCCACGAGTCAGCCACGTGTGCAGATTCGCCCCGGACGAGCTGCCACTGCCAACTGGGCTGCAGGCTGGGGGACCTCCGGGGGGCAGCGGGAGAGCAGAGAGAAGGGGTCCTTCGCCGTCGCAGGCGGGGACAGTCTGACCTTTAGACCACACTGGGGAGCCGCCCTGGCCAGAGACCTTCAGTTGTCCGGGAAGTACTAGGGTTAGACGGCTAAGGCCAAGGGCTGGACAGCACAAGGAAAGGGAGTGTGGGGGGGTCAGATTTCTCCGAAGGGCCAGAGGGGAAATCCCTCACCCTTTCTAGCAAGGGCAAAGCCTCACCTAGGAGTCACCTCGGCCTGAGGTCCTCAGTTCCCCCACAGAGTACTAGAGTCCGTCCGGTGCACCCAGGGAAAGTCCCAAGAAATTCCCGGAGAATCCGGGGAGAGGCCAGCCCCCCTGCTCGGCAGAGGTTCCCCGGGAAGGTCAGCAAATGAGGGGTGACCGGATGAAAGAATTCCCCCAGGGCACAAGAGAGGAAATAGAAGTTTACCGAATACGCTGCGAGGGAGCGGCGGGTAGGACAGCAAGGCAGAGACGGTCTGCCTGGAAGGTAGCTTTTTTTTTTAATGTGACTAAATGATGGTAGTTTTTTTTTCCCTCTTTCTTTCTGTTTTTATTTATAGTCAGATGAAACAGATGCCTGTTTCTTCCAGAATTGTTACCCATTTACTTAGGTTTGGGTGGCAGGGGGGTTCCTTTGAATGTTTTTGCTTCTTTTGTGCTTCAGCCAGAGGTACTGGGGAAGAGAGGGAGGGCTTGAGATTAAATTCTTAGTGAAAGCTGATACAAGACATAGAACGAACGTAAGGTGCTGGAAAATTCAACAAGAAGCAATAACCAGGGCTGGTTGTTGTTCCTCTTGGCCTCTGACTAGAAATGCACGCTCACAGGGAGGGAGTGGCAGGTGCCTATGCTGTCCCCATACTCAGTCGCTTGTGTGACACATCTCTATCTTGAACCAGTGTTTCTTAGAATTAAAAAAAGGGCATGTAGGATATATATATATATGTAGCCCGTGTGTGTGTGTGTGTGTGTAGCCTGTGTATATAGCTCTAATTTCTCTCCTAAAATATTGTGGCCAGGAGAGTCTTTGTTGGCAGCTTCAGAATGTACTGGTTTTACACGTCAACAGATGCAACACCTAAGAACGTTACATTAACAAATAGAACAGGGGCACCTGGGTGGCTCAGTCCGTTAAGCATCTGCCTCCGTCTCAGGTCATGATCCCAGAGTCCTGGGATCGAGTCCCACGTTGGGCTCCCTGCTCAGCAGGAAGCCTGCTTCTCCCTCTGCCTGCTGCTTCCCCTGCTTATGCTGACAAATAAATAAATAAAATCTTAAAAAAAGAAAACAAATAGAACATCTATGATTAACTCTTGGGAAAGCTTCGATTTCAACTTTACAAGTTTGCAAAAGAAGTTGAAATGCCTTTTTTTTTTTTTTTTTTGCCTGTAAAGACTCACATAGTCTTTTTAGTTTCTATTTGACTCTAAGCTTTTTCTGGAGATGCAAATAGTTCTAAAGGGAGGCTGGAATGGAGGTGTGTATGCTTTCCTGTTGCAAATATCTGTTCTGTTTATGACGCTTCTGGACCACAGTGGCTTAACTGATTCTCTGAAGGGAGTGGAGAAAGGACAATCTCAGAAGGTCAGAGGATTAACATTTCCCCACAAAGTTTTTGATAGAAAGTCTCAGATCAAGTGAAGCGGAGTAGAAATAAAACCAAATATTCTGCAATTTGTGAATTTTTCAAAGGGCACCCGTATGTAAAATTTCAGGTTTGTGTTTTGTATGTGTGTGGGTTTTAAACCCTGTGAGGTAACCATAACAGATACTATCGTTTCTGGTTTTTCAGTGAGGGGAAGCAGGTCTGGGACACAGCCTGAGTAACTTTCCCATTGTCACTTGCTAGTGTGGCACCATGGCTAACGCCCAGATATTCTGATAGATGCTTGTTGCACAACAGTTCACTTTGTTTTCCCAGATACCTTCCCCTTGAGCCTAGAGACCGTATGTTTTTAGAGTCTTTCTGCTCACATTTCAAGTGGCAGCCGGGGAGATCAAGGTGGTCACCCCGGCATTTAACGTTCTTAGGTGTTGCATCCGTGACGTATAAAGCCATCATGATGCCGGGGTGTATGTGGAGCATACACACCTCCATTCCAGCCTCCCTGGACTTTGCATCTCCAGAAAAAGGATGGAGTGCAGAGAGGTCCTCAGAACGGAGCCGGGTGGACAGGGCTTCACATCATTTATTCATTTGTCCTTGTGTGGGGCGCTCCTGTTTGAGAGCCAGCTTTGCTCCCTCCTCTCAAGTGTTGCGTGTGCGCCGAAATTCTTCCCCTTGTCTCCTTGATATGGCTCTCTTCTGCTTCCCAGTCTTCTTAGCACGAGTGACCGTGTCTGGCACCGAAACTGCTAGAGCAAGTGATTGTTTACCCTTTTCTCAAACAAGAAAATAAGAGGTAAAATATAGCACCTATAGTGCAGGCAACTATAGGAAGAGTTCCGCAAGAGGACCCCGTTCCCAGATATCTTTTATTCTCCAATTCATACTGAATCAGGAGTATTTTCTCCATGTGTTTAAACATCGTTTGAAAATATTTTTCATGATTCTTCAGTGTGTCATCGTATGAATTTAGCATCATTTATTTACATGTTCTTCTATTTTGGATATTTGGGTTACTTTCTCATTTTTTTCTGTGATGAAAGGTGTAGGGGGAAAAAACGGACTCCTTGAAGAAGGGAATTATTAAGTATGTGAAGAAATACAAATTCGGTTTAAATGCTTTGCTCTAGTCATTACTTCAGTAGTACATTGTAACAGTAATTTCAGTCAGGTAAATACATGCTTAGTTTCCTGAAATAATGCCATTGTGATATTCGTTTTATTTTCAGATAGAGAAAAAGAATAAAGACGGCGGGGGTGCCTGGGTGACTCAGTCGGTGAAGTGTCCGCCTTCAGCTGAGGTCATGATCCCAGGGTCCTGGGATCGAGCCTCATGTCCGACTCCCTGCTCAGCGGGGAGTCTGCTTCTCCCTCTGTGCCCCCCACCCCACTTGTGCTCTCTCTCTCTCTCTCAGATAAATAAAATAAAATAAAGAGTTTTCTTAGATAAGTCAGTGCCTTACTCTTATAATTGACCCTTGAACAATGCAGGGGTTCAGGGCACCGCCTGGCCCCCCCCATGCGGTCAAAAATCCACATAGAACTTCACTCCCCCCAAACTTAACTAGTCATAGCCTACTGTTGACCAGAAGCCTTACTGATAACATAAACAGTTGATTAATACATATTCTGTATATGTGTTATATACTGTATTCTTACAATAAAGTAAGCTATAGAAAATGCTAAAAAAGTCATAAGAGAAAATACACTTACAGTACTGTATTTACTGAAAAAACCCTGCGTATCAGTGGACCCGCATAGTTCAAACCTGTGTGGTTCAAGGGTCAGCTGTATTTTGATTCTGTTTGGCTAGCTCAGCATGAGAGTCACATGGTTCTACTTTTGGGCAAACTTTGAGGGAGAGGACCATTAGGTAAAAATGGAACTGGGAAGTCACATAAGTTAAAAAAAAGAAAAAGGACAAAGAAGGTTTTTACCATCCGGGCAAAAGAGGGTTTCTTCTTTCCCACATCCGTGGTGGATAAGATGTGTGAGCATACAGGAATTTGACTTGTTGCCTTGCATAAACTCAGTATTCTTAGGATGAGGTCATACATACTTAATCACCTGTCTTGCATTCTTTCCCAAGTGATGGTTCTTAGTGTTCATATGGGTGATAACTTTGGTTTCCCGAGTTCAGGAGCCCCAGGAAGGGGAGGCAATGGTGGTTATGGGACCTTTGTGCTACTGTAAGGCAATGGGTAATTGTCTTTTTTCTTCTTAACTTCTAGTGCTTGAAACAATACCTGCAGCTGGCCATCCGAGAAGGCTGTGGGTCTCCCATTGCTTGCCCCGACACGGTGTGCCTGAACCACGGGACCCTGCAGGAAGCGGAGGTATGCACGAGTCTCATGACCTTCCCTCTTGCCTGTTGACGTTATTCCCTAGGATCTTGACTATGTACCTCCCTGCCGGAGGGAGTCTAGAAACAAAATACGGAGGCTTACTTTTTAAAGGAGTACTTTATTGCTCCATACCTATGGATTCTTCATACAGACTGTTAAAACTGTTACTTACCTCAGTTCTATTGATGAATGCTGTCTACGTGTTGAAGAAGCTCTAGACTAGGCGAAGGTGCTAGGAGTCAGGTTTACCAGATGTGCCGTTTGGAGGCTGAAGAGTGAGTGGTCTTGTGATCGTTAATACTTTAAAGATAAACAGATGACAGATTTTAACCGGTTATAGACAATATAAAGGATTGCAATTCTACAAAGGTAGACGGAGTCGAATCATTTCCTTTCATTTGACGTTTATCAGTCATCAGAAATATCCTTTTTGGATGAGTTCTTCTCCCATTTTCTTAAGATTGTGATACATCCCCTTCCTTTGTTTCTTCAATCCCCGATCAGGAGCTTGCCCTTGAATCTACTTTTTTTTTTTAAAGGTTTTATTTATTTATTTATTTGAGATAGCACGAGTGGGGGCCAGAGGCAGAGGGAGAAGCAGGCTCCCCGCTGAGCAGGGAGCCCGATGCGGGGCTCGATCCCAGAACCTCAGGATCATGACCCGAGCCGAAGGCAGACGCCCAACGACTGAGCCTCCCAGGCACCCCTTGAATCTGCTTTTAGTCTTCAGGTCCTGCTCACTTTATTTATTTATTTGTGAGAGAGAGAGAGAGAGAGAGGGAGAGCACAAGCAGAGGGAAGAGGAAGAGGGAGAAGCAGGCTCCCCGCTGAGCAGGGAGCCTGACGTGGGACTCGATCCCGGGACCCTGAGATCGTGACCTGAGCTGACGGCAGACGCTGAACTGACTAAGCCACCTAGGCTCCCAGGACAGCTCACTTTAATTCAGAAGATAACCAACGCTAGCCCATCTTTGGGAAGATTGTAAGCATTGCTCCATTTGCTTCTTTGCTTTTGGCTTGATTATTAGAAAAACAATTATGGGTTCTGTTATGGAAAGAGGTCCCAAGAAACAGAGGAAATAAGTTATTCGTTCAGCAAACATAGCTCACCTGCTGTGTATTAGGGGCTCTGCTGGATGCTTTCATAGCTGGTTTACCATCTAATCCCTTCAACAAACTTAGAAATGGACCCCCAGGGGGTTTAAGTAATTTGCCCAAGGGTGCATGTCTAAAACACAGAAGAGCTACAATTCTAGTCCAGTTCTTTCTGACCACCCTAACTACATGGCTTTAAGAGTAGAACGAGGTAGGTAGGTAGATTGTGTGATAAAGGACTTGATAATTGGAGACTCAGTAGTGTGCGTGTGTGTGTGTGTGAATATATATACGTATATGTATGTGTTGATATGACTTGTGGGTGTATATATATATATATACACACACACACACGCAAATATATACACAATCTCCTCTGTAAGGATCTCCTCTGTAAGGAGGAGATTGTAAGCAAAGCAGGCAGAAAGATGTTTATAGACCATTTTTAACCAATCTGCAACTGGGTGTCTCATGTTCAGCTTACGGAATATCAGCTAGGTGTTACAAGTGAGCTTGAAGTATTTTCTAGGGAAGGATAAAAGGAATACATCATGATTTAGAAGTGATTCATTTTAGGAAAATCAGGAAATAATGGAATGTTTTTGATAAAAAAGTAATATTGAATATGTCATCCTGTGGTGGGAGATGTTGATTTCTTTTGTATGAGTAAAGTAGAGAAGGAAATTAAATTGAGGGAAGATTGGGTGAGCTATACAACTTGGAAGTGGGTTTTAAAGTAGGACTCGGGTGTTCAGGAGCCTCTTTTGATGCATAATCCTTCTAGAAAAGGTGCTTCCTTTTTGATTTGCTTCTGTCATATTCTGATCAGTCAGCAGTGTTTATTAAGTGTGCAGAGTGTGCCAGGCCCTGTTCCAGGTCGGGATAGAGAGGTGAGTAGGATCGGCCCAGTGCTATCCTCATGGAGCTTCTGATCTAGCAGAGTGACATTAACCTGATGAAAAGTGAGATTAACCACAGGCCTGTATCCTAGACCTTGTGCTGTCCAATCCAGTAGTCGCTTGTTCCATATGGCTACTTACATTGAAATTAATTAAGATTGGGGCGCCTGGGTGGCTCAGTTGGTTAAGCATCTGCCTTTGGCTCGGTCATGATCCCAGGATCCTGGGATCGAGCCCTGCATCGGGCTCCCTACTCATCAGGGAGTCTGCTTCTCCCTTTTCCTCTGCCTCCCACTTCCCTTGCTTGTGCTATCTCTCTGTCAAATGAATAAATAAAATCTTAAAAAAATTAAGATGAAATAAAATTAAAAATTCATTCCTTTGGTTGCACTAATCATGTTCTAAGTGCTCCGTAGCCACATATGGCTCATGGCTGCCAGATTAGACAGCACCGAATATGACATCTCCAACATTGCAGAAAGTTCAATGGCACGGCGTTGTTGTAGACTTTTAAGTGAATGGTAACCACTAGCCGTTGACAATTCGGATATCAAATGTTAGAGCTAATGTGTTCAGACAAGTGGGTGAGGAGAGTCTGTCTTGCAGCTCTCGGGAACAGAATTTAACTTTTCTGATTTTCTTAGTATAGAATTTTCTTTTCATATTCACCATTCACCTGCAGTTCTCCCCTCCATCTTATTTCTTACCCTTTTCCCATTATACATTCTTATCCCACTTTCCCGGCACTCATTCCATGTACCCAGTTTGACTCTAAAAACAGTTTAACTTTTGAGCTGTACGGAAACCAAACAAACCCACAATGTCTCTTAGAAATTACCAAAGGGTATTTGAAAAAAAAAAAAAAAAAGAACAAAAACGTCTTCTGAACTAAACTATGATACATTTCTTCAATTCTTCAAAGTCTGTTTCCCATTAGGTGAGTAGAAAGACACTCCAAGGCATTAAAAGGACCGGTTCTGTTCTCACTGGTCTGCTGAGAGCCTGACTAAAGGTGGACATGAATGTATAGTCATCAAAGTTCTTAACCAACGCGCCACTTTTTTCCCACCCCGAGAGTAAAAAATTGTGGTGGTGGTAGTAACGGTCTCTCTTTTGAATTGAGACATGAATAGAACCTTATGTTAAAGATATTGGTAGCTTTCCCAATTTATATGGGACCGTTCCTTTCGGGGCAGATACCACATACACATGAACTTGGGCTATACCATCTTCCTTTCTGGCTTCCTTTACATCAAGCTTTCCTTGTATATAGTTATTATTATAATAGCTCTTTTTTTTAAGGTTTTTTTTTTTTTTTTTTTTTAAAGAGAGAGCACTCGCACAAGCAGGGGGAGTGGCAGAGGGAGAGGGAGAAGCAGGCTTCCCGCTGAGCAGGGAGCCCAATGTGGGGTTTGATCCCAGGACCCAGGGATCACGACCTGAGCCAAAGGCAGACGCTTTACTGACTGAGCCACTCAGGCACCCCCCCCCACTGTGTGTGTGTGTGTGTGTGTGTGTGTGTGTGTGTGTGTGTGTGTGTGTGTGTGTGTGTGTGTGTGTAGGTGTAGCCCAGTGTGGGGCTCGAACTCTTGACCCTGAGATCAAGACCTGAGCTGAGATCAAGAGCCGGGTGCTTAACTGACTGAGCCACCCAGGCGCCCCTATAATAGATAGCTCTTAATCCAGATATGATTGAGTATATCATAATGGGGCTTATCCACCTTATGCTTGACTGGATTCTGTCACTATGACTATTTCTTCTGCCTTTTAAAAAATGTTTTATTATACAGGTTACATATAAATATACCTTGCATGTTAAAAATAGTTCTGGTTAAGACTCAAGTTCCCTTGGTGCAGCTGCTGTTTATGTTAAAATACATGGTTCTTCATCATTCACTGTCTTATAAAATGCATGTAGGTAGGACATTTCTTCATCTTCAGAGGACACCAGGCATTTAAGCTCTTTGCTCCAAATGCTTTGCAGTGTAGATCTAGCCCACGTGGTTGCCCATGTTCCTTGCATCTGCCCCTGCTCACTGTGGGTCCTGCCTGCCTTCTTACTGCTTCCAAATGAGCTCAGCGGTGGCTCTGTCCCTGAACTTTTATTCATCAGCGATAGCTTCATTAGCAAAGCATTTAATGCCTGATCCAAGTACTGTTTGCTTCTGGAGGAAAACAGTAGAAAAGGCACCTTCGCTTCCATGTCACACAAACTGGTGGGAGGCTGGGGGCCCCTGGAAAAGTAAAACTTGCCCTCCCTGCATCATCTGGTAGTTTCAGCTAGTGGTGGGCTTTTCTCATGTACCTGATCTGGGAATCTTGTCCACTATGGAATTACGAGAGGTGGGAGGCAGACTGTTCCGGCAATTTTACTTCGGGCAAGGACCTGGGAGTTCATAGCCCTGTTAAAAAGGTGATGACTACTGGAGCCGTTCCCTTACCGTGTTAGGGAAGTCTCAAGCCGTCCCCTGCTGGGGGAGCCTGAGCCATTTGTCAAGGCCCGGTAAAATTTGAGCGGTGAGCGCATACCTACCATTGCATGGCCTGAGAAATTCAACTTCTTCCCTCTGCCAGTTGGCAGTGGAAGGCAGGGAACAGCTTCTCAACAACCAAGTCTCCTTCCAAGTCTTGGGGCATTGAAGTGACCAGCCTGGATCTTGCTGCTAGAGCCCCCCCCGCCACCACATGCCCCAGAGCAAGGATGGGGGCAGCTGCTCGTGCCAAGAATGGGGGCTCCAGAATTTCTATAGGAGGGGGCTTAGGCTGTGGGGCACTGTGGAGGACTAGGAGAGAGGAAGGGGGGTGTGGAGTTCTAAGGAATTTGAAACTACATTTGCAAAATAAATACAGAGTTTACTCATGTTGCATGTTTGTCAGGGTGGCACCGGGCAAGGCTGCTGGAGTTCTGGAGAGCCACGTGCTCCCCGCTTATGATCCCTCAGCACAGCCCCCACTGGCCGTGCCCTCCCGTCACACTCTTCCTTCCCAGCATCACAGTGTGAGGTGAGGCAGAAGGAGGATAAGGATGCCCAGTCAAGCAGCCAGGTTCCTGATGCTGTGGGTTAAGGATCTGAATGGGAAGGGACCAAGTATGTCTGTAATAACCTTTGGTTGAGAAGCGTGTTAGCGGGACAAGAGTCGACCCTTGGGGTGGCGAAGGGTAAAGGAGTCTGCCCCTGCTGGCGTTGATAGATATTTTTAGGGTTCCAGTTGAATTTTGCTTTGGAATGGATTTAAAGCTTTGCTTTAAAACGGCATCTAAGTGGAGAATAATGTTTCTGTTTTTAAGCTCCTTCTTCACCTAAAGGCAACTATAAGAAGGGTAAGCAGCAGTGGGTTGAACACATCACATGGGTGGGCACGTGGACGAATCCCTTTTACCCATGGAGGAGCCACGGGAGAAAGGCAGAGGAGGATGTGGGAGGGCGTCCTGAAGCCTCTGGAGAACAGGGGAAAAAGGAACAGCAAAAGCGGCCCTCTTTAGGGAATGGTGGGAACAATTCCCGCCCTGGCATTCCAGCTCCTGCCATCTTTTTCACTTCCCAGGTGGCCCTGCCTTCAGGCTCTCAGAGGGTGTTGCCGTCTTGTTTTTTCCAGCAGGTTCTGGTATCTGCCATGGACAGAAGGAGACGTGAGCTTAGTTAGTACACTCAAGTGATGAGTGGGAGGAGGTTAGGAAGTGCAGTTTTTATTTTGTGGGTTGAGACCGGAAACCCGGGTAGTTTTTGTATCAGTGTGATAAGACACTTACCCATACAGCTAGGACTATTTCTTTTGCAGTACTTTTGCAAGTCATAGCACCTCAAAAATTGCCAAAGTTTTGACATGCTCTAATGATCTCCTCGTGGTCGATTCCATCTTCAAATATACTGATCTCTTGTATTCTTTGTTTGGTCTCTTTAATGTTTTAAAGCAACTATAGCATTAGTATGGTTTAAAGGGCCAAACTCAAATGAAGACTAGGCTTTTCTTTCTTCTTTTTCTCTTCTGTCCTGGCTTTCGAGACCTTGATGAGTGGTACTTGCATGAAGCCAATCCCTAACTTCAATGTTTTAACCATTTCATTTTCCTAATATATATTATAATCTTTTATATGGGGACACCTGGGTGGCTCAGTTGGTTAAGCATCTACCTTTGGCTCAGGTCATGATCTCAGGGTCTTGGGATCAAGCCCCACATCAGGCTCCCTGCTCAACGGGGAGTCTGCTTCTCCAGCTCTCTCTGCCCCTCCCCTCATGCTCTGTCTCTCACTTTCTGTCTCAAATAAATAAAATCTTAAAATCTTTGATATACATATTGTATTTTATATATAAGATATTGGCCAACTGTCAGTATTATGGGAACACATCACTTTCAGCATAAATGCTTCTCTGGCAGACAAGCTCTAACCTCCCCCCGCCCCCATTTCCTTCTTTAGTTTTTGTACGGCTGGTGTCAATGTAGGTGGTGATGCTTGCTTAGATAATATGATCATAGTTATTATAGTAAACAAAGGTATACCTCACTTTTCCTATTCTTCTCAATTGTGAATGTTAGATGTATCCAGTTAACCATCATGTATAACAGTTACAGCACCCCATGTGTATGTATATTCTGAGTGCCCTGGTTATTCTGTGCTATAATTGGAGTGGAATGGAAAACCAGACTTCCAGTCAGGTAGGAACTGAGTATTTAATAAGGATCCTCAGGTTCATTTTTACCAAAAACAAAACAAAACAAAACAAAACCAGAGTGCAATTATGGGCAATTAGTAGCTTTTTGTTCTTATTGTTCTGATGTTACTGCTCTTATTCTGTTAAAATTAAACTAAGTTTATTTTCTCTTTGATTTAAATTTTCTTTCTTTTTGGAGAGAATTTCTAGAATGATGAGGATGAGAAAAAGTGGTCTCTCATGCTTGGATTGGAGGAGAGAGAAATTTTGTTTAATAGGCAGATTAATATAAATTTCAAAAGAGAAATAGCAATAAAAAATCACTTTAAATCAAGATAAGAATTTCTTAGATCTGATGGAAGTGGTTTCTTGATAGTTGAGAAGATACTTGGAAATTTTTGTTTTTACAACTTGAATGTGGAGCTGGTCATTAATGGATTAGAACCCACTGAATACAATAAATATCAGTAGTCCATACCGACCTGAATAAATAAATGAATAATAAATGAGGGAGAAGGGACAGCTTTTTTTTTTTTTAAGATTTTATTTATTTATTTGAGAGTGAGAGAGAGAGATCACAAGCTGGGGGGGGAGGGGCAGAGGGAGAAGCAGGCTCCCCGCTGAGCAGGAAGCCCAATGCAGGACTCCGTCCAAGGACCCTGGGATCATGACCTGAGCTGAAGGCAGATGCTTAACTGACTGAGCCACCCAGGCATCTGGGACAGCTCTTTCTTACAGTAGAATTCTAATTAACAAATACAAAATGAATGATGGAAATAGAAAATCATCGTTAAGCAAATATCACAGTAATGACTATTGTAGGCAAGAATTATCAATAGATACAATTAGTGGAGCAAAGGTATGATGAGAAATAAGATATCTGCAGAATTTCAAAATGTATTCCTACAAGAACAAGATACTTGCTGATTACAAAGGGTGGAGAAATTTGGTAGACACCACCGTAACCAAGTTAAAAAGTCAACATTACTAGTAATGAGATGGGTGTCCTCATGGACTTCCTGGATGGCTCAACATCACTTCTGTGATATTCTTACCAAAACTGCACAGCCTCAACCTAATCATGAGAAAGCATCAGACAAACCCAAATCGGAGAACACTGTAGGACATAACTAGCCTGTACTCTTCAAAGTCATGAAAGGTCAAGGTCATGAAAGGCAAAGACAAACTGAGGAACTGCCACAGATTGGAGAAGGCTAAGGAGACTTGGCAACTAAATGCAAGGACGTACCCTGAATTGGATCTTGGACTAAAAAAAAAAAAAAAGACATAAGTAGGACAATTTTTGAGCTTGGAATAAGGCTCGCAGATAGTTGTTTTGTATCAATGTAAATTTCATTATTTTAATTCTTACCTATGGTTATGTAAGGTAAGTTGGGGAGAATGGGATTTAAGAACTCTACCCAAGTTTCACAATTCTTTCAGTCTAAAATTACTTTAAAATAAAAAAGTTAAAAAGGAACGTTCTGATATGATTTTGAACAATTTGGAACTTCTTTGTTGGCAGAGAGAGAATAGTTAGATATTGCAAGACACCTCTTTATAATCTCTTTTGTTGGAGTTCCAGTTTTGCAATCAGCTTGAGAGTCTTTGTGATCGTTTTTGGTTTTGTTTTGTTTTGCTTTTTAAAGCAGTAGCCCTTTAACCTGTGATCTAATTGAGCCTTCAGTAATCATCCTAACACATTTATCTCAGGTTTATAATTGTAAAAGACCTTGAGCAATAGTGACTTAGCTCCAAATGGCAGTGGAACTGGGAATTTAATACTTTGGATTGTCTTTTTTACAAGGTCCAGCTTTCTCTAAAGCCATGGGTATAACAAACATTTCAGAGAACTAGTCTAATCTGTAAAAGCCAACAAATGGTAAGATCAAGGAGTTGATTCTTTTTTTTCCCAAGGAGTAGATTTAAAAACAAACAAACAAACAAACTTCATGTGTCTTTATTGCCTTCTGGGTAGTTTAAGTTCCTTCTCTGTCCCCTTTCCTCATCTGTCTCCCCAAGTTTCTGGCCACTGCTGTACCCTTGGTGCATTGTCAAACAGAATACTGAGAAGGTACAAATCTAAGTGGTGGGGTCTGGGAAGAGAATGGTGGTGATGGAACTAACTTTTTTTTTTTCACCACAAATTTCAATAGAAAAAAATTGATTTACCTTATTAAGTCTTAATTCCATAAAAGTCTTTGATCTATAAAAAATAATAGGAGATTTAAAGTAGAGTACGAGACCAAAAAAATTAGAGACCTCTGACTTTCCTGTTGGCAGTGATGTGTCCTCTGATGAAATTTATCTTTCTAATTTAAAATTAAACATCCATCTCTACTGTTGTTGACTTTTTACTGCATTAATTTGTGTCACTTTTCTCATTAGCATTTCATCTGTGTCTAAAGTACTTTATCTCCTGTTTGCTTCGTCTTCCATCAATTGTATTTGACATAGCTGATACATATGTTGCATGTCATTGGAAAAAAATCAGAATTTTTAGGAGTTGACTTTGAGGGGTTTGAAGAAGTTCTTCATCAGTCCAGAAACTGTTTTAGATAGGGGCAAGTAGAGTCCAGGACTGTCCCATAGAATCAAAGGCCTTTTTTTGGGGGGTGGTTAAAAATAGATATACAGACTCTCACTGAGGTCTCTCGGGCCCAGATAACATCATCTCCAAGTCACCTTGGCCCAAAAGTTGAAGTAGTATTAGATTATTTGTGCTCTACCACAATGAAGCAGTGACTAAGTCAGGAGTTGAATTCAGATTCCTCAATGCCTCCCATCCCTTTGGTTACCTGTGTCTTCTGTCTCCCAACTCAGAATTTTTTTTGAGACACCTTTGTCTTTTCGGAAAGATGTCCAGATGTTATTATAACAGATGAAACAAAACTGGCTTTCAATGTAATAAAAGTCTAACCACACTTTTTAAAAAAGTATGGTACAACACACATCATATAAAATTAACCATAATTTTTTTACAGTGATTTATTTAAAGTGCCAGATGAAAATGCAACCTTTTCCTCCCAGCTGGAGAAAAATGTTATAATTAAATTAAATTTATGTTTTACTGTACTTGGAATGGAGAAGACTGAACTTGCCTGTTTTGCAGTCCTTCATACATTTTAGCTAACTTTGTTTAATTCATTTGCAAAATAAATTGAATTTTTTTTGTGAGGAGGAAGATTCGATTTTGAATACCTTTTAAAATGTACTATATTAAGTACAATTTTTAACTGCCTCATTTTTTTAACTCTTGTTTTCTTAAAGCAGACTTCCTTTCATTAGTTGTAGGAACTTCCGTCTAGATATATTTTATACCAAAGGATATGTAATGCTTTCAAGTCAGAATTGCCAAGCCCACGCCTGTGTCCTGTATCAACTTGCTAAATGTTTTGAAGCCTAATATCAAATCCTTGGGTCTTCTCAGTTATAAATCTTTTAAGCAACATCAATATAGTTGACGTCAATGGAACTATTATTTTTAGAATGCCAGTTTAAGAGCAGTTAGCTTTTCCTGCATCTGACTTTGAAATGCAATTTGAAAGGATTAATCTGAAATGTCATTTGGTTGGGTCTGAATCACTGTCATTTACTCGTAAACCTTTGGTTCATATCGCCATCTGCAATGGAAATAGGAATCGAGCCACAAGAAATATCTTTAGCATTTCTTTTCTACCAAGACACGGATGGCAATGAGGGACAACCAAGGGCCCCCTGAAGTGATTTTTTTTTCATCCAAAGAAATGATTTTCATGTTGCTTAGAAGGTTCTATTCCTGAGGAAACTAATGAGGTTTTCATTAATGCCTGAGGCACGATCTACCTGACCTTATTGTTTAAGAGTTCTAAAGCTAGAACCATAATCTTTTAAACATTTCTTAAATGAATGTGGAGTGATAAAGAAGCATCTTGCATATATATATACACAATTGGGGAAGTCCAAAAGTTTGGTTGTCTGGTCTTAGCAGCTGCTGAGGGTAAGAATGGAATTTGACCAAGGAGTCCTGTTGTGGGTGCTTTAAGTGGCGACTCCTAGCCGTGGCGACTCCTGGGGCTGCTGTAGGAATTGCTGCTTGTCTTACCACGGGAACTTTGGGGAGAAAAAGAAGTTCTCAAACCACTGGTATAAAGTAAGCCAGACAAGAGGGAGAAGTCCTAGGAGGCTGGAACTCTCGGCTCCAGTGAGGACAGAGACCTCATCTTGTTAATATCTCTGGTTTCAGATTGCCTGCCTGGTGCCTGTGGATCAGTTTCAGCTTTACCAGCGGTTAAAATTTGAACGAGGTACGTATGCCCTCTTCTTTCTGTCCCCACGGTGAGTTGCGGCTTTCTGTGTGTCATCTTCACACTCACCTCCATAGAAGGCTCAGGAGGCTGTGGGCTGTCAACAAAGCCACAAGGGCACTCCGAAAGGGGAAAAACTGTAATTGCAAAGTAACATTTCCGCTTTCTCAGCCACAGGCAGAAAAAATGCAGACTAGCAGGAAATAGAAGCTTCCTTATGTTGGCTGTTGTATATTTTTGATTTGGCTCATGTGAGAGAAGTTCTTCAAAAGTTGGATAGTTTTACAAAACAGTATGTTCCTTCAAGTGGGTTTTACCACCGGCTTTCCCACTCTCGAAGATCACTTCAAAACCTTCATCGACCCAAACGTTTTTACTGCTGCTTGTAATAGTCACCATTTGTTCTTTTGATACCACACCTGTAATCACAGTGATGGCTGTGTGTGTCATTCTAATACGATTTACAATCTATCAGGCTCATTTTCTTTCTGACTTCGGCCTTGGGGTAATTTATATAGCTTTTCTATTTGTACTGCCTATTTATCTGTAAGATTTATTTTTTTTTTTGATCCTTTACCAAGATCGTTTTTAAGGAGCCATTTCCCTCCTGTCACACTCTGTACATTCTTGAACTAAATGGTCTGTTTTTCTTTCTTTTTAAGATTTTTAAATTTATTTTAGAGAGAGAGAGAGTGTACGTGCACAAGCGGGAGGAGGGGCAGAGGGAGAGAGAAGGAGGAAGCCGACTCCCTGCTGAGCGCAAAGCTTGATGCAGGGCTTCATCCCAGGACTCTGAGGTCACGACATGAGCTGAAACCAAGAGTTGGATGCTTAAACTGACTAAGCCCCCCAGGCGCCCCTAAATGGTCTGCTTTTCTATATCTAAGAAATAGGAGAGGGCGCCTGGGTGGCTCAGTTGGTTAAGCGACTGCCTTCGGCTCAGGTCATGATCCTGGAGTCCTGGGATCGAGTCCCACATTGGGCTCCCTGCTCTGCAGGAAGCCTGCTTCTCCCTCGGCTTGTGTTCCCTCTCTTGCTGTCTCTCTCTCTCTGTCAAATAAATAAATAAAATCTAAAAAAAAAAAAAAAAAAATTGTTCCGCTAGAACGCATTGTCTCATTGCGTATATAAAATAGACTCTCATCTAGCATGAACATACAATTTTCTGATTGCTAACTTTTAAATCTGGATTAGTAAAGTCTAAGACGTAAGAGGGGGGAAAGAAGAACATTTCTCTCTCATGTGTGAGTCTTTCATATGTGGCCTTGCGTATCTTTGCTTTGATGCATTATAAATTGATCAAATAGTTTGACGCATGCATGGAATTTATTTTTTTCTCACAAGTTCTGGGCAGATGTCCCATTACAGATCCCATGAATTGATCATGGATTTTATTGTCCCTGTTTTATAGATGAAGAAAGTGACAATTGCAGAAGTTGAGACCTGCCTAGCATCACATAGACTGTGTCTAAGCTTCTACATCTGAATGAATAATTCCATATTTTTTTTTATTAGGGTAACATCTATCAAAAACATAAAACTTACCATTTCACCCATTTTAGGTGTACAGTTCAGTGGCCTGTTGTGCAGCCATCACTCCCATCTATTTATCACCCCAAGCAGAAACTATAATTAAATAATAACTTCCCATTTCCCTTTTTTCCCCAGCCCCTGGTAACTTCTACTCTGCTTACTGTCTGTAAATTTGCCTAGTGTAGATATTTCATGTAAGCGGAATCATACAATATTTTCCTTTTGTGTCTGGCTTATTTCACTTGGTGTAATGTCTTGAAGGTTCATCCATGTTGTGGCATGTATCAGGACTTCATTTCTTTTTATGGCTGAAGAATAATATTCCGTTGTATGTATATACCACATTTTGTTTAACCATTCATCTGTTGAAGGACACTTGGGTTGTTTCTAGCTTTTGTCTATTGTGAATAATGCTGCAGTGAACATTGGGGTACAAGTATTTTTTCGAGTCCTTGCTTTCAGTTCTTTTGGGTATATACCTAGGAGTGGAATTGCTGGGTCAAATGGTAATTCTATGTTTAGTGTTCGAGGAACTGCCAATTCGACATTTTTACTACTGTAAAGTATGGGAGTACATTACGTTTGGAAGTATGTTAAGTCTGGTGACCATTTGGTTCAACTCCTTTATTTTATAAGAAAGGAAACCAAGGTCCAGAGACATTTTGATCTGAGGTGATTCTGGAAGGCAATTTGTTAATTCTTCAGTATCAATTCATGTACTTCTTCATTATCATCCATAATAATAAAGAATTATTATTAGAAAATAGGCATGCCAGAGGGCCTGCCCCCAGCTGCCCAGGACTCCTGTTATCTCTGTGCCTAGCGAGCACCCTGGGAGCTGCTGCCCCATCTAGGGATCATGATGGGCAGCAAGATGGTGTCTGCCAGCAGGGTTGTTCAGGTAGTCAAGCCACATACTCCATTAATAAGGTTCTGTGACAGAAGAGACAATCCTAAACCTAATGATATCAGAAGATTTGAGACCAGCAGGACTACTGTCTCACTCTTCAATTTCACAGCATTCTAAGGGAAGTAAATCCCCAGATTTGCTGATGCATCAGGGTCCACCAGACACTGCAGATATGATAAAAACATTACCTCAGAAATACAGAAGGAAACTTGTATCTCAAGAAGAAATTGAATTTATCCAACGTGGAGGACCAGAATAATCACTTATGGCTGCCGTTTGTCATCAGACGAAAGACTAGTCTTTACATAAAGGACTTCCAAAATGGCACAAGTGAAATTATATAGTAAACAATTTGAATAAATACTCTGCAAAAAAAAAAAAAATCTAGAAAATTTAGATGGACAATTGTATCTCCTAATATATGTGTCTTGGTCAGCTTCTCCACAAGCTTACCTAATTGTTTATATGCTTATTAAAGTATACATTTTTAAATGTTAAAAAAAAAATAGGCATGCGAAGTAAGAGTAAATTTAAATTAATACAGTGTTACATAATGGAATTTACTTGATTGGCATAGTCTTTAAATTGTATACCTCATTTTTACTTGGTAGACTTCCTACCTCAAACTCAAGACTTACTAGCTAGGTGACTTTGAGGTCAATGCCATGAAAGGTTTTTTGTTTGTTTGGTTGTTTTTTTTAAGATTTTATTTATTTAAGAGAGAAAATGAGAGAGTACAACCAGGGGGGAGGGGCAGAGAGAGAGGGATAAGCAGCCTCCCCATTGAGTAGGGAGCCTGATGCGGGGCTCGATCCAAGGATCCCAGGACCCCAAATCATGACCTGACCCGAAGGCAGATGCTTAACCAACTGAGCCACCCCGGTGCCCCTGCCATGAGAGTATTTTATGTGGAACTGTTTAGAATGGAATCTTGGAATGCTTTAAATACTAATGTTGTGAATGAGCTAAATGACTTAACTGGTGGAAAGTAAAACTCACTGGCGGGACTCTCAGCTAGAGTTGTAGAGATTGCTGTGGCTCTGGAAAAATGTAGAATCAGATCAGTATCAGCCCTGTATCTGAATTCCAAAAATTTTCATTAGTTTTGCCCCAATTCTTATTGCTTACCAAGTTCTCAGTTTTTAGTTGTCATCCGTCTTTTAATTGTCCTCTGCTTTATGTTACATATATGGTTAGTTTGCGTTTTATAGCTTTGTTTTCATCCAAGTCTTCATGGGGAAAAATATTTTGAATAGTAATCCTAGAGCCTAAATCATCACTGTTTACATAAAGTGGAGAAACGGCATTTGGCATCGATCGGTTATTCTATGAATCCACTCTCCTTCCATCTGTGACTTTCCGTTGGCTACTACCCTGTTTGTGGCTTTCCTTTTCTGTGTCAGCCTTCCAATATTAACAAAGAAAAGAGAATACTAAGTTTGGCATGTGTTAGTGATCACTGCTGTACTTTCTGCTCATTCTCAAAGCACATGATGCCTGATGATTAATGTTAGAATTTTGCTTGTCTCTTGAATCTGCTTGCCCAGAATCTACTTTTTCAAACTAGTGTGTTTTTTTTTGAAAATTGGGTCAAGATTTTCCATCTCTACTCCTTAAGCACTTTTCCTATTTTTTTGTGACCCTGTTTTACTTGTAATTGCAAACTGCTTCCGTGTCTTGGTAGGTTAACGTGTCTGTTCTTGGATATTTGTATTATCATATAGCTGCTGGAAACTCCTACCAATGGTTCAAGTGTCATAGTGTTCTCCTTGGAAAAGAAGTGAAGTAAAATAGGAATTTATTTTCCTGTTATCTGTTAATCCTACTGCATTCACTCACGTCTTCAGTATCTACTTTTTTGTGGACTGAGTATCTATTGTGTGCCAGGTGCATTTCTAGACTCTGCCGTAAGCTGTGGCTTCATCTTTCCCTGAAAGCCGTCTCTTCTCAGCACTTGTCCCAGCCTCCTTTCACTGTGAGTCTCAACATTTATGATATGGCTCTTCAAGTTTCATCTCATGCCTTTATCTGTCCCTGGTGAAATGCGCCCTGCCCCTCTTTTGCGTCCGATCATTGAAAGTTTTATCTCACCAGAGCTCCGTGTGTTATTTGGTTTCTTTTGGTGTTTTTCTTTTTAGGGCTGTGAGATACTTCAATGACCTTATTGTCGGTCTGGTTTGATTTTTTAACACCTCCCCACCTCTCATTAGGTATCTTCCTTTTCATAGTTTCTGATCACAAGCACATTCTTATTGTGTGTGTGTGAGTGTGAATGTGTGTGTGTGAGTGTGTATGTGAGTGTGACTGTGTGTGAGCTTGCGCCTGTTCTCTTTTTGAGCCTGCTTTTCTGGTGTTTTGCGGTAAATGTGTGACTAAGTCTAGGGTTTGCTTATGAAGCTATTCTGTGCTTCTGGGTGCTAATACTTTCTCCTCAGCTTCCTACTTCCTCTCCTTTACCAACAACTCTTTCTTGTGGGTCAGTTCTAAAAATCTAAAACAGTACTCTCTAGACATTTCAGCTAAAAAACGAACGTACCTGCAAGAAAAGACATTTATCATCAGTAGGGTGACATTTCTAAAGGGGACCCAAATGATAGGCACGGTGTGAAGTGTTTGCCTCTCCCTGTGCGCACTTCATTTCCTCATCTATAAAAGGGGCGTAATAATGGAAGGCTTATGCTAGGGCTGTCATAAAGAGTGAGTTAATATTGTGTGTCTGTCACCGTGCGCACTCAATTACTGTCATTGTTGTGTTGTTGTTTTTGTTATTCAGCACTACACCACTACCCCATCTTATCTTTATCCCAGTTTTCTAAACTAAATGAAGAAGGCATCTTCTAGAATCCAGATCATACCTCGACTGAGTGTATAACACAACAATACCACTTTTGTTCCCTTTTCATCTTAATCCATATCTTTTTCAGCATGTTTTTACCCTTATTGTCCTAAATTATAAAGCATTGTATGGCACCGTGATAATGAAAGCGAATTCCTTACACCACCGGCCATATCCGGTTCCTTCATGCTCTTACTCAAAGCATAAATCCACCTTCTCTACCTCCAAGGAGATCGTGACTTGCTGACCTGGAGCATTCAAAGTGGCTGCTTTAAAGAGAAAAGGTTCCCGTGCTGATAATGGAAATGGAAATCTATTTAATAACATGATTATGTTTTTACATAGGGAATGGTATTCTAGGAGGAAAAACAGCCCAGTCCCAGCATGTACTCACTAACCATGAGTAAAGCAAACTCCTAACTTCTGTGGGTTTTAACATACCAGCGTTAGACTAGATAAACTCAGATGTTTCCACGTTTGAAATTCTGTGCTTCTCCTCAGCAGTCTTGACAGCATCCCCTCGCCTCATGGCCGCATCTATTTGAGTTTATTTACTATGGCAGATGTTAATTCTGATCAGTATAGTTTAATTGCATTTTAACTATTTACAGAAGACCTTTGTTCTTTGAGGTATCAGAAAGCAAATTAACTTTGGCATAATTAAAAATGCAGTGGGTCATAAAAGTTAAAACTGTTTTATTTTAGCTGATAATTAGCTTGGATGTATCATGTTTTCCACAATAAGAAATCATGGGCTATCTTTTTTGGCACAGTTTCACGGTGGCAGAAAACCCACTCGTGTTAGTTAAGAGAATTTACAACAGAATAAAAAAGCAAACTCTGCATACCTAATGCTGATAGTTTCGGTTGGGGAAACCAAGGGTCTTGAGCTCAGTTTTTGAAAACTGAAGGCAATCACTGGGGTTAGACATGGCCCTTAGGTCTCATGGCAGTTTTATTTTCTCAGAATGTTTCTATTTCTCAATAATTGTCAGAATACAGAAGTAGAAATAGCTTTAAATAGCATTTCCTGCCTTGCATAATTTATATGAACAAGCAGTCTTAGATCAATCATGGAGCTTTACTCCAGTAATCAGTTTTAATTTTCATAAGTAAATTCTGGTTGAAGTTTGTGAATTTGTCTGTCTCTGATGTAAGTCCATTACATTTAATCACTGCTAAATCATGTTCATGTCAAAGTGTTGGGGGCACCACTGGGAATGATTTACACTGGCCCCCGGTTTCTCTTTTTCTAGATTCCCGAACTTACCCCCATCTCAGAGCTACATGACGCTTTCATCACTGCTGATGCAGAAGAGATTAGTTGAATATGCATGAGTTCATTTTCCTCCAACTTTGGAATAGAAATTTGAAGGGGGAGGAAACTAAACCTTAAACTTTTGGGATAATTGTGCATTTTATTTATCTACCTAATAACTCTGTTTCTGAGGCCAAGAACCAGGAGTTAGAATTGAATTCACAATATTTTTTTTTTTTTTAAAGATTTTATTTATTTATTTGAGAGAGAGAGAGAGAATGAGAGATAGAAAGCACGAGAGGGAAGAGGGTCAGAGGGAGAAGCAGACTCCCCGCCGAGCAGGGAGCCCGATGTGGGACTCGATCCCGGGACTCCAGGATCATGACCTGAGCCGAAGGCAGTCGCTTAACCAACTGAGCCACCCAGGCGCCCGAATTCACAATATTTTTAACCTGTACCTGTACAGGGTTAATGCAAAAATTTTTAAAACACTTTTTATTACTATACAACCCCCTCCCCGCCCCGTCTTCTGACTCCTCTCAGCTCATTGGGGTGGAGTCAAGAGTGAGGGGAGGAAGCCCTTGTTCATGTAAAGCAATATGGCTTCCACCTGGTGTCCACCAGTTGGTTCTTTGGTGTCAGTTTAGGAATGCTAATATCTGATGCCCCTTCAGCGTTTTTTCCTTTTCTGGTAATCTGGCCTCTAGGTTCCATTCGTGGTACATCCTGTTACCTGACAGATATAAAGCAAAATTGTGCTCTTAATGGCATATTGAAATTTTAGTAATTCTTAAATAAAATGATTCTTTTAGCTTCTATGGACATTGACTTGGAGCTGCTCTTCTAGGAGCTGGGCTGACGAGCAATCTGAAGGGCAGATGTGCTTTTCAGTGTAATCTGGCCAGACTTGTGTGTGTGGATCCCTGTTCTGTTGGGAGGTGCTCTTCTCCAAGAGACTCCAAGATGCCCTATACAAAAATCTCCCTGAGTAGTTGTTTCTGTTCTCAGGAAATACCTGAATGCAGGGCTGAGCAATATAGAACCTTGCTGTGTATCCCGCCATTATCTTTTATTACCATTGGCAATTGATCTACTGATACCATTTCTTATACTTCTGTTACATTGCTTCTTCATTTATTCAACAATACTACATTCCAGGAAGCTTTCTAGATCAGTGCTTGTTGACTTGAGATGACTGCATCCAACTGCATCTTTACTAGGAAATCTTGACTGTTTCACCTTCAAAGTATGCTCCAAATTGTCAGTACTTTCACTTCTAACATCTAATCCAGATCTTAGATTAGATCACTATAATATCTGTGTTGCCACTTTGTTCCACCACCACCCATTCTCCCTACAGTAGCCAGAGTCATCTTCTAAGAATGGTAGTCATATCACGGCTCTCCCCTAATCAAGAAGGCACTCCCCTGTCTTCCTCGGTGCTGCCCAGGGAGGTGGCAGCCATCTCCTATTCGGCATCATCGCTGCCCTCAGACCTCTGGTGAAGCCCAAGATTGTTAAAAAGAGGACCAAGAAGTTCATCTGGCACCAGTCAGATCAATATGTCAAAATTAAGTGCAACTGGTAGAAACCCAGAGGCATTGACAATCGGGTGCACAGAAGAATCAAGGACTGGATCTTGATGCCCAGCACTGGTTATGGGAGCAACAAGAAAACAAAGCACAAGCTGTCCAGTGGCTTTCAGAAGTTCCTAGTCTACAACGTCAAGAGCTTGAAGAGCTGCTGATGTGCAACAAATCTTACTGTGCAGAGATTGCTCAAAATGTCTCCTCTAAGAACCTCAAAGCCATTTTGGAAAGAGCAGTCCAGCTGGCCTTCAGGGTCAACAATCCCAATGCCAGACTGCGTAGTAAGGAAAATGATTGGACAGCTTATGTGTACACTGTATTTGTGTTAATAAAACTACCAAAAAAAAAAAAAAAAAGGCATCCCCCACCAGTGGCTTCTCATCATGCTTAGGCCTTATCATCATCATCTGGATCAGGCCCTTGATGACTATTCCCACATTATGTCCTATGACTCTTCTCTTTGCTCACTTAGCTCCTTGTAAAATGTCATGTATAAATGCCTTATTACATGTATAAATTGCTTCTTTTGCAACATTTTGATATAAGTTGGAAATCTTTCAGATCAAAATTGGATTGGCTGCTTATTCATGGTTTTAACCTATCGACTTAAATGTGTTTTTAAAAAATGGGCAGCTATAAATAACTCTCAGAAGCAGAAGTAATGTTTGCTCAGTGTCATCTGGTTCTCTCACAAATCTAACAGCTCCAGAGGCTTATCTCCAGCAGTTCTAACCAAATTAATAGTTACCCAGTTGAAAAAGCAGAAAGTGTGCTTTTGAGTAGAGAGGTCTCTGTCATGAATCAAAAATAAAGAAGGCAGAGAAAAAAAATACATCATTTAAGTATTCTTTGTACATTCAGGCCCAGAGGCACCGATATACCTTTTCTTCTCATTCAAAAAATGTCCTTCATGAATTTCTGTACTTCTGTGGAAATGTGCTTGTGTGTCCTGTTTGACTGCAAGGGATAAATCTCTTTAAGCCTATCTCCATCTCCAGTTAGAGAAATTGAGTCACTACTCTTTTGAATGTTCTGTTAACTCATTGTTAACTTAGCTCCTTATGGTAATATAGAAATATAAAGCTGAGGGGACTGTCAGGAATTTGGCTAGATTTGTCTTTCTGCCCCAGAATAGTTATTTACTCTGCTCTTAATGGTTCAGCAGGAAGACAACAGCACACCTCCTTTGGCAAGTATCTTTTACATAACGAGAACAATATTTCAAAGCTGTAGGACAAGGTCAAGTACTTGTGTAAAAAATACCTGTGCCCAAAAACAAACATTACATAAACATATGATATTGTATTGCTACTGTGGGTGCTTCCTGTGTTGAGGGACATTTCTTTAAGCTTTAATCATGTCAGAGTCTAACTAGCAGTGCTTTCTCTTTATTTAAATTCTTTAAAAGAGTGGCTGATGATCCAGCAATTGCACTATGAAGTATTTACCCAAAGCATACAAAAAAATAGACTTGAAGGGACACATGCACCCTGAGGTATTTATAGCAGCATTATCAACAATAGCCAAGTTATGGAAAGAGCCCAAATGTCTGTTCACAGATGAATGGATAAAGAAGATGTGGTGTATATGTACAATGGAATATTAACTCCACCACAAAAAAGAACCACTTAACAACAACATGGATGGAGCTAGACAGTATTATCCTAAGCAAAATAAGTCAGAAAAAGACAAATACCCTATGCTTTCACTAATATGTGGAATTTAAGAAACAAAACAGATGAACAGGGGGAGAAAAAAAGAGGTGAACCAGGAAACAGACTCTTAACTACAGGGAACAAACTGGGTTACTGGAGGGGAAGCAGACGTGGGGATGGGTTAAAAGGGTGATGGGGACTAGGGAGGGCGCTTGTTAGGATGAGCAATGAATGTTGTATGTAAGTGATGAATCACTAAATTCTACACCTCCAAGTAAATATTACAATGTACGTTAACTAACTGCAATTTAAATAAAAACTTAAGGGCACCTGGGTGGCTCAGTTGGTTAAGCGACTGCCTTCGGCTCAGGTCATGATCCTGGAGTCCCGGGATCGAGCCCCGCATCGGGCTCCCTGCTCAGCAGGGAGTCTGCTTCTCCCTCTGACCCTCTTCCCTCTCGTGCTCTCTATCTCTCATTCTCTCTCTCTCAAATAAATAAAATCTTTAAAAATTAAATAAATAAATAAAAACTTAAAAACAAAGGGTGGCTGAAGGGGGGCTCTCTTTGAGAGAAATAATTGGTTTAAATTCGTAGATATCTGTCCTCTGTTTTCTCCCATGACCCTCTGTATTTATAAAGGAAAAATTTTGACCTGCTGGGTGGACAGGAGTGTACTGAGTGCATCCCATCTGATTGGCGCTGTGAAGGGTGCTTGGAAGTCAGATAGGGAGATCCAGAAATATTTACTTGTGACATGCTATCATTCTAAGTGGGAGAAACAGCCTACCTGTCCTCTAGGGTAACTCTCACTGAGTTAAAGATCGCAGTCAGATGTATGAAAAGCAATTAATGAACAATAAACAGGAATATGACCAAATACCAAATGCTCTTTAGAAGAAGAAGCTATGCACCCATCGGAAACACAGGAAGTTCCTTCAGGTATAAGTACTTTTCTATATGTAGAATGTTCAGGAAGGGGAAAAGGCTGGCCAGCAAATATGGCTAAAGGAACTGCCACTGTTGTAGTTTCAATTTCTCTTCTTCTTGTGCTAAGTTCTGTTCCTTCGTTGCCCACTCTGTGCCCCCCACTTGACGGTGTTGAAGTAGGGTTTATATATTTAAGTATTTGCTCTCAGTTTGTTCAGTGATATGTTGGTAAACAGGTTTGGGGGGGCCTGGGGAGGCTCTGATTTATAGTGTTTGCCAGTTTCCGTGGTGTAAATACTCTCATCGTGGCTGATTTCTCAAGTGGGCGGTTCATGTGATGTCCCTGAATGCAGAGTTGAGAGAAGATGGGAGTAGGTTCTTGACTGCAGGCAAGACCCCACTTTAGGAGGCGACTGCTAATGTTCTTGCTCGGTGTCTTCTTAAATACAGAGTCTTTATTCCAATATCTGGAAGGAGACTGTTCTTTCCCTTTTATACCTTCCACACTCTGGCTTCCTACGGAGTTGCTATTCCAGGGACTGTTTTTTGTTTTTTTGATCTCTGTTTATGTGGTGCTTTAGCTCTCTCGAACTTAATCTCTTTGTGTTTTATCTCAGCTTGCGTCATCTGCTTTGTACTGTGATTAGGAACGACCCGTTTTACTTCCTGAGTTTAGAGCTGATTAAAAGGGAAAACTTCATTAGGAAGAAAAGCATTAAAATATTTCTGTATTAAAAAAACTTTCTGTATATTAAACATTCCTTACCTCCACCCCTAAAAGCTGCTCACAGATAATAATAATTTCATTTATGTTATCTTGTGGGGTGCTCTGTCAGTTATTACATGGCTTGGTTTTGTTTTTTACATTTTATTTTAAACATCTCTTGTCCTTTTCACACTGAGATTTCTGAGAAGCAAACCTCTATCTTCATCTCTGTAAGCCCAGGGTCTCTAAAAATCCCTGAAATTGATCATTTGTTGAATGAACAATGAGTAATAGACACTTGCCTAAGTTTTCAGGCATATCATCACAAGAAGTCAAGCCTAAAGAAGTTTGGAATAGTCCAAATTAAAGCAAGATTGAGCCTTAGTCATGGCATGGGTTCTGTAAACAAGTAAATACCGGAGAAATCCAGGACTGAATCTTAGACACCATCCATTGATGGAACCAAAGGAAGCAGTATTGATGTGAAAGGAGAAGGAAGGTTGTGGGAAAAAAATAGAGAGGTTGGTGACTTATGGAAGAGAGCTACAAGAGTATCAGATAGAAGATGGAATGAGAAACATTTGCTAGATATGAGTAGAGGGATGGCAGTTTTAATTTTCAGAGAGCAGTTTATTAATGAGCTGGGAATAAAAACTTTAGAGACTTAAGGAGGAAATGAGGGGACTGGAATGAGAATCAGTGAATGTGGATCACTCATCCAAGGACTGACATGAGGCAGGAAGGTGAAATGGATGTTAGGTACAGGGAGACAGTAAGTAGGGTTCTAGCAAGGGTAATTATTATCCATTTTAATGTTAGAAATTTTTTTTCATTGTCATCCTTATAAGTGACGCTTCATAAAGGAGGTTTAATTTTGAAAGTGCTATATGTAAATTTCCATGTTTTGCCAAGCTGGTGTCTTTCCAAATGTAGAGAGCCTAATTGAGGTGGGTGGAGATTTAAAGTCTAATAATGATCGTAACATACCTTCAACCCCAGGACTAGTATTGGATGATTTTAGTGTGCCATGTACATCTGTTGATGAGAGTCCTAGAAGAGAATGGAAAATAAATTCCAGTGCAAGGCAATTCAAGATGGTATTAGTAGTGGATGTATTGTAAGTCAGTTGTTGGCAGAGGAGTGTATCTAGCTTTTGCAAAAACCAAAAAGGACTGCTTTAAATCAACAGGAAGCATCCCATCACTGTGTCAGGTAGACTGGAGCACACAAATAAAATAGGTAGCCCTTGCCTACAATCTAAAGAGAGAAAGGTTATCTCCATGAAGTGACTGGAGCACAGCAATGAACAAGATACGGATTCTGTGACACCAAAATTAAGACAAGTATGTAGTAGGTACTTTAAAGAAGGTCCTTTAAGAATGCATAGGCTATAACTCAGTTAAAGATGAAAGGATTTTTAGGGAAAGGAAAAGCATAGAATGAGAATTGTATATATGGAGAAGAATGTGAAACAGAGGGGAAATTTGAATACAGAAAGTAGATGATTTTCCAGAAGACAGCTTAGATCCAGAATTATTAGTCTGCCGTTCATATGCCAGAATTGATAGTAGCCTTTTATTTTTAAAAATTTTTTAAAGTTTTATTTATTTATTTATTTTAAAGATTTTATTTATTTGAGAGAGAGAGTGAGAGCAAGAGGGAGAAGGTGACTCCTCGCTGAGCAGTAGGCCAGATGTGGGACTCAATCCCAGGACCCTGAAATCATGACCTGAGCCGAAGGCAGATGCTTAACGGACTGAGCCACCCAGGCACCCTTATTTATTTATTTTAGAGAGAGTGTGCAAGCACGGGGGGTGGGCGGGTGGGATGCGGGGGGGGGAAGGGGAGGAGAGGGAGAGAGAGAAAATCTTGAGCAAACTTCCCACTAAGTGCAGAGCCTGAAGCTGGGCTCGATCTCCTGACCCTGAGATCATGACCTGAGCCCAAACCAAGAGTCAGATGCCCAACCGACTGAGCCACCCAGGTGCCCTTGATAGTGGCCTTTTAAAACTAGCTTTAAAAAATTATAGAAGCGGTGGGCGCCTGGGTGGCTCAGTCATTAAGCGTCTGCCTTCAGCCCAGGTCATGGTCCCAGGGTCCTAGGATCGAGCCCCACATCGGGCTCCCTGCTCAGAGGGAAGCCTGCTTCTCCCTCTCCCACTCCCCCTGCTTGTGTTCCCTCTCCCGCTGTGTCTTTCTCTCTGTTGAAAAATAAATTTAAAAAATCTTAAAAAAAAAATTATAGAAGTAGTATTTGCTCCTGTTTCTTTTTAAATTCAAGTTTAGGGGCACCTGGGTGGCTCAGTTGGTTAAGTGGCTGCTTTTGGCCCAGGTCATAATCTCAGGGTCCTGGGATCAAGTCCTGCATGGGGCTCCTTGCTCAGTGGGGGGTCTGCTTCTCCCTCTTCCTCTGCCCCCCCCAACTCATGCTCTCTCTCTCTCTCTTTCTGTCTCAAATAAATAAAATACATAAAATATTTTTAAAAAATTAATTCAAGTTTAGTATCAAAGTAAATCTTTGCCTCCTCTCCCAACCCCTGACCTTTACTCAAGGATAACTGTTTTTATGCTTCTTAGATATTCTGAAAATGTTAAAACATTTCTATATATACATATTCTTATAAACATGGTTCATTTATACTCTTCCTCAATCCGCATTTCTGAATTGGCAATATAACTTTGGGATCTTTCCATATTGTCACATTGATTCACCTTATTTTAGAGCTACACAGTGTTCAACTATATGGATGTACATCATTTGTCTACTAACCTACACAAAAACCTTTTGAGTCTGACGTAGTGTGTTAATTTTTTAAAAAAGGTTAATAATAAAAATAAATTTTTATTATGGTAGATAAGGTTTTCTACAGGACGATATGTGTAGTATATATTTTATTTCTGTTTGCATCCACACATTTCCATGTGCCTGACCTATAACCTCGGGTTGGGAAAGACTTTAAAACTACGTGCCGCAGGGGAAGAACGGTCCTTGTTTGACCTGGGCCTTTGCTCACTGTCGCTGGAGGTAACCTTATGGGTTGAGATGCTTTCATCTGCAAGGAACAGAATGCCGGACTTAGAAGTGCCTTAGCCAGTGAAGGCACTGAATTACCTCGCACACAGGAAATCCAGAGGTAGGCTGTTGCAGGTACGGTCGACGTAGCGGCTCAACTTCTCCAACTCATGTAATTTTCCCCTCAGAATTCCCAGAGTTGTCCTGGCCCAGGCATCACAGCTTCCCACGGCTGTGTTGAAAGGCACACAGACTGAAGGGAGACTCTTGCCTGCGGATCCGGAAGGAAATCTAGTCCCAGAAGCCCCTTGACGGACCTCCCCTCACCTCCCGTTGGCCAGAACCATGTCACATGACCACACCGTGGCTGCGCGGAAGGCTGAGAGCGCAAGTCTGCGATGTTCTGTGTCTATAGAGACGTGGGCGTTCTCAGCAAGGTGGAGTGAAAGGAGTTGGGACGGACGTTGCCTGGATCCTATAGAGGTGTCTTGAGTAGCTGATACCATTTTTGGATAGAGTTAAAATCTGCCTCCTGGTAACTCCACTTTGGGTGTTGGTTAAGCTCTCTAAGCTATCCCTAAAGAACAAGACTTCTAACGAAATAAGTAGAAAGCTGTAATGTCTCCCTTTTGCCCCTTGCACCACCCTCCTTCATATGATCATTCCTGTACTGTCAAAGTGGAGAAGAATACAGAACATCACTGTTTTCTGTGGCTCAGACTCTTCCCTTGCTTTTTGATTGGACTGTGTGTATCAGCTGCTTTGCTTCCTAAGGTTTTTTTTTTTTTTATGGGAATTCATCAAAATTTGTAACTGCTCCCGTATTTATTGTTTCTGCTTTGATTGTGGCAATCCAGATACATGAAATAAGTTGGTAGAAACAAACAGGTCAGAATTTCCACCAAATAATTTGGGTTAGAATTATGAGGACAAGTTGTGTCCTTGTATCTTTTTAGGGTGATCCGCAGGGATGCTATAAGTTTAACTGTAATATGTGTCTTTCCTTTCCTTTCCTTTCCCTTCTGTATTGTCAGTCTTTTAAAAGACCCGTGATTGAGAATGGGTGGTTAAGTAGGTAGGTGATGTGGGTATCCTTAGCTCTAATTTATATACCAGACTTCGTTTCTTTGGATTTAGTGTTTGTGAAGCAGTTATAAGAGTTTGGAAAAAAGTATCAATGGTGTGGAAAGAAAAGGTCAAAACCTTGGAGCATAGGTGTATGTCACTGTCCCCTTGACTTTCTAACTAGCCTGTCCCAAACTTTTAGGAACTTTCAAGAGTCCATCTCTCTTGGGGTCTGAGCACCTGTGAATCATAGGCTTCCCTTTTCTGATTTTATTTGGCTCATCATTCTCCAATCCCTATTCCCCAGAATTATTAGATAAGAAAATATGTGTAAGGATGCTCTTTTTGAATGAAAACCTATAATCATGGATCCGATTGTTGCCTTTTCTAGATGAGAGATTAATGGAGACAGTGTTTGCTGGGACATTTTGGACTTATTTCCCCTGATACTGAATTTGTAAAATTATTACCTTTAACACTAAGCTCATACTTAATGCCTTCATTTCCTTTGTGCACCACTCTTTGGGTCTGTTTGCCTCCTGTGTGGGAATTTACAAGAATCATAAGCCTTAGGAGGTTTAAAACTGGAATCTCATTGGTTTAAAATTCGCAAAATACATCGGTTCAGAGAAAAAAGGGCTACTCTACTCAAATAACATCATTTTCACATGATATATTCCCTTAAAGGTCACATTATAAGACAAGAATGTGAGGTCTGTTATTGAATAGAAAAATGGAAAACTGAACAAGATTTGTAAACATTTGAATAGAATGACAGTCGGCTTACCCCCAACTCCATATTCTTTCCTACAGGCCACTTGGATGTGGCTGGTGTAGTGTATAACTGACTATCATTTTATGGTTCATGAAACCTTTTGATTTTAGAGCATGTGAGTCTTTTACAAATGTCTCTAACTAACATATGGTAGGACAACAGAATATCCAAATTGACAGCCAATCTGACTTCTTGGCTAAGCCACACCAGGCACAGTTTGGTCCCTAAACTATTTGATTTCTTTCTTTTTCTTTCAGTTCCTTCTAAAAAACAGTAAGAAACCTCACTACTTATTTCTCAGTCCCAGAAAGGATAAAATCCTTTTTTAATTTCTTTTTTCCTTTTGCTTCAGTAGGACCTTCTGGTCCAATTTTCCTCCAAGATAATGCCCCAAATAATTGTAGCAGGGACTTGAGATTTTTGCCTACTTTGAGTGCTGAAAGCGAGAAGTATTCCAAAAGAATTGCCAAGTTTGGTTAGTGAGAACACTCCCTATCTGTTCATAAGGGCAGTGGTGGCTTCTTCCACTAGCACCTACTTTGAGAAACATGGCAGGGCTGAGTGACCTTGAAGGTTTGGGTCCATTATGAAGACCAAGAGTAGAAATCACTGCCCTCAGTGGTACTAACCTTCCGTAAATATTAGCCTATAGAAGAGAAGAACGGAGGGGAGAAAGCTTGGGCCTGTATGAAAGACACATAGACCGTCCCATTTTCTTTGTTTGCACTTTAGAAGTTCACCTGGACCCCTACCGAACATGGTGCCCTGTTGCGGACTGTCAGACGGTGTGCCCTGTTGCCTCCAGTGACCCGGTTCAGCCTGTGCAGGTGGAGTGCCCTTCCTGTCACCTGAAGTTCTGCTCCTGTTGCAAGGATGCTTGGCACGCAGAAGTCTCCTGTAGAGATGGTCAGCCCATCGTCCTGCCAACAGAACACGGGTAAGAAAGGAAGCGGTCTTTGGCATGAGTCACCGGTTTTCTCAGAAAGCCCAAATAGGTTGCCTGGAGAAGGAATTCTCTTGTGATGGAATTTAGAGATTAGTTATTTCCCTGGGGAACTTCCCTGAGAAGTGTCTCCGAATTGGGAAGCTGTTAACAAAGAGTACTGACAGAGCCTTTCTAAGGGACTTTTAGGTATTGACCCTGGGACAGTCTCCCTGAGACTGCTGAAATTAGGGTTTGTATACGTTTTGATTCCTCTTCAGGTAGGGGGAGGCACACGGGCCACTGGTTTTCAATAGCAAGGCATGGCTTGTCCACAGCCTTTTGCTTAGGAAGCATGAGCACCTGCTATGGATTTACCTCGTTCTTCCTGCTGCAAAGCGGTGCAGAAATTATTTTGTGACCCGACAGTGTGGCAGTTTGTGAGGCGTGCCAGTCCTGTCAAGGAGAGCACCACAACAGAAACAGCAGTCCTTCAGGGCAGCGCAGTGCTCAGTGCACAGGTCCTAGAGGAAAAGGCTACATCTCTCAGGACTTGGTGCCTGAAAGATGGTGCCAAGGCTCAGGTTCTGTTACAGTGAGAAGCAATTAAATCTGTACCTTTCAGTACAGAAGGATTTTATGGCAGCAGAAAGGCCCAGAGCGAGAGACTTTTCTGCTCGATCCCTTGCTTTGCTTGAGGCTCTGGCTATTCTGCACGAGCAAGAACAGAGGTACCAGTGTTCCAGTCCAGTTGGCTGACTCAGCCCGCACCCTCGGAGTGTGTGGAACCATTCTTTAGGAATAGTAGCACTGCCTGGCTAGGATAGTGGGCTCGAATCTTAGACCAAACCAACCAAGAGGAAAAATAGATCTAGTGCACATGGCAGGCATGTGCCTTCTTAGCCAGTACCCTCTGCACATGGCAGTGAGGTGTGTGGGTATCATGGGACAATGTGAAGATCCCAGAGAAGAGAGGGGTTGAGTTCTTTTTTTATTTTTATTTTTTAGATTTTATTTATTAGAGAGAGAGAGAATGAGAGGGGGGAGGGTCAGAGGGAGAAGCAGACTCCCCACTGAGCAGAGAGCCAATTTGAGGCTCGATCCTGGGACTCTGGGATCATGACCTGAGCCGAAGGCAGACGCCCAAATGACTGAGCCACCCAGGTGCCCCGAGAGGTTGACTTCTGACATTGTCGCTTGGTATCTGTGGGACCTCATGGAAATCACTCAGCCTCTATGAGTCTGTTTCTCTATTTGGGAAAAAAAAAAAAAAAAGATGGCGGTGGGGAAGAGACTTAAGATAGTGACTGTCCCACTGCTCTGATAAGGTTATTGTGAGTACCAAACCTGATCCTGGATCTGGCAACACTTTGTGACCTTGGTGATTCTGTGTGCTGGAGGCTAGTTTTGATGAACGGTAACTAACGTGCAATGCAGCGCTGTGGCCCCCCTAACCTTCCCACCCCAATGTGTTCCACTTATTTTCCATGTCCCCTAAGGCTCTGAGCCTGTGCTGACCTATTCATCTGTCTGGAGCAGGTCTCTTTAATGAGACTGGGCATTTATTTTCAAATATTGATTATCGCCTCCCCTGACCTCTTCCATCTGTTTATCGGAACAGATCACCAGAAAGATTTATCTATGCTGTGTCAGATCCAGAGCTAGTTTTTCTGTTGTGTAGCAGAATGCTTGTGTTTTTTATTTAGACAGTGTGTGCTCAGGGAATGAAACACTAATTGGCAAAATAATGAGTTAAGTCAGGTGTGGAAAATACAATTATATCATCACTCCAAGCCAAAAGTAAATGAATTAAGGTTCTTTTTTTGTTTTGAGTTATCCGAACAACTAATAATCTGTGTCTCTCCTATTTTCACCCCCACCCTCTTCCATGGAAGTGAATTAAGCTCAGATGAGGAGGAGTCTACTACCTACCCATCAGGAGCCCTAGGAATTCAGTTGGTGACCATAAAGTTAACTGTTGAATTAGTTACACTCTGCGCACGCTTCCCCAGCCCTGGTTACTGTACACCGTTGTGGTTCTAGCAGCATTCTTGATCTCTGCCCCCATAATTTCTCATCCATTTTGTGTCTAGGGCCCTCTTTGGGACAGACGCAGAAGCCCCCATTAAGCAGTGCCCTGTTTGTCGGGTTTACATCGAACGCAACGAAGGCTGTGCTCAGATGATGTGCAAGAATTGCAAACACACGTTTTGCTGGTACTGTCTCCAGAACCTGGATGTAAGTTCCACTCGGAAGTGTCTTCTCCTGTGGTCTTTTCTCCACTCTATCTGTGCAACCGTCAGGATCCTTCAGCCTTTCCTTTTAAAATCTTGAGCCTACATTTGTCCTGCAAAAGAAGGTTATTTTTCTTAAGGATACTTTCTGAGCCTGCTACTTTATTTTTATTTATTTATTTATTTATTAAAAGATTTTATTTATCTATTTGAGAGAGAGAGCACACAAGCAGGGGGAGGGGCAGGGGGAGAGGGAGAAGCAGGCTCCTCGTGGAGCAGGGAGCCCGATGCAGGACTCGATCCCAGGATCCCGGGATCATGACCTGAGCCGAAGGCAGACACCCAACCGACTGAGCCACCCAGGCGCCCTGAACCTGCTACTTTAGATGTCTAGCAAATGTCTCTTTGAGTCCGTTAGCTGTGTCAGCTTAGCTGTGAAGGCAAGCTTTTGTTTTAGGGACGTTTCCTGCTTTGGGGGGCAGTGTCTCCTTTTATCATGTAAAGAACTGTCAGTGTATTCATTTATTTTGTTGCTGTAACAAATCACCACAAACGTAGTGGCTTAAAACAGCACAAACTTACTGTCTTTAGTTCTGTCCTCTGGCACTCTGACGTGGGTCTCACTGGATTAAAATCCAGGTGTCCTCAGGGCTGCATTCTTTTCTGGATTCCAGGGGAGAATCCATTTCCTTGCTTTTTCTAGCCTTTAGAAGCTGCCTGCCTTCGTTGGTATGTGGCCCCTTTCTCCATCTTCGGAGCCAGCCATATCACGTCTTTTTGAGGCCTTCCTCCATTGTCACAGCTCCCTCTGACCACAGCTAGGAAAGCCGCTCTGCTCTAAGGGCGCGCTTAGATGAGAGGAAAAAAAGGTGGTGTGAGGGACTGATGAACAGATCTTCCTTCAGTTCTGGTGTTTCTTCTAGCACGTGTGCTACCCCAAATAGGAATAGATAGTCCCTATTTTGGCCATCTGGACTAATGAGATATGTCCGTATCAGTGTGAGCCCTCCATCATGGTGAGGTGGACATTCTTTTCTCAGTTTTTCTTTCTTTCTTTCTTTCTTTCTTTCTTTCTTTCTTTTTTTTTTTTTACAAGACTTACTTATTTTAGAGAGAGAATGAGAGCAAGTCAGCGCAAGTCAAGTCGGGGGGAAGGGTGGAGGGAGAGAATCTCAAGCAGACTCCACACTGAGCGTGGAGCCTGAGGCAGAGCTCGATCACACGACCCTGAGGTCACAACCTGAGCCGAAATCAAGAGTTGGACGCCCAACCGACTGAGCCATCCAGGCGCCCCACTCAACTTTTCAATTGCTTAGTTTGCTTCGATTTGATGAGCAGCTCTGGTGATGCTTTTGTATCACGCAGTCAGTGAGTCAGTGTGCGGTTAATACAGGGTGCATGCTGGTCACCGCATGCCTGATTTTTAACTGAAAATTAGCTAAGTTGTTTCAGATGACATCTGTGAGGAAGAATTTTAAACAGCCTGATCTCAGTATTTCAAGCAGTGTTATAAATTGGGGGAAAGAAAACTGAATTTAAGACTGTGGAAGCTCAGCAGCTCAGGTTGAAAGAAGTGTTTTTATTTATTTTTTAATACTGTTTATCATAACCCCTTGAATTACAAGTATGTGGGATATTTGAGACCTATTATGATTCCAAACGTGTGATACTCTGGGCGAGGTTTTCATTGATTGCACACCCCCTGTGTTTTTACAAAGGAAAGAAATCTTTTCTGTTTGCCTTCAGGTTTAACCAGAACATTAATTGGGTTCATATCCACAAGGAAGCTGAGCCCATGAGGTTCTTTTTAAGAGGCAAGAACGTAAGGGAATAAAGATGTGTGCCAGATCTCCCCATCCTTTGGCTGAAATATGTTTGGGGTATGGTGTTGCAAAGAACACACTGTTCTGTTACTTGGACTGTTCCGGTGCTCGAGTTGAAATGGTACAGATGTTAAAAGGCTGGATACACAGACTTCAAATACTGAAGCATCTTTTTCTGGTCATTGTTTTCTGAGATCTCATTTTCTCAGTTTTGGCCCGGGCACTGGCTTGTTGGTAATGATGTTTTTCTCTCGACAAGTGTTCTGTGTCAGATGGTGGTGTTGATCTTTGTTTATAGGAAAGTTTCAGAGCGTGGGTCTGGGAGCAGAATGATTGTCCAAGAGCCAAGCCCGAGGTGGATGCCCAAATGGAGTGATTTTTGAGCCTTGCTGGGGTGTCAAATTTGCTCCTGCCTTGGTCCTCATCCCTGCTGGTTCACTGGACGAAGTATTCTTAATCTGCTTTGGGGACCTCAGAGACTCGTCCCCTTCCATTATCTCTTTTCTGCCTTGTGCCTTCAATTTCCACTAACATCTCCGTGTGCTCAGTGTGTCCCACTTAAAAACGAGTTACACTTTTCTCCAACCTACATGTCTCCCTTCCTACCGTTCTCTCTCTCCCCTTCTCTTAGAAGCCAAGCCTCACACAGCATAACCACCTCTTGTTGTGGATACTTACCTCCAGTCTTTGACGTGCACTCAGCTTGCCACGTCCTCACAGCCCTGACTGTGTTTTTCCAAGGCTTTGAGTGCTGCCTTTTGGGTAAACTCCAGTGATGTTTCAGTCCTCCTCTCGCCTAGGTTCTCCTCTGCCTCTGACGGCGTGACCACCTCCATTTCAGTGATGGCATCTCTGCTGCTTTCCTTCTACCTTTCTGGCCACTTCTGTTTCCTTTCCAGGTGCCTCCTTGACTCATTCTTTTTTCTTTTTCTTTTTCTTTTTTTAGAGTTAGACAGCAAGAAGGGGGAGGGGCAGAGGAGGAGGGAGAGAGAGACTCTTAAGCAGGCTCTTCACTGGGCCTGGGGCTCGAGCTCACCACCCTGAACCCAAGAGTCACCTGAGCCGCCCAGGGTCGTCCTCCTTGACGTCCGCGTTGCCTGCCTGACCACCCTGTGTCCCTTGGGTGCTCTCATCCACTTCTGTGGTTTCCTCCACCCCATGGCTGCCGATTCCCGTCTTCCCCCCAATTCTCATCTGTGTAATCAGCTGCCTTTCGAACAGGGTGGCGTGGATATCTCAAGTGTCCCTCAGGTTCCACATGTCCAGAGTATGGCCGTCATCTTCCCGACAGAGTTCATCTCTCTGTTGTGGTTTTCTTCTCCTTCTTCCCACAGCAAGTTAGTTACCTTCTCAGGACCCCACGTCTGTGTTTCCCATTTCAGCTGCTGGCATTTTTTTTCTCACGGGCCCTCCGCTCCCGATCCTCATTCCACATCGCACCTGTCCTGCAGCCACCTGTCAGAGATGACTGGGCAGGACTCCAATCCTCTCTAGACTCAGTCAAGAGTCTCGATGATTATGATCCGTTTTCACTCGGTGATGTGTAAACGTGCTGTGATAGAGTCTAAAGATTGCAGCCTTGGAATCCCTGGAGGCTGCCATTTATATTCCCCGAAAGAGCCTTTGCTTCCACCAAGGTGATCCGATGTGGTTAGCGTTTATGTCTCAGTTCAAAAGAGCGTGTGTACGGAAACCTCTCTCTTTGTTTTTCAGAATGACATTTTCCTCAGACACTATGACAAAGGGCCGTGTAGGAATAAGCTGGGCCACTCGAGAGCCTCGGTGATGTGGAACCGGACGCAGGTACCCTGACCTTCAAGGGAGCAGGAGAGAATACCGCACTTGGGATGGCTGAAAAAGCCCACCTAACCCTCCTCCCGACCCTGTTCTCTACTGACCCGTCCCGGCCCGGGAGGTTCTGGGGAGCATGATCGCCTCGAGGATGAGTAGTAGAGGGCAGGGCACCAGAGCAGCCCGCTGATCACCAGTGACCGCCAGAATCGAGGCAGATAGTCTTTCCTCTTGGAAAAATGGTAGGATGAATTTCCTAAAGCCCTGTAAGTCCTCTTTCATATAAAAGGCAGCGCTCTAAAATCCTGTGAACCTCCCCCCGCTCCGAGGCTTAGATTCCTCTGCACACGTCATTGTGTGTTTCTGTGGCAGGTTCAAAGGGAGTCCTGGTTTGTTGGTTTGTTTATTTCTAAGATTTTTGTTTGTTTATTTGACAGAGAGACACAGCGAGAGAGGGAACACAAGCAGGGGGAGTGAGAGAGGGAGAAGCAGGCTTCCCGCTGAACAGGGAGCCTGATGCGGGGCTCGATCCCAGGACCCCGGGATCATGACCTGAGCCAAAGGCAGACGCGTAACTGCCTGAGCCACCCAGGCGCCCCCTGGTTTATTTTTAATAGTGCTTCATATTTATGAAAGACTCCGTTACCTTTAAGGGCATCAGTGTTAATAGCCTAGGAATCATTATTAGCATCCCTAAGAGGCTGTCAAGGAGACTCGGGTAGGGAGGGAGCCAACAGCAACAATTCGGGGTTACATGGAGCTGGTCCCAGAGCTCAGGTGAGCTTCCGGTTTCTTCCTCTCCCCTCCGATCTCGTCCTTGCTGCCTCCCTGGTTTATACCTGGTTCAGGTCACACGGGGCACCAGCTGAAAGGTCCCATAAGTGTAAATGTTTCATGTGCCTGGGGTCGTGTCTTTGTTCGGGCTGCTAGAATAAATTGCCATAAAGCTGGGTGGCTTGAGAAAGAGACACTTGTTTCTCCCAGTCCTGGAGACGAGAAGCCCGAGATGAAGGTGCCAGGATTGGTTTGGGTTCTGGCAAGGACCCTCTTCCTGGTCTGCAGGTGACCTTCTTCTTGCTCTGTCCTCACATGGTGCCGAGCTGGGGAGAGGAAGCAAGCTCTCCGATGTCTCTTTTCACAGTGGCACTAATCCCATCGTGAGGGCTCCACCCTCGAGTCCTAATTACCTCCCAAAGGTCTTCATTTCCAAATACCATTGTATTGGACATTGAGGTTTCAACATAGGGATTTTTTGGGGGGTGTGGAATACAAACATTCAGTCTGTAGCTGATGGCTTAGTATACATATAGGAAGATCAAACTGAAGTGGTCTTTTCTTTGGCATTTCCAGGTGGTGGGGATTCTGGTGGGATTGGGCATCATTGCCCTGGTGACTTCACCCTTGCTGCTCCTGGCTTCCCCGTGTATAATCTGCTGTGTCTGCAAGTCCTGTCGGGGCAAGAAGAAAAAGCACGACCCATCCACGACCTAAAGGCCTCTGCTCCTATCCACGTGCCACAGACGTCCGGGGTTACAATGAGAAGCACAGTGATAAAGCCCCACTTAGTGAACTTGCCTCCTCCTTGCCAAACTTTGAAAGTGCCTCTGTGTCCAGACTTTGAACTTGCCTGCCTGCCTTTGGCATCAGAAAAGGCCGAGCCCGTGTGAAGAGAAGGACCCGGGTTCTGCAGTCTCGGCCGTGTCTAGGGAGCGTGTCGGGAAGCTTTGGGGTTGCTGAGAAGGAACGAACCCACCGTCATTTTATCCTTGGGAAGGATCCCGCTGGACTGTTCAAGTTCCAGCCAAATTCGAGGAGCCCGAGTGAACATTCAGTATCATGGTTGGCAACACACATTGTAACTGAGCAGCTAGAGTCTGTTCTGTGTTGATTTGGCCACCACGAGAAATATGGGAGAAACCCACTCCCCCACCCCCCGGTAGGAGGGAAAGGATAACACTGTTGAAGGGGAGATTGTCCTAAGCGCTGCGCAGCAGGCTGCTTGTCTTGGGGAGTGGGCATGTTGGTTCTGCCTCTGTGGGCTCCTGGGCATGCTGTTCCAGGCATTCCCACAGTGACTTGGCAGAAACACGATAGGTTTCTCCATGTGTGATCTCAGCTTCAAGCAGGAGAAACTGCTGTGCAGACGGAGTTGTCCCTTCCAAGTGAAGGGGTTGCAGCCTGTAAAACAATGTGGTCTGATCAAGTAGCTCTGCCTTGGCAAATGCAACTTTGGGAAGGTGATAAATTCTCCTACAGCCAGTAGCTGTGGTTGACAGGATTGTTTTATATGAAATACTGGTCAAGTGGCCGAGGTTAACCTTCATCATAGATAACAGAGATCTTTCCTGAGCTCTGTGTTCATGCACCCCACACATTTAGAGTTGGACCTAAAAGTACACACCAAGAGTGAGTATCAAAGTCCATGTGTACACCAATACACGTAAGTTGCTGCCAACCTAGAATTTCCATCCATTGGGCATGCGTGAGTCTATCCAGGGTACACATAAAATAAATGTTTCGTCGAAGCCATTCTCTCTTTCCTTCTGGGACGAATGTGGTTTATTATAAATCAACCTAAAGGGTTTTCTTTTTGCATATTATATATGTAAATTTTGGTTGCAAGTTCATAACTTACCCAAAGGTATAGACTCATAAACCTAACTCTTTTAAAACAACGCCTAGTGCGATGTCATGCCATCTCTGTTTGTAAAAACACTAATAATCGAGTTATTTGCATCTTTCCAAACACAGCTCAGAACAGCTCTCAGCGGAGTGTCGTATTGCTCCTTCAGCATCTGGGAGGGCAATCCAAATACTTTCTGTGTGTACAAGGCACTGATAAAACAACAAAAAATGTAAGAAACAAAATGTAAATGCTTCAAGTATCATAAATGCTTTGGGTTGGTATCGCCTTATTGCGACTTATTTTTCCTGTTATCCATCGGTCAGATTTTGAATAAACGGGTTTTGAAAAGACAATAACTTCTTCTCCATTGACAGGATTACATAATTGCCATTAGCAACGTAGCCTGTTGCTTCATGAGAATATGTGAAATGCTCGTAGAGAGCCCTCCTTGAAACTAGGGACCCTGCATCAGGGACTGTCAGAACCCCTCATACTTTCCTGAGGTAACTGGGTGACTAGGTTATTAAATTGCTGCTATCCTGGACCTATTATTAAAGAACAATGCTTTGTCGATGTAATGGAATGTATCCTAAGTGGGGATGTGTATATTTAAGGAACTTTAGTTCACACGTACATACTGATATCTGATTTATGTATAGTACATCTCTTGGTCGTGTACATTTTTATTTACCATGTGTATAGAACATAGATGAGAACTCGGGGAAAACTTTTGAATGGCAACCAACCAAAAACATTTTTAATCATTTTTTGGAAATTTCTCAATATTAAGTGTCTTTATTTTCCTTTGAAACTCTGTAAACGCTTCAGAACAAGAATACCCTCTTCTATCGATGTATTTCATATTAGTCTAAAGACAAGTGTACATATATTTGAATAATTTACTTTGTCTTAACACTGCCTCATTACAGCAAAGGGCATTTATAACTGCTCAGGGGATCAACTCAGCTGAATTTGCATTTTTGTATCAAGAATGTCTGTCATGGCAATGTCCTCCAGCACGAGTGAACTCTCTGAGCTCGATTCCACAAAGAATCTTTAAACAGGAGCTGATTTCGAGTAACCTAACATCCTATGTTGTCAGAGGTGGAGCTCCCAAATTTGGAGTTAAAGCATCCATATTGTTTCCTTGGCAAAACTGAAGGAACTTGTCTTCTCACAGAGAGACTAACAGAATCAGCTACTTTTTTTCTAGGGGCTAGGGAGTGGGGGGTTGTTTGTGAAACAGATTTTAAACAACTGGATTTAAGTTTTTCTGTGTTGAAAAGTGCCTGGAAAATCATGACTTCTTCCTTATATAGCACATGAATCGGCCTGTGTAAGATTGTCAGAGTCAGCAGGAGTAGGTTGGTGGGTTAGACTGAGATAGATCTCTGGTGCATCAAAGGGCGAGATGTAAGTCGAGCTAGAAACTTTGTTTGCAAAGGAGAGAGCTGACAGCTTCGCTAACAGAGACTGATGTTTTCATCTGGGATAATTGGCCACTGAGCGAGCTTAACCTGTCTCCTTCCTCTGTCTGCCAGCCCCATCTTCTCCTAGTGACCCTCTTTCTGTACTAGGAAGAAATACGGGTCTATGTGATCATGTTTGGATGTCGTGGCAAAAATCTTCGTGTTTGGAGTAGTATTACCTATTTGAAATAGAAATCAGTACTCCTTCACCAGATTGTAATCTGGATGTAATAACCTCCCCCCCCATCCAGAAACATTAACAGATACAAGGGCACAACACCTAGTTGCTGCCCCTTCTGGGAATTTTTCTCTTGTTATTGGATAGGGCGGTGAGGGGGAAAGGCATATGGAAGCAAATTTTAGAGCCGTAGGCATTCTGTTTGTTCACGCAATGGGTGTTTGCTCTGGACTTGAAATCTCTATTTCGATAAGGAGGCCTTTGAAAAACAAATAATTCACAGTGTGAATTTTCTTGTAGCCTGCATCACGAAAATTTTACCTATCTAGATTTGAAAATCTACATGTTTATTTGAATGTAAATCACTGTTGCTTGGAACGCCAAATTGTCTCTTAAAAATTATTCAGAATCTCACTATGTATTATTTTACCCTTCTCTACACAGTGCTTGACTTAGTGTTCGTGAATGGATGCCTTTATGTATATAGAACCGTGTATATATGTGTAGCTCTGAAGACAATTTCATAATGCCTTAGATGAGTGACATTTTATAAAGCTGTCCAGTCGATACCTGTAGGCTATTACATCTCATGTTGATTCATGATCCAGAAAGTTTTGTTATGTATTTAAGAAATTGCTGTTGTATTATATTTTTCCGAATTATTTGAGAGGAAAATCGCTGTTTTAGTCTCTGTAGCCCCAATAAATGCAGAGCAGGAAAGCAACTGTGGTTAACCTTTGTTGTGCTGCACGTTTCTAGACACATTCACTTTTATCCTCCGGGAACCAATGAAGCACTATTAAATCCTAGGTTCAGAATTTCCAAAAAGTACCCAAATCTGTGATACCATTTATGGAAATAACTCTTGCTGCCTTGTTTGTTAAATAAGAGGAAGTATAATGCCTTCACTTGTTGCAGACATTTTTATTGTATGTGGGATACGCCACACTCTCAGTGCACAGGCATTGATCATTATCCAGAGAAATAACCAGTAATTTAGGTCTTTGATCATCCTGATAAAAAATGCTGCCAGGCATCAAAGCCATTAGTTCTATAAAATGAGATTTGGGCTATGTGCTCTCTACGGTCAGTTTTAACCTTCCACAAGTCTGTTGGAGGAATGTATTTCCTCATTAAGAATGTTAAGGGATTTACGTTAGGGTTAACTTAAGGTCATTTCCATTTAATTAGTATTCAAGGCAGGAATCCCCAAACGCTGAGTGCCAGAAGTTGGTTACCAACTAGAACTTGTGTTTCTGCAAAACGGAAAGCTCACATTCCTATCTACTGGTCATGGTGCCTCTTTATTGATCATTATGTGGTTGTACTATGATCCTGGGGACAAAGACTTAGGATTGACTTGTAAGTCAAATTCCATTTTCTAATCATTCAGTTTTGAGGAAATCAGTAAGATTGTATTAAAAGACTTTTCGGTTATGGTTTCTTAATTTGCTTAATCCTTTCCTAGAATGTCAACATTGTTTCATTTTTTTTAAGTGTCATTGTTTGCTAAACTTGAGTTTGCATCCCCAAAGAATGATTCAATGAACCATTTTATACAGCAGTGATTTTAATCAGTGCCCAAGCAGCAAACTCATTGCTATGTAAATTATGAGCCTAGTGAATCTGAAGAATTATAATTAGGTTTTTCGGTAATTCAATTATTTTCATCTGTTAGATAAAAATAAATTTATTTTTTTAGACCCTAAAGATAGTATCCAACTCTACATTATGTGAAAGAAATTAATTTCTTCAAATAATTCAATAGCAATTGTTATATTTTTATATAATATATAGCATTTTATATTTTATATATATTTTATTATATATATATTATTTAATATATAAATTTTATATATATTTATATATTTATATATATTTAATATATATTTATATATTTATATATATTTAACATATAAATTTAATATATAATATATATAAATATATAAATAAATTATATATAAAATAATATATATATTATTTTAATATAATAAATAGCAATTTATATATATTTACATATACTTTTTAAAGAACTTTTGAGAACAATCCTCTGAGATAAATGGAGTAGATATTAGATCCATTTCATAGAGAAAGTAGTGGTTTTATGTTCGTGTATTGCCCAGGGTCACACTATGAGTGGCAGGCAGGAAAAGAACGTAAGGCTCCTTCAGGGTACTTTCAACACCTCCATTAGTAATGTGGACCCGGGCTTCGTTTCGCTGTCTGTGAGTGCCAAGAGGATGAACTCCTCTCTCAATTATCTGCGCCGGTGGAGGTATATGTAAGAGAATTCTCATTTCAAATAATCATTGAGCGTCTGTGCTTTGGTGTGTCTGACAGCTTGCCTGGGGCAAATGGCCACCCCTGAGGTCAACCCCAGTCCCTCCCTGGTTTAGGTAGAGGAGAAGGGCGAGGGAGGGAGGGCAAGTTAGTCAAGAAATAACTAGGTGGTGTGTATCCTGCTAACACTGGAATGAGAATTTTTTTTTAAAGATTTTATTTATTTGAGAGAGAGAATGAGATAGAGCATGAGAGGGGGGAGGGTCAGAGGGAGAAGCAGACTCCCCGCTGAGCAGGGAGCCCGATGTGGGACTCCATCCGGGGACTCCAGGATCATGACCTGAGCCGAAGGCGGTCGCTTAACCAACTGAGCCACCCAGGCGCCCTGGAATGAGAATTACAGGTGGGTCCATGTACTTACTTCAGATGCCAACATGTTTGTTTGCCTCTTTTCTATAATATAAAGTATGTGTTCACAGCCTCCTTTGATGTTGACAGTCAACACTCAAAGCGATTGTTAAATCCAAGTCCTCTCCTTTTAATATTACCGGCTTGTGCTATAGTGTGTATTTGTGGCCGATCATTAAATCCATCAATTGGCGAAAAACAAGAAATAGGGCTCTAAATAATGAACTTATTGAATGAATTCCTGATGTGTATAAAGAAGTTGTGCTTCGAATTCCGTTTTCTGCCTCTGTGGTTTTCAATTTTACCAATACAATTTTATCCTTTTTTTTTTTTTTTGTATATTGAAACTAGAATTCAGGCTTTAGATGAGAAGGGAATGAAGTCTCCTGTTCACCTTGATGATTGAAGGGGCATATTTTCTTTTTGGAGGAACGGGTGGGTTGTCCACATTAATGCCATTGAATGCATTCAAATAAAATGAACGTGAAGTTTTTCTCTAATTGTGAGACTTCTGATTATTGATCAGTCTGGACTTAGTTTTTAAAGCCAGTCCCGTTTGTTTAACTAAAAGCAAACAAGTCCAGTAATCCACACACCGCCCTGCATGATGTGTCCTGAATTCCAGACTGGCCCTGGGACTTTGGCACCACAAGGGCACGTGAACGGAATGTTGGGACAAGATTGGCAAATCTGATGTCACCTTGGGCACGGAACAAGCAGGCAGGGTCCTCTGTTCTCCCTGCCCCCTGCCAGGCCAGACGGTGTGGGGGTCAGGGGACAGACACCCGGCTCCTCGCAGTAAGATAACATTGCTCTTGATGGGTGGTGTGGTCCGGGGCCAACCGTTTATCCACACTGTCATTTCCTCCGTCCTGGCTCAGGCGTAGAGGGTCAGATGAGATCACAACTGTCAGAGGGACATTGTTTTTTAGGAGGTGTGAGGAGGTGTGTGCGCTACGGCTGGGAGTGTGGGTGACCAGTTTTCAGCCAGACCATACTCCCAAAGGAGAAGAGGGGGGCTAATACATTTCAAGCTTGTGGATTGTGTTGAGGAAAGAATGACCTCCTCAGAAAATACATCGTCTTTCTAGGTTTAAAAAAATGCCTTTATGTTGCTTTTTCACAAGGAAATATTTCACAGGTAAATATTTATCTAATTGTGTGCTCAATTAAAATGAAAGCTATGTGGAGAGAAAAATGCAGAATTCGTATCAACGCAATGATTTTGGTGGGGGGGGCAGTTTACTGTAAAAACTTACAATTACACAATTCCATCTGGTATGCAAAGTACTTTCAAACACATTTTCTTTTGCTCTTCCTACCACTCTATCAAGTACATATTAATACAGCCCTCGCCCAGCTGACAGGTGGGAGGTTGAGACTCGGGGGCTAGGTGACATGGCACAGGTCATACGATGGGTTAGTGGCAAAGCTGGAAACATCTTTCATGAGCCATGAGGACCTCTTAGCATTATTTTACTTTTTTTAAGTGTCTTGAAGCAACACGTTTATTAACCGCAGTTTCTGTACATCAGAAATTTGGCATGAGGTGGCCGAGCTCTCGGCTCAGCATCTTGCCGGGCTGAAGATCAAGGGCTTGGCTAGCTGTTGTCATTTGGGGCTCGGAGTGCTTTTCCAAGCTCACTGATTGTTGGCAGAATTCAGTTCTTTCTCATGCCTTCCTTGTGGCCCCGTGTACCTTCAAGCCACGTTGAGGTGTCAAAAGTTCAGAAATAGCAGAAGTAAAGCCAACGAATCACCCGAGAAATAATTAGTAAAAGTTTATTGAGCACACACCAAAAAGACAGTTTGCCAACCAGGAGCACTCACTGAACCAAAACGGAATGAGGTTCAGTGTTCTATTGTTATAAAGCAGCTTATATAGTGAGAAAGCAGTGTCTGTTCTTCACAGAGATTGGTTATAATAGTAGCATTAAATGAAAATGAATTGGTCCGTGGTTGCCTCATACCAACCTTGGGAGGTAGTTTAAGTTTTGCCTATAATTTTCAGAGGTATAAGCAAGAAATGACCCAGGTCAAGTTAGTCTTGCAAAATAAGCTAAATTAAGCTTTGTTTGTATGACTAAACGGGTTTTAAACTGCAGTTCAGGGAATTTTTTTTTTTTTTAAGATTTTATTTATTTGACAGAGCACAAGCAGGGGAAGTGGCAGGCAGAGGCAGAGGGAGAAGCAGGCTTCCCGCTGAGCAGGGAGCCTGATGTGCTCGATCCCAGGACCCTGGGATCATGACCTGAGCTGAAGGCAGACGCTTAATCAACTGAGCCACCCTGGCGCCCCAAGCAATTCAGGGAATTTTCAAGACTGGTCTCTGTTTTTATTTTAACAATTCCCCCCTTTTGGTCATTCTCTCAGCAGGCTGAGAGTATTATTAACTAGTATGGTGTGATTCTGTGTTACCACTGTTGATGTAGTCAGGTTGAAGAATCACACATTTGAGGTTTTCATCCAGTTGCATCATCAGGCCAAGATGTAATCAATATCTTCATCACTTCTGTGGTTACTGTTGGTTTCATCCAGTTGTCTGATCCTGACGGATATCATTTGGCATGTGAGTGGCTGCCGACGGGTATAAAGCCCTAGAGAATACATAACACACTTGAGAAGTTGATATGATGACTATAAAGAGAGTAATAGCTAAGGATTGCAAAATTCTCTAGAGCAGAGGTTCCCAGGAGCCAAGATTTAGCCAATTAAATAACTCAAATGGGTTATAATTCTTGAACTTACGTACATAGGCACAGCATGATGTATTAGCAATTGCATATCCTCATGATTACTTAGGATAGGACGGACCTGAGATGTTTTATTTCAAGAGGTGGTACTGTAGGAGAGCTTCCACCTAAATTAGCCTTCTCTATGGTGTGAGCAAGCAGGTAATTTAATGAGACATGTCTATGGAAATAAAAGGTAAACAAAGGTTGATAGTTCAAGCAAATTCTAAAACTTGTTTATGAGTTCGGAGAGCAGCCCTTTGAGAAGATTTCTGGACATTGGGTCGTGAGCATCTTCAGATGGAGCGAGGGCAGGTAGTGGAGATCTGTCAGGTTTTCGGGTTTGCGATGTGAATGTTTCTGATGATGTTTCTGAGTGGCCGCATTGCAATAGGCACGAGCTATTGCACCACCCACGAGCTGTTGCGGTGATTTCTCTGAAGTCTTTATCAAGTAGTCCAGCTTTAGCTTCCGTGGTTTCTGGGAAAGAGCAATTTTAGTTTCATAGCAATTCCAAGTCAAAAGAGTGGGAGAAAATTGGAAATGTTAGCTTTTGGAGAGCTCTAGCCAAATATTGGCGGGGGGAACTAGGAAAATTCAGAGTTCAGCCCAGTTTATAGGTAGAACACAAAACCTCAAAGACAACGAGCAACTTCGAATCTGATATCCATAAATACCAGATATTTTCCTCTATATAATCATCTTCCTTTCCATGAAAGATAACCACAGTAAGTCTTACTGGTCTGCAGATTAAACTTGTCCTGATTATTTGCATAACTGCAGCAAGAATAGTGATTGACCACGTAGGCTGTTTTAAACCTGCTTTTCTGGAGCTTTTCATAAGGAATCTCAGACTGGACATTCAAAAGTCACTTGAGGCCAGGAAGCCGAGCCAAGTCCTTGTCCAATCGTGTCCTGTTTCAAGGAGAACAGATTCTTATTGAACTTATGCAAGTATATATGGTGTCATGAAAACAGGAACATTTAATAAGAGTTTCTGAATTCTGGAGGGATCAAGAAGGAAGAAAGAGATAAGCGTTTCAAACTTTGTTGCAAAGATACACTCTACCAAATTGCTGTAAGTTATAGAGAGCTTGAAAGAGGAGAAAAGGGGGTCCTTTAAATCTGGGAAACAAAACACTGAAGAACTAGCAGTGTTTTAAATGGAATCATAAAAAGTTATAACCATCTTCATCAGTTCAGTCAGTCCACTGTAATTATTCCTGCTTTGCTTCTTCTTGGGTTAGCAGCTTTATGAATCAATCAGTTTTCCATCAGAGTTTTAGCAATTCTTACTCAGTTTGGTGTTATGATCTTCCAAGTTCTCAGAAACCTGCATTTTAGAGTACTTGTCAGGGTCTTTTCCACGAATCTCTTTGAAGATGGAATACTTTTGTTTACAGCTCATTGTAAATGCTCTCAGAGAAGAATCAAGAGTAAAACAGTAACTGTCTATAAGTGACAAAAGAGTTAAAAATGGCCATGGTTAAAGATCTGATGAGAGTTCATTATAATGCAATTGACAAGGGAATGTGGTTATTTCTATGACATACATTTAAAAATTATGACTGATAACATTATACCAGGACATGTTAGATTTTTAGGACTTTCATACAGATATCCCCTATAGAAAGTTTAGCATCACTTCTTATTTATTTTCTATCAAATTTAACATGTACAAAAAATTACATAGCTGTAAAAAAAATTTAGCTCTTTTACTAGAGAAGACTCCGTTTTCTTACATAACCAAAGACCTGGCCAAGACAAAACTCAGAATCTCAGTTTTCTAGGCAGATTACATTAAAGGTAAAGAAAAAACTTTGCTTACGATTTCTTATTTAAGGGCAGACCGATAATCTAAGAAAACTTTGTCCCTTTAACAGTGAGAAAACCGAATTCAAATTTTACAGCAGTGTACTTTTGACGTGAAACTCTCCTTTTTTTTCTTTTTAACCTAAATAAATCCATTCCGATCTTAGACTTGACCACACATAAAATTTCTTTCTCAGGTTTCCTTTCCCACAAACCTACGACTTTCTGTATCCATTCCGCTTTTGTCCTCTTGGTCTTTTCTTATTCTGGAACAATCATTTTACTTTAGGACAAAAAAAATTGTTTTCTTTCTTCCTTTACCAAAAACCAGCCAACGAATCAACCTCATGTCCTTCAGGCCTTTGCTTATTAAAAAAAAAAAAAACCATTTTCCTTACCTGCTTTTCATATACAGTCATTTTCTTCCATTTTTATTATTTCTAGCAGTTTTATTTTTACATATGGATTGTAAACTTTAACTCTTAATAATCTTCGCTTTCCAGAGAAACCTTGGAAGCAAGCAATTGTGAGCTATCATATATTAGTATCTCGTAGATTAGCAATTTGTGAATACATTTCATAATTTCTAGAAGTGTGTTCTTCCTCATAATGAAATTTTCGGGACACCTGGGTGGCTCAGTTGGTTAAATGTCCTCCTCTTGATACGGGCTCGGGTCATGATCTCAGGCTCCTGGGATAGAGCCTGCCTGGCCTCCGCACGCAGCGGGGAGTCTGCCTGAGGGTTTCTCTCTCTCCCCCTCTGCCCCGCCCCTCCACTCATGCGCATGCGTGCACACCCTCTCAAATAAATAATCCTTAAATTTTTTTTTCATTGTGGTGTAAAATATGTTCACTAATAAACCTAAATATCTTATGTCTCTCTATCAAAAACTAAAAGCCCAAAGTAAATACTCTTGTTTATCATTTAATGTTTACCTTATTTTTAAATGACTTACATATTCAATAAATATCTATTATTCAGTTTAAGTTAGAAAATTTTTTATTTACATTTATTTAATTACTTGCTTTTACAATTATGTTTGGATTAGACATGAAACGACCAATCATTATCTTAAGATATTTTTCTTCAATGTTCAATTTCAGGGTTGATAAGAAAGCAGGGAGCTCATGGGCTCTCTGGGTACTGTACCCGTTTGCTCACTGGCCTCAGATTCATTGGGGGTATCTTTTGGATCCCATTTCTCAGGACATGAAATGGCAAAAGTTCAGAAATAACAGAAGTGAAACCAGTGAATCGCCAAAGTAGTAATGAGTAAGATTACTGTGCACACATCAAAAAGAAAGTTTGTAAACCAGGAGCACTCGAACTAAAAGATGGAATGTTAGGCTCAGCAGCATATTGTGATAAAGCAGCTTATATAGTGAGAAAGCAGTGATTGATTATAATATTAGAATTTTCTTAAATGATAGGGAATTGGTCACTGGTGACCTCCTATCAACCTCGGGGAAGAGTTTTGCTTGTGATTTTCAGAGGCACAAGCAAGAAATGACCCAGGTCAAGTTAGCCTTGCAAAAAAAACTAAATTAAGCTTTGTTTGTATGACAAAACTGGTTTTGTCTGCTCGGGGGAATTTTCAAGGCTGCGTTCTGTTTGCATTTTATTTTATTTATTTTTTTTTTAAAGACTTTATTTATTCATTCATGAGAGACAGAGAGAAGCAGAGGGAGAAGCAGGCTCCCAAGCGGCAGGGAGCCCGATGCGGGACTCGATCCCAGGACCCTGGGATCATGACCCGAGCCGAAGGCAGACGCCCAACCATCTGGGCCACCCAGGTGCCCTGTTTGCATTTTATTTTAACCGAGTTCTTCTCATAGTCACTCCAGATCTCTCTGACTTTCTCTTCTGCTTCATCTCTGATTTCCCTGAAAGGGGCAAAGGAGGACATGTTTATGGTGGTCATTCTCAGTGGGCGATTTAGCCTTTTGCTGTTTTGTTTCCCTGCTCTGTGAAGCCAAACACTTCACAGACATAATGCTATCAGCTGAAGAGTTCACAAACTCAGGGAAGAATTAAGAGCAAAACCCAGCTTTCCTACAAGGAGACTGTTGGTCTCCAGTTTCAGTTGAAACTGGTGTGGCCAAGGTGTGAGCAGCATCCTTGCTTCTGGCTGGGAGGTCCTTTTGGTCTTTCTGGGAGACAGTTTCCCAAACGGACTTAGAGGAAAACCTGATCGCATGTTTTTCAACAAAGCTTCAGAAGCTTCAGAATTGGACTGACTCTTGTGTTGGTTTCAGAAGGGACAAGGTCTTGTGAGAGCTGGTTTAAAGTACAGGATGGTGTTTCCACTCAAGTCAGACCACTAAAGCAAGGAATTTGAGTTAATGCGTTGCTGCGCGTTGTTGAGGGGCCTGCACCAGAAATCAAGGTCATCTCCTCCTTCTCTCTCCTTCCCAGTGAAGGAATGCAGACCCTGACCAGGTGTTTTAAGCTAGAGTGGCCATTCTGAGTGGAGATGGAGGAGTAGAGGGAGGTGTGAGAGTGCTATTAGCCCCTTGTGGCTTTGGACGATATACAAGTTATCTTGGCTCCAGTTTCCTCATCTAGACAACTGGAAGTGACTGTTTTCTGGATTCAATTCAAATCTAATTTTTTGTGTAAGAAGGAAAAGATCACCAGCCCCCACTGCGAGCTTCATCTGCATGAGAGTAGTTAGCACAAGGGAACTTCTTCTTAGACGAGGAACTGGTAATTGCCAGAAGCAGCTTCCAGGCACCAAATTATGGATAATTCCAGATGCCTGTGAAAAATATTACTAGTTTATTTAAAATAAGCAAATTTAAAGAACAACAGTTGAACTTCATGGTTTGTTTATAGCTCTCAATGGCTGAAAAGACTTACAGCAAAAGTTGCTTGGGGAATTTCCAGGGACATGTTTCTTTTAGTATTTATATTAGAGACGTCAGAACCTCATTATCCTTATTTGAAGAATACAATGGATTGTATATTCTGCGTGTATCAGTCTTAGGATTCTTTTTAACATTCAGTTGCTTGCTGTTAATTTTTCTCTATGATTCTGGTACACATTGCTTGTTCTATGAGTTGAGTTAAATTTAAGGTATATACCTGTGTGTGTTGATGGATAGGATAGTATGTGAAAATGTGTGTGTGTGAATGAGTAGTAAATACATAGGTGGGTAGGGGCGCCTGCGTGGCTCAGTCCTTAAGCGTCTGCCTTCCGCTCAGGTCATGATCCCAGGGTTCTAGGATCGAGCCCTGCATCGGGCTCTCTGCGCGGCGGGAAGCCTGCTTCTCTCTTACTCCCTGCCACCCCCCACCCCCCAGGTTCCCGCTCTCTCTCTGTCAAATAAATAAATAAAATCTTTTAAAAAATACATAGGTGGATAGCTGGTAACATCTACTTAGATACAATGAAATTTTTATTCAAGCTGAAATAATAAATTCTACTTTCAAAGGTAGAACACAAAACTACTTCCGGATTTCAAACAGTAAATTAAGAATTAAAAGTTTCATAAATATTTTTAAGTGCTTTAAAAAAATTTTGATTTTTGAACTAGAATGTGTTTATTTTTCCATGGATTGCTTGAAACCCACAATAAGCTGTTCTTCACAGAGGATGGCTCTCATTTGTGACAAAATGTTTCCACTTGGGGGCTTTTAACATGAGTAACATTTTTAAGAGTGGTCCTACTAAACTTATTTCTAGTATTTATATCAGATGTCACAAATATATCATAACTGTAGCCGAACCCACGTGAGTTCCCTCCTTGGTGAGTCCCAGATACAGCAGGTGGAGTGGTCCCACAAAGGAAACTTTATTTGCAGCAAGTAAGCTCACCGAGATTGACTTCCAAAGCCGTGACTTCCAGAGCAGGGGTGGATGATGAGTTCCTTTTATTGAGGGTTACGGTGAATATTTAGACAGGGAAGCCTTGGCATCAGATGTAGAGGCGGGCATATGGTCGTGCACGCGCCTTAGGAAAACACGCCTCTACATACATTGCACGTTAGGTAAATGAGGCTTGCGCTCCTCCTTGGGTGGAGAGTTTAGTGTTATGATGAGGTAAAGGTCATTGGTCCTTCTAGAGGTCACGGCATGGTCCATCTGCGCAGGTGCATGTCAGGGGTTCCGCTCAAACTCGTGTGGGTGGTCCCGGCGGGCTGGCGGTCCCGGCAGGGAGGTGGCTGTCGCTGGAGGGGCGTTTCTCTTTCCATTTTCCTGAGTTCAGAGATAAGCTGGAAAGAAGAGCTTAAGAAAAAAATGTGGGACGAAGGTGGGTGAATACAAGCAGGTGGGTAGTGAAGGTCAGGTCTTGGGGTCTAGCTGGTGACATAACCAAGGAAGTAAAACAAAGACTTGAAAAAATCTGCAGACTTCATTTCTATTACCCGTTTTTTTAATGAAAACAAAAATGTGTATTGATTGCATCTTAAAATGGAAATGATGGGGAAAAAAAGAAAAGGGAAATGATTGTATTCTTTCCCTATTACGCATTCCTAATCTAGAGGGTATTTCTCAGATGTTTCCACATAAACATCCTCAGCTGGTGTAGGAACACAAATTCACCCCTGGCAGAAAGAGGAGATGACTTGGAAGTATTGCCCAAAGTGAACCACTGAGGACTAGAAATTTACTTGACCTCTCCTGTTTTGTTTCCTGGTGTTACTGTCTTTAAAATTCATCTAAAAATTACAATCTACTCCATGTCATTTGGATTTTATTTTAAAGATAACACTGTAAATTATCTAAGTAAAATGAACTCGAAGATGCTTCCTTTTTTATCTCGTTTCCTCCAGGACCCACTGTGTACCCCTGGGGTGCACCTAAGCTTGTTTGAGAAGCATGGACCTATGGCTGAGCTCACTGAAGAAGGTAAGGCTTTCAGACTACCCTCCTAATTATGAAGCACATATTCAGAGCCTTTGTATAGACAAGTGTGTGGCAATTGCTCGCCTCCAGTGGCTTACTCTGGTTTAGGAGAAAAAGCACACCGGGCCATAGAATGATGAATATAACCACGTAAGGCCATGCCTGATGAATGCCAGGTGAGTGGCAGAGATATGTACTCTGAGCATGTGGAGGAACACAGATGTTACTGAAACTTTTTGGCTAGGGGTTCACAGAGCTGATACTGGGTCAAGGCTCTGAAAGATTGTAAGGATTGTCATCGCAAAGAAGGGGACTAGGGCATTCCAGAGGGGGGTGTGTGACAGCAAGGTGGCTTGGGGGGGTGATAAATAGTCTAATTAAGCTGAAACAAAGCACCTGTAGCATTGAGGAGAGCCAGATACAGATGAGAAAAGAGACTGGCTCAGGAGTTGGTGGGTCTTTCTACAGTGAGGTTATTTAAGGGCTGTACGCTTGAGGGGTGATTTGTGCAAAGGTACACATTTGCTGGTTAATCTGACAGCAGTGTGTTGGTTGAATTGTAAGGGAGTAGCATGAATAGTTAGAGGCCTACGGCAGTCGTCCAGCTATTATTTAATTAAGGCCTGGTGCAAAGTAGTGTCCACAGAGGAAAGGGGGGAGGGGAGACAAAGCGAATGAGAAAGATGTTTCATGCTTATAAAATTTAATAGCATTTTGGTGATCATAACATTTACAGAATAAGTGCTTTTTAAAAAGTATTCTGTTATTCTGCTGTTTTCTGGCTTGAACGTATTATTGAATCGAATCCGAAAGCCCCCATACAATTGCTCTGTCTTTACCCAGAACCAGCTTAGAAGAGGTTTTGTTAACGGGAAGCTTACTCACGGGGTTTACCCTTAAATCCTCTTTGGAACAAAGCAGAGAATAAATAAAATTACTCATGAGGCATGATAACAGGGCAGCGAGAGCGAATGTAGAACAACTGTGTGGGAGATGGATTGCTCCTTGGTTTTATAACTTTGCTTGATTGTTAGGAAGTAAGGGGCACAGGAGAGTTTCTTGTAGAAAGGAATTCATTAGTGTTTAAGAAATGCTTTCAACCCAGCTACCTTCTCCTTTTTTGGAGAAAGCTCGAAGTACAGTAGTACATGGGCAGCTTAACAAAGACCGGAAATGGAGCTGAGTCCTGAGAGCAGCCCTCTGAGGACGTCAACTGACCACGTTGTTTTCATTTACTTGGAAAGGAATTCCCTTTGAAAGTGCAGTAAGGTGTGTCTTTCCCCTTACTTAGCGGCTGCTCTGTCTGCTAAGAAGAGATACTGATGTAACCTTATGGTACATACTTCTGTCTTATATGTGAAGGACTACAGCTTATAGCAATTAACTACTTAACTCAGTGATTCTGTTTTAGAACTGACGATTAGCCCATCCTCGTTAGAATATTCTTTTGCCCTTTGCCCGTGGAAAGCATTTGCTCTCTGAAAGTCTGACACAGTAGCTGTGGGAGCTCTGCTTAATTATAGCTGAACAGAGACCAGGGAACACTGAATTCTGGCCAGGTTGGCCCCTGTAAATCAATACCCATTATTTTAGGAGAAAAAAAAAGGAATAGTTGCATAAAATGATCAGAGACCAGTATGTCCTTCCATGCAACAAACAGCAGAAGGGCTCAGCCCCCCACACTTACGTGCTGATCAGTCGATGAGTAGGAAGGAAAAGTGTAAGTGTCCAACTTATCATCCGTAGATATGGGCACACACAAATGTTCCTCTATCAATTCTGCTGATACTTTTGTTGTATTGAGCGGGTGAAGAGTGAAGTCAGATAGAGAAGTCTTTTAATTAAAAACAATCTCTAGGGCACCTGGGTGGCTCAGTTGGTTAAGCATCTGCCTTTGGCTCAGGTCATGATCTCAGGGTCCTGGGATCCAGTCCTGCATCAGGCTCCTTGCTCAGCGGGGAGCCTGCCTCTCCCTCTGTCTGCCGCTCCCCCTGCTTGTGCTCTCTCTGTCAGATAAATAAAATCTAAATAAATAAATAAAAACAATCTGATTCTCAGAACTTCTGCTTTTATCTGGTTCCTTCTCTGTTGTTTCTTAATAGCCAGATGTTTGTCTTTTTTCTTAGTTTTTTCAAACAATGAATTTTTGGATGAATTTTATTTTGCTTTCTAATTCATTAACTTATTTTTTAATCTTTGTAATTTTCCCTCCTGCTTTTCTTAGCTTTTAATTTTTTTTTCCTTTCTACTTCTTGGGTTGAATTTTTCACTTATTTTTATTCTTTCTTGTTGACTTATAAAAGCATTTAAAACCATGAATTTTCTGGGGCACCTGGGTGGTGTAGTCAGTTAAGTGAAGACTCTTGGTTTTGGCTCAGGTCCTGATCTCAGGGTCGAACCCCCGCGTCAGGCTCCGTGTTCAGTGCAGAATCTGCTTGAGATTCTCTCTCTCTCTCCCTCTGCCCCTCATGCTTGTGCTCCCTCTCTCTCTAAAATAAATAAATAAATCTTTAAAGAACGCTATGAATTCCCTTTCCACATAAGTTTGATAACATCCAACAAATTTTAATAAATAATATCATTGTTGGTCTTTTCTGCAAAATAATCACCATACTGATTTCTATTTGATAATGGTTTTGGTAAGGCGGGTTTTGGTTTCCAGGTGTATTTTGTCTTTCCTTAAAAATATGACAAATTTCTAAGATCGTTTGCTTTTGCATTGGGGTCATATAGCCTGTACTCCCTCCACTTTGGGGAATATACTGAGGCTTGCTTTGTGGGAAAAAATTAGAAGATATTCCATAAACAAGTATTTTCTCTGAAGTGTACAAGATACCCTGCAGTATTTGTCTTTCTTTCTTTGACTTATTTCACTTAGCATAATGCTTTCACGATCTATCCATGTTGTCACAAATGGCATGATTTCCTTCATTCTCATGGTTGAATAATATTTCATTGTGTGTGTATATATACATGTACGTAAATGTATGTGTGCATATTACATCTCCTTTGTTCATCTGTGGATAGACACTTAGGTTGTTTCCCTATTTTGGCTATTGTGAATAATGCTACAATAGACATGGGAATGCAGATTATCTCTTCAATATCCTGTTTTCTTTTCCTTTTGATATAAACCCAGAAATGGAAGTGCTGGATCATATGGTAATTCTATTTTAAATTCTTGGAAAAACCTCCATACTGTTTTCCCCAGTGGCTGAACCAGTTTACATTCCTACCAACAAAACCTATCTATCTATCTATCATCTAGCATCTGCTAAACTCTTGATTTGGGCTCAGGACTTGACCCCCTTTTTTCCCTCCATATTCTCGCCCGTATGTGTTATCTTTTGTCTTTTTGATGATAGCCATTCTAACAGATGTGAAGTGATAGCTCATTGTGGTTTCAATTTACATTTCCATGATGATTAATGATGTTGAGCCCCTTTTCATGTACCTGTTCATCATTTGTATATCTTCTTTGGAAAAATGTCTATTCAGGTCCTTTGCCCATTTATAAATTAGATTGTAGGTATTGTTTTTGCTTTGCTATTGAATTGTATGAATTCTTTGTATATTTTGGATATTAACCTCTTATCAAAATAAAGACTTTGCAAATGTTGCTTCCATTTTGTAGGTTGCCTTTTCATTTTGTTGATGGTTTGCTTTGCTGCGCAGAAGCTTTCTAGTTGATGTAGTCCCACTTGCTCATTTTGCTTTTGTCAGCTTTGCTTTTAGGGTCAAATCCCCCCAAAAATCATTGCCAGAACTGATGGGGAGGAGCTTACCACCTATGTTTTTTTTTTTTCTTGGAGTTTTATGGTTCCAGGTCTTATATACAGATCTTCCTGCCTCAACTTGTACCTCTAGGCCAGTTCCAAAGCTGTCATGTTGAGACATCCCTTCCTGCTCCTGGTTCTGATCTACTGTTTCCTGAATCCCAGGGTTTCATTTTCTTGGCTTCTCCCCTTGTTTGGCTGGAGTACATCTTTAACTAAGATATGTGCAGAAGGCAAAACTTCTGAGTCCTTGCTGGTCTGCATTTTTTTTTTTTTTTTTTTTTTTAGTATTCCCTCGAATTTATCCCTTCCTTGGATAATTGAGAATTTGGCTGAGTATCGAGTTTTAGATTGTAAATTTTTCCCACTCAGATTTTTATAGATATTAATTCTGTACCTTCCGATATCTAATTAGTTTGCCGGAGATTTGTTTTCCTCCATCTTAACTTTCATAGTCATGTTTGTAGATATGAGGACTTTTCCTTTGTTCTTATTATTAGTTGTGAAGACATCTATTATTAATAATCTATTATTAGATGTGAAGATAAGTCTTCTTCTCAAGCCCTGGGAATTTTCCAAAAATGGAAGGAAATTTCCTTCCTTCTTTGCCTCTGTTGTCTCTCTCTAACACTCCTATTAAATATTGAATCCTCTATGTTCTCCTTTATGGGAGACTTTCTCTATTGCCTGTCAACCATTCTACTTCAATGTGTGTTTTGACAGCTGTTGTGAATCTCCGAGTTTCTTTTTATTTACAGACACCCCTTTTCCATAGCATCCTGTTGCAGATGCAATATCTATTCTAATCTCTCGAAGGATGGTAATTAGAATTTTAACTTTAAAACAGTTTGCCACGGGGGTGCCTGGGTGGCTCAGTTGATTAAGTGTCCAACTCTTGATTTGGGCTCAGGTCATGATCTCAGGGTTGTGAGATCGAGCCCCGTGTCGGGCTCCATGCTGGGCTGGGAGCCTGCTTGGGACACTCTCTCTCTCCCTCTGCCCCGTGCCCCCTCCCACTTGTGCTCCCTCTCTAAAAAACTGTTTAAAAAGTTTGCCACAGTCTCTTCGATGCTGCGGGCTTCTCTTAAATGTTTGTTGTTCCTTGGTATCTGTTCACACTTAGGATGAGTCAAGTGAATGATCAGGAGCGGGGTGTGTGTGACTGAGTTCTGTTGGCTGAGGGGCTTCTCTTTGAGCTGAGTGGTCAGGAAATTGACCTCTACACTGTAATTTTTTGAGTTCCTAATTAGGATGTATTTCTCTAATTACCAACATCCACACTGATTGCTCTATTTCTTGCCCAGCAGACATTTTATTGACTTTCTTTACAGAAGAGTCTATCTATCTATCTGTCTGTCTATCCATCCATCCATCCATCCATCCATCCATCCATCCATCTATCATCTATCATCTATCTGTTATCATCATAACCTATTTATTTTGGCCTTGGGGTAAATGCCTTCTTCAGCTTCTGGCCAAAGAGCGGAAGGCAGGGGTGCCTGGGTACTCAGTCAGTTAGGCGTCCAACCCTGGGTTTCGGCTCAGGTCGTGATCTCAGGGTCGTGGGATCAAGGCCTGGTGGCATCAGGCTCCGCGCTCAGGAGGGCATCTGCTTGAAAGATTCTCTTCCTCTGTCACTCCCCCTACTCATGATCTCCCTCTCTCTCTAATAAATAATTTTTTTTTTTTTTAAGAGGGGAAGGCAGGTAGTGAGCTGTAGTTGGCTCTTCCTTTTACAAGTCTTCCACCAGTTTCCCTACCTCCAGATCCAGTTTTCACTCCCCATCTCTGCTGTATATGCTGCTTCTCAGTCAAGATCCCCTTTGGGTTCTGTTGAGGAAGTTAAGTCCCTTCATTGTAGGAGCACTTCCCTCATTGTTTATATATTAGGCGGCTACTTTTTGCTCTGCTTCATCCATTGGTCAAGGCTTTTCCATCTGTGTTCCATTCTCTAGAAATTTATTGAACTCTCTTCTGCACTGATGGCCTCCCCTCATTACTCTTTATTTTGGAAGGCTTTTACTTTTAAAAATGACTGCTTTAATTAAAATGGATTCTCATAGAAAGGAAAGAGATACTTCAATTCCTGCAGGCCTCCCATTCTGAAATGAAATTCTGTTTTATATAATTAAGCTCACATATACACTATGTTTAGTGCAAAAACATTTATGACTGTTACACCTACCTTTACATTCTACCTAATAGAAAAATAAAGCAGCTTATTTTGTCCCCGTTAAGGCTTGTCTGCCTTGAATTTAACTTTGCTACTAATATTGCAGTTTTCGTTTTCATTAAGTGCTATAATTTTTAAATCTTTAGAGTTTCTTTTATTTAATATGTATATATAGAGGATACAATGGTTTTTCTATCCCCTTCCTCCCTCATACACTGTTTCATCTACTATTATATCTTCAGAGTTTTCACACGAAGATAAATACAACATCTGATTAAGATGGAATATGGTTTCTAGCAAATAACCAGGGAAAGTTCAGTAATAGTATTCACAGGAAAGAATGAATCCCAACCAATCTGGAGGAAGAGTCCAGTATGAATAATAGAGAACACTTAATATATCACCCATCCCAGAGCTATTTTAATTGTAGCATGTTCAATTGCTTGAGAATTTAAAGGATAAATGTTAATGAGACTTTGGAAAGGAGAACAGAATACATTGGTTTTTTAAAATCTTTTTTTTTTTAAGATTTTATTTATTTATTTGAGCGAGAGAATGAGAGATAGAGAGCACAAGAGGGAAGAGGGTCAGAGGGAGAAGCAGACTCCTGCTGAGCAGGGAGCTCGATGTGGGACTCGATCCCGGGACTCCAGGATCATGACCTGAGCCGAAGGCAGTCGCTTAACCAACTGAGCCACCCAGGCGCCCCAGAATACATTGGTTTTGAAATTAAGTAGTTGTTTTACCTTGGACAAATTCCTTAGGAAGGTCCTCTTGTAGGACCCATATACCTCTCGTATCCCATACACCTTTGCTGGGTATATGGGATACAACAAGTAATATATGAGCCATGCCCTGAACATGCTCTAAATGGATAGACATATAATCAAATATAATCTAGGTGGAGTGATGGTACAAATAGGGAAGTGATTAATTTTCCTTGAATAGGCCCAGAAATGGCTTAACATAATTGTGCCTCTAATTTTCTATCTTGATTGCAAAGATTCTTGTAATTTCTGACATGCTAGTTCTGTGATACTCTACCTGAAGAAATAGCACCTTACTTCCTTAAAACGATGTCTTTTATATTCACAGGTGGTACGCAAATCTGTAACTCAGGACCCAACCAGAAGACAGGGCCACAGAGTAACTGGAATAAGGGAAGTTTAACGTAAGGACTTAGTATCTATAATAGAGGATTAGAGTAATGGGGAACTGGCCTAGAAGAAGTAAAGAGAACTCAGAAGAATTCAGAAATCAGATATAAGGGACATCATTACATCTAGGACTGGGATGGAGCATTCCTTCTCCATCAGGGCTGAGATACAGACTTCGCTGGAGTGAGCAGCACAGCCTTGGCTCACGGGATACTGGAAGAGTCACTGAGATGCTGTGCTTGTGGGTCTTGCTGGAGATCTACCCTCTGAGGCGCTGAGGAGCCGTCCACAGGGACATGCTGTGCCCTGGAAATCACTGCAAGGCCAGTTGAGGGAGTGCTGGGAAGGCAGCTGGCCACAGAGTGCTGCTGGCTGCCCCCATACACTGTAGGAAGCAGGTGCTAGAGAAGCCGTTCATTATAGAAACGGTTCATTGTGGAGCTGGATATGCAGAAGCGATGCCCTGCAGGTGCCCATGCTGGAGAAATCAGGAGCTGTAGGGGCCTGGCAAAAGGAGCTTACCACACCACGAAGAGAAAATACCTCTTTGCCTCCAGTACCCCTCCGTCTCCCTCCACCAACAAAGCTTAGCATTGTACCAACTGGCAAAGAAGAAATATATAAAGGGCCCATATCCATTTCTATAGTACAGACAATGAAGAGTGGATGTGGAGCTTAGAGGCAAACATACTGATAATTAACACAATAGGATAGAGTTTTGTGACTCTTTTTCTGAAACGGATCATCTCTTTGAAAATTCACGTCGTATTTCAATGTTCATCCCTTATGTTCTACAGAAGGTCTCCTGGTTTACTTCCTCCCAATATTTGCTTAGAAAATTTTTAACACTTCCATTTTGGCGTTTGCCTTGAGAACTAAAATTTAGAGACATGTCGGGGCGCCTGGGTGGCTCAGTTGGTTACGTGACTGCCTTCGGCTCGCGTCATGATCCTGGAGTCCCAGGATCGAGTCCCACATTGGGCTCCCTGCTCAGTGGGGAGTCTGCTTCTCCCTCTGACCCTCCTTCCCTCTCATGCTCTCTCTCTATCATTCTCTCTCTCTCAATAAATAAAAATCTTTAAAAAGTAAAAAATAAAAATAAAATTTAGAGACATGTCTGACTTCAAGGTGCTGTTTCTCTGCCCCCATAGAACAATGGGTTTTTTTGTTTTTTGTTTTTTGTTTTCTATTTCTAGAATCCTAGACTTGTGTTTCCTTGGCTAGCTAGTCTGTCTTCTTGCTGAGCCCTCCATGCTAACTCTGGTCATCATTATCTTCCTCTGGCCCTTCCCCTCTCGTTATATTTGTAGCCTTAATCTTCTCAACAGTCCGAGGAGTGCAGGACTTCTCACAGGTAGGAGTTGGAATGAGTTTACAGCCCTTCAGGATTGATTGTAATATCCTAGAAGTATTCCATAGAACGGAACACATTCCGAGTGTGATGTCTGATGTTGAAGATAGATGTCAGACAGACTTACTTCCTGTAATCAAGGTCCTATATATTTCCTGGCAGTTGGATTGAAGATTTTTTGGTTCTATAAACTTGCTACTTCTTGGTTTCAAGGAAGTTTAGCAGGTGATGTGGTCTAGTATGGAGTCACCTATGTGTTAAAAGCTACCTTGTGACATAGGATATTTCAGTGATGGAGAGATTGAAGTGGAAAATAAGCAACAGCAACTTGATTAAAAGGGACTTTCTTTAACAAATATAGGGGCCAAGCCATTGATGTCTTAGAAGAGGGAAGGTAGCAGCCTTTATAAAGACACAGAGCAGCAAACATACTGAAAGGACCATCTTAACCAAGGAACAGTTCATCAGTGATCAATGACTAATAATGAGAGCACATTCTGGAAACAACCTGACTGAGGCTAGTAGAAGAAGGTCCAGAACTGCAGGCTTGAGCCCAAACCTCCTCTTTGGCATTTCCTCCAATGCTTGTGTGATACTTTGGTACTATGTATGAATCTGGTAAGAGTGGGGATATTGGAAGATCTTTCAGCAGTGATACATAATCTGAAGAATTAATGCTTGCCATTATTAATCATAGTGATAATAATAATGGACAATACTTGAAAGCCCACTATGTGTCAGGTGCATTGGCATTACCATTTAAAACAAAATTTATACCACTTAACAAAGTGCAAATTATAGTCCTCTGTTTTGAGAAAATCAAGTCTTGTAATATCCTCAGATAACTTGATATGGTAAATGTAAGGCTAAGTTTTGAACCTAGATATAAGCTCTGTGGAGCCAGAAATCAGAGCAGTCTTGTTCACTTGGTACCCCTAGTTTCTTGAAAGTGTCTTTCACATAATAGGTGTACAGTAAATATTTGTGGAGTGAATGAATAATTCCCATATCTGAATGCTTTCCACTGACTCCTTTTCATTGTTTTGTATTAAGGTTATTTAGGAATTTGGGCCAGAGCCCTCTTAGTTCTGTATAGCAGATATTCCATGGGGTTCTGAGAGCGGGAGGGTAGTAGAAGGTAGTAATCTTTGGCTGGGGAGCTGGAGGTCCTGGGAACAGGCAAATCCACAATGAGTGACACAAATTAGAAGTAATGACAGACCTTCAAGGGTAAACCCTCATTTAGTAAATGGTTTTATCCTTCTGTTTAATACATTTGGTACAGGAATCTTTAATTTAGGAAGTATAATCTAGGAATTATAGAGCCCAAGGGAATCCCTGGGAGGTCCTCAGGAAGTCTGTCAATACTGAAATTGTATGCAAAATTGTGTTGTGTACGTATTTATCTGAAAGGAGGGTTCTGTGACTTTTAGGGGGGCTGTGACACTCGAAAGGGAAACAGGGTTCAATGGGAACATTTATCATTTAAATTCTGGGGAGTAGGTATTTATGTGTCATGTCAGAATTAGAAAGAAGCATTCTTTTTGTTGATTTTTAGAAGGAGAAATTTTGTTTTCTCCTACAAATAATGGATTTAAGAGGGTTTTTAGGTATAATTGACATTCCTGAGCTTCAGGCTGAGGCAGATTTCTTATTGAAAAGGCTAAGTCACTCATTATGTAAAGCCCAGAAGAGAATATTAATTAATTTCCAACATACTCTGTGGCAGCATGAAAATAAGTTGGTCTCTCTTTCTGACCACCCAAGCTGCCGGCTACCCTGAATGCTTTTTCTTGTTCCTTCATATTTTGGGTCCGAGCTAGCTAAAACAGGGTCTTTTAGAGGTTTTCTTGAAATAAGGTGGTGAGCATTGACCTGTCCGTAAACAAAACCCACAGACCTGCTTGCCTGATTCTGGCAATCAAAGCCGCATGGCCGCTAGCAAGTTTGTCTCCCCTTTGATCTGTGATGTGTAAGACACTGTATTTTTTGGCGGCTCTAAAGCACACTGCCAATTAGATCCAAATGTGTCAGACAGCCTCGGAGAAGGTACTAGTGGCCAAGTTTCCATTAGTGGTTCCTACTGATTGATGCCTGCAGCATTCTGTTCATTTAGAAATAGAAACCTATTCTCATCTTTAATCTTGGGGCTGGGAGTTGAAGTAATGGGGAGGAGAAAGTCCCAGAACACAATTAAATCTCTTTGTATCTCTCAGCTTTTAACTTTTGTTTCTCTTTTAACGCAGCTAAAGACTCAAAAACAATAGGAGGCTGTGATTCTCTTGTTCAGAGGAGGGTATGCTTTTAATTTTCTCCTGTGTAGAAGGATGAAGGGAAGAGGAAGGAAAGCCCCGTTTCTAGAAAACAGCACCCTGCCTGCAACTGTGTTAGATGCTTTCAGGTGTGACCTCATTTGATTCTCTAACAACTCAAGGAAAGGGGAATTAGCCTTCGGCATACTGTTGAGGAATGCACAGTTCAGAGAGGAAAAATACATCCTTCTGTGTTGTATACATTATAAGAGGCGAAACAAATTCACCCAGGTAGCTGTTGGGTTCAACAGCCTGCGCTGTTTCCACTCCACTGTACAGTAAAGTGAGTGATTTCGGCGCTAATCCCTCTCGCACCTGAAAAGAGCTTTGAGAAAGCCTCAAGTGCGCAATGGAAATCAGGGTATTTAGGCTAGAAGCTAGCCTGTGAGTCACCGATAGACCGGTTTGGAAAAAAAGAAAAAAAAAAAAAAGACCAGGGACTTAATTTCTAGATTTCATCTTTTGCATTAATACTTAGAAATGGGCTGCTTTTTATTTTTTTTCCCTTCTAGTCCCAGGCTGTAGTTTCTTGAAATCAGATCACTATTCTGAGAAACCAGCTGCACCGCTGAAAAGGATGGAGGCGAGAAAAACCAAACCTCTCTTCTTTGTTAATGAGTCATATTGTCCGCACTTGGTTTTTCATTGACACCAGCTGGAATGGGTTTTGCCCATCTCTCAAGGAGGATCCTAATGATTGTTCATGGGGCCTGCATTTCATTTGTGGTGCCAGTTAATTCTGGAAATTCAAACTTCAGTCAAGTGAATATATGCTGGGGAACGCTTTCTTCTTTCTGGAGGTGTGTAATTTGATATTTGGGACTGTGTTACACAAAAGCTGATGAAGTGTACTTCACTAGGGCTCTTCAGGGAAGGAGGGTTTATGGTAACCCGAACTTTTTAGCTGTGGTGAACGGCCTAGCGCAGAGGTTGGCAAACTTCTTCTGGAAAGTTCCAGATAGTAAATATTTTAGGCTTTGTGGGTCATATGGTCTCTGTGGCAACTACTCAATCCAGCTGTTATAGGGTGAAAACAGGTATAGACAGTCTGTAGACAAATGGGTGCAGCTGAGTTCCAATAAACTTTACTTGCAAAAACAGGAGGGGACCAGACTTGTAGTTTGCTAGGGTTTGGCAAACTACATAGATATCCTAGAGGATATCTCAGGTTTGTCCATATATATGACACTCCCTGCCAAGCACATAAGAAATGTTCAGCGATGTTTTTTAAATGACCAAATGCAAATGTATGAAGGAGCAGCAAAACTCTTTCACTATGGCCTGAAATCATATGTTAGAAACCTAATGCCCAAATTGATGGTATTTGGAGGTGGGGCCTTTGGGAGGTGATTAGGTCATGAAGGGAGAGCCCTCGTGAACGAGCCCTTATAAGAGGGACCGCAGGGAGCATGCTTGCTTCTTAAACCATGTGAGGACATAGCAAGGAGTTGGCGGTCTGCAGCCTGGAAAAGGCTCTCACCAGAAACGGACTGTGCTAGCACCCTGATCTTGGACATCTGGCCTCTGGAACGGGGAGAAATAAATTTCTGTTGTTCATAAGCCACCCAGTCTGGGGTATTTAGTGAGAGCGGCCCAAACAGACTAAGATAGCTTTCTAGACTTTATTCCTATCAACTGTGTGTTAAATCAGGAGTTCGTAGGGAGAGCCTCAATTTATAGGTAGAAAAATGAAGCTTGAGAAACTAGGACTCCCAAAAGTTGGAGGCAAATTTTCAGTTAGAATTCAAGCTTCTTTTGGGTGTCTTCTACACCTTAGCTTTACTGTTTAATTTTTTTTAAAACTGAGGTATAATTGACACACAGTGTTACGTTAGTTTCAGGTGTACAACATAGTGATTGGCAAGTGTGTACCTTGTTATGTTCACAAGTGTAGCCACCATCTGTCACCATACAACACGAGTACAATATTACTATATTCCTTATGCTGTGTCTTATTCTCAAACTAGAAGCCTGTACCTCCTACCGCCCTTCACCCATTTTGCCTATCTCCCTACCCTACCCCACCCTCCCTTCTGGCAACTGTCAATTTGTTCTCCGTATCTGTGGGTCTGATTCTGCTTTCATGTTTGTTCATTGGTTTTGTTTTTTGGATTCCACACATAAATGAAATCCTATGGTAGAATTCAAACATCTCGCCTCTATTTAATGCCCCATTTACTGAACCCCCTTGGTTTTATTTTATTATTTATTCTAAGCTGCTTTTTTTTTCCCCCCAAAGAGCATACTATTTCTGCTTTTATCAGATAAGGTACTCTGTGCTGCAAGAGATGGAAAACCCGGTTCAAACCGCATTCAACAATACAAGGAATTTGTTGGTTGATATAATCGAAAAGTCTAGATATAGAGTGGGTTCCAGACAGGCGTGGCTCAGTCACTCAAAGTTACCAAGAACCCAGTTTAGCTTTGCTGCTTTGTTCTGCCTTCCACTTCATTCTTCACTATCAGATTCCACCCCGTGTAAGACCCCTGAAGGTTTTCTTGCTTGGGAATAATGGAGTGAGGAAAAGGAACTTCTCAAACTTCTGGCCTTGGCTGGCTAAAGAAACAGAACATAGAGAAGAATGGGCTAACATGTGTCCTGGTTTGGGCATGGGAAAAAGAATGCAATTAGGCAAGTCAGTCAAATATTTGGAGGTCTTGAAAACTGGGAACAAACCAGAGAGTAGGTGCCTTCTAGGGAAGGGAGCTCCTTTGGAGGTATGCAAGAGTCTAGCAGTTAGGCTAAGCCCAAAGCCAGTGAGAGTCCCTGCAGTCACAGGAGAAGGTGAGCTACAGGGGTGGATGGCCAAGTAGGGAAGGACCAAATCCTGAAGCCATCTGAAAAAGTCAATTTTTATCTCCACGTTGAATGGGGGATTGCTGAAGAATTTTGAGTGAGGGAATGATGAAATCAGACTGGAACATTAGAAAAATGACTCCAGCAGCTTCGTGGAAGGAGGTTCAGGGAGAGAGGGAACCTAATCCAGTTAGCTGGGTGTAGCGTAGCAATGACAGGAAGGGGAGGAGAAGAAAGAGTAAGAGCCTCTTAGAATTCACTCACTGGATACAGGGAAAAGTGACTTCGGGGCTATTTCAGCAGCTGGGGGCATGGTGTGGCCACAGACCATGATGGATGAATATACCTATCCCTGTGCCTTTGTTGTGGGAGTCTGGGATGTATTGTGTAGCCTCCCGTGGGATGAGGAGAACTGTAATGGTGGTGACAATCCCCAGATAGTCTCCTAGTTGTTCAAGTCTGGGGTGGCAGGGAGGGGAGTCTCTGCAAGCATCTGTAACCAGTTTATAGCCTTGGTTCCTACTGTTTCTGAGAAGTATAGAGCGCTGGCCGGGTTGAATTCAGAGGGAGCCACAAAGCTCCCGGGCCGCTCAGCCTTTTCAAATTACTACTGGGTGGGATCATTGTGGAGCGAAACTGGGCGCCCTCTCTAATCTCTGGCTGCTCTTGCTAATGGAACATACTCTAATGGTCAGAGCCACCCTCAGCCCTAAAGGGAAAAATGCCTCTCTCTCGCTTTTGTAAAGAGGCCGCATGAGGGTTCGCCATAGGCTAATGCCTTGGGCATCCTGTGGGTGAGGGACATGAGGGGGAGCAGTCCAGAGCCCTGCGTCCTGACTCAGCCAGGCCTCATAAAGCACATTTTCCAGCCCTTCGGGGGAAGAAAGAGGATTAGAAAGGAGCCTTGTCATTGTCATGGCTGTGGGAACATAGGTCAGAAGCATCTCTGCAGCCACTGCCCACAGACTCCCAGCATTTCTTCCCAGGCAGCATCCTGTGTTAAGCTGGTGACTGTAGCAGTGCGGGGCCGGCACTCGAGCGACCAGCGGAGGGTGGAATGCCCCGAGATTGTGTGGGCCGTCACGACTTTGCAGGACACCCTCTCCTCCTTCAGGGGCCAAGCTCCAAAGACCTGAATGTTAGGAACGGTGGCTGGGAGGTGAGCCGGACAGATGATTTAATAAAGATTGGTTCTTTAGTTAGAAAACGCTTTGAGACTATGGTTGAAAGGATTCCAAATGAAAATGCCGGTGTCATTCTCATTAGAGTTCCGGGAAGCCTTTGAAAGCTTCCGTGTGGGTGAGCTGCTTTTCAGGTAAAACCAGTCCCTTAATCCCAGTTGAATAGGCAGTGGGGCTCTAGGTGGACTGGGCAGATGTGGCGTGCAGAGATCTGAAGTGAGGCTGTGAATGGTGCAGAAGAAAGCTTTTCGGCCTTCTCTTGGCTTCCATTCTTCCCTGGCCCTTCTGTTTCTCTGCAGTATATTAAAATGCCCTCTCCCGATACGTTGGCAAAGTGAGGAGTCCCTGGCACTTGGTTTTAGGAGCACACGAACAACTGAAGTTAAGGAGAACTCTGATCAAAGACTTCAACAGCCTGTATTGGATGTTCACGGTGGGCCAGGCATTATGTTGCGGCTGAAGGTCAGGGAAGGGGTGATAAAGGATTAGAGTCCCTGCTCTCAGGGTGCCCACTGTTTCTAAGTAATTGTGACACACGTCAGACCATCGTCAGTGATCTGGGAAGGGCATAAACAAGATAGCAGGCAAGGCAAAGTCGAATACAAGCATTTGGACAGGAGACATGGGGAAGGTTTCAGGAAAGAAGGGACCTGGACAGAGAAAGCAAGAGAAAGCAACAGTGACAACAGACAGAATTGTTGCTGGTGAGGAACTGGAAGGTTTTGAAGGTCTGTATTGCTGTCCAAACTCTGTGCGGGGTGGCGGGCGGGGTAGAATAAACTTGCTTCCCCTGGGGTCCTGGAGTTCAGGACAGTTGCTCTTTCATAGTTAGAAAAGTTTAACACCTGGGGTGCCTGGGGGGGTTTGGGTGCATGCGCAGTCGGTTGATCATTCGACTCTTGATTTCGGCTCAGGTCATGATCTCTGGGTCATGAGATCAAGCCCCACTTCGGGCTCCACACTTAGTGCAGAGCCTGCTAGAGATTCTCCTTCTGCCCCTCTCCCCTGCACATACTCTCTCTGGAATAAATAAATCTTGAAAAAAAAAATTAACACCTGGGGGCACTTGGGTGGCTCAGTTGGTAAGCCTCTGCCTTCGGCTCAGGTCATGATTCCAGGGTCCTGGGATCAAGCCCCACATCGGGCTCCCTGCTCAGCGGGAAGCCTGCTTCTCCCTCTCCCTCTCCCCCTGCTTGTGTTCCCTCTCTCACTGTGTCTCTCTCTCTGTCAAATAAATAAGTAAAACCTTAAAAAAAAAAAAAATTAACACCTGATGGAGTTTGAAACCAGCTTAGCTGGCTGATCCTTATTGAAGGGGGTGGGATGGATTTCCACAGTCTCTGATTTAATGGCTAAGTCAGGAAAGGAGAGGAGCAGAGTTTCAGTATTTATTGAAAGTTCTTTCTGGGTGCTGTGGAAACACCCTGATGACCAGGAGTATAGACTCTGAGGGAGGAGACATATTTTATTGCTTCAAATAGGACACTGATGTTTTTTAGAGACTCAAAGGCACTGAAACTATTCATGAATCAAAATCTATCTCTTTGGCTTCTACCCTGTGCAAACTAAGACAAATAACAGATCTTGAGGTCTTGTTTCATGCATTCCTTGAGAAGTGTGTTTCCAAAAACCCGAGGAAATGATGTGCCCACCTCCTTTTGATTCAGTGACTGCCCCTCCTGACTTGGTTGGATTGTTAGGTAGCATCTTCAGGGTTGGCAGAGCTCCTCCTCAGAAAAGTGGAAAAACGCAAAGGTGGTCCCCCAAGCCCTCCGGAAGGGGTGGGGTGGGGAGCGTGGACAGGGGGGGAAGTCCCATTTATGGAGTGTCTGCTGAGCACCGTGCTAGGTACTTTGTAGGTACTATTTTAGTCAGTCCTCAAGACTCCTGAGTGAACTAGGTAGTATCCCCCAGAGGCTGATGAAGAAACAGACTCTGAGAGGTGAAGTAACTAGCCCCAGGCCGATCCACTCAGCAACGAGGCAGCCATGACTCATGGGCCGGATGCCATGCCTTACCCCACCCGGCTCTGCTGCTCATGGGTCCAGCACGCTCTATCAGAAAACAAACAATGCTGTTCTTTCATTGTGCTCCTAGCAGGAAAGGAGAAAGGGCAAACAGTACGATTCTACCAGCAACCTTGCTACTGCGGGGGCAACACTGTCAAACGTTTTTGGTCCACCGCTGTAGTAAGAAACCTATTTGACAGGAAGACCCAATACAATTTGATACATAAAATTTCATGAAGCAATTCTGACATGTCCTAAGTGTGATGTGCTCTCTCCTATTAAAGTAAATCTGTTCTGTTCAATTTTTAAACCATCCTGGTCATGACCCTCTAATTTGGGGGGTTGCCCGAATAGTGAAAGTACTCACTGGGTGTAACAAATTGGAGATTTGCTTGTAGTTTTGGACAAAGGGATTTTGACAACCTCCTTCCTCTTTTGCATACACCCCTCTGCCTAAGGACATGATGTTATCCTTTCATGACTGACTTTTCCCATAAAAGCTGTCTGGTTCTATTTATAAAAGAAATAGGTAATTTATCTGTCTCCAGGAGACTTTCACTCTAATTTACATGCAGGGTTACACCCCGGATAGAGTCTGCTTCTCGAACCTTCCTAGGTATGAAGGACTCCAGCTAGCCCTCAACCAAGAAAGAGTTTTGAATGTGAGGAATCTGACCATGTCTGCAAGAAAAATTAATTCTCATTTAGGTCACGTAGAGCTTCTCCCTTAGGTCTCCTACCTGTGAGTATATAGAACTTTAAAACAGCACTCTTACTTCAACTATGGAAGCTTTGCTAGAGTCGGTGGTCTCGAACCTGTAATGTTTGAGGGGAGTGGAGGAAGATCGTGTTTGGTGAGGTGGGCTTGATGAGCCTCTCAGAGTGGAGGGGAGCCCATTTGAGGATCACGCTTGTCAGATCTGTGGGGGAAAATGCCTGAGGGAATGTTTGAAGGTACTTTGTGTGCTATGAAGTGAGAGACACACGGGAACAATTGTTGCTCTTAGGTGTGTTGAGGAGTAAGAACGAAACTTTCTCCTGTCTGTACAAGAAGGCAGGCCTTCTCTTGACACAAGTAACAAATTGTTCCTCACCTGACCACAAAAATTGTTGCTCTTTATTTGACCAATAAATCATACACATATCGATTCCCTGTTACATGGTAAATATGCCAGGTTTTGTGGAGGCTGGAAACAAATGAGATGTGGTCTCTGTGCGTGAGATGCTTATGATTGATCTTCAGGGAGAAGAGATTAAAACAACAAAACACGGGTGAAAAATCCATAGTGCCTGTCTCTGTGCTGAATGGTGTGCTGCAAATCACGAGGGGAAAGCTAAATGGTCAGATGAGTCAGGAGTTCAGACCTGCCTCATGGTCTGTCAGAGAACCTTGATGTTAGACATTACAGAGAGGAGTGAGGAGGCAGCAGAGGTCTGTTTGTCCAGAAAATTCTACTCTGTAGAATTTCTAGTAAACAGATTTACTTCAATAGGCCCTCAGATTTGTTTTACCTTTGTGGTGTTGATAGAACTCAGGTTTCAAGACGTCCCGTGCACCATCGCATTCACCTGAGGCCTTGGGAGAGCGCTTAATTGAAGGACCGTGACTCCTGAGTCTTGGTGTATTAGCTCAGGCTACCGTAACAACATATCCTAGGCCGGCTGGGTTAAATAAAAGAAGTGGATTTCTCAGGGTTCTAGAGGCTGGAAGTCCAAGATCAAGGTGCTGGCAAAGGAAGTTTCATTATGAGGTCTCTTCCCTTGGCTTGTAGGCTACTGTCCTCTCCTCTGGCCTCTTTGTGGAGAGTGCTTTGATCTCTCTCCTTACGAGGACATTCGTGTCCTCCTGGGAGCCCTACCCTCATGCCCTCATCCAGACCTTATGTCCCAAATATCTGCCTTCCAAATAATATCACATTAGGGGGTAGGGCTTCAACATACAAACTTTGGGGGAGACAAGCATTCAGTACACAACACTTGGTATGCTCAGATTCTGTGATGGAATGGAGAAAGGGAATGTAGAAAGCTTCTACCTCTTCTGCCATCTTTGAGCTTTGTGATAGATGGAATGCATCCTAAATACTCCCATTTGATGTGTTCTCTTCTTTCAAGGTTGCGCTAATACCAGCTTTTTGGGCCACATTTGAAATTGAGGCTCTGAATGTTAAATTGGAAGGCAGCCATAGCATCGTGCACCAAATTATGTGTGGACTCTTGAATGCGTGCTCTTGAGAAATGTACGCTCTGCTAGCCAATTGTAGAACATATCCATCAGCTTCCATAATTAATCTCTCATATGGGTAGTAGAGAGGCCACTGCTCCCTTCCTTCCCAAATAACTGCCCAATCCTGACTTAAGGATAGCCAAGAGTTCTTGGCACTATGTATTCCTTCTCTGATCCGTCCATTCAGTATTTCCAATGACCCCTTCCTTTCTGAGCCTTCGCCTCTGCCCCTTCTTCGTTGCCCAGAAAGCCCTCACTAAAGTAGCCATGAGTTGTTTGTGTTTTTATTTTTCTGGCTCTGGACCAGGAGGAGCCTTGCCTGGTACATTCATTTAAGATAAGCAGGGCTGGGCTGTAGTTAAGTGTTTATAAGGAACGTTCCAAGGAAAATAATATGTGTGGGGGAAAGTCAGATGGGGTGAGTACCCTCTGAGCCAGTATCCGAAGAGGCCCCTGTTGTGCTGGGTGAGGCAGTTTGAGCTGTGGGAAAAGAATCCCACAGCCTTAGTGGTGGCCCATGGCCACTGCGCTTCTGAGGGTTTTCTTCCAAGTAAAGCAGGGACCTGGGCAAATTCCAAGGAAAGAGACCCTATTTGTTCAAGTGTCATTTTTTTTCTTAGCAACATGCAATTTCTTGTGCTTTGCCAAGGTGGCCTATGGAGGCGGGTCTGTTCTGGATGACCTAAGTCCCGCCACTCAAGTCATTACAGAGGATGTCCTAATGATTATCTGAAACCATAGAAATGTGAATGGAAGAAACTTAGGGATTATTAGCCCAAAGTTCTTGATTTCAGGTGACGAAAGTAAGGCCCACAGGGACAGGGACGGTGTTTTGTGTCCCTAAAAGAGCTGGGACTAGATTTAAGTCTCTGGACTCCCACTCAAATCACTGTGCTGCTCATTGTGCCCTTGCTTGGAAAGTGTTTGCATTTTTATTTCTTTTTTTTTGTGGTTGAGATACACTTCCTTTGAGGATTGCCTGGTATCTTAGCTAAATCCTGGGAATTTTATAAGCTTGTGGTTTAATAGGCAAGGTTGGCATTGATATTCCATCTTTAGTTGAACAAGTAGCCGATCTAACGAGGTGGTAAAGTTGAGAAAATGTGCTTAGTCTTACTTAAGCCAGTAAGACTAAGGCCATGTTTTGTTCAGGGCTCTGAGTTTTGTTGTTAATTCATTCTGGGGTCAGACTGAACCATGGCCTTTTTCTAGGCTGTTTTCATGGGTGGTTGTATGAAGAGATGCTATGTCGTCTGGCATTGCGATATGTATTAGGTGGGGTTGGGGTGGATGGATGGGTGGGTGTGGCATCAGGGAGAAAGAGAGAAGTGGGCAGTGTAGCCAGAAAGGAAAGGACACTTCTCAGGAAATGTATTTCTTCTCCATCATGGTTTTGTTACTGTGTTTTACATCTTAAGGCTTCTACTAATATAGAAACATAAAGATTAATGGTACACTTTATGGTAGGTTGTGTGTTCACCAAAGGTCTCTCAACAGGAAGCCAGGAGACCAAGTAGTCCCCACCATGCCACTAAGAAGCCAAGAGCATCTACTAAGGGATCTCTGTCTCTTGGACCCTGATTTCTTTATGTCACGAAGCGGTGAACTAGACGATTTGAATTCTTTTGTAGCTCCCAAATTCGAGATCATTCCTCATGGCAAGATACCCTGTTCCTGGAATCCTTCCGATTGGGTTGTATATCCGGCCAAACTCTGCTGCAGCTGTTTATATGTACAGTCCAGAATTGTCAGACTTGCCAGTTAAGACTCTGAGGGTCATGAGTAGGAGGCTGCCTGCCCTCTACAAAAAACTCGCTAGCAAGACTGTGCAATCTGGGGATATAGGGGATGTTCAGAATTCTTTCATCCCTTGCCTCAAAGTCTTGCTGTGATAAAAGTACCCAGCTGAGTCCCTGGCATTGAATAGCTGCCCAGAAGTGTAGATCCCCTCCCTCTCAGTGTGCCACTTGTGGAGGCCAAGGAGGGCTCTTGGTAAATCATTTTGATTGCTTGAGGCAAGATCTCAGGTTGCCCTAAGTGAAACAGGCCTTGGGGCATTCTCTGATGGCTCCATGCTCGACTACTTTGGCCCACCTTCGGTCCTTTTCTGGCTGTGTCTCAGAACCCTCTGATTTCCCCAGGCTCTCTCCACATGCTTTAGAGTTCTCTCTGTACTTCCCAGAACTTCCCTGTCATGTCCCGTGTTCCCTCCGGTCGTAGCCATTCTTACATACGACAGCCAAGGACTTGCTCCTCGCAATCCTATCTGCATCTGTACGTGTATTGGTATACGTCTATAAATAGTCACAAGGGAAGGGGACACCGTCTCCAAAGTCAGTCTGCGACAGGTCAAAGAAAAACAACTTCAAAGCTCCCACCAGATGCTAAAGGGTGATGAATCTTTTTTTTTTTTTTTTTAAAGATTTTATCTATTTATTTGACAGAGAGAGACATAGCAAGAGAGAGGGAACACAAGCAGGGGGAGTGGGAGAGGGACAAGCAGGCTTCCCGCAGAGCAGAGAGCCCGATGCGGGGCTCGATCCCAGGACCCTGGGATCATGACCTGAGCCGAAGGCAGACGCTTAATGACTGAACCACCCAGGCGCCCGGGGTGATGAACCTTTTGTTTAGGAAGATACTAGATGGAATATTTTGGCTTAAAAAAAAAAAAAGGTTAAGCCTCCTAGAATGACCTACAGGAGAAGAGGAAACCAAAGTGCTAAACTGCTTTGTGTAATAAAATGGAGGGACCGTGAACTTTCTTGGGTGGAAGCTTGATGGGAAGGTGGTGAGGAATTCTTGGATTTATGACAGAAGGAAGGATGGTGGAAAAGTCGAGTTGGATACAGCAATGTAGAAAATTATTGATGACTAAGGGAAGCAAACAAACCAGGCATTGGGAATCTCCTGGGGGCAGAACTGAGAAGCTTCAAGAACAGTGATGTCTTAGCACTCGGTGGCAAATGTTTCTTTAGGAGCTGTAGTCTCCTTCTATTAAACTTTTAGTAAAGGTTTGGTCCATGAAGCAGGGCTGATCTTTGCTTTGGATATTGAAGGAAAGTGGGAAGGTGGCCGCCAAAGGTGAGGGGATGGGCTGAAGAAACAGGCCCGTCTCTGCAGGAAGCAAGATGGTGGGTCGGCCTGAGAAACTGGCGATCATGGGGATTTAGAGTGAGATGAACCAGGAAAACGTGCTTCCTGGATGCCTCGGAAATCAGGGAAGTGAGTGGGTTTCACACCATATGTTAGATAGTAGCTCGAGTTATTGTATCTGAATGTTTGTGAAAAGAATGACCTTTCCATAGCTGGTAAACTTGGAGATCTTATAGAAATAGACATGTGCACACACAAAATGTACAAAATGATCTGGCACGAGGTACACATTGGAGGATACTGTGTACTCTCATAGGCCCAAGTCCAGTTGCACAGTGAAGTCCTACATGGAGCTTTAAAAAATTACTTTGCCCTGTCTACCCCCAAACATTTGCCTCAGTTGGCCAGGGTGAAGCCCAGGCATTGATATTTATTAAGAATCTACTATTCTTATTGATGATGAACTAATAATGAACTTATTAGTTCAACAAAATATTGAGCACCTACTGTATACCAGGTACCATGTTGGGTGATTTGCTGGAGTGGACTCCTTGAGGGTAGGGTCATGTCATGCTCATTTATGGATCCCAGAGAAGGCATGTATGTTCTTACTGAATTCTGACAACTATGAGGTGGGACTCTCCCATTCCCATGAAGCCGGGCTGCCTGGTAGCTTTGGGTATCTAAAGAAAGTTGGGAAGGCGGTGGCCAAACATGAGGGGATGGGTGGAGGAAGTGGACCAGTTCATTTCATGGGTGGAGGAAATGAACATGGCCAGAGACTCCCCTGCAGGGAGCAAGATGGGGAGCGAGATTCAAAGAGATTAAGTGATTTGTCCATGTCCTATAGCTGGTGAGTGGAGTGATGGCATTAAGATGTCAGTCCTGGTCTGTGTGATTCCGAAACCTCCTTCCATCACATCATGCTGCCTCTCGATTTTGGGTAGGCATCATTCTGTTCAAAGAGCCTTCTACAGTAAGGCATTGACATTTTTGAAAAAGATCCTCAGTTGATTCCTGATATGCAGGTAGGATTGAGTGTAATAGACCAATAGCTATTTTGGGGTAAAAATCCAAATGATTTTTGCTCATTCTTACTTCGATTTTAATTATAGAGGTAAAAAGTGATCTGTGGGGTGTATCAACAAAAATAATTCTTTACATTTATTTTTTTTTATTTGTTAAAGATTTATTTATTTTAGAGCGAGAGCCGGGGTGGGGAGGGGCAGAGGGAGACAGGGGAGACAGGGAATCCTCAAGCAGATTCCCTGCTGAGCACAGAGATGTGGGGCTCCATTCCAGGGCCATGAGATCATGACCTGAGCTGAAATCAAGAGTCGGATGCTTAACCGACTGAGCCACCCAGGCGCCCCCACAAAAATAGTTCTTAAGATAGATTTATAAAACATTGAAAGTTTATATCCCAAGCTGCACAATTGAGTAATTAATTATTGTACAATTATTAAGCAATATCTATTAGGTGCAGGATGACATGAATAAGTCATTAAATTTGAAGTCTAGTTTTGATTCACACCAGCACAATATATTGGAAGTTTAATTTCCTCCTCTAATAGGGCTAATATTATCTGCCCAGTCTGCCTCATGACGTTGGAATGAAACAATATAGTCATAATTGGAACAGGTTTTGATAGAGGTAAGAAAGCTTTATGAAAGTGTAGGGTACTGTTTTTTGCCCTTTGTAGTCCCACTGAGTCACATTCATGAAGGGTTGTGTATGTGTATATATATGTATACGTAGCCTCAGAGAAACCTCAATACATGTATACACAGATGCACATGTATGCCCATGTATATTCAGTATCCCCTTGTTCCTTTGGGAGCAGGGGTGTGCGAGGGCAGCGCACATCCCATAGGAGTGTAAGTCCCGGGGCAGCAGTGACCTCAGCCTTACCTTGATGCTGTCAAGGCTTCCTGACACGTTCTTAGGACGATTGAATGAGCTTCATGTCTTGCTTCTGTTTCTGCCCTTGGGTGACTTCTGTGGAAGTCCTTTCTAGGTAGAGGATCCCACAAGGAGAGTGCTGGGGGCGTGGGGTGCCCTGGAGAGCCACGGCCGCTTCCCCAGCTCTCAGATGAAAGTATTTTACACCGATGTCCATTCTTTAGAGGGGCCATTGCCAGGATTGCACCCTCAGAGGACAGGTGGTGGCCCTTCTCCAAGGCCGTCTTCGATGATTCTTAATCCTTGTTTGCCTCCTGCCCCACGTTGAAATGTTCAGGACCGAAGGTGTTCTGGGCACCTCCTTCCTGCTCTAGAGAAGGGAATCTCTTCCCAGGCCTTGGACTTACCCCAGCGGGGAAGGACTGCCAGGCTTGCAAAGGTTTCACTCTGTGCACGTCAGGACTGGGCTGGCCCACGAAGGGCACGTGGCTCTGTGGCGCCAAAGAGGAAGGGTTAGTAGGAATGGTCGAACGGGAAGAAAGGCTGTGAGTAGGGGTACTGTCAAGTCCTAGGAGGGGATTTCAGTAAAAATGCCAAAAGTAAGTTGTAGTGCTCTGAACAGCCTAGGATGTACTTCCCATGTGGGCCATCCTCAGGGAGGATTAAGAAATCTGGATTCAGTGTTGAACACCACATCAAAAACTAATGTACTGTAAGTTGGCTAATTGAAAATAAAAAGAAAAAAAAATCTGGATTCAAGAACCTGGTTTTACTGCCCAGATCTCTTTGCTTCTGAGAGCTCTTTCCTCCATCTCGTGGTTTTTTGAGGTACCTGAGGTCCAAGATTGAATCTGGGATATGGCCGGTTTCCTCTGGGTCCTGTTCAGCCTAGGCTGGACTTTGTCTTAGGGCTCACGGATTCCCTCAAATACTTAACAGTGGCAAGGGGCTGAGATAATACATCTATTTTCAGTCTCCTTCCACTCCCGATAGTGAGCTCGTCAATGCTGACTATAGACAGGATATGCCTCTGGTTCCCAAGGGAAGTCTGTGGGCCTGAAGGCGAAGGTGTGGGGCATTTCCATGGCAGTGTCATTCTGGTCTTCGGGCTCTTCTTGTAGCTTCCAGAATAATAGTCCTTGGGATGCTGGGAACTGGGGATCTGCATTTAGGTCTGAATCCTGCCAGTTAGGTCTGAGAACTTAGGCAATTTATGGCATCCCCCTTTCCTCTGATGTATTGGGTGGAAAGCTCTCAGTTCTCAAGTGGTAGGAAGAGTTATAGTATTGCTAAGTTTTGGGGCTGACATTGTGGCTAGCTTGATTTGTTGAGTGTGTATATAGGGAGGGAGAACCTCAACATTGAGTTTAGGGTCAGAAAGAACGATTCCCTAAGTTTGAAAGTGTGGTTGCTGAGGGGCATGGAGGGAAGGGAAGAGCGTGGCAGGTACTACATCAGAGCGTAGTCAGTTGCACAGTTGGGGTCGGGGCAGAAGGAGGAAAAGCTGGCTGTTAAAAGCTATGAAAGATGATTTTTCCAGTGGGAAGAAATGGTGACTTAAAATCTCTTTACGGTGTCTCACATTCAACCATTAGAGATTTGTTCCTTTGTCTGAAACCCTGTCCTTTTATTACCATTCTCATGTAAATATAGATGTTTCTAGAAGGGGAAACATGTTAAGCCATCTATTCCTTTTTCTGTTCATTTTGTGTGCTAATGGCAATTCATACATAACCCGCCACAGTGTACAAAAGCCTTTAAATCCATTGTGGTCCGTGGTGCCCGCATGTTTCTGTCAGGGAGCTAGATGAAATTCTAACTCTAAATGGTATCCGTGGAAATGAGAACTCAGAGTAACTTGGAAAGTCCTGGTCTCCTTGAAGCCCCATCGCTGGCCATGTGCATTCAATCAGAATGTTGACAGGGAGAATGGTAGGTGCTTCTTTTGTTAGAATATTCGTTTTTGTTTCCTCAGCTCTTAGGACAGCGACCGGCGAGGGCCAATTCTGAAGCACTGTACGTGGGGTGCTTGGGAAAGCTGTCCGCCGAGGCCGCGCGGGCGGTTACTCTTCTGCGGCGGGTTTCTACCGCCATCTAGTGCTTCGCTGAAGTCATGGCCGATGCGCGGCTCTTGCTCCTAGGAGGGCAGTGAATTGTAGTGAAGTGAGTCTTAAGGTGACAGTTGTTTTTCTCAAACTGGGGCCTGTGGGTCATTGTATTTCTTTCTAGAGGTTTTCGAGAATTATTTTCTTTACAAATTACCTGTTCTCAGATACTTTAGGATGGGGAAGAAAGACCTGATGAATAAATCCATAGCATGCCTTGTTTTATCCAGGAGTAGTTGCATATTAACAGGTGTACAGTGACAGAACAGTAATTGACCCCCAAAGAAGGGACCCTTCTAAGGGCCCTGAGTCATCTGAGGGTAGGGGCCGAGTTGACCGAGGAGGCACCTGCTACATAGGGGGGACCGGCAAATAGATATTCGGGCCATCACTGATGGCGTGATTTCAGGCACAGTGTCATCTATACAAGGAAGACCTACACCCCACGGTCTTAGACAGTGAATTATGGGATTCTTAGTACCACAGAAGCAGGTTGCCTGAGTATGGGGTGTATATCTTTAAGGGACAAGTACCAACGTGGTCCTTCTCTAGAAACAGGGCTGGATTTCGTTTTTAAAGGATACTTAGGACATACGGTGAGGTAAGAGCATTTTAAGGCATGAAACAGAATGTTAAAATCCATTTATAGGTCCCATCCTTAATATCTTCAATTAGGGTTAGAGTCAGGGACCCTAACTGAGGGACAGGGTGTGCATTGAACCCCAGTTTTAGAATAGTTCCCATTACAGCAGAGCTTCCCGAGATACAACTCTTGCTTCTAAGGATGAGTTACAGAAGACCTACTTGGAAACAAATCGCTCTTTAGACATTTTAATTCTTGCCGTTGGTAACCCTCTGTGTAAGGCATCAGCAACCATCCCTTGTCCCAGATTTCACCTGGCTACTTACTGTTGAGCTGCAGTGAGGGGATGTAGCAGTGTCGGCCAAGGTTAAATCGAAGAGCCACACGGAAAGTCATGTGCTTTGAACCTTTCTGTTAGGAAATGAGAGTCAATCTAATAAGGCAGAGTCTACAGGCCTAAGATAAGACTGATGATACTTACCCTTCATTTCTATTTCATTTTCTCATTTGCTTTTAGCAACAGCTGTGTGCATGAAAATTTGTGTGAGTCAAAATATGCTTTCACATCTGACTATTTAAAGGAAACTATGGTTGGTTCTTTGTGAAAAGCAAAGATCTTTTTGTAGGAGAAGAAAACCCAATGGTTCAGCTTGATAATCTAGGAGTTGGCTAAGCTATGTTCATTAAGGTACTCTGTTATTACAGATATGTCATGCTTAGGGGACTACAGAAATTCCTGTAGTCCTTGAGAAGGGAATGAATTGGCTTGTATTTTTTTTTTTTTTTTTTAAGAGTGTGAGTCCGGGAGTAGGGAGGGGAAAGCAGGGGCAGAGGGAGAGAGAATCCTAAGCAGGTGCCACACCCAGCGTGGAGCCTGAAGTGGGGCTGGATCTCAAAACCCTGAGGTCATGACCTGAGCCAAAATCAAGAGGCAGACACTCAACTGACTGAGCCACCCAGACGTCCCAGCTGGTAGATCTTTGTTGCAGCAAAAATACACATCCCTTGACTTACAAAATTATAAATCATAGTTTTCCGGATTAACCCTCCAAAATTAAACCTGTGATGTAGGTTAAATAATATTTGTAATGTAACAAGTGAAAAGAGTACTACTAGAATATTCAAAATCATAAAGGAGATAACAAACTCAACAAGAATATATTTTTGGTTATCATTAATGTTTGCATAAATGCACTGTCAGAAATAGGAAAACTTTCATAAAGATTGAAGGACACCCAAAATTTGAGAGGTTGGTGGCACCGATTCTTGTTTCTAAAAGTGTAGCTTTGTGTTTGAGTAGGTCTATCTTAGCTTTTATTTCTCAAATGTGGCCATTTCTCCCCTGAGAATTGAAACAGAGTAAGAAGAGATTCTTCTGGACTTAGTAGGTCAGATCTAGAAGATGAAGATGGAGGAATAGAGTTGGGGGGAAAAAAATGTTAAAGAGATATCTTGATGTTAGCAACTGGCTAACATATAGGTAGAGAAATTAAGAAATTCAACTCAGAGTTTAGACAACTTCCCCGATTCCTGAAGGAAGGGAGTCTGTGTGCACTGGTTCCCATGTTGGCTTACAATTATTTATGTTAAAAGGAAAATAGCATTTTATTTAATGACTTTCAAAAATCATTTGCAATCCCCCCCCCCCATAGCAACATGATACAGTGGTGTGGGAAAATAATTTTCATTCAGGAATTTTCTTTAAAATCAAAATCTAACCCCCCCCACCTCCCAAGTCCCTTTAGAATTACTGTTTGAGTCCTACGCCAGTGAAGAGTCTAGCTTGGGCTTCTCAGAGTGACATCCCATTACAATTCCATGGCAATCAAGCTTTTCACAAGTATCCAGCTGGCTTTTTGTCTCTATGTGTGTCAAATAGGCAGGCAGCTGTGAGCCATCAAATACACATTGGGGTCATTTGGGAGCTTTATAAGAATGAAAAATGGGTTTGAGGGCTTATTGATTTCTTCACTGCAGTGTGGAATGAGGAAGCTCAGTCAGGTAATGCAGTGGGTCCTTAAAGTGGGGTCTAGGACCAGCAGCATCCAAATGGGTTCAAAAATGCATTTCTGGGGCCCTGCTGCAGACCCACTGCATCAGGAACTCTGGGCGCAGAGCTTAGTATCTGTTTTAGTAAGTTCTCTGGGTGCTTGGGGTGCACACTCAAGCTTAGAAGGACTGATTAGTGTGTGGGCGAGGTGGCAGGGGTTAGTGGGGTAGGGAGTGTGAACTAAGGCACTAGCTGGGAAGGAAAACCAGATCAGGACCACTCCCTCCAAAACAGCGACATTATCAGATGGCTGAGAGAAGTTTGAAAGGAACTTTAAGGATAATCATCCTCAGGGTTAGGAGATAAACACAGCTTGAGGGGGAATGGAGGTGGATGGGAAGACCCCTACCCACTCTCTCTTCGGGTTGAAGCTGAAAGGGTTAATAAGGTTACAAAAGCTCTGAAAACCAAGAATTTCACTTTAAGTTTGGCACCGACATTTTTTTCATGGCAAAACCTGTCTGGAATTCATGAAGCTATTTATAATCCCTCTACTTATCCTGCTTTGAGTGCGTATCTGTGTTTTGCTTTGATAATACATTTGATTATGGGGGTGTGGCCCCAGGTCTTACTGGAGCTTGTGGTAATGCAACCTTGCTGCTTTCTAAAATTTTGAAAAATTCTCTGGTCTGAAGCTTAATCTGGCTCAAGGATTTAACTTAAGGGATTGTGGATCTGTAGGTTTAAGAGCCTGTGGTCCTTTCTCAAAAGCAGCCAACTGAGCCAACTCCTTTTTTTTTTTTTTTTTTTTTTACCTTCTTTCTTCTGTAATGACCCAGCTGTTTGAAGTACAGGGGTTCTCTAAGCCAAGGTCTTATAGCTCCAACCCCACTGCTAAGGATCGCTCTACAGGGGAGGCAGTTGGACTGGGAGCTCTGCTAGTAGAGCTGGGAGACCCACCTTTGCTGTCCAGTGCTCCTTAGATTGCAAATTCCTTGAGTGCAAGACCATAGCTTGCTTACATTTCTTTGAGCCCCAGTACCCTGCGCACAGCCTGGTGTGCTAAATGAATGGGAGAGACGTTGTGATGGAAAGGCATAAACTAGAGTGATGGAAGCAGATCCAGTTGCTGGAGGGTTATGCTTTGCTGCCATCTTACTAGGCCACTCAACCATCAGAGGAAAGACTAACTGGAAGAGAGTGCAGAGATGACCTTCCTTCTCCTTTTATATATTTTTTCAAGACTTATTGAGAGAGTGTGTGTGTGATCATGAGTTGGGAGGGGCGGAGGGAGAGTGAGAATCCTCAAGCAGACTCCCCACTGAATGTGGAACCCCAGGTGGGGCTCCATCCCAGGACCCTGAGATCATGACCGGAGCCGAAATCAAGAGGAGGACGCTTACCTGACTGAGCCACCCAGGTGCCCCTCTACTCGGATCTTATTTGTCTATAATGTCCTTTTTCTGTTCCTGGATCTTCACCCAGGACACCCCAGTACCTTTAATCATCATCCAGCTCCTCTTGGCTGTGACAATTTCTCTGGTTTTCCTTGTTTTTGATGCTCTTGACAGCTTTGAAGAGATGGGGCAGGTACTTTGTAGAATTGCTCTCTGGACTTCGATGGTGTTCTCCTGACTAGCCTGGGTTTTGGGGCAGAGCTGTTCTCATCCCCTCAGGTGAGGGGTTATTCTTTTGACAAGGCCGTCCTAGGCTGTGGTTGTCTATTACTTGTTATGTTCTTTCTCTTTATAGCAGGACCCCAGGCTCTCGCTCTCCGGGGTATGCACATCTCTACAGAGTTCAGAGTGGACTTTCAGCTGGCTCAGCTGTGCTTACGTAGGCAAGTATGGCTACTGAAAAGACCCAGCCCAAACCCAATTCAAAAGCGGAATTTCTTCATTCTCTCTCTCTTTTCCTTACAAAACCCGGAAGGCTAGTTTCGGCTATGACAGGATCCAGGAACCCAATCACAGTCATTAGGAATCTGTCTCTCCTATTTTGGCTTTATTTCTTTTGGATTGACTTCATTTTTAGGCTGGCACACTCCAAAATTTAGAAAAGAGGATTCCTAGAAATTTCAGAATCTTTATATAAGCTTTTGAGCTGGATTTTCAAGGGGAGAAGAACATGCTTTGATGAAAGTCTAGTGGAAGCCCCAGGGGAGAGCTTGCTGGTCTCTGTTTAGGTTGGATGCTTGTTCCAGATAGGCACCAAGGTCTGAGCTGCCCTACTGGCCAGACCCAATTCAGGGGCTCTTTCCCTGCACTTGAGGGGTGGAGCCAGCCCCGTGCAAACCACGTGGACGGCGAAGCAGAGAAGGGAGAGAAGAGTTAGTGGGTTATCCAAACTTGTTTGATAGAATAGAAATAGTAATATGTGCAGGGGATACTCTGAGAGCAACAAACATTTATTCGGCGCTTACCATGGTAGGCCAGGTGTTTCTCTAAGCATTTTATATGTACTAACTCCTGTAATCTTCAGAACCACCCAAGGAAATAGACATCATTGTTACCCTAACCTTACAGACCAGGGAGTCCAGGCACAGAGGGAACTTGTCCATAGTCCTACTGATAAATGGTGTCAGATTTACCCTGGTGCTCTCACCCAAGATGTTCTTACCCATCTTATGATACCGCCTACGGAGAATATCTTGGACGGTTAGTGCAGTGGAGGCTGTGGTGTCTGGCCCAGACCTCCCTCCAGGTAAGGTGTTCAGTGACTCATGTCTGCAGTTGCTGAAGAGTTGGCTGCTAAGTACTTTTGGAGTCCCTTGCTTCTAACTGCCCTCTGTAGAAGCAGCCTAGCCAAGGTTTGCTCTGTTCTTGGGGAGAGTCTGTATCCAGGGACTGGATGATGCAGAGGTCCAAAGGCCTGCCCTCTGTAGGGCCATCCCAGCTCCAGAGCTCCCTGTGAGACTGGTCAGCACGTCCCTCTGCCCAGTGTTGCTTCTCTTCCTCCCTTACAATGTTGCTCCCCAGAGCACTCCCAATAAAACTCCTTCCAGCACACAAATATCGGTCTGAGACCATTTCCCAGGGAACCCTACTCACGACAACTGGTTGCTCTTCCTCTTTGGGTCTTTCACAGAGTCTAGTGTAATGGAATCACTGTCTGAGATACTCCAAGATGAATGAAGAGAGAGAGACCTTTCTCTAGGGCTGTTCAGATGAGACCTGTTGGCCCCATCCCTTCCCCGATCTAAGGACCCCAAAGTACATGAAGTATCTACTTAAAGTCTCTGCTTCTAAGGCCCTCCATTAGCAAAGACTTTTCCTACCATCTGATATAAAATTCCACTCCTCCCTGTACCATCACTCTCAATCCTTACCTTGCCTTATTTTCCATTTTCTTACCATAATACTTGTACCAAAGATTTCCTCCTCTGTGTCTATTACCTATCCATGGAGGTACAGCTATCTTTTCTAGAAGGTATCTATAGACAATAGGGATATTTACGTATCTCTCATATATTTTGCATGCACACACACCTTCTTCCTCCTGTCCCCAACAGTATACATATTCCATGAGAGGCAGGATTTCTGTTTGGCTCCCTGGTGTATCCTCAGTGCTTCTGTTAGTCTCTGGCTCACACTGGGGGCTCATTAAATATCTGCTGACATGAGTAAGAGGTAAAACAAACATTAAATAGAGGGGGCAAAAAGGCAGTTTGCAGAAAGAGTAAACTGATGGCATGGGGAACATTGGCTGCAGTCCTGTGGGACATGCATGTCACCGTGGGGCTCAGATGACACCTGTGCCTGCACAGCCCCCCTTCCCTGGAAAGGGCTTGCACCTCCATCTTGACGCCTAGGCCCCTTTCCAGTGGGCCATCTTGAGTTTGCTAATCACAAGGTCTATGATTATAGACAAACCACTTTCAGACATATGTTATCTGAAAAATGGGAATTATGTACTTCTTACTTAATAGGGACTAAATGTGATCCTGTCCATAAAGGCCTGGGAGAGGCATGCACAGAGTATAGTATATGCTCTGTAAATATGCTCTTCTTGGTTGTGGTATTTGTGGCAATACTAGGAGATGGATAATCTGTTGGGGGATTTTATAGACAGGATTTATGGTTTGGATTAGAGATTTGATCCGATGATGGCTCTTGTTAATTCCAAGTCTGTGGCTTTGGGTGACAATCTGAGTGGAGGTTAATTTTCTAACCAGAGCAAAGCTTTCTTTGCTTTGATCTGCATAGGGCATTTTTTCCTTAGAAACCTATATAGGTCATTTTGCAATACAGTGCCGTGATTGAGTGTGAACTCTGGAGTTAGGTCACTTGGGTTCAGTTGTTGGCCCTAGCTGTGACGCTAGGCAGTTATGTAACTGACTCCATTTCTTCATCTGTAAAATGGGGATTCCATAAAAGGGATTAGGTATGCTGTGCTCTGTTTTTCTTAGAGATGTCTATTTGGGCAAGCTTGTGGACTGGTAATATTACGATTGTCATGGGACTGCCCATCTATTATAAGGTCTCTGGATAAGAAAGCGATATGGCACCAGTGAGGTTGTACATAAGGGCTTTCAGAACTGGGTGGCACAGCCAGCTGATACAGATAATGTTGGGTTCTGAAGCCACAGAAAGCAATTATCCAGAACTTCACCACGACACAACTTCCTGCAACCTGGCAGGGGCTCTCCTTGGACGGGTAGAAGACCACTGCCACCAGCCTGAGCTCATCTCCTGTCTGAAACTGAGGAGACTTGAGACTTCTCCCTCTGATACCATCTCCCTAGCTTGATCTCTTGCTATCTCTGAGCTTTGTAGTGAACGGAGGTCTTTAGGATTTATGTGCCGAGATCCTCCATTCTACCAGGTCTCCAACTTGATCATTTGTAGGACCACCTTGGTTCTAAGCCATTCTGGAGTCCACCTTTCTTGTTTCCCCAGCCATCCTTTTTTAAGCCCTTCCAAAAGGAAGACAATGGGCCAATTGGTGAGTGTAAATCTCGTGGGTCCTGTACAACACAGTGGGTGGAGTTATTTTGCTTACGAAGCAGGGATCTGACTCTGCTCTCTTCCTGCTTCTCTTTTAAATCTGTAAGAAAAGCGAAGGAGATTAGCACCTGCCTGTATCCTTGAGGTAAGCCGACTGAACAGGACCCGCTTCGGTAGATTAGCCCTACCTGTTGGGATTTATCAGGGTGACCTGGACTGCAGGTCCGGCTCTCTGCATTTTGAGAAGACGTAAGAAGGAAGTCCAGTGTTGGCCAAGACTTAGGTTGGTGAAACGATTTGTTGAGAGGTGAGGTTAACTTTCAACATGGGTGCTGCTCTGAAAGAGACAAAAATTCCTGTCTTCAAAATTCAAACTGGCCCTTTAGTTGCCTTGAGACTGATGGTGTCGCTCCCACCTTGCCCACGTACATCTGGATAGGGACGGGAGCTAGGAATGCGCAGACGTAAATGTGAGGGATCCCTGGGTCTGAGGGGCTGTGACTGGACCCCGACCACCCTGCATGGTTCAGCGTATGCAGCTCTGTGTTGGGGGCATGCTCAAGCGAGAAGCACAGATCTCCCCCTCGGTAAGGTGGTATCTCTTTTGCCCTTGACAGGTCTGTGGCATCATCTCCTGGAAGAAGGTTCTTCGAAGGTGAACTGATGCAGAGCCATTAAGTTTGTACTGTGTCTGCAGGCAGGGTAGTTAAAGTATTAAAAAAAAGGGGGGGGCAATGTCTCCAAAGGGTGATATTATTCCAAGAGGTTAGTGAAGATTTTTCATGCATTCCAGAGCTGTGGAACAGCAGAGCCTTGCCACTTGCTTTTCCAGCCTGCCTGTTGCGGCTGTCAAGGTCAGATTGCCCTTGCCATCCCTCAGTGCCCATCAAAATAGTGCACACATAACAAAGACTGCAGCTGCTCGAATAACCTCTGCAGCAGCCTGGGCTTTTTTTGGGTAAAGTGCCGGAGGCTTCTTTGCCTTTTTCTGGAGCAGCAGAATCTCCTCCGTTCCCCGCTGATTAGGGTGATTAGGGTAAGACAAGGATTTGCGGTAGATGGTATCAAAGCAGAGTTGAAAGCATTACTAAAGAAAATTAATTATTCTCTGAGCTCTCCTTCATTTCCTTTTCTCTAGATTAAGATGATTTCTTCTGAAATCTCTCTGTACAGCCACATCTATCCATCTTCAGGTGCATGTTTCCATTTGGTATTCAACTATGGTTAAGCATTTGATACTTAATGTTTCTACTATTTAATCTTTTAAACTGGTCTTTTCATTAAACATTTTTAAATTAAAATGATTTTTACTATGAAAGGATTATGTGATCATGAAAGAAAACTTGGAACCTAACAAAAACAGAAAAGAAAAACATCCAGAATCCCAATATCCATAGATAAGGGTGAGAGGGAAAATTAAGACCTAAGTTTGTGATAGATGTGGAAGTGCTCTGGCTCTGTTCAGGTCTCTGTGGATCAGTCAGGTTGCTCCCCAGTCTGGGCAAAAGGACTTTAACGTTAGGTATGCCACGCTGGGGGGAAAAGAAAACCTGTGGTCTCACTTGAGGGCTGGGATACTTATTAATTTTTCTCCCCATAGATTTTTAATGTTGTTTTGTAGCTTCTTTGAGGTGTAACTGACAATAAACTACACCCATTTAACGTCTACAACTTGAGTTATGTATACATGTATACACACATACTTGACCTTAATGGTTTCGCAGATGCGTATGATATAGTTTTGGAATATAGGTGAGGTTCAGTGGGATGGAGCTGATGACTAAGATTGAGACGTCTCTGGTGCAAAATGGTGGTTTTATTAAAGCGCGGGCACAGGACTCGAGGGCAGAAAGAGCTGCTGCCCCAGGGTTGTGAGGGGTGGCTGATTATTAGTATGGGGTTGGGGGAGGTAAGGAAACGGGAGGTTTCAGGAGAACTTGGATATGCTAAGGAGGACCTATAAGCTACCAGAGGCCTTGCCATTGTCAAGTTAAGGTTGTTTTTCCCCTCTAGCAAGGCGTTAACATCAAGATAGGAGATTCCTGGAAGAATGTCACACCACATGTCCCACCCAGGAGTGGGGGATTGGGGGAGGTTGTAGGGTGTCCCCTTATGCTTTGTCTTCAGCCAGCCTTCTGCTCCCTCATCATTTCCCCCCTGAACAATTTTGACCCTTCAATCTTTAAGGTTGTTGAAGGTGGAAGGTCTCGTCTTCTGTAACTTCTTCCTGCTGAATTGGGGTGTGGAGATGTCCCTACCTGTGGGTCAATGTCGGTCAGTTGGGGAATGTATAGGAGAGTTACAAAAGGGGAGGCAGCTGAATCCCACGTGGTCAACATATGTGAACCTCCTTGAGTAGAAAGGATCATGTGTTAGCTGGAAGTTATGGCAGTGAAGGAATCTTGATGCTAGGCAGGGAGACACCAGAAATGACAACAAAATAAGGTTACTATTATGAGAGGAAAGAGAAGTCTGAATAAAAGATCTTTGATAGTTGACCTTTGGTATTCTAGTCCAGGAGTTTAAAGCAATCACTAAAGGAAAGAGATCATTTAAAGCACCAGTTTGAGTATTCATGTCAGGTAGAAACCCAAAAGTCTTTTGTGGTCATCTGGACTGTCTACACAGCATTCTGTCTTTATACTAGGACAAGTTCCATTGTGTGTAGCAGTTAAAACATCTAACGCCATTCTATTTTGTAGAATTTGCGTTCTACAAATGCTTGACGCATTTGAATCATCTTAGTATTTAGTAGAGAAATACGGTTTTGGGTATCATTTAGGGCTTTGACCATGTACTTAAAGAGTTTCCATGTGTCAGACATTCTCCAGTCTCAAAGAGGTAAGAAAGATGGATGCTAGGTGGTTCTACCGATGAGACACAGAACATGTCCACCATGGTTTTAAATTTCAAGGGTTAGCTGGGCTGGTAAAAGGTTTTAATAATGCGTCCATGCATCCAGGCAAAACCCAGGGTACGGTGGCCTGTCCAGCCTGCGGGGAGCCATGAACACAGGTTGGGGCTGTATAGCTATTGGGTCTTGTTAGGAGACAGTCATCTAATTCTGGGCCTCCTTGAACTGCAATCAGGATATTAAGGGTTATTCGGTTTTGGAGGGCCATCCTTTGAATTTGTAGTAACTTCAGGCCCATATTTTATTGGGGAATTATGGCTTGATGATAATTCCCTTTTCTTGAAATTGCTCCAAGGGCATATAAGACTAGAAAGAGATGTGGAGTCAGTATAAATATTTTTAAGGCTTTTGCCAATAGCGAAGCACAGGTGGGCGCTACTGATTCTGCTTTGGGGGCAGACATGTTTGCTGACAGGATTTTGGCCTCAACAGTCTTGAGCTGGCCTGACTACAGCATACCCAGTTTTTCTTACTACCTTTTCCATGTAACTATTGCCCTTGGTAAACCAACTGTTATGTGTATTTTCAATATGTGCATCTTTTAAATCTGGTCGGCTAGCATAAACAAAATCTATAACCTCTGAACAGTTATGCTCTAGAAGTACAATGGTCAGGTCCAGGCATAAGGGTAGCTGTGTTTAAAGTCTGACAGGTTTCAACTATTATTTCAGCCATATCTATAAGCATTACCTGGTGTTTAATGAGTTGGCCTCTGATCATCTTTTAGTGGCCTTTGGTCTCTGAGACATTCTGAACCTGATGTGAAGTCATTCCAGTCAGGGACTGTCCCTAAGTGAGCTTGGAGGCTCCTTTTACCAGGAGCACTGTTGTAGGCTTAGCTAAAGCCTCTACTTGTAATTGTACATCTGCTTCTAGGATAAATATAACTACGAGAGACGAAACCATTAAGAAGCCCTTTTTGTTTGAGGTAAAGCATTAATATCCTAATTACAAGGAATCACTGGCAAGTGGGAGAAGACTTGTCAAGAGATGAGGGCATCCCCAGGTACATTATCCAATCTAATCATTAAGAAAGCGGGGTCATCCATTATCTCCACAAGTCCATAGTTAACCCTATGGAGTGGGATATGCTCTGGCTTTTAGAGAATGATTTCATTATCCCGGCCACAGAGAACTGGTCAAGGGGATAGCTGAGTTGTACAATCCTTGGGGAATCAATCCCATTTTCCAGTTGTTCAAATAATCCTATGCCCCTGGAGTCCTGTTGTTATCCCCCAGAAAAAAAAGCATGAAGATTGTCTATACATAAGCTACTGTGGTAATTTCTCTGAAGTTTACCTCACGTTGTGTAGCCTGGTAAACATCATTCAAAGCCAGTCAGAACTAGGATTTAACCCCCACAAAGGTGGGTTATTAAAACATAATTTTTCTCTCTAAATTAACCCTCATTTTTAACCAGAGGTAACCAAATCAGGACTAATTTGTTCAAAAAACAAGTCCAGTTTTAACAAAGTTGGCCTACTCATTTACATAAGATCAGCAAGAATAGTTGATCATATAGATCTTTTAGAATCTGCTTTGCTGGAACTTTTATAAGGAGTTTCTAGGTCGAACTTTTAGTAGCCTCCCCAGGCCAGAAGCCAAGCCAGGTACTTGCCATCAGACATGCCTGCAATACCTGTAGATTTTGGATGAATTCATCTTCACAGAGATCCCCAAAGTATCCTGAGGTTCCTGCACCTGCCAGGAAGTGACGTTCTGTGCTCACCTGGTGAGGCTGCTGGGAACTCTAAGCAAGGTATCAGGCCAACAGTTCCAAGGGGCTTTATGGCTCCATGTTTCATAAAGTCAACCTTAGTTCCTTAAAGCTATTTGGTCATATCTGAGTCTATGTGTGTCTCTCTCAAATATGACATTCTAGTCAAAGCCTTGGTAAAATAACCAATGTTTCCAATGGTGTCCTATTATAAGGAGAACAGATTCTTATTGAACTTATGCAAATGACTCTGACTGCCATGGAAGAAAGAATACTTTCTTAGACCTTTTGAATTTTGGAGGGTTCAGGTAGAGAGAAAAGTTAAATGCTTCAGTTTGTTTACAAATGAGCATTTTATCACGTTTTTGTAAGTCATTGATATCTTAAGAGAAAGTCTCCTTAGTCTGGAAGAGTAAACATTAGAGAACCAGCAATGTTTCAAGCAAGAGTCACAAAACTATAATCATCTTTTTAGTTCATTGAGTCCCATGTTACTATTTTTTACTTAGTTTGAGTGCAGCTTTAGTTCTGGAAATTCTTACCCATTTCAGTTTTAGGGTTTTGAAGATATTGAATACCTATGTTTGTCCTAAAAGTCCTTTTTATGAATCTCCTTGAAGATTAAACTCATTTAGCAAGAAAATAAGAACAATTAGAAGTGGCAAAAACTCAGAATGGACATGGTTAAAGATCTGATGAGATGAGAGTTTACAACATAGCTGGCAAGGAAATCAGGTCATTTCTGGATCACATAACACTTCAATAGCCAGAATATCGAGTGATGATGACCTTATGTTAAAACATTAAAACTTTAGAAATTGCGTATAACCTCTAGAATAGTTATTGCATTTACCCAAATGTAACTTAAGGCTTATCATTTGTTTAACAGTACTTCCAGAGTGACTTAGCATACCAAATAAAAGGCCTAATGAGTTTATTTACAATTTAAATCTTGGGAAGTTTGTTAAAACCTTAGAAAGTTATAGCACATGCCTGAATAGGCTTACAGGTCATTACAAAACAATTTTTATTTAACCAGGGTGACAATAAGAGATTTGAAAGGCAAATATGTAGGGTTCCATAGTTGTTAGCAAAACTTAGCTCCTTTAACATTCTGCGTGGAGCACTGGATGTTATGCACAAACAATGAATCATGGAACACTACATCAAAAACTAATGATGTAATGTATGGTGATTAACATAACAATAAAAAATCATTAAAAAAAACACCTTAGCTCCTTTAAAATTGAGAAAGTTTTAACCAAGTGATCGAAGATCTGATAATGACAAAACATAAACTGGTTTTCTGGACAGATGAGAGGGAAAAAAAACAAAACAAAAAAAACCTTTGTTTACATTTTCTTACCCAGAGCCGATGAACAATTCAAGAAACCTTGTGTTTTGAACAGAGAGAATTTCAATCTTATACCAGTGTACCTTTAAAATCCGTTCATTTCGATCTTAGTCCGTCCTGACCACACGTAAAATTCCTTTCCAAAGATTTCCCATCAGTCTTAAATTACATTTAGCAGAATTTTGCACTTAGTGAAAGCTCAGTAGTAACCGATTGTGAACTGTTACACCAAAACTTTAGATGGCAAACTTGTGAATCAGTTGAGCAAAAGCATGTTTACCAACAGACTCAAATATCCTTGGTTTCTTTGCAATAAGAAGTCAAAAGCACAAACCTACATCCAGTAATCAGTGCTTTAGCACTTTATCCTATTTGAAAAAGACCTAGGTGTTCAACGAATTAATCCCATTTATTATCCAAGCAAACTTTAAAGTTTCAGGTTACCAAAGACTTTAAAGCTATCTTAACTTCTGTGAAAACCTTGAGACAGACAATTAACCATTTTAGTCATCTTTTTGCTAACAACTTGCAGAAAATCACATGAGCTTATTTGACCTCCAGTAAACCTCGATAGAATAAATTTCACGTTTAGTGCTGATAACTTGAAAGACCTGTCTATCTTAAACCGACAAACTTAGTTTAAATGCTGACTTATATTCCACCCCTCCCCAGTGTCAATTTTTACCTGAGACACTGGTGGGGAAATCTGGAGTGGAAGGTGTTAGGTCCAGGGGGTGCTCTTCTTGCTCCTTGATGGTGGTGGTAAGAGGAGCCATGGTGCCTGAGGCGCCGAGGATGGTACAGAAGCCAGTTAAGTAGGCTGCATCCAAGGTGCTGCAGAACCAGGAGGAGGCAGAAGGGAAGTGCTTCTAGAAGGCAAGAGAAAGAGTTCCCGGTTTCAGAGCTCATCGGCTCCAACAGAGGAGCAGACACCATGTTTTCCCACCAACAAGGGGGGAGGAGTTAGGCAGTCCATGTCGGGCCGGGGAAGACAAGGAATTTCCCTGAAACAAAGGGAGTTTCGGCAGCTGCTTGGGAATATTCCTTCAAGTTCCTGTTCCAAGGGAGACTAATAACCACATTTGGCTCCAATTACAGCCATTAACCCGGGAAACGAGTGAGGGAGAAGCCCCCGCATCTATTAGGAAGAGAGAAAGAGAGCCAGAGTCCCCTTCACTAGGAATGGCCTATGTTTCTTCCAGCAACCTGGGTTTGGTCGGAGGAGGCCTATTTAGATAATTATCATCCAATATGTCACGAGCGGGTTTATTAGTGGACACAGCGGGCGATCAGATTCTGCAAGAGGCCCTTAGATCGGGTCCTGGTGTAGAGCAATGAAGGCGTAGGTATGAGCAATGAAGATACCCTAGGTCCATGTGCCCTATTTCCTGCAGAGGAGATCTGATAGATCCCACTGAGGCCATGCAGTGTTATAGGAGCTTAGTCCTTTCCTAAGTTTTGTAATCTGAATTGTTTCCAGTGCGTGAAAAAGCATCTCAAGGGAGAGTACTTGGGAACCGAAGAAGCCTACTGAGGCCATGCTCCCAGAAAGGCAAAGAAGGTCCATTACCAAAATCCCCGCCCCCCCAACTCCCGGGTGGCGTCCCATGCAGGATAAGTCAGAGGTTCCAGGTGTCAAAAGCGACCGGAAGCATCCCTCAAAAATCGCTATTGATCACCATTCTGCCTTCCCATGAAGGCATTCGGGCCGTAAAAGGACCGTAGGAGGGATGCCGCCGTCCCTCCCCTTCCCCATCACATCCTAGGCTGTCGATGGGTGCCTGGTGAATGGACCGAAACACGCGGGCCATGCTATCCTATATCCTAAAGGTTGCGTACTCCCCTGCCATTTTAACCCATGGAAAATACTAGAAAAGTTTTACAAGGGGGAAATTACCCAATTTTGTAGCTAAGGAGTTAGTAGAGGACATTGACAGAAAACAGTAAAGATTGAAATCCATCATGATCTAAGCGACATTCCAACACACTGTAGTCCTTACAGTTAACTTCCCTAGGAAACGGCCCCCGGTTGGGTTTTTAATTTCATCAGGTACTGGTTTCGGCCGGCTCCCAGTGGAGGTCCCACAGCCAGAAGCAGGTAGACAAGGGATGTGTAGGGGATCACATTAGAGAAATAAGGAAGAAACCTCACACAGGAGTCTTAAGATCAGCAGCCACTCTGCTGACTTAAGTGGCTGTCCTGTGCCCAAGACAGACAACTCTGTTTGAGGACAGGAATAAAGAGAGAGCATCAAGTTTCTGGGTCTTATTACCATCCCGGCCAGGGTACTAACTTCCATCCAAAAGGCAGGCTTTCTCCTCCCCATAGAGTAGCCACCGGCTAGAGGATTGGAGCTTGAACGATTGGCATGAAAGTGTTCCAATAAGACTGTACTTCTTGAAGAGCCCCTGAAATGAGAGTTAAGGAAGAGGAGAGAAAGTACTCACCAGTTTTGCACCGAAGCTCACAGTCCCGATGTAAAGACTCAAAGCCCCACGTTTGGGCACCATATTATGTAGTTTTGGAATGTTGGTGAGGTTTGGTGGGGTGGAGTCCGGAGCCGATGACCAAGAAAGAATTCTTGAGACGTCTTTGGTGCAAAATGGTGGTTTATTAAAGCCCGGGGACAAGACCCGTGGGCAGAAAGAGTGGCTGCCCCAAGGTTGTGAGGGGTGGCTGATGATATACTATGGGGTTGGGGGAGGTAAGGAAAAGAGAGGTTTCGAGAGAACTTTCCTATGCCAAGGAGGACCTACAAGCTACCAGAGGCCTTGCCATTGTCAAGTTAAGGTTCTTTTTCCCCTCTAGCAAGGCATTAACATTAAGATAGTTAGGAGATTCCTGGAGGAATGTCACACCACATGTCCTACCCAGGAATGGGGGTGGGGTGGGGGAGGTTGTAGGGTGTCAGCTTATGCTTTGTCTTCAGCCAGCCTTCTCCCTCATCACATATATATATATATATATGTATATGTGGATGTGTATAAATGTATCTGTATATACACATATATGTATGTATGTTTGAAACCATCACCAAAATCAAGTTAATGAATGTAGTTATCACTTGCACAAGCTACCTCATGCCCCTCCCCTAGCCCAAGGCAACCGTTGATTTCTATAGATTAGTTTGCATTTTTGAGAATCTTATGGAATCTTATCTTTTTTATTTAAAATTAACATACAGTGTATTATTTTCAGAGGTAGAGTTTTGTGATTCATCAGTTGCATACAACACCCAGCGCTCATTACATCACGTGCTCTCCTTAATGCCCATCACCCAGTTACCCCAACCCCTCACCCACCTCCCCTCCAGCAATCCTGTTTGTTTCCTAGAGTTGAGTCTTATGGTTTGTCACCCTCTCTGATTTCATCTTATTTTTCCATCCCTTCCCTATGTTCATCTATTTTGTTTCTTAAATTCCACATATGAGTGAGAACATATGATAATTGTCATTCTCTGAATGACTTATTTTGCTTAGCATAATACCCTCTAGTTCCATCCATGTCAGTTGCAGATGGCAAGATTTCATTCTTTTTGATGGCTCAGTAATAAGGAATCTTATCTTTCTAATTAGAATCTTTTTTCCCTTGTGTCTTACACTCAATCATTATTTCCAGATTCCTCCATGTTGTGTGAATCCATAGTTCATTCCTTTTTTTTGCTGAGTAGTATTTCATTGTAAGAACATACCACAATTACTGTCAATTTTCCTATTGGACATTTGGATGGTTTCTGGTTTTTGGCTATTACAAGTAAATCTGCTATGAACATTCACGTATGTCTTTGCATAGACGTGCACATGCGCTTTTGTTTCTCTTGGATAAGTGTAGACATGCACATGCGCTTTTGTTTCTCTTGATAAATACCTAGGAGCGGTGGGCGCCTGGGTGGCTCAGTTGTTTGGGCGACGGCCTTCGGCTCAGGTCATGATCCTGGAGTCCCGGGATCGAGTCCCGCATCGGGCTCCCTGCTCAGCAGGGAGTCTGCTTCTCCCTCTGACCCTCTCCCCTCTCATGCTCTCTCTCTATCTCATTCTCTCTCTCAAATAAATAAATAAAATCTTAAAAAAAACCAAAACCTAGGAGTGGAATGGCAGGGTCCTATGGGAGGTGTAGGTTTAAGTTTTTAGAAACTGTTTTCCAAAGAGGTTGAAGCATTCTACGTTGCCACCAGTAGTATAGGAGATTTCCAGTTGCTCCACATTCTTAGAAACAGTGTGGTCAGTCTTTAAATTCTAGCCATTCCAGTGGAATCTCATTGTGATATCTCACTGTGGTATTACTTGGGACTAATGGTCCAGATGACTAATGTTGTTGAACGTCTTTTTATGTGCTTAATTGCCCTTCATATACCTTCTTTGGTGAAGTGTGTGTTCAAATATATTTCCTGTTTTTTAAAAACTATGTGATTGCTGTAAAAATTCCTTATATATTCCTGATACCAGTACTTTAGCAGATACATGCTTTGATCTTTTTCCCCCAATCTGTGTCTTAAATCTTCAAAGTACAGATCCTCCTTGACTTAAAATGGGGTTACATCCTGATAAACCCATCATAAATTGAAAATTTCATAAGTCGAAAATTATGTAATACACCTAACTTATCGAACATCCTAGTTTAGCCTACCCTACCTCGAAAGTGCTCAGAACACTTATGTTAGCCTACAGTTGGGCAAAATCATTTAATGCAAAGCCTCTTGGATAATAAAGTGTTGAATATTGCATGTAATTTATTGAATACTGTACTGGAAGAGTGAAATGGTTGTGTGGGTCCAGAATGGTTGTCCATGTATTGATTGTTCACCTTTGTGATCACGTGATTGACTGGGAGCTGTGGTGGCTGCTGCCCTACATCATGAGGACCATATTGCACATCGGTAGCCCAAGGAAACCATCCAAATTCAAAATTCCAAGTATGGTTTCTACTACATGCATGTGGCTTTCACACCATTGTAAAGTTGAAAAATTGTAAGATGAAATATTGTAAGCCAAGGACCGTATATAGATGTCTTTGGATGAAGTTCAATGTATTCTTTTCCTATTTAAGAAATCTCTGCCAAACTAAGATCATGAAGATTTTTTCCCCATTTTCTTCCAAAGGTTTAATAGTTTTAGTTCATATTTAGGTTTACAATCCATTTTAAGTTAATTTTGTATATGGTATGAAGAACGGAAGTTCATTTTTATGCATATGGCTATCTTACCAATGACTCCATCAAATGTTGGAATTGTGGTTTAATAGCAGAGGTGGGGGAAGTTTCAATTTAGAACACATATTCCATTTTTTGGACAATAGAATGTATTCAAATAACAGCTTGCACAGTGTGAAGAGCTTGCAAACCTCAAAGGAGAGAGGACTTAAAATCATTTTTGACTTATTATGTAAGTATGAGTTCTTATGGGAAAAACTTTAAAAATCTATTCCATTATCCAAGTAAACATATACATCCACATATTTTAAAGCAAGTGGAAATCAGTATATACATGTATGTTTTTTTAAACTTATTTTATAATATGCAGTTTTCCATATATTTAAATATTCTAGATCACAACTATTTTCATAACCTATCACATGTATCTACTTATTTAGCCAACACCCTATGTTTAACAATTTGGTTGTTTCCAATTTACAACATTAAAATGATTGGAGAGATTGATATTTTTGTGTGTATTTGGACTATTTTCTCCGAAATAAAATATTGGTGAAGGGTCAGAAGAACATTAAGATTTCTGTAGGGACAAATCACTGTGTGGGAAATTTGAACTAATTTAAAATCATAGTAGCAGTAGATAATAGTCTTCATTTTATCACATACTTGACCACAGTGGGCATATTTAAAAGAATTGCCAAGTTGATGGAATAAAATGTTATTGCTATTTTATCTTGCATTTCTTGATTACCTGTGATTTTTGGACTCCTAAAATATGGACTTTTTGGGGTCATTTCTATTTACTCTTCTGTAAGTTATCTCTTATGGAATCAATATGTAGTGGTGGTTCACTATGTGTGGAGCATTCTGCTGAGTCAGCAGAGAACAAGTGAGACCGTCAGGCCCTAATGGAACCTAATGCTTGATCCTGTCCTTTAAAAAAAAAAAAAAATTGAAGCTTTTTACTGACCTATAAGATCTTTTCATACTAAGAATTTTAAGTCTTTGTTGTATATGTTGCAGATTTCCTTTACGTGTCTTTTACCTTAAAATTTCCTTCGTGGTGGTTTTTGATGTAAGGAAGCAATATAGAGAAATGTAGGAAAATTGCTCTTTCTCTGGTTTATTTTCTTCCTTTAAAATTTTGCTTACAAAGGTGTTCTAAATTCGAGATCACAAATTCACTAAGGTCTCCTGAGTATAGCATTTACATTTAGCAACTTAGTTCATCGAAACGATGTATTGTTGTATATTATAAGGTAGTGATTTATCTTCTTAAAATGGCTATTTTCGCACTCTTTATTAAATAATCCTCCTACTGCATGATTAGTAATGCTACCTTTATCATCTACTAAGTTATTTATTTTTTTAAGATTTTATTTGTCAGAGAGAGCACAAGCAGGGGGAGTGGCAGGGAGAGGCAGAGGGAGAAGCAGACTCCCCGCCGAGCAGGGAGCCCGACGCGGGGCTCCATCCCAGGACCCGGGGATCATGACCTGAGCTGAAGGCAGACGCTTAACGACTGAGCCACCCAGGCGCCCCGTACTAAGTTCTTTTTGAGTAGACACATGTTAGATTCTACTTCCAGGGTATTTGGTTACACTATCAGTTCTTATGTATGTACTACACTGTTACTGTGGCGTCCTATCAGGTTTTGTTTGGGGGAGTGTGAGTTCACTTAGTGTCCTCCAAACTGTCCCAGTAGCAGGCTGGAATTCCAGCTAACTCCAGTGATTGTATGGTTTTTGTGATGTCACAGAAGATCTTAATATTAAATATTTTACGTTTTTAAAAAGCTTTTTTCCTTCTGACTAGAACATATCAAGTTTGTTGTAAAGATTTGGAAAATCTAGAAAGGCACAAAGGAGAAAACAAAAAATCTCCCCAATTCCATCCCCCGAGATAGCAGTTTAAAATGTTGAGTCCCATACTTCCAGTCTTAGATCTGCATACATACAACACGTATGTTTTATATTACCCTGCAGACAGTGTGATTTTTTATCCCACAGTATCTCAGTGGAGCATTTTCTCTGTCATTAAATACTTCTAGTCTTTATGTGTCTTAATGGTGTGATAAATTGAGTGTATCATAACATACGGAATCAGTCCTCAAGATTATCTGCAATTTTTTCTATCTAAAATGGTGCCATGATGTACATTCTTGGGTGGTTAGGGTGGACCTTTTTCTCTAGTCCATCCCCCTTTCTCTTCTTCCCCCGACTTTGGTCTTTTGGCAAACTGGAGAACAGCAGCAGTTTTGACAGCCTGAAGGTTGTCATTCCCCCAAACTTGTCAAGAGCAGCAAGGTTATAGTTGTCACAGAAGTCAGGTTACAAGATGGAGTCCTAGAGTTATACTGTATCTTGGGTTTGCCTTCCTAGCTGGGTTGTCCTCCCTATAAAATGATGATATCATTTTAGATATCAGAATATCAGAATAAATATAAATTTCCTAGATCTGTGCTTGACACTCTGGAAGTTTAAAGCAACTAGCAGTTTATATTAGTATTAGCAGGAGAAAATTAAAAACACTTTTGAGGATATTCTGTGAAAATTCTGGTGGGTTAAAAGCCGCCTCCAAAAATCCAGAGAACTTTGAGGGTCTGCCAGCCTTACTGAGACAGCAGGAAACCTGTGTGGAGGGCAGACACCTAGAAACAAACCTGGTTTGTCCTGCGGGAAAAGGAGGAGGAAGATCAAGCAAATAAGGGAACTCTCAAATAGGCACCTGAGGGGGACCTGATTTTGAAAATCTTCAGGCATATATCTGATTACTCCTCACAGTAAATTTCTAGAAAGGGAAGCAACTGAGTCAAAGGGTATTGGTAAGTTTAGAGCATTATACTTCCCAAAATCTGATTTGGGAGCATCATGGCTCCTACAGCATGCCACGCTTGTGAACCATGTGGGAACTGGTGGCTGACAAACGGAAAACGTTGTCAAGAGGCTGGCGTGGAAGTGCACCGCCATGAAGCTCCCAGACCATGGTTCTCCTACCTGTACCATGCCTTCCCTGCCCCCACCCTCAACTCAGTACACAGTAATATTCAGAAGCTTAAGAGACGACAAGGAGAAACCAGAGAGGGAGACAAACCATAAGAGACTCTTAATCCCAGGAAACAAACTGAGGGTCGCTGGAGTGGACAGGGGTGGCTGTGTGATGGACATTGTGGAGGTGTGTGCTATGGTGAGCGCTGTGAATTGTGTAAGACTGATGAATCACAGACTTGTACCCCTGAAACAAATAATACATTATATGTTAATAAAAAAAAGCTTAAGAGAAATCCTTTCCATGTATATTCCTTATTTATTTTTTGTAATTAAGTTTTTGCTTGAATTCCAGTTAACACACAGTGTTATGTTAGTTTCAGGGGTACGGTATTATATTCCTTGTTTTTAAAAGTAATCTTAACAAATCGAATGGATCCCATACAACTAAGGGCATAATGATAGCCGGGTCAGAAGTCTCAACCAGGAGACCTGTTCATGCTCTTTAACCTGCCACATAAAACTTCCTTTTCCTGTTGCTGCCACACAGCCTCTCAGACCAGTTCCATACATCTGTCAGCTCTTCAGCTATGAATCACGTTTAGGTGACTTGCTGCTTGCTGTTCGTTTTTAAACTTCACATTCTCTCGACATTCTCCCTTCCTTTAGCAGGTGTGCTGAGCCCACAACCCCAGCTGCCTAGACTCCTGGTCTTGAGGGGGGGCTCCTGGGAGAGAGGGGTGTGTGCCCTTCTCACACATCTTCCATTCCTGGCACTTGGGCTCTGCAGTGAATCCCACACTTCAGAGCTTTCTCCAAGTTCACCGGCGCTTCCCTTGGCTCTTTGGTGTGTGATGCAACCTTTCCTCCTTATGGAGACAATTCCTTTTTCTTTCTTAACCCAAATCCTGCACACACTCCACAGGTGTCTCCAGCTTCCTCCCAGTCTTTCTGGAGGTAGAAGGGGCACCGAGTGGAGGTGGTGGTGGTCATGCCTTTACAGCTGAATGCGTCTTTCCAGGAGGCTCTTCATGGAAGTGGTCAGCTGCAGTACCTGCTGAGCCTCTGAGCTCAGGATGGGCTCTACATATAGACTTGTTCTCCGATGCAGACACCAAACGTCAATGGAAATCGGAGCTAATGAAGCAGAAGATTAGAAAACAGTAAAAATGAGGACGAGGTCAGTACACAAAATGTGGGTTATCATCCATTTCAAAATGCTTTGAAATTACTGGAGGAAACTCAGGTTCGCAAGATCAGCTCTGAGGTTTTGTAACAGTAGAAAAACACCATCACTCGTTAGCATTCTTATTATATCTTTAAAGGAGAAAAAAGCAATTGCTTAGGAGAAGTAACTTTTTCTGGAACGGAGATAAACTGCTCCCTTGGCCCTTATATACAGAACCCTGTACACCATAGAGAACAGTGCCCTCAACAATATCCTCACAGTCAATGTCATACGTTCTGTAATGTGAGCCAATGGTATAAACATGAAGTGCAATTTGGTGAGAGCAGTTCTGTTGGGGGACCAGACTGGGGAAGCACCAATTTGATAAAATAGATCGATGTGGGCATAAATACTAAAAACAAAACCAAAAACCAAAAGACCAGACAAACCCCGAGCACACGGGAATTACATACATTTGAGATGTACAATTTGAGGTTTTGATACTCATTTTGAAACAATCACCACAACCAAGCTAATTAACATATCTATCACCTTACATAGTTACTGTTTGTGTGTGTGTGTGTGTGTGTGTGTGTGTGTGTGTGTTGAGGGTAATTAAAATCTACCCTCTTAGCAAATTTCAAGTATATAATATAGTATGGTTAACTGTAGCCCCCCCGTGCTCCAGAATTTACTCATTTTGCAAAACTGAAACTTTGTACTCCTTAACCAAGACCTCTCCCCTTTCCCCTCTCCCCAGCACCTGGCAAAACCACTGTTCTATGCTTCTAGGAGTTTCTCTGCTTCTGAGTTTGACTGTTTTACATTGTACATGTAAGTGAGATCAATAAGCATAGATGTAGAGAAAAAGACTGCCCAATCGTCTTTCATAAATATATCTCTTTAGCTAGGATTTGATACAATTAAGCATCAGTGACTTCACGGTTATTCCTTTCAGCAATAGCTGAAGAACAGGTAAGCCATGTTGCTGGCTGAGCACAGACCCACATGCTTAACAGCTAAGCAGGGCATAGGGTTGACCATTTGTGGAAGTTGAAGTCTAATAGGACACTTGCCACCTGGAAAGCTCCCCAGTTTCCATTTGGGATTGGGTGGAGTCCAGGCAAAGCTTAGACTCTTTTTGATTCATAGCTTCAGGTTTGCTCCAGCACGTAGACAAGAGGGTAAAGCAGGCCCTCCATTTGCACTCCGAATTTCTACTCCAAGGAGAATGGCCCAATCTGTAGATCAGGGGACAGTCCCTCCACAAACTGTAGGTTAACTATTTTATGTGTTGTTTTTTTTCATTCCTGCAACAATTGAGTACACATTTGGCACACATTTTTTTAAAATTAATTTTTTAAAAATGGTACTAGGTGCTACAGCATAAATTCTTTTGACATCTTTGGAGTTTGACATTGGCACACGTTCTTTTAAAGTGTGTCAAATATTTTTATTTTATTTTTAAAGATTTCATTTATTTGACAGAGAGAGACACAGCGAGAGAGGGAACACAAGCAGTGGGAGCAGGAGAGGGAGAAACAGGCTTCCCACGGAGCAGAGAGCCCTATGCAGGGCTCGATCCCAGGATCCCGGGATCATGACCTGAGCCGAAGGCAGACACTTAACAGCTGAGCCATCCAGGCGCCCCTGAAGTGTGTCAAATATTTTTAAACGGTCACAGTAGAACTGTTACTTGTGAGGGATCTGCAAGACTGTCCTTTGACGTTTGAGGTTCTCATGCTTTCAAAATGTGTGGACCATTGCCAGAGGCCATACTACTTAACTTTAGCTTGCAAAGCTTCAAAGATGTTACAAAACATTTACTTGGACCATTAAAAAATCTTAAGACTCCCACTGTGCAAGCACTTGCTTGATTATACTGCATGTATTGGATCTTGTCAATCAAATCAGTTGCCTTCATAGAACCTGAAGGCTGAGCACTGAGCACCACGTCTTTGCCCCAGCTTCCCTAGGACTCTGGTGACTCTGCCTCAGTGGACTTTCATGCTAATTTTTTTTTTTTTTTTCCTGTTAACAAGGACAACTTAAATTTGAAAATGGAAGGAAAACCTTCTGGGATTTGTCCTACAAACTGCCATCTAGCTTTTTTTTCTTTCTTTTTTTCTCTCTTGACTTCCTGGCTTCTCTTTATCTCTTTTCCTGGGGGTGGGGGGTGGGGGGAGAGAATTTCTTGGCTGCAGGAATGCCACAGAAGTTCTAAACTTGGCTCGCTCTCAGGATCAACCCAAGGAGTCTTGCTGTGATATTCCTGGGTTACTCAGGTATTCTGTCAGTATCTCCTGGTATTGGAAAATAGATATATGGAGTCGATGGTACCATCAATATTTTTCTTTCTTTTTTCTTTTTTTTTTTTTGATGATCTTTTGAAGTCTTGAAGCATTTGTTTGGCTCTCTATGTGGGAGAAAACATGTCTGGCTGTGTCTGCCTGAATAGGTATTTCTAAGATGACTACTAAGCAGAAGAGGGGCAAACGTCCTAGAATAGTAAGTTAACTGCCATTCACAACATTACTTGGAATTCTGCCACTTCTTGGATGAGGTGTAGGTGTGAAAACACTAGTAATTCTTTGGTGGTGTTTCAATTGGAGTGATCAGCTGAGAACAAGAATTTGGGATTTCTAGCAAGATTCAAAATGGTCACTTTATTTTTTAAAAATTTCAAAAGATTTTATTCATCAGAGAGAGTGTGAACGAGTGCAGGAACACACATGAACAGCGGGGGGAGGGTCAGAGGGAGAGGGGAGAAGCTAAGCAGGGAGCCCGATGCGGGGCTCGATCCCAGGACCCTGATATCATGACCTGAGCTGAAGGCAGATGCTTAACTGACTGAGCCACCCAGGCGCCCCGAAAATGGTCACTTTAAAGAGTCAGTTTTCCACTCAGAGATCTAAAAAAACTTTCATTTTTTGTTTTGAGTACAAGCAAATAGAATATTGTATATTTTTATATTGTATTTTTTTATTCAGAAAAAATTATAGCAGATATTACCATATATGGCTTATGTTCTGTGTAAGGATTTACAAATATTTAATAACATAAGAAGTGGAATTCCTTTCATACTATCATTTCCCAAAGATCATGCTTAGTCATTGAGCTCTTTTTCTACAGTTTTTTTCCCCTTGAACATATATATTTTTTGTGTTGTTTTTGCTATAATTACTATCCCTATTTGTATTAGAGTAGAAGGAAGCTCTTTGGCAATTTGCCTTTTCACTTCTATGTCTTGAATGTCTTTTTATGGGTACATCTAATTGTACATCAAGGTGTTCAAAAGTTGCATTGTTATCCATCATGTGGATAAACCATGGTTTATTTAATTATCTTTGAGTTGAAGGGAATTTGTGCTTTTTATGCCTTTTCACTCACACTTTGCATAGCATGGGAGTGCTTTTGAAGGCAACATTCCTAGGAGTAGAAATGTGATTCAATATATTTTTAAATGGTTTTCCAGTGTACATCTCCACTAATGGACCTGCATACTCCCACCCTTGTCAACACTGGGCAGTATACATTTTTAAAAATTACCATACTGATAAAGAATAAAATATCTCTGTTACTAAGGTATTTAAGGTGAAAAAATTTAAAATTAGTAATGACATCTGGTGGAGGAAAAAAATCCACATTTGAAGCCTGGATGACTGAAAGTTTGGAGGAACAGAATTTTCTATCTTTAGGGTATTAATAGGGCACTTGAAGTTCAGTTGCTCTTTGCAACTAGGTAAGTTGGGAATATTTTTACACGATATTATTTTTAAAAAAAGATTTGAGAGAGTGCGGGTGCATGAGCTGGGGGATGGGCAGAGGGAGAGGGGCCGATAATCTCAAGCAGACTCCTCGATGAGTGCAGAGCCTGACACGGGGCTTGATCTCATGACCCCGAGATCATGACCTGAGCCTAAACCAAGAGTCAGATGCTTAACCGAATGGGCCACCCAGGCGCCCCGTAGGTCGGGAATTTTTTTTACATTAACGTTATTATGTAAGCGCAACTTGAGAGAAAGTACACTGCTGTGTCTGATGCAGGGCTGGCATCTAGGGGTGCTCGGTGACTATATACTTTTTATTTTCTGGGGGTGCCTCTGGTAAAGGGAGAGAATGAATGACAGACCTGCTACAAACCATCTGCTTTCCAGGATCCTAGAGTCTCAAAAATTAAAGATTAATCATGGTAAATTATATAGTTATTAATATAGGAAAGCACCTTGTGCGCAGGTGGATTTATTGACTCTCTGCTCCGAAGCTGTGCCGTGGGTATGAGTGATGTATGGATAAGCAGGTGATTAGGATTTGCCATAAGAGCTGTTGTAATAGAAACACTAACAATTCTCGAGGTCTGTAATGGAGCAAATCCCCAAACTCAGTCCTCTGTTTTTACCTACTATTCCATGCTCCTAATAAAAATAACATTTAGAGATGTCTGGGTGGCTCAGTGGGTTACGCATCTGCCTTTGGCTCAGGTCATAATCCCAGGGTCCTGGGATCCAGTCCTGCATCGGGCTCCCTACTCAGCGGGGAGTCTGCTTCTCCCTCTGCTGCTCCCTCTGCTTGTGCACTTTCTATCTCTCTCTGACAAAATCTTTAAAAAAAAAATTAAAAATTCAACAGGACTATTGAAATGGAGAATTCATGTCTGATGTTCTATAATACACTATACACATACAGTGTCCATTCTTCAGTCTGCCTAAGACCAGCTCCCACGCTCATCTGCCATGGTGGTTTCCTGTTTTTCACGGATTCTAAGCCAGAGATCCTTGACAACTCAAGTCATCTGGAAATGTTACATTTGGAAGGTGTACTGGTTAGCTATGGACTTCTGTCTCCTAACCCACTAAGAAAGAGGAGGGTCATCATGCCTGTCTTTCATTTTAGACTATTGATGACCCTTTCCCAACCCCCGGTCCATGTGGAAGGTGGCTGTCCTACTTTTGAGAGGGAGCTTAGCTCATCAACCCTTATTAGTCACTAGTCTGTACTGTGTACCAACAACTGTTTTCACCTAGTAATGGCAGCATTAATTGGGGGGTAATGAGCCCCTCCCTAATTACAAATGAACATTGCTCCTTACACTTGTTAGATGTTCCCTTATGGATAAAGGGCCACTGAGGGAAGGCTGGGACAGGCGCAGGATGGCAGCATGTAATATGTTTTTAACCTGCTTCTAAGGAGTTGTTTAATTAATATGATATCAGCACATTTGAAGGCTTGAACAGGTGCAAACACACACACTTGTAACAAGCTGTGTAATTGACCAGCAGTGTAACAAGCTGGGGCTGAGGATACAGACCTCACTAATCACCTGCTCACCTCCTACCTGTGGCTGTAAAAACAAAACAAAACAAAACAAAAACCTGTTCTCTTTAGTGCAGGATTATCTGAATCTATGAGGAAGGCTGTATTGTGTCGGGATGAGTTTAAATTCTAGGTCTTCGAGCAAAAATTCGTAAATGGGTTCATTTCTGCTCCCTACACACCATAAACATTGCTCCTCCTTTTTCTTGTTTATTTGCTTTTGTAGCCTTCCTAAAAATCTGGGCTTTGTGTGGGTGTTGTATATGGTTGTGGGTAAATAGGCCTCCAGGTTCAGATCTCAGAGCCGAAGAATTCTGGAGTTCTAGGAGCCTTTAGGAGCAGCTATCCAGGCTGAGGATTGGCAAACTGCAGTGCAGGGTCAATCCAGCCTGTGACCAGTTTTTTGTAAAGTTTTATTGGCACACAGCCACGCTCCTTTATGTATTGTCTAGGCTGCTTTTACACTATAATGGCAGAGGTGGGTAATTGTGTCAGAGACCATATGATGCATGAAGCTGAAATTATTTACTGTTTGGCCCTTCATAGAAAGCATCTGCTGACCCTTGAGATCAAGGGTAGAATTTTATGATGTCATTGCCCATCTCTGAACACGTCCAGGAAGAAACCATCTTACAAACAGCCAATTGCATTAAGATAATTCTGATTCTACGATGTGGGGAAATTACCTTAGTGACTCACTTTTTCATTCTGGTTCTACCCTCCAGAGTCATGTAAACTAGATCCAGGTTCTCTCCAATAAGCTCCTTCAAATATTTAAAGACTCTCCTCTTTCTCTGCTAAGTAGTTCCTTCTTCAGCTTTCCCTCATGTGGTGTGTTCCCCCAGGCCCTTTATCAACTCGGATTCTCCTTTGGTTCCGTAAGAGTTGGCCCGCGTTCCTTTAAAAACCGTGGTTCTGAATTCTTTGAGAATCTGATAGAAGTTATGCAATCTTCCTTGAAAAAGACTCCATAATGTTACATACAATTTTGAGATTCATAGATTCTTAGAAGCAAATCTGTCAGTTGAGTCTTGCTGAGCCTCTGTCTACATGATGTCAGCTCACGCTGAATGCGATGTTCACCCCAGACGGAGGCCAGTACAAGGAGAACAAGAGGTATTCAGCATAGCAGACTTAAGACAATTTAGCCTTAGAAATTTTACCTCTTGTAGATCTTGTCAGCAACCCAAACCCCCAAATCTTACTACCTGTACTTCTGTTTCAGCATAGATTCTCCTGTTCTTTTGCAAATGGAAATTTCAATCTGAAAGCAGCACTTCCTGGTGGTTCTTATTTAGGTTTAGCCCACTGTCTTATTCTGTCATTTTTTTGTGCCTTAACTCCATCTCATGTACTTGTTCTTCTTCCAAGATTTATTACCTGCAAATTAGACACAAATGTAATATCTTGTTTGCCCAAACCATTGACAAAATTGCTGAAAAGACAGAACTGTGTAGGGTTGTACCATGGCTATGAAGACAGTTGCCAAGCTTGATGTCTTTCCATTAATCGGCTACTTTACTAGATCCAATTTACATTATATTATATTCAGTTTCTCCCAAATTGTAATTTCTCCTTACGTGAAATCTGAATTCTATTTTACTCGATTTTTAAAAAGATTTTTTTGAGAGAGCGTGCACTCACAAGCAGGGGGAGGGGCAGAGGGAGGGGGAGAAGCAGGCTCCCCACTTAGCAGGGAGCCTGACCTGGGGCTTGATCCCAGGACTCTGGGATCACGACCTGGGCCGAAGGCAGATGCTTAACCGACTGAACCACCCAGGTGGCCTAGAATTTGAATTTTAAAAATTTGCTTCTAAATATTTTTTCTTTCCTAACACAGTAGATGGGGATGTAGGCTTCAGTCTAGTTCCTGCTCGGTCACAGTGCCTGGCTTCAGTTCATCACACAGTTGCTCCTTTATTTATGGTCCATCTCCTTGACCGCCATGCAAACTCCACAGGAGAAACTTTACATTTGAGGTTCACCCATCCCCTCAGTCAAGAAGAATAGCATGGGACATACTAGATGCTCAATGAATTTGGTGTATTATGGAATCTAAGAAGCCATCAGTTGTAAGTTATACAATTATTCCATATGCCACGAAGAAAAAGCACTGCATATTTCTGACACATGCTGAGATATTAATGAAAAGCTATATCCTTGTTTCAGAGTTGTTAAAATGGGAAATAATGTGCACCTTTAAAATCCATGAATAAGGGTAATTGTCAAATAGAAGGGAGGATTGGTGATCTTATGATAATGATTTTCAAGGCTTCATCTCAAATCAAAATCAAATCACAAACATTTATTGAGTAATTGCTACAAGCATTATTCTGGTCGGGTGCTTCCTTCAAGTTGTCCCTGATCATCCCATCTTGGGGCATTCCCTCTTCTCACGTCCCCCCAGCTGTAGAAACTAAGTCTGGCAACACAATTTAGGACTTAATTATATGCTGCCTTTTATTGATCACCATTGTTTCTAGTGAAGTAGCAGTCTTGCCTCCAGAGCTAAATTACAAGCCCCTTGAGCACTGGAACACTTTAAAAAATTATATATTCACAGTCCTTCTCCTTTCTATTAGCTAGAGAGGAGACATGGCAATTTAAGGACTTGCAAGACTGAATATTAAGAGTAGAGAAGCCCTCAGAAGGCTTTTAGACAGACGGATAAAAGACCAGTAGAGATGAACAGATTGAAGGGATGTATGGAAAAGTATAATGTAACAAAAAGGAAGTTTGAAGGCATTCGGTTCTAGAGGCTGCCGGTGACGTGGATTGAAAAGGACAGGAGCCAGGGGGCAGGCTTAGGAGCAAGAGAAGTTGCAGATGAAGAGTGAAGGGGGTAAGAATAAGAAAGCCCCTCATCTTTTACTTCCCTGGGAAAATATGAAAGAGGCAAGGAGGAAAGAAGTGGGGGGAACCACATGGGAAGAAATGGAAAAAACCAGTCTTCTGTAATCCTATTAGCTTCACCCTCTACTTTTTCTTCACCTTCTCAACACTGGGGCAGTTAAAATCCCAGTGAAGCCACGTATTTCCATCAGCACCCGCTTGCTCTTCTCCGCTCCTTCCTACTTACCTCAGCAACCCAACACCTTACGTAGGTAGGTCTTTCTTAGTGAGACCCGTCTCTTTCTAGATTTAGGCATGTTCTTGGGATTATGGGGAGAATGAAGGGGTAATGCAAAGGGGTAAGAGGAAGAGGAAGAAGCTTCTAATTTTAGATCCCTTTATTTATTTATTTATTTATTTATTTATTGCATCTGCTAGGATCTTTACATAGGATCTTTCATTTAATCCTAAATGAAATCACCCTCCTTAAAGACGTTTGGCCAAGATCTCAAAGGCATTAACTAGCAGAACTGTCCTTACAAACCCTGGTCTGTCTGGTTCCAGAACCCATGCTAAACTTGACGACGTCACCTTGCCATCCAATAGAGTAGGGCCGCCTCCTAAGGGTGAAAGATTTGTGCTTTTATGTATTCTTGTATTTCCTACCTAGATATTTTTTCGTCACTTAACGAGGGTTTGCCAATTAGGTTTTTAATGTTTAATTGCACAAGTTATACAAGTTCATAATAAAAACAATTGGGAAGTGTTGATAAACAAAATAAGATTATTCACCGTCCTGTGTGGCATGACTTTTAAAATCACTGGGACAGAAAAAACCATCCCCCTTCATTTCAAAGTATTCTGAATGTGAATATAAGGGTAAGTGCTCACTCGGAGGCGGATACTTGGCTTAATCCATCAATGGCCTAGAATTCCATCCCTGGACCAAAGGACTAGCTTCTGGCCTTCTTGTTGTGGGGACTGTGTTTTGTTTTATTTTCTTTCCTAATGAGCAATTGGACTAAAGGATCAGGTTTAATTATAACTAGAGTCCCTTTCTGTGTGTACATCACTGCAGACCTAATTGCAGGCTGGCATCCCTGCTGTGGCCCGAGTGGTCATTAGCTTGCTGATAACGGACTGTTCTTGTCAACAAGGCCTCATTAACCATTGTTTTTTCAGCAACATAGTTGTAAGTGTTTGAACTTGTGATTGAGGATGCACTGGGCTGATGGTGCGGAGGGGAACTTGACTTGTGCAGTTGGATGGCTGGAAGCAGGGACCTCTGGCCCAGGTGAGGGGTGCTACCCAGGGCTCTATGCTGTGGTCCCGTGGATGGGACGGAGCAGGCAGAACTCTGACCTGAGAGCCAGGGGCCCAGCCTTCCCATCTCTGCTCTGTAGCCAGCTCGGCTAAACACTTAGCTTTTTATTCCTAATTTCTCCTCTGAAAATGAGAAGGTTTCATTCAATGAGTAGTGAGGTAACCTTCACTGATTAAAAATTTTTGCACGGTGCTTGTGCCATTTTCTTTCTGTCTTTTTTTGTATTCATGATTTTGTCTTAGGTTATACACTAGAGGGCAGTGGTACATTAATATTATAAACTATGAATGCACTTGGTACTGCACTCGGCTGAAATTCATGAACATTTGGGTCATTAGGGGACCTTAAATACTTATACAAAATATAAAAAGCTGTTCCACATCCAACTGATATTATTTAGCTTATGTCTTTGAAATATTTCCACTGTTGGGAAGCCTGTTACTTCACAAATGAACATTTTCTCTTCTTAGTTCTAGTTAATTGAAAATCATTCCGTTGTGGACCCCGGGTGGCTCAATTGGTTGGTCCGACTCTTGATTTCGGCTCAGATCATGATCTCAGGGTCCTGGGATGGAGCCCCGTGTCAGGCTCTGTGCTCAGTGTGGGGTCTGCTTGTCCTCCCTCTGTTCCTTCCCGGCTCTCTTTCTGTTTCTCTCTCTCAAATAAAATCTTTAAAAAAAAAAAAATTCCTTCAATTGAAGAAAAACCTACATACCTGTTTTTAGCCAGTGGTCCTACAACACCACAGAAAATGTTGTCCCTTTCTTCTGGGATGGCACTCCAAATATTTCATAGAATCCTCTTACCAAATAGTTACAATTACCATTGGTTGGTAATTGGTAATTGAATACTCTAACTTGATCTATGTATCCGTCACTGTACCAGGATATTTACAGTACTTTAATCCTCACAATAAACTCCAAGGGAGATTGCATCTTTATTTGTCCTTATTTTGTAGAGACTCAGACCAAAATCACTTACCCAGTAAGCCGTGAAGGTGGGATCTGGACCTGGGTCTCTCTGATTAATATCCCTGCCATTAGCCACAACACAACACCTTTTGTAGATATGAAGACCAAGACCCAGAGATGGTAAGCAACTTGTTCCAGATCACACAGCAAAATCGGAAGAATGGGAACTAAATTCTGTCTTTGGAGAACGCATTCAGGTTTTGTGTGCACTACAGTGTAGTAGGCTTACGACATTGTCATTGACTCTCCAAGTCCTCATGTGAAATGGTCCTGTTTTCCTTCATTGTTATTCTGATCATTTCCTTGCTCTCCTGTCATGTCCTCTGAATATATAGTTTTAATTTGCTGCATCCTTTCTAAATTATAAAACTCAGAATTCAAAATAATGCTCTCTTGAAACAGTATAGAAGGCATTGAGACTGTGCTTCCTGTCATTTGGACTTAATTTTCATTGTCTAAGTTTGTATTAATATTTTGGTATAATGTTGGCTTATTTCAAGCATAAGATGAACAATACTTGTTCCTTTTTTTTTTTTTTTAAGATTTTATTTCTTAGAGACAGAGCACAAGCAGGGGAGGGGCAGAGGGAGAGGGAGAAGCAGGCTCCCCACTGGGCAGGGAGTCCGACGCGGGACTCGATCCCAGGACCCTGGGATCATGACCTGAGCTGAAGGCAGACACTTCACCGACTGAGCCACCCAGGCGCCCCTGCCTTGTTCCTTTTAATTTAACTTCTTATGAAATGTAGGAATAAGACAAAATGGTTCTGTCACATTCTTATTGAAGAAAAAAAGATCCTCCTGATCTGATGAGGATCCCTCCTGAGTTGATAATACCCTGCAGCAAATTCCTGGTTTCTTAAGATACTCAAGGGATGTGCATGTGAAAATACTCTAGTTTCTGGATGATGATTGGATTCACATTTTATGTCCATATTCACATTGGTTTTTGCTTTCCCAGCAGAAATAGACCTCTTTTTTCCTCCTGCCTCTTCTCTTTTGCCATAACACAACCTCACTTCTCAGGTGCTAAGGAAGGCTGCTTGGGAGGGGCTTTTGATCCCCAGGCCCTGCCTTTCTCTAGCCAAGTGATGGGCATGTGAAGCCATGCTCTCTGTCCTAGGAATGGGAAACTCGACTCAAGCATAGAATGGAAAACATTGAGGTTGTGATACATCCTGAAGACGGTAGGTCCCCTGAGCAGTGGCCTAGCGGATCTCATAGATCTTACTCAACATCTCCTTTGATCTGTGAGCCACTTCACATATCCTTCTGATAATGTATATGGATATATATATATGTGCACATGTAAAAATCAGAATCACTTTCTGCTAGTTGCATCCCAAACAGTCCTCAGTCTTACGCTGCTCTTTGGAATATAGTTGCCTTTTGGAAATGGCCTTATGAGAAAGTTCTGTTCTGTGACATAAACAGAGCAGCTAATTTAACCAATGGAGTTTGTTCCTTTCATATCACGTTTATCGTAGGAATTATTTCCCAACACATTTTTTGGATTGTAGTTTAAAAATATATTTGCCACATATAATGCAATAAACATGTTCTAAAATTAGCAATAAATGAGATTTTATAGATTGATGTCACTAAGGGCAATTGCCAGTTGATGAAAATCAGTGTTGACATTTGATATTGAATCTTTTTGAATGGTAATCAGACTAGTGTTCATAAATTTAAAATGTAGCAGACTTAGTTTTTTCCCAAGAGGGAAACACTTTTAGATTTTTAATTAAATATTCATGTTTGAAGCCTGTTGGTATATAATCTTTGTGACAATATCATATCATTGTTTAGGCAGTATTTTCTATATTATAGTCATAAACCCTAATAGCAACAGGACCTTTTCAGTTGTATTTCTCTTATTGTGTTGTCATCTGTCCACCAGGCAACTCCTTCATGTGGGAAAATTCCCAGTTCATTCACTTCATATTTCTTCCTGAGCTTCAGATTCACTATCTCATCTTTCTGCAGAAAATGTTCACCTTATTGTCCTGCGGGCACATACAATTCCCCTGCTGTTCTTTTTTTTTTTTTTTTTTTTTTTTTAGGATTTTATTTATTTGACAGACACAGCGAGAGAGGGAGAAGCAGGCTTCCCGTCGAGCAGGGAGCCCGATGCGGGGCTCGATCCCAGGACCCTGGGATCATGACCTGAGCCGAAGGCAGACGCTTAACGACTGAGCCACTCAGGTGCCCCTCCCCTGCTGTTCTTAAACCAAATCATCTCCAACAGCAGTATTGGGAACATTATTTGTTAGTTCTAAGTCTCTTCTTTGATGGTCTAAGGTGGAAATTTCTCTCTGGTTTCAGTATAGAAGAAATAAGCTAAATCAACTGATCTACTTTGCTCTCATGGATCCTCTGACTTTTTGGGGGTCACGAGTACAAAGAAGTTTAAAGTCAAGTTTGTGGCCCTCTTCTGGTCCCTCATGGCTTCATCTTATTTTTCTATACTTATTTTTTTATCTGGCCTCATTTTTGATTTTTATTTTACCTTATGGTATTTAATTTTATTTATTTGAGAGAGAGCAAGAGCAAGAGCATGGAGGGGGCGCAGAGAGGGAGGGAGAAGCATACGCTCTGCTGAGCAGGGACCCTGGGATCATGGATCATGACCTGAGCCGAAGGCAGATGCTTAACCGACTGAGTTACTCAGGCACCCTTACCTTATGTTATTTAAACATACTGCATAGTATGCATTTTTATAAGCTTCTGTAAATCCTTTTGTCACTAGTAAGGGTATAAATAGTAAAAACTAAACACATGGATCCATCCTGTTCTATTCATATCGCCTCCTGCTTTGCTGGTCTCTTTGTCTCTGAGGCTTAAAACTTGGAGTTCTTTTGAGTCCTCTCCATCTCTCCTTCCTTGAAGCTGGTCAGTCTGCAGAACTTGTTCAGTTGTGCTCCTATAGTATCACACACTGGGGGGAAAAAGGGAACTGTGGTCATCTGTCCGGGAAATTTAGGATAGTATTTGAAGAGATGATCTTGCACCCTCCAGATCTCTGACCGTTTGGTGAATTCAGTCTCCCCCCGCCCTGCCCCCGCCATCTATTCTTTACTGTCTTATGAATATTTTACCTGGATTAACTCTTTACCCGTTTACTGGACAATTCCTAGAATTATCTTGTAAACGACTTTGTCGTCAGACCAGCAGTTCTCAAACTTGAGCATGCATCAGACTCCCCAGAAGGACTTGTTAAAACATAGATTCCTGGGCGCCACTTTCAGAGTCTCTGATTCTGTAGGTCTGGGGCGGGCCTGAGAATGTGCATTTCTTTTTTTTTTTAAGATTTTATTTATTTGACGGAGATACAGCGAGAGAGAGAGAGGGAGAGAGAGAGAGCGCGCGCACGCACAAGCAGGGGGAGTGGGAGAGGGAGAAGCAGACTCCCCGCTAAGCAGGGAGCCCGACGCGGGGCTCCATCCCAGGATCCTGGCATCATGACCTGAGCCGAAGGCAGATGCTTAATAACTGAGCCACCCAGGTGCCCCTGAGAATGTGCATTTCTGACATGGCACGTGCTGAGGCTGCTGCCCTGGGGACCATTGCTCTTGATCACTCTCTCCTCATGGAACCTACGTGCTTCTCCCTGGGTACAGTGCTCTTTGACGTCTTCTCAAAATCTTCACTGGCCCTTCATCGTGTGCTTGATCTATTTCCACATTTCAAATGTCCTAACTAGTACTCAAGGGCCGGAAAAATAATTTAAATGCCACTGGTCTCTTTCATTCTGCACTGTTTCTCCTTAGTCATTCAATACTCTTGCTGTCCTCATCTGTGGCTTAATGGTCAGCTCCTTCTCCAGAGCTCTGCTCCAGCGACATCCACTTCATGAAGATCTGCCTGATCTAGTCCCAGTTTTAAGTGAGAGCTAGCCCTCTTTTATTCTTCTAGTGTTTAGAGCATTATGCCCTTATTTCTTAGCATGGTTCTCTTGTCTCATCGATTGAATTTAACAACCTCTGAAACAAGGAGCAAGGACTCTCAATCTGTAGTACATGCTTTTTACCCGGAAGGTCTTCTTTAAAATTTGGCTACTCACATGGAGATTTTGGGGGGTGAGGGCACAGAGAATGAATGTTGTTATGAAACATTTGCAGAATTCCCCTGGGATCACATTTCTTCTAAAGCAAAAATAACATTGCCCATTTTCATTAATACAAATAAAATATTTCACAAAATGGATAACAAGCAACTAAGGAAAAAAGACCCCATACTAACTCATCATGCCATGGGATTTCAACTGAACAGTAATTTTTGTCTCCTCTTGATTATTGCCAAGGTTTATTAATTAAATATTATAGCCAGTTTATGGACCAAATTATATAGATGACAACCTATCATAGAAGTACGCCATACTTTTGCCAACTTGTCGATAATAAAATGTTCTGTTTTGATACAGAAAGATGACCGTATTAAGATAGAATGGCCATGAAATACTTTTGTAGTATTTTTATAGGGGTTGCCTGTATAAAGGAATTTTCTGTCAAATGTATTTAGAAAATTCTAGATTAAATGATGTTAAGTTTTATTGAACTCCAGGACTCCCCAGAGTCCATAATGTGCTAATGTATTTTAGGAATCTTTAAAAGAGAGCATACAGTGTTGAGCGTTTTTTTTTTTTTTCAAAATTGATTTTATTTTAATTTTATTACATTTTTAATCTGCTTAGTCGCTCGGTGATAAGTCCGCTTGCATCACTGGGAACCTAGGCACAAAACTCCCGTGTAAATGTTTGGAAAAAAGTTGCCATTGCAATGGCCCAAATTCAATGAACTGGTAACACTAAGCATTTGATATGCACACACCTCTACACGGTGATGAAAGCAATGCTGAGGGTGACAACTCCCGAGTTCACACTTACTGGATTTCCTGTGATCTCTGATTCCTCCAAGCCACTGGGCATGTGTTTATCGAGGATGGAGGAGGGAGGTTGCTAGACAAAAGATCCAGCTGGCTACTTCATTTGGCTGCAATTGGCTCTTGCTGCCAATATAGGATTCTGCTCAACCTCACTGCTTGTGCAGGGTACAGATCCTCAACAGAGTTCCTTTTACAGGTCTCTCTGGAATATGCTGGGTTCAGATGTGTCGACAGCAATTTAAAGCCAATTAGTAAGGCTACTGGTAATAAAAGGTCACATCAAGGAGCTGGGAAATCAAGGGTTTCACTGCCATGATTCGTGAGGCTGTGAGGGTTGTTCCTGACATTTGCATTCCTTTGGGGAGTAGGGACAGTGGGGTGGTGGCTGTGTGGCTTGGTATTAATAGAGTAACACATGTCCCTAGCCAGCCTTTCCCTCCTGGTTTTCTAGATGATGATCAACTCTACGCGTCATCGGATTCCATCTGTTCTCCAGCTGTCCGTGAGAAGAGACCTGCTTTTGCACACTTTGTGAGCATTTGATTACAAGGGCAGTGGCAGAAGTCGAATCTCTGATGTCTTTACCTCCAGCCACCCATCTTGGCAGCGTTTTCTATCTTAGTAAAGTCTTTTCTTCTTTCAGTTGATCAAGGCACTTTTAGATGTTGACTTCTATTTTGGATCTGGGAGCTGTTTTTTTATCCATTGTCTTAAAATGCAGTGTAGTAAAATACTTTTATGGTTGGAGTACCCAGGAAATGGTATCTCTTTCCAAGAATGTTGCCCCACATTTTTGCTAACTTATTATTCTATATCCTCTTATTAATCTTTTTTATTTTATTTATTTATTTGACAGAGACAGACACAGCGAGAGAGGGAACACAAGCAGGGGAGTGGGAGAGGGAGAAGCAGGCTTCCCGCCGAGCGGGGAGCCCGATGTGGGGCTTGATCCCAGGACCCTGAGATCATGACCTGAGCTGAAGGCAGACGCTTAATGACTGAGCCACCCAGGCACCCCATATCCTCTTATTAATCTTGTACTTTGCTTGATTCAGAGGTTTCTGAATGCTTTAGTGCCCAGGTGATGGTGATTATTAATCACTGGGCGAAGAGGCATTTATAACTATTCTGACTTGATATGAGGTCCTCTTTCATTTATGTTCTAACCGCTTTTCTGTACTGTTGGGGTATACTGTCTGATTTTTTTTTTTTTTAAGCCTTTTTAGGAGTAAGTGTTGCGAGTGCTCACCTTGGTCTTCTATCAAACAGGAACAAACATTCATGAGATCTGCTTTTAAATCCATCTCCCAGCCACAGTCTGGGTTTTAAAATTACCCAAGTAGGGATTAAAGAAGATCCATCAGATGCTTATTTTCTTGTTAGATCTTTATAAGTTTTGAATGACCTATTTAATGTCAACGTATCTTGGGATCTTGTGGACTTTTATCCCAGTATCCTAGGATTCAGTTGGTTACCCGTCCTTCTTTGGGGTGCTTCACTTTGCAGCCTGACAACTAACTCCAAAGTAGACCCGACTCTCACTCTGTTCCCTAGTGAAGATAAATAACAGATGGGCATCGACAACTGAAGGTGTGAACCTGTCAAGGCATGGCTAATATTTTCATGATATACAGGTGAAGGGGGAGAGGACAGTGAAAAGCAGAGTAACTCTCGAGGTGCAGGAAGAGCCACCCTGTAAGAGGACATCTCTCTTACTGCTGCAGTAAAGGTGGGTCGAGGAAGCCATGAGGGAAAAACCCCAAGCTGGGGACACCGGAAGCTCCTTTCTCTCTTCCATATTCTCTAAGATCTGCTGTGTGAGGGTAAGAAGTCGATGAGCTCTGCTTCTCTTATAGCTTTCTGAAGAACCAAAAAACCCAACCAAACAAAAACACGCCAAGAAAAACCACTCGAGAGAAGCTCCTTCCCACTGGACCTGCAGGTGGTGGTTATCGATCATGATCACTGTTGCGTCTTTCCTGGGAGAGCCTCCATCTTGCTCTGTTTTCTCTGGTTTTCCTGAAGGAGATGGCGATACTGTCCAGACCTCTTCCTGAGTAAGAGGTGTTCCTCGAGGCGGAGGGGAACACGGGACAGCCATTGTGGAGAAACTTCTAGGAACTTGTTGGGGCAGGTGAGGTTCTTTAAAACTTAAAGTGGCCGAGTGAGCCACTCGCTCTCTGGAAACTTGGGTCCTAACCACCCAACTGAGATATTCTGCTCTGCTGATGTCGTGTGGTACGGAAACCGTCGTCTTCTGGCTGAAAACAATACTAAAGAAAGTCAGCCTCATGGGGGGAGAGGGAGAATGGGAGGAATGTCCCTGGCCAGGAGGCCGGAGGTGCCCCAGGAAGCGGGTTCCTCTGAATAGTTAAATGGCTGCCTCTCAACTTGCACAATGTCACATTGAATTTGAAACAGGGAACTTTTTATATTTTTCCCCTGATTGTGCTGGCACCTGGCAGATGCCTATTTACCACAGGCATCAATACACATAGTAATCAAAGGAAATCAGAGGCACAGATTAGCAACAGCTGCAAGTCATTAGTGACAGACACGGGAAAGCACAATTCTGCACCCAACTTTGAAATAACCAATATGAGTATTTCAGAGCACGAGGGTTACCGCAGGGCACTTGCTAACAGGAGAGCGGCCAAACAATAGCTGGGCTTGTCTCTCAAGAGAGTCCTCGAGACAGCACCACGCACTCCATATTAGAAACCAATCAATCACACGGTATTGGTCCATGGGGTGTCAACCCTTCTCCGCATATCTGTGTGCATCTTCTGATCAAAGCGTGTCGTAACTGAGAAATAACCTCTGGCTGGTGAGAAGATTTGTTCTCTCTGATCATAATTTTAGTGCTGGGAGTTTGCGTGTATTCCTGAGGACTTAATTATATCATTGACCGAGTTGGAAAGGGGCATCTCGATGGGAAAATAAGACCTTTCCCTTTTCAATTGAATTGTATTTTTTTCCACATTTCTATTTGAAAATCAGCTCTGTTGGATAGCCATTCTCTTGCTAGTTACATATTTTCACTGGCAGCACTAACCTTAGCCTACTCCAGAAAATACTATTCAATTTTTAGCTTTTCCCTAATCAATTCATTCAGTGCCTCGGTGGAATATAAGTTGGTCATTTAAAAATTTCTAGCTGTTGCCTGATATGTCCCAAAACAAATTTAGCTAGCATGGGTTTCTATTTTAGACCATCTCTGGAAATGCAGATTTACTGTACCACTGGGTAATGGTTTAGAGATAAACAGACACAGTGAGTTGCTGTCTGATTAGCAGGACTGGGCAAAATTTAGCATTATACACACACACACACACACACACACACACACACACACATTGCAATAATTGGACCATTGGACCGGAGGATGTAGATTAAATTGGTCTCATCACCACATGTGGTCTCTTCTCTCCCACTTGATATTAAGGTTGGATTATTCTTTTCTGTTTAGAAATCTCTCCTTCCTCCCGATCTCCCGCCCCAAAAATATCTTCTGAAGGTTTTTCTAAAAATTCTTATAATAAGTAACTTGTTTTGGAGATTAGGATAAGGAAGGGAGAAAAATGCCGCCTTTTATCTACTTCAGAGCCAGCTACGAAGTATCAGCTCTTTAATAACAAGCAATATGCTGTTATTTTAGAAGAAAGCCCCCAGGGAACGTGAGTTCTAAGGCGCACACCGCACATCATAGGCATTGAGATGCATATTCTCGTCTTATGTGTTGTTTTTTAAACCTTTGGAGGCGAGAAATTATTTCATACCTGATTAAGTACCCATGATCTGTAGGCTGAGGGAGATGTGGTTTCTTGGGGTCATTTTATAAGGAAGCAAAGACATGCATCGTTGTATTTACTAGTTAATTCACATATTTATTGAAAGTCCACTGTGTCTCAGGGGAATGCTTAGGCACTGTGGATACTGCATCAACATGAACGAGTGACTTGTACTCCATCCATGATGGGGATATGGACTCCTTATGTTTGAGGTGGTGGTTTGGCTACAATTGTTCTTGCATGCATTTGCTTTTTCCTTCATCCCGCCCTCCTTCCTTCTCTCTTCTCCCTTCCCTCTTCTGCCTCCCCCTTTCGTTCCTTCTCCCTTATGGTTTAGACCTTAGAGGGACGAAGCATTGTTACCCAGAATTCTCTAAGTCAATAGAATAATGCATTTTTTGAGAATTAATATTACAGTAAAGCTACTGTAACAAAGCCCCACATTTCAACGGTTTAATGCAATACAAGCCTATTTCTTGCTCATGTAACAATCTAATGACGGTATTCCTAATTGGTGGGAGGCTTTCCTCCATGCTGTGACTCTAGGAGTCTGGGTCCTTCCATTTTGTGACCCTGTCTGCTTTGGAATCTTCTGCTTCCAGCTGGTGGGAAAGGAGACAGCGGGTGAATGGGGGCATAGCCATTTCCTCACCCGTTTGGTCTGAAATGGGCAAACATCACTTCTGCTCGTGTACTGTGGGGAGAGCTGCCTACATGGCCCCACTAGATGAGATTCTGAGTCTGGGGCTGCCGAGACATCCACGGTGACCCTTCTGTACCATGGAAGTGGAAGGACAGGTATAAGTCGACACGATTAGGTGTCAGGCACCATGCCAATTTCTGGAGATAAAAGATGGGTAAAGCCATCATCTTTTAAGGTGGTGGGAACCACAGAGATAACCCACCTAATCACACATGACAGCCGAGTACTAAAGTCATATGTGAGCACAGATGAGGGGACAAATGCCCCAGCAAGCAGAGCCTCAAAGGTCTCCATCTGGCAGAGGAGAGGAAGGAGAGCATCAGCCCTGAGCAAAGGCATGGAGGAGAGGAGATGCCCAATATGTCCAGGCAGTGGTGAGCTCCTGCCTGTGGCAGGTGCCCAGCGATGTGGGGGGTGAGGGTGGGTATAACTGGACCAGAGCAGAGAGGGCACTGGGGGCCATGCCTTTTGCAGGAAGCACTAGAGAAGGAATGTGAATGTGAGCTGTGTGCTCAAGGCTTCAGACACAGGTCTTCTGACCCCACTCCTTCCTGAAGCCCGTATTGCTTGGGTATTTCACTACCTGTGTGCAGGGAAACTGATCTGTAGGACTTAAAGTCCTGTGTGACTTTTTGAGATGAAAAGTGTTTGGTTTCTAAGAAAGGAAAAGCTACCCTTGGCATCTTTGTTCCTTACTGGGAAGGAATGTATCCGCTTATGAAAGAGGCACGTTAAATTGTATGAATCCCCCCATCTGACTTCAAGGTAGACATTTCATCACGTATTTGAGGTCCTTTCCCTTTCTACCAATACTTGTAGTTGCGGATATGAGAGAGAGTTTGGATTGCAGGTACAAAAAGAGGCTTGTCTCAGCTGTTACAGGTGGAAAGCACCTTGTACCATGCTGTGAAGCTGGGCTTAGGGGACATTCCAAAGAACTGGGCCCCTAGGGGTTGAACGTAGGAGGCCAGCTGTAAGACACACATGCATTGCTTTTCCCAAAACCTTTCATAACTGGAATCAACGGGCTGGAAGAGACCACAAGATTAACTTATCATGTAACACTGTTAAATTCAAAGTGAATATTTGCTTTCCTTTTTCTTTAAGTGGTCTCAAGCTAGTTAGCAAATGTATCGCCACCTTCTATGCCCCCTCATAAATGAAGGGAGACTGGCATAGGGAAGTAAATTACTAAGCTTTATTTATTAATCTACTATTTAATGAACTACTCTTGAAAAATCAAGACTTGGAGACTTGGAGTGGAGAGCTAGAAATATGGGTAAACTGAGGTTTCTGCCAATGTCTAATAAGATGAGGCTGTATATAAATCTAACACCATCATGAATGTATTGAGTTCCATAAGGAACTGAATGGACAGGAGGGAGAAAGAATTTGTTTCTGGAGGAAACCAGGGAAGGCTGAAAGGAGTAGGTACCTTGAGAACTGGGTCTGAATATTCTAGGTGGAGGGAGGTTAATCTAGAAAGACAGGGAAGCTGGAACAGAGACATGGGGACGAGTAAGTGTGGGGAGCATTTGGGGGTCAGGGAGTCTCCAGCCAGCTGACGATGGGGCTGCCAGCCATGGGGGTGGGGAGATGGGTGGAGGGGAGAGGAAAGAAGGGTCAGGGATGTTCACATTGGGAACAGCCTTTTTAGGACCTGTTACATGCTCAGGGAGCTTGGATCTAAAATGGGAAGGGTCTACTTCTAAGCTTTCAGGCAGAGAAGGTATTACTCAGATTTTCTGGACAAAGACCCTGAAGCTTAGAAGTGACCAGAGATCAGCCTGAGGTTACATAGCCGGTTTTTGCATGAGGGAAAAGGGGTTCAGGAGCTCTGAACCCTGGCTTTCTGCATGATACCAGGTCGGAGAGATGGTCTGAGGACATGAGCCTTTGGCTTTGTACACAAGACAGCACATTTCTCCAAGTGGAGAGTCAGCCAATTGTGAACACACCTTGGGCTCTTTGAGAAAGATGTGGCACCCCCCCCCCACTTGGGCCAACCAAACCCCTACCTTGCTACCTGAAGCTTTGGCTTCTGTCCCCCCCACCCACCCACCCAATGCTCATTACTTTGGGAGTCAGAGAAAGTACCATGGATTAGAAGAACTTTCTAAAACATAAAGACGAGTGACTATCAGAAAAGAGCTTTTGAGAGAATGAAGAGACAAAACTTACTATAGCTTAATGGATGTCTTGTCCAGTTGGCTTTGTGTGTGTGTGTTTACTGTAAAATACAGGATAGAGAATATGCCAGATTTCCTTTTTAGAACTTGGTAAAAAAAAAATTATAGCAGATGAACATTAGGCAAAATCAGAGGGGGATTTTGCTCACATACGAAAGTTTACAAGAAATCTAGTTGAGTCTGGTTCCAGTATTTGCTGAAGTTTGTGGCTGTGTCAACAAAGATGGGTTAAAGTAAGCATATTTTAGATCCTAAACAGAGCAGTCTCATAGTCTGGAATAGAGAGTAGCTTTAAAATGTTTTAAAATGGGTTTCCTTTTCTCTCCTTCCAGCTGCGCCTAGTGCTAGGGGAAGATGAACTGGCATGTTCTTTGTTACATAGCAGCCTACCCACCCAGGGGAGCGAGGCACGTTAGAGTTTTCAAAACCCAAGTCCTTTCAATCAACTGATAGTGGAGTTGGGGAAGATGGTTTGGGAGAAGGTGCATAACCGTTCAGGGTGGGGTTGCAACACCCGGGACATTTTACCACGTTCTCCATAACAGGACTCATGGGCTCATTGAGAAAACCGGCCCCAAACAATGGAGCAGCCACTGAAATATGTTCTTACTGGCATTTGCCCTACGTCTTTTGGCTTGTTTTGGTTGCTGCTATGTCTTGGCTGTGGTTGTGGTTTGAGTGGTGTGGAGAAGGGCATTCCTTCCAGGTGAACGTCTTAGGTTTACTTCCGAACTTTTGTGATTTTACTTAAAACTCTCAGATCAGCATTGTCTTTATGCATTTGATTAGCCTCTAGTGCACCGAGGACAGAGTGATCCTTTGGTGATCCAATATTTGTCATTCATCTCTTTTGTCCCTGATGCAAGTTCAGTTTTTTAAAGACCTTGGGAAGTTTGATCTTCTCTTTATAAAATGCTCTGTAGGTTTTGTGCTTCATAATTATTGTAATATGAACTTTTTAAAGATTTTATTTGTCAGAGAGAGAGAGAGAGAGAGAGAGAAGGAGAGAGAGTGTGTGGCAGGCAGAGGGAGAAGCAGGCTCCCTGCTGAGCAAGGAGCCTGACGCAGGACTCCATCCCAGGACCCTGGGATCATGACCCGAGCCAAAGGCAGATGCCCAACTGACTGAGCCACCCAGGTGTCCTGGTAATAATGAACTTTTTTATGAACCTAAATCTAATACTGAAGTTTTCCTGAAAAATTTTTTTTGGTACGTTTACTTTCTTCGTTTTTATGGCTTAAATTAGGGGATTTGGCAAAAACATTAACTTTCCAAATCTTTCTGGTTCCATAAGAACAAAGCCTATGTTAAAAAAAAAAAACCAAAAAAACCTCTTTTGAGTATAGCTAACACTCAATGTTAGTTTCAGGTGTATAACCTAGCGAGGGGACAACTCTATTTATGCTATGCTCACCGCAAGTGTCCCCACACAATGCTATTACAGTACACTTGACCATGTTCCCTATGCCCTACCTTTCATCCCCATGACTTATTCATTCCATAAGTGGAAGTTTGCACCTCCCACTCCCCCTCATCCATTTTGCCCATCCCTTTGCCCTGCAACTATCCATTTATTCTCTATATTTATTGGTCTGATTCAGCTTTTTGTTTATTTGTTAGAACAAAGCCTGCATTTTGAAGGTGAAGGCTTTTTAAATAGCTTTAATATTAGGAAAACTTGTTAATATTAACACAAAAGTTAACATAATAACTTACTGTTTAAAGTTGTAATATTTTCCAAGTGCTCCCCTGTCTCTGTCCTCTGCAGGAAAAGGGGCTGGGTCTAGAGGATGTCAGAAATTTGTCCAGTGTCTGTAGAGAGCCTGGGGTGTGGGGTCCACTTTATATGTGGATGTTTTTCAGTAAATAGGTATTTTTCTCTTTTATGATTTTCTTAACATTTTCTTTTCTCTAGCTTTATTGTAAGAATACAGTATATAATACAGGACATACAAAATATGTGTTAATTGACTCTTCTTAGGAAGCCTTCTGGTCAACAGCAGGCTATTAATAAAGTTATACGTGGATCTTTGGGGGGGAGGAGGGGCCGGTGCCCCTAACCCCTGCCTTGTTTGAGGGTCAACTGTAATTGTTAAATATTGCTGAATAAATATGTTTTCTCATTTAAGAATCATAGCTACTTTATGAGGCTGGGGATATAAAGTTGATTCTCCTTATTCACGGTAGTTATATTCTATAAAGTCATTGTGAACATTGAGTTAGTGAATGCCACTATTGCCACTAAGGCAAATACAGGGTTAAGTCCCCAGGAGGATCTGCTCACAAAATTTCCATCAACTGATCAATACATAACCTTATTTTATGTGTGTTTGTTTAAACATACCTCATTTAATATAGATTGTGGACTCATTAACATTGAACTGATGGCCAAAATCACTACAGCTCATGCCTGAGTGAAGCTTATCCAACACATATTTAAGACCTATCCCGGCCTTCTTGCACTAGAGCACTAGACAGAAGGTCAGCACTACACTTGGGCCTTTTATTTTATTTTATTTTTTTTAGAAAAAAATTATATTTTAGGCACAAAGGATACAAAATTACTTAGGTATTTTGATTATGCTCACTGTCACTGCTACTTGAAAAAGTCTGGATTGCAGTGATCTTTTTTTTTTCCATTGGTGGAATTACACATAAATTTTATTTTATTAACATATCATGTATTATTTGTTTCCGGGGTACAGGTCTGTGATTCATCGGTCTTACACGATTCACAGCGCTCACCACAGCACATACCCTCCCCAGTGTCCATCACCCAGCCACCCCATCCCTCCCACCCACCATCCACTCCAGCAACCCTCAGTTTGTTTCCTGAGATTAAGAGTCTCTTATGGTTTGTCTCCCTCTCTGGTTTCATCTTGTTTCATTTTTCCCTCCCTTCCCCTATGATCCTCTGCCTTCTTTCTCAAATTCCTCATATCAGTGAGATTATATGATAATTGTCTTTCTCTGATTGACTTATTTCACTTAGCATAATACCCTCTAGTTCCATCCATGTTGTTGCAAATGGCAAGATTTCATTTTTTCTGATGGCTGAGTAATATTCCATTGTGTATATATATACCACATCTTCTTTATCCATTCATCTGTTGATGGACATCTAGGCTCTTTCCATAGTTTGGCTATTGTGGACATTGCTGCTATAAACACTGGGGTGTACGTGTCGGGGGCCATTTTAAACAGTGAAATCATCAACAAAAAGTACAAACAATGTGGGAAAGGTGGCAATAAGCAGACCTGGAAGAGGACCCTTGTTCACAATATGAGGGCCGAAACCAAAAGGCAGAGTGTCCTTGTTGACCAGCAGCAGGTAACACGCACGTTAGGATTGTTTGCCAATCTGTCCATGGGCATGAAGGACTGTGAAGGCACCATGGATAGTGATTCAGGGGTTAGAAATACTAGCAAGTAGGTGAGTTCGCAAGTATGGAATCCCTGAGTTAACGAGGATTCACTGTATGGGTACATCCTTTTTGTGTATTTGGAAACTCCAGAAAGAAACTCCAAGTTCAGAAAGAATTGTCTTCAGTCATCCAAGTGGAACCGAAACCTGGGTCTTCTGACTCCCGGGTCAGTGTTCATTCCACCACCCTGGGCTGCCTCCTGGGGAAATAGAGGGGAAACCTATGACTGGTCTCATTAGCACATAGAAAGTGCCTTTTTTTTTTTTTTTTGAACAATGTGTGGTATCTGCGCTTAAAGTTATCAAGCTTTATAATCTGAAATGACTCATGGAAAACTTGGAAAATTGTCTGTTATGTAATTTGTAATGTTTTTTCTTTATACCAAAAACCTAAATAATCACTGAAATCTTATCCTGTGTCTGTAAAAGGAAAGATAACTAGGGTTTCGTCTTCCCACATATCAATTGCAATAGTGCACATGGGATCATCACAGTTCATGGCTTCGCTCTTACTCCGAGGACAGCGAGTCCATGCTTGTTTCGCACAAGCTTCCAGGAGTGGGAGTAGGCTGGGAAAAGATGAAGATGGGTCACTGGCTTCAAAAATATCTTGAGGGTTATTCTGTGTCGGTTTGGTGCCTTCATCCTTGACAGATGCCAGCTAATTCAGGGTACTCAGCTCTAAGTAGAAAAATCAAAACTGGCCAGATTAAGGCTTTAATTTTAGATACGTAATACGGAGAGGACTTAAAATACAGCTATGTATTCTAATGTCGGGAACGGGAAGAAAATAACTTGCACATTATTAATTTTATGACACTTCCAATGTTTTCAGAAAACCTTTCCCAGTTGTGTTCTATAGGACATTAGTATTCCATGAAATCTTAAGACACTATGTTAAAAAAAAAAAAAGCCTTTAAGGTCAAGTGAGTTTGGGAAATACTAGTTTAAATGAGTTTAACCAAGGTTTCTTTGTTTTTTTTTTTTTTTAAACTAAAGTGTAGGAGTGTTCTAGCCTATGTACTGTAGGCTTGTCAGAGCGCTAATAAGCTTGCATGTGTGATCATGGTCTCAGGACATCTACCTGTGGAACAGCCAGCAATGTCCCCAGTTCTGTAGATCATGGTTTGGAAAATGCTGTTGTGAGGTATAATGTACAAATTCCAGGGGAGGTGCGAGAGGAGAAGGTTAAGATTTTCATCCTGCTGAGGGAGATGGAAAAGTCCCGTGAGATTGATGACTTTCCCTCCCTTACATGGCGGTAGAGTCCTAGCCTGTGAAATTAGATCTCTACTAGCAATTTGTGGCGGAGAGGGAGCATCTACCTGCCCCAGGGGGAAGGGAATGAAGTTTCCTTATGGTCATGTAGTGCACAGTGGGCCAACTCAGTGAGTCTTCCTGAACCCAGGGGGGAATCCGTGGAGGCTGTGGGAAGGATGTTCTTCACAGCCAAGGGTCAGGCCAGGATTCCTAGAAGTGCAGGGCTTATAGTGGGGTGAATGGTCTCCCCTGTTCCTCTCCCACTCCTGCATCTGCTTGGAACCTGCAAATGTGACCTTACCTGCAAATAGTGTTTGCAGGTGTATTAAGTTAAGCATCTCAAGATGAGATCACCTTAGGTTATCTGGGAGGGCACTAAATCCGATGATAAGCATCCTTAGAAAAGGCAGAGGGAGATTTGAGACTCAGAAGACCACAAGCCAAGGAACTCCTGGAGGGATCAGAAGTTGGAAGAGGCAAGGAGAGCCTCTTCCCTGGAGTCTTTGTCTCGAGTGCAGCCCTGCTGACCTCTTGCTTTCAGACCTCTGGCTTCCAGAACTGTGAGGGAATAAACACCTGTTGTTTTAAGCCACCATGTTTGTGGTTCTGCGTTATGGCAGCCTCAGGAAATGAATACAGGGCTGCAGGTGAGGAGAGATGGAAACTGACAAAGAAGTAGGTAAAGTTAGAAGAAGATGAGAGCTGCTAAGTTCACATGGCAGGGGTCAGCCCGGAGAGTCCTCTGGAAAGTGGAGCTTTCAAGAGCTTTCGTGTGGCACATGGAGGTCACACTGGTGCAACCAGCAAGCTCACAGCCAGGTGCTGTGGCAGAATTAGAGGAATGGTGTCTGTGGGTTGCTTGGACAGCGTGGCCACCACAGGAGGACAAGGAGGATGTTCTGCCTGGCTGAGGGTTTGAACAGGGTATCACTTGGGGGGGGCGGGGTTAGCAATGCAAGATGGCTTGGCAAAGGAATAAAGTAAATTTCCTCTGCCTTGGAGAGATCACTGGTGTTGGTGGTCTTGTGGATGGATTTCAGAGTGGAGTCAGCCCACAGCTAGCATGGCCCTTGACTACGGCTGGGTCCCGCACCCCTCAGGCCTATAGAGAGCATCCCCAGGACATCACAATGTGAGTTTTGGGGACCTGTGCCCTAATTAAAAGACTTTATACATGTTTTGCCATTACAAAGCGAACAGAAAAATTACTAAGAAATGAAAAAGTTGTACTATTTTTATCTTCTAAGGAAATGACACATTATTCCCATGGGAATAATTCCATTGCCTTTGAAAAAGCCCTGATGATAAACCCTTCGGTTGAGAAAAACAAGACTTCCTGGGCACATTGAGGAGGAGTCAGGGGGGACAAAGACAGTACTTTCTTGTTCTGCGTAGTAGAGTAAAACCGAGGGGGCTAGGGTCTGTGAATGGGGAGGGAATGAAGCGAGGTGGGTAGTGTCAGCAGGAGCTCCCAAGAATGTGGAGGGAAGCTGGGTGTGGCCTGAGGTGGAATATGGCTCCTGAAAAATTTACTTTAGTCAAGAATGGCCAATACATGTCTACCTTTGATACTAAAAGGAAGCCCTTTCCTGCTCTGGGCTGTTGTACATTGCACTCCAGCTGTCAGCAGAAATCTACACACATGCTCTTGTTAGAGACGTTTCAGGAAATGTGGGAAAACTACGGTGTCCATTGTGTGTTGAGGGGGAATATAACTGGGGGGGGGGGTCCTACCTGTCACAGATACTGGGAATGGAGGAGCAGGGATGGTAGGCTGTGGAGTGGACTGACTCCCGGGAGGCAGGGCCAGATCTAGATCTGAGGGACGCTCTAGATCTCCTGCTGTGTGTGGCCTGGAACCTTTGTTTTATCTACTAAAGCAGGACTTATCCCAGAAGAATGGGGGGGCGGTCATTCAGACTGGAGGTAGCTGGGCATCTGAGTAAAATCAGATGTGCTCAGGATTTGGGGCTGAGTCGGTAAGGTTTGGGTATGCCGCATTACTATGTAAACAGCTGCCTTAATTATTGTATGTTGTTAAACTCAATATAATAACTCTTTGGTAAAGCATTTGTCCTATATTCAGAACACCCCCCAAAGGATGAGTATATGTTGTTGTATGGGGGTGGGCGGTAAGGTGGATACCAAAAGACGGGGGAAAATGGAGGAAAACTACGTCGACCAGAAAAGGCCCTAAGACCACTGACTGGTGGTGCACAAACGTGATTCTCCTTGAACAAGGAGAGCCGAGAAATGGGCCAGCAGAATCACAAAGCTATTGGGGGTGGGGAGGGGAATTAGTATAGGTGACCACAGAAGGAACAGAACGTTGCAAGCTAGGAACATGCCGTTCAGCACTGCGATGTGAAGTCACCTTGAGAATGGGGAAGTGACTGTTGGAATCTACTTGGTAAAAACTAACAAAAGTGGGACTTGATGCTAAATGTGTTTATTCTGTCAGATTATCAGGCTTATTCTTTTCGGATATGGAAAGATTTTGAATATTCAGTGATAGGTAAGAGTGAAACATCATTCAAGACTTCACCCCAGGCTGTCAGATTTGTGAGCATAATTTAACGGGACATCAAATGTTATTATTCTAACCATCATAATGACCTGGGTTGGTGGCGGGGGGGAATCCTGTTTGCTTATCAGGGACCCTTGACTTTCCTGTGATATCTTCCCATTGGGATTAGATGGATGTCTGCTTTCTGACTCCTTCGGAGGCTTGATTGAGGATTAGATCACTCAGTCCCAACTGGCCATTTCTCTCGGAGGATGGGCAAATCAGTGCTAATTGATACTTTTTATATTTAATTACACTTAATTTCTTCTGTCTGGGTGCCCTGAAACCGAGAAGAGGAAAACAGTGCTCTACATGCAAATCTTCTAACATAAACATTTCTTAACCTCATTTGCTGCAGGATTAGTCCAAATATAGAATCCTTAAGATAAAAGCTGCCTACACTGGTTTCTTATCTGTATTTCCATCCTGTCTCTGGAGTCCCTCTTTCTGGAAACCGTCTCTGTGATGGGAATTTGCTTATTCTCTATTTCCCTAACACTCAACTCTTCCATATTTAGTATTATAATCATTTCCGTCCTTTTGTTAGCTTGCCTAAGCTAATTCCATAATCCGCAGGTCTATTTCTCTGCCTTCGAACCACCAGACATGGGGCTCTGGTCACAGTGCTCTTCCCAATGGTTTTAATGGCATCACCCCTCCTTCAAAGCCTTGATACTTCCCACATCCTTCTGGATACAGCTCCTGACCCAGTCCCAACTCACGCTTCCAGATTTTCTCCCAAGTCCTCAGGACTTAACACCTGCTTGCTTCTCTCCTTCCCTTTGCTAGTGTGAGTGCTGCGTCCTCGTCTGGACACTCTCCTCACCTCTTGTTCCTCCCCTCTACTCTTTTTTTCTTTTTTTAAGATTTTATTTGACAGAGCAGGAACACAAGCAGGGGGAGTGGGAGAGGGAGAAGCAGGCTTTCCGCCGAGCAGGGAGCCCGATGCGGGGCTCGATCCCAGGACCCTGGGATCACGACCCGAGCAGAAGGCGGATGCTTAGCGACTGAGCCACCCAGGCGCCCCGTCTCCCCTCTACTCTTGAGGACCGTTTCACACAATAAATTTCTTGCATATCTAATCCTGTCTTGGTGTCTGGTTTTAGAAAGATCCAAAATGGCATGAAAGGGTTTCCAGCCTCTGCTCATACTTACCAGACTCTTAGATCCTTGGTTTGACCTTTGACTGCTTATTTCTTGGTGAGTTCCTTTAGAGACTTGCCTTTCTTGCCAGTGGACCCTCGGGTAGGGTCATTCTGGTCTGGTCCTTCCTGACAGATGTCCTAACTATGAATCTTCGAGTTTGGATTGAGTTTTCCCTCTTTAGAAGGACACATAGTTCTTTTCTGCAAATTGTCTTGTCCCATCCATGGAACTCAGGGGAGTTCCATCACTCAAGGGGAGAGAGATTTTCTGTGCCTGTTTTTTTAACATGTGTCCTGTTCCATCCTTTTCTCCAGAGTGAGGAAATGCCTATTACCCTTAGAGTTTGAAATCCAAGGCAGAAACTGTTTGTTATTTAAAAAGCATTTGCTCCCAGTGAGCATTTCTACCCCTGGACTTAATAGAGGCTCATCTGGTTCTAGACATCTCTTCAGTGAACACCTTTTCCAAATATTTCTTTTTCACTATATCGTAAACTTTTTAAAAAAATTATAAGCTTCCTGAGAGCTGCTGCTTGTGTTTCAGATTGCTCATTTGTAGTATTGAGGGCTAGATTAAGTTATTTATTTTTTTAGAGAGAGGAAGAAAGAACACTTTTTTAGAGTGTGTGCAAGCAGGGGAGGGTGGGGGAGTGCAGAGGGAGAGGAGAGAGAGACTCTCAAACAGGCTTCATGCTCAGCGTAGATCCCGACACAGGGCTCGATCTCACAACCATGAGAGCATGACCTGAGCCAAAACCAAGAGTCGGACACTTAACTGACTGAGCCACCCAGGTGCCCCTAGATTAAGTTATTTTAAAGATCTCTTTTAGTTGTGTGATTTTTCCAGAAAGATCTGTTAGAAATGGTCTAGTAAATTACTTTCTTCCTCTGAATATTGTGTCCATTCTCTTTGATAATCTCCCTTTCATTTCTACAAAGCATTGTGCAGTTTGTTCACATACATTACATTAGTTGATCCTTGTATCCACCTTGTGAAATGTCAGAGTAAATATTAGCTGCCTTTTACGTGTCAGGAACTTGAGCCTTGTTGAAATTAAATGACAAGTCTCCAGGTGCCTGGGGGAGTCCCTGGGTCTGGTGCCGCATGTCATCCTAATCCTCTGACTCAAGAGGATTTTCTTTTCCCTTCATGACATCCTACAAGTACGTCCCTACAAGTATGAACTCAGCATTCTTCAGGAAGCACCTTCATGTTTCTCTTTCAACCGTCTGCACTTAGGCGCAGAGGGGTTAGAAAAGGTGTCCCAGATTCAAATGCCTGTAAAGGTAAGTCAGGGTAGCAGGGTCCGGATCCCACAGTGGGGAGGGGGGAGACTGTGGCAGACAGAAGAGCACATCTGAGGGAGACAGCACCCAGTCAGTCCTAGGCCTTTGTGCCATTCAGGAATGCTGGCCTGGGGTGGCTAAACTTTCACTTTTCCAAGGAAAGCTGTAAATAATATATTTTAGTGTGAAATCTGCATTTTAAGATGCTCAAAAAAATTAAAAAAAAAAAAAAAAGAAAACCCTAGAGGCACCTGGGTGGTGCATTTGGTTGAGCGTCTGACCCTTGCTTTCAGCTTGGGTTGTGATCCCATGGTCACGGGATTGAGCGCAGGGTCTGCTTGAGATTCTCTCTCCCTCTCCCTCTGCCCCTCCTGCTCATGTGCGCTCTCTCTCTCTCTAAAATGAACAAATAAACTCTTAAAAAAGAAAACCCTAGGAGGCCAAAATACATCTACAAGTGATGTTTGGGTCCATAGATCCCCAAGTCAGGGGCTTCTGATTTGGAGGGATAAGCCATATTTAACTCACTCTGTAAGTTCCCCTCTCAAAATCCTGTGAAATTATTTGGTGAATTTTACCACCTTTACTAAGAGTTTGGTTGTAAATAATGTAAATAGGAATAAGTCATCAATTGTTGGATGCTTCCTGTGTTCTGGGGAGTATGCTGGGTATTTGGTGCACAGCATCACTAATTCTAGCAACCTTAGGATACATCTGTTTTTTACCCTTATTTTACAAATGAGGGAGAAGAGGTCCAGAGTTGACCTAGCTTGCGGAGGCCACACAGTCGGTAAGTAGTGGAACCAGAATCTAACCCAGGCTTCTGGCCTCAAAGTGCGTTTTTGCTCTTCATTTAATACACATATTGCCAACATCCTCAGAGAAGAGAGCGAGGATCAAATGAAAAATACGGTATTTCTATTTTGAAACAAATCAAAAGTGACATCTTGTCATATGTATGGACAACTTAAAAGACAAGCATAATTCTCTTTTTTTTTGGCGGGGCGCGGGGGTTGCGGGGAGTTGGAAGAGGTGTGTTTCTCTTTGCGAACCTGGACAGGAAAGACAAAAAGAGACTGCCCACAGTAGGATGTGTTCCTCCTTTCTTTCAAAACTCTAAGCCAGAAATAGGTTCCCGACCAGCTAGTGTTTGGCTTTTGTATTCAGACTTTGTCTGCATTGACCACAATGTTCTGCGAGAGGGCCACTAGCTTACTACTGCTCCCTCTTGACTCTGGTTTCCAGAAAGCAAAGCTCTGGTGAAAAAAGACCTTTTGTTTAGGATCTGAAGTCAAGTCCAAATATAACAAGATCCCAATAACTTCCTCCACCCCCTAGGGTTTAAAACCAAATTCACTCTGCCCAGATGGCTGCTTCAGAAAGACAGAGCATTCCCCCACTGCTTCCTCTTTCTGCTGGCTGCCCACTGATTACAGCTAATGGCTCCCAGCTGTACAGCCTCCGAAGACTGGGGGGAAGACGAGTCTTTGAAAAATAATTTAATAACCAGACTCCTCCAGGGATGGGTGGGGTTGATGCCAATCCTGTTGGAGCGCACTCTCATTCAGAATCTAGCTGGATGGCGTGCTTTGGAGAGAGAGGAGTTGCTATGTGCATTTTGAAGCCCTCTTGGAGTTCCCTATAAGAATCTGATACTCTATTCCTTAATTGTGGTTGAAAAAAAATTCATCTCCAAATGCTAAAATAAAATAGATATGTATGCCATATACTTCTTTAGCTCCAATTCAGAGAACTGTCGGAACTACCTCTTAGGGCTATGACTTTATCCAAATCGCATATACTTTAAGATCAATCTCTTTGAATGATTTTCTGCCATGTTTGTATCATACAAATAATTCGATGTCTACGGTATTTTAAAAACTTGGCAACCTAGAGTGTCCGTTTCGTCTTTGAAATACCAGATTCTTTGAAAGGTTGACTTCAAATACCGTGACCCATCAGAGCGAAAAATCAAAGCTCAAAGGATACCAGCCATGCAAACTCTTGGTAACAGATTTATAGGGCTTGGTGGGCCTTCTTTCTTCATTTTCTTCCTCTTTTTTTTATTTTGGATGGGGAAGGGAAGATGAAGGAATTTTACCAAGCTAAAGTTCGATGGTTTCCTCAAACCCTTTTTCTAGAACTGTTTTGTGGTATTTGGAATCTCCCCTCCATGAAACTGCAGACAAGATTTATTGCACACATCCATATGGAATGTCACCTGTGCACCAAGCCAGGGGCTGAGGTTAGATACATAAACAACTTGTTGGTGCTTCCTGTCCTTTCAGAACACTGGCTGAACAGATCACAGTCTCGAGCAATTGACTATGGTGTTGTCTAGTCCTAGAATAATCTCTTTATGGATCATCTTCTCTTCTTAGGAGGCAATGTGGCTTAGTGCAAAGAGCATGAGCTCTGGAGTCAGAGTTGTGTTTGAATTTTGACATGCTCTTTGCTTAAACTTTTCTGAGCTTTACTTTTTTCGTCTGTAAGATAGAACTTGCAGGCTTGCTGTGAGGAATAACATCATGTTGGGATGCTGGCAGGATGGTTTGTAGGCCTCCTTTTAAATAACTGAATTATGGCCTTTATTATTATACTCCATTCATTATATGCTATATACCTATATATGTACATAAAATCAGGCAACGGAGGTCTTCATTGTGCCTTCAGTTGACTCACAGGGAAAAGAGATAGGGAAAGTGGATTTCTATTATAAGGTACTTACAATTTAAATCTTATTTTCATCGTGTTTTAATCTTCAGAGTAATCATGAGAGGTAGATGCCATTAAACCTATTTTAAGGATAGGGGATTAAGTCTTGGAAAGGTTAAGTCCTGTCCAAGGATAATATCTTTGGAGGATTTTCCAACTTGGTTGTATTATACAAATTTGAAAGCTTCATATTCTGGCATTTCTACTTTGGCTCTGAAATACTGCATCTTCTGAAAGGTTGTCTTCAAATACTTGTTCCATTCAGGATTCTGTCCTATTCAAGAACACAATTAAACATGAACAGTCTATCCTAGGGAAACAGAGTCTACGAAAGAGGCCTGCTGCTTCTTTATGGTTACTACTAAGCATTAAGCCCTTAGAAAGCTGAAGATTTTCAGCTTGATTCAAGGGCTGGCTCTCTTGAGAATGAGTTCAATAAGAGCAAAAGATGACTTGCCATGAAAAACTTATTCAAGATCTGACTTCACTGGAATCTCTCTCTCTTTTTTTTATGTAAGTATAAAATCCAGAGAAAAATGTTGCCTAGTATATGAATGGCTACTATTTTTGCGAATTTACTAAAGGGGCAGATACAGAGCTTAGCACTTTACAGGAGTAGCTCGCCTCCCTCCTGCCCCAACCCTTGCTTCTTCCTTTCCTTCCATTTCTTTCTCTCCTCTCTCCCTTTCTCTTTCTCCCTTCCTTCCCTTCCCCTCTTTCTTGATTATTTGGGAGGGGCTATGTGCCTCACATACTTTCCTTACCCTTTCTGTAATCAAACCCCACTTTCTGATTATAGAAGGGGGGCATTTGATCTGGATTAGGCCAAATCTCTCAACTAGGAGTTTATATATTATGTGTAGAGACCAGGGACAAAACCACCTGGAGTTGGGTCATATAATGGATGGACCTCAGCTGGGTAGTCCATGGAAAGGCTCCTGCTACTGACCCCTGGGCTCAAGGTTTTTGTCCATGGTTTTTGCACCTCTTCCATAATCTGGTGAGCTGTCTCAGTATCTTTCCAATACATTGTTTCATTTAAATTACCCAGAGTTAATGTTTTTTTGAAACCAGAACCTTAACTGACTAGACATATATGAGCTACCTTAATCTTCACATCTATCTACATAGTAGGTGTTATTCTTCACATTTTACAGATGAGACATTGAAGCTTCCTGATGATAAAGCTTTGATCAAGATCATACTGTTAGGAAGAGGCTGAGTTTGTGTTCAAATTCAGTTCTACCCTACTATGAAAGCCAATATTATACTTACTATGCTTTAGTGGTTTAAAATTTAAAGGAAAATGAATAGCTGGAATAAAATATTTGCAGTGTTTGAGACAATCCACAGTGCTTAATAGCTTTAAACTATAAAGAATTCTTAAGATTAGAAAAAGAATTTAACATAAGCTGGGCAAAGGATGTGAATACCATTTTTTAAAGAATTAGTAACAGTGTGTCATACATATAAAAATGTTTAACCTCGTCAATACAAAAAAATGAAAAAACAGTGGTGCACCATTTTCAATTTCCTTATTGATCAAAAAAATATAAAATTAAGTTTGAGCAAAAGATTGGTGAAAATTTGTTTCTACAGGTCTGTGCAAACTTTAGTGAGAGAAGTTTGTTCAAATACATTTAGAATCTCAAATTTGCTCAAGACCTTTGATTTAGCTATTCTAAGAAAATAATCAGGGACATAGAGAAGGATTTATGTACCACAGTATTTTCATAATGATATTTATAATAGCAAAAATAAGTAAACTAAGTGTCTAATGATCTGGAAATGGGAATAATTGGGAAAAACGTTAAAAAAGCAGGAGGTCCCAATATTCTCTCACTTAACAATTACTTATTGAGCCATAACAATGTGCAAGGCCCTGTTAGAGGTATTGGAGAGACTGCAGTGAACAATATAAAGTCTCTGCTCTCATAAGATTCCATTCTTGTGGGGAAGATGACAAACAGATACATGTATGATTATGATCAATATTATGGATAAATATAAAATAGAGTTAAGGGGATAGAAATTGATTCAAAGCAGGGAGCACATGTTTCAAGATCTGAATGGAGTGCAAGATGAAGCTACGCAAAGATATGGAATATATCCATGAACAGTTGCCATAATACGGGGTAGCAAATCACTGCAAAACTCAGTGGTTTCAATAGCCAAACTGTGGAAAGAGCCAAGATGTCCCTCGACAGATGAATGGATAAAGAAGATGTGGTATATATACACAGTGGAATATTATGCAGCCATCAAAAGGAATGAGATCTTGCCATTTGCAACGACGTGGTGTTATGCTGAGTGAAATAAGTCAATCAGAGAAAGACATGTGTCATATGACCTCACTGATATGAGGAATTCTTAATCTCAGGAAACAAACTGAGGGTTGCTGGAGTGGGGGTCGGGTGGGAGGGATGGGGTGGCTGGGTGATAGACATTGGGGAGGGTATGTGCTATGGTGAGCGCTGTGAATTGTGCAAGACTGTTGAATCACAGATCTGTACCTCTGAAACAAAAAATGCAACATATGTTAAGAAAAAAGTTAGCAGGAGGGGAAGAATGAGGGGGAGTAAGTCGGAGGGGGAGACGAACCATGAGAGATGATGGACTCTGAAAAACAAACTGAGGGTTCTAGAGGGGAGGGGGGTGGGGGGATGGGTTAGCCTGGTGATGGGTATTAAAGAGGGCACATTCTGCGTGGAGCGCTGGGTGTTATGCACAAACAATGACTCATGGAACACTACGTCCAAAACTAATGATGTAATGTATGGTGATTAACATAACAATAAAAAAAACCTCAGTGGTTTAAGATAAAATAATTCTCTCCACGTAATTTATTCTTTCTGAGGTAGGTAGACCGGGTTTTGCTGATTCAGTCTGAGCTTTTCTGGGCTTGGCACCAACTTGAAAATTTTGCTCAGGTCTGTGTCATGTGAGTCTCGTCCTTGGACAAGCAGGTTGGCTGGAGCATGTTCTCATGACAATGACAGAGACAAGAGGGCAAACCCTGTCATATAAGCATATTATAAACCATTATTTGTGTCATGTTCACTGACATTCTATTGCAGATTCCTAAACAAATCACACTGACAAGCCTAATCTCAATGAGTAGAGTAGAAATAGTAGGTGAATGAATATTTGATGAACAGTAATTCAAACAATCCTATGAGAGGAGAGCATCCCAGGAAGAAAGAAGAGCTCGTGCAAAGGTCCTGTGCTGGAAGTAAGCTTAGAACCACAAGAAGGCTAGGGAGGTTTAAGTAGAATAGGCAGGAGAGTGGGAGAAGAAGCATGTAGGCCTAGATCATACATGGTCTCAGGGCCAAGGTTAGGTAGAAAGTTTAGATTTTATAGGAGGGTGTTAGATAACCATTGGAGGTTTTCAGCAAATGACAATCTAATTTACATGTGAGAACATGACCCTAATTTTATTTTTATCTTTAAAGATTTTTATTGCCCAATGTGGGACATGAACCCATGACCCCAAGATCAAGTCATGAGCTCTACTAATAGCCAGCCAGGTGCCCCGAGCCTAACTTTATATAAAAAGGTACATGTCTGCATGGAGAAAAGACTAAAAAAAAAAAAAAAAAAAAAAAGACAAACATAAACAGTGGCTTTATCTCAGCAGTATAATTATATACAGTTTCATATATGCATTATTTATATTTTATTATAGTTTCCAAATTTGGGAATAATCATGAATTTATTTTTCAAACAGTAAAACTATGATCTTAAAAAGGTCTCTATAGAGCTCTCAGAAAATTAAATTAGCAAGATACGTCAGTGGACTAGTAAGCCACTTTCAGCCCCGATTTCTTTGTTCCCTATACTTTGAAGTACTGATGAGTTGAAGACACAGCTGGTCAGGTTTTGGTTCTATCTTTATCCATATCCATGTGTATGTGTATGTACATATAAAGATTAGCATGTCTTTCATTTTACTGTAAAACATTTCACATATATAAGAAAGCATAGACACTAATATTATATAATGTATTTACCATTCAGCTCATTCATAGAATAATTTTCCTTATTTGCTTCAGATTTATCTTCATCTCTTCCTTTATCCATCCTCGTTTCTATTCCTCCCTTCTCCATTACAAGTTAAAATCCTAACAGATGTAGTTGAAACCCCTGTAACTAATCTGATCCCATTCCTCTTCTGCCATCTGCAGAGGTAACAAGTATCCTGAGTTTGAAGTTTTAATTTTGGTGATTATTTTAGACTTCTATATGTATCTATAAGCAGTTTATAATATTGCTTTTGTGGTTTCTACTCCATATCTTTAAATGATGCATTCTTTGCTTTTCTAGCTCCTCACTCAATATGCATTCATATATGTCCTCCAATGCATATATACTGCTATAGAGTATTCCACTATATAAAATTACAATTTATTGATTCTCTTGTTGATGGATCTTTAATCTGTTTCTATTTTTTCCTCAAATGATGCAGGAATAAGCATTCTTGTACATGTCTTCTTTTGAGAGTTTCTCCGTGGGATATGTACCTAGCTGTGGCATTACTGAGTGGCAGAAGTCTTCTGTTTTTGTTTTTTTTTTTTTTAACTGAGCTGTATACTTCACATACCAAAAGACACATCTACTTAAAATGTATACGTCAGTGGTTTTTAGTATATTCACACAGAGTGTGCAACCATCACCACAATCTAATTTTGGAACATTTTGGTCACACCACGTCCATTCACCCATCCCTACAACCTTTAGTACCTACTAACCTGCTTTGTGTCTCTGTGGATTTATCTTTTTGGAAACTTCAAATAAGTGGAACAGTATAATATGTGGCCTTTTGTGTCTGGCTTCTTTCACTTAGCATAATGTTTTCAAGGTTCATCCATGGTAGAGCATACAGCAGTGTTTCACTTCTTCTATGGCTGAATAATATTTTGGATGTATATATCACATTTTATTTATCCATTCATCAGCTGGTGGACATTTAGAATCTTTCCACTTCTTGGCTACTACGAATAATGCTGCTGTGAACATCCACGTACAAACTGTTGTGTTTTCAGTTCTCTTGGGTATATATACCTAGGAGTGGCATTGCTGGGTCATATAGTAAATCCATGTTTAAATTTTTGAGATGCTGCTGAACTGTTTTCCAAAGTGGCTGCAACATTTTGCATTCGCACCGGCAGTGTATGAGGGATCCAAGTCCTTCACGCCCTCCCTAACACTTGTTATGTCGTCTGACTTAATTATAGCCATCCTAGTGACTGGGAAGTGATAGCTCATTGAGGTATTGATTTGTATTTCCCTAATAACTAATGATATTAAACATCTTTTCATGTGATTATTGGCCATTTTAAAATAGCTTTTTCTTTTTTTAAAGAAATGTCTATACAAAATTTTGGCCACCATAATAGTGGGCTTCCCTCTTATTGAGTTTTAAGGGTTTTTGTGTATTCTGCATATTAGTGCCTTATCAGATATTTCACTTGCACATATTTTTTCCTGCTCAGTGGGTTGCATTCACTTTCTTGATAGTGTCATTGGAAACACAACAATTTTAAATTTTAAGTGCAATTTTCTGTTGTTTTTGCCTAAGCATTTGGTGCCATATCTAAGAAACCATTGACCCAAGGCCGTGAAGTTTTATGTCTGTGTTTTTCTCTTACAACTTATTGTTTTAGCCTTTACAGTTAGGTTTTTGATGCATTCTGAGTTCATTTTGGTCTGTGGTGTGAAGGATGGGTCTAACTTCATTCTTTTAATATGATATCCAGTTGTTCCAGCTCTGTTAGATTGTAAGACTAATTCTTTGTCCATTGAATTATCTTGGCATTCTTGTAAAAAACCAACTGATCATAAGTGCATGGGTTTGTTTCTGGACACTCCATTGTATTGCATTGATCTATGTATTTTATCTTTATGCCAGTACCAAGCAGTCTTGATTAATATAGCTTTGTGTATGTTTTCAAATCAATAATCTTGAGTGTTCTAACTTTGTGATTGTTTTTTCAAGATTCTTTTGGTTATTTTGGGTCTCTTCCCATTTCCAATGAATTTTAGGATATGCTTGTCAACTTGTACAAAAACAGCTGGGACTTTGATCAGTATTGTATCGAATCTGTAGATTTGAGTTGGGGAGTGTTACCTACCATCTTAAAATATTAAGTCCTTAAGTTAATGAACTCAGGATATCATTTTATAGATCCTCAATTAATTTCAATGATGTTTCATAGTTTTCAGTGTCCAAATCTTGCACTTCTTTTGTTAAATCTGTTCCTAAGGACTATTTTTTTTTTTGCTGTTGTAAATAGATTTTAAAAATTTTCATTTTCAAATTTTCATGGCTAACATGTAGATATACAGTTGATTTTGTATATTGACCTTGTATCCTGTAACCTTGCTAAACTTGTTTACTAGTTTCAGTAGTTTTGTGTGTGTGTGTGTGTGTGTGTGTGTGTGTGTGTGTGTTTATGGACGGTAACTTATTTTCTGTATACAAGAGTATGTCATCTACAAATGGATATAATTTTCCTTTTCCTTTTCAATTTTCATGGCTTTTATTTTCTTGCCTAATTAGCATGGTTAGAAGCTCTAGTAAAGTGTTGAACAGAAGTGGCAAGAGTAGACATCTTTGTTTTGTTCTTGATCTTTCAAGCTTTTAGTTTTTATCATAAATGTGATGTTAACTGTGGGCTTTCCGTTTTGTTAGATTGAGGGAGTTACCTTCTATTCCCAGTTTGTTGAATGTTTTTGTCATATAAGGGTTTTGGAATCCAGTGATTTTTCTGCATATATTGAGATGATCTTGTGGCTTTTTCATTAAGTAATCTCTATGCCCAATGTGGGCTCAGACTCACAACCCCAAGATCAAGGGTCTTGTGGCTTTTTACCCTTTATTCTACTAATATGATGAATACATATTTGTGAATTTTCCAAAGTCGTTTCCTTCTGTTTCTAATTCCATTTCGTTGTGGCCCGAGAACATACTTCCTATGAGTTCAGCCCTTTAAATTTTTGAGACTTGTTTCATGGGCTAACATATAGTCCATTCTGGTGACTGTTCCACATGTACTTAAGAAGAATGTGTATACTTCTCTTGTTGGGTGGCATGTTCTATAGATATATATTAGGTATTGCAGGTTTATGGTGTTGTTCAAATACTTGTTGATCTTCTGTCTAGTTGTTCCATCCATTATTAAAAATGGAGTATTGATGGACTCTGAAAAACAAACTGAGGGTTCTAGAGGGGAGGGGGGTGGGGGGATGGGTTAGCCTGGTGATGGGTATTGAGGAGGGCACGTTCTGCATGGAGCACTGGGTGTTATGAACAAACAATGAATCATGGAACACTGCACCAAAAACTAATGATGTAATATATGGTGATTAACATAACAATAAAAAAATTAAAAAAAAAATAAAAATGGAGTATTGAAGTCTCCAACCATTATTATTGAATTGTCTATTTCTCCCCTTAATTTTCAGGTTTTACTTCATGTATTTTGGGGTCCTGTTATAATTGTTGTATCATCTTGATTAATTTATCCATTTATCATTATAAAATATCCTTCCTTGTCTCTAGTTACAATTTTTATCTTAAAGTCTGTTTTGTCTGATACTAATACAGCCACTCCAACTCTCTTCAGCTATGGTTTTCACAGTTAACTTTTCCCATCTTTTTACTTTCTATGTATTTGTGTGTTGAATCAAAAATGTATGATTTGTAGACAACGTATAGTTCATATTTTGTTTTTATCCATTTTGTCCATCTCTACCTTGATTACAGTGTTTAGTCCCCTTACATTTAATGTAATACTGATAAAGTAGGATTTATGTCTGCCACTTTGCTATTTCTTAATTAATTTTTGGGTTATTTTTAATGGTTACATTAGAGACTATAATTGACATCTTAATTCATAACAATCTAGATTAATAGAGATAATTACAAGAATATCCAAAATCCTTGTTTCTCTGTAATTCCATTTTCTCCTTCCTTTTGGGGCTAATGTTGTCACACAAATTATATCCTATACATTCTGTACCCATCAATATAAATTTTTAAGCTGTATACAGTTGTCTTTTAAGTTAGGAGAAAAAAGTTACAAGCAAAAAAATACATTCATGCTAGCTTTTACATTTATCTGTGGAGTTACCTTTATTTCTTAATATCTTCATTTCTTTACGTGGACTTGAGCTGCTATTCAGTATCCTTTCATTTCAACTTAAAGGACTCACTTCAGTTTGTCTTGTATGTCTGCTAAAAGTGACAAATTCTTTAGTTTTTGTTTATCTAGAAATGTCCTCTTTTCTCTTTTATTTTTGCAGGATAGTTTGGATAATAGGCTTTTATCCTGTTGGCAGGTTGGTAGTCTTTCTCTCTGAACTTTGAATAAGCCATCCTGGTGCTTTTTATGTTTTCTGATGAGAACTCACTGAATCTTACTGAGGACCCTTCACGCATGATGAGATACATCTCTCTGGCTACTTTCAAGAAGTCTTTGACTTCTGTCAGTTTGATTATGATGTGTAGTGTGGATCTCTTTGAGGTTATCTTAAAAGCTTTTTAAAGCTTTCAAAGAAATGTAGAGGGGTGCCTGGCTGGCTCAGTCAGTAGAGCGTGCGACTCTCAGGGCTGTGAGTTCAGGCCCCATGTTGGGTGTAGAGATTATTTTACTCAAAAACAAAATTATTTTTTTTACTCAAATAGTAAATAAAATAAATAAATCTTTTTTTTTAAAGGGCATGGTTTTTGTTTTGTTTTTTTTTAAGATTTTATTTATTTATTTGACAGAGAGAGACACAGCGAGAGAGGGAACACAAGCAGGGGAAGAGGGAGAGGGAGAAGCAGACTCTCCACTGAGCAGGGAGCCCGATGCGGGGCTCAATCCCAGGACCCTGGGATCATGACCTGAGCCGAAGGCAGTTGCTTAATGACTGAGCCACCCAGGTGCCCCATAAATAAAAAATCTTAAAAAAATGTAGCTTGTTTTTTTAAAAATCAAATTTTGGAAGTTTTCTGCCATTATTTCTTCAAATATTCTTTCTACCTCTGTCTCTCCTTTTGTGACTCCCATTATGTGTATTGGTATGCTTAATTGGTGTAACACAGGTCTTTGAGGTTCCATTTATTTTCTTTATTTTCTCTTTGTGTTCTTTAGGCTGGATGATCTCAACTGACCTATCTTTACATTTGCTTATTCTTTCTTCTGCACGCTCAAATACACTGTTGGGTCCCTCTAGTGAAATTTTCATTTCAGTTATTATACTTTTCAGCTCCTGAATTTCTGTTTGGTTCTTTTTGAGAATTTTCATTCTTTTATTGACATTCTTTATTTTGTAAGATACTGTTCTCATACTTTATACGAATTATTTAGGCATTGTTTCATTTATTTGGACATACCTAAAATAGCTGTTTTAAAATCTTTGTATAGTAAGTCCACTGTTGGGTTTTCTCAGAGGTAGTTTCTATTGACTATGTTTTCCCTTTACGTAGACCATACTTTTCTGTGTCTTGGGCTGTCGAGTAATTTTTTGTTGAAAACTGGGCACTTAAAATGATATAATGTGGCACTTCTAGCAATTAGATTCTCTCCCCTCTTGAGAGTTTGTTGTTGTTATTTGTTTTTATTGTTGTTGGTGGTGTTTAATGACTTTCTCGAAGTATTTCTGTAAGCTCCGACACAATCAGAAAAAGCCCATGGAAATTTGGTCAAGGAAGTCCATTATTTAAAGAGTGTGTAGAGGAGTACCACCCAGGAAAGGAGACCAAATATTGACAGAGAAGTCAAGTTAGAAGAGTGTTCAAGGAAGCAAAGAAGATGTTTTAATCAGAGGATGTGAGTAACAATGTTGCATGTTTCGAGATGTCAAAATAAAAAATTAAGAGTCATTGGAAGTCATTGAACTGAACACCTTATACAATTATTTGGTTGGAATTTAGTGATGCATGTGAGAGAAGCCAGATTGGAGTGCATAAAGAATTTTGGGATATGAAGATATAGGAATTTTGATTCTTGACAATCCTTGGAAGACTTTTCCATGAAAGGAGAAGAGAGTGTGTTTAGTTAGAATAGGTGAGAAGTACAAAGGAGACTGAAAATCTGGAGACTCTTGGACATGGTTGAATCTAATAGAAAGGGACTAATAAAAAAGGGAACCATACAAGAAAGACATATTTAATAATAAAATGTTCTTTTTTTTTAGATTTATTTATTTATTTGACAGACACAGTGAGAGAGGCACAAGCACGGGGAGTGGGAGAGGGAGAAGCAGGCTTCCCACGGAGCAGGGAGCCCGATGCGGGGCTCGATCATGACCTGAGCCAAAGGCAGACACTTAACGACTGAGCCACCCAGGCGCCCCAAATAATAAAATGTTCTTGATTAAACCAAAGAGGATAGAATCTGGAATATGGATGGAAGAATTGATCTTAGATGGGGGGATGAAAGATGAGTATGGTTATGGCTTTTTTGGGCAGCAGAGGGAGTTCTTATTTGATGCTTTCTATATTTTCCAAGAGGTCATCTACAATATGATGGAGGAAAGATTGATTGGGGATACTTGAGAAACTTTGAAATTGAAGTGGAAAATGGGACAGTTTGGGGTGAGGGACAGATTTTAGGGGCCAAATGAACTCACTGATGTGAATTTTTGATGGTTCCAATCAGCCTGGTTGAATTCCTCTGTTAATACTTAGCAACTTGTAAGGCATTACTGAGTGTGGGATATTTGAATTCATCTGTGGTTGGGATTTTGTTAATGAAGTTGCAATTAAAAATATCAGGGCAAGAAAGTTCCTGAAGATTAGCACAAAAAACAAATACTGTATGATCTCACTTATATGTATAATCTAAAAAAGCTGATCTCATGGAAACTCACAGAGAGTAGAAGGATAGTTGCTAGGGACTGGGGGTGAGGGAAATAGGGAGATGTTTGTCAACGGGTACAAACTTTCGGCTATAAAATGAGTAAGTTCTGAGGATCTAATATACAGCAAGGTGAGTATAGTTAACAATACCGAGAGTAGATCTTAAATGTTCTTACTACGCACAGAAAAATGGTAATTGTGTGAGGTGATGGAGGTGTTAATTCTCTTGTGGTACTCATTTGGCAATATATGTGTATCAAATCATCATGTTATGCACCTTAAACTTATATAATGTTCTGTCAATTATATCTCCATAAAGCTGGGGAAGAGATTAGTAAGAGAGTGGTTGAGATTATAAACCACAGAATCTTAGATGAAAAAGGAGGGAAATGAAGCCTGGAAGGTGTGGAAAAAGAGAAAGTAGTTAAGTGCCCCAGAGGTTTGAGCAGAACTGAGGAATGTGTGTGTTGGGAGTAACTGAGTATGTAGGCCGGAATGACAGTAGTCTATGGTTAGAGGGTGGCTTATATTAATGAGCATTGTCAAAGATGGAATAGTTCTGAGTGATGTCAAATATGGGAGAGGTTAGCTAAAGTGGCACGGAAGAGGAAATTTCTGAAATCATAAAGTTGGACTGGCCATGAGGATAATAAAGTCATGCAAGATGATTGCAGAATTTAGGGTGAAAAAGATAGAGCCAGTTGCCAAAGAATTCAATAATTGCAGCCCATCTAGTAAAACAAATATTGAAACTTGAGTCTGGGGCCCTGGATTGTACTTTCTCAAACTACATTCTCTCCTTAATCTACTATGTTTACCACCTTCAGTTATCGTTATTTTTAGAATCTCCTCTTTATCTCATTGTAAGTTCCTTTTGGTACAAGTATAGTGTCTTAATTATCATTGTGTGACTCAGATTACTTTATGCCAGAATGCCATAAATTTTATGTTGGTTTAATGAAAAGAAAAAGTAAAAAAAAAAAAATTGAGCATTTTGGGAAGTAGAGAGGCACACTTAAATTTTTCTGAGAGCAGTTGTAGATCACAGGGTTCTTTCCCTTCCTCTCCCCAGCTACAGTGTAACAAGTTAGACACCTATTAAAAAAGATTAGAACACCTAGAGACTTTGGTGAAACCGACAAAAGGACACAAGGCTTGCCTGTTACGTACCCTTGATTACCTGAATCCTCTTTTGTCTTTCTACCATCTTTCAGCATTGCAACTCAGAATTTCTTAACATCAAGTATAACTTTGTCAAACCAAATTTAGGGCCACTCAGATTTTAAAAGCCTTATTATAGATTCAACTTTGTTCCCTGAAAGCCAAGATAAAATGAGGAAAAGTTAAAAATCTGTTGTCATCTGGATCTATTATAATGCTTCCATCTTCTGAAGTTGTCCTTTTGATGATTAAGCTTTTTTAAGAATGAAAATTGTTTTCCATATGGTCTGACTTGTCTGTTTCTTAACATTTTTGCTCATTTAATAGAAGTGTTATTGATGCTTCGTACTTAAGAAAATCCTGAAAATGGAGAATGGTCTGGTATATACGATATTATATATATAAAATACGAAGCCCCACATTATATCATTTGTTAATACTAATTTTCTTAAACTTAGAAACCAGAAAGACCAATGCAGGGTGAGGATGGAGTCAATTAAATGCAGAAAAAACAACACATTTAATTCTGTGGCCTGAAGATATAGCAAGGGCTTGATTTCTATTTTCTTGGACAAATTGTGTTTATCTTTGGTATATTCTCATACTTGTTTCTGAGATAAAAATGTAAGTTGGCCTTGACAACTGTCACCATATTGATCTCTGTGGTTGACTTTCCAGAGAGGGAGACTGTTTTTTTCTTTCTTTGTTATCCATGTGTCTTTCTCCTGAAGTTATGCAGGAAGTTAATGAAGAGATTACCTTCAATTTAGTGTTTAGTTTGTATATGAATAGTTAGAGACAGCAGTCAACATTTATCATGCCTTTTTCCATCTATTAGTACTTCTGCCCTCTCTTCTCTCTGGTGTCCAGTATTTCTTGTACATCTTTGGCTGCCCCAAACCCAGTGCTTTGATAGTTCCTGAAGACTCCCCTTCCCCAACATGCTGTACGCTTTGCATTTCATTATTTCCTTCCCTTTAATCCTTCCATTAAAATTTCCCTTGCCCTGTGATCTGTGAATTAATATATGTTAAGTATCTGCTCTGGCTTATCACAATGTTTGGAACTAATGCTTAAAGAGCTTCTCCTGTAGTTTGAGTCAAAGTTTACCTACATAAACATTCACCAAAAAAAAAAAAAACCACAAAAAAACAAAACAAAAGACCCCAAAACAACCCAAGGCAATTAAGGGTCAAATTATATTACATCAGCCATAGGAATAATTTTCAGAGAAATAAGAGGTCAGTATGTGTTGGAGTATCTAGAGGAAGATTAATGGAATCTAAATGCACCAGTATCTGGAGATAAAGGGTTAGCATTTTATTTCCTTATTGAATAACATACTGGAATAGCTGGAAATTAATGGAATTAAGATTTATGGCATATTAGGGAGGCTTCTGGTCAAGGCTGCATATGGCCTTCAAATCAGTCAGCTCCTACATCGTGCACTTTCCTCCTATCAGCTGAAGGCTTGCAGCTCCAAATTTCTTCCCATTCATGGGGTGCTATGCAGATGCCAGGGTCAAACATGCGCATGGCTTTGCTCCCAGTGGAGCCCCTGTGAGGTTTGACTGAAGATCAAGATGATTCCAGTGATGTCATCCTGGTCGCCTGAGTCTTTGAGGCACTATGTTCATAACTTGGGAAGGGGCTATAAGCCGACACTTTCAAATGCCTGGAGCTTATGTAATTTTAATAGCTTCTCAGTGACATGAAGAATCAGACTTTTTGCAAACCACTTTCTAAGAATTAGACCGGAGAGTTCTGTTCCTTCTGGGAGACCAGTTAGCCTGCCACTCTTTCTCTCTCTCTCTCTCTCTCTCTTTTTTTTAAACTGAATTTGATTTTTGAGAGATTTAATCTCATTCCCTATCACAGTATTATTTTTCATAACAGCAGGAAGAAATTTGGTAAACTATTCTAGTTTCTTCTATTTGTGAATTTTATTCCCACTTCGTCAAAAATGGGCTTCTGTCAGAGGATGAAACCAGATGCAGTGTGGTGTTCAAGTTTTAAATGTCTCCAGCTTTGTCGAAGCAACTGTATTAAAAATCGTAATAAATAAGGTTGCTGACTTTCTTGCTCCCTGTGTTCCTCCTGCAGTTAAACTGTTTACACTTGAGCTTTTTCCACGTCTGGTTAGAAACCAGTGACTGTTGTCTCCCCTTGTTTTAAGTTACTATCTCCCTCAAGGTTTCTTCCATGCACTGAACTTCCATTCTTTTCTTGGATGGAAAAGGGCCATGGGTGGTAGAGCAAGCAGAGTGTGGGCAGTGTCCCAGAGATGCCCAGGTTTGAGTCCTTGCTTGCTGAATGATCTTGGATATTTTAACTTTTCTCACACTCAGTCTCACTACACCTACCTTGAAGAGTTGTTAGGATTAAATAAAATAACCCATGCAATGGCACTTGGCACAATGATTTGCATATAGGACCACTCAATCTGCCTGTTTTTTATATTTGTGTGATGAGTTTGGCCATACTCAAGAAAGAGCAATTTCTTATTCACAGAGGGCTTATTCAAAACCGAATTCTGTGTTCTGTCTACATTCTTTATAGGGTGTTCTTTAACTCTCATTTTGTGTGTTTTTTTTTTTAAGCTATCAGTGTTTCCTACACTATTTTTATTACTTTTATCTGCATAGCACTTGGTATTCATAATGCTTTTGTGCTTTTATGTGCCTTAATGCGCTTTCATAACGTGTAGCATACACATCCTGAAATTCATCTTGTTGGCTCATCATTTGGTCTGGGGTGTTGCTTACATGGTCTGCTTATTCTTAGCATCACAGTCTTAACTGCAGAGTTCACTTGGTCAAGAAATTCAATTATAGCAAAAGTGAGGCTCGTCAACCTGGCATTCTATGAAGATGACAGAAAATATCTGTTGATCTCCAAGGATACATGGTAGAGGCTTAATCTGAGTTTTTCCACTTCTCTGAAATTATGCAGAGAAAGAAAGAAGTCAAAGAGAAAAATTCACAAATTCCATTTTCAGTGAATCCAGGAGACCCAGATGTCTCTTAAAATTATAAATTATATGTGCTGCCAAAAGCAAGTGAGGCCAGTGGAAGTAGGCAAGAAGCTTCATGGTAAATGGTGAATAGGCATCAAGAAGGATGGTGAGGGTGGGTGGCATCAGCTGTGGTGAATTTCAGAAAAGCCAGTAAGTGTTCACTTCCAGAAGGGGAGAATCCCATCCTGAATGGCAACTGCAGGGAGCAAGGTTGAATTCAGGATGACTAGCTTGTTCCAGTTTGCCTGGACCTTTCCTAGCTTTAGCACTGAAAGTCCCATGTTCTAGGAATGTCCTCAGTCCTGGGCAAACAGGGATGTTGTTCACCCTAGATGAGATGGAACAGGATGTGAGATAATGGGAAGGGCCTGAGGGACACAGAGGTGGCAGATTACAGAAAGCGGAAGCCAAAATGCACCAACAAAAAGTGGGGCTACCACCTTGGAAGGTAAGAGATGTGTCCTAGGTGGCAGTGTCTAGTGAAGAAACTAGAGGATCACATGGATAGAATCCATTCTGAACCTAAAAGGCAAAGGGAATGTGGTTGAGCAGAGGCAATCTTTTTAAGGGCAGTAGCCTATTGCAACAGACTGGAACAGAAAAAGCCTATGAGTTGTAAAGTTTGGCAGACTGGAACTCCCTAGTCCTTCTCTCTACCCCCTTGTAACCTTTGTAAATAGCTGGTCCAGGAAAATTAAACTCAGTCAAATATGAGTAACAAAAAAAGTCTTGGAAGAGCATCTGTACAGACATGGTTATTAAATTGTGAAAAATAAATTCTGAGATTTTCCACTATAGACAAATGAAATGCACCAGAAAAGTATTGCCAAGGAGCAGATAAAAATTTTAATGTTAATATCGCATGTCTGAAAACCTTAATGGAGTACTAGTTATTAATGGAGGTATACAAAGCAAAAATGCAGTGACTCAGGACTGGGCAACTAGGAGATGATGAATAAAGGGAGCTGTGAATTAGTTTGGCAGAAATCATGTAAGAAATAAAAACATTTTTCAGAAGTAAAGACTAAATTAGAACACAAAAAAAGTAGATACCATTGAAAGCACAGTAGGGAACAAAAGAGATACGAGAAAAGCAAATGAAGTGAACAAGAAATACAAAAAGAAAAAGGATTTAGAGACAAAATTATAGGAATAAACACAAGTATACATGTACACCTGGGGTCTCCCCAAAAGAAGACCAAAACAAAAGAACAAATAGTTGATAATTCAGGGAAACTTTTCTAAAACTAAGATAAGGCATGAATCTACATATTTGAAGCACTCACCATATACCAGGGAAAATTGACTTTTCTAAAAAAGTCAGCATCAAGGCATATTCTAAAGTGATTAGAAGAAAGAAAGAATATTTTGGGTGAACAGGTGAAAATATTCACTTACGATGGAATGAAGCTGGGCAAGCACCAGACTTTTCTAAAGATATAAACAATCCCAGATGATGGTGGAAAAATCCTTATATTTAAGAAAAGAAAGAATGAGCCAGAGATTTTATATATGGCCAAGATGTCTTTCATTTCTAAAAGGCTATAAAACAGTTTCAAATTTGTAAGAACTTAGAAAATATTATCCATAGAAGCCCATTTTGAGAAAACAGAGGATTAACTCTCACCACCCAAACAATGCCTTGGGGAACTTTGATTGAAAGGCTGGCATTCAACATTAAATGAATTTAATTGCAGATCTAAGTCCAAGGCCAAAAAGGGGACAAGGTAAGGGGTCAAGTCTGAGATCAGTAGAGGGGTAGGACCCAGAATCTATTGGAAGGAGTTGAATCTTGAGTGGAGGTGAGATACTACCTTCATTGTACAAATGGAAGAAGGAGAAGCTGATGAGATGCAGGAAGATGGTTTCTACTTTGTGAAGTAGAAGTCCAGTTCATCCACTGAAGGTGGGGGCCAGGACTGAAGTAAGGGTCAGCAGTAGAGGGGAAAATGTTTGGAACAGAGTGGGAGATCAAGCTTCCAGAGAATTACGGTAGAAATATGTGTAAGAGTTCACTGTTTAAAGAAAACCTTCCATGAATCTGTTAAAGTGAACTATTTATGATGAGGTATTCAAATTACCTATTCTCTAAATTGGGTATTGAGTAGTATACAGAAGTTCAAGATAGATGTTTGTTATTTTGCACCTGTGGACATAGTGCTTTGCATGTTTTTATGCAAATCCATTCACTTAGTTTATTTTTTTCTACTATATTACGACACAATGAGGGTAAGTAGTATCTTTCCAGGACTCTGCCCATTTCAATAAAACTTTGACATTTTAATAAATAAAACATATCTATAATGTTCTGCTTAATATTGTCTAACACTCATTCCTAATCATTTAATTTTCAGACTCTGAAAAGGTAATACTTCATTGAAATTCATGGTGAAACTTAGAATAAAAATTACAATGAAATCCATAAATGTTAAGCCACATACATTTCTGACTTAATTGACCAAGGTGTAGTAGATGCCGGTATCTCCCATCCAGAAAGTGTGGTGAACACTGTGTTCACAAGTCATGTTGCAAACAAATGGCCCAATCAAACAAGGAGTCAAAAACAGATATGAATTGAAAAAGTCTAGTCATTTTGGGATTGTGAAGCAATCAAGCACCACAGAAGTATAGGACTAATCAAAGGTGAGAATAAGCATTATCTTCTCTGGGCGCTTTAAATGAACCGTGGTGGAACTTTTTGCTTCTTGGTACGGCCAAGATAGCACTTGTAAGTCTTCCTTCCCCGTTCCCTGTTGGCCCAAAGAGAACTTTCCAAAGATATTCTCTCAATCCAACTGCAACTAAACCACTATACACTTGACACTGTTTTCCCTGCCAAATTTGAGAAGTATACTTTTTATTTTATTCACTTACTGTCATTACCCAAATATAGCACACTGTTCACCGGGTCGCATGAAAGAGAAAACATCTGAGAATTCACCAACATCAAGAATAATTTACCAAATTATTACTTGCAGAAGTAAAAGGAAGGCTGAAATGGTAAAACGTAAGCCAACCTGGGAAGCACTAAAGAAAGTTTGGATGCTGCATACATTGTATAATTCCTCTCAAGCGAGGACAACTTCAGAAGGTTGATTTAGAATATCTGCAACAATCACTGTGCTTTGGCATGGAATGATTTTGAGGCTAAAGATGAAAAGGGCAGTCTCCTTCAACACCAGAGAGCCACTCCATCTTGACATTTTATTCTTGAAGGAGTGCCCCAGATCTAATAGCCATGGCTTTAACCGCGGCGTGTTTGGAGGAATGAGACCGTTGTAGTTGAAAAAGGACAAATTTGGGAACCAACCAGGATTGGGCTCTCGTACTCATTGCAGTAGCAACTAACGGTGGGGCCAGAATATAACAGCACCTTCTTGGATCGTTATTAGATATTAGCAATAATGTGAATAAAGTACTTAGCAGAGTGCTGGGCACATAGCAAGTGCATGATGAATGGTAGCCATAATACTATCTCATGGCAAGAAATTTTATTAGGGTTAAAAATCTCAGAATAACAAAACATCCACAAATCTCAAACAGCCATCTGTTTCAAGCAACATTCATACTATGAAACTCTAGCTCGCTGAAATGATTTGGATTCCCTCTTAAAACTCACCATAATGAGATTTGGTCTGCACCAGAGACAAGCCATTAATGACCTAATTGTCAAATCCAATGGCCTGTTTTCAGTCAAGTTCTTATTTATTTCCTCTGTGGCATGTGACGCTATTGACTATTCTTGTCTTAATTCATTCACTTGGATTCCTCAACAATGCTGTCTGTTGGTTCTTCTCTTATGTCAGACTCCTTTCCTGGGGTTAGGGCTCGGAAGGGGCCTTTTCTCCACTTCCTGATCTCTTCTGTGAAGACTTCCCTTAAGCTCACCAGACAGAGTCAACACAGTTCAGAAAATCTTTGTTCAGTACGTAGTGTGCACTTGTCTCTCTTCCAGGTCTTGGGGCCCAAAGACAAAGATTGGAGGTGGTAGAAGCTTCCGGTGCTCACCATGTTGAGTTTTTCTTCCTGAACAGACAGGAGGTTGTGTTGCTCAGCCTCCTGCAGGAGATGGGACTGTGTAACTAGTTCCAGTCATGAGATGTGAATGCCTTTCATGGGTTGAGGCATTGAAGAGGCAGTACACTAATCCTTGTTCTCTCTTCCCATGCTGCCATGACCCAGGAAATGAGCTGTTGTTGACCTGACAGTGTCTCATGGTGGAGGGAGCCTGGGCCATGATGGTCAGCTGGAGGGAATTCCTACCAACTTCCATCAGACTTTGCATGGTTGAGAAGAAAAGCTGTACTCAGCTATGAAATCTATTACTGTGTCCTATTCTATCCTAAATCAGCATAGTGTGATGTACTTGGAGGAGATGCTACAAAGAAAATGTGCAAAGTGCACAGGATGATTTTGGAGCATTGAGGAGGGGCATTGATCTCATTCTGAGTGAGGAGTATTTAGGGAAGATGTGAATTCCTGGTTCTAATTCACCTCTTCCCAGGTGGACAGATTGGTCTAGACCAAGAAAGGAGGCACCTTCCTCTCCTGGACCTGCGCCGGCCCAGATGGGAATAGAAACAGCCGTAGACTATGAAGTAGATGTTGTGTCAAGAGGTTGAAGGAATTCACCTTCACATTTTCTTGGCGCAAAGTAAGAGATGTTTTCTGGTATGTATTAGAGCAGGGGAGCAAACCAGTTTCTCTGCAAGGCTACATAGCCCATAGCTTAGGCTTCAGTCTCTGTCACAACTACTCAACTCTGCTATTGTAGCGGAAAGATAGCTGTAGACATTATGTTAAAATGAATTCTCCGTTCCAAAAAAACTTTATTTGCAAAAGAGGTGGCAGGCTGAATTTCAGCTGCGGGCCACAGTTGGCTGTTGCCTGTGCTCAAAAGTTGAGGTCCGGGCCACAGTTTCGAAGCAAACGTTGGAGATTTGCAGTAATTTTTTCAGGAGCTAAGAGAGGGTGAGTGTTGATGGGTGACGAAGAACAGCATACAGGGGGAGCTCAGGGTCTAAGTGACATTAGAAGGAATGTGTCGGCGGTAGCCGCATTTGCATTGTTTTGGCAGTTTTGGACACAGACTGTGGTTGTCATAGGCTATGTAGGTGCAGAGAGAGTGAGTTCCTCCTCCTCTGTGGTCTGAAAGCATTGCTTGCATTTCTGGCTAATCCTAGTTGTCTCTTTCCCCAGGTTGTGGACATCTTTTGAAGGCAAGGTCCTTGTCGCCTGTATTTTTTGTAATAGCTTGAGTTTCCTCAGTTTCTAGCTAAGGACCGTATCCTTCGGTTGTCGGCATTTGCCTCTCACCTCGCTGCGACACGATGAGAACCCTTTCCTGGCCCCGAGTCTCCATTGCCGGGCCCGTCTCACTTCATGTTGAATCCACCCAGACCCGACTCGTCCTCTGAGGACTGGTGACTAATGCGGTGACTGTTAGCTGGTCAAGAGAAGCTGAAGTCATGCTGTAATTATGGCGCCACACACACGCACCCACTGTTTTATCTGTCTCCCCCCCCTCCCCATCTTCCTGTCTTTGGAACAAAAAAATTCTCTGACTTCACATGGCCAACACAGCTGTCCAACTGGCTACAAACACAGAAGCGAATGAAGTCAGTGAAAGGATGAGTCATGGCACAAAAGTGTCATTTACACTCCCAGCATCTCAACCCCCTGCCTCCTGACTGAGGTTTACTGCTTGGGAAGGAGCCCTTTGCCACAGCTCCAAGGACACTGCACAAGGAAGCACCTTGTGGGGGAGGAAGTCCCTCACTTGGCAAATCTGTTGTTTGCTCCCGGTCCCACCTAGCTGAATAACATCATTGGGATCTAATGAGATGGTGGGATCCAAGGGGCATAGAAAATTGGCTGAGTGGCTTGGTGGCATTTAGATATTTTCTAGAAAAAGGACACACACTACACAATGCAAGATCCAGATGCGCCCAGTTTAGTTGTAGCCTAGTGGTGCTTCCTGAGTCATGACACAGAGGGAACCTGTAACCAGGAAAGCTCATGAGAACCAATGGTGATCTTAGTCCCTGCCACTGTTGTCCATATTAATTCATGCAACTTCATGAGAATGAGCATCCCTGCAGGGCAAATGGCACTCTCGGCTAATCTAAATTCAGGTTGTGAATTTTTATCATGATCAGTGTTTTGTTTGGATTGATGTTGGCATGGGTTTAAAATCAATGATCAATCATAATATCACTGATAGTACTAAGAAACAATTGCTCCCTGGGATTGCTCCCTTCCTGTTATGCATGTGCCCTATCTCGAGGATGATGCTGTTCCAAACATGAGAGGTTTAGACTGGTTGAAATTTGTCTCCATTCCCACATTGCCTGCGTTTCTGCTTTTCACACCCTCGGCCAACCTTCCGTGAGCATCTGTTTTGTATCTCTCTCAAAGTTCTCTTTCCTCCACTTTGTAACAAGCCCCCCAGCGCACTGCCCTTAGATCCTCAGACCGAGGAGGAGACAGACCGACAAGGCTGAGGCTGGAGGAGCAGCTGCTTGTCCTCCCTGCTGCCAAGGCTTGGCAGCAGGTTCGCACAGGACCAGCACAGCTGGCCCAGCCTTTGACTGGCAAGCGTGGCTTCCTTCGTCACCGAAGTGACTGGCCTGTGATCTCGCTACAGCCTGCTGAAACCGAGAGGGACGCAGTGAAAACCATACACCTCAGCAGAGCAGGTGCAAGTCACATTTCACTAATGAACAATGGGCACTTTGCACACAGGGAGGCTTTGATCTGGGAGCTAAAAGGCCCTTCTGTTGGACAGGATGTTGGCCGAGGCAGGAAGCAGCGAGAGGCCCTGGGAAGGATCCTTTATGCAAAAAAGTCGTGTAGCCTCCATCATCAGCTCATGCTCGCAGACTTAAACACTCCCAATCTCCAAGACCTCTTTGGGAGAAAGCAGTTTGTGGAAGGCTTTTAGTTGATTCTATATTAGGACCATCCCCAAAATGAATAAAACATTTCTTCTATATTAAACTTAAGGCTGCCTTCTACCCATCGGTTTCAGTTCTGCCTTATGGGTTTATACAGAACAGTTCTACTTGAGAAAGAGAGTGTCCATGTGAGAATATTCCATATATTTGGGGATCGATCTCCTGGCTTCTAGGGAATGTGAATAGGGCATCTTTTCATAAATTAAAAAATAAATTACAAATCACAAATAAGCTAAATTGCTGTCTTCATGTACGTGCGTATTCCTCCTGCACAGTGACCTCAAAGGCTCTATGCAAATCTCTCTTGTCTTCCCCTACAAAATCAGAATGGTAGGTTTCTTTATGATGGGAAAGACCTTAGAGATCATCCTTTCTAAGCCTCCATTTCACATCTTGGGCAACAGAGGCCGACGGTGGTAAAGTCACACAGGAGTTCAGACCTGAGACCAGACACCCCAAGCTAGTCGGGGGCTTGGGTCTCTGTGTCACGTTGCCCGATGTTGGCTATAATCGTGTGCAGGGGAGGTGATGAGTCTGTGCTTGGCAAGGTGTAAACCAACCATCCCACTCTAAGTCCATAGTCTACCGTCTCACCTCCTTTCCCTGCAACCTGCCCCCAGAGGAGGACGCGATGTGAGACTTCTTGTGAATTTCAGCCAATGTGTTTCTATTCTTCTCACTTTTCACTGGGGACTAGAGAGAACTGTGCAGATGTTTGAGGCTTCTTAAAGCCGATGAGGGAGGGGCAGTTAGAAAGAGGGTAAGGAGGGAATACGCACACGAGGTCTCCTTGCAGCTAAGACTGGGGTATCGCCAAGACTGTAAGGACATGTTTGGCATGGCCAATGTCAGAGGCATTTTCTCTCCATGTGAACAGGAAAGCCGCACAAGCAAATTGTTGCTTAAAAGCTTGGATATGCCAGGAATCAGGTGGGTTCACAGCAGTAAAGATATAATCAGATGGTCACTGTCCATAGACTGATAGAACAGGGGGAATATGGCTAGAGAGTAGATAGTACCCCTGAACTGTGTATAGGGCCACAGGCAGAGAATACGTACCTGGGCATGTGCATTTGGGAGAAGGGGGCACCTCGGTATTGAAGCATTGAGGTGAGTGGGTACGGGCACTTTGCAGCAAGGGGTGTAGAAAAATCCACAAAGGGACAGTAAGGAGACGGGAGTTCAAAGCCTAAGGTGAAAAGGTGTTGAGCATGTCAGCAAGGGTCCTGGGTGCCTGGGAAGGTTTTCTGTATAGCCATTCTTGGTTAGGCTCAGACTACTGGGAATACAGTGTTTAAAAGAGACAAACATCATTGTTTTCAAATCCTTGCTGTCACTCTTGGGTCAGAAGCTTGGTTGTAGGTGGATACTGGACAGCAGATTAACTGATTCTAGTGGTTACTTTGTTGAGGGGATCTCCTAGTATGCTTCCTCTTCTTGTGAGGACTGGCTCAGGGCTCAGAAAGGGTCAAAGCTGGAGTGGTCAGATCTCTGAGAATTCAGCTGAAGGAGGCTAGGAAAAGCAGAGACAGATACTAATAGATGTTGGTGACATCGCATTTCCCCTTTCCTCCTTCTCTAAGCTTACCACAACTACTTTGTCCCATGTACTGTACCATCCAGACTTAGCTGTTCATTCCAGAGCTAATCAATTAACTTTTCAGGATCACAGGGCTAACTAGACTACGTCATAATCAGAAAACATTTGGCATAGAACTGGGAACGGGCAAGACAAGTGAATTTGCTGAAAGGAATGGGGAAGTTGAATATCAGGCATGTGTTGGTATGTTGTGTGTGTGTGTGTGTGTGTGTGTGTTAGAGAGAGACAGTGGCAGAATTAGCCAACTTGAAATACTGTCCTATAGGAAATGGAGTTCTAAGGCTGAGGATATATTACACACCCTCTACTCTGTATGTCCCTGTAAGTTCCTGCAATTCTCTTCACCAGGGTCAGAAAATTATTGCCCCTCAATGGCCTACCATCTGTACAGTCTTCACCGTTGCTGAGGATTTTCAAGACTGTTCAACTCCTCAACCTTATTTTCCCTAATCAATGACATTTGAATCAGTGGATTGCATGTTTATTTTTTGGTTGGAACTTGTCTTTTTGATTTCAGTTGGCATTTGCTTCCATGTTTTGAAAAAGTTTTTGAGACTGTAATCCTTTCCTTTGCTATTTTTAATGCTTTAAAGTGTATACCGTTGAGTCAACAGTGACAGTTGAGTTTTGCTGCTTGCTATTTTTGATTTGAACTTTGCACTTCATTCTAAATCTTCATGGTGGATTTGGGCCTTTTAAGTACGAAATGTCATTGATCTTTTAACTGTTGGTGGGCCCCACTCATTGTTTTCCCAGAGTCTAAGTTGTGAGATAAATGCTGATTCTTTTTCTTAGGGCTTTTCTCAGGGAGGATTCGAAGGGTGGGAGGTGGTGTTTAGATTTACTCACAGATTTCACTCTGCTTCCTCTTAAAATTTCCATTTCAGATTTCTTCTACCATTTAACATTTACTTTCTCCACTTTTTTTTTCTTTTGGGTCTCTTTCATAATTCTTGTATTCTTTCTTTGGTATGGTTGGAAACTGCACTGGGATTTCAACATTTATCCTCATTTTGCAATTTGTATTTTTTTTAATTGTTTTGCAATTTGTATTTTTACTTTGTTGCAACCCCAAATTGCATCAGTGCCTATTCCTGCCCTTGGGATATAGGTTTATAAACCATTTAGATTTACTTATTTGCTCATTTCTTCTTCATTTTCATCAGAGAATCCACGGGTTCAAAGGGGCAAGCAGATGGTGGTCCCCAAAAGCCTTTGTCATTCGTGATTCTCTGGTCACTTTCTCACTTGGGTTCCCCTTGGCATGTTCTTCTTGGCTTGGGTCTCCCTGCCAGAGAGTTCCGAAACAATTAGAAAAGAAGCTTGGAATCTGTCACATAGTGGGAAGAAAATCCTAGGAAGAGAACATCTCTGTCTTTGTGGTGAGGTGGGGACCAGCGGAGGCAGCAGGCAGAGCAGGGTCATTTTTGCCCACCCCCCCCCCCCCCGCCCCCATCTCTGGCCTCATTTGGCGCACACAGTTGTTCTCAGCTTTGCGGACTCTAGAACTTCCTCAGGAGCCCTGACGCTCTTATTGTTTGTCTCTCTTCTGTTCCTTGGAATGTGGTCTGTATTCAAGTGTCTAATCAGCTTGAAGTCCTTTCAAAAGATAAAGACCGTCTGTCTCCTGGCTCCCCCGGCATCTACCACAGCACAGAGTCCGGGATGTAACTTGGCTGACCACATAGGTAAATCTGTATTTTCCCCAGGGCTGTAGGTGGTAGACATTCAACCACTGTTTATTTATTTTTTTAAATTTAAATTAAATTAAAATTTTTAAAGATTTTATTTATTTGACAGACACAGTGACAGCAGGAACCACAAGCAGGGGGAGAGAGAGAGGGAGAAGCAGGCTACCCACTGAGCAGGGAGCCCGATGTGGGGCTCCATCCCAGGACCCCGAGATCATGATCTGAGCTGAAGGCAGTCGCTTAACTGACTGAGCCACCCAGGCGCCCCTCAACCACTGTTTATTAACAGTTACTAATAATATGTTTAAAAGTCCCTGGCCATTGGACATGCCACACTTTTTTGGTCCACATGAAACTTATCCATTTTTCTCTTGATTATATCTACTTCTTGATTTTGTCTTTTGGAAGTAAATAAAAAAAAAAAAAACTAGTGTACAGAGCTTATGAGAACCGGACTATATGGATAGTTAACACATTGAGTTTGTGTTTACGAACAACCCTAGCTAGGACGAATATTAGCTCTGAGACTGTGAATGAGAAAAATGGGGAATTGTGTTTATTTGATCTGGCTAGACAGTCTGCTTACCTTGAAACTTTCTCTGACGTGGTCCCAAAGCTGCTCATGGCTACATTCTATTTTACTTTGTTCCATGTAGATGCAGAAAAGATAATTCTTCCTTTCCCATCTCGATGGCAGGTAATTTAGACTAACCCGGTGTTATCCTTGGTAATACAATGATGACTTGAATATAAAATCGTAATAGGACGAATACTCTAACTGAAGCTCCCAAGCACTCATTATTTGCTTAACGCTAGAGGGGGGTAAAATTGAGGGCTTTGAGCAATTCTGTTAAAAAGGCAATATGTCTGCATGTAAAATGCTGGCCTAGCTGTTCTTATCTCTTGGTAGATGTGCCTGTCCTCCCTTCCTTTCCAGACCTTCCCCAATTAAGTGCTGTTTGGAGCAAAATATGAAACATGTCCTCTTGGATCACTTGGAAATTAAATTTCAAATTATGTCAATAGGGATAGCTGCAGAATTTTGGTTTTGGGAACGAGAGAGAAATAGTGAGCAGGTGCAGAGTATCAGGCCCATAGTAGGTGCTCAATAGCTATCAGCTTTATAAATAAATGTGGATGCTGAATACACAGAAACAAAGGTAATAGTATGAAAACATATGTCTAGACTGAATTTGAGTGCTTATCTGTTGCGCTAAGGAATAAAGGTGACAAAACGCCAGGTGTAGGAAGTCATCTCAAATCAGTGCAGTCTGTCCTGAAACTCAGAACTTTTTAAAGCATAACAGAGCTGACTGGACATGAACTTTCAGTGGTCGTCATGATCAGAGATGAGCAAATGACATGCCAGTTTCAAAATCTTGCTCATGTCTTTTGGTCAAGCTTTCATTCTTTATGTTAAATGCTTTATACTCTTCAGTTTGGGGAAAGTTCTATTTTTTCAGGAAAAAGAGCACAGGAACTAAAACGTAGCCAAAGATCCTCTTAATTTTCCAATTTTCTCATTGTGCTCACACATTGCGTTTAGGCTTCTTCGCGCCCCCCTCCCCCTTTCTCGTGGTTAAGTCATTTAAAAGTCAAGTGAAAACAAGTGAAAAACTTTTTTTTTTTTTTTTCCCCTGGGAAAGGAGTGAACCCTTCATTCTAATGTTCTGTTTCTTTGATGAGTGGAGGATGCTCTCGTTATCCTTCCAACCCCTGGGTCTGTTCATTCAAACTTAATCTACGACCTTACTAAATAACAAGCATCCTCATTATAATTGTAGAGGACTAGATAGAAAAATTGGGTCTTGACCTTGTGCCCCAAGGACCAATAAAGTCGCAGTCATTTAGAGACAGTTCCGGAGTCAAAGGTTCCCCCGTTGAAAATGCCCCCATCCAATTCTTCAGAGTTCAGCTTGGTATCATTAGCTGAGTCTTCCTGCCCTGTCTCAAGAGACAGAGACCAGCTCTCAAGCAGCATTTGTCCTAATTGCCTTGTTTGTATTAACATCCCCAGAACTTTAGCTTGTTTGGAAAGGTTCCTTTTTCTTTGTTCTGCCTCTAGGCCCCCAGATGATTTGACCTTCTGTTGCACGTCACTCCTTTCTGGACCGGGCCTTTCTCTGTGACTTGGCTCTAAGGAGTTTTCAGCTCTGGCTACAGAACACCGTAAAAATGGGTGGAAGTATTTAGAATGATTTTTCCATCCTCCTGTCCCATTTCCCTCTTACAAGCATGACTATTTTTTCCTGTCCCTGAGCCTTCTCTTCTCTCTGCCTTTGCTCACAAGGCTAACTACATCTCCAAGGTCTCCCAGCCCGGGCCATTTAAATCTCTAACCATTCTTCGTTGGTCAGCTAATAGTTCACCCTCTCCATGAAATCCTTCTGGATTCTTGTAACTGGAGACACATTATCCCTTCTCTGAACTCCCACGGCTATGCCATGCCGCTTCATGGTGATCGCCATGCACTGTTCTGTGTTACTCTGATCAAGTTTTGGGGCTTATTTCCCAGCATTCCTGGGCTCTAAGCTTTTTAGGAGGCTGCACTTGGCTTCCTTGATGGTTTCCAACCAAGAGCCCTCATTAGAGAAGTTGCTTAAAGGGGCTTATTGCAGGAAGACGTCCTTACACCTTGGAATAAAGTGATCTGTTTACTAGAATAATTTTTCTTATTTTTCAACTGAATTTTGAAGTTACATATCATGCAAACATGATATCATACATCATGTAAAAATGATTTCCACCTCTTCCCAAGACAGGATCTGTAAACTATCCAGATCCTAAGGAGAAAGAAGCACAGATGGATTTGTAGGTGCATGTCTATGCTTTGGGGGAAATAGAGGTTGAAGTTTTGGTAAACTGGTTTAAAAATAATGACCTTGTTGTGTGTGTGGCCTGTTATTGTATGAAAAGTATTTTGTGTCTTGGGGAAGATTGTCTTGGTGTTCTCTGAAACCTGAGATGTATATCACCCCTCTATGGGTTTGGCTTCAATTCACATCTGCTAGTTACAGCTCTGTCCCTCAGGTGCTGACTCACCAGCACTGTTAACTCTTGTTAGATTTTCTGGCACCAGGATATATATTGTAACTTTTTTTTTGGTCTCCAAAGAATACATAGTCACATCAGAGAAGAACTTTCTCCAACTTCTTTGCCCTCAGTGCTCACTAATTCCAAAATAATTTTAGAGCTGATGGAAATGGTTCCACAGGCCTCTGAGTTAAATTTAATTGTTGTTTCACAAACTTCCAATGAAACTCTGCTTTCTTCTTTGGGAAACAAGGGATCTTTATGTCACAAACGCTTCTGATAGCTCAATAAAACATCAGTAGTAAATTTAGACGTAAAGAAATTCTATTCGGAGAATCCGCCCACTGCATGTAACCAAGTTATTTGTGAAAAGAAAATCCAGAGACTTAAAGCATGGGCCCTGCCCTCAAGACCTCAACAGATATTAAAAAAAAAACATGACACTGTACTATGTCTTAATGGAATATGTTGGTATTATAAATAAAGAAAATACAGAATGAAGTATTTAGTAATCTCACAAGAATATTGTCACAGTTAATGAGATAATGTGCCCAAAAAAACTTAGAGATACCCTTGATAAAATGCACGTTTCTGTTGAAGGGGGATGTCAGTGGTAGTTACAGTATATGATTATTGTGTGGACTAAGTGAGTCATTAGAGAAGAGGCATTCAGAGTGCTGGTTGACCCATGCTGAGCACTGCTAGTTATTTTCATTGACCACTTTTCATCTCGATGAACTATTTCTAGTGGTTTTATTGCCACCATTTCTCAAGTAGGAAGAGGGCCCTGGTGATAGTCATTCCAAGTACATAAAGTATGTGACAACGGAGGATTATGCTCCCAGAGCTGTGGAGCTATCACCCTTAAGAAAAGAAAGATTCTTCACACTTCATTATATATTCACTACAACTTAACCAAAGGAAGAAAACTGTAATATCAGACATGCATTCTGCACACAACCAATGTTTGATGAACTTTCAAAGGCTCACGTGAATTACGCAGATCTTGGATGCCACATAATCCTTAGATCCCTATATTAATTTACCATATAACTTTGTTCCACAAGGAATAACAGAAGCTGAGTCTTCTGGATGACCTAAATCAGACCTAAGGAGTGAAAAAACCAAACTGGGCATGTTATTTATTGTGATGTCAACAAAATAAACCGATTGCTGTTGCTGTTATGTTGGTGATAGATAATGTAGGTGCAACCTCTCCCTATTTTCAATCACATGGCGTGGTCAGAATATTATAGTGGGGATAGTCTAGCTGTGTGTTTGAACCACTGATTACCAACACTGGGCATCAGTTTCACCCTCTTTCTTGAATTACATGCAGTGGCTCTAGAGGATAGAATGCCATTATGGATACTATAACGAAATGATTTGCCACTCAAATGAAAGTGTCATTTAAAAGAAATAGTTTAAAGTGTGTGTATAACAAAGCAACGGAACATTGCTCAATGTTGATTTGTCAAAAGATTACAATTTAGCCCTTGAAATAAACGTTTCCCAAAATAACAGCATTTGGGAAACTTTGAGCCACAGGAACTAAGAGGTCTTTCACATTCTGAAGGCGGAATACTGAGTAATAAGAGAAACAAGAAGTCCTCAGTCTCCATCGCTCTGCCTGGGGACCCACTGGACTATTATTAGCATGGGATACAAAATAGATTTGGTAAACATTGGAAAAGTCTTGCCAAGCAGCGTCTCAAAGACATATGGTCTTTTTTAAGTGCCATGATCATTATAAACAAGCAAGATGTTCTAATTAAGAAGAAGTCTTTGTAAGGCAACTTGCTCTGTAACTTAGTTCTGAGGTTCTGAAACAGACAGTCAAAACTTTGGGGGTTGGGTAACCCCTGTTCCTTCTTCCATCCAGACTCTTAACGGAAATACAGAGCTGCCATCTCGACTTTGACCACTAGAGGGAGGGCAACTACGTGGAATTACTCGGCCAAGGTGCTGGATTCTCCAATCCTCGGTCACCCTGGCCTTCGCCACAAGTCAATCTATCCTAGAACCTGATTTTCTTCGGCTTCTTGAGGGAGTGGAAATGTAGAGGAATGTGTTTCATCAGTGTATATCAGCCCCATCTTTTATGCTCAGTGGAGTTATGGTGTGGATATTATTTTATTTTTACAAATCTCACTGAGTACAGCAGAGAGCTGGTTGAATGATAAAATGAAGGAATGAATGGGCATTTTTTTTTCTCCTTTGAATCTTCCCTCCCTCGTGCAGTATGCCAGGATCTCCTACTGCAAGATCATTTCTTTCAAATTAAAGAATTGAATCTTTACAACAGTTTCATGGGATCGAGGTTGAACTGGAAGAACTTTAGAAAGTCTTCCAACCCTAAAATTCTATGATTCTGTATTTCCTCAGCTGGAGTATTAACTTCTTGAGGGTAAAGAACTATGACTTTGACACAGTACCTACTGCCATGATTCATCCCTTAGCAAATGCTCCCTGAAGAACCCCTGATTGAAACGATGGATACGACTGGCTTGTTTAGATGATTATTTGCCATCAGGGAGCACCATCGAGAATGGGACATAGTTTTGATTCTGAAAGCAGAAAACTGTATCTCCTCAATCGTGTTTTTTAATGCTCAGAAGCCATACTTGCTTTCTTCTTACTGTGACCTCCTTCTCCCACATTCATCCTAGGCACGTGTCTGTACACATGCGCACACACGGTGTAAGGCAAAAACTTGACCAAATGACATTATGCTAGATAACAAGCAATGGTGGAAAAAAGTCTTTCTCATCCCCTTAAAGCAATAGCAAGGAGTACAATCAATTACGAAGAATGATGTTGATTCACTAGTGAGAAGTATTTAGAGGTCTTTTATGACGTCATGTAATTATAATCATAAAAGGTAGGAACAGAAAAAGTTTAGAGAGGATAGTGATATTCAAAACCATCCTTTTTTTGTTGTAGGTTTTTGTTTTTTTTGTTTTTTTGTTTTTTTGTTTTTTTTTTTTACACAAAGGGAAAAACTGATGCTGGAAAATCACACAGGTGGTTGCTGGTGAGCCAGGACGAGAACTTAGGTCTCTTGGCTCTGAGTCCATTCTGTTATGACCTGTAGCAGAAATATCAGGGCAAGCTGTCCTTGCCATTTATGTTGATCTTTCTACCAGATTCTGAAGCCAAACTATGTAAAAACTTAGAATCTGGAAAGGAAGCTCAGTTGGAAAATATTCCTAAATAAAAAATGAACCTAGGACACAAAAAGCAGTCTTTCCATAAAGAGCATAATTCTAATAGGAACCAAAAACCTGCCTAAAAATAAACGATGGAATGAGAAGACTTTGTTGTTCCTAATTTAGATCCATTAATAACAAAGATATGGATATTAAATGCATGGTTTATATCCTTTCAATTGAGTCACGAACTATGAATTGAGGACATAAAGGTACAGCTGAGACTGCTTTGTGTTTAATTTGATACTGTCCCTTTAATATAAAAAGTGAAAATATCAAAACCTACCATAATTAATCCTAATAATAGAGTTGCCGTTTCTGTTTGGTGAGACTACAAATTCAATTAATTCCAATGCTGGTTCCAATAAGCTCTTTATGAGTCGAAAGGGATTATTAACACGGCGAAGTTTGAAAGATTGAATCACAATAAGTTTCTTGCAAGATTTCTGAAGCTTGGAGCAGGTTTGCTTTCATGAAAATCATCATCTATTAACCTAGTGCCACAGAAGGAGCAAGATAGAAAGCAAGAGAACAAAGGGATGAGGGATAAAAGGGAGGGAAGGAACGGTGTGCCTTGTTCTTACCTCTCCTCCAAGTGACAAGTCAATGCCAAAGGCCATTTTTGGTTGTTTCAGGGTAACTCCAAAAGGACAAGTTCTGTTTAGGATCCATTTTGTAAGACCAGGATATTTGGCAACTGAAAAACGGCTGTGGTCTTACTTGCGGTGCGTGTGTGCAACTGTAGATGCACGGATGCAATCTGTCTGTGTACCTACACGTGAAGACGAGGCAGACGTGTTGCTTTGGCGCAGTGGTGGGGATGGTACCCATGGAGGGGGTGAGGGGTTATTTCATAACAGGGCACAAGAGGAAATCGTGATGGGAATTATTTGAACAGGTCCTCAAAATCGTAGCCGCGAAGTCTCCATTGGTTTATTAATTAATTCAGTTCTAACTATTACAGGTGTCATGGGCAGAATACTCCCACTTAGGAATCAATACAGTTTTCAAGTCATGGATGCCTAGCCTTAGCCTGAGTCTTTACACTTTGTTTTTAGGGTTTTGGTTTTTTTTTTTTGTCTTGTTTTTGTTTTTTTTGTTTTTTAAATCATGCCTGAGTTGAACTATTTACTTCTTCTATTTTACGGAGAGCTATAGGGACCAACAGTTTTCCAGTGTCCTAGAACTCGGTGTAAGGGTTGTGCATCCTTGCTGTGAAAATGTCTCCAAAATAGGAATTATTCTGTTTCTTCTCTTAGCCAAGTGGATGTGTATAGGGCATCACTGTAGGCTGGCATAGAGTTTCTTTTGTAGGAGTCAACCTCCTGCATCTAAGGACAGATCTCACGCATGCCTTAACCCTGGCTGGTGAATCATACAGTCACACAGGACCTGACCACATCTCTCTTCTCTGGATGTGCTGACTTCCTGGGCTTCACCACCAATACTGCCGACAAGCCACGTGCCAGTTAACCTAGGCGCAGAGCCAGGTGCTGCTTGTGACATCTTCCTGCTGGGTGACCTTTTGTCTGCTCTGCTGGCATCCCAGGACTAGTCTGTTCTGATTTGTAGATGCCCGTGGGCTGTTCGCTCAGCTCAGCCCACCGGAAAGGGCTGGTCATTTCCTCCTGAGATAGGGACAGGACAGCAGAGCCTGCGGCGGAGAGCTATTAGAATGGCCGTTTCTTGAATACAATCAAGCCCTTTCTTCATGGTCTTTTCCTGTTTCTCTGCTTCCCCAAGACTCCTTTACATCTATCAGGGATTAAAGTGATGCCTTAGGCACTTTACAATCTGGAGGAAAGGCTGGGGGCCTTTGCAAATCCTGTGGCGCCCCCCCCAGCCCCCCACTCTGCCCAGTACTTGTGGGCCATACAGACCTCACGGATACCACTGTACTCCTTCCATCAAGTCTGACTTTCTTCCTGGAGTGAAGTTGGCACTGGGTTGGGTGAATTGGCTCCAGGGAGTAGAGAAGCCTTTTTACGCATTGTACTTATTTTGAGTCATAGGGAGGGGAATGGGGTTTAAAAATACCCATTGTCCTTAGTAACACAGAAATGTGACGTTCTTGTTTGACTACGAGGTGAGAAAAGGAGAGAATGGAAGTGGAGTAGTAGGAAAACAGACTTCTGGGGTGCGGTTAGATCAGAGAGGGCTTCCAGGTGGTGGGGTTTCCCTTGGTTTCCCTTAACATAATCAGATTTTATCACTGCATTTCTTTTCTGGCTCTTGGAATCAGAGCACCAAGAGGGACACTGTCCCATGGTACCAGGTGAGTCCCCCTGTTGTCATCAGGAGACAGACGAGCATTTTCAGCATCTCTGCCTTATTGTTAGTTGAAGATGCTAGAAAGAGAAGAGCAGAGAAATAGAAATCAGAGGAGAGGCTACTCAGGGCATCCCCACAGAGTGCTGTCCCACAGAAGTGGGACACTGTCCCGGGGACAGTGTCATCAGATCCTGAATTTCACAGGTCCTGGAGTTGAAAAGACCTCAGGATCATTGTTGGGTGAAATGTGGGCATTGAAGGTATCTGTTGGCCCAGAGGAGCCTATGACACTATGCAAACAATAAAGTCAAGAGGTGGAGAATTGGAGCAAACACAGCTCAGATGATCCCTGAAACCCCACCTCAACAATGGGGATACTGACAATGACTGACTACCCAACCCCTTTCCACCTGGTCTTGAGCTGGGGCTGCTCCCAGTGAGCTGGGGAAATAAATAACCTTGGCTTTGGGGTAGCAGAGACGTCATCCACTTGGCCTCAGCCTGACTTAGTGATTCTCATGGCCCGGGGCACAGGATAGGATCTGGGAGGCAGAAGAGTGCTGAGGAGGGAGGGATGCCAAGGAGATGTTTCTGGTGATGGAGCAGCTGGTGTCTGGCTCTCACTGAGATTGGCTGGCCCAGGAGGATCCTAATTACTGCACAACTGCTGTCTCCATAATCATGGTGACAGGAGCAGCGTGGGCCGGAAAGAGAGGGAGATAGAGCTGGTTGATGCTGAAGATGATATCAGAATCACAGCTTTTTTGCTCCGGCTGCAAACAGGAGGCTGTTGCCAGCTGCCTGCTAAGGTGGAACCAGCTGCCACCAAGAAAGGGGGCCAACCCCTTCCTGTCTCATCTCCATGGGGTGCACCAGCCCCAGCTTGCAGGTCCAGTTCTGGGTCCTCTGGCTGCCAGCTAGGCCTTTAGGACAGTTCTCTTTTAAAGGAGGCCCTAGGGGGGAGTCAAAATATGGTGAGTGTTCAAAGAGAGCCAGGCTAGGGAATGAACCTAGATGATTAAAAAAACAAAACAAAGCCAGAGACTTCTGTGAAATTATCCCCGAATCAAAAAAAAGGACTATGATATTTATTATTTAGGGATATTGGTTAGATAATCTCTTTGATTTGAGTAATCAAAGAAAAATACAGCTATTTCCCTCTTCCTCAGCCCTTATGCTTCATGTGAGAGATTCCCACCCCCCAAACCCCCAACCTTTGGACAAATTCCCAGGTGTAGGGGTGAAGAGTCTCTTGGATCATAACACAAATCATACCACCGACTTTCCATTGAAGCATGAGAATCAGCTGGGGGTTGGTTTGTTTGCAGGGAAATGCAGAAATAAACCAGGGGTATGAGAACCAGGGGACATGGGCATGAGTATGGGTGAGCAGGGAGGCAGTAATGGAGAAGGATGTACATCCTGCTTTGATTTGTCCATTTGTGGCTTGGATCTTAGGAAAATACCAAGAGTGGCCATTTATAGGGACTTCTGATAAAGTGCTGGTATCCTCTGTAAGTCTTTTACAGTGTTTTCTGGCTTTTAATACCAAGGAGACTTCTGGAAGAAGAGAAGGCCTAATGGATTTGTTGGCTGATTTTAGTTCCCTTGGGAGACAGGTGATTGGTTACAACATGGTGCTAACTCCTGGAAAGCCAACTTGCCATGTTGGCACTTGGAGTAGCCCACTGGGGGAGAAGCCTCATGGAGTCCCAGGATTTTAATGGATTTTTATCCACTTTATTATTCCCCTTTATTCTGCACAGCATTAGTCTCATTGGCTGTGGGTCCAGAGCATTACACAATCCTAGCATTCCCTGTTATGCTGTACCTTTGGGTTGCCCTGTGCGAGGCTGGTCACTCTGCTTTAGTCTTTTCAGGATTCATCTGGAGAGGATGGGCTCCTTTTCAGTTGCTTCACAAGATGCAAAGACAACGTTGCGAATGGTGAAGTGGGGAGGCTGAGATGTTCACATCCTAATTCTTTGTATAAAGAACCACGACAAAATAAACTTGGCTGTTGGGGCACAAACTTTTGTTCCTTGGGCTCTTCTCTTGGTTCCCTCCAAACCCTTTTAGTTTGGTTTATGAGACTGAAATGTGACTCTGATGACCATTCTCTCTGAAAAGTGTTTCTTACACATTGTCATGAGAGATTGCAATTTCACTGCAAATTCTTAGCTGATCCCTTGAAAGCACTTGGGAGAAAATAGGACTCGAGTCTTGTTTCCACCATTCCAAGAGTGTTGTAGTGGTCTTTGACATTCCCAATAGCCATAAGAGAGAATTTAGGAGGGCGCCTGGGTGGCTCAGATGGTTAAGCGTCTGCCTTCGGCTCAGGTCATGGTCCCGGCCTCCTGGGATCGAGTCCCACATCGGGCTCCCTGCTCCTTGGGAGCCTGCTTCTCCCTCTGCCTCTCTCTCTCTCTCTCTCTGTCTCTCATGAATAAATAAAAAATCTTAAAAAAAAAAAAAGAGAGAGAATTTAGGATGTTGACCGGGAGGTAGAATTGGGATTTGGAAAGGGGTAGAACTACCATTTTGAGATACTATCACCACCATAACATTCCCTCTATGTCCCGGCTTTCAATGTCCCACAGTCGTCAGAATGGTGCTATGCTAGACACATCGGGCATGGTTGAACTGGGACATGTTAAGCTGTGAGGTGGTTGGTTTTTCCCTTAGATGAGAATTCAAACAGAAAATCTCAGAAAGACAAGAATACCATATGTGTTGGCATGCTAATGAATATAATTTTGGAAACATAATTAGAATCATGTATTTGTAGGCAAAGACTAATTAGTAGAGTAAATGACATCATATATATATGGCTAGCATCAATGTGTCATGAATCAGTTACTATATGTTCACACATGGAATAATTTATGGCACTTGGGGGTGGGTGGAAACCATGCTGCTTGGTTGACATACACCACTGGAAAGCATGCTATCTTTCTTCCTCTGGATCTTAGAATCTCTCCACTCCCATCTTTGTTCTCTGTGGTGTCAGTATGGGGTTGTGATACGGGGTAGTGGGGATGGGGATGAGGGTAGAGGTAGGTATCTGTTTTCCAACTTCATTTTTCAAAACTGTTTCCCATCTGGGCTAAATAAATAACATAAAAAGTTATGTGATTCATGCAAAAGAATGCAATTGGACCCTTACCTAACACCATATACAAAAATTAACTCAAAATTAATCAAAGACCAAAATATAAGCTCTAAAACTGTAAAACTCTTAGAAGAAAACAGAACAAAAGCTTTGACATTTCATTTGGCAATAATTTCTTGGAGATGATACCAAAGGAAACAAAAACCAGATAAATTGGTTTTTAAGGAAATTAAAAAATTTGTGCATCAAAATACAATATGGACAGTACAAAAAAAAAAAAAGTCCACAGAATGGGAGAAAGTACTTGCAAATCTTCTATCTGACAAAGGATTAATGTCCAGAATATTTAGAGAATTCCTAAAACTTAACAAAAACTCCCAATCCAAAAATGGGCAAAGGACTTCAACAGACATTTCTCCAAGAAGTTATACAAATGGTCAATAAGCACATGAAAAGATACTCATCTTCACTAATCATTAGGGAAATACAAACTAAAACTACAATGAGATAATGAGGTACTGCCTCACATCCATTAGGTTGGCTACTAACAATGACAAAATGGAAAATAAGCACTGGCTAATATATAGAGAAATTGGAACCCTTGTGCATTGTTGGTGGGAATGTAAAATGGTACAGTTGCTGTGGAAAACAAGATAATGGCTCCTTAAAAAATTAAAAATAGGATTACCATATCACCCCACAATTCCATTTCTGGGTATATACCCTTCAAAATTGAAAGCAGAACATTGAAGAGATATTTGTACACCAGTGTTCATAGGAACAGTATTCACAATAACTAAAACACGGAAGCAGCCCTGAGGCCATTGACGGATGGATTGATAAGCAGATGTAGTACATACAATGGAATATTATTCAAGCCTTAAAAAGGAAGGACATTCTGACATCTATGACATAGCTAAATTTTGAGGACATTAAGTGAAATAAGCCAGTCATTAAAAGGCAAATAGTATATGATTCCACTTATATAAGGTATTTAGAGTAGTCAAAATTAGAAAGTAGAATTGTTGTTGCCAGGGGTGGAGGTGGGGAGGGAGGAAGAAGAAGTTATTGTTTAATGGGTATAGAGTTTCAGTTTTACAAGATGAAGAGCGTTACAGAGATGGATGGGAATGACTGTTGTGCAGCAGTATGAATGTATTTAATAGTACCAGAATGTACACTTAAAAATGGTTAAGATGGTAAATTTTATGTTATGCATATTTTCCTGCAATAAAAAATTGGAAAAGTTAGCTGATTACTTACTACGTTGCCCTCTGTACTCTAATTGGCTTTGTACACATATTTTTAATGTGTATACACATATTTTAATCAGAGTTGATCAGTTGATTTAATATGGTGTTAATTTGCTATTTATAAAATCTAAGTGCTGAATAATAGGTGAAGTTATGTAAATTAGTGTATATGTGGATTAATATATAGGCATTACTAATTATGTTTACAATTGGGAAAACTCTCAATATGTTATTTTATTGGGACCAACAAGGAAAAATGAGTACATAGAGATTGTGCTTAAAAATGCACATATGGAAGTATAATTACATGTTGAAGTATTAGACTAAATATGGCAACTAAAGAGGCAGTAGGAAGTAGGAAATTTGGCTTTTAGTTTATACTTCATTTCTTGCAAGGTCTGGGTTGTTGGACAAGTCACTTGGCTTTTCAACTCATTATCCAATGTACTGGATGGGGATAATAATCTATGTCCTACCTGAAGACACAGGATTGAGGGACGCCTGGATGGCTCAGTAGGTTGGGCATCTGCCTTTGGCTCAGGTCATGATTCTGGGGTCCTGGGATCGAGCCCCACATCGGGCTCCTTGCCCAGTGGGGAGCCTGTTTCTCCCTCTTCCTCTGCCTGCCACTTCCCTTGCTTGTGCGCGCTCTCTCTCTCTCTCTCTCTCTCTGTGTCAAATAAATAAATAAAAAATCTAAAAAAACCCACAGGATTTAATGAAGTGATCACCTGCCCACCCTAAATATCTAGTACTTTCTTTCTATAGCCCCTAGCTCTACTTTATTTTTCTTCATAGCATTTATCACTACCTGATCTTTACTATATATATGTTTATCTTTTTTTTATTTTTTTATTTTTGTTTTTTTAAAGATTTTATTTATTTGAGAGAGAATGAGAGACAGAGAGCACGAGAGGGAAGAGGGTCAGAGGGAGAAGCAGACTCCTTGCTGAGCAGGGAGCCCAATGTGGGACTCGATCCCGGGACTCCAGGATCATGACCTGAGCCGAAGGCAGTCGCTTAACCAACTGAGCCACCCAGGCGCCCTCTTTTTTTTTTTTTTTTTTAAGTATTTTATTTATTTATTTGACAGAGAGAGACAGCGAGCAAGGGAACACAAGCAGGGGGAGTGGGAGAGGGAGAAGCAGGCTTCCTGCAGAGCAGGGAGACCGATTTGGAACTTGATCCCAGGACCCTGGGATCATGACCTGAGCCGAAGGCAGACGCCTAATGACATTTCTGATCAGAAGCTGACCACCTTGATAAGCCTGGATTGGTGACAAGGTGTCCTTTATTTTTAAAGTGTGGAATTCAAGCCTATTTGTATAAATTTCTTCCAGAGAATTGCTGATGTGCACATCTTTAAGAGAACGATGCTCATTTTGAGTGCCAAGTTCCCCTCTCCCTCTCATGTGGCTGGGTTTTCATTTTTACTCTAATACTGGACAACTCTGGTGTACACATTTCTGTCTCCATGGTGTTTGAGCTGACAGTTTCTGTTTATCTGAGACTGGTAGGCAGCAACGCTTGAGAAATAAGCACCAGAGAACAGGAGAAAGTCACTGTTTGACTATGTCGGGAAGGAAGAATTTTGAACATCCAGACTACTGTCTTCACTGGATCTCATTTTAATCACTCAGAAATTTTCTTCCAGTGTCTCAAGAGCAAGATTGCTAGGTACGTGACAAATTGAATTTGCTTACTCTTAACAGGAGAAAGCACTAATTTCAGCTCTCCAGTGGCCCAGAGAGACCAGTTTTGTGCCTCCAGGTCCAGATGCTTCAGAACCAAATGCCACAGCAGAGTCTTGACACCTCCTCGTGAGAGCAGTGACCTGAAGGAAGGCCTTTGTTGCTAAGATCAGAAGTGTTCTTTTTGTTTTGAAGTTTCAATCGTAACTTTGTTGACTGCAAGGAAAATCCTTATGCTTGTTCTATTTATACCATCTATGGCTCCACATTTTCTTGGGCAAGTCTGTAAAGGCCGACGTTCTCTATACTAACCTGGAAATGCAAAGGACCCTTTCTCTGGGAAGTGCTGGTATTGCTGCAGGGGTTTGGGGCATTCCTGAAAGTTCCATCATTTATGCCTCTCATTTGCAATTAAAAAAAATGAGAAAGTCTTTTTTCTTTGTGGTCCTTTGAGATAGTAGGTGAAACTCGATCAAAAAAATGGAAGCAGAAGTAGATAAAATAAATGAGAATTGGGAGGGAGGTATGATGCAGTTAGGGGAGTGAAGGTGCCTTTGCGTCTTCTACTTCTACCAGTTTTTTTATTTTTAAGATTTTATTTATTAGAGAGCGCATGTGCACAAGCAGGAGGAAGAATAGAGGCAGAGGGAGAAGCAGGCTTTCCAATGATGTGGGGCTCCATCCCAGGACCCTGAGATCATGACCTGAGCAGAATGCAGATGCTTAATGGACTGAGCCACCCAGGCGCCCCTCTACTTCTGTCAGTTTTGTGAACAGTTCCCCTCTTCCCATCATGTGTTTAGTGTTCTTGTATATCCCGTTACTAAGTCTGTCAAAACTTTGCTTAGGAAAAGCCAAGATACCTGTTTAGGAACCTGAGCTGGAAGGGGCAAGTGACAGGTTTGTCCTAAAGTCCTCATTTAGACCTCAGCCTGCTCTGTTATTCTGAAATCACTCTGCAGGGACAGCTAACATTTTCTGAGTGCTGGTGATGTGTTAGGGGTTGGGCCAGACACACCACGAACTTCCCCTGCTACTTACTCCCCCAACACCCTCAGGCATCTGGTATTGCTATCATTTCCAAGTTACAGATGGGGCATTTGAGACCGAGGCTGGTCCGATGATGCCCACTGCCTGGCCTCACGCAGCCAATCCATCCAGGAGCTGGGAATTTGACTCTATAGGCTGTGCTTTGAACCACCTTACTATTGACGGCATTTCAGCATTTTTCTGTGGGTAACATTTGACGTGGGTTTTTTGATGACATGGTCAGTGAAGTATCATAACTGATAAGTGGGATGGAGGTGGTTTTCGTGATCAGCCTGCACATGACTTGTAACCTGTTTGCTTGGGCCTCTGCTTCCTCTTGCATTTCGTTATGTTTCTGTCTTGAAACCCATGGGTTCTCCTTGCAAATGTCCTAAGAAATCTGGGAAGGAACACCCCCTGATGAAAAAAAGGAATCACGATCGGCTGACCGAGAGTACAGAAATAAAACAAAACAAAAAACCAGAGGCATCCCTAGAGACTGATCCTCGGTGTTTTACTCCAGAGGGAGACTTGATGCTAAGCATCCAAGAATTCAACGCTCCTCATCATTTAACATATTGGGCATATAATTTGTGGGGGGATTACAACCCGAATCTTCTTAGGTGCCTCTGGTTTCTGACACAGCAGCAGCTTTTGAATCCGTGTTTTTTTTATTTCCCCTGCCGCTTAATCTCCAGAGCAGCCAATTTATAGACGGGAGGGGTTTTTACTTTATCTGTTCCAACCACATTCCCACTTTATGCCTTTGTATCAGGAAGCAGCTTCGACTGTCTGTTGCTTGGTGCAGGTTTGCTGATGTGTGTGCACTTCTGTGTGTGTGCATCTGGATATTCCTGAAGATGCTAGAAACAACGGTGAACAAGTGTAGGAGGGTGAGGACCTATATTGTATAACAAACCGAAGGTACCAAGGAGGCTGCATTTGTTGTGAGCTAAAAGGTTTATACAAAGATTTTCTTAGTAATGTCTAAGATTTTAATAGGGTAATTAATCTTTCTAAGTGTTAGTGCCAGATTATGGGATCAGCTATTATCCCTGGCTGCAGAGTAATCCTTTGTGTGTTGCAACAAGCAGGCCTAAGTGAAGAGAATACTCAGGTTGCCAAACAAAGATATGGCTGCAGCTAGCTTGTTTGGGTTTTTAAATGCATTTTCTGATACAGTTAAAAGAACCCCTGTTTCCGGGGGACTATCACTGCCCTGTAATAGCCATTGAGTTGAGGGGAAAAGTGAAGAAATAAACATACGTGCCTCGTGCTTTTTTATTCCTTAACAGCCAATTATTATTATTTTGAAAATCATGACAGGCACGTTCATGGGAGACCTTATTTTAAGCCGGAAAATACACTTTAAGAGAAAGACCTGCAGGGATAAGGGCAAAAGGTTTTCATCTGATTCCCAAAAGTTCAGCCTCTTTCTCTTCCCTTAAAGTTTAGTGAGAAGGTCCAAGCAATCCAGAAAGCCAACAAGAATGAAAGGAGTAGAACACAGCAGCTAATGAGACTTGGCTATAGTCTTTAAGCAAGATGAGTTATTTAATATGGCCTATCAAAGTATTGATTGGAAGTAGATGGCTTATTTCATTGTATTTTCCATATCTATATGGAACAAAACAAAGTTCAGGGCATACTGTAACATGTGGAAACCCTGCCGGCAGAGTCATGTTGCAGTCCAACCAATGGCCTCTGCTCTGGCTGTCTACATGGAGCAGTTATTCAGAACTACGTGTCCATTGGTTTGGCAACTGGTTGCAGTTGCTGATTATTTTCCGCAAACTGCTCTATTCCATTTACGTGGACGCCTGAAGCGCTCTGCTGGGAGGACCACTGCCGTGGCAGAAGGAATTTGCCTTTTGCGCTGTAATTCCTTCCGCGTCCACGGGGCCACGCCCCTTGCGCTGGTTCCACTGTTCTGATTGGCTGCTTACCTTAGGCAGAGGCACTAGGTTGTTCCTTCTTCAACAGTGCGGTCACTTTGCGGTTCAATTCGGCTTACGTCTGAGATCCACCAGAGGATGTTGGCGGGCCGAGGGGGAAGGCATTCTGTAACTTACTTGCCTCTTATACGGATGTGATAGGAGAATGATGATTTAAAAAAGATGCACTCAGTATTTTCCTGTGTGGGGTAGAGCAGTGTGTTTTCTGAAGAGTTTTAAGGGGCGAAGAAGAGTTTGAGTTGGGTGTTTTGGTGATCTTAAAGTCACATCGGTGATCTTAAAGTTCTGTCTCAAGCAGCTATATAGTTGTATGGCTGAGCTGGTGGGAGGAATGTGAATATCAGCACACATGCGCCCCTGAAACGGTTCAGGGAGCAGCTTAGGCTGCGGTGCATGCCAGTGTAGCCCCCGTATATTGGGTGATGCTTGCAAGTAACATTCCCAGACCACTGCTACTATTGAGGGGAGTGTTATCCAAGGATAGTCATGATATTCTTCAGTGAAGGTCAGATAAGTTGTGTTTCCCAGCCAAAGGGGCTTAAAATGCTCCTCTAGTTGTCGCCCCCTGCGGAACACTGACCCCGGTGCAGGAGGGGTGCCTCAGGACCGCAGGTGCAAACGAGTGAGAGCTGCAGCATCAAGCAGTCAGTCCCACTAACAAGTAGGCTGCCGTTAACGTTTTGCAGACTTTGCACATTTTACACAGCATATTGATGGTAGGAAAACATTGGAGGAACACTGGAGGAATCAATTGATGAAGATTGATGATTTAAAATGACTGTTTAGCTTTTGCGGCTAGAAAGCCTGAGCTTTCCAGACACCTCTCAGGGACAGGCATGCTTGGAGGTGTTCCAGTGCTAGGTGGGGACAAGTGCAAGAGGATCAGCACACTCTGGAAGAATTCCGATTGGAGAAAAGGAGGGGCTGTTGGCTAGATGAGGAGGAACCAGATACTGAATTTAGGAAATGTGCTAGTCCTATGATCAGTTTACATTAGTGTGTCCAAGTGGGTCTCATTTCAGAGTGTGGCTTTCAACATATCTTTCTGTTGACTTAAACTCTTAGTGTTGTTGGGTACCGGGTCTGAATGGACTCTTTGAACACTCCAGGGAAGATTCTGGGTCCCATATGGGCCCAAATGGAGAAGCATAAGCTCAGGCAGAAAACTGCCCTGACAAGTGTAACTTCTGAGTGGTGTACTCAATTCTATCATAAGTGGGCAGTCATTTTGATAAAGTAAGTTCTCATCTGTACTAGAAATTTTGTCCAGGACATGCTGTCATTGTGGGTGGGTAACAGTCTTTCTCTGGGCTTCCCCCCTGCCCATTGTATAGATGAAGAGAATGGGAGCAAGGTAAAGAGGGTGAGATTGGGGGAGAGCATGGGCTTCACTTCCCTTGAAGGAGAGCAGGCTAGAGTCAGACTTTACTCTGACCCAGTCATTTCTCTCCTGGCTAATGATATGGTCAAGTATCCATATGCTCCAATTAAAAAAAAATTTTTTTTGTTTTTTTTTTTTTAGTTCTTTAGTGGGTTTATGGAAACTCTAATGCAAATCACCAAGAATAGTGAAAAGTCAACAGAGAATCAACCCAATGATGGGGAGAATGATTACAAGCTCACATTATTTATCATAGTTTCTCATGTTTCAAAACATTCCCAGTTACAGAATCACTTTATAGATGTGAATATATATATATATATATATTTTTTAAAGATTTTATTTATTTGTCAGAGAGAGAGACAGAAAGAGCACAAGCAGGGGGAGCGGCAGGCAGAGGGAGAAGCAGGCTCCCCGCTGAGCAGGGAGCCCGACGTGGGACTCGATCCCAGGACCCTGGGATCATGACCTGAGCCGAAGGCAGACGCTTAAGCCACTAGGAAGCCACCCAGGCTTCCCTGATATGAATATATTTATCAACTCAGTTTATAATAGTCCTGGAAAGGTCTTCATATCAGTTATAATGATGCCATTTTTCATGGAAGTCTTTTCCTTTTTTCCTCCTAAGATTTCACATTTATTTTTTTAAAGATAATCCATGGCCATGGTAAAAATAAATCAGAATGTGCAGCAATAAAGCATATTGTCTAAAAAAAAATCAGAATATACAAAAGAGTATATAGTAAAAATTAGATTTATTTTTTAAAATTTTAACTTATGTGAGCATAGTTTTTGTGCTGCTTTCTTATTCTTTAAATAGAAATCTCAAATATATGCTTTAAATTTGGAAGCTTCTTTTCTTCTGTTTTTGCTTTTAAGATTAAGAGTCTTGGTCAAGAGGCACCTAGGTGAGACTCAGTCGGTTAAGCGTCTGACTCTTGATTTTTGGCTCAGGTCATGATCTCAGGCTCCTGGGATTGAGCCCTGCATGGGGCTCTATGCTCAGTGGGGAGTCTGCTTGAGATTCTCCCTCCCCCTCTCCCTCTGCCCCTCATCCTTGCTCATGCTTGCTCGCTCTCTCTCTCTCCCTCCCCAAATAAATAAATCTTAAAAAAAGGAATATTGGTCAAATGGGTCTAGTTCTTAATAGCCTTAAAATGTTTTTTGTCTGTTCCTGATGGACCATTTTAAAAGTTTTGGGAGAGTTACACATATAATTTTTAAAAACTGATCTACTCTCTTTCTCAGGACTATTCATTATTGCTTCCTTTTGCTGCTTTGGTTCCTAGTAGACACCACAGAGCTTCACACATATGCATTAGATACGTATACTCAGGGGTTAATGAAGTGGCTGCAGGTCCCATTTCCAACTCCTAATTAGAGATAATCAGCTGGGGGATTCGTGCTACTAAATAGACACCTCAATTCTCATCTTGCCTTCCAGCTCTGGTGTTTGGGTACACACTTCTTTGAAGCAGCCTTCAGGTTGCAGTTCTTCCTTCTTCTGCCCCCAACTTCCTCCTGCTTTTCCCCTTCTCCTCCCATTCCGCTTTCTCCCAGCCAGCCTTCCTTCCTTCCTTCCTTCCTCTTTTACTCTCTCTCTCCCTTCCTCCTTTCTCTCTTGTACTGTTTTTTTTTTCTTCCTTGTTATTTTGTGTAGAATCCTTTTTTTTTTTTTTTAAGGTAAATAAGGGGTCTGATTCTTGGAACCAGAAACAGCGTTGTAGAGCCAAGTAGACTAATATCATTAAACACACACAATTAGCCAAGGTGCTGAGGAGGAATAATTTATAAATTATGAAATTACCAGGGAGTAATTTTATGAAGAGAAATAGCAATTTTATTATGCTATCGGCATATGTCAACATACATTTACATGCATAGATGTGACTATTTTTATTCCCAAATGCTTAATCATATCACAGGGAAGGGCCCTTGGAGATGATTCAGTTCATCCATCTCACTGTACAGAAAAGGAACTAAAAGCCCCAAGAACTGAGGCCACTTGCTCAGGGTCAGAACCATGTGTCACAGCTGTGCGCAAAACCCAATCTTCAGACTTCTGAGTTTCTTCCATTATATCACAGCGTTATGTATTTGTTCTGCCTGTCTTTTTTCCATCCTTATTCTGGAAAAAAAAAAAGCTATAGGAAAACTGAAAGAATGGTAAATACTGTGATGACTAATGTACTCTTATGAATATCTCAATATACTCTTCATTACTTTTTAATATTTTGCTACAATGATTTCTCTTCCTGGGTCTTTCTCTGTCTTCCTCTGTATGTATATGTATATTGTGCATATGTATATCTTTTTTTGCATTTTCTTTCTCCCCCTACCTAAGTTGTTGGAAGTTGTGAACATCACTCTTAAAAAGCTCAGAATGTGTCTTCTAAGAACAAAGGCGTTCTTCTACATAAGCATGACAAATTGTCCCAATGTAACATTGATACAATATCATTATATAATATTGTCTATATTCAGATTTCCCAGTCTCCTTGCAGTATCATTTGGTTTTTCTTTTTTAATCTAGTGATCTGAGTAAGGATCGAAGTAAGACTTTGCATTTAGTTGTCATGTTCTTTTTGTTTCTTTTAATCTGGAATGATTCTCCCATCAGGTGTTCTAGGATCTTTTATAATACTGGGAGTTTTGAAGAATCAAGTTCAATTGCTTGGTTGAATTTGGATTTGTCTGATTGTGTCCCCATGCTTAGCTTCAAGATAAGCAGTTTTAAGGCAAAAAGACTTCACGGGTGATATTATGCCTTCTTACTGCATTGCATCAACAGGTAACATGATGTCAGATTGCCTTATTATTGTGGATGCTAACACTGACATTTCTTTTTAATAAATTTATATGGACAAAGCTATTTGAAGGCCATGAGCGGGGCACCTGGGTGGCTCAGATGGTTAAGCGTCTGCCTTCAGCTCAGGTCATGATCCCAGGGTCCTGGGATCGAGTCCCGCATCGGGCTCCCTGCTCCTTGGGAGCCTGCTTCTCCCTCTGCTTCTGTCTGTCTGTCTCTCTCTCTCCCCCTCTCTCTCTCCTCCTCTGTCTCTCATGAATAAATAAATAAAATCTTTAAAAAAAAAAAAGGCCATGAGAAACACTATGGGAAGAAAATCCTGTCACCATCATGAGAATCCTATATATTTGTGATAGAACAAGTCACACAGAATAGACTTAGAAGCCAGTTTTGGATCATTCAGAGCAGTATGTCTTGCCTCTGGGGCCTTTCATTCTGGTTGTGTTCATAGGTACTGATTTATCCAACTTTCTTCGCAGTAGGAACAATTTTATAACTATACTGAAGTTGTATTTCATATGACTAACTCTGGCGTTAGCAAAATCCTTAGTTAGAGGTCATGGTCATCTGGAGTGGGACGCAAAGGCGAACCTGGGGGCCGGGTGTTACAGGAGAGGAATCATGGAGGATCGGGCAGCATTGGAAAAGAGAAGGTACCAGATATGGACATTGGCTTGGACGATTCACCGGTTTAAAGTCTATCTTTTATTCATCTTATCAAAAAACATGTCAATAGTTGAGTCACTTCTCACTCCATTATTGGGAGATGAATAAATCTTGGATATGTGAATGGTAAGTTTTGGTTATTTCTCCCAAGCCAAGTTTGGAGCCTTTAAGGAATGACAGGGAATTTCCCCTCAATCCTTGTCCGATGGACTTCCTTTCCTGGACTTCTCCACCTTATCTCCTCGATGCTTTGCTTCTTGTTTTATTCTCCTGACCTCATTGCTCATCAGTCCTTTTGGCTCCCGCCCACTGGTCAGTTCAGTGCAAGTCTCTCTCTCCTGTCCTTAACCTCATTTTACTTTGATTCTTCTCTCCCAGACAACTCTCAGGAAACACCCTCTTCATTAACTTGGCCTTCTCTTATATACCTCCGCCTTATATACTCCTCATTCTAACCTACACATAGGAACCAGAAAATTGCCTTTGTTTCTAAAAATATAGTATCTGGCCTTAAGTTTTCTCACTGTCAATGTACTTTTATTAATAAACATCAGATGGATCACAGTATAATCTTAGCTTCTGTCTTCCTTCTGTATAGAGGTCCTCCCTCTCTTTTTCTCACTTCATACCATGCATTTTGAAATATTGAACAACTCGTGTCCTTTTATAACTGAGGTATGGTAAGGCCCAAATCAGAATGGCTTTTCTTATTCCTGCTAAGTGTAGAATGGTATTAGTTCTGAAAGCAAGGTGTCGTAAAAGAAATGCAAAGTGTTAAGCGTGTATTGAGTGCACTCATGTGGATTCTGTGTTCAGGATTGACAGGGGTGCATTCTAAAGTGAGGAGATTGGCTGCTTTACCTCTGGCAACTTATCTTTTCCTTCTATGCCCCAACCTCAACATTGATCAGTCTTTCATGATGGAGGCTCTTCTATTAGCTAACCGTGATTTAACGATTAATTCATAACTGAAAATCTTGAGTACTAACCTTTTGAGGAGTAGTTACAATGCCTTTAAGTATGGCTAGAAAGAACCTATGATGAAGCATGATTAGGAAGGTTTTTTTGAGAGGGTGGTGGATTGAAGGAAGGCTTTTCTTAGATCTGACAGGTCATGCTTGATTTGACTGATGCACTTTCTCCCTCTATGATTCTGAAAATGCGACCATCTTCATGATTTTTCTTGACTATTTGAATGGCTATTACAAAAACATGCTCAGGTTCTGTTGGTTTTGAAGAAAATAGAACCTCTCAATCCAGTTTCAAAAATAAAACCTATTCCAAAAAATAAAAAATTTTCCCTTGTAAAAATTATTCACTCTTTAATTTAGCATCTAGTGTGTCATGACCACATTAGCTTTAGTTTATCTTCTTAGGCTTTTTTGTTTTTCAGAGAAGAGTTTTGCCTACTTGTATTACATAGTTATTATATAGAATATATACACTTTCTCTTTTTAAGCCAAAAATTATAAAATGAGAATTTCTCTTACAGTAAATTCAGAGTAATCATTTTAATGGGTACACAGTATCCTATTGTAACGATGAGCCACAATTTATTTCATATTTCTTGTTGCTTGTATAGTGTGTATCTTTAATCATGAATAAATACACAATAAAAATCTTTGTAGCTAAAGATTGTCTTGCATTTCAAAATATTTCCTTGGGATGTTGAGAATACTGATATACAACTTGTGAAAGAGTAGTAGTGTGTTATATTTCCGTTATCAATATATGTGATCACACAATATGTGTATATGTGAAAATATAGGTGATATTTCACTGTCAGTGTTGTATATTATATTTTTTCCAAAAGACTGATAATTTTACAGGCCAAGCTTAAAAGTGTTTATCTTGTATTTATTGCAATACTAGGAAGGTCCAACCCTTTCCATATTTTGTGATCCAGATAGATTTCCTATTTCATGAGTTATCTATTTATGTCCTTTGCTCATTTATCTTTTAGAGTTTTGATGGTTTAAATATCGGATTTTATGTGCTTTTTAATAGAACAAAGATAAAAGTCATTTGACTCCTTAATCTGTTATAGTATTTTTTTTCCCCTGGTTATTTGCTTTTTACTTAACCTGGTTTTATCTCTGTCTTCTCCATCAAGGAGAAACACATTTAAACTGTAAAGAGTAAAACTAACATGAGTAACAGAGAACTGAAGCTCAAGAAGGTGAGAAGCACTTTGCTTCAAATGTGTGAAACTCTTCATTGTTTTGATGAATTACTTTTCAAGGTAATGAAAGAATTTGGAGATGTAATCATGGGCACAATATTGCTCATCTTTGAGGAAGATGATATTTCTAAAAATGAGCGAAAATGCAGACCTAAGCTTACTTTGCTAGGATTTTGATGGCACTCTGGCAAAATTCTAAATCAACTGTGTATGAGAATTCTTCACAAAGGGGCACCTGGGTGGCTTGGTTGGTTGCATTTGCCTTCGGCTCAGGTCATGATCTCGGGGTCCTGGGATCCAGCCCCACATCAGGCTCCCTGCTCAGTGGGGAGTCTGCTTCTCCCTCTCCCTCTGACCCTCCCCCCTGCTTGTGCACATTTTTTCTCTCTCAAATAAATAAAATCCTAAAAAAAATTATTCTTCACGAAAGAAAATGGTGGCCAGTTAGAATCAGAATGAGGTCATGAACAATAATTTATGTCAAAGTAACTATTTTTGCATGGGTTGTTAGATGGAAAGATAGAATTCCGTGAACTGTTTTATTTCTGCAGGGCATTTGGTGGGAACTTTTATGATATTCTTACAGGAAGCTGGAGAATTGTGGGCTGGGTGATAATCCTGTTGGGTGGATTAATAACTGGTTAAAGAGCTCACACAATAGGATACTGATTGATGGGAACTTCAAGTTGTGTTCAATAGGGCTCCGATATAAGCTATAGCTTAACAAACATTTTTCTAATTACTAGGATGGAGAGATCAAAGCCTTCTTACCAAATGTGCATAGGTCCCAAACTGGGAACCTTAATGAATATGCTGGATGAAGGAATCTTTCTGAAAAATCTGAATTGATGGAAATCATGGTAGTGGAAACACATGTAAAGTATAATGAGCTCAGTTTAAAACAATGAATTGAGCAAATATAAGATGGGGAGTCTTCCTGAAAGTGAAAGCACTGAGTGTTTCCATTGTCTGAAAGTTCCAAACAAGAAAAAAGCATGAAATCCTTATCTGTGTCAGTTCTCTGGAGGAAACAGAACTAATGGGGATGCACACACACACGCATGCACACACGCACGTGCGCGCGCACAGGGCATTAATGCGGGGTGGGGGTGTTGGCACGTCTGAAATCAGGTAGGTGAGGGACTCTGGCAGGAGTCAGTGTTGCAGTCTTGAGTCCGAAGGTGGTCTGAAGACAATCATTTTCTTTTAAGGCCTTCAGCTGTGATTGGATGAGGCTCATCCACATTATGGAGGGTAATCTGCTTCACTCAAAGTCTAGCCTTCATAGCAACGTCTAGATTGGTGTTTGACCAAACAACTAGGTACCATAGCCTAGACAAATTGACATAGACAATTAACCATCACAAAATTGTTCATGGAATATTGAGCTGAGCCAATATTGAAGTGATAGAATTGTCATATATAGATCCGTAATGGTCAACATTTACTCTGCACTGCTCAGAGCACATCTCATGATTTGGGTTTTGTTCTGGGTAACAGTTTTATTCAGCTCATTTCCACTGGAACAAATCAAGCAGAGAGTTGGTGGAGATGGTGAAAAGCTATGAAGACAGACCATTTAAAGAATAACTGGAGGAACTGTGATGCTCCTTCGAAAGGACAAGACCCAGAAGTCTCTATTGGTTCAGGACTCTCTTGCTTGGAAATTACTCCTCTTGCCTTACACAGCAATTGAAATGGACTGACTTACGTAACTGAAAAGCCAGGAGTCATCCTGGCCAAAAGTTCAGCTGATGTCTAGATTGCAGACCACATCATCAGGTCTTTTTCCCCTCTCTCAGCTCTGATTTATTTGGCTTTATTCTCAGGCAAAATTCTCTCCATAAGGTGGTGCCTTGAAACTTTGAGTGTGTATCAAATCTCATAACCCAGAGCAAGAAAAGGAGCTGCTCTTTCTCAAAGGTTCTGTAAAAATTGTGGAACTATGTCTCATGGACATAGCCTTTGTCAGATGCCCGCTTAGAAACTGAGCATGGGGGCAGGAAATTTGTATGTATTTATCGGCAGGCCTGGGCACTTACCCATTCCAGGAGTGTGTGTGCCTCCAACCCCTGCAAACAACCACATGCGGTAAGAGTGAGGAAGGTATGGAACTGAAGGAGAATTAGATGCTGTGACCAGAAGAAGATGGGGGAGGGGTACTGGCTAGCAAAAAGGGTCATTCTCCATTAGAAAGGACTTGGTGAGTATTTTTCGAACACTTATAGGCTGTGATGTCTGAGAAGGGAAGAACTGGTGTTAGTGGGCAGAAGTGAAGAGGAAACACATTTCTGTCTCTACATAAGGAATAATATCCTCCTAGAGTCCCAGCACTGTGTGTTGTAAGATAACCTGTGCTGTGTCCCCAGGAGAATTCCCTAGAAGAATTTATGGAGAAATTTATAGATATTCTAGAGGCAATTCCTGTTTTGTTTAAAAGAAATTGCCTAGTTATATTAGACAATCCCTTCTATTTCTAGAATTCTGTTATTCTGTTCTCTACATGCACATGTGTGCCAGGGCGTGCACATGATCCTGTGGTTATTAGATTCCCCCAAGAGGGAAATTTAATCCAATTGCCTGATAAGGGCATTATTTAATGTCAGTTGTTTCTGCATTGTTACTTTTGTGCCCATGAATGGATTCCACGTTTCTTTTTCTTGTTAATATAGCATCACCTAAGACGTAAGTGGTTCCCCATGTGGCACAGAGGATAGAGCACTGATTAGAAGCAAGGGAACAGAAAGACCTAGGAGTAGGGTTCGCTTTATTCTTGTGTACAGGTCACTTCTGCAAACAGAATATTCAATTTCCACTTCAAATTTCAGTCATAGTACGAAATGCTGAGAGAGTGTAGCCTATAAGAAAGAAATAACACTAAAGGGAAGCCCTCAAAGATAATTCCATCATCCATAACACCAGGCGCTTCCTGGCATTATGACTAATAAAACTCAGCTAAAACCATGTTCTAAATATTTTTATGTGCAAAAAATAGAAAACTGTAATAAAATAATGGCTGTTATTTCAAACCATGACTATAAAATGCCCCTGGGACAGAAATGCCTAATTATGAAATAAAACAACTTTTGTATCCCTCAGGCAATGTTTTCAAACTAGTGCTCTCTCCAAAGTAGTCACTATAATTAGTCCAATTCCCCAGAAGAGATGAAAAGTGGAGGGGAATTCATTTAGGGCTATAGCTCAGGGCTGTGTCTTGGATTAGGACCAAATGGACTATTAAAATGTTACTATGAGGTAAGATTATCAGCGCCATGGGTCAGAGGAATACTTCTCTCTGGAATTACTTAGTACTATCTTTGAGTCAAGATATTCATATACTTGCAGGGCACGTGGGTGGCTCAGTCGTTAAGCGTCTGCCTTTGGCTCAGGTCATGATCCCAGGGTCCTGGGATCGAGCCCTGCATCGGGCTCCCTGCTCGGCGGGAAGCCTGCTGCTCCCTCTCCTACTCCCCCTGCTTGTGTTTCCTCTCTCGCTGTGTCTCTCTCTCTGTCAAATAAATAAGTAAAATCTTAAAAGATATTCATATATTTCCTTTTTAGGTAAGTTGGGAGTGATGAATTCTAGGAGGAGTCGGATGGCCTTTGATGAAATTTTATTCCCAACAGTGGTTAGCTGTGCCATTTCCTTAAGTCTTAGCTTTTCCACTTCTCACATGGGGTTAAAATGACTCTACCTACTTAGAAACATGAAGGCTTAAAAACAAAAAACAAAAAACAAAAACCTGATGGGTAAGGAGTGGAGGAAAAGCACCAAGATTTCTCTTATGCTTTCCCTTGAAATATTTTAAAATCCTGGAGTGCTTGATGGGGAAAATATTCTAGAATTTAAAAAATCAATATTAAGTATTTTATATTTTGTCACCTAGAATGTATTCCTACTAAACTGTTTCTAAAGACATTTATTTAGAATTGGGCATGGTTTGTGAGGAAATGTACCATTCTTTCCATTTTAAAGGCAAGCAGTGCAGGACAACATTTTAAAAAATGGGTTGGATACCTTCTAGCTTCCAGAGATCGTTGCTGTTTTCTCGAGTTAGGCTGCTCTGCCTCCTGTATGGGTTTCTTTTTGTTGACTTTGGATCTGTAGCTATGGCCTCGTCCTCTTGATTTGTTCACAGTGTGGGAGTTGAATACAATCTGTGTCAGTCAAGGTCCTAGCGGGAAATTGGGTAATTTGGACAGAATTGAATAAGGGGACTGTTGACAACAGTGTCTTCAGATTGTAGAGAAACCACAAAGTACAATCTGGAATGAGGAGAGGAAGTAAGTGTTCCCAGAGCTCTGAAAGAGGAAGGTATGTAGAGAAGGCTGCTTGACAGGAGCTGTGACCTTCAGTCCGGGGACAGAGCCATCCCATGGTGACTGTGTAGAGAGGATGCTGGGTGGATGACCACCTGACCTCTACCTTCTCTTCTTTCTGATTTCCTGTCTACTCTGTTGGGTTCTTTTCACTGGAGAGTGCAAGAAGCTTGCTGTTGGAGTAGTCTATACTGATTTTGGTCTATCTCTAATTCCCTGTCTACTCTGATGGGTGCCCCCCAGAGAACTGACCTGGCGGCCATCTTACTCATGGAGGGGTCTACCCAGGTGGGCCTCCTGGATACACAGGGAAGGAGTGCAGGGTGCATGTGGTTGGGTTAGCAGAAGAGCCCCAGGAACAGTCTGCAGGATTACCCATTTGTGAAAGCAGACATGGGCTAATAGGCTGCTACCATATCTGACTAGCTTTGAAACAAAATCTCAGAGGTGGGTAGGGGAAGGTTTCATTGTCTTCTTGCAGAATAAGCTGCATCCAGGCCTCTGGTCAAGGGTCGTAGCCCGGGAGCGGATGCAGCCCCACCTTTGTGGCAACAAGCCCTCTATGGGACCCAGCTTATCCTCCTTGTCTGCAACATGAAAGCGATTTGTCTGGATTTAGAAATATCATATACTGGCAAGCTTTGACAAACACTCGTCTTAGGACTGTTAGACAGTTTTTAAAAGCCTAAAAATGATAAGAAGGGAACATTGGAAGACTCAGAGACCCCTGAAGGTGACTGTTCAGAGTAAGTGAAGATTTTAAAGATCATCTGTGGCAAAAAGCAGTGTTCAGGGTGGTTTTCCCTGTCTTTTCTTTTCTTTTTTTTTTTTTTCTCTCAGCAAGTTCAATGAAAACAAAAACACTTTTAAGTAGTTAACATGGAGTCCAGAAAACCAAACATTGTATTCTTTTCACTCTTTTAAGATTAGGCAATTTTTTTTTCTGTTAGGGTTTTCTTTACTTCCTAAATATTGGCTTCACTTAGGCTAAATTTCTTAATTTTATAATTTGATTAAACTATCTTAAAAATTTAATATATCAATATATCAAACATAATTTTAAAAGACACCTAGATCTTCAGATGAAATATTTTAAGGTATTATAATACCATTATAATGGTCTCCTTAAACACAAAGATATGCCCGTTTTTATTTCTTCCCAAATTTCCATTCTTTCTCTCTCAGTTACCCTAAAGCTCACCTTTGGGAAAAATGGTTTCTATGGACTCCCATGTTTTCCAAGTTGTCACAGTTTACTCTTGGAACACAGATCTATTTTGAGAATAAAGTAATCTGAGTCTTGCAGGGAGAGAAGTTCTATGGATTCTTATTACCAAAGGAGCCACTATTCTCTAAACACAGCTGTGGGGAGGGCATGGGGGGAGTGCCCCTCAGGGAGATATGGTCATCATTTGAAATCTGCAGTTTATTTTACAATTAGCAAAGTAAATGGGTCCTGTCTGAATTCGAGACCAGGTACCTGCAGACATGAGGTGTGTGTGTGTGTGTGTGTGTGTGTGTGTGTGTGTGTGTGTGTGTGTGTGTGAGTGATGCAGTGTTTGAGACAGGAGCAGTAGAGAAATACATCTCTGGTTCTTTGATGCTTCCCAAGAAGACAAAAGAGGATTTGGTCTATTTCATTGGACATCCCGTCAGGCTGTGATGGTGGTGGAAACTGGCTGTCCTAGAGTCGTGAGTTAGCAGAGAATCATCCCCAGGTAGCTCTCCACTTTTGAGCCATGGAACTCTCTCCTTTCTTATTTTGTCATAACCAAGAAGTCACAAGAATCAGAAAAAAAAAAAATCTAATTGGAAGTTAGTCTTAGCCAAATAAAGACTGACACACCCTTAAGGAGAATTGAGATACATCTTTCTCTTCATTTGTTTATTTCTAGGAGCTGCAGAGAAAAAAGTTTATTGATATCTCAGAGCATAATTGGCCTTACAAAAGCTATCATTATGGTAAAAACCAAATTGTAGAAGAGAAGTTAATTCATTTCACTAAGTAAGCATCTCCTCTTGCTTAACTACCCTAAAAAAACAAACAAAAAAACCAAACACAAATAAGTCACTAGGGAAATGTGAAGTCAAATTTGTGTAGGATTTACATTCCTAATCTGACAGGTTGGATTATTTCAAAAGCTCTTTCTATGTAATATGGTGATGTGGGAATCATTGGAAGGGAGTTTTTTTCCCCCAGTCTATTTTGCTTTTTGGATGGGAGTTGGGGAGGAGAAGCAAAAATCAGGAGAAGTTTGTGGACTTTTGTAGACTTTTATTGGATTTATTTTTTTTAAATTTCACACATGAAGGCAGAGCTCTAGCTCTGTGAAATGGATGTGCTCTTAAAGCTAAAAACAAGGGTTAAGTGTGCAGCCATCTAATTTTGAGATAATGAGGATCAGAGTGAAGAGGGCAGGGCAGGAATGAAAAGGGGGGAGGGACAGAGACAGAAGACTGGCTGCGTGTTCTGACCGAGACAAGTTGCAGATAGGTCCAGGATTTTGTGGTGGTGAGTACCTGAGAGAATCCTATTAACATTAATAGAGTAAGGATGTTTGAGGGGCAACTTATTTTTAGAGGGTAGAGGGGAGGTGGGGGGGACTATATATAGTTGAATTACATTCATAGATACAACTTTTCCAGCATCCAGGATTCCACAGGGACATTGCAGTGTTTCATGATGTGTTATTTTGTAACGGAGATCACGAAGACTCCCTCGGCACTGTTATGAAGGTTAAGTGAGTAAACATGTATAAAAAGCTTAGGGATAATGATTATAATTATCATCCTAATGAAAACATTAAGCAAGCCTTGGACAATTCCTATATGCCAGATACTGGAGTAAGGTTTTTATGTATATTAACTAACTTCATTTTCCAATGGCTCTTCGAAGTAGATACTGACATCTCATTTTACAGATGAGGACATTGAGGGGAGTGAGAGGGAGAGCAACTTGCTCGAGGTTCCAGGAGTTGGCAGAGCCCGGACTCTGTTCAGGTAGCCAGGCTCCAGAATTCAGCTCTTCATCACTCCCTTCTGTAGACTCCCGGGCAGGATTTGAACTGGTCATTCTACAAGACTGGAGAACAGTGGTAGATTTGCAGTTACTGAGTAATCCTAGTCAACAGCCCGCATCTTAGTTGGTAAATCTCATGAAATTGAGGAAGCTCAAAGGCGTCAGGTCAATACACCTATGGGAATAAAGGCAAAGACGTGAACATTTTGTCTTGTAAATTGTAAAGACACATGGTCCATTTTTAAAGATATCCAGAAGCAAAGGGATTCACAGTCAGTTAACCTTAGTTTTACCTCTCTTGATATTGACTTATTTGACAAGTGTTTTTGAGCCATCACCGTGCTTAGCATTATGGGACATTTGATGGGGGACAAGAAAATTCCTTCTCTTACCAAGCTCACTGTGAGGTGGGAGAGAGATGGGTGAGCACCAGGATCCTATTAGCTCCAACCTGGTCATTGGAGGGTGTTGCTTTTTGGGGGGAAGTGACACAAATACGGAACAATAGGATGAAAAGGAGGTTAGCACCTGTGAAAATGAGTTGGGGAATCAGGAAGTGGGAAACAGGCTATTCCTGTTTCAGTTGGTCGCGAAACGCAGTCTGCTGGGGGTGAGCATCAGGTAGAGAGAAAGCTGGCGAGGTGAGCTGTGGTCCGCTCACGGGGGGCCTTCGAGGCCATGGTGCAGAGTTTGGTAATTATCTTAAGGGCAGTGGAAATTATCGGTGTGATTTGTGATTTAAGCTGAGAAGTGCAATGGTCCAGCAGCATGCTTGCAACACATCTGGACCATAAGATATGCTGGTCGAGCACTGATCTTGAAGGGCCTTTGGGGAGTAGTATATTTTTATTTATACCAAATTTATATGGAGCACCCACTGCATCTATAAAGAGCCTGTAAACCGTATGAAGGAGAGAGAAACTTGCACCTAAACCTTAGCATGCAGCATGCCCTTCTTTTCTAATGAGCGTACTTTTATTTTGGTGCAAACTTAAGGACAAACGTATACAGGTTGTTTCACTGCAAAATCACCCGTTACTTGTCTGGGGAGGCGGTTGAACTCGATTTCTAGCCTTGACTGCATTCCATGAACCTGGGACAAATCAGTTAATCATCTTAAGTCTTTTTTTTTTTTTTTTCCTGTAACATGAGAAAGTTGAGGAAATCACTAAAGTTTCCTCTAAGCCTTAAAATGCACCTCACATGGTTTGAAACCTCAAACATTCCAGTGGTGTGAACAGTGACTAGTTTTTACAATGTACTCTTCTTTCTGTTATGGTTCTCCCTCCCTATCCTGGGTGATTTCAGGGGTGGGTCTTATTGTAGAAAAGGGCTGAAATGACAATAGGATTTGATTCAAAATCATTCCAGCTAAACAGGAATTTGGAGACGACCTTATCCATTCCCCCTTGTTACAGATGAGGACACTGAGGCACCCCCCTTAATTCCAGCAGTAGGTCAGCAGCAGAGTGAAGTCCAAGGTCCCAGGGGTTTCAGACCCCAACCCAGTCCTCTTTCTACTTTATTGGGGGTCACTTTCCCTCCATCTGCCTGGGTGATATAGGGTGATGTCTTAGGTAATAAACTGGAAAGAATGTTAGGTTCTTTGGAATTCTTTGAGAGATTTCAGATGTTCTTAAGTAGAAGCAGCTATCACTGCCAATTAAGGCTGCTGTTTATTTTCCTGGCTTCAAGGATCCTATATATATATATATATACTTACATATGTCATTATCTAGATCATACATGTAAGAGTATATATAATTTGCTCCCTTATTCATGTATGTTTTCTCTCTCTCTTGCTAACGGTTTCCTCTCTAGTTTCTCTAACAGAAAGATTCATTTTTCCTCCTTTCTCCACTCCAGTTCTCTTATATCAGCAAGTAAATGATCTTCCTCTTAGTTCAGGAAGCTGGCAGCCTCCAATCTACAGCCCTTAGATAGCCAGCTAATTAAGGGGAAAGCAGGTGTGGATGGGTCTATTCAGCCTGTAAATAAGTGCCAAAAATTAAAGTTATTGGTCTATGAGTGCTAGCAGGTGGACGCTCTGTTTTATACCTTTAATAGCGGAGGGGAGAGAGGGGGTGTTGGGAGGCCCTAAGGGCAGGAAAGAAGAAAAAATGACTTTTTTATGACTAAAAGCTCTTCAAAAGAGAATGTGTCTATTTCTGAATCATTGTCTTGTTTGGGATTAATCCTCAAGACATATAATTGCCTGCCCTCAGGGTCTAATGTTCCCTGAGCAGGGCTCCATGAACTGTATGGCCTGGGCAGAAATAATTCATGGTCTCAAGCTGATACTTAGCGGCGTAACTCATGACTGACTGCAGACATAAGTGCCTGTGCTCTTTTGTGATTTCTCCTATTTCTTACGTCTGCTCAAATGCCCAGAGTTCCCTCTCTGCAAAACCCCTCTCTCAAATGCTGAGGGGAAAAAAATATGATCTGTTGTTGTATAACTTAATGCATTACTTAATGAAGCGATTTGGAAATAAAATTCGTGTGAGGAAATGAGTGCCCGGGAGCATACTTCTCCCTTTGTCATTTTCTTTTTTCTTTTTGATTTTTTCCCCCTTTCTTCTTCCTTCCTTTGTGTTTAATAATTTATTTTAGCATCTCTTAACTGGAGGACATTTTTTTTTTTTTCAGTAGGGTGTAATGGCAGAAGACCACAAAAGCCTCAGATACTACGTATTCAAAATACGTTAGCACATGGCTGAAATGCTAACCCATACAAGAGAATAATTACAGTGTATCTTCATTGAAATTGTACACATGGCTTTGTGATCACGCTCATTAATTTAGATCCAAATGAAGCAAAATTATTCTGCATGGCTGCTGAGTTAATTTATGCGATATAAGTAGAGAAAAGTTAAATAAAATGTGATGGAAAATGAGATTGCAGCCAGGCAATTAGGTCCAGAAGAAGAGGTTCTCTCCTCTCCCCAGGCTTGTTGGCCCCTCTTGTCTGCAGAGATGATCCATGTGATAGCAAAACTTCGTTCATTCAAAGACTGTATCTTGGAGCATCTTGATGGAAGTTCTTGAAACTTCTTCTTTACAGTCACTTTTTTAGGTGGGGGGAAATAATTCACCAGTATGATAGATGATTTGCTTGGAACTATTCAAATATCCAGGTAGAAGAACACAAGTTTTTTTCTATTGATGTGAGCCTGAGCTCCTGGCAGGATGGAAAAAATATGCTATAATGGGTGGTATTTTTTTTTTTTTTTACAGGTTTGAGCATCTCACTATGGACTGTGGATTGTATATTGTTTCAAGTAGACAAAGAAATAAGCTTTTATTTTTTTTTATATCAAGGAGGAAAATAATGTGTCATTGTGATTTTCTAGTAGGGTAGCAATGGAAGATATGTCTTAGAAAAAAACTACCCGTTGCTTTCTACCTTATTTCAGCTCATTCCGAGTTATTTGAAGGTGGTAACTAGCTTCAGTTTTGTGATCAGGGGTATCCTAGTTTGTCTTACAAGATGGAGGAATGATTATATTTCTCTATATAGAGAGGAGACTGATTTTGAATCTAAATGTCATTTGAAGGCATCCGCAAAAGCTTCTGTCTTTTATTTATTTAAACTTTCATTTCTGTGGGGGAAAAGTAGATTTAATTCGATTAGAAAAATTTTCATTAGCCTAAATTCTTGAGATATAATGATAAATATAACAGGGTCTCTGTTCTTCTGACTGCTTGAATCTAATAGATTGAAAGGAAAAAAAAAAAGCATGTGCAAATAGCTAGCAAATTCTACCACAAGCCAGGAGATGCTTCAGTCTACAATGGAGGTTCAAAGAGGGGTACTTCAAATCTACGGGAAGTGGGATGAGGACTGTCTTCCTGAGGAAAATGGCCTTTAATACTGACCTTTGACCTTGGAGGAAGGTGTAGGCTCTGATCGAGAGAACCTAGAGATTTGGGGCAGAGAAGGGAAAGGTAAAGTGGTGAAGCAGTCAGGAACTGGGCAATAGCCTGGAGTGTAGGGTCCTGTGGGGGCAATCATGAGAGAGAATTCTAGGAAGGTAGATGGGAATAACATTTATGGGGATTGAGGTGGGATGGAGGCATTTTTATTTCACTTGGAGGCAAGAAAGGGGCATTGAAATTTCGTTGAGTGGCTGGGTCCTGTCAGTGATATAAGGAATAGGTAAGAATAGGGGCTCTTTGGAGGCTGGCAGGCCATTAGAGATTGTGGCAACTAGCCAGGCAGATGGCAGTCGGTTATCAAACTAGAAAGACATCAGCGGAATGATGATAATGAGACTGTCCCAGGAGAATTTGCAGGCCCACCTGGTTGGGTGTTGGGGAGAGGAAAGGAGAAGGAAGACATAGATGTTGGTACCTTTAAGAGAAATCCAAGGTTTACAGTTTGTGGCGGGAAGGTGAATTCAGTTTTACACCTATGTGTTTTGAGATGCTTCTGGAACATTTACTAAAAGGGGTTATAGCAGTCAGTTGGAAATTCAGGTTGGAGATACTTCGAGGACTTGAGCCTGGAGAGACACTTCAGAAGGTCAAACATATAATCAATGATAGCTGAAGCCATGTGGGTGAGTGACATTGCTCAGGGAGAACAGTAGATGAGAGAGAAGTGAAATGAGTGACTTTGGGGTCGATTTCTTTGCTCAGGGAAAGGAGAAGAAACGGAGGCTAGAGAGGAGTAATCAGCAACAAGGGAACCATGCAGATGGTATGATCTAGTGAAGTGTAAGGAGGGAGTTTTTTGAAGGACAAGACCAACAGAGTTGAACACAACATGGTGGCTGAAAAGGGAAGGGTTAAGACCATTGAATTTATTTGGAAGGTTGGTGGCTACTTTGGTGCAGTGATGGAGACAGAAAATAGACTTTAAGTGCTTAGACTCAGGTGGTAGTGGGTTCAGGGTGCTACCCTTTCAAGGTGAACAAAGAATGTTGAGATCAATCTAGAAAAATGAATCTTTTGAAAAGATTAGAGGTATATCTTTGAGCCTTCTCCGGTAGATTTTCCCAGCCTATTTTCTCGGAAGCCCTTGCTCCTTTGAGCATGAATCTCATCCCACCGTTGGTTCTCCATCATTTGCTAGGGTTCTCTGGAGTAGGGAGGCCATTTCTTAATGGGAACCTCTGCTCTCATATCCTGACTAGGAATATCTCCCTTCTGTGAAAGGACTTCATTTTCATATCGATATCTTACCTTCTTGTCATGTTTCTGTGGAATAAAAAGTGCCTACTACCATTGGTAATGTCCGAGGTCATGATTCTGGAGTATAGCAACTCTTACATCTACCAGTGGCAGAGAGGTAGGAGTACATTTAGCTGTGGTGCAAAGATCATGAGCCGGTTCACTAAGGAGCAGGTTTCAAACCTCCCCCATCCCCTTTGGCATCTTTCTCATGAGTGCCCATCCATCCATGCCTCAAGCTACTTTGCACCCCATCAGATCCATTCTCTCATGAGAACCAGTCGTGAAGACTGTGTAAGAGTAGTATTTTGGTCAAAGGAGTGGGAAGGAAAGAGGAAGAAAGATACTTTAATGGAATAGAACAGCCGTACGTTCCAAATTCATTTCACAAACCTTTTGTTTTGATCCCGAAGACAGCAAATGTCCGTTTCCCTCATTTGCCTTTGATTTTATTCAGCTATTGATGTTTTTCTTTAATACTGTTTTACTTACAGTAGAAAGTACAGTATCAAAGATTTAAGGAAATGCGTGGTTAAATCTTTGTTCCCAAGATTCCAATGATAAGTGGCAATTCTTTCTGCCCCCCCATTTTTTTTTTTTACTTTAACCCTTTAGAGTATTTTATTCCACATCTCTATTCTGTGCCACATGATTTATGCAAGCATTGTCTTGGCTTGAGGCGCTTGGAAATAAGGTTCTCTTTTGCATATCAAGGAGTGTACAAAGTTCCAAACATTCTCCCAGACATTGAGATCACTGAAGGGGGCGGGGGTGGGGGGAAGGGCTGGCTCAGCAGAAATGTTGTGGCTGTCACGGATTTGTGGAGACATCAAAAAGAAATGAAAGGAGACCAAGGACCGAATACAGCAGTCATTTCAAGTAGGGTAAGTAATCCCGAGAACAAAGTTTTGCTCATTTATAGTTTCCACAATTTTAGAGAATTAATGCCTGGGGTTTTTCCTTGGCCCTTTCTGTTTGTGTACAATTATCTTGAGACTGATTTGCTAGCAAATAGTATGCTCAAAAATGAGAGTAATTCACGAGAATATATTTATTCAGTGACTCATTAAAACTACATTCACATTTTTACTAAGCTATACAGTTTTGATTTTCTATGTGAATGTTTGGCATAGCATTATAGATTGTTATATTTGCTTCAGAATATTTATATTTAATTCTTTTGAAGCTTGGCCTCTATTTTTTAAAAAATTTCCTTTAAATTGTCAGTCTACTTTTAACTTTTGTTACCTTAATATAACTACTTTCCTCTACCCCTCTCCCCTTCTTCTGTTAGCTCTAGTTCCTGGTGCTCTTAGGAGAGTAGGGAACCTGATTTTACCTAATATTCAAGACTCTTGCCTTGGAAAGTGTGCTCTGCAACCACTCATGATTCTCTGTACTGACTCATCACTCTCTCCCAAGATCTCTGCACCACCTTCTCTCTCTCTCGTCCTCTTACCCTAATCAATTACCCCTGACTTGGATTCACTTCACTCTGATATTTGGCTCCACGACTATATGGTCAGTAGTTTCCTCTATGTTGTGTGTTGAATTGTGTCCTCCCAAAAGATACATTCAAGTCCTAATCCCAAGTACCTGTGAATATGACCTTATTGGAAAATAGGGTCTTGGTGGATGTCTGCAAGTTGAGATGAGGTCGTACTAGATTAGGATGGAGCCTAGTCCAGTGACTGATGTCCCTACAAGAAGAGGAAATTGGACACACAGGAAGGATACCGTATGAAGATGGAGGCAGAGGTTAGAATGATGCATCTATAAGGCAAGGAACACCAAAGATAGCCACCAATCATTAGAAGCTGGGGCAGAGGCACAAATTCTACCACAGAGTGTCCAGGAGGAATCAATCTGGCCAACACCTTGGTTTTGAATTTCTAGCCTCCAGAGAGCTGTGAGAGAATAAATTTCTGTTGTTTTAAGTGACCCAGTTCGTGGCAATTTGTTATGGCAGCCCCGGGAAACTAACTGGCCTGTGTGTTATAATATTTAAAAAATTTAGTTTTTCACAAAAATAAAATTGAAACTAGGTAATAGTGCAGCCTGTTAGTCAGGCTTCTGGGGTGCAAACAATAGAAACTGATGTTGGCTATTTTAACTGGCCAATAAGGTAAAATTTATTCAATAGAATGACAGAAGCAGTTAATGGAGTCGACAAGAAAGGGGGAGAATCGGGTCAGAGATTAGGGCAACAGCCATGGGCATTGGACATGTTTTGGGATGTCATGGCTTCTGGACACATCCTACCACTATGGCTGACTCCTTTATCTTCATAGTAAATTCCCTCTACGATTGTGCTGCCTGCCCCTGAGTTAATCCTTTAGGGATTGAACAACAGCAGGTGTTTTCCAAGCTGAGCCTCAGCTGAGGGCTTATGCTTTGACTGCAAAAGAGCAGGGATAGACCACTCTTCTGAGGCTCTGGGAGTGAGAAGCAGTGCTTTCTCATGCCTCCTGTCTGAACCGTCTTTAGCATCTGTGTCAAAGAAAAATTTTGCATCACATACTTGTTAAAAATGGCAAGGCAGATTTTATTCATGCTACTGCAGTAGGAGGAGAGAGACTTCAGTGTAGGACTGAGCTCAACTCTGAATACGGAAAAGACGGCTGGAGATTTGTAGCCAGTGGAGTGAGGGGGCCAGTGATGGACAATTACTAAGAAGAACTTGCTCAGGTATTACAGGTGGGCAGATTCTCACCAGAAGGACTTATGATTCTTTGCTAAAACTGGTTGAGACCTAATTGAGAAGAGGGCTTAGGGGAGCCTGGCTAAAGTCAGGTCTTTATCATCCTTTCACACCCAAGGCAAAGAACATGAATAATAATAATGGTCCAGTTATCTTGATCCATTAAGAATTTGAAAGAGGTAAGCAACAACTTTAAAAAGAAATCTGCCTTGACTTGAACGTAATTGCGAACTGCTACTAGTAGGAGTCCTGAGTAACACCGCTTTGCTGTTACTTACCCTACACGATTCAGCTCTTGCTTAGACTCTCCTGTGATTGCCTGCTTGGGGGAAGGTGTCTTCCTTTCAAAGTTTACTTTTTCTTGTGTGCTCCTAACCTTCTTTAGCATCTAGAGAAGAAGGGATAAATTCATCTCCTCTGCTGTTTTTCTCCATTTGCACCCTTCAGACCAGTCTTCCACCATCCCTCCATTCCTCAGGAGGCTGTTCCAGCTGGACCAGCGTCCCATTGGTGTTGGCCCCATGGGAGGCATTGGCAAGAGAATGAAAGGCAGGAGAGGTCATTCTCACCCTCTCATTTGGGGGCATGGTTCTGGCAGCAAATATAGTCTCCATGCCTAAGACTCCTATCAAGGCTCCAACGCTCACTGGGGTCCTGGAGCACCACTTTTTCCTTTTGCGCATTCAGTAGGTATGTAAATGGCTTCTCCCTGGTTCCTCTGTTCCTGTCCACAACACTGCAAGTGATCCCTTTATTAAAATATCTTTTGATGAGCCTTCAGACCTGTATCACTTACTGGGACCTTGGGCCAACTCTTTCCACCGTTAGATGCTCTCTCTGCTCAACCATATTCTTTCTACTTTTCAAACTTCTAGCTAAAATCCACCTTTCTTTAAGGCCTTCCTAGATTATATGCTTGCTATTTCCAAGAAACTGTGAATGGATAAGCTTGCTTTTGAGATATTTGTGTACTTAACATATTTTCACTCAGAATATGCCCAGTAGGCCTCTGCAAGATCTTGTGTATGCTGCATGTGGTAGGAGAAAGTGACTGAGAAATAGCCAAGTCCAAATGCATACACAGCCAGGTTTTCTTATATTGTAGTTGTGAAATACATCACATTTAATATCTATTGTATGGGCTTCTTTGAATTCCCAGAGAGAAAACTATAGACATTTATATTCTCAAAAATTATTTCGTAGTTTAAAAAAGAAAGGAAAAAGAGTTTTATTCTTGCTTCAACTACTATGACACTTCTATTGTATTTTTTCCAGCTTTATTGAAATAAAGTTGACATATAACACTGTGTAAATTTAAGATGTACACTGGGATGATTTGATACATGTATATAGTGTGAAATATTTATCATAATAAGTTCAGTTAATACATTCTTTACCTCACATAATTAAAATTTTGTTGTTATGGTGAGAATATTAAAGCTGTACTCTCAGAGCAACTTTCAAGTATATAATAGAGTTTTATTAACTATAGTCACCGTACTGTACATTAGATCCCCAGAACTTAATCATAACTGGAAGTTTGTACCCTTGACCAACATTCCCCATTTCCCCCATTCCTCAGTCTCTGGCAACCACCATTCTATTTTGTTTCTATGAGTTTAGTTAGTTATGTAGGTAGGTAGGTGGGTAGGGTAGGTAGGTAGGCAGGCAGGCATGCAGTTAGGCTCTACGTCCAGCTTTGAGCCCGATGTAGGGCTTGAACTCATGACGCTGAGATCAAGATCTGAGCTGAGATCGAGAGTAGGATGCTTAACTGACTGAGCCACCCAGGCGCCACTGAATTTGTGTTTTTAGATTCCACATATAACTGAGATCATGTAGTATTTGGCTTTCTTGTAGTTATTTCACATTACATAATGCCTTCAGAGTCCATCCATGTTATTGTAAATGTTTTTTTTTTTTTTAATGACTGAATAATATCCATTGTATGTACAACGACATTGTCTTTATCCATTCATCCATTGCAGGACACTTACGTTGTTTCCGTGTCTTAGCTATTGTGAATAATGCTGCAGTGAACATGGAAGTGCAGATATCTCTTTGGGATTTTGATTTATCTTTGATTGCTGGATCATACGGTAGTTCTATTTTTAATTTTTCGAGGAACCTCTATACTGTTTTCCCTAGTGCCTGTACCAGTTTACATTCCCACTAACAGTGCACAAAGGTTCCCCTTTCTCTACATCCTTGCCAGCATTTTGATCACTTGTATCTTTGATAATAGCATTCTAACAGGTATAAGGTATATCTCCTCGTGGTTTTAATTTGTACTTCCCAATGATTAGTGATGTCGTGCACCTTTTCATGTACTTCTTGGCCTTTTGTATGTCATCTTTGAAACAAGGTCTATTCAGGTTCTCTGCTCATTTTTAAACCAGATTGTTTATTTTCTGCTATTGAGTTGTGTGCATTTCTTATATTTTGGATATTAACCCCTTACCAGATATATGGCTTGCAAATATTTTCTGCTATTTCATGGGTTGCTTTTTCATTTTGTTGATTGTTTCTTTTGATGTGAAAAGCTTTTGAGTGTGATGTAGTCCTAGTTGTTGATTTTTGTTGTCGCTTGTGTTTTTATGTCCTATACAAAAAACATTGTCAGAAATGTCAAAGAGTATCTTATGTTTTCTTCTAGGAGTTTTATGGCTTCAGGTATTACATTCAAGTCCTTAATCCATTTCAAGTTAATATTTGTAAGTGGTATAAGATAGGGGTCCAATTTAAATGTTTTGCTTGTGGCTATCCAGTTTTCTCAGCACCATTTATTGAGAGACTATCCTTTTCCCATTGAGTATTCTTGGCTAGCTTGTCAAACACGTATGGTCAATATACTAGTTGACCATATACACATGGGTTTATTTCTGGACACTCAGTTCTGTTCCATTGGTCTGTGAGTCTGTTCTTAGTACAGTACCATATTGTTTTACTGTTGCTTTGGAGTATAGTTGAAATCAGGAAGCGCAATGCCTGCAGTTTTGTTCTTAAGATTACTTGGTTATTTTGGGACTTTGGTGGTTCCATATGAATTTTAGCATTGTTTTCTCTACTTTTGTGAAATGAGGCATTGGAATTTTGATAGAGATTGCACTGAATCTATAGATAACTTTGGGTAGCATGGATACTTAAACAATATTAACTCTTCTGGTCCATAAATACTGGATGTCTTTCCATGTGTTTTTGTTATCTTCAATTTCTTATAGTTTTTGGTGTTTAGATCTTAAAATTCATTGGTTAGATTTGTTGCTAAGTATTTATTGTTTTTGATGCTATTATACATGGAATTCTTTTTTTTTCAGATAATACACTGTTAATATATAGAATCCATTGATTTTTGTATGTTTATTTTATATCCTGAAACTTTACTGGATTTATTTATTAGGTCTAGTTGTTATTTGGTGGAATCTTTAAGATTTTTTCTATATAAGATGTCATCAGCAAACAGGGATCATTTTAACTCTTCCTTTCTGATTTGAATGCCTTTTATCTCTTGCCTGATTTCTCTGGCTAGAATTTCCAGTACTATATTAATAGGAGTGGTGAAAGTGGCCATCCTTGTTTTATTCCTGATGTTAGAGGGAAAGTTTTCAACTTTTCACCATTGAGTACAATGTTAGCAGTGGGTTGGGTATATACAGCCTGTATTATGTTGAGGTACATTCCTTCTATGCCCAATTTGTTGAGAGTATTTATGATGAAAGGATATTGAACTTTTATGAAATGCCCTTTCTGCATCTTTTGAAATGATATGATTTTGGTCTCTCTTCTATCGATGTGGTATTATCACATTTACTGATTTGCATATTTTGAAACAACCTTGCATCCCATGGATAAATCCCATGTGATCATGATGTATGATCATGATGTATGCTGTTGAATTTGGTTTTCTAATACTTTGTTGAGGATTTTGCATTTATATTCATCAGAGATGAATGTAGTTTTCTTTCCCGGTGGCATCCTTATCTGGCTTTGGTATCAGGGTAATGCTGGCCTCCTAAAACCCAGTTTGGGAGTGTTCCCTTCTCTTCAGCTTTTTTTTTTTTTTTGAAGGGTTTGAGAAGAATTGGCATTAATTCTTCTTTAAATGTTTGGTAGAATTTGTGAAGACTTCTGGTCTTGGGATTTTGTTTTTTTGGAGCGTTTTGATTACTGATTTAATTTCCTTACTTGTTATTGGTCTGTTCAGATTTTCTATCTCATCATGATTTAGACTTGGTAGGTTATGTTTCTAGGAATTTATTTCTTCCGAGTTGTCCAATTTGTTGGCATATTATCATAGTCTTTTATGATCCTTTGTATTTCTATAGTATCATTTGCAATGTTTTCTTTCTCATTTATAATTTTATTTGAATCTTCTCTCTCTTTCTTGGTAGTGTAGCTAAAGTTTTGTTAATTTTGTTGATCTTTTCTATTGTTTTTTTGTTCTCTATTTCATTTATTTCTACTCTGGTCTTTGTTATCTCCTTCCTTCTTTTCAGTTTCAGCTTAATTCTTATTGAAGTGAGGTTGTTTACTTGTCATCTTTCTTTTTCTTAATGTTGGCATTCGTCGCTATAAATGTCCCTCTAAGCACTGCTTTTGCTGCATCCCATAAGTTTTGGTGTGTTATATTTCCACTTTTGTTTCAAGGTATTTTTTGATTTCCCTTTGGTTTCATCTTTGGTCTTTTGGGTGTTCAGTCATATGTTGTTTAATATCCATATATTTGTGAATTTTCCAGTTCCAATTAGCCATATATTTGTGATTTTTTTCCTCCTGCTATTGATTGTCAGTTTCACACCATTATAGTAAGAAAAGATATTTGGTATAATTTACATCTTTTAAAATTTGATGATACTTGTTTTGTGACTTAACATTTTGGAAAATGTTCCATGTGTGCTTGAGAAGAATGTGCATTCTTTTGCTATTGGATGGTAGGTTCTGTGTAGGTTTGTTAGGTCCTTTTAGTTTATTTTTTTCTTCCAAATTTTTATTCAAATTCTAGTTAGTTGACATATAGTGTAATATTGGTTTCAGGAGAAGAATTTAGTGATTCATCACTTACATATAACACCCAGTGTTCAACACAATTGCCCTCCTTAATACCCATCATCCATTAAGCCCATCCCCCTGTCCACCTACCCTCCAGCAACCCTCAGTTTGTTCTCTATAGTTAAGAGTCTCTTATGGTTTGCTTCCCTCTCTTTTTCCCCCCAGGTTCATTTAGTTTAAAGTATAGTTCATGTCTGTGTCTTGGTTTTTCTGTCTGGATGATCTATCCATTGTTGAAAGTGGTGTATTGAAGTCCACTACTATTATCTTTTGTATTACTCCCTTCAAATCCATTAGTATTGGGCTTGAAATACTTCAGTGCTCCAATGTTGGATACAAATGTATTTATAATTATTATATTCTCTTGATGAATTGATATATCATTATATAATTATTGTCTTTGTCTCTTGTTACGGTTTTGGGCTTAATGTCTATTTTGTCTGATATAAGTATAGCTACCCTTGATCTCCTTTTAATTTCCATTTGCATGAAACATCTTTTTCTGTTTCTTCACTTTGAACCTATGTGTGTCCTTGAACCTTTAGTGAGTCTCTTATAGGCAGCATATAGTTGCATCTTGGTTTTCATATCCATTCAACCACTCCGTTTGTTTGTTTGTTTTGATTGGTACATTTAATCCATTTTATTTATTATTTATTTGTTTTTTTTATTTTATTATGTTAGTCACCATATAGTACATCATTAGTTTTTGATGTAGTGTTCCAATATTCATTGTTTGCATATAATACCCAGTGCTCCATGCAATACGTGTCCTCAATACCATTTATTTTTAAAGTAATTATTGATAGGTAAGGTCTTATTGTTGCCATCTTGTCAACTATTTTGTAGTTCCCTTTCTTTCTTTCTTGCTATCTTCCTTTGTGGATTGATGATTCTATAGTGGTACACTTTGATTCCCCATGTATTACAGTATTCTGATCCGGACTATATACTTTACTAGTGTATTGTTTATTTTTATTGGTTTTTATGTTACTGCTTAGTGTCTTTTTGTTTCAGCTTGAAGAATTCATTTCAGCATTTCTTTTTTTTTTTTAAAGATTTTATTTATTTATTTGACAGAGAGAGAGAGAGAGAACGCACGCACACAAGCAGGGGGAGTGGCAGGCAGAGGCAGAGGGAGAAGCAGGCTCCCCGCTGAGCAGGGAGCCTGATGCAGGACTCGATCCCAGGACCCTGGGATCATGACTTGAGCCGAAGGCAGTCACTTAACCAACTGACCCACCCAGGTGTAAGGCAGTTCTAGTGGTGATGAACTCCCTCAGCTTTTGTTTATTGGGGAAAGTCTTGATTTCACCTTCATTTCTTAATGAAAACTTTGCTGGATAAAATATTCTTGGTTGGCAATATCTTTCTTTCTTCTAGTACTTTGAATATATCATTCCGTTCTCTCCTGACCTGAAAGGTCTCTGCTGAGAAATCTGCTTATTTCCTTATGGGTTTTTTTTTTTTATGAGAACTTTTTTTTTTTTTAACTGCTTTTAAAATTCTCTCTTTGTCTTTTATTTTTAAAGAATTTATTTACTTGTCAGAGAGAGAGAGAACACAAACAGGGCAAGTGGCAGGCAAAGGGAGAAGCAGGCTCCCCACTGAGCAGGGACCCCGATGTGGGACTCCATTCCAGGACCCTGGGATCATGACCCGAGCTGAAGGCAGACACTTAACCGACTGAGCCACCCAGGCGCCCCTGTCTTTGATTTTAGACAGTTTAATTATAACATGTCCTGGAGAAGATTATTTTGGATAGAAATTTTGGGGTGATCTATTAGTTTCATGAACTTGGATGTCCAAATTTCTCCCCAGGTTTGGGAAGTTCTCAGCCATTGTTTCTTTAAATAATCTTTCTACACTCTTTCTTCTCTCTTTTCCTTCTGGGACTCCAACGATGTATAATGTTGTCTCACAAGTCACATTGACTTTCTGTATTTTTTTCTTTTCATTTCTCTGGATAATTTCCAAGGAGATGTCTTTGAATTCACTGATTTTTTTTTTCCTTCTGCTTAATCTGTTTTGTTGTTGAAGCTCTCTAATGAATTCTCCAGTTTAGTCCTTGTTTTCTTCAGCTCCAGTATTTATATTTGTTTCTTTATTCTTCCTACTCTTTGCTGAGCTTCTCATTTTGTTCTTGTATTGTTTCTCCGATATTGTTAAATTGTTTCTGTGTCCTCTTGTTCTCTGGGCATTTTTAGAACAATTACTTTGAATTCTTTGTCAGGAATTTCCATATCTGCTTTTCTTTGGGGCCAGTTACTGGAGGTTTACCGTATTCCATTGGTGGAATTCTGTTTCCGTGATGCCTTACGATCTCTGTAGCTTTGCATAGGAGTCTGTGCATTTGAAGAAACTGTCACCCCTTCCAGACTTTATGGACTAACCTCAGTAAGGGTAGGAGCACAGTAGAGTGTGCTGTGCCCTTGGATCTAATGATACAGCACACCAGATGCAGGGGATTGTGGTAGCAATACGTCCAGGGGTTGTAGTGGCTCGTTGACTCAGGTCGTTGGGGTCCACAGCACTGACAGCTTCATGGTCCATGGTGAATGCTGCAAGGGGTTCCACAGAGTCTGCAAGGACTCTTGGGGCTCTCAACGTTGCCTCCAGGTCCAGTAGCTGGAGACCAGAACAAGCAGTGGTAGTGGTCGGAGCTGGTGATGTATACGTGCCTGGCTGAAACAGCAGCAGGCTTCTGTGTAGTGGTGGGGCTGAGGCAGCAGGAAGGGCCAGGGCCAATTGTAGGTGCACTGGCAGCTGCATGGGCCCTGGCTGGCTGTCATTCTGTGGCTGCTGAGTCTTATCTCAGGTGCCCAGGGTTGGAGGCCAGTGATGGGGGTTGGACCAGAGGCATACAGGTGCACAGATGGGGTTTCTGGCTGCAGATGAATGCAGTGGTGCACTAGAGTGTGGCAGTGGCAGAAGACAAAGCATGATCTGGGTCCACAAGTGGCCAAGGGGGCCCTGGATGTCTGTGCTTTCCTGTGGTTGCACAATCTCCCCATGGGCTTGTTTGTGGCAGTGGACACTGGTAATAGGTGTCAGGCTCAAACAGTGCAAATGCACAGCTGGAGGGGCTAAACTGGAGTGTGTGCATGGCAGTAGGGACCAGCCATGGGTGTCTAGGCTGGTGTCTTGCACTTGAGCAACTGCAGTGGCCCAGGGTGGCTGCTGTTGAGGTGGGGGCATGAAGGAGGGGGGGAGGGGAACAGGGAGAGACTCAAGGAGCTAGCTTCAGTGAATGCAAATATAGTGAAAGCCAGTGAAATCTGCAGTAGGTCTGCCTAGCTGTGCTGGTTGTTGTTTTTTTCATGGCTAAAGTTGCTAGGTTTTTCTGCAGAACAGGTCACTGGGAGTTGAGATTGCTCCCACTGTGTGGCTGCTATTGGTAGCCCCTGCTTATCTTCCTTGTTTCTAGATACCTCTATATATCTCAGCTTTGGCAGTCTCTGGGCTGGTTGAAATGGAAGCAGATCTTCTTGAGTTGTCCCCAAAAGATGGGGAAACTGATTGCTCATTCCCCCCCCCCTTCCTTTCCCTGTGAGGGAAACTCTTTATAGCTGGGGAGTTCACTCTTGAAACTGAGCAAGGCCAGCTTGGGGAATGGAATGATACAGGGAAAACTTCTTTCCCCTTTTGTGCTGTTTTTTTTGTTTGTTTGTTTGTTTGTTTCAACATGCTGCTGAAATTTCTAAATGGACTGCAGAACTCTCCCAGAGATGCTTTTGTTTGTGGATAGCTGTTGAATATTGACATTTGTGGTGGGATGGAGGCTGGGGTTTCCTACTCTGCCATCTTGGTGACATCACTCACTATAACACTTTTAACTAGTAGTTGTGAGTCAGAATCATGAAAGCCTACAGTTCAGGGAAGGGGAGCTAAGGGATCATCTAACTAGAGTTTCATGGCAGGCAAAGGATTTGCCAATGGTCACACTGTTAATAGTAAAGTAGAGAGGAGACAATCTGGCATGGTAGCATGTACATAGGCCTTGGTGTCACCTAGACTTGGGTTGGAATTCATCTCTATAGCTCATTATTTAGAAAAATTTCTTTCATTCTCTGGCCTTCATTTTCCTCACTTGTAAAGGAAGGAAAACCACCTACTTTTTATGAATGTTAGCTCAGCTGCTATCACAAAATACTATAGACTGAGAGGCTTAAATAACAAACATTTCTCACAGTTCTGGAGGCTGGGGAGTCCAAGATCAGGAGGCAGCATGGATAGGTTCTGGTAAGGGTTCTCTTCCTGGCTTGCAGATGATTGCTTTCTTGCTGTGTCCTCACAAGAGGGGGACACACACACACACACACACACACACACACAGTGAGAAAGAGAGCTCTCTGGTTTCTTCTTATGAGGGCACTAATCCCATCATGAGGGCTCCACCCTCATGAACTCATGTAAACCTAATTACTTCCCAAAGACACTAATTCTTAATACCATCCCATTGGAGGTTAGGGTTTTAACATATGATTTTTGGGGCACACACATTCAATCTATAACCGGAATGATAACTTAATGTCCCTAAAAGAATTGGCTGATGAAATAGTTGAAAAATATGTACTTCCTTCTCATTTCTTCTTTCTGCCTATGCATTGGCCAGTGAAATTTCTTAGCTGTCTGTGTTGGGGTAATGCATTAGATCAGGTTCTGTGTGAAGTGGTTGCTGGTATCTGATAAGTGACTACATGTTTATGATACCCAATCCATGGGCTGTTATATGCCAAATGTTCCCTTTTACTGTGGGCAGTAGAAATCTCAAAAACGAGGATGATAGTATGACAGAACTTTTATGAATGTTTCGAGAGGCAGTTTTCATGTAGCCTGTGTTACCTTTTGCCTGCTGAGTCGCCGCTGAGGCCTTACCAGAAATGGGAAGTTTGCTTGGTGTAATGGAGACAGCACTAATTTATGTCAGTGCTTAAATCTGACAAATCTGAATCCATATTTAGGCTTTAGCATATATGGTTTGTAGTGTTTGCAAAATTACTTTGCCTCCAAGAAGTTCAGTTTTCCCATCTCTCAAATGGTGCTGAAAGTTTACTTTTAAGATGAAATGAGATACACACACACACACAACTATATAAGGAATTGAGGAGGGTAACAGCTGACTATGATAGAAAGGTGGTGTTCCTGGCATATGACACCTGGAGATAAAACTCTGAGCTACTAATGGTGTGACTGTGGACAAGTCACTCATCCCCCATAGGATGCTAAGGAAGTACCTTGATTCATTTGAATCTGGTGTGTGTTCATAGAATACCTGGCTTGTTTAAGGCAACATAACTGAAATCAGAGCTCTACCTTATGTCAAGGCTTTATCCTACCAGGTGGTCTTTTGAGTTAATTAGCTATCTTAAATACTGTGCAAATGCTTTTACTGAACTCTAAAAAAAAAAAAAAAAAAAAAAAAAGGAAAAGAAAACCTCAAATATTCTGCTTAGATTGGGACTGGGCAAGAATAGTTTACTTCTATAAATATCCAGGTATTTCCTAACTTATGTCTTTATCTTTCTAAGCAAAGGACCAACAGAACTCTAACTCTGTTCTCTAGTTAGACCTCCTTGGTTCTCACAAAAGTCTTAGAAATGTTCCCAGTCTCATGGCCCAAGAAACTCTGCTCATAACATTGTCTTGGATAGTTGGAACAGGTTAGCTTAATCTCCATTTCATACTACCATGGGTCATGCTGTGGCCATAGAAGGGTGACAGACAGACCCTAGGATGACCCCCTAATGATCTTTGCCTGCTCATGTTCACATCCTTGTGTAATCAACTCCCTTTGAGGGTGGATGCAAGCCGTGACTTGCTTATAACCAGTAGAATATGACAAAGGTAATAGATGTCACTCCTACTCTTGCTAGTATGGTCTTTCTCTAGAGACTCTCTCTCGAGCTGGATTTGAAGAAGTAGTCAGTTGTATCGGGAGGTCCATGTAACAAGAAGTTGGAGGAAGCTTCTAGGAACTTCTAGGAGGGCAGCTTCCAGTTGACAACCAGTATGAAGCCAGGGTACTGGCTTCTAGATTCTATTGCAAGAAAATGAATTCTACCAACAGCCTGACTGGGTTTGGAAGTGGGTTCTTCCCCAGTCCAACTTTCAGATGATACCACAACCCCAGCTGACACCTTGATAACAACCTTGTGGAGCCCAGAGGAAAGGATTCAGTTAAATTGTGCTTGGACTCCTAATCCACAGAAACTACAAGATAATAAATATGTATTGTTTTAAACCTCCAAGTTTGCAGTAATTTGTTACCCAGGAATAGATAATTTATACAAGAAAGTAGATATTCTAGTTTATGCAATTTGCTTATAGCTATTTATAGTCAGAAAAATACATTTGTGTCCTAAACATTTTCAAGTTATTTTTTAGTATAAGATGCAAAGGTAGGGGTGGTAATAGTATCTTAGCAAATATTATAAACCACACCTAAAGTACCATGCTCTTAAATCTGCTCTAAACCTTTAAACATACAAAACAGTTGTGAAGATTGAAAAACACATTTTCTTTCCCCAGTGTGTAGTCTGCCACATTCACATTTGGGGTTGGAGGGAAAGGAGATGTTACTAAATGTTCACTGATGAGTATAACACTGATTGCATGGGACAACTTCCCTTCAGCAAGATATCGTACATTTAGCTATTTTGAGCCTTATTTGATATTTTCCCCCAGATATCATTATTGATGCTTTTAGTTTGGTAACTGACAGATTGCCAAAAAATAGAGATGATTTGGCAAAAGTCTGGGCTCTGGAGGCCTCATGAATAAGGCGTTGCCCTTGTACAGCCTCAAAGAGCTTCCACAGGCAGGAACTTGCCTTTTCTATGAATCTCTGTATTCTCCCAGGCTAAGCTCTAGGGGTAAGAAGCTGGGGCCCAAGCAGTAAAGTTTAATGAGCCAGTCATGCAACAACAGGGAGAATTAGCTCCTCAGAGGCTGAGATGATTTCTACTTCATAGCACAAAGCCACTTAATAAAAACACATAAAACTTGGCTTTCTTTTTCTTCAAGAGAATGTAAAGAATTGTCAGAAAAGGGAGTGTAAGCTCACACTCATGGAGTTGTTTTTTTTTTTTTTTTCCAAATAGTGTTTTACAGTATCACCATTTGTCAGTAGTCATGGAATATCTAATCAAGAAGCAATACTGGTATATTATTAAAATATCATTAATCTTAAAATACAGGATATTTCTCTTGAGATAGCTATAGCAAATCTTTTTTTTTCCCCCCCCCCATAGGAAATCTTTGAGAAATAGGTCTAACCGGTGATTCTCAGCCTGGACTGTACATTGGGATTTTCTGGGAGCTGGGAAAAACTCCCAATGTCCAGGTCACACTATGGAATCACATTAGAATCTCCAAAACTGGGTTGGAGTCTTCAGTATTTTTTTTTTAATTCTATTTTGTTATGTTAGTCATCATACATTACATCATTAATTTTTGAGGTAGTGTTCCATGATTTATTGTTTGCATATAACACCCAGTGCTCCATTCAATACATGTCCTCCTTAATACCCATCACCAGGCTAACCCATCCCCCCACCCCCTCCCCTCTGGAACACTCAGTTTGTTTCTCAGAGTCCATAGTCTCTCATGGATTTTTTAATCATCCTCAGATGATTTCCAAGGTGAAGCCAGTGTAGAGAACTACAAGGACCTTAATTTCTATTTTATGCTAACACTTTTCCTGTAGTCACATATTTGATACCTTGAACTGAAATGTAATTCAGGCAAAAATCAGGAAATAAGCAAAAACACACAAACCAACCAAAAAAAAACAAAGAATAAAACATTTTTTTTTTTCTTCCCAGAGATGTATTTGCTCTTTCATCAAATACCTCCTCTGCACGTATTTTAATTTTCACACCCTGCTAAGGGCTAATATTCAGAAACAATGACCTGGGCCCTGACCATACAACATTTTTTTATCTGGTGTCTGATATAAATAAATCAGTAATTACAGTCTCAATCATAGAAATATTAAGTAATGTATAGAGTGATAGATAAATGTGGAGGAGAGGAATATAATTCAGATGGGGCTAGGGTGTAGAAAAGCTTATTGAATGAGTTGGTACTCGAGTCTCAAATGAAAGGAGATTGACTCAGTTGGAGAAGTGGGGGGAAAAGCATTATAGGAAAGAGCATGTGTGAAACCACAGGGGTGAGGAAAGACATGGCCCTTACTGTAGGGAGACTAATGTCATCCCCTAAACCCCAAAGATGTCCACATCCCAGTCCCTGGAAGCTTTGGATATGTTATGTTACATGGCAAGGGGAAATTAAAGTTGCAAATGGAATTAGGTTTATTAATCAGCTGACCTTAAGAAAAGGAGATTATTCTGGATTATACAAATGGGTCCAATATAATCACAAGTGTCCTTTAAAGTGGAGGAGAGAGACAGAAGGGAGGTCAGAGCCAGAGAGCAAGATGACAATGCCACACTGCTATCTTTGAAGATGGAGGAAGGACCAGGGTGCCTGGGTGGCTCAGTTGGTTAAGCGTTTTCCTTTGGCTCAGGTCATGATCCCAGGGTCCTGGGATTGAGCCCTGCATTGGGCTCCCTGCTCAGCAGAGAGCCTGCTTCTCCCTCTCCCTCTGCTGCTCCCCCTGCTTGTGCGCTCTCTCTCTCTTTCAGATAAATAAGTACAATCTTAAAAAAAAAAAAAAAAAAAGATGGAGGAAGGACCAGGAGCCAAGGAATGCAGGTGATATTTGGAAGCACAAAACGGCAAAGTAACTGGTTTTCCCCTAGAGCCACCAGAAGGAATGCAGCCATGCCAACACCTTGATTTTTAGACTTCTGACTTCTAGTACCATGGGATAATAAATTTGTGGGTTTTTTTCCAAGCTACTCAGCTCATGGTAGTTTGTTTTAAGCAGCAACAGGAAGCTCATAAAGTCTCTCACAGGGAAGTATAAGTGGAGATTTGCTTGGGATAAAGTGTTAGACATTGAATAACTTTTGGCGGGAGGTGAAACAAAGCTGGATCATATTGTAGAAAAGCCACACTTGTAGCAGTGTTGATAATGGTTTGAAATAGGGTCAACTGCAGAAGGGAGCAAGGTGAGAATTGAGAGATTAGAGACCAAAGTAAAGCCGTAATTTGACCAAGACCTGTATGAACAATGGTAATTGGCTCTTTTTATTGAGGGTATGTTTATGCATTATCCTGAATTTTTAGCTTAAATTCTAATTTTTTAATTCTTAAAAAAATCTCTCAAGTGTTAATACCCACATTTTATCAGTAAGGAGACAACATCTTGAGAATTAATAAAGTTGCTCAGGATTATGCAGCTAAGTGAGGAGTTGGGTTTGGAACCAGGTCTGTTGACCTTGAAGCCCATGGACATTCCACAGTATCACTGTGTCTGAAATGAAAGATAGCAGTTAACCTGGGGGTGAATGAGAAGATTTTAAAAAGTGTAAGAACTCAGAGAAGTTGGAAACAGTGTTCACTACTAGAGAAGCACTTGAGGGATTTAGAATAATGACTGGAGTTCAAGAAATGGACCTCAGTCATGAAAGAAAAGAAAAAGGTTAAACATTGACTTTGTTTCTTTTCTATAAAATACTCGAACCCTTTACAACTGTGCTGACAACTTTGAATCAGGGCATAAAATATTTGGCTGCCATTGAGAATCCACACTGTTTAGTGCTGTCTGCTGGGTAAGGTTTGAGCTAGTATGAATCAGTGCAGAGTAGGTGCAACTGGTTGTAATAGGTAGAGGACAACACCAAACCAAAATCAAGAAAGATGGCTCATTTTCTGGGAGCGTGTAAGAATTTCCCCGCAGGACAATAAAAGAGATCACGATCAGGAAGATCATAGATTTACTTAAACACCTACGGAAGCATGAAGGATGACCAAGTGTATAGTGGATGGATCTGCTCCTTCAAAATTTCTAATATTCAAATTGTTCAGCAAACTCAACAAGGCTGAGGACCACTGGACTACACTTTGTTAACTTCTGTCTCCTCTGTGCCCACTAGGGGCCATATTAAATATATTCAGCTTGCCTAAAAGCATATTAAAACACATTTTTCTTATACATGTGGCTGGTTTTGGTTACATGCTGCTGCCAAGATCATAGCCCTAATCAATTATAGCTCCAGTCCATTTATTAATCATATCCAAGGAAAATCCAGATTCTTAGGTTTTACTATTATTTATAGAGTATGTTGCCTGAAATGAGTGACTTTAATTAGGCTAACATACTGACTTTTATACTCCAAAGATATTATCATTCAATTATATTTGTTTCAGTGGGATTTTATGTGTGCTATTACTATAATATTTGGGTTGAGTGTGACTTAGCTCACAAGGCTGTAATGGTGTGTTTTCCAAGGACTCATGCAAAGAGTTAAAGAACATCTGAAAGGAAAGAAAAGAGCACAAAGGACTTCTTCATTGTGGTCTCAATAATGAACACACACCAGTGTTAAGATGGGATGAGAGACACGAGATCCCCAGAAAGATAGAAGGAGAGGGAAGTCGATGAGCAGACTCTGAAAATGCACAGCAAAACAAAACAGTGCACACTGGAAAGCAGAGGGGCCATCAGTAGGTCAAGGGGTGCAGATATGCTGAGTTAAGGTGATATGACAGACCACTGGGATGGAGAAATTCTGCTCCTTGATTATATGGATCTATAAGAGGGAGGCTGCTCGAATACCTCCTCCTGTGTGGTGTTAAAATACATCTGTCCAAAATGGGGGTCCCCTCAGTTCCCAAACTGTTCATCTTTCAGACACAAGTTTTGCAATCAGGCTTAGCTTCTGCCAAATCCTCACTGTCCATGCTTTCAGTTGTTGGGTGTGCATTAAGAGTTCATTAAGTACTGAGATTAATTGAATACTATTGTTGCTGACATTTAGGGCAGTTGGATACATTTCTGCCAGTTTCTGGAGGTCTTTTTTTAGTAGATGGGTCCCCAAATGCTGAGATACTAGCTGTGTCGGAATCATTTTGAAGGAATATATAAAACATAGCTTCGTAGTTCCCTCCCCTGGAGATTCTGATTCAAGGTGTCTGAGGGTGCCCAGGCATCTGTATTTTTATAAGTGCCTTAAGGGGGTATAATACAAGGGCTGGCAAAGTTTTCTGTAAAGGACAAGATAGTATTTTAGATTTTGTAGGCCGTGTGGTTTCTGTGAAAGCCACTCAACTTTGCCATTGTAGCCTAAAATCAACCATAGGCAACCTGTGGACAAATGAGCATGGCTGTATTCCAATAAAACTTTATTTATAAAAACAGGAATCAGGTTCCTCAAAAAGTGAAACATAGTATTACCATATGATCTAGAAATTCCATCCTAGATACATACCCCAAAGAATCGAAAACAGGGACTCGGACAGATACTTATACATACACCCATGTTCATAGTAGCATTATTCACAATGGCCAATATGTGGAAGCAACACACGTGTCCATCAACAAACAGAAAAGCAAAATGTGATATATATAAATGGAACATTATTCAGCTTTAAAAAGAAATGAAATTCTGACACATGCTACCATTTGGATGAACTTTGAGGACATTATGGAAGTAAAATAAGCCAGACACAAAAAGACAGACATTGTAGGATTCCACTTATGTGAGCTACCTAGAGTAGTCAAATTCAGAGAGGCAGATAGTAGAACTGTGGTTACCAGGGGCTTCAGGGAGGGGCACTGGAGAGGTTACTGTTTAACAGGTACAGAGTTTCAGTTTGGGAACATGAAAAAGTTCTGGAGGTGGATGGTAGTGGTGGTGGTTGCACAGCAGTGTGAATGCTCATAATGCCCCAGAACTGCACACTGAGTAAGGTTAAATGGTGAATTTTTATGTGTATTTTACTGTAATAAAAAATAAATTTAAACACAATTAAGGAGTGGAAAAGCAAAAAAAAAAAAAATAAAAAATAAATCAACAGATGGCAGGAGACCCGAATTTGACTCACGGTTATAGTTTAGCAACCCTTGGTCTAGTGCACCACTAGGGCATGGAAATCAACACCCATAGTTCATTTCCTCCTGGTGTTAGTATGGCAACAATACCCACCTTCACTTTGCTTTGATTTGAGATGTTTTTCAAGAACAGGAAGTCTTTGGCGTTCAACCACACACAGTCTTTGCCGACTTCTATGGAAAACCAGGGTCTCCCAGTGTCCTATTCAGATCAAATTAAGTTTTGTATTATTATGAACTGTAGTCCTCCAAAAGCCATCTGCCACTAAACTCTAGGTAGGGTTTCCCATGAGGAAATACTCCAGTGCATTGCTTACCTTCACGTGTTTTTTTATTTCTTTTTTGGTCTATGTCTCTCCCTTGGTTCTTGTGTCAGTTAAATTGCTTCTCTTAGCATAGGGAAGAGGAAGTGAGGCCAGAGAGGCCAGAAGTGCTCTTTCGCAACTATTTCTTGTTGGGCAGTGGAGTAGAAGTGCTCTGCCATTCACGGAAAGTCTGGTGATGAGTAAATTAACAGCATTTGGAAGGAGAATACATATCTTTTCCCAGTGATAGTTTAAAGGTCAAGCTTTCGCAAAGTGTCTATTCAGTTACGAATTTGGCTAGTGGATTTGTCCAAATTAATGAGTCTTTATAAAGGAATCACCCATTATTTTTATATATAAAACCGGAATATTTAACATGACACAATCATGGGTGTTTTATCTATAGACGTTTCTCGAGTCACACAAAATTTTGTACTTTAAAGACTGAACTAAGAGTGAAAGTTTACAAAACTAGTTCCCTTATTTGGCACAGTCCTTTGGCCCCTTGGTTTTCTGACCAAACATCACAGAAGTCACAAAGTAACATGTTTTAATTAGCTTCAAAAATAATGCTTATTTTATATAGGGCATAGATTAATACTTAAAGATGAATACTGACTCAGTTGGTCAGTTCTTGATTTTATTTCTTTGCTCTGAGAGAATGTAGTCCCTTTTCCTGTTGTCATTGTTGCTTACACACCTTGGATTCCCTTTGGATAGTGATGGGAGTAAGAAATTGACGGAAGAGGGAATGTGTGCGTGTGCACTGAATATGCAGTTGCAAAGCAGCGTAGCTTGAGAGCAGTGGAAATTTATGTATCTTCCCATGTATTGCACAAAATTACTTTATGCGCCTAGACTTACCATGTTCCTAAGTTTCACTGAGATAGTCTGGAATGGGCGCTATTATACAACTCACAGTCTTCCCAGAGCTGGTTATTGTGTTAGAACTCATTTTGCCAATAGGCATGTCTCTGGTGGTATTGAGGCCATCAGAGTGAGTCTTGGTCTACACAGATGCACGTGCTTAAGTACAGGTGCTGATGTGCCTCGTTCATTCACACATGTACATGATAGCAAGAATCAGCACTTCCCTTGTCCATATAGATAGTGTGGTAGAGATGTCAGGGACAAGCAGATGAAGAAGGCGTCATTGCAAGAGTAAGGGATTGACTTGGATTAGCAGTGGTGGGAATAAAAAGGAGGGACTGGATTAAGGGGTGGGTGGAAAAGATAGCAGAGGTTAGAAAAAGAGCAATGGTAATGTTTCAGCGGTAAGAAGCTCCTCCTATGCCCAATCGGTGCTAATTGCTTAACACTATGCAGATTCTATTTTTATGCCCATTTAACAGGGAGGTTGAAGAACCATGATTACAGAGCTACCAAATGTCAGCACTGGAATTCAAACCCAGTTTAACATCAGGGTCTAAGCCCTTAGCCATATGTGCCTTAGCAACATGCTACCACTGACTTTAGCATACTTGGGATGCTCAGAAGGATGCCACCACTGGTGTTTTGGGAGTTCATGGCTTAGGAAAGTGACAACATATAAGGGGGTATACCATGGAAATAGAGTGTAGGTTGATTCTGAGTCCTAACTCAAGGGAGCTTGTACTGATAGATGTGTCTCTGGGAATATTACGTACCCTCTATGAGCCTCCATTTCCTCAAGTGTGAATGGAAGATAATTCTATAGTTTATAATATTATCATAAGAATTAAATGAGATAATGCATGAAAAGTGCTTTGCTCAGCAATTGGTGGAGAATAATATCTCAATAAAAACTCTATTTTGATAATGCTTAAGCGGAAATGCACCTGGCTAATTCCATATTCCAGAGCTACTGTATTTGATTCTGGATTAGAAAATTATTGGCAATTATTGTCCATATTTTTCTACAGAATACTTATTGGTTTGAATAAGGGCCATGGAAGTTGTGAACCAAAATCAGAATGAAAAAATGTGAAAGAAAATTAAATACTTATTGAGTAATCAAGTTATCGTTGATTTTCTTTTTCTTTTTCTTTTTTTTTTTTGGTGATGATGATAGAACATAAACAGCGTAATTTAGATTGCATTTCAAACTAACAATTTTCAGTGTTTTAGAGAACAGATTTCCTTCCCAAAGATGTTTGAATGCTTTGCTGAAATAACTTAACTCCCAGGGCTGAGTTCAAATTATGACCCTTCCATTTCAATCTGTTGGCTGTGGACCCCTGGCAAGTTCATAGCCTCCCTGTCCCCTTTTGTTTTGTCAAACAAAACAATATTAGGCTCAAATGAATGAAGAACATAAAGTGTGTAGCACAGTGCCAGGCTTTTAGTTCACCTTCAGTAACAACCTCCTCTTCCCCATCAGCTCAAAAATAATACAAAATCCATTAACAAAAAGTTTTCTTTATTCTTTCCACAAAACAAAAGAATGTCATAGAAGGTTCAGTGTCTGGGTCTCTTGTTGATCATACTGGTCTTGAAAATAAAACCCTCAAAATACAGCCCAGTTGCTTTTTAAAAGACTGATGTTTCCAACACATTGGTTAGGAATTTTGCTTGCAGGTTTTGTGATTTTTTTTTTTTTTTAAAGGAACATATTTCACAGATGAGAAATGTGTCTTGTAGCTGGTTGCTCTGCTGTGCTAGGTGACATGGAAAGGCATTGCTCTCTTGCCCAAATCAAGCTTCTAGGGCCATCTTGGTGACTCAGACATCCAATAGGCTGCCAAGAAGGCTGAGGCTGAAGGAGCTACATTCAGCTTCTTCCAACCCTGGAAAACTGGTCAACCCAGCCCAAGCATATTGTTGGTGTTTTATTAAAAGGGTTGATTTGGGGAATGTTGTGTTTGCCATGCAGTGTCATGCCTTGAAGCCTTGGTTTCCAGCCTTTATTTATAAGCCTAATTGTTGCTATGGAAATTCAATATTTAAAGAGGTAATTATTGCTGATCTTGTTGCATGTGTCCATTTCTGATGTCCAGCTGTTAGCTCTTTAGCTCCAGTCTAGCAGATTAATTACTGCTATTGATTACTTTGAGCTTCTCTCTTCACACCTGCAGTCTGTGTAATTAGCTGGTGGCCTCCTCTGAAAATTAGGAGCAGTTTCATTCTGGCACTTTGCCATTTCCCAGCCATGTGCACTGCACTGATGAACAAAAGCAAATCTATTTTAAATAGAGATATCTGGGTAATGAACTCTTTGTGTTTTTGAACTATCCGTGGATAATTCAAATTACCCTCTGTTAGCAAATATTGTACCACATTTGATGCCTATCTGCAAAGAAAAAATTCCAAAACACTGGTTTTTATTCCCATTTCCACCTTGCAGATTTTTGCTCCTATGTGTGTGTGTGTGTGTGTGTGTGTGTGTGTGTGTGTGTGTGTGTGTGTGTGTTTTAAATCAAAACAACTTTCTAATTCTGCTGCTGAGGGTATTGGGGTACTGGAATAGGTTTCCTAATGGAGCCCAGTGGAAGCAGTTGTGTTTGCACTGAGTATTCTAGGCATCCATATATTAATGTTCATCCTTTTGTTAGGTTCACACTTCTAGTCTGAGAGACACATCACCATTCTTGGGAGCCATTGATACACATAAATAAAAAATAAAAGAGAGTAAAAGGAGGAGCTATGAGAGGAGAATTATAAGAATCTTCACCATTTTCTTCTCTACTTTATTTCCGTTAGTAAGATTTTTGTTCCCCCTCTCTGCTTATTGGAAACCAAATCTGGCATTGCTGAACATCAACATCTAGAGTTCTGCCTCCAATGTCCTGTTATGATGCTTTCTCATCTGTCATGTGTTACTGCCTAAACACTCAGGAAATACAACTTGGTAGCGGCATTGGGAGTGGACTTCCCAAGTAATGACATGCAGTGATTGCTAACGTGGTCAGCTGTTGCCTTCCATGCCAACAGGGTCCCGCTAATGTTCTCTTTTGCTGTTTAACTTGTGTTGAGTGATTATCCTAAGGGTTATTGCTTATTGTAGGAAAAAATAAAGCACTTTCCTTCTGCCCATGGCATACATCTGCCAGCTTTCATTTCAAGCTTAAAGTGGGTAAGTATGTCCCAAAGCCCGCCCCATACATGGAAGGAGGAAAGTTCAGAAAGTTATCACTTGTCAGAACAATGGAAGCACCATTCCATTTATGTCAAGCACAGATGTGTTAGGTTGGATCACAGCGACATGGGAATGCTTCATCAGCTCTAAGATTGCCTCCACAGAAGCAAAGCAACGCAACCTCCTGCCATCCAGGGAATCAGGTGGGAGACGGGCATGGAGTGAGAACGAGTGAAGAGAGTAGGGGCATTCACTCATCAACTCAACGAAGCTTTGGGGCATCTAATGGGGAGGCTGAACGCTGGCCCTCAGACCAGAAGGTCCCCAGCTGGAATCTCATCATTTCCACTGTTTCCAGATTAAAATTTAAATTGTGCGCTGCCATTTGGAGGCCTTCTGGGCAGGGTCTTTCAGTGTCACCAGTTATTAGGAATGCCTCCCATTATCACAACCCTAAAAGCTATTTGAACAGCAGCCTAATGTGATTGTGATTTCCAAGGATCATTTGCTGTTATTGCAGCTCTGCTCAGATGTGAGTGGGAGCAACTAACCAAAGTTTCTTTCTCATAGTACCAGAGAGGAGCATCGGGGGGCACCAGGGAAATATTTTGCTGGCCATAAAGATAAATGCACCCCAAATAAACAATCTTTTGTTTCCCCTACTTGGGCAAGGTCATCTCTAATTCTGGCAAAGAGCAACACTCTCTCCATTATAGGAGTATAAACTTTAGAAACTCACACTGATTATAATTTCAACTCAACTGGAAATACGAAAACACAGTTGTAAGAGGGTGCAACAGTAAGACACAAAGTGTAGTTGTGTATAACGTTCCGTACTTAGGGCTTACAAACAATGCCGTTCAAGTGAAAGGAATTGATGCACATATATGTATATACACATATGTTTTAATTTTTGGCATCACAAAATTCAACATGCTTAACCTTATAAATATCCGAGGTTGTGCACAGCATATGTATCATGAAGTTAGACATGTCACAGATCTTTCTGGTGGATGAAGCTGCTTTAACCGTTGGTTTTTCAGCACTGGCTGAGAAATGAAAATCTATCTTGTTTGGTTTTTAAACCTGGTTTATAAAACCAGTTCAATTTTTTAAACCATGATAAAGGCTAGATTTTTGTTGCTGTTGTTAAATACTCCTGGTAACTTTGAAGACAACATCTACTCTATTAGGGTATACTGACAAGCTAAGTGACATGAGAGATGAGAATTTGTCTGGTGAATAATAAAAATAATGTAGCTGACATGTATCAAGTGCTTATTATGTGCTAAGTATCACGCTAAGTGCTTTGAATACATCCTCTATTTTAATACAGCAAACCTGTGTTACGGATCTGGATTTTACAGATGAAGGCATTGAAGCTGAGAGGTTGCATAACTTGACTATGGTCAAATCTAGCAAGTGACTTTGTCTCCCAAGCCAGACTTTTAACTGTTTCTGGTTATTTTATCCCAACTATGCAGTCTTGAGATTTTGCTCCATTTATATGGATTCTTTAATGTTTGGACCAACTAAATGAAATATCTACCCATAAGCCTTGTGTTTTGGGGCCCACCTAATATTACTTACACCTTAGTCTAACATTTTGTTTTTCTTAATTTATTGTTACTATTTACAAAAAGTTGTATTAGGAGTTCCGAGATCTTGTTATCTTGTCCATGAGGAAAGAAACTCACCTTCATGAAATGTAGGGGTAGAACAGAACTGGACATCCATGCAACTGTTGCCTGACCTGGGTCAGGCAGGATGCTCAGTGACTGTCATAAGTTCCCTTGTGGGGAAGCCTTTTTACTGGAAGAATCACAGATTATTCTTGATCCCATTACTGGAAATGCTGGGAAAATCTCCCTCCCCCACAACCTTGCTGTTTCTTTCTTGCCATGCACAATTATTCTCGTTTCATTTAGATGCCTGAAAAATTTATTTTTCAAGGAAACAATCAGATTAATGTCTCTCTATATTTATGTATAACACACAGAATATATTTTGCTTTTCCATAAATACATTTTATATGTATGTGCTTATTTCTCCTACACACACACACACACACACACACACACGAATTGCTGTTCCATGCCTTGTTTCTAAGATGTTTTCTGGCAAGAAAATGAAGGGCAGAGCCTTCTCAGTGTCAGTGTGTGTGTAAATATCTTCAGATTCTATGAAAGCATCTTTATTTTTCAATCATAGATTATTGTTTGAAGGGGAGTTGTTTATGCTCTGTCGCATACGTCAGATAACCTTCAAGAAGTTCTCTTGCAAAAGCAGTCAGGTTTTCCTGATCTTATATTTTCCCTTTTTATATCTAATAATGTCCCATCCCTAGCATCAGTTCTTGCCATAATGAGCTGAAACTACATTAGTGAAATCTTAGATAAATTGACTCAAACCTTGGTTTGGTGATCCTACTTAAGACATTCAGTTAATTCTGTTTTGCTACAAGCTAATTTATGACTTTGTATTTATTCAAAAAATGTTGAAGATACAAAGCAGTGAGAGACAACATAATGAATTATTCTACCTTCCTTCATGTGCTCATCATGTGCTGACTACAGTAAGAGAGGAAGAGAAAGAAGAAAGAAATGCTTTTGATGTTAGATACGTGGGTATTTTCTTGTCATATCAGATAGTCTTTAATTGATATAAACACCTTTGTATCCCTCTAGGAGATACTAATTAGTGTAGTAAATGCTGGTTTATCAATTGTTGTTAAAATTTTCTTAATTTACCCAGTGAATAGTTTTTATCTTCTCTTTTTCCCCTTCCTATTTCCCTCCTTACCACCCCTTCTTCCCTCCCTCCCTCCCTCCCTTTCCTTCCTTCCTTCCTTCCTTCCTTCCTTCCTTCCTTCCTTCCTTCGTTCGTTCGTTCGAAGATAACACTTGGTTTAGTGTGGTCATAAAACTTGCTTTCTTTGTGGTGAATAATGACTGGCAGCTTGATAAAGCTGTGGTATGGTAACAGATATTATGATCTACTTTTCTGTGGCAAAGCTTAAGATCTGTACAATTTGAGAGAGAAGAGAAAAATCTGAGACTTTTAAAGTAATTTACAGCCCCATGCCACTCTCGGTGTGTTTTTAATGAGCTTCTCTAGATCTACAGGTAGTGAAAGTTTTCTCTGCTGATGTTCAGGGCGACTTGTCAAGACATCCTGCAGAGAGGTGTGTTCAGGGAAGGTCAGCCAGAGAATAGAATTGCGTTAGGTGATGCTGGGTACATAATTGACTTCCTCTGTCTCTGGAAAGTGATAGAAAGCAAGGTTGAGAGGAAGCTGCCCCTTCTCAATTCTCTCTCCCTCTTTCTCACTTGATTAAAATTGCTTTTCTTACACCTCCTATTATTTCTCTTTCCTTTTTGCATTCTTGTAGGCTAAAACTCTAATTGCCACCCATATTGCTTTTGTTGCTGAATTAAAAATATGAAATATTTCTTATAATCAGATTCAAATTTCCAGACTGCTCTGTTTTATAAGCCTTACATTTTTTCATATATATTTCTAAAGGCAAGCCACAGTGGTCTTCCTCTCCCCAGCACGACAGCTAGTGTTACTGTGTGGGACAGGTTAATCGTGTTATGCCACAAAAGAAAGTCATATGTCTTAGGACTCTTTGCTGTGATTTTTTTGCTGTCTGAACTCCTGTACTTTGGAGGACTAAATATAGCCAGTCTCAGTAGACATTCCACCCTCCTGGTCATCAATAACTGTAACCAAAATATGCATTTGCCAAAGTCAAAATTTTCCAATATTTCTTCTTATGCCAGTTAAGAAGATAGGTACTTAAAATGGGCATATATCCATCAATTTAAGGTAAACTCTGTCTTCATGGTCTGAAGGAAAGTAATTGTACAGAGTGTATTCATTTTTTTTAAAGATTTTATTTATTTGACAGAGAGATAGAGAGCATAAGTTGGCAGGGGGGCAGGCAGAGGGAGAGGGAGAAGCAGGTTCCCTGCTGAGCAGGTAGCCCGACGTGGGGCTCAATCCCAGGACCCTGGGATCATGAGCTGAAAGCAGCCGCTTAACCAGCTGAGCCACCCAGGTGCCCCTGTATTCATTTTTTTATGGAGTTCTAGGTACCTACTATATTAGACAGTATTTCATGAAACACCTGCTTCGTTCCATCCAGAGAAGTTCAGAAAGTAAACTTGTATAGAATCAGTCATAAAATCAATTGCCAATAAATTAACATAGGTACTTTGACAATGCTGGTAAGAAGTAGAGGCTAGTGAAGATAGTAAATACATAAAGATACTCAAGGAATTGACTCTGTGTGTGTGTGTGTGTGTGTGTGTGTGTGTGTGTGTGTGTGTGTGCGTGTGCGCGCGCGCACATGTGCACGCACAGTTGAGAAGGCTTCCAAGGGCTGTTTTGTGGGGCTGAATTTATAGACCGTCTATGCAGTGTTCTTGCTGGGCTGGATTTATCTTGTATTTTCTTAGTAGGACTTCTGGAAAGAGGGCTGCTCTCAGGTGTTCAGAGGAGGACAGAACCTGAACATTCTCTCAGAGCTGTCAGTTCTGTCTGCAGTGAAAGGGGATGTGGGAGAATAGGAGCCCCAGGGGTCACTGTGAATTTATCCTGTGTCATATTGGAGCTTACCATGGAATCATCTCCTATTCTATCCTGGTTTTAGAGTCTGAAGAAATAGGGAATGAAGGAGAGGTGCCTCTGATGAGCACTTGGAAGTCAACCATATGTCTGAGGTTATAACGTAACTCCCTTGATTATCTGATTGTTTAAATGGTTTGATTTTTGAAAGATCACTTCATGAAGAAAATGGTGACAGAGGAAAACAAGATAATGTGTTTTTTCCAGAGGTCTCCCGAGCAATGTGCACGTTCCTCTGTTTCCCCAGGCTGAATTGTTCTCTGGTTGGTGGGGATGGCAGAAGATGGATTGGCAGACACAGGGTGTCCAGGCATCGCATCCTTGTGGACCTGGGACATCTTGATCATTTCTCTCTGCAGTGACTCTTCCAAATTTTACTCCTCCATAATCATGCTGAATTAGGTACTAACATTTAAGTGCCTTCTTGGGGCTTGGCAAAATTAAAAAATAAATTAGCCACCAAGGAACCAAGAAATTAAATATCTATTACTAGACATGGCACACTTTCATGAACTTCTGTATAGGATAAGTCCTTGTATCTTTGACTAGCATGATTCAGCACAGTTACATTTAATGCTGCCCAGGTTGTAATACCCTTGTGCTGCTTGCCCAGGGGATTAAAACTCTTCCCTCCAGTGTGGCTACCTCAGCTCCTTCTCCTCCTACCCTGTGCCTTCCAGACAATGTTTCATCTGTCGAGTTAATGATTAAGACTGACTTTCTCGACTTTTCAGATTCACCCTATGTGCCGTTTAATCCTCTTTATCACTTGTAGTAGGAAACTATTACTCATTTTGGCATTTAAAATATAGACATAGAAATATATCATTTAAATCCTGATGTTCATTTAAACTTCTCTTAAAAGTAGCATGTTTTGGCCTTGGCAACTCCTGCAAATTTTCATGGGTACGTTTTTATGCACAATTAAAAGAAAAAGACAAGATTTTGAGCTAATGATCATTCCAGTGATTTTTCGTAAGGAAATAATGAATGCAGTTATCCAAATTACAAGCTTAAGAAAAAAGTTAAAGTAAAACCTTCTGGCAATTACCTGAGTTCCAAAGGGACATATTTAAAGACTGAGTCTTCAAAATAACCTGTCTCCAAATTTCGTAATACATTAAGCTAACTATTCTAAGACATGGTCAGAGTATGGATTTTTGGGAACAAACTTGGCTCTGGAAAGAGTCATGTAGCATGGAGAGTATTTTGTGTGGGAGGAAATGATACATATATTTCCAAATCAATTGGAAGAGAACTTAATCTTTTATTTAGAAAGCTTTTTGGAATTTTGCAATGCTTTACAGTCATTATTAGGCATAATGCTTACTCTATTGACTTTTATGGAATGCATACTGAATGGGAGTATACATTGAAAAATTCAGGGATTGTTCTATTTAAATAACTTGGGTTTTTGCAAAAGACAGTGATTTTCTAGCAGATGAGGATATAGTCAGGGGAGTTCTCCTCTCCTCCCCCCCTTCTCCTCCCTTCTCCTCTACTCCCCTTCCCTCCTCTCTCTTCCCTTCATAAGTATTAACTGAGTGCCTTTTCTTAGCCGGGCAGGGTACTATGGAGATAGAGAATGGAGTTAGGCCTGTACATCCACCACTATTTGCTTAGTCTCTTAAACCGAGAACCTAAACAGTCATTCCTGATTCCTTTTCTTCCTTACCCCTCCAGCCATCAGAAAGCTTGTTGACTCTACCTCCAAGATATGCAAACTGGATGTGTTATATCAAACCAACTGCCATACCCATCTGCTCTAACCTAAGTTACTTTCATTGTTCCCCTCAACTATTACAACTGCCACCCTGCTGGTCTTCCAGTATCACCTGTTGCCTTCCTTATCATTCATCTTCTAGCTAAGGTGATCTTTAAGAATATAAATCATATCATATAATTTTCCCCATTTCTTTCACCCTCCAGAAGCTTCCATTGCTTTGTACTGTGCTGTGAATTCCTAGTTCCTTCCTTTAGCCTTACATAATGGTGGCCCTGCACACACTCTTACACACCATTCCTCAGGGACACTTCCATTTCCCAGGGACACTCATGCTCTTTCCTGTCCTTCGGCAAATCAAGTTTGTGCCCCCCCTCAGAGTCTTTGCCCTTGATTTTCCTTCTACCCAGAATGATCTTTCCTCTCATCTTTATGGCTGGCTTCATCACTTCCTTGCTTATCTTAGCTCAGATGCCACCTTTCTAGAAATACTGCTCTCTCCCCCATCCTTCTCTCTCTCCCTTTGATCTCCCTCTCACATGGTATTGGTTTATTTTTCTCATGCCACCATTAATCAAAATTATTTTATTAATTTCTTTGTTTATACATTTACTATCTCTCTCACCATAATACAATCTCTTTGAGGGTTGGTAGTTTCTCTATTCTGTTCATTATTATATCATTAATGCTGGGAATAGTGTATGACATATTCAAAGCACTTGATAAATTTTTATTTTTGTATTAATATATAAGTTCTGTGCCCATGTAGACCTTTCACTTTAGCAGCCAGTTTCCCTGTTCCTTTTGTAAAGCTGATAAAGGTGGGTGGCTTCATTTTAAGGAACTTGTTTTGCTAATTTTACAAATTTCAAGTCTATTAGAACAAGAATGTATTAGTCTGCTTGGGCTACCATAACAAAATACCGCAGATTGGGTGGCTTACATAGCAGAAATTTTTTTCTCACAGATCTGGAGCCTGGAAGGCTAAGCTCAGGATGCTGTCAGGATTGGCCTTGGCAATTATTTCTTGGGTATGACACCAAAAGCATAGGGAACAAAAGAAAAAACAGGCAAGTGGGACTACATCAAACTAAAAAGCTTCTACACAGCAAAGGAAACAATCAACAAAATGAAAAGGCAATTTACGGGATGGGAGAAAATATCTCCAAAGCATATATCTGATAATGGGTTAATATCCAAAATATATAAGGAACTCTATAACACAATAGCAAAACAAGACAAAAAACAATAACAAAAACCAAATAACCCAATTAAAAAATAGGCAGAAGAACTAAATAGAAATTTTTTTTTAGAGAAGACACACAAAAAACAGATATTTCATATCTATACGAAAAAGTGTTCGACATCACTAATTATCAGGGAAATGCAAATCAGACCCATAAGGAAATATCACCTTACACTTGTTAGGATGGCTTTTATCAAAAAAGTGTCAAAAGATGATAAATGTTGGTGAGGATGTAGAGAAGAGGGAATCTTTGTGCAGTGTTAGTGGGAATGTTCATTGTTGTGACCATAGTGAAAAATAGTATGGAGGTTCCTCAAAAAATTAAAACTAGAACTACCATATGGTTGAGTAATTTCACTTTTGGGTACATATTAAAAGAAACTGAAATCAAGATCTCAGAGGGGTATCTGCCTTCCCATGTTCCTTGCAACATTATTCACAATAGCCAAGATATGGACACAATCTAGGTGTCCATCAATGGATGAATGGATGAAGAAGATGTGGTGTGGAATATGGAATATTACCTAGCCATGAGAAAGAAAGAAATCCTTTTGTCTGTGACAACTTTCATAAATCTTAAGGGCATTATACTAAGTGAAATATGCCAATTGCAGAAGGACAAATACTACATGATCCCACTTATCTGATGAATCTAAAATAATCAACTTCACAAAAGTAGAGAGTAGAATGGTGGTTGCAGGGCGCTGTGGGGGGAAGGGGAAATGGGGGTATTAGTTAAAGGGTACAGAGTTTCAGTTATATAAGATAAATAAGGCCTAGAGATCTACAGTGTGGCATTAATACTTATCGTTAACATTATTGTGTTGCATACTTAAGTAGTTTCTAAGAAGATAGATCTTATGTTAAATATTCTTCTCACACACACTAAATAAGAGGGTGAGAGGAAACTTTTGGAGGCGATGGAGGGGTTTATGGCATAGATCACGGTGATGGGTTCATGGGTATATACTTATCTCCCAACTCAACAAGTTGTATACATTAATTATGTATAGCTTTCTGCATGTCAAAAAAAAATTAAAAGGTGCCATCAGGATTGGTGTCTGGTGATGCTTCTCTTCCTGGCTTGTGGTTGGCTACCTTCTCACCCTGTCCTCACATGGCCCCTTCTCTGTGCACACAGAGATCTCTGGTCTCTTCCTCTTATCAGGACACCAGTCCTATTGGATTAATTACCCCCTTAAAGGCCATAGTCACATTGGGAATTAGGGCTTCAACATAATTTTAGGGAGACACAATTCAGTCCATAGCAAAGTGTGAGGGGAAAAAAGCACTTTTATTTGCTTAAACTATTATGGACTTGTGTAATACTACACAGGAACAATCTGATATTTTGGCATCTCTTACTTGGCCAAGGTATTGCTTGACTTGTAATATATTTTCAATGCATGTTATAACACAAATTATGTATTTTTGTGGGATATTTTGTGAAATTTCTCTTGTTGATTTGCACAATGGGGCACAAACATGGTGATAATTTAAATTGGGATTAGGCTTTTTGCTTTTAGAATAGTGACTTGGCTGGGTAACATGCAACGCTAATTACATGTAGCTCTTTTCCTCAGGAGTCTGCTTTTTAACAGTTCCAGAAGCTTTGTGCTTTCCATGAGCATGATACTGTGATGCTCACAAACTGATCATGAGACAAGGTTAATTCCAAGAGGCCCAAGTAGAAAACTTAAAAAAAAAAAAAAAGGAAAAATGGGAAAAATTTCCTTTTTCTTTCTTCTCACTGTGTTTTTCTCTACTCTCTTTTCACCCTTTCTTCTTAGGGGAGAATCTTTGGTGAGAGATGTTCCCCTTAATTCATATTGTGGCCTATTTCCATAGCATGAATATTTAGGAGACACTTAAGGATGGTTTCTAGGCAGTGACAGGAATGGAAATTATTTACCCCAGGAACCCGGCATGTATTCTTGTTAACTAATTTGCATGCTGTTAAATAAATAACATATTGGTGGGACCAGAAGACTTGGATCCTCTCCACCACCCACATCCACTTTTGTACTCTATTTTTAGGGTGAAGATTGTGTTTGTTTACCTAAGTTATGAGGCTTCCTTTATGTTATACAAATAGGAAAATTAGTTGGGCAGAATCATGTATAAATTAAGTTATTGCCTTGTTTTGTGTCTTTTCAGGAATCTGAGGAGAAATAAATGGGCCTACGTAGGTAACGAGTTTTCAGTGGCTGAAGAATTTGATGAAAAAAAATTACATAAATATGGCTATGATTATATGTGCACTGGATAAAACCCAATAAATATTTAGGAGAAGCCACACTGATCTAAAGTTAGAGGGATTGCTTAAATACTGAGAAGCTACTAGAGCAATTGATTGTAGATTGGAATTTTTGAAAACCTTCACATGGACTCTTATAAACTGGCTGCTTGACTGTAAATATGACAATGTGGGACAAACACAAAAGCATGGTGACATGTTGATTGTCAAATCTAACATAAGAACCCATATAAATGTGATGGAGACTAAGGAAATTATCAGATACATATTCAAATAGAATATATCTTACTTTGGTTTTGAAAGTGGTTTGGCTGGGCTGGGGTGGGAGTGTTGTTCACTATGTTTGAGATTTTTTAGAAACTCAAAACCTCATACCTTATGAGATTAAATCCTTTTATCCATCTGAAAAAATGAGCGCGCGCGCGTGTGTGTGTGTGTGTGTGTGTGTGTGTGTGTCTTAAACTGGGCAATACTGTGTATTCCAGCTGCAGGCTAAATGATTGCTTCATTTCAAGCCTCCTGACTGCCATGGAACCATCTGGTATGTGCTTGTGTGTAGGAGTAGGGGAGACCCCCGCTAACACTAATGTCTTCAGCTAGTCGAAGTTGTTTCTTATTTCCCACCTCTTCTCACACCTGGGTGGAGAGGCAGAATTAAAACTAAAGTCTGACTGTCTTCCACCTGTCTTTAAACTTATTCTTTTCTACTTTTTGGCTAAAAATGGTGTCCATTTTTAGAGAAATTGTTAGAATGGAAAAAAAAAGCAGTGATAGCTGAGAAAATATAAATCCTAAAGTTGGAAAGGTTTTACTTCATTTACACTTAGAGATTTTTCGCCCCAATTATTGCTTTGGGTCAAGGAGAAAAAGGTTTGTCTGTGTTTTTCCTACATGTGCTACTTTGAGCAGTGCTCATATGTTACATGAAATGCTTATGCTAAATGTCTTGTGAGAACTTGAGTCTGGGTGTGGATATATAGTGAGTCTATGGGACCCAAAAGAGAACAACAGTAGGAGGGTAGGAAAGGCAAGGGGTTTTTTAAAAAAATGAAGAGTTAGTATGAGATGTGCAAGGAGGGGATTAAATGAGAAATTGGGTGGTTTGAACAGATTGTGTGTATATTTTCCTCTCTGAGACCCCTAAGATTTCTTCTTAGACATTTCATGGGGAAAATAATCTTCTTAGCTTCATAACTAGGTACTTTCATCATTGCTGTACGTTCTTTTAAGTTTGGCTCAAAAAAGAAGGGGTCATATAATACAGAAGCTCAACATTGTGACCAAAAAACTGGTTTTGGTTGTGGTACTGGCCAAGAGAGACACAAATTAGATCATTATTAATGCATGCTATTAGTCCTAAAGGACACATATTACTACAGCTAAAAGATTAGTATAATGCTTTAGCACATCATCTTTCCTTTTTTTTTTTTTTTTTTTAAATAAATCATGCTACAAAGAGAAACAGCGTCTTTTAGAACTGAAGGTGGCTGGGCATGTGCCTGTGGTACAAAATACAGACTAGCATGGTCCAGAGGCTTCCTATGTCTGGTTGGTCTTCACTGGAGTGCTGGTAGTGTCTGATTCAATTAGTAATCAGAGATGTAGTCATTGCTATTTTGTGACTTTGAGAGCCTTGATTGTGAATTATATTTGCAGATTGCAATTTCTTTCTAAATAGGGTCCTTTGTATTCAAGGACCTGAAGAGTCTTGCAGTCTGTGATAAAATTGAGTTTTCTCCACATAATAATACATCAGACATCATTGTATTTGTCAAGATTTTGGTCAATAGAGCCAGGCAAATCCATGTGTATGAGTAATGAATTTAGCCACATTTTGTTTGTGAGAATAATTTTGTTAGGCATCCTCTCCCTGCCCTGCCCCGCCCCAACCGAGATATCTAACAGCTAACGTAAATAATTTCAAAATGGACAAAACCTGGGTTTTAAAGTCTGAAGCTGTTAGTCCCTAAACATTGAGCCTTTCTTACCAATGGCACTGTGTTCTATCTGATGGGGCGTGATCTCAGCCCTAAAGGAATCTATAGTCTTTGGGAGGTCAAGCTCTATATGAATTTGAGAAATAACTAATTTTTAAGATATTTTGTGATAAAATCCCAAGTGTATGTTATCTAATAAGTAGCTTCACTATGAAGGCATATGTCATGACCACAGAGTTGAGAATGAACTTAATCTGAGGAATGAAGTGTTTTTTTTCAGGTTTGAGAGCCATCCTGCCTACGAACCCATGTGTATTGTTCTGTTTATGAACTAGAGGAGTATGAAAGGTCATTAAAAGCAAAGGAATGGAAACTGTACTCATAGTTAAAGAATTAGTAAAGGTACCATGAGAAGGGTGGACATGAGAGGCTTCCTCTTGAGGACCAAGTTAACAAATACTTCGATAACTCCACACTCTGTGGAGTCATTGGTATGTGGTCTCATTGGGTGATTCATCAACAGGTTAGAAGTTGAAGAAAAGCTGAGAAGTTAACCCTTTGTGACGTTCACGGATTTTGCTCTACCCTGTAAGAGAATTCTGCCCATCAGCAAACCAGTGAAGGCAGGTTTTGCCTACTGCTCTGCCCCCAGAAAATATAGTATATAATTCCCATGCAAAAAGATGCATCAAAAAGGAAACACCAGCTTGCTGACACCCTCGTAATGGAGTTGGGCCAAGGCAATTGTTGATCTCTTACAGCTTTTTGAAGAGTTAGCTCAGCAGTCAAGCTCTGAATAGGTCCACCCTTCTGTTATTTAGCCAGCAATCTGCTCCCTTCCAATGAATGGAATAAAAGCTGAGAGGCAGAATTTTATCTCTGTTCAAATTAGAAACCTGTCTCCTATAAGCTGGGTCCATTCTCCATTATAATCTTCTACCAAGGAGAGAAAAAAGATCTTGAATATATAGCGTAACAATCATTCCATCAGCAATAAACCTCACTTGGTAATTTTTTTTTTCTTTGAGTACTAAGAGAGCCTAAATGTGAACACTAGATGCAAATCCATTATTCTTAGTACTGCTACCTATAATTAACACTGCCCAATGGGATTTTAAAAAATATTTATAAAAGAGGCAACAGAGTTAACAATTACCATTATCCCCAGCTAAACTCCTCCTCCTCCATGTTTTCATGAAGAGAGCGGTGTTGTTACTTCAACAGGCACAGTGTTGTGGTGACTTTTGTGATACAAATGAAGCAAGACTAAAATTCTAATTGTGAAATTTAAAAGGAAAGTAATTGCTTGGTGTTGGTTAATTCCATCTTTGATGACAGCAGCTGCGTTTCCCTGCCTTGTGTGTTTTAACAGATGGCATTATTTCTTATGGAGTGTTACAGTAGCGACCGAGGTGACACTGAAGGAAAATTCTGTGACAGTATGTTAAGTAAGATATTACTGACAGCCCTGCTGAGCAGCGATGCAGAACTGCACGTCGTAGATCTCTTCTCACCCTTAGAGCCCCCACCAAATGGTTTCCATTTGTGGCATGTGGAACTAGAACGGAAAGATGAATGGAAAATTATGTTCTTTTTCAAATTCACTTGTTTGCATACCATTAATAGGCCTGGGACGAAGACCCAAATCTGGCAAAAAGGTGCACTTATCAATCCAGTATTGCACTGTTCTACCTTTCTACCAAAGGAAGGGAAATGAAGGGGCCACTGGTAGGCCTGAATCCTAGACCAGGATGTGCCCCAAGTCACTGGTCTTTGGAATGGTTTCCTTTGTGGAAAAGGCCGGAGTTGGACTATGACAAAACAGTCTCTTGGGCCCTTTCTACTCCAACTCTCTTTCTGAAAGTCCTGAGCTTTCTGCTTTGATGGCACAGAAGACAAAGTGAATAAAGAAAAAGAGATGACTCTGTATGCTACTGATACTGACACACAGTCTAGAGAGAAGACCAATGGGTCACAAGTCAGGATGAGCGAGTCACGTAGTTCATTTGTATCAGCTTCTTCACCTCCTTCACAAGGCTGTAGTCAAGGTCTAATGGAATTGTGCTACTGAAAGCTGATTGATTAATCTGGCCAACACTGCACAATTGCCCTGTGCTAGACACTGTGCCACGTGCTGGGGATTTAATGGTGGACAAACCATGGTCTCTCTTTTGGAGGAAGATAACTACAGGGGGAGACAGATACGTAAATGGGCAATTGTCGTAGAACATATTAGGGGCTTTGAAGGGCATAAGTACGGAGTGATGCACTCACCGGCTGAATGTAGACAATGATCTTCGCTACGCTGTATGGAGAAGAAGAACCACCGAGCTGAGACTAGTTTAAAATATTACCCATTGAATTGTAAGCAAAAAAGGAGATGCTGTTTAAGCCACTAAGTTTTGGGGTAGTTTTTAATGCAGCAATAGATAGCTGAAGTGATGATATATGGGGGCCACAAGGCCAGGCCATGTGGTTCTAGAAGAATGTTAGTAGCTCTGCTGAGGCTTGACCATTGAAGGTATGTGACGGTGGAAATAATAATAAAGGTTAATGCCATTTTTGTGGTTTATTTAGCACATTCTCATTTAATTCTTATGACAGTTCTCTGACGTAGACTTTCTTTCAGTTTCACAGATGGGGAAACGGAGTCTCAAGGGTCACACCGAAATAAGTTGTATTCAAATCCAGGTATTTTGCTTCTATATTTTTCCTTCCCTGGAATCAAAGCAAGATTTCAAATAGCTTCCCATTAGTAATTTTTAAAAAAAGATTTTATTTATTTATTTGAGAGAGAGTACGAGTCGGGGGAAGGGGCAGAGGGAGAGGGAGAAACAGACTCCCCACTGAGCAGGGAGCCTGATGTGGGGCTTGATCCCAGCAGCCCGGGATCATGACCTAAGCTGAAGGCAGATGCTTAACAGACTGAGCCGGCCAGGCACCTCTTCCCATTGGTAATTTAACAGTTGTTGAACATGCAGTGACAGAGGAACTAGGACAGTTTCTCCCAGTACTTCACTAAAGCATATCCCTTGGTCTTTGCTACTGTTATAATCGGACCACTCGCTTGAACGTGAAGCGGCGAGGGTAAAATTGAATCCTTGAACCAAGCTAAGTTAGATGCAAAACTACTTCCAGAATCTAGATTGCCTGGAAATTTATGTTCCAAATAATTGGCTCAACAGTTTTTAGCAGAGGTTCATGATGGAATTAATTCTTTAAAAAGAAGTCAGTCATAATCAACAGGATCATCCTCTGACTCTGTAAAGTTATTATAAATTCCTAACGAAGGCTTCTTACTTACTTTTCATGATGGAGAAGAATATATCTTTTTTGGATCCTGACCAATAATGTGGCATGTGCAATTCTTTTTTTTTTTTTAGTATTATGATCAATTTTGGATCAAAATATCTTCTATATCCAAAACCTTGGAGTGAACAATTTCTAAGTACATGGCTTGTCGTGTGACCTAAATAATGTGATGACAGCCCTTTGGAACAGCATCAAGACCACTCCACACATGTGCCCTTCATGAGCAGGCATCTCAGTGTGACAGCTTGAGTTACAGCTTGAATTTTCTGTATTAATACATATATCCAAACATTTCCCAACCCACTTTAAATCATGGACCACCTAAGATCCTTTATGGTTAGTTATGCAATCTGGCCAACCTGGAAAGGTGGGCCAGGGAAGGGATCTTAGATCAAAACTCAACATGGCAATAGGACTTGTGAGCTAAAGACAACTTGAGGTCTCATGTACCTCATGTGATGAGAGGTAGAGTTGAGGGTTGCACTGACGATAGTTATAAGTGTCAGCCACACAATCGAGCCTTCCCAGTGTGCAACATGGTACAGTGTCAGCTTGTGATGATCAAACATTTGAAAGGCATAGCTGTAAAGGGAGCTGTATAAATTCTTTTATGACACCTATTGCTATATAGGTTGGTTTTGAAAATTGACATTTTAAAGACAACTCAAATGGATTTTAATGACCGCTTGGAATGTCTGTACCCAAATTTATCTGGCTTCTTATTGTTTGGACATGTAGCATGCTTTCATTTCTTTTGTTTTTCCCCTGTAAAAACAATCTTGTACTGGAATTTGTAAATAAGTCTTTATACACCTACATAATGATTTCCTTAGTGGAAAGGTCTAGAATTAGGGTACAAGTGTTAGGCATGTAGAATATCTGTTTTTTGAAGTGTGTAATAATTCAGGAGAGTTATCTGCTTCACTGGTTAAATTGACCTTAAAGTAGAAACATTCTAGATTAACCTCAGTATATGAAAGAGTATGGGATAGCCAGACACTAATATAAGAGAGAGCCAGCATCCTAAAACAGATGCTAGAAATGAAAATAAAATCTCTTGGATGGCATTTTTTGATTTTAGGGAGATCAGAATTAAGCATCATAGAGCACTTCCTAATGGAAACAAACCTGGGTCATAGTTGGAACAAGGCTCTGATAGTATTAAGGTGCCAATAAATATTTAGTTTTAATGTTCATTTCAGTGCCAAATATTGCACCAGTGGTAGTAATCTGATTGGATCTGAACCAAAAGGATGAATGAATGAACAATGGCTGTGAACACTGATTTATAAATGTTTTAGTTTATTTAAACTATTCTTTTGGACTTCTCAAATCTCTCCTGTACTATAGTTCTTGATTCTGAATGTTGTGTTTTTTTTTTTTTTTTTAACTTCTACTCTTAGAGTCTCTCATGGTTTTCCATTCTATCTACTCATGGTAAGTGTTTGTTGTCAACTTTTTGCCTCTTTCTTTTCTTAGCCTGCCATAAGTAATGCTTTTCTTGGACCGGGTATGTACTTGAAACATGTTGATGACATACTAATGTTGCCTTCTGTTTGCCTCTCTCTAAATATCAGAAATGAACCTAAAATGAAATTCAGTTGCTAAAACCACTATATAGAAAATTTAATAAAGGTTTCCTAATTGGGAGTATTATCAAATGCTTCCTGATTTTGTTTCTCTTCTGTCTTCTCTGAAGTGAAGAGGGGGAGGATTGAAGAAACTGAATATAATAGAAGGATTGTTCAAAGAAGACAGGTTTTTAAGTACTTCTATATATGTGATCTTAAGTCAAATCAATTACCATGTTACTGTTAAGCAATTTTCTCTTTTTCTATCTAAAAAATGGCATTATTGTTTTAAAACTGGAATATGCTTATTATTTTTAAAAACTCAAGCTATTGGAAAATATAAATCCAATATAAAAAAACACATGGGATTCCTTCACCAAGGTGTAGTTACTGTTAATATATTGGTGAAAACTCTTTTAGATGTCTATGAATGCATATATACACAATGTGCCTCCATACCCATTTATGTAATTGGGACCACATACTATTCTTTATATAGTTATGTATAACATACTGATTTTGAGCATTTATTCATGATGGGAAGGATCCTATATTATTTTTAATGGCTGCAGGGTATTGCCTTATTTGTTTCATAATTTGCTTAAATAACATTATTTAAGAGAAAAAGAACATGTGTTTTTTTCTCTTTCTTTTCTCCCACCATCACTCATTCCTCCCTCCCTTATTCCTTTGGTCTTTTCTTCCTGCGTTGGTGTCTGCCAAAATGATCTCTAGAAGCGGCTTATGAATTGACATTCTCATCAACAAATCATAAGTGCCTGATTTTTCCAGTCCCCTTTCAATAGAGATTTTGGTATTTTTCAACATTGCCAGGCTAGTAGCGTGATTTATGTTTGCTTTAATTTGTATCTCTTTGATTATAAATAAGAACATCTTTTTGTGAGTGCTGGCCATTTTTAAGTTTTTCCTTTCAATAATTGCCTACTCTTGTTGTATTATATTTTTTAATCCTAAAAAATATCTTTGAGGTCTTTGCATATTAAGGATAATAATCTTTTGTCATATGCTTTGTGAATGTTACTTCCCAGTTTATTTTAAAAAAATAGGTTCAATATACTTAGTTTTCCTTTTATAATGAAGTTTTTAGTTTTATATGGTCAATTTGTCAGTGTTTCATTTTATGCTTCTGACTTATTATGATATGCTAAAAGATTTTCCCAACTATGTGATTATTTAAAACAAACAAACAAAAAAATCACCCTCCTTCTAAATTTCAGTTAGTGGTTGAGTTTGTCTCATAGTTTCCTGATGTTCTAATCACTTTTTTTTTTTTTTGGTCTTTTTCTTCCTTTGTTTTGTTTTAGGTAGTTTCTATTGCTCTGTCTTCAAGTTCCCTCATGTTTTCTTCTGTGGTGTCATCTTTGCTGTGTATCCCGATCCAATGTAGTTTTCATCTTAGACATTGTCCTTTTTTCATCTGGTGTAAGTTTGTTTCATTGTTATGTTTTCCACATTTCTCCTTAAGCACTAATACTTTTGTCTATCTTCTTGAACATCTGGAGTGCAGTTTTATTACCTTTCCACTCATTCTCTTATCTGTGCCATTTCTGTGTCTTTTTCTATTGATTTCATTTTTTCTCATGTGTTGCATTTTCCTGCTTTGCATACCCTATGTGGCTACCTGCACTTCTCCATTTGACTTTAAATCTGGGGATTCCCACAATTCAACCTCTCATTTGATAATTCCCTAGAACAATTCTCAGAACCTAGGAAAGTGGTATAGTTGCTATTATAAAGGCTACAACTCAAACTGCTAAATGGAAGAGACACATAGGGCAAGATGGGGAGGGTGGGGGGTTGCAGAGCTTCCATGCCCTCTCCTCATGAAATTGGGGTATGTCACCCTCCCAGCATATCCATGTGTCAAGAAGAAAGCTCCCTCGAGCCTTAATGTCCAAGAATTTTTATGGCAGCTTCATTACTTAGGAATGATTGATTAAATCATCAGCCATGTGACTGAACTCAATCTCCAGTTTCCCTCCCCTTCTGAGAGGTCAGACAACTTGAAATTTCAATGTTCTCATTCTGTGGTTGGGTTTTTCTGGGGACCAGCCCCCAACATATAGCCATCTAGGGCCCACCCAACTCATGAGTTACTTCATTAGCATAACACCATCACTCAGGCAATTCCAAGGGTTCTTGAAGCTCTGTGCCAAGAAACCAGGGCAAAGACCAGATATGTACTTTTTATTGTACCACAGAACCAAAGCAAACATTAGTTGAGGGAAAATTTAGTCCTTCTGCTAAGGCAGTACAGTCTGAGCACTCAACTTGATGTTCCATGCATTACAAAGTTTTTCTATACTGGCCATTGGAAACATAAATATCCCTGGCCTTGTAGGAGTAATGAGAATTGTTTTCTCTGATTTTTTTTTTTCTTGTGGGTTCTCCCCCAGGCTCAGATAATTTCCTCTCTCGTACCTTGACTCATACTCATGTGAAAACTCACCCTTTATAGATCTGCAGGGCCTTGCCCTCTGTGTGTCTCCTCTTTTCTAGTACTTCGTCTTACAAATTCTAACTTCCTTGATGTCCCTGAATTGTCAACTCCATCTCCTGACCTTAGATTGCCAAAATCTGTTTGGGTCCTTCCTCCCTATGTTGTCCCCTGGGAAGTCTTTCTGGCAATAAGTTGGGAAAATGATGGGTCAAACTGTGTGTGTTTTCCTTCTCACAGGAATCATTGCTGCCTGTTCTTCAATGTCTGAAGACTGTTTCATGTATGTTGCCTGGTTTTTAGTTGTTTAAGAGGTTAAATGTGGTTCCTTGTTAACTCCATCAAGGCTGGAAGCAGAAATCTGTGGGCCTTTTCAATTTCAATCTGAATTCTCTCCAGAAAATTTCTATCTTATTACTGCTGTATGGCGTCCTCTCCATTTTCATCTCCATCTCTTTCTGGCACTCTGATGATCTCAGTATTACCATTTCTGCCTTGATCCTCCATAGCTCTTACTTGTTTTTTTATATTTTTCTATTGTCGTTCTTCTCTTTCAGGAATTTGTCTGAATTCACTAATTTATGCCTCAGTTATTTCCATTTTGCTGTTTTTCTTATCAATTGTGTTCTTCATTTTAACCATCATATTTTATATGACTAAGATTTATGTGTAGTTCTTTTTTATATTTTCTTGTTCTTGTTTCCTATTGCTAATGTTTTCTGTTATTTAATTAATTGACTAATTTTAGGTTCTTGGTCTCTGTTGTAAGATTTTTTGTTTCTGATGAAATTTATTATCCAGTATACCTTGTTTCTTTGGGCATAATTAAGATCCTCAAATGCCTTGTTACTTTTGCCTGTGAGCTCATTTTTTTTCTTAGAGTACTTACAAGGTCAAAGGAAGCACATGAAAGAAGACTAGAACACAATTTGTGTCATCCTTAGTGAACACAAGGGTGGGATATAGATGAGCCAAACAATGGAGAACCCCAGGTACCTGGAAACTATGGGTAATAACTTTTTACACCATGAAATAAGACCTCAGAGTTTTACCTTTTGTGCTCCCCCTTGCCCCAACTCCCTCCTCCCCCACCCCCCAGAAGCAGTATTAGGAGGACAGTGGTTCTCAAATTTTAGTATTCATGAAAAACATGGGGAGTACATTTTGAAAACCTAGATTACTGGGCCTCACTCCCAGAATTTTTTTTTTTTTGAGGGGGTGGATATAATAAAAAAGTGATGTTATTTTTCTTTCCCACTCTCCATTCAGAATATGTACTATAGGGCAAATTTTTGTCCTGCGGCTGGATGAAAAATCTGGGAATCCCATGACTTTGTAGTCATTTTTAGGTAATGATAAGTTCTGTACTCACTGAACACTCTCAATTTGGGATGAGAACACCTCATTCCAAACTTGATTGAGAATTAAATCTTTTCCATTCTCTCAGTTGAGGATTTTAGATAGGCTATTAACATCTGGTAAGTGGGTATGGTCGGTATCTTCTCTCATTTTATGCTTCTCTTCCCTCAGCTTGCAAAGTGGTTTCTGACTCTTCCAAAGACAGTGTGCAGAGAGGGACAAAATGAAAGAAAAGTACACTCCTATTATGTAAGATTGTGTCACATTCTGAGTCTTGTTACTACTATTTGTTTTTGAGTATTTTCTGTATTTTTTAAATTTAAATTTTAGGTAATTAACATGTAGTGAAATACTAGTTTCTGGGGTAGAATTCATTGATTCATCACTTACATACAACACCCAATACTCATCATAACAAGTGCCCTTCTTAATACCCATCACCCATCTATCCCATCCCTGCCCCCACCTCCCTCCATCAACCCTCAGTTTGTTCTCTACCATTAGGAGTCCTTATGGCTTGTTTCCCTCTCTCCTTTTTTCTTTTCTCCCTTCCCATATGTTCATTTGTTTTCTTTCTTAGCTTCCACATATGTCACTCCCAGAATTTTTTAGTTAATAGTCCAGGGCTTGGGCACAAGTATTTATTTTCAGCAAGTTCCAAGTGATGCTGATGCTGATGGTCCTGGGATAGCACTTTTAGAACCACTGGCATAGGAGAATGAAGAGCAGGATACGAGGTTTTCCTTTCTATTCTGTCTCCTAAAGCCAAGATGAGTAGCTTCCCACCTCAAGTCCAATCTACCTGCTTCTTCCCCACCCCACCCTGGCAATGCAACACCATTTCAAAATTACACTCCTTCTACCTGGATGTTCATTTCTCTACTTCCTCCCTCCTTCTCTCTATACTTCAGGGTTGATTTGGGGGGTGGGGAATGAGCCTGTAGCCAATGTAGTTAAGTTTCTTGGAAGAAATAGGACAACAGATTATCTTCTATCTGACCATCTTATTGAATTCCTAATTTCCTATTTTTTTTTTCAGTTTGATCTTTTGATTCTTTTAGATATACAAATATGCCACTTTACTTAATTTTATTTATTTTTTAGATTTTATTTGCGAGAGAGAACAAGTGTGCATGAGTGAGGGGAGGGGCAGAGTGGGAGGGAGAGGGAGGGAGAGAGAGAGAACCCCAAGCTGACTACGCTGAGTGTGGAGCCAGAGGTGGGGCTCAGTCTCACCACCCTGAGATCATGACCCAAGCCAAAACCAAGAGATGGGATTTGGACGCTTAACCCACTGAACCACTCAGGTGCCCTACACATATATCATTTTAAAACAGTGGTAATTTTGCTCTCCTTCTTTCCCATAATTATGTTTTCAAAAATGTTTAGTTGTATATGTATATGAGAATGCTAAATAATGGAGTTAAGAGCAGAAATTACTGTTACTGTTCTTTTATATGAATGATTCCAGAGATTCGCCATTTATCCTGAAGTTGGTATCTACTTCAGTTTAAATTTTATTATTATGGGAGTTTCTTTCTATCAAATACCTTCTTGGCATCTGCTGAGATAAAAATAATTTTTCTGTTGACCTTTTAATATGGTGAATTTCCTTGATACATTTTCTGACAATGAACCATTGTTGTGTTCTTGACATGATCACCACTTAGTAATGATATATTAGCTATTCTTTTAGTGTACTGTTAGAATCAACTTGCTAATATTTTATTTAGATTTCTCTTGCTTTATGAATGAGATTGGGCTTTGTCCAATGCTTGATATATACCAACATATAATTTGAATACATCATACCTTGTTGCTGGATAACATTAACACTCTTTCTTCCAATTTTTTTTGTCTCTTCTTCCCCCCACCACTTTGTGCCAGGCGCTGTGTTGAGCAAGAGGAATTCAAAGACAAATATGTTCTGGTTTCTGTTTTAGAGGAACACACTGTCTAGTAGGGGAGAGACACAAGGAAACAGATATTTACAAAATGGTGTGCAAGTGTGGTAGCCGAAGCATATTCTGGGAGTTCAAAGGAGAAAGTTTTTGGCATTTGTATGGCCAAAACAATTGGTTGGTCAAAAAATGTTTGTTGAATTGAACTCGCCTTGTTTAGAAGAGGATTTTTAGTAGAAGCCTTACGGGGCCCTTGACTTTTTATATTATAAATAAAGGAGTAGAAGCCAAGTTCTTTGAGAAGAGCGAATTACTTAGAGGACTAGAAGGTAGACCTGATTTTACTGTATCTTTTCTTTTTCATAATCAACACCTGCAATTTCAAATGGAATCTTGTTTTGGCCTTCATGAATTTGTTATGAGTCATAGTTTCTGAATTGTTTCCAAACCCTTTACCCAAATCAACTAAACATGGCTATGCTATGGGTTCAGCAAAATATTTCAGAAAATCATTTAATCTGTAGGTAGTTTGAATCCCAGAAAAAGTTAGCATTGATTCTTACCCTTTAATTATAGGAAATTATTTAGATTTAAAGGAAATGATTAATATGTTCTTAATACCCTATATTTGTTTTTTTCTCATTTGTCAGCCATACTTTATATTTTACCTATTTCTATTGTTCTTTTTCCACTGATCACATTACAGAGAAGAGGAGAGGGGAGAAAGGAACAGACATGTATTGGCCATCTATACTGTGTTCTACATCGTGGGATAGTTCACAGCAACTCTTGAGGGCCGTATCTTATCCTCACTTTCTCAGCTGCACAGAGGCTTTAGGTAACTTACGGACACAAATCTTGGTTAAGGTGAAGCTAGAATTCTAATACAGATGTGTTGGAGTCCAAAGACTGCCTCTGTCCCCACAGAAAGGGTTTGGGTTCAGAATGAAATGTTTCTATGTATTTATGACATACTTTATGCAGGTCTAACAATTATCAACAAGCCAAACATGTAAGAATCCCTTGGGTAGTTTGCTAAAAATGTATAACAGGGCTTTACCCCTGGAGATCCTGGATTCAGTCAGTCACTTGTGGTGCCTTGCAATCTGCCTCTAAGAAGTTTCTCAGGTGATTCTTATGCCCAGTCAGCTTTGGAAGTGAGAAATTTATGCCGTTGTCTTCTGATGATAGACATTACATTGTCACTGAACTCACTAGTGACCCTCAGCATTATCGTGGTCTTGGGCGTTACCTGTGGAGTTCATTCATGTCATAAGCACTGAAATGAAGAAGGTGAATGTCCTTTATGAAAGAAGGTGCTGACTTCCCACAGCATCTGAAGGTCTTTGTGGATGAACTCTAATGCAAAGATGTTATTTCTTGATTGACACTCACCATCTTTTTCTAGAACAGCTCTTTTCAACCCTGGCTGGACATAACAATGGCAGTGCCTCAGCCCCAAACCAGACCAATTAAATTGGAATCTCTGGGGTAGGGTCTGAGCAGCAATATTTTTAAAGTACTACAAATGATCCTAATGTAGAGTGAGGGCTGAGAGAGCTCTCTTTTCAAGCAGGGGAAAGTGAGTTCAAGTATTAGACATTTTTTTTCTTCTGGAAATTGGGAAAAATCCTGATTTATTTTTAATTTTTTATTAACATATAATTTATTATTTGTTTCAGAGGTACAGGTCTGTGCTTCATCAGTCTTATACAATTCACAGTGCTCACCATAGCACTTACCCTCCCCAGTGTCCATCACCCAGCCACCCCATCCCTCCCACCCCCCTCCACTCCAGCAGGGAAAAATCCTAATTTAAAATGTTGAATATTTGCTTTTTAAAAATTTGCACATAATTAAGGTGTATAACATGAACTAATCAGCATGTTCGTATATATAGTGATTACTACAATCATGTTAACATATCTTCTCGCATAGTTACCATCTTTTTTTTTTTTGATGAGAGAACCTGAAATGTACTGTCTTAGAAAGTTTCCAGTATTCAATACAGTATTATTAATTACAGTCATCACACTGTATATTAGTTCTCTAGACTTACTCATCCTACATAACTGCCATTTTGTATTCTTTGACCAATATCTGCCCATTTCCTCCATATCCCCATCCTTTGTAATTAATGTTCTAGTCTCAACTTCTGTCAATGTTCTAGTCTGCTTCTGTGTATTTGACTTTTTTTTTTTTTAGATTCCACATAGAAATGAGAATGTAATTTTTTTTTCTGTGTCTGGTTAATTTCATTAAATAGAATATTCTCCAGATTTAGCCATGTTGTGGCAAATCCAGGATCTCCTTTTTTAAGGCTGAATATATATTAAATTATTAGTTAAAATATAAAATAAAAATAAAAATATATTTTATTTGTTCATCTGTTGGTGGATACTTAGCTTATTTCCATATCTTGGCTATTGTGAATAATGCTACAACGAACACGGAAGCACATATATTTTCTTTCATGTGTTTGTATTATTGACATTTTAAGTATTAAAAGGAGTCAAGGGTAAAAAGTAGCCAGTAAAGTAATGTGTCTGACATGGGATTGTTTTCTTCCCATGAACTTTATTCACCTGAACTTAACACGAAAATACTCTCATACTTTATACATTCTAGGATGTGTCTTAGGTTTTTAGGTAACCTGGAGGTAATTGTGAATGGCTCTATAAGGAAAATAAAGTTTATAACTGCTGATTGAAGCTTAAGTTAATCAACTCACTTTTCTCCCGCTTGTGTATTCTACAGGTTGTTCATGCCAACTATGGGTCAGACACTGTACTAGGTTCTTAGGGTACAACTGAAAACACAACACCGTTCTTGTCCTCATGGCTTTGTAATGGGGCATAGAGAGAGCCAAATGAGATAAATGGTATATAAGATAACTAGAGGATGCTATAAGAACACTTAGGAGGACAACCTAACACAAAGACATTTCAGGAATTCCCAAAAGTATATTATCTCATATCACCTGGATAAAGGCAAGAGAAAGAAGATATGGGGTAAATGACTGTTTGTGGCAAAGGATAGATAAACGCAAATAGAGCTCAATATGTGTGTGTGTGTGTATGTGTGTAAATTTTTGAATGAGGTCTTGGAAATTTTTCTTTGTGGTAGGAATCTTTGTAGTGATTTTTATATACTATTTTTAATTTACCTATAATATGGTTTCATGTTATATTACTATTTTTTGTATAGAGATAAGGCAAAGAAGTTGGTAAAATTCGTACTTCCTGCCTCCACCCCTTGGTTACCCATGATCATTCTGAGGGGTTGGCAGATTGGAAGGCTGGGACTAGAATTTTTATTTCCTGAGTTTCAGATTTGGGACAAAGATCATTGCATTACACTGACTCTTAAAAGGAAATGTTTGAAGTCACTTTCTTATGTAAATAAAATGTATTATTTTTATGATACGTTTTATTTCACACCTGTTGACTACACATCAAAGAGAAGTTGGATGGCTTATGTTTTCAATGATATTTGAAGATAGCTATGCTAATTGTGGTATTTTCCAAGCAATGCAAATATTCTTCCTTTCATTTCTAAGTATTGCAAATACCCTTTGTAACACAAAACTCCCATTAATAACCATTGAAATGTCATTTTTTTTTCCAACCTTTTTTTTCTTGAAAGTTTGAGTTCTTCTATTGACTTAATTTTTTTTTAATGCCCTGAGGATTTCCCTTCATTAAAAATAAAAAGGCCAGTGAACAAGAATGGTATTGTTTCTATGAATAGATGTGGCAAAAGAATAAAGTCAATGTTAAGATTATCATTCTTGTCAATATCCTTTCAGTTGTATTTTGTGGACCAAATTGAGGGTGAAGGACAAGGAAAGGTTGGAAGGCATAATAAGTACAGGCATTCTTTTTTGGCGCAAGATAATTCAAGCCCAACTAGGGCAAGATTTTCACCTTAAAAAGAAATTTTTCTGAGAATAATCTCTTTAGGCAAAGTTAACCCAACAAATGATACCAAAAAGCTTTTTATGTTACATGGGAGTGGAGGTATAGCTGAAGAAGAATGAAAGTCTTTTCTCTGAAATGGTCTTGGTATTTTTACTCCTTAGAAGCCATTTGAGTGCCCAGATGTGTGTTTTTTTTATCTTTTTATTGATAGCAAAGAACTTCTATGGAAGATATTTTTGTTGAGTTATGAAAGGTACAACCTCTCCTATTCTTCTGACAGCTCCTAGGTAGAGGCTTCTAAAATGAAGTATTCTGAATACATACAAAATGTTTAATTGGTTTTGTGTTAGTGTTCACTTTTATAATAAAAGAATACTATTTGTCGATTCTTGTTCAAAGAGGAAACAACTAGTTGAAGTTTTTGCCCTCCATCTTTTGAAAATGAATTTCAAAAATTATTCAACCTCTAATCACGTTTGTTAAAATTGATCAAACCAACTTGTCTGCTGGCTCAATTTTCCATATATCTTTTACTTCCACAGTATGACTTTTAAAAATGCTGAAGCGTGTTTTTACTGTGAACTGTTCTACAGGAAGGAATTATCAACTGTAGCAAGTGATACAGGGAATGCTAGGGTATGACTTTTCCAGTATTTCCTGAGACTTCCTTTTATCCATCCTCATTTAATACCGTGACACTTTCTCAGCATGGACGCTGCAGACAGAGGTGGCTACATTTTCAACCTCTCTTCCAGATTCACACCCTGAAGGGAAAAGAAATGCTGTACAAATAGGTTGAACCTCGGGGTTTGCTCTCAGAGAGCGAAAGTTTACATTTGTCAGAGCAAAATGAAGAAGCATGGTAGAAGGCGAGTGCTGGGTGCTCGGAGTTAAGCACCACCGCCCCCCGTCTAATGGGTAATAGAGTCATTAATTCTGCTGATTAACTTGGCCTTGGGGGTTCATGGAAATGACATTCACCTCTTTTTTTTTTTTTTAAGCTCAAACTGTGGAACAAGGGAACATAAAAAAACAAGCTAATTACAGAGAAATCAGGAGAAAAGCAGAGAGAAAAGAAAGACAGTTTGAGCATTAATGAGACTTGTTTGGGGAGAGAATGTGACAGGCTCTTCAAAAGCATTATTGTCAAATGTGTCACCATTTCATAGATGGCGAGAGCTACCTTTGAGCTTCATGCTGATAGTTAATGATTTCAAACTATAAAAAGATTGAAAAGGTAAAAGGGAAAATGTCAGACTCAACTGGATTTTAATGAGCTTTCTTTTTTTTTCTTTTTCTTTTTTTTCCCCCCAAGGAAAACAGCCTGAAAAGTAGAGAAAGTTTGTGTTCTTTCTATCCCTCACTCTCTGGATTCCCATTTCTTTCTTGGATACAGTTGGCAAAAGAACAGTGGGAGAGGGATTATCAAAGGTCTACACTCAAAGATCTGGGATGTTTTACTTTTCTGAGAAGATGGTTGGCGGTGAGGGCAGTGCAGGGGTTTGAATGACAACAATAAGGAGAGATTGATGGAGGAGACAGCAATAGTGCTTGTTTGTTTTTTGGGGACGTGCTGAGCAGAAGCTGTCTTCATACTGTGAAATGTAACAAAGAAATCCAAAGTGATTACACGGGTTCATTTGTCAGTATCACTGCTCCAGCTATCGCTGTGTGCAACAATGGGATGACAAGGCATTTATTGCTGATGGTTGGTTATTAGTCGCATTATAGGAAACATTAGAGCAGAGTAGGATACATAGACCAGGGAGACAATAGCTTTCTGGGCTCTGAACTCAGCAGGGTAGCCTTGTCATTAAATTTGGTAGTGCCAATTTAATTTAAAAAAAATAAATAAACTGGAAAGAAACTTTGAAAATGAATTCTGTAACCCCATTTTTACCTTAATAGGAACTGTCAGGATTTCACTCCCTGGGCTCTCAGTTATGTGTTAGTAGGCTGAACACATAGAGAAGGCTCACATATTTTCAAAAGACTTGCATGCCAGTGGGAAAATCAGAACCAAATTTCAGTTCTTTTGAAGTGATTTTCTTGTGGTCCTTGAAACATTAAATTCTGATTATGGTATAGTACCCAGGAACAAATTACTAAGCAGGTACCAGGGTCAAACCAGTTGCCTTACTAATGAGTTTCTGATGAATTCCTTTCTGAAATGAGACACCTAAGTTGCTGATTTGAAAGTGATAGGCCAACTAGCTCATTGCAAGGAAAGAGGCTGCATGTAGAAGAGGCACCTGAAATCTTTTTTGTTCTTTCAGAGTTCATCATCCAGCACCCACTGATGCAAATAGCTCTGAACTCACTGTGTGCATGAATCTTTGCTATGTCCACATATGTATTTTTTTGGCCACTTACCTGTAGAAAGATTATAAACAGAATAGAGGTTAAAAAAAAAAACAACAGAGATGAAAACTAACTGAAGATCTTAAGGGCCCGGGGGTTAAAACAAATTAAAAAGCTCTACACAGCAAAGGAAACCATCAATAGAAGGAAGTGACAACCTACTGAATGGGAGAAGGTAATTTGCAAATGACATATCCAACAAAGGGTTAGTATCCAAAATATATAAAGAGCTTATACAACTCAACACCAAATACCCAAATAATCCAATTAAAAAATGGGCAGAAGACATGAACAGGCATTTCTCCAAAGAAGACAGCCAGATGACCAACAGACACATGAAAAGATGCTCAACATTACTCCACATCAGGGAAATGCAAATCAAAACCACAATGAGGTATCACCTCACACCTGTCAGAATGGCCAAAATAAACACAAAAAACCAGTGTTGGTAAGGATGTGGAGAAAAAGGAAGCCTCTTGCCCTGTTGGTGGGAATGCAAACTGGTAGAGCCACTCTGGAAAACCGAATGGAGATTCCTCAAAAAATTTAGAAATTGAAGTACACTATAATCCAGTAATCACACTACTGGGTATTTGCCCAAAGAATGCAAAAACACTAATTCAAAATATATAGGCACCCCTGTGTTTATCACAGCGTTATTTACAATAGCCAACTTATGGAAGTGGCCCAACTAGCCATTGATAGATGAATGGATAAAGATGTGGTATATATACACAATGGAATATTACTTAGTCCCAAAAAAGGATGAAATCTTGCCATTTGCAGTAACATGGATGGATCTAGAGGGTTTTAATGCTAAGTGAAATAATAGAAAGAAAAATACCAGATGATTTTGCTTTAATGTGGAATTTAAGAAGCAAAACAGATGAACAAAGCAAAAAAGACAAACCAAGAAACAGACTTTTAACTATAGAGAATAAACTGGTGGTTATCGGAGGGGGGATGGGTGAAACAGGTGATGGGGATTAAGAATGCACTTATGATGAGCACTGAGTATAGAATTGTTGATTCACTATACTGTATACCTGAATCTAATGTGTGTTAACTATACTGGAATTAAAAAACAATTCTGAGACCAAACAGTAAAAACTAGGAGAATTCTGCCCTCGGGTAAATGGAGGCCTAGAGGTTTAAATAAACTTGACCACGGTTGTAGTCATTATCTGACTTAAGACTGGAAGCCTAGATATAGCCTAGATACATATTTCAGAACCTCTCTGATTTCTGCTCAAGGCAACTAGGTATACACTCATTAGTTTTAAGTGGCTTTCCTCCATGCTATTGTGGATCATTTAAATTTTCTGCAATGGCCAGCAAGATGGGGGGCCCTCAGGCCTCTCCTTTGGTGCTAGGCATGAAGAAAGTTCTCTGTGAAGCATGGACGATATCGTTACAAAGTTTATTGGAGAAAATATGGGTTTGTTCCAGCTGGAAAGGCTGTTGTTTCTTTGGGATTGCCGTTTCCCTGAGGGCTCAGTTAGGAATTTCCTTTTTAAGAAGCCTTTCCTGATTCCCTAAGAGCTGTGTTAAGTATCTCTCCTTTTCATTGCACTGAGCACATTTTATTAAAATTAGTCATTCACATGGCTGCTCTTTTCTATTTGAGGATAAAATATTAAAAGATATGAGTACAAAACTTAAATGGTTGATTTTTGTCAGGGAAATTTGATTTAGAGAAATCCAAATAAAATAGAAAAAAGAAATCTATCATCTATATATATAATTTTGCTTATATTTTTAGAAAAATTTAGAGTGAGAAAGCATGAGCTGGGGGAGGGGCAGAGGAAGAGCAAGAGAGAGAATCCCCGAGCAGACTCCCGCTGAGCCCAGAGCCCGATGTGGGGCTCAATCCCAGGACCCTGAGTTCATGACCTGAGCTGAAATCAAGAGTCAGACGCTTAACCAATTGAGCCATCCAGGTGCTCCTGTTCTTTGTTTTTAAGCTTCCTCCTCCCTTCTCTGGTCTTATTCAGAGAGTCTTAGAGACTGTATACATGTTCCTTGCACCCTCTCCCCTACCAGCCATTCATTTTTAAGAGACCTCTAAGTTACCAAACAGTGTATATGTAAGGACAAAATTCAATCATGAATATTTTGTTTTTCATCACCATGTTATCAAATATTTTGAGAATATTTGTTGGGAAGAGAAAATAGGCGATTTCAGTGGCAATCAAGTTTGGTTCCTCCAGGGAAGGAAAGATGGAGGCCAACACATTGCTTTTTTTTTTGAGTTCTTTCATGGGGTTTAAATAAGTTCTTGCTTTTGTTGAGTGACTTTAGTGGTGTAAGCTACAACTCCCTTCATGTATAGTTCCATTAAATTGTTCACAGCAATCAATCTTGGTGAGCTAGGCAGGACAGGGTCTTGAATTCCTCATACAGATCAGCAAACTGAGGTCCTCAGAGTATCTTGTCCAAGGGCAGGCGAGCAGGCAGGCAGCTGCTGAGGAGTGGGGCTGATACTCAACACTTAGTCTTCCTAAGGACTTCCAGGACTGGTTGCTATTGCAATCCAGACACCAAAATGAACTCTCCAGTTTGCCATAAGTTTAGTAAATATTATGGTAGTAGTATTGCACCAGGAACTCCTCAGAAAACCATACTACATAAATGAATGTCAAGCCATTTTTTAATGGCTCTTCCTATAGGTAGACAAGCTCTTTCCTCTAGAGCTGTACAGATGTTAAAGGCACATGCATAACAGAAATGACACTTGATTTAGGGGGAACTCAATATGGCTGGGTATAAAGCTGCATATGGTTTCAATTCAAAGAATAACAGGAAAAATATTTTCTAAAAGTAGTTATAAAAGAATACCATCTTGACCATCCTAAACGGAGTGTCTTAAGGGCTAAGCAAACTGCCAGTGTATGTGTGAGTATGAGTGTGCACGTGTGTTTTTGTGGGCGTATAAGGTTTGCCACATTTTTGCCAGTGGTGCTAAGTACAGGAGTTACTGGGCAATCACAGCGAGAGTTCCCGGGTTCTGCAGCTGGAACTGGTGCAGGTGCGGCTTTCTGGGCATTATTTTGCAATACTGCTGGCAGTAACCACTTTTAAATAGAAACATGATTGCACTTTAATATTTCTCCTTTCTATTTTTTACCCCTACTGTAAATCAATCCTGTTCTGAGCACGAAGTCCGTGCCAAGGTTTTGGGTAACAGATTAAGCCCACTGGGCTGAGCCTGTTTAAGTTCCCCACCTTTGGTAGAGCCCACGTGACTGAGAACATATTAGGCACAGACAACAAACTTTCCTTAGGCTTTTGTGGCATTTGGAGATGAACTGTTTCACTATTCCCAGAACCATGGGAGGGAGCAGGCATATGTCCACTATGTGCAAATTAAGAACGGCCCCTTCTGGTTTGCTCTCTTACCCTTTAGGTTCTGGGAGGATTCTATGCTATACAAAGTCCTCGGGAATCAAATAGGTCAGTCTTCAGAAGAATAATTGAAGTAGCTTACCACTTAGGTAAAGCTTACTCTGTGACAGATCATTCTGCTAAAGACTTTGCGTATCTTGATTCATTTAATCTTCAACTCTATAGGGAAGGTACTATTCTTTGTGTGTGTGTATACACACTTAGTTTTATTGTAACGGCAACTTGTACACTTTTTTTTTTTAAGATTTTATTTATTTGACAGAGACACAGCGAGAGAGGGAACACAAGCGTGGGGAGCAGGAGAGGGAGAAGCAGACTTCCCGCTGAGCAGGGAGCCGGATGCAGGGCTCGATCCCAGGACTCCGGGATCGTGACCTGAGCCAAAGGCAGATGCTTAATGACTGAACCACCCAGGTGCCCCAACTTGTACACTTTTAATATTTAAAACTAAGCATCTTTCCAGGGAAACCAAAAAAATTTAAAAATAGGAACAAAATTACAATAGAGGATATCCATTCCAAATAAGATCCCACAGGTTCTGTGGATTCTCCCATGGAGTGGCAGGGCTCAGGTCATCATTCAGAGAGAGTTTTATTTTAAAAGTATCATCTTAAACTGCAAGGATGGCCATTGAACTTCACGAATATGCCAAAATAGAAGCCATGTTGTCAAAATACCCACTTAACCCACCCAAACATCCCAAACCCACCCTTTGCTGACCTTCTATAACTCCATTTTTAAAAAGGTTGTTTTTTTTTTTAAAAAAAAAAGACAAGAGAAGGTAGGCAGGTACATTTTGGTAAATGCTAACTGTCCATATTCACATAGAGACACAGTGTAATCTCTCCATACAGAGAAAGGAAAACCAGAATTCTATGCACTACCACACAGGGACCTCACACCCTACAGCTTCTAGTGGAGCTAGGGAGCAAAACGTTTTCCTTTTTTCCCACAGAGCATGGTGGTGGTGATTCCATAAAGTTTTTGTTGAGACAGGAAGAGATAAAAATGAATTTGGAACAGAAAGGGGTAGAAATTCTTTTTCCATTGTATTCTGCTCAAGGTATTTTCCCTGAAATAGGTTGAGAATGATGTATAAAGGGAGAGAAAAGAGACTTCAAAAAACAGGACAAATAAGCAGAAGAGGAAGAAAAAGAAAAGACGGCAACTTACTTCCAAGGACTGGAGAAAATTAAAAAAGGAAGGTTGGAATCCATCAGTGTTCCATTACTCATCCTCTGTTTCCTCCTTCCTTCCCCCCCATCATCATCATCTTCACCTTTCTTCCTCATCTCCTCCTTCATCAGTATCTTCCCATCCTTATTCTTATAGGATTTTACACATGGGAAAACTGAGGTACCAAGAAGTTACATAATTTGTCCAAGGATGCATAGTAAGTGGAGCAGTGGGGGTTTGAACACAGAGAATCTAAGGGTAGGTCTTTGTTCTTAACCACTTGGCTATACACATTCCATTTTGGAAGCTTGAGGCTACATTTCATACCAAACCAAGATCAGCTGCCTGCCCCCTCTCTTCATGCCCTATTTGGGAGCACATCTGTCTCCCCACCTGGACTTTGAGCTGCTTAAGTGTAAGGAAGAGGTTTTAAATCTCTGTATCTCTCCTTGCCATTTGAAACTGGACTTTTCTATAGTAAGTATTTCATAAGACACACAAAGCAGACATTTCAAGGGTTTGAGAAGATCATGCACCAAAATGTTCAATAATACGGTAGAAGACCAAAATAATGAAGAGAAGGCTTAAAATGCAGTAAATTCAGCATAAAGAGAATTATCCATTGTGTCAGTTTGTAACATTTTCCCACAGGACCAGGGCTCATGTAAAGTTTCTTGCCTGGTTTTAGACTTAATTGAAGTCTCCATTCTTTGTAAGACAAATACAAGCACATTGTTTCTATGCCGGAGGAAGCATCCTTAGCCATTTTCCTTGGTGTTGGACAAGAGAATCCTTGTTTTTTGTTTTTGTTTTTTTAATTATTTATTTAAATTCAGTTAATTAACATATAGTGTATTAGTTCAGAGGTAGAGATCAGTGATTCCTCAGTCTTTTTTTTTTATATAATTTTTTTTATTGTTTCCTCAGTCTCATATAACACCCAGGGCTCATTCCATCACATAGCCTCCGTAATGCCCATCACCCTGTTACCCCATCCCCTGACCCTCTCCCCTCCAGCAACCCTCAGTTTGTTTCCTACTTAAGAGTCTCTTATGGTTTGTCTCCCTCTCTGATTTCATTGTTTTATTTTTTCTTCTCTTCCCCTATGATCGTCTGTTTTCTTAAATTCCACATATGAGTGAGATCATATGATAATTGTCTTTCTCTGATTGACTAATTTCACTTAGCATAATGCCCTCTAGTTCCATCCACATCGTTGCAAATGGCAAGATTTCATTTCTTGATGGCTGAGTAGTATTCCATTGTGTGTGTGTGTGTGTGTGTGTGTGTGTGTGTGTATCCTTGTTTTTGAAATAATCCCTATCCTCAGCTAGTTCTTTAGGTGTGTGGCTTTGCCCTATAACTATATCTTCACTTAGTTCTTTAGAACACTTGTTATAAGCCCAGGCAACCCATCACTGACAGTATGTTTAACATAATAGTTCTTGCTCCTGGACACTATTTTCCTACTGATTGTAGCTCTTTGGTCCTATGAGGAGGTCATCAGGCTTGCCTTTTGCTTTTGTAAGCCATTTGAGATGCCAAACTTTGTTTAAAGCCCGTTTCTGTCATCTTTGCATAAAGTTTTATAATTGTAAAGTACTCATCCAAAAAGTAAAGGTTAAACATGGCAAGTTTTCCTTAAGAATGTAGAAGCAAAGCAGTGAATCAGGAGTTAAAAATTAGTGATTTTAGGGGAGGCTGGATGGCTCAGTCGGTTGGGCGTCTGCCTTCAGCTTGGGTCATGATCCCAGGGTCCTGAGATCGAGCCCCTTGTCCGGCTCCCTGCTCAGCAGGGAGCCTGTTTCTCCCTCTCTCTCGGCTGCTCCCTCTGGTGGGTGCTCTCTCTCTCTCTGTGTCAAATAAGTGAATAAAATCTTTAAAAAAATTAGTGATTTTAGTCCCACATTTTCCAGTGATTAACTATGTGACTAGCTGAGTGACCCTGAAGAGATCAAAATGATAGGTTTCCTTAATAAAAGGAGAGAGTGGAATTAGAGAATATCTTTTCAATTTTCTTTTAATCTAGTCTCCAGATGATAAGGAGACCCTCTTCCCTGCACCAGTATCACCACCACTTTCTACCAGATCTTGAATGAAACTAGATCAGAAAATGAAACTTTGATCTCCTTTTATAAGTGAGGAATGAAAGCCTTGCAAGCTTAATGTTTTGATGAAACTTTCAGGAAGGAGTTTCACGTGTGCAAATTTGCCATTTGGATTTTGGATTTTAGAGCACAAGAAGTTGACCTAAGAATTAGAAGTTATTAGAAGGTTTCTTCCTGGGACACCTGGATGGCTTAGTTAAGCATTTGACTCTTGGTTTTGGCTCAGGTTGTGATCTCAGGGTCATGAGATGAAGCTCACGTTGTGCTCCACACTCAGCACGGAGTCTGCTAGAGATTCTCCCTCTCCATCTGCCCCTCCTGCTCATGCCCTCTCTCTAGCTCTAAAATCTTAAAAAGGTTTCTTCCTCCACAGGTGACTTTTTGAATGATCTCAAGAATCCATGCTTATGGCCACGAGGGATCCTTCTAACTCTGTTTCTTTGAAGCTGTATTAATACTACTCTTACTCTATCTTGGAAACTGATGCTGTTTACCTTCACATGTTCTTCACTTGCTAATCAAAGCATGACAGTAGCCCAGCACCATCAGCATCTCCTAGGAGGATGTTAGAAACTCAGACCTACCAAATCAGAAATAAAGTTTATCAAGACCCCCAGGTGATTCGGGTGCATATTAATGTTTGAGATGTACAGCTTGAAATCACTGAGATTGTTGTAAGCCCCTTTCAAAATCTCAGTGTTCTGTTTAATGTGGTGCTACCTGAATCGAAGTGTATTGGTATACAGTTGACCCTTAAACAGCAGTGGGGTTAGGTGTACTATCCACCCCCCGCACACGGTCGAAAATCTGTATATAACTTTTGAGTCCCCCAAACAACTGATAGCCTGTTTTAACCAGAAGCCACAGAATACCATAGACAGTTGATTATCACATATTTTGCATGTTATATGTATTATATACTATATTCTTACAGTAAAATAAGCTAGAGAAGAATGCTATGAAGATCATAATGAAGACAAGATACATTTACAGAATTGTACTGTATTGAAAATAAATCTGCGTATAAGCAGACCAGCAGAGTTCAAACCTGCATTGCTCAAATGCCAAATGTACTAGAAACTCAGATCCTTGGGTTTAATTCCACCACTAAAACAGAGTATGCATGATAGTGGAGAGAGGGTGTAGCATTATTTTCAACACATGTTAGGATGCTGATTTCTCAAGTCAGCACATGCTCTCTGCAAAATTTGGGCTCTGATGCATTAGGAATTAATTGACTCAAGCTGCACATAGAGACCTCCAAGAAGGTGGAACTGTGAAGGCCAGCTGTGTGCATGAGGCCAATAACATGATCCGATGCTTTGCAGGGAAGGTTAGAGTTGAAGAACCATTTAAAATTTATGTGGCAATTAAGAGCCATTATCACCCCTCCCCCCCATGTTGTAAAACATTTGATTGTTTATCAACTAACCTTGTAGGACATTATTACATTCCCTCTCTTGTGAACCACAGAGTGTGTTTTGACTCCTCTGATAAATGAGGGAAGAGCAATGGAAAAACTGCTCTTCAGCAGATGGGGTCTTTTCTTTGGTGTCCTCCTGCTTCTAGTTCCAGATTTGTCTTTCTTTTGCTTTCTTTTCTTTACTATGTCAGATGCTCCGTGTCTCTCGGTGCTCCTGAGCCCTGAACCTAGCTCCAGTGCTTGGTGTGCATTTTTTTCTTTCCGGCCCCTTATCTTCCTCCATTCCTAAAACCTGCCCTCTCTCTTCTCCCAAATTGTGTCATGATAAATGATTTGAAAGGCTTGAGGATCTCTTTTCTCTGGAATGACTAAATTTTAGCACCAGCAGCAACAAAATCCTGTCTTTCTCCAAGTAATCGTCTCTGCTGGGGTCTTTCAGACATCAGTGCAGGTGAGTGGAGGAGACAACACCATGTTGTTTCAAATGCCTCTGACTCTCTTTGCCTGGGTGTTACCCCTTTGTACTCAGCCTGTGGGTCCGATCTAGCCATGTAGAGGATGGGAAGCTAGCTTTGTCACAACTACACTGGAAGGCACTGGAAGTAAAAGGAACATTATGTTTATATTGAAGATGGTCGCTGGAGGACATTGGACTTGTGTCCTTGGACCATACTTTGAACACTAAGGGCACTAAGCAGAGTCGTCAGATTGGGGCGCCTGGGTGGCTCTGTTGGGTAAGCGACTGCCTTCAGCTCAGGTCATGATCCCGGGGTCCTGGGATGGAGCCCCGCATCAGCCTCCCTGCTCCTTGGGGAGCCTGCTTCTCCCTCTGTCTGCCACTCCCACTGCTTGTGCTCTCTCTCTGTCAAATAAATAAAATCTTTAGGAAAAAAAAGAGTCAGCAGATAGACCTCGTGGGGGAAGTTGGCCTCCCAGGAAACTGGTGAATGAGGCTGAGAAGCAGTTCAGAGCCCATGGGAATGGACTCTGCCGCTCTTCTGACCACTGCTGAGTTTGGCTTGAGGATCAGGAATGAGGTGAATGTTCATTATTTCCATTAATGACCTAGAGATGATTGGGGTATGCTTGTTTCTGTTTTCCTCTTTCATCCACAGCAGGAAAGGGGCTCTTGGATCTGACCACATCCTCCCTTGGTGTGGGCAGCACATTAACATGTCCCACGCCCTTACAGGGACTCGGGGGTTCCTGGAGACAGGCTGCACCTGCCTCCACTCCTTATGGCCACTTTGCCTCCAGTACCTTGGGTAGGTTGACTGGGATCTTAATCTAATCACACCGTGGAACTGTGTGGCTTCTGACTGCTGCTCTGTGGTCTGTCCGTCTGAAGCGCCGAAACCTTCGGTCTTGGGAGATGACAGCCCTTTAGCCACGTGTGTGACAAATTTCCCAAATGTCCACAGAGTTAAAGGATAGCTGACATTTATAGAACATTTCTACTATATTGAGTAATGTCTGAATTACTTGACATAGGCACCATATGGTAAGTGCTGCCTTCCCCATCTGATAACTCAAGAAACAGATTGACAACCTCGCTTGGAACCAATGGGCATGGTCAGGTTGTTTTCCTCGGCTAGGTGGTTTCTCCCCTCAGTCCATTCCCTAAACCTCTCATGCCAGTGCATGATTTAATATGCCCTTTCTCTGCTGGTGTAGAATGTTTCCTTCCAATTATGCTGGTTACATTAATGTATTACAACAAAAATTCTCAGTCCACATATTTCAGCTCTCTTCAGAAGCAGTCGTCCTTTGGGTCCTCACCTGCCCATCTCTGGACACTTCTATAGGTCTGAAAAGGATCGAGAAAGTGGCCTTATGACATCAGGAACCCTCTCCTTGCTCATTTTTGTAAGTAGTTACACCCTTCATTCAAGGCTAATAAAGTAAATATAGTTTATTTTAAATGGTTCATTTTGCTTGAGGACTACTCGAATATTTTTACGGGATACACTTCTTAATTAACAAGTTTGGAGAAAATAAAGACTGCATTTCCCAGTCAACAAATATTTGAGTTTCTACCTTTTTTTTTTTTTTTTTTTGGTAAGACCCTGTGTTGGGAGCTGTGAGGCACGTGATACCTGGTCCAAAGTTCTGTGACCAGGTGCGATGGTTAATTTTATGTGTCAACTTGACTGGGCCACAGGTGTGTCTGAGCGTATTTCTTCATGAGATTAACATTTGAATTGGTAGGCTGAATGAAGTCAATTGCACACCCCCTAATGTAGTTGGGCCTCACCCAGTCAGTTGAAGATCTGCCTGCTTTGGACTGGGACATCAGTCTTTTCCTATCTTTGGTTTTGAATTGAAAACCGAAACACTGGTTCGTCATGGGTCTCAAGGCTGATGGCTTTTGGACTGGAACACCCCTATCAGCTTTTGGGGTCTCCAGCTTGCCAACTGCAGATCTTGGGAATTCTCAGCCTCCAGAATCATGAGCCAATAAATTGGCTGGGCAATAAATTTCTTTATATATCTCTCTGGAGAACCTTTGCTAATATGCCAGGTGATTCCAAACACACCTTTCAGACTCAGTTTTATTGGAAAATAATCGACAAACATCACTATACAAATTAAGGTGTATAGCATGTTGGTTAGATTTACATATTTTGTGCAGTGATTACTGCCATGGGTTTAGTTCACATCAGTCATCTTCTATAGATACAACGAAAGGAAAAGAAAAACTTTCTTTGTGATGAGAACTTAGGATTTCCTCCGTTAACAACTTTATACCACGTAACAGTGTTAATATGATCATCATGTTGTACATGATATCCCTAGTGCTTATTTATCTTAGAACTGGAAGCTTGTACCTTTTTTTCTTTTTAAATATTTTTTTTATTTATTTTAGAGAAGGAGTGCACATGAGCAGGGGGAGGAGCAGAGAGAGAGGGACAAGCAGACTCTGCACTGAACGCAGAGCCCTACACGGGGCTCGATCCCAGGACTCTGAGGTCATGACCTGAGCTGAAATCAAGAGTTGGACGCTTAACCAACTGAGCCACCCAGGCGCCCCTGGAAGTTTATACCTTTTGACCACCTTCCCCCAATCCCCCTCCTTCCACCCACCACCTCTGCTAACCACAAGTCTGATCTCTTTGGTGTTTTTTTTTTTTTTTTTTTTTTTTGTTTAGTTTTTCAAACACATCCCTTTCTGTGGGAAATATCTATGCTTGGATTCTGTTTTCCAAGACAGATTAGCTAAATTCCAAATAGGTTTTGTTTAAGGAATCCTACAGAGATGAGTCATTGGATAAGTCAGTCTGAGGAAAAGTACAATACCAATAAGAATTGGACATACTTCAACCAGTACATTGGACAAGAACCTCTTCATGGCAATCTTTTTGTGAGAGTTGTAACATGTCTGAAAAGGGAAGACAGTATTTGCATTGTTCCCTGCGCCTCAAAGGGGAGGAAGATGTTAAATGCCAAGTGCCAGGCCCCAGAGGAACAATCGCTGTTGACTAACTCATCGCAGGGCCAAAATGTCTCTGGGTTGGGAAAGATGACTTCATGTGCTTCTGAGTGTGATCATGGCAGGGTTTCTCCATAAGAAACAAAGAAGGAAATGGTGTGTTTTCTTACGGGCCAGGAGGTTGATTTTTCTAATTAACATAGGGCCCTTCGCTCTCTGAATCTTAAATCCCATTCTAATACCTTTTTTAGTTGAGTGGCATTCACGTAACATAATACTCACCATTTTTAAAGTGGACAATTGAGCGGCATTTAGTGCATTCAGAGTGTTGTGCAAACACTTCGATCTAGTTCCAAATGCTTTCATCACCCCAGAAGGGGACCCCGAGCCTCCTAAGCAAATCCTTCTGGTTCCTCCCTCCCTCCCAAAGCCTAGAAACTCTACGGTAAATCTACGCTAATATGGTTTTAAAATAAAACTCTTTTTACAAGGAAAAACTAACAGAATAGAACACAAGTAACATAATTGAAGGAGTAAATTCACCTTACGGGTGATTTTTGGATATTTGTTGTGCATACTTGCAGAATTCTTGGGTAAAGGACTACCTATATGAATCCAGCACTTGCGAGATGTGATCTTGCGAGAATGTCTCAATAATGGCAAGCCAGGCGGGCTTTAGTGGAAGCAATTCTGGTAGGTCCTCCTAAGGACTGCCTCCACAGAGAGCAGTGCCCTTTGGGCACCTTCTTGGCCACACACTGGCCGCCAGTCAAGTCAGCACGCTGCACACAAGGTTCAGTGTGGAATCCCAGAACTTCCTAGCTGCTTGGCTTTTGGTTAGTACAGACTGAGAAAGCTGGTAGTGGGTTCTGTATGAGGACTGTTTTCTATTTCTGACAGTCTCCTCATGGTCTTTTTTCTCCTTAGTCATCAGATATCATAGCTGAGTTTTTGGTCAACGATTGGTCTCTCTCTTCTCAGTTTTAAATATTCTATTCAAAACAATCAGGAATTTACAGAAAGTCACAGGCCTTTGAATATATGTGGATGCATTTCAGCTCTATTTTCCAAGCTGAGGCAGTTGGGAATAGATGGGGGTGCCTTTTATCTGCCCTATTTCACACCCCAAGAGTTAGGGGCAGTTTATGGTGAGGGATGATTTTCAAAGAAGAAGGAAGAGGTTCTTGGGAAGTGGGAAGTGCTCACTCTAGAAAACTGTTTCTTGAAGACTAGGGAAGGAAGCAAGAGTTCTTCATGGGCCTGTGGGATGGCCATTTAAGGGGTGTGCTTTGTAACTCTTGACTCTCTTCACAGATTTATTTATTATTATTTTTGAAGATTTTATTTGAGAGAGAGAGAGAGAAAGCATGAACAAGCAGGTGGGCGGTGGAGAGGGAGAAGCAGGCTCCTCGCTGAGCAGGGAGCCCAACATGGGGCTTGATCCCAGGACCCTGAGATAGTGACCTGAGCCAAAGGCAGACGCTTAACTGACTGAGCCACCCAGGCACCCCTCTCTTCACATATTTATATACATGAAAATATACCCACCTCTCAGAGAAGGGATTCCTGCCTTACCGGGCTGGGTACATTATACCCTCTTCATCTCAAGAGTGTGCTTTACACAGAGGATTGTTAGGGGATTCTTCTCCAAATTACCAACTTCTTTCTTTTCCCATACCTAAAACTATAAGAAATGGGATTTGAAAATGATTATAGGTATTTATAGTCAATTTCTAACCAAATGAAATCTCTTTGTAATTTCTTTTTGGGTATTTTGGTTCTGTTCTCAACAAAGAGTAAGGTAAGTGGTCCTTCTTCCTTACCAGCCATTTAGACATAAGAAGATGGAAATAATCTCTTTTGGGGTCTTTTACCAGTGGAGCCTAACCAGTAAGGATGAAAACAGCATCACTTCACTCACTGCGCTTCTGTTAAGGCCAGTCAGGTGTTGGCTCACTCTTAGTGGATTGTCAGCTGTAACTTAAAAAAATCTTCTTTCATATATATTGATAATAATATCCCTGGTTTTTCCATGGTATAGTACAGTTTACAAAATATTGTCATATATTTCATTGGATAGCCACGGTAATCCTGAGGCAAGAAGTGTGCATGTTATTAAATGCGTCTTGCCAACAAGGAAACGAAGAATCAGACTCCGTCTGCATCACCACATCCAGGGCTAGAAGGGCACAAGCTTGCGGAGGCTTTTTGTTTGTTTCTTTTTTTGTATCATAAATCCATTTTGGGAAACTGTAGTCCAAGTTAGATCCCCCCCCCAACTTGTGCATTTAATTTTCTGGAAGTCAATGAAATTTTACTAGGTTTTAATGACAATCATTTTGCAAGGAGATGACATCAAGAAAACCAGGTCCCTGTCTCTACTCTTCTTTCTCCTGCTATTTCCCAAGATTATAAGATCGCAGCAAAGATAGTGTCCTTCTAGGAGTTCTTTCCTTTCCTTTGTTTTTTCTTTTTTAAATCTGGGCACCTGAATTTATTTAAATTCCTGACGTACTCATTTTAATTTCCCGCCTTCTTTCATCTTTTGAGTTCTGCCCATCCAGATTTGTTCCTGACGTTATTTTTTATTTTTTTTTTAATTTTTTTGTTCCCAAGTTTAAAGGTGTAATCTGTGCTGAAGGAACCAGCCATGATGCACCTCTTTCCAAATGCCTGTGTACCTGCAGTTTCGCTTTTCTCTCTCCCTCCCCTTCATTCCCGTCCTTGACCTGCTTCCACCATCACGTTCATGGCTTCTTGCACACTCGTGTACCTTCTTCCCATTCAGCGTCTAATTATAACACCTACCTGCACTCGAATGTGACAACATACAAGGTATGTTAGGATAAATCATTTACATAGGAGAAAGACACAGCTTTAAGGATTGCAGGGTCATTAGGGGATCATACATTTCTTTTATTAGATGAAACAAGACGGAGTGTGTCAAGTCTCATTTTAAAAATCGCTTGATGTGCTTTGGAAAAAAAAAAAGGAACATGAAAGTCATCTAACATGTTTAGAAGGTCATTTGTGGGAAAAACATTCGCTGGATTTGGAGGCTGAAGATAGATATGAGAGAGCAAAAGGATATAATTTCAGGCGTTTGGACTTAAACTTTGGATTCTAAATTTGGGGCGAAACTGAAGGCTTTCAGGTTTGTTTTGGCTCTAGAAAGGCTCAGTTTTGCAGAGTCTGTTATTATTATTATTATTATTATTATTATTATTATTAGCTGCCCCTCATTTCTACATCCCTTACGAGGAGAAGAGTGGAGAATTGTGGTATGTTCTTACCTGGGCTGCCAAATAATTTAGGGAAAAACATAAATTCCTCAGAAAACAATTAATGCATTTGCGTTAAGGGAGGATATTTTGCATGTGTCTCTACCAAAAATTGAGGACACTAAACTTTCCATAGATAACTGTCTGCTACCAACAGTCAAGACTTGTGGTTACATAAAGCACCTCGACTAAGTTCTTACATGGAATATTGCATTCCTTTTTAATTAGCTCGTGTAGTTTCTTCTTGTTTTGTTTAACGTGGCTGGCAAATGCTAGAGAAGTAAAATCAAACTCTACACCATTTCAAAATTATTTTCTATTATAAATCTGCTTTACGACACATATACTTTACCAGGTGGGTGTGGTTTGACCAGCTTAAATGCTTCACATATTCCCTAGAGTATTCAGAGCCAATGTTGAGACAGGGCTCCCATCCTTTTTCAGAGGTAAGGAAAGGACTGCATGCTGACACGGGGACGGATTTAATTCTCTGAACTACTTGGACCACACATCTCTACCCAGAGCTTACAATGGACTTGGCATCTCTGTTAAAGAAAGGAAGTCAAGGGGCGCCTGGGTGGCTCCGTCGCTAAGCGTCTGCCTTCAGCCCAGGTCATGGTCCCAGGGTCCTGGGATCGAGCCCCGCCTCGGGCTCCCTGCTCGGCGGGAAGCCCGCTTCTCCCTCTCCCACTCCCCCTGCTGGTGTTCCCTCTCTCTCTCTCTCTCTCTCTCTCTCTCTCTCAAATAAATAAATAAAAACTTTAAAAAAAAGGAAGTAAAAATGTAACAAACTGAAAACAATTGATAATGGCAGAGAATGATACTCGTGAAGAAAACGAAGCTCTATTTTGACTTCTTATAAAAAAACTGTTCTCCTGAAACAAATTTAGAGAAGACGTGTGATATAATTCTGGAAGGTTTGGTGGCTGTCCCTACGTCCCTTGTCCCAGGTCAGGAGTGCAGGCTCTCAGAAGACCCGGAGGAGGGAGGATGGTGCAGACAGCCCTGTGGCCGCCAAACAGCCTTGATATTAGGGTGTATAGCGTGTACTCCGACTTTTGCTTAATATGTATTTTTTTGTCTCCGCTCCCCCCACCCTCCCCCCCAGGAGAAAAGTCAAAATGCCACAGCCATGTAAAGATAGGAAAAAAAGCACACGCTCAATAAAACCCCTCATTCTGGGGAACATCTTGACCAGCTCCCAAGCCTCTGCTTCTCCATGATTCCGTGCATGATTTAAGTTTCCTCCAGCCTTCTCTGTCCCTCACCCCTGCCTCTGCCTGCGCCCCATGCCCTTCCCCAGAACGCGGCAGAGCGGGGTCCTGCAGGACGTCCTCATTCCACCTGGAACCTGAGCAGACCTGCTTCACGGCCTTCTCTCTCTGCTCTCTCTGTCCCGCTCTTGCCCCAGATCTGTGCTCACAGGAGCTCACAGGCGGTTTGTTCTGCAAGCTGTCTGCTCCCTCGCCCTTTATCACAGGGACTCCTGCACTGCTCCTTCCAAACGATGCTTGGAAGCCAGGTCGCTGGAGTGTGCAGTAAGTTGAATTGCCACTGTTTCCTGCTGTTCGTGTGATAGATAGTACCATAAAATGGATGTGATGTGGTTATTAGGCTGTGATTCGGTTCATACTGAGCTGTATTGATTGGTGTTGGTTCAGTGCTTGCTACACATTTTATCAATTGACCTTCCAGATTATATCCTGCCGTTCCTTCTTTTACCTCTAATTCTACTTTATCTCCAGTTTTGCGGCTCCTAATTTTCTTTTGCTTGATTTCTCCCAGTATTTCTTTAGTTTTTCTATTACCCAGAAAGGCTTTCTCTAATGAAACCATATTTTCCCTCCTCGCCGTGCTTATTTACTTATTTATTTAGCCGGGTTGGCCTCCGTTATTCTGGCCTATTGCTTTTGTCGTTTGAGTGTCCAACTTCTAAAATATCTCCGACCGCACACAGAAGAACTTTTCCAGAACTTTCCAGTCTCTGACTGTCGGAGCTGCAGCAGAGAAGGATTTGCTTGCTTTGATCTGTAACTGAGAACAACAGGGCACACAAGGAAGGAAGGGCCCCGAGTTCTAGTTTTCAGTATTCTCCATAACAATGGCATCTGGAGTTCTCAAAGTGAGGCTGTCTTTCTGCTTTTGAAGTTCTTTCTTTCCTCTCTCTCTCTCTCTTTTGTTTTTATTTGCCTAGTGAGTGTTCTGGCATGTTCTTTTCCTTCAAATGTTTACATAAAAACATTAGATAATTAAAGATGGATGTGGAAAGTAGGAACTTTGGCTGCAGAGGATGGGACCGGGGGTAAAAAGGGGGGGGGGGGGCAGGGTAGAGGACAGAAGGTGGAAAAGGAGGGAAAATTCAAGAAAAGAGGAAAAAAGGCAAAGCTGTTTGTGAAGGTGGGGTGCAGAGACACACATGCTTCCTGTGTAGGATGTTGACGGGTTTGTTTTAGGAATGGTGACCAGAGACGGAGAGAAGGTAAGGGGCCAGTGCGCAGGGGATGAGGGGATGGCCTGGCAATGTTGGAAAAGTTAGACGAACCTATTCGTTCGTCTGTCAGGGAACGTAAATGTTTAATAAACTGCCGAGCACCTTGTCAACTACCCTATCATTAATAATTATAGACATTCTTGTAAAAAATCACAGAAAAATCTGTGTACTTTGAGCAGCAATGTTGTGACACTGAAATACCTTTGATCAGCAATTTCCCAAGGGTTTGGTTCTTAACATGCATTGCTTTTATTTCCCACAGAAGCAGGAGCGAAATAAAATTTATAACCGTTTGTTTCCTCTAACATGAAGAAGACGTTGTTTGGCCATTTTCTATGAAAGGACCTGATGTTTTTAATGACTGTTTTTGTGTCCTAAGAATCACTTCGGTTGTGCAAAGTCATTACCATCTGAATGCTTTTTATTAGTGCAACTATATCTTTGGAAGTCCCGTATCTGCTTGTCTGAAATTAATTTCTGAGTCAAAATTGCTGGGAACCAACCTCAACAGAATGGGTGAGGTGTGCATGCCATGCAGCTGAAGGGTGTTTTCTTCCTAAGGAAGCACCTTTTAAGACAAAGTCATCTAGGAACAAGGCCGTGTGTCCTGTGTCTTTAGCACAATTCCATACATGCACAGAGCTTCAGTTTTTTTTTTCAATGATCATTCCGACTCCATGTGTAAAAACATATATAACTTTATATTCTTTCATAATTCCCTGTGAAGTGGTTAAGAGTCCCTATCTTATTGAGAGATCTTTAACTTCCTGTCTTGCTGAGGATTTCATGTCAAGGGACCCAGATAGGGAGCTGGGACACCATTGGATGGAGGTATTTTCTAGGGGTTTTTTTGGGGAGTTAGGAGAATCATTGGGCTCTGCAGATCCAGAACACCTTCTCAGTGCCCTCCTGCTGGGAACAGCTGTGGTTAGAGGTCTGTTGCAAGGGACTTTCTTGACCTGGGCCCTTGACCAGCCACTTATTTGGTACTCTCCTTTCATTCCGTGGGCCTGGAGGTCATGATTCGTTCTCTCTACCTCCTTCTTCCGGTTAACACCTCATAAAAAGAATGGGGTGGCACCAACTTCCTTCCTGTTTGCTTGCAACTGCACTCAGCTATTGTATACTTTTGTCAATTTGAAGAACTTTTTCATGCCTTTTAAATCATTCCCTTTTAGTACTGGCCCTAATGACAAAAATAACCTCTTTTTGCCTTTGGAACTGCAGGCAAACAATCTTTCCTAATGTGTGGGTACAGATGCAACATTGTTTTTTTTTTTTTCCCAGTTCACTGAGCTATAATTGATATGTAACATATGAGTCCAATGTGTACCATATAATGATTTGATCTATGTATTTGTTGCAAATTTCATATTGAACTTGACAATTTGTCATTAGATCTGGTTTGTGGAGAGCTGCGGCTTAGTAAAAAAATAGTTTGAGGGCATCGAGGCTGTGCCCCCTCATGCAAAAGTCCCCTGAAAGGACCAGATCATAGAAAAGCTGCACCTTGAGAAGGTACCTATGGATTTACCAAAACACTCAATGAGGAACTTCAGACTTCAAAGAATGGCTTGTTTTCACTCAGTCTGGGAGGAGGGGGCTTGGAGAGTAGGCCATTGAGGAAGGTTAGAGGATAGTCATTAATGAGGACCACCAGGTTTTTCCTTTCTTAAACTCCCACTCCACATTCAACAATGAGAATCAACTCTGCTCAATAGCATGTGGGTGGTAGCTCAATAGTTACCTCCTTTGTTCAAACTTCTCTGAGGATGTGCAGGCAAACTGAACATCCTTCTGATGGCCACTCTCCACTCATTTTAATCACAAGATAGTTGATCTTGCTGGGAATTCTGGAACTAGACCACCAAGTGTGTTCTTTCTTGCCTTTATAACCAAAGTCCTTAGGTGAATGTGTGAGCAAGAGACTAAGAAATGTTGTGAAGACCAGGGGGGCTATGTTCTCAAATTGTGGCTTCTTTCCCTTACATTTTCTTGTTGGGCACTGGGTGATTAAAATTAAATTTGCTCAGAGTTATTTTGCATTAAGGGGAGAATACTAGTGGAAGTCTGACTACTGCTTGCTTTATAGTTGGTCCCATATTCCAAGATATTAGAATCCTTGGAAGAATAATAGTCAAGAGGCAAATAAAAGAGATTTATATTTTCTTTTGGTACTGTTGGTATTACATTGCTATTTTTCTTTTACTTCAAAATTGTGTATTTTTAAATGTGATAACATGATTGCTGGTTAATGCATTTTTATTGCTGAGATAAATATTCCTTATAATGTGATGGGAGGACTTTTACTCCAAATATGATATCACAACACTGAAATGATGAGCGGGAATCCATACTAAGGAAGCTGGCACATGCAATTCTAGAGAGAAAGGACATAGATAATAGGCTGAATTCTGTTCAAACCTACATTCTGAGACTTTAGGCCAGAACCATCTCTAGTAGATATGAGGTGGAGTCAGTTGTAGGATTCAGTATCTTTTCTTGAAGTCACTGTATTTTGGCCTTGTATATGACGTCCTTCTTGTTGGTAGCTGAAAATTCTGTTTACAAGCTAATTTCACTCCATGCCATGGCTCAAACACATTGATAAAGAGCATCTTAATTGTTTAAAAACTACAGTGTTTTCCAAGGAGTTGTGGTAGAGTTTCTTGGGCTTCTCTCTAAGAAAAATCTGACAGTGCTCCTCACACTGCGTATGACTTTTAAGTTTGAAAGTAATCAAAACATCAAGTATTGTGATAGTCAATTTTATGTGTAACTTGACTGGGCCATCGTGCCCAGATTTTTGGCAAACATTATTCTGGATGTTTCTATGAAGATGGTTTTGGATGAGATCAACATTTAAATTGGTGGATTTTTGAGTGAGGCGGATTACCCTCTGTAATGTGGGTGGGCCTCATGTAATCAGTTAAAGGCATTAATAGAAGTAAGACTGAGGGGTGCCTGGCTGGCTCAATTGATGGAACATGTGCCTCTTGATCTCAGGGTCGTGAGTTTAAGCCCCATGTTGGGCATGAAGTCTATTTAAAAAAAAGAAAAAAAAAAAGGAAGAAATAGAACAGAAGTAAGACTGAACTCCTCCAACCAATCCTGCCAGCAGATTGCCTTTGGGTTCAGACTGCAACTCTTCCTCGGATCTCCAGCCTGCCAACTGAACTCCACAGATTTTAGACTTGCACTTCCATGATCATGTGAGCCAATTTCTTCAAATCAATCAAAATCTCATTCCTTCTCTCTCATTCTCCCTCCCTGCCCACACCCCATCCTATTAGTTCTGTTTCTGTGGAGAACCCTGACTAATACAAATATTCTTAGAGGTGAAAAGGAACTTGAAGTCATGTAGTCCAATGCTCTTCTTTTTAACGATAAGGAAAAGTGGCACTCACTGAAACAAATTGACTTACCTAAATTACCCAGCTAAGTAATTGTGCTTCCCACGCATCATATTCATTATGTAAATAAGGCAGAGGCAGGTTGTAATGGAATATATGCTTATAGGTTACTAAACTCCTCAATATAAAGACCTTAGTCTTTGTTATTATGTTACTATATATTTTTATATGTTATTATATTTTAGTGGGTAGATCTGAGGGGCAATTAAACAGAGCTTACCATCCAGTACTATTTGCTTGTCCCTTATTAAATTTAGCCCTAGTATTCAGTGGCTAACCTTGAAGGAGAGTGAAATATTAGAAAATGTTAACCCACACAAAACTCTGACCTGGTTCAGAAATGCCTTCAATAAAGTTTGAAAAACAATTACTCCAAGTATGTATCTGGGGGAACTGGCTCCATTTCAATTTTTTCAGGGTTTTGAGTCACCTAAAAGTATGCCTTTTCAATTATCTTTAATAAGACCAACTTGTCTGATACAGATGCAATATGAGAAGCAGAGCAAAAAATATTTTCCTTTCCAAATAATTCTTTCTAAAAACAATTATGGTGCATTTTCTTGAAACCACTTCAGGGTGGTGAGTCTTATTTGTCATTTTAACTTCCTTCTGTCTTGGGAAGAGCACAAGCATAACATCTCTTGGCTCCTAAATGATTTCTGTAATGAGTATCTGATGGTGGGATCTTCCTAATAACACTATGACAAAAAGACAGTATTTTTGTGTCACTCTCAGGGATATATTACTGAGTGTAACATGAGAGTCTGTTTGCACATGGTTAGATTTTTTTTTTACTTTTATTTTGAAATGACTTTAGATGTATAAAAACATTGCAAAAATAGTACAAAGAATTCCCTTAAATTCAGGGATTCTTTCAGATGTTACATTTGCTATATTTTTCTCTCTGTATTGATTTGTGTGTGTGCATACACACACATATATTTATCTGAATTGATTGAAAGTTGCAGACATAAAGCTCTTTTTACTCCAAAATATTTCTTAAAGCAAGAACATTCTCTTAGAGAACAATGGTATAATTATCAAAATCAGGAAATTAACCTTGATGTAGCACTTGAATCTACTCAATTTATTCAAATTTCACCAGTTGTCCCACTAATGTCCTTTACAGTGAAAGAAAAAAAAAAAACTTACCTAGTTTAGGATCCAAATGATTGAATTTTTAATTTTCACATTTGTAACAGGTTAAAGTTTTGCATGGAAATTAATGATCTCTCTTCCCCACTCCAACTCTACTGCCTCCCCTAATAAATCAGAATCAATGTGTATATATTTTCAGTGTTGTCTATACTATTTTGTTTGCACACACATGAAGTATATTTCTTTCTGATTCTGTGAAAATTAGGAAATTTACCACATACATTCAGATGCATCTTGGCTTTTTCATTTAATTGTAGATTAGAACCATCCTTTGAGAGAAACAGATTTGTGTCATTCTTTTGTTTTTAAAGCTCTTTTTAATTAAGGTAATATATGCATATTGTTAAAGACAAATGGAAAGACTTATAATAAAGGGCACCAGTACTTTCTTCCACCTATTTCACATCTCCTAGAAAACCATTTCCAGTTACTTTGTGTATCTCATGGACTATTCCATTCCACACTGTAAATAACATTCCTCTACTACAATTTCTTGGTTTATCTTTTTTAGTGGTATAATATCCAGTTCCTTTTATGGTATGTAAGGATTTATCTCTCTTACACCTCTGTTCCTCGCTGTATTTCCTATCCTTTCTAATATGATATAATTACATTTCAAATTTTTTTATTAAAAACATTTTCAGAGTGTACATCTTGTAATTATGAAATAGCCTCTTGCGGAGTCCCATAGTATTCTATGGTTAAGGTGTTTTTCTTCTAAAACTTTTTTTTTTCTGCAGTTAAAAATTGTCTCAAACTTTCAATTTGCTTAACTTACATGAAACTAATGCTAATTCTTCTTATACATCAGACAAACTTTTCTCCTATCTCCAACAGCTGTTCAGTGCCCTTATCAGGCAAATTGTTAGATCATGGTTTTCCTCTTTTGGAGCCCTGAGTCCACCCACTCGTCGTAGGCTAGGCAGCATCTCTTCCGGACTTGCTATACAAGTCTTGTCTTGGCACTTCTTTTTGCCTGCCTTCTAGAGATTATCTTATACTTTTTCCCATATTCACTTTCTTCATACCTAGATCATTTTCTCTCTATCCATTCATTCCCTGATGTGTACCACTTAAAAATAAGTTTTTCTCGTGAAGTATAGTTGACACACATACTTTTTCATTTCAGGTGTACAACATAGCTCTGTTACGCGCTGCCCACCGTGGCTGTAGCTCCCATCTGTCTCCATGCAGTGCTATGACAGTATCACTGACTCTCTTACCTAAGCTGTGCCTTTTTTCCCCGTGACTTCTTCATTCCATAACTGGAAGCCTGCATCTCCCGCTCCCTTTCACCCATTTTGCCCAACCCCCACCCTGCTCCCCTGTGATAACCACCAGTTCTCTGTATCTATGGGTCTGTTTCTGCTTTTTGTTTGTTTTGTTCACCACATTCGGTAACTTCCTGTATAAAGATACTTCGTATACAACTGTTTTAGACCTTGCACTTCAATTTCTTCTGCTTTCGTAGTCAGTTGAATAGGCACGGACTTTTTATTTTTATTTTTTTTATTATGTTAATCACCATACGTTACATCATTAGTTTGTGATGTAGTGTTCCATGATTCATTGTTTGTGCATAACACCCAGTGCTCCATGCAGAACGTGCCCCCTTTAATACCCATCACCAGGCTAACCCATCCCCCCACACCCCTCCCCTCTAGAACCCTCAGTTTGTTTTTCAGAGTCCATCGTCTCTCATGGTTCATCTCCTCCTCTGGTTTCCCCGCCTTCATTCTTCCCCTCCTGCTATCTTCTTCTTTTTTTTTTTTTTAAACATATAATGTATTATTTGTTTCAGAGGTGCAGATCTGTGATTCAACAGTCTTGCACAGTTCACAGCACTCACCATAGCACATGCCCTCCCCAATGTCTATCACCCAGCCACCCCATGCCTCCCACCCACCCCCACTCCAGCAACCCTCAGTTTGTTTCCTGAGATTAAGAGTTCCTCATATCAGTGATATGTCATATGATACATGTCTTTCTCCGATTGACTTATTTCACTCAGCATAACACCCTCCAGTTCCATCCACATCGTTGCAAATGGCAAGATCTCATTCCTTTTGATGGCTGCATAATATTCCATTGTGTATATACGCACCACATCTTCTTTATCCGTTCATCTGTCATTGGCATCTTGGCTCTTTCCACAGTTTGGCTATTGTGGACATTGCTGCTAGAAACATTGGGGTGCACGTACCCCTTTGGATCCCTACATTTGTATCTTTGGGGTAAATACCCAGTAGTAGGCATTAACTTTTGACTAAAAACTAGTTTCCCCCAGGGGCACCTGGGTGGCTCAGGCGGTTAAGTGTCTGAGTCTTGATTTCGGCTCAGGTCATGATCTCAGGGTTGTGAGACGGAGTCTTACAGTGGGGAGTCTGCTTAAGATTCTCTCTCTCTCTCCTCCTGTCCCTTCCCCCTCTGCTCCCCCCCTCCAAAATAAATAAAATCTTTTAAAAAATTAATTTCCCCCAAACTTTTGAGGTCATTATTCTCTTGTCTTTGGCTTCTAATGTTGTTTTTGAAAATTCCAGTACTGTACATATTCCAGATTGTTTGCAAATGATCTACATCTACTCTCCCAGGATACTGTAGGCTCTTGTTTTTTTCTCTGATGTTCTGACATTTCATGATTATGTATCTTACTGTGGTTTATTATCATTTTATTATTTTACTATTATTATTAAGCTTTCCATGGATCTCTTTCTATCTGGAGAAATATGTTTTCTAGTCTGGGAAAGTTTAATTTAGTATTTTTTAATTAATCCCTCCTTTTGTATTTCTTTTTGGTACTCCTATTAGTCAGATATTAAACTTCCTGTATGGATTGTCTATTTTTTTTTTTTTGTTAACCTTCTATATCATATCACCGTTAGAGTATGTGATTTTTCCTCAGTTGTATTTTCAATCCTATTGAATTTTCCATTTCAGCAATTATTTTTATTTTCCAAGAACCATTTTAATTTATTTTCTTCCCTTCCCACCTCACTGTCTTCCTCCTTCTCCTCATGCTCTTCCTCCTCCCCCCCTTCACCCTTCTTCTTGTCTTCTTCTTCTGGAATTCTGTTTCATAGATGTGCTGTCTTTTCCTGAGGATAGTAATTTTAATTTGTAGCTTAACTTGCTTCCTTTGTGTGTGTGTGTGAATTGCTTCTATTTCCTTAAGTTTTGTAAATTTGTTTTAGCCTGCCTTCCACGTTGGAACTTTCAGTCAACTTTTGGTGATCCTTGGTTTCCTGTTCATATCGAAGAGCTATTTGGTAGATCTGGATTGCTGTGCAGAATTTATTGGCTTGTGGACTTTATTGTAGGGTGGTCAGGCTTCTGTTTTTGTTGTTGAGAGTATAGCAGATGTCCATTTCTGTAGGTCTTTTATCTTGGTCACTCAGGTTTTTGTTAGAGGGATGTTCCAAAATGCCTTTATTAGTTATCTATTTCTGCATAAAAACTATCCCAAAACATTCGTGGCTTGAAACAGCATTTATCTTACAGTTTCTACATGTCAGGATCTGGGTGTGACTTGTTGCCTCCTCTGTCTCAGGGTGCCTCAAAGTCTGTAATCAAGGGGGGCAGCTGGGGCTCTAGTCATCTCAAGACTCGACTGGGGAAGGATCTGCTTCTAAGCTCAGTTATGAGGTTATTGGCAGGATTCAGTCCCTTTTGGCCTGTTGGACCGAGCACCTCAGTTCCTTTCTGTATGTTAGCTGCCTTGTTTTTTGCCACTTGAGTCTCTCCAACATGATGAGTTGCTTCATTAAAGTAAGCAGGCCAAGAAGCCAAGAGAGAGTGTCAGAGAGATGAGACAGTCTTCAGTTACCTAATCTTTCCATCACTTTTTCCACATTTTATTTGTTAGAACTGAGTCACTGGGTCCAGCCCACATACAAGGGAAGGCTATTACCTAAGGGTGTGAATGCCAGCAGACAGGGATTATGTGGAAGCGTTTTGGAAAGCTGTCAACCACAATGCCCAACACGTTAGGATCCAGTCTGTAGGCATTCTGGCAACTAGGTGAGGAAGAGATGGTAAGGCTGTGTCACTTTTCAGTAAACAGATTTAATCTTTCTCTCTCTCTCTCTCTTTTTTTTTTTTTTTTTTTTTTTTACATCTAGCACCTTATCCTTGCTTTTAGCTGTGCCTGATGTCTTCAGGGTGGGGCATTTCTGTTTCCATTTCTTTAGGAAAGAGACCCTTATTCTCCTTTGAGAATAAGAAATGGATAATTACCTTGAAGTGGAAGGCAGAAGAGAGAAACCGAGAATTTAACTGCTCATGCACATTTTAAGTCAGTTTCCCTTTCTTACCTCCAAACTTGACCTTCAGGTTGTGTAATACCTTGTTTTCCAATTCCTGAACCTTTTAAAGGTTCTTGCAGGATAAACCAATTTGCTTTTCATTGATATTACCCTCTGGGGGTCCATAGGTTTGTGCTTCCTTTGCTCTGATTTAAGTTGACATCAATCCTGTATTCTCTTTCCATCTTTACAAAATTAGTTGACATTTCTTGTTTGCTGTTGTATCCTTCTCATTCTCTTTGTCCAGGACGGTTTTAAACATTTTTTAAACAAATCTTACTTTTGTCATTTTAGTGAGGTTTGGGAGAAGGTGGTAATAAATGCACATATCCATACACTCAACTAATCATAATTCCCTCCACAATTCAGTGTTAAAGGAAGTTCTTTCTCTCTCTCTCTCTTCCTTCCTTCCTTCCTTCCTTCCATCCATCCATCCATCCATCCATCCATCCATCATAAAATGCTACATATATATTAAGGAAAATCTCAGGCAGTAGTCAGTAACTAAAGATGTTGCTATCATACCAGTATTGCTTGCTATCTGAATGTGGGGTGATTCCCACCTATCTCTGTACCACCAGTGTGATTCAATTCCCCTTATTCCCAGAAATTCATGGACTTTTATCCACACCCTCTGATATTTTCATTTGGTCTGCTCTCTTCCAAAGCTCCCATTCTTAACTTTTTTCCCTATCTCAAATCAAATGTCTAGTTATTTAAGTAGCTCTTAGAAAGAGAAAAACCTGTTGGCTCATTAGAATAATTCACTTTAAGATGTCATTGTGAGCAGTGAAGAATTGTAGCCCATCCATCTGCTAGTAATGTGACTGTTTAAAAATCCTTTCACCTCTTTATAATCTCTACTTTCCTCATCTTTGAAATAGGAAAAAAAAAATAACATCTTCATAGACAAGATAGGTAAATTTCTTGGCATAGTATCTGGAAGATAGGGAGCTTATAAACAGTAGTGGTAGCTGTTGCTGTTGCTATCCTGATCATTACTGTTATTAACGATGGGTGAGGAACTTTCCCAGGGATATTTAATGTTAAGATATATATTAATACTATATAAAAATCTGCTGGAGAGAAAAACTCCTACATTGACTATTCTGTATTTCCTAACAGAAAATCAGGTGTCGGAAAGCATCTGGTCTGCAGTATTTTGAAGTTATGGTGTTAGGTGCATTCATACCGTGCTTTGATTTTTATGTCTTCCTGACTTTGACTTTTGATAATATTTCATGTTCTTGAGGTGTCCTTGGCCTGCTGGTAATATAGCCATACTTTATGATTATTGATTGCATGGTTATAGACTTTTCTATTCTTTCATTGTCGACCTATGTGTTTCATATCTGTGATACATATTTAATAATGTATCTCTTATAAAGAGAATGTAGTTGAGTCCTTTTCCGCAATTCAGCCTGACAATCTCTGTCTTTACTTGGGCTGTGTAGTCCATTTATATATAATGCAAATATTGTTGAGTTTAAGTCTATCATTTTTCTACTTCTTCCATCTGTTTTTTAGTGCTTTGTTTCTCCTTCCTGCCTTCTTTCTAGTTTTGATGTCAGGAGAAATTTTTTGTGATGACTTTGTATATATCATAACTAGATTCTTGGTGCTCTTTGTATTTTAATTCTTTAGAAAAACTTTAATTTTTTCTCAGTGATATTATCTTTGCTTTTAACATTATTCAATTAAGCCCTTGTCTCAAGCACTATTATTTTTCAAGAAGAAAGTTATTATTGATTTTCTATTGACCAAATTTTTCAGTTGTCGACTAGAGAGAAATTTTCTTGTTCTTCCTAGCATCCATTTAAAGCCAATTGCTTTACTTTGAGATCCCAACTTCAAATTATTCACTAAGGTTTATGCTGAAGCTATATTTTCCTTCCCTTCCCTTCCCTTTCCCCTCCCCCTCCCTTCTTTCTACCTTCCTGCTTTTCCTATCCCTTTCCTCCTTCCCTACTTTCTCTTTCTTTCCCCTTCCTTCCTTCCTTCCTTCCTCCCCCCCTCCCACCTTCCCTGCTCTCTCTCTCTCATTCCTTCTTTCCTTCCTTTCTCCATAAGAAAGTCATGTGGAGAGGCCATGTCTTAGTTAATGAGCATCCATCAAAGTCTACCAAATTAAAAAACAAAACAAAACACCATGTCATGTCAGCAAAGTATATTAGAATATTGTGGACCAGATGGAGAAATGTGCAATGTAGAGTAATAGAGGAGGTTTCATATATAACTCAGCAACTGAATAATAGTTTTATCATAGAGATTGATGTCTGGAGGAGGGGTTCTCTTGCTGCATGCCACTGAAGTTATATCCAGGCATATTCTGTTCACCATATTTTTAAAGCAGGGGATTAAATAAATACTTCAAAAGTATGTTTTTTTAACCTATGGGAAACCTATTTGCATTGTAGGGGCAATCTTTAATGCTAGTTTAAAGAAATATTTTTTTTGGTAAGTATCTTGGGTAGCTTTAGGTCTTATACTCAAGAAAAAAAAATGCAAGTACTTTTCCCCCTAACCACCCTTATCTCCACCCCCATCTGCACCCCTGGTTTTTAGATTCAAGATTCAAAATTATCTCAATAGTTAGACAAAGGAATTGAAATTGACAAAGTAAAATGTAAGTGGACAAATGTGAAATTTAATATTATAACTAGAAATTAGTTGTATATTTTAGGTATGTATGTAATATCTATATAAAATATGTAGGTACACTGATTTATACACATATTTACACACAGAACAATGCATATCAGAAATACCTAGGAGTTCCAAATGCCATAAGAACCAAACATAGTATTCAGGAGTTAAAAAACAATCTTAATTAAATAGACTGCACATATAAGAGATTACATAAAGTTCAGATCATGTAAGAATATCTGATGATACCTACAGTGTTGTAACTACCCTAGGAATTTTTACTGCAAACAGAAAGTAAATAGAAAAGTAAGGCTGGGATAGTTGAGCTTGTGAAAACTGTTTCATGTAGAGAACAACATGAGAACATAAGAATGCTGATTATGAACAGAAAATTTACAGGGACATGAAAGCCCTGGAGGCCATATGTACAATCTCTCTATACAAGACACATGATTTTTTCTGTTACTCTAGATGAGAAGTGCTTTTCAGATTTTCCACTAAGGTACCCTTAATGGTACTTGTCACATTTCTTTGAGAACCCACATTTCATTTAAAAATACTATGCAAATATTGCATTCTACTTTATAAGTTTGTATTGGTATAATGCAAAATAATATTTTTTTCTTTCTTCCCTTCCTATATTTGGAGACGAGCATTTATTCTGTGTCATCCCATGTTCTCTGGGGTACACATGTATGCCATTCACCCTGCGGGTTGAGATGAGACCAATGGGCAGAAATTCCTAGGACTGTATTTTTCACTGAAAAAAACCTCTAAAACAAAAATCAAAATATGTATAACTTTCTAAATTTTGCATATGTTGTCTTGAAAATTTGAAAATAAGAAACCAGAGCCTGAATAGCCATCTCCCTCCTGTCCTTTTTTTGGATCAGTTGTAGAAATGATAACTGTGGTAGCTTTAGGCTGGACTAGATAATTCATGAGTTTCTTTGACCTGTGATAGCTTTAAGATTGGACATTACATTTTGTATCCAGGGAAAGGAAAAAGGAGAAACAAGAAACTTTAAAGATAGATCACTTAAATGTTAAATATTAAAATTTTGGATCAAAGGAATGAAATGTTTAGGTTAAAAGCAATGGTGGAGACTTCCAGGTAGCCTAGGAAAATGGCTGTCACTAAGTTCGAATATCTCCAAAAAACTATACTGATCAACAAGAGAAACAAATATAGCCCATATAACCCATAGTGAGCCTAACCAGAAGAAAATTAACATTGCCACTTTAATTGTTTTTAAGTAGAAAAATATACAGTAGTTGCCCTTGTCTATGGTTTTGCTTTCTCAGGTTTTGGTTGTCTGTGGTCAACGGCAGTCGGGATGCAGATGATCTTCCCTCTGACACGTGATCAGAGGGTCAGTACTGATGGTCAGCTACATCATGGCATTTGTGTCATTCACTGTGCTCCATCTCCTCACATAGGCATTTTATTGTCTCGTATCATCACGAGAAGGGTGAGTACAGTACAAGAAGACATTTTGAGAGACAGACCATGTTCACATAACTTTGATTACAGTATATGGTCATAATTGTTCTAATTTATTATTAGTTATTGTTAATTTCTTGCTATGCCTAATTTATAAATTCAAATTTGTCATAGGTATGTATATACAGGAAAAAAAAAACATAGAGTTTGGTACTATCCTGGTTTCAGGCACTCAGTGGGGTCTTGGATCACATCACCCACAGCTAAGGAGGACCACCGTACCCCAGCTCTAAGCAGTATGATCAACTTAAGCCCCTGCCATAAGCCTTTTGGAGAGTGAGCAGTATCCTAATTCCTGCCTCCTCTCCCTCCAGCCAAGTACATAAAAGAGAAGAGGAGACAGAAGCACCAAGGTTAAAACTGAAAATTACAAAACCTTCTATTAAACTCTTTGGGTGAAACGGAAAAATACAAACAGAACTTATGGAATCTATAAGAAGTATTAATCATTAGAATAGTACATATTAAAATTTTATGGAGGGGTGCCTGGGTGGCTCAGTTGGTTAAGCGACGGAGTCTCGGTTTCAGCTCAGGTTATGATCTCCTGGTCATGGGATCGAGCCCTATGTTGGTCTGTGCACTGAGTGTGGAGCCTGCTTGAGATTCTCTTTCTCCCTCTCCCATTCTCCCTCCCCCTGCCCATGCTGTCTCTCTAAAATATAAAATAAAATAAAATTTATGGAATACATTTAAAGCAGGTAGGGGAAACTTCATAGAGCTAAATACTTTTATCAGTAAAAGTAAAATAGTGAAAATAAATGAATGAAATTCACAGCTGAAAAAGTTAGGAAAAAACCCAACAAAATAAAAAAAAAAAGTCAAAGAAAGAGAACTAACAAAGATAAAAGCAAAAATTAATGAGGCATTGAAGAACAGAAGATCTAAGTTCTAATTAGTTTACCCAAATTTTCTTTTTGAAAAAAATTAATAAAAAAATCAGCTAACTTTATCAAGGGAAAATATGAGGAAGGCTATATACGCAGATAAAGAGATGATAAGGGGAATATATTGAAATAGAAGTAATTTTTTTTAAAAAATTAAAAGACTGCTTTTCATACTTTTTTGTTTTTCATGCTTTTATGATAACCTAGATGCTTAAGTTTCAAGGATTACAGAATTTGTCAAAATTGGACTCAGAAGCCTGTTTAGAAATTCTAAAGAAATAAAATCATCAAGAGATTACCTCACATAAAATCAAGATACTAAGTTAGTTTCACAGTAGAATTTTACCAGACTCAGTCTCAATGCTGTTTTTGTTCAAATTCATAGAAATTGATGGGAAACTTCCAGGTTCTTCTTATAAAGCATTGACATATAAATTTAATATAGTACATATACACATAAAGAAATTTATAAGTCAAGATCACTAACGAATAATGCAAAACACTAAATATTCGCAAGCATAATCTAATACTACATTAAGAATATAATACTATTTAAGAAAATAATGATACACATATATCATTCAGTATTAGGAAATCCATTCCTAATCATCCTAATCCATTCCTAACATCATACACCATATTAATAGATCATTAATAGAAGAAAATAGAAGAAAAATCCCTTCTCCTGCTCCATTATGTAATAACTATTTGAAATTTGCTCCTTATTTTTCCTTGCTCCAAAATAGATTTACTGTGTTTGTATGTATATGTAGTTCAGTTTTGCTTTTTAAAAAAAGTTTTTGAGTGGTATCATACTCTACATGTTTTTCTGCAACTTGCTTTTTATTATTTATTTATTTTTAAAAGATTTGTTTATTTATTTATTTAAAGATTTTATTTGTCAGAGAGAGACAGAGAGCGCACAGGCAGAGGGAGAGGGAGAAGCAGGCTCCCCGCTGAGCAAGGAGCCCGATGCGGGACTCGATTCCAGGATCCCGGGATCGTGACCCGAGCTGAAGGCAGACGCTTAACTGACTGAGCCACCCAGGCGCCCCTGTTTGTTTATTTTAGAGAGAAGGAGTGCAGGGGTGAAGGGCAGAGGGGGAAAAAGAGGGAGAGAGAATCTCAAGCTGACTCCCCACTGAGCACGGAGCCCAATGCAGGGCTCAGTCTCATGACCCTGAGATCATAACCTGAACTAAAATCAAGAGTCCGACACTTAGCTGACTCTGCCTCCCAGGTAACCCTGCAACTTGCTTTTTGATTCAGTGTTGTATTTATGATAATCATCTGTGTTCCTTTGTATAGGTCTCATACCTTCATTTTCACTGTTGAATAATAATGTTATATTACTATCTCACAATTTGTGTTTTCTCTTGATTTGTATTTAAATGATTTCTATTTTCTTGCTATTAATATATTTCTACTTATTTTTAATGTACATATAAAGAGTTTTTGTAAGGTTCTTACAGGGGAAGGAATTGTTGGGTTTTAAGGTAAATGCCTTAAGTTTTACTAGATGTTGTCCAAATCCTCTCTAAAGTGAGAATAACAATTTTCTCTTCCCCTACAAGTGTTTCAAGGAGCAAGTTGCTAATATCTTTTCTAGCACTTGATTTTTCTCAAACTTTTGATATTTCCAATGTAATTTGTGTAAAATGGCATCCCACTGTGGTTTAAATTTGCATTTCCTTATTTGCTTTTGAAGTTTACCATGGATTCAAGTATTTACTGTTCATTCCTGTTTGTTGTTGTTCATTTCTTGCTCCTGTATTTTGGCAGTATTTTTCTTTTGAGTTGTCTTTTTTTTTAATTTGAAAAGTTCTGTATATATTCTAGATACTAATCCTTCGTCAGTTATATACAGATCTCTTTCTCAGTCGATAGTATGTCCTTTTATTTATGGACTTTGTTGAGGGTAAATTGCTAATTTTGTTGTAGTTTAATTTTCATTATTTCTGATTATTATTTTGAATGAATTTAATAAATTATTCCCTACCCTGAAGTAAAAAAAAAGATTCTCCTGTATTTCCTTCTAAATGTTTTCAATTTCAACATTATTTGTGTCTTTAATGTAATTAAAATTGATTGCAGCATATGCTTGAGGTAAAGATTCAATGTTATTTTTTTTTGACATAGACAATCAATTTTCTCAGCCCTGTTTATTCGTCATTAATTTAGAAATCCTATGTCATATAGGAGAGTTTCCATACATGCATGTTCTTCCAGTTTCTGTATTCTGTTCCATTGGTTTCAGTGTCTATTTCTGAGCCAAAGCCACACTATCTTAATTACTATGCCTTAATAAAAATCTTGATATTGAAAAGGCAAGGCTCCCCACGTTACTACCGTTCCTCAACATTTTCTTGGCTATTCATGGTCTTTTGCATGAAATGACTTTTTGATTTGTCGCAGTTATTCTGAATTTCCTTTAACTTTACCTCTCCTTTGTGTCACTCCTTTTCATGGTTCAAAGTCTTGAACTTGGGCTCCTGTTTGACTAACTCAGGTCACACACTTGCACTTTGGTCACCAAGGATGTGAAAAAGTATTTTCTACTTCGACTTTTCTGTGTTGGGAAGTGGAGCTGTGCCTTTCATCTATAGTCAGACTTTCTTCAAATAGGATGACAAGTATTTCAGTGATTTTCTGCTGCATGACAACTTATCTCAGTGCTCGGTGGTTTAAAATAACAATCGTTTCATTGCTAGATGATGATTTGGGGGCAGAGCTTGGCTAGGAGATTTTTATGTTCCATGTGGTGTCATCTGGAGTCATTTGGTGGTAGTGGGCTGGTGCCTGGTCTGGTCTGAAGAATCATGTGTTTGGTGTCTGGTGGAAATGGCTGGAAAACTGGGTTCAGCTGGGACTCTTGATTAGAGTGTCTACACGGGACCTCTCCAGCTTGGTGGTTTCAGGGTATTCATACTTACATGGGCACTTAGAAAGAGTGGTCCAAAAGACCAGAAATGCAAACTACCAGTTTCTTAAGGTTTTGGCGGGGCCATTTCTGCTGTTTCTGTTAGTAAAAGCACAGAGAGTCCCCAGATTTGAAGAGAAGGGGCATGGGCCCCATTTTTTTGGTGGGAAGAGAATTAAAGAATTTTCTGCCATCTTTAATCTGCCATAATGAGTTTGGTTCCTGGGCAGCCAGTATTCTAATGTCCTCTAAAATAAGGTCAATTTTCTCTTTCAAAAAGAAATAGACCATGTTGTATTTTCTTTCAGTGGTCTATCTTATGTACCTTGTAAACCTTATCTTGTGGGGCCAACATATCAAGAATCAAACCTGTCTGTAAGGAATCTGATACAGGAATGAGTTGAATGAGTGGCTGCAACTAAGTTTGGAGTGAGAGGAGTTTATTTATGTTATTTGAAATCATTAGAAATTAAGTAAATATCCTGAGTCTTATCTTACTTAATTAAATGACTCCTTTCTGTCCTCGCTTTGCCACTGCTTGACAGAATTCTTATTGAAGTTATCTCTGGATCATAGGCTTTTCATCTGGAAAATGTGCTTTTTATTATGTATCCCATCTACCAGATGATGTTGTAATGTTGTTGTGAAAATAAATGTGATAAAAGATGTAAAAGCCCTTTGCAAATTAAAAGAATACTAATTCAATTCATTATATCCTATCAGTAATTTTTCCATCATGTAGAAAGAGTTTAACTTTGTAGAAGTGAACTACAGTTGACCCCTTAACAACACGGTTTTGAACTGTGTGGTCTACTTATATGTGGATTTTTACAGTAAGGCACTCTAAATATATTTTTTCTTCCTTGCGATTTTCCTAATACTTTTTTCTCCAGCTTTATTGTAAAAATACAGTGTATAATACATATACAAAATATGTGTTAATCGACTATCGGTAAGTTTGCTGGTCACCAGTGGGCTATTAGCAGTTAAATTTGGGGGGAGTCAAAGGTTATACATAGATTTTTGACTACGCAGGGGTGAGAGGAACTGGTGCGCCTAAACCCCCGTTGTTCAAGGGTCAGCTATACAGTTTCTTTCTTTTTTTTTTTTAAAGATTTTATTTATTTATTTGAGAGAGAGAAAGAGAGAGAGAGCACGAGAGGGGGGAGGGTCAGAGGGAGAAGCAGACTCCCTGCCGAGCAGGGAGCCCTATGTGGGACTCGATCCCGGGCCTCGGGGATCATGACCTGAGCCGAAGGCAGTTGCTTAACCAACTGAGCCACCCAGGTGCCCAGCTATACAGTTTCTTAAACGTTTTGGCAAATCATACTGCAAGTTTTACGTGAGATTGTGATCTCCTCAAGGGAAGCCATTTGGAGATTGAAGTGAATAATTTTCATTGTAGTTACACATATTCCTGATGAAGTTTCCCATACACAAAAAATAAAATGATCAGTAGACTAAAAAAAAAAATGTTATTTTGGTGAGAGCATACTAGAAATCAAATTCCTGTCTTCAGTTTTCAGTAGAATTGACCAGAAAAGTATAAAAGCAGGTAAAAATTCCTACCTCTGCATGAAAACTAGAAAGAGTTTGATGCATGTTCCTGTCGTTTGGAGAATTCTCATTCTTCCTGCGAGAGCACTGGGCTTCTGCGAGCATGCTGGATGTGTTGGATGAGAGGAGTTTAATCCACGTCCACCACTTCACTGTGAAGGTGTGAGGACAGACCACCTGCCGTGAGCACACAGGAAGGCACTTGGCTAACACTTGCTCAAACACGGGTGCCCAGGGGGATGCAGTTACCAGAAAACTTCAGCAGTGGGCATCATACCAGGTCACGAGCTGGCTTTTTCTCTAAGGAACAAAGGCAGAAGACCACAAAAGAGAAACTGCAGTTAAAAAAAAAAAAAAGGTGGGGGCAGGGCTGCCCTAAAAAAAAAAAAAAATCACAGGAGTGCCTCTTGCTGAAATAGTTTTACCCCAAGAAACTGGAGACTGTAGATAGAACATTTTATATTTTCACATGGGAGTGATATCCACTTAAATTTAGGAAGACAGACATAAAGGAGGGAAAATGTGGGATGAGAATATCGTGCTTAAAACCGTAAAGCATGATTGATATTTCAAAAACAGAAGTGCAAGTGGCAAATAGATTAGACACTGCATAAAATTGAATTAAGGACGTAGGATAAAAAGTCTGAGATTTCAAGGGGAAAGGATCGATATATGAAAATGAGTTGGGCCAACGCGATATCAGGATATTCCAATCTGGGTATAACAGCAATCCCCAAGAACCGCTGAACAGGAAAATAACAGACGATCACTTTTTTGAACCGAAGAAAGCTTTGTATCTGCCAATTCAAGGGCCCGTTGGTGGGTAAGATTTATAAAAAAAAAAAAAGAAGGCGAAGACCTCATCCTTCTAATATTTTTTAAACATAAAGGAAGAAAACCTTACAAGTTTTCAGATGATGGCAGTGAGAGGGCCCACACCTACATCTCTCTGGGGCCAGGAACAAGAGTATAAATGAAGGCTCTCACACCCCCTGTCCAAATAGTAGTAAAATAATTAGAATTAGGTTATTAGTCAAAAATTAGAATCAAACGTCAGAAATAATTCTTGAAAGAAAAGATACTTAATATAAATAATACATCGTGAGCAAAAATCAACCATCTGTGCTTATGGAAATCATTGTTGGCTGGGGAGTAAATGTATGCCGAACTTCTTGTCTAGTAGGATGGCAATACACAGTTTCCTTCTTGATCACTCAAGAGCAGAGTTTTAGATATGATTTGACATCCTAATTTAACCAGTAGGAAAATTAAGATAGATTGGATGGTCAGGGCAAAAAAGAACAAAACAAATTTAAGAAATAATATAACAAGACAGCCAACATCAAAAGAAAACAAAGTCTAAAAATGAAAAATAACTATAAACCAGGATGTCCACCAATAATACTAAATGCCCCAGGGATGGCAATATGTATTTGTTATATGAAGATGCTTAGATTAGATTTTAAACTGAACCCATTTATAAGAAGTACCTAAAACCAAATAATCGTGTTTTAAGTAGAAAAGATGGGAAAAGATATATCAGGCATACAAAAATACACAAAAATAGGCCTAACGCTACTTATATCCACTAAAACTGGTATTAGCTGTGTTTAAAGGATGCAAGAATGACTTAGTATTTTTAACTATTACTACATCAAGTTAGTTGATCAAAAAGGGGAAACAAAAAGCTTAACGAGCATCTCAATAGGTTCGAAAAGGGCTAAGGTTCTAAAAAGGCTATGTTCCTTATTTTTAAAAAATCTTCTCAAACTAGGTAGAAGGATATCCATTTTAGGGAGGGTGCCTGGGTGGCTCCGTCAGTTAAGGATATCCATTTTAAACTAGAAGTCAGTGTGATACATAATAGTGATTATCTTCCACAGAATCCAGTAACTGAGGCAAAGGTGCCTGCTATTATCAGTATTATTGTACAGTATTGTGGACGTTCTTGTTAACGCACCGAGGCAGAAAGCCATAATGATCAAAATATTCACGGGAAAGGAAAACACAGAATTCTTAACAATTATCTGTGGTAGAGCCAGGAACTTCAAGAAAACAAAACTGCTGATCAAGTTGAAAGATAGCTCAGAGATGTGGCCAGATTAAAAACACACACAGGTTAGTAACCTGCCCATAGACTTGAACTAACCACTTAGAAAATCTAATGACAAATCTTATTCCTAAGAATAGCAAATGTATATCTAAGAAGAGCTACAACAGGTAACTAAAACCAGAGTTCACCAAATGACAGAGAATTTTAATAAATGGAGGAACATGTTGTGGTGATGGTTAATAAAGAAGCAGTTTTCCCCAAATTCATTTATCAAGTGAATACTATTCCAATAAAAATCTAATCATGATTTTTTTTTAAACAAAATGCTTCTAAAGTTTATCTTGAATAATAAATTAACAAGAGTATTTTACAAACTTCTGGGCAAAGGGATGATAATTTTCCCCTTTCAGATATTGACATTTTAATATATATTGAAAAGATGAGTTTCTATAACATTGTAATGTAATAAGCCTCAAATTTACTGAAAATCAAAAGAATTTGGGGTTCTTTTCTTAGACTTTGGAAGGAAAAAGATGCTTTTTCAGTAGTTACTGCAGCTATAAATTTACATTGAAAGTCACCTTTAGGGATGAGTCTGTGTAGAGTAAGCAATAGCAAAAACCAGGGTGCTGACCACTAGGAATGTCTCCTACATTTTGCATATGAAAACATCGAGAGTAAGATAAAAATTCAAGTGAGAAAAAGGGAAATGTATTTGCAATGTATGGCAAATGGTTAACATCATTTAATTTAATTTATTTTTACTTGGAAAATATAATTTAATCTTTCTTTGATAAATCAGAAGATATTTTAAAATCTTATACATTTTCAGGGTCACCATAATAAACACCAATTAATCCAATTTAACCTGTATCATTTTATATATCATCATATTATTAATATACAAAGATCATATACAAATCAATAAAAATAACTTCCCTTTAAAAAGAAAATATTTTATCATTGCATCCTCATTAATGATAACAAATGGTTAAAGAGTTCAGTTTTACCAGTAATCAGGTCAAATCAAAACCAATCAAATGTTTACAATTTCTTTTTAGAATTTGAAAATGTTAATGTCCAGTGTTGGCATTATAAAGAAATACACTTCTCTTTGTACATTGCTGATGGTAGCACGTATGATAACATTCTCTCTCTCTCCATGTATATATAATATGTATCTATATGTATCTCCTTTATATATTTATACTTTTTTTTAACTTAGTAAATCCTTCCTAGGAATTTATTGAAAGGAAAAATAAGAAGTGAACACGAAATAGTTTCCTTTTAAAAAATGTCTTTATTGGATATTTTGAAATTATAATAATACCTTCTTGTAATACATAAAATGATATAATACAAAAGTATAGAAGCAAAGTTAATTGTTTTCCCTCGCCTGCCTTCTGCCTAAGCCTGTCATTCCTCTCTGGAAACCAATTTTAGTGGTCTGGTAGGTACTCTTTGGTACATTTTTTCTTGTTCAAATGAATATATATAGCATATTATATAAAGAGATTTTGGTTGATTGATCTGCTGAAATAGGCATTTTATTACATGCATTATTCTGCAGTGTCCTTTCACTTGTCGATATATTGTAGACATTTCTAGAAGTCAGTAAAAACAGATCTAACTTGCTTTCCCAATTTCCTTATATAGACAAAAGCACACAAATTTTATAATGACAACATAATGATATCACATGTATGATTGTATTATATACATATATATTATATAATGTATGATTATGCTATATATTTATATATAGCATTTTAAATGATTTCATGTCTTTTTTTTTTTCCTGTCTTTTTCTTCTCTGTTCATTGTGGAATTGTTTAAAAACACCAAACAACTATAAAATAGATAACCATCTAAAAATGGCAGAATTACTGTGTAAATTGCAGGATACTTCTGTGACGGATTGCTAGGCAGTCATGAAGAAACTATGCCTTTTGTTCTGTCTTTTCGTAAATTCTGTATTTGCTTATTTGGCATCCATCCATCACTGGACCAATTATATCAACTATATTTTCTTATTTTCTGTATTCTGGATGCTCTGGCATTTGTGGCCTTGCTAAAGGGGGAGCGACTGGCCATCCCAGAGCCATCTAAGAGCCAGTGCTTAGCGATCAAATAAAGGGCTCAGCCGGGAGCATGCCTTTCCTGTACAAACCAACCAATCCCAAGCTCATGTCCCCCAACTACATACTTTTTTTTTAATTAAAAAAAATTTTTTCCCCCAAACTACATCCTTATCAAACTCTCACACAACAGTCAATATTTGCCCTCTGTAAAGCAACCCAGGGCCAGGTGCCAGGTAACCACAGACCATTTTTGTGCCCGAAGACCACCAGAATTATTCAAATGACTCAATCTTAAACTGTTTGCCCTGCTCTGTGCTTTTTCTGTAGAAACCCCAGTAAAGGTTCCGGCCTAGCTTTCCCTTCGCTCCTTTCTTCTGCCACCTGACCGACCACCTTAGCGCTTCCCTTGAGGTTCTGCATAGCACACACTGACCACCTACAAAACGCTGTAAAACTCAATACTCCAGTTTCCAACACATAGTTACGTGTTTGCGTACTTAGAAAAGAAAGGAAAAGGAATTTCACCAAAATGTTAATAGGGATTATCATGGCTATTATGGTACTGAATAGTATCAGTTTTTTTCTTTACATTTTCCTGTATTTCCCAAAGTTGCAGCAAGTTTTGTAACGAATGTAAGTATGGCCATGTATATCTCTATCTCTACCTACGTATTATTTTGTATTCACAAAACTGATTAAGACTAGCTTCCTAAATTCCAGAACCTAATTCATATAATAAAATTTCAAACCTAAGCCTTTTAAAATGGCTTGTATGCTGTGCCATTTGCCATTCTTATCCCTTTTCAATCGGACTTGATTTTTTTTTTTTTTTTTTTTGGTATCCTGACACCGATTTCTGAAATAAAGTAAAGGCCAAGAATGACACATATCTCCTCGCCTCCATGATTTAGAAAAGATACCATTGTGAATATGATTGGTGTCTGATGGAGTCAATTGGTTTCTAAAAGAAAAACTGAATAGCAGGATAAAATGAAAAGTTCTAATCTAAGAGAATTATGACTCAGTCCTTGCTCTCCCTGCAACATGAACTCGTTGTAAACTATGACCCTTGAATGTTCATGCACACAGGAAATATTTTCATTTGACTTCTGATTTAGTTTTAAAACAAGCTTAGTGATTTTCACACTTTGTGATGGGGCAGAGTCCAGTGGTGAGTGGATGCCTGCTGTGGAAAGGGGTTTATCATCTTAATTTAGACCAACTGCAATAGAAACTAATTGGCTCTCAAACTGGCTGATATCCCATACCCAAATTGAACATAATCAAAGATTTAATGCTACACTGATAACTGAAATGAAAAAAATTAAAAAATGTAATGAGCTAACAAATTGTGCCATACTAAAGAATCTGGGGCATGGTAGATAGAGGATGTCCTTGTGGTCTCCCGAATTCTAGAAACTGACTCATTTAAAACCAGAGGCCAGGACATTTCTTGCAGCATTTAAAATCTTAATATGATACTAGACAATGAGAAATAATTATATGCAAGAAATATTAAAGACATGTCAATATCAGTCTAGATGTGAGATTACATTTTAGTGAATTTCCAAAAGGTATCTGTGCTTCTTAATAAATTTGCTTTTCTATACAGGAATCTAGGGGTATGTGCCCACATGCACAAACATGCATGTGTGAGCGTGGGTGTGTTTACTTCAATATTCAGTAGTAGAACCAATGAATAGAGGTTGGGGGAAAAGTTTGATGATGAATCAAAGTTTTACAAGAATTTCTTTCATTTTATTTGGAAAAAAAGGTTTATCCTATGGAAAAAATAAAGTCTACCTTAAGTAATCTGTAAATTCTGCTCATCGTGGAATGGTTTCTGATATGCATAAAGTTTCATATTTCCTTAAAAGTGTGATCTGTGATAACAAGTGTTCTGCATTTGTAAGAAAAACTGGAAACAATTTGAATTGCAGTATTTATAGGATTACAAGCCAGTTATACATAGGGATTAAAGAAAAATCTGTTTTAAAAGTTTTTTATACAAATATAGATAATATGATCTGTATTAATATTACCAAAGAAAAGAAAAATGAGCACACACTGAAAATATTCATGTGAGATTCATAGGATTTTTCATCCTTAATGACCAAAATCAGGCCATCTAAATCACTCAAATTGTCTATCAATCTAGATATTTTTAACGGCATCCTTCCAGGTATTTATCCTCTAAAGGGAAAGCTATGTATGTATAATTCTTTACAAATAAATGCAATCAGCTTTTTTCTTTGAGTACAAATTTTCTCTTCACTGTCCATTCCTTATATTCTGTCTTTCAAAGCATTGAATATTGTCAAGAACCATGAAAAGTCTACGATTTTACTCTCCTTCCAAGCTAATGTGTTAGCTTGCCATAATTTTATGGCTGTTGGCAGAAGACACAAGACTTCTGGGTCAGAGACAAATGACTGCTTATTACTCATAGCAATCAGTCACCAGACTGTTTGGTCAGTTTCCTTTTGCCTCCACGTTCCAATGGAGATGAAGCAGATGGAGCCAGATGGTTGTCTCTTATACAGTATGCTGTGTTCCAGGGGAGGAATCTTGACTTGGGAAATCTGGATCTTTTATAATAGGCAGTAGGCATGTCTGCTCTTTGCTTTGGAGGGAGATATTATCATACAAGCTAGTAAGCAAACATGCCCTTTGCTCTAGAGAGAGACACAGTCTCTAAATTCCAAGGTTGTTTGGATATAATAGGATATAAAGGATATCCTTTAAAAGATAGTCTAGGACAAAGGGCAGTATGTGCCTCTGTTTGAAAGATGTTCAGAAAAGCAGGACACATGGAGAATTGTGTCATAACAGATATATGAAGATTTCCCTTAGGAATGGGTTTCAAAATGAAAGAAACAAATCATTTCTCCTAGAAATCCTATGCTTGTTGGCACTAAGGATTGTATGTTATATACCAGAGATGCCTCCTACGCTCTATCTCCCTGAATTACTGTAACTGGAGACCATGCTGTGCTCAACATGTAAGAATTGTGAAGGGATGTGGTAGGCAGAATTCTCAGATGATTGCCAATGACCCTCACCTCTGTATACTTTTCTCCCATTGAGTGTGGGTGGAACCTCTGAGTATGATGTGATGTTACATTGCAAAGGGGAGATTATCTGGGGGTGGGCATGAGATAATCAGGTAATTCTTTTAAAAGCATAGAGTTTTCTCTAATCACAGAGGAAGAAGTCAGAAGTATTTCCACTGGCCTAGAAGAAAGCAAACATCCATGCTGTGAACTGCCTTCAGGGGCTATGTGGCATGGAACAGTGGCTAGGGGCTGAAAGCAGCTCCTGACCCACAGCCAGCAAGCAACAGGGATCTCCATCTGATAGCAGGAAGAAACTGAATTCTGTAATAACCTCATAAGATTGGAGGAAGACCCTGATCTCCACATGAGAGTATAACTTGAGCAACACCGTGGTTCAGTTTGGTGAGAAACTGATTGGAGGACCCAGTTGAACCCAGCCTGGACTTCTGACCTCCAAAACTATGAGCTAACTGCATGGGAACTGCTTGAAGCCACTAAGATTGTTGTAATTTATTATGCAGCAATAGAAAACTAATACAAGAAAGAAACAAGGTAGAGACTCCCTTGTTTATGGCATGCGAACTCTAATTTCCTGCTGTCTCACGGAATATTTTGTTATGTAAACTGAGGTAACCACTGTAATCAACTATTATATTACAATCCTTTTTGCAAATCTCCTCTTCACTTCTCCTAAGTTGCAGATTCTTGACCAATGTAAAATAAATCCACCATTTATTGGGCTTCTATGTCATAAACACTTCCATTATGCTTTTGATACATGATCTCATTTAAACCCTGCAACAATCTTGAAAGGGCAATGCCTCTATAATTAGGAAAAAGAAAATGTAATTTCGAGGGTTAAGTACCTTAATCAGAAGAAAACAAGTTGTGATGTTGGGATTCCAACCTGGCTATGTCTGACTTCAAATCCTATTTTTACGTGCTGCATGCTATTACCTCTCAATACTGAGAAAACCAAAACTATGGAATGTATTACTCATAATTACCAATATCCTCTACTGCTCAACTTCAAAGTACAAGGGGAATTGAACTTCCTTTACTCTTGAAGTTCAAGTGTGGTCATGGAACTCGTGTTGGACAATGAAGTGTGAGTGAAAGTGACAGACATCACTTCTGGGCCAAAGCATTTAATTGCCTGGGCTTGACCATGCAGTCCTCTCTTTTCCTACCAGAACAATCCTGGAAGTCAAGAGTTAAGATGGAGCCCACGTTAGCCTTGTGAGTGGCTGGACGTGTCATGTAAGCAAGATATAAACACATCTGTTTTATGCCACTGAGATTTTGGAGCTGTATTTTCACCCCAGTACAACCTAGTTTTTTCTAACTAGTATAATCATCTGAATCAAGGCTATAACCAACAGTGCCTACAATTCTCATGGATAAATTTAGATTGATGTTAGGCACTAATACCCATCTTATGCACTGTGCTTTAACTATACCGATCTGCTTGCTGGTCTCCAAATGTTTGGTGATTTCCTAGACCTCAGGACCTTTGAATTTTTCCCTCTGCTTGAAACTGGAAAGAGTTCATGGTGGGTGGTTAAGAATGGGCTGTGGAGGGGCGCCTGGGTGGCTCAGTTGGTTAAGCGACTGCCTTCGGCTCAGGTCATGATCCTGGAGTCCCGGGATCGAGTCCCACATCGGGCTCCCTGCTCGGCAGGGAGTCTGCTTCTCCCTCTGACCCTCTTCCCTCTTGTGCTCTCTGTCTCTCATTCTCTCCCTCTCAAATAAATAAATAAAATCTTAAAAAAAAAAAAAAAAAAAGAATGGGCTGTGGATTCAGGCCAGTTTAGACTGGTATCTGGAAACCTCTATTTCCTCTCTATACTGACTTGGGCAAGTAAATCAACCTTTTGCCCCCATCTCCTGATCTGTAACAGGAGATGATGATAATGCATCTATCACAGTTCAGCTGTGAACAGTAAATGAAAAATAAAGGTGAAATATTTAGAATAGCATTGTTGTTTTTACTATTATTAAAAATTCCATTCATATATCATCTCTTCCAGGAATCCTTCCTGTTTCTTCCAGGTTTGATTAGGTAGCCCTTTATTGTACTACTATAACAGATTGCCGAGACATTTATGAAACTGTCAGATACTCGTCTGTCTCCTTTTCTCTAGTGCCAGCACCAGAAAAATATCAATTAAAAATAAAAATGTATTCCTAACACCTAGTAGTAAATAAATGTTTTCTGAGTGACAAGGGAATTTTAGAGTCGATAGCTGTGGGCCTAAGTTAGCAATTACTAGGAAAATAATTATAAGTCTCAAGTAAAACTAATCTGGTAAAGATAATCACATGAATTAATCTAGTTACAGGAATTTTAAGTAACTTGATTGATTGAACCTTCATTTTCCTAGAGTTATGTTAAATGGGGTATAATTTTCAAAAATTGAATTCATTTTTGATTTTCTCAAATTGCTGAAAGCACGAAATTTATCTTATAAATATAAATTATAAATAGTTAGAAATATAGCTAGTCATTCTGGCATTAGCAACCTGGCTTATGTTCAGAGATGCACCCTACCCATCACACTTAATAATAAATGTCAACAGTTGGCATTACTATTTGTGAACACCCCAAATTGCTGCAAAGCAGAAATGAGGCTTAAATGCATCATCTTTATCATCTAAAATAATTCGTATTTTTGCTAATGTCCAATTTGCTATCATGGATCAATGTAGACATTAGAAAAACTGACCCCTTTAGCTTAATGAACAAAAAAACACCTCATTTTTGGTTTCGATAAGTTTGTAATTTCTCAGAAGAAAGCATCTGAAATTTGTTGTTTTTGTCTGGTTCTAAAGCCTGTGACTTACCTTCTGGTGTAAACATATTTATAATCAACACTGCCTCCCCTGCAAAGCTAACTTTTCCAACAATAATCTTCCAAGCTGAAAGTTTTTTTTATTTTTTTATTTTTTTTAAGATTTTATTTATTTATTTGACAGAGAGAGACAGCGAGAGAGGGAATACAAATGGGGGGAGTGGGAGAGGGAGAAGCAGGCTCCCCTCTGAGCCGGGAGCCCGATGCGGGGCTCGATCCCAGGACCCTGGGATCATGACCTGAGCCGAAGGCAGGTGCTTAACCGACCGAACCACCCAGGCGCCCCTAAAAGTTTTTTTTTAGAATGGGAAGTGGATTACACCCAGGATATTAAACCTTTATCATGCTAAATTTGGGAGACTTTTTTCATTAATGGTATTTAGAATTTCTATTCCACCATTGTGCAACTATTTTGCCTATTGTCTGATCCCTGTATGTAATATATCCTGCGCTCCAAGGGGGAGAGATCTTTTCTTTCTTTCTTTTTTTTTTTTTTTTTTTTTTTGACCAGGGATGGCTGCTAGCAGAGTGTGAAGCTCGTTTTTTTTATGCTTGAGCAAAATGAAGGTTCTTAGTGAAGATAGTTAGGTTTTACTTTTCAGTACGGAAAGACATGATAGAAGTGAATAAATCAAGGGAGTGAAGGAGAGGAGGAATAAAAAGGGATTCATATCCTGAGGTTACTCGTGCAGGCCAAGAGGTGATGACGCCGCGCCCCAGAAATTTGAACACTTAGGAAGTAAAATGCATGTTCATTATCAGCACCTTTAGGCAAGTGCCTAATGGGAATATGGTGAACTAGACAGGGTGCTTTGTGTTTCAAAGTAACATCATGTCTGAGCATTAAAGCCAAAGGTAGACCAAAGGTCAATCTTCGTGACTGTCCACTTGAATTTCCCTTCAGTCCCATGAACAGGAGCTTGGCCGAGAATGAGCCCAAGAGATGCAACCATGCGCAGGTGCGTTTGTGAGGAGGCACGTGTGGTCACATCCCCGTCTTACTTGTAGGCAGGGAGGAATGCTCAGGGCAGCCTCTTTGGCTGCTCTTTCTGGGGTAGAAGGAAGAGATTTGTTGGTGAAAAATACGTCTGATGGTTGCCTTTCTTTTCCTTTTGTTTCCTCTTTGCCTATGATTTCTGGCACAGAATCAGATAACTGGCTGTGCTTTAGCTTGGTTGCATGCCCCAAGATGTCTTAAAGGCTAATGAAACTAATTAATTTTGCCACTTTTCCAAATGTCCCCTTGGCTAACTAGCTAAGAGGGGGTTCCAGTCTTGCAGCAGCAGCAGAAAACGATCGTTTGCTAATTCAAGATGGAGGCCACTGTGTGTGTTTCAGTAGCAAGGAGTGGGTGATAATCAGTCCCGAACGGGACTGAGCTCTACAGTGGTACAGCTGATGGGAATGAGTTAGGGCTGGGCACTGGAGTTGCTCTCCTGGACCCTTGAATCCCTTGCACAGGGGTGGACAGTGAAGGTCTCATGCCTCCCCCGGGACAGAGATACTAAGGCTCTGGTTGGTGGTATTTTGGGGAAATGTAGGGTTGGAAGCATGAGGATGGTGGTTCTAGCTTTCTTTGAATTTCTCTTTTGTCATACTTGACATTAATGATACACATGCCAAAATTTGACAATAGAATGCACGAGGGATGTTGGCAGTTGTCAGTTAAGACTTCAGATCCTACTGTAGTCTTTATGTAATAAACACGTTTTAAATTGCCAATTCATCTTAAATTTTATAATATTTTAACCTTCATTGTTTGCTCTTCAAAGCATCTAAATAGCTAGAAAATCTGTGAGCAAATCATTCAATCTGTCAACAAAATAAAACAATAGTCGCTTTCCCCTCCTGTTTGTGGTAAATATGGAGTGGACCCAGCACTGTATATTTATGATTTGTATGTTCCTACCAGAATTTATGTTCCACTTATAAAAGTGCAAGGAAAAAGCAATTTTACATTTGTGACTTTTTTGGAAAAAAAAATTCCACAAAATGTTTAATTTTTATGTCTTTAAGAGCTGCTATGAAAACAGTTTAAATGAGCAAAGCAGATATATTGAGGAAAAAATTAATGTGCCATATCTATTTAGAATTTAGAATTTTTAATTTTTTCTGTAAAACTGGGATTAATCAAATGGTGAGGTGAGACTAGTCATTGTTTGGTCTTTGTTTTTGCTCATAATCCCGTTTCTTCCTTTTCTTAACCCAAATATCCTTTTTGACGTCCCTGATTTCTGCTCTCCAGTATTTTTCGTTTGCTTTTTTCTTTTGACTTTCTTGTCTATATTCTTTCCTTTCCTCCCCTTTTTTTCTTCTTTTTCATGTTCTAATTTGTCCTTTCCCTGTTTTTTTTTCTTGCTGCCTTTCTCCTTTGTTAGATCTTCAAAGAAGAAAGAAATAAATTATGTCCACCAGAGGGCAGTCTGATCTCACACACACACACACACACACACACACACACACACACACACACACACTCTCTCTCTCTCTCTCTCTCTCTCTCTCTCTCTCACACACGCACTCTCACACTCTCTCACACACACACTCTCACACACACACACACTCAACACACACACTGTCTCTCACACACACTCTCACACACACACTGTCTCTCTCACACTCTCACACACTCTCACACACACAGGCTCTCTCTCACACACACACTGTCTCTCACATACTCTCTCACACACTCTCTCACACACACTGTCTCTCTCACACACACACACTCTCACACACACACACACACACACACACAGAGTCCTTCCTTTTTCTCTTTTTTCTTCCTTTACAGTTCCCTTCCTGGAGGAATGTGATGCTTCACACAGTAGGTGGTTAACAAAACAACAGCACCCTTTCATTTATAAACTCCCTTCATTCTTGCTTGTGTGCGGACATGTAGTCTCAGTGATTTGATCCGTGAAGCCTGGAACTGTCTCCCTTAGGTCTGTATAAGGAGGATATAAGCCCTTCCTCGGACAGCCTGAAGGAAACAATAAACTTGGGTTTGTCTCAGCAGCTACCAAAATACTTGGTGATAAATGAAAACTTGAGCTGTCAGATCTTGGGTATACGAGTCATGAAAAGTCAGTAGACTCCTTTGTAGAATCAAATATGGGTGACTCTAGCATGCAAGAATTTTTTACACTCTTAAAATTTATGTCTTTATTTTTCTGTATCTCAGCTGAAAATATATAGGATTTTAACACAATGTTGAACCACCAGTTTAGTGGTCATCTCTATACAGAGAGCGCTGATAGAGTTGAATTCTGCTTCATACAACTCCCTGCAGAGGAGGGATCCCTGAGCAGCAGCAGAGACCCAATAGGAAGGATTTGCCACGTTGTGCAGGGCTGGCTCTGCTCTCACACTAGTTCCTGCAATCCTCAGGGCCTCAGTTTACTCCTCTACAAAGGAAAATACTTTTGACGAGAGTCCTGCAAGCTCCCTGTGTGTTCCCTATGTAAGTGGAAGGTCAGTATCAGAAAAGAAAGGGCTGGAGCTTTTCTTCTCCCCTGCCCCCCATGATCCGCACACGTTTTGTCGTCTGAAAGTGCCACTCTGAAGAAAAGGAATTTTCTACATAGAAGCTTGGTGACTTTTGATCTGAGGTGTGCCAAGGTGTGAGAGAAAATTTGTTTTAACTTTATTATCTGAGGGGATGAGAGAGAAAATGAGGGGCTCCATGAATGCTTTAAAAAAGGGGCAATCCACTCAAATTCTGAAATGCTGGGGGCAAGGAGAAGAAAGATTCATAGTTAGACTTTCAGTTTCTGAAATCTTAAGCCGTGCCTTACGTGTACAAGGACACAGACGAAGGTGTCTAAGTCAGCACGTTTAAATAGTTATTGGCTCTGTGGTGTTAGAAGAAGCCTGAAACTCTAGTGAAAACTTTTAATGAGGATTTCAATTTTTTACTCACATTTCTACTCCCCATTGTCTGGTTTCTTATAGGCTAGTTGGGTCCAAAGGGGAAAGATGGGATTGGAGAAAACCTTATTGCCTCCAAATAAACATTTCTAAAAATAGTATTAGACCTAAACCAAGTTGGTAGAACCATATGCTTACACGCACTATTTTCCCACTCCTCGTTCAAGATGTCTCCCGCAGGTGCCATGCCGCCATGGACTCAGGCTTTGACCAACAGTCCGCTACAGAATCAGTATGAACCGCGGACGTGATTGGAAGCTCTCAACAAATGTGATGTTACAGGAGGGATTCAGAATTCATTAGTTTCAGAATACTAGGCTACTGAGTCATTAGCATTGGACATTCTAATTTAGGTCAAATAAAGTGGATGGAGAAAGTGTGAATTTCAAGTGATTTTTCAGTTGAATTAAAATATAATGATCTCTCAGCACTCTTTCTGAGGAATTTCAATTTCTGCCATAGAAAGAATTTCTCAAGAGCCTTGATCTTTCTGTGGTTCTGAATGTGACCTTTTTAATGCATTACTTATCCTAGGAGTATCAAGGTTGGTGTTTTATAGAATGTGCAGTGCATCTGAACTTCTGTCTGCGCGAACGTGGAGGAGAGGCAAAGGAACAGGTCGTTTCAATTTGGTGCTAATCCAGAAGAAAAAAAATAACTTGCCAAAGAACCTGAACTTAGAATTTAAAATGTTCATTTCTAATCTGAATGTCACACCAGGCAGTAAACATGCTGACTCACGCAGAAAATAGAAAATTAGAAAATAGAATATTATAGAAAATTAGAATAGCAAAAATAGAAAAATAGGAAATTCCATGTCATGGAATCTTAAAGCAAGAAGGAACCAAGATTTTTTTAAAGATTTATTTATTTATTTATTAGAAGGAAAGAGAGAGAGTGCGCATGTGCAGGAGGGGCAGAGGGAGAGAGAATCTCAAGCAGACTCCACACTGAGTACGGACCCCCACGTGGGACTCGATCCAGGACCCTGAAATCATGAAAGAGGCTGAAACCAAGAGTCGGATGCTTAACTGACTGCACCACCCAGATACCCCAGAACCAAGATTTTTAAGTGGGTTTCTACATCTTATAGATGAGTAATTGAAGTCTGCATATATTAAAATGAGTTGTTCCATAGTCATAATGATATGTATAATATTTAGCTTTGTATACTTTTTTAGATAAATCAGTGGCTAGAAAACTAAACTGTAACATAACCACACACACACACAAACACACACACATCCCTATCCCCCCAGCCTCCCGCTGGTCATTGTCCCATGCAGTTTGGCCTATAGTGAGTTATCCTTTATAAATATAAATAAAACAAAGTTTCTTAGGTGAAAAGGAAGATATTACAGACACATGCTCTGAGCAAAGAGATGCCCTTTTTACTCTACAACGAACTCTTTATAAGAATTTTTGCACTGAAGAATCTCACTAAAACAAAACAAGTGTTTCAGTTTACCCAATTAAATAAAATAATGGGATGTTAGCGCATATAAAACTTCATGCTAACATTTTAAGAACTAACTTAGGTGATCGTATATAAAGCTGTCTGTGTTTTGCAAGGCGAGGATTGATTATTTCTTTTAGGTGCTACCGCTACTTTGGGTAGCTGTTTCCTGGAAAGTTGTTCAGAAAATATGGTGCCCTTCCCCCACTAGCAGTAACAGCATCACCTGGGAACTTCCTAGAAATACGAATTCTCTAGTCCATCCCAGACCTACCCGGTCAGAAACCTGAAGGAGGGGAGGCGTGAGCCCGCAGTGTGTGTTTTCCCAGGGCTCCGGGTGATTGCGATGTTCACTCAAGTTTGCAAACCACAGCTCTGTGAACCATGCTGTTGGTTGATTAGAACAAGCCTCAGCTGCCTTTGTGTTTTCAACTCTTCTCCTAAATCTATCTGGGTAGAACGGTTTTGCAAAGGTTCAGACCATTTTCTCTTTATAAGAGAGAAGCTTGAAAAGTATGAAGACATTTTCCTCTTCAGATTTTTAAAATTCCTTCCTTTTTTCCCTTTGTTTGCTCAGATGGCTTGTTTAATGGCTTTTCTTTTTTCTTTTTTCTTTTTCTTTTTTTTTTTTTTTTTGGCCTTTCTTTCTTTCTAAGAGTACAAGCAGACTCCTCCATGGACACGCCGGTCTGAGGGGCCACCATCACCCGTTTATTTTTGTCTCTTTCCTAGCTGCATCCCCATGGCTTCTCTCCCAGAAAACCGTTTGTCTCTCCTTGTGGTTCTCTTACTGGTCCTGCTCCATGCAGCTCTGAGCAAAGTCATGACTGACTATATTGTTCTGAGAAGCCCCGCATAGCCTTTGCCCAGAGTCCAGTGTCCTCCAACTCCATTACCAGAATGTTTTACATTTCTTCCAATTAATGATGTGAGATGTATAAAGCCTTACTTGACTTTCTTCAGGATGGCAATAACGAAGCATTGAAGAAACAGTCAGGGGACTGGGGCTAATTAAAATGCAGCAGGTTACAGAAGTAAAGGTAACCGTGGCTCACTATGCCCCATCTCCGGTAATCAGTAGTCCCCAGTTTCCCTGCACTAATTGACAGGAGATGCAGTGCTCCTGAGTGTGCACACAGCGCACGTTAATGGAGTCAGCACACACTGCTCTTCCTGCTTGACTTGTCTCATTATCGACCTTGAACCAGCAAAGGTCAGAGGACGGTGCTGCTTTCATCAACATGACAGGTGTCTGAGGAGCTTCTCTCTGTGGTCTAATAATTTGGCAGTTGTCTTATCCTGTACGTGAATTAGTGTCTGATGCTTGAGGTATGACGGATAAAAAGAATGTCAACTGTGGGTAAGGGATGTAGCTCTGGGCATCTATATTAGCCCTGTCACTAGCCAAGTCTGGGAGGCGTGTGTTGTAGGGGTGCTTTTCCTTCCCCAGAGAACGAATGAGTCTGTATGCAGTCATTACATCAAGAGAGCATTTTCCTAGAAAATTGTTATCTATAGAAAAATATTTCACGGGGGTATTAACATTCACGAGTCAGTTTCTTTCTACCAAGTAGACATTGACATCTGACACTTTTCCAGTGTGGGCATAATGATAATGATAATGAATGTTCTTTGAGAAAACTTAAAATCAATTAGTAATATCTCCTGAGCATCCCTCACGTGCTGAAGATGATTACAGACTCCATGTGGGGATGCAAAAGAGACCGAAGATGGTACACCATGGCAAAGATATGATACGTACCAAGATATGCCAAATTTTTTTGTACTATTCTTGCAAAAATTATTTTAAAAATTAAAAATAAATATATATAAATGGAAAAATAAATGGTGGTAGCTTCATTGGACATTGAAGTCTCTTATGGTGACAAGTTTGAAGGAAATATTTAGAATGTAACTGTCCTTAAAAATAATTATTTATATTCAAATGTCACTCTTCTTTCTTTTATGCTTTTTGAGAAAATTGGAGAAAAACCATGGATAAAATAAACCAAGGACACAATAATGAAAATGCAACCAAAACTGTCAGTAGTAGGTCATGTTGGTTCCAGGCATCCTCTGATATGATGCATTCAGAATGGCATTCGCTGTGTCGTACCCTTTCCCCAAGCCCATAATCCCAGTGTAATTAGGAGAAAGCATCAGAAAACACAAATTGAAGGAAATTCTGCAAAATGCCTGACTGAAATGCTCTTTGGAAGTGTTGAGGTGATGAAAGGCGAGAAAGGACAGAAACTGTTTTATGGACTGCAGAGGACCCAGGAGACCCGATCACTGCACGTGACGTGGAATCCTGCAACAGAGAACAGACATTAGGGAAAGAGCAGGTGAAATCCAAAGAGTTCAGCTCATGGTATTGCTTAGTCTGCATAACTTTACCATGGTTATGTGAAATGTGAGCATCAGGGAAGCTGGGTCAAGTGTATATGGGAATTCCCTGCATTCTTTTTGCAACTCTTCTTTAAAATTATTTCCAAAGAAAAAGGAAAAAAAAGAATATGTATACACAAACCAAGAACAAAGTTATGGAAAATATTTAGTCTTTGTTCTCTTGAAATGCAAATAAAACATCAATGGGATATATTTGTATTATTTAACCTGCTGAAAATACAAGTGGTCTTACTATTTTAACCCACAATGACAAGAAAGATGTACAGACCCGGTCTATCACCAGAAATAACACAAACTTGGGCTTTTCTTATTTCTTAAAACCTAGAAGATGTTATAAATATTTCTTTTGCATTGGCCTCAGCTGGCCTTTCTTTTAGGGCTGACTCCACTTACTTTGAATGTATGGAATTGTCTCTCCTCTTCTATTTTCTTTCCTTCCTTTGGATGCTGGTTTCATAACTGGTGTTACCTTTTGCATTCAGATGGGCAGACCCAATTACCCTGGGTTCTCACGTTGTTTATGCTACTAAAACAAATAGGACATTTAAATATATCTCTTGCTAATTAATTTTTAGCAGAACTTTGAGGCATATTCCCATTCTAGAAGATCTCCCAGGAGTGGGAACAGGAGAAAGAACGGAGGTGATCGAAAAATCCCACCCTGCTCTGAGTCTGCATTTCCCTTCTGGGTAGAGGTTGGTCCAGTAAGTGAGGAGAAATCCTGTGAGCAGTAGTGTGGAATTAGAACTGGAATTACTTTCTAACATAAAAACAACAACACTAAAACCAATGGATATCCTAAATCAAGGAAATCAAGCAAAACCAGAGAAACCAGATTAACAAAGACAAACAGAATAACAACAACAACAACAAGATAGCTCTGGAAAGCATACGCCCAAGAAGGCTGGAAGGAAGTCAGGAAGGATGTGGAATAGCAAGACCAGCATCAGGGTGTGCAGAGTGAAACTGGTTTGTACACGTTGCTAGAGGCACAGTGAAATCACTCAGTGTTTTGGAAAGCAACTTGAAAATGTGCACCAAAAGCCATTACCATGTTTGAAACTTTTACCTCAATCATTCCACATCTGTGACGGTAGTCTAATTAAATGCTAATTCAAAATACGGAAAAATAAATCCAAGGCTGTCTGATTCATAACTGTAAATAAAATGGAGCTAACTTAAAGTTTAAAAAACCCAACAATGATCATGTAAACCCAATGGTATATCATGAAGGCATGAAAAAGGATAATTCTGAAGACAAAAACTTAGAAACCTGGAAATTTGGTGACCTTTTGAGCTGCAACTGGCCTGTCCAGCATGGTGGCTCTGAGCCTTGTACGGCCTTTGAACACTGCAAATGGGGTTGGTCCAAATAGAGATGTGCCGCGGGAGGGAAAGAGACACCAGACTTTGAAGATTTGGTATGAAAAAAAAGTAGAATATTTCATTAACAATTTTATATTCTTTTTTCTTAAAGTTTATTTAAGTAATCTTTACACCCCATGTGGGACTTGAACTCATGAGCTCGAGATCAAGAGTCTCCTGCTCTTCCAACTGAGCCAGCCAGGTTCCCCAACAATTTTATATTGATTACATGTCGAAATGATAATATTTTAGATACATTGGGTTCAATGAAATATGTCAATAATACTAATTTTACCCATTTCTTTCAAAATTTGGACTTATGTATGTGATTTGTGTTCTATTACTATTGGATAGTGCTTGTCTACAGCCCCCTTGAGGACAGGGTTTAATTTTTGGTTATATAAGCCACATGTCTAGAACACATGGTTCACAGTTTGTGCTCATTAATTTTTGTTAACCACTTGATAATGATTATAATACTTGTTTTAAAAAAGATATGCAACTGCACATACATCAAGACTACAGTTTGTTGGAGGAGGTCAAATGTAGGCTTGTTTCCCTACCCCCGCCCTTGGAATGTATTTTCTGCCCACCCTTCCCACAGAAGGCCTTCAAGGATACAGTCTTGAGATAGTAAGGTGGAGACTTTCTGGATGGTGTATGTGACTGAACCTAGTTAAGGCCTCTGAAATAAGTTTCAAGGTTCTGGTGGGCAGGTATGGAGATTTCTTGTTTGCAGCTGCCCAAGACAAGCCTCGTAAATAAGTTCCCTTGCTTATTAAAACCACCATCTACCAATCTGGAGTGGTCTGCCTCTTCTGAAGTGTCTCCTTGCCCTTGTGTGTGGGGGCCGGTTTGTGAACCAACACAACTGTAAAACATTCATAGAAAAAAGACAGATGATACACAAAATTGAAGAACTTGGTTGTCTTGGGATGTTGTGATTACGGGCAACTTGTTCTATTTTTGAAACTTTACATAGAATATTCTTCCCATAATTTGAAGGACTTTTTGACCTTTAAAAAAAAAAGGCAGGAATTGTATTTTTGTTTGCTTTTTGCTTATTTGTTGTTTGCTTTTTATTTGTTGTAGGGACATAGACACGCACACATGAATAAAATCTTCAGAGATGCCTGGCTGTGGTGGATTCCGTGGTCTTCTTAATGGGAGGGAGGGTGTATGTCTCATGGGCCTTGGGGATGATTCATGAGACTTGTTGCAGAGCGCCACGGTTAACAGCAGCCTGTTCTTGGTGCTGGGCAGAAATCTCCTTGGCCCAGAGCAAGTAAGGAAGATTTTATTATCTCTGGCTTCTGCAAGGAGCTGCATTTCTTTCTCAAGGTCAGGTCAGGGAGCATCCTGAGGATGAGTAATAACAGTCCTCTGAGGAGTTTCCATCCTGGCAACAGTTTATAACCATGTAAAGCTGATAATAAAATAATTCCAAAATAAATAAACAGTAGGTACATAAGTGCCCTTAGAGATCAGTAAATCTGAGCACGTAGCTGCCAGTGTGAGGAGGAGATAAAACTTTTTCCTTCTAGTGTCCTGATGCATTAAGGTGGATGGCAGCACCATTTCAGGGTTTTGGGGGGCGGGGGAAGAAGGCTGAGTGAAGTTCCCAGCCGCTTAAAAAATCCTAGCCTGTGATAAATTTCATGGATTCAACAGATATTTGTCCAGCCCCTACTACGTGCTAGATAAGGTGTTGGAGGCTGAAGGTACGGCAAACAACGCTTACAAAATTGCACGCCTTTTAGGCATTCACATTCTTGTGGGATAAATCAAGGCAATTTACAGACGTAGAATTGAATATATAGCATGTTAGATGGTCGTCAGGACTGAGGAGAAGATGAAGCGGGGGAGGAGGCAAGAGGGGTTGTGGGAGAGGCGGCTGTGGTTTAGACAGCACCGCAGGGAAGACCTCTGGGGGAGTGGTGACTGAGGAAAGAAAGGCCTGAAAGAGGTTAGGGGATAAAACATACAGATTTTGGTAGGAAAACGTTTCAGGAAAGGGAACAACAGTTGCAGGGGCCCTGAAGCAGAGTCTGCCTGGCATATCTGAGGAACAACATAAAAGTCAGAGCAGCCTCTTGGGCAGAGAGGGGAGCAGAGGGGAAAGTGGTGGAAGGCAGAGTCACACCTGTAAGGTGGGTCGGTCTTCCAGGTCACTGTGAGGACTGTGGCTTTTACTCTGAGTGAAATAGGAAGGCATGTTTGCAGGATTTTGAGCACAGCAACCAGGATTTTGACTTCTCCTTTACCAGGGCCCGACTTCAGAAGAATTGAGCAGGGAGAGCAGCTTGGAGGCTTTTGCAGAGAGACGGAGACTACGGTGGCTTGAATCAGGTGGTCATCCTGGCCAATATAAGTGATCATCTTCTGCATGGACCTTGAAGGCAGATCTGATGGGGTTTGTTGACTTCCTGGATGTGGAGTATGAATGAAGTAGAGGAACTGAGAATGATGCAAACATGTTTGGCCCTAGTGGCTAGGAGGATGGATTTTTGCCAGTTGTTGAGATGGGGAAAATTACTGGAGGAGCAGTGTGTTGGGGGAGGGGGAGATCAGGGGCTCAGTTGGGGATATGTTCCTTTTAAAATGCCTTTGAGACATCCCAAGTAATGGAAATACTGAGTTAGAAGTTAGGTAAGTCTGGAGTTGAGAGGAGAAGTGTAGAATTATAAGCTTGGAGATATAAACCTGGGGTCATCAATTTGTGGATGATATATAAGGCCCTGGGACTGATGAGGTCAAAGGAATGAATGTGGGTAGAGGAAAGAAGCCCTAGGAATCATTCCATTAGAATCTCTGCAGATGGAAAGGTAAGGAAGCTCCTTTGCAAAGAAAACGGTGTAGGGGTAGGCATTGAGGGAGGAGGTGAGCCCAGGGAGGGTGACATCCTAGAGGCAAATAAGAAACTATCTCAAGGGGAGGGGAGAGGTGGGCTGTGTCTAGATTTATTGACATGCTGAGTAGGATGAGGGCTAAATACCAACTCTGGGATTTGCCACATGTAGGTTATTGATCATCTTGCAGTTTATACATGTTCATATGTGGTAGGGGCAAAAACCTAAAAAGGGGAGAGAGAACTTGAAGACAATGAGAACAGATAATTCCTTTGTGGGATTTTGCTGTTAAAAGAGAAATTCAGTGATAACTAAAAGGGAAGTGGGAACTTCTGGCTTCCATTTAGGATGGAGAAAGCTAGGGAAAGTTAGAAAGGGGCCATTCCACAACAAGATCAAAAAGCCAGGTAATGGGCAAATTCATAACTTTTCTGGAACCATCAGAAAGCTGAGGTCTCAGGACAAATAACATAAAATATAAGGAAAGACCGGTGCCCTGAAAGAGAGATGGAGCATGGGCATTTGCTTACATGGGGGCAGGGGTGGTGGTGGACTTCATACAATTGTGTAAAAGGGCTTCAGCTTAAATGTTTACTACATTCGAAAGGTGAGTGTTGGCTAGTGTGAGAGTATGAAAACTCTAAGAGCCACAGACACAAGGCTTGTTCAGAAACACTTGAGTCCTCTTCCTCCAGGGAACCTCCTGGGTACTCATGAGGAAGACTGGGGAGCAAGCCTCCCTCAGTGCAAGCCCTCAGGAGGGTAATGGCAGCACCGCGGGAAGGTGTAATGTCCTTCCTTGATCTTTCTTTCCTATGTCCTCTACAGATCAAAGCCTTAAGCTTCTAGGAGAAGAGTACTAAACCCTGTGGCCCAAAGTCCACAGGTTAAAAAAAAATCCATTGTAATGGAGAAACAGAAACAACAATACAAAATATTTTATCCCTTAGTGGCGGCAGGGAAATGCCCTGGGTCTCAGCCATTAGAAATCTCCTACTGGGGGAGGGGCAGGAACACGAAGGAGTACCCACCTCCAAGAGCCAGTGACACAGCATCTCCAAATACTGAAGCTGAACCACAGTAATGGAGATTGTTCCGTCTGTCCCCACCACCTGGCTAGGAAGAGCTGAGTAACAAGTCATAGTGGTCCACTGCAGGAAAGGAACAAATGCATGTAGAGAGACCCTCTGTGAGGGCATAGAACAAACACTGAGGAAAACTCTCTGGTGGACCAGCCCTGACCCTAAGCATAAGATAACACTAAACGAGTTGGAAGTCTGTCATGGTAGTCCTCACAGCAACACCAAATTCCCAAACCAGCTGAGTTCTCGATGAGGTTGACTCACAAATCACATGAAAGACCTGGCAAAGGAAAACGGGTGCCCATTTCCAGGCATAAATATTATTTACCGTAGTCTACATGTCCGGCTTAGTCTACACACAAAGTTGGACTTCCAAACAAAACAATACAACACACAAAACAAAGCACACACACATACAGTCAGGAGTCGGAGAAGTCAACAAAGCCAGACTCAGTTTATGCCCAACTGTTGAAAGTATCCAACTGTTGAAATGTATCCAATTTCTGGTGAATATTGTACAGGCAATAGGTGAACAACATATATAAGCAGATGGAGAATTACAGCAGAGGGGTGGAAGCCATAAGAAAAATCAAATGGAAGTATTAGAAAATTTTCCAACCACATGGTAACAGAGATGAACAATGTTTTTGATGTTAGATTTGATAAAAGTAAGGAAAGAATCAGCAAATTTGAAGATAGATCAATAGAAATCACCCAAGTGAAGCACCGAAGAAGAATAGTAAAGCAAAAAAGAGGCTTTCAGAGCTGTGGGACAATGTCAAAAACTCTCATATGCCCTGAGTTAGAGTCCAGGAAGGAAAGGAGAACATACACAGGGCAGAAGAAACTATTTATTTATTTATTTATTTAAAGATTTTATTTATTTGTTTGAGACAGCAGAGAGAGAGAGAGAGAGAGAGAGAGAGCACAAGGAAGGGAAGAGGGAGAAGCAGACTCCCTGCTGAGCAGGGAACCCGATGTGGGACTCGATCCCAGGACAGAGATCAAGACCTGAGCCAAAGGCAGATGCTTAACTGACTGAGCCACCCAGGCACCCCCAGAAGAAGCATTTAAAGATATAATGGCCAAGAGTTTTCCAAGATTAATGAAGGACATAAAAATTACAGATCCAGGGGGCTCAGAAAACATCAAGCTAAATAAATACTCTCTCCTCAAAACATTCCTAAATAAATTTCATCCAAACTGCTGAAAAATCTAAGATAATGAGAAAGCACTCCAAGAGGAAAGATGTGTTCTATACCAAAGAGGGAAGGGAAGAATTGGAAGAGGGAATTGGAAGAATTATTGTAATTCTTTAAAAAAAACTATGGAATCTAGATGGCAATTGAGTCATATCTTTAACATGCTAGAAGAAAAACAAACAGACGAGCACACAGTCAACCCAGAATCTGAAACCCTGGGAAAATATATTTCAAAAATTAAAGAAAAATAAACATTGTTTTTCTTCAGATGAGCAAAAAATGAGAACATTCCTTGCAGCAGACTGCAAGAAATGGTCAAGGAAGGGCTCAGGCAGAGGAATATATCATACAGAAACTTGGCTTTACACAATGAAATGCACAAGAAATGACATATATGAAGGCAAATGTAAATGTATTTTTTCTTATTTTTAATTGCTGTCTAAACAAAAAGAGTATCAGTGTGTTGTGTGTTTATATGCCAACAGTAGCATAAAAGATGAGTGGGAGAGTTTGGGAGTATAATATTCTAAGTTCCTTACACTGCACCGGAAACAGTGTAATATTCAAAGGTAAAGTTTTAAATTAAAGATGTGCATGGTAAACACCAGGGCAACCAACACAAAAAGTATACATCATGAGCCAATGGTGGAGGTAAATAGGGTAATAAAAATGCCCAATCTAAAAGAGGATGGGAAATCAATTTTCCTATTATTCCTTCATGCCTTTTTTTGCAGTCTATTCCAAACAGCAGAAAGAGTGTATTTTAATAAGTATGCAAGTTTTGCGCATTTTCTACTGTTAACTCAGCTCACTGCAGTCCCAGCTCACTCTTTGAGACTGTCCAGCCACACCTCAAGCTAGTGTCCTCTCTCTGCCCGTGCTTCAGCAGTGTTGACCTTCTTTTGTTTCCAGTTAGTGCCCAGGCTCCTGCCTGAATCAGAGCCGTCACCGTGTTCCCTCTACCAGGAATACTCTCCTACTCACCTTTTAGTAGGCCACGTTCTCCTCCCCCGCTTCAAGTTTAAATTTACATGTTAATTTCCTCAGGGAAGTTTGCCTTGACCCCAGAGACTTAAGTTAAACTGTGAAATAGTTTCTCAGGACTCTGTAATCGTCCTTCAGAATAGTCATTAAAATTGTAATTGTTTATTAGTTTAGGGTCTCTTGACAATGGCATCTGCCTTTATATTTCTGTCCATGTTAATTATTCCTTTTTATTCTGTAATCTTAAAACAAGTAAGGACCTTGTCTCTCTTGTTACCACTTACATCCCAGTGCCTTACATAATGCCTGACAGAGGAGATCAGCTAATTGAATAAATGAGTGAAATATAAAGACATAAAGAGAAGAAGCATTCTAGTTAAGATATAGGAGGAAACAGTACACCGGTTGAAAAGAATTAATATAGTTATGAAATGAAAGAAGCATATAAGAGGCTCTTAAATGTTTGCTGGATAGGAACTTAGAAAACAGTCCATCATTTTCGAAAGAGGAAACTGAGCCAAGATTACCTGTGAATTACAATTCTGCTGTGACACAGAATCAGGGAAGGTTACCCTGAAACAGACCCCACGTCAATTTAGCCAGGTTTTCTAGAAGCTCTAGCAGTTTCTGATGTCATTTTCAAAGGTGAGTGCTCTGTGAATCCTCTTCCACTAATGGCTTTCTTATTCAGAAATTTGTCCATCAATTTTGTATCACTTTATATTTGCTGCCTGTCTGCTCTTCGCATCAATGGATTTTTAAATAGGTGTTATCTACATAGTGAATATGTACTTCCTTTAATTATTTCCAATTTGCATGGCTCAGGGAACAAAGGCTTAGAGAGAAATGGTCTAGGTTTAGAGAGTGTGGAATGAGCACAGGTCTTGGATCTTGGGTTTCAATGCTGACTGTATTCTCTAAACTTCATTCTCCTAGCTCTGAGATGTAGGGGTATTCATACCTACTTCCTAACATAATTGCTCTAAGGTAAAATGAATTAATGTCTGTAAAGGGCCTGACACATGGAGAAGTAATCCATTAATATTAGTTTCATTCTCAGGCTGGTCATTCTAGATTTGGGGAACCAAACATTTTTTCATTAATGTGTCTCTTATGATTCTAGACTTTGATCATGAATCTTTCAACTCAATCTTTTCAAATGGCAAGTGGAAGAGTCCCAATCTCTTCAGTCTCTGTCTCCATAATGGCGTCTGTCTTCATATTTCTGACCATTCTAATTGTTCCCTTTTGGATCTTGTCTACTTCTGATACACCCTTATAGTATTTTACTCAGTATTGCAGGCGCGGGCCACCAAAATTTAATAGAAGGTAAGTTAGAATTTCTCAGAGTCTCTGTTGATGACTGGTTGTTGTAAATTCTAAGAAGGAACATTTCATAAAGTTGATGCACTAGGGATTCACACATTTATTTTCTTGGTATTTACTGATCACCTATTTTGTATATAAATTAGGGTTGTCTTATTTAGCAAATAAAAATACAGGGTGTCCAGGCAACTGGGTGTCTTTTATTTTATTTGGCAATCCTAACATAGATAAGGGAAGATCTCGGTATAAGAAAAAATAACAAACAACTAAGATGTAGGTTCTGTCCCAATGGAAGGAAGTTTATTTGTTTATTTATGCATACATACATACATACAAGTTAAGGATATAGTCATGGAGGAGGACATAGGTAATCAGTGTATTGAAAGAAAGGGTAATGAATGAACTGTGTATACATTTCTACAGCTGCCATAACAAGGTATCAGAAAGTGGGTGGCTTGACATGACAGGATTTTGTTCTCTCCTAGGTCTGGAGGCTGGAAATCTGAGATCAGGGTGTTACCAGTGTCACAGTGAGGAACAGTCTGTTCCATGATTTTCTCTCCTAGCTTCTGGCAATGGCCAGGAATCCTCGACATTCTTTGGCTTATAAATGCACCACCCCAATATCTGCCTTGATCATCTCATGACATATTCTTCTATGTCTTTTCTCCCCTTATACAGATACAAATCCTACTGGATTAAAGCCCACTCAAATGACCTCATCTTAACTTGAATACATCTGCAAAGACCCTGTTTTGAAACAAGGTCACATTCAAAGGTACAGGGGTTAGGATCTCAAGGTACTTTTTGGAGGACACACTTCAACCCATAACAGATGGTATGGGTATTGCATGCCGTAGAGTTCAGAGAAAAGGCATTTGGTTGTGGGATGGAATGATTGAAAAGGTCCCTGTCTGTGTCAGGAATTAATGGAGCTTGACTTTGAAAGAGGATGATGAACAAGCAAATAGGGAAGGAGCTGGTCTTCCAGGGATGGAAGATACTTGCCGAAATCTACTAAGGATGACCACGATCAGGCTGTGAACTCTGAGAAAAGCAACAAGGATTAAAAATGTGCTCAGCTCAGGAAAGCAACAGTATCATTAGGAGGCAGGTTTTATTGGTGTCCAAGTTTCCTTTCATCTCTTAACATTCAAATTCAAATTGTTCAGTGTTAATTTGGATTTGGCACCAACCCCAGGGACACTCGAGGGAAAAGTGGGGGAAGCTACTATAGGCAAAGTCTGTATCCCTCAAGAAGGCACTAAGTTAGTTATATTGGAACCTGACTTGGACGTTATATTTAAAATCAAACATTTATGTAAAACAAGGTGTCAACGATAAGCAGCTGGTACAGCTGGAATGCTGACTTACTCAATAGAGGTGATTACTTTCCCCCTTTTTAAGAAGCATCCCTACAACAAAGTTGGTCTGGCTGAAACAAAGGCCAGAAAAAAAGGAACCAGCTTTGTTTATTGTATGAGGAGCTCGTGTAGAAGGTGTGCTAAGCTGGGTCTGTAATTTTGTGAGTGTGTACCATCCTATGGTATACTATAGAACATACTCTATCTGTATATGGACTAAAGGTTTTAGACCTGGTTTCCAAATTCTTCAAGGAAACGAATGAGATTCAATGTAAAGAGGAATAGAAGATTACAGGAACAAGCCATAGGAAACACAGGCGGTGTGCTATTCAGTCTCCTTTAGTTCCTTTGATGGGGCCTCCTCTGGATACATGTGTATTTCCTCACCTTTCTCTCCCTGTAATTAGCCAATTAAATCTAAGTGTATGCGAAGCTTACTTTATGTCAGCTCACCTTAGAATTTAGTAAGCTATCGGAGCTCTACAAGGCTAGGGTTTTCTTTTGGTTGGTGTTCCAAAAAAAAAAACCATTTGAAAAGAAAAGGAAAATCTAACAATTAGGATGAGTTCTTGCCTATTTGTTTTCAAGGTCCCCCTTCCCATGTTGCTGCCCCTTGTTGTTGCCAAGAAACGAGTGCCAACACAGGGCAGGATGGTGGAGGGAACCTCCCATCTTGTTATGTTGCTTCCAGTTCTGTGACATCTGCTGCCATCAGGGATTTGGGTTTATAAAGCTAATATCCACAGACCTATTTACTTCCTCCTTGTTGTCTTATTATTGTTCAGATAAACCACCACAAGGTTGGGGTCTTGAAGACTAAGAAGGTCAGATGGAGTCAATCAGAAAATAAGGACTTGCCTGTTTTCCATTCAATGTCTCATTATTTAGAAAATGATTTTTTTTTGATAAAGCAGTGACTATATATATTCTAATCAATTATTAGATTGTTGAAATCTATGTGTATGAAATCTATGCATATGTTGTACATCTATGTATATGTTGAAATCTATGTGTGTATTTTTGCTTAGTGTAAGAATTAATCAAACATGATTGGCAAGAAACCTAGTTCCAGTTGCATCCCTCATCTATAATCTACGACTAATATCAGAAAAGCTTCTGCTACCTTGGTTCTTTCTAGGCATTGGAAGTTCCAACTCCTTGGAAGCCCCGGGAACTCTGTGATTCCCCACTGCACTTTGACTATTGACAAAGCCCCTGTCAGACCTTCCTTCTGTCGGATGCCTTTAGTTAAACCATCCTCATTGTGCAAAGAATGTTTTCCCTGCTTACCACTTACCAGGTGAAAGGTGGCATTTGTTTTTCTAACTTTCCAGGACCTCTCCAGATTCCTTTCTTAATTCCAACTTTACCAGTTTGTGTTAAAATTCTACACCCTCAGGTTATTTACGATAGATAGGCACATAGCTGGGCTTCTTATCTGTACAGAAAGGTATAGCAGCTCAGGATTAAAAAAAAAAAAATCCTCATCTCCCATAAAGGGACTAAAAACCTGTTTTTATTCTAGAACATCCTAAAAACATATAAAGGAGAAGAGAAACAATCCAGAGTATCAGCACTTAAAGGCAACTGTTATCAGTATTTTAGTTTATATTCTTCCAACCTTGCTGTTTCCTGCATATTTTATTTTGTAAACTAGTTGCATTTGTATTCTCTTTAAAATGGTATGAGTGCGTGTGTGCATGTTGTTTTTATTTAATGCTATTATCAGAAGTGGTATAAGCAATGGTTATGAATGCAGGAATGTAAAGGCAGACTGTGTTGGTTCAAATCCTGATTTCCCTATTTTTTGCAAACTTGGGGAAGTGATTCTGCTTCTTTAAATCTTAGCTCCTTTATCCACAAAATAAATACAATAATTGTATGTATTTTAGGGAGCGAGTGGGAGAATCAAATAACATATATTAAACATTCCCATACTATATGTACTGGTGTCCAGCAAGTGCTCAAAAAATGTTAACTACTATTCCTATCATTATAACATATTCAGGAACATAATTTTACTTGACTGCATAAAAATTTATCCTCAGTGTATACTATAGTTTGGTTATTTGTTCTCCTATGTTTAGACATTTAGGTGGCTTATAGTTTTTTACCTTTATAAATAATCTTAGGATAAATGTCTTTGTGTGAAAAGATTTTTCTGTAGTTTAGCATATTTTCTGATTTATCTCAATTCCAAAATTGGAATGACTGGGTCAAGCAAGATGAACTTATTATCAATTTCTTTCAAAAAGGGTTTGGCTATTTCTGTTTCTATTAACATGGTACGAATATGACTGTTTCACCATACTTTGGCCTGCAGATAGCATGTATGTGTGTGTGTGCACACGCATGCATATATAGTATTATTTGATGGACAAATTGGTGTCTCTTTCGTTGTCACTATAAAATTTAAACAGTTGGCATGACTATTTTTTAAGGAACTTGAACTCCCTGGAATGTGAGTACTGTGGAGAAAGAGTCTACATTGATTTTCTCCAACATCAGTGGGGCTAGATCCTCATACAAAGTAGAAGCTGTTCAGACACAGTAACAATTTTTATAACTCTCCTGGCAACTTCAGGGACGTTTTCATTATCTAACAGCCTGCTTTATCGTATTCTCTAAATTGTATATCCTGTATTGTCATAAATTTGATGAGTGAGGCAACATATTGGTAAGTGTGGATCATCTATTTAACCAAATATGATCCCCCAAGGAGCCACATCTCCCAATAGTTGTACCATTTTGTAGTCTCTCCCTGTGGAACTTACAGAATATCATGGAAGTGGTGCTGTATTGCATGCCTTCTGAGGCTTGGTCATAAGGAGAAGATGGGCAGCTTACACCTTGGTCTCTTGGAAGGTACGTGCACTCTGGCAAGAAACCACCTATCCCTCTGAAACTACCATGCTGTGAGGAACTCAAGCTAGCGATGTAGGGAAGTCATGTGGACAGAGACACTGAGTTCCTATTTTTTCCAGCTCCTTCAGCTGAGGCGCCAGAAATGTGAGTATGGAAGCCAGTCTGGACATGAAAGTCCAGTCAGATTTTCAGATAACTTTGGCCCCAGCCACTGACCATGAAGACCAGACCATGACCACATGAAAGACCAGAAGTGCTCATGATCCAGGTGAGCCCAGTCAACTCACAGAGCTGTGACAGATCATCATAAATCATTGTTTTAAGCCACTAAGCTTTAGGATGGTCTGTTGTGTGGTGATAGAAAACCAGTTCAGTGAATTAATACAGAGGAGACACAGGCTCTTTGGTTTGAAATAGTCCTTCTCTGTGAATGAGCAGCAAGTAAACATTGGCGCTGTCACTGATCAGTGTTGTCAAAATGGAAATAGAGTCACAGAGGATGAATTGATGATGAGAGTGGGGAAAGGTAAGGCAATTAAGAAATGAGCAGGACGTAAGGTTTCCCGTGGGGTTGGTGGCAGGGAGAACTGAAAGAGGCCCAGTAAAATGGTCACTGAGAATCAGTGGAGGTCAGTATGCAAGAGTTGAGGTGACCCAGGGATTTGTGGAGTCTAAGAGATAAGATGTGTTAAAAGGGCAATTAATGACTTTTTTTTTTTTTTTTTGCCTTGAATGTCTGTTCTGCTGTAGACTGATCTTTGTTTCTGTCTCATACAGTGTCCCAAGGGCCGGTCTCAAAGGGTAGTGTCAATATATTTCAGATATATTGATTTTCTGTCAGGTAATTTAGGACCCTAATGTCTCTGTATTTCAGTGCCAATGGTGCTTAAAAGGATTATCTTTGTGGGTTTTAGGGTGAGTACTAACTCCAAATTTTATTTTATTATTTAATTTGCATTATTTCTACTTTGAAAATGCATATACGTAATTGGCAGGTTAGGTCATATGCTAGGGCTATGCAGAATGTGGCAGACTTTTTTTTAAATAGAGGAGTAGTTGAAATATAATACCATCTTAGTTTCAGGTAAACAACATAGCAATTCAACATTTATGTACATTCCAGAGTGATCACCATGATGAATCTAGCTATAGTCTGTCACCATACAAAGCTGTTGCATACCACTAACTGTATTTCCTACGCTGAACATTGCATCCCCAACTCTTATTTATTTTATAACTGGAAATTTGTACCTTTTAATGCCCTTCCCCTATTTCACTCACCACCCCCATGCCCCTCCCCTCTGGCAACCACCAGATTAGTCTTTATCTATGAATCTATTTTTGTTTTGTTTTTTAGCTTCCACATATAAGTGAAATCATACAGTATTTGTCTTTCTCTGTCTCACTTATTTCACATAGCATAATCCTTTGAGGTCCATTCATGTTGTCAAAAATGACAAGATTTTATTCTTTTATGGCTCAGCAATATTTCATTGTGTGTGTGTGTGTGTGTCTGTGTGTGGGGGCGCTTATATATACATATGCCACCTCTTCTCTATCCATTCATCTGTTGATAGACACAGGTTGCTTCTGTGTCTTGGGTATTGTAAATAATGCTGTAGCGAACATAATTTTTTGAATTATTGTTTTTTTGTTTTCTTTGGATAAATACCCAGATGTGAAATTGCTGAGTTGTGTGGTAGTTCTATTTCTAATTTTTTTGAGGAACCTCAATACAGTTTTCCACAGTGGCTACACCAGTTTGCATTTCCACCAACAGTGCAAGAGGGTTCCATTTTCTCCACATCCTCACCAACACATGTGTCTGTTGGCCATCTGTGTCTTCTTTGAAGAAATATCTATTATTTAGGTCCTCTGCCTATTCTTTTTTAAATTGGATTTTTTTTGATATGAGTTGTGTGAATTCTTTATGTATTTTGGATATTAACCCCTTATCAGATATATCTTTGTAAATATCTTCTCCCATTTAATAGCTTGCCTTTTTATCTTGTTGATGGTTTTCCTTGCTATGCAAAAGCTTTTTAGTTTAATATTGTCCCATTTGTTCATTTTTGCTTTTGTTGTCTTTGAGGAGACAGACCCCCCAAAATATTGCTAAGACTGATGTCCAACTTCTTACTGCCTGTTTTCTTCTAGGAGTTTCATGGTTTCTGGTCTTACATTTAAGTCTTTAATAGATTTTGAGTTTATTTTTGTATGATGTGAGAAAGCGGCCCAGTTTCCTTCTTTTGCATGTAGCTGTACAGTTTTCCCAGCACCATTTCTGTAAGTGACTTTATCCCATTATATATATTCTTCCCTCCTTTGTCAAAGATTGATTGACCATATAAGTGTGGGTTTATTTCTGAACTCTCTATTCTGTTCCGCTGATCTATGTTTCTGTTTTTGTGCCAATACCATACTGTTTTTGATTATTCTAGCTTTGTAGTATAGTTTGAAATCTGGGAGACCTCCAGCTTTGTTCTTTTTCAAGATTGCTTTGGTGTGGCAGAATTTAATGGACTTAAAAATATATAAAATGAAAATATGAAGAACTTTAATATTTTAGTCACCCTTTATCTTTCTTAGTGACCCCCAAACTATACCAAATTTATGAATGTCTCTGAGGAAGATTGATTGGCAAGTTATGGAGAGAAGGTTCTTTTGAAGTGTCATGGATAACACCAGAATGATTGAGAGGCCAGATCCAACTCTCTTGAGCTTTCCTTCGAGGGATGAGATCCCAATATAGAAACAAGTATTGAGAAACCTTTATTCTTATTGGATGCATTACCACTTTCTTTTCACTTCCAATTTGCAATCAAAGTCATCTGTTGCCCCAATGCAGGCTGTTTATTTTTTTAAAGAGTTTTGTTAAGATTTTTACTACATGGACTTAATTATGTAATTATATAACAGATCTGGTAACTGCTTCAAAGGAACCATTCTAATCTATGAGGTACCTAAGATAGTCTTTAAAGAACATCTAATTACATAATTACAATGCCTAATAGACCAGAATAACAGGTAGCAGAAATATCTTTGGAGCCATAAGAAAAACGTTTTATTGCCTTTAGGGCATATATTATTAGTTATGAAAATAACCCCACTATTATGTCATTATGTAACAGCACATAATGGCAAAGGAGATATTAATGCCAGTTATAATAAACATTCTATGCATTTTGCTTTTTTCCCCAGAAATGACTTTCTTTTAATTTTCAAAAAATATGTAAAAGCAGTTGGAAATACCTTTATCCTGTGCGGCAGAAAAACTATGATATTTTAGATACAGAATGCCGGTGACATTTGAAAGAAAAATTTAAAAGAGAGATTGTAACCATATCAAATTATCATAAAAGTATGCACATTAATTTTGAAACTACAAACATGCTTTTAAGATTTCAAAGATAGGCAATTCAAATATTATATTCATATATTCAAATCTGGCATTCTGTATTTCCCAAGGAATAATAAAAAAATCAGGAATAAAACTAAAAGATGCCAAAGCCTTGAAATACTAGGATTGCTTTCGCTATGTGTTGGGGTGGTGGTGGTGAAGGTTCTGTTGAAATCTGGGCAGTGCATCAGAAGAAAGAGTGAATTTTAATCAAGGTCCATGTTGTTTTGACATTTTGGTGTTGGCAACATCATTCTTTAATATCTATTGAGGAACATATAAGCAAACACTAACATTTTAACTGTATTTCATAGAACTCATAAAAATCTGTCTTGGCTGTTTTATGAGTAAAAGGCTCTTTTGTGTGCATTTTAAGGGATATATTTTACAAAAGATGCCCAGAATCTGTAAAAGTATTGCATGGTTTAACAGTCACTACCCATTAAAAAGTTTCATACCAAAGTTTGTATCTGGTGACAAAACAAACAAAGAAAAACAGGATGTGATTGGCATTGGGCCCTGGTACATTTTAAATCTACTTTCCCTATGCTTTCTGTTGCTTTTATTTGGGTTCCATGAAAAACTTGTATATGTGGGCAAAATCCTAAAAGTAACTGCCATAGGCATAAGCTTATATTCTCTGAGACTACTGGTATGGAGAGAAATAGTTGGCTTCTATAAATGAACCTTTCAAAATTTCAGAGTCAACACTTCTGCAAAAGTTTTTTCAAGGCAATTTTATGATAAAATTATGCAAGTTTTAGTCATGACAGATATTTAAACAATGCACTTTTAAATTCACTTAGGGACAGTTATGAAAGTATGGTCAAAGTGTTTACATGCCTTTGTATTATATTTTATTTTGAAAAGTCAAGTTTTGCTTGATATGTATAAACTCCGTATCCTTACATATCTTTTCTTCCCCAACGAAGTTTGAGTGGCATTCAAAACCCACAGTGTTGGTTTGAGTTCTGCCCAGAGGAATATTCATACTAACACCTCAAGCAAATATGGTTTCTTGTTATTTGAGGCCGGAAAATATTTCCTCAATTAATAATATCACTCCATTATTCAAGATAAACAGCACATATGAATTATATTTCATATATGCTAGCCACACACTATGGGGTAATACTTAAACCCCTCTTGGTCATCAATGTCATCATATAAAACATAACCACCACCACAAGCTTAATAACATATCATATATACTGTTCAAAATCACTCTTTTACCAAATGAAAGGTAAGAGAATTCTAGATACAACTATGATGGAGTAACAGTGGCCAGATTTACTCTCTGAACTAGGAAATCAGACAAAATATCTGAAGTCACTGTTCTCAGACATTACATAACAGCAGATGATTACAATCCCCAGTTATAAAGTGGACTATATGATTGCCCCAGTTTACCACATAGAAGCTGTGTCCCCTCCGCTGTGCAGGAACAGAAGAAATCAATTAAAGCCAAGGAAACCCACTGAGTTTTAGAGACACTGATTGGAGTTCAGAGAGACCAAAATATTGGAGTAAAGGGAAGTCCACAAACACAGAGCTTGGAAGATCTTCAGAGGTGTCCCCTTGAGTCTTTGGCAGAGTAGTAATCTCCTCATGAATAAGAATAAACTATCTAAAGCTAGAGAAACAACCACTGGAAATAAGTAGGCTGAACAATTTCTGAAGCTAACCATGGGCTATCATTTCTGTTTGTGTTAGAGTGAAGATAATGCATAATAAATGAGGCATTGGGTAAAATACTTAAAAGGAAATTATTTTAGTAGTGGGGTTAAATTATCCTTAGAATATAGGCTGCTTTGCTTTTACCTAAGGAATTTTAAAAGTAGTCCTATACAGAAACAATGAAAGACCAAGTAATTTAGTTGTACTCCAGATGAAGAGGTTGACACTATTTAAGGAATACAAGATAATCCTCTATCCAAGAACATAAAATTCACAATGTCCTACATCTAAAAGAAAATTGGAAGACATACAGAGAATTAGGAAAATATGATCCATAACCCAGAAAAATACCAATAGGCTCAGACCCAGAAATAAGAGAAATGATTACATTAGCAGATATGCATGTTAAAAATAGCTATTACGGGGCGCCTGGGTGGCTCAGTTGGTTGGGCGACTGCCTTTGGCTCAGGTCATGATCCTGGAGTCCTGGGATCAAGTTCCACGTTGGGCTCCCTGCTCAGCAGGGAGTCTGCTTCTCCCTCTGACCCTCCCTCCCTCTTGTGCACTCTCTCTCTCTCATTCTCTCTCTCAAATAAATAAATAAAATCTTTAAAAGAAATAGCTATTACAAATATGTTTCATATTCAAGAGGTTGAGGAAGGCATCATCATAATAAGATATATAAAAGAAAAGACTCAAATAAAACATCTAAAAATTATAAATAAAATACTTGAAAAGTGCAGTGGTTTGGATTGAGAACAGATTACATCTTGTAGGAAAAAACATCAGTGACCTGGAAAACAGCAAAAAAAATTGCCAAAAAGTAGAGAGTGGAGTGGGAGAAAAAAGTGACCAAAAGAAACAGAACACTAGTAACCTTTGGTAAACTCTCAGGCAGTCTCACAAATATGTAATTGGTATCCTAGAGATTGCAGAAAAAGAGAGGGGACAGAAAAATATTTGGAGAAATAATGGCCACATTTTTTCCAAATTTGATAAAAATTAGAAACTCACAGATTGAAGAAATTCATCACATTCAAAATAGAGGAAACAAAGAAGAACACACTAAGGAGCATCCTAATTAAATTGCTGAAAACCAATGATGAAAAAAAATCTCAAAAGTAGCCAAAAAACAAAACAAAACAAAACAAAACAGAAGAACAAAAAATAAGAGAGACAGATGACTTAATCACTGGAGGCTACAAAAGACCAAAGGCAATGGAATGATATATTTTTAAAATTTTTTATTGTTATGTTAATCACCATACAACATCATCAGTTCTTGATGTAGTGTTCCATGACTCATTGTTTGTGCATAACACCCAGTGCTTCACGCAGAACGTTCCCTCCTTAATACCCATCACCAGGCTAACCCATCCCCCCTCTCCTCCCCTCTAGAACCCTCAGTTTGTTTCTCAGAGTCCATAGTCTCTCATGGTTCGTCTCCCCATCTGACTTACTCCCCTTCATTCTTTCCCTCCTGCTTCTTCTTTTTCTTTTTCCTAACATATGTTGCATTATTTGTTTCAGAGGTACAGATCTGTGATTCAATAGTCTTGCACAATTCACAGCGCTCACCATAGCACATACCCTACCCAAAGTCTATCACCCAGCCACCCCATCCATCCCGCCCCACCCCCACTCCAGCAACCCTCAGTTTGTTTCCTGAGATTAAGAATTCCTCATATCAGTGAGGTCATATGATACATGTCTTTCTCTGATTGACTTATTTCACTCAGCATAACACCCTCCAGTTCTATCCACGTCGTGGCAAATGGCAAGATCTCATTCCTTTTGATGACTGCATAATATTCCATTGTGTATATATGCCACCTCTTCTTTATCCATTCATCTGTCGATGGACATCTTGGCTCTTTCCACAGTTTGGCTATTGTGACATTGCTGCTATAAACATCGGGGTACACGTACCCCTTCGGATCCCTTCATTTGTATTGTTGGGATAAATACTCAGTAGTGCAATTGCTGGATCGTATGGTAGCTTTATTTTCAACTTTTTGAGGAACCTCCATACTGTTTACCAGAGTGGTTGCACCAGCTTGCATTCCCACCAACAGTGTAGGAGGGTTACCCTTTCTCCGCATCCCCGCCAACATCTGTCATTCCCTGACTTGTTAATTTTAGCCATTCTGACTGGTGTGAGGTGGTATCTCATTGAGGTTTTGATTTGGATTTCCCTGATGCTGAGTGATGTTGAGCACTTTTTCATGTGTCTGCTGGCCATTTGGATGTCTTCTGTGGAAAAACGTCAGTTCATATCTTCTGCCCATTTCTTGATTGGATTATTTGTTCTTTGGGTGTTGAGTCTGATAAGTTCTTTATAAATTTTGGATACTAGCCCTTTATCTGATATGTCATTTGCAAATATTTTCTCCCATTCTGTCGGTTGTCTTTTGGTTTTGTGGACTGTTTCTTTTGCTGTGCAAAAGCTTTTCATCTTGATGAAATCCCAATAGTTCCTTTTTGCCCTTGCTTCCCTTGCCTTTGGTGATGTTTCTAGGAAGAAGTTGCTGCGGCTGAGGTCGAAGAGGTTGCTACCTGTGTTCTCCTTTAGGATTTTGATAGACTCCTGTCTCACTTTTAGGTCTTTCAACCATTTGGAGTCTATTTTTGTGTGTGGTGTAAGGAAATGGTCCAGTTTCATTCTTCTGCATGTGGCTGTCCAATTTTCCCAACACCATTTGTTGAAGAGACTGTCTTTTTCCATTGGACATTCTTTCCTGCTTTGTCAAAGATGAGTTGACCATAGAGTTGAGGGTCCATTTCTGGGCTCTCGATTCTGTTCCATTGATCTATGTGTCTGTTTTTGTGCCAGTACCATACTGTCTTGATGATGACAGCTTTGTAATAGAGCTGGAAGTCCGGAATTGTGATGCCGCCAGCTTTGCTTTTCTTTTTCAATATTCCTCTGGCTATTCGGGGTCTCTTCTGGTTCCATACAAATTTTAGGATTATTTGTTCCATTTCTTTGAGAAAAGTGGATGGTATTTTGATGGGGATTGCATTGAATGTGTAGATTGCTCTCGGTAGCATTGACACCTTCACAATGTTTGTTCTCCCAATCCATGAGCATGGAACGTTTTTCCATTTCTTTGTGTCTTCTTCAATTTCTTTCCTGAGTATTTTATAGTTTTCTGAGTACAGATCCTTTGCCTCTTTGGTTAAATTTATTCCTAGGTATCTTATGGTTTTGGGTGCAGTTGTAAATGGGATCGACTCCTTGATTTGTCTCTCTTCTGTCTTGTTGTTGGTGTATAGGAATGCCACTGATTTCTGTGCTTTGATTTTATATCCTGCTATTTGACTGAATTCCTGTAGGAGTTCTAGCAGTTTTGGGGTGGAGTCTTTTGGGTTTTCCACATACAGTATCATATCATCTGCAAAGAGTGAGAGTTTGACTTCCTCTTTGCCGATTTGGATGCCTTTGATTTCTTTTTGTTGTCTAATTGCTGTGGCTAGGACTTCTAATACTATGTTGACTAGCAGTGGTGATAGTGGACATCCCTGCCGCGTTCCTGACCTTAGGGGAAAAGCTCTCAGCTTTTCCCCATTGAGAATGATATTCGCTGTCGGTTTTTCATAGATGGCTTTTATGATATTGAGGTATGTACCCTCTATCCCTATACTCTGAAGAGTTTTGATCAAGAAAGGATGCTGTACTGGGCGCCTGGGTGGCTCAGTTGGTTAAGCGACTGCCTTCGGCTCGGGTCATGATCCCGGAGTCCTGGGATCGAGTCCCACATCAGGCTCCCTGCTCAGCAGGGAGCCTGCTTCTCCCTCTGACCCTCCCCCCTCTCATGTACTCTCTCTCTCTCTCATTCTCGCTCTCTCAAATAAATAAATAAATCTTAAAAAAAAAAAAGATAGGATGCTGTACTTTGTCAAATGCTTTTTCTGCATCTATTGAGAGGATCATATGATTCTTGTTCTTTCTTTTGTTAATGTATTGTATCACGTTGATTGATTTGCGGATGTTGAACCAGCCTTGCAGCCCAGGGATAAATCCCACTTGGTCGTGGTGAATAATCCTTTTAATGTCTGTTGGATCCTATTGGCTAGTATTTTGGTGAGAATTTTTGCATCCATGTTCATCAAGGATATTGGTCTGTAATTCTCCTTTTTTTTTAAAGATTTTATTTATTTATTTGACAGAGAGAGACACAGCGAGAGAGGGAACACTAGCAGAAGGAGTGGGAGAGGGAGAAGCAGGCTTCCCGTGGAGCAGGGAGCCCGATGCGGGGCTCGATCCCAGGACCCTGCGATCATGACCTGAGCCGAAGGCAGACGCTTAACGACTGAGCCACCCAGGTGCCCCTGTAATTCTCCTTTTTGATGGGGTCTTTGTCTGGTTTGGGGATCAAGGTAACTCATAAAATGAGTTTGGAAGTTTTCCTTCCATTTCTATTTTTTGGAACAGTTTCAGGAGAATAGGTATTAATTCTTCTTTAAATGGCTGATAGAATTCCCCTGGGAAGCCATCTGGCCCTGGGCTTTTGTTTTTGGGAGATTTTTGATGACTGCTTCAATTTCCTTAGTGGTTATAGGTCTGTTCAGGTTTTCTATTTCTTCCTGGTTCAGTTTGGTAGTTGATACATCTCTAGGAATGCACCCATTTCTTCCAGGTTATCTAATTTGCTGGCATAGAGTTGCTCATAATATGTTCTTATAATTGTTTGTATTTCTTTGGTGTTGGTTGTGATCTCTCCTCTTTCATTCATGATTTTGTGGATTTGGGTCATTTCTCTTTTCTTTTGGATCAGTCTGGCCAGGGGTTTATCAATCTTGTGAATTCTTTCAAAGAACCAGCTCCTAGTTTCGTTGACCTGTTCTACTGTTCTTCTGGTTTCTATTTCATTGATTACTGCTCTGATCTTTATTATTTCTGTTCTCCTGCTGGGTTAGGCTTTATTTGCTGTTCTTTCTCTAGCTCCTTTAGGTGTAGGGTTAAGTTGTGTATTTGAGACCTTTCTTGTTTCTTGAGAAAGGCTTGTATTGCTATATACTTTCCTCTCAGGACTGCCTTTGCTGTATCCCAAAGATTTTGAACAGTTGTGTTTTCATTTTCATTGGTTTCCATGAATTTTTTAATTCTTCTTTAAATTCCTGATTGACCCATTCATTGTTTAGTAGGATGCTCTTTAACCTCCATGTATTTGAGTTCTTTCGGACTTTCCTCTTGTGATTGAGTTCTAGTTTCAAAGCATTGTGGTCTGAAAATATGCAAGGAATAATCCCAATCTTTTGGTACCGGTTGAGACCTGATTTGTGACCTAGGATGTGATCAATTCTGGAGAATGTTCCATGGGCACTAGAGAAGAATGTGTATTCCGTTGCTTTGGGATGGAATGTTCTGAATATGTCTGTGAAGTCCATTTGGTCCAGTGTGTCATTTAAAGTCTTTATTTCCTTGTTGATCTTTTGCTTAGATGATCTGTCCATTTCAGTCAGGGGGGTGTTAAAGTCCCCCACTATTATTGCATTGTTGTCAATGTGTTTCTTCGCTTTTGTTATTAATTGCCTTATATAATTGGCTGCTCCCATGTTCGGGGCATAGATATTTACAATTGTTAGATCTTCTTGTTGGATAGACCCTTTAAGTAGGATATAGTGTCCTTCCTCATCTCTTATTACAGTCTTTGGTTTAAAATCTAATTTGTCTGATATAAGGATTGCCACCCCAGCTTTCTTTTGGTGTCCATTAGCATGGTAAATGGTTTTCCACCCCCTCACTTTCAATCTGGGGGTGTCTTTGGGTCTAAAATGAGTCTCTTGCAGACAGCATATGGATGGGTCTTGTGTTTTAATCCAATCTGATAGCCTGTGTCTTTTGATTGGGGCATTTAGCCCGTTTACATTCAGGGTAACCATTGAAAGGTATGAATTTAGTGCCATTGTATTGCCTGTAAGGTTACTGTTACTGTATATTGTCTGTGTTCCTTTCTGATCTATGCTGCTTTTAGGCTCTCTCTTTGCTTAGAGGACCCCTTTCATATTTCTTGGAGGGCTGGTTTTGTGTTTGCAAATTCCTTTAGTTTTTGTTTGTCCTGGAAGATTTTACCTCTCCTTCTATTTTCAATGACAGCCTTGCTGGATATAGTATTCTTGGCTGCACATTTTTCTCGTTTAGTGCTCTAAAGATATCATGCCAGTCCTTTCTGGCCTGCCAGGTCTCTGTGGATAGGTCTGTTGCCAATCTAATATTTCTACCATTGTAGGTTACATATCTCTTCTCCCGAGCTGCTTTCAGGATTTTCTCTTTGTCTCTGAGACTCGTAAGTTTTACTATTAGATGTTGGGGTGTTGACCTATTTTTATTGATTTTGAGAGGGCTTTTCTGTGCCTCCTGGATTTTGATGCCTGTTTCCTTCCCCACATTAGGGAAGTTCTCTGCTATTATTTGCTCCAATATACCTTCTGCCCCTCTCTCTCTTTCTTCTTCTTCTGGGATCCCAATTATTCTAATGTTGTTTCATCTTATCGTATCGCTTATCTCTCAAATTCTGCCCTCGTGATCCTGTAGTTGTTTCTCCCTCTTTTTCTCAGCCTCTTTATTTTCCATCATTTGGTCTTCTATATCACTGATTCTCTCTTCTGCCTCATTTATCCTAGCAGTTAGTGCCCCCATTTTTGATTGCACCTCATTAACAGCCTTTTTCATTTCGACTTGGTTAGATTTTAGTTCTTTTATTTCTCCAGAAAGGGTTTCTCTAATAACTTCCATGCTTTTTTCAAGCCCAGCTAGTATCTTTAAAGTCATGATTCTGAACTCTAGGTCCGACATCGTACTAATGTCCGTATTGAGTAGGTCCCTGGTAGACGGTACTACCTCTTGTTCTTTTTGCTGAGGTGATTTTTTTCATCTTGTCATTTTGTCCAGAGAATAGATGAATGAGAGAACAAAATGCTAACAGGTTAACAACGTCCCCAGCAAATATACTCTATACAAATCAGAAAAGACCTGAAACCAGGGGAAAAGAAAGGGAAAGAAAGAAAAAAGAAAGAGAAAAGAAAGAAAAAAAAAACAAAAAGAAAAAGATAGAAACAAAAACAGAACAATACCAAAAAAAACAGAATATGATCAAATATGTTCAGGCTAGTGCATAGATCAGTGCCACACACTAGATTTTGGGCATATTTTGGTCTGTTAGAAAAAAGTGCCTCCTAAAATTTTAAAGGAAGAAAGACATATATATGTACAAAATAAGGGTTGATACAATGAAGGGATGGAAGATGACTGTAAAGATGAAAATTGTAAAAGATTTTATGAAAGGAATTGATAAGTTGTTTGAAAAAAGAAAGAAGATTTAAAAAAAAAGAAAAACAAAAGAAAAAGGGAGAGAATGTGATCAGGCAGGAGATTAGAACAAAGCCATACACTAGTGATTTAGGGTATATTTTTATCTGTTAGAAGAAACTGTATCTCAAAATTTTAAAGAGAGAACAACTTATATATACATGCCAAAAATAAGTGTAACTACTATGAAGGGATAAAATATGACTCTAAAAATGAAAAATAAAAAATGTTTTTTTTTAAAAAAAGGGATTGATAAGATGTTGGTTGAAAAAGGGAAAAAGAAAAATTAAAAAAACAGTTAAAAAAATTAACTTTGAAAAACTAATGAATCATGGTAAAAAAGCCCTGAATTCTATGTGCAGTATTCCCCTAGTGCTGGAGTTCTCCCGTTCTCCTTGATCGGTAAACTTGGTCTTGGCTTGCTGGCTGTTCGTGCTGATGTTCTGGGGGAGGGGCCTGTTGCCGTGGTTCCCAAATGTCTTTGCCGGAGGCGGAATTGCCCCGCCCTTGTCGGTCCGGGCTAAGCAAGCTGCTCGGGTTTGCTCTCAGGAACTTTTGTTCCCTGTAAGCTCTGGTACAGCTTTGGAGGACCAGCGTGAAAATGGTGGCCTCCCAATCTCCACTCGGAGGGGCTGGGAACTCGGGGCCCGCTCCTCAGTGCGCCCCCAGAGAAAAGCAGTCACTCCCGTCTCCCCGGTCTCCGGCCGCACTCCGTGCTCACCCGGCCTGTGACCGAGCGTTTCTATCTCTGGCACCTGACCCCGTGTGCAGTCTCCAAACCCAGCAGATCCCTGCGGTGCGCTCCCGCACCGCTCCTCCCCGGGAAGGAAGGGGAGTCTCCCCCGCTCTGCCGCTTGTTGGGTCCCTGCTGGAGGAGCAGTGCCCCGACTGGGCTGCGGATCACAGTTTATGGCCACCCCGAGCTGAGAGCCCGCGCCTCGGCTCCGTCTCCGCAGCCGGCTTCCCCGCTCTGATCCCTGCGAGCTCTGCTGCACTCAGGCACCCCCGGTCTTTCTGTGACCCCGAGGGCCCTGAGTTCACACTGTCCCGCGAGGGTTCCACCCCCAGCTTAGCCACTGCAGCGAGGTCCCTCCGCTGAGCCGGCTTCTAAAAGGTCCGATTTTGTGCTCTGCGGCTCTAGCACTTGCCAGAAGCGGCCGACAGAGGCCCCCTCCCCCCGCCGTCTATCCTCCCGAATATCGCCTCGGATTCACTTCTCCGCACATCCTACCTTCCAGTAAGTGGTCGCTTCTCTGTTCAGAGAGTTGTTGCTACTCTCTTCTTCAATCTCCTGTTGAGTTTGTAGGTGTTGAGAATGGTTTGATCCCTATTCAGCTGAATTCCTGAGACCAGACGAAATCCAGGTCTCCTACTCCTCCCGGCGATGGAATGATATTTTGTAAAGTACTAAGAAGAAAAAAATAAAAGGATCTGACAATTTAACAATGCTGGGCTCAGTATACTCAACTCAGATGATTGGGTAGATAGATTGTGGTAGATTTTATGACAAATGAGCCTTCCCTCAACCCTGTTGAAATTAGGCGAGGCCATGTGAATGAATGTCTTAGCCAAAGAAATGTGGTAAAAGTGACATGTGACACTTTAGAACAGAAACTATAAGAATACCATTTTTTTTTTCTTTCTTGAGCCAGGAAATATTCTAGATAGGAGGAGATCCATTGGCCTGGGATCTGGAATAATGATAACAGGAAGGAGAGCCACCCCTGACCCACAAATAACATGAGATGTAACTGTTGCCATAAGCCATTGGGATTTTGGAATAGTTCACACAGCCTAACCTTGACCTTCCTAACTGATACAGGCAGCATGATTAACTTGGGGAAACAAGCAGATTCACAGCATGAGACTGTAAAACAGAATACTCACGTATCTTACAAAGCCTTGAAATAACACAGTACCAACTATGCACATATTTCTAGTGTAGAAGAGGGGATTGATACCTAAAGAAACTGAAGCAGATAGTAAAGAGCGCTCTTCTAGTCTAAATTAAGTGAATGAATGAATGAGTGAATGAATGAATGAATGAATGAAAAAAAAGAAAGAGATCCAAGACAAGTTTAAGAGGATGGAAGCACCATGTGAAGCTTCAGAGAAATTAAAACACATTATGAAACTTGAAAATAGTGAAGGACAACAAAAAGTTTGGTTAGCAAGAAAAAAAGCAAGGAAATGATAGTTGTTGTGCTTGGAGGTGATGGTATGATAGTTAAGGCATGCATAGGAGAAAGCAGTTGTTAAAAGAACAGACTTATGTGGAGGAGAAAGGAGGCTGGAGATAGGTAAAGAGGGTATAAGGGTTCATACATAAGCTGTGCAAAATGAGCGCAAGTCCGTGGCTCAGAAACATGCCATCCCAGGGCTCTCAAAGATTACATTACAGGGATTGCTGAATGGCTGCTGATCATCTTTGATTACATTTTCTCTTCCTTGCTGGTGTATAGAAATATGATCAATTGTTTTGTGTGTCGATCCCATGACATTGCTAAACTCTTGTTTTTAAAAAAATTTTATTTATTTATTCATTCATTTGAGAGAGAGAGAGCAAGCCTGGGGAGGGAGAGAGACAAGACCCTGCACTGAGCGTGAGGTTTGATCACAGGACCCCAAGATCAAGACCTGGGCTGAAATCAAGACTCGGATGCTTAACCAACTGAGCTACCCAGGCGCCCCAAAACTCTTGTTAAGTCAAGTATGTTAAAATGCTTTTGAGTTTTGGATCCAAGCCACACGTCAGAAAAAGTGACATTCTTGTTGCTTCTTTGCAATTCATATATATATATATAAATCATATGTACTATGTGTATATATTTCATATATTTTTATTTATATACATTTCCATATATCATTTTTATATTTAACATTTTGTACTGAGTAGGACATTCATTTCTCATCTTCATTTCTAAATTTTAACCTCTAAGCACATTGTCTGCTGTATTTTTTTGTTTTGGTAGATACAATTTATGAGATTCTGGATGTTTCTCCTATTTTCTGTTTGCTAAGACTCTGTTTTTAGTCACAAATAGGCCTCAGAATATTAGATTTGCTTTTCTTGTATCTCTTGTGATGTTATTTTTTCTTGTTTCAACCTGTAAAAATTAATAGGTATTCAAATTTTAATAAATTTTAACATTCTTTGTATAAATCCAATTGGGCCACGATGTGGTGACTGTTTTTAAAACTTATTAGGTTTGATTTATTTAGGATTTTTCATCTATATTCAAAGGTGAAATTAGCCTGTAATTTTCTTTACTCTGTGATTTTTTTTTTTTTTTTGGCATCAGGGTAGGATTAACTTCATAAAATGAATTAACATGGATTTATTTTTAAATATTTTTCTTCCTTGGAACAGTTTGTATAAAACTTGAATTTTATCTTTCCTTGACTGAAGCAACATAATGATTATCCAGACCTTCAGTATTTTTATTTTTATTCTTTGGTGTAGGTAGGCTTTTACCTTTTTAAATCAACATATTCAATGATTATGGTTTTATTCCTTTTTAATTTATTTTGTAAATAGACTATTAATTAGAGCAGTTTCAGGTTCACAGAAAAAATGAGCAGAAGGTACAGAGATTTCCCATATGCTCCCTGCCCCCACATATGCACAGTCTCCCTCACTATCACAATTCCAGACCAAATAGCTACTTTTGTTGCAATCAGTGAACCTACACTGACGCGTCATTATTGCCCAAAGTCCATAGCTTACGTTAAGGTTCATTCCTGGTGTTGTACATTCCGTGGCTTTCAACAAATGTATAATATGTATCTGCCTTTAGAGTATCATATAAACAAGTTTTATTGCCTTAAGATTTTTCAGATCATAGTGTATACTTTGGCCCAAAACTCGTATGGTTCAAATTATCAGAGTCTATTTTATCTCACTTAGATTCCATGATGAGACAGAAGAATTTCTTTTCGTCTCTTTTTGTTAAGAGGAGAATTTTTCTCCAGTCAAACTTTGGAGTAATGGCAGAGCCTTCTGAAGATTTAACTTTATTCAAGCTGGGATCAAGGAATAGTTTCAGGTTACCAGTATTTGTGTGAGCCCAAATTTACCACCAACATACTATTAAGATCCAAGTCTCCTGACTGCTGAGATTAACAGATACGAAAAAGTCAAAGTTTTGCAGCCTGCTAACCATTTTCGGTTTTAACATCCTGACTCCTATAAGTTCAACTTTGCATGTATAAGGATGTTTATGTTTATTCCCCCCAGAAATTCTAGTTTTGTTGTCTGTTTGTCATGGGGAAATATCTAATCTGTCATCCTGGAAATAGAATGCTTCTGGAGCCTTAAAAACTTTAAAGATCAGAACAAAATGTAATATTGGGGATGCTTGATTTATAAAATTATAAAAGAAAAAAAAATGCAGGTTTGTAATAAATTAGCCTAGCCTGTGTCAGATCTACAGAGTATTGTAAGCTATTAAGAGATTGGTAGGAAATATGTAAGCAAAAATCACTGGGGTTTAGAATTGGATTATCAAGTATTAGCTATAAAATGAATATCATTTTTGGACAAGTTCACTCATGTGATAGGCCACCAGACAAGAAGCATCATGTATACAATATTAGGCAACGAAGGGTATTCAATAAATTGAAGTGAACGGAGAAATGAGGGCAGTAGGATTGATATAACACGTCTTGATTGGAGGGAGACTTTTTTTTTTAATGTTTTATTTATTTATTCATGAAAGTCAGAGAGAGAGAGAGAGAGAGGGAGGCAGAGGCAGAGGGAGAAGCAGGCTCCCCGCCTAGTAGGGAGCCCGATGCGGGACTCGATCCCAGGACCCTGGGATCCTGACCTGAACTGAAGGCAGACGCTTCACCGTCTGAGCCACCCAGGCGCCCCTTAGGGAGACGTTTGAGGTCTCATGCAATCATACCAGAGGAGCTCCATATGTTGGTCCCCTGTGTCCCTTCCGTAATCAGCATTTTGATAGCTCATGACTGCAAGCACCTGCCACGTTCTGCCTGAGGACTTTCCTGTCTCCAGCAGTGTGCTTGGTCTCCAGACAGGCCAGGGAGTTAGCACTCAGTCACCAGAAGGCCAGAGTTGGTGGCCCTTTGCCCTTGTTTATTCATCCCTCTGCCGAGCCCCTTCTATTGGCTTCCTTCCTTCTCTGTCTCACTCATCACTCTCCTCCACCAGCACTTTCTGAGGAAAACCTCCCAGAATAAGCCATCCTTCCGCAAATCCTAGTGTTAGGGTCTGCTTCTTGGAGGAACCCAAGCTGAACCGTGGATGATTAATGGACTAGATTCTAAGATGACCAGTTTCATAACCAATTAACAATAAGGGAGGTTTCTAATGATACGCTGTGAAGGGATTTTTGCCTTATCTTCCTCAATTTCTATCAATACTTGAATCAAGATGTAGAAAGATTCTTAATGAATGTGGAGATGTCATAATGTCGGTGTGGGGTGAGCTGTAGTGAATATATTAGGTGACAGAATCAGGATCCACACAATTTTTAACAGGCTGAGAAATGGATAAAATCTAACAAAATTTTATATTTTAGAATAAGACCTTGTAATGGAATCTCCTCAAATGTATGATATTATTATGTGATAAGGCTTTGGAGGTATTGGTTAATAGTGAACTTAAAGTTAGTTAATATGGTATGTAGCTGCTGAAAAAGCAGATGTGATTTAGGGTTAGATTAATGAAGTAATACCTAGACCAAAGGAGGTGAAATGATGTTGAACTTTGTAATAAACAGACAATACTGTTCTGAACATCTTGGTTTCAGTAGGAAAGAAATAATTTCTTGAATACTAGAGTCTAAAAGACTTGGAAATATCTTATGGAAAAAGATACAATGAATAGGGTTAACATCAAGAAAAGAAGAATGAGAGAACATGATAACTGTCTTCCACTGTTTAAAAATCTGACCTGTGGGAGAGGAATTAGGCATGCCTAAATAAACTTCAGAGTCATTCAGGTCTGCCTACCCAGTGTCTAATCCAATGCCTTGCATATAGAAGGAGCTCAATAAATGTTTGTTGAATGAATGAGAAATTAATGACACTGCATGTTCACCTCATTTAACTGCAGTGGAGTGAGGATGCATACTTTTTCCTGTGTCTATCTTTTTGTTTCTCATATTTGATACCATTTTTGGATAGTGAAGTCAGGATGGATGAGCAGTTCTTTTGCACTGTTCTTTGCATAGTGAAGTCAGGATGGATGAGCAATTTTTTTTTTTTTTTTTTTTTTGCGCTATACAGTATCTTTTGAATAACTGTGATTCTATAACTCCATGAAAAGAAGTTGATGCCTCTTGGTAAAGACAGTCTCCATTTTCCTAATTTCTTTCGTACAGACTGTCCTTGAGTTCATTATCTGTTGCAGTAGCATATGTTTGGGTAATGTTTGCTTCTGTCTTTTGTCCTGGCCATTGTGTTTCCCTTCGGCATTCTGTTTGGGTTATGTCATGCTTCAGTACATTGAAATCTTCTTAATATATTAATCGAATTTATGATGTAAGGGAATAAGCCCACTGACTTCTGTTATTCCCCACCCCCAAGATTTCTCCTACATTCCCAATCACCTTATTCATTTTTAACGACGTATTTCAGGTTGCGAATCAGGTTGAATTGGACGATAAAAACTATATCGTGCCTTTCTTTGTTTATGCATTTTGGAGCCCTTCTCTTATCTAGTCCGGTGGGACAAATGGTTCCTTTGATTTTCTTTTTACAGAGGTGACCGCCTTAAATACATAGGCTCTTACTATGGGGTTGTGGGGAGCCTGGCATCCTGCTGAGCCTCCTTCACGTCCTGGTGTGATGGCCTTTGTTCTCAGATGCTCCTGGACACTCCCCACATTCACCTTAGTGGCGCGGCTGCTGGGCTCCACAGCAGTCTGTCCCGCTGTGCCAGACCCTGTGCCCACTGTCCTGTAAAGTCCCTGGACTCGTCTGCACATCCTGCGTGACACAGTTTCATCCTCAGCACTGAATGCCGTGCCTAGTACATAACAGGCACTGACAGATTCTGTGGTGTTTGCTCGGGGTAATACTTTTCCAAGGTAAGTGCTTGTTGAGAAGAATACTTTTCCAAAATGTGTTTTTGGCTGTAGGAAGATGCCATTGTTCTGCTTCTCATCTTTCCCGTTTTGTTTTCTCTCTCGGCGTAGTTGAACCTAAATAGTTGTAGCTAGCTGTCAATAATCAGGCCACGTTTGCACAGGGTTTTGCGCTTCTTTGTGTTCGTGAGGGGTGGATCCGTTCACAATATCACACAAGTAGATTCTGGGAGACACTGGCTTGGAAGGTGCCCTCATTTTGGTTTGGTTTGTTTTCAGAGGTGTAACCTTGCACGAGTCAGCTGGCTTCTACCGGCGTCAGTCTCCTCACCTGCTAAAAAAAAGAAGAAAAAAAAAAAAAGAAAAAAAGAAAAAGAAAAAAGAAAGAAAAAAAGGGAGTCCTGGAAAATCCCTAAGGCGTGTTCAAGAGAAAACATTCTTTAATTCTCTGATGGGGAAAGTTTTCGAAGCTCTGTGGTTCCTTGCCCTCCCCTCCCCAACCCCATGCGAAGGCACCCTGATCATTTTTCCTTTTCTTTGGGTCTGATTGTCTCTTCTTGTTTATAGCTGCCACTAATTTGCTCGTTTGCTTGCTGGAAAATAGCTAATTAAAACCCACTTCAGCTAACAAGCTGACTGGGACCATGCAAATGTCACTCTTTGCTGTCTGCTATTTCCGTTTATACTTTACATTATTAGTGTTGTTTTTCCTCCCTCTGTTATAATGAATGTGCGGATAGATTTAGCACCCTCTTCACAGGTGTGTGCGGGTTCCTGTGCCACCATCCCAGGAAAGCTGGTTTTCGGCACTTCAGCACTTTGAGTGTTATTACCCCTGACAGTTAATGGTTTCAGACTGCATTGCTTGTTAGCGCTAGATTTTTTTTGAACAGCTTCATCTATCTTTTTGTTTTTACAGTGACTGGCCACATTAAGTATATGTGTCTGAGCTATTAGTCCCGTCTGTTCATTGCATGCATTTCATTTGGTGTAGGGTTCTTTTTTCTCTCTAAAATTAGTATGTATTGTCATCCATATACTTCAACACATCGACTTTTGTTATAATTATGCTGTCATCATTGTGCTTCCACACATTTGCTAATTTATTGTAGCTAAATTAGACCTAATATTAGCAATTTTGCAGCTGTTCCTTTAGAATATACATGGCCATATATTTGCACGTTATTTAGTAATTATATTCCACAGCAAAAAAAAAAAAAAAAAAAATGGACCATGTCTTCAAAGGGGGAGAGCGAAGATGGAAAAAAAGGGGAGATTAAATAAAAACAAACTCACCTGAGAGTGGAAAACAGAGCAAGAAAATGAACAGAAAAATGTATTACAGGAACGATTTAAGGGGGATATCCAGAGTAAAGACACAGCAGTGAATGCTTATGTAGGGTTGTACAATTCCAAGACCCTGTGTGTTAGGTCTGAGACTTGCAAAGAAGCTAGCATTCTCTGGGAAGGGGTTTTCTCTGCTACATCCTTCTATTACTATGAATATGCTCCCTTCTGGAACAGCTGAGTGAAGAGTACCACAAGGAAATGACGGTAGGGTTTCTGCGTGGATTGTGAAAAGAAGGAGAAGTGCACAGATGATGTGATGATGTGTACTTAGGTGCAAGAATTATGTGATTGGTTTAAAAACATGCCTACTGAGTGGGAGACGGTGAGGATGCACACATGAGTGAGAGGGGTTTGGATCTTTACTTTGTTTAGAATAATAAATAGCTTTAAATGCAGGTTCCTGCTTTCTTTATATCTGGAGATAATATTTGAAGGAATATGAAAAAAAGTGCCTGCAGGGAGTGTGTGTGTGTGTGTGTGTGTGTGTGTGTGCACGCACGTGTGTGTATGTGGTTTGCAATTTAATTAGGCTTTGAGAATTTAACTTGATACAGACATCTAAAATTATACAGCACCAGTTTGGGTATAATATATGACACAAAATAAATGATCAACAAGACAGATTCTCCTAGGACACAAAGCGCCTGATGTGAATAGTTGGGTATTTTGTAAAGCCACTTGGGTACTGTTTAATATATTGAGTTAGTAATCCACTTAATGGGACCCTTGTGGTCTAGAAGAGTTCATGAATTGTCCCAGGGTGCACAGATCTATTCTTAGGAATTAACTTACTAACAGAATCTATCTCAATAAGTACTGGTTGTTATGAATACTACTCTGTGTTTTAATGGATACCAAACATTATGTACAATGATTTAAAACAAAATAAAACAAGACTTAAAATGGCATTGATGTCTTGATCTTGAGAATGTATCATCTAGGCGGGCCTGTTCCCTGGGGCTGATATGCTACCTCATATATCAGAGATTTGGGCAGAATATTGCTCTTAGATATCCATATTTTCATTCCCATCAGGTCATAAGTGACAGATTTTCCTTGCTGACCGTGACCCACTCTGATTGCCCTCTTCTGCTTCTTCCTCAGTAGAGCTGAATATCTCATTTCTTTTCTCCTTTACAATTGATCAAAGCCTGCTCTTCAGCTCTTAGAAAGCAAAGCAAATAGAAATGGCTAAAACAGGGAGCCTGGGTGGATCAGTTGGTTAAGTGACTGCCTTTGGCTCAGGTCATGATCCTGGAGTCCCGGGATTGAGTCCCACATCAGGCTCCCTGCTCAGCGGGGAGTCTGCTTCGCCCTCTGACCCTCCCCCCTCACATGCTCTCTCTCTCTCTCTCTCTCATTCTCTCTCTCAAATAAATAAATAAAATCTTAAAAAAAAAAAGAAATGGCTAAAACATTTTGCTGTTTTAGCCAAAACACTAGGGTTTTATATTTTTATAAGGAGCACTCCATTAAGCTTAAAAACATGATGTTCCTGGAGTGGAATTTGAGGGAGAGTAAATAGGTGGAAGAGCAAAAAATTTTAGGGTTTTGGAACTCATGAAACCAAAGCATGTAGAGTTATGGATGCATGAACCTGGTTTTTTTCCTTTGAAAGGATAATGATCTTACAGGAACTTGCAAGGCTATCGATTATCCTAACCCCAGCCTCACTGACAATGGGACAATCTTAGGACTTAAGGCAATGCTGATTTAATAAGTAAGGGTTGATATTCAAAGAGAAAGCAAACATCCAAAAGTGCCAATAGCAAATAAAATAACAACAACAAAAAACAACCCACAAGATTCTCTCTATCCCTTGGTGTTGTCCCTCTCAGCTTTGAATTGAAGCCCTGCCGTGATTGAATTGAAACACCACTGTGATATGTCCTTTGCATGCATCACTTTTTAGTACAGAGATCAAGTGGAATGGAAATGACAGGAGGAGAGGGCCATTCTTTTGAAAATCCTTTATGGACTCCAGGCCCTTATCTACAGGAATTTACTGCCTTAACCTAGCTTTGCCTCTTGGGACAGCTGATGTCAAGGACTGACTCTACCACCTGTATCAAGAATGTAAAATGGATTAAACTGTAGTCTCCCCATTCCCCCAAGACAGTCCACCTCCTTAGGTTCATAGGAATAGGAGAGTGTTCCCACTTGACTTTCTCTATCCTAATCTTTATGGCTCCAAGGCAAGCTACTCATTCAGATCCCAGGACAAGAGAAAGTGGTTGATCAAAGCAGACAGTAGACTTTGAGATTGGCTAAATCTGAAAAATTTGGAGGCTACTTCCTGGGACTGAGCCTACTCTCTTGATCAATCAGATGTACAGACAATAGGGGAAAAAAGTCATCCATCTGAATTCCATTTAAACCCATTTCTATTTAACTTCTTGACTGTTCTTCTTCCTTGTCCCAAGTTGTGTGGCATGTTGTGTTGTGGGGGTGGCCAGAGACATTTTCACTCATTTCTTTCAAAAGATAGGCTTTAGTTTTTGACTTAGGTTCTTACGATGTCAACTTTGCTAATTTTATGCACTGGGTGTTACCATTTTTGCCTTTATATTTATTGGTAGTTAATTATTGGGCTTAAATCCTATGTAACTATATGGGTAGGATTAATCCATCTACTATTTATTAAGCAACTACTACGTGCCTGGCATGGGTATCTTAAAAGCAATTATGAGATATCTAAAGACTCTTTTGACAGAAAATCAGTGTTTGAAATACTCAATATTTTATGAGCTTCATTCACAATCTTTGTTTTTCTGCCTTTACATCGTTACACTCATCAGTAAGTTTAATCATTACAACCTCTGTTTCTGAATAGGGAGTGGAAGTGGAGAATGGGTCAGTATACTCTACCCCACGGGGATTCAAGATCTCTTTGCCCCAAGAGAATGCAGGGATAGCTTAAAGTTTTTGTCATCACTCCTAACCTCCACCTTTTCAACATCATGCCAGAGATTCTGATTTATCTCTCTGTGTTATATAGCAGGTATGTCTTTTTCTTTCATTTTGAAACTTAAGGCACTCTAAAATGACTACAAATTCATATGTGATATGTATTATATCAGTAGGGATTAGCAAGTTTGATATTTTAAAAACAAGTGAATAAATAAAACAGAAGCCAGCAACATTTTACCGTGCACGTTTGCTAGAATGGGAAAGCAGTGTCCTGCTTGAATGCGTCATCCATGGATGCATTTTAAACTAGGGTGGAGAGTAAGAAACAAAACCTATTGGAGTTCTGGTGAGCTGCTACATTAGGGACTCTGTGAAGCCATGGCTGCTTAGTGTCTGGGGAGAAGCATCAAAATGTTAGGAAAACATTTTTTTGAAAGCTTATATGGTCTAGTGGTACAGGCCTCACATTTTTACTATAAGTTGCCACTGTCTTTAGCAGGGTATTTTGGGGAGATCTAGCTCTTGAATTTCAACATTTACTCTTTTGGGCCTATTGTCTCAAGAGTTCTCACTGTGTGTGTGTGTGTGTGTGTGTGTGTGTGTGTGTGTGTGTGTGTGTGTTACATGTCCAAAATGGTGCATATACACATGTAAAGTAGCTAAAAATTAATTAAGAATTTCCTCACAGAGGTCAGTGTGGAGAAGTTAAAAATGCAAGCTTATGTAACCCTCAGAAACTTAGAACTAGAGAAAGGCTAAAAGATAAACCACCAAGGAAACTGTGATCCTCAGATTTCTGGATGTTTTCCAAATGTCTCAGGTTATAAGATAAAATAACTGTGCCCTCATTCACCTTAAGATGCTACTATAGACGGTGCTTCTCAAATTTTTCTCCCAAAGTAATCAATGACAGAGAAAAGAATTGGTGTGGTGGTGGTGTTGGAGGTGGTGGTGATGAAGGCGGTGTTGGTGGTGGGGGTGGTGGTGATAGTGGTGGTGGTGGCGTTGGTGGTGGGGGTGGTGTGGTGGCGGTGGTCAGGAGTGGTGTTGGTGGGGGTGATGGTGGTGGTGGGGTTGGTGGTGGTATTGGTGGTGGGGTTGGTAGGGGTGAGGGTGGTGTTGGTCGTGATGGTGGTGGTTATAGTCAGATACCAGCTACTGTAGAAAAGAAAAAAAATATTTTTGGAGTCTAATATTTTATTTTAATTAATGTGAATTTTGCATTCTGTTTAACAATGTATTCGTGGTTGTTCAAATTTTAAATCTTTTCACCAAAAATATTTGGAGATAGGAAGAAGCCCCATATTTCGATGTTTTAATGATCAGGGATGACCTATCTTAAAAAAGAGCTGTGTAGCCATACTTGTATCCCATTTTGGGGAGAACCACCTTAATTTATCCTTGGCTTCTGAAAGAAAGTTATGCAGAAAAGGAAAGAAAGAAGAAAGGAATTTTATTAAAGATCACTGTTGTGATTATCTCGGAAAGAGAGAAAATGAGAGCTTTTAAACTAAGCCTCAGAATGTACTCCGAGAGAGACAGTTTTTGACTGGTCTGCAAGATTTGATTGTAAGAGTGTATTTTTTTCTATTTCAGACCTTGCTATTGCCCAGCAAATTACATGGCCTCCCTCTTCTCCTAGCAGCTCTTAGAAGTAAAGAAGCTATGGGCAACTTAAGTCCACTCTTTTGGCATAGCAGTTTCGGGAGGATGAACCAGTGAAGGGTAGACCCCGTTTTTTGATAGAAAAGAGCCAGACGAGGGAACCTGTGAAATCTGAGCCACAGCTATGTGGCCTGTCTAATGCTCCAGCACCTCCTTCGTGTTCAGATGGTGCCCTTACAATGAACTCACACCCTTCTGCAATTTCTGGACCGGAGCTTTGGTAGCGACTCATCTGCAGAGGCCACCTGGACCATGACTTCCTGTTGTCGTGGAGCCCTGGCATGGGATTGGGAGGACGGCGATAGTTGGTGTCAGATTCTTCTTTGTCCATGTGTTCAACAGTTTTGTCTCTTTTTCCTTTAGAGAAATGTCTGTTGCCTAAGAAGGCGTAGTTTCATTGGTTCATATGCAAGGGTTGAGATGGTTAACTCTTTTGAGGTGGTTAACTATTTTGTATTCTAAATAGCCCGAGACCAACTGAAACAAACAAATAAAATCTAACATTTATTGGATCTCATGTGTCTGGCTCTTTGCTATCCACTTTCAGAGGGCCACACAAAGTAATACTAAGTGGATCTTTTTTGAGGTATGGCCTTCTGCAGAACATATGATGAACTGAAGCCAATTTACTAATCGGGCTGACCATGTTCATTTACTCAAGAATATCAGAAACTTGGCAATTTTTGATAAATACATTCTTCAGGGGCTAAATTCAATGTTACAGTTGAGTCACAGTTGACTGGCTACTTTTAGTATCGTTTTGCAGGTTGAAAACCATTGTGAGTATGTTTTCTTAACCTGATTTTTAGAGATAATACACCTTTCCTTAGAGCACTAGTTATAAAGACTAATTCTAAAGAATAAGTACTCTGGAAGCAAAGGTAGGTGATATCACAGTCAAAATATCTCTTTAAAAAGGAAAAGGAGTGAAAGCACATTTTCATTATTGATAGCAGGCGATGACCTTATGTATGCATGCGTTCACCTGCAGCTTCAGGGGAAGAGGTTTTTAACTTTCTGTGAGCTTCCCATTTCAACGCTTCTTTTTTCTTTGCCTACGGGCTTTATCCAGAACCCAAAAAGCCTGTCTGAAGCCTATGGGGGTAAGAATTGTTGGACAAAGCCTCCAGATTCTCCACCTTTACCTGGGATGATCCTAAAGTATGTTTCACACGGTTCTTGGAGGATCAGTAATTCACTCATGATGCTCACTTTATTGGCTTTCCTTTGCTCTCTTACTTGGTCCGCTTTCTCACTTGTGATAATTCCCATCACTTATAAAACAAACTACCTGCATCAAAGTATTTGTCTCTGCATCTATGCTTCATGTAAGCCCAGGCTAGTATTCTACTTCCTTTTCAGGATTTAAAAATAAAACTACCTTTATAAGTAAATCTCTTTCTATTATGGCTTAGAATTTTTTTTCTCATGTTGACTACATCAGATTTTGTTATCAAGATAATACTGGTTTCATATAGTAATTTGGTTGGGTAGTACAGAAGTTAGCTCTTCTATCAGGTGTTAAAATATTGGCCTATCAAATCGTTTGTCCCTGCTGTTGTTTTGGTGGGGAGGACATAGGGTGGAGATTTTGATTGCTGATTCAATTTATTTAAAGGCTATGTTTTGGGGCACCTGGGTGGCTCAGTTGGTTAGTGGTTAAGTGTCTGCCTTGGCTCAGGTCATGTTCCCAAGGTCCTGGGATCGATTCCTGCATTGGGCTCCCTGCTCAGTGGGGAGTCGCTTCTTCCTCTCCCTCTGCCACCTGCCCCATGTTCTCTCATGCTCTGTCTCTCAAAGAAAGAAATAAAATCTTTAAAAAAAATAAAGGCTACGTTTTATTTAGATTTTCCATTTCTTCTTGAGTTGCATTTTATAATCCATATTTTTTCTAGGAAATTATCTACTTCATCTAAATTTTCCCACTTATTTGTATGAGATAATTTATATTTTCTAAAATATCTGTGGTTTGAGTAATTATGTTCTTAATATCCTCACTGGTGCTTTATTATTTCTCCTCTCTTTTCCTTGTCAGTCTAGACCAATCTTGGAAGGAGTCTGGATGCTAATTAAGACAGAGAAATGGTAATTATTGAAAAGGATGGGTGGGAGAGTTAGGATTAATTGTAGGCTTTTTGTTGTCATTAAGGTGAGAGAAAGCAGTGATTTTATATGCTGGTGGGAATTATCCAGTAGTGAACAAAAAAATAACATAAGATGAAGATGGAGAACTGCTGAAGTTTTGGCATCTGTGAGTAGGTAAGAGTGCACCAGAGGCTGGATCGGTTTTAGAGAGGAACACAGTAACAAGCAGGAGGTTGGGGTGTGTGCTGCAGATTTAATAGGTTGGTAGATGTACTGGTGTAAGATAGTTCAAGTTCTTGTGATTGCTTTATCTGAGGTACATTTGGTCATCTGCTGAGAGTAAAGATAAGGGAAGAGGTGTCGGAAGTATGAAAAAGAGAAGGAAGGGGGCAGTTAGTTAGGAAAACCGGAGATGGTGGTCTAGGGAAATGTGGGAATTCTGGCTGCCTTATGGACCCACTCAAGGTGCATGAGACCTGACATCATGGCTGTGGGGTTTACTTCAGTCAAGTGAGGTACATAATAGAAGGATGGTTGGATTTAATCAGCATTGTAGTTTGCCAAGTTAATAGCTTAAAACGAGAGAGTGTGAAACTAATAATATACTATATGTTACTTAACTGATTTTAATTTAAAAGATGAAAAAAATAAAACGAGAGAGCAGTGAAGGTATTGAGCGGGTACGCAACAAAGTTACTTTGTAATGGTTGACCAAGGAATTTAACGCAGGTAAGGAGGGAAGAGAGGAAACTGGTAGAATCGATGGATGGAATGTCCCAATGTGGTTTAAAAAAATTGTTGGAACTGGGTATGTTATGGAAAAGTTAGGAGCCTGTAGTTAGATAGTGGTGTGCTAGAATAAAGACCTAAGGAGTATTTGCAATTCCTGCTAAGGCCAAGATGAGGGTACAGTGGTAATGTGTGGCTGAGACAGGGTGGAGGACAGGATTCCTGGTGTGGAGGAAGGTAAAGAATGCAGAGGCCAGACTACCAACATGGTCATGAGTGGGAGAGAATTTGCAGAGGAATGAGCTGGGAGCCAGAGGAATGATGGGAATGAGCTGGGAGTCAACAAGGCAAAGGAGTGGATGGTGTAGTCCTGGTGATGTAAGATTCAAAACGAGAGTTTGGGCGACAGAGTAGACCTGGGAGGGGTGATGAGGCAAGGCTAAGTCAAATGGTTCAGTAGGTGTAAGAGACAATATGGCACCCTTGAGAGGCCCCCAAGTGATGAAGTATCTCCAGGAAGCCGCCTTCTGACCTGATGTGAATAGACTATAAGACAGAGTCTCTGTTTCCTTCTGTGCAAGGATATATGTACATTATCTCTTAATTCAAGGGAAGTTTCAGATAAGATAATATGTTTGTTTTGCTGTTCAAATTTCAGGTTAGTGACTAAAAACATGAATTCTGCATTGTGTTTGCCACCCAGCTGTCCTGCTTACTAGCTGTGGAAACTTGGGCAATTTACTGAAACCCACTGTGCCTCAGTTTCTTTGTCAGAAAAGTGGATTCAATCATGGGACGTGTCCTTTATGGGCTTGCCATAGGGAATAAAATGAGTTAATATGTGCAAAGCTTTCAGATCAGTGCCTGGCACAGAGCAACCAGTACATTAACAGGCACAGGGAAAATGCAAGGTGAGGCTGGAATATCCCGTGGACCCAGATAGTGTGGGGGCATGTAGAAGATTTGGAGAACATGTTGAAAAGACAAAGGGGCCAACTTGTAGCAGATCCCGATGGGGAAATCCAGGACCAGTTTGACCAATAAAATAAGTAAGATAGTAATGGATTATAACCCAAGGAACTAACTATCCATTCATCCATACTGATATAAATAAATAACTGAATAAACAGACAAATGGCAGACAGGGGTGTAGAATTCTAATTAATAAATGTATAGGAGGGGTGCCTGGGTAGCTGGGTCATTTGAGTGTCTGACTCTTGATTTCAGCTTGAGTCATGATCTCAGGGTCATGAAATGGAGCCCTGCTTCTACCCTATGCTCAGTGGGGAGTCTACTTGAGATCCTCTCTCCCTCTCCCCCTGCTAGTGTGCACGCACGTGTGCTCGCTCTCTCTCAAATAAATAAATCTTAAAAAATGTGTAAGAAATGACAGAAATAGAAAGTTAATGTTGCATTAATACTGATGGGGAAATGTTGGGGTCCAGGAGTGAACTGTCAAGAAAAAATTTTCGAGGTGTCTGGTGCAAAAGTTGGTTTTATTAAAGTATGGGACAGGACTGAGGGGCAGAAAGAGCTGCACTGGGGTTGTGAGGGGTGGCTGATTGTACTTTTTCAAGTGGGAAAGGGGTGAGGGATAGCATAAGTCTTTAAGGAATTTGGAAGCAAAGTTTCCAGGACCTTGAGGGTCATTTACTATACTATCTAGTAAAACCATAGTCATGAGACCCTTCAGATGGATATCAGCGGGCCATATGCTTGGAGGATGATTGCTAATATGTACCTTGGGGAGTAGAGATAGAGGAAGTTTCCAGAGGAATTTTGTTAAAGGAGACTTACAGGATCTTGGAGGTCAGGATAGTGTTAAGCTGATTGTCTTTTGCCCTTTAGTGAAGTATTAACATTGAGGCAGTTGAGTTCCTAGAGAAAGGTCACTCTGCCTGTCTCAAGGACTTGTCAATGGGCTGTACGTTGTAAGGGAATTTAATTTTTTCCTTTGCCTTTGTTCCCCACATCAAATACCATGATAAAAAAAAGTATTACAGGCAAGAATCATTGATGGATACTACAATTAGTGGAAAAAGTACAGTGAGAGGAAGATTTGAAAAATTTCTTAGTACTTACAACTCTTAACTACAAAGGGAAAAATGGTCATTTTTACAGTGGAAAATTGGCAGAGACCCCCAAGTGATGAAAGTTAACAGCACCAATAATGACCTGCTGACATGTACCTTCTGATACGGTACACTCAAAAGGGTACAGTACCCCAGCTGTGATATTCTTGACAAAACCACGTAGTCTCAACCTAATCATGGGGCAACATGATCAAACACTGATTGAGGGCTCTACAAAATATCTGGTCAGTATTCTTCAAAAGAATCAGGTCATAAAAAAGCAAAAACAAAGTCGTCACGGGCACCTGGGTGGCTCAGCTGGTTAAGTGTCTGCCTTCAGCTCAGGTCATGATCTCAGGGTCCTGGGATCAAGCCTGGCATTGGGCTCCCTGCTCAGCGGGGAGTCTGCTTTTCCCTCTCCCTCTGCCTTTCCCCCTGCTCATGCTCTCTCTCTCTCTCACTCCAGCCCCCTTGCAAAAATAAATAAAAAAATAAAATCTTAAAAAAAAAATAAAAAAACCCACATTAAAGTCTTCAAAAGTTGAAAAGCTGTCATAGACTAGAGAAGGAGGCATGATGATTAAAGGCAACATGGTACCCTGGATTGGATTTTGGACTGGAAAAGGGTCTTTTTGGGAAGAGTGGAGAAGAATTCTAATGAGGTCTATAGATTACTTAATAATATTGTGTCAATATTAATTTCCTGGTTTTAGTAATTATGCCGTGGTTATGTCAGATGCTAACATTAGGGGGAACTGAATGAAAGGTGCACAGAAACTCTACTATTTTTGCTACCTTTAAAAAAATCTGGTATTATTTCAATGTTAAAAGTTAATAAAAAAATCTATCTCTGCCATTGAAAGGTCTAGAAATAATGAACAACCTTGGCACCACAAGCCCATCAATGTAAATACTGTGACTTTTCAACACTATATTTACTAGGAAAAGTTACCAATGCTCCTTAATGAAATTGCTGATTTCAGGGCTCTGTCAGAAAATACATAAGATGAGCCCGGGACATCTCACAGCAGAAAGCAAGGGTATCAAAGACCAGCTGGGTTGGATCAGAAAGACTTCTGAGTCAACTTGAAAAATCTCCCAGCAGCCAAAGATGGGACACTTTGAACTTGAATAAGGATAATAACTGCAAAGGGTTTAGACATGAATTATATTTAAATCCATGAGTTTGTAATGATGCCAGGAGGGGAACCTAATTGGCTTTGGAGGAGCTAGGGAACTTAATCAAATTTTGAAAACCAAAATAAGTATTTTCCTGCCTTTCCTATACAGCTGAATCTCAGAAATCAAAAGCTGATAAGGGAAAGTTTCTTTTTGTAGAAGCATTTCAGCTTAATAGGGGAAGAGAAATGATAGGATCTGAGGATCTAATAAGAAATATGGATTTGGTTTTCCTGCCATTTCTGGCATAGAGCTCCTAAAACCCTTGGAATTTCCTAAGTGTTGAGAGAGATAATGCTGTCTTTTGTTATGTTAATGAGATGACTTTTGGAAAGCACCTAAGGACCAGTGCTAGTTGCGGAGGAGCCAACCATGTAATTAGAGGGTTGGAACTTTCAGTCCCTCCTCCCTGACCTCCCAGGAGGAGAGGGGAGAGGTTGGAGATTGGATCAATGGCCAATGGCCAATGATTTAATCAGTCCTGCCTGTGTAATGAAGCCTCCATGAAAACCCAAAAGGATGGGATTCAGAGAGCTTCCAGGTTGGTGAACACGTGGAAGTGCGGGGAGAGTGGGCGGCCAGAATAGAGCGTGGAAGCTCCGTGCCCCTTCCACGGGCCCTGCCCTATGCATCTCTTCTGTCTGGACATTCCTGTGTATCCTTTAGCATATCCTTTTATACTAAACTGGTAAATGTAAGTGAGCTGTTTTCCTGAGGTTCTGTGAGCCGCTCTAGCAAAATAATCAAACACAAAGAGGGGCTCGTGGGAACCTCTAATTTATAGCTAACTGGTCAGAAGTACAGGTGACAACCTGGACTTTGAGATTGACCTCCTGAGCTGGAGGGGTAGCCAGTGGGTAGAAGCAGTTAAAAACCTGGCCTTGTGACCATTGGCTAAAGTGGGTGGGGGAGGGGCAGCCTTGTGGGATTGAGCCCTTGACTATGGACTCTGCTGCAGCTTTCAAGTAGATAGTGTCAGAATTGAGTTGAATTGTAGGACACCCAGGTGGTCTACTGAGAATTGCTTGTTGGTGGGAATCCTCCCTCCACACACACACTGGAATTGGTGATCAGCCCTTAAATACCATAATGAATTATAATGCCTCTAAGCAGTGGTTACCAAGGGCTGCTAACATCACCAAAAGAGAGGCAACCAATCATTGTGTTTCTCAAAATGGCGGTACACAGCGCCACCTATGAAATAGTCTTGTTACAATTTTTAATCCTGAATCCAAGTTAAACACCTCTAGATCTGTCATTTTAAAGGAAAGAAAGATGTTTAAACAATACCAGGGGGATGCAAAATCAAAACTGTGAGACGTGTTATCACCACAAACAACTGAGTTCCTTCAACAAAAAATTGGAAAGGAAAAAACATTTAGGGGGAACCTCTGCATGAAAAAAGGCTTAAGAGGCATATCAACTTACTGTAATACGGGGGCCTCATTTGGATCCCAATTCAAACATATCATTAAAAAGAAAAACTATGAAAAAAAGAAAAACAACTGTGAGGGGAGGGAAAATGTGAATACTGATTATTTGATGATATTAAGGAGTTCTTATTCATTTTTAGATGTGATAATATGTGGCTAAGAAAAATAAAAACAATCCTATTCCTAACATTTAGCAATGCACACTGAAATATTTCAAGGTGGAATAATATATCGTCTGAGATTTACTTTAAAACAATTATAGGGGCACCTGGCTGGTTCAGTTGGTTGAGCATCCGACTCTTGATTTTGTTGGGTCAGGGTCTGAGGGTCATGAGATTGGCTAGAGTTGGGCTCTGTGCTCGGTGTGGAGTCCACTTCTTCCTCTCTCTCTGCCCCTCCCCCTGCTTGTGCGCGCGCGCTCTCTCTCCCAAATAAATAAATAAAATCTTAAAAAAAAGTAAAATAATTATAAAGGGGGTGTGGGTGGGCATATAGTTGAAAGAAGACAGGCCATCAACTGAGAATTGCTGAAGCCGTTGGTGTTTACAAGGAATTCATCATACTATTCTCTCTAGTTTTGTATATGTGTGAAACTTTCAAAATAAAAAAAATTAAATAATATCAATCAGATTTTTCTTGAGAGAGATCTGATGAACTCATGGCATGACAACAGCCTTATACTCCATATGCCGATAATTCCCTTGTTCTTCCCCAAATTCTGGCACGTAGCAAACAAGCCAGAAGCTGGGGGTGGAAAGTCCGATTTGCTCTGTACATTCAACAAAGTCACAAATTCGTTTTCAAATATTTTGCAATCAGGGAAAGCAAGATGTGTTTTTCTAGCACTTCACCCCGCAAACCACATTTTTTTCCCCAACTACTTTGTTTTCCACTGCACTCATCAAAATGTTTGAGTAAAATCCATTTGTTGAGAAAAATTTCTTAGTTTTTTTTTTTATTTGCCAAAACCTTCTCTTATTCTCCCCTATGAGTTAGAAGTGAAATTAGAAACTTCGAATATGAAAATTCTTTGACTTTGGATTTCTTAATAAGACTAGAGAAATAAGGTGGTTATGAGTCCAGCCTACCTTATTTTCTTAGTTGCAAGATAAAATGGCAGTTTTTCAAACATCAGAAAATGTATATGCTCTTTTCTATATACTTTAGAGAAAGTTCAATGGAGTCATTAGATCCATTAAATTCTGAGACCGTGAATTTTTAAGTATATATATATATTTTTTTTATCATGGTCAAATCTTCATCGTGGCTAAAATCCAAAGAGCACAGGTGAGCTTTTGATCAAAAGCAACATCCCCTTGTCTTAACCACCCCTCCATTATTTCTGCTCCTCAGGGCAAACCCTGGTTTCAGTTATCTTCTCAGACATAGGAGAGGGTCCTCTTAGGCATAATCTTGTATTATTTATCCCCCAAATGCTCATACATGTTTATTTTCCTTTTATTACATTTTGATGTGATCTGCTATAATAGATGGAGACTTAATCACTTTATACCACGCCAGTTTGTTTCCTCTTTCCTCCAAAGTTAGTTTTTCAGTATTTCTAGACTGGTAACCACTATAATTTCAAAGGACACCTGTTTCTATTTATTCTTCCATTAACTATAGTCAGTGCCTCTTGACTCCTTGCTTTGTATTCTGAGGTCTGTTAGTATATTTGCCTGTCTTTTCACCTTCTATCCTTCCTACTACCTCAAGATTTATCCATCTCTCACTTTTTTGGGATATAATCCAGCTTTTTACCATTCACATTTTGTACTGTGGGTCAAATAGAGAAATATCCACTCCATGTCATACTCCGATTTCTATTTCCCTATTCAGACTGACAGAGTTTTGAGCTTTAAGTATCTGTTTATCTCCATGTACCCCTCATGGCCACAATTCCTTACTTAGCTAGTTTAGATTCAAGAGCTGATCTTTATAACAACTCCCCTTCATAATTTCTCCTCCCTTCCCTTTTTATTCCTCACATGGCAAAGCGTCATTCCTGGTTATATCTACATCTTCGCCTGCTCTGTGTCTGAAGAAAATGAGCTACTAAGTTGACTGGACTTGCTTTACTTTCATGACCATGAAAACCAAAGATCTCCTTTCTGTTGCCTCGTGTTCATATTATATTCATACAGTTTATTCATACTTTTACCCCTCTAGCCACTATTTTATTTCTTGTCCTCGAGTCCTCCAACATCTCCTCCCCCATCCTCACTCTCAGGAGATGACCTGGTTTTCAGTCTCACTGAGGAACTACCAGCAGTGCTAAGAGAACTTCTGAAGGCTCTGACCCCCACATCTACCAGCTTGCCTTCGTCTGTCCTGGGACTATGAAGGAACTGCCTGTGCTGTTATCTAGAGCCAGCCTGTCCATTGGCACCCTAGTTACAACCAGCCTTATCTCGCTTCAGTACACGTGCCAACAATTAATTGTCACCTCTGTGTCCTTCATCATAGGTCTTGTCTTCTGGATCATTTCATCAGTGTGAATACATCCTGTAATCTCGTACAGAGATTGCAAACTCAAAAAACTCCCTTTTATAAAATTTGTCTTTCAAACTCCATTTATTTAAGGACAAAACTTCCGGAAATAGTTGTATATGAAGATAGAATAAAAACCATTGGATTTTGCACTTCCAAGGGGTGAATTATATGCTATTTGAATTATATGTCAATAAAGCTGTTACAAAAAAGTTATATATTCTGCTTTCTACTTTCTTTCCTCTCATCTTCTCTTGAGCCCACTCCAGTCTTTCAATCCTATCACACCACAAAATAGCTCTTCTGAGGATCATTACTGACCTCTAGTTGCTAAATGCAATGGTCTCTTGTTTGTTTTCTTATTTCACCCATATCCAATTTTAAACACAGCTATCATTCCTTCTTTGAAGCATTTAATTTTCCCACTTGTTTTCCAGAATACTTGATCCTCCTCTCTGCTCACTGACTGCTTCTGCTTATCTAACTCAATTCTGTAATGTGTAATGTTCTAAGGCTCAATATTTTCTAGCTATACAGACTTCCCAAGTGGTTTCATTCAGTTCATGTTTTTTTTTTTTAATTTTATCCATTTATTAGAGAGAGAGAGCATGCAGGAGAGAGCAGGAATGGGGCGGGGAGGGTAGAGGAAGAGGGAGAATCAGGGTCCCTGCTCAGCAGAGAGGGGCTCAATCCCGGGACCCATGAGATTATGACCTGAGCCAAAGGCAGTTGCTTAACAGACTGAGCCACCCAAGGTACCCCCAGTCTATATGCTCTTGGAATCCAAATTTATATATTCAACCTGATTTCTCCCCTGAAGTTTAAATTCATATATCCAACAATTAAATCCATTTGGATATCTAACAGCTAACTGACCAGTCAATATCTGTACTTGGATGTTTAATAACCATCTCAAATTTACATGTTCAAAATGAAATATTTTCCCTTGCCCAAACTTGCTCCTCCTTTTTGGTCAATGGCAACAGCAATCTTCCATTGTCTTTGGGCAAAAATCTTCAATCTCTCACTCATCTCTCTCACACTTCATAGGCAATCAACAAACAAATCCTGTCCACAAGCTGACTGTGTGTCCCTACTGCCGACAGTTTCCCAGACTATAATGGCCTCTCGTTCTTTTCCATCCGGTCTGTTGTTGACACAGTGGCTAAATTATTCCCTTTTTAAAATGATAAGTCAAATCATTTTGTTCCTCTATTCCAAACAGTGTAGTGTAGTAGGATTATATTTTCTTTGCTATGGGCTCAGCACTGTTTAGATGAGATTATCTGGAGTCTCAAATTAGAAAAAGTGATTCTCCTTCTTGTTAGACAGTCTGCCCAATGAATTTATCTCAGATTCTACCAAACTCTTATTTTATTCTTTCCTTTGGTTTCTTTTAAATCTAGAAATATCTCCATTCCTGTCTGGATTGAATGTTTTTAAAGATCTGAATGGGCATCATCTGGAACTTTATTGAGTACTTTCTTGGTTGTACACACTGTTTAATGGATCCTATCATTTTCTACCTTGTTTTTCTCACAAAATTTTAGGAATATATTCAGAGAAACTTTTAAAGAAAGAATGAAAATGTCTTTATTCTCATTTAACTGATGAGTGTTTGGCTGGATATAGACTCCTAGGTTGAAAATAATTTTTCCTCTTTGTAAGATTTACTATATTGTCTTCCAGCATCCACTTTTGCTGATGAGACATATGACGACTTATGATTCTGAATTTTTATGCATCCAATTATTCCTGTCTCCCTGAAATTTTTAAGGATCTCTTCTTCTTTGGTGTTGTGAGATTTCATAATGACATGTCCCATTTCCAAAGTTCTTCATTTCCAAACTTTCTGATTTATATCCTATTTCCTTGTGAGGAACTTCCTTTAATATTCCTTCTATAGTAGGTGTGCTGGTGATTAATTCCCTTCACTTTTGTCTGTATGAGGAAGTCTTTATTCCTCTTTTATGTTTCAAATATATTTTTCTGAGTACAGAACATTTTTTTCTCATATTTTAAAGGCGTCACCCCATTCTTTCGTGCATGCATGGTTTATGTTGAGAAATTGGCTGTAATTCTGATCCTTGTTCCTCTATAGGTAATGTCTTTTTTTCTTTTGACCGTTCTTCACGATTTTCTCTTTTTCTTTGGTTTTCAGCATTTTCAATATGATATGCCTAAGTGTGTTTTATTTTTGGTATTTATTCAGCTTGTTTTTCTCTGTGCTTCATCTGTAGTTTGGTGTTTGTCATTAAATTTGCAATATTCTCAGCCATTATTTCTTAAAATATTTCTTCAGCTGTTCTCTCTCTCCTCTCCTTCTGGGATTCCAACTATGCATATGTTAGATTATTTGATATTGTCCCACAGCTCTTGGATGCTCTGTTCTGTTTTTTGTTTTTGTTTTATTTTTATGTACTTTTTCCTTTTTTTTTTTTTTGGCCTTCTTGTGTTTCTCTTTGCATTATTCAAGTTCATGGGTTCTTTCCTAGTTGTGTTGTCTCTACTAATGGGACTTTTGAAGCTATTCTTCATCATTGTTACTGTGTTCTGATTTCTAGAATTTCTACTTGATTCATTCTTATAGTTTCCATCTCTTCAGTGAATTCACAATCTGATCTTGCATGTTGTCTACCTTTTTTCATTAGACCCTTGACATATTACTTATGTGTTATTTTACTTTTCCTTTGACATATTTTCAACATCTGTGTCATATCTGTGTCTGACACTAATAATTGTTTTTCTTGCTCTTTTGTGTCCTTTGTGATATTTTGTTGAAAGCTGGATATGTTGTATTGAATTAAATGTTTTTTTATTCTTAGTGATGGGTATGAGTATGGGCATACCTTAACTTTTGCTAGGCCTTTGGTTTGGGAGTTGGTGTTGATCTCCTAAGGAAGTGAGCTGGGGTCGAAGTCTGTTGTTGCTATGGTTACCCTCAGCGGAACAGCAAACTTAAAATTCCTCAGCAATACCCTGTTTAGCAGGTAGGCTAGTTTGCCAGATGGGTTTACTTAATGTTTATTCTTCACTTAGCTTTGTGTCTTCCCTTTGTTCTGCTCCCCAGAAGAGAATTTGTCCTTTGTACCTCTGAAGATATATTCCATGATTATTTTCACTCGAATCCTATTAATGTGTTGATGGGGGCTGGTGAAGAGTGAGTTCTCTAATATTCTGATGAAATCGCAGTCTTAGGCAGGTACTAGGACCCTGGATATCACAGGTACTCTTGCCTTGTAGAGGTAATGCTGGACCTCACACACATTCCTGCCCCTTTCCCAGGGGTAGAGTACAGTTTTCCCTGTTTCTTTTTCTGCCCCATAGTTTTTGTGGGTGTCATCACTGCTCAGAGGCTGTGATTTTGGTACTTTTCTTTCTGTAGGCTAAGGCTTAAAAAAATATTCAATTTATTTAAACTAAAACGAAATAAACTTTGCCCATTTCTCCTATAACCCCACCTCCTGCCTATTAACTACCAACCTGTTCTCTGTGTTTATGAACTTGGTTTTTTTGTTTATTTGTTTAGATTTCACATAAAAGAGATCCTATTTGTCTGCCTCTGATTTATTTCACATACCATAATGCCCTTGGGGTAGATCCTTGTTGTCACAAATGGCAAGATTTCATTGTTTATAGCTGAATAATATTCCATATTTAGCTAATATTAATAATGCTGCAGTGAACATGAGGGTATGTGCATCTTTTTGAATTAGTGTTTTCACTTTCTTTGGATAAATACCCAGAAGTGGAAATGCTGGATCTTACGGTAGTCCTATTTTTTATTTTCTGAGGCATCTTTATACTGTTTTCCATAGTGCTTGCCTCAATTTACGTTCCCACCAACAGTGCACAAGGGTTCCTTTTTCTTCACATGCTCACCAACACTTGTTACTTCTTGTCTTTTTGAGCATAGCCATTCTAATAGGTGAGAGGTGATGTCTCATTGTGGTTTTGATTTGCATTTCTCCGATGACAAGGGATGTCAAACATCTATTCGGGGGCCTGTTGGCCATCTGTATGTCTTCGTTGGAAAAATGTCTACTCAGGTCTTCTGCCCATTTTTTAATCATATTTTTTGTTTTTTCTGCTACTGAGTTGTATAAATTCTTTCTATATTTTGTTTATTACCTTATCAGATATACAATTTACAATGATTTTCTCCCATTCAGTAGGTTGCTTTTCATTTTGTTGATGGTTTCCTTTGCTGTGCAGAAGCTTTTTAGTTTGATGTAGCCCCACTTGTTTATTTTTGCTTTTGTTGTTTTTGCTTTTGGTGTCAAGACTCCAAAAATCATTGCCAACTCCTATGTCAAGGAGCTTCCTACCCACTTTCTTCTGGGGGTTTTATGATTTCAGGTCTTACATTTAAGTCTTCAATCCATTCTGAGTTAGTTTCTTTATATGGTGTAAGATAGGTCAACCCTCTTACACTGTTGGTGGGAATGCAAGTTGGTACAGCCACTTTGGAAAACAGTGTGGCATTTCCTCAAAAAGTTAAAAATGGAGCTACCCTATGACCCAGCAATTGCACACTGGGTATTTATCCCAAAGGTATGGATGTAGTGAAAGGAAGGGGCACATGCACCCCAATGTTCATAGCAGCAATGTCCACAATAGCCAAACTGTGGAAGGAGCCAAGATGCCCTTCAACAGACGAATGGATAAAGAAGATGTGGTCCATATATACAATGGAATATTACTCAGCCATCAGAAAGGATGAATACCCACCATTTGCACTGACATGGATGGAACTGGAGGGGATTATGCTAAGTGAAATAAGTCAAGCAGAGAAAGACAATTATCATATAGTTTCACTTACATGTGGAACATAAAGAATAGCGTGGAGGATATTAGTAGAAGGAAGGGAAACGTGAAGGGGGGGAGATCGGAGGGGGAGATGAACCAGGAGAGACTATGGACTATGGGAAACAAACTGAGGGTTTCAGAGGGAAGGGGGGTGGGGAGATGGGTGAGCCCAGTGATGGGCATTAAGGAGGGCATGTATTGCATGGAGCACTGGGTGTTATATGCAAACAATGAATCATGGAACACTACATCAAAAACTAATGATGTAGTGTATGGTCACTAACATAACATAATAATAATAAAAAAAGATAGTAGTTCAGTTTTATTCTTTTGTATGTGACTATCCAGTTTCCCCACCACCATTTATTGAAGAGACTGTCCTTTCCCTGTTATATATTCTTGGCTCCTTTGTTGTAAATTAATTGACCGTATATATGTGGTCATTTGGACCCTCTATTCTGCTCCATTGATCTATGTGTCTGTTTTTATGCCAATACTATGCTGTTTTAATTACTATAGCTCTGTAATATAGTTTGAAATTAGGAAGTGCGATGCCTCCAGCTTTGTTCTTTCTCAGGGTTGCTTTGGCTCTTTGGGGTCTTTTGTGATTTTATACAGATCTTTCAATTATTTGTTCTATTTCTCTAAAAAATACCATGGGAATTTTGAGAGGGATTACACTGAATCCGTATAGTGCTTTGGGTAGTATGGACATTTTAACAATATTAATTCTTGTAACCCATGAGCATAAATTATCTTTCTATTTATTTGTGTCTTCAATTTCTTTCATTAATGTTTTGTAGTTTTCAAAATGCAATTCTTTCACCTCCTTGGTTAAATTTATTCCTAGATATTTTATTCTTTTTACTGAACCACAAATGAGATTGTTTTCTTAATTTCTTCTTCTAATAATATAAGGAAACACAACAGATTTCTGTATATTGATTTTGTATCCTGCAACTTCACTAAATTCATTTATCAGTTCAAACAGTTTTTTGATGAAGTCTTTAAGGTTTTCTACATTTAATATTATGATTGGATTTAAATTTGCCATTTTGTGATTTACCTTCTCTTTGTCTGATATGCTTTTATTTCCTCTTTTCTTTCCTTCTTTTGGATTAACTGAGTACTTTTAAATTTCACTTGTTTTTACCATCGGCTTATTATTTATATTCATTTTTTGGGAGGGATCACTCTATCACTTATGATGTACATCTTTAACTTACTGTAGTTTTCCTTGAAATAATACTATACGGCTTCAGAGCATAAGACTCTTATAATTGTATACTTCCAGTTCCTCCCTTCCATTGATTTTGTGTTGTTTTGTCATTCATTTTATTTCTCCATATATTATTAACTCCATAATACATTGTTACTCTTTGTTCTTTTGGTGAGCCAGTATCTATTAAAAATATTAACAGTAAGAAAGAAGTCTCATATTTACCCTCCAGTTTTACCATTTGTGGTTCTCTTCAGTTACTTGTGTAGGTCCACATTTCCATCTGGAATCAAATTCTGGTGCTTGAACAACTTCCCTGAATGTTTCATTGTACATATCAGCGAGAAATAAATTCTTTCCGATTTTAGTTGTCTCAAAAAGTCTCGTCTCTATTTGAAAGGATCGAGGACACTCTCAGTCATTGTAGATCTACATCTGTATCTGTATCCTCTATCTATATCTATTGTGCATGTGTGAGCCGAGATTTTTGGATTTTTAAAAAATTTTCTTACATTAAATTTGGAAAATTCTTGGCCATCACCATGTCAGATATTTCTTTCACCTGGTCTCTGTTTTTGCCTTCTGAAAATCCAATTACACATATTTTAGCTCTTGGATACCCTGTTTCATTTCTTTCACACATTTGGGTTTCAGTGTGGATAATTTCTATTGACCTTTCTCCAAGTTCACTCATTTTATCCCTCAGTTATATCTAGTCTGTTGATTAGCCTATCAAAAAGATTCTTCATCTCCCTCTAATTATTTTTTATGTCTAGTATTTCCATTTTACTCTTAAATTCCTCATCTGTTTATGAACTTTGCCCACCCCCTCCATATCCTTTAATGTATTAATCATAGTTATTTTAAAATCCTTGTCCAACAGTTATAATATTGTTAGGATGAATAATCTATTGCCTGGAACTCAATATCAGAGAAAAACATTCCATTGTTAGCTAGGTTTATACATGAGTCTCTACTTCAGAACACCAGTGAATTGAGCTGGAGCATATGGCTTATACTACACAAAGCCTAAGGGCCTCTTCTAGTTCCCTAAGTAAGGGCTGAATAATACCACCAGTTATGATATGCATCCAGAAACAAAGAGTGGAGAGTAGTTCAATTATGGGTCTGGCAACACAGATGGAAGATGAAGATGAGTAGAGAAGCCTAGTGTGGTTCATGCTTTTTTTTTTTTTTTGAGCCACCCAGGCGCCCTTGATATTATTTTCTTTTTTTTTTAAATTTTTTATTAAGTTAATCACCATATATTACATAATTTGTTTTGGTGTAGTGTTCCATGATTCATTGTTTGTTCATAACACCCAGTGCTCCATGCAGAATGTGCCCTCCTCAATACCCATCACCAGGCTAACCCATCCCCCCACCCTCCTTCCCTCCAGAAACCTCAGTTTGTTTTTCAGAGTCCATCATCTCTCCTGGTTCGTCTCCCCCTCTGACTTACTCCCCTTCATTCTTCCTCTCCTGCTATCTTCTTCTTTTCCTTTTTTCTTAAAATATGTTGCGTTATTTGTTTCAGAAGTACAGATCTGTGATTCAACAGTCTTACACAATTCACAGCGCTCACCGTAGCACATATCTTCCCCAATGTCCATCACCCAGCCACCCCATCCCTCCCACCCCCGACCACTCCAGCAACCCTGTTTGTTCCTGAGATGAAGAATTCCTCATATCAGTGAGGTCATATGATACATGTCTTTCTCTGATTGACTTATTTCACTCAGCATAACACCCTCCAGTTCCATCCACGTCGTTGCAAATGGCAAGATCTCATTCCTTTTGATGGCTGCATAACATTCCATTGTGTATATATACCACCTCTTCTTTATCAATTCATCTGTTGATGGACATCTTGGCTCTTTCCACAGTTTGGCTATTGTGGACATTGCTGCTATAAATATTGGGGTGCATGTACCCCTTCGGGTCCCTACATTTGTATCTTTGGGGTAAATACCCAGTAGTGCAATTGCTGGATCGAATGGTAACTCTAATTTCAACTGTTTGAGGAAGCTCCATACTGTTTTCCAGAGGGGTTGCACCAGCTTGCATTCCCACCAACAGTGTAGGAGGGTTCCCCTTTCTCCACATCCCCGCCAACATCTGTCGTTCCCTGACTTGTTAATTTTAGCCATTCTGACGGGTGTGAGGTGGTATCTCATTGAGGTTTTGATTTGGATTTCCCTGATGCCGAGCAATGTTGAGCACTTTTTCATGTGCCTGTTGGCCATTTGGATGTCTTCTTTGGAAAAATGTCTGTTCATGTCTTCTGCCCATTTCTTGATTGGATTATTTGTTCTTTGGGTGTTGAGTTTGATAAGTTCTTTATAGATTTTGGATACTAGCCCTTTATCTGATATGTCATTTGCAAATATTTTCTCCCATTCTGTCGGTTGTCTTTTGGTTTTGTGGCCTGTTTCTTTTGCTGTGCAAAAGCTTTTTATCTTGATGAAATCCCAATAGTTCATTTTTGCCCTGGCTTCCTGTGCCTTTGGTGATGTTTCTAGGAAGAAGTTGCTGCGGCTGAGATCGAAGAGGTGGCTACCTGTGTTCTCCTTTAGGATTTGGATGGACTCCTGTCTCACGTTTAGGTCTTTCAACCATTTGGAGTCTATTTTTGTGTGTGGTGTAAGGAAATGGTCCAGTTTCATTCTTCTGCATGTGGCTGTCCAATTTTCCCAACACCATTTGTTGAAGAGACTGTCTTTTTTCCACTGGACATTCTTTCCTGCTTTGTCAAAGATAAGTTGACCATAGAGTTGAGGGTCCATTTCTGGGCTCTCGATTCTGTTCCATTGATCTATGTGTCTGTTTTTGTGCCAATACCATACTGTCTTGATGATGACAGCTTTGTAATAGAGCTGGAAGTCCGGAATTGTGATGCCGCCAGCTTTGCTTTTCTTTTTCAATATTCCTCTGGCTATTCGGGGTCTCTTCTGGTTCCATACAAATTTTAGGATTATTTGTTCCATTTCTTTGAAAAAAGTGGATGGTATTTTGATGGGGATTGCATTGAATGTGTAGATTGCTCTAGGTAGCATTGACATCTTCACAATGTTGCTTCTTCCAATCCATGAGCATGGAACGTTTTTCCATTTCTTTGTGTCTTCTTCAATTTCTTTCCTGAGTATTTTATAGCTTTCTGAGTACAGATCCTTTGCCTCTTTGGTTAAATTTATTCCTAGGTATCTTATGGTTTTGGGTGCAGTTGTGAATGGGATCGACTCCTTGATTTGTCTCTCTTCTGTCTTGTTGTTGGTGTATAGGAATGCCACTGATTTCTGTGCACTGATTTTATAGCCTGCTACTTGACTGAATTCCTGTATGAGTTCTAGCAGTTTTGGGGTGGAGTCTTTTGGGTTTTCCACATAACAGTATCATATCATCTGCAAAGAGTGAGAGTTTGACTTCCTCTTTGCCGATTTGGATGCCTTTGATTTCTTTTTGTTGTCTGATTGCTGTGGCTAGGACTTCTAATACTATGTTGAATAGCAGTGGTGAGAGTGGACATCCCTGCCGCGTTCCTGACCTTAGGGGAAAAGCTCTCAGCTTTTCCCCATCGAGAATGATATTCGCTGTAGGTTTTTCGTAGATGGCTTTTATGATATTGAGGTATGTACCCTCTATCCCTATACTCTGAAGAGTTTTGATCAAGAAAGGATATTGTACTTTGTCAAATGCTTTTTCTGCATCTATTGAGAGGATCATATGACTCTTGTTCTTTCTTTTGTTAATGTATTGTATCACGTTGATTGATTTGCGGATGTTGAACCAGCCTTGCAGCCCAGGGATAAATCCCACTTGGTCGTGGTGAATAATCCTTTTAATGTACTGTTGGATCCTATTGGCTAGTATTTTGGTGAGAATTTTTGCATCCATGTTCATCAAGGATATTGGTCTGTAATTCTCCTTTTTGATGGGATCTTTGTCTGGTTTGGGGATCAAGGTAATGGTGGCCTCATAAAATGAATTTGGAAGTTTTCCTTCCATTTCTATTTTTTGGAACAGTTTCAGGAGAATAGGTATTAATTCTTCTTTAAATGGCTGATAGAATTCCCCTGGGAAGCCATCTGGCCCTGGGCTTTTGTTTGTTGGGAGATTTTTGATGACTGCTTCAATTTCCTTAGTGGTTATAGGTCTGTTCAGGTTTTCTATTTCTTCCTGGTTCAGTTTTGGTAGTTGATACATCTCTAGGAATGCACCCATTTCTTCCAGGTTATCTAATTTGCTGGCATAGAGTTGCTCATAATATGTTCTTATAATTGTTTGTATTTCTTTGGTGTTGGTTGTGATCTCTCCTCTTTCATTCATGATTTTGTGGATTTTGGTCATTTCTCTTTTCTTTTGGATAAGTCTGGCCAGGGGTTTATCAATCTTGTTGATTCTTTCAAAGAACCAGCTCCTACTTTCGTTGATCTGTTCTACTGTTCTTTTGGTTTCTAGTTCATTGATTTCTGCTCTGATCTTTATTATTTCTCTTCTCCTGCTGGGTTTAGGCTTTATTTGCTGTTCTTTCTCCAGCTCCTTTAGGTGTAGGGTTAGATTGTGTATTTGAGACCTTTCTTGTTTCTTGAGAAAGGCTTCTATTGCTATATACTTTCCTCTCAGGACTGCCTTTGCTGTATCCCAAAGATTTTGAACAGTTCTGTTTTCATTTTCATTGGTTTCCATGAATTTTTTAATTCTTCTTTAATTTCCTGGTTGATCCATTCATTCTTTAGTAGGATGGTCTTTAGCCTCCAAGTATTTGAGTTCTTTCCGACTTTCCTCTTGTGATTGAGTTCTAGTTTCAAAGCATTGTGGTCTGAAAATATGCAGGGAATGATCCCAATCTTTTGGTACCAGTTGAGACCTGATTTGTGACCTAGGATGTGATCAATTCTGGAGAATGTTCCATGGGCACTAGAGAAGAATGTGTATTCCGTTGCTTTGGGATGGAATGTTCTGAATATGTCTGTGAAGTCCATTTGGTCCAGTGTGTCATTTAAAGTCTTTATTTCCTTGTTGATCTTTTGCTTAGATGATCTGTCCATTTCAGTCAGGGGGGTGTTAAAGTCCCCCACTATTATTGTATTGTTGTCAATGTGTTTCTTTGCTTTTGTTATTAATTGCCTTATATAATTGGCTGCTCCCATGTTCGGGGCATAGATATTTACAATTGTTAGATCTTCTTGTTGGATAGACCCTTTAAGTAGGATATAGTGTCCTTCCTCATCTCTTATTACAGTCTTTGTTTTAAAATCTAGTTTGTCTGATATAAGGATTGCCACCCCAGCTTTCTTTGGTGTCCATTAGCATGGTAAATGGTTTTCCACCCCCTCACTTTCAATCTGGGGGTGTCTTTGGGTCTAAAATGAGTCTCTTGCAGACAGCATATGGATGGGTCTTGTGTTTTAATCCAATCTGATAGCCTGTGTCTTTTGATTGGGCCACTGAGCCCATTTACATTCAGGGTAACTATTGAAAGGTATGAATTTAGTGCCATTGTATTGCCTGTAAGGTGACTGTGACTGTATGTTGTCTGTGTTCCTTTCTGATCTTTGCTCCTTTTAGGCTCTCTCTTTGCTTAGAGGACCCCTTTCAATATTTCTTGGAGGGCTGGTTTCATGTTTGCAAATTCCTTTAGTTTTTGTTTCTTCTGGAAGCTTTTTATCTCTCCTTCTATTTTCAATGACAGCCTAGCTGGATATAGTATTCTTGGCTGCATATTTTTCTCGTTTAGTGCTCTGAAGATCTCATGCCAGTCCTTTCTGGCCTGCCAGGTCTCTGTGGATAGGTCTGTTGCCAATCTAATATTTTTACCATTGTAGGTTACATATCTCTTCTCCCGAGCTGCTTTCAGGATTTTCTCTTTGTCTCTGAGACTCGTAAGTTTTACTATTAGATGTCGGGGTGTTGACCTATTTTTATTGATTTTGAGAGGGGTTCTCTGTGCCTCCTGGATTTTGATGCCTGTTTCCTTCCTCACATTAGGGAAGTTCTCTGCTGTTATTTGCTCCAATATACCTTCTGCCCCTCTCTCTCTTTCTTCTTCTTCTGGGATCCCAATTATTCTAATGTTGTTTCATCTTATCGAATCACTTATCTCTCGAATTCTGCCCTCGTGATCCTCTAGTTGTTTCTCCCTCTTTTTCTCAGCCTCTTTACTTTCCATCATTTGGTCTTCTATATCACTGATCCTCTCTTCTGCCTCATTTATCCTAGCAGTTAGTGCCCCCATTTTTGATTGCACCTCATTAATAGCCTTTTTGATTTCGACTTGGTTAGATTTTAGTTCTTTTATTTCTCTAGAAAGGGTTTCTCTAATAACTTCCATGCTTTTTTCAAGCCCAGCTAGTATCTTTAAAGTCATGATTCTGAACTCTAGGTCCGACATCGTACTAATGTCCATATTGAGTAGGTCGCTGGCTGACGGTACTACCTCTTGTTCTTTTTGCTGAGGTGATTTTTTTCATCTTGTCATTTTGTCCAGAGGAGAATAGATGAATGAGAGAACAAAATGCTAACAGGTTTACAACGTCCCCAGGAAATATACTGTATACAAATCAGAAAAGACCTGAAACCAGGGGAAAAGAAAGGGAAAGAAAGAAAAAAGAAAAGGAAAAAAAAAAAAGAAAAAAAAAGATAAAAACAAAAACAGAACAATACAAAAAAAGCAGAATGTGATCAAATATGATCAGGTTAGTGCATAGATCAGTGCCACACACTAGATTTTGGGCGTATTTTGGTCTGTTAGAAAAAAGTGCCTCCTAAAATTTTAAAGGAAGAAAGACATATATGTACAAAATAAGGGTTGACACAATGAAGGGATAGAAGATGACTGTAAAGATGAAAATTATAAAAGATTTTATAAAAGGACTTGATAAGATAAGAAGTTGTTTGAAAAAAGAAAGAAGATTTAAAAAAAAAGAAAAAAGGGAGAGAATGTGATCAGGCAGGAGACTAGAACAGAACCATACACTAGTGATTTAGGGTATATTTTTATCTGTTAGAAGAAACTGTATCTCAAAATTTTAAAGAGAGAACAACTTATATATATATGCCAAAAATAAAGGTAACTACTATGAAGGGATAAAATATGACTCTAAAAATGAAAAATAAAAAATGTTTTTTTGTTTTTTAAAAAGAGATTGATAAGATGTTGGTTGAAAAAGGGAAAAAGAAAAAGAAAAAAAAACAGTTAACAAAAATTAACTTTGATGAACTAATGAATCATGGTAAAAAAAAGCCATGAATTCTATGTGCAGTGTTCCCCTAGCGCTGGAGTTCTCTCGTTCTCCTTGATCGGTAAACTTGGTCTTGGCTTGCTGGCTGTTCGTGCTGATCTTCTGGGGGAGGGGCCTCTTGCTGTGGTTTCCAAATGTCTTTGCCGGAGGCGGAAGTGCCCCGCCCTTGTCGGTCCGGGCTAAGCAAGCTGCTCGGGTTTGATCTCAGGAGCTTTTGTTCCCTGCAAGCTCTCGGTACAGCTTTGGAGGACCAGGGCAAAAATGGTGGCCTCCCAATCTCCACCCGGAGGAGGTGAGAACTCGGGGCCCCGCTCCTCAGTGCGCCCCCAGAGAAAAGCAGTCACTCCCGTGTCCCCGGTCTCCGGCCGCACTCCGCGCTCACCCGGCCTGTGACCGAGCGTTTCTATCTCTGGCACCCGACCCCGTGTGGAGTCTCCAAACCCAGCAGATCCCTGCGGTGCGTTCCCGCGCCGCTCCTCCCGGGGGAGGAAGGGGAGTCTCCCCGGATCTGCCACTTGTTGGGTCCCTGATGGAGGAGCCGTGGCCCGACTGGGCCGCGGATCACAGTTTATGGCCACCCCGAGCTGAGAGCCCGCGCCTCGGCTCCGTCTCTGCAGCCGGCTTCCCCGCTCCGATACCTGGGAGCTCTGGCACACTCAGGCTCCCCCGGTCTTTCTGTGACCCCGAGGGTCCTGAGACCCCACTGTCCCGCGAGGGTTCCACCCCCGCTTAGCCACTGCATCGACGTCCTCAGCGGAGCCGACTTCTCAAAGGTCCGATTTTGTGCTCGGCGGCTCTAGCACTTGCCAGAAGCGGCCGACGGAGGCCCCCTCCCCCGCCGTCTATCCTCCCGAATATCGCCTCGGATTCACTTCTCCGCAGGTCCTACCTTCCAGTAAGTGGTCGCTTCTCTGTTCAGAGAGTTGTTGCTACTCTCCTCTTTGATCTCCTGTTGAGTTCGTAGGTGTTCAGAATGGTTTGATCCCTATTCAGCTGAATTCCTGAGACCAGACGAAATCTAGGTCTCCTACTCCTCCACCATCTTGCTCCGCCCCTTCTGGTTCATGCTTTTTTAACCGTAGTGCACTCTTCATGGAAAATACCCATACCTTGGTATCCCTAGAGGAGGGGAGGAAGCCGTGTTGGAAGGGAGAACTGGAGAGGTTCCCCTCTTGAGGTGCTTACAGTTCAGATAAAAGTAATCGATTTTTGTATGTAATTTAAAATTTTTATGCTATGTTAGCTTCTCAAATACCTGGATAAGGCTTATTCCATTCAGACTGGGACTAATGGCTTTTAAGTTTTGTTTAATATAGTAAGGGTTCTTCACCTAAAACAAGTGAAAAATCACTTCTAAAAGCATTTAGATAAAAGAGCAATGCAACTGTGAAATAAAGACAAAGTCATAAGAAAGAGGGAAAGTTGAAAGGTTTCTGTATAGGTAAACAATAAGTTGAAAAATTTCACAGGGATCATTCCTTTCCAAAAAAGATCAATATTCAGAATTTGTCCTCATAGTGTGAGTGACAACACTCATCAGGGTTAAGCTTGGCCAGCTCTTTCAACTCAGAGAGTTTAACCTCTATTTGTTTGTAAGTATGGTACCAGGAATTCCTCACTGACAAAAAGCCATGCTTTGCGCAATTTAGTAAAAATCATGCACCGTTACTGCTATACTGCATCCCTGGGGAAGAAAGGAGCCTGGTAGCCAAGAGTTCAAGTGGAATCTTAACAGCAAACCACTGTGAATGCAAAGTACCCGTAGCAAAAGTGAGATTAACTGGTTTTTGACCCAGCTTTGAGTGTCTCCTGTAACATGTCACATATCATGTATGTACACTGCAATTTAATTTTATCTTAAAGGAATAATATACACATAAAACTAGCCATTAAGTATAAAACAGTGAAGTAATTTGTAAATTTTCCTACGGCATAATAAATTAAGCATGGAGAACACTAGGAATGCAATTTGCAGTCATTTATAATGCAGTGTTTTATGTTAATAATTCAAAATCACATACTATTTGGAGACACTTCTAATTAATGTATTTATGAAATTGTCAACTGTGACTGTTTTGGTTCCATTTAGCTAAACATTTCAACAGAATTTCCTTGTTGTTATTTAGTGTTTGCTTGATGGCACCAGCAACATCAAATGGAGGAGTAATGGAAGATGTTTGTGTAGGGTTTTTTTTTTTTCACATTGTTAGAACTCCTTCCTGATCATACCTCCAAAAAAAATCAAGTCAATGACTGCCTTCTCCAGTGCCAAATCCAAATCCTTGAGACACTTTGTTTAAAAGTTTTAAATGAAAGGGAGATGAGTGCCTGGATCAATAATTAATTGAGGAGGAAAGTTCATACCTTGTTAAAGAGTCTTTTAAATATTAAATACACTTCATATCTCAAATTCATAGACACTGACATTTCTTTAGAGTTGATAACCATGCCTGTTAGGGGCCATTTCTTTATATTATCATCTTTATTTAGATGTTTTTGAACATGAGGCGAAGACTAAATATTCATAAGTTGGCTTGTTGAAGTTTTATGGTAATTGGAATTCATCCAAGCAAAGTTTGATCCTCCTGAGGGTATTTCAGTAAAACTAAAGAACAAAACAATCTGAAGACCAAGAGTAGTTAAAGTAGGCATTCAAAATTGACTATAGTAGTATCTCATACATTAATAATAAAGGAAACACTACTTGCCTTCTTTCTTGTTCTACATTCAGATGAGTCAAATAAATTCTCTAGTCTTATGGATTCTTGATATGTGTCCAAGTAGAGGTAGACATACACTTTTTTCTCACCAGGAGATTTTCCTTCCTTCACCTGGATCAGTGATGTGGCCTGAGTCAGGCAGAATAATTCATACCCTCTGTGAGTCACATTCACATTGTACATTATTGTCACTTACTTGGCAACAGTGGAGGCGTGGTTGGACAACACCAAGCTTAATCCCTATATCCTAAAATTGTCACATATCAGAAAGGAGATAGCAAACTGTAGAATAGCCTGGTAAGCTTGGAAACACTGCCAGTTGGCCCTTGTGGTATGTTCACTTTTGAAATCCTATCAAAGTTATCATTTTCATACCCCAAACCCACTTACTGATTATACAATGGAACTAGAACACTGAGTAATGTGACACTGGGGGGAGGGGGAATCTACGATATACTGATGGTTGTGAAAATATTCCAAATATTTGATAACCTTTAGAAGTATGTTGTGGTTTTCAAAGGGAAAACAAATTATGTTATAAATACACATGGACAGAATTTTTAACCACAAAATGTTCTTTTAAAATTATGAAATTAAAAAGTTCATTCTGTTTTCAAGGAAGGAAATCTAAAATAAATACCAAAATATTACAGGAACAAGGAAATAATTTTACTTCTGCAGAAATTTAACAATGAGGCACTCATCTGGAGAAACATGAAAGTTAATTGGTATGTTTTTGTGCTTTACATTTATGCACCACCAAAGTTATTTTGCAGGGTTTTAACTGGTAAAACATACACAAATCTGAAAATCCCTGGCTTTTACGTTTTTATTTCTTTTTCCCTTTTTTAAAATAAATTGAACTCCAAAGTGTGTTTGTGTTTTCCTCAGGTTTTTAAAGGATTTTACGTAGGGCTTGAAACGAGAGTGGATTATTAGGAACAACACATTTGTTTAGTGACAGAAACTTGTCTCTGTGATGGGCAACTGGGTCAGGCACTTTAGGACCTTTTGTATACAGTGGGTAGAACTCATTCCAGATTCTGATTCCCCTTTTATATAGGTAAGCCTGTCTGCCTGGATGTGGTCAAACTACTCTTTCTCGAAACCCTTAAATCGCATGAAAGAAGCCAGGCACCAAATTGTATGTACTGTGTGGTTTCCCATTTATACAAAGTTCAGTATCAGGCAAAACTACTTATGGTGATGGAAGTCAGAATAATAGCTCCCTTGAGAGGCCAAGGACGTTTGTGCTGACTGGCTTATTAAAGAACATGAGTAATGTGTTATGTATTTTTTTCAAAATATGTAAATCCAAATAATCGTTACAGAGAGTGGTTAAGATTGAAGGAATAAAATGGGGATGGGCTAATTTTACAAATTTTCAAAGAAAGTTCTGGAAAAGCAAGGACTGCTGACTTAATAAGAAGCTCAGGATAAAATTTGCTCAATTGTGAAAAGTTGAGAATCAAGTATTCTGGGTAAAAAGCAAAACCAAAACAAGAGAATCAATCAATCATATACCGTGACTTTTTTCTTATGTTTTTTTGAAAACTTTGCTGAGCCTGAAAGGCTTAGATTTGATGCTAGCAGACCACTTGTATTCTTTTTTTTGAAAAATAAATCGAGGTATGCTAAATATTCAGTAAAATATGCAAAACTTGAGTGTACAACACCAGTTTTCACATAAGCTTGTACCCATTTATCACTCAGATTAAGGTGTTGAACATTTTTGTCCTGCAAGAGTTTCCTTATGCCCTTTCCTTATTAATGATTCTGCTCTCCCTGACTATTTCAACTATTCTTCTAGATTGATATTACCTGTTCTTGAAATTCATATAAATGGAGTCATACAGAATTTACTTGTGTGTGTCTGGCTTTGTTTTCAGACTCAAGTCTCCTTCACAGATTTTTCTAAGCTGATGTCACAGAAACCAGGGTTCTCTGGCTCATGTTCTCCAGAGTTCATAGTTCTCTTGCAGTGTGGGATGGAGTTTCCTTGCTTTCTGTATTGTGTGAGAATGGGAACCTAAAGGTCCAATTGCTCTTTACTGACTTTCATACAGTTCCCTGTCTTAAGCTCTCCATCTGCCAAAGCAACAGATGGCTCCAACTTCTCAGTCTTTCTGGAGCTCTGCTGATTGAATTGACCTGCTTCTTATCACTAATAAATGATCTATTTTTGTCCAGCCATTATCTTCATGAAAAATTGTCCAGAACTTTATATTAAACATGGTAAAGAAGAAAGATTTCTGGACTAAGGGATTAGACAATCAGGGTATTAGTTCTGGTTCTGCTGTTAACTAACCAAGTCACCTAGGGCAAGTTAGGTAGCTACTCTGGTTTGTCATTTTAGTTTCTAAAATAAAGGAATTGACGTGCGGATAAGGCATGGGAAAAAATATAAAAACAGCTTATATTATAGGATAGTGCGAGTAGTTAAGAGTAACTGGTAACTTATTCAAGGTCACATTGCTGCTAAAGGACAAAGAACCCAAGTTCGTCTGACTGTCCATAGGATGGTAGTGGAATTCAGGATATTAAATTTTTTTCTCTTCTTAATAACAATTAGAATTTATTTATTTTTTGCATTTATAGGACACATTTTTAGATTTTTTTTATTGTGGTGAAATACACATAAATCTATATTAACCATTTTAAGAGTAGAGTTCAATGGTACTGAGTATATTCACATTGTTGTGCAACCATCACCATGGTGTACGTCCATCTCCAGAACACTTTTCATCCTGTAAAACTGAAACTCTGTGTCCATCAAACAGTAGCCCCTCATGACACCCTCACCTCAGCCTCTGGCAACAAGCATTTTACTTTCCACTGAGAATTTCTTTAATCTCCCCGTTTGCCCCACATCCCAACCTCTGATTATAACTATTCTCTCCATCACTATGTTTGGCTTTTTTTTGATTCGTGAGATCATGCAATATTTGTCTTCTGTTTCTGGCTTATTGCACTTAGCATAATGTCCTCCGGCTTCATCCATGTTGTCACAAGCCATTTCCTTCTTTTTTAAGGCTGAATATCACATTTTCATTATACATTCATACATCAGTGGACATTTAGGTTGTTCCCATATTGTGGTTATTGTGAAAAATGCTGCAATGAAACGGGAGTGCAAATATCTCTTCAAGATGGTGATTTTATTTCCTTTGGATATATACCCAGAAGTGGGATTGCGGGATCACATGGTAGTCCCTATGTTTAGGTTTTTGAGGATCCTCCATATTCTTTCTGTAGTGGTTATACCCATTCCCACCAACGTTGCACAAGGAAGGGCTCCCTTTTCTCCAAATCCTTATCAATACTTATTATCTTTTGACTTTTTGATAAGAGCTATCCTCACAGATATGAGGTGATATCTCACTGTGATTTCGATTTGTATTTCTGTGATGCTTAATGATGTTGAGCATATTTTCATATACCTATTGATCATTTGCATGACTCCTTTGGAGAAATGTCTATTCCGTTCCTCTTCTCATTTTTTAATTGGGTTTTTATTTATTTTTTGCTATTGAGTTGCAAGTGTTCTTTATATATTTTTGATATTAACTCCTTATCAGATACATGATATGGCTAGTATTTCTTCCCATTCCATAGGTTACCTTTTCATTTTGTTGATTGTTTCCTTTGCTGTGCAGAATTTTTTTAGTTTGATGTAGTCCCACTTGTTTATTTTTGCTTTTATTGCCTGTGCCCTTGGTGTCAGATTAAAAAAAAAATTATTGCCACAACCAATATAAAGGGACTTTTCCCTTACGTTTTCTTCTAAGATTTTTATGGTTTAAAGAGTTACATGTACAGCTTTAATCCCTTTTGAGCTGACTTTTGTGTAGGAAGATAGTGATCCAGCTTCATTCTTTTGCATGTGGATATCCAGTTTCCCAACACTGTTTATTGAAGACACTATCCTTTCCCCACCGTGTATTCTTGGTGCTCTTGCTGAAAATTAGTTGACTAATTTATATGTGTGGTTTTGTTTCTGGGTTCTCTATTCTGTTCCATTGATCTATGTGTCTGTTTTTATGCCAATTGATCATCCTGTTTTGATGACTATATCTTAGCAATATAGTTTGAAGTCAGGGAGTGTGATGCCTCCAGCTCTGCTCTTTTTGCTCAAGATGGCTTTAGCTATTTGGGGTCGTTTGTGGTTCATACAAATTTAGGATTCTTTTTTTTATTTCTGTGAAAAATGCCATTGGAATTTTCATAAGGATTACACTGAATCTCTAGATTACTTGAGTAGTATGGACATTTTAAGAATATTACCTCTTCTGATTTATGAACACAAGATATCTTTCCATTTACAGGTATACATACCTCTGAGATACTGCAGGTTCAATTTCAGACTACTTGATAAAGTGAATATTGCAATAAAGAGAATCAAATGAATTTTTTTGGTTTCCCAGTGCATATGAAAGTTATGTTCACACTATAGTGTAGTCTATTAAGTATATAATAGCATTGTCAAAAAACAATGTGCATACCTTAATTAAACAATACTTTATTGCTCAAAAATGCTAACCATTACCTGAGCTTGCAGTGAGTCACCATCTGTTTGATGCTGGAGGGTCTTGTCTCGATGTTGATGGCTGTTGACTAAGGGTGGTAGTTGCTGAAGGTTAGGTGGCTATGGCAAGTTCTTAAGAGAACAATGAAGTTTGTGCATTGATTGACTCTTTCACTAATGATTCCTCTGTAGCATGTGCTGCTGTTTGATGGCATTTTACCCACACTAGAACTTCTGTCAAAATTGGAGTCCATCCTCTCAAACTCTGCCACACCACTTTATCAATTAAGTTTATGTAATATTCTAAATCTTCTGCTGTCTTTTCAACAATCTTCACAGCATCTTTACCAGGAGTAGATTCCATCTCAAGAAACGATTTTATTGGTCATCCAGCAGAAGCAACTCCTCAGCTGTTCAAGTTTGGTCATGAGATGGCAGCAATTCAGTTCCATCTTCAGGCTCCACTTCTTGTTCTCTTGCTGTTTCCACCATGTCTGCAATGACTTCCTCTACTGAAGTCTTGAACCCCTCAAATTCATCCATGAGGGTTAGAATCAACTTCTTCCAAACTCCTGTTCATGTTGATGTTTTGACTTCTTCCATGAACTGCTAATGTTCTTAAATGGCATCTAGAATGATCAGTACTTTCTAGAAGGATTTCAATTGACTTTGCCCAGATCCATTAGAGAAAGCACCCAGGCTTTGCTGTTCTCTTTATAGGGCACAGGCAGAGTAGATTTAGCATCATTCTGAAGGGCCTGAGGATTTTCAGAATGGTACATGAACATTGGCTTCAACTGAAAGCCACAGGCGCATTAGCCCCTATGAAGACAAGTCAACCTGTGCTTTGACACTTTGAAGCCAGGCACCGATTTCTCCTTTCTAGCTCTGAAAGTCCTAGCGGACATCTTCTTCCAACACAAGGCTGTTACACCTACATTGAAAATCTGTTGTTTAGTGTAGCCACCTTAATTATCTTAGCTAGATCTTCTGGATAATGTGCTCTAGCTTCTACATCAGCATTTGCTGCTTCACCTTGCATTTTTATGTCCTGGAAATGACTTCCTTCCTTAAACCTCATGAACCAAACTCTACCAACTTTAAACTTTTTCTCTGCAGCTTCCTCCCCTCTCTCAGATTTCACAGAATTGAAGAGAGTTAGGGCCTAGTTGTGAATTAGGCTTTGGCTTAAGGGAATATTATGGCTGGTTTGATCTTCTATTCAGACCACTAAAACATTCTCCATATCAGCAGTAAGGCCAATTTGCTTTCTTATCACTCATGTGTTCACTAGAGTATCATTTTTAATTTCCTTCAAGAACTTTTTCTTTGTGTTCACAACTTGGCTAACTGGTTGGCGCAAGAGGCCTAGCTTTCAGTCTATCTTGGCTTTTGATGTACCTTCCTCACTAAGCTTAACCATTCCTGGCTTTTGATTTAAAGTGAGAAACATGAAACTGTTCCTATCACTTGAACATTAGAGGCCATTGTAGGGCTATTAATTGGCCTAATTTCAATATATCTATGTCTCAGGGAATAGGGAAGCCCAAGGAGAATAAGAGAGATGGCAGAACAGCCAGCTGGTGGAACACTCAGAACACACACAACATTTATTAAGTTGCCAGTTTGAGCACAGTTTGTGGTGCCCCAAAGCAATTACAATAGTAACATCAAAGATCACCAAGCACAGATCACCATAATGAACATAATAATAATGAGAAAGTTTGAAATATTGCAAAAATTATCAAAATGTGACACAGAGCAATGAAGTGAGCAAATGCTTTTGGAAAAATGGTGCTGATAGACTGGCTCAATGGCAGGGTTGCCACAGACCTTCCATTTGTGAAAAATGAATGTGCAAAGCACAGTAAGGTGAAGTGCAATAAAATGAGGTATGCCCGTATCTGTGTCTTCTTTAATTTCTTTCATTAGTGTTTTCTAGTTTTCAGCGTATAGATCTTCTACTTCCCGGTTAACTTTATTTCTAAGTATTTTATTGTCTTTAATACTATTGTGAATGGGATTGGCTTTTTATTTCTTTCTCAGATATTTCAGTGTATAGAAATATAACTGAATTTTATATATTGATTTTGTATTTTGCTAATTGTTGACCAGTTCTAACAGTTTTTTTGGGAGAGTCTTTAGGGTATTCTCTTTATAAGATCATTTATGTGCAAACAGAGCAATTTTACTTATTCCTTTCCCATTTGGATGCCTTTTATTTTTTCTTGCCTGATTGCTCTGGCTAGACCTTCTCGAACTATGTTGAATAGAAGTGGTGAGAGTGGGCATCCTTGTCTGACTCCTGATCTTAGAGGAGAATCTTTCATCTTTTCTCTACTGAGTATGACTTTAGCTATGGGCTTGTCAAATATAGCCTTTATTATGTTGAGGTTACATTCCTTCTATACCCTGATAGTACAAGTCCTCCCGTGATTCTTTATCTTGCTTCTGTGCCAGTTTTGTAATTTCTATTACAGAAATGTTATCTTGTAGCCTCTATTTGTCTGGGTTAGATGCAGAAATCTCTCACAACAATATGACCTTAGTTCTTCCCCTTCTTTTTTCTCAAGGAATTGCTTGGTTTGTGAATTTATTTTTTTTTTAAAGATTTATTTATTTATTTGAGAGAGAGAGAAAGAGAGAGAGAATGAGACAGCACAAGCAGGAAGGGCAGAGGGAGAGGGAGAGAGAATCTCAAGCAGACTCCACACTGAGCACAGAGTATGATGTGGGGCTTGATCTCAGGATCCTGAGATCATGACTTGAGCTGAAACCAAGAGTTGGACACTCAACTGACTGAGCCACCCAGGTACCTCTCAGTTGGTGAATTTAAATGCAAGTATGTGTACACTTTTTTCTAATATACAATGATTGCTTCTTCCTTTCAGATTTGTGACACTTGAACTTAGACATATCCCTTTCATTTCAGACATAAGTCCCAGGCCATCAGATATTAGCAGCAAATCCCAAATTTCAGTGTGTGAAAGGCCATTTAAATCCCTCATTCTGTAAGATTAGGAAGCTAAAGTCTAGAAAGAGGTCATCTTTATGTTTATACCTGACATCATTGAGTTTCTTTTGCTAACCTTTTCTTAAAATTTAAGTTTGTTTTGTTACCCTTACAATTTCATCAGTTGGTAGATAGCTAAGATTAAAGTTTTGTCTTTCATTTGTACAAGTGAGACTTTGGCTGAAAATACCTGGGCGTCACTTTCATTTTGTAGTTCTTACTTTGCACATAGTAAGCATTTGAATAATGGAAAAATGAACATCACATCTATTCACTTCCATAATATTCAGTTTTATATGGACTTTTGATTTGTCTTATAGTTCTTTAACGTCTTCTTGATTATTTCAGAGTAAAAATGGCCTTATAGTGGCCCACACAGTACTATGTTATCCCCATTCTTGGATTTTTATCTACTGCTGCCCTGTCCTCCTTGTTATTCCTCAAACATACCAAGCCTATTTTTGCTTCAGGACATTTGCACTTTGGAGTTGCTTTTGCCTGTAATATTCTTCTTGCAGATCCCTAAATAGCTACTTGGCTTGCTTCATCACATCTTCACTTCAGGCCAATTATTCACCCAATATAAACTAGAAAATATCTATAAAGTTTCCCTATCCCCCTCTTGTAGATAGTCCTTTCCTCCCTAACTGTGCTTATGTCAGGAACTACATCAAATCCTTGAAGAACTGTTCTGTTAGCTTCTGGCCCATGCCACTGGAACCCCTGGAAAACATATCCTAACCAAGAAGCTTCCATGTCAGTGCCTCCCTGTCCCCATCTTCCCATGACTTAATTCATCCTGCCAAATTGCTACCTAGTCTTCCCCCACAGAGTATTTTAATTTTCTTACCTCATAATCAAAGCAGAATTCTGGCTGCTTGGTGGTGACAAATTTCTCCAGAGACATTTATCTCAGCACGGGGTCTTTGCTTCATATTTTACAAGTAAAACGTCCATTGGAGAGATTTTCTCAGACTGAATAAGGGTCTGTCTGCTGAAATTATTCAAATGTAAAGGGGGTAAAATATTAAAATATATGCAGCTGTAACCTTTACTTTTGCTTTATTTTTAAAAGAAGAGTCCTTATTTTCATTTTTTTTTGGTGGCCTCCTGGGTCTGTCTTAAGCTGAGCAGGTAATGAGTGGGGATGCAGAACTGGAGAAAGCTGAAGGACCTCAGTTGGTCTATGAGAAAAGGTGAGAGACAGACAGTAGGAGGTAGAAAGCCAGTGACAGCCAGATGGCTGAGGAATGAGGAGTATTGAGGGGTTTAGACAGATATAAGATAGTTGCAAGAAGGACTGGAGCTTTAGGAAAAGGGACAGATGTCCAAAGGGGAAGTTCGGAATTTTTTCAAAATGTATGTTATATAAAGCCTTACCTTGCCTCCTTGGAAGAAACCTTTGGTAAACATCTGTGATATACTGAGAAATCCTCCAGACAAGCTGGATCAGTAACTGGTTAATTAATTTAAAAAATATATGGTCAGAGGGGCAGAGCAAGATGGCGGAGGAGTGGAGACCTGGATTTCGTCTGGTCTCAGGAATTCAGCTGAATAGGGATCAAACCATTCTGAACACCTATGAACTCAACAGGAGATCGAAGAAGAGAGTAGCAACAACTCTCTGAACAGAGAAGCGACCACTTACTAGAAGGTAGGACGTGCGGAGAAGTGAATCCGAGGCGATATTCGGGAGGATAGACGGCGGGGGAGGGGGCCTCCGTGGCCGCTTCTGGCAAGTGCTAGAGCCGGGGAGCACAAAATCGGAACTTTTTGGAAGTCGGCTCCGCGGAGGGACGTCGCTCCAGTGGCTAAGTGGGGAGTGGAATCCTCGCGGGACAGTGTGGTCTCAGGACCCTCGGGGTCACAGAAAGCCCGGGGGTGCCTGAGTGCGGCAGAGCTCCCAGGGATCGGAGCGGGGAAGCCGGCTGCAGAGACGGAGCCGAGGCGTGGGCTCTCAGCTCGGGGTGGCCATAAACTGTGATCCGCGGCCCAGTCGGGGCACGGCTCCTCCAGCAGGGACCCAACAAGCAGCAGAGCTGGGGAGACTCCCCTCCCTCCCCCGGGAGGAGCGGCGCGGGAGCGCACCGCAGGGATCTGCTGGGTTTGGAGACTCCACACGGGATCGGGTGCCAGACATAGAAACGCTCGGTCACAGGCCAGGTGAGCGCGGAGTGCGGCCGGAGACCGGGGACACGGGAGTGACTGCTTTTCTCTGGGGGCGCACTGAGGAGCGGGGCCCCGAGTTCTCAGCTCCTCCGGGCGGAGATTGGGAGGCCACCATTTTCACCCAGGTCCTCCAAAGCTGTACCGAGAGCTTGCAGGGGACAATGGCTCCCGAGAGCAAACCCAAGCAGCTTGCTTAGCCAGGACCGACAAGGGCGGGGCAATTCCGCCTCCGGTAAAGACATTTGGGAACCACGGCAACAGGCCCCTCCCCCAGAAGATCAGCATGAACAGCCAGCAAGCCAAGACCAAGTTTACCGATCAAGGAGAACGGGAGAACTCCAGCGCTAGGGGAATACTGCCCATAGAATTCATGGCTTTTTTTTTTACCATGATTCATTGGTTTTTCAAAGTTAAATTTTTAACTGTTTTTTGTTTTTTTTTTTTGAATTTTTCTTTTTTCCTTTTTCAACAAACATCTTATCAATCCCTTTTTTAAAAAAACATTTTTTATTTTTCATTTTTAGAGTCATATTTTATCCCTTCATAGTAGTTACCCTTATTTTTGGCATATATATATATAAGTTGTTCTCTCTTTAAAATTTTGAGATACAATTTCTTCTAACAGATCAAAATATACCCTAAATCACTAGTGTATGGCTTTGTTCTAGTCTCCTGCCTGATCACAGTCTCTCCCATCTTTTTTTCTTTTCTTTTTTCTTTTTTTTAAATCTTCTTCTTTCTTCTTTCAAACAACTTCTTATCAATTCCGTTTCTAAAACCTTTTATAAGTTTCATCTTTACAGTCATCTTGCATCCCTTCATTGTATCAACCCTTATTTGGTACATATATAAGTCTTTCTACCTTTAAAATTTTAGGAGGCACTTTCTTCTAACAGACCAAAATACGCCCAAAATCTAGTGTGTGGCACTGATCTATGCACTAGCCTGATCGTATTTGATCATATTCTGGTTTTTTTTTTTTGTTCTGCTTTTGTTTGTTTTTATCTTTCCTTTTTCCTTTTTTTCTTTTCTTTTTTCTTTTTCTCTTTTCTTTCTTTCCCTTTCTTTTCCCCTGGTTTCAGGTCTTTTCTGATTTGTATAGAGCATATTTACTGGGGACGTTGTTAACCTGTTAGCATTTTGTTCTCTCATTTATCTGTTCTCCTCTGGACAAAATGACAAGATGAAAAAAATCACCTCAGCAAAAAGAACAAGAGGTAGTACCGTCTACCAGGGACCTACTCAATACGGACATTAGTACGATGTCGGACCTAGAGTTCAGAATCATGACTTTAAAGATACTAGCTGGGCTTGAAAAAAGCATGGAAGTTATTAGAGAAACCCTTTCTGGAGAAATAAAAGAACTAAAATCTAACCAAGTCGAAATGCAAAAGGCTATTAATGAGATGCAATCAAAAATGGGGGCACTAACTGCTAGGATAAATGAGGCAGAAGAGAGAATCAGCTATATGGAAGACCAAACGATGGAAAATAAAGAGGCTGAGAAAAAGAGAGAGAAACAAGTACAGGATCACGAGGGCAGAATTTGAGAGATAAGCGATACGATAAGATGAAACAAAATTAGAATAATTGGGATCCCAGACGAAGAAGAAAGAGAGAGAGGGGCAGAAGGAATATTGGAGCAAATTATAGCAGAGAAGTTCCCTAATGTGGGGAAGGAAACAGGCATCAAAATCCAGGAGGCACAGAGAACCCCTCTCAAAATCAATAAAAATAGGTCAACACCCCGACATCTAATAGTAAAACTTACGAGTCTCAGAGACAAAGAGAAAATCCTGAAAGCAGCTCGGGAGAAGAGATATGTAACCTACAATGGTAGAAACATTAGATTGGCAACAGACCTATCCACAGAGACCTGGCAGGCCAGAAAGGACTGGCATGAGATCTTTAGAGCACTAAACGAGAAAAATATGCAGCCAAGAATACTATATCCAGCTAGGCTGTCATTGAAAATAGAAGGAGAGGTAAAAAGCTTCCAGGACAAACAAAAACTAAAGGAATTTGCAAACACAAAACCAGCCCTAAAAGAAATATTGAAAGGGGTCCTCTAAGCAAAGAGAGAGCCTAAAAGCAGCATAGATCAGAAAGGAACACAGACAACATACAGTCACAGTCACCTTACAGGCAATACAATGGCACTAAATTCATACCTTTCAATAGTTACCCTGAATGTAAATGGGCTCAATGGCCCAATCAAAAGACACAGGCTATCAGATTGGATTAAAACACAAGACCCATCGATATGCTGTCTGCAAGAGACTCATTTTAAACCCAAAGACACCCCCAGATTGAAAGTGAGGGGGTGGAAAACCATTTACCATGCTAATGGACACCAAAGAAAGCTGGGGTGGCAATTCTTATATCAGACAAATTAGATTTTAAAACAAAGACTGTAATAAGAGATGAAGAAGGACACTATATCTTACTTAAAGGGTCTATCCAACAAGAAGATCTAACAATTGTAAATATCTATGCCCCTAACATGGGAGCAGCCAATTTTATAAGGCAATTAAAAACAAAAGCAAAGAAACACATTGACAACAATACAATAATAGTGGGGGACTTTAACACCCCCCTGACTGAAATGGACAGATCATCTAAGCAAAAGATCAACAAGGAAATAAAGACTTTAAATGACACACTGGACCAAATGGACTTCACAGACATATTCAGAACATTCCATCCCAAAGCAACGGAATACACATTCTTCTCTAGTGCCTATGGAACATTCTCCAGAATTGATCACATCCTAGGTCACAAATCAGGTCTCAACTGATACTAAAAGATTGGGATCATTCCTTGCATATTTTCAGACCACAGTGCTTTGAAACTAGAACTCAATCACAAGAGGAAAGTCGGAAAGAACTCAAATACTTGGAGGCTAAAGAGCATCCTACTAATGAATGAATGGATCAACCAGGAAATTAAAGAAGAATTAAAAAATTCATGGAAACCAATGAAAATGAAAACACAACTGTTCAAAATCTTTGGGATACAGCAAAGGCAGTCCTGAGAGGAAAGTATATAGCAATACAAGTCTTTCTCAAGAACAAGAAAGGTCTTAAATACACAACCTAACCCTACACCTAAAGGAGCTGGAGAAAGAACAGCAAATAAAGCCTAAACCCAGCAGGAGAAGAGAAATAATAAAGATCAGAGCAGTAATCAATGAACTAGAAACCAAAAGAACAGTAGAACAGATCAACGAAAGTAGGAGCTGGTTCTTTGAAAGAATCAACAAGATTGATAAACCCCTGGCCAGACTTATCCAAAAGAAAAGAGAAATGACCCAAATCCACAAAATCATGAATGAAAGAGGAGAGATCACAACCAACACCAAAGAAATACAAACAATTATAAGAACATATTATGAGCAACTCTATGCCAGCAAATTAGATAACCTGGAAGAAATGGGTGCATTCCTAGAGATGTATCAACTACCAAAACTGAACCAGGAAGAAATAGAAAACCTGAACAGACCTATAACCACTAAGGAAATTGAAGCAGTCATCAAAAATCTCCCAACAAACAAAAGCCCAGGGCCAGATGGCTTCCCAGGGGAAGTCTATCAGCCATTTAAAGAATTAAAACCTATTCTCCTGAAACTGTTCCAAAAAATAGAAATGGAAGGAAAACTTCCAAACTCATTTTATGAGGCCACCATTACCTTGATCCCCAAACCAGACAAAGACCCCATCAAAAAGGAGAATTACAGACCAATATCCTTGACGAACATGGATGCAAAAATTCTCACCAAAATACTAGCCAATAGGATCCAACAGTACATTAAAAGGATTATTCACCATGACCAAGTGGGATTTATCCCTGGGCTGCAAGGCTGGTTCAACATCCGCAAATCAATCAACGTGATACAATACATTAACAAAAGAAAGAACAAGGGTCATATGATCCTCTCAATAGATGCAGAAAAAGCATTTGACAAAGTACAGCATCCTTTCTTGATCAAAACTCTTCAGAGTATAGGGATAGAGGGTACATACCTCAATATCATAAAAGCCATCTATGAAAAACCGACAACGAATATCATTCTCAATGGGGAAAAGCTGAGAGCTTTTCCCCTAAGGTCAGGAACGTGACAGGGATGTCCACTATCACCACTGCTAGTCAACATAGTATTAGAAGTCCTAGCCACAGCAATCAGACAACAAAAAGAAATCAAAGGCATCCAAATCGGCAAGAGGAAGTCGAACTCTCACTCTTTGCAGATGATATGATACTGTATGTGGAAAACCCAAAAGTCTCCACCCCAAAACTGCTAGAACTCCTACAGGAATTCAGTCAAGTAGCAGGCTATAAAATGAATGCACAGAAATCAGTGGCATTCCTATACACCAACAACAAGACAGAAGAGAGACAAATCAAGGAGTCGATCCCATTTACAACTGCACCCAAAACCATAAGATACCTAGGAATAAATTTAACCAAAGAGGCAAAGGATCTGTACTCAGAAAACTATAAAATACTCAGGAAAGAAATTGAAGAAGACACAAAGAAATGGAAAAACGTTCCATGCTCATGGATTGGAAGAACCAACATTGTGAAGATGTCAATGCTACCTAGAGCAATCAACACATTCAATGCAATCCCCATCAAAATACCATCCACTTTTTTCAAAGAAATGGAACAAATAATCCTAAAATTTGTATGGAACCAGAAGAGACCCCGAATAGCCAGAGGAGTATTGAAAAAGAAAAGCAAAGCTGGCGGCATCACAATTCCGGACTTCCAGCTCTATTACAAAGCTGTCATCATCAAGACAGTATGGTACTGGCACAAAAACAGACACATAGATCAATGGAACAGAATCGAGAGCCCAGAAATGGACCCTCAACTCTATGGTCAACTCATCTTTTACAAAGCAGGAAAGAATGTCCAATGGAAAAAAGACAGTCTCTTCAACAAATGGTGTTGGGAAAATTGGACAGCCCCATGCAGAAGAATGAAACTGGACCATTTCCTTACACCACACACAAAAATAGACTCCAAATGGTTGAAAGACCTAAACGTGAGACAGGAGTCTATCAAAATCCTAAAGGAGAACACGGGTAGCCACCTCTTCGATCTCAGCCACAGCAACTTCTTCCTAGAAACATCGGCAAAGGCAAGGGAAGCAAGGGCAAAAAGGAACTATTGGGATTTCATCAAGATGAAAAGCTTTTGCACAGCAAAAGAAACAGTCCACAAAACCGAAAGACAACCGACAGAATGGGAGAAAATATTTGCAAATGACATATCAGGTAAAGGGCTAGTATCCAAAATCTATAAAGAACTTGTCAAACTCAACACCCAAAGAACAAATAATCCAATCAAGAAATGGGCAGAAGACATGAACAGACATTTTTCCTAAGAAGACATCCCAATGGCCAACAGACACATGAAAAAGTGCTCAACATCGCTCGGCATCAGGGAAATCCAAATCAAAACCTCAGTGAGATACCACCTCACACCCGTCAGAATGGCTAAAATTAACATGTCAGGAAACGACAGATGTTGGCGGGGATGTGGAGAAAGGGGAACCCTCCTACACTGTTGGTGGGAATGCAAGCTGGTGCAACCCCTCTGGAAAACAGTATGGAGGTTCCTCAAACAGTTGAAAATAGAGCTACCATACGATCCAGCAATTGCACTACTGGGTATTTACCCCAAAGATACAAATGTAGGGATCCGAAGGGGTACGTGCACCCCAATATTTATAGCAGCAATGTCCACAATAGCCAAACTGTGGAAAGAGCCAAGATGTCCATCAACAGATGAATTGATAAAGAAGAGGTGGTATATATACACAATGGAATATTATGCAGCCATCAAAAGGAATGAGATCTTGCCATTTGCCACGACGTGGTTGGAACTGGAGGGTGTTATGCTGACTGAAATAAGTCAATCAGAGAAAGACATGTATCATACGACCTCGCTGATATGAGGAATTTTTAACCTCGGGAAACAAACTGAGGGTTGCTGGAGTGGTGGGGGGTGGGAGGGATGGGGTGGCTGGGTGACAGACATTGGGGAGGGTATGTGCTATGGTGAGTGCTGTGAATTGTGCAAGACTGTTGAATCACAGATCAGTACTTCTGAAACAAATAATGCAACATATGTTAAGAAAAAAAAAGAAGAAGATAGCAGGAAGGGAAGAATGAAGGGGAGTAAGTCGGAGGGGGAGACGAACCGTGAGAGACGATGGACTCTGAAAAACAAACTGAGGGTTCTAGAGGGGAGGGGGGTGGAGGGATGGGTTAGCCTGGTGATGGGTATTAAAGAAGGCAATTTCTGCGTGGAGCACTGGGTGTTATGCACAAAGAATGAATCATGGAACACTACATCAAAAACTAATGATGTATGGTGAGTAACATAACAATAAAAAAATTTAAAAAAATATATGCTCATTGTGGGGATTGAAAACTTTTTTCATGTAAGGGTTTTATTTTACACTGAAAGAACATACATGCTTTGAGGTAAGGCCAAGGGCTTTTTAATGAGTTCAAGTCCACTGATAAGAAAATCTAAATTATCTCACTTGTATAAACTCTTTTAGTGCATTTTATTTTTAATATTCTTTAAAGTGGAGTGAGTCCTTAGAAGTATTTGTGCAGCAATTTAAGTGCAGCATGTTTGTATGTTTTTACATAAATCCTTATCTTTAACCGTTGCCTCACATCTAACTCAACAGCAATATTTTAAACAGTACCCATGTGTTCCAAAGCCTTCCACCTTGTTGTTTTCTTCAATACAACCAACAACTCTTATTTTTCATACTCCTCATTTCACTGGCTTATGTAATAAAAAATTAAATATATAGTCACTGTACCACATAGAGCGAATATAAGCCGGTTTGGGACCAGACACTTGTGACTCTGGGTGAGCAGAGAATCTGACTGGTGGCTGCGAAGCAGGTCAGGGCATGAGAGAGGAGTAGCTCGTGCTGTCTGTGTGTGTTCAACATGCCATAGTTACCGTAGAGTTTGAGGCAGAGAATGATGAAAGTCTAGGCCAGTTCAGTGTTTTGTGGAGTCTGACTTGTGTTTCTCTGAGAAAGAACTGGCTTCAAGTTCATCCAGTATAATTGGAGTTACACAATTCTCCACCTCTTATAACAGAGAGGATTGAATAAGGCTTTGGAAACCTATCATTTGAAGCTTTTATCCTTGTCATGCAGGCTTTAAATATCTTAGGACCAAATTTTACAAAAACAGAAATGGATGTTATATTGCCATCTTGCCACCTGTAGTCTCAGGAAGAAGGGGTGTGATGGTGTTAAAAGAAATTTTTCCTTTCAGGCTTCTAACTTCAGGCATAATTGTCTATTCCATGTTGCACTTTGATCTCCGTATAGACTACAAGTCTTTCTCTGTTTCCTGTAAATGATTTTTGAAGTGGTTTGTCTTATCATACTAATTCTGGGGAAGGTTGCATGGCCTAATGGATTGAGTAGGCTTTATCAATTAGGCAGACTTAAATCTGGATTTATGGAACTTTAGCCCTTTGGTTTGGGGCAGTTTGATTGCACTTTGTTATCTTCACCTTCAAAATAGCTATTGATATAACTTAGATGGTAGAATTATGAAAATTTAAATGACATAATATATGTAAAAGGCCTAGCGCAGTGCCTGACATGTGATAGGCCTTCAGTCAAGGAAAGCTTTTTTTAGAATTTATTTTTTAATGATTTTTTTAAATTGCCAGCCATTATCAGTAATCATCTTCCTCAGTCCTCAGTCCGACCCACTGATGAGGTAATCGGTTTTCTACATATGTTAGGTATTAATGTCTGCTTGGTAACTCACTATTTGAAAATTACATTGGCAATGCACCTAGCAGTCAAATGGGGCAAGACAAGGTCAAAGACATGGACCACCCCCCCTTCCCACCTCTGATTTACTCAGTGGTTTGCAAAATCACTGATGACCTGCTTTAAAAGTACCAGTGAATTGATGCTTTCCATTCATAACCTTGTGTTATTGGTATTTTTTTTTTTTTTTTTTTACTTTTTATAGTTTAAGTGCCTCCTCCTTTCAATTGATCCTGTTTGAAAAGATGGTTTATTTTAAAGGAAAGTACTTGGGTTATTTCAAGGGTCTGCAGTACATCAAACACATCTCCAAGGCCAGCAGAGAGTGTTCCTCATCCACATTAAATACAGCTTCAAACAGGCTGCGTTACTGGGCTCACTCAGCTCGCTCTCCACAGCCAGTTTCAATTTCACTAAAAGGAAAGAATTGGTAATTAATTATCTAGGCCGTGTAATGAGTTTCCATTACTTGGAATTCAATAAAGCTCTTTCATTGTGACCAGGCTGATCAATAGCACAGAAGGGCTAATAGAAACCCTAGATACAGCTGGGATAATAGAATGGCTATAGGAAATTAGGCCTGGTCCCTGGAGCGCTCTTTCTTCTCTCTAGGGAATGGAAGCAGCTCAGTAGATCCTTTTTTTAGAACACTCTGTGAGGCATTGTAAAATGAGTAGGCTATTGTGTTAACTGCAGGAGCTAATGGAAATTACCTTTACAAAATCCATACACACTTGGAACTGGAATGACTTTGGATATTATTTAGTTGTATTACTCATGGATCACCATGCCTTCTAGATGGCCATTTGTGTGTGTGTGTGTGTGTGTGTGTGTGTGTGTGTGCGCGCGTGCGTGCGTGCACGCTCCTGCACGTGTGTGCACACTAGGTGATGTCATCTTTATATTCAACACCGACTCCCCCATCCTCCGCCATCATCTTCCACTGCGGATTACATAAAAGGTGTAACTTAAAAAGAAAAGCAACCAATCCCCGGAGTGGCAAGAGGCTTATGCAGTTACCTACAGTAGAAAGATGTGAAGGACCAAAAGGGGTGGGGGGTGGGGACGGTAATTGATTTTCTGTGGAATTTAATCTGGAACTAGGAACTAGGAACTAGGAAAGACGGTAATTGTTTAACTAGGGGTTAAAACTGGTAGACCCTACAGAGTGTGAACCTCTGAGAAAGGGTTAGGAATGATGATTAGGTCAGATTTATAAGAACACCACGTGGCTGAGAGAAGAAAACCACACAGTCCAGCATTCCAAGAGAGGCTAAGGGGCATAGCTGGTGCCCGAGGGTTTGCTTGTTTTAGTGGCAGTCTGCTGTGTTTTCCTATGAGGATTCTCTTCTTCCTAAGATAAGTTGAACAAGTCTCTGTTCCTTGCAACCAAAGGATCCTAAGTAGAACCCTAGCCCAATTCCTACATTTTCTAAGGAAGGAGACCAACTGCAGGTAGTAGGAGTGACTTGGGTCCATTATAAAATGTTGATGGCAGTTCTTCTAGGATGAGAACCTGGGTATAACAGATTGTATTTTTCCAAAGACAACTGCAAGAATATCTCCTGTCCTCCTTGCTGTTCTGTAATGTGACCTTGCCAGTCCTCCACCAAGAGATGGAGTATATTTCCCCTCTTTCCTGAAGCTGGGCAGGCTGTTTAACTGCTTTGAACAACAGAGTGATGCTGTGCCAGTTCTGGGCATAGATCTTGATTGGCAGCTTCTGCTTCTTCCATCTTGGAAACCAGCCTCATGCAGAAGTGTGACTTCCTTGAGAATTGACTGCTGTGAGCAGCTCAAGCCACATGGAGGGTCCCTGGATGGTAAGATGCTGCATAGAGAGAGAAAGAGAGAGAGAGAACACAAATACACAGCCAGAGAACACTGAAATGTCAGTCATTTTAGTAATGAACCCTCTAGAAGTGAATCCTCTAACTTCAGTAACCCCAGCTGATGACACATGGATTAGAGACAGAACTCTCAGCCAAGCCCTTTCCAAATCCCTGACCCACAAAATCATGAGCAAGATGGAATAGTTACCCTAAACCACTATACTTTAGGTTAACTTGCTACACAGTAATGGATAATCGAAACACTGGATCACTTGGTTTTCAAATGAGCTTTCTGTCCATGGTGCCTCAGTTTTATTGGAATGGACCAATAGTTTTAGCAATATAGCCAGACACATTCTTAAGCTAATATTTTATTTGGAAAATAAAAAAAAGCATATGAGTGTTACCTTAAAATCACAGGAAACATTTCAGACAAAGACTCAAGTTGTGTGACGGGTGCAGTTTCATTAATCTTCATGACAACAGCAGGATGGAAGGCATCATTAGTTCATGTGAGATTGAAGAAGATGGGCAGTTTAGAAACACAATCTCAAGATTTCATCATGTGCCAGTGATGCCAAATTTAAGATTTTCTCATTGATGGTTACTTCTCTCACTTCCAGTAGCTGCAGATGCTTATAAGAGTGCCCTTCGATGCCCATTCTTTAAAATTGGTAATCTGTCAGATTCCAACTGTCACCAATTTGTAGTCAATACCCTACTAGTTAGAAGGAACCAGATTCCAATTTTTCCGTGTCCACACCAACACTTGTTATTGTCTGTCGTTTGGGTCATGGCCACCTCAGTGGATGCGAAGTCCTATCTCTTTGTGGTTTTGATTTAGCTGTTCCCTAATAACTGACATTAGTCACCTTGCATGTACATAGTACTTATTTGGCTATCTTCCTTGGAGAAATGTCTATTCAAATCTTCTGCCCATTTTTAAGTTGGTTTCTTTATCTTTTTGCTGCATTACAAGAAGTTCTTTATGTGATGCACATAGTAGACCCTTATTATTTGCAAGTATTTTCTTCTGTAAGAGACTGATTCTTAAATATTTTTGGTACTGTATGCAGAGCTAAGAATCTGATGAAGCCGTGGGATCTCATCCAGCGAAGTGTACACTCCCATGGAATTTTGCACACATTTTCAGGGATTTCAGAAAGCATCCTGAGGCCACTGCATGGAAACCCTAAGAATCCACATCCCTCCCCCTCTTCCCAGGTTTTGCTCTCTAGGATCATACAGTTACCATCCGACGATAGGACATGCATTGCAATGCAATGAAGACGAAGACTCTTTTGGCAAGCGGGGCGAGGTTTCATTCCATTTGGTGACCGAGTAGTCTTGTAGTAAATTGCCCTGGGAAGTCCTCTCAGGGCCAGCAATTTTCTGTAGGGCTGAGCATGCTGAGTCTTCGGACAAGAGACAGAAACTGTGCATGAGACAAGAAGAGATTTTTTTTTCTCTTTCTGGTTAGAGTAGGGAGAAGGGAGAGAGAATTTCAGCCAACTGAAAGGCTGAGAGAGAGAAAAGAGAATTCCTAGGGCATATCCTGATGAATTAGAAGTAAATGGATGTTTTCCTAGGGCTAATCAACAGCGCGTGTTTAACTACCTTTGTCATGTCTGCTTCCCAACTAGAGAGAAAAAGATGAAGTAGAACAGTGAGAGCTATTTAAATAGACAACTGGAAGCCAGAGGCTGGGGAACATTTAGACCTTTCTATTTTTTTAAAGCCTGTTGCTGGAAAAAAAATCATGAATCTGAATACTAATTTTTTTGGACTTGCAAAGTTACCATTTAGGCCAAACTCAGTGTCTCATGACAAATTTCTTCTCTTCTAACATCATTATCTTTGCTTTTCAAAATTAATCAGAAAAAATGTGTTCATTATTCCAGAATCTATCAGGAACTTCGAGGCATTATAGAAACAGCATTTAAAGGGTCTAGGATGTAAGCCTTATGCTAATTCCCCATTCATCATGCCTGGAGAAAAGGTCATTTAGGTTTTGCTTGAAGGCTCTTGATGATGGGGAAATCACCACCTCATAATAAGCAACCCAGCTGATCTGATCTTTGGGCAGTGGTACTGCTTAAAAAATTCCTTCTTCACTGAACTGGAATGAGCCACTATCCACTATCATCACTAGTTATGCCATTTCGAATAAAAAATATGAAAACTATAGATTCTCTTTATTTAGCATCATCTATAAGCCAAGCACTTATGCAGTAGGTGCTTTCTATTATTATTCACTTACAATTAACCATTGTAGGTGCTTTATGTTATTATTCACTTACAGTTAATCATTGCAACTCAGGAATCTAGGTGTATCTTTCCCCTTTAGCAGGAAAGAATTGAGAATTGAATTCATGGCTACGGGAAAATAACTAAGAGACTGGGATTTTAATCTTGGTCTGTATAATCCTCAAATCTAAGTAATTTCCACCAAAAAGTTCCCAGACGGCATTATTTTGAGTGGGAATTTGGTTTCTTGGTAAACTAACGTGCAACCCAGTAGCCACAACGGAAAGTAATCCTGTCAAGGCCAATACTAGTGGAAAGAAGCACAATAGCACAATAGAAGATTGAGGGTAAATAACCAAGTCCTTTTCATGCTTTGCCTTCATAATTATTTTGTTAGTTGTACTTTTGTTTTCTCTATCTGCAAATGAAGTTCAGTCTTCCCTTTCTTGTCAATGTTACTTTGCTATGAAAAAAACGTGTTATATATCTAGTTGTTAGTGTGACAAATGGTACCATCTTTTTTGTTTGTTCTGGTGGTCATCTAGATTTCAGTACAGACAAGTGAGCTGGGGAATTTCCATTTTCATTTGCAGTTGGGCTAGCCTTGCATCCAGGCAGATGCTCCTAAAGATACAGAAGCAGAATTAAAAAAGCCTCCCTTCCTGAGGAATAGAATCCATGAAGGCAATATGGCCAATGAGGTCTCACTTTTAACCACAGGTTTTTGAGCCTTAAAAATTAGTCTGTTTGTACAGAGCAGGCTCTTGAATAAATCGTTAAGTGCTGCATAACTGCAAATGGATGCCTTGAAGATTTCTGCAATGACCAGGATTTTAAATGGAACTTTCTCTGGATTCCACATCTTGTGATACGTAAGATGTATAATGGGGTCGGCATTGCAGATGAATCCATGCTAGGACCCTTACGGAAACAAGAAAATACACTGAAAAAAATATATATGCCTTTGAACCCCTTTTGAACATATTATTAGACTTTTGACTACAAATTAATTCCTCATTGTTTAAATAGTGTTTCCCCAAATCCTTAATGGATCTAGCATCATTCATTCTATTTCTTTTTGTACCTTGTTATTTCATGGGTGCAAGAGTGGTTTAAAACCAGTGTTTTTAATAAAAAGGTCTTATATTGGTCAGCAGGAAATTGAGGACTGGGAACTTTTTTTTTTTTTAAGATTTTATTTACTTATTTGAGAGGGAAAGAGTGAGCACGAGCTGGCGGGGGTGGGGGGTGGGTAGAGGGAGAGGGAGAAACAGAGTGGGGAGTGGGGAGTCTGATGCGGGGCTCAATCCCAGGATCATGACCGGAGCTGAAGGCAGACGCTTAGCTGACTGAGCCACCCAGGTGCCCCAGGCCTGGAACCCCTGTAAGTACGCGGCCCAGACAATGGATGCAGGCTGCCTCTGAGTTCGCGCAGGTCCCCGGGCTGGCTGCTCAGGTGCTGGGGAAGCACTGGGACATGGGATCCTGCACTGGGCAGATAAGGGAAAAAGGAAAGGAAGAGCAAGGCAGGTGGCAAAATCACTTAAAATCTCTGTTTAAATAAATATTTAAAATTGTTTAAAAGTGTTTTGGCCTTCTGGAAGAGGACATTGTAATGACTCCCGGGGCTGCGTCAAGCTGCCTTCAGGATGTTGGTGAGTGACAGTTTTTTCATTTGTTGTCATTAATTCATTCATCCTGCCAATATTTTCTGAGCGCCAGACGCTGTCCTAAGTCCGAGGTCCTAGCGATGAAAAAGATTGACGCGGTTCCTTGTGGAATTCTAGTGAATAACAAAACAGTGTGATCTTTTATTTCACAAGGTAACAAGGAAACACATTTCAGATGAGAAAGATTTTTTTTTTTTTTTTTTTGGTTGAAAGAAATCTTTCCTTTGAATAGCTAGCTCATGCAATGCCATAATATCATTGAATGTTAGGACTGGAGGGTCATTCATTTATGTAGCAAGTATTTATGCATTACTGTTATTTCTAAGCAATGCTAGTATCGCAGCTACTGTTGTTATAGTGGTCAAGAAATACTAGTCTGGTGCTTGCTGTTTCTCCTGAAGGAGGGGACTCTGTATACCTGTGTTGTGCTTCAGTTTGTGTTGACTCTGGAACTTTGATATCTGAAAGCTTCATCCCTCCTCTAATTTCTGCATTCTGGAGCAATCTTTAATGTCAGCTCCAGGTATGCACACTAGTTTGTTGGGTCTGGCATGTGGGGGGTGGGGTAGAAGGGCAGCTGATGGGGGGTGGCGATGGAGGAAGACTTAAAAATGATCTATCCCTTTCTCTCACTTTGTAAACAATTTCCCTGAGCTCCAGGGAACAGAAGGCACACAGTGTATGGGCCATTTTAATATGTCTTTGGAAGGGGAAGTGTCTACCATGATAAGGGGAGGGCCTTGTGCCCTTCATTCAGCACTGCATCTGCAGTACCAGAATAGTGCCTGATACATAGTAGACACTCAGTATAATAAATGAATGAAATAAAGGCTATTTATCACAATTAAGAGTGTGAGTTTTTCGTTGTCTTTACTGACCTTTACCATTCCTGTCTTGTAGGTCATCCGACCCTCTTTCTGCTGCCTGTATCTCTAGGTTAGAACATCAGTGATCCCAGGGAAGCTCCATACAATCAGAAATCATTCATTCAACCAATAGGCAGTTCGTCTTGCAAAGGGGATCCATGGGAGTTCCCCGCAAATAGATTCTTATTAAAAAACAATCACATGAGTTAGAGAAGAAAGGCCAAGGGATGGTTTAATTTATGCCTTGTACCCTGGCCCATATCCTTTTCCACAGCTGGACCAACACAGCAGTAAATAAATGCCACCCCAGTGTGGAGCAGGCTGACTCTGAAAAGAAGTCTGTTGTGTAGCTAGGGCACACAGCTGACAAATAGGACAGAGGGTTGAGAAGCGGGCAATGGCTCACTTTCCTTGGGACACCTATGCTGGCACTTGAAGAATCTGTTTTCATTTTGTTCCTTTTATCCCATGACCCCAAATGAAGTATTTCTTGGCATACGCACTTAAAAGAAAGGTTCCAGCATGTTCCATTTACCACCGAATATTCCAGGTTTATTTCAGCACCATTCACAGCAGCCAAAGAATGTTTGGGGTTATGAATGGAAGCAGTTAAAGAATGGCCTATTATTTCTGCACCTAAGTTAGCTGAAAGCAGACACTATGAAATCTATTTCAGAAAGGAAACTATTTTCCCTATCAAAGTTATATAATGAGGTACGGTTACACCCTAAGGCAATTGGATTTGATTTTGATAGGTAATAACCGAGCATGTACCAACCATCCTTTAAGAGACTCAAGCAATTTGGACTTGTGGCAAGACAGCTGTCTAGATGAATGAATCATCTAAGTTTGGATTCTAGGCAAATCATTATCGATGACCATAATACTCCTTTGCTAGAATAAGGCTGGTTTAACTGTTTAAAGATGGGATCCTTGGTGTTTATTCTGCCATATTCTGTATGACCTTAGAGAAGCCACATGGGTGCTCCAGATCTTAGTTTCCTTAGCTACAACGTGGAAATAAAAACCATACCAAGGCAACCTATCACGAGTTACCTTGTAACCTCCAAAAAGGTATATTGAAACCGTTATCTATGGAACTGTGGATGGGACATTATTTGGAAGTAGGGTCCTTGAAGATGTAATTGAGTTAAGATGAGGCCATTTAGGGTGGGCACTAATTGAGTTTGACTGCCTTTTGTATAAGAAGGGAGACATTTGGACACAGAGACACACAAAGAGAAGGCAGAGATCGGCGTGATCTGTCTGTGAGCCGAGAAACAGCAAGGATTGGAGGCCACCCCTTGCAAGCTACAAACACTCAAGGAAGTGTTCTGCCCAGAGTCCCAGAGGGAGCATGGCCCTACTGACATCTTGATTTTGGCTTTGGATCCTCCAGAACTAGGAGAGTATAATCTTCTGTTGTCTTAAGCCACCTAGTTTGTGGTCATTTGTTACAGGAAGAAACTAACACACTACCGAGGGTACATGATATGAGGTTCAACAATGGTCATATACATGAAAAATATCCTGACATCTATTATACCAGTAGAAGTGACTGTCAAAATAAGATGACTTTATCTTTTTAAATTTCAAGATACATCCAAAATGAATTTCTCTAAAGCAGGCGGTGTTAAAAAAAAAAAAAAAAAACTAAATTGAAAACTCTGTTAGGGATGCTTTTTATCACTAAAAAATATTTCACTCCAAGATTCTAGCCTTAACAAATTATCTCTAGTAGAAGTCTGAAAACTCAGCACTTCGTAAACATTCTTAAACAGTCCACTTTCTGCCTTCTTTCATTTTTATGTGTTTAAATAATTTCTTTCCCTGAGTCTGTGAGTTTTTTCCCAAGGAAACTTGAATGCCTTATTCATTACACTGAGAGCGTGGGCTTTCCCACAGCCTGCACAATAACTAGGAAATACAAACATAATTTTATGAAAAGTAGCCACTAAAATCCCTTAATAGACCTGATCCCCAACCAGCCACTGAGGCGAAATACTGTCAAAGTGCCGTCATTTTGCAATTTTCTGTTAATCCAAAAGACTGGTTAGTCCAAAATGGCACATTTATCGTGTCAAAAATGTTATTATACTTTAGAGATATAGTGTGGTCTATTGCCCCTTCTCTGTATGTCCAGGAGAGGAGTGGCTTTCTACATACACAATGATTATTATTAATTGTTCATGGTTCCTCTTTACTTTGCAGGACTTTCTTAAGCTTTAATTGATCTGAGCCGGAGACAAGAGAGATTTAACTTTCTCAGACCGAAACTCAGAAACTTTAGAGGTCATCTCGGTTAAATCCTCTTACTTTACAGATAAGGGAAGTGGAGCATAGCTGTTCAATGACCTGTGGAATGTGGCACAGGGATTTGGTGACAGAAAAGAATTTCAGTTGCCTAACTTCCAGTCCATGTTCTTTCTTCCCTAAAACCATAGTTCTTGGGTTTCTCCTTTTCTAGCTTTGTGACCTTGGAAAAGCCTCTCAAATTCTCTGAACAAGCCGTTTTCTAGTTCGTAGAATGGGAATCCAAAAGCAGGCTGGTAAAAGCTGGAGTGCCCCAAGAGAGAAATACCGGGGCCACAGAGTCTAACCCAAGCCGAAAGAATTTCAGCTTCCCACTTCCTCTTCCCCATGCCACATTCATTACTACTTATCTTTTCCGTCTCAGACGTGGCTTGTTGGGGGCATTTCTTCCTTGACCCTCAAAGACTGGTATGGGAGGCTTCTGTTTGCACCTATAGTCCCTGGGCTTGTCCCTCGTATGCAAGCTCTCCCTTCACTCCACACTAAGTTCCTGATTAGTAGACTACAGATCTTCGGTTGCAGGAACTGTGTCACATTCACCCTTACACCTCTGAGCGCACAGCACTCAAAAAAAGAAGTTTCTCAGTGCATGATCAATGGCTGAATTGCTTTGTGCACAAATGCTAGGAGGAGATGTTTTGGAGGTATTCTCATGGAAGGAATCTCATCTTTTCTACACCTGCTACCAAAGTCAATGTTGGATGACCTCTTGTGCATTGTAAGGATCACTTTTTTTCTCAACAAGTTTTTACCTTTTGATTATGTTTTTGCTTAAGATACTGATATAATGAGTTTGCTTATATCATCTGAGCACATGCTGACTAAGGGTGGAGGGAGCTAGGAAGCGCAGGGCAACCAAGTTTCACTGTAGAAAATTCAGTTTAGAATCATGTCTCTACTAAGCCCAAGCCATGGTGTACTAAGTTACTTGTAAATAAAGACGTCTGAAGGGTGAGAGGCAGTTGTAGTGGAGTCAAAAGAGCTCCGAGGTTGTTGTCAAATTTCATGGGTCCGAGTCTGTGCTTTGGGGTTCTTAGTCATAATGTAGAGATAATAATATCCACTTCATAGAATGTTTGTGATGAACCGACACGAAAATGTTCGTGAACACACTTTGTAGATGGTGACATATTGCATGAATGCAAGGGTGCATCATCATGACATTGACTGCTGAACTGGCAATGACCACTGATTCCTCTGCTTGCTTTAGGATCTAGGACCAGAAAATGGAGGAAACTAGATACAATGTTATCAAGACCTGGGAATCTGTTGACAGTGTGCTAGGGTTCGCCCAGCCATTGGTGCTCAGTGACTGCTGGAATGCTCCAGTTTGAGCTCACGATGCAGAAGTGTCTAAGAGATTAGGAATACCAGGGCATGGACAAGCATCAGCGGCTGGGACCTTTCGTGCTAACAGTGGAGATATGAAGTGATAGCAGGGTCCTCTCTCTAATTCTAGAACTCTGTTCTAACAGGCTGGGCAGACAAATCTGAAATTCTCAAATTATTTCTTTTCAATTAGTCTCCCATCTGGATAGTTCCTGAACTGTGAGTCTAGGTCCGTCCTAGGACACACATAGTTGAAGGTGATAAGACCAATCACACTTGCCCGAGAAATTCAATTTGACTCTAGTGTTGTGAACAGAGCTCTCTTCAGGGCACCATACATCGATCCACGGCCCCTGTACTCTTTGGAGGCAACAAATACTTTTGGCTACAGTAGAACATACTCTGAGAAAGAGCTCATTTGGTCAACTTCACAGCCTCACCCAATGACAGAATCTCTCTTGTCTTTAACACCCCTCTTTCAAGGATGCATGAGGCTGTTGGACCAGTTTTCCTTCTAGTGTTCTTAAGTATAACCTACTGCTGTAAGGCAGATGGTTTATGGGTTGAAGAGAGAGCCATGACCACAAACATACACACTTAGCATAAAATGCTAAGGATACTTGGCTTGTTTAGCCGAGGCTACAGAGCTTCCCGTGAGCAAGGAGGCTGGACAGCTGCAGCTTATCCTGTGACTAAGGCTTGTTCCTCTGTATCTACATTGCTTAGTTGCTGACACATTCTAAGCAGGTAAAAAAAATTCCTTCAGGATTGAGAGAGAAGATGTATTTCTAGTCCTTATATCTTCAATACCTCCATGTTGATAAGTTTATGTTAATCATCTGCCTTCCATTTAAAAGAGTATTTTAAGACATCATGCTCTTCTAATCCTTGAACCAGGGGCCCTATTGGGACACCCACCTTCTCCTGCAGGTGGCAAGTGCAGAGTTAGTGTTCAAGTGCCCCTGAGCAAACACACCCACCTTCAGTTTCCCAGTGTCCTGGAAACCTTGTGTCCTTTGCACATGTTGAGAAATATTTATTGGGTGGAAGCTGTAAGGATGAGGTAGGAACCACAGAGAATAGTTTTCCCAAAAGTAGAATTATGGGTGTGGCTATGGTTGTTTTCCTGTCTGTAGAGAGACACCTTGGAGAAGGTACAGCAACCCCATCCCTCAGCAGGGTTTGTAGCTCCCAGCTGTGGGCATCAAGAGTGGGAGATGCTGTGACATGTGAGGAGATGAGTCTACTATGAAGTCTGCTGCTGACCCTTGTTCTTGGTATAGAAGGTCACCAGGGAGGATTTCCTTTGGTATCTCTCTCAGACTCTCCTTCATTGTTTAGAGAAGGTGAAAGTTTAGGGAAGGTTTCTAATATATTAAAACAAATGGTTTTGTTTTTCATTCCCTTTACAGATCATTTTAGAACCCAAGAAGAAACCATTGATGGTTTCATCTCTTTGTTTTTCATTTGCTTATAATAAAAACCAGGTAGGTTTCAATACAAAGACTGTTTAAAAAATTTCTCTCTCTGTATATTTGACCAAGCATCATATAAAGACATTTTTCTTTTAAAGGTACAGATGAGTTAAAGATTTCAGCAAAATTGTTTGAATGTTGCATGTGATTTAATGATTTCAGTTATGAATTAATATTTGAATAATGTCTTTGCTTTCCAAATCTTCCATAATTACAATTCAATTTGTCAGAATTTACTTAATAGCCATGTGCCTAAGCATAAGGGAAACACTTGGTCTGTTTAGCAAACCTTCTGTCGGAACAGAAATACGGGAGATTATAGCTGTTGATTACTGTTTTAGTGTGGGTAGGATCTGCCGTATGATACAAGATGGCTCCTGCCAACTAAGTCAGCAAAGGATTTTGTTTAGCAGAATTCTGTTTAATAAGAAAGAGTTTTGATAAATAGTCTTGTCTCAGATGGATTAAACTATTGATTTACCAATACTGTTCCTATCTCGACCCAGGGGGACTCTGTTGATGCCACTTAGAATATTACAAACTCTCTGCCATATGCATGTTGTCTAGCCCATGCTTCAACCCTATCACCTTTCAGCAGATTGCTTTAGACAAGCGATCTCATGGGCAAGGAATCTGCAATGCATATAAGCTTACTTGCTGATTTAATACAAGAGAGTCCTAGACATTGACCTTGTCTTGAGTTTTTCTAACTTGGCAGGCCTGTAACACAGCAAAGACCTGAAAATCCCTTTTTAACAAGGCTACCTGAACCAAATGGCCCCGGTCCAAATACATGAAAATTTAAAGATGTCCAAGAGATCAGTGGCTTACAGTATTAAAGAGTAGGAAGACTGACATTGCACCTAACTCAGGTCTACTTACTTATCCAGTCAAGGATTCTGTCTCCAAGCATAATAGCTTCTCTGTTATCACTTTATAAATTGCTGTGCATATTATTTCAGTAATGAAGTGGGAGAAGGAATTCTGTTTGAAGATGTTAAAGGTACCAAATGCCCCACTAAAATCCCCAGATGTTCAATTATTTGAAAGAAATGATTTCTCCTCTAAGCAGGTTGTATTTTTAATTTTTCCAAAAAAAGCAGGTAGGATGGATATTATAATGTCCACAGAGCCCATGGTCCTTGAAGCACCCACAGGTATTACAGGCAGACCAAAGCCGTTCTCAAGGCAAGAGGCAGGCCAAGGATGGGATGCAGGTGTTTACGGTTCTGCTTATGAGTGCTTTCTTTCAGCAGGAAAAAAAAAAAATCCCATAATTTTCCAGGATGAGAGAGAAATTGGCAATACCTATCAACTTGGCACTAAGTAAGTCTAATTTGGCGAGATTTATAGTGTACCCAGTGCAGAAATGATCTTATGTGCACATGATGTACCATGTCTTAAATGGCAGCCTAATGCCCTCTGTGCTACTCTAATGATGGTGGATTGAGCACAAGGGCTCTGTGAGTTTTGAACGGAGAGTTTTCCCTTGGCAAACACATCTCCATTATGATGGGTTGAAAATATTAGTTGTCAAAACCATGGGAAAGGAAGCACGCATAGATCTATTTATTTCTGCATCAGGGCACTCTATATTTGATTGTATGTAGCATGGTTGAGGCTGAACTCCTGGCAAGAAGCAAGAGAAGAGAAACATCAAATGGTGCAAATAAAGGACTAGAGGTGGGCAGAAGCAAGGTTATTAGGATAGGAAACCCGAGGCCTGGGTCCTAGTGGAAATCACCCACTGGGCATGCTCTGGCAAGCATCTTTCTTTAGCTGAGCCCCAGTTTCCTTCCTGTAACATGGTCAAACTGAGTAAGTGATGTCTTAGGGTTTGTTCAGCCAACTCCCTGTGGTAAGTATGGTTAATCCAGAACAAACATATAGACAGTCTTTAACTTCCCAATTCTGTACTTACACGGTGTCCATCCACTTAGTGCATTGAAGTTCTTAGCTTTCAGCCTGCCTTTATTATTATAAAGACAGAATAAAGACAGATCATTGTGGCTTTCTAAAGGAATTGTTCTGTGAAAAGGTATTTAGGGAGATATTGATGAGGGAGTGCAAATGAAGAGGGGATATGCTTTCATTTTGGGATGGCAGGCGCTCCACCAAAAATGAAATAGAAGTGTAACTGGTTTGGTGAATAATTGTGGCTCTATTGAGTACAAGCAGAAAATAGCATAATTCTCCCTTCACACTGCATCTCTAGTTCCTGCAAGCACGCTCTGTGGATTAGTTCTTTTCCTGCCCCTAGATGAACCCTTAGGCAGGTCTCGCCTCTCAGATGATAAACAAATGGTCCCTTGTTTGGGGATTAAAACTTCAGTCTGATCTAATAATCACACAACTCCAGTCCAGTCCAGAATATTAATCAAGACTTCAAATGTGTATCCAGGTAAACCTTGCCCATTTTGGGCCTGACCCAGGCTACCATTCTAGGGAACAGAGAAAGGGTAGGGTCATTTCTTCAATACTTCTTGGCTGTGATTTTTGACACCTCTGGCTTTGGAGGGGATAATAAAGGAATTAAAGGAAAGAGCAGAGTCTTATCTGCCTGGTACCCCTGTGATCTGCCGTTGGTGACACCTGGACATGGCAGATGTCCAAAAGTGAATCTGTCTTTTGGGCAGTTTTGTGCACTTCTGGAGGGTCCACTGCCCCTCATTTGCCTGGGCATAACCATCCTCTCAGTGCCTGTGCTTCTTGCATTTCAGCCGCTGGATTGCAGTCTGTCCCCTGGAGGGCTAGAAACAAGACTTAGTGATGGACTGAGAGGAAGATCTAGAACTAAGGTTAGGGTTAGGTAAGAATGCAACTGAACGTGCCTCTGACTTCATCATCAGTTTCTCAGCCTGAAGGGGGCCTGAGCTATGGGAGGGTGAATATATTCTTTTAAAATGATGGTAAGATCATTTAACATGAGACTGACCCTCCTAACAAATGTTTAAGTGCACAATGCAGTATTGGTAACCCCAGGCATGATGTTGTATAGCAGATCTCTAGAACTTACTCATCCTACATACCTGAAAGTTACACTGGATAGGAATTTATTTATTTAATATTTATCTATTTATTTATTTATTGGATTTTATTCATTTATTTGAGAGAGAGAGCAGGAGAGATAGGGAGAGAGCATCTGAAGCAGATTCCACGCTGAGCGCAGAGCCTGATGTGGGACTCCATCTCATGACCCTGAGATCGCACCTTGAGTTGAAACCAAGAGCCGGATGCTTAACCCACTGAGCCACCCAGGTGCCCCCCTGTTGGATAAGAATTTAAAGTTCTCATTATTTCCCTGGATGAGACAAAGATACTTAGAGTGGACAATTTTTTTTAATGCCCAAAGTAAAAAGCGAGTTGTTTATTCTCTAGAGGTATTTGGTAAACAATATGTGCTATTTGATACTGTGCTTTTTATCAAAAGGAAGGGTTGCATTTTTACATTTTATCCGAACTCTAAGACTCATTCGACTACATAGTTGAGGTTAAGGTTCTTAATTAAACATCACCATCAACGATGCTTTCATTGTTTCTACAGAGAAAGCCACTTTTGTGCTTTCCACTGGGCTAAGCCCCCTTCTGTGTGTGCCCAATGGTCACTGAGGAAGGACGTAAGAAATCCCAGGAGATAGGAATTTGTGGGAAATATTTTGAAAAGAGAACAGACCCATCTGGAACCCGGTACCCTACTCCTTTACCCCCCTTTCATCTGCTGTGATGACTCGGAAAAGAGTAGCAGCAATGAGACAGCGCATTGTTTGAATGTTCCCCTCAGAAGGGGAACATTTCTAATAATAGGGCCAGGACTAACGAGTTTCACATTAATTAATGAAAGTGACAGTAGTTGAATCTTATTCAAATAACATGAATACAAATAAAAACATGCCCAGGCTTGCTTGTCACAGTGTTGCACTGAATGCTACAGTCTGTTAAATAGCTGGGCATCAGCCAACAGAATACCTGGAGTACTTCATAGAACAATACCCAATAGTTCACCAGTCAGTTTCTGAATAAATGTCAACTATTCTTTTATGGCTTTAGGTAGAAGAAATGAAGTACAGGCTAGATGTCTATATTTGTCAAAGAGAAGCTTCTCCCATATTTTCCACATAACTATGAAGCTTCCATTGTTGGGTGTTTCTCCTAACAGTGTTAGGAGGTGGTATCCTGAGATTTTTCTCAGGCCAGTGAGTTTCTTCCAGACTAATCTCAGAAAGAGCAGGGTAGTTTTCCAAACAGGCAACTTGTGTAAAACTTTGAGAATATATATGATTTCTGTAATCCTCTGTGGAGACCTGGGCTTTGATAAAGACATGGTGTGCTGGTATATCAACCTATGCAAATGGCCTGTGGTTGCCATTTTACATGTGCTGACTTTTGCAAGTTTTTGTCAACAAATGGGTGGGGCTAAATGGGTAGAATTAGAGCAGCTAATTATACTTTGTTTCTTTTTAGTATATATTCCCTCAACCTGTAGCATTTTTGACTCTCCATTGCCAGAGAGTTTTATGGATCTCTCCAACATAAGTTTCCTTAGAGCAGAGTTTCTCAACCTTGATGAGAGGAAAATACTCTTTAAAGGCCTGAGATATAAGGGAAGTCATTTTAGATTTCTTTCTAAGTCAGCATGACTACACATAAACTTCATTTAAACTAAAAGCCTGATTTATGGTCCACCAAGCATCCATCGTGCACCTGCTTTGTAAATGAGTAGCCTAAAGGAAAACCACCTTGGCCCTAAGATATGGACCAATGCTCCCACTCCCTGCATTCCTTGACATTAAATTTTGTGATTCCTGCCTATATGCTAATCTATAATCTTTTGAGCTTTTATAAGATATAAAAAGTATATTATACTGTAAAAATAGCTCATTCTCTGGGGCACTTTCTTTCCAGTGAGGAGTATGTTTCCCAGGCAGTTGTCTTAACTGGGGCTTGAATAAAGCTCTCTTTCCTTACTTTTAGAGATTCTAAAAGGTTTGTTCGTTTTGCACCAACAACCTCAACACTACTGGCATTTTGGGCAGGATAATTCTTGCTGGGGCGGGGGCGGGGGGCTGTTCTATGTATCGAGAGAATTTTGCATCATCCCTGGCCTCTATCCACTAGATGCCAGTAGCAACTCTCCCCCAGTTGTGACAAGCAGACAAAAATCATTTTTTAACCCCCTCCCAATCTAAGACCATTGCCTTAGACAAAGGATCCTGTCTCCCACTCAAGGCCCCTGAAAAGAACATTAATAGAGCATCGACTCAATATGGTAGCAAACCTGGAAATGCCCTGATGTACCCTCATTAGAGTCAAATTTTAAACTGCGAGATGTGAATGATGCCAATTTGCGGGAGGAATATGCTTTAACAGATTCTTTGAGATGGGAAATGTAGTTTCAGTCTTTAAATAGGCAATGCTTTTATTTTTTTAATTTTTATTTTTTTAAAGAAGATTTTATCTATTTGAGAGAGAGCATAAGTTAGGGGGTGGGGAGCAGAGAGAGAGAGAGAGACAGAGAAGTATACTCCATGCCGAGCATGGAGCCCAATGCAAGGCTCGATGCCGGGACTCCAGGATCATGACCCAAGCCGAAGGCAGATGTTTAACCAACTGAGCCACCCAGGCACCCCATGGCAATGCTGTTTTTTTAAAGAGCAGGTGCTTTTTAAGAACAGGCTCCCATTTTCCATTGACAACAATAATACTAATATTTTAATGATTCAGATCCTACTACTAGTAAAATCACTGAGTAAGATACAGTAGTGTAAATCAATCTTTTTATTGTAATAAATGTGAAACACAGAATAAAATGGCACTACTTGGGATTTTGTTAAAAGTGAAAAACAAATTTCATGGTAACAGGAGCAGAGCTATGCAATAGGCAGAGATAGGAAAAATTTAATCGTTACAGGAATAGAATGAGAAGCTAGTAAAAAAAACGAGAATATAAGAGCAGAGTGGCCCAAAATAGTTTCAAGAGAAAATGGTCTAAAATGCCCTTGTTCTCAGAGCTTCAGGTGAGAACATTGCACAATTTATTCTTAGGGAATTCACAGTTGAGAATGCAGTTTCAAACCTCCCTCTCTTTTTAAAAAATATTTTATTTATTTATTTGTAAGAGAGAGAGAGAGATTGAGAGCACAAGCGGCGGGGGGGGGGGGGGGGGTAGTGGCAGGCAGAGGGCGAAGCAGGCTCCCTGACAAGCAATGAGCCCAACACACGACTCCCGAGCCACAGGTAGATACTTAACTGACTTAGCAACCCAGGCGTCCCTCAAACCTCCCCCTCTTTGAGCAAAGAACACTTAATGACTAACTTTATTTTATTTTATTTTTTATTATTTTTTCAAATGAGAGGTCTCACATATTTGTTACGGAACCAACCTACTGGTACAGAAGCATAGTAACAGAGAAAAATCATGGTTCTGATAAAGTATGTCTATTGTTTAGATAGTAGTGATGTTTACAGAGTGATATGAACATGTGACCATCATGCAGCATAAACATGGGGGCCACCTCCTGTGTGATCCCTCATAGACCCAGCTTGGTTCTCCAATGTCTCCTCTTGGAGCTGCATGTGATTTTATTACCAGTTTTCACCTGAATCCACAGGGGGAACGGGATGATTCTGCTTTTATTTCTTGGCCAGGAATGGCTTGATCCTGAAAGTCTTGTGAGAAGACATGGTAGGGAACAGTCAACCACACACACCACGATGGCTGAGAAAGGGAGTGGTAGTGAGCGTTTTAAATGCATCGCCTTTGCCATCTGATTTATTAATGCTTCCCTCAAGCCTGGAAATTTCAGAGCTGCTTTCTTTTCTTAGAAAATGGTTGAAGAGATGAACCATGAGAGACTATGGACTCTGAGAAACAAACTGAGAGTTCTAGAGAGGAGGGGGGTAGGGGGATGGGTTAGCCTGGTGATGGGTATTAAGGAGGGCACGTATTGAATGGAACGCTGGGTGTTATATGCAGACAATGAATCATGGAACACTACATCAAAAACTAATGATGTAATGTATGGTGATTAACATAACAAAATTAAAAAAAAAAGGTCTTCTTGCAAAAAATAAATAAAATAAAATTAGAAAAAAAAAAAAAGAAAATGGTTGAAGAAACCATCAGGCCTATGCCCAGAAATCCTATGGCTAATATCAAAGTAAATAAAAGTGGAAATACAACAAAATGGCAGAAGTGTTCTGATTCCTTCCCTGTCCAACATGTAAAGGCAGTGCAAATCTACATAGGCTTTGAGTCTTTGAGTGACTGTCTCACCACTATGAAGTTTTTATGATTGTTTGTAGGAGATACCACTGAGACACACACACACACACACACACACACACGCACACACACATATACACACACACACCAGTGAGATATATGTGTGTGTGTGTGTATAGATTTTTTTTTAAAGATTTTATTTATTTATTTGAGAGAGAGAATGAGAGAGAGAGAGAGCACATGAGAGGGGGGAGGGGCAGAGGGAGAAGCAGACTCCCTGCTGAGCAGGGAGCCCGATGCGGGACTCGATCCTGGGACTACAGGATCATGACCTGAGCCGAAGGCAGTTGCTTAACCAACTGAGCCACCCAGGCGCTCCTGTGTGTATAGATTTTTGGGAAAGAGAGAGAGCATGAGCAGGGAAGGGCAGAGGGAGAGATAGAGAGAATTTCAAGCAGACTACCTGCTGAACATGAGGGTGGCGTGGGGCTCAATCTGATGACCCTGACCACTGATATTCTTAGAAACAAGGAACATGTTCAACTCAAAAAAAAAAAAAACCAAAAAACCACCAAAACCCCCAATTTTGCTTTCTTTGCCCAAAGAAGCTGTTCCACTTGAATACAGGAAATTAAATTTCTATGCCAAAAGCATGTTTAGAGGTTGCTCCATTTATTTCCTTCTGATGCATTTCTGGAAATACTTTCCTTTCTAATAATAGTTGATTAACTCGAATTAGTACTTATCGGGGCTCTGTCTTGGCTCCTGCATAAATTCTTAGAGGGCTATCTGTTATGTATCCCCAGAATTTATCAGATGCCCACAAAGTTATTAGGGCTGAGAAAATTGCTTATATACTGTGAATAAAAATACTTTATGGGCTGAGATTATAAATCATTTTCCCCAATACACCCTTTAAACATGATTCAAGAAGTTGGTATTTTATTTCCACATGAAAATTTCGTTCAGATACATTCAAATGCTATAGGATTAGGAACCTGAAAATCTTGAAACTCAATTTCAAGCAAGGAGGGTGGTTTAATGGGAAAAGGTATTAAATTTATCATGGGTCAAGGTCCATGAATACAAATGCCATTTCTCCCACTTTGTTGAGTGTGGTAGAAAGGGTACCCCCATGTCGCCCAACTGTAGGCTTATTTTCCTCATAGTGGTCTTTATGAAAGACCTGCCCAGTGAGATCTTTGAGTTAACAGTGCTCATTCTCTGAGACTTTGTAATAGGCTAATTCCTCCAGGCCTCCCGGGGATTCTTGATACAGACTTTAGTTTTGGCACCACTGATATTATTTTATCTTTGTTACTCTTGTTAAAACTTCATTTTAATTCCAGCCTGGCAAACATACAGTGTTATATTAGTTTTAGGTATACAATATAATGATTCAATGCTTACGTACATCACCTGGTGCTCATCATGACAAATGTACTCTTTAATCCCCATCACCTGTCTGATTCATCCCCCCTACCCATTTCCCCTCTGATAACCATCAATTTGTTCTCTATAGTTAAGAGTCTGTTTCTTGATTTCTCTTTTTTTCCCTTTGCTTGTTTTGTTTCTTGAATTCCACATATGAGTGAAATCACATGGTATCTGTCTTTGACTTATTTTGCTTAGCATTATGCTCTCTAGCTCCACCCATGTTGTTGCAAATGGCAAGATTCCATTCTTTTTATGGCTGAGTAATATTCCATTGTATATATGTATATATGTATATATGTATATATGTTTATATGTATACATATCACATCTTTATCCATTCATCTGTCGATGGACACTTGAATGCTGCTATAAACATAAGGGTGCATGTATCCCTTTGAATTAGTGTTTTTGTATTTTTTGGGTACTCAGTAGTGTGATTACCAGATTGTGGGGTAGTTCTGTGTTTACCTTTTTGAGGAGGCTCTGTCCTGTTTTCCACAGTGGCTGCACCGGTTTGCATTCCCACCAATAGTGCAAGAGACTTCTTTTCTCTCCACATCCATACCAACAGTTGTTATTTCTTGTGTTTTGGTTTTAGCCATCCTGACAGGTGTGAGGTGATATCTCATTGTGGTTTTGATTCCTATTTCCCTGATGATGAGTGATGTTGAGCATCTCTTCATGTGTCTCTTGGTCATCTGGACGTGTTCTTTGGAGAAATGTCTGTTCATGTCTTCCGCCCATTTTAAATTGGATTATTTGCTTTTTGGGTGTCAAACTGTGTAAGTTCCTTATATATTTTAGGTATTAACCTCTTATTGGATATATCACTTGCAAATATCTTCTCCTCCTTAGTAGGTTGTTGTTTAGTTTTGTTGATTGTTTCCTTCGCGGGGAAGAAACTTTTTATTTTGGTATAGTCTCAATAGTTTACCTTTGCTTTTATTTCCTTTGTCTCAGGAGATATATCTAGAAAAATGTTGCTACCACCCATGTTAGAGAAATTACTGCCTGTGCTCTCTTCTAGGATTTTTATGGTTTCAGGTCTCACATTAGGTGTTTAATCCATTTTGAGCTTATTTTTGTGTTATCTTTGTAACTTCTTATTTTGAAATAATTTCAAACTTATAGATCAGTTGTGAACATAGTACAAAACACGCCCATATATCCCTCACTAAGATACCCCAGTTGTTGACGTTTTATCACATCTCCTTTGTTATCCTGTCTCCCTTCCTCTTTCTCCTCCTCTTCGTAGGTGTGTGTACACAGATATAAACACAAACATATATACTATTTTTTGAACCATTTCGGAGTAAGTTGCAGACATGATGCCCTTTATCACCAAACATCTTAGTGCATATTAGCTAAGAAAGAAACATGTTAATCTTTTAAAAAAATAAAATAAAAAAGGGGAGGGCGCCTGGGTGGCTCAGTCGGTTAGGCGTCTGCCTTCGGCTCAGGTCATGATCCCGGCCAGGGTCCTGGGATCGAGCCCCGCATTTCTCCTTCTCCCTCTACTGCTCTTCCTAATTGTGTTCTTTTGCTTTCTCTCTCTGTCAAATAAATAAACAAAATCTTAAAAAAAATAAAGGATCATGTTTTCTTACATAGCCACAGTACAACTGTGAAAATCATAACACATTGATAATATACTAATATCTAAACTTTATTCAAATTTTAGCCATTGTCTCATTTATGCCTTTGATGGAAAAAAAATTTTGGCCAGGATTCAATCACAAGTTGCATTACATACTCTGTCTTGTCTGCTTTATTCCTTGGTTTTTATTTGCTTTTCATAACCTTAGTATATTTTCAGAGTATGGACCAGTAATTTTGTAAGAATATCTTTCAGTTTGTGTTTGTGTTTCCTCATTATTAGACTTAGATTATGTGTTTTTGCAAGATTGTCACAAAAGTGAGACTGTGTTCTCAGCATACCGTATCAGGGGGCTCATGAGGTCATTTGGAACCATGACTGGATGACGATACTTTTTATTGCTTCATTAAGATGGTATCTAACAGGTTTCTTCTGTTATTATTAGTGTTACTTTATTTTTAAAGTATTTTTAAAGATATTTATCTTAGAGAGAGAGACTCTGAGAGTGAACAGGAGGAGGGATAGAAGGGGGGGGAGAGAAAGTCTTAAGCAGACTCCCGGCTGAGTACCGAGCCTGCTGTGGGGTGGGGAGGAGCGCGGGAGTGCAGAGGGGTAGGGGGCGGGGGGCTCAACCCCACAACCCCTGAGATCACGACCTGAGCTGAAACCCAGAGTTGGACACTTAACTAACTGTACCACCCAGGCACCCCATGAGTGTTAGTTTATTTTATTTTATTTTTATTTATTTTTATTTTTTTTAAGATTTTATTTATTTATTCATGAGAGACAGAGGGCGAGAGAGAGAGGGAGAGAGAGAGAGAGAGAGAAGCAGAGGGAGAAGCAGGCTCCCAAGGAGCAGGGAGCCCGATGCGGGACTCGATCCCAGGACCCTGGGACCATGACCCGAGCCGAAGGCAGACGCTTAACCATCGGAGCCACCCAGGCGCCCTATGAGTGTTATTTTAAAGTTATACTATTTTTTTTTCTGTCATTAGTAAGTATTTTGTGGGGAGATACTCTGAAGCTATGTAAATATTCTGTCCCTCATCAGACTTTCACCAGTGGTTTTTAACATCCACTGATGATTCTTGTCTGAAGCAGTTGTTACTACAGCATTTGCCAAATCATGATTTTCTAATTCCATGATTCCATCTTTATTAATTAGCTCTGAATACTAATTTCCACTACAAGGAGGCTGGATTCTTGAAGAATGGCTGAATCCAGGGCTGGGGGGTAGGAGACTGCAAGGTAAACTTGGACTGTCTCGTGGAACAAGAAAGTGTGGAGTTTCTTGAGAAAGATGGGAACATGTCAAAATAACACTAGAGCTGGCCTAAAGGAGTTCCATTGCCTAAGCCTTGCATGGTTAGAGCACCCAAACCAGTAATGTAGTGGATTGTCACCCACTGAATAAAATAGAAATATATAAGAATTTATGTCTATACAGTATGAATGAATGAATGAATGAAATGGTTGTAGATAGAGAGCTCTTTCTTTCTTTTATTTAAGATTTTATTTATTTGTCAGAGAGAGAGAGAGCACAAGCAGGGAGGTGGTGGCAGGCAGAGGAAGAAGCAGGCTCTCCGCTGAGCATGGAGCCTGATGCGAGACTCGATCCCAGGACCCAGGATCATGACCTGAGCCGAAGGTAGATGCTTAACTGAGGGAGCCACCCAGGCACCCCTAGAAAACTCTGGCTTAGAGTAGAATGCCATTTTTTTCTTTTAAAGAGGCATAGCTTGAAGGGGGTGTGTTATTAGTGAAACACTAGTCAGTAAGCCAGAACTTCATTACCTCCTCGGAAGAGATACCCAGTACATTGTTCCTGATAAATGTAGGGCACTGCTGCTGGAGAGAGACATGGGATTCTCCAGATGTTTCTTTGCTATGAGGCAGAGAATGCTGACCCAACTGCCATTGGTTCCTAGGAGAGCGACACAGCAGATTACTTCCCTCTTTTGATGACCAGACTAAGACTCCTAGGTTTATTCTTCCAATGAGAACTACTGCTAAAATTTTTTTTAAATAAAACTCCAATCTATAATTTTGAAAGGGCCTGTGGATGCTTCCTCACCTGTGCACAGGTAAAGAGGCTCAACAGTCAGAACCCTAGACATGACTTAGTGTTTCCAGGTGACAGTTCTGTCTCATACATTTTGGAGCTGGGGGTAGAAAGCCTACCCATTATATATCTAAATATTTTTAAAGTTACGTATGTAGCTAACAAATTCACGAAATAAAATATGTTCTATTTTCCTACCTTGAAAAACGCGCCATCAGAATTACAAATAAAGGTGTCATTGGGCTTTAATATGGTTAAAAGTTAGCAACAGAGCAGAGTTCGCTGAATTTTATTACTGCACATATCTGAGTGTTCTCTTGCTTGTGCAGTGATGTTTCCCCACAGAAGCAAGCCTGAGGGAAGGACTTTGGTGTAGGTAACTTGTTTAGGAGGTTATCCGGGGAAGCACAGGGACAGAGCAAGGAAATTGAGACAGGAGAGGCGAAAAAGCCAAAAAGTAGGTAACTGAGAACAGCCTATCACCCTGGACAGCTGGGATTGAGTCCCCCTTGGAAGCACATTTCACTAAAAACAAAACAAAACAAAGCAAAACAAAAACAACCCCCCACTTTTGCCTTTATACACGTTCACGATAAAGTTATTTCTCTTTAATATGTAGTACAATTACAGGAAATTAGTTTTCTATGCCGAAAGCACGTTTGGAGGTTGATTAGTTTATTTTCCTCTGAAGCATTTCTGAAATTATTTCTCTTTCTAAAAATAGCTGATTAACCTGAATGCATTTTCATTAGTGCCCCTCATTAGTGCAGTCCACATCCAAGAATTGTACACAGTGAGACAGGAAAGCTGGGGGACTTTATTCACCGACGTTGACCCTCTTTAGTTGCTGATTGTCTCTGAGAGTATTAAATTCCTCATGCTTTGGGCTTTTCTGTGCACTGACTGAGCAAGATCCCATGGTGCTAGAGAAAGACCTCAGGCAGAGAAGCAGGAAGTTGTAAGCCCTGGCGTTGACCATTTTCTCTCCCCAAAAATGTTTTGTTTGCCTTTATAATCAAGAATTTTATATAATGTCTTCTATCCAGAGTAATAAGCTAAATGCATTTTAAGTCCCCCAAATTGCATTTTCATCCAAGATAAAATTCAGAGTAAGTATAAAATTAAAAGTATTATTTTCTTATGTTTTCATTTATGTATTAGTTTTTCAAGTTTCACATATTTATTAATCAATGTAAACCCCAATATAATACACCAACATGATTTCGTGCCATTTAGAGGGGAAGACTCATGTTTTCAAAATTAAACAATTTTACATGACAAGGCAAATCCCAAATTATACTCAATTAACATCAAAACATTAATAACATTTATGTCCAGGTGAATTTTTTAGTTTCCTATCTTTTAAACTGCACCTAGGGTATTTTAAAATAACCTTTTTCTTTTGGGATAATTTTGGATTTACAGTAAAGTCGCAGAGATAATCAGAATTCCCAAACCCCTTACCCAGTTTCTCCTAATGTTAACGTTTTATATTACTGTGATAAGCTTGTCATAATCAAGATGCCAAGATTGGTACTTTATAATTGACTGAACTTTATAGTTTATTCGGATTTTTGCAGTCTTTCCACTACTGTCCTTTTCTGTTTCAGGAGCCAGTCCAGGTTAGTGCACTGCATTTAGTCTTCATGTGTCCTTAGCTGCTTCTGGCCTGTGATAATTTCACAGACTTTCTGTTTTTCACTGCTTTGGAATTTTTAAGAGGAACCGGTCAGGTATTTTGCAGGATGTCCTCAGTTGAGTTTTCTACTGTTTTTGTCATGCTTAGACAGTGGTTATATGTTTGGGGGAAGAATACCACAAGGTGAGGAGCCCTTCTTATCACACCATGGTGGGGGGGTTGGGGGGCTGGGGGGCCGGCGGGGGGATAATGTTACCCATGTGACAAGCTGGTGTTCGTAGGTTTCTCCACTGTAACTTGACCTACTCTCTCCTTTGGAGGTGAGTCACTAATTCCAGCCCACAGTCGGGAGGAGGGGGAAATAAAGCTTCATTCCATGTATCATTTGGAATCCTTTTATAAGGAAACTTTAGGTCCTTACCCCCATTAGTTATTTATTTAGTCATTTATTTATGTCATTATGGATTCACCTGTATTTATCTTTTGAGTTATAATGCCATATTGCATAATTTATTTCTTTGCTCAAATTCTTTCAGCTTTGGCCATTGGGGGCACTTTTAGGGTGGCTTCTATATCCCTTGACATGGCCTTTTTTTTTTTTTTTTTTTTTGAGCACTTCCTTTCTCGCCCTCAAAGATCTCCAGGCTCAACTTTAATATTCCTGTTACAATCCTGGAATAAATCATTCCTCTAAGAAGCTCTGGTTCCTGTCATTGCAAAATAGGACATAGAAACCAAGATTTAGGTACCGGGTGTGTTCATTGCTACTGGGGTGTCATTCCTTCTAGGCCATTTTATCAGAGTTATGATATATCTGGATGTCTATTATATCCTTAATTATCTCTGTATCTATCATCTGTATATATAGTAAACTAAACATGAGTTTATGTCCCTGACTCTGATCCATTACCACATGGTTCATTCTCGTTCCCTCCTACCCCTTGATGATCTGTAACTTCCCTCTCTGACAATGTGAAACCTGGCTCTCGCCATCCACTATCCATTTACTAATCTGTTTGACTCCCAGTACATATTTTAGACAGTTTCAGAATTATTCATTCATTTCATCAGGAGAAAAAAACGTATCAACTAGAGTACAGTGGTTATGTGCTGTTTCTTATGTCTGTACTTAACCTTGTAGTTTCTAATCAAACACTGTTTTCAAAGTTACTTACATAGGTCAGCCCTTTTTTCCCCCACCACCCCTCCAATGAGATTTTTTATACATTTGTGACACAGATCTATTTGTCATACTCGACATTCCATCCTGGGATCCCCCTGACATCCTGTTTGATTTTGTTTTTAATGTGCATGTTTAATGTTCACTCTTTGTGATGTATGTTTCCGTGGGTTTTGGTGAATGGTTTGGTTTACAACTCCAGGACCATGGAGAACAGTTTCATTACCATAAAAATTTCCTTCTGCCTCCCTTTTAAGCTATTGTTTCCTATTTCCCTAAGCTCCGAAAATCACTGATACGTTTTCCATCCCTTTAGTTTTGTTTTTTTTCTGATGTAGTCAGATAATATGTAGCTTTTTGGATCTGACTTTCTTCGCAAAATGCATTTCAGAGCCATCTCTGTTGTGCGAATCAATAGCTTTTTATTATTGAATAGTATCCTATTGTATTGATGTAACAGCTTGTTTATGTATTCATCAGTTGAAGGACATCTTGATTGCTTCCATTTCTGGGTAATTATGAATAAAGCTGCAGAGAACATCACATACAGGTTTTTCTATGAACACAAGCTTCTATTTCACTTCAATAAGTACCTAGGAGCACAATTACTGGATCGAATGGTAAATCTATGTTTCACTTTATAATAAACCACTAAACTCTCTTCCAAAATGGCTGTACTATTTTGCCTTCTCACCAGCAGTGATGAGAGTCCTTGTTGCTCTGTATCCTCAGCATGTGATATTGTAAGGTTTTTAAAAAGTATTTTAGCTATTCTGATATATGTAGATTGGATCTTATTGTGATTTCAACTTTCAATTTCCTAGTGACGAATGATGGTGAGAATCTTTCAAATGCTTACGTGCCCACGTGTTTGCCAAATTTTGAAGTCGGTGTTTAAATCTTTTGCCTGTTTTTAATTGTACTTTTTATTTTCTGATGTTTAGAAATTATTTATATATTTGGGATACAAGTTATTTATAAGATATGTGATTGGCAAACATTTCTCCCATTCTGTGGCTTGCCTTTTCATTCTCTTAACAGTGTCTTTTAAAGAGCAGAAGTTTTAAATATTAATAAAATATAATTTATCATTTTTAAAAAATATTTTATTTATTTATTTGCCAGAGAGAGAGAGAGTACAAGCAGGCAGAGTGGAAGGCAGAGGGAGAGGGAGAGGCAGACTCCCTGCTGAGCAGTGAGCCTGATGTGGGGCTTGATCCCAGGACCCTGGGATCATGACCTGAGCTGAAGGCAGATGCTTAACTGACTGAGCCACCCAGGCACCCTAATTTATCCTTTTTTTTTTTTTAAAGTTTAAGGATTGGGTTTATGATGTTGTATTAAAAATTCATCTCCAAATCTTAAGTCATGCAGGTTTTCTCCTATACTTTTTTAAAGAATTTTAATGGTTTTACATTTTTCATTCAGGTCTATGATTTATATTGAGTTAATTCTTGTATAAGGTGTAAGGTATGTGCTGAGGTTAATGTTTTTGTCTATGGACACCTAATTGTTTCAGTACAATTTGTTGAAAAGACTATACTTTTTCCATTGAATTGCTTTTGCTTCTTTGTCAAAACCACTTTACTGTATTCGTGTTTGTCTATTTCTGGCCTCTATGTTCTGTTCCATTGATCTATTTGCCTAGCTTTTAACAGTACCATGGCATGTTGGTTACCATGGCTTTATAGTAAGTTTTGAAATGTGGTAAAGTGAGTCTTTTGACTTTCTTCTTTTTTTTGCAATTGTTTTGCCTTTTCTAGTTTTTGTGCCATTCCTTCTGATAATAGCTATAATTCTGCTACTCCAGATCTTATTTATGACCTAGGAACTAGAACCAACACAAATACTACCATGTTATAATGACATTGTTCCTGTACTTACAAATTGCCTAAGAGCAACTGGTATTATAAAAACACATGTTGTAGTAGAAGGATACTGTACTCAAACAATGTTAGTTATTATTATTGTCAAATATATCTTATAGGGTAATTGTAAAAAAACAATTCAATTACAATGTGTGAGGCTACCTTGTAAACTCACGTGTTATATGAATATACATTACTTTTGAGTTTATACTATATGATACCATATTTTATTCTCTCCATCTTCTGTGCATAAATGGACTTGATCTGGATAAGGTTCATGTACTTTGTGGATATGTACATATGTGGATGTTGGGGCTGTCTGAAGAAGTAGATTAACAAAATCTAGTAATGTTACAGCCAGACACACCACTGCCTTTTATTCCTTTCATACAGGGATTCAGGCAATTCCTAGAAAATCATTTTAAAATTCTGCTCATAGTGTTATATATCTTTTAAGAGGTGGGAGATCAATGAGCACCAAAGGATGCTTTGATTATAGCAAAGGATTCAGGCTTAATGTAGGAGCATTTTCTTTTTCTTTCTTTCTTTTTTTTTATTAAAACCACTATGGGCTAGCTTTATTTTCAATTTGTGAAGTATAACTTATCCTAGACAGTAAACATTTTATAATACTGGTGATAATAAAAATAGAACGAATGTGTACTTCCTTGCTATCAGATTCAATAAAAAATGTACAGCAGTCTTTAAAACCTGCTCTATAGGGCACCTGGGTGACACAGTTAAGTTTCAGACTCTTGATTGGCTTATCGAGATTGAGCCCCATGTTAGGCTCCACACTGTGGGTGGAGGCTGCTTAAGAGTCTCTCTTTCCCTCTCCCCCTCCTCACCCCTGTCCTCTCTCTCTCAAAAAAAGAAAAAAAAAAGACAAAGAAAAAAGAAAACCTGCTCTGTGTTCATGGATGGAACATGGGAATACAGATTTTTAGATATCTTATGAGCCAATTCTTGGCAAAATTTCTTCACAGAAACTCAGTAGGATTTACTTATTGATATGTTAAATTGAAATTTAAAATGGTGTGAAACAATTGCCATATATTTTTAATGGAAAATTCTCTCCAGCCTGTGTTTAAAATGTCCAGAAAGGCAAGATGAAGCATGGTTTCTTTCAGAGTAAAGCAGTGTCAAAAGCCCTTATTAATATTCTTGCTTCCAGTAATTGTGGAATAGCTTAGGTTCGGCCAAATTCCTTGCAAAGAACAGCTAGGCAAGCTGGATAAAATAGAAAAAATTATCTGTATGAAGGTACTAGAGAGTTATCAGGATATCCAGGATTTGAGGTTTAAATATCCTAGACAAAAGGGATATGCTTCAAGATGCACTCAATCTTATCCTCTGTGAGGGTTTTCCATTCAAGAAAACTATTCTGGAATTAGATGCAAGGATGTCTGATACCACAACTTCTATTCAACATTTTGCTCTAAGTATCAGTACAGTAAGTAAAAAAAAAAATGTTTTTTTTTTAAACAAAGATATCATAACAAAGATATGTCAAATACAAGGAATAAATCTATTGAAAGATGTTCAAAATTCTACACAGAAAACTATAAAACATTATTGATATATATTTTAAAATACCTAATAAATTAGGGAATATACCATACTCATGGATTAGGAAACTCAATATTGAAGTATGTCAAATTTCCACACATTGATCTATAGACTTAATGCAACAACAAGCAAAATACGAGCAAGCTCTTATAGAAATTTATAAGCTGATTCTAAAGTTTATTTAGAATTCCAAAGAACCAAGAATAACCAAAATAATTTTAAATAAAAACAACATATCTGAAAGAATTATATCGCTAGTTGTCAAACTTATTATAAAGCTAGTAGTATGACAATTTGATATTTGTGTAAAGTTAGAAAAAAATGGAAGTCAACATAATCTGAAGATAAATCCTACAAAAAAATGGGGACAACTGTATATTTATATGGAAAAAATAAACTTTACCCCTTCCTCACACCATATTAAAAAAAATGAATTCTAGGTAGATTGTAGATGTATATGGAAAAGAAAGACATAAAGGCTCTAGATGATAAAACAGGAGAATATCTTCAAGATTTTAGGATAATCAAAATTTTATTCAACAGTATACAACAAATCTGACAATAAAAGAAAATTGATAAATGGATTACACTAGAATTAAGAACCCTTATTCATTAAATCCTTAAGAGTGAAAAAGCAACAATAGAATGGGAGACTATATTAGTATTCGTATAGTCCATAAAGAATTTGCAACTAGAATATTTAAAAACTTCTGTAAATCACTAAGGAAAATACAGGTCACATTCTATAAAAAAGTGGGCAAAATTTGAACAAGCACTTTAAAAAGAAGATATGAAAATGGTCCCAAAACATATCAAAAGTTGCTTGATATTATCAGTTATTCAGGGAAGTACAAGTAAAACCACAAGGTGATACTATTATATACCTACCAGATAGCAAAAATTAAAAAGACTGATGATACCAAATGTTGAAATGATATAGACCATTTAGAGTTCCCATATAGTGTTGGAGGGAGTGTAATTTGGTACCAACATGTTGGAAATCCATCAGTAGCTACTAAAACCAAATATATAGCTATCTAATGACCAAGAAATTCTTTTCTTATATATCCTCAAAAATTCATTTATTAATCAAAAAGAAATGCAAAAGAATTTCATAGCAGCCTTACCAGCAATAGCTCAAAACTTGAAACAACTCAAATGAACAGATTCAATTAATAGAGGTATAAATTATAGGCTTTCATGTGATTTTATGTGGAAAATAGGAAGAATGAGGAGTCAATGATGAATGTCAGGTTGCTGTCTTGGAAACTGAGTAAATTTTTTGCAAAAAAACACAAATGGGAGCTGATTTGAGAGAGAAGAAGTGCTCTGTTTTAGAGCTATTGACTTTGAGGTGAGTGGGACATCAGCCAAATGTAGATATTTAGTAGGCATAAGGGTATGAATCCCAGAAGAGAAATCCAAACTGTAGGTACATTTTTTAGAAGTATGAACTTGTAGTTAGTGATTAAAATGAATGAGATCTCCCATAGAGATCAAGCAGATTGAGATGTTGAGAGGACATATGACAGAACTGAATTGACATTTAAGGAAAGCACAGGAAAAAGTCCAACAGAATTTATTAAATCATTCAAAATTCAAAAAATACTTTAACACCTAATATATGCAAGACATTGTTTCAGGCAATGGAGATACATCAGTATACCAAACATGAAAATCCCTGCCCTCATTTAGTTTACATTCTAGTGGGGAGAGACAAACAATAAAATATACAAGTGAAATACATATCAGTTGGTAATAGATGCTATGGAGAAAAGAAGAGCAGGAGTGAGAAATCTATAATTTTTAAATTTTTAGTCATTGCAAAATATACATAATATAAAACTTACCATCTTGACCATTTTTATGCAGTTCAGTAGTGTCAAGTACATTCACATTGTCATGCAACCAATTTCCAGAGCTCATTTCATCTTGAAAAAATGGAAACTCTATATCCATTAAGCAACAAGTCCCCATTCTTCTCTCCCCCAGCCCCTGGTAATCACCGTTCTACTTTTTGTCTCTATGAACTTGACTACTCTAGATACCTGATGTAAGTGGAATCATGCAGTATTTATCTTTTTGTGACTGGCTTATTGTAGCATAATATCCTCTAGGTTTATCCGTGTTGTAGCCTATGTCATAATTTCCTTACCTTTAAGGCTGAATAATATTCCATCATATGGATATACCATGTTTTGTTTGTCTGTTCATCCAACAATGCACATTTGGGGTTCTTCCCACCTTTTGGCTGTTGTGAACACTACTGCTGTGAAGGTGGGTGTACAAATATCTGTTTTAGTTCTTGCTTTCAATATTCCCAGGAGTGGAATTGCTGCATCATATGGCAATTCTATTTTTATTTTTTGAGAAACCTCCATACTGTTTCCCATAGTGGCTATACCATTTTACTTTCCCACAAATAGTGTACAAGTGTTCCAATTTCTCCACATCATCATCAACGCTTGTTTTTTTCTGTTGGAAATTTGCAATTTTAAGTAAGGTGATGAAAGAAAGCTTTATTGGGTAGGTAAAATTTGAATAGTAACCTTAAGAAAGTGAGGGACTGTGCCATGTGGATATCTGGGAAGAACAGGTAAACGACTAGAGGAGACAGAAAAGAAGGAGGAATAAAAATGAAGAGTCACGCAAGCCAAGAAAAGAGGAGAGAAAGGTAATGAGGCAAAATCAGTAATAACAACTATTGATTTTTTCAACATGGAGATCAACTGGTGACCTCAACAAGATCCATTTTGGTGGAGCTGCATAAGCGGAGCTCCATTGGAGTGGACTGAGCCATCAGGAGGTGTGCCCACGTAGGAGGTTTGGTTGTAAAAAGGAAGAGAGTGATAATTAAATTGCTGGGGGAGAATGTCAGCTGAACAATTCCTTTTAAAGATAACAGATGTAAATGTTAATGGGAAGAAGCCAATAGAGAGGGAGAAGTAGTGGCAGAAGATATAGGAATGAGAAGATAACCAATGGAGTAAAGAGGTCTCTGGGAAGATAAGAGAGATTGAGATTTAGGTAATGAATTAGTCTTTGATGAAAAGTGCAAGAAGGAGACATTGGGTGTGGTTGAAGGCCATGTTGTGGTCTTTGGATGGTGATGTCTACCTCACTGTGAGGTTGGAGGAACTCATCTGCTCAGATGGACAGTAGAGATGGTAGGATTTGATATTTAAGGTAAGGGGACAAAAAGCTTGTGAGTTTCTGTGGGGGACCTAACTGGAAAAAAATGTAAGGATTTGTGGCCAGCATTGAGGGTCCATTTGAGGTCAGAAACCATAACTAAATGTTGATGCTAGCTATTTTATATATATATATACATATATATATACATACTTATAGGAAAATGATGCTTTAATGAATAATTTACACACATTTAATCACACCCAAAGAAAGCCTAGATCATTGGTTCATGCATCCCTATCTTGAATTAGAGACCTCTATTTATCTGATGACAGCTACCTGAATTGGAGGAACAATACTCAGAATCTGGTTCGGTGGCTCGATTTTTATAAATCCTTTGAGGAAAATGTTGGGAATAGCACAAATGTGAACTTAAGAGGGAGGAGTACTTTGATTCATAATAAACATTTAGAATTTAAATGAATATTTACCAGTTTAGAAACTGCACTTTGAAAACACTTCAGTTATCTACGCTGCCCTAGGAATTTCTTGGTGAAAGACTGAGCCAGCAATTACAAACTTTACAGATGAGGTATGCACATGTCCCCTGCCTGGTATCTGTTGCCATTGCCCTTTATTCAATCACCCACAGCTGGAGTAATTGGATCCTTAGGTACAGGTTAATGGGGTAATTAGGCAAACACGATCAAACTTGTATACTATAAGGAAACGGATGACTGCTGTCTCCCAGCCATCGTGCTTGTGAAACCTGTTCTTCATTTCTATGGGCAATAAAGTAGGAGATGGATTAGCTGCAAGTGATTTTGTCTGTCTGTAAAGGGAAGTGTGGTTTGATTTAAATGATTTTTTAAGAGGCAGCTACTGGAATAACTAGCTAGAGATGAAATGGATGAGGTATGCCTGCTTCACAAAAGCCAGTGTAATTCAGCCCTGGTATTTCATAGAGTCCTTTGAATACTGTTTCTCCCTAGTATATTAATATGATGCTCATCCATGAGGCTGTTTTTTCATAGGCCTTATAGATGAAGTAGAAAATGACATGATTTCATAGAAGAACTTAATAGAAAGCACACACCCAGCAGTGATCTCCCAGGTAGACTGAAGTCCGTAAAATCGGAATGGTCTATGACACCATCTCCTGAAGACTAATGTAATTTAGTCTTTTTCGTGGCTATTTCTAGAAATTCTTGCTGGCTGATCCTCTGTATTATGGGAAATCTGGTGACTGACTTCCCATTGCCTTTCCAGAAAGGTGGGCCTACTTTAGGTGCACAGCTATACAGAAGGGAACGGAGATCAAGCATCACCTATCTTGATATGCATCTGCTGCTGAACCCACCCCTCCCCTCTCTTGTCTGACAACTCCACTATGAGAATCAATAAGGGATGAGAGTGTCTTGCCTCCAGGTGACCACAGTTGACACATTGCTATGTTAACTGACAATTATTCTTTTACCTTTTTCTGTTAATGTAGATTTTCTTCTCAGATTTACTTTTTGAGGGCCGGTGTGTGGGATAGTAATATGGAATGGAGAGAAGAGTCTGATAACTGGTAACAACAAGCCCTGTTAGGGTAGGGTGCTGAGATATGGATGCCAAGCTTAGACTAACTGTGTTCTGGAGCAAGAATTCAGGTGGTCAGTTTGGCATTTCATACAACTTTTTTATGTTTGTTTCTGCCTAGGGTCAATCTCACTTTTGCAAGTATATAGCAAATTCAAACAAGAATGTTTTACTGTTTTTTAAAGTAGCCTTTTCAGCTTAGGACAGTTTTGTAGTTACAGAATCATTTTGAAGATTCTATGAGAATTCCTGTATACCCCATAGTTAGTTTCTCCTATTAACAGCTTATGGGGGCACCTGGGTGGCTCAGTTGGTTAGGCGGCTGCCTTCGGCTCAGGTCATGATCCCAGGGTCCTGCGATCAAGCCTCGCATTGGGCTCCCTGCTCAGTGGAGAGCCTGCTTCTCCGTTTCCCTCTGCCTGCCACTCTGCCTACTTGTGCTCTCTCTCTGTCAAATAAATAAATTAAAAAAAAATCTTATGTAAGCGTATTACATTTATTATAATTCATGAACCAATATTGATACATTAATATTAACTAAAGTCTATAATTTATTAAGATTTCCCCAGTTTTCTTCTAATGTTCTTTTTCTGTCCCAGGATCTCACCCAGGTATCACAATACATTTAGTTGTCACGTCTCCTTAGGCTCCTTTTGGTTGTGACAGTTTTTCAGGCTTTTCTTGTTTTTAATTGACAGTTTTGAGGAGAGCTGGTCAGATACTTGGTAGGATGTCCCTCAGCTGGGAGTTCTCTGGTGTTTTTCTCATGATTAGACTGGGTTATGGGTTTTGGGGAGGAAATCCACAGAGGTGAGATGCCATTCTTATCACATCAGATCAAGGGTAAACGTGATCAGTATAACTTGTCACTATTGATGTTGACCAAGATCACCTGGTTTGAGGTAGTATTCTTCAAATTTTCCACTATTAAGTTACTCTTTTTTTTCTTTCCTTTCCAAACTTTGCTCTTGGGAAGAAAGTTGCTGCTCACAGTTAAAGAATGAGGAGTTATCTTCTATCTCCTTATGTGTGAAAGAGCTACATAAATTATTTGGAATTCTTCTACATAAGAATATTGATCTATTCTCCCTATTTATTCAGTAATTTTTATCAGTATGTACTCATGGATATTTATTTTAGTCTGTGGGTTAAAACCCAATATTACTGTTATTTATTTTATTGTTCAAATTGTTCCAGCATTGGCTATTGGGAGTTCTTTCTTTTCTTTCTTTCTTTCTTTTTTTTTTTTTTTGTAAGATTCTTTATTTGAGAGAGAGAGAGAGTGAGCAAGCAGAGGGGAGAGGGGCAGAGGGACATGGAGAGAATCTGAAGCAGACTCTGCCCTGAGCGCAGATCCTGTGGCAGGGCTTGATCTCACAACCTCGAGATCATGACCTGAGCTGAAACCAAGAGTTGGACGCTCAACTGACTGAGCCACCCAGGCGCCCCTGTTGGGAGCTCTTTCACACCGTTGGTCCCTGTGTTCCTTTGACACACTGGGTTATTGTGGAGTTTTTGTTTGTTTTTAGCACATTCTAACTTTCTGACAGTATAAGATGGTCCAGGAATATCACGTGTATTTCCTTCTCTAGTCTTAGAATCAGTCATTTCTGCAGGTAGTCCTTTATTGGAGAATGGTACTAGAAACCCAGATTTGGGCACCCCGTGGGCAGGTTGCTACTGGGATATCAATGTTCGCTGTCAGAGTAATAGATGCTATCAGAGAGATTGTTCTAAGCTTATTGTCTAAGCTTTCAGTAGTTGCCCTTGTTGGATTACACACCCCATTGTGAACACTCTGTGCCCATCTTAGAAATCCTTCATCTTTGCTTTCTGGCTTTTCAGTTGCCAGTAAGACATGAGTGTAGCCAGATAGGGAATTTATTTTTTCTGTCTCACTTAAGGTTATTCCCACTATCACATCGAAGTTGTACCATTCTAAAAGGGCAAATTTCAAGTCAGAAGAAAAGAAAACATTTCAAAATGAGGAAAAACTTCTGTTATTTTGCCTTGAGTCTTTCCTGGGATTTCAGGTTTCTTTCCTTTATTTTTGAGACTTACTCTTTGTGAATTCACTAATGTCCAGTTTTTGACAACCCAGGAGTACTAAAAGCATAAACATTTGAGAGGAATTTGAATTGAATAAAAAAGTGCCATTCAAAAGTTCATGCTACCTTCTCACAGGTCTCGTACCTACAATGATGTGAGAGACCAAAGACCAAGCCATGGAAACAACTCCAATAAGACTTGCAGGTCAGTCACTGAGAAATGTAAGGAGAAATGTAGTAAAGATAATTTCAGGAGGATAATATGGAATGAACAGAGGCAGGGATATTTCAGATGAGACCTAGGAACTTCACTTCAATTTCTGATCTGAGCAATAACACACTTACGAATGATCCATCAATTCCAGTATAGAAATCTAGCTCTTATTATCTGTTTCTAGAAGTCATACTGGAGCATGGAGATGCATAAATTCAACTCAGAATTCATTGCCATCTTCTAAATAAACCATTCTCTTCCAAGTTCTTTGCTAGAAAGAACTATTTTTTTTTTTTTTTTTTTTTTTTTAGGAGTGGGGTTCTTGTCATGAATGTCTTTCTAACTGCAGGTGGAGTCAGTGTTCTACTACAAAAGATTGCTGTTTTATTCTGTGGTTTTGAAGTTCTGGAGAAAGCCAAGAACTGCTTGGAATACGGACTTTATACTAGTTCATTCAAGAAAATTATCTTCCTATCCTGAGGACTTGTTGATACAAAAACTTGAAGTAAGCGGCACCTTGACATAAAATATTCTGTTCCACTTTCAAGTCCATTATTGCTGCTGTAACCGAGACAAAAAGTAAAGTCAAAAGGATATCAAGGCTATTTTGACTGGACAGGAGAGAAAATGGAATATAGGTTAATGGTTCAGACTGAACTGTCTAGATTTAAATTTGTAACCAACCTCCCATTTCCTATTCTTATGCTCTTTGGGACTATACATTTTATCAGCTTTTTTAATGGTCAGGGCACAAAGAGAGGGTGTGATAGAGGCCACTTGCAGGATGGTCAAATCCCAAAGAGGAGTGGGGCGTGCAAAGCAAGCAGGGGCATCATAAGATGTTAAAGGGGTCAGACAGCCTCTCCTTGCTGTTTGCCCAAATCCCAATACTCACACAGAAAAGGGAGATGTGTAGAAGTGGGTATTTGGCCATCACAGGAGAAGTGCCAAAACGCCGCACCATCGATGGGAGAAAGGACTAAAGCAGGAAGATTCTGGGGGGCAGGGGTGTGTGTGTGAGGGCAGCCTCCTGAAATAGGGAAGGTATAGGGAGACCCCGTCTTCCTTTCTCTTTCTTCTTTGTGCCATGTCCACACAATCATGCACAGGAGGATGGGACCTGGGCAGAAAAAGTGAGTAGGTTTTAATCTACTGTGAGATGAGGGTTTTAGATTATGGGTCCAATGTAGGATTTCTCAAACTTGGTGGCACGATTGGCATTTTGAGCTGGTTAATTCTCTGCTGCAGGAGACAGTTCTATGTGATGTAGGATGTTCAGCAGCATTCCTGGCCTCTACCCACTAGATGCCAGTAGTATTCCACCAACTGTGATAACCAGAGAATGTCTCCAGAGGTTGCCATGGGTCCCCTGGGGCACAAAACTGTCCCCAAGTGAGAACCACTGGTCTGAAGGCTTCTGAGCAACTTTATTTTGGACTGTCACCTTTTAAGTGTGTAATTGGTTCTTTATATATAGGACAAGTAAAATGAGGACAATGGAAATATCTACATCAAATTTCCTGCTTAAAGTGTTTAGCAAATAGTAACTCAATTAGTTTTAGCCAAATAGAGTGTAATGCAGGGATTAAATGATACAACCTATATAAGAGATCTGGTGCATAGCAGGCCTTCAATAAATGGTATTAATTTTTTGCAACTCTAATGTTATACAACGAGGTACCATTTAAAAGCTTAATATGAGTGTAGTACAGTATAATTATTTCACCTAAAACAGTATTTTAAGTGCTAAGAGGAAAATTAACAACAAAATATGTGTGGATGTATAAAGATGCATATTTATTTTAAATCTAAATATTTATTGCTTTTAACAATACACACAAAGTACATAAATTTCAATGGCATGGTCTTTGTGTGGGCAAACATATATTTTGGAAATATCTCAAAGAAGAGTAGCAGATGTATCTTTAACTTTTTAAGAAAAAAAAGTTTGCTAAGTTATTTATATCATTTTGTGTTTTCACGGGAGTTCCACATTCTCTCCAGTACGTGGTATGGTAAGTAATTTTAATTTTGGCCATTATAATGGGATGTGGTGATATTTTATATGGCTTGAATTTGCATTTTTCTGATGACTATTGATGTTGTGGATATTCTTTGGCCATGTATGTGTCTTCATCTGTGAAGTCTCTATTCAACGATTTTCACCATTTTCTATTGGGTTGTTTGTATCCTTATTATGAGTTGGAAGAGATTTTTTGAAATTGTGGTAAAATACACATAACGTAAAACTTACCATTTCCATCATTTTTAAGTGTGCAGTTCAGTAGTAAGTGCATTCACATTGTTGTACAACCAGAACCCTTTCTATCTTGCAAAACCCATTGAGTAGCAACTTCTCCTTCCCCCAGCCTCTGCCCCTGGCCCCTGCCCTTCTACTTCCTGTCTCTATGAATTTGACTATTCCAAGTACTTCATATAAGTGGAATCGTACAATATTTATCTTTTTATGATTGGCTTATTTCACTTAGTATAGTGTCCTCTGAATTCATCCATGCTGTGGCATGCATCAGAATTTCCTTCCTTTTAAGGCCGATAATACGACATGGTGCGTGTATACCACAGTTGGCTTATCCATGCATCCACCTATGGACACTTGGATTGCTTCCACTTTTTTTGGCTCTTGTGAATAAGGCTGCTGTGAACATGAGTGTACACACATCTGTTAGAGTCCCCACTTTCAACTGTTTCAGTATATGCCCAAAGGTGGAATCACTGAATCATCTAATACTAGATTCTATTTTTAATTTTCTGAAATTTTCCCGATAGGTAGCAATTACTTGCTTCTATTCAAATGTACTATTTTAATGTTTTGTTTTTCTCTTCTGTTTTTCTTCCTTTCATTTCCCATTTTCCTTCTTTCTTTTGGATTATTTGAATATTTTAAAATATTTTAATTTACCTGTTGACTTTTGGGGTTCTATTTCTTTGCATTAGTTTCTATTGATTGGTCTAGGCAATATAATATACATGTCTAATCTTTCATAGTCTACTTAAAATTAAATTTGTACCACATCATATAAATATAGAAACCTAGCAAAAAGGCCCATACCCACTCACCTTTGTGTTAAAATTTTTATATTGATTAACTCCATGTATTTTGGCAACTCAACCAGATTAATGGTATAATCTTGCTTTAAATACTTATATAGAATTTTAAAAACTAAAGAGTTATTAGTCTTTTATATTTACCCAGATATTTACCATTTTTGATCTTCTTTCTTAAATTCTGAAAATCCTAGATTGTCTCTGGGATCCTTTTCCTTCAGTCTATGAAAATTCTTTTTATCAGTTTTTATAAAGCAGGTCAGCTGGTGACAAGTTCCCTTGGTTTTACTTTGAAAATATCTTTCTTTTGATTTCATTCCTAAAAGATACTTTATATGGGTATAGAATTATGCTTTGACTCCTTTACATATAATCCTTTAAAGGCATGCTTCACTGTCTTCTGATGATAAATCTGTAATTATTTTAATCACTGTTTCCCTGTATGTAATATATCATATTTTTTCAAGCTGGTTTCCATACTTAATCTTTGATATTTAATAGTTTGATCATGATGTATCTAGGCATGGGTTTCTTTGAAACTAGATTTGCTGAGCTCCTTGAATTGTAAAGTTATATCTTTCATCAAATTTGGAAAGTTTCCCACCATCCATTTCTTCAAATCTCATTACTTACCAATCTAGTCCTACAGCATGTAGAACATTTGAAAGGGCTGTACGACCCTTCAGAGAGCAATTTTTAGATTATTATATCACCTAGGAGGCACTACTGGTATCTAGTAGGAGATTTTACTCCCCTGCAATACATGGGGCTTTTCTATATAATGAATTTTCTCTTCCCTTCACGCAACTTTGAAATGTCATGTTGGACATTCATTTAAATTATAGCTGAACTGGGGCGCCTGGGTTGTTCAGTGGGTTAAGCATCTGCCTTCAGCTCAGGTCATGATCCCAGGGTTCTGGGATCCAGCCCTCCGTTGGGCTCCCTGCTCAATGGGGAGCCTGCTTCCCCCTTTTCCTCTCCCTCTGTGTGCATGAGCACTCTCTCTCTTTCTCTCTTTCTCAAATAAATAAATAAATCTTAAAAAAATAAGTTATAGCTGAATTATAATGCTTGGAACCAGCACCTTAAATCTATTTTATACTTCTGTGCCAGACTGTTTGCTGTAACATACCTCATATTTTCCAGGAATACAACTACAATGCAAATAAAAGACTTTTCATTGCATTGGCAACATTACCAAAAGTCTTATATGTATTAAGGAAATTATATCATCAATGGCAGTGCTACACCAGCCCGCATAACTGCACTGGACCCCATTTGTTTATCCACTGAGACTCTACATAAAGATAAGCATAGTTTACTTCATTATGTCTTCCGGTTGGTGCGTGATACTGAACAGTTCCTGAACATTTCCATATTGGAATCTGCCTTGTTTTACCACAGCTTACTTTTATTTCATCTTTATTATTTTTACTGATTTATTTTGAAATTAAATGTATTGATGAGCTAAAATATTGGTCAATTTTACTTCAGGACAGTACAGATACATTACAAAATCAATCTCATGTAAAGGAGGTGTTATGTCCCATTGTGCCACTGATTGAACTCATTGTTGTAATGTACATATTCCATAAAAATGATTCTGATATCCGTGCAGCAAACATATCTATGTTTCTGATAAGCATCCTGAAAGCAGGATGACCAGTTGAGTGATTGTTATAAGAGACCATGCAAAACAAAGTTCTGAACAAGTCAGTGAGTATGGGAATAAAGAAAGAGCTGTATCCCAGATACTTTAGGAAAGTACAAATGCAAAGTGAGTGGGAGTTGGGAAAATGTTTTGTCCTATAGAGACTCCGGTATATATATTTATTTTTTAACCCAAAAGCTGAGGTTTGCTTAGTTCTACAAATGTGAATGTACAAGGCAGGTTTGTTTTGTTTTTCTAGCTCACTGGAAACCCTTGTTGCTGCACCTCGATGTCATTCAGACTTCAAAAGTATACACATGCCAGTAGAACTCAGTATCTTTTCACTATAATATTTATCTCTGTACTTTTCTGTTCTGATTGATGGTTGAGGACATCGCCAATTAGCTGTTCAAACTGGAAATCTCAGATTTGTTTTTCTCATAAGCATCTTTTGCCCTTTATCCAGTTCTATTGAACATTCTTCAGAAATGACTATTGTATATCACACATGTCTTCTTGCCACCTTCTCTACGAAGTTGAGGTCCTCACCATCTTTTGGGTAACCTCTTGCAACTGCCGTCAATAGAATCTACTTGCCTCCACAACCCAAACTGCTTCTCCATACTGCGCAGAGTTGTTTAAAACCCTGATCTAATGAGGTTTTTCCATGTTTGAAATAAACCGATCAGAGCATCCTTCCTGACTTCTTTTTGCTTTAAAACATTTATGACTTTTTATACTTTAAAATTGATTCCAAACATTTTTTAAAAGACTTTATTCATTTATTTATTTGGTAGAGAGAGAGAGAGCACACAAACAGGGGGAGTGGCAGGCAGAGGGAGAAGCAGGCTCCCTGCTGAGCAGGGAGCCCGATGAGGGACTCCATCCCAGGACCCTGGGATCATGACCTGAGCCGAAGGCAGATGCTCAACTGACTGAGCCACCCAGGAATCCCAAACATTTTTTTTTTTAATCCTATACTTTGTTCCCTCTCTTTGTCTAGTCCCTGACTGTTATTAGAGTGGATCATTTTGAGTTCCCCAGACACATCCTAGACTATCACATTCCTGTACTTCTGTTTTGTTCTTTGTGCATTTTAGAACATTAGTGCTGGATTTATTTTCCTTTGTCAATCATAGATTAAATAAGGTGTTTATTATTATTTGAATAAAGTGTATTGGACATGATGCTGTTGGTAGGGAACATAGTTGTAGATTATAACACCTTCGCGCTACATGACAATAAAATTTAGCTTGTATCTTTTGACCGCTCGTTCTTTCCTAAAATAAGATTTTCTTAAGACTGACAACTGCATCTTTCACCAAAATCAAAGTAGTAAATTATTCCTGCTTAACAGATTGTGGTCCTCAACAAAGCACATAAAATGTGTTTAGCTTAATCAACTATTATTGGAAATGAGAATAATTTTCAAATTGCTCCAAAGGAAAACAAACCAACAAACTTGTAAATATGCACTTGGCACAGAAATTCAGCTTAATTGAACTAAATTTTTAAAGAGAGAGACTGAAAGAGAGCTGGAGTGAGAAGCATGCTTGATGAAGGCTGGAAAATCTACATGTCAGCAGTAATAAACTTGTTATTTAATAAGGTTAATAATAGATAAAGTCCCCTAAAGATGAATTGTTATCACAGTTGACGACCGTTTTATTAAAATGTTAATGGCCTGAGGCAAAAGCAAACTGTTCTCTTAATCTGCCAGGAGAACTGCTTTTTCAGGAATTATCATACCCCACAGCACATGGGATTTGAGCAAGCCATAATAAGCATATTTGAAATTTGGGCTAGACACAGCTCCTGAGATTTTAACTCAACTTGACTTTACTATGGGTGCATTCCACATGCTCATTCCTGGTCAGACTTCTCCCTCTTAGTAGCCAAATATGTGACACTGAATTTTGTACAGGGAAATCTACTGAAAGAAGTTTCTATGGGTTAATTTTGTTTTCCTTTTCAAGGTTGAGGGAAATAACTAGTGAGATTTTTTTTTTTTCCTTCCCTCACCTCTGTGCACATAATAAGCAAGCAAGCCAAGGGCATTTTCTAGTAAATGTGATTGCCTACACCATACAATGTACCTTTTCCATAATGGCTGGAATAAAAATAAAAGTATGCAACAGCACCTTCAAGGACAATCGAGTGAGTCAACCCAAAGCTGACTGTGTGTGAATGTGATGGATTGCATTGTGATTTATTTGGACCCATAATCAGAACCCCGAAAGACCTCTGCCAGATAATGCCGTATTTCTACCGAGGTAATATTAGCTCAGATCACAAAAGAAACAGAGTTCAAATTCAATTCTTTCTTATCAACATTTTTCACAGATTTTTTTTTCTTATGTAACTACACATATATGTGGTGTATATCAGTGAAAAAAATTGGAAATCATAAATACACCACACGGTTGGCTATTGTGTCTCTGAAAGAGAAGAAATAAATATTCAGTGTCTTTTAAGTGACTTTAAGGGGGCTGGTGGTGGCAAGGGGGTGGAAATGAGAGCTGCGAAAAACTGTCTACATATGTCTTAGAGATTCAGGACAGAGAGCACCTGGAATCTGCCTGAACTAGGGAGGTCTAGTGAGTGCCAAATGTCTACACATGCTCGAGTTCAAACACAGAAACCCAGCAAAAAAGAGAGAAGCAACAACTGTCATAAGGCCTAATATGAAGAAAATATGGAAAATCCAAAAAATTGCAAGATTCAGGGAAGAGCAAGTAGTCTGTAACCAGGACTAGCAGATTGGACTGTGGTATCTGATCCTGTTCTTTGCTCTGGATGGATTAAAGTGAGGCTGGGCAGGAGGGTTTTGTCTTGTTTTGCTTTTTTAAAGATTTTTATTTATTTATTAGAGAGAGAGAGAAGCAAGCAGAGGGAGAGGCAGAGGGAGAGGGAGAAGCAGGCTCCACACTGAACAAGGAGCCTGATGTGGGGCTCGATCCCAGGACGCTGGGATCATGACCTGAGTTGAAAGCAGATGCTTATTAACTGATCCACCCAGGCACCGGGGCAGGAAGGTTTTTGAAGCCATAGGTGTTGATCTGTATTCTCAATGACAATATCTTTATTGTTGATTTTCTGACTATAAAACTTGTACCTTGTTTACAATACCAAGAGTCTGGTTATGTGCTTTTCTCACAGAATAGTATTCCACAGTTATATTTCCACGTTAATAAATAGATCATTACATACAGCATTAAAAAGAAAAATACAACTATGGTATTTTTCAGCATCAAAAGGCAAAATTTCCTCCCCTCCCTCCTTTGCTCTCTCCCTCCCTCTCTCTTTCTCTCTCTCTCTCTCGTTTTGTTTCCTGTTGGAATTATGAAGTTTTAATTTCAACACCCACTTTTTGTTTGCTTAGTTTGTATTCTGCTTGCTGTTTTGGAAGCTATATATATATTTTTTATTTGCATATTTTGATAAGGCTTACTAAAATATTATTGGAAATTTTATTTTATTTTTAAGATTTTATTTATTTGAGAGACAGAGAATGAGAGATAGAGAGCACAAGAGGGAAGAGGGTCAGAGGGAGAAGCAGACTCCCCGCCGAACAGGGAGCCCGATGCGGGGCTCGATCCCGGGCCTCCAGGATCATGACCTGAGCCGAAGGCAGTCGCTTAACCAACTGAGCCACCCAGGCGCCCCTGGGTTTTTTTCAATACAAAATTGTCTAACAGAAAACATCATGAATGCTCACATACCCATTAACCACTAATAAACCAAGTAACAAAAAGTAACTGATAGAGTTGAAGCCTCTTTACTACTAGAATCCTCTTTGTATACCAATTGCTTAGTAGGTATGCCACAATTCATGTATCCATTCTTTCTTTTTTTTTTTTAAGAGTTTATTTATTTATTTGAGAGAGAGAGAGAATGAGAGAGAACACGAGAGGGAAGAGGGTCAGAGGGAGAAGCAGACTCCCTGCTGAGCAGGGAGCCCGATGCGGGACTCGATCCCGGGACTCCAGGATCATGACCTGAGCCGAAGGCAGTCGCTTAACCAACTGAGCCACCCAGGCGCCCCATGTATCCGTTCTTTCTATCATCTGTTTGATATTTGGATTATGGCCACTTTTTGGCTATTACTTATAGAGCTGTCTTTTCCACGTATTTTGTCAATCTTTTTTAGCTTCACTCATTCTGATTGATTTGTGTGTATTTTCTTGAGGTTTTAATTTGATTCCCTTATATATTGTGAGATTGAGAACATATTCTTGGCTCTTTTGACCATTTGAATATTTTACTTGGATAATTAAAAATATTGTGTTGCTTAATTTTAAAAATTTATTTGAAGACTTTTTTACATATTAAAAAACTAAAATTTACATTCTGTCTAGTAAACTTTCTAAATTTTCAAATTAATACCAATAGTTTGTCTACAAATTAATACCAATAGTTTGTCTATAGATTTTTGTGTATTTTCTGTAAGTTTTATTTTTTTCCTTCTCTCCTTCTTTTCTTTTTCCTTTTTGAAAACTTTTTCGGGGCACCTGGGCGGCTCAGTTGGTTAAGCATCTGCCTTCCACTCAAGTCATGACCCCAGGGTCCTGGGATCGAGCCCCGTGTGGGGCTTCTAGATCAGCAGGGAGTCTGCTTCTCCCCCTCCCCCCTTTTCTCCCTCCCCCTCCTGTCATTCCCCCTGCCTGTGCCCTCTCTCTCTGTCAAATAAATAAATAAAATCTTAAAAAAAAAAAGCTTTTTCCACTAGCTATGACTTCTAATAAAGTGTCAAATAGATGTAGTGATCTAGATCTGAGAGGAAAATTTTTCTATATTTTACTGTTAAACATGGTGCTTATTGTTTTTATCATTAGGTATCCCTAATTGGGTTAAAGGCGTTTCCTCCCACCCCTACAACCCCAGTTTGCTAAGCATTTTATATGAGTGGGCAATTATTTTTAATTAACTTTTTATTAAAATATAATGTACATACACAAAAGTGAAACAATTATAAGGATACGACTTAAGTGTACTTATAACTCTACATTATCACTAAGACTTGGTATCATCTGTTACTTTCGTTTGGGTATTATAGTGATTGTGAAGAAGCTATTTAGTTCAATTTGCAATTTTTTATTGAATAATGAAGTTAAACACAAGTTTTCTGTGCTTATTGACCATTTGCATATCCTCCTTGGTAAAATGATAGTTTTTTGCCCATTTTTCTTTTTTTTTTTTAAAGATTTTATTTATTTATTTGACAGAGAGAGACACAGCGAGAGAGGGAACACAAGCAGGGGGAGTTGGAGGGGGAGAAGCAGGCTTCCCGCGGAGCAGGGAGCCCGACGCGGGGCTCCATCCCAGGATCCTGGGACCATGACCTGAGCCGAAGGCAGACGCTTAACGACTGAGCCACCCAGGCGCCCCTTTTGTCCATTTTTCTATTTGGTTTCCTGACATTCTCTTATTGATCTGTAGGTTTTCTTTATATATTCTCATATTACTGCTTTTTAGATAAAGGTATTGAAAATTTCTTCCTCCACCTTGTGGCTTGCCTTTACACTTTTGTTAATGGTTTCTTTTGATAAACGGCCATATTTTATTTTATAGTAATCTAATTTTTAAAATTTTAAGGTTATTGATTTTGGGTTCTGTTTGTTTTAGTCTACACCAGCATCATGAAATTTTCTCCTAAGTTTTTTTTTAAACCCCTATCCCTTTTTTTAACTTTTCACATTTAGACCTATAATCTATCTGGAATTGATTTTGTTTGTACAGTGAGATACTGGTCAAAACATTTTCCTTATATTAATATCCAGTTAATCTAGCATGATTTATTAAAAAAGACAATACTGGGGCACCTGGGTGGTGCAGTCAGTTAAGCATCCAACTCTTGGTTTCCACTCAGATCCGATCTCAGGGTCATGAGGTCAGCTCTGTGTCAGCAGGTAGTCAGCTTTATGTTCTCTCCCCCTCTCCCTCTGTTCCTCCCCCCGGTTCTCTCTAAAATAAATAAATAAATCTTAAAAAAAAAAGACAATACATTGTCTACTGCTCTGCATGGTCCTCTTTGTCATAAAATCCAGGTGACTATATATATATATATGTATATATAGGTTTGTGGCTGGATTTTTTTTTTTCTTTTTTTTGAGAGAGAGAGTGAGCCTGGGTGTAGGGGGGAGGGGCAGAGGGAAAGGGAGAAAGAAAATCCTAAGCAGGCTCTACGCTGAGCATGGAGCTTATGTGGGGCTCGATCGCACGACCCTGAGGTCATGACCTGAGCCGAAATCAAGTCAGACGCTTAGCGGACTGAGCCAGCCAGGTGCCCTGTGGCTGGATTCTTTAATCTGTTTCACTAGTCCGTACGTGCTCTATGCCAATATCAAACTGTCCCAATTATCTCCTCATCTTACCGATTGGGTCCTCCTGCTTTGTCCTTTCCTTTTTTGTACTTTGTTTTCTTTCATTAATTTCAGAATATAATTGTCAATGTAACAAAAAATCCTGTTGAAATTTTGAATGAATTACATTTAACCTATGATCAGTGTGGATAGAATTGATGAATTTACAATACCAGGAAATCAAAAATTTACAAAAGCAAGAAAAAATATAAACAGCAGAAATTGGTACATGGGAGTTCGAGTTACTGGAGTGTTCACCACGGATTTATAATTATTAAGATTCATATGTACAAGAAAATAGAGCTTGAGATGGAGAATATTAGCAGAAAACTGGAAGCTCTAAAAAGTATTAAATCAAAAGGAAATAATAAAAATTTAAGACTACAGTAACTAAAAATAAAAACTTAATATCCTTATAGAAACTCTGCTGGGGAGGTGGGGAGTCCAAGCTGGAGCTCTGAAAAAAAGGATAGACAATCCTGAAATGAATATGAGAGAGATATGGGACAGATGCTCAAAACAAGAATAATTGGAGTCCAGGAGAGAGACAAAGACTACTCAAAAAGCAAATGGCTGAAAAATTTCCAAGACTGACTAAAGACTTCAAGCTGCAGATTTAGAAATTCTAGGGAAGGGGCACCTGGGTGGCTCAGTCGGTTAAGCACTGGACTCTTGATTTCAGCTCAGGGCATGGGTCATGATCATGAGATGGAGCCCTGTGTGGAGCCCCTTGTCAGGCTCTGTGCTGGGTGTGGAGCCTGCTTAAAATGATCTCTCCCTCTCCTTCTGCCCACAACCCTCCACCCCTGCCGCCTTGTCTCTCTCTCTCCCTCTTAAAAAAAAAATGTTCTATAATCCTCATGTAGGAGAAATTAAAAGGAGACATTATCCAGGTCCATTACACCTAAACTGTCATTCTCATTCCTGAACATAGATGCAGAAAGTCTAAAACCAAAAAAGTAGCAATTCAAATTTATAAATAAAAAGATAATGTATCATTACAAAGTTAATTTTATCTCAGAAATGCAAGGTTAATTTAATATTATCAATACATTCATCAAATATAGGAAAACCATATGATCACCTAAAAGATGCAGGAAAACACAGCTGATTAAATTCAACATGTATTCAGCATAAAACATTTAGCAAACTTGGGATGGAAAAGGATCTCCTTAGTTTGGTAAAAAAGATCTTTCAAAAATCTACAGAAAACATCCTACTTAATGGTGAAATAGTGACCATTCCTTTCTGAGATTTGGTATGAGAAAGGATGTCACCATCCTAATTTTCATCCTCTATGGTCTGGAAGTCCTAGTCAGTGCAGTAACACAAGGAGAAAATGACACAGGATTATAAATAAAGTTGTTATATTGGAAGACAACACAATTGTGAATTTAGATAGTCCCGAATAATTCACAGTTAAAATATTTGAGTTAATAATTTAGTAAGTTTCTGGCTTACAAGTTTAATATAAATATTCAGTGAAGTTCGGGGTGCCTGGGTGGCTCAGTTGGTTAAGCGACTGCCTTCGGCTCAGGTCATGATCCCAGGGTCCTGGGATCGAGCCCCGCGTCAGGCTCCCTGCTCAGCGGGAAGCCTGCTTCTCCCTCTCCCACTCCCCCCGCTTGTGTTCCCTCTCTCTCTCTCTCTCTCTCTGTCAATTAAATAAATAAAATCTTTAAAAAAAATATTCAGTGAAGTTCTACATTCTACCAACTACCAAATAATACTACAGAGTAGCATCAAAATGTATATAAATAAAAAAAACTGGGGGGCACCTGGGTGGCTCAGTTGGTTGAGCTCTTGATTTTGGCTCAGGTCATGATCTCAGGGTTGTGAGATCCAGCCCTGAGTCATTGGGCTCCAGGCTTAGGGGGGAGTCTGCTTGAGATTCTCTCTCACCCTCTCCCTCTGCCCCTCCCCCTGCTTGCTCATGCACACACACACACACACACACTCTTTCTCTCTCTCACATAAATAAATCTTTTAAAAAATAACTGGAAGTGAAGTAGATCTTCATCAAGTTAGATATAGTTTGGCATTTCCATACTTTAGAGTTAGTATGAAGAAAAAAGTTGAATAAGATAGATCAATATGTACAAAAAAATCTGTTAAATGGATCAAGGAAGCAAGTTGCAGAACAATACATATGGAAGCAAGTTGCAGAACAATACATATGGAACGTAAAGTTCATTTAAAATAAAACATAATCGTAAAAGTAAACTCTGTATTTAATTACATGTATTCAAACACTTTTAGAAGGGCATAGGAAAGTGTCTGCAAGTGATAGTAGTTACCCCTGCAGACACACTTTCATTACTACATGATTGTGTTATTCATTAAACTCTTCTTCACTCAAAATTACAGTTTTTCTCTCCTCCCTGGCATACAAAGAACATCTTATTTCTTCTCCCTTTGAAATCAACCATGACCATATGACTTGCTGTGTCCAGGGAAATATAAATGGAAGTGACATATGTTCTGGTTAGAAGTAATTCAGAACTGCTATAATATTTTCTGTGATCTCTTTTTCCCTGCTTTGATATTTGTGGAATCATGTGCTGATATACAGTCATCTACAGATCAAAGCAGCCAGAATACTAAGAAAAGGAGAACTACTTTGGGTTGTTGTCCAGACCCAGAAAGATAAATTCTGTTGGGTTAAACCACTGGAAATTTGAAATTATTTATCGCTATCACTGTAGCATAATACAGCCTCTCATAAATGATACACACAAAGGAGGACTTGTACTCATCTGTATTGCTGGTTAATGTAAATATTTTATACACTCTTTCTTTTATTAGGAATGTTGAAAATAATCTTAAAAATGTGGATGTATTGCCTTGGATATAGGTTTAGCTCCTTAGAGCTTAAGAAAAGAGTAGGGAGAAGAAAATTAATTATATAGGCTTTGGGGATGAAATCTGGCATTTTTAGGGAGCATACATACACTTTATAAGCCAGCCTTTGTCTTTGCCAATTTGCTGAGTTACTCAAATGCAAATTAAATTAAATTAGATGTAATAGTAAAATGTTTGCATATGCAGTTTTAGACCTTAGATACCATATTATGTCTCTATATGAATGTTTCCTTCATCCCCATATCTATGAATATTCACACTCTGCTCATCTTCCAAAAGTAGCTCCTGTCTCATGCCTTCAGTGTATCTGTTTTCTCTTTACCCAGGGATCTCCATTTTCTGATCTTTAAGAATACTGTGAGTTCTATGAAATTTATCATCTAAGAATATTTATTTTTGAATGGTTCTTTAATTACCTTCTAACAATCTAAAGACTTGGATTACCCCCAGCCAGGCCCCTGGGCTGAGGTGATGCTGCACTCAATAGGAAGGTGGTGGGGAGAGAGGTATGGGTGTAAACTGGGGTTTGCTAGTCCTCTTAGGATGAGGCTGGCACAAGGGATCACCAGCACTTGGGGCATCCAGGTGTTCTTCATCCCAGGACTCCTCTGCCTGGCCCCCAGAGAACTCCAGAGATCTGTGCCTCAGGCCTGATTCCATTCTCTAAGCTACCCCCCCTTTTTTTTTAAGTAGACTCCATGCCCAGCATAGAGCCCAACACAGGGCTCAAACTCATGACCCTAAGATCAAGACCTGAGCCAACATCAAGAGTCAGATGCTCTACTCAGCCACCCACGTGCCCCTTTCTGAGCTACCCTTCAGGGCATCCCAGCCCGTCATCTCCCAGCCCCTCCCCTAGGACCAGCGCTGATTTCTCCTTACCCCTGAAGTCATGTAGGGCACCCTGTGGGCTCCAGCAGAACCCTGTTTAGAAAAGAAAAAGACAAGTGCATATTTTAAAAATTTACAGTGGCTTAAGTATCTGGCATAGTGTAGGAAATAGAGTAGCCAATAAATAAATGTATTGTAAATGAATGAATGAATACATGGTGAGCAATTAATACTCAGTGACCTAATCTAGAGCACTTTTGTACAAACATTGGTTAGCCCACCCCTTTTTTATACTTCTTATAAAGATTTTTTTCCCCTTATCTAAAAGGTTGGCTTTCCTGTATTAATCTGGTCCTCCTTTATCAAGATTAAGATGGTCTACTATAGGAAACTAGAGTATCCGTTAAAATGTCACAGTAGTAATTCTGAGTAGAAACGTGAGGGGAGGAGCTAGATTGCCTAGATTGCATGTGTAGGGCAAGGGACCTACCCTGTATTATTCTATTTGAGAGCCCATAACCTTTGGAAAGGTGACAATGAACATTTGCTGAAAACCTCTGGATGCTAAATCCTGTGCTAATTAACTTCTTTATTATGAATTAGCTAGCTTCAACCTTGTGACAATCCTATAATGTATATATTACTATACTCCTACAAGAGAAGACTATGATATTTAAAGAAATTTGAAAATGTGTCTAAATTCAAAAATCATACAACTTGGATCTGAGAGCTTTTCTAGAAAGCCAGGCTCATTTCTTTATCCGAAATCTTTTTACATTTTACATTTTCACGTACATCTGAACCACCTAGGGGTCTTGTGAAAAACTCAGATTCTGAATCAGGGCAGAGTACAAAATACTGCATTGTCTAAAACCTCTGAGGTGACACCAGAGCCGCAGGTCCAAGGACCACATTAGGAGCAAAAAGCAGTTGAAATGTAGGAAAATTGAATTAATAAAACAACTAGAATGCTAAATAGCATTAGAACCCTAAGCAAAAATTACATAAAACATATGAAGTAAATATGCTAAATATATACAATTGTTATATTTAAAAACTCAGGTGTTTTCACAGAATTTCTGAATTATCGTTGTGATCCGAGGTCTTAACTGCTCTAAAAGTTCGATGTTTGCTTAGTCATTGCAAGTCATGGATTTTTTTTCTTTTTCTGGTACATCAATCGAGATTAACTTTTTAATTTTCCATCATTGACTTAATTAGGAATGATCATTTGCTAAAATAAAAGTAAAAAAGAATTTAAAAAAGGACCACGTTTAGTAATTCAGGAATTATTACAGTCTGAACTATAGGGGAGAGGAATGTACTCCCTTCAAAGAAATATATTACCTTGAACTTCTTACAGGTTGCTGTTACATATTGCCTAGGGATCACTTTTGAGTTGAGAAAGTAGTATTTTTATATATAGTAACCCAAGAGTCACCCTGACCCCTATTCCTTACAGCTAAATAAACTGCAAAGCATGCAGTCTTCAGTGTTCTGCCGGCAGGAGCATTAAGATAAGAATTCCCACTATGAACACTGTGCTATCCTTTTGCCACTATCTACTGATTAAACCTCAAAGGCCCTTCCAAACTGTCAGGAAAAGCACACACAAGGCGTTCTATGTGGATACGTATGGCAGGGAAGGACAGGGAGTTCTTGAATTCTGTATTTGGCGACTGTCCTGACTTTCATCCTTAAAGCACGTGTGTCTCTGCTCTTGGATGTAGCACAGGGTTGTGCTGCGAGGAAAGCTTCTGGTAATAAAGGAAACACCAGGTGCATGCTGTAACTAGAGCTCAGGGGAAATTATTAGATGCTAGCATCTGAGGCAGTGGAGGGTCAAGTCCAGGGCTAACTAGAAGAGGGCTTGGAGTCGATTAACAAACAAACACTTTAAACCTATTGGGTCACAGGTGGCAGGAAGCATCTGTTATCAGCAAGGGGAAACTATGTATCACCTGGGGAACCCTCAGAAGTGGAACATATGATACCGTTTCTCAGGTTGATAAGGGTGGGTAGAGAAGGTCCGAGAGAAGTGAGAAGATGTACATTGTTCCCTGCACGTGATGAACGGGTTAACTCCAATCTTGATCAGACTCACAGAAGTGCCTATGGATTCGAACACAAGTAATATAATTTAGAAACCTCCATCATTCATGTCATCAGCTAGGTTTAAAGTGGGGGTGGTGGAGACCTGGGCACAGGGATTCTTGATTCCTGGAGGACAGTAGTTTTTTGGGGTATCTGCCTGGTGGACAAATACTTCCTGAGAGCTCACTTATCTAGAGGTTGTTCTTGAGTTTTGAGGTTTCTCCACTCAAAAGTCCTGACTAAGCAGGTGTGATTTCTAGAAGGGGCTACTTACCGGGAGAGGAGGAAAAAGGCGATGTATTACTGGGTAACAGCTTGACGTTCCGTCACTAACGAGGCCCTGGTGGCCTTGCTGTGGTTACCCCTAACAGCAGGGTAGTCCCTACTCTGCCCTAACGCAGAAGCATAGCTGTTGATTCCTTCCTTCCCCAGGGGCTTTGAAAGAGACATGAGATTACATTTCTTGCATGGCTTTTCTTCTTCTGGATTTCATAACCAATACTCTGCAGGCATCACTTATATTGGTTCATGCCACCTCATGGAGAGACATCAGGGAAGGAGATGTCGACTCTTTTTCTCACCCAGAGGTCAAGCTCTATATTTTCAGAGAGGAGAAAAACCACTGGTTGTGGAGATTGCTATATGAAAGAGATTATATCCAACACAAGCCAGTTTTCCTCAGGCTCATTAAGGTGTGAAGTTCTGGCTTACGGTTTCTCACCTAATCGCTACTGTCTCTTTGGTTCCCACTGACAGCAATCTTAGACGTGAAGGTGGAAAGATTTTTAGGTCTGATCTAGTATAGCAATGGTAAAGAAGGTTTCGATGGCATGCCAACTCTGATCAACTGGTTGCAGCTTTCAAGAGCCTGGTATGAGAAGCCTTTGCAGCTCTACCTGCAGGTCAATTGAGAATAAAAATGTCATGATCAGTTAGCATAGTTTTTTTACAGTAGGAAATGGGAGAAATGGTGATGTACGACCTTGATCTTGACCACCTCTATTATTTTATAGTTGAGAAAACCTCAGATTGCCAGGAAGTAAAAGAGATAAAAATTAGAACTGGGGAGACTTACTCCAATTTCTGTGTTCTTTTTATTGCACTCTCCAACCAATAGTTTTTACTTTTTTTTTTTTAAGAGAACAAGCGAGCATGAACCGGGTGGGGGGGAGGGGCGGAGGGAGAGGAAGAGAGAGAATCTTAAGCAGGCTCCATGCCCAGCCCAGAGCCCAACATGGGGCTTGATCTCACCACCCTGAGATCACGCCCTGAGCTGAACCCAAGAGTCGGATGCTTAACCGACTGAGCCACCCAGGCGCCTCTACTTTTGATGATGATGTAGAAAATAAGGTAATGACCAAGTAGCCATTATACACTAATGGGAAGAGAAAATGGGGTCAACTCACACATACTTATTTCCTTTTCATTCATATGTACCTTCTCAATGAAAGCATATGATATTATTTGGAGAGAATTGTAAGTGCCAAACATGATCTAGAGACAACAACTGGATATTGGAATAAAGCAGATAGTTTTTTGGTCACATTTTGGAAGGTGGGGGGGGCACCTCTTGCTTTTTGGATGTACTGATTAATGGTTCACTTTATGAGTACATGTAGGTATAAATAAGAAAGCAGAATAGCGGAAAAAACATTGACCCAAACAGATGTAGGTCCAAGCCTCATCTGTCATTTAGTTACCTTCAAAGCTTTAGGAAAATCATGAAATTTCTCTGGAACTTGGATTCCTCATCTGGAAAAATTTGCAGTAATAAATTCATGCCTTTATAAAAGTTGGAATAATGTCTCTTAAGCTCATGACAATGGGACCACTAAAAATAGCTACTCAATAAATATCACTTTTGCTATAAAAATTTTACATATAATTGAATGAAAAATAAAATTCCTATTACATAGATTTATAGAGCTATGCTTTTTGAATCATCCTGATTCCGGGTTATAACAGCCACTCCTAAATACATTTAAAACAATGTTTCCAGGGTCATCATGGGAGCCTACTGCATTCCTACTTGGGAATAGTGTTAAAAATGAGCATTTCCAGGAGCTGTCCTCCCCTTTCAGTCTACTAAATCAAAATATGTGGGAATGAAATTTAATTACCTGTATTGTTTAACAAACTTTGTTCTCATTGGGAGCCTCAATGACCCTCTTCACCTTCTGAGTTCTAAATTGAGAAATAAGAAAGAAGGACTCAGCATACTGCATTGATTACTTTTAAGATTCAAGGGGTGTCTGGGTGGCTCAGTTGGTTAAAGCATCTGCCTTCAGCTCGGGTCATGATCCCAGGGCCCTGGGATCAAGCCTGGCATTGGGCTCCCTGCTCAGCGGGGAGTCTGCTTCTCCCTCTTCTCTCCCCTTTCCCTGCTTGTGCTCTCTCTCTCTCTCTCTCTCAAATAAATAAAAATCTTAAAAAGAAGATTTAAGCTGGAGGAGGTAGCTTTTATCTGTGACTAAGCCTTCTTTTGAACACTGAGCCCCAGAATTAGAAAAGCATCCCCTCAGTCATAGGCAGTGCTGGACAAGTTAGACCTCACCACAGGGCTGCAGACTTCTGGAATGGAGGAGGGGAGAATGTAAGTTCTCTAAGGCCATCTCAATCCCACGAGGAAGTGGCATCATCATTTGGGCTAGCATGCCACGTTTCTTTTCCTCCTTTCCAAATCACTAGTAAGCGACTTCGTTTCCCGCTGATAAGCAAAGGGTAGGGAGGCCAGCCGGGAATACCACTCTAATCTATAGCCCTCCACATGAAAGGGAACCTCATTGTGAGAGAGCACATCTAGTACCACCACCTCACATCCTGAGAAATTCCCATGCATGTACTTTTTAAGACTCACTGGTCTGGAGTCTACGTTTCTGTTTAGGAACCCTCCAGGAAGTGTACAGCCTACCCCTAACACAGGCTGAATGACACTCTATGCTGGAAATGGTTGCATGTGCAAGTAAAGGTAGAGCTAGTGCAATAGAGCTGCTGTGGGCCGGAGCTAGGATTGCGTGTCATTATCCTCCTGGTTGCTGGAGCACCTGCTCTAATCTTCTCCAAGAATTGTGAGAGGCCGTGGTGAATGAAGGCTTGGTGTACTCTTGTCAGCTGACCATCTTTCAAAACACCAAGGCCTTAAAGAATAAGGATAGTAGGAATAGAAAAAAAAAATCAACATGTACATAAAATAATAGGTATGAGAAGAAACAATTAGTATTTCACAACATAAATGATATAGAAAAACCCAGATAATCTTTCATTTTTCTATCACCTAAAAGCCGTAATATGCCAAGGATGCACCTATGGTAGTTTCCCATTTGTGGAATTTTTCTTATGCAGAGTGGTTATAATAAAGGCCCTGTTATGACTACTATTACCATTACTGCTAACTCTATGAGTTACAACATAAAACAGTAAAAAAGGTTATTTTCTGCTTGAAAAATAAAATCTAGAAATACAAGAATAGAGTGTTTTAGAGGTCCTGAAAAGGCAAGGGAATAGGGGAGCCTCATGTCTTCCATGGACTAGAATTTCTTCAATGGTAGACAAGTATGAATTATTTAAAATAGAGTTTGGCTGGGTGCTTGGTTTCAAGGAGCTAGTTTCAACATCTCTGATAAAGGATTAATCGACAATATGTAAGAGAAAGTTATAAAATATACAAAACAAGAAAACCCTATAAGTGCGCAATTCAGTTTATAAAAGAGGGACCCGAATGGCTGAGAAATATGTGAAATGTTCAGCTTCATTGACAAAGAGACCAACAAAAATAAAGATAAAATACCAGCTGGCATCTATGTGATTGGCAAAAAAGAAATTTGGACAATATCAAGTGCTGGCGAGCTTGTAGAGAGACTCATATTCTCAATAGCTGCCAATCGTCATGAGGGCTGGCGTGGCCCTTTTGGAGAGCAATTTTGTGAAAATAACATAAAAATGCCCTGTGCTTCAACAGTTCTCTTCTGGATTTTTCGACAGGGAAGATTTGTACAAACAGTTTTCTGCCACGAGAACTGCACAAAGATGAAATAGTTTGTTGAAATGCTATCGATAGTAGCTAAGAGTTGAAGACAATGTAGGCAACCACCTTGTGAGGAATAGAGTAGTAAAATACAGCATGTGCACAAAAAGGAATAATAGGCGGAATGAACTAAATCTAGGTATGGAAACATGAACCAATTTCAGACACATGCTGCCATCATAAAAGATAAGAAATACAAATTGAGTAGCAAAATAAAATTTACATTAAAAAACATACAGACTATAATGTTATATATTTTCATACCTACTCCTATAAGAAACATGGGCCTGAAATTTACAGAGTCAGCATACCTTAAATACTTGAGAAAGGGTGTCTTCGGGGAAGGGAATGGGATTTGACAAAAGAGCATGCCGCAAAGGAAGAGGAGGAAGAGGGAGGAGAGAGAAGAGGAAGAAGAAGAAGGGGGAGGAGGCGTTGCATCAACCAATGGTAGCTAAGATTGAGAGGTGTGGTTGACGTGATCTGTGGATCACCAACATATGATTACACATTATAAATTACGTTCAAAACATAAATCAAACAGAGATCAACTAGCATTTTTTGACATGGCATCTCCCAATTTTCCAATAAGATACTCATATGGGCAAAGAAAAAGACAAAAACAATGCAGAAAACCTGTTGCCAGAATCTGGAAAGAATTTCTACTAACTCTCAGGCCAAAGAAGGTGGAGCATGCCTGGATTATGGCCTGGTCATGTTTGGCTTCATGGGGCAGGGCATCCCCCTTCCCCCGATGGCAGTTAGGAAGGTGTTTTGACCTGTCTCTCCAACCCTGCCCCCCACCCCTGGCTTCTAGCTGAAAGACCAGCGTGTATATTGAGCAGAACACTGGGCCACTATCCCTACATCACAAAGGGCCTGGTGCTAGAGATGACCAGAAGTAATCTCAGATCCCACTTTCTATACCACATGCGGTCATGAAGCAAACCAAAAACAAGTAACAGTTCTCTTTGCTGCAGCATTATTTGTAATAGTAGAAAACAGAAAGTTATCTTAAGGCTCAGTGGTCAGGCAATGGCAAAACAGATCCTATTACACCATACAGTAGTATCTAATACACTCATTATAATCATGCTTTGGAAGATTACTAAGGGCATAAGAAAATATCCATAATATTGAGTGAAAAGAGTAGCAAACAAAATTATATAGTATGGTGCCATTTCTGTTTTAACAATTTAAGCTACTTGTGTAGACACCAAAGATCTGTAAATTGTTAACTATTTCAAAATATTAATAATGGATATCTTTGGATGCTAGGACTGGATACGGTTTCCACTGTCTTGTCTATTTCTCCAGAGTTTTATCATCAATAGCAATTCTTTTACAAATGATAAAAATAAAGAAACAATGGTAGTGAGTACTTACTAATTCCTTACTGTGTGCTAGGCACCCTTGTCCATGCTTCATGTCTACAAACTCTTTGTATCCTCACAGCAAATCTGTGAAGTAGCTACCATAATTGCATCTATTTCTCTTGTGCTTGGAGGTCCCGGAGACAGAAATTGAGCAGGTTACTCAGCAGCACTTTGGCTCTGGAGTCAGAGAATAACAACTATACATACTGTCTCCCCAGTTTCCTTATTCCACACCTGGAAATAAGGCTTAATGGCCTTCACAATGTAACATGGTTTCTTAATAACAGCTTGGGGACCCGCAAGGATCCAGTTGTACCAGGTGAGGGGACTAATGAAGGAAATGGGAAGCAAGAACCTGAAAGAGAGAAAAACCTTTTCAAAAGAGTCCCCTCAGTTCTGCAGCCCAGTAACGTGGACAGTTGCCTGAAGGAGAGAAAATCGTTAGTTTACTTACTTCACAGTTTTGTTTTGCACTCTTCCTCTGAGAAGAGAATATGTGGAAAAAAAGAGATTTCTATCAGCTCCATGGTTAGCCACACAGACCTCTGCGGGGTTGTATGCTTTGCTATATGCGTGGAGAGTGGTTCTTGAAGGCAGTGCTCAGTGGGGGTCTTAATTTGGAGACATGGCTGAATGGGGAGCCCTTCACCCCTGGGGTGACCCGCAGGCAATGGTCTTCATCTCCAATGAGATACTGGCATCGAGATGGACCAGTGAGACTATGCCTCCCGACCTTCTAGCCCACTTCTATTTGTAAACATCTCTAGTTAAGCTATTGTTCTCATGGTTTTGCTTCCTTTATTTGCAATTTGGTGATGTGAAACCCGAGATTGTTAGCCAGGGTTCTCCAGAGAAACAGAACCAATAGGATATATGTAAGAGGAGATTTACTAGAGGGATTGGCTCACACAGTTATGGAGACCAGGAAGTCCCATGATCTGTCATCAGCAAGTTGGAAAAGCAGGGTGTGTAATTCGGTCCCAGTCTGAAGGCCTGAGACTTGGGGGACGGCTGGTGGAAATTCTGATCTGAGTCAGAGCTGGAAAAGCAGGAGTGCTGATGCCTGAGGGCAGAAGACAGATGTCACAGCTCAAACAGAGCGAGAGCAAACCTGCCCTTCCTCTGCCATTTTATCTACGCGGACCCTGAATGGATTGGATGATGCTCAGGTGCGTTGGGGAGGGCTCTCTTCTCTACTAAATCTTCTAATTCAAATCTAATCTCTTCCAGAGACACCCTCACAGACAGGGCCAGAAATAATGTCTTGCCAGCAATCTGGGCATTCCTTAGCCCGGTCAGGTTGAAGCTGACACGTCAAATTAACCATCACACCCGGTAAATGTCAGAGTCCTAACAGTAAGATGGCAGTCAGCAGTTAAGTACTAACCAACCTGAGCAAAGCTTGCCTTTCACACCCGCGTAATGATCCCTTGTCATGGTTCGAATCCATTCATTGCTCCTTCAGCAGTGAGTTGTCATTGAAAGGGTTCCTGTGATCATCACATTTTTGACGACCTCGCTCTGTCAGTGTGAGAGCTGCCTCATTATCCTTCTCCCTTACCACCCAGACCAATCCTATTTGCATCAAGCTCAGTTACTGGGCTCCTTTACTGCCACAAGAACTTGATTAAACTTTTAGACCTTTCATTGGGGCTGCAGGCTCTTGTCAACACTAACCTGTTATGGTGCCCTTCGAAGTAGTTTTTCCTCCAGTGTTGTGGTGAACTGGGAGATCTTATTTAGCATTTATTAAATAGTAAATAGCTAATTACTCAAAGTAGCTATTTACATATTGAATTTATTTTTCTTGGCATCTTTAATGTCTGATTAACATTTTCTTCCTACAGCTGGAAGATACTTACACGGAATAAAACATTCCCTTATTTAATCTCAAGTGGAATATACGATAAGTGTGATCATTTTAATTTGTGTCATTTATTAGCAAGAGAGAGGTATCGTACAGGTGGGATGCTCCATCACACGCCAATTAGCAGGTGGCTTACAGGGCAAGAGGGAAAACTCCTACACCATGGGGATTAGAGAAGTCACAGAAGTAGAAGTTCAGCTATAGGAAAAACAGAAGAAATGACATTGGGGTGCCTGATTTTGGAGACTGGGTACAGAGCTTAAAGCAGTAATGCTAACATTGTACCAATATCCTAAGAGGATACTTAAAATAGAAATTCTGGCACCTTCTCTGTAAAAAACACAATTGCTTTTTCCTAATCATATGAGAACCCCAGAACATTAGAGCTGAAGGAAACCTTTCTGATTTAAGGTGCACTATCCAGGCGAGGAAACTGAGGCATGAGACGTCCTGCCTCAGTGTGGTTTAAGTTAGTGAGGTGTGGACACATGTAACATCCAAGCCTGCTGTCTGCTATTCCATTGGATTTTTCAGAAATCTATAAGGCAGCATTTCTTGTCTCCCACATGCTTTCCTCAGCTGGTTCCCTGATGGCTCACCTCAGGCTGTTTCATGACCCTGACCTCACATCAGGGAGAGGTCCAAAGTATGTTTTTAAAAAGAGGATCATGGCACGCTCACAAAGAGAAAGAGAGAGAGTAAAAGGGAATAAGGGCACAAAGCAGCCCATGGCTTCCGAATTTGGAAATACCTTTGTGGGAAAGTGCAGTTAACCACAGAAAGGAGAAGGAGGTTTTGCTAAGGAGCAGTGCTGTAGTGCACTGTTCATTGAGTTGTCCTGTTGAGCTTCCTTGCCTGGCAGCCAAGAGTTTTATGTTGAAAGGGTTTGCATTAGGATTAGCTCAGAGTTTAGTTTATGGCTTACACAAACCATAGCCATTTATTGGCACCACTAGCTTAAATGGAAAACTAAAATATTACAGAGTCATTGCTGATCTTGGTGTATAATAAGTGCTTAATAAATATCTCTTGATAGAATGAACAAATGCAGAGCCGCCTTTTATGATGATGCAGGTTGCACCCTACCCAAGAGGCCCGGCCAAGGGGCAGGAGTGGATGCTGAAGTCCATCTTGCCCAGTGGTTACCTAACCAGGGACTCTGGCAGATGGCTACCTCCCCGCCCTGGAAGAGGTGTAATTTTCTAACTGGTCTACCTATCTTTCCTAATTTGCACAAAGGCACTATATGCACTAGCTGCAGCCCTGAAGAAATGTAGGAAGCCTAGATGAAAGGGACCGAGAGCTCCATACCCTGCTAAGAAGCCTTTCAAAGTGCTACAGTGGGAGTGGCATTACCCAGTGACAGATGGGGGATTGGGTCAGGTGTCTGGGAATTGTGATGCTTCCTTCCTGTGTGTGTCTTATTCCTCTTCTATGAACTCATAATGTTCTTAGAGTTGGTACTACATCATTTAATAGTCACATTTTTTTATTGCTCTTTAAGATTTTCAAGTGGATCTCTTACTATTAGGTAATACCTTTGAAAGCATAGATGCCCTATATCTCTGCCCTTAACATATATAAGAAATTCGACAAATATTTGTCTCATCATTTGAACAAACTAGATTGGAAGATTCTTGGAAACAGGAAGTATGCCAGTCTCTTTAGTTTCTAGCACTGAGTGCAGAATACATTTTATTAATTATTTTTTTAAAGAATAATTTATTTTAGAGAGAGAGAACATGCAGAAAAGAGCGAGTGGGGGGAGGGGCAGAGGGAGAGGATCCTTCAAGCAGACTCCCCAGTGAGTGTGGAGCCCAGTGAGGGGCTGGACCCCATGACCCATGAGATCATGACCTGAGCCAAAACACAGAGTTGGATACTTAAACAACGGAGCCACCCAAATGCCCCTAAATTTTATTAACTATTTGAAGAGGACTGTTGGACTGACTGAATCCAACATTGCTCCTGCAAGCTATTGGAGATTCCAGCCTTCTTCCCCAGGTTGATGTATTGGGGAATGATTTTACTTAGTATGCTGTAGGTTTTTAAATGGGGGTCTGATACTTAAAGGGAAGTAGTTTCTGTTGGATTCTCCGCCTTCCCTCTCCTCCCTTCTCCACCCTGTGCAATGGGGAGGTGGATTCGTGTGACCTGCACAGAGGCGCTCCCATGCCCTCTGGCTTCTGGTCGGGTTCAGTCAATGGGGAGCCCTGGTGGAAGACGAGGAGGACGGGATTGAGGTCTGGTTATTTATTTCTCTAGCTTCCTCCTTGACGAGTTGCTTCAAGGTTGTCTGCTGTCCTCAACATAAGGGCTCAAGGTGGCCTTCTAACCACTCTTCCCTGCTTCTAAGTACCAATGACTGCTCCCTTGTCTCACTCCAGTGGGCCCTCAAGTCCTAGTGGCTCTGCTGTTACCTCTGGCACAGCACTGTGATATTTCTTGTAGTTTTCCTACATCCCACCCACATCTTTGCAAATATTTCCTTTATCATGCCCTCCCCAAATTACCCCAGTGTGAGTGTGTCAGCTGCCTCATCTTGGCCCCAGTGCCTGACTAATTAGCACCACACTAACACATAAGTAAAAAGTATGAAGCAGCTGGAATCCCCGCCCTGCGTCTTTGTCCCCCTTTGTTGCTCTCTTTCTCAACCCTCTGATTTGCTCTTCCGGTTCCTCTCATTTTTAACCCCGTCTTTACATCTTGGTTTCCCAACTTTTTTTATGTTACCCTCAGCTCCAGGGTCTGGTGCAAAGTTAGCCTCTTCCCCTGGGTTCAGTCATGTTTGGAATTTCACTTCCCTTCCCTGTGTTCCTGGAGGACATTGCCCGGAGTCTAAGCCTGCCTCCTTCATGGGACCAGCCCCAGAAGATAGCTTTCCAACAAGCTCCAACTGCAGGAAGAATGAACAACTCTTGTGTCCCTTTTCTTATTTACAACAGGGACATTGTTGCAAGTGAGTCCCCCCCCTTCTTCCATTTATGAGAAAAACCATTCCTTCCTTTATTGTATCAGGTGAAACTTTGATCTGCTTTCTGCCACTCAAAGTTGGTGTCTTGGCATACATATTTCATGAAGTTACTGGCCCTTAGACTAACATAGTAATAACTTTTAACAGATGAATTCCTTAAGTTTGGGACCTTGGGTTATATGAAATTAAATGAGTTCCCTGATGTTGTCAGTTCTATAAATCCAAAGTTTTGTTGTATTTACATAAAATGAAGGTTCATTACAATTTATCCTCTTTGTACTCTATCTCCAAAATGGCATTATACATTTTCTTCTCCTGGAGTTCTTAATGACCCAAAATATATTCTCTAAGGAGATCTGCTACCAGTTTTCTGAAATATAGAAATGCTGCCCCTTCTATAGATTTTTTTTCCCCCACAGAAGGTCTGGCTGCTGTTGTTCATAGATTTGTCTTGAACTCTGCCCATGTCAAATAGTAAACACTAAGTGCTGAGACATGGTGTATAAAAGTACTTACGTCTGTCTGCCCTCTGGGGGAGAGGTGTTGCTCAGGAAATATTCATGAGAAAGTAACAGGCTATTGAAACAGGGTTCATATGCTCTTTAAATGTCAAGTCAGAAGCCATAATAGCAGGGAGACTTTATCTTAGTAGGAACAGAGGATGGAAATTGGACACTCTCCCATGTAGCCTTCCGAAGGGAATGAATGGGAGGAGTAATTGATAAGGACCTATCAATAAAGTATACTGGCGGTTTCAATACTAGTAATTGTTAGACACTGAAGAGTGAATTTCTAACAGACATGAAGACAAAGAATCTGATAGAGGTATCACTGAAGACTATTATGAGTCACAAGTACCCTCCAAGAGGTTGTGTGATTCAGGAAATGACCCCTGGTTCACTGGCCTGTGAGAAAAGTATCCTCTCAAGAATGGGTCAAATAAATTTCGGGCTAACAGTAAACTACCCCATCGTCTAGAAGTCTCCAACGCAATGAGAATGCCCCTAAAATGGCTCCTTGAAAGTTACTAGAGCTTGAAAGTGTAGGAAAAATTTTTACCTCAGCGGCTTCTGAGCACTGTTTGGGGAAGAAGGAAAACACTCACGTATCTGCTTCTCAGTCTAGGAAAATGCATTGGGATAGATGGGGAGTAGCTAGAAAAAATTTATAAGAATGTGTATTAGTTTGCTGGGTCTGATCACGGCAGTTGGTTAGAGAGTTGAAGAGTGTGACAGCCCCGGGAACAGATCGATAGTGACAGTGCCAATGGAGCGCTTGGATCAGGGCTCAAGCATATGGTTGACTTTGGAATGTGCTTTTGTTAGAACAAAGTAATAGGACACCGTCTTACCAGCAACCACGTCCAGTTCTGTAAGACCGCCACCACGAAAACCTACAACCTCTCATCTCTGCAAGTCCTGGGTCCAGTCCCTCTGCCTCTTCTGACACACCTCCCCCGTTGTCCACTCACTGCACCCATTGTGGAGACTCGCCTTCAGCCCATGTTCCTATCTTGTATGTTTAGGTAATTTATAATTAGATTATAATCTCTTGAATGAGGTCCAGCATTTCTCTGTCTTCTTTAATTTTCCAACGTTAAGCTCGGAATTTGCCTTATAATAGTAGGCGCTCAATAAAATACCCTGTTGGCAGGCTGATACAATAATGCTGGGTCAATACATTGGTTATTAGGCTGATTGTGACATTGCCATCATATTTTAGAATATTCCCAGCTGGTGAAGTCAGGGTATTTTGACCGTTGACAGTGCTTGGTTTTCTATTTGTCTCTTGCTGATATTGTGTCATGTGTCTGACCTTTGAGAGGCACCTGAAACAAATTGTACATGCATTTAGTTTTTTAGCTGTTTTCTGTAATCTTATACTTCACTTACATACGTAATGAATTACTGAGCAGAAGTGGATACTTTCCTAGAATGGCCTCCTCTATGAATGCTTATTGAATGAATAAGTGCAGGAAGGAAGGAATCAATCACCGAACTGATAGCCCTGTATTCCTCCAATCCTTCTGATCTTTGGAACTGAGTCTCCCACACTCCAGGTGGAGCCTCCTGCTAGACTTTGTTATCTAGGATAGGGGGTAGAAGGATTCATGTCTGGAGATCTAGCTTAGCATCAAGCTAGTCCTTTTGTTGGTTATGACCTGACCTGATGGCCTTATTTTCCAGTAACTCAGATTTCTGTGATGAGGTCTCTGTTCAACGCTGTGCCCCAAACTGGATTTCTTTTCCAGTTACTTTAGGCATCTATTGTTGGGGTGCCTGATTCCTGATGCTATGCTTCCTCGTGCCATGCTAGCGCAGTTAAGGGGATTACGTTTGATCCTAAAGCCACTTTAGGGTTTTTAATCTAATTGTGTCAATAAGCCTTTAGTGAAAGCCCACTGCTATTGGGTAAGTTCCCAGCTCCTTGGCGTGCAAGGACACCTAGCACCCAGCCAATGCCAATCTGTCCTGCTTCTTTCCTTGATGCTCGTCATAGAAGGATCTTCATCACTCCTAGAATTGGCTATATTCCTTCACCTATGGTTCCTTCTCCCTGGAACAGATTTCCCTATTGTCTTCTCATGCTTAACTCATATTCAGTCTTTGGGTTTCACCTTAGATATCACTTCCTCTACCCAATTCCTGGTAATAAACCTTCCAGTATGGTCCCAAGGCATCGCACACCTGCCCGATCAAACATAGTATCACACTGGCTCTGGATGCCTTATTACATTTCTGTTTTCCCATTTGATGCTAAGTTTCATGAGAGCTGAGACAACAAGAGTCTTCTATACCATTTTATCCCCCATGATCAATATTCTTTTAAATGAGAATGAATATATGAATATGATGGGATAGATGGATATTAATCTCTCTTACTTAGCTCTCCTCTGATTATATTTTGGATTCCTGAGATAGTATAGAATCCAGCTATGATCCAAAATGAGGGAACATATCTGGTTTTCTTTGTAGGCTTTTAGAAGGAATGGTTTCTCTCTCGCGCTCGCTCTCTCTCACACACAGAAAGAGAGGGAGAGCGAGAGAAATGGCTAGGAGTGGGTGTCAAGAACTCAAAGAAAGGTTTGTCTTACTTGATAGAAAAAACATTTTCTATAAATGTTCTTGGTAAAATGAATTGTTCTAAACTAAATGAAACCCCTTAAAATCAAGGGTTATTTGACAGATTCATGGAGCATGTTGCTTCCCACCTAAGTCCCAGTGTCATCTTATTTGCCTGTTTTCGCAACGTGTGAAAAGCATTTAGAACACTCACAGTTTGTCAAATGACAAGGAATCACCTGGTTTGGGAGAATGTTCAGATCCATAAATTGCAGAGCCTTGCTTCTTTAATGAAGCAAAAATCTACTTCTTTGATTTGCAAATTTGGAACTTTGCAAAATGGATCTTCCTGAGGGGCTTATTCATGACTTAAAAAGAAACTTGTTGAATGAGTTGATGGAGGTGGGAAGGTTGAAGATAAACAGATGTGAGGAACAAGCAGAGCGACACTAGCCTTGCCGGGTCTTCTGAAAATATCACAGAGCAGAAGCTCAGATGGGTCAAACCAGTAATTCTCCCCCAAATTCTTATTTGGCTCTGGAACACATAGTTCTTCGAACATAGTCTGTGATATCTTAGGTATTCACAGTATGTCAGGGCCCTGTCTTAGTGGAAAAGGGAACAGGTTCTTAAAAAAAAAAAAAAAAAAAAAGGGAATTGGAGATTGACTCCTTGGATGGCTGGGCATGCTTCCATTTCAGAGGACTGCCCTGTGACCAAAGCAGAGCAACATTGTTGGCAATTGTACGGCCTACAACAGATGCGGCTCTGAATATGGCCGTCTGCTCAGCTTTCAAGAAAACAGGTTTCTGAAACCCACCTACCTGTCCTTCCTAAGCTGTTGTGTACAGTACACAGAAGCTGTTGAGAGGGAAACAGAATATCCTGAAGGGAAAATATATTGATGTTTTGTGCTTCGAGATATTATATAACTCTCATATCCAGGATGTTAGAAACATCATGTTTCCCAAACACTTCTCACTTTGAAATATACACCGTGGCCATGCTGAGGCCCTTCAGGCGCTGGCTTTCCTTTCTGACTTCATTCTCTTCTGCTGTTGTATGAGGTGTGAACTTGGCAGCTCGTGTGTCTGAGACGTGGGGCCGGGTAAAGGCAGCCTTCAAGTCATCAGAGTGGTTGGAAGCCAGTTCCCTCCTCCTCTACTGTGACTCTGAACTTCACCGTATGCCGCCGTCTCCTAGAGGTCCCCATCCAGGACCATGACTCCGGAACTCCTTCACTTTGCCATCTGGCAGCTTTCCCCACTCGGGCCACTCTTTACACTTTTTGCTCCCACAAGCAATTCTAGTTCCAAAAAATGTGAGGGAAATCCAGGATTCTGTGAGGATGCAGTTGAGGCGAATTGAATATAGTATCTCATATGACCCAGTACGTTTAGTTTGGGTTTAAGGTGTTATGTTTGTTCTTTCTGTTTTTAGTCTTTTTAACCTTTAGACCCTTCTCTCAGGTTCTAGTTCCTGTAGGGGAAGATCTGGTCAGTTCAGTATACTTTCTCTCTCTCTCTACTCTGAGGCTGCCTTTAATCTGATTTTAGCTTCCAGAGGAATAAAATCATTTTCTGTTTATACTGTCTATATAAGTATATATACTTATACTACAAAGTCTTGGAGTCCCCGAAACCACCCTCTCTTCTGACACCAGTTGCCAGTTTGGGGATAACCAAGACCACCCTCATGTTCAGTAGTTTGCTAGAAGGACTCGCAGAACTCACTGAAAGCAGTTATACTCACAGTTAGGGTTTCTTATGGCGAAGGGATTCAGATTAAAGTTAGCCAAGGGGAGAGGGGCATAGGGCAGGGCCTGGAAGAGTTGCAAGTGAGCATCTTCCGGTTACCCTTGCTCAGTGGAGTTATCTAGGCAGTGTTTACTTGTCAAAGCAATGATGTGTGTTGTTATACACAGACTATTGACAACCAGTGAAGCTCGATCCAGCCTTAGTGTCCAGGGTTTTACTGGGGCTCAGTCGTGTAGACATGGTTGACCCCCAGTGTGTCTGACCTCAGACTCCAGCCCCTTCAGAGGTTGCGCTGATACTGCATGACCTGCGGACGCTTCACCATAAATCACATTTTTAGCATAGACTATCTGGCATGGCCCAAGGTTGTAAACAGATACTCTCATCAGGCTGGACATTCCAAAAGCTTAGAGAGTACCTTCTAAAAGCCAAGGGTGAAAGTCAAACCTATCTTTGGGCAAGATTAATCCTTTGCCTCCTAGATACCTTATGCTTCCAGCTGAAAATGTAGTCTGGTTATCTAGCTGTTTTACGAATTAAGCTTTACCCGCCACTTCATTGTGAAATGATTTTGGTCTTTCCCAAATGTTATGAGTCTTTTTTTTTTTTTTTTTTTTTTTTTTTGTAGCCAACAGAAGCTTTGTTTGTTTGAGACAAATGAGGATTTGGTGTCTCTTTCTTGAGAGAGTTGCTACGGGGTAGTGTGTGTCCAAAGGCAAGTTTCAGATGAATTCTGGCACACATAAAAACCCTTGTTAGCAAGCAGGCAAGAAATAAAGTTTTAAACACAGCAATTTTTTTAAACTTTGGAGATTTTTTTAAAAATTTAAAATCAATTAGCCAGCATATAGAACATCATTAGTTTCAGATGTAGAGTTCAGTAATTCATCAGTTGCATTTAACAGCTAGTGCTTATCATATCACATGCCCTGAACTATGGGAAACTTTGGAGACATTTATTTACTTTTCCATATCACCAACCATGAATATGAATGGCTAAGTCCTATATTTCCCCAGGAAAAGATAAAACTGTTGAGTGAATACTATAATATTATATCCTATGGAGAACTTCAGTGTTAAGAGCTCTTGCTTTTGGTTCCACAGCCCTCTTTGAAATGTCCTAGCAAAAAATATTTTTTAATTCATTAAAGTCTTCTTAAAATTTTTTTTATTTTATATTTTTTTAAAGATTGATTTATTTATTGGAGAGAGAGAGAGCACGCATGCACACGGGTGGGGGAGGGGCAGAGGGCGGGGGAGAGAGAATCCCAAGCAGACTCCCCACTGAGCATGGAGCCTGACACGGGGCTCTATCCCATGACCCTGAGATCATAACCTGAGCTGCAATCAAGAGTTGGATGCTTAACTGACTGAGTCACCCAGGCGCCCCAAAATTCAATTAAGTCAATCTGTCACTTTTGTCGAAAGACCCCTTGGCTCCTTACATCTCCTTTCTCTCACTATCCCTTCACTGGTCCAATTTGGACCTCTCCTGCGCAGATCCTGGGAGGTATTCACAGGTGGGAAAGCATTCCTTATTCAGCAAATTTGACTGATGAGTGGTCCTTAATGCACTTAAAGGATCCCACATTTACAGCTTCTCTATTCACTCAGCAAATACTCTAAGAGCCTACTTCTCATTCTGTTTATTTATTTATTTATATATTTTTAAGGGCAATGGTTTTCAAAGAGTAATGCATCCATTCTTGGTCGTCCTTGATGCATGTTCAGAAGGTTTGCAATATCAAAATTATTTTTATAATAGGTCTAAGATATTATTTGACTTTTACATGGTGTTGACATTTACAATGATGGTGAAAAAAGGAATGGTCTAGCGTCTGAACATTAACCAAGGCGGTGGCCCCAAACTCAAGAGGTCCTTGTAGTCTTTGCATTTAAAAAGAAAAAAAAAGCCAGTTTCTCTTAAATATGTCTTTTTAAAAAAAAGTCTTTAATGAAAGAATATAATTTATTAACTTTAATAAATCTTGACCCTTCAGTAAACATCTCTTTAATATTTTGTATGACAGAATGGGAACTCTTCATAAAGCATTTGTGCTTTATACTGAGGTTTTCTTGAGGTTGAATTAAGTCGTGAGCTGAACTATACTGGCTTTTTGCATGGGATACCATTTTTCCTTGAAAGACTCACTGACACACCAACTATCGTTGTTCCGATTTGTGTATTTCACAGATATTTCCTTGAAAACATCAAATCTAAAACAAACAAACTACAGTAGTCATTTCCAAGGAGAAAATTTTTATTTTATTTTTTTATTAATTTTTTATTGTTATGTTAATCACCATACATTACATCATTAGTTTTTGATGTAGTGTTCCATGATTCATTGTTTGTGCATAACACCCAGTGCTCCATGCAGAACGTGCCCTCTTTAATACCCATCGCCAGGCTAACCCATCCCCCCACCCCCCTCCCCTCTAGAACCCTCAGTTTGTTTTTCAGAGTCCATCGTCTCTCATGGTTCATCTCCCCCTCCGATTTACTCCCCTTCATTCTTCCCCTCCTGCTTCCAAGGAGAAAATTTTAAATCTCAGGTGAAAATTTAAATTTTTGAAAACTTATATCCACTCTCATAAGCTTGAGAGCTTCCCAATTCTTAAAGATTTTTTTTTTGATGACCCTAATGGTGATATTAAAAATGTGATTTTTGGTGTTGTATCATGGAAATGTGGAATATTTGGAAGATCAGCATACTCGGTAAACCAATATTTTCTAAAGTATCAATAAATGATGACACAAAACCATGTGTGGTAAAAGAACTATTCAGTGTGGGAGATAAACCAACGTATTTTAATATAATAGAGTAAAAACTTTACTTACATGGTTAAAGATTCCACATTGTAACTAAACTTAAAAAAAAATCTTTCTACTTCCTGAGTTTTGGTTCAGTTTCAAAAAATCATATCCACGTTTATCTGAAAGGGCTATTAAAAATACTCCCCCTTTCCTCAATTATGTATCTGTGTGAAGTCAGATATCTTTCATATACTTCATCAAGAGTGACATAGCTTAACAGATTGGATACGGACCCATATATGAGGATCCACCTTTTTCTATTAAGCAGACATTAAAGAAATTTATAAAAATGTAAATGACATGGCCACTCTCCTCACAAACTATTGTTTCTTTCGGACATATAATTATTTTTCATAAAAATGTGTCATTCTAAAAATAATGGATTTCATGTCATTCGTTTTTAAACAAATAAGTAAATAAGTATAATTTTTTAAGTTTTAGCTTCTGATATAGTAAATAGTGACAGATATAATCCACATAAACAAAACTCTTTGGGGCCTGGATAATTTTGACGCATGTAGAGGTGTCCTGAGACCAAACTTTGGACAGCGCAGTTTTATGAAACTGCATTCCGTGGCGCGTTGCCACCTGGCTCTAAGGAGGAGAGAATGGTTGGGTTTCTTACAGGCTGATTGTGGTTTCAGAGATGGAGCCTCAGTGTGTTCTGAAGAGAAACAGCAGGAAGAGCGACTAGGATACGGGGTGCCCGGCTGGTTCAGTCGGTAGAGCATGGATGTGACTCTTGAACTGAGGGTTGTGAGTTCAGGCTCCATGTTGGGCATGGAGCCTATTTAAAAAAAAAAAAATAAATGACTGGAATAGGGCAAAAGAGATTTTGAAGATTTTCTTTTATTTTTGTTTATTGTTTTGACCCTATCTATAGCAATCTTTTTTGGAAGGAATTTCAGTATTTACTTACAAAATGATTTCTTCCAAAGTATATTCCCATTTGGACCCCACTGAGAGTCACCTTTAACAAGTATGGGTATTTCTGTATTTTTTTCTATTCCTGAACACAAATGCCGTCACGCTTTGCCTCTCTATTGAATATTTCTCCCAACACATTTGTTTCACCTAGAATTTTGTTTTACTTTTTACTTTTACATTTTATTTTTAATGCAGAATATTAATTAAAGTTACTGACATATTTGATAAATTTCTGTGTCACCGTCCTTCATTGTCTCTTCAGGTTCAAATGTCTTTTTGATGAATTATATCCTCTCCTGATTTTTTTTAGACAGGTTTGACTATAGATAATAAACTCTCTTACTCTTTGGATGCTTCACAAGTAAATGATAATTTTAGTTAATTTCACAGCTGCATATTTTATTACTATTTATCTATTTTTGCTGATGAGAAATCTAATTAATATTTCCTTGTAGATACTCTGTTTGCTTTTGCATCTAAATGTAGGCAATCCAGGCACAATAGCAGGATTGAAAAAGAAAGACATATCTGGGTCAAAGAGTGCTTCCCAATTTCACTGTACAGACAAATGTCAACTTTGGGGCGCCTGGGTGGCTCAGTTGGTTAAGCGACTGCCTTCGGCTCAGGTCATGATCCTGGAGTCCCGGGATCGAGTCCCACATCGGGCTCCCTGCTCAGCAGGGAGTCTGCTTCTCCCTCTGACCCTCTTCCCTCTCGTGCTCTCTATCCCTCATTCTCTCTCTCTCAAATAAATAAATAAAAATAAAAAATAAAAATATTTAAAACAAAAAAAACAAAAAAAACAAATGTCAACTTTGCTTTTAATTTAGGCTTATGTCCCTGGGCCTATCACTGCTCCCAACCCATAAGAGATAGTCAATATAATTTTTGTTGTAGCTGTTTTGTTTTATTGTATTTTTTTAGTAAAGCATGAATGAATGAACGCCAACTGTGTTGGCACTTATTATAAAATTTAAACTGTTGACAGTTGAGATGTTGCTGAAGAATGTTAATTTGAGAGAATTTTAGATGCCAAAGTTTGTGGATCACAGAGATAAATTGAGAAGTCAGCTTGGTGGCTAGTATTGGTAGAAGCCTCACGTCTGTTCCCTTTTGCAAGTGCTCAGACATGCATGCTCAATTTTGCAGGCTGGGCTGAAGCAGACTTCGGACTCAGAGTGGTCAGAAATGGTGTGACTATAGGGGCCACTATATATCATGCCTTGGAGTGAAGTTGTGAGGAATACTTCAGGACTTAGGGTCAAGGTTTGGGTGAAAGGGCAGATGTCAGGAACAGAACAGATCAGAACCGCAATAGCCAGTGAAACACAAGTTGATGTGAGAGAAGAATGTCTAGGGCTTTTAGAGAAAAAGTCTTAACCAAAACAAGAGTGCATGATGTGGGTACCGGTCGCCTGGTTCAATTACAATGACAGATCAGATATCTTGGTGAATTTACTGTGGCGTCATGACAATCTACTCCGCAAACTGCATTTACATTTAGAAGAAAATGTTCTTAATATCATTTTTCTAAAAATCAATTTGTGTGTAGGTGGTCAACACCAGATGTTAGCAAAATCTTATTATCTGATTCTGCTTATTTAGAATCACACCCTAATTCTGGTATCTTTTTTTTTTTTAAGATTTTTTATTTATCTGAGAGAGAGAGAGAGAGGGAGAAAGAGGAAGAGAGAGAAAGAGCGTGAGAGACAGAGAGCATGAGCCAGGGGAGGGGCAGAGTGAGAGGGAGAAGCAGGCTCCTTGATGAGGGGGGAGCCCGATGCGGGACTTGATCCCAGGACCCTGGGATCATGATCTGAGCAGAAGGCAGATGCTTAACCAACTGAGCCATCCAAGTGCCCTCCTGTATCTTGCTGCGGGTACTTTGTAGGGAATATTGTATGTATCACAATGCTTTTTAAAATATCTTTTAACCATTGGGGATATGTAGGGTATTATATTCACTGCTTAAATCATGCACGCATATACACAAGCACATGTCCATCTAAGGAGATCCACATAAGTGGAGACTCAAAGCAAACTCTTTGAGGTCAACGAACCAAAATGTGTCTGCAACAAAGAAAAAAAAAAAGGTTTACAAAATACCCCACCTTCCTTTCCTCTCAGTCTAGGTAGGTAATTGCCTCGAATTCTATCTTCTTGGGTGGGTTGCTACACTCCTTGCCAGTATTGTGTATCTCCGAGTTTTCCTTATGGGCAAGACCCTTCTCCCCATACCACTGATGTGAACAGGAACAGGGGATATCATTCTTTTGTAGCATTTGCGTTTGTGATTGTCTTTGACCCTACTCTTCTGCTCTGAGTAGTAAAGACAAAAAAGGTGTCCTGGTTTTGTTGCAGTCTGGAGGTGGCAGTGTACATTTTTGTTTTTAAATTCCTCACCGGGAAGACCTTGGTTTTCCTTAGAAGCTGGCCAACCCAGCCCCCAAGTTACATCTGCTTCCAGCTACCACCTTTCATGAGCCTGCTGGGTTAAAACACATTACAATGGCAGGCGCCGACAATTTTACATAGTCCTGAAAGCCAGGGAAGTTGGATCAGAAGAGGGTTTACCCTGTGAAAATCTTGCTGAAGAACAGGGGAAAGAATTTAGCTCTTTATTGGCAGTTTTGAATGCTCTTGCCTTGAGGAGCTGAGAAAGCATGCCTCCCTGAGTCGGAAGCAGAGAATTAGGCACTGTGTTCTAAGGGGTGGCAGTGGGATTGAAATTTATAGGCAAAACTCAAATGTGTAGGAAGGTGGCCATGTTTCTCAGGAAGGTGGCCATGTTTCTCCAAAACTGGAGACCATTTTCTCCCAAACTGCTAAGTCAGTTTAAAATCCCAATCAGGGCATTTTCCTCGCTCTGATACTGTCCCCTCCTCTTGTTCTGGGATAGCGTGTGGTTAGGGAGTCAGAAGTCCCATGGCAATAAGGAGGAAATATCTGCTTTGCAGACTATCTCGTTTGTGTCCTTAATTGGCTTCTGCTGAGACTCCTCCTCTCTCTGAGGCTGTGGTTCCCAGGCTCTGGCTCGTATGCATCCCCAGCTGATGGAGCGCGTTATTGCTCTTACCCAATGCACCATGACTACTCTGGGCTCCCTCCTGGGCTACCTGGTAACCAGGCAGTTGCCCTGTGTCAGTTCTCATGTATTCTTTGAAGTTCAATGATATTATCCACTTGGCTCCTGGATTTGCTCTGATCATCCTGCATCCTCTGTTATGAGCTCCTTCTGCCCTTTGCTGTGGCAAATGTCTGGCAAGAATCACACTCCAAATTCTTAGCTAATTCTCTGCCCATCTTGGGCAGGTGGGTGGAGTGGGGAACAGAATCTTCTCCTTGCCTTGCTGGTATTATGGGAGACCTAGGAGAGGTAGGTAGGTGGCTGTTTCAGGCCTTCTTTGATGACACCTGCCTTCTAATCAACATCTAGGCTGCTTGCTCAAGGCAGGGCTAGGCTCCTGCTAGAAGTGAGGGCTTGCTGTGCTCTAGTTACCAGAAAGCAGCTACTTTGTTTGGCTCCATGGGAATTGGGAAGGGCCTACTCGGAATGAGCATAAGAGGAGTAAGAGTACCTGAAACTTTCTCAAACACAAAGTTCCCTATCCTTACACATGTATCCTTATACATTATAACCATCGTATTTCCTGAATCCTCTAGATCAACATCCCACCTTAAATTCAAGAACTCTAAGTTCCTAATATCCCTTGGTGTTTCACTTTAACATTAAATGCTTATTTTTCCCTTATAATGCATTTCAGTTATCTATGATTTGGTAATTTGCCTTTTTTTTTAAATAACAGAAATAACATTTAAAGGCCGTGTGTGTGTGTGTGTATTCTAGAAGAAAAATTAATTTCTGATAAACTTAGTTACTTGTATTAAGTCATTTCCCACATGATCAGTTATATAAAAGAATTCATCTCATAGTAATAGTAATATAGTAATAAAAATAGTAATATAATGAAAAAAGATGTGGTTCAAATAACTAAAGCAGAGAGATGAAGAGATGTAGCATTTTTAGAAGTTGAGCAACTGCTCAGTGTCCCCAAACCTGCAAAACATAGGGTTTCGTATCTGGACTCTTACATCTCTTGCCAGATACCCCCGATAAGCTGCAGAGACAATGATCTCTTTTGATTTGATAATGTTGGTCTCTGATCATAACAATGTTCAGGAAGGATGTACAGTGAATTGAGGAGAAATTAAAATATATACTGAGAGAACTGTCTTCAGTAACCATAAAATACTTTATATGTGTGCATGCATATGGTAGCTTTTATTGGGAGTAAGGTACTATATGCTTTCTGTCTTTGCCAGATGATAGAAAATATAGGAAATCTATTTGAAGGCATGAATGTTGAGAATTCTGAATCCAGGGGTACATTTCTTCTTCTGAGTCAAGGACTAACATGTTCATTGCAATTAGGAAATTGACTGCCGGGTAAGAACCAAGTCAGAATGAGAGTTATGATTACAAGTGGAATTTGTATAAGTTATGATTATAAAGAGCAACATATAGTTTATAAAACATGATTGCTTCTTTTGATCCTCACAATCATGTTTTGAGGGAAGAGTTATGTTCCTCCTAATTTACTAGTGAATCCAGCTGTTAAGTTACTTTCACGAGGTAAATCAACCAAGAAATAAAGCTGGGATTCACATTTTATGATAATATTTTTTGGTAGATCAATTCTCTACTAATAGATCTTTAGGTGCATTTGTGAACATTCTTTTATTTAATATTTTAAAAAGACTAAAATAATGTCATCTCCATTAAGACTCAGTTAGTTGTTAATGGAGATTCATTTGCTTTAATTTTTAGGAAACTTAAACCTGAGGAAAGTAGAGAATAGTGTAATGAACAACTATGTATTCATGAGCTAAATTTAATGATTGTGTACCTTTCACTATATTTGCTTTATACATTTTTTTGCTGAAAAATCTAAAATAAATTATAGGCTTTATGATATTTCATCCCTAAATACTTTCGAAGGCATTCTCCGAAAACACAGACATTTTTCCTAATTAACCACCTACTTAACCATTACATCATCACACTGACATCCTTACTAACATCCAGTTCATATTCAAATTTCCTACATTAGCCTTTAATACTTTTTAATGTTGGTGTGTTCAAGGTAGGATCAAGTTCAGGTCCACACACCACACTGGGTTGTTGTCTCTTAGCTTTGCTTGAAGACTAGGTGCACCTTCCTTTTGCTCCTTCTTCCTCCCATGTACCTGTTGAGTAGAGCCGGCTGGTTATCCTGTAGAAAGTTCCACTGGCTGGATTTCTCAGATTGTTTCCTTGCTTAACTTGTTCCTCTCATGGGTGCTGCTTCTGTTCACTGAAAATTAGATCTATTTCCATTAGGCTCACATCAGTCGTTTTTAGAGAGACTGTTTCGGGGGTGAGACACAGGAAGCATGTCCGGTTGACCCACGCTTAGTGATGCTGACGTTGATTCTATGTGGAGGTGATCCTCACATCTAAAAGACTGTAAATAAAATGTTGGAGAGGTTGTGGAGAAAGGGGAACCCTCTTACACTGTTGGTGGGAATGCAAGTTGGTACAGCCACTTGGAAAACAGTGTGGAGGTGCCTCAAAAAGTTAAAAGTAGAGCTACCTTACGACACAGCAATTGCACTACTGGGTATTTACCCCAAAGACACAGATGTAGTGAAGAGAAGGGCCATATGCACCCCAGTGTTCATAGCAGCAATGTCTGCAATAGCCAAACTGTGGAAAGGGCCGAGATGACCTTCAACAGATGAATGGATAAAGAAGATGTGGTCCATATATACAATGGAATATTACTCAGCCATCAGAAAGGATGAATACCCAACTTTTACATCAACATGGATGGGACTGGAGGAGATGATGCTAAGTGAAATAAGTCAAAGAGAAAGTCAATTATCATATGGTTTCACTTATTTGTGGAACATAGGGAAGAGCGTGGAGGACATTAGGAGGAGGAAGGGGAAAATGAAGGGGGGGAAATTGGAGGGAGAGACGAACCATGAGAGACTCTGGACTCCTAGAAATAGACTGAGGGTTTTGGAGGGGAGGGGGTAGGGGGATGGGTTAGCCCGGTGATGGGTATTAAGGAGGGCACGTACTGCATGGAGCACTGGGTGTTATACGAAAACAATGAATCATGGAACACTGCATCAAAAACTAATGATATACTGTATGGTGACTAACATAAAAAATAACAAAAAGTAAAAGACTATATATTTTTTGCAGTACTTTTCATACTTCATAATTTCAATTAATTCTGGACTCTAACTTGGACATGTATACACACTGAATTGCTTAGATTCCATAGGATACTGAATGTAGGTATTTAACCAGTATGAAAAGATATGAGATGCTCGGGAGAGTGTGTTCAATGTATCTTTGAAATTAAACTGAAGTCAGTATTATTTGCTAATGAGACATTGTGGATTCAAGAAGAAACGGCCACATCAAGACTACTCCCTTTTGATTCATTTTTTTTTTTTACCCTCAGTGACTTCTATTTTTTTTTCTCACCGTATTCCCTGAGCACTATGTATGTGCAGCATACCTTACCAACGTTTTGGAGATCGTAAGAGCAAATTTAAAGATTAAGTGTTTTCCTCCTCGTCCTTACTTTCCAACACACACAGACACACACATATATACATATAGCGAGAAAGAGAATTGAGAAATAAATGTCACTCATTTACTCAGTTTTATGACACATTTTTCACTGATTTATTAGGATCATTATCATTAGGATAGGTCTCACTATCCATGCATATTTCTTTGTGCACGTGTGTGTGTGTGTGTGTGTGTGTGTGTGTGTGTGTGTGTATTCAAAAGCAAATTTGAATATAAGGTGAGGCTTGCAATTGATTGCATTTTAGAATCACAGGCATGTGTTAGCCTGCATGAAGATGTTATAAAGAAAATCTCTTCTATATTCTGTATACTCACATTCTCCTCTATCTTGTGGTCTTGATATGTTAATAATTTTTAAAGTAAGCTTTGTTTTCACCAAGAGTAGCACTTTTAAAGCTCCTTCGGTGGAGGGACATGTGGCCTGGCTTCACTGATCTGCAAACAACACCCCCTCTGAGTACTATTATCATCCAGACGGTTTTCTTACTGAGCAGTTATGAAGGTTTATGACCAAGTTATAAACAGGAGAAGGGAGCTTATGTTAATGAGGTCAACGCTGTTTCTGTTATGTCTTTGACTTATTAAACAGTCCCCCAAAGGGAATACCTTTTCCAAATGGGCTAAATAGAGAGAGAAATTTTGCCAGCTGAAGACTTACACCGCAAGTGTACTTACTGGTGTACAGCTGGATATAAATCCGCGTGGAGCCATTCGGCGATACCTAGCCCACAGTAGCTATAACCTTAGTATTTACTTATGTATTTGTATCGATGGTCACTTCCACAATGATTTCTTTGTCTCGGTCAACTCGGGCTGCCATAACAAAATACCGTAGGCTGAATAACTTATGCAACAGGAATTTATTTTCTCACAGTCACGGAGGCTAGGAAGTCCAAGATCAAGGTGCTAGCCAGTTTGATTTCCTGGAAGAGCTCTCTTCCTGGGTTGCAGATGGCTGCCCTTCTCACTGTGTCCTTTCCTGGCAGGGAGAGAGAGAGAGCAAGCGAGCTCTCCGTAGTGTCTTCTTACAGAAGAGTGCTAATCCCATCACGAGGGCCCACTCTCATGACCCCATCTAACCCTAATTAGGGCCCAAAGACCCCCCACCTCCAAATGACCTCATATTGGAGGTTAGGGCTTCAACATATGAATTTGCAGGGAGGGGAACGAACATTCAGCCCATAACAGTCTTCATCTGGAGAGTGAGTGAATGAGGGAAAAAATTATATCTATTTTGTTAGATCATTTGGTTTACAAATCAGCCTCTGAAGATTTAGGTTGTTTGTGCTTTATTCTCCAGCTGCTGGGCTTGGTGTCAGAAGAGTTGCTTCTGTTATGGTCTGGTGATGATACTTGATCGAATGAGAGCATACATCTCACCACTGAGTCAGAATAAAGGCAGGCATCCCAGAAAAGTTCACATATCGTGTGAAGGGTTGATAGTCGATATCGCTCATTCTAGCACAATGGATCAGGGCATGCTGGTTGTGGGTTTTGTCTTCAGTGTTGCAATGTTTTATCAATTTGCAATTATAGTCTTAGCCCCAGATTTGTATAGCCTTTGATAAGGAAGTCACCAGCTTGCGGTTGGGTGGGGTGGGTAACCAGACAGCTGCTCATGCATACCAATGAGAGTTTTGTCGATGCAAATTTGGAGAGCCCTTTTAAAAATTTAGCCCTAAGTGTCTACTTTGAGCTTCGGTGTGATATGTGATACGAGACCACTTAACCAGCAAGTTTACCTCTAATTTTAGCTTCACCTGAATTAAAGCTGGCGTGATATCGCATACTGCTACAGACATTAGCAACTTTAAAGTGCAGAGAGAAAGAACCTGAAATTAGATGCAGTCCAAGGGAAGAATCACCAGAAAGTCACTGATGGTTTTGTGTTGTTTTCAAAATTTCAGGAAATCTCTGATGAATATTAGGATAAAAGAGATAATTTGCTTCTTCATAGGAACACATTTTTAATGCCATTTATTTCCTACTTTGGCAGCTTAAGACAATCAGCCTACAAACATAGGAAGCCAAACAAAACAAGCTGTCTGGGGAACAGATTCTCCAACAAATCCCTCTCCAATGAGCCAGGGTCCTCAGTAAAAAAGGATGCTTGCATCTCCAGCTTACTCCTCAAACGTCAGACCATTGGGCTGCTGAAATGTTCCAGCAAGCGAGACAGCTGAACAGTCATTGTACCATTTTGTTCTGGATATGTGGCCAGCGCAGGCAGATAAGCATTGTTCTTTGTGTGAGGGGACAAAGAATGTAAGCTTCCCATATCCTCTCTTGGATAATCGAAGTGACCGCTCCATATATTAGCTTAGCATTTCTGCTTCTTGTAAGACAACATCCCTGACTTCATCTGCACTCACAGCAATGTTCACACCCAAGTACCAATCAAATGAATCAAGCCTACCTGTTCTCATTGACTGTAGCTGATACAGGATGATGACAGAGAAAAGGGGACAGTCACCCTTAGGACAATAGGCAAAAAGCAACAAAATAGAATAATAGCCAATGAGTGAGGGCTACCTCTGCAGGAATCTATCGGATCAATTAATTAAACAAATATTTATTTTGTGCGGGGAAGGATTATAAGATTGAAAGACCCAAAGATGTTAATTAAGGTGCTGTCTTTACCTTCAAGGGACTGGCAGAGAGGCAGATCAAAATATGCAGATGAATGAAAGTATTATGCACGTTGTCATACAAGTCCATCTTGTTTAAGTTGGGAGGGGGCGGGATTCTGAGGAGTGCACCAGCTCCCTTACTGGGGGACGTCAGGAAAGGCTTTAAAAAAAGGCAAAGGAAAACTGTTGGGGGTAAACACCACCAAAAAATAGTACAAAGCAGTATAGGGTAAATAAGAAACATCTACTTAGTAGGCACTTAGAGAAGGGAGAATTCCCTCTTGTTTAGAGTGGGAAGGGAAGATAATGTAAGAAAGGGAGTTGAGTAATATTTGTTGTGGAGTTTGAAGGTGAAAAGTTGTAAAACCTGACCTATGCTAACACTGCCTTAGTCCCTGCTTACGTGCGCAGTCTCTGCGGGGCCAGGCCGGGGGGCTCTAGAACACTTGGGGCAACAGGAAGTCATAACCTTCTCAGTGGCTCTGGAGATGGGAAGATAGGGCTAAGTCAGCCCAAACTGGGCTTGTAATTGCCACGCCATTTCCATTTTACACAGTATTTTGGTACCATTGGTTGTTTTTTTTAAAAACAGCAACGTACTTGAACAGAAATACATATAGAACTACCTTCTCCACGGGCGCCTGGGTGGCTCAGTTGGTTAGGCGACTGCCTTCGGCTCAGGTCATGATCCTGGAGTCCTGGGATCGAGTCCCACATCGGGCTTCCTGCTCAGCGGGGAGTCTGCTTCTCCCTCTGACCCTCTTCCCTCTCGTGCTTTCTATCTCTCATTCTCTCTCTCTCTCTCAAATAAATAAAAAAAATCTTAAAAAAAAAAAAAAAAAACTACCTTCTCCACTACAACATACCTCCCTATGAAACAACAAGAGGTAAACTATATAACAGGCCATGGTACTAGAGAAGAAGACACATGGGGTTTATTTCCTCTAAACATAAATTCAGGGAGGAAATCTCAGTTTGCATTTTGAAATAGATTCTATAGCTCTTAGACTCTTCCCAAGAAATGTCTGAATAAATAACCTTGGATTCCTGAATGAGTGACTTCCCTTCTGAGTGTCTGGTGGCATAGTCTTACCACTGTGTAGAGAATGGATTCTTGGTTGGGCAGACTGTGTGATCTTAATGTTCACTGATGCACTAGCTTTTAGTCTGACATGAGAGAAGGGATGGGTTTGTCAGATTTCTTCAGAGATATCTCTTTCCAATTGAAGAAATTCTTCATGCTCAGGCAACCAGCCACCCACATGTGCAAGCCCCAGATAGGAATGTCTGAATGTGGGTGTGGGTCTCTTCTGGATGTGTGTACCTTTCTGTGGACACAAAAAACAAAAACCAAAGATCTATAAATGGGTTGATGGATTAAAAAAAGCCTAAGTCAGTATATGGCATTAGTTACATTTTTATCAATGCCTCCTTTTCAATCTTAGAATAATTCTTTGATATGCAACAGTGCAAGCTTTGTAGGAAATTTTGTTGTGGTGGTAGAAAGACCTCAAAGTTTTAAAGGATGGAGCCCTGGTTTCTTAACTGTGCCTTGAATTACCTCTGAGACCCCAGATGAGTCCCTTCAGTTTGAAGGACTTTGATTACTTCCTTTTTCTTTTTTTCCTTAGCGAGAAGGGGGGAGGGGCAGAGGGAGAAAGAGAATCTTAAGCAGGCTCCACGCTCAGCATGGAGCCCAACGTGGGGCTTGATCTCACAATCCTAGGATCATGACCTGAGCTGAAATCAAGAGTCGGATGCTTAACTGACTGAGCCACCCAGGCACCCCTGTTTTCTCCCTTTTTGAATGGAGTGAGTTAAATTAGTGATCTATACAAATCCTTCACATTCAGTATTCTATGATTCTAGATTCTATGAATAAATCAGAGAGATCTTAGTTTCAGAAATCTATTGTTAGGAACATTTGCGTCATTTGGTTCCTACAGTGCCTAATTCAAGCTGGCTACCAGAACACAGCTCTCTGTCATGTCGTTGGGAGACTGATGTGCAGGGTGGCAGCACCGCCTGGATTTGGAAGTTGAGTCAGCTAGAACACAGATGGGAGGAGAGGATTTATGTAAGGTCGTAGTTGTCACATGAGTAACAAAACCTGTTCCAGGAGAAAGCTATCTTTTTCCTGCAGTTTCTAGCTACCTAGGAGGAGCTTGGGCTCCACTAGATTCTACCTTATGTTGGCAGAGGAATTAATAGGTGATTATGACTCCTTGATAATTTGGGGTAAGTTTGTTGTGTCATGGTAGGGAGCTAGGGCTGTCAGGTTGAGTTAGGACCTTTTCTCTGGAGTCTTGTAGGGACCCAGTTTATAAGATTCATTCCATCCATCCTCTGCTGCATATCATATGTATTTGACCAGGTATATCAACAATTGTTTTCACTCTAACGCATTGACCCCTTGCTATTATATGTAAGGTAGTGTTTTAGGCTATATGGGAAACACAGAAATGGTCCTTTTCTTCAAAAAAAAAAAGGAAATCAAATGAAGGAGGCTCAGTATATTGTAAGCATTGTAAGCATTTATTAATTATTATTGAATAACATAACTGTCATTTTGATTTTGCAAAATAAATGCTAATTATATTATTTATATGGTAAAAAATGCCTAAAAAACCATGACAATGTTTGGGTTTTTATTCATAAGTGATATTAAATTTTGCAATGGGAAATGACTAGTTATGCTCAGAAACTTAATCTAGTTCATGCCTAATGGATAGAATCCCAAGTGACCCATGAAAAATATTTGCGTGTTAGAACTACTTTTTCATTTGGTAGAGAAATGCCTAATTTAATTTTGCCAAGTTGAAATATGTAGGACAAATTATAATAGACCATTTTACTTCTTAAGAAATTTTAATTATTTGGCTTACATGATATCCTATCATGTAAAATGTTTTCACCCTACAGCTTTTTAGTTGTTCCAGTTCAATTTAAAGTCAGAGCATGAGGGTCCTGGTACTTTTGATACTGATATTTCAATTAAGGCTTGGGATGTGGATAATGATGAGAAACTAGAGGTATGATTTCCTTACTTGTAAATGCAGATGAATATTTGAACCTGACTCCACAGTTCAAAGAATGTTATGGAGAGTAAAACTCCATGCCCTATAAGCTATGAAGGACGTTATGTTTTTCAGGTAGCTTGGATGACATACTGACTATGGTTACAAGGCTTTCCAATCCTTTGGGTCTTTTTACGTTCTAAATTTAAACACTAGGGAAGGAATTCCTAGTGTCCCATTCTTACTTTAAATACATCTGAAAATATGTAAATGAGATAGGCACAATCACCTAAAATGTTTGAGCAATCTCTACTTAGAATTATTTATGCTTTAAAGTTGCAGTCTGTAAAGATCTGGTCACCTTCACTAGGTTCTAAGAAGTACTTATTTATAGGGACTGTGGTTCAGGAGCCATCTAATTTCTGTGGTCTCAAAACTGTATTCCCAGAAGGTTCCTTTTTCTATGGGATAAAAGAAACCTGAGATTTAAATCTAATTTTCTCATTGCTAATTTATTTTTTCTTTCTTTCTCTTTCTTTCTTTCTTTCTTTCTTTCTTTCTTTCTTTCTTTTTCTTTCTTTCTTTCTTTCTTTTTCTTTCTTTCTTTCTTCTTTCTTTCTTTCTTTTTTCCTTCCTTCCTCCCTCCCTCCCTCCCTTCCTTCCTTCCTTCCTTCCTTCCTTCCTTCCTTCCTTCCTTCCTTCCTTCTCTCTCTCGCTTTTGCTTTCTCTTTCTCTTTCTTTTCTTTTTTCTTCCAAAATACTGCATTGAAGTCTTTTTTTCCTCTTTGATTACATAAAAGTAGAACAGGTATAGAATAATACTCGGGTGAAACAAGTACCCTTCTTAGATAATGATTCAGAGAACTTTACCATCACCTTTATCTTGTTTGTAAAGGTGTGCTGGGACTTCTGCTGGCCCCCTGGGGGGGGGATGTCACTCCCCTCAGACTACAAGAATTTGTGGCTATTGAAAAGCTCCATGTAGAAGCCTGGATGGCAAAGGGACAGCTGTTCCAATTGGTCCCAGGAGCCTTGCAACCATGGAAGGAAGGAATATTCCACCACCTTTCCATTACACGACATTTCCATTGAAGAAACTCTATTCTGGGAAAGATTAAATGGAAAAAAAAAAAGAAAAAGACTCTATAGATAAAAGTATTTGCAGAATACCAGATTAAATAAAGTTGATAAGTATATACTTATGTTAGGACTTCTCATAGTCATTAATATGCTAATTCTTGTCATGAATATCCTGGTGAGGGGATGTTATGGGAAAGATTTTCTAAATGTAGTAGATCAGGAGCTCTCTTTCTATTAAACATCGGTTAAATATTGTAAAAGAGTCAAATTTTGAGGACAAGTGTTTGGACAAAGCTGTCTTAGCCACCACCAACTTTTTCCTTCCCTTGGAGGCAGGTGTCGGAGGAGGATGCAGAGAGTTCTAGTGGCTTGTTCGTGGACACACCTCCCTTCAGTGGAGACTTCCCAAAGCTGGGCTCCTATGCCTGCAGCTTCCTCAACATCCTCTGCTGCCTCTGTCTAGTCTCTGTTGGCACGGAAAGTAGAAACTTCTCCATGACTCAACTTGTCACTCAATACGAGCCTTCTGTCTTGAGGCTCATATCTGCACTGTGAAAATGGAGGCATCATGTATTTGGCCTCTCTCGTCCCTTCCCTGTTACAGTCTGTCTTCCTTTCATCTTTCATTTTCATCCTGGGCCCTGAGAACTTGTTGCCAGAGACATTTTTAATGACTTAAAAAGGAGGGGGCATTTAAAACACTTATCTAAATTCAGAAAAACAGTGGTTATTGGTGTTTTTTCCCCTGAAAAACATATTTTTGAAAGTGTTCCCTTTTTTTTTAAAAGATTTATTTATTTATTTTAGAGAGAGAGACAGAGAGAGAATGAGAGAAAAAGTGGGGGGAGGAGAGGGGGAGAGAGAATCTCAAGCAGACTCCTTGCTGAGCATGGAGCCGGATGTGGGGCTCTCTCTCACGACCCTGAGATCATGACCTGAGCTGAAACTAAGAGTCAGATGCCCAAAAATCTGAGGTACCCAGGTGCCCCGAAAGTGTTCCCTTTTTCTTTTGAAGCCAGATCATGAGATACAGACCAGCAAATAAGAGCACATACACACCATGTTACCATGATCATGAATGTGCAGCAAGGTAAGAACAAGAATAGTCTCTCCCCCACCTCCCCCAACTATGGCATCCAACGGCAGTGAGTGTCTGCCTTGGCTTCAGGATTCTGCCTCTAACCAGGTCTGTAGCCTGGTGGAAGGTAAGCTCTCTGAGCTTAGCTTCTTCATCTGAAAAGTAAGGGTAATTGCACTTGCCTCCTGGGGCGCTTGGGAAGAATAGATGAGAAAACACCTGGAGAGCATAGAGGAGAGGATCTGACCCACAACAGGTGGTGTTTTTGCCTTGCATCCCTGTATTCCCTGCATTGTCGACCTTGCACACGACCAGGTCCAACAGAAGCCTTGGCTTCTTAGTGAAGCAATTTCATAGGTTTCAAAGGAAGCTCAGAGTAGCTGGATCCTGGGAATGCAACCGATTTCAAGCTGCATGCTCCAAGGTCTTTTTGTGGGCAAGGGCTTCTGTAGATGTGCAACGTGGCCAGACCAGAGCGCGGCTCTCAGGACACAGAATTGTGGCACGAATTCATCAAGGCACCTGTGAGGGGGAACCGCAGTGCTCAGAGGGTGCTAGAAGGTGGTGCTGCTGTGAGCCGTTCGGGTATCACACTGTCCATTCACTGCGCGAAAGAGAAAGCTGCCAGACATAAAGGTACATACAGATCAGACGAATCCGAGACCAGCCAGAGGGTCTGGATTTACTCCTCCCAATGGACATAAAGGAGTATTGTTTGTCGCTTCTTAAGTAGGACAACTCAGACTCTCGAGGTTTAATGGAAGGTGATAGCCAGGATCTTTCAAACTAACATGGCAAAATATATATACTAGCTTTTCCTCTAAGAGGTTTCATTTACTCCCTCCCTTTCTTTCTCCCTCCCTCCCTTCCTCCTTCCTTCCTTCCTTCCTTCCTTCCTTCCTTCCTTCCTTCCTTCTTTCCCTCCCCTGTTCCTCTGTGCTTGTCTGTCTGTTCTGTTTCTGTCTCTCTCTCTCTCACATGTTTCTCTTCCTCCCTCTCTCTTAGCACATAAAGATGCCATTTAAATATCTTCTGTCTGGCAACATTTGAAAAGGAATATTATTTTACCTGTAGTTGCTACTTACTAAGCATCTCATGGCAAGAACACTTTTCCTGTGCCCAAAAGAAAATGGGTAATCTTTTGGAAAAACAGCCAACTTTTGGAAAATAATAATTTTCATTTCTGTGGTGCTCCTGTACAGTTTACAAAGCATTCCCACATGCCTGATCTCATTTAATCCTCCCAAATTCTGTTATCATTTCCACATTATAGATGAGAAAAATTTAGGGATTTAGGGAGGGCTAACTGAAGTAATTTATATGAAGTGTCTCAGCAAGAGGCTGGAACGTGGTAGGTGGCCCTGAATTCCCTTTGTCTTTCTCTAGGCAATATGTCTAGTCTCCATCAACAATCCTTTCTAACTCCTCAAAACAGACTCTTTCCACTTTAAACCACAGCCCCTAGGGCAGAACAGTTGGTGGAGCTGTACATTTCTGGGCTAGAAGGGGCGGGTAGTTGGCCGTCAGAGAGCGTTTCTTTGTATAGAAAGGGCAAGAAGCTCTATAAGATGGCAATTTGGTAGGACAAAGAAAACGTACTCTTCTGCTTTTGATTTGTTCGCAAACTTCAAATTCCAGTACACACAGCTGTAGAAAAGGATCTTTTTTTTTTTTATTTGTTTTCTTCGCGCCCCCCCACCGCCCCATTCGCTTATCTGAGGTGAACCACCATGCAAAAAAACACAATAAACTACCGTGCCCTGCCGGGCCCTGAATTTGAGGCACACCAGGGGCTACGAGAGCCACACACGGATACGAGACAAGCAACGGCACAGAAGAGTGAGCGCGAAGTGGTCATTTTGTTGGAATGCTTCGCAGAACAGATGGGCTTTTATGAGTTTTCTGAAGTTTGTTATTATAAATCTAAACTGTTATTCTGAGGATTCTTTTCTTCTATATACATTTTAATATCTCTATTTGTATTTGGTGTTTATGAAGTGCAAGGGACCAGCCAGAGGGTCCCTTTAGAACTGGGTGTGTCAAGGTAGTATAACCTTCTCTTGTTAGGTTCCCCCAGAAATCCTCACTCTACCTATTCAAGCCATGCGGCTGGGGGAACAGATTTAACAGGAGGGTCTGTGACCACATCTGAGGCATTATTCAGGGGAGATCGTGCTACAAAATCATGTTAACTGCCAGATCTCATAATACGTCCAGTGTTTCTTTCTTGCTCACACAGGCTAAGGCAGGTTGTGGGGGTACAGGACTCGGGGAGGCACGGGGACTCTCTTCCACGTGGTCACTCAGGATCCAGGCTGATGCAGGCACGGACATTGCCACGTGATGTTTGCTAGGGCAAGAAAAGAAAGAACCCAGAGAGGCACAAAGAGAATTATCATTACCATAGCTCGGGAATGATGTGTGTCATTCCTTTCCAAATTCCACTGACCAGAACTGGTAACATGGCCTTGCCTACCTGCAAAGGGACTGGGAAGTATGGTTTTCCATAAGCCAGGAGGGAGGAATAGGAAATGGAATTTGATGAACGCAGAGCTTCTGCTCGGTCTTATTAGATGTTTGCAGATGTAGATAGTTCAACGTTATTGGGGATTTTATTGTGGGTGTATGATGTACAGCCTTTGTTCAAAGAAGAACAAAAATAAATGTAATAAGAGCAATCAGATAATAAAAATATTTATCTTTGCCTTTAATTAAAATATTAATTATTTTATATATATAACTAAAATGTCTACATGACAGTGACCTTTTAAATGTCATTTTCTTAAATAAAACAACCTTACATTATCTAAGCATACATTAATATTGAGCCAGAAAAGACTCTAAATTTTCCTGGGTGGGTATGACAGGCCAAGGTGGCACAAATTAGACATGTCTTTGGGATGAGGGCTCTAGACATTTAAAAATTTAATGTGATAGAATTTGAAATAGGAAGTTTTGAGACTTTGCTGCTTCAGGCTGAGAAGGACACTTCTTAATAGTTTTTTTATGCATATTTTCATCTACTTTTAAACGTAAAAAAATTAAAGGCAAAGTCCGAACATTTGAAGGTGAAAGGAAATCACTCATGCATTTCTGGCAGCATTATAAATTGGTACAGTTCTTTGGGAAAACAATCCAGCAAAATGTATCAAAAGCTTTGCAAGTACAGTATTGCTACCAATATGTCAAGAGTCATAAAAATGCTTATAACCTCACTAATGCCACCTCTGGGAACCTAACTCAAAGAAACAGTTATCCCCGATCAATCATCTCTGGTAACGTTCAAGAAAGGCAATGTGGTTGGCTGCCACCCCAAAAAACTACTTTGATAAGGTCATGATTAAAATTAATGGAGGAGGAATAAAGATCATATAGCATTCATTATATAGATCATTCTCAAAATTACATGAGTAAACATTCTAGAAAGCATCTATTAACCTAAATAAGTTATTTGTCATAAATTCCTGGTTTTTCCATTTTTCTGCAAGATCACTGTTGACTTTGTGAGCTCCTCTGGCAGATCCCCACAGAAGTTTTCTGTTCTACAGACTGTCTCTCCAGTTTTCAAATAAACACTTACATCATGGAAGTCTAATTTTTATATCTTAAGTGTTGGCAAAATACTTAAGGAACCAGGTGGCTTTAAAAAGTATTCATGCTTCATATTGGCACATTTTTCTAGGTCTGGTCTCCCATCCATACATTGAATTTTTTTTTTTACTTGAAACCAAGATTTATTAAAATACCCTTAAGCATATTTACAATTGGAAGCCTTGAATGCAGTTCCTTGCAAATTCCAAAAATAGAGTTCTATCTCTTTTAAAAAATTAACAGTGGTATCAACAGAATAGGGTAAATATTATCTATTGCAGACATAGAGCTCTTTGAATAGACAATCTACATTTTCTAACCAATATATATTATGTACAAAAATATACTTGATGTGGTGACCAAGTAGTGTCAAGGAGGAAAACGTATGGTATGTGAACTTTTTGATTTCATGTTATATCCATAATCAATTCATAGAAGAAATTATCTTGTTTTTTCTATTTGACTTTTGTTTTGTTTTGTTTTAGGGGATTGGTTTGAATGGGCTATTTGTAGAAAGAATGCCAATCTTACATTTTTGTTCGTGCCTACACTGCAGTTTGTAAGAAATCACTGTTTTATGAATTGAACAAAAAAAGGTGATTTGTGTAAAGAGCACCATAGATTTATTTCAGCATTATCTATTTCAAAGAAATGGAAGTATCACCCAAATATATAAAAAACAAATAATAAATGAATAATATGGGATATTAGGCAATTTAAGATAATTGTTATGAAGTCTATGAATCACCCCATTATAGTGTAATTTAAATTTTTTTTTTCTTGGAAAGAACAGGGGAGGGGCAGAGGGAGAGGGAGAGAGAGAGAATCTCAAGCAGGCTCCATGCCCATTGTGGAGCCCCACATGGGGGTTGATCTCACAACCCTGAGATTATGACCTGAACTGAAGTCAAGAGTCGGATGCTTAACCAACTGAGCCACCCAGGTGCCCCTTTGGAAAATAAAAATAATAGCCACTCTCTATTGCCATCTACTCTGTGCCAACCATGCTATGGGACTGACTGACTCCAACCCTAATGTCAGACACTGATCCTAGAAGAAATTCCCCACTGGACTGATAGGTCGGAGGTGAACATACCTAAGTTTGGGACAGTGTCTCTCCCTCCCTCCTGAGCTTCCCTGAGCCACTCTCCATTTAAGTCTTCCTGGATTCCAAATAGCTCTGGTACATAGTGAATGTAGTGTAGGGGAGTACCACTGCTGCTTGTACCCTTTTCATGGCTCCCAACCCCAACCATTACCCTGAGGCTACAGCCCTGAGAGACCTTGATGAATTACTAGCCTAGCAGCTGAGCAGTGGTTGGCTGTGCTGGCTCCCCTAAGAGATATAGGACTCAGTTTGCTTGTTTGTATCTGAGGGAAGACTAGGTTTTAGACAGGAGCTGCATTAGTGCAAGATGGTTGCAGTAGCAGAGTTAAGAGGTTAACCCAAGCTGTTTATTATTTGGTTGGTTTCTTATTAAGATGTTAATTTTTTTGGCTCTATTGAAAAACAATTAACAAATAAAAATTGTGTATATTTAGGTTGTACAACATGATTTTTAAGTTGTGCAATGTGATGATTTAATACATGAATACATGAAATTAACACAATCAAGGTAATGAACACATCCATCACTTCACATAGTTATCATTTAGGTGTGTGTGTGCTGAGAATGCTGAAAAATCTAGTCCCTTAGTCATTTTCAAGTCTACAATATAGTATTATTAACTATAATCACCATGTCATACATTAGCTCCCCAGAACATATTCATCTTGTAACTAAAAGTTTGTACCTGTTAACCAACATCTCCCCATTTCCCCCAAACCCGCAGCTCCTGGCAATAACTGTTCTACTCTGGTTCTATGAGTTTGACTTTTTTAGATTCTACATATAATAAGTGAGATCATACAGTATTTGTCTTTCTGCCTCCCAGGCTTTTTGACCAATTCATGATGTTGACACACACACCAAAATTGAATTTTTCAACACAAAAATGGACTGTAAGCTAAGTAATTGCAACCATACACACTCACAAAAAAGTCTGAATAGCTTTTCTTCTGTAAGTATCCATGGGTCTTCTTGGTTTCTCTGGATGTGGTTTAAAGAGATCCCATGAAGCTCCTGTGCAAAACTTTGTTATATATGGGCTTGTTTCAGCAGATTCAAAAGCATCTGTGATAAAACCTTCTTACCAGTGTCTAAGAACCATGCATAATCATGTCCTAACCCTCGAGTAAGGTTCATTTCATTCATGAAGAGCAATGTAAATACCAATGCCTGATTGTGATCCCATTTTTAATGAAGATTTAACCACCTGAGTGACAGACAACGGCCCCCCTCCCCAAGACAGCTACAGTTTCTAACTTGGGAGCTAAAATAGAAGTTCAGACTTGATGTTTCTGTTAAGCCCAGTCATCCTGATGGTTTCTTTTAACAATGAGGAGGACATTGAACCTTCATACGTGTTGCAAATTTATATAGTTCTTCCTAAATCGTATGCCTAAATAATTTAATTCAAATTTATTTGTCATGAGATATGTAAAAATATTGTCGTTTCTTTTCATAGTTTCCCCAGAAAGAAAATATCTTCTCCTTCACATTCTCCTCTGACCCCAGAAGTACCACAAACTGCATCAAGAATGTCTCATTTAGATTACTTACTTGGCACTTTGTACCTTCCTATGAAGCAAGCCCCTGTGATCCCATCTCTTGATAATTTACATTTCCATGAAAACTCTGGTCTGCAAAGATGCATATTAGGTGCTCCTAGTGAGCTGAAGGGAGAAAATCTGTTCAATTAATTACTGTCCAATTAGAAAAGAGAGAAGGACAAGCATTGCTTTGAACTGAGAAGTCACAGAACTGTTAGTACAATTAGAATGTGGGGAAAATGGCGGGTTGTATGTATAAATCACAAGATATATATTCTCAAAGAAGGAATCATATTTTATTTATTTTTAAAACCCGGTGCCTAGGTAAGTGCCAACTCCTAGAAAGCATTCAGTGCTTGTTGGGTGAACAGATGAATGAATATTTGCCTCAAAGATTCATATGTATGGTGTTGATGGCCAGCATTGTGAAGGATTCCAGACACAGCAAGGAAGTTAGAATCAGTGCAGATATGTTTGCATACTTTTAGATTCTTACCTCTTCCTTGCTCTTCCTAAAAATAAAATACTGCCATCCATATTATTCTTGTGATTTTAAATGCCATTGAAATTGATGATTTGCAGATACCTCTAAGCAAATAGTGTAATTTTTGATGGCTCACAAGGCAACATATATAATGCAGTGGAAAGTCCTCATTTCTTCCCCAAAAGCCAAGTGAAAAAGAAGAAATAAAACAAATTGTGTATTTTTGGTGTGTTTGTGCATGTGTGCACTCTCTTTCAAACACTGTGTTGAGTATTTTACAAACATAACTCATATAATGTTCTCCATGACACTGTGAGGCAGTTACTGTCTTTACTTCCATTTTACAGGTTTTTACAGAAACCTGAGACTGTGATTGTTTAAGTAACTTATATAAAACCATATAACCGGTCAGGGGTAGAGCTGAGTTTTTTAAACCAAACAGTCTGATTCTAGGACCCAAGCTTTCAGCTACTCTACTACACTCTCTCTGTCTCTCTCTCTCTCTTTTTTTTTTTAAGATTTATTTATTTATTTTAGAGAGAGTAAGAGCACGAGCAGGAGGGGCAGAGGTAGAGGGAGAGAGAATCCCAAGAAGACTCCCTGCTGAGCGCAGAACCCACCATGGGGCTGGATCTCATGACCCTGAGATTGTGACCTGAGTCGAAATAAGAGTTGGACACTTAATCGACTGAACCACCCACATCACCCCTATATTCTCTTTGTTTTAGGAAAATAACACCTTCATGGGCTCTTTGGCTAGAAGATTACAATTTTCATATTGTATGGCAAGGATGAGAATGAAATAAAAATCAAAGAGAAAACAAAAATTGTAAAAATGAATTTCACTGTGGCTCAATGAACCCGCAAATAGTTTCTTAAAAACATGGCTATTGGAATTGATCTTCTGGAAATAAATAATCTCTCTTTTTTTTTTTCATTTTGAATCCTTAAAAACTCTGAACGTTCTAGTATTTCTGTGCTTTAATTAACAGCTGTTTCCAAGTGTGATAGGTGATTCATGCTAGTCTTAATATTGTATATAATTGGATCTCTAAGGCAAATTTATCTGTCAGAGTAAAATTGATCTACAAGTAGTTCCCTCTAGTTAATACCTAAATTAGTTTCACCTGGACTCTGCCCTCCCATTCTTTCTGAATTACACTCAAGGAAGGAAAACTAACAGCTGGTGTAGGAAGCAGCGATTTTATCCAAAAGATTCTAAGATGAGTCCAAGCTGAGTAGGAATGGAACAAGAAAACTAAACATGTATATAGGCCAACTTTGGGAAACTAAATCTTACAACCCATCATATTTAAAAATATGTAGAACCCACTATTCAAAATGGGTATTTCAACACTACTGGTCAGACTCTTAAATCAGTGAGCAATAGAAAGCTGTGATGAGTTGGGGGTTTGGGATTCCATCGTAAATTTCTTATTGTCTAAACATAGACTCTGTATATATGTCCGTTTTCCTCAGTTTTCCCTCTTAATTTTAAAACAGCTCTAAGGGAGTTTCCAAATCTTCTAAATCTCACTGGGCTGAATATGCTGTGGTTTCTCATTAAATAGATAACGAGGCACCCTTACTCAGAGGTGGAGTCAATAGGGGCTTTTCGGTGTGGGTTGAGGGAGTCTTCCTGTTCCCAAGTTTTGCTCCCAGGAGTCCACTACTTCAGTTGGGCAGCACCTCACAGTGCTGTAGATAGTTGGTCACCTGGGCTCCATGGCTTGTCCCCTCCCATCACCTTCAGGATCTCACTGCAATCATCATCTCTCTCTATTATAACACTTATCACATTGTCCGTATCACTTATATTTTGTCCGTTAAACCATGAATTCTCTTAAATTCTCCTTTTTTTTGTTTTTGTTTTTTTTTTTTACATCTACAGGAACAAATGGTCACCCAAAGAGTTGAGAATTCTACCATCATATTTTAATGGAATGAATCCTAGGCAAGAAATTGGAAGACCCAGTTCTAACGTTGATAATACACTGGGTTTTGCCTTAGGTCTCTCTGATCATCAGTTTCTTCCTCTGTCTAATGTGAGAAATTGGCCTCACTGGTTTTGTCCAAAGTGTGTTCTGAAGAACACTAGTTCTGCGGGATGCTCTGCAAATAAAATGGTTTTACCCTCAAACAAATTTAAGGAATACTCAACTATCCCTCTTGGAGATCAATGTTATATGGAGAAGTCTCCAGAAATCCTAAAGTTCAAAATAATACAAATATGAATTAGATTTTTATGTATAATTTCTTTACATTTTTAGAGAATGAAACTCTCTTTAAAGAAAATGTGTTAGGGGGTGCCTGAGTGGCTCAGTTGTTTAAGCGTCTGACTCTTGGTTTAGGCATTTTGGATTTTAGAGCACCAGAAGTTGACCTAAGAATTAGGAGTTATTAGAAGCTTTCTTCCTGGGATGCCTGGGTGGTGCAGTTGGTTAAGCATCCAACTCTTGATATCAGCTCAGGTCATGATCTGAGGGTTGTGAGATTAAGCCCCACATTGGGCTCTGCGCTCAGTGGGGAGTCTGCTTGAGATTCTCTCTCCCTCTCCCTCTGCCCCTCTTGCTCGTGCTCTCTCTCTCTCTAAAATAGATAATTAAATCTTAAAAAAAAAAAAGAAAATGTGTTAGTGTCTTTTAATACTAGGATTCCAACAGAGAAAGTTAGGGGCAATCAATTGGCAAAATCCCTCCCAGTGCAAAACCTTCCAGGATTATTATTACTGTATAATATCCACCAATATAGCACTGTTATTATCAAAATATAGCAGCAGAGGTAATATGTTAACAATGCCAATTATTAGCCTTATGTTTATTTTCCTCTATAGAAAGAGTTATCCAGTATATAATACATTAGAGTCTATAGATACAAAGATGAAATTAGTAATACTTTAGCTAAAGGAGCTTATGGTATAGGAGACCAAAGTATAAACTATAAGAACAATAAAGTATTCCGATGAAATTATATATGGAACACAATGGAGACACAAGGGATGTTTGGCCAGGTCTGGGAGGAAAATGGTGGCCTAAGCTGTTACTGTCATCATTATAAGAAGGTGCCCCTTATAATGACTTTTGAGGAGAGCCAGGGTTTATCAAGGAAGGGTGGAGAGAACAGAATAAGCAAAGGTTCAGAAGCCTGACAGCCCGGCTCATTCAGAAGTCACCGGCAACACTTGCCAAAGCAGTTTTAATGGCGTTGAAGGGACTGAGGCCTGATTCAATTGAAATGACACATGAGTGCGGAGGTCAGAAAATAGAGATGCATTTCAAGAAGACTGTCCATGTAGGGCGTGCAAGTGATAGATGGGCAACTACAAGCAGAGGATTTCCTGCACGTGAGTTTACCAGAACGTGATCTTGGAGCCAGAGGCAGTGGGGAGGCATCAGAAAAATCCTGGAGGAGAAAAGTTCTGGGGTGTTGCTGAAAAGAGATACGTGGGGTGAGGAGCTAATATCCCTTTAAGTCGGGAAGCTTCAAAGAGGGCTGGGCAAGTGCTGAAGACACAGACACATTTCTCTCTACAACTTGACTGTGATAAAAAACAAAACCTGTGTAACGAATTCTGATTTCTCGCTTTAAATATCCAGAAGGCTTGCTTTATATGATTTAGTATAAAAGGATGACATTTCATTGAGCTACTTCATAAAAATAGGAAATTACCTTTCCTATTTGTCTATGCTTATATATACCTTGAGGGTATCTAGAGTGTTTCTGAGCAGGCTGTATAATTTGTTGCTCTGAGCTTTATAAATCCAAAGATGAAGCAAAATATAACCAAGCACAGAGGTCTGGCTTGAGTTAAAGAACTATTTTCTAGGGAAAGAAAATGTAATTCATAATATGCATTTCCGAGGAGGCAGCATTCCCTGCAAAGAGACCTATATTATTGTAAATATCAAGCAATCCCAGTCCTCTGCTTTCTCTTTACAATTTATCCTCCTCAAGTTGATAATAATAATAATATGTTCACTTCTATAGCATCTCAAATCCAAGGATTTCCAAGTGCTTTGTAAACGTGAATCAAATCTTAAGACACCCTTGTGAGGCAGGTGAAAATTGTTACTAATGTTTTATAAAGAAGGTAATAGATGAGGGATTTACCAAGTTCGCAGTCATGTGTTTGTTGGTGCCTGAGACTCTGGGATGAAAACGTGTGTATGTGTGAAAACACACACCCCCTGTGGGCTCTGACTTCTCTGAAGCCACCGGATGGAAAGAAGCATGTGTGTAAAGAGATCATTACAACACTTGATCTTAGCCAAAAGGCCGAGAAGCAATAAAAGAGATCATTACAATAAAATAGAAGATATGTACCAGATGCAGCCCTGATTCGAGGGAGAAGAATGTCACCCCCTGCTTGGGGAGATCAGGAAGAAATTTAAGGGGACAAGACGTTTCGTCACCGGAAGGATGATGAGGATTATTTGCAAGACACAGAAGGTGACTGAGACAAAAGTACATGGTGTATAAAGGCATGAAGATAAGAAATTGCAGGGTGTGTATAAAGAACTCAACGGAGTCCAGTATGGCTAGGACAGGAGTCTCCAGCTCAGCATGTAGTGTAAGGGAAGTACGTAGTCTGCGTGGAGATCTGGTGACCTGTCAGCTGTGTTATCCATAGAGGGGGAGGGCTGCTCATTTCTAGCTGGACTGTTGCCATGCCACGTGGGACGCCATGTATCCTGCTTCAAGATAAGCCAGAGATCAGGCTTTGAAATGCGCTCTATCTATTTTTGAATATAAGTGGCTATTTCATTTTGTAAAATTGGCCGTGCAGACCAAAAATATCCCCACCACATCTTTAAGGTAAAAGTCAGCCTTTTTTTACAGTGATGTTGCCACATCTTCAAATGTCCAAAGAAAGGTCGTCCCAGTTTCCACTCTCTTCTTTTGGTTACAAGCAACAGAGATAACATCTGGTGAAGATAGTCTTGGGAGCTGTATTGGAAATTTGGGGAATCTATGGGAAGCCTCGAGAATAAGGCATGAAAAGTTAGCAAAACCCAGGAGTGATCAGACAGATGGAACAGGGCCATTGTCACAACACAGAGTCATCTCTGCTGGCCTCCTGATGGTGCGGCTTCTGTGTGTGAACTGCTAAGGCTGGGATCTTGACCTCCCTCAATACACCTCATATATTGAGATGATGGTATAGTTATCACTCTCATCTTGGCCCAGAAATATTGCTTCCTTTGTGTTCCCAGGTAAGTTGCTTAACCTCTCTGGTCTTACCGTCTATAAAACTAAAGGGCTTGGGCCAGAGGGGCTCTAATGTTCCCTTATAGCTCTGTAACTTAATAGTTTTCATTGCCATTCTCATACACATGTAAAAAGTTCAGAAAATGGCATGACTTCTGTGGAATTGCCATAGTTCAATCATCTAGAAAGTTGCATAGCTGGAAAGACTAGCACATTGATGGTCTGAAAGCTTCTGGCCTACTAATGCCTTTATACTACAGAGCATTTCAAGAGACAAACTATTCATCAGAATTCAGCTTTCTTTCTTTTTATTTTTTTTAGTTCCACCGTGATCAGCAAATACACCGTAAAGTGTGAAGGGATAGGTGAGAATGTATCTTTAAAGGCAGAAGTTGTCATATTGGATAAAAAATCAGACCCAACTCTATACTACTTATAAAAATGCACATTAAATATAAATATACAGATAAGTCCAAAGTAGAATAATAGGAAAATATATCATTCAATCTCTAAATATTAACATATGCTGGAGGCTGGCGTAGCTCTTAAAATAGCAGGTAGGGGCGCCTGGGTGGCTCAGTCGGTTAAGCGTCCGATTCTTGATTTCAGCTCAGGTCATGATCTCAGGGTCGTGGGATCGAGTCCCGCAGGTTGGCTCTGCGCTCAGCAGGGAGTCAGCTTCTCTCCTTCTCTCGATCCCTGTCCCTCTTCTCCTTCCCCCTCCTGCACGCTCTCTTTAAAATAAATAAATATTTTTTAAAAATGCCAGGTGTAGTAGACTTTTGCAAAGGAGTATAACCAGGAATAAAGAGGGGAACTTTATAATGACAAAGGAATCACCTCATCAAGAAGACATAAAATTCCTAAATGTTTATGCACTTTATAAGTGAAGTTAAGAGAATATGAAACAAACCGATAGAACGTAAAGGAGAAATAGACAAAGTCACAGAGTTAGAAATATCAATACTCTTTCCTCAGTATTGTGTATAACAGGTAAACAGATCTAAAAGTATATGGAAGACTCAAACAACACTGCCAATTAACCGGACCTGTTGACAGATACAGAACATCCCACCAAAACCAGCAGAAAACAAATTCTTTTCAAGTGTATATGAAACATTCACCAAGAGAGACCATGTAGTGGTTCAATAAATTTAAAATGATTGAAATAATCAAAGTATGTTCTCTTATCACAATAAATTAAATTACAAATCAATAATAGAAAGATACCTGAAAAAATTCCAAACACTTCACATTAAATAACACTCTTTAAATAATCCATAGGTCAAAGAAGAAATCACAAGAGAAATGGAATCCAAAGTTGATTCTTTGGAAGGATCATTCAAATTGATAAAACTCTAGGTAGAATTATCAAGAAAAAAAGAAGACACACTTTACCCATATTAGGAGTTTGAAAGGAGGAAAACACTTCCTACAGACATTAACATGATAAGAGAATATTTTTTAAAGATTATTTGAGAGAGAGAGAGAGCAGAGAGAGAGAGCACGAGTGGGGGAGGAGGGGCAGAGATGGAGAAGCAGATGGAGCCCAACTCGGGGCTCCATCCCAGGACCCCGAGATCATGACCTGAGTGAAAGCAGACACTTAACCCACTGAGCCACCCAGGCACCCCACTAAGAGTATATTTTAAACATATTTATGACAACTTTTCTTTTTTTTTTAAAGATTTTATTTATTTATTCATGAGAGACAGACAGAGAGAGAGAGAGAGAGAGAGAGGCAGAGGGAGAAGCAGGTTCCCAAGGAGCAGGGAGCCCGATGTGGGATTCAATCCCTGGACCCTGGGATCATGACTTGAGCCGAAGGCAGACGCTTAACCATCTGAGCCACTCAGGCACCCTATGACAACTTTTCTTTATGACAACAAGAAACAACAAGTTTTCTTTATTTATGACAATTTGAATAGACAAATGTCTTGAAACTCAAAAAATTACCAAAACTGACATATGAAGAAAGACAAAAAAAATCTTAATATTCATGTGTCTATTAAGGTAACTGAAGTCATATTTTCAAACCTTCCCACAAAGAAAGCTCCAGAACCATCTGGCTTCACTTGCAAATTCTATTAAACATTTAAGTAAGAGAATGATGGCAATCTTAAGCAAATTCTTTGGGATAATATAGAAAGAGGGAATAATTACAAACTCATAAACCTGGGATTACCCTGAGACTAAAGTCAGAAAAAGAGATTTCAAGGAAAAACTATGGGTTGTTAATCTTTATTCACTGTAGAAGTAAAACTCTTAACAAAATATTAGCCAGTTGAATCCAGCACTATATAAAGCAGATAAAACACGATGACCAGGTGGAGTTTACTTCAGGAAGGCAGGATTGATTTAACATTTTAAAATCAGTCACAGCATTAGCCATATTAACAGAATAAAGGATAAAGCCCATACGTATCTCAATATATGCAGAAATAGTTAACATTATTTGACAGAAATGAATACCGATTCACAATAAACTGTTAGCCAACTAGAAATAGAAAGGAACTCTGTAAACCTGATAAAGGGCATGTAGGAAAAACTGTAGCTGACCACATACTTACTGGTGAAAAACTGAGTGTATTTCCCTTACTATCAGAACCAAGGTAGGGGTATCTGCTCTCAGCACTTTTATTAACTTTCTGTGAACAGTCCTAACTAGAAAATCAGTATGAGTGAGATAGTAAATGAAAGGCATATAGACTGTAAGAGAAGAACTAAAATTCTCCTTATTCACAGATGATTCAATTCATGTACTTAGAAAATCCTAAGATATCTATAAAAACTGCTAGACTAAGTGAATTTAGCAAGGTTGCAGGACACACAGTCAATATGCAAAAATCAACTGTGGCAGTTCCATTTCTGGTCTGGCTGAATAAGCTACAGCCAGACTGATTCTCCCACAAAGGACAATTCTATACATGGGACATGGGACAACGTACAGAAAAACCATCTACCCAAAGGTGCTGGGAAGTAAACAAGCGTGGAGAAAAGTCAACACTCAGAAGAAGAAAACACAGAGTGAGCTTCCCATTTTTATGGCTTTTAGCCTGATGATAGGTTGCCATCACCAGCCTGCCAACAAGCTAAAATGCCAAAGAAAACCAGCAGTCTTTCTGATCTGAAAAACAAGGAGACAGTGTTCAGGGCGAACACAACCACTCTGAAGTGAAGGGGGGGGCGGTTTCTGAAAAGAGACAGAGTCACAGAAAGGAAGACCAATATCTGTGTGTGAAGTTTGTCCAGATTTCTGACTAACCCTTGAAACATGCGTGCGTAGGACAGACTCAAAGGAGCTACGGATAAAAGAATTGAATGGAGTGTTAAGCTTTTGCTCAACAGCTAAGTTACTTATCTGCTAAAACAAAACAAAATGAAACAAAAGCTATGAAAAAGGATGTAATAAAAATGCTAGAACTGAACAATATAATATCTAAAATAAAAAAAAATTGATGGGCTTTATAGCAGAGTAGAGATGCCAGAAGAGAGTCCATGTAAACGAAGATAGATAAATAGAAACTTTCTCTGGGAAGAACAGGAAAAAAAAAATTGAAACTAAACTTGAACACAGCCTTGACAACTTGTAGGATAGCCTAAAAACATCAAGCTTACAGTTTTAGGTTCATACAGTGAAGTGCTATTCACCCCCAAAAGGAAAAAAATTGCTATTACACAGAACAACAGGATGATCTCAAAATTACTCTGCTGAGTAAAAGAAGTCCTACAAAAATGAGTCAAACTATTTGATTGCATTTATATGAAATTGTAGAACATCCTAAAGTTCTTTACAGTGTGAAAGAAAAGGAAAGGAAAGAAAAGAAAAGAAAAAAAAAACAAAGAAAAGAAAAGAAAGAAAAGGAAAGAGAAAAGAAAAGGAGAAAGGTGGTTGCTTCTCAGGGGCAGGGGAGGAACATATTGCAGAAGGGTATGAGGGATTGTTGTGGATCAAGGGTAATGTTCTACATCTTGACAGGTGTTTTAGTAAAACAGATACATGCATGTGTCTGAACTCAGTGCAGATACACTTAAGATTTGTACATTTCTTTGCATGTATATATTATACCAAAATAAAAAATATGAAATGTATTGAAATTAGTTAGTGATATGCATGTTAAATCCTAGAGGAGAACATAGGCAGTAACTTCTTCGACATCGGCCATAGCAACTTCTTTCAAGATACATCTCCAAAGGCTAGTGAAAACAAAAGCAAAAATGACCTTTTGGGACTTCATCAAGATAAAAAGCTTCTGCACAGCAAAGGAAACAGTTAACAAAATACAGAGGCAACCCACAGAATGGGAGAAGATATTTGCAAATGACACTACGGACAAAGCGCTGATTTCCAAGATCTATAAGGAACTTCTCAAACTCAACACCCAAAAAACAAATAAGTCAAAAAACGGGCAGAAGACATGAACAGACACTTCTCCAAAGAAGACATACAAATGGCCAACAGGCACATGAAAAAATGTTCATCATCATTAGCCATCAGGGAAATTCAAATCAAAACCACATTGAGATACCACCTTACACCAGTTAGAATGGCAAAAACTGATAAGGCAAGAGACAACAAACGTTGGAGAGGTTGTGGAGAAAGGGGAACCCTCTTACACTGTTGGGAATGCAAGTTGGTACAGCCACTTTGGAAAACAGTGTGGAGGTGCCTCAAAAAGTTAAAAATAGAGTTACCCTTTGACTCAGCAATTGCAATACTGGGTATTTACCCCAAAGACACAGATGGAGTGAAAAGAAGGGCCATATGCACCCCAGTGTTCATAGCAGCAATGTCCACAATAGCCAAACTGTGGAAAGAGCCGAGATACCCTTCAACAGATGAATGGATAAAGAAGACGTGGTCCATATATACAATGGAATATTACTCAGCCATCAGAAAGGATGAATACCCAACTTTTACAACATGGATGGGACTGGAGGAGATGATGCTAAGTGAAATAAGTCAGGCAGAGAAAGTCAATTATCATATTTGTAGAACATAAGGAATAGCATGGAGGACATTAGGAGAAGGAAGGGAAAAATGAAGGAGGGGAAATTGGAGGGGGAGATGAACCATGAGAGACTATGGACTCCGAGAAACAAACTGAGGGTTTTAGAGGGGAGCGGGGTAGGGGGATGGGTTAGCCCAGTGGTGGGTATTAAGGAGGGCAAGTACTGCATGGAGCACTGGGTGTTGTATGAAAACAATGAGTCATGGATAACTACATCAAAAACTAATGATGTATTGTATGGGGACTAACATGACATAATAAAATAAAATAAAATTTTAAAAATAAAAAAACATAGCAAAAACAATAACAACCATAAATGCAGAGTGAAAGAATTCAGACACAGATTGCATTCATAGAAAATTCTAGAATAGACAGAGCAAATTTACCATGATAGATTTGCTTACGGTCAGGGTAGTTGGGAAGGGGCAGAAGGGAAGTTTTGGGGGTGATGGAAATGTCCTATATTTTGATCAGTTTTGGTTACTTAGGCATATGTATTTGTTGAGACAGATGTCTACACTTCAAATGGGAGCATTTTATTATCTATTCATTTTGCTTCAATAAACTTGAGTTAACAATGTGCAGTTTATCATGGAGTCAGTGGGTGGCCTGTGGCTTGATAGAGAATTGACAGGGAGATTCCCAACTGACATGCTTGTTGAAGGTTTGTCTTAACAAGTAATGGGATTGAACTGGTTGGTGATTTTCTCTACTCTCTTACTCAATTTCACTATGAATTCTTTCAGAAAGAATTGAGTGATATTATGAGGCTAAAGATAAAACTATTCCTATGAGGGTTGATTCCAATGGTGTCTGTAATCTTGGAAAATTTTTGAAATGCTTATAAATGCTTTGAAAGTTAGCCCATTTTTGGAATATGCTATTAATAGAAAGACACATTCAATGAAAGTTCTGTCAGAAAACTGTGGGTGAGCCTACCTTTTCCTACTGGGGTCTCACCATTTATTGTTAGTCATATATTTTCAAGTTGGGGCAGAACCATTCTCCTTGATTTTGGAACAAGATCTATTCTTAAAAACATGAAATTTAAAGACTGCCCTTGGGAATAGTTTTCTGTGTTCCCAAAATAATATGTTCTTGTTCTTTAAAATATTTTAAACATTCATAGTCAGCAGCAAAAGCAACACATTGCACTCATCTCTTTTTCGGTATCAAGTGTGTTTCTTTAAAGACAAAAAGATTAAGTTTGACTTTAGTTCATTAGGCCTCCAAGGAGAATGATACAGAAAAGTTTATGAAGGACAACAAACAGGAGGGGGGTCATTTGGCCTTCTCTGACTTTGGATCTGCTCTCTCTTATTTACCATTTAACCCATTCCAAAAAGGTATTCTCCCCCCGCCCCCGACCCCTTACTTCAGGGAGAGTTGTGTAGACCACAAATGGTCTCCATAGTTTTAATGCAGTGGGTGCTGCTCAGGCTCCATCTCTCTTGAAAACTAATCATTCTGTACACCTAACAATTTGCTCCTTTCTGGAACGTTCTTTTCTTGACTCCCATGGTGCCCCATTCTCCTCGTCTTCTCTCATCTCTGTGTCTTCCCTTTTCCAGTCTCCTTTGTGGCTTTTCTTCCCCTACTCAACTTCTAGATGTAGGAGTGTTCAATGTCTATGTCCATTCCTTTTCTCTTGCTACTATAGCTTCTCCTTAGAAAATAATTTAATCCCAGCCTTCTAGGTGTAACAAATATGCTGACGACTAGCACGTTTATGTCTCTGTTCCAAAAGAGGCCCACATTTATATATCCAGTTGTCTCCTTTTTAAATCCACATGGACGCATAGTAGACAATTCCTGCTTAACATGCCTAAAATCTCATTCTTTCTTCTAGTCACTTGTCATGACCTAACCTCTTCCTAAGAAGAGATTTTCCCATGTAAGGAAATTCTATCACCATGGACTTGATTGATTAAACTCATCTCCCATGTGTGATTTCTAACTACCTTTTTCTTATGTCTTATGTGGAAAATTGTACATGGTCCATTTTCAAACAACACAAGAGAAACAGAATTACCAAATATGGGTACCTCCACAGGTACTTTTTTTTTTTAAGATTTTATTTATTGACAGAGAGAGTGAGAGAGCACAAGCAGGGCGAGCAGGAGAAGGAGAGGGAGAAGCAGGCTTCCCGCTGAGCAGGGAGCCCGATGTGGGACTCGATCCCAGGACCCTGGGATCATGACCTGAGCCGAAGGCAGATGCTTAACCATCTGAGCCACCCAGGTGCCCCCCACAGGTACTTTTGACTTACATTTTTAGGATTGGTTTCAAAAAGGAGCCACATTCTGTGCCTGTAGGGAAACCGATCAAAATCCATCCAAGAAAGATGATTTTAATGCCATTTTAAATTCCTGGTGAGAGTTTTCACAGCCTCTCCTGGTAGTCCGTTAATACAGTAAATGTCCTGAACACTCCCTCCCTGAAATTTAAGTCTTCTGCATACCTTCCAGACCTTTCAGTAAAGGAATTAAACTGACTAACTTTCCATGAACTTGTGGTGTCTCATCTCAGTCTATAATTGCCTCCCCTGGTTGAATATCTACCACATATAGGAGCCAGGATGTTAGGAACTTCCTGGATGCTATTTAATTCCATGTAATTAATGTACTTAACTTAATTTTTACAACAATTTAGAAAGATGGTATCTTCCCTGTTTTCCAGAAGGGGAAATTGAGGCTTGTAAAGGTTACATAAATAATCCAAGGTCATTTAACTAATAAGAACTGATATCCAATGATGTCAAAATCAGTGCTTTCTCCAGGATCCCGTGCTGTGTATATATACATATTTATTTTAATATTCTATCTCATAACTATATATATGTGTGTGTGTGTGTATGTGTGTGTGTGTGTGTGTATAAATTCTCAAAACTCAAGCAACTATTAGCCACTAGAACCCCAGTTTCAGACACAGTGTTTGGTGGTGTTGTAGCAGTGACAATGACATAATATCTTAATGGTTGTGAGTTGGGTAGAAGATTCTACAGCTGCCTGGTCCAAAACTGTGACCACTAGCCACATGTGGCTACTTAAATTTTAATTTGAATTAATTACAAGAGAATGAAGTTAACTAAAATTTAAATTTAGAGTTCACTTCTTCAATCACACTTACATTTAAGTATTTAAGTGCTCAGTAGCCATATGTGACTAGTGGGTACTATACTGGATGTCCCCATCCCCAGAGAATGATCTATTGGCCATTGCTGTTGTAGAGGATTCATGGCTTGTGTGTTTCCACAAATCATTTGTAAAGTAAGTGAAAATTAGTACTGATGTTGGTCAGCAGGGGCATTGCTAGTGACAGAGGAAACGAGGCAGGACATGAGCCTAAGGAAGTTGTAAATGAAAGGTTAATTTAGATACACAAATTATGCCAGAGTCTCAAAAAGACAAGCCTGAACTAAAAAAGAAATTATGGAAGAAAGCAAAATATTGTCCAGTTGGAAATTGAGTTAGTGATACCTTTTCACAGTAACTTCAGTAATATTTACAAGGGCTTAAGTAATTTTATGTGAGCTTGAGAAGATTTACTGATAACAGAGAGAAATAATGTTATAGTCAGAATTTAAAAATAAAAGTATGAGTGGGGCACCTGGGTGGCTCAATTGGTTAAGCGTCTGACTCTTGGTTTCGGCTCAAGTCACGATCTCAGCATTCTGGAATCGAGCCCCTTGTTGGGCTCCATGCTCAGCAGGGAGTCTGCTTGAGATTCTCTCTCTCCCTCTGTCCCTCTTCCCACTTGCTCTCTCTCTCTCTAAAATAAACAAATAAATCTTTAAAAAAATAAATAAATAATAAAAATATGAGCAACACGGGTATTTAGTAACAATCCTAAATTAATCCAGACAAAAACAAAATTATAAGATTCGATTAGAACCAAAATTGATTTTAAGACACACTCTCTTACATCATAAATGGGTATGGGATTCAAGACAGAATGCTTGTTTGTCATGGGAGGTCTGGTTGACTGCCCAAATCATAGCTACATACTGCACACCAAGTGTCCCTTCAGTAGAAGCACCAGCAGCTTCATTGAGCTGGGGCCCAGTGAGGTCTCAATGAAGGCTGTCTGGACAGTGGTAGGCAAGGAGAGAATCAGGAAAAGTATCATCCTAGAGAAGTAGGTAGTGAATGTAAGAGCCCGTCTCTGAGAAGTGTTCCTAGCCTGGCCGCAGGCATCATGTGACTCTCATCAAATGGGTTCTCCTGGCTTTCTCAGAGCTGCCGTGGTTGAATGGAAACAATGGCTAATTCTCAGACTTATTTATAAAGAGGTTCCACTCTACTGGAAGCACTGTTAATGTATTCCTACAAGGAGAGGTAGCTAGAATTGTGAGCTTTTGTCCCCTAAATCAACATAAACCCTATTTCTTGCTCCAACTCTGATCTCTTCCCCTTTTCCAAATCAAAATTAGAGTTGGAATACTCTATGCCTAGACAATTCTAGAATTGTGAAATGAAATTCACAATTTCACAATTTCATTTCATTAATAGACTTTTTTTCCACTACTTTTCACTGGCCTTGCATTTACCATGTTGCTAATAAAAACAAAGCAAAATACATACATACATACATACATACATACATACATACATACATACATAAATAAGTAGATCTAGCCAATCTCAAGTGTAAAGTTGGGGCTAGAGGAAGAAGATCCTCTTCTCGTGGATTTTCATACAAATCTCATACCCCTCTTAGGGGTTGTGGTTCCTACTTGAGAAATACTTTTCTAGATTAGTGGTTTAATATTTTTATTCTTGTCTAAAATGTAGACATGAAAAATTATCTTCAATATATAGAAGCCTGGATTTCAAGTGAAATCGAAGAACTTAGCACAATTTCTTCCATATACTGAACAATAATGAGAAGGTTCTCGATTATTGAGAGATTTACCCCATCATACTGTACTGTTTAGAGCTGAGGACCGAGTGTTGTCAAGAAAAGATCAAATGTTTAGGAAAGATAGAAAGTATGAGATGTGTTTGACATTTTTCATCAAAACTATTAAAACATATAATTAACTTTTTAATTGTAGGACATTTTGAACCTATAGTAAAGTAGAAAATGAGATATATGTGTACCCACCACCCAACTTCAACAATGACCCATGTACTTAATCTTGTTTCATCTATAGTCTTTCCCTCTACATTCCTACCCCTCCCTATACTCATTTGATGCAAATCTCAGACATTATATTTCATCAGAATGCACCTTTAAATAATAAGGACACTGTTTTTAACATCATGAGCTTCTACTGTGACTACAGAAAATATAGGATAGTGTATTAGTGGATGCCACACAGGTATCACTGGCAAAATTCTGAATGTTGGAAACTCTACTGGATAAACACTGTTTTCTTAACAAATAAATTGCAAAGGATAAAATAGGATTTATGGATAACTTATAAATTCAGAAAGACTAAGACACACATTGATTCTAACTAACAATTAGGAGACAATTGGGGAAATTTAAAACACTATGTTGATATTTGATGATATTAAGTGATATTAAAGAATTACTATTTTTTTAAATTTTTTATTGTTATGTTAATCACCATATATTACATCATTTGTTTTTGATGTAGTGTTCCATGATTCATTGTTTGTTCATAACACCCAGTGCTCCATGCAGAATGTGCCCTCTTTAATACCCATCACCAGGCTAACCCATCCCCCTATCCTCCTCCCCTCTAGAACCCTCAGTGTGTTTTTCAGAGTCCATCATCTCTCATGGTTCGTCTCCCCCTCTGACTTACTCCCCTTCATTCTTCCTCTCCTGCTATCTTCTTCTTTTTCTTTTTTCTTAAAATATGTTGCGTTATTTGTTTCAGAAGTACAGATCTGTGATTCAACAGTCTTGCACAATTCACAGCACTCACCGTAGCACATACCCTCCCCAATGTCTACCACCCAGCCACCCCATCCCTCCCACCCCCAACCACTCCAGTAACACTCAGTTTGTTCCTGAGATTAAGAATTCCTCATATCAGTGAGGTCATATGATATATGTCTTTCTCTGATTGACTTATTTCACTAAGCATAACACCCTCCAGTTCCATCCACGTCGTGGCAAATGGCAAGATCTCATTCCTTTTGATGGCTGCATAATATTCCATTGTGTATATATACCACTTCTTCTTTATCCATTCATTTGTTGATGGACATCTTGGCTCTTTCCACAGTTTGGCTATTGTGGACATTGCTGCTATAAACATTGGGGTGCACGTACCCCTTCGGGTCCCTACATTTGTATCTTTGGGGTAAATACCCAGTAGTGCAATTGCTGGATCGAATGGTAGCTCTAATTTCAACTGTTTGAGGAACCTCCACACTGTTTTCCAGAGGGGTTGCACCAGCTTGCATTCCCACCAACAGTGTAGGAGGGTTCCCCTTTCTCCACATCCCCGCCAACATCTGTCGTTCCCTGACTTGTTAATTTTAGCCATTCTGACTGGTGTGAGGTGGTATCTCATTGAGGTTTTGATTTGGATTTCCCTGATGCCGAGCGATGTTGAGCACTTTGTCATGTGCCTGTTGGCCATTTGGATGTCTTCTGTGGAAAAATGTCTGTTCATGTCTTCTGCCCATTTCTTGATTGGATTATTTGTTCTTTGGGTGTTGAGTTTGATAAGTTCTTTATAGATTTTGGATACTAGCCCTTTATCTGATATGTCATTTGCAAATATTTTCTCCCATTCTGTTGGCTGTCTTTTGGTTTTGTGGACTGTTTCTTTTGCTGTGCAAAAGCTTTTGATCTTGATGAAATCCCAATAGTTCCTTTTTGCCCTGGCTTCCCGTGCCTTTGGCGATGTTTCTAGGAAGAAGTTGCTGTGGCTGAGGTCAAAGAGGTTGCTACCTGTGTTCTCCTTTAGGATTTGGATGGATTCCTGTCTCACGTTTAGGTCTTTCAACCATTTGGAGTCTATTTTTGTGTGTGGTGTAAGGAAATGGTCCAGTTTCATTCTTCTGCATGGGGCTGTCCAATTTTCCCAACACCATTTGTTGAAGAGACTGTCTTTTTTCCATTGGACATTCTTTCCTGCCTTGTCAAAGATGAGTTGACCATAGAGTTGAGGGTCCATTTCTGGGCTCTCGATTCTGTTCCATTGATCTATGTGTCTGTTTTTGTGCCAGTACCATACTGTCTTGATGATGACAGCTTTGTAATAGAGCTGGAAGTCCGGAATTGTGATGCCGCCAGCTTTGCTTTTCTTTTTCAATATTCCTCTGGCTATTCGGGGTCTCTTCTGGTTCCATACAAATTTTAGGATTATTTGTTCCATTTCTTTGAAAAAAGTGGATGGTATTTTGATGGGGATTGCATTGAATGTGTTGATTGCTCTAGGTAGCATTGACATCTTCACAATGTTGGTTCTCCCAATCCATGAGCATGGAACGTTTTTCCATTTCTTTGTGTCTTCTTCAATTTCTTTCCTGAGTATTTTATAGTTTTCTGAGTACAGATCCTTTGCCTCTTTGGTTAAATTTATTCCTAGGTATCTTTGGGTGCAATTGTGAATGGGATCGACTCCTTGATTTGTCTCTCTTCTGTCTTGTTGGTGTATAGGAATGCCACTGATTTCTGTGCATTGATTTTATAGCCTGCTACTTGACTGAATTCCTGTATGAGTTCTAGCAGTTTTGGGGTGGAGTCTTTTGGGTTTTCCACATACAGTATCATATCATCTGCAAAGAGTGAGAGTTTGACTTCCTCTTTGCCGATTTGGATGCCTTTGATTTCTTTTTGTTGTCTGATTGCTGTGGCTAGGACTTCTAATACTATGTTGAATAGCAGTGGTGAGAATGGACATCCCTGCCGCGTTCCTGACCTTAGGGGAAAAGCTCTCAGCTTTTCCCCATTGAGAATGATATTCGCTGTCGGTTTTTCATAGATGGCTTTTATGATATTGAGGTATGTACCCTCTATCCCTATACTCTGAAGAGTTTTGATTAAGAAAGGATGCTGTACTTTGTCAAATGCTTTTTCTGCATCTATTGAGAGGATCATATGATTCTTGTTCTTTCTTTTGTTAATGTATTGTATCACGTTGATTGATTTGCGGATGTTGAACCAGCCTTGCAGCCCAGGGATAAATCCCACTTGGTCGTGGTGAATAATCCTTTTAATGTACTGTTGGATCCTATTGGCTAGTATTTTGGTGAGAATTTTTGCATCCATGCTCATCAAGGATATTGGTCTGTAATTCTCCTTTTTGATGGGATCTTTGTCTGGTTTTGGGATGAAGGTAATGCTGGCCTCATAAAATGAGTTTGGAAGTTTTCCTTCCATCTCTACTTTTTGGAACAGTTTCAGGAGAATAGGTATTAATTCTTCTTTAAATGTCTGATAGAATTCCCCTGGGAAGCCATCTGGCCCTGGGCTTTTGTTTGTTGGGAGATTTTTGATGACTGCTTCAATTTCCTTAGTGGTTATAGGTCTGTTCAGGTTTTCTATTTCTTCCTGGTTCAGTTTTGGTAGTTGATACATCTCTAGGAATGCACCCATTTCTTCCAGGTTATCTAATTTGCTGGCATAGAGTTGCTCATAATATGTTCTTATAATTGTTTGTATTTCTTTGGTGTTGGTTGTGATCTCTCTTCTTTCATTCATGATTTTGTGGATTTGGGTCATTTCTCTTTTCTTTTGGATAAGTCTGGCCAGGGGTTTATCAATCTTGTTAATTCTTTCAAAGAACGAGCTCCTAGTTTCGTTGATCTGTTCTACTGTTCTTTTGGTTTCTAGTTCATTGATTTCTGCTCTGATCTTTATTATTTCTCTTCTCCTGCTGGGTTTAGGCTTTATTTGCTGTTCTTTCTCCAGCTCCTTTAGGTGTAGGGTTAGATTGTGTATTTGAGACCTTTCTTGTTTCTTGAGAAAGGCTTGTATTGCTATATACTTTCCTCTCAGGACTGCCTTTGCTGTATCCCAAAGATTTTGAACAGTTGTGTTTTCATTTTCATTGGTTTCCATGAATTTTTTTAATTCTTCTTTAATTTCCTGGTTGACCCATTCATTCTTTAGTAGGATGCTCTTTACCCTCCATGTATTTGAGTTCTTTCCGATTTTCCTCCTGTGATTGAGTTCTAGTTTCAAAGCATTGTGGTCTGAAAATATGCAGGGAATGATCCCAATCTTTTGGTACCTGTTGAGACCTGATTTGTGACCTAGGATGTGATCAATTCTGGAGAATGTTCCATGGGCACTCGAGAAGAATGTGTATTCCGTTGCTTTGGGATGGAATGTTCTGAATATGTCTGTGAAGTCCATTTGGTCCAGTGTGTCATTTAAAGTCTTTATTTCCTTGTTGATCTTTTGCTTAGATGATCTGTCCATTTCAGTGAGGGGGGTGTTAAAGTCCCCCACTATTATTATATTGTTGTCAATGTGTTTCTTCGCTTTTGTTATTAATTGCCTTATATAATTGGCTGCTCCCATGTTCGGGGCATAGATATTTACAATTGTTAGATCTTCTTGTTGGATAGACCCTTTAAGTAGGATATAGTGTCCTTCCTCATCTCTTATTACAGTCTTTGGTTTAAAATCTAGTTTGTCTGATATAAGGATTGCCACCCCAGCTTTCTTTTGGTGTCCATTAGCATGGTAAATGGTTTTCCACCCCCTCACTTTCACTCTGGGGGTATCTTTGGGTCTAAAATGAGTCTCTTGCAGACAGCATATTGATGGGTCTTGTTTTTTAATCCAATCTGATAGCCTGTGTCTTTTGTTTGGGGCATTTAGCCCATTTACATTCAGGGTAACTATTGAAAGGTATGAGTTTAGTGCCATTGTATTGCCTGTAAGGTGACTGTTACTGTATGTGTCTGTGTTCCTTTCTGATCTTTGCTGCTTTTAGGCTCTCTCTTTGCTTAGAGGACCCCTTTCAATATTTCTTGGAGGGCTGGTTTTGTGTTTGCAAATTCCTTTAGTTTTTGTTTGTCCTGGAAGCTTTTTATCTCTCCTTCTATTTTCAATGAGAGCCTAGCTGGATATAGTACTCTTGGCTGCATATTTTTCTCGTTTAGTGCTCTGAAGATCGCATGCCAGTCCTTTCTGGCCTGCCAGGTCTCTGTGGATAGGTCTGTTGCCAATCTAATGTTTCTACCATTGTAGGTTACATATCTCTTCTCCCGAGCTGCTTTCAGGATTTTCTCTTTGTCTCTGAGACTCGTAAGTTTTACTATTAGATGTCGGGGTGTTGACCTATTATTATTGATTTTGAGAGGGGTTCTCTGTGCCTCCTGGATTTTGATGCCTGTTTCCTTCCTCACATTAGGGAAGTTCTCTGCTATTATTTGCTCCAATATACCTTCTGCCCCTCTCTCTCTTTCTTCTTCTTCTGGGATCCCAATTATTCTAATGTTGTTTCGTCTTATCGTATCACTTATCTCTCGAATTCTGCCCTCGTGATCCTGTAGTTGTTTCTCTCTCTTTTTCTCAGCCTCTTTATTTTCCATCATTTGGTCTTCTATATCGCTGATTCTCTCTTCTGCCTCATTTATCCTAGCAGTTAGTGCCCCCATTTTTGATTGCACCTCATCAATAGCCTTTTTGATTTCGACTTGGTTAGATTTTAGTTCTTTTATTTCTCCAGAAAGGGTTTCTCTAATAACTTCCACGCTTTTTTCAAGCCCAGCTAGTATCTTTAAAGTCATGATTCTGAACTCTAGGTCCGACATCGTACTAATGTCCATATTGAGTAGGTCCCTGGCTGACAGTACTACCTCTTGTTCTTTTTGCTGAGGTGATTTTTTTTCATCTTGTCATTTTGTCCAGAGGAGAATAGATGAATGAGAGAACAAAATGCTAACAGGTTTACAACGTCCCCAGCAAATATACTGTATACAAATCAGAAAAGACCTGAAGCCGGGGAAAAGAAAGGGAAAGAAAGAAAAAAGAAAGAGAAAGAAAAAAAAAGAAAAAAAGATAAAAACAACAGAACAATACAAAAAAGCAGAATATGATCAGATATGATCAGGCTAGGGCATAGATCAGTGCCACAGACTAGATTTTGGGTGTATTTTGGTCTGTTAGAAAAAAGTGCCTCCTAAAATTTTAAAGGAAGAAAGACATATATGTACAAAATAAGGGTTGATACAATGAAGGGATGGAAGATGACTGTAAAGATGAAAATTATAGAAGATTTTATAAAAGGACTTGATAAGATAAGAAGTTGTTTGAAAAAAGAAAGAAGATTTAAGAAAAAAAAAGAAGAAAAAAGGGAGAGAATGTGATCAGGCAGGAGACTAGAACAGAGCCATACACTAGTGATTTAGGGTATATTTTGATCTGTTAGAAGAAACTGTATCTCAAAATTTTAAAGAGAGAACAACTTATATATATATATGCCAAAAATAAGGTTAACTACTATGAAGGGATAAAATATGACTCTAAAAATGAAAAATAAAAAATGTTTTTTTTTTAAAAAAGAGATTGATGAGATGTTGGTTGAAAAAGGGAAAAGAAAAATAAAAAAAAAAACAGTTAACAAAAATTAACTTTGATGAACTAATGAATCATGGTAAAAAAAAGCCATGAATTCTATGTGCAATATTCCCCTAGCGCTGGAGTTCTCCCGTTCTCCTTGATCGGTAAACTTGGTCTTGGCTTGCTGGCTGTTCGTGCTGATCTTCTGGGGGAGGGGCCTGTTGCCGTGGTTTCCAAATGTCTTTGCCGGAGGCGGAATTGCCCCGCCCTTGTCGGTCCGGGCTAAGCAAGCTGCTTGGGTTTGATCTCAGGAGCTTTTGTTCCCTGCAAGCTCTCGGTACAGCTTTGGAGGACCAGGGCAAAAATGGTGGCCTCCCAATCTACACCCGGAGGAGGTGAGAACTCGGGGCCCCGCTCCTCAGTGCGCCCCCAGAGAAAAGCAGTCACTCCCGTGTCCCCGGTCTCCGGCCGCACTCCGTGCTCACCCGGCCTGTGACCGAGCGTTTCTATCTCTGGCACCCGACCCCGTGTGGAGTCTCCAAACCCAGCAGATCCCTGCGGTGTGCTCCCGCGCCGCTCCTCCCCGGGGAGGAAGGGGAGTCTCCCTGGCTCTGCCGCTTGTTGGGTCCCTGCTGGAGGAGCAGTGGCCCGACTGGGCCGCGGATCACAGTTTATGGCCACCCCGAGCTGAGAGCCCGCGCCTCGGCTCCGTCTCTGCAGCCGGCTTCCCCGCTCCGATCCCTGGGAGCTCTGCCGCACTCAGGCACCCCCGGGCTTTCTGTGACCCCGAGGGTCCTGAGACCACACTGTCCCGCGAGGGTTCCACCCCCCACTTAGCCACCGCAGCGACGTCCCTCAGCGGAGCCGACTTCTAAAAGGTCCGATTTTGTGCTCCGCGGCTCTAGCACTTGCCAGAAGCGGCCGACGGAGGCCCCTCCCCCGCCGTCTATCCTCCCGAATATCGCCTCGGATTCACTTCTCCGCACGTCCTACCTTCCAGTAAGTGGTCGCTTCTCTGTTCAGAGAGTTGTTGCTACTCTCCTCTTCGATCTCCTGTTGAGTTCGTAGGTGTTCAGAATGGTTTGATCCCTATTCAGCTGAATTCCTGAGACCAGACGAAATCTAGGTCTCCTACTCCTCTGCCATCTTGCTCCACCCCCCAAGAATTACTATTTTTTTTGTTCTTTCCTTTCTCTTTGTGTCTTTAAGCAGCTAAGATAATGGTATTATGATTATTGGAAGAATTTTTTTTAATAGTTTGCCATAAAAAACAAGAGTAAATCTTATCTATCTGGAAACTGATAACTCAGAATGACTCATAACTTAGGAGTTCTGAGTAACTCCCTTCTTCCTGTGGCAATTTTTATTTTTTGAATAACAAAAAGAGAAAATGTTACAAAAGTGAAATAAAATAAAAAAATAAACAAATCCTGAATTCAAAGGTAAACCTACCAACTCCAGATTCTTTCTGTTTTGAGGGGCAAAGAGCTGTTGTCTTTTTCAGAGTTAAGTAACAGAGCAAGGAAGCCATGATTCTCTAAACCCTTTTTCTTTCCTTTTCTTTTCTTTTCTTTTCTTTTCTTTTCTTTTCTTTTCTTTTCTGTTTTCTTTCCTTTTCTTTCCTTTCCTTTCCTTTCCTTTTCTTTTTTCTCTCCTCTCCTCTCCTCTGCTTTCCCCTCCCCTCCCCTCCCGTTCCCTTCCCTTTCCTTTTACAAATATATCTACCAAACAACCCTGAGTTTGGCCAAACTTCTCAGCTTTTGTCATGTTTGCCTTGTTAAAAGTACAGGGACCCAATATTTTATTAATCCAGTTCATACCCTCTCCTCTGTCCTGCATGGGTGATGTAGGCCATTGGAAAAGGCACAGAGAAGACTCCTTAGACTTTTTTCCCCAGCTTTTCACACCATGCCATATATTTAAATAACAGGCTGAGATGGGGAGTGATGAGTCTCTCAAGGAAATAAATACGGAGCACTCATTAGAAGGCTCATTAAGAATAAAGTGCAGGAAGGGGGCTCTGAGAACAGACTCTCATTCTGGTATTTATTAGGACAAAGCACTCTTTTTAATGGGGCACCTGAAATGCTCTCTGCTGCAATCATTATTAGGCATTAGTGCATTTCCTAACTTCTTGGGATCAGCTTTACCCTTCTTTCTGCTTTGGTAAACAGTTGGCAACAATGCCTTTGTGTTCCAGGCTCCTGTGGAGGATTTGTTCTCACTTTTCCCGTCTTTGCTCAGGAGTCCTGGGCTTCCACTCTGCGAGGGCATTTAAAAATTGGACCTCTCTTCCAAGCACTGTGAATTGAAGGATAGAAGCATACTTTATTGCTTGTCTCCTCTCCCAAATCCCTCTTCCCTTCCTCCACTTCATGTACTACTCTCCGAGTCTCTTTTGCTCCTTTCCCTTAGGGCAGAGGTTGTGAAACTTTGTCTTTAAAAGGTCAGATAGTACAGATAGTAGATATTTTAGGCTTTGTGGTCCATAAGATCTCCCTCACAACTCTGCTGTTGTAGCGCAAAAACAGCCATATACTATACATGAATGAATATGTGTGGCTGTGTTCCAATAAAACTTTATTTATAAAAACAGGTGGTGGACCAGATTTGGTCCACAGGCTGCAGTTTGCTGACCCCTGTTCTAGAGATCTAAAAAGGAAGTTCCCATTGTACTTATAAGATGAAAGTAGGCACATGGTATTCCCAGTTTTAACTTCATTTATTCAGTAACTCATCAAATTTCAACACCTACTGAATGTTTAATACCCGCTATGTGCCAGACAATGTGGAAGCATAAAAAACCCAAGGAACTCGCAGTCTTGTGAGTCATTGGACAGAAGGGCGAACAACTATAATATGATATATTTGATCCTGTAATGGACATAAGGGCAGTTGAGACCATAGGTTAAGGGGATGTAAGAGGGTCTCTTGAGCATTTGAGTGTCACTGCAGGACTAGTGTATGTGCACAGGGAGGGGAGGAAAGAAAAGGAGGCTTTGCAGGTGGGAAAGTCTGGTGCTCCACGCTAGTGTTAAGATTTTATTTTGTAAGACATGAGAGCCATGGAACAATTACAGCACAGGGGATAGGCAGGTTTTCCTGCTAACTCACAGGGAGCAATGGGGAGCTGCAAGTACATCAGTCCTTGAAGGCTGTGACTTTTCTCTTGAGAAGCTGTCAAAAATAAGCAAAAGTTCACAAAACCAGAATCTTGAAAATCAGGAGGACAACTTAAAATAGCCTGAATATTCTTCCTGCTAACTTTCCATTTGCACTCCCTGGGCCAACTGCGTTGGTAGTGGATGTTCGGTGTTTGCCACAGAAAGAAATAAAGTTCTCTCAGTTCAGTGGCAAGAGGAGGAGAATTGTTAGGGCTAATATTTCCAAGATCTATAATGAAGAGTTTCTTCTGAGCATGATTTGAGGGCTTCTGAGGAATCCCTTTGCCCTGAAACACCATACTCATTCGCCTTCTGTAGAATCTAAAATTATACAACTGAAGATTTTATTCCTTTAGGTTGAATCTTGCCCTCTCTAGGCAAGGTATTTTGAAATGCAAACACTCCCAGGGAGGATGATATACTATGTCAATCATAACCTAGTTCGAATGAGGACATAAATCGGATAGGAACTCTGGAGAACAGAGACCCCAGAGACGGACAGCAGGAGGAAGGTTTTAAAATGAGGGAAGGCCTCCAGAACTGGGATATGGAGGGCAAAGGATGAAGATGAACTTTGCCTACTTCTCTATATTGCCCAGGGCAGCGTGAAACATAATACGGTAGATGAGGACAGGGCAGAAAATAGCAACTGATTAATAAACATGGGGAGGAGAAGTGTGTCTTTTTCAGACTCAATGGAATTTTTACTGCCTAACATTTCCAGAGCCAATTTGTAAAGCTGTCTGGGAGTGTTCTGTGTCTGCCTTGCAGACACAGAAAGGGGAGGGAGACAATTAAGAGTCTAAAGATGCTTCAGACTGGGGATGGGCCGCAAGTGACAACAGAATGAACCCCACCACCCCCTTACTTCCGGCAGCTCTTATTCTTCTCCCAACAAGTCTCTGCCTGCTGCTTTGTCTTCTGAATGCAAAACAAAAGTGCCTGGGTGAATAAACAAGAGCTCTCTTTCTCAAGGAGAGACAGTGCCCAGTCTCTTTGGGCTTGCTGTTTGTTCCCATGCAGTGCCCATTGATTTGAAGCTGGTGAGAGATGGGATGGCATAGCGCATAGGTGATGAGAAAGCAGCCGCTCTGGGACCACAGAATGGAACGCCTCAGGAGTCATCCTACTTCTGGCGTGGTCATGTGATCCGCAGAAAAACACTTCTGAAGCCAATTCCTGCCTGTGTAAGGCAAAAAATGAACAAACAAACAAAAAACCCCACAACACACACACACACACACACACACACACACACACACACACAAAACCCAAAACACTTTCAGGCTTTCTTGATTGACTCATGCGTTAAATATTTAACCATATTTGTTGCAGACCTACTTTGTGTGAAGGTTCTGATCAGGTGCCAGGGAGATTCACAGGCACGTGCGTGAATGATTAGGACACAAGATAGGTGCCTGGGGGTGATGGAGAAGTTATTATCTGAATATGAAGGAAGGAAATAGAATGGCCTCCATTCTTCAACTGTAGAAGCAACCCAAGAGACTGTAAAAGTCTGAAAGAGTTTATATGATAACCTAATGTGCCCATGAGGTGACATGGGGGACATCCGCTTGGGAACGATCTGAACAAGCCCTGATTGGAATTTGGAACGTTATAGGCTAGTGGGAAGAGACAGTCAATAGAGATAAAATGTGATGCACAATTAAACATAGTACATAAGGGTGATAAGGACCATGGGGAAGAAAGAAAAGAAAAAAAAGTAGCGTAGGAGGAAGTAGAGTAGGGGAGGACCCAGAGTCTCTCTACTGGGCCATTACATACACACCCCCCAGTTGCTTTGAGTGCTGGCTGCACCCTTCTCAAGAGCACTGTCCGGCAGCCAATGGACCTGCCTTGCCCATATACACCTAGGAGGTTACGCCTCCCTGAACGGGTGAGAAGGCTGGTAATTCGTGCACAACGGAGGGAGCTTAGGTAGGAGAATGGCGAGTCCATCTATCCCAACGGGCAGGAACGTAGAGTATGAAGATACGCACGCTGGTTAGGGGCAGCGGTTCCATTTGCTTCGGTGATTTCTAATGAAGGAAGAGCAACAGCACCAGTCTAGGGAGGGAATAGGGGATGACATATGGGAGACTGAAGAAAGAGGAAATAGTCTGAAATAATCCAGTTGGAGAGTGACCAAGTGAATGGGACAGGCCATATTCTGTGCCAGTGCGGCTGCATGATCGCTCACCTGAAGTTCACGATCATGAATTCACAGCAGGACGGTGGATGCAGTCAGCCACGTGAAGTCAGTGATGCTGGGCAGAGGGTGCCATTTTCCCATGTAAGCGCGATGCAGTGAGTGCAGATAACATGATCGAGGGTGTGTGCGCAGGACCTGATGATGAGATTTGGCTAAGGAATTTAAATGGAATAAGTAAGTAAATGAAGATCTCAAGGGGGAGTGGGAAAAGGGGATGGAAAAATCAAGTAATAAAAAGGAGGGACTAGCAAGACTATGGATGAGACAGTGAAGAGATCAGTGGTTGCCAAGGATCTGGGCTGAGGGAGGAAGGGATGAATGGGAGCAATACAGGGGGTTTGGGGGGCAGTGAAACTATTCTGTTGGATATAGTAATGGTGAATATATGACATTATATGTTTGTCAAAACCCATAGAATGTACAACCCCAAAAGTGAACCCTAATGTAAACTATGGATTTTAATTAATAATAATGCATTAATATTGGTTCATCAGTTATAACAACTGCACCAGGATAATGCAAGATGTTAGTAATAGCAAAAACTAGTGGGGGTGTGGGGTGGGCTGTATGTGAGGGGCTATATAGGAACTCTCTGTAATTTTTACTCCACTTTTTTCTCTAAACCTATAACTGCTTTAAAAAAAGATATTAATTTTTTTTTTAAGATTTTATTTGTCAGAGAGAGAGGGGGGGAGCGCACAAGAAGGGAGAGTAACAGGCAGAGGGAGAAGCAGGCTCCACACTGAGCAAGGAGCCTGATGCGAGACTAGTCCTAATCCTGGACTTGTCCCGATCCCAAGATCATGACCTCAGCCGAAGGCAGATGCTTAACCGACTGAGCCACCCAGGTGTCCCCTATTAATTTTTTTTTTTTAAGATTTTATTTATTTGACAGACAGACACAGCGAGAGCAGGAGCACAAGCAGGGGGAGTGGGAGAGGGAGAAGCAGGCTCCCCGCTGAGCAGGGAGCCCGATGCGGGGCTCGATCCCAGAACCCCGGGATCATGACCTGAGCCGAAGGCAGACGCTTAACGACTGAGCCACCCAGGCACCCCTATTAATTTTTTTTTTAATGTGGGACTTAACATAATTCTCCATGAGACTAGAATTTGTTTTTTAACAATTTTCTTCATCTCCTGAAGAAATAAGAAAGTGCTAGGCTTACATTACATGATCAATATGAGTTAAATGCAATTATGTTAAATCTAAAGTCACTTCCTTTAGATAAAAAAATGAAGAGTCATAATGTAGAAAATAGATAAGTAAAGAAAACGTTTTTAGAAAATTTATTTTTGGGTTACAGAGGCCACACACTTTACTGGCACCCAAATTGGAAAAACAATATAATTTTAATCTTCCAAGTCAGGAATAGCAAGGAATAATAATAGCAGTGACCTTGGAAGAGGAAACAATGTCTAAAGTTTGGTTTCCTTAGCCAAGAGGAGAAGCGCTTTCACACCTTCTCCACTGTCTCTCTCTCTTGTGAGACCAGGAGTAGGAGGTAGGAGAATGGCAAGTACGTCTATTACAATTGGCAGGAACATACAGGATGAAGTGTTGGCCAAGACTGCTATGTATGCTCCTCACCAAGGGACTATGGAGTTTGGTGATCACATGACTCTGGTAGGCCTTTTATTCTTAAACCTAAGAAAAATTATTGTGATCCATGTCTCTCTATCTTATGGATAGAGCAATTGGAACTGCTGCTCGTAACCAGGGTGTGTATCTTCATCCTGTATGTTCATTTTCCTTTTTTTGAGAATTTAAAGGTGAGATAGTTTTACATGCATGGTGAGGCTGGTTTAAACATCTTGCATAACAAGGGCTCTCAATGCTAAATTCTGTGAAATTCGCACCTTGCTTTAAATTCAAAAGACAAGATATGGTTGTAGTGGCAAATGGACTAACATAAATGGACCGTAAATGGGACGCCTGGGTGGCTCAGCCAGTTAGGCATCCTACTAGCGATTTGGTCTCAGGTCGTGGTCTCAGGGTCCTGAGATCAAGCCCCAAGTTGGGCTCCGTGCTCAGTGGGGAGTCTGCTGGAGATTCTCTCTCTCCCTTTGTTCCTCCCCCCCCGCATTTGTGCACTCTAAATAAATAAATAAAATCTTTAAAAAGAAATACGTAGACAAATAGATTGTAAATGAACTTTATATAAACCAACTACATAAGCCAACTGTTAACCAAAATAAAGAGAATATTGATAATAATACTTTAATAATAGGAGACCTCAACACTCCACTCTCAGCAATAGACAGATCATTTAAGCAGAAGATCAACAAAGAAACAAGAGCTTTGAATGACACACTGACCAGATGGACTTCATAGATATTTACAGAACATTCCACCCTGGAACAACAGAATACTCATTCTTCTTGAGCACACATGGAACTCTGTCCAGAATAGACCACATACTGGGTCACAAATCAGGTCTCAACCGATACCAAAAGATTGAGATTATTCCCTGCATAGTTTCAGACCACAATGCTTTGAAACTGGAACTCAATCACAAGAAAATTTTGGAAGGAATTCAACCACTTGGAAGCTAAAGACCATCCTGCTAAAGAATGGATCAACCAGACTTCTTTCCTTTTGCCTCGTTGCATCCGAGAGAGCAAGATGGGTCACCAGCAGCTGTACTGGAGCCATCCGAGGAAATTTGGCCAGGGTTCTCGTTCTTGCCGCGTCTGCTCAAACTGGCATGGTCTGATCTGGAAATACGGCCGCAATATGTGCCGCCAGTGTTTCCGTCAGTACGCGAAGGATATAGGCTTCATTAAATTGGATTAAGTGAACTTCCTTGAATTGGTCATCCAAGATAACCTACGTTAACTGCAGATAACCAGGATACCTACTTCAATGTCAACTCATTGTACATAAAATAAAAAATACTCCAATTATGAGTGCAAAAAAAAAAAAGAAAAGAAAAAGAATGGGTCAACCAGGAAATTCATGGAAACCAGTGAGAATGAAAGCACAGTGGTCCCAAACCTATGGGATACTGCAAAGGTGGTCCTAAGGGGGAAATAGATAGCCATCCAAGCCTCACTCAAAAAAGTAGAAAAATCCCGAATACACAAGCTAAACTTACACCTAAAGGAACTGGAGAAAGAACAGCAAATAAAACCTGAACCAAGCAGGAGAGGAGAAATAATAAAGAATAGAGCAGAGATCAATGAATTAGAAACCAGAAATACAGTAGAGCAGATCAACGAAACTAGAAGCTGGTTCTTTGAAAGAATTAACAAGATTGATAAACCACAGGCCAGCCTTATCCAAAAAAAAAAAAAAAAACCAAACAAACAAAAAAGAGAAAGGACCCAAATTAATAAAATTATGAATGAAAGGGGAGAGATCACGACTAACACCAAGGAAATAGGAACAATTATTAGAAATTATTATCAACAACTATATGCCAATAAATTAAGCAACCTGGAAGAAATGGATGCCTTCCAGGAAACCTATAATACTGAATCAGAAAGAAATTAACAATCTGAATAGACCAATAACCAGTAACAAAATTGAAGCAGTGATCAAAACCTTCCCAAAAAACAAGTCTAGGGCCTGATCGATTCCCAGGGGAATTCTACCAAATGTTTAAAGAAGAAATAATACCTATTCTCCTGAAGCTGTTTGAAAAAATAGAAACAGAAGGAAAACTTCCAAATTTGTTCTATGAGGCCAGCATTGCCTTGATCCCCAAACCAGGCAAAGACCCCATCAAAAAGGAGAATTACAGACCAATATCCCTGAGGAATATGGATGCCAAAATTCTCAACAAGGTCCTAGCCAATAGGATCCAACAGTATGTTAAAAGGATTATCCATCACGACCAGGTGGGATTTATTACTGGGACGCAAGGGTGGTTCAACATCCTCAAATCAATCAGTGTGATAGAACACATTAATAAAAGAAAAGACAAGAACCAGAGGATCATAATCCTCTCAATCGATGCAGAAAAAGCATTTGACAAAATATACAAGGGAACAATTGCAAATCCGATCCTTAAGTGACAAGAGTGCATTAAAAGGCTTATAGTATATTGAATGAAGTTACTCTAACTGGTTAAATAGTTTTAGGTATAATTAGCTTGTTCTTTCATAAAACTGTTAGAAAATATTTTCTCGAGCGTTTGGCCATTGCTTAAGAAATCACTGTATTTCAAAAATTAAAGGGAGGAGATGATAAATAAATTAATAGTGACATTAGATGCATATTAAGTTATCTCTGCTGTCCACACATGCAGGCACATTAGCACAGACTCATCATTCAATTAATTGCCTTTTGCTGCAGTGAACCTCTAATCTTGGAAATGCAACGATCACACACACAGAAAACCAGATAAGCTATTTGGGCCACAGTTTAGAAATCAGAAATCAGGTTTTCACTGCTGATGCATATGGGATCTCTCTTTGAGTGACCAGTAGATTGTTTTTGTATTAAATGCTTTCAACTCTTGCCATGTATTCTGAAGGAACACAGCGGTGAGGCCAAGAAAAAAAAAATCTACATTTACCAGAGAGAATTTTACTCCTTGTTTGTTTCTTTTAGATTAAAAACCCACTGGGATGAAGGAAGAGACAAGAGATCACCAATTCAGTCTTGCTAATATTGGGTCTGGTTTCTTACATGCTTTAAAAAGGGAACTAGTCCAGTTTCCTTTATGATGGGGTCTTTCAGGAGATACCCCAAAGTCTAATAATCCTTATGTATGTCTCATCTCATTTCCTCATTCTGCTATTTCACCCATCTATTCTTTTCTGATTGTTGGAGGTGGAGAGTAGCCTTGCACTGATCTCTAAGTGAGAATCTTGATATATTTGAAGATTTGTTATTAATTTCCTATTCACTTTTCTTCTTCTGGCCCAATAAACCCTTATTCTTTATTGTTTGGGCTTTGAAAAATTTAATCATTTTCCTGACTTGCTTTATGTTGGCTCTCTGGTTTCTGTATCTTTATTGTGACATTCAAAATTAGACTTGAGTTTAGTGGAGTGCTAAAAACCTAGTTTCAATGTATTGTAGATATTTTTAAACAACAGAACAACACTGTTTAGAGTAGATATCATTCTAATGTCTTCCAAACCCCCTCTCTGCTGTAGTGATATTTTTTCAATCATTGATAATTCCCTATCTTTTATTTTCTGTCTTCTGTTTTTATGTGTATTCCAGAATTACTGAAAGACAGACACTCAGCACCATTGATTTTGGAAAATCACATATAATGCAAACAACTCCCATCTAGAATTGTAAAATTTAGTGGATGAATTCCTTATTTCAATGTTAGATCATTGCAGAAAGTACAAAAATGAGTCCCAGAACTTTATTTGTAATGGCAACTTTACATGTGTGTTGGAAGAAATTATAGAAATGCAGATGCACCTTTTTGTCATATTCATTCGGTCAACAAAAAATTATTCAGTGCATCTTACGTATCAGGCAGAGGTCAAGACAAACATTGTGCCTTTATCAGATGGCTTTCTAAGAAGTGTACTGGAAAATATTTTTACAATTTTGATCATCTTCCAGATTTAAAGGATCTCAGTGTAAAGAGAAGCTTGGTGACTCTTTTTGATAAAGGGAAGACTCCCTTTTTAAAGTGGTGTGTATGAACTAGTTTTTATAATTTAGTCTCGTTTCCAGCTAGACAGTAAGCACAGAGTGTCAGGACAGAGTGTCTTAGATTTTCTTTTGCAGGTTCTAGTGGTCTTCTAGGCACAGAATTGGTGTTGATCACACACACTGTAACTTGCAGGACAGTAGATTTTAATGTTGTGTATGTAAATCTAGTGGAAGCTATGGGTTCTCATTGCAGAAAAAAAACCAATGCACTTAAGATTTCAGAAGCACCTGTGCTCCCTAAAACCCATTTATGGACTCTAGGGTAAGAATTACTGACAGTTCAAGGTCTTTACACTTAACCTATGTTCCCGCGATGCCAATGGAAGGTAGAGGATCTCCGATATGTGTCACAGTCCAAAAATAAGGCTTCAAGGACCAGTACAGGATCTCTGTAATAAGGGGAGATATATAATCTCACAGAAATAAAGGAAATCCATTTTGTCTTTCTTCACCCATCAAATGGTAAGATGGAAGAAGCAACGAGGACCAGAATGGGGTGCAGAAGAATATGTTGCACATCTGGATGTTCCATCTTATTTCTAATCTAAGTTTGGAGTTAGAGGGAAATATGTGAACTTCAAGGTTCATCTATTAATTCTAACTGGCCATCAAATCTTTCATTCATTGATCAGATATTCATTGAGTGGCTACAAGATGCCAGCACTTGGAAAGACCGAGTATCTGGTCTCAGAGAGCTCATTTGGAACTCACTGGGGCAGCAGTGGAAGAAAGCTGCTTTGGAGGCCCCATTGTGCCTGACTTTGGACAACTCTGGCATGACCAGCAGAAGCGCTCAATACATATTATCTGGTTGATTAGTCTGTTACTTCCCCTGATGAGTTAGTTTTGTTGCAGAATCAGAGAACAGCTGGGGTTAATAAAAGAAAAGTTTAGCTTTGAGAGGGGCACAAAGCTACATGTACTAATTATAATAAAATATTAAAAATCTACTTTGGGTAACATAGTTATGAACATGAAGTGCATACTAATGTGAGATTCGTTCTGATGTAAAGCGTTTTCAAAATCAGCTATCTATCCTCAGAGTGGCCAAAATAGCAGTCCAGAGACGGACAAGGAGCATTTCAAATTCAGCAGTCTGCTCTCTTATTGGTCCAGGGATGGCAATAACACAAGGAGCAGCTGGTAAGAATCTGGGTCTATTCTGACTAGATCATGCTGCCTGAGAGTCTAATTTTGCTTCAAAAATGGTCTAATTTTGCTCACAGTGGAAAAAGTGGTATATGCCTTTAGTGTCAACAGACCAGATTGCATCTCCAGTTTGTTTGATGGGGGAACTTGGTTTGGTTCCCAGATATGGCTCTCCTTCATGGATCATTGAATTACGCTAAGTGTTTTGAACAAAGTCAATTTCAATACATGCTGCTTTCCTCCCAAACCTTGGAATTTCTCTTCATACCAAAGTTCCAAGGGCTCGTGTTTGGAGGAAGAGAATATCCTGCCAATACAAGTCACTTCAGCTCTGGCTGTCAGCTTCTTCAGCCCTGAAGAGGTAAACCCTAAGGACCCTTCAGGATTTAACAGTTGAGCATTTTTTATGGTGAGTTGTAGAGGCTCCAATATTCTGACATTTATGCAAAGATATGTGTGCAATAGATGTACAAACTGGGGCATAAAAAATATTAGGCTCTTTCTGGCCAAAAATATCCCCAAATTGGGTGTTTTTTGCTTTGGCTTTCAGTGAAGGGACTTCTGATATTTTCTTGTCTATGTTCCTTCACATTTCTTCAGGAAATAGCAATACGAGAACGATTTTATTACTTCATCAGGATTTTTTCTTTCTTTGAGAGTATTTCCAACTGAGGGCCCATTACCTATTTCTAATTCACTTAGTTTCAAACTCTCTGGTCCTAACTAATGAGCCGTGAAGGAGACCAGGTTGGAGAGTGACCTGGGGAAGGACTTGCAGCCTCACAGGGATCCCTGGGTCCCTCTCTGAACAAGGAGCCCTTTCCTTCCAGCATGTGCTCCTTTGTGCAGCTGCCTGTGGCCGCAGTGAGTCCAGGAACTTTGCTCCAGGCAGACCATGTTCCACTGAAAACCCAACTTTTTAAAAAATGACCCCAGAAAACTTCACAGATGATATATCTGCCCCTGTAATTCATACCCTGGGAGTGAGGCGGCAGGAGGTGGATGCGGAGGATTGATGAGCAGCTCTATTTATGGTCTACCAGTGGGCTAATCTCTCACACACACCTGGATGTGATCTGAGCTCCTGCCCACACGAAGGGATCCTGGCGTTGGCGCTGGTGCTAACAAGTCCGAACTGAGCTCAGACTTCGGTCTGGCTGGAATGTGCAGGTGCACTACCTGGATTTTCATGGAGAACCAGCTGGGATCTCCCCAACTTGGCAACTGCTCTTGTGTGGGTGGGTTGGAGAGGGTGGTAGGAAAGGGATGATAATTCAGAAAGGGAGTCCCATGGGAGAATTTTAAGGAGAAGCAGCATTCCTCTTTCCTTTTCCTATATTTTTTTTCTTATATCCCATCTGATCTCCAAGTTTCTGGTCCTTTCACTTTTCTCTTTAATTTTTAAGAGTCCATGAAATTGTGACACTTAGCTTTACTGTGTAATGAATGCAGATTTTCAAGAAGGCACTATTTGCTTCATTTGGTGTTCTCCAAAATGGGTGGTTTCTTCCATGTAATACCTGGAGATAGGATTTTACTCAATCCTGTGTCTGAAATCCATTGTATATTTTTAGCTTCTTTTTGGAATTTCTAGTTGGACAGGGGGCAGAAAAGCCTGCAAACCAGACTTAATGCTGGTGGAAAGGCTTTGGCATGTGATAGAAAGCCTACCTCATCATGCTTACTTTGCTGGGCCGGCTGTTCCCTGATGACTTCTCTGGATTGAATAAAGCCAGCTACAGAAGTGGGTGAAGCTATCCCTCACACTGACATTTAATTTACCTAGGAGTACAATAATCTGAGAAAGAATCAAATACTTGAAAATTTTGCTTCAGTGAGCAGAAGCTAAGTGTTTATACCATATTGAAAAGTGATACGTTTCTTCAGAATTTAAAGTAAAAAAAAGGGGGGGGGCGTGACAGGTTCATAGACTAAAAGCAAAAAAAAGACCAAAACTCTTGTTCGGCATAGTCACAATTCTGACGTTGGAGAAAACTCTGGAATTTTGCACATGATGATATTATTTTATCAGCTCTGGTTTGATAGAAAGAGGTCAGTGGGGCCTAGGAAAAGGATGTGGTTGTAAAGCCTAAAAAGAGAAGGGTATTTTTAAGTGTGTTGCAGAGAAGGAAGCAGCTGGACTTAATAACTAACAATATGTGGGAGGTGAAAGTATGTTGAATCTTGTACAGAAGTTTGATGATCAGAGAAAGGGCGGGCAATATTGCTGTCCAAATCAAAATAACCCTCTATAATTAGTTCCACCTGTGCTAAAAAATTATGCTCACATACTGTTCCCAATTTATTGAAATTTATGACCATGCAATATGTTATGTGAGTAATAGTCACTACTCAACCAAAAATCAATATGCAGTTCTCTATTGACGAAACTTGGGTTTATATTTTATTCATGTGTGTGCTTTCAGTAACTAACATGATGCCTGACATCTAGATGATGTTCAAAATGCTGAACACATGGATAAAATGGCAAATCTGAGGCCTGCTTAAGCTCTCTGATTCTCCTTTAAAGCATACCTGGCTAGGTTCAATTATTGTTTGCTTTAATGAGTTGAGTGATTAATTTTGTTTATTGAAATCTGGCACTGTATGTCATATTTCTTTGCAATGCGTCAATAGCCAGGCATTTAGAAATTAATATCTGCTTCAGATCAGCTTTCAAGGTAGTCATCATGATGAAAAATGGAATGGTTTGGTGAAATATCCAGATATTCATTATGCCAAAGCAGGGACCACGGCCAATACTTCCTCTCCTTACCTTTTGTTTCCTGACAACACGATAATTTAGGATCATGTTCCCATATGATATGAGCAGGCATTCCAGCCACCACTCCCCTGCATATGCCTTTCCCTCCTGTTGAAAGCCTTTCCATAGAACCTGGATCTCTGGAGGTGGTTTGTGGTGGCATACTGGACCATCTCATATGCCATGTACTTCCACTCCCATCTGTCCCAAAGGTAAGTAACTAGACTTCTTACAACAGCTTGGAATACTTCTGAGAGAGCCCAAATCTATGTAAGATACAAATAGACCAGCTGCGTGTCTATCCTCCAAATCAGGAACGTTAGCGTCTTTATGTGTGAGATGTGCAATTCAGCAGCCATGATTTCTTGTCTCTTAGCTGACTCAAATTCTGGCTAAAAAATTAATCCGCCTAAGCTGTGAAGCATCTAATGCAAAGAGACCTGAAACTGGGCTGGATACCTGGTATCAAGGGATTGGTAGCCCTGATCTACTAAAGCAATGTCACTAAGAGGTTAAGAGCAAGAACTTTGGAATCAGACAAGCCAGGGTTGATCTTCAGCCCCGTCACTGCATAGCTGTGAGATCTGGGGCAACTTACTTAACCTCTTTACATTTCAGTTTGCTCATATGTAAATTGAGAATAACATCAACTTACTAACATCGTTGTTAGGATTAAATGAGGTAATGCTTATGAAGCACTTAGCAGAGCATCTGGAAAATGGTCATCAATAAAAATTATACATCATCATCACCACTCTCACTGTTTCTCTGTGACCTGAACCTATGAGAATTCCTAAGAGCACCCTGGTAGCCCGACTCTGAGTTTAAAAGTGAAAGAGTTTCACGGAAATGGAAAAGCATAACGACTGCCTGGGATGGAAAGCTTATCTTGAGTCTCCTACAGTTGCCATCACGAACACCCCAAGTCACTTGCTGGGCAGAACCTTCCACTGGGGGGAAGGACATTTAATGACCACTCTACTATGGCTATTTTCCTAGGGCGTGGTGTCTGCAATTTACAGAATGAGGCACATGAACCACTCCAACAGCAAAAAAGCCCCATGGGGACATCATCTATAAATCGAACCGAAGAAGTAACCATGTAGTCATTTTGTGAAATGGCCAACCCATTTCAAGAACTAAAATAAAATTTATTCATAAGCATAACTTAAGGCCATCAACTGTTTACTGTGTCCAGATCAATTTTCAGCTACAGAAATCCGTGGACAATAATAATTTCTGAAAGACCAGAGAGAAGAAACAAAACAAAACAAAACAAAAACTTGAGAAGGCCTTATAAATAAGAAAACCTTAAAAATGAGAATGTTCTGAAAGTGTTTTAGTCAATGTCTTTATGCAAACTGCACTAATTAATCTCATGCAAACATGGATATTTTTGTAAAGCATAAGCCCAAGTGCCATTTTATGACCATGTAATTTACAAGTCCTCAAATTACATTAAAATCACCACACACAGTGTTTACAGTTTAATTACACGGTTATTTACCATTCCCAATCAAGTGTTATTCATTCAGTACCTCTTTGCCTGATCTTACCTAAAAAAGAAAACACTTTTATGCTGAATTTGAGTGGTAAACATTCAGACATGCCAATACTTAAAGGCAACAAAGATGTGATTTGGAGTAAACAAACTCCGTTCACACATTTCAGAGAACTTCCAAGGGGGAAAAAGAATGGAAAGAGATCAACATTTTACTAAAATAGTATTTCTTTGGTTGTTTCAGTTCTACCAAAAAAGAAGAGAAACCGATCACTATTCACTGCCCATTCTTCATTTAAAAAAAAAGCCAACTGGGTCTGTTATCCATATTTTGTATTATAATGATATAGTTCTTCAGTCAAGAAATGTTTATTGAGTACCACGTGTGTTCTGGATCCTGTGATAAGAATAAGTGTGAGAAATACGGCATGGCCCCTGGATGAACTCAGACTAGCTATCTACTAGTACATTATCGACATTTCAACATGTAGAATATATTTACTTCTGGTTTTCTCTTTGTCACTTACCAATACCATTTTGAAATGACAAAATCTCAGTCCCACCGTGGAATATCTGTCTTCAGGCAATTGCATAACCTTTCTGGGCCTTAATCTTTTCATCTGTAGAATATGGCAATGGGGAATATAATAAAAATAATGCCAGTTTTCCCTCCATGATAGTGTGATTATCAAGATGAAGTAAGTCTGAAAACACTCGTAGATGACTTCTCCAGGATCTGCTTCTGCAGCTAATTCTCCAAACCCAGTCCAACTGAGTCCTTATTTGCTTCCCTGTGTTGCCTAAGAGTTTGTGATGGTGGTAGACATTTGTATCAGGAAACAGTTACTTGATGAATTAACTGGGATGATCGTTAAGTTTCTAAGACATAACTTTGAATTTAGTCCTTTGGGAACTCAAATTTTAATAAAAGCGGTCCTCATTGTGATGTCCTTGGGCCACCTGCCTCAGTATTAGCAGAGGGCTTCTGAAATTACCTATTTCTTGGGCCCACTCCAGGCTTTAGTAGTGGAGTCCAACCACATAGCTGCCTTTTAAATAAGTTTCTCTGATAATTTTAAGCATACTAAAGATCCAAGAATCACTGTACTTACTAGGATTGTTTGCAGATGCTTCAGTTCTCTTCTTTGGGGAACATGGTAGAATCCTATTTCTGCACCCACTTGGAATTAGGTGGGTGTGTAGCACTTGTTTGGGCCAATGGAATGTGGATGTGTATGACAAGTCATGTGACATTGAATCAAAGTCACTTATTGGAGGTGACTTCATATTTCTCATAATTAAAACATTGTATTTCCCTTTCCCATGATTAGAAAACAATGTCTGACTAGTTTTCTCAAACATGATTTAGTGGTGGTGGCAAAAAGCATTAACAAACATCATATTGTAAATTAATCCACCCCAATCATTATGACATCATTTTTGATGGAGCAAACATTGAAATGGCAGTGTTGTTAACAAGACATTTTTTTTCTCTTTCCTTTAGGTCTTCAATATAGAAGACACAATAACATTAACATAGGGAGATTTTGTATGAAGTTTTTAATTGGGCATGCTAATTGATCTCAGGCTGAGTTACACCAGCAAATAGAAAGTAGAAATAATTGCATGGGATGAAAAGAACTCATTTACTATATTGAGCACCTACCATATACTACTCACTTTGCTCAATCCATTTACATTTAACCACATTTAACAATTGTCTTAGAGACATTGTCTTTTATACATTTTGAATATGAACAGTTAACCTGGTTAAATAATTTTCCAAAATTTGCCAAATTAGAAATTGAAATTCTAGCTGTTTGCCCACCCACTCACAATCTTTCCGTGGCATTGTGTCACCTATGGGAAATTGAGACAGTCTCTCAACGTACTGATAATCATGCTAGTTTTTCAATTAATTTCTCAATTTTCATGAGGACTCCACATCTTTATGGATGTTAATAAAGTGTAGCTTTTTTCAATATCAAATCAAAAATCTATAGACCCTGCACAGCATGTATGCGATGTGTATCTCTATGCCCACATGCATTTTGGGATAGAAAATTAGGAATGGCACATGTAAAATGGTACTTATACTCTTCAATACCAATTTTGCAAACCAGTGTCTCCTTCTGTCTGCAGTAGATGCAAGTAAAATGTAACAAATTAAACTAGGGTGATCACCTTTGGAAATTGCTGTCCCTAAGATATAGATATTTAAATGACTTTCAATCTGGAAAACACATTAAACATATGACACGTCATTACCATCCAACAATTATCCAAATGGAATGTGAAATATAAAATTATTTCAGATATTAAGGCTTTGGAGAAGCTTGGGAGAGATAGGCATGGAGGAATATAAGCCCATTTTGTGAAGTCAATTTTGATAGTTGAGGCACGAACATAGTTACAAATTCTACTCTCTCTCTGCTCCTTTGTGTTTGTGTTTGTTTCTAAATTAGGGAGACAAAGCATCAAGTGAGAGGACAGAGTTTAGAGTCTGGCAAAGAAAGAGGAAGAATTAAAATAAGCACACTCCTCACAGTGTTTGTGGAATATCTAACCCTGAGGATTTTCTCTGGGCTCTGGCTGTGGAATATTACACATCCCTTGGGCAGTTACCTGGTTGACAGCCCTTGAAATGATACGAATACTGCATAGCATGTACTCATCAAACACATACATGGGAGCCTAAGTAGAGGATAATAAGTAACCAACCTCAAATCAGTTAATAACAAAGGATTCTTAGTGGTGTACCTGGAGTGGGGTTTTTTTTCTAAGTATGTGTTATCAAACTGAATTTGTGGACAAGCTGTTGCATAGCTCAACTTGAACACCTTATCGTTAGGAGCAATTAGTATTTTATCCCAGGAAAGAAAAATGACAATGAGAGTTTTCAGAGCAGGAACACCATAGAGATGATCTTTTCTGACTCTGATTTCACAAGTGAGGAAACACATTCAGGACAGTTAATGGTTTGTCTAATGTCACTTGGCTAGGAGATGGGGATTGCACGATCTCCCCTCAAAGGGCACTCTTTCAAGTCCACATTTGCCATTCAAAGCATAAATAAAAGTAACAAGATAGCTTTTGCCAAAATTAAATTAAAAATCACGATTATTACATAAAGATCCTTTTCAAAGTCTATTAAATCCATACTGCATGTTGTATGAATACGTATATCCCCATGGAACTTACTGGATGTTAAATGGTCATATTTATGCCTGTTATATCAATTACTTTCACGTGTATGTTGAGTTTTACTCTAGGATTATTGCACCATGACAGCTGAGAAGACAGAAATTAACAAAAGTGGTATCTTTCCCAAGATTATACTGTAAGTGAAAGACCTAGAGTTTGTACTTAGGTCCTTCTGGTTCTAGAACATTCATCCTTTCTACCTGGCTACACTATGTCTCATCAAGACATTTTAAGAGGACAAGAACCTTATAACACAGATCTGGTTAACAAAGAGACTGTAGGGGCGCCTGAGTGGCTCAGTCATTTAGGCGTCTGCCTTCAGCTCAGGTCATGATCCCAGGGTCCTGGGATGGAGCCCGGAATCAGGCTTCCTGCTCAGCGGGGAGCCTGCTTCTCCCTCTCTCTCTGTTCCTCCCCACTGCTCCTGCTCTCTCTCTCACTCGCCCTCCCAGGTAGATACATAAAATCTTTAAAAAATGTTTAAAAAAAACCCCAAAGAGATGGTGTAAGAAGTATTCAAAACAAAAACCACAGAAAACTAAAGAAAGATAAAGTGAAAAGATGTGAAGTGAACATTAGCAATGAGAAGGGACCGGGGTGGAGCAGGGGAGAGCCATCCAAATGAACTACAACAGGCTTTGTCTTTAGTATCAAGACTTTCATCGACCTAGAATTCATTTCCAGGAGCTCAATACTGTGTAAAATGTAGAATATTCCAATCAACTTAGGACTTATCATAATAAAACCCCTTAGGAAGAATTACAATTACCTTGAGTCAATTAGATTTCTCAAGGATCCCTGACTTTAGGTCTGGCTAACTGGAATCTTAATGAGACAATTAATATTAGCTAATATCAGCTTGATTGATTTAAAGGGTATGTATAATTATATATATGTGTGCATATAGAAATGTTTCTGTGTGTGTGTATTCTACACCTATCCGTGGCATTCAAAATTAAGTCTCAAAATATTTTAATAGAAAAAGAAATCTCCATAGAGAAGAAAACCTGAGTTTTAAAAATGATTTATTCTGAGAATCAGAGACAAAGTAAACAACCTCAGAAAATCAGGCTTAAGCGTGAGCTAGAGACAGTTAAATGAAGGAAAAGTTGGATAAATTGTTGTGTGCCAACCCAGTATCATTTTCAGTAAATTATCCTTTTACTCCTCACAGTCTTGAAGGGCGCTATTTATTACCCCTATTTTATAGATTAGGAAAATGAACCTCAACAAGTTTAAGTGACGGCCAAGGAGAGTTCTCAGGGCTGCCATGTATGGTTGTACGGTCTGTGTACTGCACAACAGCGTCTGGTAGAAGGAAGGAGCAATTTGGGACTGATATACATTTTGTGTTCTACTGCCCTATGAATGCACCTTAATGAAGGGTTATGTCATCCCAGAGAAAGAGGGTGCCTTTCCCTGATCTCCGCAGAGGCCACCTGCCTCACTGGATTATGGTATTAAAACTTTAATCCATGAATGTCAGGGGCAAAAACCAGGCTCTTTCTGTGACGTCTGGAACTCTCTCCCACTATGAAGATGCAATTGGAGTAAGTTATGAGTAGCTGGTGCCCATCTCTTAATAAAATAAGACTAGATGATCTGAATATTAAGAGTTAAGACAATAAAGGGAAAAACGGAAATTTTTTCATAACTTCTACATTTTTGGACAAAACATTAGCTGACTTTGAGATTTGGGTATGGATAGAGGGAGATGAAAAAAATTAGTTCTGATCGGGCTGTTTTATTTGTTTGATCTTCTAAACTATTCGAGTCGGTACATAGTAAATCACTCTTTTGGTCTAACAAGAAAATCTATGACGAACATCAGCACCATGCCAGGCACAAAGCAAGCGCTCCAGTCACATCATCACCAAATTGTACCAGATGAGTCCTGAGGTTTTCATCAGCCAAAGTGTCCAAGGATGGTAATGTCACTGGACTTCATAACCACTGATGAAAAAAGAAATTTCGGTGCCTAAAATCCAATGCAGTGGGGAAGCTATGGTGGCTGCACAGGAAAGGGAAGCCTAGTCCCACTTTGCTCAGCCTTGGCACCTTGGCTTCCTCCTGCCTCCTTCAGGGGTCCGTGAGTTCCGTGGGGGGTAAGGTACACGGATAATCTACTCCAGCTCCAGCACTCTGCACATAATAAGTGGTCTGTTCATAGCAGGTGCTTCGTGAATGCTGTTGAAGAAATCATTGTTTCTTTTTCCTCACCCTCACAGTACTCAAGGTCATTGCCCTGTAGACACGCAGGCCTTCTCCTCTGTGTTAGGATGGAAAAAAAGTGGAAAGGGACTACAGAGGAAGCCCACTTGGGAATGACATTTTAAAGAGCAATAGAAACAAATTGTGGTTCTATTCTCCAATGCGTGATATAGAAATAGCAGAAATTATTGTGAGCTGAGGGGGCTGGAAGAGGTCAAGCTAAGCCTTTGAGGTAGAGATAATGGGAATAAATTGGGTAGGAAGGAAGAACATCTTCAGTGTAGACAGGAGTGTTCAGAAGAATGAGTGTTTGTGGAAGGATGGGGACATGCAGTTGACCTGGAGTAGAAAAATCCTCACCAGAGGATGAAAGTTAGAATCTAGAAGCTACAGGAGCCTTAAACTTGACCTTCCACTCTAGTGAATCACATTGGGGACAGGCCAGGACGAGCTGAAGCCAGTTTTATTTTTTAATGTTTAAAACAAAATTTTAGAAAGATGGCACAGGATTTACTTAATCTTGTTTTATTCCACCCAGATTAAAATATCTGTATTTTAACAGTGGCTTCTTAGGAGACCATGCATCATCCCAAAAGCAGGATGATAATCTGGGGGAGGAGGGGATAGTCTTGAATGTTTGGACTTTCTGGTGCCCTTAAACTCCCATCTTAGGACGGGAAGTCTACCTGCAAGTAGGTACAACCTGCTGTAAATTTTCTTAAATGGAAGCCCACTATGGAAGAGATGGCAGATGTACAGACGTGGAGAGGCATGTCGGCATCACCACCATGGGGAGTGATAACAGCTAACAAGTCAGAAGAAAGAGCTGTCTGTTCAAAGCTGTCACTCCAGGGGTTCTGATCTTTGCCTTTCTGCTCTGCAGTTCCCCCAAGGCTGAAATGGTTCTTTTATAAATTGGTTTAAAGGTAATATGAACATGTCTGGTCCCTGACCAACAGTCAGTACCAAATAATGCTACTCAATTGGCCCACTAGAAGAGTATGTTGATGAAAAGCCAGATGTGGTTAAATGAGTACTAGCTTCAAAGAGTTGGGGGGGGTTATCTAGGTTCTCATCCAGCCTCTATCAGGGACCCATCAAGGGGTCTCTGTGGCACTGACAGTGGGGATCAGAGCTACCCCACTTGAATTGCCCTAAAGTATTAGACATTTTAGTGCTACCATTTTGGGGAAGCTAAGTCAAGTCTACTCTCCGGTCTGTATATGCCATACTGCATTTTCATTATAGGTCGATAATAGATTTGAAATTCTAGTATGTTCGAAGACATATAGATACGAAGAGTTGCCATTAGGCATCAGTTCTCCATAAATTTTCTCTAGGGCTGGAAACTGTATTACAGGGTGCCTTTGTATAGATATAGTGATGGCTGACGTAGGATAAGCTGCCTCTTCCTTTTGTATTTAGTTGGACAACCTTCCCTTCAGAGAAAGAGGGAAGCACAAGCTATAAGTTTTATTAGGCAAAATAATACCACACATCCTGAGCTGTGTATTTATACCTTAGTGGATGTACAGAAAATATTAACCTGTGGAATTGTTAATTTTAGGAATTGACAGTCTTCCAGAGAAAAGACTTGTCAACTTGTGTGGGTAGGGAAGACTTGAGATTCATTTAGGACCATAACCAGAAGGATTCTCCGAATAAGCTTGGGGCTTAAAGGCAGAAAACTGGTTTCTTGTTCAGACTCTGCCATGGTCTCCGATGCCCTGGACCAGTCTTCTTGGTCAGTTCATTTTAAAATCGGGGGAGGGGGTTGAACACTGGGCTAGGTGACCTAGTTTGAACACTTTCTACTTTAGAGTCAACTCCATTTGGGGATGGGCAAAGAAATAGATCCCGATAAAGAAACTTTAACACAATTACGGTTGCTCTTAAAGTGGGGTCCATTACCAACTTACATGCCATCTGTTGACTCTGGACCTCCAAAATTTCTCATTAGGAATACCACTTTTGTTCTTATGATATAATACGAAATAGGTTCCCTCTAGGGTAAGTATCAGGAAATGTCCTTGAATGTCATGGTCTACGTGCTCTGAACAGGTCAGAGGTAATGAATGTTGCTATAAAACCATTATCTTATTTGGCCTACGCCATCCAACCCACCTTCAAAGGTTTTCAAAGCGGACTGTGGCATATGCCTGACTTGCTTTGAAGCAGGTCTTATAGGAAACCCCTTGAGTTCTTTATGGCCCCTCACCTGTGCTATTCTTTCCTCAGCCATTTAACACAGTAAAGGAATCCCTGTTATAGAGTGGTTTGCCCGGGTCACACTGTTTTCTTTATCTAGGCTTGATTGTCTCCCCCCCCCACCCACTCCGCACATTCCATCATGTCTGGCTCTGTTGGCAACACAGTAAACAGCCGGGCTGGAGTTATATTCTTCCTGCAGGAAAGACAGATGACTGCGTTCTTTGTCTAAGAGGTTTGGTTATTATTGTTCCTTTTCTCAACCTATTCTTTTATGAACTGCTTTACTGCAGCTAGCTTGTCCACGGGTTTTCCTCTCCAGCAGAACTGATTTAACACCCTGCCCACCTTTGGTGAGTACATTGCCTACCTCTAGAGAGGTACTTAACCTTATTAACGATGACTTCGATTCCAACGACTGTTTTAAGGTAAGAGGAGAGCAGAGACAGTATTCCCTGGAAACACAACCCCAGACCCCGGAGCTGCTTTTAAGCCTGGTTTTTCTGTTTTCCTTCTCCACTTTTACGGAGCATATGTGAAATTTAAGCAGACACGGATGATTTCAAAAGTGCCTGCTCAGAATGTCCAGTGTGAGGCAGAGCCTGCAAACAGCTGAACAGATGTAGCAGGTGTAAACATGTTTCCTTATCTTGGTTCGTGGGTTGTACATCCTCCTAGAAGATGCTCTGTACTGCAGAAAAGGGTTATCGGTACAGATGGTAAACTGCTAAAATGCCCAGAAGGTTCAAGCTCATCTGTGCTTTTAAAGAAGGGGAGGCGTGTCCGTGCTCTGACTCACAGGTGTTTAGAAGGCTCCAAATTACCTTCAGGTTTTCCTGTTTTACTTTGCTCGAACAGACGTCTTGGGTTATATGTGGAAATGTCCACTCCTCACGGTGTCCAAGTGTTTAAGATTGGAAAGAGGGTCCCACGAGCAAGGAGGTGGAGTTCAGCTCTTGGCACACGAGCCCCTGCCATCCTTGCAAATTGAGGCTCTGGCCTGGTGTCTGAGCGGTTGTCACTGATGATTTTCTCCGGTCACTGGATCCTCACTTTCCTGCTTTGCAGAGTTCTTACTGTACCATGTTTTTGGCACAGACACTCCGTAATTCCTGAACCTTAATGTCCCCTGTTCCTGTTTCTGTCTCTCCCAGCCTGGGGGTAGCCAAGAGTGCAAACAGGCAATGACCACACGCTTCAGGTGTTGGGCTCAAGCAGCTTCCCAGGGAGCGAGCAGCAGAGGGATCCTCTGTTACCACCGAAGATTAACACAGACATTGCTCAGCCCCCCTTCTAGGAGCACTGGACTTTAATCCTCTATGAAAAAAGCAAAGCAGAACTAAATTAGGCTAAAGGAAGTCAGAAAGGGAGACAAACCGTAAGAGAATCTTAACTCTAGGAAACAAACTGAGGGTTGCTGGAGGGGAGGCGGGTGGGAGGCATGGGGTGGCTGGCTGATGGACATAGAGGAGGGCACGTGATGTAATGAGCACTGGGTGTTATATAAGACTGATGGATCACTGGACTCTACCTCTGAAACCAATCATACATTATATGTTAATTAATTGAATTTAAATTAAAAAACAAAAGCTTATGTCTCCTCACCAAAAAAACCCCCCACTAAACTAGACTAATGTCGATTCCTGTGGCATTATTCAACCTGCTATGTTTGCCCTCCTGCAATTCCTCTTCCTCCTTTCAGTAAAAAGAAACAAGTCCTCAGAACTGCGTTTCCTAAACTGTATCCCATGGGATTTTTCATAGGTAATATTTGGGAAAATCCCATGATGACAAGGTCTGTGAGAAGTCCTGTGTTACATAAAAGTAAACATTTTTGGGGCGCCTGGGTGGCTCAGTTGGTTAAGCGACTGACTGCCTTCGGCTCAGGTCATGATCCTGGAGTCCGGGGATCGAGTCCCACATTGGGCTCCCTGCTCAGCGAGGAGCCTGCTTCTCCCTCTAACCCTCCCCCCTCTCATGTGCTCTCTCTCTCTCTCATTCTCGCTCTCTCAAATAAATAAATAAATAAATCTTAAAAAAAATGAACATTGTTTTAAACTCTGGGATTTGGGCGGGGGCACTTAAATATGCTAATCTGTGGGTCAAAATCCTTATAAATATATTATGCAACACTTCCCACTCTTTATTTAACCAAGAGATACTTTCTTTGTGGAGCATGTCAAGAGGCAAGTGCTCCTTGGACTACACTTTTGGAAATGTTTGCTTAGACAAAACAATAAGGCCCAAGAGACCCACAAGGAGCTGCAGTCCACCCTGGGGAAGATCAACACTCAGCGAACGGTGTTTTGTTTTGTTTTTAAATCAGGGGCAAATTGACATGAGAGGGTTTTGCAGATTATAATGGACATTTTGGCTAACTCCCCAACATCTCTTTCTCCCTCCCACTCTTGTCACATTGTTTGAGAGGGACTGTCCCCCCTCTTAGCACCTGTTACGGACTAAATTGTGTCCCTCTCCAAATTCATACATTGACACCCTAACCCCTAACAGGACTGTATTTGGAGATAGCGCCTTCGATAAGGTAGTTAAGGTTAAATGAGATCCTATGGGGGGCACCCTTAGATAATTGACTGGTGTCCTTCTAAGAAGAGGAAATGTGAACATTCAAAGAGATGCCCAAGAATACACATGTGCACAGAAGAAAAGCCAGATGAAGGAGGACACAGGGAGAAGAGAGTCATCAGCAAGCCAGGGAGGGAGGCGTCCAGAGAAACCGAATGTGCTGGCATCTTGGTCTTGGACTTCCAGCCTCCAAAACTGTGAGAAAATCAGTTTCAGTAGTTTAAGCGCCCCCCAACTCTGGTGTTGTGTTATGGCGGCTCTCGCAGACTCATATAGCACCCTCTGTCCCTGCCCTACAGTGTCAGGGCAATCCACCCCAATTACCTCACTGCTACAGAGTTTCAGATAACTCTCACCTAAGCCAGATGGTCTTAGGATATTTCCCAGAACACAAGGATTAGGTCAGGAGTACTCGCCTAAGCATAATGCTTGGAACTTTGTTTGATGGTGTTTGAAAAGGGACCTTTGGTTCCTGAGGTGCGTGGCTGAGGAAACATGCAGCTTCGGTTGCTGTGGGCAGCCATCTTGTGAAGGCAGTCCGAGGCGGAGAGATGGAGGAGGCGAACCAGGAAACAGAGAACAAATGCATTTGGAGCTCTGATCAATCCATGCCTCAAAGCTGCGCTTTCCAATTATGTGAACTAATAAGCCTCCTAGATTACTTAAGCCACATTGTATTGTTTGCTTCTATTTTCACTGAAAGCCATTCCAACTCATACATGGGTTACACAAGTGAATCAAGGCTCAGTCCCAACAGAAAGTTCTAGGGTATGTCTTGGTGTCCAGGTTATTGTGGATCTGACTTAGTGTCCAGATTATTGTGTCTCTGTATAATCTCTGAGTTCCTGAACAATAAATTCAGTTTGTATTTCATTATTCTGATCCATTGCCTCCAATATCAGGATGTGTGCCCCAAATTATAGTTTTCTTAGGGCCTTTAATTAGCTAGATTTTTAAGTCCTCTATAAGTGATTAAATGATAGGCTTCAAAGTATGATCTTTTCCACGAGTAAAAAACTCTCGAAAGCAGACGTGCCTGCAGGAACCTAGGGAATTTCTAGTGCTAAAATCTAAGACTACGAGACAATCTCATAATGGACATATTTTGGGATAGGACTCATGCCTATTAAGGGTCAGCCAGCTGTAAACAAAATCTAGCCCTGGAAACATAAGAAAGTGTGTCCCACCTACGCTGTAGGAACTGAGGCCTTTTCAAGACATTTAACCAATGAATTCTCAAAACCTTGACACTGTATGCTAAAAACACTCATTCCTGCAGCTTAATTCCTGGGTTTCCATGGGTAAAAACCCGACAAACTAGATTCCTCCACATTAGCCCCTCTTTCTTTCTAACCCTGAGCCACCTGTAAGCCTCCCTGAGCTTAAAGACAGAAATAAAGTCACCGTTGGTGGTAAACTGAGTCAACTTCTCAAAGAGCAGTGACATGCTAGCAGGACATCTTGTGCATGTGCAGACTGTGAGGTCTCCAGTGATGACTTGGTGACTTACTTCGTTTCTTGGAACTGGTCACTTACTTCTTGAACCTAAGATTTGTCAATCATAAATTCATGATCCTGACTCAGGTTTTGACCTCAGGTATAGATCAAAGATTAGATATAAAAAATTCAATCAACAATTATTCATTGACTATATACTATATGCCAAGCATTGTTCTAGACACAAAGATGTTCAAGTCCCATAAAAATAGGATTGTGCAGGGTGCCTGGGTAGCTCAGTTGGTGAGGCGTCTGCCTTCGGCTCAGGTCGTGATCTTGGGGTCCTGGGATTGAGCCCCATGTGGAGCTCCCTGCTCGGCGAGAAAGCCTGCTTCTTCCTCTCCCTCTGCCCCTCCCCCCTGCACATGGGCACTCTCTCTCTCTCTCTCAAAATAAATAGATAAAATCTTTTAAAAAGATAAGATTGTGTAGCCAAACTATGGAAAGAGCCAAGATGTCCATCAACAGATGAATGGATAAAGAAGATGTGGTATATATATATATATATATATATATATATATATATATACACAGTGGAATATTATGTAGCCATCAAAAAAACTACATCTTGTCATTTGCCACGACATGGATGGAACTAGAGGGTATTATGCTAAGCGAAATAAGTCAAAGAAGGAAAGACATGTATCATGATCTCACTGATATGAGGAATTCTTAATCTCAGGAAACAAACTGAGGGTTGCTGGAGTGGTGGGGGGTGGGAGGGATGGGGTGGCTGGGTGATAGACATTGGGGAGGGTATGTGCTATGGTGAGCGCTGTGAATTGTGCAAGACTGTTGAATCACAGATCTGTACCTCTGAAATAATACATTATATGTTAAAAAAAGAAGAAGAAGATAGCAGGAGGGGAAGAATGAAGGGGGGGAAATCGGAGGGGGAGACGAACCATGAGAGAGGGTGGACTCTGAAAAACAAACTGAGGGTTCTAGAGGGGAGGGGGGTGGGGGGATGGGTTAGCCTGGTGATGGGTATTAAAGAGGGCACGTACTGAATGGAGCACTGGGTGTTATATGCAAACAATGAATCATGGAACACTACACCAAAAACTAACGATGTAATGTATGGTGATTAACATAGCATAATAAAATAAAATTTTAAAAAAAGGTTTGTGCATGATGTGTGTGTGTGTGTGTGCATATACAGATAAAAAAATATGTAATTATAGTATAAAGTATGTAAGAGGGAGCTAGGGACTGTGGTAGTTTTTGTACTGTGTCCAGGTGCTTAAGGGCGACCCAACATGGCTCTCAGTTAAAGTGGGCCAGAGACGAAATTCACACAAGGTTGGGAAGCCGGAAGTGAAGCAGCGGCCATGCCATGTGAAGACCACCGTGGTTAGATGCCGTGAGAGAGGCAGACGAGCCAGAGGATCCTGCCTGGCTCTTCTCCCCCCCTGCTCTGTGTCCAGCCCTGTAGTTAAGGGTCCGCTCTGCTGACCTCAGCAGCCTCAGGCTGACCAACAAGCCTTGGGCTTCTCCACCAGCCCTTCTGAGCTGCTCTGCTCCCAGCTGGACGTGCTCTCTGGTGAGCTCCTACTTGTCCATCTGCAACCAGGCTTCAGAAGGGTTGGGTTAGGACTCTTGTCCGATCTCTCAGTTCGGTTTGCAGCCCCTTACTTTCCACATTCTCCTACAGTCGTGTAAGGTCTTAGCATGTTCCATACCACTCTTGGTGGTGCTGCTTCCCTTGCCAAACCCCGATGCCTAGAAGCACTACAGGGAAATGAAGCGCGGGGTAGGAGCAGAGGGAGGGCGAGCGACATAGGAACTGCAATTTCAAATAAGGCAATCCGAGAAGTTCTCACCAAGAAGGAGACATTGGAGCAGAGGCCTGAGGTGATCAAGAAAATCATTGCGAAATCCTTTCTAAAGTGCATGAACTATACTATTCAGAGGATAATCAGAATAATAAAAGATTTAGCCCTGAAACACGGAACACTCAATATCTTATAATACTGCATAAATATAGTAATCGCAAAAAATACTCTATGATTTTCTTTAGAGCCTCCTTTTGAAGTTGTATTTTCTTAAACCTTACGGCATCTTGCTGGGGCAAAATCAAGGCCAGAAATGTTCTGTGAGCTTTTAGAAGGAAAAGAGCTCTGTAGGTATGAAGCCATAAGAATAAAATACCCTCGTTAAGTCACATTGCTCCGCTGCCTGCTGGAGCTCAGCCATCTCTCTTTCCAAACACACTCCTCCGGCTTCGTCTTGTGTTTGCAAGGGCAACAATGGCAAACCAATATGAGGAGTAGAAGGAAATCAGGGGAGCCGGCCCCTGAGAAGGAGAAAGTGATAGAGTGAGGTTTCTCCACTGAGAATCTTGGAGATGAACTGCTTGGTTTCAGAGCATTAAAGAAGGATCTAGACCCACCTGGTGTGTGTGAGAGAGAGATGAAACTGCCTACACAGACACTGTCCGGGAAGGCGACTCTCTGCTCCGGTGTTTTGGTGTTTTGCGGCGAGCAGCCCCGGGTGATTGGTTTCCTGGCAACCTGCCCCGGCGCCTTCCCTCTGGAAGGTTCGTCCGCCCCTAGGGGGAGCCCATCGTCTATCAGCCTCCAAGGACCGCCCGTGTTGGAGCTCCCGCATCTTGGGATGGCAGGCGGGCTCTCTCTCGCAGAGCACAATTAGAGCATCTGCTAGGAAAAGATTGTTTTGACGCAGGTATGCATTTAATAAATTGGTGTTGCAGGCCTCCTGTGCCACGGCATAGCTGACTGCTCACGGGTGACTGGGGACTTTGTTTAGGCTCTGAAGTCGGAAGCTAATAGAAGGTCTGTGTCTGTAAACAGTTCTCTTCGAATCAAGGCAAACGGAACTCTTACCTATCTGATAATCATAATCCGTCTGCAAACCTTCGATTTTGCAACGAAAAATGCTTGTTCATTTTTCCGTGAATTTTGTAAACACTAGTTAGTCGTTTGTTGAAACGGATGTGTCCTCATTTGATACATCGGAACACCGTAAGACATAGGACATTTTGCAGACGTATGTCCCTGCAATGTGCACAGGGTAGAGAGGAGGCAGACGAGAACCAAGAGTTTCGACTTTGAGGAGTAAAAGCTGAATGTGACCTTCCGTGTACGTGGAAGGCAACATAGTAAAGGAAAATGTGTCTCCTTCCCAATGGCCCAGCATTTCCCTGGCTCTGCTAATACACTTTTTGATCCATGAACCTCAGCTCAGGTGCAGGCTCTCCCCACACCTGTGTGGGTGCAACTTAAATTAAGTCAGAAGGGAAGGCCTGAGGGTTGGAATCGGAAAGTACCTACCCTTCCTACACGTGACCTCCTCCAGTGACTTGCCAGCTATGGACAATGGACCCCATTGACTAAAAAGTTTGGAAAGGAAGAAACCAAGAAATGTTCCTGGTACCAAGCCAAGTTTATGGCAAAGTTTAGTGATGGGAAGAATCTTATGATGTTGGTCTCCTCCTATCTTTCTGGTTTTATTTTTCAGACATTAATTTATTCTTCTTAAGTACCAGAGAAGTTTCCGGCCTAGGCCAGGACAATAGTCAATAGTTCCAGAGATATCATCCATTGAATTGAATGAAGGCAAACAAACTTGAAAACACAAGCCAAGAGTCTAGTGTTTGTCTCTGTAAACATTCAGTTTCACAGAAGCCAGGAGAAAGGACCAGGTATAGTGTGAACATCACATCAATGTTTATTTGATCTGACAACACTGCTCAGATATAATTTTTTCCCAATATCTAGTGCCAGTTTGTTCTAGGAAAATATCGAATATCATCCTTTGGTTTCAGAAGTCTCACTGTGCATGGCGATGTCCTAGTCTGCATCTTAACAGAGTGAAAATCCAACCTTCGAACCTAAGATAAGTACACATAACCTGATTTTGTAATTAGATACATTTCAAACAGCAGTGAGCGGCATTATTAGCTCTTTTAAAAAAATAACTCTCTTAAGCCCTAGCTGCTTCCTTTCCTTCAGTAATTGCTTGCGTCGAGGAAATGAAACAGTCCGTTTGCCTCCATGTCCTTGCCGTCCGGATCCCATCAGACTGCCTCTTTGCCAAATTACCAAGGACTATGTCAGTAAAGTGAGGGCGAATTTTGTAGACAGCGGGAGAGAAGGACATAAAGATGATGTTTGCCTATCCTTTATTTAAAAAAAATAATAAAGATCTTATCGGAAGTGCAAAGCTGACTTGAATTTGGAGTTTGCAAGCCTTGCCTTGTAACTGAATAGCTTGAACTTCACTTGACATATTAGGAAATCATCCCTCTTTCCCATCTCATCGAGAATTCACTTTAAGGAAGGAAAGAAAAAAATCACATCTTCCTGATATTTAATTAGTGAAGGACCGCGCTCACTAGTCCTTTCATTTTTGAGTTACTTTGTGTCAAAAGTATACGGAAAGTAAAAATGCCTTACCGGCATTTACTTTAAATACAGTCATTTCTTATCATGTGGAAATGTGGCAGCATGAGAATATGCATTTGGGAGGGAACGCAAATTAGCTTTATGGTTTTTTTCCTACCTTTCCCTCACTCTTATTTTAATGCCTGCAATGTTTACAAGGCTTGAATACTAGAAGCTTTTTTTTTTCTTTCTCATAATTATTCATGAAATTCAATTAACCTGTCATCAGATGAACAATTATGTTACCCTGGTCTTTTTGCCCCCAACAGCTAGACTTCCTATGAGTTATCTGAATCGAAGTTTCACCTGATTTTCTTCTAAATGATGTGTTTTTTTATGGAAAAAAAAAATTATGAAGCTATCCAAGCATCATTTTAGACTCCTTATAAAATCAAAACGATCTAGGGCGCCTGGGTGGCTCAGTTGGTTAAGCAACTGCCTTCGGCTCAGGTCATGATCCTGGAGTCCCTGGATCGAGTCCCGCATCAGGCTCCCTGCTCAGCAGGGAGTCTGCTTCTCCCTCTGACCCTCCCCACTCTCATGTGCTCGCTCTCTCTCTCTCATTCTGTCTCAAATAAATAAAATCTTTAAAAAAAAAAATGTAAAAAAAATCAAAACGATCTATATCAATACTTAAAAAATATAACCAGATATACTTAGCTCCTCAAACCAACCCTTACTTTCCACAGAGATTTTGCAGAAATCATCCTTGATCTTTACATCTCTGATGAAGATTTCCTGGGCCGGTGTGTGGCTCCAGTAACATTTTCAGGCACTTTTAAGCTAATGTCAAAAACCCTTACACACTGTGTCTCTTCAGTAGCAGGAAGACATGCCTATCTTCTGCTCACCTCTCAAAAGATGAAAAGACCGGCTCCCCCTTCTGTCTTACCCAGATATTCCCTCTGCTCTCCTATGCAAAAAAGAAAAAGAAAAAGAAAAAAATCTCAGAAGGAATAATAAAACTATGGGAAACAATAAAGGATGAGGGGAGGAGAAAACCTCCAGACAAAAAGAAGGAGAAGAAATTTATGCAGGATAAGGGTACTGGTGTGCATGGAAAAACCCTAGGATGGCCTTTTTCCAGTCACCGGGGAGTAATTTTCCCTTCTCTGGTGAGAGACCTTCCTCGCCCTTTGAAACCAGAGTTGATGTTTACTAATTAATTTATATAGAATGGTCCCTTAGCAACCATTTCAAACGGGATCTGTTACCTCTGCTCCCTGGGTTTAAAGCTACATACCCGTCCCTAAGACACGGTGTTTGTAGAGACCAGTAGAATGCAGCAGGTTTCTGAAGGCAGGTGTCAGGTGAGACTTGCACCACCCCCGGCGATTGGGAGGATGTCTTGGAAGTTCTGACGTTGTGATATGATGTTGAAATATGCTTTTTCCTACCATTTAATGTGTAGCTATCGTTATGCCCGATGCGAAGACCTTTAAATCACCAAAGAATTGTCATCTGCCACGCTATTGTTACATAGGATCCCGTTGTCATTCCTCACTCCTGAATTGGGGCATATGCAAAGCGCTGTGAGGAAATCAAATTCTGTCTGCTCTTGGGGCGCCTGGGTGGCTCAGATGGTTAGGCATCTGCCTTTGTCTCAGGTCATGATCCCAGGGTCCTGGGATCGAGTCCCGCATCGGGCTCCCTGCTCCTAGGAAGCCTGCTTCTCCCTCTCCCTCTGCCTGCAGCTCCCCCTGCTTGTGCTCTCTCTCTCTCTCTCTCTGTATCAAATAAATGAATAAAAATCTTAAAACCAAACCAGACATAACAAATTCTGTCTGCTCTGTCGATGGCATCCTCAGCATCTGGGCCTTGGCATAGAGTGAACCCTCCTGAAACATTTGTGGACTGAAGAATCCATGAATAAAGATTTCTTGCAAAGTTTGACAAGGAGACAAAAAACAGAGAGGAATAATATTTATCAATTTCTCAGGTTCCCATTTGAGGGGACTCTGAAGGAAGGAGTACAGGTGCGTCCTCGGGCTTTGTCAGCTATAATGGAAATTTGGATCTTATGTTCACTACAGTATGTTCCCGTGGGCTTCTCTTGTAGTGGTCTTGTTTTCGTCCGACCCATACCTCCTAGCCCTTACCTGGAATCTTGGTTTCTTTTATTTATTTTTTAAATTTATTTTTTAAATTTAATTTTATTATGTTAGGTTAGTCACCATACAGTACATCATTAGTTTTTGGTGTAGCGATCCATGATTCATTGTTTTTGTATAAAGCCCAGCCCAGGGCTCCATGCAGTACGTGCCCTCCTTAATACCCATCACCGGGCTAACCCATCCCCCCTCCCCCCTCCCCTCTAGAACCCTCAGTTGGTTTCTCAGAGTCCAGAGTCTCTCGGGGTTCGTCTCCCCCTCCAATTCCCCCCCTTCATGTTTCCCTTCCTTCTCCTAATGTCCTCCCTGCTGTTCCTTATGTTCCACAAATAAGTGAAACCATATGATAATGGACTTTCTCTGCTTGACTTACTTCACTTAGCATCATCTCCTCCAGTCCCATCCATGTTGATGTAAAAGTTGGGTATTCGTCCTTTCTGATGGCTGAGTGATATTCCATTGTATATATGGACCACATCTTCTTTATCCATTCGTCTGTTGAAGGGCATCTCGGCTCTTTCCACAGTTTGGCTATTGCGGACATTGCTGCTATGAACATTGGGGTGCATATGGCCCTTCTTTTCACTACATCTGTGTCTTTGGGGTAAATACCCGGTAGTGCAATTGCTGGGTCAAAGGGTAGCTCTATTTTTAACTTTTTGAGGCACCTCCACACTGTTTTCCAAAGTGGCTGTACCAGCTTGCATTCCCACCAACAGTGTAAGAGGGTTCCCCTTTCTCCACAACCTCTCCAACATTTGTTGTTTCTTGCCTTGTCAATTTTTGCCATTCTAACTGGTGTAAGGTGGTAGCTCAATGTGGTTTTGATTTGAATTTCCCTGATGGCTAATGATGATGAACATTTTTTCATGTGTCTGTTAGCCTTTTGTATGTCTTCTTTGGATCTTGGTATCTTTTAAATGTTATTTTCACCCAGTGTTGAGGTCCTGGTTGGAAGCCGTTTGGTTCCCTTTCTGGACTAGCCGATTAAGGCCATGCTCCCAACCACCTCCCTGACTGGGCTCTCACACTCGGGGCTGCTCTCCACCTGCTATCACCTCAGGGCCAGGGAGCAGACAGCTAGAGACAGCCAACCTGAAACCCCTTACCCTGCCTCACCCATTTCCCCCCTTGGAAACCACAGTGAAGGCCGTTGTCCACTTACTCCCTCTGCCTCATGAGTGGCCCAGGCACTTCCCCTGAGTGGCCCCGAATGCCTCACTGTGCTCTCTCCAGGGAGGTGTAAGCATAATACAAATGAAGACTCTGGTTTTCCTTTCTTGGTCTGTGCCTGGCCTAACCACACCTCACCCAAGGTAGGATAGGAATGTAGCAGCCAGACCCCCAACTGCCTTCTCCTTGCCCTTCTCTTCATGGGGTTCTTCTCCTACAGCTGGAGCTGAGCTTGCCATTTGGATTGGAGCTAGGAGTGCTGGGGAAACTAACAGTCCCTGTGAGGAGCCCTCAATCAATGGTCAGCTGGAGTAGATGCACCAGGACCCTGCTCCCTTCCCCCAGATCCGTGGACTCTGAGCCATATGTTTTATGCGGGCTCTCAGGCTTTCCCGGCAATATTAAGCTCTACCACCAACTATTCTCGCATAGTTCTAGAGGCCAGAAATCTGAAATGGAGGCGTTGATAGGGCCACACTGCTTCGGATGTCTTTAGGGGAGACTTCAGTTTGGGGTAGCCTTGTTTACCACTTCGGTTTCTGGGGCCTGCAGGTATTATGGGGCTTGTGGTAGGATAATTCTGATTTCTGCCTCTGTCATCACGTTACCTTCCCCCCTTCTGGAGAAAACATTCTGTCTCCCCCTTTTATGGACATGAGCCATTGGATTTGGGGCCCACCCTCATCCAGGATGATCTTGTTTCAAGAGCCTTGACTGACATTGGTAAAGGTCCTTTCTCTGAATAAGGTCCTATTCAAAGGTTCCGGGGGGACCTGTCTTTTGAGGGGATACCATTCGACCCACCGGAGCCCTGAATCATTGTCTCAGGGCCTCCTTTTGGGGAAACCTGAATGAAAACTTCTCTGTATGCAAAATAAATTGAGATTGTTTCAGAGTAACTAGGAGTCCAACATCGAGATGCCAGGCAGGGTCCAAACCCGTCCTGCTCTCTGTATATGGAAATATTTTTTATTCCTCAGTCCAAACTTGGCTTCTATCCAATTGAAATGAGCAATAAAACAAGACTTTATTCTTATCTGTGGATTTTTACAGCCCTTGGAACATTTCTACAGTGATGGGAGAAGCGAAGCTCATAATTCTTCAGAGAACTTCTTCATTCCTTGTTTCTCTTTTTCCTCCTCTTCTCCCATATGATGCCCTTTTCTTCTGCCTGGGTGATGCCATTACCTTTCTCAAAACAGTCCATACCTCCATACTGAGCTCACTGAGCCAATTTTCACAAAAAATGTGTATTAAAGCTCACTTATATTTTTAGGGTTCTTTTGCAAGGAGGGGGATAGTCCAGAGATTTCTAGGGTTCTGAGTTACTGATACCCTTAAATATCATCTCTGTCAATTCCCTCATTTCTTAGATTAATAATAATAATAAGCCTTATAGCACAAAACCAGGACCTCACAATTGACAATTCTGGATAGTGCTATGGATGACTAGGCAATTTCAAGCTTTGTTTTGCTACATTCATTTAAATGAATATAAATTTAGAAAATACATGTGATTTCCCCCATGAGGACTAAGTTTGATACCGAAAATAAGCCCCTTTCGTCACTAAAAACTGAAATCTTTGATCTCAAGGAGTGACTTTTCCTAACCCGAATGGTAGAATTTAGTAGTTCAGTCTCACTATTGTTTATGCGTGGGGTCTTCTGCGTTGCTTCCTGGATAGTGGGGACTTTTCTCTCTACCAATAACCCAAAGTGGTCCTACATAATAATCTACCCAAAGCAGACAATGACTTTCAGTCCACTTCTCTCCAGAGGCTCTGAAGATGGAAGGTCTGGCTGACTAGACATTCCCTGGACCTGAGAGAGAAAAGCTCTTACCAATGAAATCCTTTATAGACAGGATTTTCTTCACAGATGCTTTGTTCACTGATATGTTTTCTCTCCTTCTTCTGATATTCCACTATCTGCAGGCAGTTCTCTGTCAAATCTCCCTGTCTGATAACCTTAGTACTCTCTCTGAGAACCCCTGTATCCCTTGTTCTAGAAGAGGTCTAGCCCTTGGGGCTTTCCTGTGGCTCTTGAAGAGTCTGGCAACCCTCAGGCCCAGGCTGACTGTATATCAATGTTTCCTTCTATCTGTCATCTCAGACCCCCGAAAGCCCAATGTGTGCAGATCAGGTGGGCCCATAAATTTCAGTCCACTATTTAGTTTCTCCAAGTGGGAGACTCTGCTTTTATAATATGGTCACTTATAAAATAAAAATAGCTCACAAAGATAAACAATTTTTTTCTCAGGGACAGAACAATCTAATCACATATTGATGAATGATATTTCTACGATTGGTAACCTCCCTTTTCCCCTCCCTCGAATTTGGGAATTGAAAATCATTTGCCTTTTTCTTGTCCCTCTTGAGCTATGGCTGCCATCTCTGATGTACCAGTTTTGATTAAATTGTTTGGATTTGAGGTTTCACATTAATAATTTAGTTTAGATCCTTGTACAAGGAAGGCAGCATCTAGCCTTACAGATACACCGGGGTCAACATATGCAAACAATGTTATGGGGTGAATTTCATGTTTTTACGATGAAAGATCATGGCATCTCCCACCAAAGAAGCACACACACACCTTCTACCCCAAACTATCCCTCCTGATCTGAGACTTCTCAGCGGTGTTCCGTAGGCTTGAACAACGTTGTCTTAGAATCAGAGATAAGGGAAGATACAGGCTAACTCACGTGCTAGGTCCCCAGACTAATCAAATGCCTACTTCATGCCAGCTCCCTTCTCCCAAAGGTTTCAGTAGGGTCTCCTGGATTCTGTTTGCACTACTGTTCTCTGCCTTCCTCTGGCTTCTCCCGGCCGGGCTCAGATACGGGCTGGAGACTCCCTCACAGGTTCCATTGTGGATAGTAACTATTTCTACCCATCACCTTGGGGCCTGGGGCTGATCTCGTGCGCACGTTATATACAATTCAACACTGTCCTGTGGCATCTTTCCACCTACTTGCTATTTTGGGCTTCCCAGGAACCTCCTAAGTTCCTCCACCAAGCGGGAATACCGGCAGCGAAGAAGCCAGTGAAAGCCTCTTATATAACTCGTGGGGTGTTTCTGCTACAGCTGGAGCTATATATATATATATAACTGAGAAGTTTCAGGTCAGCTGTGGTGCAGCACGCCATGGAGGAGGGATGTGGAGACAGGTGACGGGTGGGGCTGTGGAAGTGGCCGCTGCCAGACCAGGTGCTTAGCATACGGAGAAGGGAATCTGGACTTCATTCTCAGGGCATTGTGGGGCCAATAAAATGCTTTAAGTAGGATGCAACATGACACTCTTGCACGATATACCAAAACGTGTCTGAATCTGGAACTTCCGACCCGCTCCTTGAGGCAGGTCACTTCTCCTTAGAAACAATGTCAATGAAGGTCTTGCACAAATCTCTCTAATCAGGATCAGACAAATACCAATCAGGTTCTTTGTGCTCTGGCTCTATAGGGTGCTATTAAGATGATTGAAAACCAGGCCTGAGCCTCGTGCCAACACTAGTCTTAACCTGGCCAATCACGTCACTGTGATCTTCTCGGCTTCTGTCAGCTCTCAGCTCAGCAGCGCCGATCATCTGAAGGAAAAGGAGTATTTGCAACTCAAACTGTGCCGTGGCGCAGATTTATTTGTGAAACCTCAGATTGGAACTACACTGTGTTGTATCGACATCAAAAGCTGCTGATAGTAATTAATATCCTTTCAATTTTAGTTGCGCTTGAAGAAAAGACATGGCCAGAAATTTTACCTGTAATGTATGTGAAAACATATCTCGTAATTTAAAAGCTATTTTGGCACGCTGCACTAGACAGAGTGGGATGACACGTGTGAGAGACTACATAATAACGTTTCTATTCTAAGACACGGAAGGAAGGTAAATAATTTTTTAAATGCCCTTAAATATACATACACACACACACATATATAAAGATACATATTGTATCACAATAAGTATGCATATGTGTTTACAATTTGTATATAATATACACATATAATATATGTATTATATACATTATGAATATACATATATAATGCATATGTACCTATTATACACAGGTGTTGCATATATATTATACAAATGTATATGCATATATACATATACACCTTTTCTGAATCTCAATCTCATCTATAAAATGAGGATTGTGATGCTCAAATCAAAGATTGGTTCTGAAGATTAAATTAGTTTTATGAGTAGGGTGCTTACCGCGAGACCAAGCATAGAGGAGAAATGCAGTTGCAGTGAGTTTCCTTTCCAGAACACTTAAGCATCAAAGCCAAATAAATGCACAGAGATTTTTACATGTAAAAAAATTGTGAATACATGTTTTTCAATGATTAATAGAGAAAAACCAAGAATCATTTTTGTTTTTCTATGTGGAAGAGTCCAAATTTGTTATCAGCACATCAAGTCATCAAAAATAATTGAGTTAATTTCTAATCTTTCTCTACTCTTACCATAAACTTATTTTATACCACCTACAAGTATCTAGAAATGTCTATTTCATTTTTATTCTCAAATTTTAATTCCAGGTATGACTTGGTCCACATCTAGATACAATCATCTATCATTTTGAAAAAAAATGAATACACTTCATGAAATTTAATTATTTTCAGATTTGCTTTTATTTTATTTTTGGAACCTAAGTTGGTATACACTGAATATCCAGCATCATAAATGATTTATTATTATTATTATTACATGGATTATTATTACCAAGATTAAAGAAAACCTCAGATTGTTTGACCCTTCTCCTCTCAAGAGTTAGAGGTCTATGTTCCCTCTCCTTGAACCTCAGTAGCTTGACAAAGGGATGACAGCAGAAGTCATGTCATGCCCTTATTCACGCTGAGGGTTTAAGAAACTAGCCATGTCCACTTCCTCCGTCTTAGCACACTGTCTCCAGGGACCCAGAACCACCACGCTGGTCTATCATGGACCACCACGTTAGAGAGGTCACTTGCAGGTGCTCCAAGTGCAGTCACGATTGAGCCCAGCCTTCCAACCATCCCTACCAAGACACCAAAGCTGTGAGAGAAGTCTCTTTCCAATCCTCCAGCCAGTCCATCCACCAGCTGAATACCATCAGAGACTTCCATCAACTCCTCTTGGAGAAGAAGATTTGCCAGCCCAGCCCTGTCAGCATTCCTGACGCCCCAAACTGTGGTGAGATCTAATAAAATGGGGATTGTTTTAAGCCACTAAATTTTGTGGGTAATCTCTTACATAACAATAGATTGCTGGAACAATGGATTTACAAACAGAGAAGTAGAATGTGTTTCTCTCCTGAGTGGGTATTGTTAGTATGGGTTCAGCAGATAGGTTGTGAGCTCCAACAAACTGTAATGGATGACTAGGCTTCAGAAGAAAACTATAATATTTTTAACAACTAGGATAATTTTATTATAAGTATTTGTTGATCTTATACAAACCTGGGAGTTGTTCATGTTCCACAATGATTTAAAAATGCGTTTCTCCTCAAAAGTAATTTTACAGGAGATTATTATGAATATCTGATACAGATGTCTGAAATTCACTTGTGAGGCTACAGACATGATTGTTCAACATCTATTTTATTTAAGTTGTAAGGTATTTCTGAAATAACTGTCATAATAACAGGTCCAATCCAGTATGGTTTTCTGGTAATACTATGCTTCAGACGTGAGTGACGAAGTTTTGAGGAACACTAGCTACTAGTTTCTGATGCATCTAAAATAATTCTTATACTTAAAAAATAGATACTAAAGGAGAATGAAGAGTGTGAGAGTTACAGATGAAGAATATAAGAATGACTTAAGTCTGTTGCGTGTTTAGATACATCAGGGATGCTTAAACGCAGTTAAAATAAATGGCAAATGGGCTCCGTGCTTGAAACCTCCTCCTGAATCATGCTCCCAACTTCTGTTCGTCATCCTCCCTTCTCTTCACTACACATTTGCTCAGGGTTGGGGCATTGCACCTATTCTCAGGCTTTACCCATAAGACAGAAATTTGAAACATAAAACATACATTGGAAGAGGGGTGCCTGCGTGGCTCAGTCGGTTTAGTGTCCCGCTCCTGTGTTTTGGCTTAGGTCCTGGTCTCAGGGTTGTGGGATCGAGCCCCTTGTTGGGCTTTGTGTTCAACGTGGAATCTGCTTGGGATTCTCTCTCTCTCTCTCTCTCTCCCTCCCCCACTCTCTTTCTCTCTCTCTTTAAAATTAGTAAATAAAATCTTTAAAAAACCACATACATTGTAAAAGACCCATTACATTTCTAGTCTTGGCATTTTTACTACGTTTCAGACCTGTATTTTCAAACGCATAAAACTATATCCGCTAGATAATCCTCTAATATCTCCAACCAAACATATTCAAACTTAAAAAAATATAAATAAAAAAATAAAGGAGGTTCATTATGTTCAACTGCATAATCATTCAAATCTATCAAGCTAGAACCTTTACAGTCACTTTTTTATCTTCCTTTGACAGCATCCTAGAGATAACTTCAAGTCCTGCAATTTCCATCTGTGTTACCTTGCTTCTGTTCTGTTTGGTGTCTGAACTTCCACACAATTTAGACTCCCCTCTATTTTCTGCATTTACACAATAATCTCTTCTCTCTGTTTTAAGGCAAACCGCTTTGATATTTGTTGTTGAACACTCCGTCCAAGAGGATACAGAGTCCAAAAAAGTGTTCTCTTTCAATGTAATGCTAGAAAAGCCTAGGTCCCATTTGAGAAAATAGCATTTTTGATTAAATTCCTGTGAAAATGTTTAAAGTAAAAATTCATGTTAAATTAGAGCATAAATACAGAAGTGTGCAAAATTATGTGTGCAATTCAATAAATTTTCAAAAAGTGAACCCATTTGAGTAACCACCACACATGAAAAAAAAACCATTCTAGGCTTCCCAAAGACTCTTTCATGCTCCCTCCCCAAAGGTAACCGCTACAGGACTTCTATACTATCAATTAACTTTGAGTATTTTGAACTTTATCTAAGTGGAATTATGGTATGGTATACTTTTGTATCTGTCTTCTTTTGCTCAACTATAAAGTTGACGTTTATTTATATTGTTATGTATAACAGTAATTTGCTTATTCTCATTGTTGTATGATACTCCTTTGTGTGGATATATCACAATTTACTTATCCAGTCTGCTGTTGATTGACATTTGAAATTTTCAGTTTTAGGCTATTTTAAAAGAGTGCTATGATGAACATTTTTTAATATGTCTTTTGGTACAAATAAGGATGCAATTGTGTTGAGTATATGCCTTAGGAGTGCAGTTAATGGGTTGTAGGACAATTTGTCTATAAATACTACCAAACACTTTTCCTGAATGGTTATACCAATTTGTATTTCCGGCAGCTGTATATGAGAGTGTCCCTTATCCCAAATCTGGTATCACTTAATATTGTTAGTATCCTCAATCTTAGCCATTTAGTGAGCATATAATTGTACTCATTATGGTTTTAATTTTTACTACATGAGGTTAAGGAGATTGGCCACATTTTCATATACTTATTGACAATTTGGATATCTGTTCAAACATTTTAAACATTTAAAAAAATTTGTTTGCTATAGCCTTGTTTTTTGTAGAAGTTCTTTATGTATTTGGTACATGGTTCCTTTGTCAGATATATGTGTAGCAAGCATTTTCTACTCTGTGACATGCCTTATCGTTCATATAACAGGGTCTTTTGATAAACATAGGTTTTTAATTTTAATGTGTTGCAATTTATCAAGGTTTTTCATTTTGGTTAGTGTTTTGCAAAAAATCTCTACTTGAAAGATGTTATTTTCTAGAATGTTTACTATATTATCTTTAACTTTTTGATCTAAGGACCATCTGGAATTAATTTTTGCTCAAGGAATGAGTTACAGGTAGAAATTTATGTTTTTCCATACAGATATCCAATGGGCCTGGTACCATTTATTGAGAGGACCACCTTTTTCACACTGCAGTATAGTGGTATCTCTTTATAAATCGAGATACTGTATGTGTGGATTAGTTTCCAGAATTTCTATTCTATTTTATTGGTCTATTTAATTTTCTTTATGACAATACCACACTGTGAATTATTATAACTTTATAATGAATCTTGGGTAAGACCTCTAACTTTGCTCTCTTTCTTCAAAATTGTCTTGGATATCCATATTCTTGCATTTTAGCATTTGTACACAAATTTTAAAATAGGCTTACCAAGTTTTTAAAACTTTGTGTTTTTTTATTTTGATTGCTTTGCCTTTATAGTTAAATTTAGGAAGAATGGTTATTTAAAAAATATTGTGCCTCCTAATCTATAAATATGGTCTATTCCTTCCATGTTTTGGCCATTCTTTATTTTCTCTCAGTTATGTTTTATGCCATACATGATTAAACTCAAAGTTATTATTTTGTCATATAATGCTCTTTATAATATCATCTCAAGTCTCTCTCCTGCCCACCTTATTTCCTGCCACTTCCCACCATCCATGCATTTTTCCAAATTCTTTGATCTTCCTGTCTAGACTATAAAAGGCTTTTTTTTTAATTTATTTATTTTTAGAGAGAGAAAGAGAGAGAGTGTGCACGGGAGCAGGCAGTGTGGGGCAGAGGGAAAGGGAGAAAGAGAATCTTAAGCAGGCTCCAGTGCCCAGTGCCGAGCCTGATGCAGGGCTTAATCTCACAACCCTGAGATCATAACCTGAGCTGAGACCAAGAGTCAGACACTTAACTGACTGAACCACCCAGGCACCCCTATAAGGCTATTTCTTAACTCTGATTTTCCATGTGATTTTTCCTATTTCTCAAAATGTTCTTCTCTTCCATGCCTTGCAATTTTCTAGCAATAGTTTGCAACAAAGCTCAGCTTCTATCATCTCTGTTAAATTTCCCCTTGCAAAGTAAATTGCATTGCCCGAAATGAATTGATAACACTTTTTCACATCACTCTATTTAATTATATTAGAATTTGTACACTATTTAATTAATTCATATCACCGTTCCTCTGTGGAACTGAACTTGTCAAGGGCAGGGACTGCATTATATTTGTCTTTGTACCAGTACCTGGGGCAATTCTCACAGCTAAGCCAGAGTTTAACTATTATTTACTGGTTGAATGGATGTGTCTCCAATATCTAATCCTTGTCAGCTCATGTGCCAATACACACACACAAAAAGAGAATTCCAGATGCCCTTCAGGTTTCAAAGAGTCTCAGGGTTACCTAGTATCCCAAATAAGCTAAGAGTACAGATAACAAATATACCTTAAAACTCACCTTTAAAGAAACATCTAAAAAACGGTTGCTGTATTTCTAAGCCTCTTATAGTTTAGGTTAGCAACACCCAGTGTGTCTTCCACAGACCAGTTATGTTGGAGTCATGTGCACTAATAAATTAGGTTCCCTCACCCCAGGCTTAAACCCAGGCCCTCTGAATTAGAAAAAAAAAATGGGGGGGAGGGGTGCATAGAGTCTGCATTTCTGACAAGTGTCCAAGATGATACTTATGGGCATTAACATTTGAGATGCATGGACCCAGAAATAGCCTTTTGGTCATTCTTTCAAATGGCAGCCCTGGGTTTTCAAGCAGAGTTTTCTTATGGGCATTATGGCCTTAGGATCTCTTCCTTACTTCCATTCCCTCTTAGAGGATGTCGAGTCGTCTGAAGGTAGGATTCTAGAATTAGAACTGTCTGAAAGCTTTAGCAGCAAGCGGTTTCCATTAAAAAACAAAGCATATATAAGACTCTATAAGAGATCAAGATAAGGGGAAGCATGAAAGGAACTCTATCTCTATAGTGTTGTGAAAATCCTCCACATTGAATACCAACCCAGGTCAAAGTGTGGTTGGCTCTTTCGTTCTTATTTATCCTACTTTAATCAATATGTTTCCACCTGTGGTGTCCTGGGCATGGTCCAGAAATTGGCATTGACAACTGTATTTCTATTGCAAGAGAAGGTGAAGACCAATCTCTGAGGGTCATGCTGGCCATTTGCAGTGGCCCACGTGAAAGGCAGAGGAAGCTGTAAGTGTATTTCTTCCCCACTCAGGGAACAGTGGCCGTCTGAATTGTATGACATACTGAGGTATAGAAACATTTGTCCTATATTTTTGTGTGTGTGTGTGTGTGTGTGTGTGTGTGTGTGTGTGTCAAACCTAGAGTGAGAAAACCCATTTCTTTCTCTCTACCTCAACAATGAGAGCCACTCTATTCTGTCCGGAGCTTTGTAATTAAAAAGGCCCCTTGTTGTTTGGCATGTCCAATGAGTGAATGGTAGAGAAGGTCAACCTGTGATGTTAAAATGCTGATCTGTAGGAAAATGGTGAGAACGCAGCTGACTTACACATAAACAAAGCCGGAAAAAAGTAAAACCCCTCCATAACCCTGAGTAGAATACAAACCAGAAGAATATTTCAGCCTCACTTACTTTTGATGAGGATGCTGTTTTATTTCCTCATCGTAAATATCTCTCCACACCCTTTTTAGCCTCCTGAAGTTTGGATGCTCATAGATGGATATATAACAGCAAGGAGGGAGAAAATTGCTGAATTTGGAACCTCAGAGTTGTTCAAATCATTGGGAGAATGTCGTCCCTGGGACATATGCTGAGACAGTCAGGGCTGATCCATTTCCAGATGGAGCTCTCACACCAAAACCGCAGAAGGACTGTGAATTTGATTTCACAACTAACAAAGCCTCATTTCAAATCCAGATGCCTAAGGATTCTGTTCCAAAACAGATTTACAAGAGGGCCAACAAAGACCAGGCAATAAAATTTTTTCTAAGCAAAGACCATGTAGGAAGATGCATAAAAATTCCTAGTACTAAAAACTAGTTATTATCAAGTCAAATTACTCAAGAACACTAAAGTGATGCTTCCATTGCTCATTGAAGAAATAAACTGAGAAACACAATGATGGTTCTCCTTTAGGGACAGGTGATATCAAGTTACCACAAAAAGATATAGCTTTCCTGAAAGTCCTCTGATGTTCTGGGCACGATTGAGCTTAGAAAAAAATAGCAATGTGACCCCCAAACTAGATATTAAAAGGATTCTCCTGGGATTGGCAGACACTAAAGAGTGTGAGCATGAAGGGTATAAGTTTACCTAAAGCAACTGCATAGTTTAAAATTCCTAAAACGTAATATATCTGTAAGGGTGAGAGACCCTGATGCTCATGAAATCATGAATTGCCTAAGGCCAATTCCGGACAAAATTTGCTCACATGGAATGATATTAATATTTGCTCACAGCAGACTTCGTTCTCAAAATATTGTGAAAGCAAATATGTCAGAGACACTAGAGGCAATTCTCCGATCACTGACACAATATTCATCTTAGTAAAGGTATGATAGAATTTGAAATTAATTTGTTAATTCCATATGTGAAACAAAGATGAGGAGTCTAATATGAGTCCCAGCTGCAGTGAGATGGAATATAAAGCTGCATAATGGATCATTTGATGCCTAATGTACATCATAATCATTACTCACTGGCATGGTGTAGGCAGTGGTTCTCAACCCTGGTGGCCCGTGCTGGGGAGCTTTAAAGAATACGGACCCCTCCCCCTGCCCCACATTCTTATTTAGTAGACCTGGTGTGTGCCCTGTACCTCAGCATTTTTTAAAGCTTCCCCAGGTGATTCTAATGTACTACTGGGACCACAGACCACTAAACCCTTGGTGTGTGTCAAACCTAGAGTGAGAAAACCCTTGGTATAGGTCATTATTTCTCAACTTCGGCTACTCATTAAAATTACCTGAGAAACTTAGAAAAAAAATCCCCATGTAGCCCGGGACCTATATATATGGACAAAGATACATATATATAATACATCTTTACTATGAATTGGAATATGAAGGATATAAAAGCAAAAGCCATGTCTTGCCTTCAAGAAGTAATGAAAGGATTGCTTTGAACTTGAATGTTTCAATCAGAATTCCAATATCAGAAAAATATTGGCAGAAAGGACACTGGCGATTTTTTTTTCTAAGTCGTAAAACTGGGACAAATGACTCTTGTCTCAGGTTCTGTGAGTAGAAAATCTCTCCTCCAGGAGATACTGTCATTCAGCTGTTCAAATCCTAATGTGCTTAAAAAAACGCTGATGTGCTAGATGTTTTTTTTCCTTTCCAAAGGAGTTGGTCATGAAACACCGAAAAATGAAGCATGAAACAAAAGAGAGAGTTAACTATAATTGCTCTGTTGAAGGATTTTGTGTGAATCTTGGCAGATTGGTGACTCCATTTGCAAATCTCAAAATTTGAAAGTCAGCAATTCTTAGGTGTGGGGAATCATTGTGTTCAAGGACTGTCACTGTATTTGCAAATGTCAAGTAGGTTTTGAACTAATGAAAGAATGAATAAAAGACCTTTCATTTTTATTGTTTGTACCAAAGACATCACTAGGTGCTTTTACAATCTTTTCCCCTATAATATACTGATAAACATTTCTGTGATTCCATAATTTATTATACATGTCTTTGAAATGATAAAACATGCTCATAGAAGTTAAGGAAATTTCTCAAAGCACAACTACAAGATATCACAAGGTACTGGTTTAATCTCAGGTCATTTGCTCCTCGAAGGGCCAATTTTCATCAATGTCTCTACAAAAATTTTCCTTCAGTGAGAAATAAAGTCCTTATTGCCTCCCTCTCTACGTATCTGACAACTGGGAACGGCCTTCTCCACTTTGGTTCAGTTGGTTGTTAATGTACAACTTGGTGTTCATTAGCGAGGACTCAAGGGACCGTGAATTTCTGCTGGTGCCCATTCTTTTACTGTTCTAGTTTCTGTTGAATCTTTCTAATCTCTGCCCTAGTAGGTACAGGATGGGAAATAAGACAGATTTCTGCCGTGGTGAGTTAGCGCCTTCCGGGACTTACCAGCATTGGAAAAATCGGGTGATTATAAAACACTACAGAATAGAAAAAGGTCAACTTTGGGGGATCATTAACTAGTTCTTCCTCGAAGAACTGCTAGGAAATAAAAAGTTGATTAAGCCATCAAATAGTGGATGGTATTGCATTGAGGGCAGAAGCCATGGTTAATTTGTTTGTCTAATTTTCTCTGCCTCTGTGCACAGTAACATGCCTTCCATGTAGAAGGCAGTTGGCAAAGATTTGCGGCAATGTATGATGGAGATGTGAATGTTTATATGGCCTGCCTACACCATCTCTGTTTCTCAATTTTATTTTATTTTCTTAATCTCAGCTATATGCCTACGTATAGAGATGCCACAGTACGGAGGGGAAGAAAAAGTTCTTGTTGAAGGCTGTTACCATGGAGAAAAAAACCTTCATTGTTCTGAGGGCACTCATATTCAAAGATTTTAAAGGGAATCTTTCTAAGTTTGAGCAAAGGATAAAGGTGATCACCTGAGAAGAGCTATGCATTTCCGGCAAATGTCTGTTCCGCTCTTCTGCTGACCCCTATTCTTCTACCCCATGTCAGTCTCCTACTGCTGCTATCACAAATTACCGGCACACAATGATGTCAATAACACGAACTTATTATCCTACAGTCTGTGGGTCCGAAGTCCATGATGGGTCTTAGTGGGCTAAACTCAAGGTGTTTCCAGGGCTGTATTCTTTTCTGGAGGCTTCAGTGTGGCATCTATTTCCTTGCATTTTTCAGCTTCTAGAGAATGTCTGCGCTCTGTGGCTAGCGTTCCTTCCTCCATCTTCACAAGCAGCAGCATTACGTCTCCCTGACCATCTGCCATTGTCACCTTTCTCTCTGACCACCGCCAAGAGAGGTAGAGGTTAGGTTGGGTCTGCCATTTAGCCTGGATAAATGCAGGATAATCTTCACATCTTAGGGTCCTTAACTTAATCACATCTGCGAAGGCTCTTTTGCCCTTTTGCCTTGTGCAGTAATATAGCCTCAGGTTCCGGGAATTAGGACATGGTCGGTGTGTGTGTGTGTGTGAGTGTGAGTGTGTGTGTGTGTGAGTGTGGGTGTGAGTGTGGGTGTTATTCTGCCTTCCACACTCACTCCTCATCCGGTGCTCTCTATCCTTCTCTCTCTTTTCAAATCTTTTAAAATTTGCTGTGAGGCTATGAGGACAACCAGACATTTGCTGCAGCCAAAAGTGGCATTGTTGGTAAAATGAATTCCTAAGTATCTTTTTAGTGATCCACAGTTTGGGGACCATGGGACGTTTGTAGAGTGAAAGTCCCAAAGACAGAGTGGTTGTAACTGCCAAGTGGATAGGAGGAAAAAACTGCAAGGAAAAGGGGATGACCCAAGTGCTTCTGAGCAATGGACAAGGGTCATACCGCTCCCAGAATGGGAAGAAGCGAGAGTAAGACCTTCCCTGGTCCAGCCACCAAGGTACTCTGCCCCCTAATTTTGAGGCTGTAGGGGGAGAGTAGGCCACTCCCCTTTGCGATGGGGGGATATCATCCCAAGGTGGTCCTCAAAGCTTCAGATATTTTACAAGACTTATCTCCAAAAAAACTAGAGTGAAGTCAAAAGAGATTTGGAGTAAACAGAAACCACATCTCTCTTTTCTTCCTCAAGTTAATCTTCTCAAACCACATCTGTAAAATTACAAGGACCTACTTAGGCTCTGCAGTGTTTGCCAATAAAATAGACCTGCATTCTGAGAGAAGCTGGGGGGCGGGGGGGAGGGAGAGGTAAAGAGAGGGAGAGGGAAGGGGGGAGAGGGAGAGGAAGGAGGGGCACAAACTGAATTAAATGAACATGCAGTAAGTCCCTACTGTGTGTTGGATTCTCCATATATTTTATTTCTTTTAATTTCCTCTATTTGTTATGAGTCAAATATTGATAAACCTCTGTTTTATAGGGAAGAAACCTCAGGTTGACTAAGGTATTTGAAAAGCAGCAGTGAGAGATTTGGATCTAATTTCTGTGTCTTGAAAGCCCTGTTCTTTCCTCTGCCGGACTAGGCAGCAAAGTATGTTATTTGCTGAACATTTATAATATAGACTGAAGTTAAAAGGTAGGCACCAATGAATAGTAAGGTACTTGTTTTTCTTAACTTACTGCTTTTGTTAGATTTTTAGAATAGTATTTGGACTTAGAACATACTCAATAAATGGTGGCTATTGCTATTTATAGTACTGATGAAAATTACAATGAAACCCCTTTTTCCTGCCCATTAGAAAAGCAGCTGCAGTATATATACATTAACCTCTTTTTTATCCAGCTTTATTCAATGGTGCAACTACTAAGGGCCGGGAATTAGTCTTGAAGGGGACACAAATTTAAAAGGATATGATTTTGGACCTCAAGGACTAGATGGTATAGCTGAAGATCCCACAGTTTGAAAAAATAGCTCAAAGAAAGGTAAAATATGATAAATGTCTTAAGGGTGGTGGAACAGGAGCTATTGAAATATTTCACCAAGGTGCTCAGAAAAGATTTCATTTAATAGTATTTGCTTGATTATAGGTTATGACATCTTTGTAAGATTTGGCAAAAATAACAATAAGAGGGATGGAAATAGTCATGGGCAGAAGCTAGAGTAGACAGATATAGACAGCTGATTAATGAGATTTCCTTGTGTTCTCATTGCCCATATGCTGGAATGAGTCATCATGATTAGTGAAGCTCAGGAGAGAAAACTTCAAATCACTGTAATCTTTCTGAGCCTAGTTAGTCAGTTTCCTAAAATAAGGTCACTTGCACAGGTAAAGTTTATATAGTAGATGGATGGTAAAAATGGCTCCAAATTTCCACACTCTTTTGTATCCAAACCCTTGGCTACATATATGACTTGCATCTCTTCCTATCAAGAAGGGGGTCTATCTCTCCAACCCTTGATACGGGCTGATCCTATGGCTTGTTCTGGCCAAAAGAATGCAGGCAAAAATCTGTTCAGATCCAAGAAGCCTTAACAACCCCATTTGCTTTCTTGGAAAACCTGCCGCCACCATGATATCAACACAGACCACGTGGAAAAAAGCTGAATCAGTCCATTTGTTTCAAATGAAGCCCAAGATAGGTGAGAGCATCCAGCGGAGAGTAGGAAAGAAGACCATCAGACCAGCAGGTAAACACAGGCCTGCCAAAGAGCCACAGCAAGCCAGTCAGATCAGTAGTGCTGATTAATGGACTCACAGACTATGGGGGGAAAAAGGTTGTGATTTTAAGCCACTGAAATGGGTGGGATGGGTTGTTACATAGTAGTAACTAACTGATACAACATATATAATATTCAACAACTCCCCCACCGCCCCAAACAAATGGTACAGATGACCGAAGATAAGCTCTGCTTTCCTAAACACAAAAATAATGAAAAACAAAAAACCAAAAAACAAACAAAAGAAAACCATACAGTTTACTGAGTCTTTTCCATTTGAAAAAGATGTAGTAAACTTTGGGTAAGCAGTATTTTGCCCTATGTAAAGGTAATCCTTTCTCTCTTAAAAGCAAAGAACTTTTGGAGAAATCATTACACACTATGTCTCCAAAAAGAGAAGTCAGACATCTGCCTCCAGCCACGATGGATGAACAGATTTATCCTAAATCATAGAAATCTAGAAAAGGGGAACAAAACTAGAAAAAATGGACAAAATATATAAAGCAACCATTTCAGACATTAGACAAAAGATAAAGCAGAGTGGTGATCCTGAGAGAAGGTTGAAAACCAGGTGAACACTATGATCATCCCAGACTTCTGCTTGAAGTCATTTTCTGGACTGTAATACAGGGAAGGCATCCTAACCTAAAGAGAGTTACCTAAACCTGATATAACAGCATTTTAAAATGAGTTTTTTTTTTAAGATTTTATTTATTTATTTGAGAGAGAGACAGAGCATGAGAAGAGGGGAGAAGGTAGAGAGAGGGAGACACAGACTCCGCTGAGCAGGGAGCCCAATGCGGGGCTGGATCCCAGGACCCCGGGATCATGACCTGAGCCAAAGGCAGATGCTTAACTGACTGAGCCCCCCCAGGTGCCCCTAAAAACAAGTTTTGAAATTATCAAGCTGAACTGCAAGTTACTTAACTTTCTGCCATAGGAGAGTCCAAAGCTCTTTATGGGAAAACAACAAAAATGAGACTTATAACAAAGAGAAAAACCAATAAATAGAAAGAGACACACGTATCACAGAGATGCTAGAATTAGTAGACAGAGAATTTAAGGCAGCCTCTATGAATTTGCAGAAATATTTAAAGACATGAGCAAAATAAGAGATGCTTTAAAAAGTACCAAACTGTAAAGCTGAAAAATAAATATATACATTTTGATATATCACTCAACTGTATTAAAAGTAGATTAGACACTGCAGAAAAAAGTAGTGAACCTGAAAATGTAGTGTCAGAAACTTTTTAAGTTGACATAAAAAAAAAGACTAAAATAATAATAAAAAATTTAAGAAGTCTCAAATGATCTATAATTGGGCATAGTTAGAAACAGGATGGAGAGAGGGAGGAAATATAACTATACTGTTTAAAGGCTCCGACTTTTTTCCTGAAGTGGTATTGTAAGTTAAAAATGCAAATTATTTTTTTAAACGTCATGAAAAAATAAAACGCCATTAGTGTAGATACAGTGGGATAGTAAAAATATCCAACTAATCCAAACAAAACAGGAAAAGAAGTAAAAAGGAACAGAGAAAAAATGAAATAAATAGGAAAAAACCATCAAGATGGTTGATATAATCCCCAAATTGTAGATAATTGCATTGCATATAAGCAATTTAAACATTGTACTTGAAAAGCATGGTCTGTCAGACTGGATTTAAAAAGGACGAGAGATATTCTGCCTACAAGAAAAACACTCTAAATATAAAGACGTAAATAGGTTAAAAGTAAAAGGATGGGAAACAATATAACATGCAAATACTGATCAAGAGAAAACTATAACGGCTATACTATCACTAACCAAAGTACACATCTGATAAAGAAATATTAGCAAGAATAAAAGGGAACATATTATCAGGGAATCAGTTTATCAGGATAATATAACAACCTGAAATGTTTATGTACCTAGTAACAGAGCTTTAAGAATACCTGAAGAAAAATCTGACCAAACTGAAGTTAGCAATAGACAAACTCTCTCTTATGGCTGGATATTTCAGCCATCCTTTTTCAGTAGTTAGTAAGATGAGTCATCATAAAATTAGTAGAATACGAAAATCTTATAAAACACAATCACCAGCTTTACTGAATTATTGTTGTTGCTGGGAATGTAAAATGGTTCAATCACTTTGGAAAACAGTTTGGGAGTTTCTTATCAAGTTAAACATACACTTAATATATAACCCCACAATTCCACTGGTAGGTATTCACCTAAAAGAAACAGAGAGACATCTATTGACCCAAAGACAAGTACATGAATGTGCTTAGAAGTTAAATTCACTATAGCCCCAAAGGGGGAACAAATACATCACTAGGCAAATGAATGAACAATTTGTAGTGAATTCATATGGTAGAAAGCTACTCAGAATAAAAAGCAATATCTATAGAGCACAGTGGTTTAATTTCAAAAGCTTCATGCTGCACAAAAGAAGCCAGATCTCAAAGGATGCATATGGCTTGCTTCTGTTCAGTGAAATCCCAGGAAATGAAAGTTACAGAATGCAGGTAAGTATTTTCCTTGAGAATAAGGAGGGACGAGGGGGCCCTAATGCAAAGGGGCATAGGAAATTGGGGGTCTTATGGAAATGCTCTATTCCTTGATTGTGGTGGTAGTTACACGGATGTATACAACTGTCACATTTCATTAAACTATGAAATTTCATTTTTAAAATATGTTAAACAGGTGTGGTTTACTGCATGGGAATCACAGTATAATAAAATTGATTTAAAAAATGATGTCAGTTTCTCATCCCATTCCTAATACCCATTTAGATGAATATTACATATACCTAGGATATCATTAGGAAATAGTCTTTAAGGAAGAGCATTCTATGGAAGTAATGTCTAAGTGAATTTATGTCTTAAAATTTTTAATTAAAGTTGATGCAGCCTTCCTCTTTTCTGAAATAGGAATGTGAACACCAGTGAGTTTCAATGAGAGGGAAAATCCACGGCCATTACAAGTTTCCTCTCTTGATAAGACATGCATGAAACACCAAAATACAAATGGACTGCCTATACTTTTGTTATTCTCGGAAAATAAGGTGAGTGAAGTTTTGTGGTTAGCTAGATATCTCAGCTAAATGGAGAGCCAAGCACTAACCCAGTGCTTTATAATTCTTTTAGGCCATAGTGAAGACGAAGAATAAAGAGACAAAACTAAGGATAATTAATTTAAGTGATGCTTTTAACTGGTTTGGAAAATAGCAGAGGAGACTATTGGAGTAGAGGAGACAATATATCCAGATTCAGACACACTGAGTTTGAGATGCCTATAAAATCTCCAGTTGCAGATATCCAGTAGGCAGATCGTAATACAAACTTGGGGCTTTAATGAATGTCATAGGTGCTGCTGGGGATATAGATGTGGAAGAGAGATTGGGGGAAAGTAGAGGAGAGAGGGGCAGAGGGAGAAGGAGAGGATGAGGAGAGAGGAAAGAAATGGTTAATATCTATTGTGGATTTCTCTTTCAAGAAGTTTCATAGTTAAAGGGGGAAGGAAGGAAGGGAGGAAGGAAGGAAGGGGAAGGAAGGATGGAAGGAAGGAAGGAAGAGAAAGAAGGAAGGAAGGAAAGACGGACTTAAGGGAACGAGCTAGGAACGACATATAGCAGACTGTATTTCTCTGATTCTCTACATTGACCGGGTGCCCAACAATTCAGTTTTATTCTGACATGAACTGAAGCTGGCATCAGTCTCCACAGGTTTAAAAGCTCAGTCCCACAAGACTGCCTCCAGTACCTACACTTCTGCTCAACTTGGCTACAAATTTCGGGATTCCCATGACCTCTTCATACCTTCAGATTTAATAATTTACTAGAATGCCTCGAGAACTCAGAAAAACACAACTTACACTTACTGGATTCAATTCAAAGGGCTCAAGTCAGGACTAGCCAAATGGACGAGATCCATGGGGCCAAGTGTGGCAGGGGTGGGGGAGGTCAGAGCCTCCATGTCCTCTTTGGTTACAGCACCCTCCTAGCATGTCCACGTGCTCACCAATCTAGAAGCTCTTCAAATCTCACTGTTCAGAGATTCTATAACCCAATCTCTAGTCCCACTCTCCTCCGCAAAGGTTGGGATAAGGTGGGACTGAGAATTCCCACCCTCTGATGACAGTTGTATTTTTTGGTGATCAGGCCCATCCTGAGGCTATTTAAGAGCCCCACCCTTAGTAACAAAGACTCTGGTGTGTTCCAGAGGGGCTCGATATGAATAACAAAAGATACTCCTATCAGTTAGGAAATTTCAAAGGTTTTGGGAGCTCTGTGCCAGGAAAATAAGTCAAAGGCCAAATGTACTTTTTTATGATAGCACGATATCTATCTGACAAGGCATAGAAACCAGCAGAGAATGAGGTATATGATAGAACAGGAAAAATTGGATTTGTGTCATCTCCATGGAGATAGAAGTGTGATAAAGAGCAGAGCCCAAGTGATTTTGAAAAGAAGGTAGAGAGATATAGATTTGGGGAACACAGAAGAGGAAGATCTGGCTGGATTCATATCTATCATCTACCTGTCTATCATCTATCTATAATCCATCTATTATCTATCTATAATCTACACACATGCACACTCACACTTGAAGTTTGATGACAAGGAAACTGAAGGAGGGACTTGAGAAAACTGGAAAACTGAAGTCAAAGCTTGCTATGCAGCTTCAGCCGTCCTACAAAGCTGACCTACAAAGTCATAAATTTGCAGGGTCCCCACTCTATGACATTACATATATTCCCCAGTATTGATGACTCAGAAGCAAGAGCAGAGAAATTGAATGTGTGACTACTGGTTTGTTTGTAATTTTCTTTTGGATTCACTCGAATGCCAATGGAAAAGGAAATTTTCATATGACCTTTTGTGTTTGGAACTTGTCAAGTATTTATTGATTGGGATTCTGAAAACTGTGAAGCAAGCCTTTAAATTTAGATGTGGTAGGAACTTCAGGTCAAAAACAAGGAGCACAGTAGTCTCTCTTTATCTGTGGGCAATATGTTCCAAGACTCCCAGCAGATGCCTGAAACCACAGATAGTTCCAAACCCTATAGATGGTATGTTTTTTTCTTATAAGTACATACCTATGTAAAGTTTCATTTTAAATGAAGGTCAGTAAGAGATTAAGAATAATTTAATAAAATAGAACAATATTTTTTAAGGTTTTTTTTTTAAGTAATCTCTACATCCAAGGTGGGGCTCAAACTTACAACCCCAGGATCAAGAGTTGCATGCTCCACCGACTAAGCCAGCCAGGCACCCTAAAATAAAACAATTATAACCGTATACCATAACAAAAGTTATGTGAATGTGGTCTCTCTCTCAAAATGTCTTACTATACTGTACTCACCCTTCTTGTGATGACTGAGATGATAAAACACTTACCTGATGAGATGAAGTGAGGTGAATGACGTAGGCATGTGACCCAGAGTTGGGCTGCTACTGACCATCTGATGATTCATTAGAAGGAGGCTCATCTGCTTCCCAACTGAGGTTGACCTCGAGTAACTGAAACTGCGGAAAGCAGAACCATGGATAAAGGGGGGGCCTCAGTATTAGCTGGGGAATGACATGAGGCTATTGAGTACGGATGATCAATTTTCCAAGATAGGTGTGCTGGCCCGAGAAAGTGAAATTCAGCTGGAGAAAGGCTTTAAATATGTTTAAGGACTGCAGGGCTTTGATGACTGGGCTTGGAACTAAGTTTATGTGAAAGAAAGGAATTGGGGCTGATCATGGACCATCAGAAGCTTCTTTCTTATCTCTTTTGTTTCCTATCTGCATCCACATCTCCAAGGCCACCTTCTTTCATGCTTCTTACTCAGCACACTGGGATGGTGGACGAGGCAGAGATGGGGGTGTGAGCAGGGGGGCTGTAGTTGTCATACTTCCTTTTTTAAAATATATTTTATATTTTTAATTTTTTTTAAGATTTTATTTATTTATTTGAGAGAGAGAGAATGAGAGAGAGAGAGAGCACATCAGAGGGGATAGGGTCAGAGGGAGAAGAAGACTCCCTGCCGAGCAGGGAGCCCGATGCGGGACTCGATCCTGGGACTCCAGGATCATGACCTGAGCCGAAGGCAGTGGCTTAACCAACTGAGCCACCCAGGCGCCCTAAAATATATTTTATTTTTAAAAAATATTTTATTTATTTTAAAGTGGGGGGCCAGGGGCGGAGGAGAGGGACAAGCAGACTCCCTGTAAAGCACAGAGCCCTACACGGGGCTGATCCCATGACCCTGAGATCATGACGTGAGCTGAAACCAAGATGCTCAACTGAATGAGCCACCCTGGTGCCCATCATACTTTCTTTTTTACTTTAGGTCTGAAAATAGACAACTGGGGTGGGTGGAGGGGAGGAGATGGGGCAGAGGTGGGAGTAGAGAGTGTTTGGCCCAAGAGCTGGAGATGAGGTCTCAGGTCTAAAAGCGATTCAGTGTCAGGGGCAACGGGAGCAATTTTCGGTTCAAGCGTTCCTAAGTCAGAAATGACCTTTTGCCAGATGTGTATGTACAGACCCGAGACTGACTCTTCATTTTTTTATTTACTTCCATCATGAATATTTCACATAAAATATTACAATTTTAGTGTCATTGTTTTCAAGACAAACTGGTTAGTGGTGCTGGGGCTCTGGTCACCACTGAGATCACTCCTGAGCTGGGGTTCTGGTCAACACAGAGCTGGGGTTCTGGTCACCCCTGAGGTCACCCCTGAGCTGGGGCTCTGGTCACCACTGAGCTGGGGCTCTGGTCACCCCTGAGGTCACCCCTGAGCTGGGGTTCTGGTCAACACAGAGCTGGGGTTCTGGTCACCCCTGAGCTGGGGCTCTGGTCACCACTGAGGTCACCCCTGAGCTGGGGTTCTGGTCAACACAGAGCTGGGGTTCTGGTCACCCCTGAGCTGGGGCTCTGGTCACCACTGAGGTCACCCCTGAGCTGGGGCTCTGGTCAACACAGAGCTGGGGCTCTGGTCACCCCTGAGCTGGGGTTCTGGTCACCACTGAGGTCACCCCTGAGCTGGGTCTTGTCACCACAGAGGGGCTCTGGTCACCCCTGAGGTCACCCCTGAGCTGGGATTCTGGTCAACACAGAGCTGGGGTTCTGGTCACCCCTGAGCTGGGGTTCTGGTCACCACTGAGGTCACCCCTGAGCTGGGATTCTGGTCAACACAGAGCTGGGGTTCTGGTCACTCCTGAGCTGGGGTTCTGGTCACCACTGAGGTCACCCCTCAGCTGGGGTTCTGGTCAACACAGAGCTGGGGTTCTGGTCACCCCTGAGCTGGGGCTCTGGTCACCCCTGAGCTGGGGTTCTGGTCACCACTGAGGTCACCCCTGAGCTGGGGTTCTGGTCAACACAGAGCTGGGGCTCTGGTCACCCCTGAGCTAAAACATTTTTTCATTGACGTCCTCCGCCGTCACTTCCAATTTTCGGTATTTTCAATCAGTCTTTTAATATTCATTTGAAGGAAAAAACATGCGTGTGTGTGTGTGTGTGTGTGTGTGTCAGCCGAATGAAGCCAATTTTGCAAGGTTGTGACATGAGTTCAGTCTGACTGCCATTTAAATTGTATTTTGTATTGAAATGTCCTTCTGGGGAGGACAGGACCCAAAGGGTCATACTTTCTTAAAACAGACACTCCCATTATGTGCTTCAGTGTCTTAAAAGAACCTCCACATTATGTGTGTGAGATTGCAAAATAGTTATAGTGAAATGCATCTTATTCCTGAAGGACTTTTCACAGTTATGATCCACTCATTTTATACAACTCAAGTTGATTTTTTTTTTTTTTTACCTATATGAGGTATAATAGAGTTTTATGCCTTTCTATAACCGTAGTATAATGGTGGCCTGAAATAGAACAAAATTCCCATAAAACATTAAATGGTTCACAGCCACTTTATGAATTGAGATCCTTATTACAACTTTTAGAAAGTAAATAGGGATGTGTAAATGAACAGGAGACAGATCCTTTGGAGTATCCTCGCTGATCCTGCTGCTCAAGATTATAACCCGTAGCAGCTGTGATTAATGTGGAGGAAGACATGTACATTGAGAAAGCTGTTTTTTAACATACTACACTAATGTCTCTCTACCTAGTCATTTGGTGAAATAATTTAGCAAAATGCACCCACAGTAAATAGGTTTATTCAAGCCTAATGCTCTCTTCCATCTTTTCCATCTTAACTGAGCATAAAATTTATATCTTTAAAGATCTGCGGGTAAGAAAGGCTTGGTGCCTCTTGAACAGTTCAGTGTGACATATGGTTTTAAACGCAACAATTTTATCTGCAGCACACAGTATCTGCAAATTTGAGCTAATGTTCCTGTGAAAACAAGAAGGGATTTATGCCCAAAAAGAAGAAAAATCTTTTTAGCTACCATATGTAGAACACTGAAAACTGTGTATAAATAGAAAACAATATTGACATTTGTGCATCTATAATTTTTTAAGAACAGGTTTTTACATGTAGCTCTTCTATTCAAACATTAATGGTCACAGGGGCCTTAAATGCAGATCCTACAGGGGTCTGGGAGGTAAGATGCGCCGGGAAAGCAGGCCAGTGAAGATTAAGGGGAACATACGCGGGCTTCTCTGTCTAAAGCAGACAAGCACTTTACAAAATCCAGGACACTGTTGCATAGATTTCTGCTGGCCCAGGGTGGCCACATCTGCCAAATCTTCAAAAGATGTCCTGTAATTGGATTTTGTGTAAAGTCTCATAATCATGTTGGCAGCAGGAATTTTTTTTTAAACACTGTTTGTTTTAAAACGGTTCTGTGGGTCAGATTTGGTATGCGGGGTGCTGATTTGTTACCTCGCTCTTGGATGCATATAGTTTTTTTTCTTTAAAGATTTTATTTATTTATTTGAGAGAGAGAGAATGAGAGATAGAGAGCACGAGAGGGAAGAGGGTCAGAGGGAGAAGCAGACTCCCTGCCGAGCAGGGAGCCCGATGTGGGACTCGATCCCGGGACTCCAGGATCATGACCTGAGCTGAAGGCAGTCGCTTAACCAACTGAGCCACCCAGGCACCCTTGGATGCATATAGTTAACCAAAGAAAGGGCAGATGTGGGGAGGGCAGAAAGGAAAGGAGGAAGAGAAGGAGAAAGAGCGGGAAAAGGGGAGAGAGAGGAAAATAAATGTTCCAAAACAGGCACAAAGATCTCTTCTTAATCTTAGTAAAGAAGTTTATCCAAAGCACTAATCTCAATACAAATGAAAATCACGTTTATTAAAAGACATATACAACTGATTAGATTTTAGAGCCTTGTTTCTTTCTCAGAAAAAAATAGACCTGATGAAGCCTTGGGGGGACTGTGGAATTAATTTTGTGTTTTGTGTAAGATAGGGATCGTAATTTATTTCTCTCAGTATGGATATAATACTGACATGGCACCACGTGTTGAAAAGACCACCCTTTCCACAATGCTCCACTGTGCCACCCTAGTTGCAAATCAGGTAGATACAGAGAGAGGTGTAGAACTATTTACCCATCCATCTGTGTGGGACTCCAAATTCTGTTCCAGCATTTCTTTGTCTATTGTGACCATATCACACTGTCATTATATTGCAGTTTATCGCATCAAACTTGGTATTGTAAGTCTTTCTACTTTGGTGAGGTTCCCCCCCCCAGAATGTCTTAGCTATATTGGCCCTGTGTTTTAACATATAAATTTTAAATTATCTTGTTCATTTCCAACCCCCTTGGAAAACATTTTGGCATAGCTGAACATATGGACCCAAGGACGCCACTTGAAGTAGAGTGCCCAAAGAAATGGAAACACAGCTCACCAAAAGACATGTACAAGAAGGTTCACTTTTTTGCCCATTACAAAGAGCAGCACTCTTTGTAATGGGCAAAAATCTGGAAATAATCCACATTTTCAATCACGGTAGAATGAATAAATTCTTTTACATTTATTTAAGTGAATGCAATAAAAATATACAGTGATAAAAATGAACGACTACTCTAAGTAATGACATGGATAAATCTGACAATACGGAATGAATAAAACCAGACACATGTGCGTATAAGTTGTGACTCAATTTGTATAAACTTCAGAAACTAGCAAAATAAAGTGATGGTATTCGAAGTCAGTATACTGGTTCTCTTTGGGGTGGATTGAAAAACCAGGAATGGCATAAGGGAGACTATTTGGATGTTTGTGCTTTTCTATTCCTTTGGCCTGGATGCTGGTCACATAGGAGAATTTACTTTGTGAAAATTCCTCAAACTGTACATTAATAATTTGTGTACCTTTTTTATATGTATATTGTTCTTCAATAAAAAAATTATGTGAAAATGTGAATGTAGTGCCTGAGGCATAATTGTTTGTTTGTTTGTTTGTTTGTTTGTTTGTTTATTTATTTATTTATTGGTCCTGTTTTGTGTGTTTCCCTGAAAAGAAAAATTTGGGAGCAAATGGAGAAGTCTTTGAATCCAGCAACATGGTGTTCTAGTTTACGGTGTAACAAATACGACTTTTATTTTTATGTTGAACTTTTATATGTCAGAAGAACCCATGGACGAATCTGCGGAGATGCCTGGTGTTATAGTAAGGCCAGCGTCCAGACAGCTGTCTACCAGGTAACCAGAAGAAGAAACTGGAGGAAAAGACAGAATCAGAATGAATTAAATGGGTATCTGCGTCGTGGGGGGGGGGGGGTCATGTAACTTCTCTGATCTACTTCTTTTTTATCGAGAAATTCTTTGCCTTTCCTTTCCCCTGTGATAATAAAGACTCAAACTGATACAGCCTCAACTAATGAAGTCAAATTTTGCAGTAACATCCTAAGATTTCTGTCACTTCTAGGGTGTTTGAGACTTGTACCCAGCTGCTCATCAGCATGAGCAAACTCGTGGTCAAACTAAGCACCTAATGACAACTATAAGGATAGAGGGATTGAGTCTGGCCGCCCGGCTCATTGCTATCAATTTTATGTTATATGAACAGCTAATTATAGTAGTATGCTCTTTTCTCAATAACTGTGATGCAGACAACCCCCCCCCCCCCCACAATACTGGAATATGATATAGTTCACTGCAGGTTATACTAGGAGTGAAATTCATGTCCTTGACTCCAAGTGTTGAGGTTTTTCTGATAGACTGACTATTTTCAAATGTATTTTTCTTCAGAACTTTATTTTTACGGGAAATACAGTGAAGAGAGATAATATACAAACGGGTTGTGGTGGGGCCGGTTGAAGGAAGCAGCATTGGGAGAATATACCCAGGGCTCTACTGCTTCTCCTTCTCCGTGTCCAGCCCCAATCCCTCAGGCTGTCCTTCTAGAATCCTTCCTCAGCTTGGGTTTTCCCCAGAAAGCAGGCTGCAACAAGGGCTCACCTGTAGATGGTTTGCCTTTGGATTAGAGCCTAGGGAATAGCACTGGGGGGCTGGGAAAGAAGGAAGAGAAGAGCAAAGTCAAAACAAGGGATTCGGCATAGAGAGGGTCATCCTTAGGGGCAGCCGGGGTTCTTCCTGCCGGGACCCTCTGGGGAATCACAGAGAATGAGCTTCAGAAAGTGGTCCCCTTGAGGGATGGGAAAATGGGTATCTTTACTGACTCCTGCCTCCATTGGCCAAGGAGTCCCCCTCAGAGTACCGACGTCACTCAGGTCTCCAGCCCCGTAAGTGTGCCAGTAGAGAGGGTCCTGCAAGGGTTCAGTGCTGCATCGGAAGAGACGGGGGCCAGAGAGCCTGATCTGAGCAGCGTCCCCAAGGAGAGGGGCTTTCGGGTTTTCCCCGGGGAAAGCTCCAGTAAAAGGTGTCTTGAGAGGGTGTAAGGCGGGGCCCCAGGGCATGAGGCACAAACCCGAGGTCTGGCTTCCTGAGCCTGTTCCAGGGCTGCCTGTGGCTCGCCCGCTGTGCTCGGAAATGCAGACTCCCGGGCCAGCAGACGGAGCTGCCCCAGCAGCCTCGCCCCAGCCGCGGGCCTGGAATCTGCATATCTCCTCAACACCTTAGCGGATCATGCACAGTGAGGGGTCGGAACCGTGACTGCACGTTTGGGTTTGATTCACCTGGGACCTGTTGGCGTAAACATCCAGACTCAGGGATACCTCTTTTATACCGGGCTGACACCGGTCCTTACCAGGCAAAGCCAGTACTATTACCATGTACTGTGAAACAGGAGGATGCAGAACAATCATTGTGTAAATAAAGATACACATCCCACATGCTTGTTTTCGCCTCAAGAAATCTTCTCTTTTCTTTCTTCCTCCCTCCCTCCCTCCCCTCCTCCTTTCTTCCACCGGGCTTGGACTTCAAGATTTCTGGGCTTTGTTGAAATACTCTTGACATTTATGCTTGGATGCTTGAAAAATTTCTTCTCTCTACACTATTAAGCATTCTCTTGATGGACTTTGTCCTTTGTCCTTTCTCCATATCTAATTTTTTTTCCCCCTTAACTTTCTCACTCTTCAGGGTATTTCAGGTCTGAATGTTGACCAAATAATTCTCTACACTCTAATTTATAAAATATTTCCTCCTGTGTCGGGAAAGTAAGAGGTTTTATTGCAGCTCAGTTCCAAAAGTAGTGGGACAGAGCTGGGATGTTTAAACAGAGCCCGAAGCCAGGTTTTGCCAACCATCCAGAGGCTGAATAACAAATATTATTTATTTGCTTCTTCAGGTCCTGGAGTTAGTATAGCTTCCTGAAGGTCATCTCTTACTTTTCCTTTCCTGCCTCCCACACCAACGTTTATAAGTCTTCCGTGAAAAGAAAAATCACCCCAGGAAAAACCACACCAAGCTATAATAGTTAATACCTTACTTTTCAATTAACACTATAGCAGGGATTATTTGAAATTCAACTGAGAAGAGGAACAGGAGAGGAGGTTGGCACCTGGAAAACCTGTTTAGAATAAAACAAAATAAAAATAAAGAGAAAGAGAAGGAGATCTTTACTATTTTTGCTTAAAAGTGGTAGGTGATCATAGAATTTCAGATCATTTGGGTCACCTCAATTTGCCACCCTAGGGTTTAAAGATGCACTGTTTGGAAATGTTGATTTTTAAAAGGAATGGAGGTTTTCCTTCAGGGACAAGGAAAACCACAGATCATCCATCCACTTTCTCGCTGATGTTACAGAGTGATCCTACGCCCCTATCAGTGTACGACTACAGTGTCTACAAAAAGAAAAAAAAAAGAAGATCTTATAATTTCCAAGTTTTATTTGCCCTGTGTTCATTGCCAACAGAGCTCAAAGGTAAGGACTGCTTAGGTCAATGGTATTTGTGTGCAGGGTGCTATTCTAGCGGACTGCCAGGACAAATTACACTTCCTTTCGAGCCTGACTCTCCGCAGAAAGAGCGGCAGCTCCTTTCCAAAAGGATGAAAGTGAGTTGGTTGTCCTAATTTCAAGAAGTTACTTGTGTGATCATATTGCACAACTCACCCCACAACTTCTACCCTGATTTTTTCAATGTATTTATATTCTAATATAGTACTCGATACAAAAGAATATATGTGTTGTATATGTATGTATGTATTCTACATCTATATGCATAGGTGAGTTATAAAGTGTGATAGTGTAATGAGCAACTGTGACCCCGATTAGCCAATCCAAGTGTTTCAACATGTCACAAAACTTCCCTCTGCTTATCTCCCCCCGACTCCCTACAATCTCCTTGTCTTGCACAAAACTCATCAGTACCTTGAATTTTGTCATATCATTGCCTAGCCTATTTTTATAGTTTACTTTTTAAAAATGATTTTATTTATTTATTTATCTATCAGAGAGAGAGAGAGAGAGCACAAGCAGGGGGAGCGGCCAGCAGAGGGAGAAGCAGGCTCCCCGTTGAGCAGGGAGCCTGATGTGGGACTCAGTCCCAGGACCCTGAGATCATGACCTGAGCCAAAGGCAGATGCTTAACCATCTGAGCCACCCAGGCACCTCCATAGTTTAATCATATGTTTATAGGTATGCCTAAGTAAAACATTTTTCAATTTTTCTTGGTTTTGAGCATTACATTAAGTTTAGCACATTGGATAGCTTCTTATGAGACTCCCTCTTTTTCATTTTGCATCATGTCACTGAAATTCATTCATGTTGCCTGTTGCTGAAGTTCAATCGTACATTTCACTCAATGGCCAGTCATGTTGATTTACCTATTTTCTTGTCAGAGAGGAGGTATTACTTCCAGTTTGTTGTCCTGTGGTGATGACTGTATTCTTCTCTATGTCCTGATGTACAGATGAGCAAGAATTTCTCTAGGACCTCTACTTAGAACCGGGGTTCTTGACTGTGGCACAAGTGGGTCAGGTAATTCTTTGTTGTGTGGGTCTGTCCTGTGTGTTGTAGGATGTTGCACAGCATCCCTGGCCTCTATCCACTAGATGCCAGTAGTATCCCTCAGTTGTGACAACCAAAAATGTCTACAGACTTGGCCACATATTCCCTAGTGGTCAAAGTCACTGACCCAGGAATACAGCTGTTGGGCAGAGATTAGGTGTGTGAATATTCACCTTTACAGAATACCAAATGGTTTCCCAAAGTGATTATAACAATTTAATGTCTTCTGCCTTTCCCATTAATTCACTTCCTCTCCAATACTTGGTATAATCAAATCTTTGAATTTGAGACAACTAAATACGTGTAAAATGGAATCTCATTATAGCGGTAATTTGAGTATTTTCTTGATCATTAACTAGATTGAAAACCTTCTGACTTGTGTTTGGGTCACACTTATTTCTTCTTCTGTTAAGTGCCTGTGATTGGCGCTTTGCCTAGTTTTCTGTTTTATTGATTTGTAAAAATTATTTATGCATTCAGGGTACTAATCCTTTGTTTATGAAATGAGTTGTAAATCTCCTAGTTTGCCATTTGTTTTTTCATTCTCTTTATGATACCTTTTGATGAACAGAATTTTTTTGTTTAGTTTCTTTTTGTTGTTGTTAAAGTACAGTTGACATAACATTACATTAGTTTCACGTGTATAACATAGTGATTTGATACGTGCACGAATTGCCAAATGATCACCACGGTAAGCTCAATTAACATCCATCACTAAACAGCTACACATTTTTTTTTGTCATGATGGGAACTTTCAAGATCCACTTTGCTAACTCCTTTCAAACATGCAATACAGTATTATTCACCACAGTCACCATGCTATATAATACATCCCACGATTTATTCATTGTAAAACTGGAAATTTGTACCTTTTGACCCCCTTTACTGATTTCACCCATTCCCTCCCCACCTGTCCCCCATTCTCCCCCCTGCCAGGCAACCACTAGGCTGTCCTCTCAATACATCAGCTCCATTTTGTTGTTATTTTAGATTCTACTTCTGAGTGAGACATATGGCATTTATATATTTGAATCTGACTTATTTTACTTAGCATAATACCCTTGAGCTTTCTCCATCTTGTCCAAATGGCAAATGGCAATCTCCAAATGGGAAGATTTCATTCTTTTTTATGGCTGAATAATATTCCACTGTGCATGTATACTGCCCTTTTTTATCCATTTATCTATCAATGGACATTTAGGTTGTTTCCATGTCTTGGCTCTTGTAAATAACGCTGCAGTGAACATGGGGGTGCATATATCCTTTCAAATTAGTATTTTTATATTCTTTGAGTAAATGCCCCCTAGCGCAATTACTGGATTATATATGGTAGCTCTATCTGTAACTTTTTGGGGAACCTCCATACTGCTTTCCACAGTGGCTGCACCAGTTTACATTCCCACCAGCAGTACACAAGGGTTCCTTTTTCTCTACATCCTTGCTAACACTTGTTTTTTCTTGCACAGGAAGAAAATACAGGAAAAATTCTATTAGGTTAACCATGAGAGAAAGTAATAATAAATTCAATAACATCAAAATCATAAATAAATAGAAAATCTGAACAGACTGTGTTATTTAGGCAACTAATAGATATTGTATAAAGAAATATGATACGTAAAGATATATCATTAGGACAGGTGTGAGGTGCTATCTCATTGTGGTTTTGATTTGCATTTCCCTAATGATGAGTGATTTTGAGCATCTTTCCATGTACCTGTTGGCCAAAAGTATGTCCTCACTGGAAAAATGTCTGTTAAGATCCTCTGCCCATTTTTTAATTGGATTGTTTTTTAGCTAGTGAGCTGTACATGTTATTTATATGTTTTGGACATTAACCCCTTATCAGATATATGGTTTGCAAATAGTTTTTCCATTCAGTAGGTTGCCTTTTCATTTCATTGATAAGTTACTTTGTTGTGCAGAAGTTTTTTAGTTTGATATAGTTCCACTTGTTTGTTTTTGCTCTTGTTGCCTTTGCTTCTGATCCAAAAAACTATCACCAAGACTGATGTCAAGGAGCTTACTGCCTATGTGTTCTTCTAGGAGTTTTGTGATTTCAGGTCTTATATTTAAGTCTTTTTAATCCATTTTGAATTAGTGGTCCAGTTTTCTCAGCATGTATTAAAGAGACTGTTTTATCCTCATTGTATATTCTTGGCTCCTTTGTCATAAACTAATTGACCATAGAAGCATGGGTTTATTTCTAGGCTTCCTGTTGTGTTCTATTGACCTATGTGTCTGTTTTTAGCCCATTGCCATACTATTTTGATTGCTATAGCTTTGTAATACAGTTTGAAATCAGGGAGCATGGTGCATCCAGCTTTGTTTGAGTGAGTTTAGAAGTATTCCCTCCTCCATCTTTTGGAAGAGCTTGAAAAGGATTGGAATTAATTCTTCTTTGTTTTGCAGAATTTACCAGTGAAGTCGTCTGGTCTTGGACTTTGTTGATTACAGATTTGATATCCTTACTAGTAATCAGTCTGTTCAGATTTTCTATTTATTTATTTATGATTTTGATATTATTGAATTTATTGTTACTTTTCTTTCATGCTTAACCTTTTTTTGACCCAAGATTACAAAGAAATTTTCCCATGTGTTCATCTGAGGTTAGCACATAAATAGAATAGATTCTATCTGACTTGGTCTCTCTTGAATTGTTCACTTTGGGGAAAACCAGCTGCTGTGTCACGAGGACACTTAGCCACCCTGAGGGGAAGTTCACAGGGAAATGATCTGACGCCTCCACCAACAAACAATATGCCGACCAAGTGATTAAAGGCATTTGGAAGTGGATCCTCCAGCCGCAGTCAAGCCTTCAGATGGTTGCAACTTTCTGAGACACCCTGAGTCAGGACTCAAATTTCACGTACTTAAATTCCTGACTGTCAGAAACTAGGAGAAATAATGTACGTTTATTGTCATTTTGAACTACTAAATTTGGGGATAATTTGTTATACAGCAGTAGGTAATGAATACAGCTTACCTTCTTGTTTGCCAATGATCTTTAATTATGATCACATTACTTGATCTATCTATAGCGAATCCTGCAGATCAAAAATTGAGAAGTGTTTCTTTGAGCACGAGTGTGCTTCATTCCTGTGGCTTTGGGTGTCATGGATGGAAACTTCTCTTTACCTTGAGAGCCTTGGGTCAGTTCAAGACTCGTAGGCTCAGCTTCCCTACTTTGATGTTTGCTCAACACTCAGCACCCAACAGCAGTGCTGCTATCCTGTTATATCCTTAGGTCACCCCTGTTCCTCCTGACTCCCCATAACTGTCTCAAGTTCTCTGCTGTAATTTACACGGCGAAGGTTAGGAGAGAGGATCTGAATATCTCCACCAATTCAAATGCAAACAGCAATGCTTTGAAGACTATCTTATGTAAGCTGTACTATCAGCAGAAGGCCTTCAGAGTTCCTGGTCAGCCTTAGTGCTAGAAGCAGCTGGCCAAAAAATGTTATCAAGGTTTTCCCATCCAGCGAGTTAGAACAGATAACTTCTTTCCTCTACATGGGTGTTCGATATCATTTTATCCAGGGCTTTGTGGCTCCACAGGATTAAGTTAAAGACTTCTTTCTTTTACTCAACACTCGACCTATTGATAGACATAAATCAGCTGAATATAGATATTCCACCAAATACAGGGGTATATAAACTAGACATAATCCTTCAACTTTCCCAAATGACATATGCTAAGTTGTTTAGCTTGCTAAGTGACCAAAAATTCAGGGCCTCTGAGGAGTGTTAGTTTTCCCAAGGCAGGATTTCTGGAAACTACCATCCTAGGAATCTGTTGGGGGTGGGGATTACCTCTGGCAATAACTATCTTGACTCTCTGGGCCTCAGTTTCCAAATCTATAAACTGTGAAGATGGTATGGGATGACTGTTAGGATCTTTCCCGGCTTCTTTTATTTTTGAAAATATGTGTATTGGATAATGTCTTTTGGCAGCAGAAAATAGTATATAAAATAGACCCCTCTTGGCCACCATGCTGAGAAGGCCAAGAAAAAATGAGATGGTTTTCATATTCTTGGTGACCACGTCCACATTTCACATTGAATTACTCAGCCTTTGAGGACCCTTTCACTACTCCTAAAAAGGCCTCAGACATGGCAGTACTTTTTAAAAACTTACTCCTGATAAGAGTCTAAACCTGTCAGAGAAAATAGAAATGAGACCCTCTGGGATGGGACAGGGAGGAGAAAGGGAACATTAATAAAAGGGAGAAGACAGCAAATCAAGTTTTGTTAAGTCACAATCTTGCTCAGGAGCCAACTCTGGCTTTTGCAAGGGCTTTTTACTAATTAAAAGATTGCCTTTGTATGCACGTGTATGCATGCGTGTATGTATGTGTCCATGTTCATGTGTGTATGTATGTATTTATAAACAACAAGAATTAATTGGCAGTCTTGAGGTTGTTTTGTTGGAGACCTTCTTCAATAAAATCGTGATTTCTCTCATCCTTTCTAAGCAAAGAGTGTTTCCTGCAAAACAAAGATGAGGAAGCAACTGGAATTTGGGTCTGCCAAAAGGAGCTTTGTCTTTACTTGCTTTGGTGAGTCATTCTTTAGCCGGCAGCCCCTGGAAACTTCCCAGAGGTTTTGCCTGCACTGAGAGACCTGCTTTGAGCACATTCCTTCAGGCACGTCACAGGGCTGCTCTAAGACTTGGTGGCAAGCTATAAGAACCGCACACCCCTCATGCACGCCATTCCCTTTGGCATGCCAGTCATATAGTGAATGCATTCACGATGACTTGTTCAATTAAATGTGCCTTCATTTATCTGGTGGCATTTTCTAACACAGCCCACAAATTCCCTTAATTTTGCCACTTCCCACATCAAAAACAAAAGTTGAAGAAGGGAGATTATAAGGAAGGTTTCACATTAAGGATTCTGGTGACAACAACCTGGTGATTTTTCAGTCAATCAGGATTTTTTTTTCCCTTGGGAAGAAATAGAAAGTAGGTGGATAATTATTTAGTTGAGCTTAAAATGTTTCTTCTGCATGAGTTCCAGAGAAAATGAAGATGCTTTTGTTATTAGCAAGGTAATGAGAGGCGGGGCCGAGGTTCCTGGTAGGTAGGTGAATTTGAGAGGGGGTGGAGTTGAGGGGGACTTTTTCAATTGCGGTGTTAAGGGAAGGAGAAAATGAGGGAAAGCAAGAGGGGATAAGTGTCTTTTTAAAACAAAACTTATAGCACCGTGTGGCAAGAAAGCTAAAATTTACTGAACCAAGTTTAAAGTTGCCATTAGAAATAATGAATTTAAAATTTACCATAATTATAGCAAATTTGATTTGTTCTTCACGTGGAATATTGCATATCCTAATGCCACAGAAAATGGTCTTTGATTAAATGAAAGCTTTCCACGTAGCAGAGGGGAAAGAATCTAATATACCATTAGATACGCATACATGTCATTAGGTATTTCCTTGACTGCCAAAAAGTGGATTCAGATCTCCCTAGACAAACCCTGAATTCACTTGGGATAGATGGTAGGATTCAGGGATTTGTATCTAAAAATCTTAAAGTAAGTTATTTGTTGAGATACATTAGCTATCTCTAACACAGGAACAAGACATTTGTCATTTCATGATGACATATATTTCCCCTGGGTCTCTTTTTTAATATTAATATTAGTGCATAAAAATTGTGACATATTAACACTAGAACAAACCAGCCCATCTGGTCTTTCAGGTTGATTGACTTGCTCAATTTCCATGTACCTGTGTATATTTAAACTCTTTGGGTTCTCAGTTTATTTCTAAATTGAGGAAGATTAGAGTGGATGAAGTTTGGGTCCTTCCTCAATCAATAATTCTGAATCTTATCTAACATATTTAGTTGAGTGTAAGGCATACATCTTTTTCCACATTTTAATATCTCTGATATTGAAGTGTATCTTAAATAGATATTCCTTAATCATTGTGTCACAGCATAATCAGCATGTTTTACTTCTCTCTATTGAAGGTACATAAAATAATGGTGCAGATTGCAATTAATGTCATCTTAGATTTGATGAAATATGCTGTGCAGTTGAGACATGAATCCCAAACGTACCAAACTCAGCCAGTGTCATCATCCATCAGCCAATCATTCCAGTGTCATCATCCATCAGCCAATCATTCCAAAACTGACTTAGTTTACATTATTGGACATCTTTGGGAGGCAGAATTTTGATTCCAGAAAAGAATTCAGATGATGGGTGGTCCATAAGGAAACTTTTCATTTTCTTTGGACATCTATTTTGGAATAATCCATTCCTTTTTTTTTTTTTTTAAATGAAATTGTCTTGTTCCTTAGTTTTGTCCAAGAGTCAATCCATTTAATATTTGATTATGCCGGTGTAAAATGTACACTAGGCAATGAGATAGACAATTTTTCCTATGCCTGAGTATATTTATTTAAAAGTTTAATTTAAAAAAGCATTTGTTGAATTTCCATGTATTATGTTACATACTCATGATAAAATAGTAAACACAAAGCAATAACCCTCAGAGAACAGGCTATTAAATGGTACAATGCAGCAAGGACTGCACTGGGGAAATGGGAGGAATTACATGGAATATCCTGTTATTAGAAAGAGTTTTCTGTAGGGGCGCCTGGGTGGCTCAGTCGGTTAAGCGACTGCCTTCGGCTCAGGTCATGATCCTGGAGTCCCGGGATCGAGTCCCATATCGGGCTCCCTGCTCAGCAGGGAGTCTGCTTCTCCCTCTGACCCTCTTCCCTCTTGTGCTCTCTCTCATTCTCTCTGTCTCTCAAATAAGTAAATAAAATCTTTAAAAAAAATTAAAAAAAAGAAAGAAAGAAAGAAAGAGTTTTCTGTAGATGGTGATTTCTAAGCTGAGACCTGGAGGACAAGTAGGGTTAGTCAAGTGAATGATAGGGGAAAAAGAAGGAAGCAGGAAAGGAAGGAAGCAGAATGTTTAAAGACCCATGATTCAAAAGGAAAAAACAAACCCCCGAAACCATGGTATATTCAGGGAACTACATTTTGTTTAGAATGGCTGGACATGCATGACAGTGTGAAGTTTTCTAAATCAATCCTTCAGTCTACAGTGGTCCCGTTATTAGTGGGAAATATGTTCCGAGACCCCCTGTAGATGCCTAAAACCACAGAGAGTTCTAAAACCATATATTTACCATGTTTTTTCTTGTACATACATATCTCTGATAAAGTTTAATTTATAAAATAGGCACAGCAAGAGATGAACAATAACTAATAATAAAATAGAATGATTATAACAACATGCTGTAATGAAAGTTATGTGACTGTGGCCTCCCAAAAATATCTTATTGTACGGTACTTACTCTTCTTCTTAAGATGATGTCTGATGATAAAATATGTACCTGATAAAATAAAATGAGGTGAATTACACGGGCACCGTGACTTAGAGTTAACGCTCCTTACTACTGGCCTTCTGATGCATCGCCAGAAAATCTGACATCTAAAAATCATCTGCTTCCAGACCTTGGTAGACCGAGGGTAACAGAAATTGTAGAAAGCAAAACCAGGGATGAACGGGGGGGGGGGGGGGGGTGGGGTGGGGGGGGTGGGGGGGGGGACTACTATATAAGGACTTCATCTAGTCTGAGCTAAACTCTGTGCTAGATGTGCTAGGCATGATGGGATTGCAATAGATTTCAAAATGGAGTCATGTTTGCCGAATATGGTGCCAAAGTAACCACCAAGGATGTCTTGATTCTCTCATCATCTTTAAACTCATAATACTCCAAATGAACCTCATCCTCTTTTTATCCCACATCTGTTGTTTCTTCCTTTTTCCTATCCTTGGCAAATAACCCTACTCTGCCAACCAGACTCCAAATCTTGAAACCATATCAGTATGTTTGATTAACTTTCCCCAAATCTAATACATCATCGGGTTCTGTAGTTTGGACTTCCTCACCCCATTCATTAGATATACTCATATCAGACAAAATAGACCTTAAAATGAACATTGTTACTAGAGACAACAGAGGATATTTTATAATAAGCAACAAAGAAGGACTTTCTTTGATAATAAAAAGATCAATTTATGCACCCCAATAAGAGAGCCCCCAAATATATAAAAAACTAATAGAACCGAAGGGAAAAATGGACAGCGATACTTTGAAGAGGCTGAAAATGAGGATGCTCTAATGGACTTCTGTTAACTTAATTGGTTTGAAATCCCCACTCCTTAATAAAGTCCCTTTTCGTGGTAACTCATTTCACATGGTTCATGTGATGCTAACATACTTTTCCCAACCACATGGATGGACATATGACATATCTCACCAACTAGGGGGTACCATAGGCGCTGGAGTTACATAACCCAAGATAGGTCAGTTAGAGAACTCTATGGAAATTTAGTGCTGTGCTGCTCCATATTTTTTTTTTTGCAAGATTAATCAAGGGTAGAACAGTATGATCCCTTATGCCTATGACTGAGAAAGAACAGGAATACAGAGTTAAGCCAGGCAGAGACAAATGGATTTCATTTGTCAGAGAAAGCTGGTGCCTTGATAATGTTATTTTGAGGCCCTAGATTATTCCTGAACCCAAATGAACTCTAGACATTTTCACTACGTGAGCCATTCTATTCCTCTTTTTCTTAAGTCTGTTTGAGTCAGGACTCTGTCGCTTGCAACTGTAAAAGTCTTGAACAAAACAGCAGTTGATAATTACAATTCTGGTCACCAATCCCAGGGCAGGGGCTTCCCCACACCAAGCACTTCTCAGACACCAGCTGGGTGTCCTACAATTCAGCTGAATTCTGACACTGCCTACCTGGAGGCAGCATCAGATCCCACAGATTAAGGGCTCAGTCCTACAAGACTGCTCCCCTCCCCTACTGCAGATGGCAACTGAAAGTCCAGCTTGTCAGGTGTTTTTCAGGCTGATGGGCTATAGATCAAAAGTTCCAACGACCCCTTCCTTGGGTTCGATTAATTTGCTAGAGTAGCTCACAGAACTCAGAAAAACATTTTACTTATTAAATGACCAGTTTATTAGAAAAGGATATAACTCAGGAACAGCCAGATGGAACGGATACATAGAGAAAGGAGCTCAGAGCTCCATGCTCTCTGACAGGGCCACTTTCCCCAAATCTTCATGGGTTCACCAACCCAGAAGCTCTCTGAAACCTGTCCTTTTGGGTTTTTACAGAGGCTTCATTAGATAGGGACAGTTGATTAAATCATTGGTCATTGGTGATTGATCCTCACCTCCCCAGAGGTCAGGGAGGTGGGAGTGAAAGTTCCAACCCTCTAATTACATGGTTGGTTCTGGCAAGCAGGGGCTCTCCTTAGGTAGGGTCCAAAAGTCATCTCATTAACATAACAGAGAACACCTTTAATGGCTCTTATCGCTTAGAGAATGCCAAGGGTTTGAGGAGCTCTGTGCCAGGAATAGTTGGGAAAGACCAATATCCATTTCTTATTATAAATCACTACGTCTGGGCACCTGAGTGAGCTCAGTCAGTTGAGCGGCTGACTCTTAATTTTGTCTCAGGTAATGATTTCAGGGTCCTGAGATTGAGCCTGGAGTAGGGCTCCCAGCTCAGTGCAGAGTCTGCTTGAGATTCTTTCTCCCTCCCCCTCTTCCCCTCCCCCTGCTCATGCCCCTCTCTCTTAAATAAATAAACAAATGAATAAATAAAATCTTACTAAAAAAAAGAAAAGAAAAAATCACAATAGCATCATAATAAAAATGCATCGGTAATCCGAATGGTTGAAAACACGAATAACTAGATACTGAGCAATGGTACACAGAGAAAATATCTTTAGTTTTCTCTCACCTCTGTCTTCTAACATGGCTCGTCATATCTGTATGTCCATCCTATGATATTTTGAGATAATTCCATAGTTTACTTGCAATTTTACATTATAAGAATATTTAGGTACATATTACTCACTTTCAGGAAATGAAAAAAGAAATTCTAGGCACATTTAAATCAATATTCCAATCTCACATCTAATTTGATTTGAGTGTCTTTCTTTTCACAACTCAAGGCAAATCCACACCTCTGGCCCTGCAGTAGGGTGCAGACGATGGTCTCAGCTTAGAGATTTTCTCCTTCCTCTTTCAACCCTTTATTTTGCTTTGGTTTTGTATAGTTCTCTCTTGACTAAAAGTGAATGACTAGTGGGTTTTTCATTATAGCAAGCTTCTATATAACATTTCCTTTTCTGAGTTCTTTAGCCAATATCTCGAACACCCTGGAGTGTTTGCAAAGTGATCAGACTGGAGCTACTCTCTCCCACTTACCTTCCCACCCATCCTATAATAGAGGATATCTCGTATATAACATTTTCTTTTCTGAGTTCTTTAGCCAGTATCTCAAAACATTTTTCACTGAGTTTGTTCCAGATCATTGCTTTATGACATGGGCGGTATACTTTCAAGCTGATCTAGAATGACATCCTTTCAGCCTTTGTCCCTGGGGATCCATCCTGTTGGGATTCCCTCATCCTCAGCAGGAATTTTTTTTTTTTTTTTTAAAGTATGATTCCCATCAAGACAACTCAAGCGCACTGGTCCTAAAGAAAATTCATGCCTTGCTTTTGTGCCAGACCGTAGGTAGTCTGCTCCTCACGCCACTAGCTTTTCCTTGTCTTGCCATGGAAGGCAGTGGCAGCCAGCCATTTATCTTCTGATTTTTCCAGTTTGGCAACAGGCTCCAACTATCTATTTTTATGTACACTGTCAAACTTCAGGGGACACGCATAAATTCCTCCTAAATGTCAAGTGCTCCCAAGGCCTTCCTCATCAAACTTTAATGCACTGAGTAACACTAAAAATTTCTGCATCTTGCAAGTGTCCGATTAGAGGATGATCTGCTTTCCTCTTCTTTTGCAGACACTCAGAGTCTCTACGAGGGGCTCTCTTGGAGTCCTCCTGACTTGGTTAGGTAGAGAGAGCCCTCCTTCCCATTCTTCATGTGTATTCCTCCTGGTAACTACACTTATTACTAGACAGATAATTCTCTCCTTCTACAACTTAGCTCTCTCTCCAGGAACTCCTGCTTTTTGCTTTTATAGAATGGATGGGCAGGTAAGTGGGAGAAAGAAGTTCCAGTCTTATCATTTGCAAACACTCCAGGGTATCTGTTTGGCTGTTCTTTAGAACAAAGAGGCACTTGTGGACAGAAGTGATATTCAGTGTGTTTAATAGCCATTATGGTAGACCATGGGAGTGGATTTAGACCACAGTGTTGAAACAATATTTGGGAAATGCCTTGATGATCCAGGATTCAATCTTTTATTTCCAGATAATTAGGAAATGAGGGGGTTCCAGAGGAGAGGCCAGGGTGTTGGAGTGGCAGAGCCTCAGGGAAATGGCTATTTATCAACTGTCTGGAGGTATTTCTGTAACTTAGCAATCAAGTGATTATCAGCCCTTCCTATGGCCTCCTATCCTTGAGACTGAAGCTTGAGCTGTCATTGTCAGACAATAAGAAAAATCTTATTTCACATCTCATTACATTTGGGCTATGGTGGAGGCAATGTTCAAAAAAAAAAAAAAAACGCTCGATAAAATTAGCACAACTGAGTTAAGGAATGAGCCTTGGGAGGGGAACAGGAACAAAGCAGAAATCGTATAAAGAGAGGGAAATCAAGATAATGTGATAACCCCAAAATAAGAGTTTTATCTTGAAAGTCGGCCATTTGTAGCAGAGAAGACAAGGAGACTGAAGGTGAGGGAAACATCCTTGTGTTTATTGATGACCTTTGTAAGTGAAAAGCAAGAGAAGAGGGGATAAGAGAGCAAAGGAGCAGAGACGTGGGAGGGACCACGGATGCTGCAGACCATTCAGGTGTGGAGTCACGAAGATGGGAAGAAGTTGTATGGTAGTAAAAAGGACCTTAGTTGGTAGGTTTCATTGTTTTGTGTGTGTGTGTGTGTGTGTGTGTGTGTGTGTGTGTGTGTGTGTGTGTGTGAATAATGTAAGTGTGTCTGAAGGCAAAAGTGTAGGAGCTGGAGGGAGTATTGGCTGAGACCATGAGCGAAATTTGGAGCAGTCTCTCTGATTTGGGAAGGACTCTATCAAGAGCTCACATGGATGGAAGGGTCGGCTTTGGGCAGGAGCAAGTTCGCTTCCCCTCCAAGACTGGATGGTGGCATCAGAGTATTTACCAGCATGTGAAAAAGAGTAAGAGTGAGCAAACATAGTAGCTTAAACCAGTAAACTCTGTCTTCTGGGTCAAGGAGATCCCTGAGCAAAAAGCTACCTGTGAGTGGCAGAGTGAAAAGAAAGTTCTAGAATACTCCAGAAAGGGCAGGGGAGAATCTGGAGGACTGAGTTCCGGGACTGCAAAGTAGGTTCCAGCCACAATCGGACACCAGGCTGTGTGTGGGGCTGGTGGTTCTGAACAGACCCAGACGTTGTGAGGCTGAGGAAAAGGAATGTCCAGGGAAATGGTGCAGACCGCCGAGGGGAAGGAACTGACGTAGCTCAAGTTCGGAATGGCCAGGGTGAGTGGGGGAGAGCAGAACAGAGCTGAGTGTCTGTGGGCCCAAGCCAGGTGCAGAATCCAGGCAGCAGAGAGTATGAAGTATGAGGTTCTAAGCACAGGCTCTGTTTGCCTGGGAAGCAGACTGTATCACTGTACAATGAGAGGAGGGGGTGACATCCTGGTTTGAACAGGGAATCAGGTTCCATGGTTGTTTGCACCCTGAAAGACCTCGCCGAATGGTAACTGGTGAGGGAAGTCAGGAGGGGATAAAACCCTTGGTTGCTTTGGCTGTGCAACTGAAGTAAGTTTCCACAGTGCGATACATATGCCGAGGAAAGAAAGGGGAGCAGGCCTGGAATGGACAAGAGGGAAGCCACCCAGACATATGCAAATATGTGTGTGTTCACTTGCTTTTGAAAGCAAACATTTTGTTTTCAGCAAACAGCTTGCATCTTGTGCTTCCTTAATTTTTTTTTTTTTTTTTTTTTGAAGGAAAGTACACACACACAAAACAGCCTGTCACGGTTGGCTTCGGCGAGAAGGAAGACAGGCCCTTGAGTGTTTTCCAGTAACCAGCTCTCTATGCTGGTTCTCACACGAGAAAGAAACTCAGAGTCACAAAAGGTGCCTATGAAAGGTTCTTTTAGACAAAAATTTGGTGGACATTAAAAGAGGGTAAAAGTTCAAATGAGAAGGAGCCACTGCCAAGTAAGCAGGAGTCTTAGCCAAGGGGAAGGAAAAGGAGACACTGGTTTAAAATGCAAGTAACCATGGCAAGCCAACAGTTCATTGCTAGAATCTGGTTAAGAAGTAATATCACACAGAGCTGTGATTGTTTATTCAAAGCAGGCCATGAGAGAACATTTGTCTCCAATGGGGACTCGCACAGCTTGGATTCAATATTATAAGTGCATTTTTAAAAGCGTACAGCGCTTCTCCCTGACCCATTTGGTATGAAGCAAAAAGAAAAGAAAGCACAAAGTTTATTCTCAGTGTCTCTTGTGGGTTTAAGACAGCTTTACATATGGAAAAGCATTTTGGTGTCAGCTGTTGAACTGGTTTCCTGCAATTCTGCTTTTCAGTTGCCATTGGAAACTCTGTCTGGCTGTGTGGTAACATCACCCACTTCCCAAGGTCCAGAAACCGAAGCCCCTCTACAGAGAAGTGGAGCCTTTCTTTCTTTACAAGTACATGGTGTGCTTTGCCCCAGATTCTTAGTGAGAAGCTCTTGCAAACAGCTATAGGACTGTGAGCATAAAAATGAGGTATGGAAATATGACATCCAGATAAGCCTGATATAATATAATGAGAAGTTCTGCAATGACCAGAAATTCACCTTCACGTTCATGCCAATCCTTCCACTCGAGATTATCCATTTACTGTGGTTACCGCCATACAGAGAGAAGCTGGAGTGGTTCTGTCCTTGCTGTGTAAATGGGATGACTATCAATATAGCAAAGGCTTTCAGGAGGGAGAGGGTCCCCGATCCTCTGAAATTTGTGCAAATGTGTCTCTGTCATTTGGCATGTGAATTTTTCTGGGAAAATACATCTGTAACTTTCCTCAGATTATCAGAATGGTCCATGACCCCAAATGCATTAAGAACCAATGAACTTAAAGAGGGCACATACTAAATGGAGCACTGGGTGTTATATGCAAACAATGAATCGTGGAACACTACATCAAAAACTAATGATGTAATGTATGGTGATTAACATAACATAATAAAATAAAATTAAAAAAAGATATAAGGTTAAAAAAAAAGAACCAATGAATTCAAGTGTCACCAAGTAAAGTATGCTGGACACACTCAGACATATGGAAAGAATGTAACCTAATGGTTTTGATTAGGACAATGCAGGAATAGGGATATTGTGCTGGAAAGTGTTCTTGCTGGTTAATGGATACAAGATGGCCAAGGAGAGGAAATTTTCAAGAAGAGATTGTGCTGGAAGCTGAGAGAACGGGTGCTCCTGGCCTGTCATGGCAGGAGGATCATTTCCCAGTTCTAAAAGAAGCTGTCCTGTCTCTATTCTTCTCTTTTTCAAGTCTTGAGCCATTAAAGAGCCTGAGAGATTCAGGAGAATCTGTGTCATCACGAAGGGAGGAGCTGTGTTTCAAGAGGTCAGCCTGATGATCCCATAGCCCAGTTTAGCAGAAAGGGAAGGGCAGCCTATCATGTGGTTTCATCAGGGGAGGTGATCCAGCATCGTGTTCCAGCGCTTAAAACAAATAACCTGGAGTCAGGCTGGTTGGGTTTGAATCCTGGTTCATTAAGTCATAGATATTACAACGATGTGCTAGTTACGTATTATCTTCATGCCCAAGGTTCCTCAGCCTTATAGTGGCGTTAAAACTGTTGGTCCTCATTGTTTTAGTCTACTTGGGCGGCCATAATAAAATACCATAGACTGTTTGGTTTACATAGCAGAAGTTTAATTTATTTTCTCACAGTTCCAGGGGGCAGAAGTCCAAGATCAAGACTCTAGTTGATTCAGTTTCTGGTAAGAGCCCTCCTCCTGGCTTGCCTCCTGGCTTCTCACTCTGTCCTCATGGCCTTTCCTCAATGTGTGTAAGCTGGACTGGGGAACTCTCCAGTGTCTCTTCCTATAAGGGCATTAATCCTATCAGATCAAGGTCCAACCCTTATGACATCATTTAACCTTAATTTACTTCCTTAGAGGCCCCCATCTCCAAAAAGAGCCATGCTGTGGGAGACAGGGTTTCAACATATGAATTTGGGAGAAATAGATGTTCAGCCGATACCCTCATTATTCAAGGATTCCATATTTGTAAATTTGCCTACTCTACCACTTATTTATGACTCCAAAATCCATACCCATGGCACTTTTGTGGTCAATTGCTGACATGTAAAGAAAGGTGAAACTTTTCAGTTGCCTGGCATGTGCGTTCCCATTTGAGACTGAACAGGCCAATGCTCTGCCTTCTTGTTTCAGCTCTCATACTATAAACAAATATCCTTTTCACAGTCTATTTAGTGACATGTGTTTAACATTTTGTGCTTTCGTTGGTGATTTCACTGTTTAAAATTGCCCCTAAGCACAGTGCTAAATGCTATCTAGTGTTCTTCAGTGCAAGAAGTCTAGGATGTGCCTTACAGAGAAAATATAAGTATTAGATAAGCTTTGTTCAGGCATGCATTGGTCTACGTGCTGTTGGCCATGAGTTCAATGTAAATGAATCAACATTACATATTAAATAAAGTGTCTTTTAACAGAAACACACATAAAACAAGATTATGTATTGATCAGTTGATGAAAACATTGTAACCAGAGACTTCTAGGAACCTCACCCTTTATTTCTTTTAGGAGCAGCACCTCAGTATTATAGAATATAACTACCATGAATAATAGAATTGATTGCATATGACTCATTAAGCTGAGGATTAAATAAGTTATTATTTAAGTAAGTAATTATGTACAAAGGCCTTGTGAGATTGCTGTCTTAGTTCAGGCTGCTATAACAAATACCATAGACTGGGTGGCTTTAACAACAAACATTTCTCACAGTTCTAGAGGCTGGGAAGTCCAGGAGCAAGTTGCTGGCTGATTGGATTCCTGTTGAGGGCCCTCTTCCTGCTTTGAAGATGAATGCCTTCTTGCTGTATCCTCACGTGTTGGAGAGAGAGATAATTTTTCTTGTGTTTCTTCTTTAAGAGTTAAGGGCACTGATCCTATTCATAAGGTCTCCACCCTTGTGACCTAATTACCTCCCAAAGTTTCCCGCCTCCAAAGTTCCCACCTCCCATTACTTTGGGAGTAGGACTTGAACATATGAATTTGGGGTGGAGTGGACACACGACATTTAGTTCATAGCAAATGATTAGCTCATAGTCAATGCTCAGTAAATTTCCTCTATTATTATTTCTCAGGACTAGAACAGCAAGAGATCACTCCACAGGTGGAAACAATAATATGCAGTATTAATCCTTGCGCAAGTGTTATATAACCGGAAATTATAATGAGGCAGAAAGAGAATTTATGACCTGCTGGGTTGTCTACCCCACCATTTCACCAGAAATAGCTGAAGATGCTAAAATGTTAGCCACAGATATAGCTTAGGTTATATTAATTAGTTTACTCATTCTTTCCTTTATGTCATCTGTCCAACATTTACTCTGCATATGTATGTAGTGAGTTAAGCGCCATTGGTATACCAAGATGAGCAAAACTTGTGCATAACTAAGTAAATAAAAATGTGATATGAGCAGTGGCTTAATGAGAATGTAAAGAAAATATGAAGGGAATGTAAAGTTGGAACAAATTCCCTGTTAGTCCTCTCAGCATTTTCCTGAGAACTTCCTGGTCTTAAACTCCGTGATATTTATGATAAATTAGAAGAAGGGCAGTACTAGCTTCAATAAGGCCCACGAAGGTAAGCACAAGTTGGCCATCCTGGTCGGCTGGGACTCCATTTTCTGCACTGATTGAACTATAACGCCCAGGGAGTGCCTGGGGGGCTCAGTCAGTTCGGTGTTTAACTCTTGGTTTTGGCTCAAGTTATGATCTCAGGGTTGTGAGATTGAGCCCGGTGATGGGCTCTGCATTGGGCATGGAGCCTGCTTGTCCCTCTTCCCTCTCCCTCTGATCCTCCCCCCGCTCATGCTCACGCATGCCCTCTCTCTCTCTCTCTCTCTCAAATAAATAAATAAATGAATAAATGAATAAATAAATAAATAAATAGAATCTTTAAAGAAACAACCATAAGACGGTCATCAACACAGTCTGGTGGTTGAGAGCCCAGATTCTGGAGCCAGACTGCCTGGATTCAAGGCCCGTTTTTCATACCACCAGCTCTGTGACCTTGGGCGAGTCTCTCTGCAGTCCAGTTTCCTTACTATGTAAATGAGGGAAAGGATAGTGCTTTCTGGCACCACTATGAGGATTAAATAAGTAAATATTTTACAAGCACCAGAACAGTGCCTGCCACATAATATGCCTTATTTTTATATTTAACAAATGACTAGATCATCTCTGAACATCCCACACCAGACACATACTAAGTGGATAAATAAGATGATTAACAATCAATTGTTGAGTGAATGCATGAAAGCAAATGACCTTGGAAAATGCTCTCAGGAGAGGAAACATGAGGAAATGATTTTTAAAAAGCTAATTGGGTAGTTAAGATATTTTCAACTGCTCTCCTCTGTATAAAAGCTTTTATTGTTCTGATGCCATTAATATAAAGCCCAAATCTTAGGTTATGGTATACAAAGAAATCAAGGATAGGGTTTGCCGCAGTAACATGTAAACCTCCACCCCTCAGTGGCTAAGGAACAGCAAACTGTATTTCTTTCCCTAGAAAAGTATGATGAAAACGTAGTTCCCATCCATTTGATCACTAAGAGATTCAGAATATGTTTATCTTGTGATGCTACCATCTTGTGTTACCATGAAGGGAGAAAAGAATGAAGGGAAATGGATTCTTTTTTTTTTTAATAATTTGTTTTATTGTTATGTTAATCACCATACATTACATCATTAGCTTTTGATGTAGTGTTCCATGATTCATTGTTTGTGCATAACACCCAGTGCTCCACGCAGAATGTGTCCTCTTTAATACCCATCACCAGGCTAACCCATCCCCCCACCCGGAAGTGGATTCTTAATTGCCATGGCCCAGATGGGACATGTCATTTCTGCTCACAGTCCATCCCTCAAACTAGACTAGTGTCCCAGATGCAGTTGATGGGGGCCGGGGAAGTGGGGAGGCTGGGGAAGGGGCAGGTAGAGACTCACATGGATCTCAAGCAAGCAGCTGTCTCTGCCACATGACATACGAGGCCCTCAGTAATTCGATCACAACAGTTTCTACTTTGTTTTTCAAGTGAAATGAGGATTTGAGGTCTCATAAAACTGTGGAGTAATCACTAGATGAGTACAACAGACATTCATCACAAGGAAATCTGGTTGTGGCAAGAAGAGTGCTCTCTAGACTCCCATTTGGCTTTGTGGGGAGGCAAAGAAATACAGAATGGGGCTCCTGTTCTCAAAGAGCTTACAGTGTACTTAAGGAAATGGGAAAAGGAGTCAAGAAGATAAGGCAGTGTAGAATCAATTTCAACTAAGTGCTAGAGATAAGGTAGTTTGGTTTTATAGAAAGAGTTTGGATTTGCCATCACACCATCCTGGGCCCCAAAGTTTACTACTTGTATTATCTCAAGGAAGCCACTTAACTTCTAACAGTGTATGTATATGGATATACTGCTATGTACGTGCACACACTCACACACACTCACACTCACACACACGAACTAGCTCAATAAGTATGAGTTGTTGTTTATTGCTTTTCTTTTTCCGTAACAAAACAAACTTGATGTGAAATATATTTATTTTCTTCAGCCATAAGATAAAATAGGGCATTGTCCCCATTATTCTTTATTAAACCCCAGTTGAACAGCAGACCCAAAGCAAAGGTAAATGGGTCACCCATCTTGTCTGAAAGAACTTCTGTCGGGTCAGGTTCTAACCCTGAGCCTGGAAGTCTACTCCTGCTATATTTCAGGGGGTAAATATGATCACAAGACCTACCTCCAGCCGTAGGGCAGTAGCAGTAGGTTAGGGCATGCCTGTCGTGGTAAGCAGCCCGGGAGTCTCTTCCTCACCCCCGCTGTCTGCAGGCACCCCCTTCTCAGAGCCATGCAGCTGGATTAAAGATGGGGGGGCACACATAGTGTTCAAGTCACCAGTGCACTTCCCATTTAGTAAATGCCTTCCTGCTTTCGAGCCTCTGAATCCCGGGATATGGGGGCACTTCTTTTTCCAAAGTCCAAATCATAGTTTACTGAATCATCTCAAAACTTATGAAATGGGGGACGGGGTGGTTATTATCTACTTGGTCCCGTAGATGATTCTGATTTTCAGTGTCAATTTAGAAGAGCAGATGTCCCACCCTTTTTCCCCTGAGTCCTGTCCATTGCAGATCAGAGGCCCTGGGAACTTATGGGAGGGTGTTGACAGATGTCTTGTATATATCCTGCTCCACGATAAAGGGAGTCTGGCCGAGCGGAGCTCCCACTCACTGGCATCACGCTATCGATCACCACCAAACACCAGTGGATCCTTTTTATTCTGCAAACATTCTCTACTATTATGAATAAGAACATCGTCTTACCATCTCTCCCAGAGCACAGAAGCAAATACAAAGGAAGAATCCTGTAATTTTAACTGCATCACGCTGTCCTGGGCTCTGTTCATCAGAGAATTCAATTCTGCTGAATAATTCTCCATAGGCACGAATGATAAAGGAGGGGATTATTACCCATCTGTTTGCCCTCTCAGCTTTTGTCCAGCCCTTATTGTCTTTTCAAACTAGATCCATCTGATTAGTTTTGTGACGCAGGAAGGCATCACCAAATATGAGCACATTCCCAGGCCCTGGGAGCCGCTCGCCACACTGAGGCAGAGTGACACTGGGTATTTTGCCTTGGAGCATTTCAGCAAACTGGGGCTGGAATAAGATATTTAAGGTCAAGGCCATGACATCTGTGGCTGGGAAAGGGCCAACGGAGATCATTTTTATCTTCTGCTGCACACATGCAATCTATTCATCTCTGGGCATCAAGAGAAAGCACAAGAGTTCTCATCTCGGCTGTTTATATTATTTTGCCTTGTTTTTCCCTACAAGCTAATATAACATTTTTTCAGGTCTGGGCAAGACTTCGCCAGGGCCCTTGTTTCCAGAAGATAAATTTGAATGGGAATTGGGCAAGAAGGAAGGGAGATTCTGAAGCATTATAGTTCCCGATCTCCAGATTGTAGAATTCGGGGGCTGTTTCTTTTCGGGAAATGGACGCGGTTGCCAAATGTTAGAAACCTAAACAGAAAATAAAATAACTCGTTTACATCGAAATGCTTCCACTTAACCCTCATGTGAAAAACCCATCCATCTCTTTTTCTAATCTATTCTCTCCGATGCACAGAATTTTAGGTTATAAAAGTTTAAATTAGAATCAAAACATTTTCCTTGGTGAAACTTTCCTTTTGTGACACTTTCTGGAGCCTAGTAGAGTAGAAATTGTAGCTGTACTTACACGGTTCCGACTCACACTCTTAGATCCAGTGGGATGTGGGGACCTGAGCTTTGAAACTAACCACCAGACTTTGAAACTAACCACCACTTTTGCTTTCCTTCCCTGGGCTTCCCTTTCCTCACCTGTAAAATGATACAGTTAAACAACATTGTTTCTGAAGTCCCTTCTTGTTCTGAAAGTCTCTTTTTCCTGGAGGGTATTTGCTTCAGTGGCATTTACACTATGTATTAACAATTTCTCTGTATTGATTTTGTGGCTACTCTATTAAATAGAAACATGCTTATCTTTGTCTTCATGAGTGTTAATAGAGGCTAAACTGGAGAAGGTGACATGACCTTCACCCTTTAAAGGCACATTATCCTGAGCAACTTCTGGGCTGTACTCCTAATCTACTTTTGATTATGTCCCTTCTTTCACTAAAGACACAGCAATGAGAACTTCAGAAAGAAGATGCCTATTATGTTTTCACACTCCCTCATGTTCTTTTCAAAAATGCGCTGCTATCATGCACTTATTTTATAATTTACCATTAATCTCTGTGACACTGCCATGATCAGGATTTCAGAGCATTTCTGAAAGGTGCATTGTCTCCTACTGCTTTTGTACAGGGAATTGCATTTTGCTGCTATCCACTTTCAAGGCTGCTGAAGCACACTTGTAATGGGTTATCATGATCCCAGATAAAAGCAAGCCGCGACGCCAGATTACACACCCAGGCTTTCCTCACCAGGGTCTTACTTTACTTTTCAGACTCAGAGAACTGGCTTCGCCTTGCACTTTTTCAGGGTCTCAGAGAATAGTATAATGAACTATTAAGACCTAGCTCAGAATTCGGCTCTTCTGAAATCCTGAGTAGTGATATTCCTTTTGTATTTACATTTCTAAGGACAAAGGGGGAAGGAGTGGTAATTGACATTTATTATGTCCCTTCTATCTATCATATATTCCAAATGCCACGTTAGGTGCATCTAACCCTCCCTTGCTCACCCAAGCCCTCCCAGGAAACTGTGAAATAAGTAATTATGGCTATGCTACAGATGAGAGCCTAAGGTTTGAAGATATTCTGCAAATCACTGAATATTGCACAATAGGGAAATATGGAACCTCGACTTGAACCCAAGTCTGTTTGTTTACCAAACCCACATGGTAGGTTTGTGATTTCTTCATCCTTTTATAATTTTTTAAATGTCCATTCTGTATGCATAATACATCCCTTACATGTATTCTTTCATTTTCTTCATTTATTCTTATTTCTTTACTGTAACAGTTTGATTTCATTTGCCACCATGCAATTATCCACCAATATATTTCTATATTTTGGAGTTTGCTGTTCCCCTGTCGTCATCCCACAAGGACCAAGGTTCTGCAAATATTTTTAGATCTGGCACAGGGTCTTTGTGAAACCAACCCTAATGGAGTCTGTAATTCATGCATCTGAAAGTCCTTCCCTGATACAGACATGTCTAGGGGCCCTGCCTCTTTCATCAAATAAGGGGGGTATAGTTCTTAGGGAGGAAGAACAGAGGCAAGTCTACAGCAGAGCTGCTGGTGGAGAAAACCACCGGAGTCTTGTGAACCTGTTGAATCAGCTTAAGAACTTAATTTTTTAAATCAATCACAAAGAAGGTGAGATTTCAGGATTTCTTTTTCTATCATGGATACAGTTGCCTATATGAATAAAAGGTGAAAATAGAGACTGTGACAAACTCCACCAAATGACCAAAAAACTATGGAAATTTCTTGCAAACACTAGACAGCAGAAAGCCAACACCAAAGGCAGTCTACGAGAAGGTGGGAAATACCGAAGGTCACACATATGTCCTTTAACCAGAGGTGCACAGCAGTACAAATATATGTTCTCAGCGATCCCTATGGCACGGTGCCTGGCAGACAGAAACAGACATCTAAGGACACATCCTTGGCTTCTGCCACCAAATACTGAGATTCAGGGTTCCTTTCACTCTTATTCAATTCACAGGCACTAGAGTTCTAAGACAAAGAATCCTAGGAAATACGTCCCTTCCAAAATTAATAATTTTTAATTTTTGACAAGATCCTGTGTTTCTGGGAGCAAGGAATCTTTCGCAGGTTTTTTTGTTTTGTTTTTGTTTTTGGTTTTTTTTGGTCATGTTATGGTCTAGTGCTAGAGCACTCTTTTCAGGGTCCTGTAGCCTCTGTTGTTGCTAAGTCACACCTCCGATCTAAGAGCGATCTTCTGTAATCTGGAGTTGTTATAAAGGTTCAGTATTTTGAAGCCATTCTTGGGAATTTGATATATTTTATTTCTCTGCTTAGCAGACTCCAGTTGCGTTTCTGGATTGGGTTGCATAGAGTTATTGTCGTTCACATTCGAGTGATTACCCAAAGGAAATACTCCCTTCTTGCTGTTTCTCTTTGAGAAAATAATAATGAATTCTCTCTCTCTCTCTCTCTCTCTCTCTCTCTCTCTCTCTCTCTCTCTCACACACACACACACACACACACACACACACACACACACACACACACATCAAGGATAACTGCCAGATCTGTTTAAATCCAAATTCCTGTTGCTACTTTGATACTGGCATATGCTGTTCTTTGTGTTAAGAACAGGAAGTCCCAATCTTCAAAACATTTTGAAGGTGGTTTTATTGAATGACAAATTATCTCACAGCAAAGGTCTTATCTCCCATATAAGAATAAAAAACCTGCTTGAGAATTTGATAAATAACATCTAATCCTTTGTTTTATTTCACAAGCAGTTCAGAGAGAATGATGCCTGGCTGCACATTTGAATCCCCTGGGGACTGTTGGAAACCTAGCAGGTCTCCCTGCCCCAAAGGTTTTGGTTCCGTTTTTCTGTGGTCGAGCTCGGGCTTTTTATTTCTAAAAGCTGCTCGGGTGAGTCTAATAGGCAGCTAGGCTTGAGCACCACTGAGGCTTTGGGGGAGACTCGTCAATGGAATGCAGGACAGATATGCATGCTGGAGACATGTGTAATCCTTTGGATGAAAGGGAGAGAGAGAGAGAGAGACAAAGAAAGGCAGATACTGGTTGGATTTGAGCTCACCAGCAATTACTAGAAATAATTATTACTTAATCTTCCTACTCCATGGCAATTACATGGCATAATAAAGACTTTTTTTCATATACAATGGAATGTTACTCTGCCATGAAAAAGAATGAAATCTTGCCATTTATGACAACATAAATGAAGCTAGAAGGTATTGTGCTAAGTGAAATAAGTCAGGCAGAGAAAGACAAACACTGCATAAATACATGTGGACTCTAAAATAAAATTAAACAAAACAAATTGAACAAACAAAACAAGACAGAAACAGACTCAGAAAACAGAATAGATGGGTGGTTGCCAGAAGGAGTAGGGGTGGAGGGATAAGCAAAATGGGTAAAGGAGACTAAGACAGAGAAACTTCTAGTTCTAAAATAAGTAAGTCATAGGGATGTGATGTACAACATAGGGGGTAGGGCCAGTAATATTGTAATAATAACTTTGTATGGTGGCAGATGGTAACGAGACATGTCGTGGTGATCACTTCGTAATGTATAAAAATATAGACTCACTGTCTTGAAACCAATAAAATATCATATGCTAAATAAAATTCAATAAAAAATACGTATTTTTTTCCTATCCCTTCCATCCTCCAACTTATGGCTTGCCATCCCCACCACTCCCCACTTGCCACCACTGGCCCACTGTTGGTGGGTACTTCTCCCTCTGATCCACCCTCATCTTCATATTTTGAATCTGGGAGCAAGGAATAAAATCTTTAATATGTATATATGTATGTTAAAGATTTTATTTATTTATTTGAGAGAGAGAGTGAGAGCTAGAGAGCACGAGAGGGGGGAGGGTCCGAGGGAGAAGCAGACTCGCCGCCGAGCAGGGAGCCCGATGCGGGACTCGATCCCGGGACGCCAGGATCGTGGCCTGAGCCGAAGGCAGTCGCCCAACCGACTGAGCCACCCGGGCGCCCCGTGTATATATATTTTTTAATATCTGTAGCCATCCTTTTCTTATCCTGTTCATGCTACCTCTTGGCCTCCTTGTCGATCCTCCTCTGCAAAACATACAGCCCACTTATTTCCTAAACCCCTCTTGTCTGGGGGAACATAACAGGTGATTTGGCAAATTCACTCTCGTCTCTATTAGGACTTTCCTTAAGAAACTGAAATTTTATAGGAGGTTAATATTATTTGCATTTTAACAAAGGTTTTTATAATGTTAGAGAAATAAGTGACCGATGGTTGGGATGTCAGCCATGGGGACAGACCTATGGAGGTGACATTTTTGTGCACTAAGACCTATAGGTATCCCTCCATAATACTTTGATTGCTCCTCCTATGTATATGGCTGACCTTGGTGGAAGAAATCCACAGCACTACCCCAGATGTGCCCTTTCTAGCAATGTCAGCCTATGTCCTACAGTATAACTAAACTGAGTTGCTTCCACTATGGAAACTAAATACTTCCAAGTTATAAGACTAAAAATATTAAAATAATAAAGAAAGTAATAAGGCATTCACATGGCTACTACTCAAAGATGTTCGAGTAAATACAGCTACAAATACAAAGTCATTTAATTCAAACCCAAGCATGCCTGATGATTGCATCTTTGCTTCAGCTCCCGCCTTGTGAACCCTTCATTTGCATGATATAAGAGGCCTGGAACAGTGTCTCTCACAAAGTAGGTGACTAACGAGTCTTATTTAATGAATGATGGATGACTCTGCTATACGAGCAATATTGGTAAGTAAGTAAATCTCCCTTTGTGACACTTCTGCATTTCTAATCCCTAAGAAACCGCGTGTGTAAGACTGACATAGAAAACATGCCAGCTAGCAATGTCCACAATAGCCAAACTATGGAAAGAGCCAAGATGTCCATCAACAGATGAACGGATAAAGAAGAGGTGGTGTATACACACACACACACACACACACACACACACACACACAATGGCATATTATGCAGTCATTAAAAAATGAAATCTTGCCATTTACAATGACGTGGATGGAACTGGAGGGTGTTATGCTGAGTGAAATAAGTCAATCAGAGAAAGACAAGTATCATATGATCTCACCGATAGGAGGAATTCTTAATCTCAGGAAACAAACTGAGGGTTGCTGGAGTGGTGGGGGGGTGGGAGGGATGGGGTGGCTGGGTGTTAGACATTGGGGAGGGTATGTGCTATGGTGAGCGCTAATGAAGGGGGGAAATCAGAGGGGGAGACGAACCATGAGAGACTATGGACTCTGAGAAAAAAACTGAGGATTTTAGAGGGGAGGGGTGTGGGGGGATGAGTTAGCCCAATGATGGGTATTAAGGAGGCCACGTATTGCATGGAGCACTGGGTGTTATACACAAACAATGAATCATGGAACACTACATAAAAAAATTAATTAATCAATTAAAAACAAAACATGCCAGTTAGAAAAAAAAATTTAAAGGAAGTTAAGGGGAAAAGGTGGGGGAAGCACCAGAAAATTACAAAGACAAAATTGAGAATTCTCTTCTGTCACCCAGCACCATATTTCTGGAATAAACTTTTCTCCATTCAGCAGCAGGTTCTTTGAGGCCCCCGAGCCCAGTATGAGGCATCAGAAGGTGGGAAAGGGTAACAACTGGGCATGGGGAGTATTTATTTCCTCCACGAATGGGCTAACACAGACACAATTGCCAGGACTATCTAGTGGTAGCTTAGGATTGCAGTAGGAAGGAGTCCTAAAGAAGCACAGGTGACCACGACAGGCTTCAGGTGGGTGGGATGTAATTTTACTCCTTGCAGTGGGCGCAAACAGGAAGAAGGCACCAGCTTTAACTTGCAAGGCTCACTGAAGCTAAATCAAGCGCTGCTCAGTTCAAAGGAATGAGTTAATTTTCTATTCACTGAATTCTGCATGCCTCATGAATTGTTTATGGTTTATTTTTATTTACTCAGCCTCTTCTGGGCTGTATCGTCTCAAATTCTCTTGGACTGATCAATAGACAGTTCTGACCAATGAGCAGTCATTCACTTCAGTCTTTCAGGAAAAGCACACCTGTAACCTGCTTAGTGCACACTCACCTGTGGTGGGGGTGGGGTTGGGGAGATGGGTTCCTCTTCTCATAAAAATGTCCTTGCAGGACACCATCCTTATTGCTTAAGGCAGCAGTGTGTTCTCCAATGGAGTTTCTGAAGTAGATCAGTATTATGCTGGTAAATGTTTAACAACTGAGTTTAGGGTGAAGGGGGACCCCGGTTTGCAGCATTTGTTAATTTCTGTGGCATAAACACACCCACCGTGACCTGTTTCATATTACCCAATATGAGGCCATTGAAACCAGAGTAGGAGAGAGATGTGCACAGTTGACTTTCAGGAGCTGGTACAAGCCAACTTCAACACACCATTACATTTGATAGTTAATCATATTCCAGGTCCTTCTGGAAGCCCACTTTCCTGTAGCCTCTGAGGTCAGACACCTAAATTTCTCTTAAGACTGTAGACCTACAAAGGTATCTCATCGGTTTTCCTATCAATAGAATTCCACAGGATTCACAGATATTTGCAAAACCTTCCAGCAAGCTGCCTCTCTCATCCTGAAAATCAGCACCCTCGGCTGTCCAATCCACCTCCCGCCATCATTAGTCTCTCCTTCCTCTTTCACTCTGTCCCACCCCTGCCACTCCAATGCCCCCTTTCTTTCTGCTAGTCCCACAAATATTTTCCAGGAACTCTGGTTGTATTGTGAACTGCCTTTCATTTTTTCTTCACTAATTTCCCCACGGTTACCTAAACCTGAAAGTAACCTGTCCCTCCTGATCCCAGCATGTCTCTGAAGATGGTGGTACCGTTGTCCAAGAAAATACATGGCATTCTTACACTTCATCTTATAAAGCGAAAAGAGGGAACCAGAGAGCTCCTTTCTCCCTAATGCTTCTTCTTGGCTGCTGTCACAGTAATATTACTTTTTTTTTTTAAGAGAGAGAGAGAGTGCAAGCGGGGAGTGGGGGGCAGGGGAAGAGAGGGAGAGACTCTAAAGAAAGGCTCCACATGCAGCATGGAGCCCAACACAGGGCTGGATCTCACGACCCTGAGATCATGACCCGAGCCAAAATCAAGAGTTGGACACTTAACCAACTGAGCTTAATGTCATTTCTCTCTATTCTTGTTGCTGTCATCTGCTGATTTCCAGGACAGGCACCAAACTTTCCTGATGAGTTAGGCACCAGGTCCACAAGATTTTTTCCCTCCTCTTCCCTTGTAATTATTCTTATGAGTTTCAACAACCACTTACTTTTATAAGCACACTCTGGCTTCTCATTCTCATATACCAGTTATTCTAGTCATAATGAATCATTTGATTTTCTTTTTAAATCACATTCACACTTTATTCTCTCCAAACTCAGTAGTTATGGTGGTTATCTTTCATTTGGTCCCTACCCCAATCCATTTTCTACCTTGAGCTGTGCTCCAAGGAGCTGTCCCTGGAGGTGTCACCTAGCTCCCTTGCTCCCTTGCTTCTTGTTGGGACCAGCTGATGGGCATCACAGCAGGAGACTGGAGAGTGGGAGGGAACAGGTTGGAGGGATTTTTCTCCTTCTCTCTTTCTGCTTGAACATCATGGCTCTTGCAGTGGTTGGGTCTCTCCAGGACTACAGCTCTGTGAAGTGGTCCTTCTCACATGGCTCCAGTCTTCAGGGACTCTTAGAACTCTCTTCTTCTTCTTCTTTTTTTTAATATAGTTGATACACAATGTCACATTAGTTTCAGATATACAACTTAGTGATCTGATAAGTTTATACATTATGCTATGTTCTGTAGCTACCACCTGTCCTGTAACATTACTATTATAATACTGTTGGCTGTATTCCTTATGTTGTGCTTTTATTCCAGGGACTTATTCAGTCCATAACTGGAAGCCTGTAAGGTGTGATCTCTCACTGTTGTGTGTCCCTTGGCCTCTCAACATCTCTGTTCATCCCTTAAGCCTGCTAGGTCCTCTATAAACAGTCCCTGTAAACAATCACTAAAAGCCTTTCCAGAGCTCTATTGGACTGTGCCTTAGAGTCCCCGGTGTTATAGGACCACAGCTAATATGATCTCATCTGACAAATTGCCATGAGAGCATTCTCTCCATTGGAAAATGTGACTCAGCTTTAAGGTCCAAATGCTACTTGCTATATAAAATAATATTCCATATATCTTCCAGTAGAAAGCAACATCTCAGAGTTCTCAAGGTATTTATCTACAACTTTCTTAATAGATGTACATAATTAACCACAAAAAAACCCACTTGTCATATTTCTGTCACATTTGAAGGTGGAATTTAGGTTTGTCTCCTCAAATAAGTTCAGTGTTTTTCAATAAGCACCCGCAAATATTTGTTAAATGCATGAATAAGTTATTTCCCAACCCCTTATACTTTGCCTCATTCATCTTAACTTTTAATAAATACTCCTGTAAGAGTTGACTTTACAATGCGTTTTCTATTCTCCCCCTCAAACACATTCACACACCCACACAGAGTATGTGCCACTGGTAGAGTTCCACAATCACTTCTACAAAATTGAGTCCTAAATTTCTTACATTTTGTTTTGTGTCAGACTTGCATCTCTGTCAATTTATCATCACTCTACGTAGGCATCACTACCTTACCCTCCCATATCCCATGTTGATATAATGATCTTGTTTTTTAAAAATAGCTCCTTAGCCTGATTTCCATACTTCCGAAAGTCATCTGTATCCTTCTGTAACACAAAATCAGACACTTGATATCATTCCCCTACTTCTTGATCCTACCTCTGCAAATTCGCTTGAATTGCAAAAATATTGTCTATCCGTTTTCCAATCCCCCTAAGTCATTCCACATTTACTTGTGCAAAAACTATTACTACATACTAAAGAGTCTTCAAATTCGCCATGTTTTCCACGTTACAACGTATAGAGCTGTGCTTTTGGAGAGCAAGTTCATCACCTTTATTTTACAGACCGAGCAATGGGGCCAAGAAGGATCACATAGCTTCCTTGCCCTCACACATCTGGGTGGTGTGGAAAAGCTGCAGTAAGTGCCCGTCTCATGATACCTATTGGGCGTTTTCCCACTGTCTCGAGATTCAACCTCTATCCTCCCATCAGATTCATGCTCATGAGGATCAGTGATCTATTCACATGATATGAGAGTACTTAATGCTCCCTTGTAGAATTATCAGAAATGTATTTGCTTCTCTTTCCGTTCCCATGTCCTTACTTACTCACCTTTGTCTTTCACACCACCAAGTCCAGTACCTTATATAAAGCAAACACTCAATGTTGATACCTTTTAACATTTGGGATAGTCCAGGCTGTTGAACGCACATATCTACTTATTCATTTTTTTTAAGATTTTATTTGTTTATTTGAGAGAGAGAGAGAGAGACAGAGATAGTGAGAGAGAGAGAGCAGGAGCAGGGAGAAGAGGGAGAAGCAGGCTCTCCACTGAACAGGGAGCCCAACATGGGGCTCCATCCCAGGACCCCAGGATCATGACCTGAGCTGAAAGCAGATGCTTAACCAACTGAAACACCAAGGCACCCCTACTTACTCATTTTTTTTAAAGATTTATCTATTTATTTTGGATAGAGAGAATGAGAGAGAGAGATCATGAGTGAGGGGAGGGGCGGAGGAAGAGGGAGAGAGAGACTCTCAAGCAGACTCCCCAGCTGAATGCAGAGCCCAATGCGGGGCTTGATTTCACCACCCATGAGATCATGACCTGAGCTGAAAAACAAGAGTTGGATGTTTAACTGACTGAGGCACCCAGGTGTCCCGTCTACTTATTCATTTTAATACATTAATATTTTCACTCTACTTACTTAAGATGCATATCTCACAAATACAGTTGGATATAACTCTGAGTTTGAGTAATGGTGATACCATAAATTTGTGGCACAGAATTTCCCTCCTCCAATAAATAAAAGTAAAAATAAAACAACACTGCTGAAAATTTCCCAACATTAGAAAGAAATATGGAGTAATTATAAACTTCAAAAAGTTATGACTGGTAAAAGGACAGAAGATTCTGGTCCAATGGCCAGGTTGACAGGACTGCCAAGCTTGCTGCCACCCCAGAAAGTAGCGTGGAGTATATAAGAAACTACAGAAATTCTGAAACATCTGCGTACTCTCTAACTTGAAAAGGAGTGGGCTAAAGGGATGGGTAGATATCCCTGGGAAAATCAAGATAAAACATTGTGTAAATGTTCTACAAACCACATCTGGACCTTAGCAGAAGCAGGAAGGGCTTCTGATTCTCTTGCTCCGGCATGTAGTGCTAAGTTGGGAGAGTGAGCCAAAGACCTAAAGAGTTGAATGCGTGCCAAGCGGGGTGGAATCGAGTCTAATAAGGGACATCTGCTGGGATCTCAGCAATAAGAGCAAACTCAGGACCTCAGCTCAGGCTGCAGCTGGCCTCAGCTGCGCTCGCCCTTCTCCACATCCTGCTCTCCATGCCACCAGCTCAGAAGGGAAGTCCGATGATTCCAGACAAGGTGGGGATGATATCAGGGAGAAATCATACAAAGTATTTCTGAGAAAAAAAATAAAACCCGAACAAAGATGGAGGAGAAAAATAAATGGCTTCAGAACTGTGAAAACATGACAGCAAAAAAAAAAAAAAAAAAAAAAAGTAAGTGGAGAAAGGCATTGATTTTAAATAGCACAGATGATTCAATTGAAAGAATATATAATTTAAGAAATCAAGGCAGATTCTCTGCTGGTGCTTTCATCTCTTGAATAATCCAATAGGGACATGGATTCAATAACCCAAGGAAAACACAGTGATATAATAAAAGATCAGAAGGAGAAGAAAGGAGATACTATAAAGAAAAGAAAACTAAGATTAAAAAAAATCAGTACAGATAAAATAAACTAGAACAGCAAAAAGCAAAAAATTGTCATGTAAATAAGGCTTTATTTATTTATACTGAATAAAATTAAGACAACAAGTTTAAAATGCATACTTAGGAAAAAAATAGATATGGAAACGTTAGTCCATCCACCATAAGGGTGATTGATACTGCTCAAGTAAAGACTAGCAAATAAGACAGAAAATAATAAGAGATATAATATAGGAAAACTCTCCTAACATAAATACATGATAGAGCACATCATATACTAAGAAAACTTGATACAAAGCTAGTGATATAAAAAAAAATTCAGTTAAGTTACTGAATAAAGCAGCCTTTACATTTCTGGGAAGAAGCAAGTAACATACACGTGGAAGAACTTGGTCTCAGAATAAAAACTCAGTTTCCAAAACAATGTAACAAAATCTCCATTAGACCAAGTCAATGTGTTCTTCAGACATAAAAATAACAAAAAAGCATTTGCGTATATGAAATAATAGGTTTGAGGAAAGTCAGGAGCAATGAAACTTTTGCGAAAAACACCTATTTGAAGAAAATGCAACCAATGAAAAAGTGACTTAAAATAAAAAAATTCATAAATTGAGAAGCCATGATAACAGGACAGGGGTTCAAATTAAGTATGACTATATGATAAAAGAGCTGGGTAAATATTATTATACCAGATATATTATAATCCATTAAAATAAATATTACAAAAGCAATAAACTCAGAGGAAAGGAGGCATAGAGGTTGCTAATTACCTCATCTTTCACAGAAGGAGTTAATTAATGATGGTGACTAAAATTAAAGTATGTAAATTAAATAAATCCATGCCGACTGCAATTTATTGATGGTTTTAATAATTTTTTTCTTAAACTTAGAGCAGTATTTTAGTATGTAGTACCTCTTATAATGAAAACACTAAAGTTCTACAATTGCTTTTTTGGTCACTAAATTCAAGTCAAAATTACTAGCTGCTATTTTTAAATAACATTTATCCAAGAATTCTATTTTAAAGTTATTTTTGCCTTTTCCTCTTTCATCTCCATACTTTCGACTTCATTTATCTATATTTTCTTTTCAATGTCTGTAGAGAAACTGTTTAAATAATTAACAGTAGTAATGTCCATTTTAAGTAATTTATTGCTTTCATTTTTTTGTGTGTGTGGCCAGATTTAGTTTTAGGTTGAATATACATCATCACTTAAAATGATCATGGCATCAGTTTCAACTTATTTTGATAAATTAATCATTGAAATTATTTTTTATTAACTTAAATTTAAAATTTAATAATTAAATTAAAATTTAAATTAAATTTATTACTTCCAGAAGAAACTTTGTTGCCTTTTTCACTCATACTTTTTTACTCCCACATCTGTTAGCTCACTACCTACCTGTTGGTTATAGGATTAGACTATCATCTAGGAAGAGATGAAGAAGAAAGCAAAATAAATGAAGGCTGGTATGGGTTGGGGGAATAAACGGATACTCATCTGTGTTAGTCAGGATAAAGTAGGTGCTGCTATGGTAACAGATTGATCCAGAATCTCATGGACAGTGCAACAAAGTCTGATGAAGTCAGGGAGCTCCTCTACCAGCAGCAGTTCTCAAGCTGTTGACTCAGAGACCCAGACTGGCACCATCTTGTCACTCTGCCATCTTAACAAATGATCCCAACAACCACTGAAATAAAGGAAGAAAGAATGCAGAGGACTCGTGCTTTCACTTTTTCCCCATTGGCCTAAAAGTAAAAGCAACTTCAGTTTTATTTATAGCCTATTGGCCAGGACTAGTCAGTTAGGACTGTCTTAACTGCAAGAGAGCCTGGAAACGCCATATTCCTGTGTTTGCAGGAAGAAGACAATAAGACAGAATTCGGGGAATGCTTAATATTATCTCTTCCTCATGACGTGAAACTGAGACAGTTATGCAGTTAAATGTAATAGTCTGAGAAATTAAAAGAAGAGAGAACCCAAAATAATTATTACCGCATTTACATAACAAGACAGACATGCTATGTTCATGAATTGGAAGAATTAATATTGTTAAGATGAAAATACTTCTCAAATTGATCTACACATTCAACACAGTCCCTTTCAAAATCCCAGATGATTTATCTGCAGAAACTGAAAATCTGATTTTAAAATTACTGTATACTATATACAAATATTAAATCAAAATGGATCAAAACCATAAATATAATAGCTGAAACTATAAACTCTTAGAAGAAAACATAGGCACAAAAACTTTGTATCCTTGAATGAGGCAATGGTTTCTTAGCTATAACATCAAAAGTACAAGTAAAACAAAAACAATAGTATAAGTAACAACAAGAAAAGGTAGATGTCAAACATAATTGAAATTTAAAATAATTTGTACTCCGTAGGACATTATCAAGAAAATGAAAAGATACAACCTATAGCACGTGAGAAAATATTTGCAAATATATATCTCATTGGGGTCTAACATTCAGAAATATATAAAGAACACAACTCAACAACAAGAAAAATAAACAATTCAATTTTTTAAATGGGCAAATGATTTTTTCTTTTTCTTTTTTTATTAATTTTATTTTATTACATTATGTTAATCACCACACATTACATCCTTAGTTTTTGACGTAGTGTTCCATGATTCATTGTTTGTGCATAAGACCCAGTGTTCCACGCAGAATGTGCCCTCTTTAATACCCATCACCAGGCTAACCCATCCCCCCACCCTCCTCCCCTCTAGAACCCTCAGTTTGTTTTTCAGAGTCCATCGTCTCTCATGGTTCGTCTCCCCCTCTGACTTACTCCCCTTCATTCTTCCCCTCCTGCTATCTTCTTCTTTTTCTTTTTTCTTAACATATGTTGCATTAATTGTTTCAGAAGTACAGATCTGCGATTCAACAGTCTTGCACAATTCACAGCACTCACCATAGCACATACCCTCCCCAATGTCCATCACCCAGCCACCCCATCCTTCCCACCCCCCTCTGCTCCAGCAACCCTCAGTTTGTTTCCTGAGATTAAGAGTCTCTTATGGTTTGTCTCCCTCTCTGGTTTCATCTTGTTTCATTTTTCCCTCCTTTCCCCTATGATCCTCTGTCTTATTTCTTAAACTCCTCATATTGGTGAGATTATATGATACTTGTCTTTCTCTGATTGACTTATTTCACTTAGCATAATACCCTCTAGTTCCATCCACATTGTTGCAAATGGCAAGATTTTGGGTTTTTTGATGGTTGCATAATATTCCATTGTGTATATATACCACATCTTCTTTATCCATTCATCTGTCGATGGACATCTTGGCTCTTTCCGCAGTTTGGCTATTGTGGACATTGCTGCTATAAACATTACGTGCACCCCAATGTTTATAGATCACTACATTTGTATCTTTGGGGTAAATACCCAGTAGTGCAATTGCTGGGTCATAGGGTAGCTCTATTTTCAACTTTTTGAGGAACCTCTATACTGTTTTCCAGAGTGGCTGCACCAGCTTGCATTCTTACCAAAAGTGTAGGAGGGTTCCCCTTTCTCCACATCCTCACCAACATCTGTCATTTCCTGACTTGTTAATTTTAGCCATTCTGACTGGTGTGAGGTGGTATCTCATTGAGGTTTTGATTTGGATTTCCCTGATGGGCAAATGATTTTAATAGACTTTCGTCCAAAGAAGATATACAAGTGACCAAAACACATGAAAAGATGCTCAACATCATTAGTAATTAGGAAAATGCAAACCAAAACCATAATGAAATACCACTAAGATGACTACAATCAGGAACACAGACAATGATAAGGATGTGGAGTTACTGGAATCCTCATACACTGCTGATGGGATTAGAAAATGGTACAGCCACACTGCAAACCAGTTTGGCAGTTTTCTCAAGCTCCTGTTACCATGCTTCAAATTGGATTTTACTCCATGACCTAGCAATTGTAAGATTCATGTACATAAATTAAAACATATAAGCATACATCTACAGAAAAATTCATACATTAATGGTAGCATACTCACTCCTAGAAAGACACAAACTACGAAAACTGACCGAGCATTATTCATCATCACTAAAAAGGGGAAACAACTAAATGTTGATTCATAAATGGATAAACATATTTGGTATATACCATACAATGGAATATTTGGCCACAAAGAGAAATGAAGTACTGATGCCTGACACATATGGAAGCTTGAAAACATTATGCTGTATGAGAAAAGGCAAACACATAAGGCTACAGATTCTATTCAATGTAAAATGTCAAGAATAGGCAAATATGTAGAAACACAAAGTAGATTAATGTTTTCCAGAGGTCACAAAAAGGGAGAATCTACACATAAGTAAGGGGTTTTCTTTGGGTGATGAAATGTTCTGGAATTAATATCCTTGATGGTTGTACAACTGTTTGAACATACTGAAAACTACTGAATTTGACCTTTTTAAGTAGGCTCCACACCCAACGTGGGGGGCTTGAACTCATAACCCCAAGATCAAGAGCCACATGCTCTACCAACTGAACCGGCCAGGTGCCCCAGAATTGTACATTTTAAAAGAGTGATTTAATGGTATATGAATTATATCTCACTAAAATATTCTATGAAAAAATTTCCCAAGGCAAATTGTTGGGAGAGAAAAGTTATAGGATGGAATAGAGTATAATCCCACCTATTAAAAATGTATGCTGATCTGTTTTCAGGTTTATATGTAAAAATGCATAGAGAAAGGATTGAAGTAATATAAAAAGAATTGTATTGGGGAGATTTCAAAGTGGGGGGATCTTTACTGTCTCTGTATTTTGTAACCTTCAAATGTTATAAGAAGAATATCTTCATATATTATGTAAAACTAAACAAAAGAAAATGAATGAAGTTAGAAGGTATGAGAGACAAATGCTATTATACCCCATCTTCAGCGCCCAGTTCAATTTCCTCCATTTTATGAAGTCTTCCTCAACGTTTTACTGATTTGTCTTCCTTGTGCTCTTGCAACCCACACAATATGTGCTACATAATTTAGCCCCTGATCACATACTTAAACAAACCAATTACATGTAAAAACACTGGCTACACTGTAGAACACAATACAAATATCATGACAGCATGTTGGGTAGTCTTTTGGCCCGATCAATGTAAAATAAAGGATAGCAAACCCAAAACGGGAGGTCTCCAGTCAGAAGCTGGGTAAAGCTTGGGCTGGATGCTGAAAGAAGTCCTTAAAATACTGGTGACGTCAAAGGTCAAACTGAGATTACTTATTCCGGGTTAACATAAAGAAACACCTTAAATCTAGCAATTTCTGGGCAAATCTATTTCAAGCAAGCAGAGTTTGGTAAGCAAGCAAGCAATTGTAGAAGATCCAGAATCTACATAAAAAACATCCTGTCAGTCTTTGAAGCAAAAAAGCAACAAAACAAAACCCACAAGAGCTAAGTAGATAGGTACGCCTTGTAATGGTCTTAAAGGCAAAGTTCTTGTCTATAGTATTGCTTTTATCTCTGCATTCATACTACTCATGCACGTTAGCTTCAATTCCCCAGTAAGACTTCAAGATTGCAATCTACCATGAGTTAGAAAAAGTGCTCATATTTATTGTACGGCTTCTAACATTTATGATATTGAGCACCTGATTGAGTTTGTTGATTTCATTGATAGAATGACCAGTTACACAGTGCTTGACAAGTGAAAATTAATTTTCCAAAAATATTAAGGGTCTGTTCTGACTAAACCCAAAGTAACATACTGAAGGGTCCCAATCCCCAAATAAAATACACAGAATCTATTTCACAGGGGTCATAGTTCATAATAAATCTGATGTAAAAAATAAAATAGAAAATGGAATTTATTTGACTGTCCCAAACAGACTGAACTCTTAAAAATAATCCCTCTTCCTAGCCTTTCCTAAAATGATTGTTATTGTTATTAATGCTCTACTGATAGCAGATAACGTGTATTGAGGATGTATGCTATAAGCACTGAGCTGAACGTTTTTTATGTATATTATCTCATTTGATCATCATAACAATCCTGTGCAGTAAGCGCTGTAATCCCATTTATTGTACAAATGAGAAAGCTGGAATTGAGTGAGTGTAAAACGAACCTTTCCATGCCCACACAGCTAGTTGGTAGTGAAGATGCGATTTCACTTCAAGCCTGCCTAACTCCCAAATTCATGTTCTTTACCAATATACCCTTCTAGCCATACCATGATTAGTATTTGAATATTACCAAGAATTCAGGATTCCCATGCTAGCCTGCCATGCTAATCTGTTTCTCAAAGGAAGCCTATGTCCTCAAAGGAAATATATGTCCAGAGGACAAAGACAGTTAGAGGTTTAATCTCCAATTCCAATAAAATATCTGGTGAACTAGCCTTGATTCTATGATGGCTCTTCTTGTAGAGCTTAATTTGACCAAAGTGGCCTCCGTTTTCCCCTTCTTCCTGATTCCAGCCACTTGCTACCCCAATGCTGAAGAAGCCCAAGTCTAGAGGAAATGACCAACCAAGAGCAAGCCCATCAGAAACTCATGTTTTCCTTCATTTCCCCCTTTTTTCTCTGCTTAATCAGTAACTGTATTGAAATATGTCTCATGATTAAAAATATATTCTAACACAGAAGAAACAAGCAAGACAGGTTGACTTTAAGATAGAGGTTTTCAACTTTTTTTTTTTTGGCATAATGACCAGGAAGCTTGTTTAGCACAAAAATGCCAATGTCAACCCATCAAAGGATACTCCATGAACTTGTTTGTTTCAGGGATCGTGAGAACCCATTTGATTCAATGAGAAGGAAGCATAACTTCCAGGATTTAGAGAAATGGAAGCAACTTTATCCAAAAGGTGAGCGTTCCAGACTGCTACTCATCATTTCATACAGCTAAATGGCCCTAGAAGGCAGGAAGAGACTCTTTTAATTTGTCTGGAACCATGAACATATTGAATACATAACTAGTATACTACTTTGTGAAGAGAAAACTAAGTTTCTGCCCACGTCTAGCTTGAGAGGGAGATCCAGAAAGACAAGACATTCATCTATGTAGAAAAGTCATGTGAGAGAAAAACGACCTTACCTTCATGATGAAGAAGGAAAAGAGCTTTCAAAGCACTCCTTCTTTTCTTTAAAGTGACACAACAAAGAAATAGCAGAGAAAGAAAAACAAGACAAAAGAGAAGAGTTAAGCTCCTCCTGAGAAATCAAGGTTGATTGGACCAAAAATCAGAAATGATGCCATTTAAAAAAAAATGAGTCCCCATAAATCAGAAAGGAATATCTCGGTATACAGAGAGAAGCACACAGACAAAAATCTTTAGTGCACAAAGCAATGAATCCCTCAGTATCCCATATTTCAAGCAAACCACAAGAGGGTGAGGGGGAAAGCATGACAGCAACACTTGCAGCTCAAATCACTCCTGAAAGAGTATATTTTTCTCTCTCTTCGTGTTACATTTTCTCATCACATCCCTCTTGGAATTCAGCGGCTCTTTTAAAAGAAGATACTTGGGCGCCTGGGTGGCTCAGTTGGTTAAGCGACTGCCTTCGGCTCAGGTCATGATCCTGGAGTCCCGGGATCGAGTCCCGCATCGGGCTCCCTGCTCAGCGGGGAGTCTGCTTCTCCCTCTGACCTTCTTCCCTCTTGTGCTCTCTGTCTCTCATTGTCTCTCTCTCAAAAAAAAATAAATAAAATCTTAAAAAAAAATAAAAAAAAATGAAAGAAGATACTGGCCTCGCCTTTCACTGAGTTACTTTGTCTCTCTCCCCAGTTCTTCTGGGATATCATCAAACATACCCACAGTTTCCTTCTTTGCCCCTTTTTTCCCCATAACTGAAGTACACCACCTCAGAGCTTCCAGAAGCCTGTGCCTGACCTCCGTCAGCACAGATGATGGGCAAACATTTCTCAGTGAGTGGGTGTTTGATTTATGGTAAAGATGATGTAACAGATTCATGTCTGACGATTTTCAAAAATATATCTCCATATTCGTAGTCTGATGAGCAGCAGTGGAAGCAGCAACAACAAACATCCTAGGTACTCCCCCACCCCTACCTCACTCCTGCCACATGTTTCTACAGTTGGAATTATGATCCCCTTGGTAAGTTAGCCTCTCGAATAGATTATGGATTTCTTTTCTTTCTTTTCCTTTCTTTTCTTCTTCCCCCCCACCCCCCTTTTTCCTTTTTTCCAGTGGGGCTAAAGCCAGCAGGGACTCTTCATTAAAATTCACCATAAGGCCCATTTGTTTGCCATTTCCCTTCCCCCATCTCCCATATCCCTCCTACCCTGCTGTGAACTCTTCCCAGAGCAGAGGAATGACCCGTGGAAATCTCGCTGCCATGTCGAGGTGCACAATCCGGGGAAACATTCCAAGCTGCTCCTGTCTGTCAAATAAAGATGACAAGTATTTATTGTCTGTGGACACCCCACCAGGTAGTTTTATATTCATGATTTTATTTTATTCTGCATTTTAGGAAACAAGACGTATTTCCCCACAAACAGGTGCAAATACTGCCGACATTTAGAACACTCCCCAAAGACAAGGACTGAGGGGATATAGATGTGCACGATGTTCGTTCTTATGGGAGACAGGACCAGAGGATGTTTTTCGAGGTGGTTGTTACTGTTGTTGGTTATCATGCCTTCCTTCCTCTTCATTCCAATGAGACATAAGTATGCCAGAGTCATACTTCATATTCATCTATAGGAACATCTGGCCCATGTCTAACATTTAATTTCCACACCATTAGAGTCAAACAATACATGTACATCAGTAGATAATGTAATGCATTATCACGCAAGGCAGAGAGTAGCAATTTATTAGCCTAATTTAAAATAGCCTTCAGCAAAAAATAGTGCATCTTAATTCAGAGTTCTGAACAGAATGACATGTTTTCCAGTAAAATTCAAAAGTACATACTCAGACATGCCTTGGAAAAACTTTTCTGCATATATTACCTTCTGCATTATTCAAGTATGAAATATCCATTGTGTTTTTTTATGTTTAAACCAGTTTCATCCATAATAACACAAAAGAGATAACAGCTTTAGGAGAAGAGGAGAAAAGGAATTCCCTGCAACATAGCTAGACCCCACATCTTTGTCTCAGAAATCACAACTTGAATGTGTAGGTTACTCAGAATTTCTTTGCATATGCTTAAAATCGCAGAAAATGGCTTGCTTTGAATGTAGCATGAATTTTGCTTTTATTTCTTCCCTTTGAGACATTTTCATTACTATATTAGGTTTATAAACAATATGTAGAGCCTTACTTTGTCTTTGTGGAAGAATATTAGAACTTTTATAAGGACTTACATGATACAATCTTAGAAAGTACCTTAAACCATGCAGCCTGCATGAATCATTGTTATTATTAAAAGCAGATATATTCAAATATCTTCTCAGTTCTTGTTAATTAAAAATCAATGTCTAGTTTCCTGATGCAAACATCTGATACAAAAAGATGTGCAGGACTTATCAACACTGATAGAAAACATTTTCATTCCCCTAAATAGTACTAATGGAAATAATAGTATATACTTCTAGCATGATATGGTAATACACATTCTGAATTTTGTGATGCTAACCAGAGCATACTCATAAGGCACATTGCATATGACAATTCAGTGAGATGGGCAACATTTGTCATCTTGGAGTCCTCAGGTAACACCTGATTTGCTGTTGAACCTTCTTTCACCAATGATGTGGAAGGTCCACTGCCAATCCCTATGATGAATGCCTATCCCAAATTCTCATGACCTCTTAGATTAATGAGTGAAGTAAGAAAGGCACATATGTAGCCAGAGTGCATAATATAAAGGGCTAAATGCCATAAGAAAATTAGAAAAAGTGCTTTGGGATATCAAGGAGGGAGGGATTATTTTTGGTTCTGGACTATATAAAGGTTTTTTGTTTTTTTTTTAAAGTTAGTTAGTGCTGGAATTTAGAGGACACGTCGGCATGTAGGGTGGATATGTTCAGTGGCACAGCCCAGAAGACAAGATCCTGACCCTTTGAGAGGGTTACTGAGAAAGTCAGTCAGTTGTGGATCAGAATTAATATGTACTGCCCTGCCCCCAAGTCCCCATAGCCTACTGCCAAGTTCTCTCCTGAAAAATCCCAATCCTTAGCTCTGATTCACCAGTTTGGTTTAAAATATTTACTCCTGCTTAGCTGTTGAGATCTTCTATTTGAAACCTATAATATGGCTAAGATTTTGTTCCCTCTATTCTACTCTTGCTTTGTGAGATACAACTGATTTGATTCGGTACTGCTACCACCTGTCTTGTGCCTAGCACAGGAGGAAATTCGAGAACCATCCAGGACACTGATGTTCTGCCCTGATCACTGATTGCCCAAACTAACTCCAAGGAACAAGGACATCTTGCTCTATGAACTTTCAAAACCTGTTGTTACCCCTGATAGTCTTCAAATCAGTTTACAGTTTCATTAGTTCACTTTACCAGATGCTTGAATTTGTTACAAACCTAGGAAATTTGTCAACAACCTCAAGTATGTAATCACATTTGCCTTACTCTACACCCAACCCCTGACACAGGGGGACATATGCAAATTAGCTTCCCCTGTCTTCCAAAGGTTTCCAAAGCTGGGTATGTACAGTAACCTTGGGTTTCATCTTTCTGTTATTTATTATAATAAATGTTTTGTAGTATAATAAATTAAAAATAAGGGTAAAAAAAGGAGCACTCGGGTGGCTCAGTTGTTAAGCATCTGACTCTTGATTTCAGCTCAGGTCATGAGATAGAGCCCCACGTTGGGGTCTGCGTCCAGCAGGGAGTCTGCTTGGCATTCTCTCTCTCTCCCTCTACCCCTCCCCCAACTCATGCACACGCACACACACACACACACACACACACACACACACTCTAAAATAAATAATAAATCTTTAAAAAAAAAAAAGCTAAAAATTTTTGAGTAAAAATCTACCTCCCCAAACACCATTCTCCAGCCCTAGCCTCATTTCCCAGAGATAATTACACTTAAATGCTTCTACTTTTAGTTCTCCTGTTGATTAGCACTATAAGTACTAGGCTTTTGACTCAATTCTAGAAAGAAGAGAAATTTAGTTCAATTATTAGAACCTTCTCTCTCTACTTCAATTTATATCATGTTATTATCTTCTGTTCCTCATATGATTGCCTTCATAATTTTAAATGATATCAGTTCTTCAATTTCAAAATTATCTTTACCATGTAAGGTTCTTTCTACAGCTTGATAAATATTTATTGAGTGCCCTACATTGACCAACTGCTATGCCAGATTCTGGTAATAAAATGATGAGTAAAAATGAACATAAACTCTGTCATCATGGAAATTGCCACCTAATGAAAAAGGCAAAGCTCAATCAATAATAACACAAACAAATAAATTGCAATGACAAGTGCTGCCCAGACGTTCATAGAGTTATGAGAATTTCTATTAAGGAGATCAGGAACGGTTTCTCAGAAGTGGTTACCTCTGGTAAGAGATCTGAGGGATGAATAGGATTTAACTATGTGGAAACTGGTATCAAGAGCATTCCAGAAAAAGGAACAGCTCTTGCAAAGGCCCTGGGACAGAGAAGTCATGGCAAGAATGATATGAAAGAAGCCAATGGGACTTAAGTGGAAAAAGTGGAGAAGAGCAAAGAGATAAAATAGAAAAGTAGAGGCCAGCCATGCAGAGCTTTGCAGGCTTTATTAAGGGGCTTTGCTTTTCTCCTAAGAACCAGGGGAAGGTACTTTGGAGCAGAGGCAGATCATGATCAGAATGGAATTTTTGAAAAGTTTACCTTATTGTTGGGGAATATGAGTAAATGAGCTGGAGTATCATTTTCTCCCCATTGAATTCTGTCAGTCTTAACCTTGTTTTTAAATTATGAAGACTTTGTTATTTTCATTTATTTTATTACTACAGATGAGCCTTCAATGTTTTCCTTGTAGCTTGAACATAAATGATTAAAAGCAATAAACATATCTACTATCCTATGACCCAGTGATTCACTCCTAGATATTTGGCTATACGGAAATTAGTGCACACAACCAAAATATGTGGAAGGATATTCAAAGCAGCTTCTTTTCAGGATAGCCAAATCCCCAAAACAACTCAAACATCCAAAGGAGCAATGGCTCAGTTGTGGCGTATAAATGAAGTGATCTATTAAATATTATTGAGCTATGAAAAGAGAATGAACTAGTGGCAGACAAAATAAGAATGACTGTCACGGCAAAAAAAAAAGGGGGGGGGCATAAAATAATGAACATTGTGGGATTGCATTTAGATAAAGTTCCAGACCTGAGAAAACTAATGAATGGGGATAGAAGTAGGGGTGATGGTGGCCATTTTGGGGGGGCAGTTAAAGGCACTTTCTGGGAGACTGGAAAGGTTCTATATTTTGATCTTGGTAGTCATTACCTGGGTGTATACATATACAAAATTCCTCAAACTTTATAAAGATTAGTGAATTTGATGCACAGTAATCTGTCTATATTTTACCTCAATAAAAATGTAAAAAGAAAAGATAAGCAACATCAATAATACAATGATGCTCCAGGTCCAAGGGACACATTTGGCATATCTTCATGTGTACCCCTCTAAGGAGACTATTCGAAGAGTAAAGGTCAGATTGATTCTTTTTATCATATATTCTATGATTTTCTCAAAACCATGCCATATGGACAGTGTAATTTCAATGTCCTTGCATGTCAGAAAATGTCTTTATTTCACTCTCTCATTTTACTCATCGTTTAGCTCCAAATCATTTTTCCTCCAAACATTGGAGGAATTGTTCCATTGTTTTCTGGAATACCATGTTGTTATTGTAAAGTCTAAAGTTAATTCTGATTTTTAGAACTTTGAAATTTTCCTTTGAAAACATTAAGGAACTTTCCTTTATACTTTGAGTCCTGAAGTTTCATCCTAATGTAGATCTTGTATTAGGTTTCTATTGCTGTTTAACAGAGTACCACAAATTTAGCAGTTTAAAGCAATACCTGTTAATTATATCATAGTTTCTATATGTCAGAAGTCCAAGAAAGATAACTAAGTCCTCTGGTCAGGGTCTCACAAGACTAAAATCAAGGTGTTTATTGGGCTGCATTCTTATCTGGAAACTTGACTTAAGGAAGGATTTACATTTGCGGTCCCTCAGGTTGTTGGTAGAATTTATTTCCTTGAAGCTATTGAATTCATGGCAGTTTGTTCCTTCAATGGCAGCAACAGAAAGAGTTCCTTAGAGTCTCTAAGCTCAAGGAAGTCCTAAAACCACTTTTTAAAAAAATATTTTATTTATTTATTTTAGAGAGAGAGAGAGAGAGAGAGCATGTGAGCAGGGACAGAGGGAGAGAGAGAGAACCTCAAACAGAATCTGCTCTGAGCATGGAGCCCAACATGGGGCTTGATCCCATGACCCTGAGATCATGATCTGAGCTGAAGTCAAGAGTTGGATGCTTAACTGATTGAGCCACCCAGCACCCCCTAAAACAAGGGCTCACTTAATTAGGTAAGGCATACCTAGGCAATTATCCTAGGTATGGATAACTCAACTCAAAGGCAAACTGATTAGGGACCTTAATTACACCTGCAAAATCTCTGCCTTTACTATATAGTGTAAATTAGCAGAGGAGTAATATCCATCACAGTCTTAGGTTGCTTCTGTACTCAGTGGGAGGTCATATAGAACACGGGAACATTGGGGGCCATTTTAAAATATTGCCAACAACACATTTTTAAAATTCTTTTTTATTCTTTTTAATGTTCATTTCCATATCTACAATATCCTGAATAAACTAAGGTCAGTAATTACTTGTTGAATAAATGAACAAATTAATACACAGTTACTGTGTAGCCCATTTCAAATCTGAAGATGTGACTATTGCTTCCACTCAGAGAAATTTTCCTGTTACATCTTCAATAATTTGTCTTTGTTTCTGAGCATTTTATTTAACATATTTTAATTTTTTTAAGATTTTATTTATTTTTTTTAGAGAAAGCAAGAGTGAGCAAGCAGAGGGGCAGAGGGAGAGGGAAAAGGGCAAGCTGACTCAGGGTTCGATCTCAGGACCCTGAGATCATAACCTGAGCTGAAATCAAGAGTCAGACGCTCAATTGACTGAGCCACCCAGGATATGGATGTTAAAATATGTTAAGGGTAACATATTTTTAATAGATATTACTCATGTCTTAATATTTTCTCACATGTTTTTCATCTTTTTGTTGTTTTGTTCTATGTTCTTCGACGGAAGTGTACAGAGGGATAAATGTCTGTTAATCTTTCAGATCACAAACTTAATATTAACTTGCATCCAAGTTATTATTCAGTTATCTTATTCATTGTTTTATTTTGGCAACCATATTTATCATTTCCAAGAACTGTTTCTAGTTTTTTGGTCCTGTTTAATTCTGAATAAGATAGCTACTCAAATCTCTCTGAGAATATCGAACTCATAATTTTTAAGTTCTCTTTCCCTTCTCTGTCAGAAAGAAGGTGTTTCCACTTCTACTGCAGCTTTTGACGTATCTTCTGGCCCTGTCCTGGTAGTTTATCCATTAGTATGATCCCTTTTCCTTTCCATATTTCAAGAGGATGCTAGGTCAGAAAATGCCTTATTGATTGGGATAGGACTTGAAGAATAAGCAAGATTTCTTACATCATTATCTTATTCCTTTAATCAGTACTTTAATAGTTTGCAAAAACTAATAGGTACTGAAGATTAAAAAAAAGTCTTCATTCCAGGATATTAGGATTTAGTAGGATTTAAGTGATACTGGTGGAGTGCAAGCATATTTAAAGTCAGGAAGAAATAAGTGAGCATGCCATGAATGATACAGAATCAAAGATATGAACTGATTACTTCAGAACAGCCTGGCATGTTGAGTGATAAATTAGGAGCCATGCCAGTGAAGGACTTCTAGGACCTCATTCCCAAGCTATGTTTGGGGGGAAGTTGCTAAACCTGGGTTGCTGGTAGCTCAAGAAGATAATGTTTAACAGCAGTTGAGCTAATGCTTAAAGAGATGGGATGGGACTTTTGGCTGTTTCCAGGTATTGCCTTGGGTATTTCTGTAAGTTTTTGTATTATCACCCGACATGCATTAGTTTTCTATAGCTGTGCAATAAATTGCTACAAACCCAGCATCTTAAAACAACAAAAATTTCTTATATCACAGTTTCTATAGGTCAGGAGTCCAGGCAGAGAATGGCTGGTTTCTCTGCTTAGGATTTCATAAGTCTGAAATGAAGGTATCAGTCAGACCCTGAGCTCTCATTTGGGGGCTCTGAGGAAAAATTCACTTCCAAGCTCATTTTTGTTATTGGCAGTTTCTTGCAGTTGTGGGACTGGGGTCCCTCTTATTTTTTCTGGCTGCCAGCCAGGGGCCACTCTCAGCTTCCAGAGTCTCCCCACATCCCTTGCCATGTGGCCCCCTCCATATTCAAGCTAGCAGTGGCAAGTCAAAGCCTCTCATGCTTCAGATCTTTGACCTTGTTTATCTTCATCCTCTAGCTACAGATTTAAAGAGCTCTTGTGATTAGATCAGACTTACTCAAATAATCTCCTTTGTGGTTAACTCAAAGTCAACACATTAGTAACCAAAATTACATTTGCAAAACCCCTTTTGTCATGTAACTTAATGGGAGAGATGTCCTATCACATCCAAGGGATCCTCTCATAGTGAAGGGATGGATTCTTGGGGATCATCTTAGAATTTTGCCTACTGCAGAGTCTCAGAAATGATATCCCCCATGGCACCACTACAAATAAGGAGGAAAAATATCAAATATCTACTTTTCCTTTCTCTCCCCCTTCCTTCATTCATACGTATCCTCATCAGTTTTACCCATGCGCTACCAAGCTCCTCTGAAAAGAGATAAGCAAGAAACAATTGTGGGCAGAGCACTTTGCCTTTAGGCTTTGTATTGAGATCTAATTTTATAGGCTAAATGAATGTAATATAGACACCTGGGGAAATAAATTCTTTTTTTTTTCTATTATTAACTTGAGGGTCAATCTGAAACCCTGACTTTCTCACTAAGAAAAGGGAAATGAGTCAAGTTTACATTTACAAAGTGTCTACTCTAGGCCAGGCACGATGCTTTCCATGTTTATATATAAGTTCACTTACATCATTCTCACAGATCTCTGAATATCTTTATCTCCATCTTATAGACGAGAAACCAAGGAGGTAAAGTAAGGTGTTCAGGGCCACACAGCGAAGTGAAGAAACTAGTACTTTAACCTAGGCTGAGGATTTTTACAGATGTTAGTACAAGCCCTGGGATGCTAGCAAATAAAAGACAACTATGTCGATTAGCAGATGTGAGAGGCAGGTGTGAAGATGCTTGGCTTGCTTTGCCTGGCATCACAAGCAAAACTGTGTTTAGCTGCAGGGCAAGTGTCTAGATATCTAAATTTAGTTCCAGGGTTCGACCTACTAAACCATCCATCATCCTGGGCAAACTCCCATTCTCAATCATCCACGGGTCATAGGTCTGTGTCACAGTCGGGGACTCGAATATAAGGGTCTGCAATGATGACTGGAGTGGTACTGGGTCAACATCATTGCTCCTTTTCCAGTCAAGGGGACTCCCGTGACAGTGTGAGAAAATATCTAAGACCCTAAACCCTTACAGAGGAGGCACTGTGGTCATGGCCACCGTCTTAGTCCAGTCAGGCTGCTGTAACAAAATATCACAGACTGGGTAGCTTGTAAACGACAAAAATTTAATTCTCACAGTTCTGGAGGCTAGAATTTCAAGATCAGAGCGCCAGCACAGTTGAGTGAGGGTCCCTTCCTGGGTTTCAGACTTGTCATTGTATTTTCACAGAGTAGAGGGGGCTCAGGACCTCTATGAGCTCACCTTCATAAGAGTACTAATTCCATTCCCGAGGGCTCCACCCTCATGATTTAAGCACCTCCCAAAGCCTTCTAAAGCCCGCCTCCTAATACCATCACATTGGCATTAGGATTTCACATCTGAATTTTGGGGATCACAAACCTTCAAATCACAGCAGCAGTGTTCTAGGTGTATTTTTATTTATTCATTTTATTGGAAAAAATATGATAGTTTATACAGATACAAAAAATATGGCAAGATAAGGTAAACCATAAAAGTAATTGAATAAGAATAATTGAATTCTTATCACTCATTAGGTGCCATGTACTTTCCTCTAAACAATCTTATTGGTTAGGTACCAATATTGACCTCATCTTATCAATGAGAACAAAGAAAACTAAGGAGGCAAAAAAACTCACCTAAAGTTAACAGGCTAATGAGTAATGGATGCAAGACTCAAACCAAGCCTGTATGCCAAAATTCATGCTAAATAAGAAAGGAAAATAAGAGCAAAAGCATAACTTGGAATAAGAGTCAAATATTATGAATTACTATGTACTTACTATGGGAAGGAACACAAATTGGTCTTCAAACTTTGTATCAGATGGTGAAAAGAAGAAAATCTGTCAATCATAACTCTTAATATCTATTCCTAGGATAAAATCACTCAATTATTTTTGACAGCGTGACCAGTGAGAACATTCTTAGCCTCTTTGCGCAGAGGACCCTGCACAACTGTATGTATATAAGAGCTAATATTCTGAAGATTTTACTCGGTCACATACTTTACATGCATTTTATCCTTATTTCTTATAATAAGCCTGTGGTTTGAGTAGTGTTGCGACCCATATTTGACACATAAGATGCTAGCCAACACACCTAAGACTACAGAGCTAGTAAGTATAACGTCAAGACTCAAATTCAGGTAGCCAGATGAAACTTTTAATCATTGTGTTATGGTGCCCCCAATGACGAATTTATTAGTAGCCTTAAGTAGTTTCATGTGCTATTTTTTTGTAGCCTCACTAAATATAACCATCACTACAAGGCAGTTAAAAAAGGGGGGAGCTATTGAGAGACCATATAACAGTGTAGGCAGGGAAGTATACAGCTGAGTCCAGGGATAGATTTTGGAGTGTTTAGCACATGAGTTCTCAGTGTGGGCAATATCATCCACAAGGGGGTAATGATTGGTTCCTGGGAGGCAAAAAAAAAAATCCTAGATATTACAATAGTTGTGGCCTTCCAAGGGCTGCAGCACACAAACATATATAGAGTATATCTCTGGTCTTAAATTTCCCTTGAAGCTTGGCAGGGAAGCAATTAAAGGGGTGGGGGGGAGGGAATGCCGAAAAAGGTTAGTGTGGGGGGGCAGTTAAAAAAATGAAAAGTTGAGAAATAATGGTTTAGAGAAATAAATGGACTTCATGTTCTTTGGATTATCTTCATAGATATTATTTATCCCATTTGTGGATTTGATAGCTATAGAACATCAGTACATTCCAGATTGTCTGCCTAGTTAGTTTGTTGCCAGTTGAATACAAATACTTCTTCCCAAACGGATAATGTGTGGAGAGATTCAGTTGGCATTTCATTGAAAACTGAGTTGCCTAACAAAGCTAATAAGGACCCCAATGCCACTTCTGCTAGAAGGTGACAGTCTAGAAACCATGCTTTGATTCTGGTTGTGACAGATTAAAATTATTTTATACCTTATAAATACATAGGTGGTCAAAGGTCTAAAATTCTATTCTAAATAGTATGGCAAAATAATGTTAGTCTAAAAGTTTCCTGCCTCAGAAGAAAAAAATAAATCCTCACGTTGTTAAAGAAATAATACATACTTTTGAGCAATGCTCTCCTTGCCCCTTTTGTATGTGCTTTAAAATGTTTTGCTTGCTTTTAGAACATCTACCAAGGTAATGGCTTCAGATTTAGAATAATTAAACTATAGCTCTCTTTTCTGGCAAAAATCAGGTTACAGTTTTGATGGTATATTAATGCCACCACCAAAAGGATGTGAGGGTGAATTTAGCAACTTCCTCCTATCTGGTTTGGGATTTTATCCTACTTACAAGCTAATAAATAAGCCTTCTACTGTTTCGTGGTTGCTGCCAAAAGACTCGAGACTCCTGGGTCAGACACAAAGGACTTTATTACTTACAGCAAAGCAAGGAGCATAAATACCAGCATTTTCGTATCCTTTCTCCCTTGCCCACCATGTCCCACAAGGGTGATGCAGAGAGCCCAGATTGATGCTACACCCGCAATGACTTTACCTTACAGCCAAGGAACACTGATATTGGGAACCTGCTGTTTTATAGCAGACAGTAAGCCAGCCTACTCTTTGTCTCAGAAGGAGACATTGCATTTGTCAAGGTTGCTCACTGCAAACACAACACTGAAAAATGGCAGGTAAAAAGCGATTAGGGCCTCGAATTCTTTGCATACTCAGCAACACACTAGAAGCAAAAGACACCTAGGGAGTAGTGTCCCCAATATTTCTCACCTGAAGATCTCCATGCCCTCAATTCAATGGGATGTGCTTCTTCCAAAGATACTGTAGGTACATTTCATTATACTTAATTCTTTGTTCCTGTTCCTTTATTTCCTCTGGGATTTCTCTGAGTAGGCAGAGGAACACTCTGAAAAGAGTAAGCTGTTATAATTACCCACTTTGCTATGGTATTTATTCATTGCCTAAATATAAACTAAATTATTCATCTTGTAAAAGATGCTAGCAAAGTTGAGAAAGCAATCATCAACTATATTTGAGTTGCATCAAAATTTAGGAGTACTGAGAGATTAGATAGAAACATGTTTTCAAATTAACTTTTTAATATTGTAAAGAGAATCTCTAATTGCATGAGAAGTTAGATGAGGTAAATTCTAAGCTCTGGACTTTGTGTTTCTTTGGTATTACAAAGGGTCGATACCCAATATATAGACTTACAGGCAGATATCTCTTAATTGTTCTTACCCACTCAGTTTTTTGAAAAATTGTAATGCTACTCAGTAGGAAGTATTTGCCAACACTTAGATTATTATTATCAAAATGATCTTTTTATCATATCTTAATACCCTCTTCCACAAGTAGAATAAGTTCTAGCAGCCCTATTTTCCTATAGAACACCAGCAATTCCCATATATTCAATTTTCCTTTAAAAGAGATTTACTAACAGTTTAAACATAAATAACTAGCAAAATAACCAGAAAGAATTACTGTCTCTAAGAAGGAAAGGGGGTGGGAAGGGAGTTACAATAGATTTTATTTGACCCTATGCAACATCTCTGCACTAAGGCATAGATATTTTATGAGGTGTGTGTTTGAGCCAGAAAGGAAAATAGGACTCTTGGATCCTAGGAGAATTTCTGTTTAATCTAAAATATGTGAGCCTGTTGCCGAAGACTTATTTTAACACAACACTCTCTGTGGCTCTTGTGTTTCTAGAATGATTTCTTTGCACCCTGCCAGGTGTAGATAAGTTCTGGTGAAATCAGATCAAATCCTTGGGCCTTATTCAGTCTGTTTTACATACACAGTCTTATGTAGAAGTTTGCTTTTGTTCCTGCAATTGAAATGTTGTATTCTTCTCTTGATTTTATAACTACATTGAGCTCCTGTTCAGAAATTCTCTGTGGTCAACAACCCAAGGATTTTAGTACCAAGGCACATCAGACTCATAAAACAGGTAGAGCCAAACACCTGAATCCCTTAGACTGAAAAAAATAAAGACAAAGAGAAGGTGGTTAAGTTAAAGCTGCCTTGAGGCACCAGAAAGTTATGGGTTGGTGGGTTTTATAAGACTACTTACTATGCTATTCAATTAAAAAAGAGAGAGCAGTTACCATAGCAACACCACATCTAATGGGGCTTATGCTACCTCTGAGATACAAAACACCTTCTTCCAGGGACACACTGACCAATACAGCCTGTTATGGGAAGTTTTATGTCTAATGTTAGGTTGCAGGAGAAAAAATACATTTCAATAATATGAGGAACCTACACACACACATACATCTACACACACATAACTACACACATCCACACATACACGTGCATAATCTTAATCTGCAAAATTCATTTGTCATAATACAGATATAACTCATTTCCTTTTTTCTTTAATATTTTAAAAAACTCTATCGTTTTGCTGAACTTCAGGGAAAACGAGATCCATTTAAGAATAACAAGTATGGAGTTTGGCTGACATACAGATCTGGAGTTATTTTCAATTCTTCCCTGACAGCCAGTAAATTTATATAATTTTTTATTGAAACACTTTGACTCTGTGACTGTTAATATAGAAATTCAGTTGTTACTGTGTTTGAGTAAATTATATCATAATTCTTGGCCAGAAAAACAGGTAAGTTCCTATTCATTTAAAACAAAACAAAACAAAAAGTGCTTGTATAAAATAAAACAACAAAATAGTTGTGCTAAATGGTAGAGAAGATAGCCCTCTATTAATCTCATAAACTAGTTAAATAAATATCAAAGAAAAATATGAATACAAGGGACACCTGGGTGGCTCAGTTGGTTAGGCGTCTGCCTTTGGCTCAGGTCATGATCCCAGGATCCTGGGATCAAGTCCCTCAATCGGGGTCCTTGCTCAGTGCAGAGCCTGCTTCTCCCTTTACCTGCTGCTCCCTTGCTTGAGCTCTCTCTTTCTCGCTCTGTCTCTCTGACAAATGAATGAATAAAATCTTTAACAAAAATACAAATATAAAACAAACACAAACATTATTTTGGTGTAGAAGAGAGTACCCTCCCCATATCTTCTCTAAGATGAATTTCAAGAAACTAAGTGAGACTCAACCCTAAAATTGCTTTAAAAAACCACCAATAAATGTGCCAATAAATATATTCTTTTTAAATGATTTTAGATCATTTTTAGCCAAGAAATCCATGTAATGACTCTCTTTCTGGTTGTTCAGACACTTGGAGTATATTGCACTCACATCCACTGTATGTACTATAGACTATATACTTTTCCTGTTCCATATAAAGGACTACATTTATGTATTTACCATTTACATCTTCCCTACTTCTGAAAACAAGGCTTACTGTGGTTGCTTCATGGAACCGAGCATATTTTTTAATGAAATTTGGGTTCTGATTTAATGAACGCTCAGAACTCTATATAGGCTGTCATCAATGTAAAAATTAATTTTGAATTCAAAGTTTGTTAGAAAGTAAATTTTTGTTACTTGGACTACAGACCACATTTTCATACAGAAACAAGGTAATAAATACAGTTTAGCCTCCCTGGAAGAGTCATAAAGCCCATTTGATCTAGGATATAACAGAACTGCTTTAGACTTGCAATAAAATATAATTGGCTATACTATATATGAAATCAAAACATAAAGCCAAAGAATAAATCATTTTTATTACAAATGCTAATACTTGAGAGATTACATTTTATTTCAAGAAAATAATAGATTAATTAGAAGTTTTCAGAACTTTGTGGGAAATCCTAGAGCCCTTTCAAAATTTATTTTTTCAATAATTATTCAGGAAGCACCTAGGCCAGGTATTGCTCCAAGGGCTACTGGAATAAACGAGGTAAGGTTCCTAAAACTTCATTAATGTGGTAGAAATAAACAATACACAAGTGAACAATAATGAAAACAAAAAACAACAATTTTGCATTGTCACATGCATTGCAAAGTCAATAAGCTATAAGGCATGACAGAGAACAACTGGGGGTCACTTAAGACAGAGATACAACATGGAGAACAGAGAGATGATTATTGACTTGATGCTTAAAAGAAGAAATGTAAGAGATAAGCTATGAGAATTGTAAGGAGAAGGAATAATAATGTAAAGAAACTTGAGTGAAAGGGGGCCAGCTTGGCTGGTGTTGGGTAAGGAGCGGAATAATAAGCAGACCAAGTAGGGTTCTGGAGGCCATGGTAAGTAGTTTATGCTAAGAGCCATGAGAAGCTACTGGAGCTATGGTACAAAGCCTTTCAGCAGGTCAGTAATGCTATCAGAATGCCAAACCACCTCTTACTACAGAACGGCCCCTGACACATGAAAAAAATTGTAATATTTGGATTACTTTTTATTTATTCATCTTTCTCAAGCTATATTTGCTATTCTCAGCTCCTATGCACAATCTTTACATTTTAAAAATGATAATGTTGGAACCACGTGGAGAATGAACTGAGTCACTGCTTTTTCTTCAATCCAGGAATGATGTTATCATACAGGTGTGCAGTGGGAGCGGAGAGAAGTGAAAGGAATTGACATATGTTTCTCAGGAAGAAGGTAGGGTAGAAACTAAAGGTGACTCCCAAATTCATTTCTTTAGCAACCCAAGTGGATGCTAGTGTCATTGATAGAAAGTGAGAATTCAGAAAGAGGGCTAATTTAAGGAGATGGTGTGGGAAGGACAAACATTCTGTTTGGGGGCTATTAATTATGAGATGACTATTAAACTTTCTAAAGCAAGGGTTAGGGAGTTATTTGGATAAATTAGTCTGTAGCTCAATAGAGAATTTACATAATTTGCTACAGCCAGGGTTGAGATCTTGTCAAGTGTGTATGACTAATAGATAGCAATATAATAATTCTCCAAACTAGAATAATTTTTTTGAGAGTAACAATGGTCACCCCACTGATGGAAAGAGAGCAAAATTACTGAACATATTTGAAACGAAATGCTTCTAGCAATGAATAGAAAAACTAAAAAAGGACATGAACCCAAGGATCATGATAGAAAGTTTAAGAGTGGTAGAAATACTACTTTTGGATGGTAGATTTGATGTCTGGAGCAGTTCAAAAAATATTGCTTGGGGACAGAATGTATGTGGAAAAGAATAAATAATTGTAGGGTGAGACTGATGGCTTTCTTTCCAAATTTATTCAACATTTATGGCTATCCTTTTCTTTAATACACACACACACACACACACACACAAACACATATATAAAATTAGCACCAATCCTATGTTTATCTCTATGATTAGATCATTTTATTACTAACAGAATGAAGAACATAATGAAAATGAGGCAAAATGGTGGAAAGATATAATGAAGAGAAAATAAAAGTAAATAAAATACAAATATTTTTAAAAAGATTTTCTGGATAAAAAGAAGTTTGTGTCGGGGGGAAAAACCTTCCTAGAGAACAACGGAGAGGAATGGGATTGAAGTAATATATATTTAATGAAACAGATATTTGAAGACAATAGAGATCAACTAAAACCGACAAATTTCATGAGCTAAGAGCTCAGAGAAAAGGAAAAATTGCTGAATTGAGCTGAATTGGAAGTTCTAGGCTCAACAACATATTTTCCACTTGGTTCATTTGTGTGGAGAAGCCTAGAGCCTAAGGAGAAAGCTAGTGCTTTTGGCAGACTTACCAGCCCCGAGAGACAAAATTAGACACGCTATGTTCAGGAAATGAAATCCTAAGGAAAGGAAAACAATAGTGAAATTAGCCCTATGTTCTATATCCAACTTTCTTGTGAGAAATTTGCCAGTTCCTGAGCTCCATAGGCCAAGGGCAAGAGGTCAAGAAATGGAGCAAAAGCAGCTGATAAGAGGCTAACAAAGCAGATTAAAGATTTACCAGACTCATAGTTCTGAAGAGACAAGACTTGGAATTGAAGTCTGTTCGTGAAGGAGAGACCACAGTAAAACTGCCAGCTTTCTCTTGAGACTTCCAGGGGGCTACATTATAGGAGTAAAGACAAATTAGAAATAGCAGATCACAAAGCTAAAGCATAGCCTTGAATGATCTCAGTGACTGACTGTATTAAAATGGTTTTCTCATATCTCTTTGCTGCCAGAAGGTGATTAACTTCTCTCTAGAGAAAGACAACTTCAACCAGAGCACCTATAATTTTTCATATACAATGTTTGGCAGACAATCTGAAACTACTAGGCTTGCCAGTAAAAGAGACCAAATGACAGAAAGCCAAGAGAAGATTTACACAATAGAACAGATCTGCGATGATATAGATATTGTAGTTATCCAAACCAGATTTCCAAATAACTATGATTAATATAGTCAATGATCGAGTTTTTTGAAATATGGTAACTATCACAAGAGAACTGAAATATATAATAAAGAATCAGATGGAAATTCCAGAACTAAAAAAAGGATAACTTAACAGTGACGATTTGAAATATGGGTTTAACAGTAGGGAAAGTGAGAGAACATTAGTGAATTACAAGATATAACAGTAGGGGAGATCCAGATTGCAGTATTCAGAGGAACAAAAAGATTAAAACACAGAAAATGACATGAAACATATGGAAGTTGGTAAATAAGGTTAACATAATGTGCATTTGGAAACTCATATGGAGAAGGCAGAGAGAAAATGTGGGAAAAGATTATTTAAAAAGATATTTTAAAGAATCTTTCTAAACCTATGAAACACATCAAGTCATAGGGCAAAGAAACATGGGATTCAGGGGCGCCTGGGTGGCTCAGGCAGTTAAGTGTCCGACTCTTGATTTCAGCTCAAGTTATGGTCTCAGGGTCATGGGACTGGGCCCCACATTGGGCCCCGTGTTGGGCTCCCTGCTCAGTGGGGAGTCTGCTTGAGAGTCTCTCTCTCTCTCCTTCAGCAACCCCCCTCAAAAATAAATAAATCTTAAAGAAACGTGGGATCCAAATAGGATACATACAAAGAAAATTACAAAATACATTAGAGTCAAGTGGCTGAAAACCAAAGGCAAAAGGAAAATCTTAAAACAGAGAAAAATGATACATCAAAGTACTAACAGATTTTTCAATAAGAAGAGGAGTCAGAGGACAGTTGTATCCATTTGCTGCAGTAATAACAACAAAGTACCACCAACTGCTGACTGAAAGAAACGAAATGAATTGTCTCACAGTCCTGGAGGATAGGAACCCAAAATCCAGGTGTCAGCAGCCATGTTCCCTCTGAAAGTTGCAGATGAATCCTTCTTGGATTCTTCCTGGCTTCTGGTGGTTCTCTGGCGATCTTTGGCATTCTGCAGATTACAGATGGGTCACTCCAGTCTCTTATCTTCTTATAGTGCTCTCCTTGTGCTTCTTCACATCATCTTTCCTACATGTGTGTGTCTGTCTCTATGTCCAAATTTCCCCTTTTCATAAAACACTAGTCATATTGCATTAGAGCTCAACCTCATGATCTCATTCTAATTTGATTAGCTCCATAAAGACCCTATTTCCAAAATCAGGTCACATGCCAAGGTACTAGCAATTAAGTCTTCAAAATACCTTTCTGGGGGACACAAACAACCCATAACAGTAAAATGCCATCTTCAAAGACCTGGGTGGGGGGATGTCCACCTGAAATTTATACCCAGTGAAATATGTGGAAAAATAAAACCAGAGTAAAAATATTCAGAAGAATAAAAGCTGAGAGAATTTACTGACAGTATATCTGAAGTAAAAGAAACTCTAAAAAGAGTTTTCTAGGCAGTGGAAAATGACCCCATATGGGAAGCATCTCTATGCAAAGACAAAAGAGAAACAGAAGGGTGAAGATGTAGGTACATATAAATTAATACTGATTGTAAAAATAGTATTTCTGATGTTTAAAGTGCACATTGAATTAAGAGACTAAAAAACAGTAGCAGAGAAGTTGAAAGACAGGTAAAAGTAAACCATTCTCAAATCTTTACCTTGTGTACAATGAGGCAAAAGGAAAACAAAGTTTTTTTTTCAGTAAGGCATAAATAGGCCTTGTAATTTACAGAATAATCACTGAAAATAAACCCCCAACAAGTTAATATAGGGAAGAAAAATGAAAGAAAAATATATAATTAATTTGAAAGAAAGGAATAAAGAAAAGACTGGGCTAAAAGAAAACAAATAGTAAAATGATAAAAATAAGATCAAATACTTACTGATGATTACATTAAAAGTAAATGGAATAAAAATAAAAGTAGAAAACAATCAAATTGAAAGACAGAGAATGGCTGCATTAAAAGAGTAACTATATGTTGCTTATACAACAGACACTAAGTATAGTGATACATAGACTGAAAGTAAAAGGATGTAAAGAACATACCCTACAACATTAAATTTTGTAAAACTATATTAATATTAGACAAAGTAGACTTTAAAGTGATAAATATTACTAGAGATAAAGAAAAGCATTTAATCATTTGAATAAATTTAAAAGAAAAATTATTCTAAATTCATATACACTTAATAATAAAGCCTCAAAACACATAAAGAAAAACACTTAGAGAAATGAAAGGATATAGAGACAAATAGAGGAAGATTTTAATGGAAATTCTTAATAACTGATAAAATAAGCAGCAGGCAAAAATTAGTAGAGACACTGATAATTAGGCAACATAATTAATATACCTGACCTAATGGAAACATATAAAACACTGCACAGTATAATTGCAGAATACAGTGGATATAGAACATCAATAAAAACAGACCATATACTGGACCATAAAATAATTCTCAACAAATTATATAATCCTGGAGCCATGTAGAGTATGTCCTTGATATCAAATGCTATCAAAGTAGAACTAAATAATAAGAGATAACTATAATATCTCAAAATATTTCAAAAGTAAGCAACACGCTTCTAAATATTCCATGATTCAAAAAGGAAATCACAATGATAATTTAAAATATTTTAAAAATCAAAAGCAGCAAAAGAAAAAGACTTATCACATACAACAGATACTAAATAAAATTAATAGTGTATTTCTCACCAGAAAACCAGAGAGGCCAGAAGGCAGTGGAATGACGTTTCAAAGATTTGAAGAAAAAAAAAAAAACACCTTTTAATCAACTATCGTATATCCAGGAAAATAATTTTTTGAAAATTAAGAAAAAAGAAATGAAGACATTCCCAGATAAATAAAAATAGAATTTGTTGCTAGCATCCTTGCTCTCTATGAAATACTATAAGAAGTTCTTCAAACTGAAATGAAAGGAACTAGACAGTAACTGGAGTGCACAGGAAAAAATAAACAGCAACAGTAAAGGTATCAATATATGTAAATACACAATAAAAGATAATACATTTTGTTTGTAACCCCCATTTTTTTCTTTTATCTGATTTAAAAGACAACTGCTTAAATCAAAAATGAGACGTCTAAGTCGATGAGTACATAGTGTCTAAAGAGATGTAATTCATGACAATAACAGCATTAAAAAAAGGTGAAGGGAGTTCTATAGAAACGAAGTTTATATATACTATTAAAATTGAATTGGTATTAATCCAAACTACGCTGTTGTAATTTAAGATGTTAATGGTAATCCCCAGGGCACCACTAAGAAAACAGTTTAAAAATTATATATTTTAAAAAATATATAAGGGAATACAAATGAACGAAAAAAATTAAAAATTTTGTGCTTTGAAGGACACCATCAACAAGGCAAAAAGATGAGACTGGGGTAAAATATTTGTAAATCATATATCTGATCAGGGTCTAATATGTAGAATATATAAACAAATCTTACAACTCAATAAAAAGACAATTTTAAAAATGGACAAAGGATGTGAATAGTTTTACAACTAAGATATACAGATGGCCACTGAAAAATACTAAATATCGTTAGTAATGCAAATCAGAACCAAAATGCACCACCACTTCACTTGCACTGGGATGGTTATAATTTTAAACAAACAAAGCACAAATGTAGTGATGATGGGAAGTAATTAGAGCCTTCAGGTATTGCTGGTAGGAATGTAAAATGATGTAGCCACTGTAAAAAGTGATTTGTCAGCTCCTTAAAAAATTAATCACAGAGTGACCATGTGACCCAGAAATTCCAATCGTAGGTATGCCCCCATAAGAATTGAAAACAGATGTTCACAGAAAAACTTGTACACCATGTTCGTAGCAGAATTATCCATAATAGCCCCAAATGGAAACAACCCAAATGTGTATCAACTGATGAATGGAGTGACAAAATGTATAGTCATGTAATGGAATATTACTTAGCCCTACAAGGAACGGAGTACTGACACATGCTATGGCATGGATAGACCTTGAAAACATGCTAAGTGAAAGAACTTGACCCTCAAAACCACACATTGTATGATTTCACTTATTTGAAATGTCCAGTTTGTGCCGGTCGCACCAAAGTAATCACTCAGTGCACACGCTTTCATGCTCAGAATTGTCCCCATGTGAATTATAAACCACAAGATCACCCTATCCTTGAATGCAATGTGTGTTAGAGTATAAAACATGTCTGATTGAGGGAGAAGAGTAGCAAAGTTGATGGGACCAAAGACTAGGCCAAAAACAACCAAAAGAAGAGCAAGACATTAATAATGATAGTAATAATAATAACAACAACAAAGTATTGTGGGAACTGTCTTCATTTATAGGGGATAATTGTACATGTGATGATCATGGCTTAGGAAATATCAGGGGTGAAATTTTCCAAATAATACTAATGTATTCAAAAAGTAGAAAATGCATTTTATATCAGTGTTTTAAAATAGCCCAAACTGTTTTTGTTTAGGTTGATTACTACTCTTCCAGAATCATTCTGTCTGGTGTTCTTTGTTATTTATCATTAGGCACATTCAAGAGACTTTCTTTGTATGAATATTTCATTTCTAAAAATACATTATTGACAAGATCATTTGTGGGGATCTTGTATATTTCTCTGTGCCCTTTCAGGGATTCTAGAAAATAAAACACAACATTTCTTACCTTTCCTATTTCAACAGCTTCCCATACCCAGAAATGCACTATTCATTTTAAGTAAAGTATGAATAACTTTCTTAATTCTACATTACTAAAACAAAACAATTTGGATGTACTTTCATGAGTGAAACAGCGCATATGTCTGAAGTGTCTAATTTCATCTGAGAAAATTAACAAAAATGAAAATTTCTTGTGTTGCATATTTAAAATTTTGATGGCAATCTAAAACTATCATTTGTATTAATGTATTCCAAAATATGAATTATTAAATAAATCACATTGGTATAACAAAAGGCAATCTGAAGTATCTGCTTTAGCCTCAAGCATTCTGAATCTTATTTTTTTTAGCCTATTTTGAACACTACTACACATGGGAAGGAAATTTTTCTAATTGGAACAATGTATACTTTATGCTTATAAATTTTTTTAAAAAGCTACATTTTCACTCTTTCCCATGTGATCCCCATGTGATCAACCTTAGAAAAATATAATTCAGAAAATACAGGATCTTTAGTATGTATGAATCTTCTTGTAGTATTCCCTGATTTTAGAACCTGATATTGCAAAGAGCACTTTCCCCAGTCAGTGATTAAAGCTATCTGCAACATTCTCGGTTGTCACAGGAGAGGGTCCGGCCCAAGGTAAAACTGAGTTACACTGCTCAGTGTGGCATGTTTGCCAGAGATCTCCCAGGAGAGGTGTCTGGAATCATTCCAGAAATATCCAGGAGGCCTCTCTTCATCACTCCCAGTTACCTAACTAGATAGAAAGACCAACTTCTTTCCCTCAGGAGACAGAGAATTCATAAGAAGCATCTCTGATATCAAATTTCCTTAAAGCAAAGGGGAAAAAAAAAAGAACAGAAGGCCATTTTGTCAACTATTCCCAAGATGAGCTATATGGGAAAGGTGAAAAGAGAGCACATGAAAAAAAAAAAAAAAGGATTGAGAGCCTTTGCATTACATTCAGAATGAATCAGTCTAAAAACAAGCCTATAATGAAGGAGAACAAGAGTTGGAAGACTGACACTGCTCAAGTTTAAGACTTACTAGAAAGTCTTGGATTAGTGAGAGAATAGACAAGCAGATCACTGGAAAAGAATAGAAAGCCCAGAACTAAACCCCATAAAAAAATAAAACAAAATAGGAATAAAATAAAATAAAGAATAGAATAAAATAAGGAATCTAGACATAGACCTTATACCATTCACAAAAATTAATGAATCATAGACCTAAGTGTAAAGTGCAAAATCATAAATCTCCTGAAGTTTATATAGGAGAAAAACCCAGATGACTTTTTGAGTTTGGTAATGACATTTTAGGTACAACCTCAAAGGCATGATCTATGAAGGAAATAATTGGTAAACTGGACTTAATAAAATTCTGCCCCACAAAGACACCATCAGGAAAATGAGAAGACAAGCTACGGACAGGAAGAAAATATTTTTAAAAGATATCTCTGATAAAGGACTCTTATCCAAAATATACACAGAACTCTTAAAACTCTACTACAAAAAAACCACACAACCCAATTAAAAAGGGAGCAAAATCTGAACAGACACACCAAAAAAGATATACAGATGGCAAATAAGCATATGAAAAGATGCTTCACATCATATGTCTTTGGTGAATTGCAAATTAAAACAAATTGCAACTACACACCAATTACAATGGTGAAAATCCCAAACACTGATAACATCAAATGCTGGCAAGGATGTAGGGCAACAGAAACTCTCATTCATTGCTAGTGAGAATGCAAAATGGTGTAGCCACTTTGGAAGACAGTTTGGCAGTTTCTTACAAAGCTCAACATACCCTTAACCATATGATCCAGCAATTGTGGTCCTTGGTATTTACTCAAATGAGTTGAAAAATTATGCCCAGACAAAAACCTGCACACAGATGTTTATAGCAGCTTTATTCACAAGTCCCTACACCTGGAAGCAACCAAGATATCCTTGTGTAGGTGAATGGGTGAATACACTGTGGTACATACAGACAATGGACTATTATTATAGCTGTTATAACTAAAGAGAAATGAACTACCAAGCCATGAAAAGACATGCAGGAAACTTGAATGTATATTTAAGTAAAGAATATAAAAGAAGCCCAATCTGAAAAGGCTATGGAGTAGATGATTCTAACTGTGTGACATTCTGGAAGAGGCAAAGTTGTACAGCACAAAGATCAGTGGTGGTGGGGAGGTAGGAATGAATAGGCAGAGCACAGAGGATTTTTAGGGAAGTGGAACTACTCGGTCGGCTATTATGTTGGTAAATACATGTGGTTATGCATTTGTCAAAGCCCATAGAATGTACAATAGGACAAATGAACTCTAATGTAAACTATGGAGTGATGATGATGTCTCAGTGTAGGCTCATGGACTTTAAGAAATGTACCGCTGTGCTGTGGTATATGGGTAACTGGGGAGGCTGTGGGGGAGGTGGGTCAGGGAGCATCTGGGAACTCTGCGTCCTTGGTACACAGTTTTGTCGTGAAACTAAAACTGTTCTACAAAATAAAATCTATTAAAAAATAGTCTCTAATTTGTCCTCTCCATTTAGCTTCACCTAGCCAAAAAAAAAAAAAAAGGTACTGAAGAAGTGAAGTGACAGGCTATTGTCTCCTGCCCCCAGTTTTCCGATAGCCTGTGAGTCAGAGTCAGCAACACTGCTGTCCGTACTGGGCTCAGTAAACTCGCATCTGAAACCGCACTGACTCCTCTCATAGCCCTGCTGTACCGCCTCTGTGTTTGTATTTGTGGGTTTCATTTTCATCCTTTCCTAAGCCTTGTTCTGGAGAACTTCTGGTTTATTCTGGTCTGTAGCTTTTATTCACCTTATAAAGCGGACCTAAGGCAGAAATCAACAGGAAGACATAAACAAACAAAAATATGGAGAGAACTTCTTAGAATTATGTTTTCTGACATACATTTCAGAAACATGGCATTGTGCCATATCCTAGATGATAAAGTTGCTCCCCACGGGGGATGGTTTAACAATTCTGATGTTGTTAAGCATGTCTCCTGGAACTGAACAATGAAGTAAATGGATGGCAGATGGTGGGAGCCAGGTTTCTCACTGTTGGAGTGGGAGTTTATAGATAAGCAAGGGGAGGAGGCTAGAATGATCCACGTGGTGATGGATTAAAGTTGGAGACATTGGTATGAACTCATGGTTAGCTTAATATAGACATAGATGGCTTCATATAGAAATCGTTATAGGTATGTGTACAAACAGGGGTTAGTGTGCAGACATATATTTCCTTGCTCCGTCAGCTTAGAAGCAACCAGTAATAATGAGCACAGCTGGTGCCCAGATCCTGGTTTCTAGTACTATTCTCCAATAAAAGGAACCAGAGCTCCTTCAGAAAATGCTTATTTCTAGGACTAGGGACAGAAATATACAAGATGAGAAGACAAGCCTGGAGCATCCATAGCGCCAGAAAGTAAAGTAGTGCTAAAAGCAAAACAAGGAAACAAAATCACACAACAGTGATTTGCCAAAGGGATGTAGGAGCCAATACAAAGAGATCTCAGTGACTAAAGCTGGAACACTTGGCGCAACAAAATAAATAAATAGCATGGGGTTAAAAAAACAAAGCATAAGATAAATACACATAAGTCAATATTGTTATAAATAAATGATTCAATAAATAAATAAATGGAGAAGAAGAGACAAATTTCCCATGCAGAAGAATTCCAAATAAATTGTTTAAATAATCCATCCTAAATCAGGCTGTGCATAGCTCCCTAGAGGGGAAAGTGTAGTCCGTTTCTTCCAAAGAGCAGAGAATGGGAAGAGAGAGAAAACTTTACAGTGGAAAAACCTGACGAACACTACATGAGCTATGTGATCAAGGTCAACATTGACAGTGATAAGTTATGTTGATCATTAAGTGCACTTGGTATGATGTGTTGCAAATCACTTTTTACCTCTGTGGTCTTCCTCCCCAGAAACCATAACCCCAGGCTAAGCATGAGAAAGACATCACCCAATTCCTGGTTGAGGGACATTCTATAACATAACTGAGCCGTCTCCTCAAAACCGTCAAGGTCATCCAAAACAAGATAAGTCTAAGAACCTACCACAACCAGGAGGAGCCTAATGAGACAACGAATGGTAACATGATTTCTTGAATGGAATCTTGGAACAGAAGAAAGGACATCAGGCAAAAACCAAGAAATCTGAATAAAGTATGGGCTTTAGTTAATAATAATGTATCAATATGGGTTCATTAATGTCACAAACATACCATCTTAGTGTAAGATGTTAATAAGAGAAGAAATTGCATGTGGGGTATATGGGAACTTTCTGTACTATCCTCACAATTTTTCTGTATGCATAAAATTATTCTAAAATTTAAAAGTGTTATTAAAAATGTGGTATTTTGATGCACTAGGAAAAATGGTATATAAGAGGTGTGTTATGTATCCTTCTAATATACAGGTTTCTTCCGCTATTAGATGGTAATGGGTTTCTATGAAATCTTTCCTAAGCCAAAATGGCCTAAAGTGAAGAGTATCCCACTGCGTTCCAAAAGTTCACATTGCAACACTTTGCCTTTACGATAAAGAAATACCTTAGTACCTGTTTTCACTAACCAAAAGAAATCTGAAGATTTTCACTTTTATGAACAAAAGCCATTACCATACTAAAGTAGGTCTTTTGTAAAAGCAAAGTCGTGCAATATGAGCTTTCAGAAATCCAGGGGGGCGGTGGGATTCTGGTAGTTGCATAAAGATAAGCATACTTTGGGACTTGGAAGTGATAGTTGGGGCACCTGGGTGGCTCAGTTGGTTAAGCATCTGCCTTCAGCTCAGGTCATGATCCCAGGGTCCTGGGATGGAGTCCCACATTGGGCTCCCTGCTCAGTGGGGAGTCTGCTTCTCTGTCTGCCCCTACCCCCTGCTCATGCATGCGCTCTCTCTCTTCACTCTCTCTCAAATAAATAAATAAAATCTTTAAAAAAAAAAAGGAAATGATATTTACAATAGAATGGTCTTAAATAAAACCACAGAGCATGCCCACAAGAAAATGGTTGCGAATGGCTACTTGGCAAATAAAGAAACTTTTGTATTTGAAATTATTTAGGACATATCACAACAGAAATCTTAGAAATGGAGACAGATTCTCAAGACACCTGAGCACAAACAGTCGATAAAGCATTCTAAGTGCAAACCTTGGGCTTCCCCATGCCGAAGAAACTTTCTTGGAAAAAAGAACCAAGCTTAAAACGCCTCTGTGCAGGATGAATGAAAAGCAGTTTGCCCATATCATGGAGCAGATTTTCACCAAACAGTAATGATGATAGTGATAGCTCAGAAGAGGGGGCAAGCCAAGTTGAGATTCATGGAAAATATCAAGCAATAGATGCCAAAACCCACCCAGGTTCAGGTGAGGAGGCAGAGGCGGAGCACAGTTTTGCAGCAAGAAGCATGACTAAAATGTGTTAGAGCAGAAGATCTGAGATGGGGAAGACCAGTATCTGGGGGTCCAGGAGGGGAGGGAAAGTTGCTGGATTTCCAGAAGTCACCTTAAGTTAAGAACTCAGGGTCATGATTTCCAGACCTGGGGCCATTATCTGTTTCCATCCCTTGCCAGCTATGTGACTTTAGGTAATCTCTAGCAGCTCTCCTAAGCCTTTATTTCATCGTCTGGAAAATGGGAATCGTAAGGGCGTTTCTTTTATTAGGTTGTTGTGAGTGTTATATCACATATAGTTTTAAATGCTTAGCATGGTGCTTGGCTCATATTTAATAAAAGACAGCTGCAATTGTTATAATATGTTATTAGTCATATCCTTTTAGGGGATGCTTGCAGGGGCCAACAGTATAGGAGAGTAGTACCTAAGACCATGGCTGGCCCAAACTAGGGAAAAGATAAGTGTTAGTTTCTAGATGCCTCTTCCCAAAATAATGATGACTTGGCCAAGTGATTTGCAGATTGGGCTCTCAGTCCGTTCACTTTCACTGATGTCTGTTCCTGATGATCTACGTGGTATTTGCATGTTCTTTAGGGCATTTTTCATTTCCTCTCTCCATTAATTTTTCCTTTTTTTCTCTGCATTCATATATAAGTGTAGCACTACTCATCACAGGTAACTAGTGACTGAATTTTTAACTTTTAAACCCACTATCATAGCAGTCAAAGTTTCTACTTAATGCTACAATCTATTCCTTTTCCACAGAATCACCTCGACTAAAAGGCATTTGAGGAGCAATACACACATGGGTCTCATGTGCTTGTAAGCATCCTGGACAATGGTTATTTAATTTTTTCCTTAGGGAAAGAAATCACAGGAGCCAGTAAAATTCTTCGTTGTTGTTTTTCAAATTCTGCTTCTAGGTGTGATGTGTCCTGAAGAGATAATAAAACGAGAACATGATGATTCTCTGCAATGCTCTCACTCTCTGGGGCAGAGGATCAGAGTGATACATTTTAAACTTACAGAGCTGAAGTCCAAAGATTTGGGTCTGGTCCTGACTTTAGTAGCTATGTATCTTAGTCTGGGTTTGCCTGGAAGCAGATATGAGATCATGTCATACGTGAGGTGGTTGAGGTAGTGTATTGGACAATGTGATGGCAAAGAGAAGTGTTCAGGGCAGAGGGAATGAAATAGGAAAGAGGAAAAGCCAATCCAAGGATGCATTTCTATGTTGGCTGCCAGAGAGAGTGACTAGAACCTCATCCTACTAGACCTTCTCAGGAACATTAAGAGATAAGGTCTCAAACTGTCCAGCCAAGTACAGAAGAGTGAAGCCTTTAGCCACTGGCACCTGGTACCCTATGTGTTTTTCCCCCTGCCCTTCTGGCTTGCACACGTGTGAATGCTGCATGGGTTCCCATGAAGTATTTCATCCCTCGGCATCAGAGAAGTCCCATGACAGGAAACGTGAAAGGTATTCTCCGGGCCTGAGGTGGAGCTTTGCCTGTTGCTCCTGCATAAACCTAAACAAAGCCGACACGGAAGTGGTCACTGAGGCAATGGGAGAACTGAGGGGTTAAGGGCAAGTCTTTTAATCACCGAGGGAGGGAACTTCACTATTTCTCAAATTACAAATCTGTCTGGACAAAAATTTGCAAGAGTTCTGAGAAATACAGATTTGATGTTTTTGAGATAAGAGTGTCATTGTCTGTTGATATAACTAATTCATTCAGTCAATTGCGAGCAATAAATGCTAATTTATTTATTTATGAAGTTTTTTCATTTATTTATTTATTTATTTATTTATTTATTTATTTATTATGTTAGGTTAGTCACCATACAGTACATCATTAGTTTTTGGTGTAGCGATCCACGATTCATTGTTTTTGTATAAAGCCCAGCCCAGGGCTCCATGCAGTACGTACCCTCCTTAATACCCATCACCGGGCTAACCCATCCCCCCTCCCCCCTCCCCTCTAGAACCCTCAGTTGGTTTCTCAGAGTCCAGAGCCTCTCATCGTTCGTCTCCCCCTCCGATTTCCCCCGCTTCATGTTTCCCTTCCTTCTCCTAATGTCCTCCACGCTGTTCCTTATGTTCCACAAATAAGTGAAACCATGTGATAATTGACTTTCTCTGCTTGACTTATTTCACTTAGCATCATCTCCTCCAGTCCCATCCATGTGGATGTAAAAGTTGGGTAGTCATCCTTTCTGATGGCTGAGTGATATTCTATTGTATATGGACCACATCTTTACCCATTTGTCTGTTGAAGGGCATCTTGGCTCTTTCCACAGTCTGGTTATTGTGGACATTGCTGCTATGAACATTGGGGTGCATATGGCCCTTCTTTTCACTACATCTGTGTCTTTGGGGTAAATGCTTAGTAGTGCAATTGCTGGGTCATAGGGGAGCTCTATTTTTAACTTTTTGAGGAAACTCCACACATTTTTTGTTTTTGTTTTTGCTTTTGTTTTTTAAGAGAGATTGAGAGAAGGGAGGGGCAGTGGGAGAGGGAGAGAGAGAAAATCTTAAGCGGGCTCCATGCCCAGTTCAAAGCCCTATGTAGGGTTTGCTCTCCAACCCTAAGATCATGACCTGAGCCGACATCAAGGGTCAGACACTTGACCTACTGAGCCAGCCAGGCACCACTATAAATGCTGATTGATTAAGCTTTTCCTTTCTGTAAGGCACTATAATATGTACCTAGTTAAAAATAAAACAAACAAGGATCCTGTCTTCCTGGAGCTTGATGCTTGCTATAAAGTAGGTATCAGGTGCTATCATCATATTCATACTCAAAAGGTAACTATGTGAGGAGATGATATGTTCATTAGCTTGACTGTAATAATCATTTCACCATGTATATAAAATCATTGTGTTTACATCCTAAATATATACAATTTTTATTTAAAAACAAAATTTTAAAAATTCGGTATTATATAAAAGAGGCACAAAGAAAATATTGCAAGAATTTAGAAGTAAAAGAGGTCACTCATATCTAAGGGACTCATGGAAGATTTCATGGTAGAGGGAGCATTTTGAGTTATGCTTCTGTCAAAGTAGGCTGAATTTAGCTTTATATGGTGGGTAGGGCCTGCTAAGTACCATATCGAGATAGGAAAGGGGCTGAACTAGAGACAAGTCACTTGGTCCAGAACCACAGAGCTTTTGAGTGGATGGATCCACTTGTTTAATGTGAGTAGATTCATTTATTTTTTAGTTAATTCAACAAACATTTTTTTTTAATTTTTCCACGGACATGGACTGGGAATATAACTGTAAATAACTTTTCTATTCTCTTTGTTCTTGTGGATTTTATAAATCTAAGGGAAGATAAGAAAGTAAACTAATCTTTAAAATAAAGTGTAATGCATAGTAGGAAGAGGGGATAGTTTCTGTGAAAGCTCAGAGCAGGGCTCTGTGGACTCCAAGAAGGACTCCCAGAGGAGATGTCATGCCAAGTAGAACCTGAATAATGTAGTCTCATCAATGGATCCTGGATACCAGGCTGAGAAATTTGAGTAGCATAGAGTAAGTTACATTATTTGCACTGAAATTTGAACAAATAAGTGATATGATCTGGACTGTTCTTTAAGAAGTTTGATCTTGGGTCACCTCGCTGGCTCAGTCAGTGAAGCATGCAGCTCTTGATCTTAGGGTCTAGAATTCAAACCCTACATTGGGCGTAGAGCTTACTTGAAAAAGAAGAAGAAAAGAAGAAGAAGAAGAAGAAGAAGAAGAAGAAGAAGAAGAAGAAGAAGAGAAAAGAAAAGAAAAGAAAAGAAAAAAAGAAAAGAAAAGAAAAGAAGAAGAAGAAGAAGAAGAAGAAGAAGAAAAAAGAAAAGAAAAGAAAGGAAAGGAAAAGAAAAGAAAAGAAGAAAAGAAAAGAAGAAGAGGAAGAGGAAGGAGAAGCAGCAGCAAAAGTTTGATCTTGCTGCTACACAGGATGAATATAAGAGAAGAACAAAGACTGGGGGCGCCCGTTGACACACTTCAGGTGAGAAGGAGTGAATCTGAACAAGTTTATCTAGGAAAATTTAGAGAAATGGGTAGGGCTGAAATGTGTTGAAAAATGGACCTGAGAGGATTTGTCAACAGATTTTATTTTAGATCGTCACCTAGGTAACTTGTATCATTTGCAAAGAGGAAATTCAAGGAAGGAGACATGCTTGAAATAGAGAGGGCACAGGTAGATGTGTGTGCTTTAGAAAGAAAGAGAGCTAGTGAGACCAGCTCTGGATGAACTGAATTTGAGAGGCATGAAAGGTATATTGATAAGGAGTTTTAGATAGATAAAGTTTTATAGTTTTGGGAGAGCATGCCAGAGCTGGAAATAAAGATTTGGAAGTCTTGTACCAGACTGAAATATTAATTGCAGCTGAGATTGTCAAATGACCCCAGATATAGAGAAAAACAAGAAAAGGCAAGCCATTAGTGAGACCCAGGGGACAGAGGTGTTGTTGGGAGGGGGTAGGAGAGAAGGTGAAAGAGCCAAAGGAGGAGCAGGTAAGGACAAGGAGGAAGAAAGTGCCAGAAAGTCATTAGGGTAAAGTTTCAGGAAAACAGAGGTTGGGTTCACAGTATGAGATGTGGCCAGAGGTTCTGATATTAGAGTCCTGCTCAAAAGATATGCCACTAGTCTACGCATATTACCTCGGGGCAAACAGTGTGTGAAGAGAAAAGAGCTAGAAGTAATACTGCTTTACTTGATATTTCCCCCAAAGCAGCTTCCTGTGTAGTGGGATACTTAACATTTTAAGCCAAGTGCTAGGAGCACATTTTCACTAAGGCCAAGACTTTATAAATCGAACCAAGCCATTTGAAATTGCTCATCTGGGTGCAAAGATTTTGTAATTCTGCCTTAGTTTCTTTATATTGAACAATTCATTTTAAAGGCAACTTAAGCTAGAAAGGCAATAAATACTTTAAAAGCAAAATGTTCTTGATTAAAAAACAGAAAAGCTTATGACAGCACAAAATGAAACCAAGAGTAACGTGTTCAAAACTAGGTAAAGGCAAACAGGGATTCATCTCCAGCAGATAAGAGAAAGTTGCCTACCTGGGGTAATGGTCACTCATTTGTAAATTTTTTACTGAAATCTGGGATGAGTTGACATATATTAATACCAAGTGGTTCCAGATTCATCATTTCATCTCTCAGGCAGGTGTATCTATCAGGTCACCTCCTTTTTTTTTTTTTTTAGGATTTATTTATTTATTTAAGAGAAAGAGGGAGGGGGGACAGAGGGAGAGAGTATTCAAGCCGACTCCCCACAGCAGCTCCCTTCTTAAGTGGGAGGGTCATGCATCCCAATTTGCCCCACTGTCCCAGTGTAAGTATCAACATCATCTCCTTTCACTTTCATATATGTTCCAGAGAGGATGTTAAATTATATGTTCATTCTACTCCTAGAACCCTCGCACACTCAGCAGAAAACACCAGAAATTTGAGGGCTTGGATACTCGGACTAAAATTTGAATTCAAATTCTATCATTTTTTTTTAAAGATTTTATTTATTTATTTTGAGAGAGAGAACACGAGCAGGGTTAGGGAAAGAGGCAGAGGGAGAGAGAGAGAGAATCTCAAGCAGGCTCCCCGTTGAGCCCAGAGCCCTATGAGGGGCTTGATTCCACGACCCCCGAGATCTAAACTTGAGCTGAAACCAAGAGTCAGATGCTCAACCAACTGAGCCACCCAACTGCCCCAGATTCCATCATTTTTTAACTTAGTTTGGCAAGATTTGCTCTTGAGCAAGTTTTAATCTCTCTGAGCCTCAGTTTCCTCAAATGATAAATGAGAATAGCAATAGGGCCTCCTGAATAGGGTTATCATAATAAAGTGACGTCTATTGAGAGTTGAAGCACTTTTCCTGGAACATACAGAAACACTCAATAAATGTTACCAGTTGTTAGTATCATTATGATTACTGTCATCCCCACCTTGAGCACTTCCCCAGACGGGGGTTTATTTGAAGCTGTGATTTTTTACAATCATGATCTCTTCAAGTTCCAAGGGGAGTGCCCCTTTGCCTGTGCCAAGACTCCATTGCAGTAAGGAGTACCCTTACAAAATCTTTCAGCCATGTGGCTTCATCCCCATATCAAGCTCACTATCTGCTCATTAGTAATCAGCAATAGCTCCTGGAAGCAATCTGCAGGCAGGACAGAAATGGAAGCAACAATTATAAACCTGCTCAACAAATTACTTAACCAGGATTCTGAGTTCACTCCGTGATACATTTATGTCATTTCCCCATCTTCGCTTGTGTTGTTACTTGTCCAACAATATGAATCCTGTGAGAATAAAGTCTTTTTCTTACAGTCCTGGAATTCTGTCCTAGGACCTGAAATATGAGTCCTCTAATCCTCTGCTTGCTGCCACGTGAGTGGACCAATGTCACTGTGGGCATCTGAAATCTGAACCAAATTACCCTGGAGCTTTGAAACCGCCTCAAAAATCAGAAAACGTGCAAAATATTCTTTTGCCCGACATAGATTCTGCTATGCATTTAAGGCACGTCTGTGTCTCAAAAATTGGATGATACACATAATACAATAATATTAACCCTACTTTTTGCCTTGATAAGCCTTTTTATACAGAAGGTCTTAGTACCAGGTCCTGTTTGGTCGACGAAAGAGTTAGATCCCGAGAGTCTCACTTAATGAAAGTAGGCATTCCTTTCTGCATCGCTAGTTGCCAGTGATTTTAGAACTGATTTTAAGAACCATAGAATTGCCTGATAGCCTCAGACATCATTGAGTGTGAGTATTTTTAAGCCCTCTACATTTCTGCTCTGAATTTCTCTCATATCCCATCTGCATGGATGATGTTGATGTTTGTGGACGTTCCTGATTGCCTATGAGAAAGTGAGCGAGTGAACCTTGGGATGTCCCTTTCTTTTAGTATTAACTCTGTTCCTGTTTGCTTTCAGCCCTGGGGCAGGTGGGGGGCACCGCGTGAGCTCCCAGGTTCCGCTGATACCCACGGAAGCCTGCCAGTCCTCCAGCAGATACAGATTTCCATCACACCTTCCAGAAGTCTTAGCTCAGCACTCTGTCCCCTTCTTCTCGCAAATAAGGGATGTACCAGGCAAGAAGCAGACCACAGCAAAAAGGAAAAATCCCTCTTAAAATCTAGACTCTAAATGTGTTCACCAGACGATATATTATTCATTGTTCAAGAGACGACAGCAGCTCAGGAATCTGAGCGGAAATCTCATCTTCTGATTGCCTAATGCACACTCACCGCAAAGAGTGCATTATTTTCCCCAAGTCTTCCGAAGCAGTGCAGGGAAGGGGACAAGACCCCATTCTTTCACCAAGAGGGACCTAAGAACGAATTCTATGCTTGCCACTAGCAAACTGGATCACTTCAGATATGTACCTGAACTTCCCGATTTCTAAAATCGTGATCATGATAGGGGCTACTGCCGAAGACAGCAATGAAGACCACCCGAGATGAGCCAAGCCCTGAGTCCAGTGCCCTGCCCACGAGCGTTGGGTCAGTGCTGGCCTTTTCAATACATGAAGCGACCTCACATTCCATATCACATCAGGCCAGGCTCAGCTGAGAACACAGTCCAAGCCTCTGCAAGGCTCTGCCGGGGTGAACACCACCGCCCCAAAGACAGCAAGCGAGTGCAGAAAGAGCTGATGATAGCTTCTGCACTGGAAACAAAAGGGGTAAAAAGAATGCATTTATGAACCCACGAGCTTTCAAAAACCTCTCAGCACATCTATGGGACTTTATTTGGAGCCAGCCCCAACTGTTTGCTGGATGTCTCTGACAGAAATGTGGCCATGAATTTGGACCCTACTTTATCCCCCCCCCGCCTCAGCTGTGCCATGTGGCCAGATGTTCTTGTGTTTCGAAAGCATCCACATCCATCAACCTCTTTGCGGGGCTGCATCATTCATGCTTGTGTGACTTCATTTCTCTAGCAGCGGGACTAGTGGGCTTGTTTATCCACCTTCCCCCCCGACCTGATTTTTTTTTTTCTCATGTTGCTTCAAATTCAATTAAAAGCCAGAACTGTCACTAATTAACCAAGGGTGGCACATTTGTAAACCTGGATTTGCTGGGTTGCCAGTTGAGAGGAATTCCTCGGCACTCTTTGCCAAAACCGTGTTTAGCCATCACCATTGGTGTCTTGGCAAGGCTGCCTGGGTGTTGTCAGAACATAATGTAGCTGGTGTAAAAGATGTCCTTTGGAGATGGGGGCTGACTTGTGCTGTTCCCAGACTTAAATATGCTGTGAACTAATTAACACCAGCGTGAGAGTAAACACTCAAATATCGTTACCTTGCGAATAACAAGCCACAAATTTCTGTGCATGGGTTTCTGTCTCCTAAAAAGAGAATGATGAGCGCTGTTATCACAGGAACGGAAAATATTGAGGAAGTAAAGCCTTGGCATCTGCTAACAGGCAGTCTCTCACCCCAGCTTCTAACAAGCTTGCAAATGCCAGGGTAGAGCCATATTATCAGAAACGTGTGTTAGAAATATTTGGCCAGAGGAGAGGTAACTGTGGGTTCGGGGGCAAGGGTGCCATCAGCAGAGGGTCAACGGAGGGGTAGTTCTGGATTTGTGCTGGAAAGAACTCGTTCCTTGCTTCCCCCCCCCCCCTTCCCATCTGCCTAAAATCTCGGTTGGTGTCAGAGTTGCTTGAACCCAGGGACTCCTGACTTACGATGACTTTATTGCTTGTGGACACCCTGAGGTCGACACCCTCTTGGCTGTGCAGTAAAGAAAAGAGTGCCTGCTTCCTCTGCTCCTTGATCAGAAGTGACCCTGACAGTGGGAATCTGAGATTCCATGTGCCCAAAGGGAGTGAAGTTGGAGAGAACATAGACCAGCTACATGGAAATGATGCTGAATTTATGCATCCCAATGGAAATGTGAGTCAGTTTTCTTTTTTCCTTAAAAGCCTGCCTTTAATGTAGGAACACAGACCCAAAAGTCACCGTTATACACATACTTGGTACCAGTACAGTCCGATAGAACTTTCTGGAATACTGGGAATGTTTTCTGCCTAATATGGTAGCCTCTGGGCACATTGTGGCTGTTGAGCACTTTGCAGTGATCCTCAGAAGACTGAGAAACTGAATATGCAATTGATTATTTTATCTATTGTATTAATGAGTCATTAATTTAAATGCGAAGAGTCATGTGTAACTATGTCCTCCGCACTGGGCAGTGCAGCAGTTCTGTACCATATGACATGTGGCACTATTTTCCATGTTTGCACACCTTTGTTACATGCAGTGTAGTGAATGGGGGATGGCCGGTTCTCCTATCTGTTTCTGTGTTCTGTCTACTGTAGAAGTTTTGGTTGGAGTTTATGAAGAAAATCTAACCATTCCTAGATATATACTCCAAAAGGGAAAAAATATGCTCAAGAATCAGGATTTAATAAAATCAACATTTTATTTGCCTCATTGAAGACATTTTTAGATGAAATTAGCTTAAAAAAAATACTTGGTGCCATTGCTAAGATTCAAACAGTTTTATCCACTGCTGCTTTTGCACCAATAGTATAAATGTCCATGCCATGAGTCAAAATAAATAAAATCTAAGCATTATTTCATAAATAGTTTAGACGTTTCAACTCCCTGAAATGGTATCGGGGTCCTCTAGATTTCTACAGTCCACACTTTTAAGAGTGCTTTAGAATCTCTCTGTCTTCCCCACACTGCACACCCCTCCCCTCCACTGAATCTCTCTCTCTCTCTCTCTCTCTCACACACACACACACACACACACACACTACCTTTTATCTAACAGAAAAGCCCAGTTTTATTTTTAGAAACCTTGGAACCAACCAATAATAAGGATTCCACCTTCTTCCCCAAGCACTGACGTTATATTTTCCAACAAACATAAATTCCGCCTTAAGATGGATTCTGATGCCATTTGTAGGAATCGTTACATTCCTGGTTTCTCTCTCCCATATGAACAAACGTGTGAATTCTTCATTTACCTTTAAGCTCAGCATCTTCAACCTGTCTGCTAGGAAGCTCCACCAGGCTACTTACCTCTAAATGATTATCTGTTTCTTTGACTCTCTGGTTATCTGTTTCTGCCATTAGGCTGTGAGTTCCTTGCAAGAAAATAGCACTTACTTAAGAATTATTAACTGGATGAATGGATGTGTGCGTTAGATACCGGCTTGGCCCATCCACATCTCTTTCACCCTGATCTGCTTCTCTTCTCTTTTTCTGTATCACAAGATATAGCCAGTTCTTCGAGTAAATAAATGCATGGCTCCAAGCCATTTGGGTACACGACTACCTGGTAATTATGAGTAGAATATGTCTAATCGGGATTTGTAACTGAAGAAAAGGGTCATGGCCTCGTTTAGCTTTCTAATACTTAGCGTAAGATTTAGCTGAAATGGGCTCTACCCATATCATATGGCAATGTGAATAATATGTTTTAAGAAATTGCCAGAAACTTTAGAAGGATTCTCCACAACTGGGATCTATTTATAATTTAAGAGAGCTTCAGATGTTCTCCCTGCCCTGGATTTCATCGAGCTAAAACTTAGAGAGCCAAACATCGCAGACCCCACTCTTGGCAGAGGACCCACAGTCTCACATTATGTGGGGATTCAGCTTACCATCTTTTAGTTACCAAGTTTATTTCTGGACTCGTTACTGACTGTCTAAATTCTAAGGCCCCACAGCAAAACGGTCTCCAAGGGATTGTAACACATTCTGAGTTTGAGTTGCAAGGGAGGACGGAGACTGTTACTTTCGGCTGGAGCCCAGAACAACTGTACTAAAATCGTGTTACTTTCTCACATAAATGTACTTTCCTAACAATCACAATGAAGAAATTCCATAATATCCGATTGAGATGTGTTACGCTATTGATATGAAAATCTAATATTCTAAAGGAAACACGGCATAGTAGTGTAAGAAGAGAGAATGGAAATTAAAAGATCTCTCTTTTATTCTTGGTTTTGCCCTGTCTACAGTGCCCCCCCCCCTTATCTGCAGGGGATACGTTCCAAGACCCCCAGTGGACCTGAAGCTGCAGATAGTTCCAAACCCTGTAGATACTATGTTTTGTCCTATGCATATATCCTTATGATAAAGTGTATACATTAGTCACAGTAAGAGATGAACAATAATAGCTCATAATAAAGTAGAACAGTTACAATAACTTACTGTAATAAAAGTTACTGTAGGTCTTAGCAACCTCAACATCATTTTTTTTTCTTTATTGAGAACATTTACCTTTTCACTTAACAGAAGCATATCCAAATTGCCAACATCACTGCTCTTATTCTTTGGGGTTATTGTTAAGTAAAATAAGGGTTCCTTGAACATAGGCATTGTGATCCTGTGACAGTTGATCTGATAACTCAGCCAGCTACTCTCACTAAGGGGTGACAATGGATACAATGTAGAGACACCAGACAAAGGGATGATTCCTGTCCTGGTCAGGATACAGCCAAAGAGTGCGAGGTACCCTTATGCTGCTCAGAATGCACAACTTAAAATTTATGAATTGTTTATTTCCAGAATTTTCCATTTAATATTTTCCGACTGTGGGTGACCATGAGTAACTGAAATCATACAAAGTGAAACCACTAGTAAGGGTGACAACAATAGTCATGTGACCTTGGACAAATAATTGAATTTCTCTGGATTTCAGTCTCTTAACTTGACACAAATCACAACTCTCTTTTACATCTTTGGGTTCTTTAAATCCATATAATCCTTTGCTTTCCTACCCTGAGGCACCAGCTCACACTCTTGTAGTTTTGCCTTTTACAAATATATATTAAAAATGAAACCAAATTTCATTTTGCTTGGAAACTACTTACTAATGGACAGTTTATGAGATGCAAGAGTGAGTTTACAGTATATATGACTTTGCTTCCAAGTATACTAAGCCAAGTACAGGATTAGAAGCTTGGGGTCAGAGACTCTTCAATTTCCACTCAATGGAATAACTTGTTTTGTCTAACCCCTCAGTAATATCTAGAGACAATGACATCTATTTTACAAATACATAAAGACGAAAGTTACTTCTATGTTTTTTGGTTTGCCAATAGCAATGATGATTTGCAAATAGAGACTCATAAAGTCATGTACTTGATTAAAATGTTACATGGCAGATGCAAGTTGTAAAAGAGCACGTTATTGTCGTTTTATGGAACACAATGAATGCCCATTCATCTTGGTTAAAGTACTTGGGCAAAGGTGCTTATATTCATGAGCACATCACAAAGTACTAGCACTACTTCCTAATAATTTTGTCATCATTGGGAAAGATACACCATACATCTCCCCCTAAACAGAATATGGTTTGAGCCTTGGTGTAACCATTCCATCTGCAGCGGGACTGTGTTTTGTGCCAAGAGTTTAACACACCTGTGCCTTTCTTCATGCCTTCATGATCACTGCGCCCGCCATGTATCAAACACTCATGGTGAGGGTGAGGGATAGGCTGTCATTAGTCTTAGACCATATGGTGATATACATTGCAGCAAGTCAGCATGCCGTGTTTGTTTGGTAAGACTTTGAGTAGAAAAGAGTGCTATGATTCCAAATATGGAGCAAGTTCAGCGAAGATAGACTCCTGTCCAGGAAGCCATAGATCAAAAGAACCAGCTATTGTCTCTAAGAGGTGGTAGAAACTGGTTTGTCACTGAGCAAGGCCAGGTTGGTGGTGTGAGTTTCTTATCGGGGCTGCTCATTGCATTAAAAAAAAATGCAATTATAGCTATGGCAATTTTTAGAAATTAAATTTACATTTTCTTACAAACCTTCTGTGAAATGTGTTTTACTAAATAGATATCAATTTTGTCCTCCTCTGACAACTCTTGTTTATTACTTGCTAAATTAGAGGACTAGTAGTTCAGACTACGAATACTGTTAGCTTCCCACCTGCTTTCTTTCTCAGCTGTCTTCAATGACATTGTGCAAAACAACGAAAAGGGCAATTCCATTTCCATAGGTTACATTGACCTTGCAGAAGTGAAGTCAAAAAAAGAAAAAATAAATAAAGAATGAAAAGAAAAGAAAGGAAAAAACCCAAGCCATCTTGGTTTGGGCCGAGGAACTAAATAAGCACAAGATAAAAATCACAGTAGAAGTGAATGTCATTGAAATAAAGCGGCTTCTTCTTCTTCTTCTTCTTCTTCTTCTTTTTATCATGAGGCTATTTTCAGTTAAGTTCACTCTAATTCTTATCTTTATTCATCCTACAGATTATAGATAATGCATGACCATATTAAAATTCTCTTCTTGATCTGAATCTCCCTATCTCTAGTAGACAAGCTGGGTCCTTGACAACTTGATTGCATGTCTGTTGTTTTTTAAGAAACAACAACACAAAACCTTTAAAGTTGAAATTTTCTGATTATTTCAGTCCAAGTTCTCCAGACTGCACCCATCTTGCACCGCAGTTTTAGAGAGCAACAATAATTGAATGAAATGATTTGGAGTGAATTAGCAGAATTAAGGGAATTGGCGATCCAGATTTTTTTAAAGATTTTATTTAGTTATTTGAGAGACAGAGAGATGGTGAGAGAGAGCGAGCATGAGCAGGGGGAGAGGGTGAAGCAGGCTCCCCGCTGAGTAGGGACTCCGACATGGGGCTCAATCCCAGGACCCCAAGATCATGACCTGAGTGAGCCAAAGGCAGACATTTAACCGACTGAGCCATCCAGGTACCCTGGTGATCTGGATGTTTTTAAAAAAATGTTTACTGATGTATAATATACATACAGAAAAGTAAAAAAATAAAATAAAATAAAATGTTAACTGCTCAGTTTGGTGAATCTACACAAAATGAACACAGCCCCATCACCATCAACCAGATTAAGAAGTAGAACACTAAACAGCATCCATGGAACCCCCCATGCGCTGCCCACACATGCAGTCTTCCCCAAAGTAATCACTCTCATGGTTTCTCTCTCCATGCTTTAGGTTAGCCGGTGTTTGAAAGTGATAGAGAGAATTATACAGTGTGTCTTCTTTTGTGTCTGGCTTCTTTTTGCTCTAAGTGTGTTTGCAGAGGTCCATTTATAGATCTATAAGATATCAAATGGCCATGAATATTTGGCTCTCACAAATAGTACCATGACCAACACTGTTTTGTCACAAATACAGAAGCATTTCTGTTGAGCACATATTCTGGGGTCATAAAATGTGCGTGTTGTACACATTTGGAGATACTGCCAAACTCTTTCTCAAGGTGGCTTTATCAATTCACACACCTGTCTGAAGTGTGGGAAGCTTCCAGTTGCCCCACATCCCCACAGTCCCTTGGTATTGTCAGTCTTTGTTATTTTAGCCAATTTGATGGGTGTACAGGGCTTTTACATTTTAGTTAATTAGAATTCCTTGACAACTAATGAAGGTGGACACTTTTCATATGTCTATAGGCCATTTGGATGTGTTCTTTGGAAGGGCTTGTTAAAATCCTGAGCTCATTTTTCTACTGACATGTCTTTTCATAACATGCAGGAGTTGTTTATGTATTTCCAGTAGAAGTCTTCTGTTATATATATGCATTGTCACTGGACTCCCCCTCTCTGTACTTGCCCTGTCACTCTCCTAATGGTCCCTTAATGAACATATGTTTTAATTTCAATTTTTTCCATTTTACCAAAATTTTCCTTATGATCGGTGCTTTTTGAGTCCTGTTTAAGAAATCATTTCTGTGTGATGGGTATTAAGGAGGACACGTGTTGGGATGAGCACTGAGTGTTATATGTAACTAATGAATTGTTGAACACTACAACAAGAACTTATGATGTACTATATGCTGGCTAACTGAACATAATTAAAAAAAAGAAATCATTTCCTATGCAAATTGCATGGAAATATTCTGTTACCTTCTAGAGGCCCTAGGGTTCTTACTTTTTGCATTTAGATCTATACGCCACCTTGAATGATTAATGATATTGATTTTCCCTTTAGAAATATACACCTCACCCAACACCATTCATTGAAAACGCATTCCTTTCCCTAACTGCATTGCAGTGACACCTTTGTTATATACTTCAGGAGACGGTATGTTTGTGGGTTTATTTCTGGATTCTCTATTCTGTTCCACTGGTTTATTTGTCTATTATTAAGCCAACCCTGCACGGTCTTAATGATACAGCTTTCCATAAGTCTTGGTATCTGGTAGTGCGAGTCCTCTGACTTTTTGTTTCAAGACAGCATTTCATTAACATATATGTTTTTGAATAAACTTGACAACCTCACCACAGCAATACACCAGTAACAAGAAAACGTTCTGCAAACAAGGAATCTGCTCTATTTATTTACATATTCTCTAATTTCTGTCAACAGTGTTTCTAGTTTTTAGTGCAGAGGTCTTGCACATCTGTTGGAGGTATTTGACAATTTTTGACCTATTGCAAATGGCATATATTATTTTTAAATTTAAATTTTATAATGATTTTGTTTCATTCACTCCATTTTGCCCATATCGCATCACTGAACAATTTAGTCTACTATAAAATACTCTATCCTAATTGAAAGTGGAAATTGAGGGGTGCCTGGGTGGCTCAATAGGTTAACCATCTGACTCTTGATTTCAGCTCAGGTCGTGATCTCAGGGTCATGAGATCGAGCCCCACATTGGGCTCTGTGCTCAGTGGGGAGTCTGCTGGAGATTCTCTCCGTCCCTCTGCCCCTCCTCCTGCCTCTCTCTCTCTCTCTCTCTCTCGTTCTCTCAAATAAATAAATAAATCTTAAAAAAAAGCAGAAATTGAGACCTACTTAGATTACAACTATTTTGTTAACAAGATGACCTTTGTACATATGAAAAGAGAAACCTGCTTTGTAGAGACACTATATTTGCCCCATAGTGATCCTACAGGTAATGAGAGAGGAAGTGAGGACTTTTGCTCAGTTCTGAGATTCTCTCTTACCAGGAGACTGTGTGTGGCAATCTCAGCATAACTCAAAGTGAAGAGTTAAGTGGACTAAATCAGCGCCTACGGTGAAGGTGCAAAAAGTGGGCACGTAACCACCCCACCGTGCAAAACTCCTTCAGTGTAAATGAGCCAAACTGCTAGTTATTTGTCTACCACTCTATCATCATCTTGCATGCATCCATCTCCAATAGGGGCTGTCACATTCATATACGGTTGAGCGTGGTGAGGTGCCATATCTCTCCTAAATCGTTCGTGACAGTTGTGGAACTAACTGGTGAGAAGTAAGAACAGGAGAAAAAATAGCGCCCTGTTTGACAGTGATCAGGATAGGGTGCTGGAGTGTGGGGGAGCCGAGAGATATGGAGGGAAGACAACAGAGAGTCATAAAGAGTAAGAGGTTGTGCACTCGATAGTTGATTCCATCTGTCTTGTAGCTTGATTGGTTGAGTCCACATTTCAACAATAAGAATCTTATGACTCTTTTCTTCCTGGCTAATGCATGTGGAAAATCTGTATAACACAACCAGTAAAATAAACTCGAGCCCAGGGAACAATCTTCTTTAAGCCCAGAAAAAGTAAATTTAATATGTAAATAAAATTTCTGCGCCCATTTACGTATACTTCTAAAAATAAAAGCAAATATATGAGTTGTACTGAACAGGGTAATTCTCACCTTACAAGGAAATTGATGACCAATGCCTTCATAAAGAGCTGGATTGCAGGACTTTTGAATCTTGCTTTAGAACTCTTCCATTAAAACCATTTTGATATTTTAATTTTATTCCTCCAAGAAATGCCTCTTGGCACCCAAAGCATAAAAGCAATGACTTAGAACATTTCTGAAATGCATCAAATGTCTACTCTTCTTCTTACATGGTAAGCATTTGTCTACTTTTGAATATTTCACCATTTCCAGAGGAACTACCTTTGGGTAGTATCTTCCTTAGGCCTTGCATTTTGGCTTTTGCCCTGTCTCAGGGTGCAGAACGATGAAACGGCAACCCAAGTACACAGAGGACAGAATGTGGCCCTTTTTTGACAATGGAGCATAATTAGTGCTATAGCAAAGTGGCTCATTAGATCCAAAGCAACTTCTGAAACATCAAGAAGGAAAGATTGAAACAGAATCAGAGTGCATACAAACAGGATCAGAACCAACAAGCATGCACCAGGCTCTGGAAGCATTGAAGACCTAACTGAAAGGCGGAAGGCTTGTTCGGACAAATCCTACATTTTATTTCCCTCCCTCTCTGCTTTAGTTTGTTTGGGGTTTTTGGTTTGTTTGTTTGTTTCTTTCTTTCTTTTGTTGTTTTTTTCCTGAAATCAAATTAACAATATTTCTTGGCTCGGCAGCTATGGGAAGGCTAGGATGAGAAACAATACAACAAACAGGAAAGAAATGACTGAGTTGTGGTTCTGGACATGTATTTCTCAGTCCCCACTTTAAACGCTAATAGACGTGTGACTTCAATCAAGTCGCATGACCTCTCACACCAGCCGCAGACTCATCTCTCCCGTGAGTGTTTGGCTGATGTCATCTAGCGTCCTGGCTAGCTTGAGGGTCCTAGGAGCTCTTGAACTGGCGTGGAGGAGGGAAATAGAGGCATAAAAGTAATTGACGATGACCCTAAAAGGGTTTCCAGTGGTTTGCCTCATTTGGACTTATTTTTCCATTCCCAAGCCTAGAGATTAGGTTTTAAAGGATGCAACCTGAAAGGATTTGGAGAAAAACTATTTCAGATATCCGCATGAGCTGTTTGAGATATCCTGTGGAATATAAAAATGTCAATGTCACAGTCTTCTCACAGAGGAGTTTCACTCTCCACAGAGAAGACACGCTGTACAAATGTGCAGTAATGTTGCAAGAATCCAAATAGGCCTGAATGAAGTGCTGACATTACAAAAGTATAAACAATGGCCATGGTAGGAATTCCGAGATACATGGTCTACGACCGGAGAAGCACTGAAGATGAACTTGAAGGAGAGGTTTGGAGAGTAAACTTCTAGATAGACAGATGTGTAGAAGGTAGTGCATACTGTTGATCCGAACAAGATAATCGAGGTATTGGATGTGTAGCGATGAAGGTGGCATGTCCCAGGAAGCGTAAGAAAAAAGTCATCTTGGATCAGAGGGACTGTTTAGAGCCCTCGCGGGAAGGAGTATTGAAGGAGGCAGGGAGCGGATTTTCTAGATATCCAAGGCTGAAGAGGACGGACTTCTCCTGATCGTTAACGAGGAGCTAGCAGTGGGAAAAGATTACGAGAGACAATTTAATCTTTTAGAAAGATCGAACCAGGGCCAGTGGAAGAATTGATGAATTGAAAAAAGAGAGGAATAGCAAGGGTCACGTTAGACATCTATTGCAGTTGTCAGGCATAAGTGAAGATTTAAAGCAGTAAAATGGAAAAATCCGGTATGGAAGGATCTCCCCTTTTTCTGTCCTCCTTTCCCTTCCTGATCTTAAGAAGCCTCTGGGCAATGAGGTAATATAGATAAAATTGTACTTTCACTCATCAAGCCTAAACAATGATTCCAGCCCCTGCTGGTGGTGGTCTTTGGTGGGATAACACAGAATTGATTTTGTAGCTTGTCTCATGGGGGCCTCTGGGAAAATGGTTCGTTCAGGTGACCTTTTGTATTCACATGATTATGGAGATATGACCCAATCCCCACCCTTAGTTCAAAAAGAAAACAAATCCTCTTCATTACTTTGTTGGCTCTCCTCGCTTCTTCATCTTGGCCAATTTTTTTCCAGCGTCTCCTTCTATCTGCTCTCCTCCCACAATAATATTCTTAGATGTTTTGTTCCCTGGGAGCCAAAGACACAGTCTTTATGTGGTGAAAAAGAGTAGATCTCACCAAAATCACTCCGGACTAGCTGTCCATAGCCCAGTGATAATTGTTCCACTATCTGAAAGAAAAATGTGATTTTACCACAAACACTCCCATGATGATTCAGCCTTAAACTCTTGCCAGAGGAAGACTGCGCCATTTTTCCCCCCCTCTCCTCAGCATGCAGGCTGCTGTGAAGAAGCATCTGCTGCCTAATTCTTTTCTATATTAGGATAAAAAGCATTTTGGCTTGCTGATTTCAGGCCCTGAGGAAAAGAGAGAAAAAAGATTTTCTCATAACGTCTTTATTGCACAACCAATCGGTCTGTGTCCTGGGAACCCCAGGCATGTACTCAGGGATGAGCCACAAGACCAATAGCTCAGAGATGATGGGGCTGAAAGCTGGACAAGACGTACTCAACTCTGGGGGTACAGATGGTATCTATTAGCTAGAATTCTTCCACTGGGGTTGCTTTAACACCCAGACCATTTTAACTGGCTTCTTGTCATATTTAGGGAGGCCATTGTTTCCTAAAGATTAACCAGACACGGCTTTTGATCCTCACCGCTCAAATAAGGGATTGGAGAACCCGCTGGAAAAGAATGGGGTCTGGGAAGAAAAATACTTATCCAAAGATGGATATGTCTTTGAGAACATTGCTGAAAAGCACCTCAAGAAAAAAAAACCCTGGGGGGGAAGGGGTTATTTCTCAATCAATTCCCTGAGTGCCCCAAGGGGCTGCTTTTGATGAAGACACTGGCTTGATGTTCACATTAAGATGCCTGACCCGGATGGGAGGCTGGAAGCCGAGGGAGGTGGGAATGCTGGAGGGAGCATGAACCTGTTAAAAGGCTGGTGGCCTATCTCTCTCGTGAGAAGACTAGGTAGGAAAGCTCTGGAAAAGCTCTGTCTTCTCCCTCTCATCCTGCGGCTTTCTGTGAGCGGGCGCCCTGCAGGCTCCGCGTTGCAAGCGCTGGGAAGCTGTGTTGCATCCCTGGACTCCATTCAGAAGTGAGTAGGGAGGTCCAAGGAATCTCCCGGGAAACAGTCACATCTGCGGGGGGCCTGGGAGCCGTGTTTTTGTTTTGATCTTGTAACACAGTAGTCAACGATAATAGCTGTCGTCGCTATGATTTGTCAAATTGGCCCATTTAATATCTTTCCTATCACACTTGGAGCACCCTCGTGGACATGGGGATCTAGGGACTGAACATGCTTTGAGCCAGCAAATCCCGTGTGTCACACTCCTTGCAATTACTATGTAAGGACCAGAGAGAACGCAGCCTCCTTTTTTGTTCAATAAGGTGGAGTTCAAAGGCAAAGGGAGGCCAATCACAATCAAAAGGACTAATTAAAACAAAAAAGAAAAAAGAAAAAGTCAAGGTGTTGGAGGAGGAAGAGTTTATTAAGTGATAAACATGCTTCTCTACAAAGCCCATCCTTGATGCCCGCAGTCATAACACACCAGCTCTGTTTAACAATGCAGCTCTCAAAAGACTTCCCTTTGGGTTGTGGGCAATGCACAGATTTCAGCTTCTTGCTCCCTGGTTGGGGTTGATGGGCCAGGGAACAATTTTTATTAGGTTTCAATGCATCTGCGGTGCTTAAATAAGAGACTGAAGCAGGCACTTGTTCCATGCTGTAGGGTGATAAGTTGCATTAATTTTTATTTTAGGCTGTCTCCAAACATGGCTTTTATAGACTAATAAAAAAGCAATTTTTATAAGTTCAGAAAAAAACAGTGAGCACAGTCAAGCATAAATATCTTACAACCAGGGCCAGAGGAAAATGATGAACTAAAAAATCTGCTGAAAATCGCACAAAAGAACACAATACCTGGATGCTGCCTTCTCAAGGCAAATTACACTCTGACCTAAATGGAAGATTCTATAAATGTAAATTTCCCCACTAGTTATTCCTCTCCGTTCTTGTCCCTCTGTGGTCAGAACTCTGGCTCCTGACCCTTGATTAATTTATGCACACCCAACTCTTGAGGATCAACCTCAAACACTCAGCTCGTTGGGGTAATACCACCCATTAATATCAGTCCTCGAATTCCCATGTGCTTGTTTGCAGTATCCTAAGAAACACTGAAACCTTAAGAGGAAATCTTTCTTTCAGCCAAATTACTCCATTGTCATATCTCTGGCTGGATATGTTGTACCTGTGTGAGCAGAATCTCTCTGACAAAAAATGTAAAGTATATTTTGGATAACCATCTTATTTAAGCTATTCCTGAAGGTGTTTGTTTGTTTTGTTTTGTTTCCTTAAAGATTTATTTATTTATTTATTTATTTATTAGAGAGTGAGAGAACATGAGCAGAGGGGGAAGGGCAGAGGGAGAGGGAGAAGCAGACTGCCTGCTGAGCCAGGAGCCTGATGAGGGACTCGATCCCAGGACCCTAGGATCCTGACCTGAGCCTAAAGCAGACACTTAACCTACTGAGCCACCCAGGTGCCCCTATTCCTGAAGGTTTTTACATATCAACAGCCACCGTAAGCAACTGTACAATTGTTCATACAATTATAATTTGTATGTGAAATACATGATCTCAATTAATGTTCAATGTTATGCACCAAAATAATTTTCCCGAAAGTGAAAGAAAAAAAAATCAGTGACTCCGCAAAATCTTTTATTTCCTTATGGCCGAACATGTGATGACCCCAGATGGCTGACAACGGTTTTGACTTTTGATTCTGTCAGTGTGGGCTCACAGAGTTACCTTTACATTTAGATCATAAATCATTGTTCTTACGACTTCTGTGAAGTTCATGTTTCAGCCACACTTTTAGCCTGATGTGAGGATTTTCCATCTTCACGTCGTGCAAAAAGGAAAAGAAGCCAGTAGCAAATGAATAAAATATCCGGGAATTTTGTACTCAGACAAAGCATCTTGATTTTCTTAGGCCTTCAGCTGGTGAAACTTTGCTAAGATATTGCTCATTGTTAAGGTGTTTTGTTTTTGTTTTTTTTTTCTACATCCACTTGTAATTCTTTTTTTAATTCTTTAAATTTTTTATTGTTATGTTAATCACCATACATTACATCATTAGTTTTTGATGTAGTGTTCCATGATTCATTATTCGTGCATAACGCCCAGTGCTCCACGCAGAACGTGCCCTCTTTAATACCCATCACCAGGCTAACCCATCCCCCCACCCTCCTCCCCTCTAGAACCCGCAGTTTGTTTCTCAGAGTCCATCGTCTCTCATGGTTTGTCTCCCCCTCCGATTTCCCCCCCTTCATTCTTCCTCTCCTGCTATCTTCTTTTTTTTTTTTCTTATCATATATTGCATTATTTGTTTCAGAGGTACAGATCTGTGATTCAACAGTCTTGCACAATTCACAGTGCTCACCATAGCACATACCCTCCCCAATGTCTGTCACCCAGCCACCCCATCCCTCCCACTCCCCACCACTCAGCAACCCTCAGTTTGTTTCCTGAGATTAAGAATTCCTCATATCAGTGAGGTCATATGATACATGTCTTTCTCTGATTGACTTATTTCACTCAGCATAACACCCTCCAGTTCCATCCACGTCCTTGCAAATGGCAAGATCTCATTCCTTTTGATGGCTGCATAATATTCCATTGTGTATATATACCACATCTTCTTTATCCATTCATCTGTCGAGGGACATCTTGGCTCTTTCCACAGTTTGGCTATTGTGGACATTGCTGCTATAAACATCGGGGTGCATGTACCCCTTCGGATCCCTACATTTGTATCTTTGGGGTAAATACCCAGGAGTGCAATCGCTGGATCGTAGGGTAGCTCTATGTTCAACTGTTTGAGGAACCTCCATACTGTTTTCCAGAGTGGCTGCACCAGCTTGCGTTCCCGCCAACCGTGTAGGAGGGTTCCTAAGGTGTTTTGTTTTTTGAAAAGATAAAAGCAGTACCTAGAATTGAGTTGGAGGTCCTACTCACAAGGTAATCCATGTACATGCTACCTTTGTTTCTAACATTTTCTTCACTGTTTAACACTTAGTGGAAGCATACGGGAGTTGGGCACCTTCTGTATAATTTCTGTACAGAAGGGATGTAGGGGTCAGGAGTACTTGTTTGAAAACTGGCTTTATCTAGGAAGAACATCATTTTACTTAAGTTGCATGTTTATTTGGAGAAGGTGTATAGGGATTTCTGGAGATTTTAATTATACTGTTTAAGGTGATGCTAGCAGCTGAAACTAACAAATTCAAAATCTCATTGGATTCACACAATGAAAGTTCACTTCTTGTTCATATAAAAGCCTAATGTGCATTCCTGGTCAAATGGATTTTCTGCAAGTACTCATTCCTGGCCCAGGCCCCTTCAATCCTCGGGTTCTGACTTCAACAAATAACTTCTAAGGACACACAGATTTTAGCATCAAGCTGTGAAAAGAAGAGAAAGGAGGGATTTCCTTCTGGATTGATCAGGCCCAGAAGTACCCTATCCCCTTGGCTGGAACTCATTCACATGGCCACACCTAACTGCCACAGAGCCTGGGAGCTGGAGTCTAGCTGTGGGTCCAAGAGAAACTAAAAATTGGGTTTGGCAATCAGCTAGCAATCTCAGCTATAGACCTCAACTCCAGCATCTGAGTCTGCCCCAATAATTTCACTGGAAGGAATGTGAATCAAGTTTCTAATTGCCCACCTCAGAAATATCATTGATGTGATAGACATTGGGGAGGGTATGTGCTATGGTGAGCGCTGTGAATTGTGCAAGACTGTTGAATCACAGATCTGTACTTCTGAAACAAATAATGCAATATATGTGAAGAAAAAAAAGAAGAAGAAGACGATAGCAGGAGGGAAGAATGAAGGGGGGTAAATCGGAGGGGAGGACGAACCATGAGAGACGATGGACTCTGAGAAACAAACTGAGGGTTCTAGAGGGAGGAGGGTAGGGGGATGGGTTAGCCTGGTGGTGGGTATTAAAGAGGGCACATTCTGCGTGGAGCACTGGGTGTTATAAAAAAAAACAATGAATCATGGAACACTACATCAAAAACTAATGATGTAATGTATGGTGATTAACATAACAATAAAAAATTAAAAAAATACGGATACAGAGGCTGAGACAAAAAGAAAGAAAGAAAGAAAGAAAGAAGAAGAAAGAAGAAGAAAGAAAGAAAGAAAGAAGAGAAAGAAAGAAGAAAGAAAGAAAGAAAGAAAGAAAGAAAGAAAGAAGAAAGAAAGAAGAAGAAGAAGAAGAAAGAAAGAAAGAAAGAAAGAAAGAAAGAAGAAAGAAAGAAAGAAAGAAAGAAAGAAAGAAAGAAAGAAAGAAAGAAAGAAAGAAAGAAAGAAAGAAAGAAAGAAAGAAATATCATTGATGACTGTGGGATTCCCAAAAACACAGCAACCATACAGGGGCCCTCCCTCTGAGTCTTTGGTCAACCATGCTCTGCTCCACTCCTTGATCCGTAGTCTGTGCCACTGTAGAGATCATCAGCTAACTACCAGGGATTACATTTAAAAGGTGGGATTCGTGTGCACAGAAGTTACATCTCAAGCCTTCAAAAGTGAGTCCTCTCATTTCCTTTTTTCCTAATTTGGCATTGATTTTCTTCATGCTTGAATAAGCATTTTAAGTCTGCCAAGGTGGAAGTTCAAATTTGCAACATTTTTCATTTCAAAAACGAAAGCTAAAAATGTCTGATTAATTTTCAAGAGCTAGAAAAGGTTAGTTTTTTCCCACCCCCATATAACACAAAAATGGATGTGCTAATTTAGCTGAAATGTTATGAAATATGTACTATTGGGTTGAAACCAAGTACAGAAATTCCATGAACATTTCCCACTGCGATATCTCTTCAGAGACACCTGTTCACATCCTACCAAACAGATTTCTATTCCCATAATTAAAATGTAAATACATCTAATATCAGTAAAAGAAATTCACCTACCAATGTGGGGAAGCCTTAGCTCTCTGAGCAAGTTTGATCCTTTGCAAGGACATCATGGATGACTCTAGTACTGGAATAATACATTATATGTGTTTACATGAAAATTAGCAGTAACTGTTAGGATTCTATTATAGTTATCTTCAACCAAGACTTTCAATTTACAGTTACAATTTCATTAAAGTTTACATTTTCTTCCATAAATACTTTTCAATGACCAACTAGCCTTACAAACACTTTGATTCTTAATGAAATGATTAGTGTAAGGACAGTTGCATGTCAGATGTAGAACTTTTTGGAAGCCAGTTTCCCACAGCATTTAAAGTTCTTGGAATTCCATTGATGATGTTCTCACACTATGCATGCTCAAAAATTCACTGGCAACACACATCTGTGTTTACCCTTCTAATCATGACAATACCCACAGTACTTTTCATATTCCTAAAGGATTGAGTAATACCTTCAGAATCTTAGAAGACAAACATGACTTATGTCGGACCTGAAATTACCCTACCATCCATAATAGGAAGAATCTAAAATTGGAAATCCCTTACAAACTGAAAACAGAAGACTGTCAGAATCCCATATTTCTGGCTCAGGGGTAAATTAATATGATGGAAGGATCTGCAAAGTAATAGATGAAAAGACATCACCCTGTTTATATGAGCCTTTGAAACCTTTTTTATTTTTTTTTCTTTTCTTTTCTCTTCATCTGCATTCCAAATCAATTCTGTTTGAGTTAGGGAATTTTTTCAGTATATGGAATATATACTGTCCTGCATCTTGCCACATTTTTGACAACAACAAAAACACATGGAGGCAATCACAGGATGGAGGGAGGGAGGACCATCAGTCTTTCCATGTCGTGTAGAGAGGCAAAAATGCTTCACCCTTGATTAGCTTTCCTAATAGGGACTTAGAAAAGGAATGTGGGTACCAAACAGTTAATTTCCTACAACTGTGGGGTGCAATCACAATCAAAGGACCAGAAAGCACTTGAAGCCAGACATGTTAAATACACTTGTCACCGTTCTTCTCACTCTTGGCCAACACTGTTAACTAATCACATCACTCTTTCCCACCGGGCCCAGGTATGAGTGAAGAATTGTTCTCAACAAAAAGCTTTAAGTATTGACTACCAATTGACAATTGATCTAAGTTGTAACTCAGTGTACAAATCTATTTGTCGTTCTTGACACAGAAGATCCATGGATGGGAATCAGAGGGAAAGAAAAGTTACCTTGACCTTGGAAATCTCTCTGTAGATCCAAATTGTCATCTCTACAATAGTCGTTGTCCTTTACATTATTTCTGAGGTTTTCTTCTGGTTTCACTCTGCCTCCAGAAGCTTTTGATGCCTTTCTGGCAGGCACAACTGTGATGACCACACGAAGGGTGAAAAGCGTGGTGGAGACAGAAGTTGAACTTCCACTATCTACAGAGTACGTTTTCTCTTCTCCTGAAGTCCCACCAGTTATCAAGCTGGGGGACATACGAGCTTTCAAACGTAGTAACCTCAAAAAAAGCCGACCAGGATAGCAACCATTATGGCAGAGTGGGGGACAAGATGGCATTTCCAGGGACTGGTTTCTCTTTTCTGGGTCTTCAAAGAGTAAAATCTCTGCTGGCCCATAGATTTCTAGTCATCTGGTTACCCGCTGGAAATGAGTTCTGGATCAGAGACAGAAACAACACATACACAAAACCACACGGCTACGAGCTTTTGTTCTAAACTCAAATCTGTCTTAACTATCTTACTCTGACTTGCTCTGAATATCCCCAGTAAGGTTTCGTCTTTTTAAAAATCATATGACGTTGTTTTTAGACATCTTAAATCCTTTTTGGAACAAGGTAAGACATAAATACATAAAAATGAGTTCATATATAAATACATCAAAATCTCCACCACAAGTGATCTTATATTTCCCAGTCCGCAAACCTTCCGTAGAAGGTTAATATCTTCTGGAAATGGCTTACTTGTTTTGGGATTGCATCTATTAGCCAAAGAAGTCTGTTTTTCAAATTATTCAAGAGAAATATGTTAAAGGTATGCTAATTTACCTAAGAATAACATCACTGATATTACCAATCTTACAGTCAACGTTTATCCACTGGTACAAAGTCCTTCATTTGCACTTTCAGATATTGTCAGACCTCTTTTTCCACACAGAGAAGCTAAAGCTATTAAAAGTGTGCCACATTCAACCAAAGTCTCAGGAAATACCAGCGGTACAAGAAACTATAAGAAGTTGGCTCTTGTCTCCAGGGATTAATATTCCCTTGAGAGAAGACTTTACTCTCTCTCTTTATTTATGTCTGTGAAATATTGCTTTTAACTTGACCAAGCTGAAGAAAATCATGTTTCTCCGGCAGCTGATAGACTGGGAAATTAAGTTCGAGAAATCAGATCACTCGAAGGAGCAACCCTTATCCTGGAACTCATCCTGTCATCACAGACTCAAGGAAACCTGGCTTTGAACTCATCCATCCGTTTTGTTTCCTCTATTCATGTTTGCAAGTTAGTGGAAGAAACGGGTGGTTTTGAGATTGGCAGGGAAGAGGCCAAGCAAAAACAAAGTTGTTTGCAGGCTTTTTTTTTTTTTTTCCTGGCAACAGTGTCCTTTCCTCCTTTGGAGTCCTCAATGCATTTCTTAGTTTTGAAAATATTTTCCTTTTGAAGACTTCTCACCAAAGCTGTCAGCAGGATTTATGACAAATGTAACTTGCAGCGGACAAGAGCTGTTTCTCTATTCTACATCTGCCAAATATATCGCTTTTTACTTGGGCATTTGTAACCATTGGTGGTTTCAATGATAGTGTCGAAATGAACCAGGTTCCATGCAAAGAAGCAGTCTATTGTCTTGTTGACAAGAGGTGGCTTCTTATCATCCTATGCAATAAAATTAAATCTGCTATTTGCTGTGCACATTATTTGTGTGTCAGGTGCACGGTGTCCATTATTTCTATGTCAAACAAAAACAATATGGAGTTATCATTATTATTACGATCCTTATTGAGTAGCTTCAGAAACAATGTCAGAGTAATTAAATAGTGATTAAATGGATGACTGAAACTCATAACGAAAATTAGAATTTAAACCCAGGAAAATCTGAATTCAAAATGTGGATTCCATACCACCCCGCTTTCACCACGAATGTTTTCTGAATACATTTCACCCAAGCTTCAGCTTTTCAAAATACAAAGTTTATTCCTGTTAGATTTTATAGATCTCTTTATGAGAGTCACTTTAGAGGGTTCACATTCACTCCTCTCTCAAGGAGAATTGAAAATGCCTTAATTCATGGAATGATACACAGTATTGTATTTGGTTTTATCAATTTCATGATGAGTTGCATTTGAGCTTTTAGGTCATTTGAAATGTTCAAATTTAGTGCTAGAATTCAGAAACCAGTGAAAATAAATCACCAAGTCTTACAGCAAGACTTGCATGTGGTATTTTTCAAAACACAAGTAAAGAATAATTGCCAAATGTGATTGACATATTAATAAAATCAGGCACCTTATTTGGACTTCAGTTATTTTCATTTTAATATTTCATGAAATTTTTAAAGATATTTGAGGGAACTTTGCCTTTCATGCTTTATTTAAATTTAAATAACTTTTTGCCATGTCTGTCTCCACTTTCTCTTACACTCTGTTTTCTCCTTGCTCTGAATTTTTGTTTGTTTGTTTTGCATTTGTGAAATATGGTTTGATCCAGTAAGAATGACATGGAACTTATATAAGAATGTGTCTGTCAACTAGAAGCGACACTTGCCCAAAGTAGTCTTCTTTTCACTTTTCATAGAACATTCCGGACCTCAAATACTCTCACAAGGCAAGAGAGAAATCTATATGCTCTTTTAGAAATATGTTATTTCTGCTCATTTTTCTTACCCCTTACCCAGGCATATAACAACAAATAAGTAAGTCGAATTTTCTGGAGTCTGAGAATTGTCACCTTTCAGTCCATGTTGTAATTGTTCACTGACTTAATTAAGAGCAATTTTTGAGTGCCTTGTGGCTGTGCTAAGAACCATATAGGCATGGGGGCTATGGCAGTGAAATAGATAGGTCTATCTGGGTTCTCTGGGGATCACAGGTCAGAGAGTAAGTCAGAGAGTACCTGAAATCAATGTGGTGAGGGTTACAAAAGGGGGAAGATGGGGTGTTTTTTGAACCAACGACAGAGGACTTAATTTACTATGGAGGCTTGGAGGATCAGAAACATCTTCCCTGAGGAAGTGCTGATCATGCTGAGAAGTACAGGAATTGGCCAGCTGGGAAGTGGCTGGGGACGGATAGTCAGGCTTCCTAGCAGCACGAGCCACTTTTGTGAGGGACAGAAGGTGAGATAAGAAGCCGGCATCTTTCCGTGTCTAGAGTTCATTGCCAGCATTCAGGACATACTTTAGAAGACCATTTTGCCAATGTCGAAAATCAAACTTTTAGGAAAAAACTTTTGGTGCTGTATTCCCTCTTTCCCATACTTTGGTTATTTTTCGACTCTTGGCCAAGACAAGAAAGAGATGAGGAGAAAAATCCAGAAGAGGTTTCTGCAGTATTAGCAGGGAACTATTTCAAGAACATTTCAAGGGAACAGGAATCATTCATTATTTCTTACCACAGGCATTGTGATAAATTCTTCTTTTAATTTGATACTTAGTATAAATCTATGAGATCGATAGTTTTCCTGTTTTTTTTGTTTTGTTTTGTTTTGTTTTTTCCCACGGAGAAAACCGAGACTTGGAGAGTGTAGGACGTTCACTCTGTATGAAGTAGAGCCAGAATTTGAAACCAGATGTCTCTGACTCAAAAGCTCATGTTTAATGGCTCTCCAGAGGACCAAAGGCACAGAGGTGGCTTATCAAGAGCATGGTTGGGAACAATGACAGCCCAATTTAACTAAAGGCAGCAAAACACACAGAAGATGAGGCTGGAAGGTAGGGTATGATATGGGAAGTGTGGAAGGAAATCCTTGGCTGTCTACTCAAAGCCCAGTTTCTTTCCAAGTAGGCAACTTCCGATCGTCACCACCCCATGCAGGTGTATCTGACCATCCCCAGCAAAAGGGGCTTCCGGTTTCTAGAATAACTTCAACTCCCTTGTCAGGAAATAGTTCAGGAACATAGACCAGAACTGACTAGCACTCATCACTCCTCAGCTTGCTGGGATGTTTTTAGGAACGGCAAGGGACCCGCCTCAATGGGCCTGACTTAAGTGGTCCAGCGAGATGGCAGGAGACAGTTTCTGAGGTGATCTGAGAAAAAGATTTATTGATTAAAAAAAATAACTACTGGAAGAAATGTCAAGTCGAGAACTACCATAGTCATTTTACCACCAGCCTGGGGGAGAACCCCACTGATGTCTGATCTGTTCAATGAGGATTTTAATAAAACCACCTCACAGGGTTTTGGGAAGGAATCTATCTATCTATCTATCTGTCTATCTATCTATCTATCTATCATCTATCTATCTATATCTTAGCATCTGACACTCAATAAATGGTAGTTTTATAATTAAAAGCTAAGCCACAGGGAAACCTTTATGTTTCTGATGAAGGATGAAAAGTTAGTAGTTATATTTGACTTTAAGGGTTTTAATCCTTACATTTAATACTTAATGTAATTAAGTCACGTTTCAGGGTAGATTTGCTATGTTTGCTTCTTATTTTATAAGAAGCAGAGTCTGTACCATTTCTCCAGATTTGGGGCAAGGAAGAGAAATCAGCTATGAAACTGATCATGGTATAAAAAATGACTAACCCACATCAACTGAAATTGGTATCCAGCTCAGGTTTTGCACCTCACAGTACCTCTGAACCAAAAAGAAAAGAGGATTTTCTGTGAAATCGGATTCAATAAGAACTTAGGCCTTAGCTCCTTTCTGATTCTGAAGATCTGCCTTCAGTCCCATAAATCACCCAGCTCTGAAGCAATCAGAGTAACTAAGGCTAATCTATGGAACTTCTCTTGATTGTAAACTGCATCCAAGAACAAGGTATTCGATTCCAGAATGAATTCCAGCGCAGAAATTGAAAGAACACGAGGAGCACATTTCACGAACTTCAACAAAGGCAGCTCGCATATTTGTGCTACGATTCAGCAAGTGAGTTTTTTCCTATCACGAAAAAGAAAGAGAGATTTGAGGGGAGGGGGCAAACAGCAAATGTGTATTATTTTTAAATCTGGCACGAATTTACTTACAGTTCATTATCTCGGCCTCGAAGACTGCCCTTATAACAATGAACTTAAATATTTTTCAAGTTTTTAATGGGAGTAACAAGGTAATAAGTACTGTACTCTCATATTAAAAAATTGTTTTTAATTTTTCTAGCATACTTTGAAATTGACTTTTTATAGCCTTCGTAGTGGCAGGAGAATGTATAAAGGAAAGGATCATGATTTTTTATCATTAATGGCTAATACTGTTTATATTTATTGTAAAACCTGGTGTTAAACATGTTTCTCATAAAATGTTTTTCATTTCATTTCATGTATAGGAGAGGAGCGTGCCCATTGTTGCTATAGGCCAACTCAAGTCATTGACAGATAACAAGAAAGGGTGGCAGGTGTGGAGAGTCCCAAATGTAGACAAGAAGTCAGAAATAGAGAAAGCAAGGAAAGAAAGGTCAAGGTCAAGCAGCAAGGCAGAAGCACATTTCTCAGGTGTGAGTCAGGTTTGCCTAGTTCCATCTCTGCCCAAAATGAGGGGCTGCCCATTCTCTGGTAATCTAAACCACCTGCACTGGTAAATCCTGATAAATTCAATATACTGTGCAGAGAGTGACTATTTCTTTTTATCTTACCGAAATGCAATTATAAATGTGCAATTATAGATACAGCACCACGCCCCCCCCCACCCCAAGGAAATCCCTGAACTCACCACTGTAGCATCAAGCCATATGAACCTTCCGGTAATTCTCAGCCTATTCTTGTTTACCTAGCCATGAACTAGGGCAGAAACAAAAAGCTTAGCAAAGCTTGCACCTAGTAGCATTGTGTCAAGAGCTGGAGTCTGTGTGGGATGACCACTAGCCCCTCTCAATCTCTGCTGCCTGATAACTCCTCATACTGTCTTTAGAGTAATTATCTTCAAAGTGGATTCCTGTACCATGTAAATCAGACTTAACTGGCTTGCTTATTAAATATTACTAAATATGCAGATTCTCTGATTCTGACAGGCTGGGCATGGCACTTACTTACCTTGTACTTTTGACAAGCACTTCAATTAATATGTGCAAAGTCCTCCTTCTTCCACCTAACGACCCTTCCCAAATTTGTTCTCAGGTGGCTGTCAATCGATCTTTGCAGAAGTGTTAAAAATAACGTGGTGTTCACAGATACTATTTAAAGCAGTAACTCTTTGTATTTTTCTTTAAGGGTATTTCCATTTTTTAAGTGGTCTCCCAAAAGGTCAAGTATCTTTTTTGATGAGAAGAAGAGAATCCTAATACTAAAAAGAGATAGCTTGTCGATATATGGCAAGCAAATGCTCAAATAATAAGATAATAATTACAACCAAGAATTATGGAACACTGATTTACCCTGTGTCATGCCCATCGTCAGCAATATTGCCAATTCTTATTACAAATTGTAGAAGTCCTATCCCCTTTCTAATGAAGATTGAAGGGGTAAAATGCCTTCTTCCAAGACCATACAAGTCAGCCGATGCCTAAATCAGAATTTTAATTTTACGTGGTTTTGCCCATCTAGCTCAGTCTCTTTCTAGTAGACCCTACTTCCTTCTGTAAAACAGCCTTTCACAAAGTACGCAGTAGACACCATCCTTAGAGAATTCCCATGACATCCATTTGGCTAAAGTTGCTGAGAACCCTAATTATATTTATGAACGATTAAACCATTTTACATGTTTCCAGACATTTTTTAAATCAGGTTTAGTGCTGCTGGGTTGAAAATGTGTCATTTTCATTAGTGCTCCGAGATTCTCCCTGCACCCATCTCTTTCGTGTTTGCTACTTCAGTCTCATTTCTACCACCTTTCAAAGAGCCGCCTGGCTGAAATTTATTATTTTTTTTTAGGTTGCTTTCATTGCTACAAATTAACTCCAAAGAAAGGTTAGGGGGTTTTCAGAAGTGTGTAGGAAGCCTGGGGATTTATTTGTATAATTCTTTCTTACTGACAGGAGAATGAATTCCCAGGGTTTATTAACTTGTTGTCAGTTTGACATTTAGTTGAAAGTGTTCGCCACTCTGATTCTTAAGGAGACAAGCTCTTTCATACGTTCATCTCTCAGGTAGATTCTGAGAAGACCTACTACGTGCTAAGTCTAAACACATTTGTCCAACAACTTTGGTATTGGTTTGTTTTATTTTGTTTTTCTCCAGCAAGGACACGAAGCGAGAAATCTCCAACTAATTCGACATGTTTGAGGATCTTAGGTAGCAATGTTTTAAACTGACCTTAACTTTTACTCAAAGACATGACTGGAAGGATTTGGAAGCCTTTTGAACTGGCGTGCGTGGTATAAGCCCCTACATGGAGAGAGGCCCCCACTTTGTGTTTGTGAAGTAGATAAATGGAGAATATAAACCATACATGATACTCTCCCTTGGTGCATTCATTAAGTTTGCTGATCCTATGCCTGCTCGCCCTGAGATGTCTTCCTCTTCACCCCCCTGTCCTTTATGCCTCCAGAGGAAAAAGGAGCATTGAGCATTTTCCAGTCTGTCGCAGGCGCCTTTGGGCAGGACCCTGTGGGAGGTGAGGAGAGGAAAAAGTCACGGATTCCTCCCCCTTCTTCTTTGCCTCAGGCATGTTCTTGGGCATCGGATTCAAGCAGCTCCTGCTATGATTCCAGCTTCCAGCTTGTGATGGAGTCCCTGCGCTGAGGGACCACCATCTCCTCTCTGTCTCTCCAGGCAGAGTGGGAGTGGCTCCCTGCTGTTGCAATCACGTGGGTCAACTCACTGTTACTGGTTTGTGTTTCAGCTCCTCTACCACCTGTATCACCAATTCCCTGGGAGTTAATATTGGAACCGGTTTTGCATTTCTGATTAAACCCTGACCTACCCACCTCCGTGTACATAATATTTAGTGCCTTGTAACAGTGACAACCCAGATGAGTATTGGGAACATTGCAACCATCCCAACTGTTGCCATGATGCGCAAGTACAATTACTTCACTGGGTATTTGCTATTATGTATTTTTGAGTGAGTAGAAGAAATATACTTTGCTGAAAGGACTTGTAAATTGCCATTTTAACCAGACAGTAACCCCTTCTGTTTCTATGTAAAGGGATTCTTTTGGAAGAAAATACACCAGGTTTTTTGTTTTGTTTTCTTTTGTTTTTTTAAAGAGTTTTTGTTTGTTTTCTTGATAGTATTCAAAGTCACGAAACATCTCTTGAAGGAATTTTATTCCAGGTACATTCCAAATAATAATTTTCTGGGCAAATCTCTTAAATGTCTAAGCCAGCACAAATATAAACACCATATCAAATGTTCTCATAGCATCAACTTTATAAGATATGACCTAGTTTATAAAATCCTCTTCACTTACATTCAAAAATTAACTAATAGTATATTTTGTGTGTTCATACAGAATGCAAAATTCCCTTTACCCCATGGCAGTTTGAATATAGGAAACCTAACTAGACTCCCATAGGTTGGCTGGGCACTCCCTTGTCATTCAGCCAGGGGTGCTGTTGGGGGAGAAAGCATCCCTAGCTCTGGTCACACACTGTTACACATAGACAAAGCTGTTTTTCTCCAAACTCTGTTTCCTTTTATTCCTATTTGCATGACTAAAGTGTATTTTTAGCCTCCATTGCAGATAGATGAGGTCATATGTCCGAGTTCTGGCCAACGGAATGTGGAAGGAAGTAATGTATGCCTCTTTCAGTCCTGATCCTTAGAAACTTCCTGATACGTTCTCCACTTGAGCTGGATTTTTTTTTTTTTCATTTTTGTCAAAGGCAAATAACATAATTGAAGAATCTGAGCTGAGTTCCTGAATGACTGTGTGGAGCAGAGTGCCCCAGTTTTCCCAAAGGCTGATGTGTACTGGACTGTGATGTGTGGGAAGATTTGCTTTTACTTGGATACATCTGTGAAATGTCAAGTGTTTACCTTGATTAGTACACAGATAAATTAGGTACTGACAGAACAAAATTTTCAGAGGTATACTGTTAATCTGAGATCTAAATTTTTCCTTTTGGATTCTTTTTACTACCTCATCCATCTTTTCCTCTCCTTTTCCTTCTTCTAATTTCCCTGTGTTCATTTTAATATGGAAAATAGGCTCTATTGAAATATAAATTAAGCAGGGCATGCTGCCAAAGGCTTGTCTTATGGTGTGCCTTGAGGCTTTAACTTGTATTTTATTTTCCACAGCTAAAGCAAAAAAAAAAAAACAAAAAAAAAACCTTTTTGTTGGTCTTTTGAGGGGTGAAACATCAGGAGCAAATAACAGGGATTTGCCCCACCTACTTGCCAAGCTGGACAAAGGACTGGCTCTGGGTTTATACCTATTGGGCCTTTTTAAATGGGCCATCAATCTCCTCTCTTCTTTGGCAAGAGGAAAGGCATGAAGGAGGTCTGTATATTAGGACCTTAAAAAAAAAAATCTAGTGTTGGCAAGACCTGAGGACAGAATAGGAAAAAGAAATAAGTTCAGGATATTTGATGATATTCTAAGGCCAGGGGCATGCTGAAGCTAATGGACCGAATGAAGTCTGCAGGGGGGTCTCCACATAAATGCTTAGGACCAGTGGATGGACCACAGGACCTACATCATGCTTATTCCCATGCTTCCCTAATCGTTGACTAACCATCATATGAGGTTCCACCTCAGATTTCCAAAGACCACTCCACATACCTTATCCTGAAACTAGCCCCGGAATGACAAAGACTTAGTTTTTCAAACTCTGATCCAGGAACAGCCACAATCATCTTGAATTTTTATAAGAACCTCAAGGAAAAGGCATAGGATCTTATCTGTATTTGTCTCAACTTATCCATAGTGATACCATGACTAGGAATGCCTGGGGACACTCATCTGGATCATAATGCTTGTGGTGAGCCCAACCCCCCCAACCTCCCACCCCCCAAATCAAGAACTATGAACAAACAAGTTTTATTACTCACAATTCCTAGAGGCTACACAGCACACAGGAGCCACTCAGAAGATGGTGGGGAGAGAGAGAGAGGAACTGGGGTTCACCTACTTTGGGACTGAGGGTGGGGACCTAGACTTTTACAGGTTTACTCTTTATTAGTGAATTTAAAACAAAAGAGTGGGAATTAAGGCATGGGTCACTTACTTAGATTTACGTAGGGCTTTCCAAAAGGGGATCTTCATGGGTGGGCTCCCTGGCTCTTATCTAATTGTCTAGCTGGCCATGTATTTTTTGAGATGGATGTGCTTGAGATGGATGGCTCAGCAATCAAAAGCGTAATGTCAGGCACTTGCACTACAATCAGAAATGTTTGTAGTCGGGCACTTGCAGTATAGACCTTCGTCTGATCAATGAAAATTCTGAGACCCTGAGTGTAAGGTAGCTTCACCAATACCACATAGCAAGGCAGGGCTTTATCTAGAATTTACAATCAGGACATCTTTTATAATATGACTTAGACATTTGATGTAATTTTCTCATTTTCCCAAACACTTCCTTTCCCAGCAAAGGCAAGCAGAATGAAATAAACTTTCTCTCTCTCTCTTTCTTTTTCTTTTTTCCTCTCCAGTATTTATATCATTGGCAAAAATCCCCAGAATGTTATCTTTGCGTCTATGGGCTGTTTGCTCCTCTCTGACACACTCTGAAGACAGTGTCCGTTTTCTTTATCCTGGTCCAGTAATTCAGCCTCGGAGCCGTTCACTACCCCTGGGCATCACAGCCCCTCTGTGTCTGCAGAGAATGACCGCCTGTCACAGTGGCCTTCATCCAAACATACTATAGTAATTTTCTTTTAGTACACTGAATTGTGACCAAGAAAAAGTAATGTTTCAATCATCTGAATAACAGTTTGGCTGAAGGTAAGCATTTTATCCATTTGTCAAAGGGAAATATACAGGAAAGTCTGTTACATGTAAGCTACTGAGTGAGAAGATTCAGAGATGTAGAAATCAATGTTTTTGTTCATATTGCAGGGTAGTCAGGCAACAGCCAAGAAAGAATTTTTGAGACTCGTATGGTACAACTCAGTAAGTTTATTTAAGTAGCATGGGGACGGGATCTGTGGGCAGAAAGAGCTGTTTTTTTGCTTAGTGCTCAAGGGCGAGGGGAGATGCAGGGAGTATTAGATCCTAAATGTCTTCTTCAAATTTCTACGCATAAAACCACTTTTGCAAGATTTCTCTGGTGCTTATCATTCAGTTCGGTATTAACTAATGGTGAGATGTACTGGCAGTCATGAGACCCTTTAAGAATGTAGCAAGCAGGGTGCCTGGGGGGCTTAGTCGGTGAAGCATCTGCCTTGGGCTCAGGTCATGATCCCAGGGTCCTGGGATTGAGTCCCGTGTCAGGCTCCCTGCTCAGCGGGGAGCCTGCTTCTCCCTCTCCCTCTCTCTCTGCCCCTCCTCGCCCCCCACTTGTGTTCTATCTGTCGCAAATAAACAAAATCTTTAAAAAAAAAAAAAGGATGAGGCGAGCAGCACATATTTGGTCCTAATTGAGACTATGCTGGTTATAGGTCAGTCTCCTGGGCTAAAGGTGGACATTTTTCTGCCTCTATTCCTCATCAGTGAGGACAACATGTATATAATAATATCAGACAGTGCATATGCAGTTGCCAGAGGAGGAGAAGCAGTAAGGGAGAGATCAAGGTATGATGAGGTGATATGATGTTACACATTATTCTTCCTGGAGGGAGGGCACTGGCAGGTGGTCAGGTTTTGAAGACAGAAGAAGGTTAAGGAAGTAGGATTTAGATCTGGAAGAAAGTATATACAAAAGCACGGATTAAAAATATGTGCAAGGAATGGTATAGAAATTAAGACAAGAAAGCTCACCAGAGTGAGAGTCAATTTGGGCAGAGAAGAGGATTAAGTTCTTAAGTTAGGTCAGCAGCTTGGACAATAGGGAATGCTAAATAGGATGGGACAATGGGACTTCATCCAGTTGCTGTGGGGAGGTTCTGGGGGTTCAAGGAAGAGACCAAGTTGAAAGGCGTGTTTAAGTAAGACTGAAGGGTCAGGGGGGCGGAGGTGGGTATCAAGACAGAAAAATTTGTTAGGGGTTATTTCAATTTTTTCAGGAACAGGGATTAAATATCTGGAAAAGCAAAAGAAATGCAGTAAGTTAAAAAAAAACAAAACAAAACACACAACAGTATAGTAGGAAGAAGCATCCCTTGGAGTCAACGGTTGAAGGATTATGTGCGTGGTTCTCAAACTGGAGTGTGCACCAGAATCTCCCATGGTGCTTGTGAAACCACAGGTTTCCGGGTCCCCATCCAGAGATCTTCCTTATGATGGTAAATTATAGGGGCCAAGAAGCCCTTAAGATTCCCTAAAAGGCAGGAATAACCCTTAATGTCTGGCACCATATTGTATAGATTTCATTTCTCATGATTAGAGCAAAATGTACTAAAGTCAAGGGATGTTATATTCATACTTATTAAATCTCACATGTCTTTTGAATTTATATTACCAAATCACATTTCTTTTCCAAACACCAGTTGCTACACCCACACTTCCTTTCTGAGGTCAGAACAGTGATTTAACAACTACATCACCCAGCAGTGATGTACTACGTAGTTTCTGAAATTCTGAGAACTCCCTGGTACCTAACGCAGGTCTCCTTTTCCACCCTGTGCGTGGTTTCCTTCGTCTCCTATTATGCTCTTTGGACCCACAGTCATGCAAATAACACAAATGAACAGCTGCATTCAGCTAACCAGATGGCCACATGTGGGAACAGAGATGGGATGGTGACAATAGAAGTAATAGCCTATAAAGTAGGTCAGTGCTACTGAAATTCTACTTTTTTCTATTAACGCCAAGTGAAAGGTTAATTATTTCCATTGGTGTGCACTTAATGGAGACAATTAATCTCGGAGGCACGGTAAGGAATTTCCAACAAAATTCCATGACAGTTTATTCCAAAATAGGAGAGGAAAGGGATTGAATGTATGCTGGAGAGCATGATGGGAACAACGAAGAGGCTTCCGGACGACCACTTCTTTGACACATATGGCTAAGTCTGTAGGTGGTTAGGAAGAAGGTAAAGGAAGAATAAATTCCCCCTTCTTTTGTTTTATGACAAAAGATAGTCGTTTGGTTCCCAGATGCTGTTCTCTGAAATTGAAGGTGTTTGAAATAAAGATATAAACTCCTTTCATCTGTGCACAACATGGACCATGTTTAACATGGGTTATGTTTATTTTTTTAAACAGTCCTTTTATTTTATTTTATTTATTTATTTGAGAGAGAGAGAGAGAGAGAGTGAGCAAGGATGAGCATGGGGGAGAAGCAGAGAGAGGAGGAGAAGCAGACTCCTTGCTGAGCAGGGAGCCTGATGTGGGGCTCCATCCCGGGACCCCAAGATCATGACCTGAGCCAAAGGCAGACGCTTAACCGACTGAGCCACCCAAGCACCCCTGATGTGGGTTGTATTTAAAGATGCCATGTATACTCTATTTTGTAGTCATGGGATATTTGCAATCTTTCTAAATTTTGCGTCGCCATGTTTTTACTTTCCTCTTAAAGAAGTCCTTCCTCAGAGCACATAGTATGTGTATAACATCTTAATTTATAATATCACATCTAATCATATTTCAGCATCTACGAGGAGAGAGAAATGCATTCTTATTGTGGTGGACACTACTGCTTTGCAACTTATAGATCTACTTGCTGATCTATGAAGTTCATGAATGGCAGTTAAAATTCAGGATGAGGGTAACTCATTAATATAAATTCGTTATAAAATCCTTCGTTAACATAAAAATCAAGGTTGATCTGCTGCTTGGCTCTATATCTTTTACAAAAGCATCTAGGGCCCAATTCTTTTGTAAATAGTTGCATAAAATAAAAAGGATACCATACTCCACTGTATATTGGTGCTTTGAACAACAGTGAGACATAGGAAATACAAGAAGCCAAATCATACTTCTATTGCAAAATAAGCTTTTGGCTCCATTATTAGAAATCAAAAGAAAATGTTTTCAGTAAAATTCACTGAATAATAAACGAAAACCATGAGAATAGGACAAAAAAAAGAGCAAGAACAAAATACTTGATTCTATTACATAAAAATATTTTCATTATATGCTTTTCCTTATTATAAAATTAAGGGATGCTTATTTGTAGACAATTTGGAAAGGGGCCAAGAATATAAAGAATAAAATAAAAATGGCCCATTATTCTAAGGATAATCAGTATTAACATTTTGCTATATTTTCTCCTGATCACTTCTTTACACACTAAACATATGTAGAGTTATTTATGTATACTTCAGATATCCTATATTTAAAATAGCCCATGTTCCTTTTTAAAAATGTAACATTATATATTATTTTTTCCCACAACACTCAAAGTTCTTTCAAACACTATTATTAGTTAATTATTTTCTTATTGAAAGACCTATATTATCAAATTTTGGTGCTACTAATAATGGTGTGCTACGCTTATTTCCTGTTATTGAATTCTTACTAAGTTTTTGCCCTCCGATGAGGAGGACAGAAATGTAGGAAGCAACTAATCAGAGCCAGAGCTAAATAGGACTTTCACTGATTTTATAGAGAATGGAGGAGTCAAGAATTCATTCATTCAAGTATTTTTTTTTTTAATAACTACTTGTTTTAAGGCGTGGTTCTACTGGGGCTACATCAGTAGACAAAATTTATAAACAACCCTGGCTTCAGGGAGCTTGGGTCCCAGGGTTCTCATTTATATTAAGGTAGAGGAAAAAAAAAATAGAAAGAGTGTTTTGTGGCTTTGGGGCAGGGGTGGGCGGTGGAAGCTGGTAGGGCTGTGTAAAATTCTGATTCAGGGATGCTGGGTTTGTGCTGCCAGTGATGTATACAAGTGGAGATTCACCGAAGGAGATCAGGAAATGAGTCTGGGCTCTAGGTATTGACTCGGGACTCATCAGCATGCTGATGGAGCTAACCCCAGGGAGGTAGATGCAATCACCCAGGGAAAAATGCTGACTGAGAATTACTGACATTACCAACATTTTCAAAAGAGGTATTTGCAAAAGAAAGAAACTCCTAAAATTGTGCAGCCATGGATCCAGGGGGAATGTATCACTAGAAAAAGGAAATAGACTATGCTAACCCTTCTGAGAAATCCATAAAAATAAAGACTGACAGGTGAACATTGCATTTGGAAACACGCAGTTCTTTACCAGCACAGATTAGAAACACAACCCACACGGAGGCTACGCATATCTTCTTTGATCTCTTATCTCCATTGTCCTCCTTCATTTTAGCTGCTCCCTGCTCTGGTCACACCTTACAATTATGTTTTGATTTGTTACCGTGCCATTCTTGAAATCATGAAGTCAGACCCGTAAATATCATTTCCTCCATCGCATGCAACAAATGCTTCCAATGTACAAAGCTACTTGCCATTAAGCCTTTCAGTAAACATACCCCCTTTCTTTCTATCCATTAGCCCTTTCCATTCCACGGTCCAACACTCTCCCAAGAACTCTGAACAACTTTGACCTAGGAAAACCAGGAACGCTTTGGAGACCTTGACCCTGTGATAATGTATCTCTACTTGTGAACCAATGGAAATGTTAGACTCAACATAAAAACATGGTGCATTCTGTTCTTATGAGATTTTTGTTTTAAGCAAGTGAGAGGAGTTCTAGCAAATCTCCGTAATTACAAAACACATCAGGAGGCACATCTATGGTTCCACAGTGAAAGGTATAACTGAATTTCCATGAAAAATTCTTAACACTCCTGTGATATCCATTTTAAAAAGCCCACCCACTTGCCTGAAATTGCCACTTATCCAGAGTCCATTTGGAAATCTCCTAGAAAGAGATAAGATCGAAATCTATGGAAACCAGAATGGTTGGGCTAGATGGCTGTTGTCTTAGTTTGAGTTCTTCCCACATCTGAAGATAAGGACTCAAGTGTGAGTGGTTTATTTGGGTGTGACACTAGGAAACAACAATTGGGGGAAATGGATTGGGGGGAGGTGAGACAGAAAGAAAGGCAGCCGATAAATGGTGTGTTATTAAACCAAGTAACCCATTGAGCATCTGGAGCTTAGTCCTACTGGGGAACTGCAGAGTTCAGTGTAGAACATGGGACTCAAAGTTATCACCACTTCTCCCTTGCCCCCAGGAAGGAGCTGGAGTATTTATATTTGCTAATAATCCTCAGTTAGCAGTGTCCTTTTGTGGTGGTGGAGAGGGGTAGAGGAGGGAGGAGAGAGGAGAGGAGGGACAGGAAAGGCCTCGAGAAGCAGACATCATGCGTTGTCCAGCCCAGCCAACAATGCCCTGATAGCGCTAACATTTTATCTCCAAGGTATAGGATTCCGTAAAATTGTATGGGTTCCTATTTTGGGAGAGCGTGTTATTTAAAAATTGTTATTTGAATTTGAAAAGTTCTAGATGAATGATGTTCAAATTGTTCCCAGTTATGTTAATCAACAGACCCCTTTTCTGCTAAATTTCATTCAAATAAACCAATATGGGGACTATTGGTTTTGTCTAATGATATAACCCAGTAGAAAGAGATGGTTGCACATGTGCAGATGGTTAAATAAGACCTAACATGAGAGTTTGACCTTGTTCTCCTCATTTTGTTCTCCTTACTTGCCCCTTTAATCAACACAGGCTAGCTTTATTCTAGCATAAAAACTAACCCCCAAATTCCGATAACTTAATATATCAAAGGGTTACTTTTCATTCACACCATGTCCATTAGGGCACCACAAGAAGCTCTGCCCCATATAGTTATTTGAGAATCCAGGCTGACAAGGTGTCCATAGTCTTATAGCTGCATCCTGTGCAAGAGGCATCCTCTTCAATCACAGTAGCAAGGGAAGAGAGTATGAGTATGAGTTTCCTGTGTTTCAACTCAAAGGAGACAAATCATTTTTGCCCATATTGGCTAGAATCATCCACAATGCAAGGCCTAACTGCAAGGTTAAAGGAATGTAAGGGGCAGAGAAAATATGTGATGATCATCATGGTTTTTCCACACCTACCAAATAGAAGACCCCTTGACGATCATTCACAGGGGGTTTCCAAGTGTGCACTCCAGAATTCTAGTGCTCCCAGCCTCCCCTAGGAACTCCCGAGGGCACAACAGTTATTCTGCCCCCTGCCCATGTTAACCAGAAAAGCTTTGTCTCCAGTATTTTCTCTATATTGACGTTCCTTATAAGATTTTGTTTGAAGAAAGGATTCTGTAGCTTTAAAAAATACAGAATGCAAACAATTAATCATGGAACACTACATCAAAAACTAATGATGTAATGTTTGGTGATTAACATAACATAATAAAAAAAAGAAAAAAATTACGGAATACAGCAAATGTCCAACTTTTTCATTTTTAAGATAAGAAAAATGGAGACCCAGTGATACAGAGTTTTTAAGATCATGCAGCTGGTTAGAAGACCTTGAACCAGAAGCTTGTTAGGACCCCGGCCACTTTGACGTTATGCCCCAATAGACTCCTTGTCGTTGGGAAAAATCTCTTTTCTAAAATGTTTGTCAGGAGTATCTGGAAAAACTTCAGCAAGAAGTGATTTGAGAAAAGAAAAATGAAAGAAGAAAAGGAATCAGGAGAGAGAGGCAGATGGGGGGGGAGGTTTTGGCAAAGTGAAAAAGGGATAAAGTGAGAGGGCCAGAGAGAGGTAGAGGAGGTGTGAAGAGGCTGAGAGCCCAAGTGAGAGAGCCACTCAGTCTAGACTCCAGATGTAAATACATGGCTTCATTGAGTTCCATACTGGACTCTGCAAATACTTCTGCCAGATGTCATGGCTGAGCTACAAATCCTTGGACGGGTGACAGAATTGGCTGTTGTTCTGTGCAATCCTTTGCTTCTTAGTGTGTGACTGGTCAGTCTGCTGGCTGCTCTAAGGTTGCAACACCAGATAATGACTTTAATCCTAACATTAGCCTTTTGGCTGACCTCAAAGAAGGGAAGCACAGGGCTGGAGCCCTCTTGAATGTCCAGAGGCGGGTTGGTAGACTCAGACTGGCAGGTATGGTCACCTTCCCAGATGGAGGTCAATTTAACCCCAAGAAAGGTAAAACTATGGAGAGACACGGAGTACATAAAATAGAAAGAAGCTAACTGCTTGCTGGCAGCAGGATCTTGGGTAAATTGCCTTACCTTTCAGGGACTCTCTTTCCTCTGAGGGATTTAATTAAATGGTCTCTAGTTTCCATCTGAACACTGACAGTCCATAATCCTATGAAATGGCACCATGAAAGCCATATTCCTTCCAAGCTTATATGCTAGAACATCAAAAAGCAAAACACTCTGCTTTGTTAAATAAACAAGGTAAAAACTTGTATTTGCTCTTGTACAATCTGGTGATGAGTTTAATACATGAGAACTAGGAACAACTGTCAGGACAAGAATAGTTCTAGAAAAAGGAAAATATTAGAGGGCCAGCCCCCTGCAACAATTGAGAAGTCCACAGAATCTGTGTTTCTAATTCTCCCGACACTGTTCCATTCTTTAAACCATATAGTATTTGCTATATGCCATGGCCTGGGAATTTGATGACAAGGGAGATAGCTTGGGCTTCGCCCTTGTCAGGCCTATGAGCCGATGGTGGTCACAGACTTAAGCAAAGCTACAGTGCGGTGCAGTAGGGACAACCACAGGAAAAGGGATATGGAAGATGGGGTGGGAGAGGCATGCAGACCAGGCTTGGAAGACCTGAGATCCGTGGAGGAAGTACATTTTAAGTTGAGTCCTGTCAGAAAGGTGAGAAATAGTCAAATAAGTGGGGAAGAACAGTTCTAGGCAACCACCTGAGGCATGTGCAGGAAACGGAAAGTGATGCATTATGACTCTGACACTGTTGCCTGTGTGAACATGACCATGCTACTTAACCTTTCTGAGCCTCAACTTCCTCATCGGAAAAATGGAACAGTAACAGGTTGCACAGAGGGTTGGTCTCAGCATTATATATCATATATATATGTGTGTGTATAGATATATACACACACACACATATACCATCTCGTTTACAAATATATATATATGTATCTCACCTACTAAGAGCCTACCACTTAAGAGGGGCCCAAGAGATGATAGCAAATCACAAATCACAATATTACAGTGAGGGATTTGGAAAGGACAACATAGGAATCAAAATTTTGCCCAAGTTTGTAAGTTTGGGGGATTGGTTCAATGGTATTGCCATTCACTCATCTAAGGAATATAAAAAGAAAAGGCAGATGGAGGGGAGAAGGGTAACAAGATAGTAGATTCAGTTCTGGGCATACTGAGTTGGTGGTATATGTGCACCAGCAAATGGAGTGTCCATTGGTGCTTGACTCATATATGTGTGTGTGTGTATATATATATATATATATATATATATATATATATATATATATATATATATGAGGAGAAAGATCAGGGCTGAGATGTATGTTCAACTTAATGCATGTATGATACAAAAATGATGCCCTCATTTCACTTTTCATTGTCTTGTGTTGTCCTTCCAAAAAACTCCTTTCCTTTGATCCATGTTGCAATCCCCCCATAGCTGTCAACTCCTAAATCATTAGCTGATAAGCAGTTGTATTTTAATAGTGAGAAACTGAAGACGTTAGGAAAACTGCAATTCTTTCAGGACCCTAAGACACAGAGCACCAGTGGACAGGTTTGTGACATCTGACCATCACCTGCGGCTGAACTCTTCAGCCAAGATGGACAAGCTACACAGACAGCCGTAGGCTCCCAAGCAGAGTCTTCTCAACTCCCGCATATGTTCTGACAAGAAAATGGTGGTGGGTTAATAGGAGGCAGCAGACATGTTTGCTGAAGTGAATCCTGAAGATTTTCCTGACATTTCTTCCTACCCAATAAATCAAATTAGCTACAAAACATCATCAGTGTAGAAAATCTGCCCGCCCCTTCTTTTCTCTTCTTCGGTTCAAATTAATATCAGATGAAACAATTAATGCCTTTCAGAGCATTTTTCTGGATCAAAAACACACACTAATCACATGACAAAATTGGCATTTAAAGAGGAAAAAAATAAAACCCAACAACTTTATTTAACGTAAAACTTACTGAAAAATTCAAAAGCTGCCAACTGGGCAGGAAATGAAGGTGAGCTCTCTGAAAAGTCTCTCTGCTCATCAATAGGAGGGAACAGCAGGAGGCTTGGCTGCCCTTTCCCAGATGTTTCCAACGTGAAGTCCTTGTTTAGTGAGGCTATAAGCTGTCCCAGATACCATCTCCTTCCCTCCACTGAGTATAAAATTCTATCAAGCCTTGATTCTAGAATGAAATTCTCAGCCTAGTAGGGCTCCTTTTCTGCTGTTTCTTATGACTGACCAAACAGCAGTCACTGGTTTACAATCCACTTTTCATTTAGCCCCCGAGCTCTTGTCTTCCTCGGGTGAGCCGAGGCAGGAGGAAGCTCAGACTAAAGTTGAAGGTTTTTTGTTTTTTGTTTCTTTGTTTCTTTTTGTCTTTTGTTTCATTGTCTTCAAATGGGGGTTGGGATGAAAGATACGAGACCCTTGGAAGAATATTTAATTAGTAAGTGTTTATTCATCCTAAATCTGATATGTAACCAGCACTCTAAGCCAGTGCCCGCTGCTCACAATGTAACCCCTATATTGAGGATCCTCCTGCTATTGTTGTTTTAAAAAAACACAAGATTTTGTGTGGACCCTGTACCCTGGCTCTATGTTTAATACCTGTTTGAAATTGGGCAAGTCCTTATCAGTACTTTGACATTTAATTCTCTCCCCTAAAAGAATGGAGAGCCAGATTGGCTCTCTCTGCTCCCAGGTCATTTTGTTCATGCCTCTATTTCCCAAATTCTCGCCTTTAATTGCAGAGATTGTTTGCATGTCACTTAGATCATGGACTGTACCTGAGCCCCCTCTGTATTCTCAGGATTTAGAACATTGCATGTTGTAGATGCTCTGTGAGGTTTTACAAAAAAGAATGAAAAATATGCCTGCATCACAAATTGTCAACCGTATTAAGAACAAACATTACAGTTGCCTGAACTGAAATGTGCACTTGCCTTTGTCCTTCAAACCCTCAGAAATACAGGCTATACCAAATGATGCTCAAAATGAAAGGAAGGAAATCCTCATGCTGTTAAAATAAATAAGGAAGTCAAAGCCAGAATTTCTAGCTTGGCTAATCCTAAGGAGGCCTCAGGGGCACTGGATGAGAGCGTATACACCAAACCGTTTCCTAAAAGGGTTATAATGCCCATGTTGGAGAAAGGAGATATGGCCTTTTAGAAAAAAAAAAAATGGGAGAATTTACCATCTACTAACTTTTGCTGTAAAAACTACAGAAGAATGAGTATCAGCAGGAGAAGAATCCAACCCAAAGGAAGAAGCAAAAGTTCAAAAGTCAAAAGTCATCACAAAGCACATTGAGCTAAGAAACCGAAGAGTAAAACTAAGGAAACATTGGTTCTGAACAGCCATAAGAATTCAAATAAATGATTTTAGTGGGGTTTGTGAACAAGGTGGAAATAAAACACAAAATTATAGTAAAAAAATGGAAAATGCAAAGTTGAAAGCACTTAATGTCCTCAGTTTTGTAGGACTATAGTGGAGAAATTGTTTAACTCTTGGCATAGTTGAATTAAGAATACCATAAGAAAATGGAAATAAAATGAATAAATGTATAAATTCTAACAAGGAGAAAAAAAAAGAAAAAAGAGAAAAAAAAGAAGGAAGGAGGGGAGGGAGGGAGGAAGAAAGGAAAGAATTAAATTTCTATCAATTCAATCAAGTCAGAAAAGGAGATGACTATAACAAAGAAAAAACAAAGTTGCAGGAAACAAAAGATTCCAAATATATTAGTAATCTCAATAAAAGTAGATTTAAATTGCTTCTTATTTTTTTGTCGGTGACCAAAATACAGAATTGAATCCAGCTACATGCTATTTAGGAGATACTTAAAATGTAAGCACATGAAAGATTTGAAAGTTGAAGGATGAAAAATATATCTGAGAAAATATTATTAAAAATAAAGCTTGCTTAAGCCACCTTAATAGCAGATTAGAGAGAATTCCAGGTAAAACTTACCAAGAACAAAGAGAATTATTATAATGATAGAAGGAAACGTTTGCAAAGATTTACATAGCAATGCTAAATTCTTTTGGCATAGGCCAGCCTAATTTTTGTTCCATAATTATATATTATATAAATACATAGAACTGCAATAAAAGAACTGAAAAATGAAAAGTTAAAAATGTGGACCAAACTCACAAATAAAACTGTGAAATTCTTAGAAAAACTTAAAAGAAATTCAGAACACATAAGATTTGAACAAAAAAATAACACTCTAGATCTAATGGACATATATTATGCTCTGGAGTCAACACTTAAGAGACTACACAATCTTATCCACCACCTACTGAACTTTTTTTTTGTTTTGACCATCTACTAGGTCACAAACGAAATAACAACAACAAAAACAACAACAACAACAAATATATATATATATGTATATATGTATATATACACATATATATGTATACAATATACAATGTAGGTGTACATTGTACATGTATATGTATACATATACAATATATATAAAATATATATATATATATGAGACCATGTTTTCTGATTTTAAAGCAGGAAAATTGGCATTCAGTTATAAAAGGTAGCCATCAATTTACAAATTGGAAAATTCATCTGTAAATATTCCTTGGATTCAAAGAACCAATAATAGGACTCGCAAAGTATTTTGCATGAAACAATGAAATACCACATACCAGAACTTTGTGATGTTGGTAAAATACTATTGACATGTAAATTTATGGCTGACCTGTATAGATTTTTGTAAATGAGGCCCAGTGCCCTCTGACTCCCTGATGGAGCCACAGCAGGGGATCAGACTGAGTTTGGAAATCAATCGATGTTAGGGGATTTGTTCTCCCGGCATTTAGCCCAAGAGGTAGGCTGGCCTTGTCCCACAACACTTACCGCTCCTCTCAAAGGACCGGACTCTTGCTTCACTCTCTGGGCTTCTGGGTTCCAGTAAGCACCCCCTCCCCTCCTCTCTATGGGCCTCCAGGTTAACTACCCAGCCCTGGGTTACTCTGCTGTCTTTTGCAGTTCCCTTTACCCACATCTTTGTAAACAGTCCTGTTGTAAATAAACCTTCCTCAAATTATACTGTTTGGAGAGTGCCATCTGTTTCCTGTTGGGACCACGACTGAATCAGTGATACAGATTTGATTTAAAAGACCTGCATGCTCTTGGAGAAAGGGAGGGAGTAGAGAAAGGGTAGAAATGGTATTGCTTTTCTGGTAGAACTATAATCCTGGTGCTGGCTGGGTCTGGCAGAGGCACAGTCCCTGCCCTTTCTTTCCCGGGACACGGTTATGGAATCTTCAGAAACTCCCCAACCCTGGAGATCTCCCCTGTAGCTTCCTTGGCCAGGCACCTCTCCTGCGGGCCACCTTTTGGCCACCATTGACTTGCCCCTCAGGGGCTGTGCTTCTGGCAGAGCAGGCAAGCAATGCCCTTGTTCTTCAGGTGAATAGTAAGAATGGAGAGAGGAAATGTAATTGGATGGGGGAAGAGCTAGCATTTCAACTGACTGTGTAAGATTTTATTTCTAGCATTTAAAAAAGATCTTTATCAATGTCACAAAATATTAGCATTGATCTTCACGTGTGTTGAATGTGGATGGGGAGTACAGTGATGTCCTATTATTTTCTGTGTGTTTGAAAATATTTTTTAAAAGATTTTATTTATTTTTGCGAGGGCGAGAGAGAGAGAGAGAGAGAGAGAGGGAGAGAGCACACGTGCCTGCGCACATGAGAGGGGGGAGGAGCAGAGGGAGAAGCAGACTCCCTGCTGAGCAGGAAGCCTGATGCTGGACTTGATCCCAGGACCCTGGGATCATGACCTGAGCCAAAGGCAGATGCTTAACCAACTGAGCCACCCAGGCGCCCTGAAAATATTTAATATTTAGGAAAACAACGATGTTTAAAAAAACTAAGGTGACAAGGTATGTAAGTCTCTCACACAGGAACTGGATTTAGCACATTTCCATGACATGCTAGCCCCACCCCATCCCACCTCCACGGCCACCACCATGTGATGATTTCAGGTCACAGTACCTTCTCTCCACTGCATCCCAAAGATCCCGTGCCAGTTTGCCAAACAAGAGCTCTCCTAGTTCTTTGGGTTGAGGTCAGGTTGGGAAGGGAGGAGAGGAAGATGAGACAGGGTTATTGGGATTTCCTAAAGAGTTTGAGCCCCAGATTTGGGCACTCTCCAATCCCATAAGCAGGCTCCCTGCTGTGGCAGCTTCTTTTCTCTGATTTCTTTGCCCTTAATCGGATCATCTTCACCCCAGCAGCCACTGCTTCTCTTTGGGGAAACTTCAGCTCCTCTTTATTTCCTTATCTCTGCAAAACCACACTCCACTTCTCTGTAATTTAGGAAATCTGCGAGCAGTGGGAGGTATAAGTTTTGCCTTATGGCCCCCGTAACAAGACATAGAAGGTTCATTGTGAATGTTTGAAGGTTGACTAAAAGGCCCCTATCAGGATTTAAACAAGAGCCTGGTAGCACTTTCTATAATTAGCTCCAAGATTCTTTTGCATTAAAGAGATTATTATGAACTTGAATCATACCTTTAAACTTGGCCTATACCATCCGCAGACTCCAAGATTTTCCCTTAACTATCAGCCAGGATATGCTTATTTGTATGTATTTGTATAAGATTATATGGCATATAGGAGAATGGAAAGTTCAAGCCCAATCTTTCAATATAGAGGTGAATAAATTGAAGCTTTATAGTATGTTAGTGGCAGGCCAGATTTTAAGTCAGGTTATTCTCTGACTGTAGGCCTGATACTTTTTCCGACTGTTGGATAAGATATGTGGATATCTGTAAAAGCACATAAGGATTTTCTCCGTTAATAAGTATAATACTCTTTTAAATGCAACATAAGAAATGAGAAACCACTGACCCAAGTTATACAAACTTTTTTTTATTAACATACTACGTTATCAAAAATTGTAAAGGACCTATTACACACTAGACGTCGGTGTCCATATGGGTCATACGACTCTTGAAAGAAGCCATGGTGCATTTGCCCAAGATGTATGGGCTTAAATAACAGATGTAGTTATTTTAGGGACTGCCTATAAATTTAATACATTTATTTTTATGAGCACATCATAATGTTCTCCCACTCTTTCGGAGAGCAATGTGGGTTCAACCTCTTGGTGCTCTGATGCTATCCAGGACACTTTCCAGTTCATTTTCTGATAGTAAATGTTTAAAGAGTTATCATTGGCTTCCAAGGTCCTTCCTCCAAAGTGGCCAAATACTTTCCTGCATCCAAGTTTGGGATTCATTAGAAGCTAGTCCTGTCTAGTCTCTCCTTTATTGCCAACCGCATCAGAAGAAAGATGGTGCCTGACTGCAGTGTGCCGATCATTACAGAGAGAAGCAGTGTTTCCAGTCAAGCACCAGTCCTTCCTACTGAGGCACAGAAGTAACGAGGAAAACCAATGTGCATCCCTAGCAGAGGCTCCTGGACAAATCCGAGGCTAACAATGAACAAATTTATGTGTTAAGACAAGAGCAGCAAGGAGAATCAGAAGCTAAAGGAGGAAGATGTCAAATAAGAAAGAGGTCTTTCTTTTGCCTATGGGAGGAAACGCATTCACCACTTGCCCTCAAAACCCTCCCACATCAGGTGGCTGCTGTTGGATAACACTTTTACTTGTCAAGCCACTTGCCATCATATTATTGCCATCTGGTCCTCTGGAAACCCTATAGCGTTGGCCGAGAAATTGAGGCTTGCCAAAGGCATGTAAGTCTCAAAGATAAGAGCCAAAATCTAACTCCAAAGTTCATAGAACAAGACAGGTAGAAGGTTTGAAGGTCTAAAGAAGGGGAGTGAAAGGGGAAACCAGAGCCATCCTGCTCTCGGTCGAATGCTCTTTGTGTGGAGCCATAATACCCCAGTTTTGGTCTAGGCTATGGCCTGAGGCAGATCTGAGCAATAGAGGCAGCTGATTTTGGAAAGCAATTCTGAAGATTTATTGAAAATTTATTGAGATTTTAATGGTTACCTAAGGTAGTCATGAGAAGTGATACAATATGATCCTGATAATGACTCAAAAAATACTCAAGTGCATTGCCTCCATTGATTAACCAATTGGAGCTGCTTTTTTGAAGTGGCTCTAATAAAATGCACTTTTCAGGCACTGGAGTTTCTCAAGAGACTGGCTAGTCTCAGGGACCTTTCTTGACTTCAAACCCCCAAAGTCAAGACATACTCGAGGACATGCTGACTTTTCTCTATTCCTATTTTCATATTTCCCTTATCTCCTTTAGCCTTGGCATCCTGGCCCCAGCTGTGGTGATTAATACCCTGTGAGCCATGGCCAATGGCCCAGTTAACCATTTCCTGCCCGGACAAAGGACTTTAAAGTATGCCTCCGCCTCAGGAACCTTTGGTGATGACACTAATGTATCCTTGTCCAGCCAGGCTCTGGATTAGGTACTTTTCACATTTAATCCTATAACAGTTGTTTGAATTGCCTGTTAGTAAACTATTTTGCATATGAGGAAAAAGAGTCTCAGGTTGGTTGGTAATTTGTCCTCTGTCACACATGGGAGAGCCGGCCCCACAGAAGTTATACCATTGCAGTTTGCTCATAAAAACATAACTTCATCATAAAACAACCATCTCACACCCCCAAGTAACTAGTGCTTTAAGTCTTGGCAGAATTATAATGGCGGGAAGGTAGAGTCCTCCCGCATCTTCAAGTTAGAATGCGCACAATGACATTTATAGAAAGGGATTAGTCCCAGAAGCCTCACCAACAGCTCCTCCTTTTCATTCAGTGCTGACTTCAACCTTCTTTTCCACCAGGTTCCTGGATTCAGTGCCCTCTTACTCCCCTTGTCTTGTATTCAGATTAGTATGATCTGTGCATTGGGGTTTTACTTTAGTTGCAACCATTTTCTCCCTGCCTTGAGAGGCTTTTGTGTTCCCCTGAATAGAATTTTACTAAGGCTTTTGAGATAACTTAATGTAACCCGCACACTTTTGGATTCTCTAAAGGCTTTTAAATATTTTACAATGTAAAGAATATTGGTTTACACCCCTGTCCCATGTAGAGTACCCAACACCTCATCTACCTCTGCTGAGGATTTCTTGAGGAATGATATTTCTCCCACTTACCTTACCTTACATCTGGTCCTCTGGAAATCATACAGCATTGGCTTTATATCCTATTTTTGTTCTCAGGCTCCACACTTGATTTCCTAAAGATGCTCTTCCTTTCTACTTTCTATCATCATGGGAAAAAGCCATGGTGCCTTCAATTTCCAGAGTAACACTGGCCTAAAGGTAAGTGTGCAGCAGATACTACTGATGGCCCGAGGCTACATGCTGCTATATTACATTACAGAACAATCAAGAAAGCTACTTGTCCTTTATAATCCTTGGCCAATCTCACATTCTTGCCTCTAAGAAATGTTCTCTATTCTCCTCATCTTCCTGGATTTGGTGTCCCACCATGATGCTGGGCTGTCTCTTCTCTTGATGAGTCCCTGCTCTCTCCTCTCTATTTTTCTGTTGGTGACTTTCCCACAACCACAATGTCCCTGCTTATATTAACATAAAGAGCCCTTGTTCTCAGTCCTTACAGAACCCAGAAACACTTTTCAACTATCATGATATTGTTTGTCCAATGATTAAGACATAAATATTTAAATAAGTAGATATCGCATTTGTGTAAAATGAATTCTTTTACCAAAAACAGTTAAAAAATTATACATGATGAATAAGCAACTCTCCAATAAAGAGAATTCCCAAATGTAACATATATGGGTTAACATTTTTTTTAATTTTAGAATATGACTAGAGTACTATTTCCACTCAAATGACACTGAATAGAATCTGCTTATTCTTGCAAAGCTTAGGAGTATTTCAGCATCATATAGTACTTCCAATTTATGTACGTTGAGTTTTGCATTAGAAGAGCTCTGTTGGTTAAACATCTACCTTCTGCTCAGGTCATGAACCTGGACTCCCAGGACCGAACCCCTCATTGAGCCCCACATCAGGCTCTCTGCTCACTGGGGAGTCTGCTTCTCCCTCTCCCTCTGCTCCTCCCCCTGCTCATGCTCTCTCTCTCTCTTGCTCACTCTCTCTCTCAAATAAATAAATAAAATCTTTAAAAAAAAGAGCACAAAAAAGTGTTAACTAAGAAATATCTTTAGATGCTAAAGCTCTGATAGCAGAAAATACAAAAAGCAACTGATAAATGCGTGGGTTAAAATATGTGTGCAGATGTCCCCCAAAGACAGTCAGCATACAAATGAATAATTGCATCTCCAGATAACAGATAGACAGACAAGATGACACAGGGGCACAAATAATGCCTTCACATTGATCACTAAGTCCATGGAGCACTTGCCCTGGGCTTTAGTCCTGGAGACTGACCTTAGAATTACCAGGGAATATGGACACCGCCTGGGGGAAGAGTTGTTGATTCTGTATAATGAATTCTCAGGCTGAGAAGTATGTGACAAAGACTTCCCCACACTGTACAACAAGGCCACCCATGGGCTTTAGCAGACTTCACTCTATTTGAAGTTTCTTTTGAAAAATAAAGCCCTGATAACCACATTTGAAATGTAACAAGGCCAAGCTTTGCATGGATTTTTTTTTTTTTTTGCCCCTTCTAAATAAAGCCCCTCCCCAGTTGTTTTAATTTCTCCTTCTACATTTATTTTTATTATATTGTATTGCTTCAAATCATTTCAAAATGTTTTTAATGCAATATATCTTAGAAAAAATAGTTCTGAATTCATAAGCAATCCCTATGGCATGTCCTTGGCATCGGCTGTAAAATTCCAGAGTACCTAATTTATTTGATTGATTGATTTTTCAATGTTTTAAAGGGTACCAAGCCCAACAGCATATAATTTTTCTCTTACTAAATGGAATATGAATGAATAAAAGATAATTGCATTTTTTTTTGTATTCAGCCTGTTGTCTTGTGAAGTTTTTTTTTTTTTCCTTCATTCCTACAGTTCTGAAGTGAATGAGAAAGATTCTTTCTCTTTTTATAGCAATAACAGCTCCCCCTGCCATTCTTCAGCAAGGTTCATATGCAGGCCCAGGCCAGAATTCTCGTGTTATGTTACCTCAACCAAGATGCTGCCAATGGCCCATGATGCCAGCAAACACAGCAAACACAGGAGGGGCTGGGGCTTGCACAGACCTTTCCTGTTTGGTGGGAAGAAAAGCCTTCCTCTACATTTTTTTCTAGTTGAAAGATATATCTCCGTTTTCTTAGAGTTTGCAGACCTAAGCACATTGCAAAGAGATTAGGTTTTATTTTCCCAAGGAAGCAGGTGGATATAGCCTATAACTTAGATAATGGCCTATATAGCATGACCTTGAAGAAGTATAGCATGACCTTGAAGAAGCAACTCTTTTCTTAGCTCCTCTTCTCTCACTTGCATCTGGCTTTAACTTGGTTAACATATGGGGCTGTCCAAAAGAATTGCAATCCTTATCTTGCTGACCACAGCAATTGTTCTTCGTCATTCAGCTGAAGAGAGTCAGGTGGTTAGGCAGGGGCCAGGAGGCTGGAGGACAGGAGAGAGTATTGCTATAAGCCTGTTTCACTAACACTAACGTCTCCACCATCAGCTGCTTACAACCCACAAAGCTGTCCTTTCCACGGCTTTGGAAATCCATTATCTTAGGAGCAAGTTGCATAAAGTTAAGTTGAATTTAAGAGCACTTTCTAGAGATGATAATGAACTCTTCTTTCATCTTCGAAAACTAGGAAGAACTTCAACCAATTATTTGAAATTTTTATTGTGTTAGTCTGTTTTTTTGGAGGGGAATGATAATGGCATGAGCAAAGTAATTCTCTCTGAAAATCCATTTCAGGTTTAATATCTGATTATAAGTACCCTCTTAAATTTGGTTTGTCACACAGGCAAAAATCAACCCAAAATGTGAACTTTTCATTCCAAGAATAATAAATTGGTTTGTTTTCATTTCTCTGAGCTTAATAGAAAAACACACTAGGGTGAGGTTAAGGGAAATGATCCTGTTATTTGTTTTTGCCATAGGCCTTTGTAAGGTTCCAGAAGGAAAATTAATCAGTTATGGAGTATAGACTGAGCACCAGCATTGTGCACCACTAGACCAGTGGTCTCCAACGTAATCTTCAGGGCTCTCAAGTTTTCTACAAGATTAATCTTCAAGACTCAGCACCTCCCATGAGATCCTTATGCAGATCAACTAGTGACCTCCAGATCTGTGACAAGACTGTATTTATGTGGCCTTCTCAAAGCATTGCCTCACAACTATGGGGAAATACAGCTGCAAGAGGGTTTAGCAGTGTAAGTTTTGGCCCAACACTGGAAGCCAGAAGCATTTTGTCAGTGGTCATGTCAAAACAGCAAAAGCAGAGAATGTCTGAGCAAGTGTCTGGCTAATGTGTTTATGTAGTGAGCTGGGCATAAAGCACAGACAACCTCCTAGATTAAAGAACTACTTGTAGTGTGCTCATCGTCCGCAGACATTTATAAGTATCAACACAATAAAGCATGTTTTTCAGAGTGCCATTCTGAATTGCACCAGAAATCCTTTTTTTTAATGGTTCCCTCTAACACATGCACACTTTATATATTGGAGTGAACGAAACAGATTTTTTAGGACAATTTCTAGTGTTGGGGTCAAAGACTTGTTGAGGAAAGATACTTTGTAATTAGAGTTTATGGTCCGCACCTGAAATAACTGTGCAGCTCATTCTCTTTTGTTTTTATATTTCAAAGAGTCAGGTAGCGCCAGACTGGAGAACAGGATCCAGTGCAATGATGGTGTCCTAAAAGCAGTAATGCAGGAATCCCTTACATTGACCCATTGTGAAAGGATGACCAAATGTCATAAATGTCAAGGAGCAAAAACCAAGGAAAAGAATGCAGGAACTTGGCATAGAGGCACAATGCAAAGGTGCTTGGCACCAATAATTACTACCTTCACCGGCAAATACTGCACTGATGAGTCAACCCAACCTTAGCATTCTCACCAATACCCCTGAGTCTAAAAGATTCATTCTTACCTGTGACTTCCCTCTGCTTCCTAGGAAGTAGTGGCAACAGCTGCTGGGGAGAAAGGAATGAAGTGGGAAGAATCCAGAGACTGCAAGAAGGGATGTCAAGGCTCCAGGGCCTCATATCAGTCTGGGGGGGGGGGGGCGGATACCTAGATGCTGAGAATATCCTTCTCATGGCAATGGGACACACTTCCCTGTAAATGGGGTGAACTCTGGCATCAGATAAATTACTTCAGAGGATTTATTCACATTACATAATTCCATATACAAATTTTGTTCCATAAAAAATCTTCCCAAGAACACAAATTTAATATATCCAGCATGAAAAGGAAAAGAGATTCCAGGCCTACACAAACAAATGAGGGACTAAATTAATATCATTAAAGAACTAACAATTAGAAACAGCAAGAACCATGGCATACATATTGACAATTACAAAGAGAAAGGTCTGAGGTAAGTACAGTGAAGGCTCATGAAAAATGTAGAAATTAAAGCAAGAGAGAAAAGCTAATAGAAATGGAAGACAGAGAAGAATGAGCCTATGTATAGTAATTGGGCATCCATGAATTTAAAAACTCAGCAAATTGAGAAGAAAAAGCATTCAAAGGTATTAAAAGATTTATTTTGGAAAAAAATTTTCTAAATTTGCAAATTAAAAAAGCACGCTATAAGTCAAGACACATCTTGCTGTATTGGACTTCGAGGAAAAATAAAGAATTCCTCTAGAATCCTAACAGAGAAAGTGAGTGACCGCCAAGAAGGAAGAATAGACTTCTCTTCAGCAATATTCAGTGAATGGGACTCAGATATTTTTCAACAGAGTTCTGGATGAAAGAAATTGTGACAAAGAAAATGAAACTCCAGAATGATGTAATTCAAATCTAAAGGCAAAAGGCAGAGTTCAAAAATGTGAAAGGAACTCATGGATTACCATTACATGACCCAGTCCTGATGTGCTCATTGTAACTGAAAAACAACAAAACAGAACCAAACCCACACATATGAGGGCAAAATTTAAACAATTAGTGAAATTACTGAAAATAAAGAACTGAAGAAGATAGGATTTAGAGGGTGTGTGTATGGAATCTTCTTTAATACAGAATTAACACTAAAAAATTTGCAGTTTATTGTTATAAAATAGGATGTAAACAAAAGAAACTTTGAGAATATGAAGCAAATAATTAACAAGAGAAAGAGGGGACAGATGGGGACAGTGGCATGAGCATTGGTATTCTCATCTTTCCTTGCTGGGAGTCAGTCTGTTCTTTGTCCAGGGAAAACATGCCCCAAAATAATACTGATATTTGTTTCTCACGGTTTTTCACAGATTATTTCCTTAATCTTAAAATGATCTTGTAGAAAATGATAAATCTATCTGTTACATAAAATAATAAAGCAGAATTTCAGCTTTCCTTTGTCTTCCCTCAATTTTCCTTCTATAATTAAATTCAAGGAAAATTCAATGTAATACTTATTATTACTAAACAGCATAATAGTACGTTGCTATCTTTCTCTGTTTCATCAGGTAGGATTTACATAGAGTAAAATTCACCTGTTTTTAGAGAAATAGTCTGTGGGTTTTGACAAATGTCATGTAACCACTAACATAATCAAGAATTATATATATATTTTATCATGACTAAAATTTCTCTCAGGTCCCTTTGTGGTCATTCCTTGCTCAAATCCCTTCCCTCTTACTCAGCAAATACCTCTGGCCAACTACTGATGAATTTCCAGTCCCTATAGTTTTTCCTTTTCCTGGATGTCAAATAAAAGGAATCATATGGTACATTTGAATCTGACTTTTATTTAGCATAATGCCTTTAAAATTTATCCAAATTGTTATTATGTACATTTGTTCCTTTTTTAATTGCCACGTATTATTCTATTGTAGGGATATACCACCATTTGAGGGACATTTGGGTGGTTTCTATTTTTTTTTTATAAGTCTGAACATTCACATATAGGTTTTTCTGTAACATTTATTTCCATTTCTCTTGGAAAAATACTTAAAAATGTTTTTTCTTGGTCATATAGTAAATGCATATTATTGAACTTTATGAGAAACTGCCACACTGTTTCCCAAAGTAGTTGTACCATTTTGTATCACAACCAGCAACATCTGAGAATTCCAGTTGCTCTGCATCCTTTTCAACACTTAGTATCTTAGTTTCTCAAAGACATTTTTGTAGGTGTTTAGGTGCTAGTAAACGAAAATTTAATTTTACAATGCAACATCCTAATGAATATATATCACTTAGAAACTAAAACCAATAGCAAAAATATTGGGAGGAGGAGCACCTGGGTGGCTCAGTCATTAAGCGTCTGCCTGTGGCTCAGGTCATGATCCCAGGGTTTTGGGACTGAGCCCCTGCATCGGGCTCCTTGCTCAGTGGGGAGCCAGCTTCTCACTCTGCCTGCCACTCTCCCTGCTTGTGCTCTCTCTCTCTCTCTCTGACAAGTAAATAAATAAAATCTTTAAAAAGAAATATTGGGAGGAAAGAGCCATGTAGCTTTTGTATTCGATGTTTAACCAAAGTCTTCTGGAAAAACTGACCTAAAGAGAAGCATTAATTAAATTCTTCTTTCTATCTATTCCTTATGGGAATTATCTACATCAAAGCCATATGGAAAAACAGCAAACTCCAATTACTCCATGAATCTCATGCTTTATTAAACAACACAAATCTGCAAGGAAGCTATAACACCAACTAGAATATTCCTTTAATTATATGAATTGTATGTTATAATTCATACAATTAGATTTTCTAAAGAAACCATTAATATATCCACCAAACGTTTATTAGGAGTCTTGTACGTGGAAAGCATTACATAGGCACTTATCGAAAAACAAAGATGAATAAGTCACAGTCTTTGCTTTCAAGGGATATACAATATCTACTATAGAATGGGTGGTTATAGTAAAATGGTGGCAGATGCCCCAGAATACATGCCTTGTTATGTCCCCATTATAGCTCTTTCTACCGGATAAAATCCTGCCAACAGAGCCTCTGAAAAGTGGAACAAAGGACAGGGTGTTGAGTCAAGAAACCCAAGGTATACCTTATTTACATAAAAGGCACTTGACTGAAAAAATGACATTTAAGCTGCTTTTCACTCCAAGATTCCTGCTGTCCTTCTAGTTAATATTGCATCATTTACCCCATTAGCTACTTCTGCCAGCCTGTTTTGGGACATTATTTTTGCCCCAAGCCAAGAAGTAGAACTTGAAAGGTGCTATGTGTGCAAAAGGGTGTACGCAGTCTCTGAAAACACTTAATATGGTGTTTTTACATTCTGACCAAGACACTGAAATGAAGCTTTTAATTGACTTTCTTATTTGATCTTTACACCATAGAGAAGTGTGTAATGCCCACACGATGAGATGTCATTACCCCAAAATAGAACTGGTGAAAATGAGACCCAAACACACATATACATAGACCTATACATATACACAGACATATAGTTCTAGCGATAGATGTGCATATGCCTATTTCTAACAATACTTATCTAGACACTAGGCGTGTCTGTAACTGGGATACAAATCTTTTACTATGGTATGAAATTTGCTCTAAACTCCCAGACATATATATTTTTGATCAAAACAGCTTCTATCATGACAGATGGTCTATCCACTATGGTACATTTAATAATCTGAGGCTTGCATGATACAGTAGATGATTTAATTTTACGTTCACTCGAGATAGCATTTCATCACGGTGGTCTCCCCACAGACTTGGAACAGATTGAGACTGAAAAGAAGTGGCACGGAATACCCCAGAAGTCCATAATCAGATAGCCATGACTCCAGAGATGGGGCTCGGGCAGAATTCCACTTAATGACACTCAAGTTACCATCACGGGCTGTACATTTATTCCGAGGTGCTGAACTCAAACAGCAGGGAGGCAGCTTACGAAGATCTGCCTTTTGGCAAATTGTATAAGGGCCTTTCACCAGAAGGTTCGGAGAACAGCAAGAGGAGCGGTAAGCAAGACGGTCACGTTTCTGAACTTAGTGTGGATTATTGTTACAGTAAAATAAAATTTACTAAATGAACATTTAATGGTGTTGGGGCAAGGAAGAGAGACAAAGGTTTCATCAGCAGAATCTGGGACAGCTGCAGCCCCCTCACATGAATATCCCCTGGGAATTGTCAGGCTTTTGTAACATGTGACCTTGTGCTATTTATAAAAAGAGTATTCCTCTAAGAGCCAAGATCTAAGGCATAAAACACAATTGAAGTATCATTGAGTTTGGAGAGAGTATAATGAACCTCAGAAGTTAGAAAATGTTACCGATTCTGATGGACGAGATGGAAATTTTCCCCCCAAAATTAACCTCAGGCTTCCCTTCGATGTAAATAGTATGCATTAATTTGGGGGATTTGCCTTTGGATTCCATTTTTTTTTCCTCCTCCTATTTACTGGGTGTTAGATGTGTCTGAGCGGGATCATGATGACATATTAAAAGAAAAAAATAATAACACCTACATAATTGGCACCTGCTATTTTTTGCCAAGCACTGCACAAGCAGCATCTCGTTATTCTCCTGACACCCTGGTGAGCCTGGCATTAAGCTGATTGGGGCAAGGATCTGAAACATGGAGATGTAAGTAATTGGTAGAGCTGGGACATGTTCTCTAGCCATCTGATTCCAAGGCGTGTGTTTTCAGTCACTGCGCTGTTCTAATTTAAAACCAGGAGACAACCTGTCATCATAAGCTTTACGTTTAGTTGTCCTTTGAAAAATAACTAAAAGGTCAAAAAACGAGTTTGGTGGTTGCTCTCCAAGTTAATTTAAAAAGCAACATGTCATACCTAGTACTTTTCCAGGCACAGTGGCGAGTGAAGAAGAAATCTACAGTAGGGCCCCAGGGTGTTTGTGGGCTCACAGGGGGAGACATCATTGACCATGACAAGACTTGCATAACACAAAGAAGAGTAACTAATACTTAAGGAGCACTTTCTAAGTGGTACACACGCTCCCCTATGCTCTATGTGTGCTAAATCTTAGGTGTGCTCAGAGGTAAGTAAGATTAAGGTTTCTCTCTTCCTGATCCTCATTTTACGGAATGTAGGAATGTTTCTAAACACAGAACCTGGGTGGAGCAGTCAATAAAGCATCTGCCTTCTGCTCAGGTCATGATCCCAGGGCCTGGGATGGAGTCCCGTATGGCTTCGGGCTCCCTGCTCAGCGGGGAGTCTGCTTCTTCCTCTCCTTCTGCTGTTCCCCCTGCTTGTGCTCTCTCTCTCTCTCACACACACAAATAAGTAAATACATAAATAAATCTTTAAACACAGAATCTAGACTCATACCCGACAGGCTCCCCTAGACTCTGGGATCCCCACACCTCCCTATTGCCTTAGACTAATGATTTGACTCAACTTTCTATCCAAAGGTATTAATTCTAGCTTTTGTTAAAAAAAAATACTACCAATATGAGGCTGCTTTGAACCTGACTGAGGGGAAGGCAGATAGTTCAGAAAAGGGCCTATTCTCTCATCTCCTTAAAACATCAGACTTGAGTGCGCCATTACCAGTGGCTTGGGGAACACTGTTTAAGAGGACATTTGCCACCTCCTGTCCAGGACATGCCCTGAGGGATTCAATATACATTCCTTTATGTCTGAAAGTTGACATAATGGTTGTTTTCAGCAATTCTATCCCTTGTCCTAATTCCTTGCTTTGGAAATAGGTACTGCTGCATTGTTTTCATTTTAATAGTTTCAATATGGTAATATAATATATTTCATTGTTCAAAAATCAAAAACAGTTTAAAAGTACAGAAATACAAGGGTGCCTGGGTGGCTCAGATGGTTAAGCGTCTGCCTTCGGCTCAGGTCATGATCCCAGGGTCCTGGGATCGAGTCCCGCATCGGGCTCCCTGCTCCTTGGGAGCCTGCTTCTCCCTCTGCTTCTCTCTCTCTCTCTCTCTCTCTCTCTGTCTCTCACGAATAAATAAATAAAATCTTAAAAAAAAAGTACAGAAATACATATGGTGGAATGTCTTGCTTCTAACTCCAATCCCCATTTACCTGTCAATTCACATCATCTACTCCAGGAAGGCACTGTCTACTATGTATCCTTCAGAGTTTCTTAATGTGCATGCTAGCAAAATGAATATATACTATTTCCCTCTGTTTTTAGACAAAAGTTAGTGTACTATATACACTGCTCTGCATCTCCTTTTTTTTTTTTTTTGGATTAATAATTTACTTGGAGATCTTTCCATATTAGCATATAGTTTTTCTTTCTCTCTCCGTTTTTAATGTCATTGCCTAGTGGCCCATTACTTGGATGATCATAATCTGTCTAATCCCTACCTAGTAAACTCTTTATGGACATCTGGGCTCTTTCCAGTATTTTGCTATTACAGGTACTGATACCCTGGCTAACGTGAATATATTTCATTGAACATGTCTGCAAGTGTATCTACAGGATTAATTCCCAGAAGTTATCAAAATGGTTCATTCTTAAGATGTATGTTAAAATATAGCTTATAATGTTGGGGGGGAAATGATCATTTCCATACATGCCAAAAAGTCATTTGATAAAATACAATTTTATCAAATTGTTATCCAAATTTATCATTTTGACAGGTATTATCAAACTGCCCTTTGTAATAATCGTACCATTTCCAGGCTTCCTATAGGGAAGCTTTTTCGCATCGTTAACACTCATAGTAAATAAAACCATTAGCACTTGGGATAAACTGGAAGAGATTCGAAGCCCTCCAAAAGTGACTTGTGGCCAACGGAACAAGCCTAGGAGGTCTCACTAGCGAGAAACTATCCAGCTGCCAGAGACTTGAGGAGGTCAGCCCCTTCCAGCACAGTGGCTGGGAGGCTCTGTGACAATACGTTTCCATCAGCAATGTGTGAGGGTGCCTATTTTCCCTCAGCTTCTCCGGTGAAGAGCTAGAAGCTTTGGCATTGGCATTAACCCTGTGCATTAAAAAAAAAAAAATGGCATATCTATGCAGTTTTACTTTAGTGTGGGTGAAGGTGATCACTCGTCATACATTCGAGGGTTTTTGTAAGCTTTTTGCATGTAAACTATTTAAACAATTCTTCATTTTTTTCTACTCAACTGTTTGCCTTTTATCAATGACTCGAAGAGGCTATACATTAAGAAAAAAAAATCCCTGTGCCTATGATATGAGTTGCAATTCTCTTCCCCTGACTTATATCTGTCTCTTGACTTTATTCATGGTGTTTGCTTTGTTTGCATTTGCTTGTGGAAGCTTCTTTTCTGTTTTCTTATGTTGTCTTTTACAATTTCGAGTTGGTGTTGTTGGTTAGATAGGACTTTCCCACTTCGGGTTTCCAAACGAATTCTGCCCTTTTTACCCCTAGAACTTTTAGGACCTCATTTCTTTAATGTGAAAAAAAAAATCCATTTGAAATTAATCCTGATGTTGGGTATGCAATATGGGTTCAACAATTTTCCCCAGATGGGTTATACTAACATCATTTATTGAAAAGTCCCTATTTGCCTTCACATTTGAGAAGTGCTTTAATTTTTCTTCATATGGGTTTGTGTATGTATTTTTTATTAAGTTTATTTCTAGAAATATTGTTTTTGCTTACTTTTGTTGTTATAAATGCTTTTCCCGTGATGTGTTCTAAATGCTTGCTCTTTGTACATTTATTACTTTATTACTTTCCATTTATTAATGTTTATATCCTCTTACTTCCCTGAACTCTCTCACTCTTCACAGTGTTTTGGTTGATTTTCAAATGCACCATCTAGTTTTACAATGTTTATGCTTCTTATTTTCCTTTATCTTGTCTGATTTTATTGACTAGCCATGATGGTACTTTGTGGGATAATAAAGGTGGTAGCATTCTTGTCTTGATCTTGATTTTAGGAGGAATACCTCTTAGTATGTCTCTACTGAGCACGATGCTGACTTCTAGACTGAGATGAATATATGTTTACTGCGTTTTAAAAGGTGTCCATCCATCCTGATTTAACTGAATGTGTCCGTGAAGAATAGCTATTGTGTTTTATCAAATGACTTTTCAGCATGTATGGAAATGATCATTTTCCCCCCAACATTATAAGCTATATTTTAACATATATCTTAATAATGAACCATTCTTGGACTTCTAGAATACATTCCCCTGTCAAAATAATGATTCTTTTTATGCTTTTGGATTGCATTCACTACCATGTTCCTTAGCACAGGTCCATCCTTATTTATAACTGAGATTGATCTATAGTTTTATTTGTGCACACAACATCTTTATCTGGTTTCACTATCAATTACATTCCCTCTTTCCAGAAAGAATTGGAAGGTTTTCTTTTGTCTACCATTCTCCAGAACAGTTTAAATAGCCGTGGTGTTATTTACTTTTTAAATTCCCTTATGAAAGTGTCTAAATCTGCAGCTTTGCTGGGAGTAACCCTTTGATAATTTTATCCATTGCTTCAACTGGAATGTTTCTCTTTAGATTTTTTATATTTCTTGATGCCATTTTATCTAAATTATCTTTTTCTAAAAAAATCCATTTCATGCAATTTTTAAAATTTAGTCTGTTCATGAATCTTAAATTTCTTCAGTTCCTGTGTGGTTAGTTCTCTTTTACTGTTCAGTTGTGTTTCATGGTTTGTTTTTGATTGTAGCTTTTCTCCCTTTTTTCCTGATTAAGTTAGCTAATGATTGGTTATCTTAAAAAAAAAACAGATTTTGGGGGTGCCTGTGTGGTGCATCTGGTTGAGCAACCAACTCCTGGTCAGCTCAGGTCGTGATCTGGGAGTTGTGGGACTGAGTCCCGAGTCGTGCTCCGCGCTCAGCTCAGTGGGGACTCTGCTTGTCCCTCTCCATCTGCCCCTCCCCCCGGCTCACTTGCACACTCTTTCCGAAGTAAATAAATAAAAATCTTTAAAGAAAAGAGAAGAAAACAAAAGCGGTTTTGTCTTTACATATTAGATCTATCATTTTGCTAATTCAGTATAATTGGAAAATACAGGCCACAGGGTCTCTGTCACAATTAATCAGCTCTGCCATTGTAACACAAGAGCTGCCACAGACAATATGTAGATGGATGAGTATGTCTGTGTGCACATAAAACTCTTTTATGGATATTGAATTTTGAATTTTTTACAATTTTCATATATCATGAACTGTTATCTTCCTTTTGATTTTTTTTAACCGTTAGAAAAAAAGGAAAAACCATTCTGATTTTGTAGGCCACATAAAAACAGGCAATGGACCAGATTTGGCCCATAAGCTGTGGTTTACTGGTCCCTACTTTATCTTAATATTCAAAATATATAAAGAACTTATACAGCTCAATACCAAAAAAACAAACAATCTGATTAAAAAATGGTCAGAAGAACTAAAGAGACATTTTTCCAAAGAAGACATACAGATGGCCAACAAATACATGAAAATATGCTCAACATCACTAATTGTCAGGGAAATGCAAACTAAAACCACAATGAGATAACACCTCACACCTTTTAGAATGATATGTCTTTGCATATATATTTCCTTTTTTCCCTTCTGTTTAAATTCAGTTTAGTTAACCTATGCTGTATTATTAGTTTCAGGGGTTGAATTTAGTGATTCATCAGTTGCATATGGCATCCATGTTCATTCCATCAAGTGCCCTCCTTAATGCCCATCACCCGGTTACCCCATCCCCCTGCCCACCTCCCCTCCAACAACCCTCAGTTTGTTCCCTATGGTTAAGAGTCTCTTATGGTTTGTCTCCCTCTCTGTTTTCATCTTATTTTACTTTTCCTTCCCTTCCTCTATGTTCATCTGTTTTGTTTCTTAAATTTCACATATGAGTGAAATCATATGGTATTTGTCCTTCTCTGACTGACTTATTTCACTTAGCATAGTACCCTCTAGTTCCATCCACGTTGTTGTAAATGGCAAGATTTCATTCTTTTTGTTGGCTGAATAATATTCCATTGTGCGTGTGCATACGTGCGGTGTGTGTGCCTGTGTGCATATCACCTCTTTGTTTATAGCAGCGATGTCACAGTAGCCGAAATATGGAAAGAGACCAGATGTCCATCAACAGATGAAAGGATAAAGTAGATATATATTTCTTTATGCAGTATTTAATAGTTGCCTAACATGAAAAATAATAGATTTTCCTGTATTTTTTCCTATACCTTCTTTCCTTCAGTTTACCTTCTTTATCAATATTTTCATCTTTGTTGTTTTATTTTGTGCTATTAAAAAAGCCTCTACTTCCCTTATGTGATTTATTAACATTTATTATCAAGCTTTGACCCTGCACTATCACAGGTTAATCAACCCAGAAATGTACCCACCTTCTTTCACCTCTTCAATTTTTTTTGGCACCTAATATCTACATTGTCAGAGGATGCATATATGTATCCACATTTGTTTTATCCTCAATCCTATGAGTAAATAAATTCAGTGATGACCACCAGTTTTGTTGACATATATTTCCCACTCTTCTCTTAGCTGAAGATTATCTACTGGTAGTTTCCTTAAAAGAAGCTTAGGTTTTATATACTTAAAACTTTGTTCTTGAAGGTAAATTTATCTGGATATAAAATATAAATATTAATATTAATTAATATAAAATATGAGCCTCTCCCTCTCTTTTATTGAATATCTTTTATATGTTGCTCTACTGACTTCTGACTTTGTACACTGCTGTAGAGAAATATGCAGACAGGGCCACCTGGGTGGCTCTGTCAGTTGAGTGTCTGACTCTTGGTTTCGGCTCAGGTCATGATCTCAAGGTCATGAGATCGATCCCTGGGGCAGGCTCTGCGCTGAGCGTGGGGCCTGCTTGAGATTCTCCCTCTCCCTCAGCCCTGCCCCACTTTTTAGAGAGAGTCCCTCCCCCCTCTAAAAAGAGAGAGAGAGAGAAATATCCAGACAGCCTGATTGTTATATCTTGTCTAATTTGTAGTTTAATCTTTTTTGCTTGACCACTCAAATCTTGAGATCCCAATAGCATTATGAGCATAGTTATGGTGTTTGTTCCTCTTTCTTCACTGCTCAGTGTTCATTGTCTTCCCGACATAAGAATTTAAGACAGATTCATTTTGGAGAAGTTTTCTTTAATTATTTCTTTAAAAATAAGATAGCTCCCATTCTGTTGTTTTTGTTTCTTTCTTCAGAGATTCCAATGATATGCATTTTTTTTTATTTTTGCTTGCATTTCATATCTATCAATTTATTTCTGACCTTTAAAGTTGTTTTAGTCTGCTAATTCTAACACATTTCATTTATAAGTCTCATTTCTATTATCTATTTCCTTTACTATGTTTTCCACAGTGTATCCTGGATGGAGCTCCTTGAATTTTCATCTTTATCACTATTCTGATTTTAGTCTTTCTTCTACTTCTTCTTGAGTTCTAACAGGTCATTTTTATCTCCTCCAACTGTAATTCCCATATTTCTCTGAGTTCTAGTATTACTGACTAGTGGTCTAAATTTTTAAAGGATGCTGTTTAACTAATTAACTAACTAATTTTTTATTTACTGGAAAAATTTGAGGTCAAATATTCACTGTGTCACCGTTTTTCTTGTAATTATTCCCTGTAGAATGAATTTTGATGCTGCTCTTTGCCTATGATTTCATATAAGAATTTTGTATGTTTGCTGGGCTGGTTCTTTTCACATTCCCCGTCATTGAATGAGTTGGATATTTTTGGATCAGTGTCTCTAGACATTTTGTGGGAGAAAGTGGAAACTGCAGCCGGAGTAACCTTTGAATTTTCACTACACGATGGATTTTTATTTATCTGCCACAAAGATAGAGAGCTGTCTACAAATATGGCTCATCCGTATGAATTTTTTGTTAGCTCTAAATCCTCTGGAATTCTCTGGGTCAAAGACAGGGAAAGGTGAAGTTCTATCAATAGCTTGTTGACTGCAGTTCCAGCTGAATTTTTTTTTTTTTGGCAAAAAAAATGGTTATAAATCTTAAATTCCAGGTGAGCCCCCTCACTTCCAGTCACTATAATTTTATTATTATCCTCTGACCTCCGCTGCTGTTGGGCTCATTCTCAGGCTTGGTATTTCATAGATTTACTGTCTCCCAAGAGAGTTCTGACAATTGCTTGCAATTCCAAAATCTCATGTTTGTTTTTGTTTTTCAATAACTGCCTTCTGTGTTTGATAAAATTAGAGTTTCTAGAGGTTTTTGTTGTTCATCTGTTGCTATTATGTGATTTCCAGGAGGGGAAGAAGGACTGTGATGACTTTCTCAGCCATGCTTATGCAAGAATTGTATAATGCTGTGATTTGAAAGAGTTAAGCAAGACAGGAGCACTTATAAGTAGCTTTCAACAGACGGAGTGTAAACTATGAGAAGCAAATACAATGCTATGATGGGACCATGAAAACCTGAAATCTCCAAGGATAATCCTGGAGTAAAAATCTAAAGAATCAGCATAAATGCTGGAGACCATAAGAATAGTCAAAGTTCAGATGAAGAGAAAATCATGTGTTGACAGGAGCAGTTATTGAAGGGGTTATATGGGAACAGAGATCAGAAGGATCCATTGGAAACTTTAGTAAAGCTCACTTGTCTTCTTCCTCTAATTTTTTGGTCTCAGGACTTTGGAAAATTCTTTCTCACTTACTATTCTGTGTTACTGGTTGCTTTTCACCTACTTCAGGATATGTCAAACTGTGAAGAAAATGGAAAGAGATAGAACAGTTGAGGGGGAGGAAAAAGGTTTTGGAATAAAAAAAAATATTTTTCCTCTCTGTAGTCACCAGAGCCTATGCCAGTTCCCCAGAACCCAGCCAGGCTCCCAGAGGCATTCTGGACCAAGGGTTCTTGGCACAGACAAGATTCCAAAAGACAGAGGTGCCTTTGAGCCATATCCTAGAAGCTGAAACCAAGCCAAAACAGCTTGGAGAGTGAGAGCAGGGAAGCAGCTTCAGAACATTTCGTGTCACATAGTTGTTCCCGGCCTCTTTGCTTTATAATCTTTTAAAAATTATTTTTTCCTCCTGAATATTTTCATCTGCGTTTACTAGTCATTTCAAGGAGGATCATAGAAAGACTTGGGGAAGGCTGGGCCCTCATTCCTCTCCCTGCCCTCTGGTGCAGCCCTCCCTGCCTTTTGTCTCTCCATCGTCGTTTACTTATAAACGTGGTTTTGGCAGCCAGTAAGTTTATTTTACATTTTACTGAAGTGTGAGGGGAAATGCTGATAGAAAAATTAAACAAAATCCCGCACAAAATGGTATCACCAAAGGAGCACAGTACCTGAAAGAGGCAAACATCCGGGTGTCTAGAACTCAAAGCCTGATTTTTCTTCCCTATAAGGCACCCTCAGAATCTCTCCCTGCTCTGGCTGGTGATCAGCTCATCTGAAAATTAATCACTGGTGGAGAGCGGTCTGTGTTCACTGTCAAACTACACCACAATCCCTGCCTCCCCAGGTTTCTTATCTGTGTTACCACAAGCTTTTCAAAACAGGGTGCATTTGTTGTTCCTTTGAAGAAATGAAAATGCTAGTTACAGTGTGATTTTTCCCTACCACTGCCTCAACTATTGGCAATTATTGAAAAATAGCATAAAATAATTTCTCCCTTATGTGTAATCATGTATCTCACCACAAAATACATATTTTTTCTTTTTTTTTAAACATATAATGTATTATTTGTTTTTAAAAGGAGAGTTACAATGGTCATATGTAAAATTAAAGGTATGTAAAAGGGCTTTGGAAAACATATGTTTACATAATTTTTCACAGCAATTCTATGAGAGTAGACATTAATCAGATGTGTGTGGGGGGCAGATAGAGTATGTGGATATATATGTATATATGTATATATCTCAAAATAAATTATGTTTTACATTAAGTATGTCAATGGTTGACTGATACACATCCCCATAATGTTTTTTTTTTTTAAGATTTTATTTATTTATTTTGGGGAGGCACGTGAGCAGAGCTGAGAGAGGGATAAGCAGAATCCCCACTGAGCAGGGAGCCTGATGTGGGGCTGGATCCCAGGACTCTGGGATCACAACCTGAGCTGAAGGCAGACACTTAACCAACTTAGCCATCCAGGCAACCCCATCTCAAAATCTTTTTGGAGTAATGTGGCAATTTCACACAGAGGAAGAATATAACTTTTTTTCTTTTTTCTTTTCTTTTTTTTTTTCAGTAGGCTCCATTTCCAGTGTGGAGCCCAACGTGGGGCTTGAACTCACAACCCTGAGATCAAGACATGAGCTGAGATTAAGAGTCAGATACCTAACTGACTAAGCCACCCAGGTACACCTGAGGAAGAATATAACTTTTAAGAGCAAACACAACAGCTGGAAAAGGTTATTCCCAAAGACTGTAAGAAAGGGATGGCTATTATTTGTTAAATGGAGAAGGAAGAGCAAGAACTTGAAGATAGTTGTGAAAATAAAAATACACACAAACTGAGAAAACTTAGATGTAAAGACATCTACCAACCATTGACAAGGTGTTTGTGCAAAGCCAATGCCACCTTTATTTCCAACTTTCTACATCTTTGAGTGAAACTTGAGGACCTCATGAAAATTTCAATGCATCTTTTCTATAATGAAAATATCATGAGTTGTTGGGGCTCCTGGGTGGCTCAGTCAGTTAAGCATCTGACTCTTGACTTTGGCTCACGTCATGATCTCAGAGACCTAGCATCAAGCCCCACATCGGGCTCTGCACTGAGAGCAGAATCTGCTTAGGATTCTCCATCTCTCTCTTCTGCTGTCCCTCACACTCGTTCTCTCACTCTCTCTTTCTAAAATCAATCAATCAATCAATCAATCAATCAATCTTAAAAAAAGAAAAGACAATATCCTGGGTTGTTGACAGCACATGTAATCTGGCCTACACCTCCTACATTCAGTGGTGGCCCAGACAGGGACTGAAATGTTGATAACACTGCTGAAATTCATTTCCCTGAGAAATGCAATAATATTAGAACAGCTAGATAGATAATGATGAACCAAATAGCACACGTGTCTAGCAAGAAGAAAACCAAAGTTGGAGGCATCACAGTTCTGGACTTCAAGCTATATTACAAAGCTATAATCATCAAGACACTAAGGTACTGGCACAAAAAAAGATTCATAGATCAATGGAGCAGAATAGAGAACCCAGAAATGGACCCTCAACCCTATGGTCAACTAATCTTCGACAAAGCAGGAGAGAATATCCAGTGGAAAAAAGACAGTCTCTTCAACAAATGTTGTTGGGAAAATTGGACAGTCACATGCAGAAGAATGAAACTGGACCACTTTCTTACACCATACACAAAAATAAATTCAAAATTGATGAAAGACCTAAATGTGAGACAGGAATACATCAAAATCCTAATGGAGAATACAGGCAGCAATCTCTTTGACCTTGGTCATAGCAACTTCTTGCTAGACATGTCTCCAAAGGCAAGAGAAACAAAAGCAAAAATGAACTATTGGGACTTCATCAAGATAAAAAGCTTTTGCACAGCAAAGGAAACAGTCAACGAAACCAAAAGACAACCGGCAGAATGGGAGAAGATATTTGCAAATGACATATCAGATAAAGGGCTAGTATCCAAAATCTATAAAGAACTTATCAAACTCAATACCCAAAGAACAAATAATCCAATCAAGAAATGGGCAGAAGACATGAACAGACATTTCTCCAAAGGAGACATGCAAATGGCCAACAGACACATGAAAAAAATGCTCAACATCATTCAGCATCAGGGAAATACAAATCCAAACCACAATGAGATACTACCTCACACTGGTCAGAATGGCTAAAATTAACAACTCAGGAAACAACAGATGTTGGCAAGGATGTGGAAAAAGAGGAACCTTCTTACAGTGTTGGTAGGAATGCAAACTGGTACACCCACTCTGGAAAACAGTTTGAAGGTTCCTCAAAAAGTTAAAAATAGAGCTACCCTACAACCCAGAAATTGCACTACTGGGTGTTTATCCAAAGGTACAAACACTGTGATTTGAAGGGGCACATGCACCCCAATGTTTATAGCAGCAATGTCCACAATAGCCGAAATATGGAAAGAGCCCAAATGTTCATCAACAGATGAATGGATAAAGAACCTGTGAGATATATATTATATATTCCTATATATATATATATATATATATATATATATATAGGAATAAAATAGATTTTCTCTGTGTATGTACAAGAGAAAGAGGTAGCTGGCTCCCCCTTTCCTCCCAAAAGGAGAGAGAAAAATCTTTCCTCCTTGGAGAGGGGACATAAAAGTCCCTGGTTTCTCCCTCTAGCTTTTGTAATGTAAATATATATATATATATATATATATATATATATAGGAATTCCTATATATATATATATAGGAATTACTCAGCCATTAAAAAGAATGAAATCTTGCCATTTGCAATGACATGGATAGAACTAGAGGGTATTATGCTAAGCGAAATAAGTCAGAGAAAGACAAATACCATATGATTTCACTCATATGTGGAATTTAAGAAACAAAACAGATGAACATAGGGGAAGGGAAAGAAAAGTAAAATAAGATGAAAACAGAGAGGGAGGCAAACTATGAAAGACTCTTAACTTTAGGAAACAAACCGAGGGGTGCTGGAAGGAAGGTAGGTGGCAGAACGGGGTGACTGGGTGCTGGTCATTAAGGAGGGCACTTGATGGAATGAGCACTGGGTGTTATATGTAACTGATGAATCACTAAATTCTACCTCTAGAAACTAATAATACAGTATATGTTAATTAAATTGAAATTAAATAAAATTTTTTAAAAAGCACAATGTCCTCAGTCATCCAAGAACAGAAGACCTGGCTGTCCCCAGGGACTACAATTTACTCATCTTTGTGTGCACAGCTAGCCATAATAACCACCCCCATCAGTGTTTTTTGGAATAAATGATAAATTGTCACTTTCAAAAGAAAAACAAAAACAGAAACTTATTAAACCTTTCTCACTACTCTTTTTTAACATTGTATCAGAATTTCTAGCTCATGTAATAAGACAAGACAAGGAAATGAAAACTACACAGATTGGGAAAGAAGAACTAAAACTTTCTTGTTGACAGGTGACATGATAGTCTATGTAGAAAACCTAAAAAAAAAAATGCAAAAAAACAAAAAAAAGGCAAGAAAACTGGAACTAATAAGTCATTATAGCAAGGTTGCATGATATAAAATTAATATAAAAAAGCCAATTGTTTTCCTATATAATAAAAATGAGCAAATGGAATTTGAAATTGAAAACACTATATCATTTACATGAACACCTTCACAAAGGAAATATTAGGTATAAATCTATCAAAATACATACAAGGTATGTGTGAGGAAGACTACAAAACCATGATAAAAGAAATCAAAAAAGAAAGAAAGAAATGGAGAGATAGTCCACGTTCATGGATAGAGAACTCAATATTATTAAGACATCAGTTCTTCCCAACTTCAACTATAGATTCAATACAATACCAACCAAAATCCCTGTGAATTATCTTGTGGATAACAAAACAAATGACAACAACAAAAAACTGATTCTTAAGTTTATATGGAGAGACTAAAGATCCAGAATAGCAACACAATTTTGAAGGAAAACAACAAAGTTTGAGAATTGGCACTATTTGATTTCAAGTTTCACTATTAAGCAATAATAATCAAGATGGTGTGGTATTGGTGAAAGAATAGAAAATTAGATTGCTGGAACAAAATAGAGAGCCCAGAAATAGACCACACAAATATAGTCGACCGATCTTTGACAAAAAAAGCAAAGGCAATACAATGAACAAAAGAGTCTTTTCAACAAATGGTGCTGGAAAAACTGGACATCCACATGCAAAAAAAAAAAAAAAAAAGTCTAGACACAGAGCTTATATCCCTCACAAAAATTAACTCAAAATAAATCACAGACCTAAATATAAAATACAAAACTATAAAACTCCTAGAAGATAATATAGTAGAAATTTTAGGTAATCTTGGGTTTATTGATAATATTTTAAATACAATGCTCAGAGCATGATCCATAAAAAAATAATAAATTGGACTTTACTAAAATTAAAACCTGCTCTATTAAGGACATTGTTAAGGGAATTAAAAGTCTGGAGAAAGTTTTTGTAAAACATATATCTGATTAGGGACTGTTACCTAAAATATATAAAGAACCCTTATTTAAACTCTATAGTAAGAAAACAAAAAAACCCAATTTAAAAATGGGCAAAAGATCAGAACTGTTACCTCACCACAGAGAATATACGGATGGAAAATAAGCAAAGAAAAGATATTCCACCTCATATGTCATCAGGAAAATGCAGATTAAAATGGCAATGAAATACCACTACATACGTACTAGAATGGCCAAAATCTGGAACACCAACAACACCAAATGTTGACAAGCATGTGGAACAGAAACTCTCATTCATTGCTGGTGGGACTCCAAAATGGTACACTTTGAGAGACAGTTTGGTAATTTCTTATAAAACTAAACATATCCTTACCATGAGATCCAGCAATCACACTTCTTTGTATTTTCTTTGTATTTATCTGAAGGAGTTGAAAACATGTCCACACAAAAATCTGCACAAGGATGTTTATAGTAGTTTTGTTCATAATTGACAAACTTGGAAGCAATCAAGATGTCCTTCAGTAGGTGAATGGATAAATATACAATGGAATATTATTCAGGGCTAAAAAGAAATGAGCTAAATTTTAAGAGTTTTGTAAGAGCTAGGCCATGAGAAGACATGGAGGAATCTTAAATGCCTATTACTAAGTGAAAGAAGCCAATCTGAAAAGGCTACATACTGTAGGATTCCAACTTTATAACATTCTGGAAAAGGCAAAACTGTAGAGACAGCAAAAATCTCAGTGGCTATCAGAGGCTGGGGAAGTGGGGAGGGATAAATAGAGCATAGATTTTTAGGTCAGTGAAAATACTCTGTATGATACCAGAATGGTGAATACATGTCATTCTACATTTGTCCAAACCCAATCAATGAATGTACAAAACCAAGAGTGAACCAGAATTTAAACTACGGACTTCAGGTGAATATAATGTGTCAGTGTGGGTTTATTGATTGTAACGAATGTATTGCTCTGGTGGGGAATACCGATAATTACTTTTTAGCAAAAATTGGTAAGCTGATCCTAAAATTCATATTGAAATACAAAATATATGTATATTTTAAAAAAATGAAACAGAAGAAAAAAGTTAAAGTACTCACTCATCCCAACTTCAAAACTTACTACAAAACTATATAATCAAGATGGTGTGCTACTTTCATAAGGGTAAACATACTGATCAATTGAACAGAATCACAAGTCCAGAAATAAATCCTTACACTTATGGTGGATTGATTTTTTAACAAGTTTGCCAAAACCATTGAATGAGGAAAAGAACAGTCTCTTTAACAAATTGTGCTGGGACAACTGGCTAGCCGCATGTTGAAGAACGAAGTTGGATGCTTTGCTTTTACCATACAGGAACATGAACTCAAAGTAAATTATAGAACTAAATGCAAGAACAAAAACTATAAAACTCTTAAAATAAAACAGAGAGGTAATACTTGTAACCTTGGATTAGACAAAGCCTTCTTAGATACAACACATAAGGCACAAGTGACAATGGGAAACACAGATAACCTGAAATTCATCAAAATTAAGAACTTTTGTGCAGCAAGCCATCCACAGAATGGGAAAAAATATTTGCAAATCATTTACCTGACAAGAGAATCTTAACTCAATAATGAGACAATTCAGTTAAAAATGGAGAAAACTAAAGGCACACATTATGCCATAGTTGGTAAATTTGTCACACATTTAGCAAATATATTTGTACATTACAAATAAACAAAGAGGGAATGCTAGGATAAACTTTGTGGTGCTGGACTGCAATCAGAAGTATTAGGATAAATTTATGATTAGGTAGATGGTAGATAGATACATGATAGATGATGATAGACAGATAGATAGATAGATGGATATGCATGAGTATATATGAATTAATACACATGACGTATTTTCTCCTCCTGTCTGGCAAGAAGGCCTAGAAACACTGACACTCCAAAAGCAGTAAGTGCTCCCAGGGCCCAGATACTGATTTCTAAATACGAGTATCCCCAAAATGCATAGTCTCCACTGCAGCATGAGAAAACATCACATAAACTGATATTGATGGACATTCCACAAAATACTTGAGGACACGTAACACATGTCAAAGTCATGAAAGGCAAGGAAAGACTGGGGGATTGTCACAAATCGAAGGAGTCTAAGGAGATAGGATTACTAACTATAATGAGGAATTCTGGATTGGATTTTGGAACACAAAAAGAACAGTAATCAAAAAATTGGTCATACCTGAATGGCATCTAAGTAGTGAACAGTACAGTACCGACGTTGGTGTCATTTTGATAACTGTACTATGGTTATGTAAGAGGTTAACATTGGGGAATGCTGAGTGAGAGGTACACAGGGACTCTTTGTAATAAGTATAAAATTATTTCAAAATAAATAGTTAAAAAAAAACTCCCTCTAAGCCCAAATACTCATCAGCAGTAGAGAAATAAAGAAATTATTATGATGGTTTCTGAGATGCTGGTAACATTCTGTTTCTTGTTCTGTACGGTGGTTGCAGTTTTTCACTTGGTGAAAATTCATTAAGCTGTAATTCAACTGTACTCTTACGTTCCAAACATAGCATTGGCTTCTAAATTCAAATGGTTCTATTGTATACATCTAAAACGAAAATCTTTAACTATATTAGAGAAGGATCTGGTGCTTAAACAAAAGTCTTGTTACAAAAGTAGCACTGGATGAATGACACTGGCCCCATAAAGAGGCAGTCTCAGGGTCACTCACCAGATATCACCTGAGTTTTCCAAGGAGTCAGTAACACTTTTGGCAAATAATAATCATGCTTCCCCTCCTTTTCTAAAGCTAAAGATTTTCTGTCAAAATCTCAGATAGCTTTTTTGTCTATTTTGCCAGTTTTATTTAATTTGTTATAACTCCAAAGCACATTAATAATTTTGGTAAACATGGTCTATCAATGGCTTCAGCTCTACTTAATAGAAATCCCACATAAAAGTGACTTAAACAATAAATAAGATTAATTATTTCACTTCACATAACGTTAAAATAGGATTATTCCAGGGCTGGTTACTGTATCTCTGCAACATCATTAAAAAGTCCAGATTCTGGGGCACCTGTATGGTTCAGTCAGTTAAGCGTTCAACTCTTGATTTTGGCTAGCGTCATGATCTCAGGGTCATGAGATTGAACCTCACATTGGGCTCTGCACTGAGCGTGGAGCAGCTTGAGATTCTCTCTCTCAGTCTCTCTCTCTCTCTGTCTTTCTCTCTCTAAAAATTAAAAAAAAAAAAAAGTCCAGATTTTTTTTCCGTCTTTCTCTCTGCCATCTTCAGAAAGTTGGCCATTCCCCATGGTTGCAAGAAGGATGCCTTAGTATCAGGTTTTGCATTCTCCCACCAAAACATGCTAAAACCAGAATACAGTGACTTTCGAGCATGAATTCTGCCCATTTCCCCAGAAACCCCACAAGAAGACATCTCATATTTCATTTGTAGAATGTTATCATTTGCTCTTTTCTAGGGCAATCTTTGCCCAGGCAAAGAGAGTATTACCAGAATTGGCTCAGGTTTGCCAAAGTTCGGGCTCTGGGACTGGAGAGGGACCCAACATCTTATACAGTACATGACCACTTGGTGCCTGAATCATATTGAGGTTCTATTAGCAGAAGGAAGAAGAAGTAATTCTTGAGTAGGAATTCACCAGCTGCCAGAGAGGGTATGATTCTATCATTCATTACTGTAATGTATTCTTTACAGGGGATCTAGTGTTCCTCTGAGGAATGATGCAGCTGTTGGTTGAGATACTCATTATAATATTAAGAAAGTACCATTTTATTTCTCATGTACTGAGAATTTTTATTGGGAACTGATATAGTACTGCAACAAATGACTTGTTTCTGGGGTTTTTTTTGTTTGTTTGTTTGTTTTTTTGTTTTCCAAGAGAGCAAGTGTTTGTCTTGATCTAGAAAATATCTTTTAGCTTATTGACATGCTTTATTTTATTAAGAAACATTATAATATTAAATCCTCCTTGTATTCTCAGAATATATCTTCCTTGGGCCTAAGAATACTTGGATTTGACCTGAAATTTTTCTTCCAAATTTTTCAAATACACATTTGCAAAATAGGTTTTTGAGCAATGGTTATAATAATAATCACAAAAAGATTTTAAGGCTTTCCATTTGTTTTATGTTTAATTTACTTAATGAACTATCTAGTCCTTAAAATTATGAAAGATCTTTTCTATAATATCATCAGGTCCTGGAACCTTTAGTAGATCTTGGTTTTTGGTTTATTTTGGTTTATCATAGTTTAGGAAAAGGGATGAGTTTTGTGAATTTTTTGTGAATTCTTTTCTCTAGAAAGCAGTGGATTTCATCAAAGCATATAAATGAAGTAGCTTAAAGTTATAAAAAATATTAGCTTATATTGTTCTCTCTTTAGTTATATCTCTGTTTTTTTAACTTCTAATCTTGGGTATTTACATTTTCTCTAGTCTTCCCAAAGTGTTTTCCATTTTATCAAATTTTTCAAAGGCCCGTGTGTGGATGTATTTGTTAAATCATTAATTGTTAACTTTCATTTTTAACATTTTTTCTTATTTTTCACAGAGTTGCTTTGTTGTGCATATTCAACCTCTATTATTGAGTATTTTGTTTACATATTTTCATTCTTTCTAGTATAATGTTGGTGTTCAAGGGTCTGAATTGGTGTGTGACTAGATCTTTGACCACATATCATAATGATATTTTAAAATCATATTATGATCATTTCCTAAATAGTCTAAAATTGAAAACAACACCATTATTGTATTGCTCTTTAATAAGGATAAAATTTCAAGTGGTACAGATATATATAAGTGAAAATAAATAAATTCTCTTATCTTCCTTACCTCAAACCAACCATTCAAGGTACCAACTGTTAGAATTTCTTTATTTTTTCAAATATTCTTTTAGTCACATAAAATACATTACATTAAAAATGCCTTAACAATTCTTGTGCTCAAATTGTTGCCTGCATTTTAATAAATATTTCCCTATAATAGATTCCAGGGAGTAGGTTTCCTAGGTCAAGGAGTATGTACATGTTTAATTTTGATAAGTACTCTCACACTGCACTCCACAAAAGGCTCTAGCAGTTCATACAACAATAGTATATATTCATGCCCATTTTCCTACACTCTGGCCAACCTTGGTATATAACCAACATTTTAATTTATAATTTGAACTCAGTGGTATTTAGCAGATAAGTTTTAATTTTTCTAAGAAGCTGGACATTCTGTTGTGGGTGGTGCCGTTGAACCTTTTATCATTGTTGTTCCAGAATTTTTTTTTTTTTTGCAACGATTCTATATAAGAATGTGATTGGTTAAAACTTTAACTTCCAAAATTGACTGTGGTTTCCTCTGGAGCTTTATAAAGGAGCTATATATGGTAAAATACGCTGCAAGTGCGTAAAAAGATGAAACCTTGTCTCTCTGTAGAATGCAATTTTAATATGTATTCCATACTAATATATTATTGTCATATTTGGGGGATTATATATATCTATATATTTTTTAAAAGATTTTATTTATTCATGAGGGAGAGAGGGAGAATGAGAGAGAGAGCACAAGCAAGAGGAGAGGCAAAGGGAGAGGGAGAAGCAGACTCCTCACCGAGCAGGGAGCCTGCCGTGGGGCTCCATCCCAGGATTCTGGGATCATGACCTGAGCTGAAGGCAGAACTTAACCTACTGAGCCACCCAGGCACCCCTCTATATCTATATTTTGTATCTAGTTAATCTCTTAAAGAATTTGTTTAAAAATTTTACTACTACATTAATTTCTTATTGTGTTATCCCTCTATTTAAAATGTTTTTATGAGGAGGGATGTCTGCGTGGCTCAGTCAATTAAGCGTCTGCCTTCGGCTCAGGTCATGATCTCAGGGTCCTGGGATGTAGCCCCGCATTGGGCTCCCCGGTCAGTGAGGCGTCTGCTTCTACTTCTGCCTCTGCCCCTCCCCTCTTACTCATGCATACGTTCTCTCTCAAATAAATAAATAAAATCTTTTGTTAAAAAAACTTTTTCTTAATAGAATTTCTATATTAAATGGTATAAATAATGTTTTATATATCAGTAACATTTATTGAGGGCTTACTATGGGCCAGACGTTGTTTTATGGGCTTCAGGTATATTAACTTATGTATTCCTCACATCAATCTACGGAAGTAGGTATTATTATCCCTTCTTAACAGAGGCAGAATCGGAAGCACATAGGAGAGAGCAAATAATTTCCTTGTGGCCTGATGGTAAATGGCAGAGTTGGAGTTCAAATCCAGGTTCCAAAGGCGGACCACTGCAGAAGCACCTGTGACCTGGTACACCACCAGATACCAGGTACATGAGTATCTGCTTGGCTTTTCAGGACAATGCACAGGGCATGCTATCGTATCAAGTCTCCATTAAAATGGTATCTGGCACCTTCATGGCATAGAAAGACTTGGTCTGCTTTCATGTCTCTTTCAGATAAAAGTATGCATGCAGCATTTCTGTTTAGAGGACATTTACCCCGTCTATGATGTGCTAAACTATTCAGGAAGTCTGAGATTCATCTGCCTACATCTCCTTGTGAGATGAACAGAGAAGAATTTATAAGGATCACTAAGAGCACCCTAGGTCTCAGTGCAGACATTGTTTCTGGGCAAATGTAAAATGGTTTTTAAAATTTATTTATGTTTTTCACTTTCTGTGCTAACTTATCATTTTTAATAACCTGAAATTACAAGTCATTTAAATAATAAACTAGTCTCCAAAGGAATTGACCATGAACTGCCATACAAAGCATTCCCCTTTTTCTCTTTAAGTTCCCTTGGGGTGAATGACATGGTCAGTAAGCAAAGCATGGTAAGTGCTTCATTCGCCATGGACCTAAGCGTACAAATGAAGTCTCGGTTTGGCTTGAGCAAAACTCCACAGTATCATTTTTATACTTGGGTTTAGTATTTAATTAGTCAAGTTTTCATCCACATCGCCTATTTGTCTACTGAACCCTGCCAAACACACTCTTTGGCAGATGGTGAAATAATGAAATTGCTGGCTCTAAAATCCAAAATCTTGGAGATAATTAGAAGACTTGATACAGGTAACATTTATTAGTCATGAAAAGCTTGACAGCATGGTGAATTTTTCAACCCACACAATTTTGAAAGGGGAGAAAAGATCCTCTTTTTGAATGCCGATCAAATTATGTTTCTGTGACAAGAAGAGAGAAATACACTCCGGAAGCTGAGCTGGACAGCTCCGTCATTTAAACATAACCTAAACAGAGAGAAGGAAAGAGAGCCTTTATAATGCTGATTCAACTACTGACCCACAACCTCACAAAAATATATGAACCACCTTTTGAAAATTACCTCTGTTCTAGTGAAACAAATAACCAGTTCGCTAGGTGGAAGTGAGCACCAAGAATAATCTTGGTAATCACTAAAGTAGCTGCAAATGAAATAAAGTATCTTCTAATTATTGGCCGTCCTTCTTTCTTAACATAAATCCTTATTCCTGGGTTGGGAAGGAGCCCTCTGCAAGGGGCATTTTCTGGTTGTAGAAGCTTCATGTTTTAAGATTTTACCATCTAGCTCTTTCACACCTACCATTCCACATATGGGCAACCTCACCCATATTTTACCAAAGTACATTTTGCAGACATAGCAAATTCAAGCAATCCTGTTTTGACACCATAGAAGAGGGATAAACAGCAGAGCTGTTTTGCGGGATCAGAGCTCAGGGTAGGTCAGCCTGCTGTGACTTCATCATGGACATATGCTGTCTTCCTTGATTCAAAAGTATTTCCATACCGAAAAGAAGTTCCAAGATCTCCAGCTGCATTTTCTCATCTTTTAGGAGAAAAGAAAATGGATGTTTTGTGAAATTAAGTGACTTGTGCAAGCTCTGTGCTAAAAAGCCTCAGACTCGATCAGAGACGCCCTGACTCCCTGCATCCTGTTTTTCCCACTGCATCACTGCTGCGCATTTGTATGATGCAGTATCTGTCCAAATTCACCAAACCTAGTGACCCCAATCATACTCTATGAATTGACCTAGAATGACTGCAAAACCAAATAAAATTGCAATGTGTAAATTTTCAGAAGTTAAATTCAAGAGTGGATAATAAACTAAAAGCCTTGGGAAGGAAGGAAGTTGGGGGAAAGGGGAGGAGAGAGGGAAAGAAGGGGGGAGGGAGGGAGGAAGGAAGACAGGCAAGCGTTTATTTTATTTTTTTTTCTGTTTTTCTAGTTGAAATAGAATGACCCTTAGAGAATTTCAGAAGAGAATGGCTGACTCTATATATGTTATCAAAGATTGAGATGAATTCTTCCAGCTTATGAAAATGGAATGATAAGCTGGCAAGAAATGAAATACAGCTAAGCAGACCAGGAAAGATGTTGGGGGAAAAATTGTAAAAAGCCAGTGAAAAAGAGATATGTCTCTTCAAAGGTTTGGATATGTACCATTGAAATCAGGAGATACAGATGGTCATACTCTGTGAAATGGGGCCAGAGAAAGAGAGAATATCAGTCTGCAGAAATAGTGATGAAGCCATCAAGGAGAAGGGAGAGAAGGTAGGACAGGTGTGAGTTTGGAAGGGATCTAACACTCCAGATTTCACCTGTTTGGGGAGCCCCACTGTATTCCTGCCTTTGGATTCCATGATGCTCTCCACTATCATTTCAATATGGGGGCTACCTAGAATTGATTTGTGAGTAGGAGAGTAGTCTTTACTTTGTTCTTTATTTAAATATGACCCAGAAATTCTTTTTTTGCTTTTATGTTTACAGTTTTCTTTGCGTTTACATTTGAAATATATTGTAACTTCTAAATTCCACTTTCTGCAAGAAAAAGAAATGTAATATAAGTTTACTTTGATTCACCTCTACTCTCCCCTTTCTGATCATGGTCAATGTCACCTGTTGGTAACAACCAAGAATGCTAATGCTGTTGAATCAATTTTTTTTTTTTTAAAGATAGTGAAGGTATCTTTTTTTTTTTAAAGATTTTATTTATTCATTTGAGACACAGAGATACAGAGAGAGAGAGAGAGAGAGAGAGAGAGAGCACGAGCAGGGGGAGGGGCAGAGGGAGAGGGGGAAGCAGGCTCCCTGCTGAGCCAGGAGCCCCACATGGGGCTCGATCCCAGGACCCTGGGATCACGACCTGAGCCGAAGGCAGACACTTAATGACTGAGCCACCCAGGCGTCCCTCAATTTGTTTTTTAATATTTAAATATTCTAAGGAATCACTTTGTCTGTTGAATTTCAATTTGTCCCTACATTTATTAGTATTTAGATATACCTCTATGTGTTTACTGCTATTTCTTCTTTCTTGCAATTTAACTTACAGTTCATTGCATTGATAGCTAGAATATACTTGGAATAGCTGTTTCAAGAATTGTACATAGTAGTATGTAATTTACATCTTTAAATAGCTTGAAATGACATATGAATGATACAGTAAGTAACAAGTGTAGCATTTGCTATCAGTGCCCACCCATATCCCTGACACCATGTATTTCCAGCATGCTCCAGACACTTTCCAACTGCACAGGTCTGCGTTTCGGTGCCCAAAGAGTTTTTGGCAGTCCACAGAAAGTTACTCTTCCTTTGCCTGGGCAGTAGTCTAGAAGTTTCGGGGAATCAACAACCCTAGAGAGAAGCTCTCAACCAATGCCTAATGATTGGCATGAGATAGGAGTAGCTTCTTCACCCCTCCAGTGAAATAATTCGGAAGCATGTATTTTGTGTAATGTAATCGTTTTTATTGAAGAGATTAAAATGTGCTGAATGTAGGATCATCAGAAAAATCCAAGGTAAACAGTTTGGTGATGGGGGAGCCCAAAGGAAAGCACTTTGCTTCTGTTGTCAGATATTTTAAGTGTATCCAGTAAATCTGATGTTCAGGTGAGCAAACACAGGCTCTTCCTTGCTATACTAAACAGAATTTTCCCTGAGAAACAGGACTCTGGCCTGGAACCCAGGATCCTAGAGTGCTACTCTTACAAAGTGGCAAGTGTGTAACAAGTTCTAGCAGGAAGCAATGAACTTTTTCTTCTTCTTTTTAAAAATCTGGTGAAGGTGAGATCAGTGAACAGCAGGGCTTAGAAATTGACGCAGGGTTGATATTACTTTAGAATTGGGTTTTAAAAAATTATTTGGCAGCATACTTTTATTTTTTATTTATCGATTTTTTAATATTTAATACCCACTTCACCCATTTCTCCCCTCCAACTCACCTCCACCCCTTGTCCCTGGCAACCACTCCTCAGTTCTGTTTATTTCTGAGCTTGTTTCTTTTTGGTTTTTGGTTTTTTTAGATTCTATATATAAGAGAGATCATACAGTAGCTGTCTTTCTCTGTTTGACTTATTTCACTTAGCATAATGCTCTCTGGGTCCATCAGTGTCACATATGGCAAGATTTCAATATTTTTTATAGCTGTATATATATATAGATAGATAGATAATATATAGTTATTAATATATATTTATATATAATTATTAATAAATAGTACAGTGTATAGTATATAATAATATATAATTATCAATAAATAATATAATAGATAATGTATATGGAGATATATATAGTAGATAAAGAATATATACTTTATCTATTCATCCATCAATGGACCTATAGGTTATTTCTCTATCATGGCTATTGAAAATAATGCTGCAGTGAATATGAGGGAACATATATCTTTTCAAGTTAATGTTTTTGTTTTCTTCAGATAAATACCCAGTAATGGAATTGCTGGTCATATGGTAGTTCCATTTTTAATTTTTTGAGAGACTTCCATACTGTTTTCCACAGTGGCTGCTCCAATTTACGTTCCCTCACAACAGTGCCCGTTTCTCCACATCTTTGCCAAACCTTGCTATTTCTTGTCTTTTTGATAACAGACATTCTAACAGCTGGGAGGTGATAGCTCATTGTGGTTTTGATTTGATGATGATGAGTGATGTTGAGCATCTTTTCATGTGTCTGTGGGCCATCTGGATGTCTTCTTTGGAAAAAATGTCTGTTCAGATCTCCTGCCCATTCTTTAATTAAATTGTTTTGTTGAGTTGTGTGAGTTCTTCATCTGTTTTGGACATTAACCTCTTATCGGATACATGATTTGCTAACATTTTCTTCCACTTAGGAGATTGCCTTTTCATTTTGTGGATGGTTTCCTTTGCCATGCAGAAGCTCTTAAGTCTGATGTAGTCTCACTTGTTTGTTTTGGCTATTGTTGCCTTTGCTTTTGGTGTCACATCAAAGAAATCATCTTCAAGACCTATGTCAAGAAGCTTACTGCCTATTTTCTTCTCAGAGTTTTAGAGTTTCAAGTCTTCAGTCCATTCTGAGTTGATTTTTGTGTATGGTAAAAGATAGTGGTCCAGTTTCATTTTTTTGTAGGTAGCTGTCCAGTATTCCCAATACCATTTATTGAAGAGATGGTCCTTTCCCCCAATGTATATTTTTGGCTCCTTTGTTGTAAATTAATTGACCATGTAAGTGTGGGTTTATTTCTGGGCTCTCTATTCTGTTCCATTCATCTATATGTCTGTTTTCATGCCAATACTGTACTATTTTGACTACTATAGTTTTGCAACATAATTTGAAATCAAGGATCATGATGCCTCCAGCCATGTTCTTTCTGAAGATCACTTCGGCTATTTAGGGTTCCCTTTTCAGAAGTCTGCACAGGAAATGATTTCTTATTCTGATCCATTGTGATGGAGAATTTTTCTTTCCAGAAAAACCTCTGGAGAAAATTGGTTGTCTTTAGCTTCAGCTACTATGACCCCTTTTCACACATTTTTGTGGTTACATCAATGGGAGGTTGGAAAGGATCACATTCCAAAACTGAAAAGCAAAACTAAAAGGCTGCATATGAAACTATGAATTTGTATGTCTATGTTTGGAAGACAGTAGGAGGTGGATAATTTAAGAGGACTTTAAATAGAGTACACTTGAGTCACTGCTGCCTTCTCTTAAAATTTGAAGATCATGGGTAGAGGGCACTAAGCTAGTGCCACAGTCCAAGAAAAGGCAATAAAATAATGACAGAGCAATCTAGAGCAAGAGCAGCTATACATGCCTATAGCAGGAATTTTTCTAGCTTACTCTTTCTTCACTCCTAACTACTGAAAAGCAGCTGGCTGTTTCTTTAACTTAGTCCTTTGTCTGTTTTAGAATTGACAAAGCAAATACTGTTTAAAGGAGCCTTTTGCACTTTCAAAGGAAAAAAATGGGGTAAGGTGGCATATTATATGAAGAAACTTTTAAAAAATCTTCATAAAATATATATATTGCAAGAGAAAAGTGTGAAGGGGAGAAGCAAATGAGTCAAGGTTTCCTTATTTTCTGCATATTTTCTTGACTTGAGTTCTAATCTTGAAGCCCTGCCACATAACTTGGCAGGCTATTTCTATTTTTTTGAACTGCAGGTACTCATGATCTTCTGGATTTCCTCCTGGGGTTTTTAAATTCTGAATTCCCTCCACTGACCCAGCCAAATTCCCAGATAACATGGGTGAAGACTTAACAATGCATTTGGTTCTGTAGGACCACCAGTATGGGAGTAGATCCAGATCTGTGGTCTTACTATTTCATCTAACCGAGATGCTACATTTTGTCTGCTTTCTCAGCATAAGTGAGGGGGAGATTTGGACTGAAATGAACAATCTTCAATCTGGACAAGACAAATACTGCTCAGCAAGAGCAAATTTCCAAAAGAACAGACACAGTTTGATTGTCCCTAATATGGAAACTATATGTCTTAATTTATCTGGTAAACTCCTCAGTCCCAAAGCTATATTGAATTCATATCTAGAACACTAGAAGAGACATCAAGAACTCATCTCTTATGTTCCCTCAACTCTTATAGCCAAAGTCCACTATCCCAGATAAATTGATACACAGTCAGCTTTTGATTAGCTGTATACATGCAAACATCCTTTGTCATAAATGACCCATATCAACAAATAATCCACGAATTAAATATATTGGGTCATGAGATTCATTGTGGTATTTTGTCCCCATCAATTTATACTTCTGCTTAGGTAAAGAAAAAAATTCATATTTCATTGATCCAAAGATGCCTATTTTTCACATTTTAATATTTCTCAAATTAGGATGCATTTTTTAATTGAGTGATAACCTTTACTGATGATGTCATTTGGGGAGATTTTATTAAAATATTTAAAATTATTACATCTTAAAATTGATGTGGACCTAGATCTTAAACTCTTAGATGAAATACAGAAGTTGAAATTTCTTGGAAAGTTTTATCTTGGTAGTTCTAGGAATGAGGGGGCAAGAGGAAATGAACTTGGGAAGTGAACTCGGGACTATTAGAGACGAAAGTTTTCTAAATTAACTTTAATATGTGTTTGGTTCTCTTGCCTCTTGTCAGTTTTTTTGAGTGCAGGGATTAACTGTTTAATTCATTTATTCAGTACAATACCTAATCTATAATGAATATTTGCTAACTACATTGTCATAATATAAATAACAAATAGTCATTCATTATGAGGGGAGTATATCACTGAAAAGAAAAAGAGGGACCCAGCATTAAAATTCTGACTTACCATTTTTACTGACCAATTCCATATGATATCATAGCATTATTTTCCATTACCTTGTACAAGAACTTCCCTGTCATAAACCTAAATGTTGATTTAGGAAAATGCCATTAAATACCCCTGGAATCAAGAATTTTTTATACCAGTGATTCCCAAGCATCGTTGCACATTAATATCACCTAAGAAGATTTTTGAAAATACTGTTATCCAAGCCCCATCTCACACTAAATTAAAGCAGGACACCTGGAGTAGGGCTTTGGCACTTAAAACACACACACACACACACACACACACACACACACACACACACACTAACAGAGAAAACTGACAACATGAAGAAGTGGTTTTTCACAAAAAGATCAACAAAATTGACAAAACTTGGCTATACTGAGACTAAGAAAATAGAGACAAGACTCAAGTAAAATCAGAAATAAAAAGGGAACATTATTGCCTGTTACAGAAATAAAAAGGATTGTAAGAGAGTGCTATGAACAATTGTATGTAAACAAATCAGATAATCTAGATAAAATGGAAAAAATGTATTTTTTTCTAGAAACATACAACTTTTCATGATTGAATCATGAAAAAATGGGAAATCTGAATGGACCCATAATTAGCAAATCAGTAATCAAAAACCTCCCAAGAAAAAATAGCTCAATTTAAGATAGCTTCACTGCTGAATTGTTCTAGACATTTAAAGAATTAACACGAAAACTTCTCAAAGTTCAAATTAACATCTGAATTGTTCTAGACATTTAAAGAATTAACACCAATCCTTTACAGAATTAACACCAATCATTCCAAGAAATTGAAGAAGAGCAAACATTTCCTTATTCATGTTATGGGGTCAGCATTACCCTGATACCAAAGCCAAACAAAGATAGTACAAGAAAAGAAAAACTACAGACCAATATCCCTGATGAATATCAATACAAAAAATCCTCAACAAATACTAGCAAACCAAATTCAACTGCATATTAGAAAGATTATATGCTCTGACCAAGTGGGATTTATTTCTAGAATGCCAGGACGGTTCAACATATGAAAAACAACACACTTAACACATTATCACATTAACAGAATGAAAGACAAAAAACACATGATGATCTCCATTGATAAAGAAAAGCCACTTGACAATATTTAACACCTTTCATAACAAATACACTCAACAGACTAGGAACAGAAGCAAATTACCTCAACATACTAAAAGTGATATATAAAAAATCCATAACTAATACCATACTCAATCAGAACACTGAAAGTTTTTTTTATAAGATCAATAAAAAGACACAGATGCCTGCTTCAACCACTTCTATTCAACACAGTACTGGAAGTCCTAGCCAGAGCAGTTAGGCAAAAAACAAAGACAAAAGGCATTCAAATTAGATAGGAAGAAGCAAAATTATCTCTGTTCACAGGCAATATAAATAACTCTAAAGATTCTACCCTCTATAACTGTTAGAATTAATAAATGAATTCAGCAAAGTGTTGGGGTACAAAATTAATATCCCCAAATTAGTGGCATTTCTATACTACAATAATAAACAATCCAAAAGGGAAATTAAGAAAACAGCCCAATTTACAATAGCTTCTAAAAGAATAAAATGCCCAGGAATAAGTTTAACAAAGGTTGTAAAAGACTTGTACACTGAAAACTATAAAATGATTTTGAAAGAAATGCATGGATTGGAAGGCTTAGTACATTTAAGATGCTGATACTACCCAATGCAATTCCTATCAAATCCAAACTTCATTTTTCAAGGACATAGAAAAAGCCATCTTAAAATTCATAGCCAAGACGGTCTTGAAAAAGAAGAGCAAGTTCTCTCATACTTGCTCATTTCAAAACTTACAACAAGCTACAGTAATTAAAACAGTATGTTACAGTCATAAAAATAGACATAGACCAACAGAATAGAATAGATCCCAGAAACAAACCCTCACATACAAAGTCAAATAATTTTTGACACGAGTGCCTGTTTTAAAGGGAAAAGAGAGAATTTTCAAAAATGTTGTTGGGAAAACTGGATGTCCACATGCAAAAGAGTGAAGTTGGACCTTAATTTTACACCATATTAAAAAAAATAGCTCAAAATGGATCAAAGACCAAATGTAAGAGCTAAAACTCTATAATTCTTCAAAGACAACATATGAAAAGCTTCATGATATTGGACGTGGCAATGATTTCTTGCACATTGTACAATTGTACATTAAAGGACACTGTCAACATCGTAAAAAGGCAACTCTTAAAAGGGAAAAGAAATTATTTGTGAATATCCAGAATATAAAGAACTTCTACAGCTCCATGACAACAGTAACTAAAAACAAACAACCTGATTTAAAGGTGAGCAAAGGTCTTGAATTAATACTTCTCCAAAGGAGATATACGAATGGCAAATAAGCGCAAGAAAACATGTTCAACATCACTAATCATTAAGGAAATGCAAATGAAACCCAAAATGACATGCCACTTTATATTCATTAGGATGGCTGTTATTAAAATAATAATAATAAAAACCAACAATAACCGACAAATGTTGGTGAGGACATGGAGGAGCTGAAACCCTTGTGCATTGCTGGTGGGAATGGAGAAGGGTGCAGGTGCTATGGAAAATTGCATGGCAGTCCCTAAAAAAAAAAACAAAAAAACAAAAAACCAAACCTAACTAAACATAGAATTAGCATGTGATCCAGAAATTCCATTTATGGGATTATACTCTGAAGAATTGAAAGCAGGGACTCAAATAGATATTTGATGTGGAAATACGCATAAAGTTAGGTAGCTTGCCAAGTGTGTATTTCTGGTGTGTCTGGCTCTAAAAGTTTATGTTTTTACGCACTATGGTCTTTGCAAAACGGAAGAGCTAACTCTAACTAGCCACATTTCATGACTGGACATGCAGGTCTTGGGCATAGGCTGGGCATGGCTGGAGCAGAGCTGGGGGTCCTCTGCAATGCAACGTCCTGAGCAGCGTGGGTCAGGGTCCCCACACTCAGGAGGGGAGGGCTGGATGGCCAGAAGTGAAAAAAATCTTTTCTGACTAGATTTAACCCAGAACAGACCCTATCCATGAACCAGTGATCGGAGTTCATAGTATCAGAGCCTGGCAGCCATGCATCTTGTCCAGTAGCTTTTCAACTTCAGAGTGAATCAGCATCATGTGGAGAGCTTGTTTAAAACAGATTGCCCAGGCCCTACCCTTGGAGCTTTGATCTGTTCATTCAGGTGGTCTTTCCATTCAGAGAGGACTTGTTGGGATCATTTTCTACTGACAGCTTGACCAACATTGGTCACTAAAGGCCACTTTTGTTTCTAACCAAAGTAACATCTAAGGAATTCGTGTCATGTGTGGCTTCAGAGAAAGCTCTTCAGAATCAGACTGCTTTAGTTTGGATCCTATTTCTACCATGTTGTCTGTATGGCATTAAATAAGATACTTCTTCTCTCTGTACCTCAGTTTCCTTAGTAGTGCAATGGGCTAATAACTGTGTCTAACTCATAGAAGTATTTTGAAGATTCCATGATGGAAACCATATACAGCTTTTAGAATAGTGCCCAGAACATTAAGCACTCAGTATGTGCAACTATTATTATTGTGATCAATCTTTAAATACTAGCCCTGTTTTATGGTTATCATCTATTTTTATAGTCAGATTTGGAGTGCTTTTATCAATTTCTAGATTGTGTTTCTCCATCCAACATCATGTTGTAAAATGATCCCACTAATGCTATTAGGTGGCAAGACATAAGATGAACTCTGTTTTCCCATTTATTTTCCTGTGAGCAGTTATAGCCTAATTCTCCCGGGGGTATAACTGTGAAAGAATAACTCGGGTTATCCACACCACCAAAATTTATCCTGCAATTTCATGCAAAGTGATTTCGCATAAGAAAAAAAATGTTATCCTAAAATATGTGCATGAGCTATTGTAATATTTGTGGTTGCAAAATGAAAGCTATTCCTTTCTTTTGCTACGCCCTTCAATATTTGCTCAGGTGCAATGTGCTTTCCACATGAACTGATTCTGAAAACTTATCAGAGAGTTAGAGTAGTTGTCATTCCGGCCTCTAGTAACTTCTCAAACAAAATCATATTCCCGAAAAATGGTCGCGTAAAGTACCTCTAATAAATCTCTGTGTGTTTGTGCCTTATTATAAACCCCATCGGCAATCTGCCTTTAAGCATGAGCACATTTTTAATCAAGCGGTAAAGCATTCAGAGTCTAAAGGTTATCAAAGCTGGAGTTGCAGTGAACTGTTCTGTCCCCTTGGTGAAGGGAGCTTGGCTGGAGAGTTGATGCAGTTGCCCCAAAGTTCTGTTCCCTGTGCGCCTGACTGCACTTCCCGCGTGACAGTGAAGAATACACTTAAAGGAGACAACATCGTTTTACTTATACTCAGGCTCCTAATTCCAGATGGAGCGGGGTTTTTTTTCTTAAGAAAGGAAATGTTCACAAAGTCTATCCACTAAACATTATCTCTCTTCAAGGACCACACCAGAAATAAAATTATAAGTAATAAAATAAAGCTCAGTGAACACCAGAAGTAGATTGTATATTTATGAAACATACAAAGAGAAAGTAGCAAATTGCCACAGAGCTTGGGACTCATGTCACTTCAGCTCGGGACCAATGTCCCCAGATTCCTATTGGATGCATGACCATCAGTAACTCCTCCACAAAGGCAGTGACTTCTGAACTTGAAGAAGTCCACTGGCAATTTCCCTTTGTTTGCAGATGTATTCTTCAATAAATCACTTGCATTCTCCCAAACTGTGGCTGGTGATGTTTTGCTGACTTTTTACAAGTTTGCATGTGATAACCTAGCGCAAAGAGGAATAGAGAGTAAAGTAGCTTCAGCGTACCCTTGCACTAGCTTGAAATTGGGAGGTGACTAAGAGGTGAAGCAAAATACATTTTTTAAAGTAAACACATTTCCAGATGCATATCATTTTATTTCCAAATATGAGATAATTACATCTTCATCTCTATGTCTAGCTATGTGTTTACATCTCTTTCTATGATATTTCTCTCCACACTGTGGCTTAAAAATAAATATTTAGACAGAATTTACAGTTAGCAGATCAATGAGGCATTTAGAGCAGTTTGCAAGTTCAAAAGAAAGTACAGGACTCTGCAAATTTAGTTAGTATTCCAAGTATAATCATGAGTCATCACTGATCTAGAATTGATGGTGGTATTACTTTGAGGGAATGTGCAAATGATGAGCCTAAAGAGACAAATTAAGAAAGGAAGGGAAAAAAGAGCTAGGGGAGCCTGGATGCTCACATTTCTATTATGATTGAGTATCTTGGTCCAGATGATCGGTATTATGCTGACTCTTACAGGAAAAATATAGTTGAGACTCGTTTTTGATCCAAAATCTTAAATTCGTATCTAAGTCCAAACAATGCAGAGTAGACTGCGTCAATGACTACTATCCTTGTCTGGTCGTGGCCATTAGAACACACCTGCCGGTGGAGCCTGATTTCTCCATTCCTGTGTTCCCAAATGCTCTGCCCCAGCTGATGTGATCGCCTTGCCCTATCCATCATTGCCTTACCCATTTTTCTCTCTTTCATAGAGCTTAATAATCTCCTTCTCTTCTACTTTCCTTTGCTATTTCATTTCCGTATATTTTTCAGGCTTTCCAGACTCAGGAGTATCTCTTTCATTTTCTTTACCTCTCCCTGGATGTATGCTCTATTCACAGCACAGACCAAAATCCTTCCATGAACACCCACCCCACCACCCTCCCAACCTTACAAAAAGCAGCCAGCTACATCTTGTACAATAATATTTTTTTAAATGTGGAGCCAGAGATGATTATTACTTTTTGCCAGTGACCTGGCTTAATAATGAAAGGCTTTATACATGCTAACAATGAAGACTTTTTCCCCCAGTAACAATTTTAAATAAAGCCACTGAATTGAGGTATTTTGTTTTTACAGCTGGAAGGGGTCTCTGTGACTATTCAGTCTCACACCTTTATTTAATAGAAGAGAAGCCTAAAGCCCAGAGAGGCAAAGTATCTTATCTCTGTGTGGCAGAAGCAGGGCTGTGAGCAAGTACCTGGGCGCCCAGGTAGGCTCTTCCCGCTGTTCCACTGAGCCTCTCTGAACCTGGCTGTCAAGTGATGAACACCCCTGTGCTGAATCACCAGGGTCAAATATTGAAGTCCCATGCTCTTATCTGTGTCCAGTCACCAAATGGTGGTAACTTTGAAGAAATCCCTCCAACTCTCCCTGTCTCATTCTTTGCATTTGAAAAAATTGCATAATTCCTCATTTTTACAGTCCATTGAGAGAGAGAAAGAGAGAATATATGCATGGGTATATATACATAAATGCACACAAATAAGGAGGTCCTTTCAAATAAGCAGAACTTTCGGAGGCATCATTTAGAAATGGAGTTTTTGCTCAACCAGCAAAAGCATGATCAAGACAGGAAATAAATTGCCTTCAGTCTTTAAAGCATCAAGAAGACTATCTCTTATCCTCCAAGAGCATCATTTAATTACCTCTAGTGTTACCAACTCAATGGACCACCTATCCCAATTAAACAGCAGCACATGCTAATTATCATTAGACTTAATTGGTTTCCCAATTCAGCAACTTCCCTGATCAAGTCTGCCCCAGTTAAGTGGCATTTATTGAACCACCTGAATCTTGCTTAAAAGAAACAAAAGAAAATTTCCCAACTCAAGTTCAGCAAATATGACCAAGTCTCATCAAGTCACACTAGCCAGTTTCTAATTAATTTTGCAAAGCATACCCTGAGGTTGGGTATAGTGAATATATCTTCTCCAATTAGAGTGTGTATTTTATTACAATCAAGTAAGATTAAGCAAAACATTTCTAACAACAGTCAGTAAATGTGTGAAAGTTAACAAATATTTACTAACATATTTCCCTCTCCTTCTTGCATGCTTTTTTTTTTTAATCAAGATGTTATGATTATTTCATCCTTTCAGATTTTTCACCCTTGAAACTATGTTTGGTAATAACACCTGTTCTGAAGAGTAGATAAGCATAAAGAAAGGAGAAAGTATGCTCTTGGGCTTAACCTTCCCAGAGAAATCTATGTGCATCATAGTTGCTTTGCATCAGCAAAGTAGATGAACATAAAATCTGGTACTTGAGAACATCAGGGCAAGGTAGGATCCTGGCTGAATGGGCCTCACAGTCCGCATAGGTTTTAGAAGGTCAGGGCTGAGTACAGACAGGAAGGAGATGACTCTCCTTCTGGAAAGCTTGGTATTTGGAATGGCACATTGTATAAGCACATGTGTTCTGGTGTTGGAAGTGTGACTCTGGGGTAATTGTTCCTAGTCTGCTCCAGACAGTTCAAATGGGCTCGTGGGACTCAAGAAGGCAGATGAGCGTTTTTGAGCTCTTCCTTGGAGAAAGTCTAGAATTCTCACCTCAGACTCTTCCTGCCAAAGTGAGGGCAGAGCATCAAAGAGAAATCTGTGACTCCAAGATTCCCACTTTCCTCGGTTCCCCCAAGGAAATAATGGGCCAAGAAGACAGGTAGGAATTGCTGGCAGAATCAGGTTGTGTCCTAGGACGACATTTCTTTCCAGGGCAGTAAAACTATTGACTGTATCTCTGGGGAAGAAGCCCATGGTCACCAGCAGCCCTCTTGGAGGCGGAGGTGGAGTTGGGAGTAGAGGCTCTCCCTAGTAGCACCATGCATGGGCCCCAGCAGTGGAATCACCCAGCAGAGCAAGGTGGCATGTGGGCCACTGGTCTTACCAAAGCCATGTTTCTGATGAGCACACTGCAGTCGAGGGTTTGAGATCAGCAGTGGAAGCAGTAAAAAGGCCAGTGGCACATGGAGTGGGAGGGAGGGTCACCCTCCCATGGACAGGGCACGTGGTGAGAGCTCCGTGAGTGGAGCGCTTCAGCACTCACCTTGACAAGAGCAGCCCCATCCCAGATGGCCTAAAAAAGGTCTATCAAGGAACCCAGTGTTAATCAGCAAGAGAAAACTAATTTCATGAAGTTGGTGATTGCCTAGAAGCTACATTCTCAGAAGCATGGAAAAGATGGACATTCTCAAAAATTGTCTTTTTTTTTTTTTGGCATTCTAATGATACTGCGTCAGAGGGGTTTCTTATGCTACCAATAGAGAATAATTAATAATAATGATGATGATGATGGGGAATAATATCATCACATTTGATCTTAGCTTTCTTTGGACTGGCTTAAAATGCTTCAAATTTGGGCCGAGGGCTCCCAAAAGAAAACAAGAATATCACATACAATGCTTTACTGTTTCTCAAGAAACTAGTGCACATTTAGATTATATAAGAGTTGATGGAGTCCATTACTAGAGTAGAGCCCTTTACTGGCAGCATGAAAACCCAGAAAGTAACTGAAATTTCTAGGTTGCTATTTAACTAATTAAAATCAATGTTCCTAGTAATATGTGACATTACCTCCAATACAATTTCTACGTGTCTGCTCATAATTGAATTAAACTGTTCTGGCCTAAAGCAAAATTGTGAAGTGGAATCATTGAAGGTGGAGCTGGAGGGAAACTTAGTCCTTATCAGTTATTCCCAGGTTCCCATTCTACATCTAAGGTTCATTTTGATTCTTTAATTATGAAAGGATCTGGCCCAAAAAGAACCAAGTTTCCCAATTATTGTCGAGTAGCATTTCTCTTACCCATGGTGGAAACCTCTTAAATAAATCTTCCACCAGTGCTTTCTGGTTGCTCCCTTCTAATCAAAATTGGCAAAGATCTGCTACCAGTTCTTCACCGCTGTGCTTTCTGAAGATCTGATAGGGTCAGACAGCAATGTGTCCTAATACTCGGACACAGTGTATCTGCAGCTGGAAACTTCTCTGAGGAAGTGAGGGGACATGACCAGGTAAGAGGAAAGAGCGGAGGGAACGCGGGCTATTCCAACTGCTGGGGCATCGCTCTGGTACTTGTCAGACGGTATATGATTAAAGTTCAACTATTTGTAAGATGAGTGGAAAAAAAAAAAGCCTCCGAACATTCATGCGTGTTCTTAAACTAGTTAATTAACAACAGAAGATTAAAAGCTATAAAGATCTGTCAAAAAGTAGTACTAATTACAGTTATTTATGTGGACTACTAAACTATTGGCCTGAAATGTCATGGAACAACACGTATCATTAAATATGTGTCAGATTAACTTTGTTGTAAATTGTATTTCATTCATTTTCTGTCATCTGCAATTATCGAACACCTGCTTGTGTAATACACAAGATTACTATTTTTTTCTCTTTTTTTCACTCATCTCCAACTTTCCCCTTTTAGTGTTTCCCCATCTTTCTCTCCTCATCCCCGGTGATCATGAGATAGCCCTGTTATAACTGCATTTATTGGCTGTCTACCAATGCTCTTCCCCATCTTTGCTGAGGAAACCAGATTTTGTTGAGATACATTTTTCCCCCATGTGGCCATGTCCTTGAGGAAAGGACAGCCCTACCTCTAATAAATTTTGAATTATCTGAATCAAATTGTGGTAATTTCATTTCCTTTATCAGTGATCTCTTTAAAAAGGACCAGGTGACCCAGTTTTGGCTAATGAAATATGAAAGTAAGATCCCTGAAGAGCTTCAGAGAAACATTTCTTAGCTCTTAAAAGGTGTCCAAAGGAAAACACAGGTGGGTTTTTTTTTCTTTTTTACCATATTTTGACCTTTGACTTTGAAATATATGAATGCGATGCCTGAAGCTTGAGCAGCCAGCTCAAGACTATGAGGAGAATTAACATATTCACTGAGGGTAGCAGATGAAAGAGATGGGAGGAAACTGAATCCTCTGTGATACTTTGAATTACCGAATGATTGACCACTAGAGCCACCCACCCGGGATCACATGTTACATGAGGTAATAACATTTGCTTATTATTTAAGCTACTTTGGGTTAGATTTCCTGTTACTTGTTGCTAATTGTATGTACGGATATAGCAGTGAATTGGTTATGTGAAAAGATTTTGGGGTCAGGCAAAGCACTTCCCATCGCTCTGTGTGAATCCGTTTTTTATCCATAAAAAATAAAATGCACAATATGTGTCTAATGTATAGTATTTGCACAAAGAAAGTTTGTTAATAATTAAATAGTGGTTCTGGGTGATATACAAAAATTAACAAAGTAAAAATAATATTTATAACATCAAGAACATGCAACTCTGATTTGGGTTTCTGTTTCCAAATTCCAAAATTCATCTTCCCCGAGCATTGAGTCAGAACTGACAAACTTCCAAAAATTATGCCACAGCTCTGAATGTGTCTAGGGCTGAAACAGGGAACAACAGTAATTGAGAGAAATTTCTTTTGAGCACCTTTTAACACACCGCTATGTCCTTCGGGTTATGCAAGAATGAGTAAGACACCTAAACAAAAGTTAAGTCTGAGAAAATAAAGCTAGCATAGAACTTTAATTAAAAGTATACATAATCAAGTTTATTATGTGGCAAAAAATTATTTCAAAATTTAAAAGGATTTTACTGTCAAATTGCTAATTTCCTTGCCATCTAAGGTATTTCTTAGTATAGAAAAGTGTGTGTGTGTGTATTTGTGTGTGCGTATGTGTGCTCGTGTGTGTGTATTTGTGTGTGCTTATGTATGCTCGTGTGTGTGCATGTGTGCTCGTGTATGTGCATATGTGTGCTCATGTGTGCTCGTGTGTGCCCGTGTGTGTATTTGTGTGTGCTCGTGTGTATTTGTGTGTGCATGTGTGCTCGTGTGTGTGTATTTGTGTGTGCATATGTGTGCTCGTGTGTGTGTGTTTGTGTGTGCTCGTGTGTGTGTGTGTGTGTGTGTGAGAGAGATACAGCATTCTTTATCTTGTCCTTTCATATTAAAAATAAGTCAATTTATACATGGGACAAACTAAAAACTGGAAAAGACACATACTAAAATATTTGCTGTAGCTAATCTATGCCTTTGGCTACCTCCAGTTGTCTTTAAATTATTATATTCCCCAAATATATCAGTTTCTCAGAGCACTGTATTTAAATGATAAATCTTTTTGAAATGGAGTATTCAGATTGAAGAAAATAGTACTTTGAGATGATTGTACTTGAATAACATTCTGTGCAAACTCCCAACATACTGATTTACAAAGAGATCTGAGAAAGCATTCCAGAATATTGCTCAAGAGCAGGAGATGTAGAGGAACAGAGTTACGCTACTACACTCAACAGCACTGTCCTGGGTGACTTTCATTGTCTGTTTGAAAGTTTCCTACTGGTAAGGTACGATGTCACACATGAATGTCTAAGAGAAAAGGTTTATGCTTCTTCAGGTTTAGAAACACACAATTGATGCTTGTATGCATTCTCCTTATTTTTACTTTTTAAATTCTTTCCCTTAAAAAAATGGCTTCTGGGGGCGCCTGGGTGGCTCAGTCGTTAAGCGTCTGCCTTCGGCTCAGATCATGATCCCAGGGTCCTGGGATCGAGCCCCGCATCGGGCTCCCTGCCCAACGGGAAGCCTGCTTCTCCCTCTCCCACTCCCCCTGTTTGTGCTCTCTCGTGCGCGCTGTGTCTCTCTCTGTCAAATAAACAAATAAAATCTTTTTTAAAAAATTTTAAAAAATGCCTTCTGGGGGCGCCTGGGTGGCTCAGTCGGTTAATTGTCAGACTCTTGATTTCAGCTCAGGTCATGATCTCAGGGTTGTGAGATCAAGCCCCACATTGGGCTCCATGCTCAGTGGGGAGTCTGCTTAAGCTTCTCTCTCTCCCTCTCCCTCTGCCCCCCCAGCTTGGGTTCATGTGCGCTCTCTCTCTCTCTAAAAAAAACAAAAAAGTGTCTTCTGTAGTAGATATATGCTCAGAGATGTGATACGTTTGAAAGTAATTTGAAGCTAAATACTTAGCTCTGAAATGGTGGAAGAAGAAGGAACCTATAAGAGCAAATTAGAGTAGATAAATTTCTTAGAGGAATAATTGATAATTAGATCATACTGCTTATCCAAATACCAAAGAGTGGGAAAGAAATGGCGTAGGAAAAGGGGTTCATTCAACAAATGTCGAATGATCACTATGTGCCAGGTAGTGTGATGGGTGTTGGGGACACGTATGTTCTGTTAGAACTTCCCATCGGGTTTACCATTCAACAACTCATTCCACACACATACGTGGTTGATGTTAATTTCCAAGGTAAAGTGTTAAAAATGAAAATAATGAGTACATTTCAAAATTATTTAAAATATTTATATTGGTTATATCCCAAGAAGAATTTTAAATTTTGTCCTATTTCTAATGAAAAATTTATTGTCAGAGGAGAATCTCTTTACAAGCAGTTGCTGGGGAAAAAGAAAAAAAAAACTGGTTCTGGCATATTCTAGAGATCTCTGGCTGAGAGACATTCTCTGCTGATTTACAAAGTGGCAATCTGATTTCCTTTCGCACACCTGGAGGAGTTCAGCAAACAGCAGCTCACAGGTGTCACCCAGGTGTGGCTAAGGCTGGCTCCAGCAAGTCTAGCCAGGATCTGGTATAGCTATTCCTGGTCCTGGAGGGGGCCTGCCTCCCGTGAGCTTGGGCTTGAGTACGTGTATGTGGGTGGTTGAGCCTATGTAACACTCTGGGTTATAACTCTCCACCTTTCTGCATCTAAATAGTAGTCAAACACTTAAAATAACATTAAGACACGTTCCAGTTTGCCCTGCCAGTCAAAGGGATGGCAGGGTGAAAAATTGAAACCCTGCATTTCAGAACCCCAAGGGCTTGCTGATTTGTTAGGTTTAGCGGTTCAGAGGATTAAAATGGCAGAAATATTAAGAAGGAAAAAGAGAGAAGAAAGAGCCAGCATATCCACTGAAGCAAATCTAATGGGCTGCTGGGGCACAAGAAGAAAAGGTTCTACTACCTGAGCAAATCTTATTTATTATTCTTGCTTCACAATTAAAAAATTTTTAAAAACTAATAATAATTTCCTAGACATTTGTCTTTTTTTGCTATGCTAGTCACATTCCCCAAATCCTTTATCAACGCTGCTCTGCATATGAATGGGCTGTAATTGAACTGTCACATTCATGAAGGTCAGTAACCTTTCATTAGTAAGAATGTGTCTTTCTTAATAAATTATAAAGTCTCTGAGGATTTGAAAGCAGATTCAAAAAAAATTCTCTCTTCTATACCTTGAAAAACAAAACACAGATTTTTCTGTTATTCTGTGTATGGGGTAGGAGAGAATGATTGCTTGTGTTTCTGTTTAATTTGCTTTGTGTAGGTTTCTCTTTCTTTCTTTCTTTCTTTCTTTCTTCCTTTCTTTCTTTTCTTTGTTTTTTGAGCAAGGAGTAGGGAATCCTCTCTATACCCCACCAACCTTGGCTCTTTTGTTGATTTTGTTGTTTTATCAGCAGCACTATGCAAAACTGTCTAGTGTGAGCTTTTCCTGAGTGCTTAAAAGCAAAAACAGAAAACTTGAACTCCTTCTCTAAAAAAAAAATTACAGCTAGTTATTCTGTCTGCTTCATTAAAAAACAGTAATTATGGATGTTTTTCTTTCTCCTTAGAGCACACTTCAGCGTTTGCTATGGAAAAGACCAAAGTCATTATGTGCAAATGAAGACCCACCTGAGTTATGCATATTCTGCTAATCCCACCCAATGATTTAACTGGTAATTAACTCAGATAAGCACTCAGCCATCCCACCTTTGTGTTCAAGATGGCTGACCCCAGAGCATTTCCCAACCTGCCGGAGATGTCTGTTTGTGGCTTCCATGTAATTGGACTTGAGACCCCTCTGGGGATTTTCAACCAAAGCTGCAGACTTACTCAACCAGGACTCACCCTCAGCGGCCCTTTAGTCCAACCAATCTTTGGTCAAAAACTGTAAGTTATGCATGCCTTTTCATGTGCACCAGTGTTTTAGATGAGGAACCTGGGAGATACCCGACAATTTGGGACATAGTGTGTTTATTCAGCTTTATCAACTTTAAATTGGATTAAAAAGATTCCTCTGGCATTACTGAGGGTGAAAAGCCTTTAAGCCACTTAACATGAAATCTGAAAGACAACGGGGCAAAGACGAAATGAGGAGACAGGAAGAACTCCATACACTATTGTTTCTGCCACTTTGACAGCCTGTGTGCTTATCTGATACACTGAGAGCTTCAATTCCTTATGAACTTGCTTCCCACTCAAATATGTGGAGAAGTATCAATGCAAAACATATAATCTGCGGATGGAAATTTCGAACTTCTCATAAAAGAGACACAGGAAAATAGAAAGACTTTAGCCTGAGCTTTCAAAAGAATGTCATCATCATTTGTAGTCCTTTGCAGTGGCATGGTGGGTGTATCAAAAACACTTCTTATCAGAAAAAGGAATATTTTCCTACAGTATTAGTTAGGTTCCAACTACAAAAACAAGACCTAGGCCAGGTAATTCCACAGGGGGAATGTAACAGTGGTGTTTTCGATGCCACTAGAAGAGCTGAAGGAGCAACGGGGAGGAAGGAAGGTGAGCAGCCACTACAGAAACTTCTTACCACCCTTAGGGCTAGGGTAGAGGGACAGGAGAGGAGATGGCGTCACTGGGGCCTCAGTGCTGATGGCAGGTGCCAACACGTGTGCACCAGGAGGTCACAGATGAGATCCACGGGTGCTCTTCTAAAACATGATTCCCAAGAAATCAATCTCATTATTCAGCCAAGTATGTCAGATTTCGTATCCAAATAGTTCAGCTGGGGGAGCTGGAATTGTAGCAGCTGTGCCTGGGAGGAGCTAGGAACTCTAAGGGAGGCAGCGACTAGTGGAAGCTGATGCCACTGATAAGACACAAAAGAGACCTTACAAGGCAGAGAGAAATGGAAATAATCCGGTATCTCCTTCCTTCTGACCCTACAACCTCCCATTAGTACCTTCTGTTTTAGAACTTACCTTGAAGCAAGTTGGCCCAGGAGTCTGGGGAACGTCAGTGCAGGGTTCTGCCCCAGTGGTCCAGGGGAAGGGGCATGGAACACACTGGAGAGGAAAGAGGTGGTTGGCCAGCAGGACGTCTCTCCCATCAGAAGGTACCATCTAGGGCAAACACTATTGTTAGGTTGCGCAAAGAGAATATACAGGCAGGAGAAGAAAAGCACTGAATTACGGCGTTAGAATAGACAACAAAGTTATTTCATTCATCATGGTGGTCAACCAAAGTTCCTGAGAGATTTCTCAAAATGTAAAAAAGAAAAAAGCATAGTCCCTGGTGTAAAGTTCACCATGACAGTATCAACACGTAGTTCACAGTTTCCTGGGACCTCCTCGATGGCTCCTGTTGGTTCAGGTGGTGCTTCTTGCAGGTGTCGATACATGTGCTTTGGGATATTGAAAACCATGTCTGCACTTATAAAATATGGTTTCGAAGAAATACAACTTTTTTTTTAAACAAGTATGTCAGATTCAACATCCAAATCATTTTTCTCCTTTAATTCCTTTGGCCAATTTAAACATTAAAAAAAAAAAAATCAAACTAAAAATCTTCCTAATGGTGCACATGAAGGTTAGAATATTCTTAGATAAACATAAGATTCTACTTTGGATTCTTTTTTTATTTTTATTTTTCTTAGAGAGAGTGTGAGCAGGGGGCAGGGGCAGAGGGAGAGGGAGAACCCCAAGCAGGTTGCACACTAGGCATGGAACTCAACACCGGGCTCAATCTCATGGCCCTGAGATCAGGACCTGAGCAGAAATCAAGAGTCAGATGCTTAACTGACCGAATCACCAAGGCAACCCTACTTTGGACTCTTATAGGACTTTATTTTTTAAAGAAATTATTAATCATGGAATTCAGTGTTGTTTCTCTTTGTTTGGGCCAGGAACTTCTTAACCATTATTCTTCACTGGGAACAACCTAACTACTGGGGTTACTTCTCCTTCTACAGACAAGAGAGAGTTTATATGACAGACTAAAGCTAAAGGATCATCTGGTGCCTTTGATGTAAGGTCAGAATTTCTAAGCCCTTGGAGAAGGAAATTACCCAGTGTTCACATCCAAATGATCCCTTGGGTTGATGCTGCCCTTGCTCTTCCAGTGGTTTCAAACTGGAATCCTACAATCTCCTGGAAAGTACAAAGTCATGTTTGAAGTGTAAGGGGGAATGAAAGGTAGAGGTGAGGGAGGGGAGGGGTAAGTCTGTGCCCTCCACTCCTACCTCAATCACAGCAGTTTCACTAATTGTGGTATGGACATTGTGGTTGACTTCCTAAATCAGTCATCCCATTTTCTACTAGTCCCTCATTCTGAACTGTTAGAAATTTCTAGTTTCTGATTAGCCCTCAAGCCAATCACATAATCTCGAAGTCCCTTTTACTGATTGGTTCACAGACTTAGGCACAACCCAATCAGTGGACGCCATTCCCCTGTAGGCATGTCATTGAGACCAAAGGGAAGGAACTTAATTCCATGTTGGGAGAGAAGTTCTTTCTCCTACCAGGTGTGAACAAGGAAGAATTGGAGCCAGGGTGTGCTTGTAACCATCTCATGACCACTGCAGAATCACCACTGGGATCAAATAACACTGGAATTGGTAGCATAGAAAGAATGAAAGAACTAGGTCCTTTATGAAATTATTGAACAACTGATTCAACCACCCCTAAAGCTCACTCTTACATCTGGCCGTCTTCACACATAGGTGATGATTTCCCTGTCCTTTAAATCCATTCATTGAATTGGATTTTCAGTCACCTGCAGCAGAAACCATAACTAGTAGTATTCCACCTTTTAAAAGATTGAAAAGTACTGCCCTGGAGAAACTTCTAAAAAACTTCATACTTTAGATAGTTTTGTTTTCCATTGTCCATCCTCTATTGTCCTTTCCTGCCTTGTGATATCTTGGCGCCTTCCCTTCAGCCCAGCATCACCCTCATTCCCTGCCGAGCTGCCTAGGATCTTGCTAGAGGGTCTTCCCTGGACCTCAGCCTTCACTCAACATTTAGTTACCCTGCGTTGCACTCACCAAGTCAGTTGACTGGCATCATTGATGAATTTGTTCATGCCAGTAATGGCAATGGAAACTTTACTTTGGGACCCCGGTGCCTTGAGTATAACCGAAAATTTATAAGTGTTTGCTGACTCAATAAAAGAATTAGTGAAATAAATATGTGATACCATCTATAGAGTGTTTATGGTTGATGAGAGAACTCTTAAAATATTACATCATAACCTCAACAAATGAACCTATGATAGAATCTCAGACCCAGTGGCCAGCCAAGGGACATTTTTGCAAAGAGGCACCTTCTCAGAGCTATTTCAATCACAGCATTTATATAACCATGTACTTCACTTACCACTAAACCAACCTAGGTGGCAAAAGTATTCATAAAAAAAAAAAAAAAAAAAAAGGCCTGACTGCTGGAGACAGGTGTTGGGGAACCCACTCTTCATGTTAGCATGAACACCGTCCAACATTCAAAGAGCTGCTCACGCATCTCTGCTGGGGCCTGGCAGCCGGCCTTTCCAACCCCCTTCCCATTCTGTGCTGCCTCATGTTTACACAGCAAAAACGAAACTGTTGCCAGTGTTAATACAGCATAATTTATAAGCTGAGAAGAGAACTCAGCATGCATTCCCTTTTCAAGTGAAACAGACTGTTATTTTCGGAACCAACTGAAGGGTGGAGACATTTCTTGGAAACCAAAGGAACTGCTGATTCTCCAGATCCTTTCTGCTTCATAGGACTCACCTCTCATGAGGCAGGAAGGACCGACTCACAGAAAAGCTCGGTCTGACAAACCTGTTTCCTGAATTATAGAAGGCAGATTCATCTGATGAGGCCATTCCTTCTAGGCTCCGAAAAGTCACTTAATCCCTAGTCCAGAAAGAGGAGCCAGGGACTTGAGATCCGACACATTGCTTATGTAGAGGGGGCCCATAGCACAGAGCCTATTTCTCACGCATTAGCTCTGATTTCTGGGATAGTGCAAAGCCAAACCCCATCTCTAAGGCGGGACATGGGGCACAAGATCCTAATCCCCAAATAAGTGTGTTTGGATTCTGCAATAGACACCATATGTATCTGTATCATATTCATCGCCCTTTGCTTCTAATGTACCAACTGAGGGTTTTGACTGAAAACGCTCACACACACACACACACACACACACACACGCGCGCGCACACACATACACACACACTTCAAAATTCCTGGACCGGTCTTAAGGAAAGAAAGCAGGAGGTAAGATCTCCTGGGGTAGCTGTGTCAAATCTATCTTGCTGGCCCCATCCCAAATTCTGTAGTTCACCTCTCCAAAATTGGGTTTCTGTATCTCCTCTAGGCCCCCCAGTGATTTTATCCTTTTATTCAGTTTCCTAATTACTGAGTTTATTATACTTCTTTAAGGCATCTGCCCTCCCAGACCTTCCCTCTGAGCCTTCCATGGCTCTTCTTTTGCCTGATTACTGGCTTCTCTAGATTGTGGACTTGAAGTGGGCTTTGTACAGTGATAGCTACCTTTCTGCCATACCTTGAAATTTTAGACTTACTGTTAAGCTCACATTTCTATTTGCCTGCCCTTGCAATCTTGTGCTGCCATGTTTAGATGCTCAGCTTTGGCCTAGCCCCAGACTATCTATCTGCATGATGACTAAAAACCAGATATAATAGAATATTGAGCCCTAGATCCCCCTTGAGACATGATGCCCAGGATCAGAATGGGTCAATTATGCTGATTATCCTACTAATCTCCACCATTAGGATAAAGAGCCATGGTATTCAACGTAGTGTAAGGATAGGACGCTCAGGAATAAAGCTGGAGGGCCCCTAATGTCCGAGAAGAGCATGGTCATGACCCACATCACATTCCACTGTGATGGCTTCAACCTTCACAGCTGGATACATATCACCTCTATGATGAACTTGGCCTTAGACACTAAGATCCAAACTGGTGCTAGAAAAGCATGGTCTTGGGACCTCATGGCAGCTGCTTAGTGCTATTTTGAGTTCCTTAATGTCTGGGTGACTGCCTTACACACGTTTCCCCCACCCCCCATGTTTTCATTGCTAAACCACTCATATCTTTAATATAAAATATGGTATGTATTGTATCTCATATAGTCCCATGAAAGTTTAACAATTCTGGAGATACAAGCTTCCGATCTATTCCTAGTCCATCAGTACCTTATTGGAAATTGTTGATTCAATAATTATTTACTGTTATTATTTTCCAGTGTAATTCCTGGATGGGAAGAATGGGACCTGGAACCGATAAAATTTTACTGCAGAAGAGAAATAAGTAATGAAGAAACACATTTCTCTGAGCTTTCTTTTGGTGGAGAGGGTAAGGCCGAAGCTTACATGGAAGGAGGGCTGGGGGTTGTGCCTCTGGGATTCAGCTATAGCATTGCCAGGGCATAAAATAATCCCGAACAGATAAAGGTCAAGATAGAGACCAACCTCCCAACTCTTTAGAGGGAATTGACTACCCCCCCTCACCGTATTCTCTATATTTGCCAAATACCCGGCTCTTCTCAAACTTTCTCCTCCTAGAAGATCTGTCAACCAAACCAGCATAAGCATGAAGACGTCTGCCACATTCATCTTAAAATGAACCCCAGAAGTCAAAAAATGTTGCAGTTAGTTAGAGAAACCTGTATAAAACTATTTTGATTTCCCGAGACACACCAGGTGGAACGAAGGCACCTTCCCCCGCCCCCATGAGCTTTTCTAGAAGAGGCATAGGGACAGAAAGACTGACAATGGCAGTTCAAAGCACATGGGAAACAAAACCACTCGAGGTACTTCATGGCTTAGTTGAGCAAAACTTGTTGAAATAAATAAATTTTAAAAAGCAAACCAGAAAGACATCGAGGTCCATGATGTTTGTAAATAATTCAGTTCATATTTTCTCGATCCCTCCCTCTCGCTTCTCCCAGACTGTTGTGTTGGGTCTGCCCCTCCACAAGCAGGGGCCACCTGAGAGCTCATGGGAAGATGAGTTTTCCTCGTTTGTCTGCCAGCCACATGGGTTTTTCCTGGGCACACCGGTTAGGAGTCACTTCATGACCTCAGTGTCCCACAGACTCACTGTCTTGTTTGTTTGAAAGCCATATGGTGGCAAGAGTCCTCAGGCCCTTGTCTAAATTGCTGGCTACCTAGGTAGGTGTCCTTTAAAGTAACACCTCCGGTCTGTGGTGGTGGAATTGAAAAATAAAAGGAGGGGGTTTATTTTATTTTATTTACTTATTTATTTTTAACATTCCAGCTGACAGGCTTCAGCAAGACTTTCTCATCTGCTAAGTGAAACAAATTTGAACAGAACATTTTTCTTTTTGGTTCCCACAAAACCACCCAACACAAACACGGTAGATAAAACTTTAAAATGCCAGGCTTCATCTTACAAGTATTATAGGCTAATCCTCTTCCATTATTAATTAAACTGTGGGGGCAAAGATCAGAGGAACACTGTCCATTACCTTATAATAGGCAAGTCTGTGTTCCAGCTGATATGTTATTTTTCCTTCCAGAAAGCCAAACTTAAATTTTTTTATTATCTTTTCAGATGGTTTTTAAAGATGTCTATGTGGCCTTCATAAAGATTTAAGTGAGTATTTTAATAGAAGGTTGTTTCTAACTCTTAAAAGTTATAAATAACATCAAGTACAAAAGCAATACACCCTTACATGATAACAGGATTCTGCCGTGTCCAGAATCGTTACCAGCCGTTAACACTCCAAAACATATAACTAGGAACCATTTTCCTTCCTCACTGGTTTGAGTCTGGGCACATTAACAGGCTGACAATACTAGCTAGGGGCCCTCAAATAGATTATGAGGTCCTGGGAAGTATTCAACAAATCAGAGACAATCCCTGTTGAGGTATCTTACACTCTAGCTGCCCCAGGGTTCAGTTCCTTGGCATATAAGTGAGAGATGTCCTAACTCTTGAAAGCTTTACAAGATTTAATTAGTGGACGTTCAAAAATATATGGATACTCATATTAGAATAAGCTCCCTGCAGGGACAGAGGCAGACCTGCCTTTTGTTCAGAAACAGGAAAAGGAAAAGCTTCTCCATGTGTGACTAATTTATTGGAACTAGGTAATGATGTCTTATCATTCCTCCTCTTTGAAAATACCTCAGGAGGCATTTGGTTGTCAAACAGTTCTAGACATTGTCGACTCCCCAGTTTTTCAGCACCGCTAACATCCATGTAAACATTTATGAGTCCATGACGACACCAGGTTCAGAAATAGTCATAACCCTCTTTCTCCCCATCTTAGAGACTGAGCCACATATTTGCATGACCTTCCCGCCAATGTCTTTTTGGCGTCTAAGACAAAAAGGCATGGGAGCCTAAGGGAGACTAGAGAGAAATAACAAAACGTCATGCGTATTTCCCTACGGAATTTCCTAAAGGGAAAATCAAGCTGTAACGGCATCTATTGAGACAGTTGGGGGAAACCGCACAGATTATTTTTTTATCAGATAATCATGTTGCATACATTTTAAATGCCCTGATACTGGATCGTGCTTATGCAGGGGAATGCCCTTGTTGTCAGGTGGATGCCGAAGTGTTAATAGATAAAGGGTCACAATGAGTGCAAATAATTTCAAATGGTTTAAGACAAAAAATGTAAAGACGGTTGATAGACAGATGTAAAGCAAAATGTGAACAATTGGTGATTCTAGGTGAAGGTAAAGCTCTTCACACTTTTCTTGAAAATTTCTCTGTAGGTCTGAGTGTTTTAAAATAAAAAGTTAGGGGAAGAGCACCAATCCGGAATGGGGGACAGAGTAGGAGGAATACAGATGAAAAAATAGTGGTCATATGTCGATGACTGATTCCACGAGCAGAGCAGTTCATGGGAAGTTCCTCAGACGAGTCTTTCCACTTCTGTGGGTTTCAGAAGCCTCTGTAATAAGAGTGGTTTTTGTTTTTATTTTTTATAGAGCAGGAATATTCCCTCTTCCCCCATCTTTTTAATTTTCCTCCATGCTCTGTTTGGATCAAAGCCCCCTCCCGCTTTACAGAGCCAGAAAACGAACCACAAGCATAGCCCCATTTTCGTGACAGGACAGTACACTCTCGAGTAAGGTGAGACAGAGGTTGACCCCAGCCAAAGGACTGACCTGATAAGCCTCTCTTCGTTCCGCTTATTAATGTCCACAAAACAAATCATGTTCGCAGGACATTGGCTTCATTTGAGGCTAAGCACTGCAAGGAGGGGGCAGCCATGTGAGAACAGCACAGTGTAAGAGAAAAGTCTTTGTGGAAATAACCCAACTGTCCTGGGTGGATGAATGGACAAAATGTGGTCTATCCAGACAAGGGAATATTGTTCAAAAGGAAGGACATTCTGACACATGTTACAACATGGATGAACCCTGACAACATGCTGAGTGAAATAAGCCAGTCACGAAAGGAGGAATACTGTGTGGATCTTCTCATATGAGGTACTTACAGCCATTAAATTCGCTGAGACGGAAAGTAGAATGGCGGGTGCCAAGGTCTGGGGAGAAGGGGGAACGCGGAGTTAGTGTTTAACGGAAATAGAGCCTCAGTCGGGGAAGATGACAAGAGATCCGGAGACAGACGGTGGTGGATGGTTGCACAGCAAAGAGAATGTACTTAATGCCACCTCACTGTACCCTTAAAAATGGTTGAAATGGCAAAAAAAAAAAATTATGTTGTGTGTATTTTATCAGAATAGGAAGGAAGGGAGGAAGGAAGGGAGGAAAGAAGGGAGGAAGGGAGGGAGGAAGGGAGGGAGGAAGGAAGGAGGGAAGGAAGGGAGGAGGGAGGAAGGGAGGGAGGGAGGAAGGGAGAGAGGAGGGAGGGAGGGAGGGAGGAGGGAGGGAGGAAGGGAGGGAGGGAGGGAGGGAGGGAGGAGGGAGGGAGGAAGGGAGGGAGGAAGGGAGGGAGGGAGGGAGGGAGGGAGGAAGGGAGGGAGGAAGGGAGGAAGGAAGGAAGGAAGGTGCATCAGCCTCTGTCCTTAAAGATCTCTGAAATGTTAAAGCCTTCTTGCTTCAATGCTTGCAATAGCCCCGAGTAAAAATGTGTTCCCATGGCTGTGTAAATTGCAGCTACTGGTAGGAATTCCCACATTAATACAGACCCAAACCTGGGTGCCCGGAGGACAGGAGCTTCCAGATCACAGAAGGCTGCCCTGTGGGGAGACCCTGCTAGGTGGCCCCAGGAAATCCTAGATGGCCAGAAGTGAGCTGGGGTGAGGGGTGGGGGTGAAGATTTCCTGGTAGCGCTCTTGTAAGACCTTGTTAGTGCTTGTAATCAACAGGGCTAGGATGAAAGAAGTCAGGCTTCAGAACAGAAACATTGTGCTTTAAATTAAATCAGCTCCCCGCTGTGAGCCACTTACTCCCTTCCTCCCCACAGCCAGGGACACAATTCTGAGGCTTCTCTGTGCCCTGAGCAGCATGAGTGACCTTCAGTCTTTCCACTTAAAATCCATTCAAGATGATCACCCTGGCTTAAATAAGACTCTCCATCCCAGCCTCCCTGCCTCTCCTCGTCTTTCCAGTGGCCTGACTGTCATACTTCTTTGTGTCTGCCCCTGTCTCTCTGCCTGTCCCAGTGTGTGTGTGTGTGTGTGTGTGTGTGTGTGTGTCTCGCACACACACACACACCGACATTGATTTCTTTTCTGATCTGTGTGTCAGAGTTGCTAGACCCACCTCCCAGTGCATCACCCTTCTACCTGGCTCAGAACTGACAGTGGGATTTTTCACCTCCTCGCCCTCCTTTCTCCTCTCTGAAGAACAAGGAACCAGATGGCCATCCCCCAGTCTCCCAGCGTGAGTTTGACTGACAGGAGCCTTTGATGAACCTCAGAAGAATGAAGTCATCTCTAGGTCCCCGCTGCCGCCTGGCCTTTAACACCCCACACAGACCACCATTATCTGCTGAATAGGAGACAAAGGAAATTAGCCCTGCTTCCCCATCGTCCCCATTATTTCCAGGCTGATTTAAACAAGGAAGCAATGAGATGCCCTTCACTTTCCTCCAAAAGGTACAAATGTCAGCTGTTAAAAAATGCAAACAAGAGGCTTTCCTATGTTAATGGCTGGGTTTCTTTGTTAAGGCTGAGGAGTGGAAAGCACATTTTATTCTCTGCCTTTGAGAAAAGACTTAACAAGCTTCTAAACAACTTCCCTAACTACCCACACCTTAGACCGGCTGGCGGGTATTCTTAAACCTTTGGGTTTCAGCTGGAAAAGAAAGATGGAAGGGAAGCTTCATTTCCAGTCTTTAACAGCAGATGATCACAGAACCTGGAGGGATGAGTGAAAGGTTTGCTATCATTTTAACCCTAAAATTGAAAAGGAAGAAAAGATCCTCTCCCCTTTGCCCAAAATAATTTTTTTCCCCAGAGACTAAATGTTTAAGTGACAGCAGAGCTAAAAACAAACATGAGGCATAGGTACCAAGGTGCCCTCTTAGATATGACATCGGAGATTGTTGCTGATTGTCTTTTGCCATGTTGTGAAGGGCGGACGTGTGTGTGTATGTGTGTTTACTGTTACTTGTTGCTATGGGTTAGTACCCCAGGATTAGCTGGAAAATAGAAAATTATGGCAGAAAGGTCCATTATTGGGAAGGAATTTGTTTCACAGTTCCACAGTTTCTGAGTATTGGGGGTTGTAGTAAATTTTCTTTGGATGAGTCCACACTTCTAAGAAGGCAACGCTCTTGTCATCATCTGGGCTACCCTACTTTTGTGGGGTAGCCCAGAATTGTGGATTCTACAAAAGAGCCAGGGGATTGCAATAAAAAAGCAGCTCTCAGATCACGATAATCTAGATAAATTAATGACTCAATCAATAGACACTTGTTAGGCATCTGAGCCAGACACCACAGGAGGTCATTCAGGAGATACCACTTTGGAGACGTAGTCCCCATAAGGAGTTCACAGTCAGGACACAGGAGCGAGACTAGACTTCATTCCTAAAAGACGGATAGGATCTAGATAAGTAAATCCAGGAGAGGAGGAAACAAAAGCCTGGGGAAGAAAGAACTGTGTTGAGAGATTTCTTCAGAATGGGAAGCACTTTTATGAGTGAGGTGAAAAGAAAGTAAGACTCAAATTGTTGGGGTCTGGATGAGGAACTCACACTTCCTTCCCGCATTCGTGGGCTGGGGCCACCATAACAAAACACCACAGACTGGGCAGCTTAAACAATAGAAGCGTATTTCTCACCGTAATAGAGGCTGGAAGACCAAGAGCAAGGTGTTGACACCTTTTTGGCAGGTTTGGTTTCTGCTGAAGATTCTCTCTTTGGCCTGCAGGCTGTCTGTCACCTGCATGATGTAGCCTCCCAGGACCTTTCCTGGATGTGTGACCATGTCTGTCTCTTTCTCTTCTTGTAAGAACATTACTGATACTAGATTAGGACCCTACTCTTAGGTCCTCATTTAGCCTAATGACCTCCTTAAAGTCCCCATCTCCAGACACAGTCACACTGGGGCTTAGGGCTTCAACGATGAATTCTGAGGGGATGCGATTGTCCCTGACACTTCCTTAGATAATGAGAAGGCAAGGGAGCGATTGGAGAGGGGGCCGACAGGATGGAAGTTTGCCTTGGAAGCGCAAGGGATCCGTGAAGAGAGAGGCCAGCTAAGAGACAAATCGGGAGGTTCTAAAATAGGCAACAGGTAAACCAGACAGGGCCTGAGTTTGACGTTGGCAGCAAAAGAGAACTAGATGCAAAGTGAAAGCATGATGGCAGAATGAATAGGACCCGATGACCGGTTAGATATGGCCTACAAAAGAGAAGATGTCCTCAGATCCGTAGTTCTGAGACCTGGGAAAATGGTTGAAATACAGGATGGGCATGTCAGAGGTACGGTTACCACGAGATAGAGAGGGAAGGTCCTAAGTTCTGCAGTCAGACCTACTACGTTAAAAAATTAAACTTTGTCACCTTTCAGATATGCAGCTGTAGCAACTTACTTAACCTTCGGGGGCCTCGATTTCCTCTTGTGTCAAGCTGGGATGATAGAACCAGCCACAGTGAGTGGCTTCTGTTTTATGGATGAAAGGCTATCACCTCATTCGACTATCAGGGAGAATTCAAAATCACTCTGACAGATTGCAGAAGAACCTTAAGGATGACATATCATTCAAATTTTACTGGGATTCTTTCAGGTGAAAGAGTGTAGAATAAATAAGACCTAGAACAGCCATGTAGACATAGGAGTCACACCAAACCATGAGATAAACATGGCAGCTCTAATACAGTAGCCTTCAATGACAAGAAAACAAGCCCGAGCTTGGGCACGCTCGACAGGAATGCAGCGCTTGAGAACACTGAAGTAGTTCTTTGCGCTGGAAGGTAGGACATATAAAAAGAAGTGAAAGGAATAAAACAGTGGGCTGTGGAGGACACCAAGGAAAGGTTATTGTTTGGGGACCAGTATTCCATTTTCCATCCCCCCCAGATGATGAGACAAGGGAAAAAATGGACTCAAAGCAAAGCAGAAGAAACATAAATTATCTCTGTGAAAGAAATTCTGACAATGTGGTTAAACATATGCTATGGGCTGAATTGTTCCTCTCCCCTCAAAAAAAAAAAAAGTCACATGTTGAAGTCTTATTTTTTTAATTAATTTTTTATTGTTATGTTAATCACCATATATTACATCATTAGTTTTTGGTGCAGTGTTCCATGATTCATTGTTTGTTCATAACGCCCAGTGCTCCACGCAGAACGTGCCCTCCTCAATACCCATCACCAGGCTAACCCATCCCCCCACCCCCTCCCCTCTAGAACCCTCAGTTTGTTTTTCAGAGTCCATCATCTCTCATGGTTCGTCTCCCCCTCTGACTTACTCCCCTTCATTTTTCCTCTCCTGCTATCTTCTTCTTTTTCTTTTTTCTTAAAATATGTTGTGTTATTTGTTTCAGAAGTACAGATCTGTGATTCAACAGTCTTACACAATTCACAGCGCTCACCGTAGCACATACCCTCCCCAATGTCTATCACCCAGCCACCCCATCCCTCCCACCCCCCACCACTCCAGTAACACTCAGTTTGTTTCCTGAGATTAAGAATTCCTCATATCAGTGAGGTCTCACATGTTGAAGTCTTAACCCCTCCATACCTCAGAATAGGAATGTATTCAGAGATAGGGTCTTTAGAGAGGTGATTAAGTCAAATGACGCCATTAGGCTGGATTCTAATCCAATAGGACCAGTGGACTTACGAAAAGAGGTGATGAGGACACACAAGGAGACACCAGGAAGGCACATACACAGAAAAAAAAAAAAAAAAGGCCCTATGAAGACACAGCAGGGAGATGGCCATCCACAAGCCAAAGAGAGAGGCTTCAGAAGAAACCAATCCTGGCTACACCTTGGTCTCAGACCTCTAGCTGCTAGAACTGTGAGGAAATAAATTTCTGTTGTTTAACCCACCAACTCTGTGATATCTTGTCACAGCAGCTGATGGGTTCAGGACATGCCACCCCCCAAAAAACATGGCATTTTGGCATTTGAAATAGTTTAAGCCGAAGGAGTTTGTGAAAATAGCAAAAGCAGAAAGATCACTCTGACCTTCCCCTGCTTTTCTTGACTGAAACATGTCATAAAACCCTCATGCGAGAGGTGCCCTCCCTGAACCTGGAGGAAAGGAGCATCCTTATCTCTGAAGACAAAAGGACACTGAGAAGAATCTTTCTAAGTTTCCCCATTTACGACACTTACTTCATGCTCCTTAACCTGTCCAATTTTTCCACAACTGTCCATTCTTCATTAAATCAACATAATACTGTTTATTCAAGTCTTCATTTCCTTATGAAGGCCCTATATCATGTAAGACTTAAGGTAACTTTGTTGCATTTCTGCTTAATCTGCCTTCGTCCGTTTAATTTTCAGACCCAACCAGGGCAAGGACATCTTTTCCTCCCCTGCAGTTTCTGGCACCCAAACGTAAAACAGTATCAGTTGAAGACACCTTGCTTAGTCCAGAAGCTGCAGTTAAGAGATCCTGGACTTCAGAAAGTAGCAGGCACAACGTAAGAGTTCTTACCATGTCAGTCTCTTGGAGCTCTGTCTATGGGGGCTAGTTGAGTAAAGGTGCTAAGAGTCTTCCTTTCCAAATTCAAATTAGAAGCAGAAGAAAAACATTTGTCTAAAAATTAGGTCTTCGGATTGTGCTTATCAATTCCTTCCCTCCCAGGGGCAGTTACTGTTTTTCGGCTTTTCTCTCTTTTTGTGTCCTTGGCTTAGCTTTGTACCCCTCAGGGCATACAAGTGTTGGTTTGTGTGTGGGCAGTTGGCCAGTTATCAGACTGGAGACCCCAAAATATGTCCGCACAGAAGGTGGGTTGCACCCCATTTGCAGTTAATATAGTACCAGCTATTGCCAGTTTTCAAGAAAATTGTCTTAAGTCTTTCTTTTGGCTATCTTTGAGAGTGGTTCTGCATCTTGGCAGGGTAGCATCTTTTGCACCTTCTTTGGGGATGCCTCTTGCATCCCCGGTTAAATACTGACTTTGGTTTCAAGTTACTTGATAGATATAACTTTGGTTTCAATACTTAAATTTTTTTAAAAGACTTTCTGTGGTCAAAAGTTGGCCAAACTGAGGCTGATACTCAGAGCTTGATGAAAACTATTTTTTTTAAAGGTCTTTCTCCTAAGCTAGATGGAACTATGTATTTTGAAGGAAAGAATGTTCTGAAGCCTACGTAGAACAATTTATTAAAACATTCCAAAGACACAGAGCTCTAAATCTAGAACATCTTAGCTGGAGAGCTTCTCTCTGATAACAAGAAGCAAAATTGAAGGTAATTAAGATAATGGGTGGGTGGGCCAGCCCCTTGATATCATTCAGGGATTGACCCAATTCTTGAAGATTTATAAACAGTTGGCCTTGTCTTATAAATCAAGTCTTTACAAAACCAGAAACTTGGTCCCTGAAGCAATTCAGAGCCCACCTATCCATCCAATCTCCAAACCTCCCTTATTCATCGCAGAATGCTTACAGATACTGTGAAAGATCAGGGCACTGGAAACAGAACTGTCCCGCACTTAAGAAAAAGAAGGACATTTAAATATTAATAACACTAGATTTCTGACCTGACACATGTCAGGTAACTGACACATGGCTAAAACTTTAAGACAAAAGCTATAAGGCTTTCATTTGCATCCATCCATATGTTTGTTTATCCATCTACACTACATATAGCTATAAATAGATATATAAATAAATGTAGATACTGAAAGTCTCAGTAATATATATATATATTTATTTCTATATAGATATGGATATAAATATATATATATATATAACTGAGACTTTTAGTATCTATATACATTTAGTATATATATCTCCAAATTAATTTATAAAATTCCCTAAAATGTTCTACTCAAGTTGGCTTAGATATAAATGAGCACTCATACAAATTATTTTGTTAAAACTCTCAGTAATATAGCAACTATCCCAAATATTAAGTTCACATGATCTAGGATAATCTTTGGCAAATAAAGCTACTTTTTAAATTGTTCATAAGATAAAAACAGGCATGTCTTCAGAGTTGTCAGCATTAAATATAATGCAAACATATAATTTTTTTTTCTGCCTAGGTTTACTATTCAAACAAGCCTATGTTATCTTTGCTAGATGTTTAAGATTATAAAACAATAAATCCAACTTAAGAATAAAGTGTACAATAAAAATGAATTGCTTGATGCATGTCAAGCATAGCAGTTAAAAAAAAAAAAGAGGGAAGAAACCATATGTTTAACTTTTTAGGTTCTCTGCTTCAATGACATTTTAATACTTTGCTGCTTTGTCAATGAGAAAAGTAAGAAGATGGCTAACTTTGTTTTGTCTCATGAAATTTTCGTAAGCAATTCAAATATAGTTGCCTAAAACAAGTAAATCAAATGGATGTAAGTGGAATAAAAGTTTATAAATGAACTTTTCAACAAAATTATGTTTTATAATGTCTACTTAAAAAGTTTCAAAACTCTTTTTGGTAACTTTAAACCTTAAAGCTATACAAAGTTAGGCTAAAAGATTAAGATTCATTGGATGTAGAGATTATTTCTAAATAAAATAAAACATTAAAATATTAATGACAACATAAGTTTGTTTATCTACCTTTGGCATTTTGTTTTTATATAGTATAGAGAAGCTATATATATTTGGGTCAGTTAATGAAGATGATAAATTGTACTATGAAAAAGACATATGCCTCTGGAAATTATGAAGTGATGTATTAACAGATTTGCTACAGGATGATGGTATATGTCAGTTCAAAATTTCTTACTTCCTACTTTTCAGTGAAAAGAAAGATTACTGATTAAAAATTCTAATTAATATATATAAATGAAACTAATAAGAATAATAAGGGTAAGAAAAATCCCTCTGTATGCAAGGAAAAGAGGATGTGTTTTAGCAGGTAAAGTAGAATGACTGGTTGTTCCAGAATAAGAAAGAAAAAAAGTACAAGACAAAAACTGAATGGATTAAAAAAAAAAAATTGTAGGCAGTTGCAAAAAGGGAATTTTATGTGTGGTTAAGCTGCTAAGATTGAATAGATTTGTTTATAAATTCTTTTCTTTTTTTTAAACGGACCTAAATATCAAAGTACATTGGTGCAAAACTAGAATTTGGTTTCTCTCTCTGCTAAAACAACAAACTTTTCTTAGATTATTGAGCTGTTCTTAATGAGAAGTTGCAAAAAAACCCCACAAATATGTTTTTTTTAACCTTTTAAGTAATTTCTCTGAGAAACCAAGATTTTGTGTCTTAAAATATTTTCCTATCCTTTGTGTTGTCTTTATCAGGTCTTTGGTTAGTTAAAAAAAAACCCAAACCTTCTCAGCATTGAAGAGCTAAGGTGTTTTTTTTTTTTTTTCTTTTTTAACATTCATACAATACAACCATCTATATTTATCTTTGGAATATTTTATTGCCACTTCAGTTAAATAGATAATTAAATCTCATTTTATAATGAGGTGTGATCCTATTCTGTGAAGTCTGACCTTGGACATTATGTACAGTTTCCCCAAATCAACATCCAAATGGAGTCTTTTTGACCTCAAACTAACTTTGAGATTTCTCAGAGGGTCCCTGGAAAATCTCAAAAGATTCTTCTCTTACCACGTGAAAGAGAGATGGGACCATTAATTACGCTTATTTGGTATGTTAAATTACATGTGAAGAATTACCAGATAGGAAGTGATGCTAAAGCTTTGTAGGTCATAGGTGTATGGATATTCTAGAAACTACATGAAGTTCATAGACATTTGTTCGTACCTTCATTGCCCAATTACTACATTAAAATGTTGTATGTCATGGAAATAACTAAATTTCCCTATCGAATGAACTCTTATCAGATCCTTAACCATGGCCATTTTTAAGCCATTTGTCATTCACAGGCAGTTATTGATTTACTCGGACTGTGAAAGCGTTTGCAATGAGCTACGGTGACAATGCTCTGGCATAATGTTGAGACCATTCCAGTGGACTGAACAAGAATTTCTAGAATTGATGAAGAAGCTGTTGAATTCACAGAAATGCTAATTCAAGATCAAGCAGAATAAGAATTAATTACAGGGAACTGAGTGGACTGATGAGGATGATTATAATTTTTATAACTTTTTATTTGAAACATTACTGGTTTTACTGGTTCTTTAGTGTTTTGTTTTCCAGATTTAAGGAAACCTTTTTCTTTTTTCTCTGAAGCTATCTGTAACTTCCTGGAGTTTGGTAAAGTATGCCTTTGTGAACAAAGATGAAATGATTACTTTTTCTTCCTACCTGGTCCCTCCAAAATTCAGAAACTCTTAGTAAGTATTCTTATTTTCACGGCAATAGAGTTATCTGCAGAAGTTCAACAATCTATTTTTGTAGATTTTGTGTCCTTGTAACAGGATGCAATTGGAAACATTGTTTATGTTATCAAGGCTTTGACTGGAATGTTATATTTGAGAATGATGTACATAGAATGAGATATGACCAGGCACCTTTAGGAAACTATTGACCCTATGGAAGCAACAAAACGCCTTGAAAAAAAACACCTAATGCCTTTTTCTCAGGGTTTCTATCTTCACCCAAATTCACAGGTATTACAGGCCTAGTCTGATGGAAAATCCTTGGCTTGGCTTCCAAGCCTCAAGAGGCTTTTAAAAGTCCAATCTGAGATTCTTTATGAAAAGTTCCAGCAAAACAGAACCCCGCAAAAAAGTTGATATGATCAATTATTTTGCCTGCACTTACACAAGGAATCAGACCAAATTAAATGAGACTAGATTTATTTTACAAACAATTAGTCCTACTTTGATCATCTTTGATAAAAATGGAGGAGACTATAGAGAAAAAAAATTATATTTTAATGGAAATCTATAACACAGTCCTTTGGGTATTAAATTGTAGTCTTTTTGCCCATTGTCTTTCAGGCTCTGTTACCTATCTCTACACCGGACTGGATCCTGAATTCTTCTAATTTTCTCTGATATCTGGCTACAACTCTCCAAATGAACATTTCCACTTTTTCTTCTACCCCTCTGATTTGGAATCACTAAAAGTTAAAACTGCCGGTTTTCCTTTGGCTCTGCAAACTGAAACTGTCCAGCCTGATGACATCACCAGAGGCATTCAAACTGCAAACCAAAAAAATCTGTTAGATTGCTCCTACCTGCCTTCACTCCAGAGGATGCTTTGAGTCCAAAATCTAGAAATCTTCTTGACTTATTGCCTTCTGGACTTAGAAACTGAGTTTCTAGTTTGTTCTAACCACGAAGCATTGTTTTTCTTTTGTTTTCACGGAAATACCCAAGACTAAGAGACTAGTTTGATGGGTTATGGGGAAATCTGCTCAGTTTCTGAATTGTGAAATTTGGGGAGAAGTTTCAGATGGCGGAATGATGGGGTTCAGGACTTGCTACCAAAAGTATGGTACCTTGGCATATTAAATATTTTAAGTTGAAGGAGTTCTGAAAATACAGCAAAAGCAGGGAGGTCACTTTTATTACCTTCCTGCTCTTCTCCCCTGAAACAGGTCATAAAACCCTGATGTGAAAGGTTGCCCTTCCTATATCCAGAGGAAAAGAGCATCCTTGTCTCTGAAGACAAAGGGATGCCAGGAAGAATCTGAACAAACAGGGCTTGCTAAGCTTCCCCCAGGTTACTACACCTACCTCATATTCCTTAACCTATCATATTCCTCCGTGACTTCACCCTTTATCAAAGCTAGCATAAAAATACACAGCTTTTTCTTTGGGTCTTCATTTCCTCCAGAAGGCACCGCTGTCTCATAAAACTTATATTAAATAAATGTGTATGCTTTTCTCCTGTTAATCTCTTTTGTCAGTTTAGCTTTTAGTCCCAGCCAGGGACCCCAAAGGGTAGAAGAAAACTTTCCCTCCCCTACACAGCCTTAGTAATACAGCACCAATTACTTAGCGCGCGCACGTGCACGCGCGCACACACACACACGCACACACACACACACACATTACTCAGCACATAATACAGCACATATACAATTATATACACAATTTACATATATATATATATAATTGAATCCAGTGATCAAGATGTGGTTGATCAGGGCAGCAGATTACTTGGTTTGGAGAATATACTCCCACTGGAATATAAAAAATAGCATATATTTCTGTGTAATAGAGCGTATATCACTATAGTGTCCCTCTGCTTTGTAATTGTTGAGAACAGACTGAATAAAGTGTTCAGAGAGATATTGTGAAATCTCCAATTAATATTTTTATTTCCTGACTATATAGCTCACCATTGCCAGTAATCTTGCCTCTAGTACTCAAAGTCAGTTTTGGATAATCTGAGTTATGCTCAGTACTACAGAAGCAAGTGGTCTCCCTTTGCTATGACTGGCTGTGTGAAATCACAGAACTGCAGAGCACAAAAGATCCCTAGAGAATGCGCTTTAAATTTATTATGTAATTTTATTGGGTCAGTTCCAATAGTTTTGCTGTAATCTTTGGGTCCCTTGGAATTCCATGCAATTTTTAAGAGTGGTGATTATTTCATTTCTTATACTAGCAACTTCAATTCTTTGTAACGAAGTATGCAAAAACGTAAGGAAAATTTATGGAAGGAAGGTATCTTGGGATTGCATGGAAATTTAAACATTGCCTAGGCAAATTCTTAACTCAAACCATGAACCCTTTTACAATGTCACCCACCTGATAATTAAACACCTCCAGTGATCAGAAGCTCATCTTCAGGAGGTGGCCTCTATAATCACATTGAGCTGGAGTCTGTTTCTGTGTGCCTTTCACTGGCTGATAGCAGTTTATAGTGGTTATTATTTTAGTCTGCCCTGCCTGCCTCCCTGCGCTACCCCTCAACCTTGTCCCCGACCCAGACACAGTGAGGCAAAGTCCTTTCCAAGAGCTTTTCTGGCTAAGCTGACAGTGAAGAGCCACCTTTTCTCTCTGGTTGCTAGGCTTGATAAATGGCGGTTTGGAGCACCCCACAGCAGAAGGAGAATATGAAGTCTGTTCCAAAAGTAGAGAGCAGAGTAAGGGAGAGAAAGGAGAAAGACAGAAAAGAACACCCTGGTTCTAGTTCCCTCTGTGGGCAACTCTGCTTCTGCCTTCCCCGCCATTTGGTTATGTGGACCAATAAGCCCTCTTTTTTTTTTTTTTCTTTGTAAAGATTTTACTTATTTATTTGAGAGAGAGAGAGAGAGAGTACAAGCAGGGGAAGGGTAGAGGCAGAGGGAGAAGACTCCCCACCGATCAGGGAGCCCAATGCAGGGCTCGGTCCCAGGACCCTGGGATCATGACCTGGCCTGAAGGCAGATGCTTAACTGAGTCACCCAGGCGCCCCCCAATAAGCCCTCTTATTTGCTTAAAATATTTTGAGTTACATTGCTGTCACATGCAAATAGGAGATTGGTTAAGGAATAAGTCCAAGTCAACCTCGTTGAAACAACTCTTAAAATGTTTGAAAGTCATCATTAGAGAGATCATATTTTTATTGTCCAAATTGGGGCACTTTTTAGGTGTGAACTAGAACGCAATTTGCAATTACACTGAGACAGTAGCCATAAAGTCGGACTATCCCCGAAAACCCACTGCTAGACTGCCTCCCCCTGTTCTTGCTAGTCCACTCGTCCCTGGTTCCTTCACACTTTGTTACAAGCCACGGTCCCTAATTCCCAGGCCATGCAGACTGCTGGGCTTGGAACACTTGGCAATTTGCCAATGTCTCTCGTAGAATGTGGCAGCTAGAATTGAATCCGGTGCTCAGGATGTGGTTGACTGGGGCAGCAGATGACTCGGTTTGGAGAATATACCCCCATGATCCCACTGATGAAACCTTAAATTAAATCTCCCTCTAATTCTGGCTCTTTCTCTTAAACAGCACTTTAGATTGTACCTGGCATGTGGGTTGGTGCTTAAAAGCCAATGAATAAATGGCTCATTTTGAGCTGGAAGTCAACTGTACTCCAATTGGCTTTTGAGGATTCAAATATGGGATCTCCTATTTGTGTGAAATTTCATCTTCTCCATTTCAATCAACTACATTAGTTTCTATTTCACAATATCGTTGTTTCTCCCCAACTTCTGTTCTTCAGTAAATGTAGTGAGCATGTCATCTGTGTATCACCCTCCCTTTTTCCTTGCTCTTTTCACTCTCTTTCCCTCCCCTTCTCATTCCTATACCCCACAACTTTCTCTCTTAAGAAGAACTGCATTTGCCTGACTCTAGTCTACTGCCCCCCTGATCCACAATTTCTTAAAGATCATAGCATCTTACCTGGAGGTCCTCTACCTAACCCACGGCTCTAATTTCCTGGGCCAGAGATTTGAATTTACTTACAGATGCTAGATAATCTGTAGCTTTCTCACCTGAGAAATTATAGCTATTAGCAAAATCTGCAAACTTTATAATTTTATAATTATAATAATAATTAAGTTTTTATACACTATAAGTTCAACGGAGGCTTGCCAGACCAATCAATGACCTGAACCGATTTTGAAAATCTTTCTTCTTTTGGTGAGCATAACTTCGCTTTGACAAATTTACATGTCAAGCTGACCATGGCAAGAACAAATCAAACACAATGCAATGATACTGACCAACATATGGGCGCACGGACAATGTACAGGGATTACGAGGTTGGTGGTTTCAAAGATAGCAAAATTATTTGAATAACTCCAAATTTAAATGTGAAAGGTGAGAAATGAATTGTTCAAAAATCCAAGAGATGCCTGATGCTATGCTCATCTTAGATCCAAGTCCTCTTAGAGGCAGAGAAAGGCAAAGCCAAATATGGCGGAGTCTCCATGGCAATTAGTCTACACAAACACAGGACCTTAAATTAATTTGGACAATCCTGAAGGAATTAAAGAAAGTCAAGATAAATACAAAAATGAAAAACGTGGTTCCTGACTAGCCTGGCTATCGGATGCCCAGCAGCCTGCCGCCACGACGGACAGAGCCGGTGATAAATACTGGCAGCTGAGAGATGAGTTTTTTCACCTCTCTGCAAGGCTGAATAGAAGGAATTTAATTTGCCTGCTTGGCTCTTATGCAATGCCAGGTAACCTTAGCATAAAGAGGGCTTTGAGGGAGAAAGCCAGACTTCCCAAACACATTGCTACAATCATATCCTCCTCTTGTCAGATACCTGCAGACACAGCGACCAACATGTCCCAGACTGCTTATTGCTATCACTCAGATTCATAAGGCTCCGTCTCCCACAGAGACGGATGGGAGATAGAAAGTCTCCAACAGCTCTCCTTGTGAAAACTCCAGAGTGAAATTCCATCAGACAGAAGCCAGCTCGCTGCGGAGTCAATTGAGCCTTTTATCAGTCAGATTTGTATACATTATAGAAAGAGCGAAAGAAGGGAGTTACTGTATACCACGTATATTTTTAGTTCCCCAGGATTCGCTGCTGTCGGACTGAATGTGAGGGGCAGAGAAGAAAAAAAAAAATCGGGGGACGCCTGGGTGGCTCAGATGGTTGGGCGTCTGCCTTCGGCTCAGGTCATGGTCCTGGGGTCCCAGGATCGAGCCCCACATGGGGCTCCTGGCTCAGTGGGGAGTCTGCTTCTCCCTCTCCCTCTCCCCCTGCTCATTCTCTCTCTATCTCTGTGTCTCAAATGAATAAATAAAATCTTAAAAGAAAAAAGAAAAAAAAATCAACTTCAGTCTCTTCTGTGTATACTGGTGGCTTTTTGAGGTCCCCGAGGTTTGCTGGACTCGTCTGCTTGCTTTTCAGATATACTCGGGTGAATTCCATAGCACGGAGAGCGTGCTATCGGTTTCATGATCCAAATCCAACCCCTATTTCACTGATTTTTCAAGTAATTTCCTGATGAGGGTCAGGAGTGTGTGTGTGTGTGTGTGTGTGTGTGTGTGTGTGTGTGTGTGTGTGTGTGTGTAAATACATGCATGCACACAAACTTCCCCTGATCTGATCTTAGCTTCAAGACTCATTCTGTTCCCCAACAGCAGCACGATAAAAACATTTCAGTTGGCAGAACAAGCAAAGAAACCTTGCAATCCTCTCACTTTCTTCCCTGACTTCAGCTTTTGCTGAAGCAATTCCCTGTGGGAAAATAAACACAAAAACGAGCAAACAAGATCTGTGGGTGTGCAGAGTACTGCCATCACTGGTTCACAATAAAGGAACTGAACATTTTCTTAGTTGATCTTCTGCAGACTTGGGAGAAGAGAAATCATCCTTCTGCCATTTTATTCACTGCCATAAGAATTTTAAGTGTCACTACCTCCCCTCCGATGTCCTTTCAATCATTCGCTGTTTCAATCACTCGACAAGGATTTATTGAGCACCTGGTATGTGGCAGGCAAGGGCGGGGTGCTGGGCATAGGACGGTAAATCAGACAGGCATGGTTCCTGCCCATCTAAACCAAACAGGGATGATCCAAGGACGAAATCCCTCAAGCCAAGCTGTAGACACCATAGGGAACAAATACCACATCTCTGGGGACAGGAGAGGAGTTAAGGGGACACTTATCATGCAACTAAAGTAATTTCTGCAACAAGATGCTTATAGAAGCACTAAGGTAATGCTCTCAAAGGCTGGGCACCGACAAAGCAGTCTTTGTTTTCCTTTTTGGAGGTAAAGTGTGTGAAAGGGAGCACCCATCTCTTTAGACCCGAATGGCTTCCTGGATGTACAACCTCTTCAGTCACACAGAGCCTCAAACCCAGAAAGGCCCTGGGCTCGGTTCAATGCTCTATTGTTGCTGTTTTGAAATTCTTGCTAGTTTTTGGAGAAGGGGCCCTGCACTGTCATTTTGCACCAGGCCTTGCAAATTATGCAGTCAGTTCTGTCTTTAGAATTGGTGGACAACTGGGGGGAGGGGTGGGGAGGTGTGTGGATGTAGGGGTAGGGTGACTGTGCTAGAGAGGGGCTAATTTTAAGCTCATACCCCCTCAGCTAGTTTCCATAGAGACCCACGTTTGGGAGATTATGGCATCGGATAGATAGTCATAGGTGTTCAAGAAATAATTTATTAAGCAATTACTTTTCTAATATTTATTCAACAAAAATTTACTGAGCAAAAGCTTTAAAGATGAACCAAATAAAAATTAAAGATTTAATTCACAAATCACATTTGAACACTTTGACAGCATTATTTTAAAAGAGCTATGGAGAAAGCTTTAATATAAGATTATTAAATTATTTCCAACAGTTCTTATGTAGAAGACATTATATTGAATATTGACTTTCGTATCAAAAGCCTGGTTTCATATGCAAGGCTTTTGTCTCACTACTTGTATGATCTTGTCTAGGAGACGTAAGCATTTTGGGCCTCTTTTATTTTTTCTATCTACAAAACAGCAATAATAATACTATGTTCTTGAGTTGCTGAAAGGAGTAAATTGAATAGCGTAGGTAAAGGGACTCTCAGAGTCCGTACCACATAGTAGGGACTCAATAAATCATTGTGTTGGTTTGATATAATTATAGGCCTTTACTTAGAGACAGAAATAGATTTCCATGATATGAATCTATTGAGAAAAAAAGTGTATTATTAATATATTAGAATTTAAAAGATTATGCTTTCTCAAACAAAAAAAAAAAGATTATGCCAAGATTACTATTGTACTCATTTTTATCTCTACTTTTTACTTCTTCTCAACAGAAGCCAGCATTCTTACCTCTGATGCTACAATTCTTCTCTTTAAATAGCACTTATACTTTATACACATAATTCTTAAATGAATTTTACTCAGATTCCAGGAATTTTTGTTTCTGTGGTGTATGTATGTGCACAGCCATGTACAATTAATCAGAATTTTCAAAGTAGAATCGAATCAACTCACCACCACCATTTCCTCAAAATTACTGCTGTCTCTCTTTCTACAACTTGACTTGTCAAGAATCTGGGTTTCATCTCAAACCCTTTTCAGTCCAGTGTTAATCACTCCTATGTCAGAAAACAAATAATCATTGTTTGCTTTCACCACTGTCCTATTAGCCAACCCAGAAAACAGAGTTTATACCCTTTTTTAATTTGAAAAGTAAAATTCAAGTCAATTAAGTTGAATTTGGCATAATCCTAAAGGGAAATGCTATCATTCTATTCCACTCCCTAGTTACCTTCTTTCCGACTTTGAAAGGAATACATTTGGTTATCATTATTTTGTCGAGTAACACAAAATAAGATCTCGGTCCGATATCAAAGACGACTCCAGGTTCATGGAGAGCACTCAGGGGAAAGGACAGTTAGGGGTCTCCAAGGTCATAATCATGGCTATTAGCTAAGAGCTTCTATTTGACACCACTGAGAGCACCTATAATCACAACCAGAGACCATGGCGACTGCTAAAGAAGTAAATTCCATAAATTTTGAAAGTCATTTAGTATGTATTATAAAATACTTGTAAAGGATTTGTTAAAACACATATCGAATGTTAATTATTTGGCTAAGCACTTTATGCGTATAACCCAAAAGGACTCAGTGAAGTAGCACCACTTTACAGAAGATGAACCTGAGGTTTAGAGAATTTGAGACCTACAAGAATCATGACTGAAATCCAAGTATGTCAGACACCAAAAGTGATGCTCTTATCCACAGTATTATTAGTCTGCCTCCCATTTTGCCATTTACCATCTGGCTCGGTATCTCTGCTGACTTTCCTTACCTAGAACTAAGAATCTTGGTAAGTGAGCTACCCTGCAGGGCTTACCATGAACAGAAGAGGGCCTGGACAGAAACAGTTACTTAAATATGATATTCTTGAGCTCAGGGTTCAGAGTCGTTGTTTTCTAAATACCCTAATCCCAGAATGGCCCTCAGACAGCAGCACACCACTAAAATTACATGAATACACCACGTAGGCAAATGCAAGTTTTACCTCCCACTAATGTTCTGCTTCGAAACGAGAATGAGCATTAGCTTAGACGATAAGAACTTCCAGGACACAGAAACCATTTAAACATGTAACATGACCTAGCTATTTGAAACAATGAGTAATTCTGGAGTAAAAGTCAATAACTGTCCTGGTACTGTCCTCTTTTAAAATAAATCGGTGTTGGGCACCTGGGTGACTCAGATGGTTAAGCATCTGCCTTCGGCTCAGGTCATGATCCCGGGGTCCTGGGATCGAGTCCCGCATCGGGCTCCCCGCTCAGTGGGAAGCCTGCTTCTCCCTCTGCCTCTCTCTCTCTCTCTCTCTGTCTGTCTCTGCCTCTCATGAATAAATAAATAAAAAAATCTTTAAAAAAAATAAAATAAAATAAATTGGTGTTTTTCATATTCTATAACTCTAAATAAGCCATTTAAAGCACAGGTTTGCCAAACATTAGGATACCCAATTTTTATTCCATGCAAGCGTCCACATGCGAAGGATCGTTGGTTCGTATGTTGCTGTTGGCCAACTTAAAACCTTCATTGCTATCTGAATGATGTGAAAGTTTCAAAATCTGCTAACATGGCCTTTGCACCTTGCAGGAGGGGAAGACGTTTTAATAAACTGTATTGCAGCTGCTAAAGGAGAAGGCAGTTTGCAGAGAGATTTACTTTGGAAATGTCAGTGAGAAAGCTATAGAAGGCAGAAAACAAAACCGTGAACTCACTTGGATTGTGCCTTTCTTGCTCATCTCTTGTTTTTCTGTCTTCCACCTCCTCTTCTCTGTAGTTTTCTGCCCAGGCTGAAAGGTAGAAAATCCTTTAGCTTCTGCTTCTTGCTAGCAAGTAAAAAGAGGTCAAGCCAGAAAGGCAGCAGAATCCACACTGGTTACTAAGCCACACACATCAGAAAATCTCTAAGAAAATGTTCAGAGCTTTATCCAAATTGCCATGAAAGGTGCCACGCTGTGGGAGACCAGGACGCCATGTCTTATGGTTATTTGAACTGAGCATCTTTGAATCAAAATCACTTCCTAACCTTTTTAGTAGTTTAGTCTCACCCACTCCCTCTCAAAAATACAGAAAACTGGTTTTCTGAATTCAACATATAGGTCACTTCATTTAAGCCTCTGCTCAAATGTCACCACCTCAGAGTGGCCTTTGCAAAACACACTGTCTAAAATGTCACCCCACACCTTCTACCCCACTTTCTCCTGCTTTACTTTTCTTTCATAGCGGTGATGGCTACCTGACATTTTACAATATATTTTCTGATCATTTATTTGTTGATTCTTTCTCCTTCTGGAATGTATGTGCCACCCCGAAGTCGCTCTGCTTCGTTGACCACTGTACCCCCCAATGCCTCGAATAGTACCCCACGCATGATAGGGACTCAATAAATATTTGCTGAATTCGTTAAATACCTGTGAAAATAAGCCCGGCCATATGGAGCCGGCAGAAGTATCCCGACGTGCTATTTTCTGATGTCATTTGTTCCCACATAATCCTACCAGGAAGAGACCTTTCCAGGGAGAAGATCTACAGTCCAAGTTCCTCCTCGTTCTTTTCTTCTGTTCTCTGTGTAGTCACCCCAAAGGATATTTGAGTTCCATTTGCAGAGAAACGCTAGAGATAGAAATGATAATGTCCCCTCAACTTAAAAGGGCTGAACATGTTTTGAAAGGGTTTTATGAACTGGAAACCTTTCTGTGAGGTATTTCACTCCAACCCCATAAAACCATACACGCTGCTGGAATCTCATCCTGTGAAATTTGGCAGTGTTTCCTTCCTCAAGGAAGGGGTTCAATTCACGTTTTCGTCTAAGTTCATACCCAGGTACAAATCAGTGTCACCGCCACAGGCACCAATTCACAGAATTCCCGGGCAACTCTGGGGGGTGGGGGGTGGCTGAGGGATGGAAGGGCCTGGTGGATGGCGCTGCCTTCTTCTGTTCACGTGGGGGCTCCGTGGTGTGGAGGGTCTCATGCCCGCCGGCCCGGCTGCCAATTCCCTGGAGGCAGTTGGCTGAGGGGGCTTCCGGCTTCCATCTCAACACAAGCTCCTCTTCTCAAGCCTCTCTGGATTTCCTGTGGTAATCCCTCTTTGTGTCCCTCTGAGAAAGAAACAATAATCGCTTTTTTTTTTCTTCCCCTGAGAGGAAAGTTCAAGAGCACAAGTGGTTTTAGTTAGGGATTCAATAAACACTTTGGCAGCAATGAGAAAAGCAGTGTCGAAAAGACCTAGTGGTTCTTCCAGTTCTAGCCAAAGGTGGAAATTGTCGTGTGAGGAAAATCGGGCAGAGTCAATTGGAGAGGAACGAGCCCTGTCCTTCGCTGATACGTCCGCCCGGCAACTTAAATCTGCAACCTCTTCGGTGGTTCTGTTAAAAGAGTGCCATTATCAAGAAATGATTGTTACTGCAGCCAAGTTGGGAACAATGACAGCCAGAGCCTGGTGTTCAGTGTTGGGAAGTTCTTTTCTGCCTGTGGGGAATGTGCCCTGATTTGCATTGACTTTAGGACTTCCTGCAGGCAAACACCTGGAGACTGTCCTGGAGGAACTGCTGAGCATCGGGACAAAGCCATCATATTAAGTCTTCATTAACAGCGCTGTAGCCAGCTCTTCTCTTCCCCAAGCCAAGTTCTCAGACTTCAAAGAGATCGAAAATACAAGGGTAGTTAAAGGAAAGTTTTAAAGAATATATATATTTGTCTGCTTCATGTTCAAGAGAGCAAGCTAATTCACCCACATATACAGACACACACAGAAACACACACACACACACACACACACACATTCATATTTTACTGGCCTTTTGGCTCAGGTGTCAGTTTATAACTCCGAGCTTCCCCAATCCTAGGATTGAAGCCATAGTGCTCGGGACCGCAAATCTTGATATTGAGAGTCCATCCCATCACTTTTCCTGCCAGGAGAGGTAGACAACTGAGGACACCCTGAGCTGATGGCTGACGGACTCTTTCCTACCTGTGGGACTCTTCCCATTGACCAATGGCTGTCATATTTTCTCAGTGGGCAACATTAAATGCCTAGTGATGAATGACAGGACTTGCTTTATTAAAACAGTTATTTTTCTACTCTTACAGACTCTAGTTTGACCCCTCTCCTTAGTAAAGATGAATATGCTATAATTTGGTATAAAACTGCATAGTTTCCAAATCGTCCCATAACAGGCTGAAATATATATGCCTATGTTGCTTCTAGTATGGTAGCTTTATACCAGTGTGATTCACTAGTAATCAATTAACACATCAATTCAACAGTTATTTTATTAAACACTTACAAATTCCAGGCATTGTACTAGAGGTTGGACACTGTGAGAAATTATAAATAATACAAGTTCTTTGGCGGTGTATCAAAAATATGGGGCGAAGATGGGAAATAATCAGTCGTTAAAATAAACTGGACATAATGAAGGAGAGAGTGTATGAAAAAGCTGCGTCAGCCCCTAAGGCGTTTGGTTGAAGGCACAGTCTCTATATCACAGCTTCTATTTTGCTTATTCAAACAATTCTTGGAATTTTGAGTGGTTACATTTTATGCTGTCATATCTCAACCCAACACGCAGGAAGTGGCCTCGTTTTTTAAAAATTGTGTTTTACGGGGAGCTTTGATCTGGTGTGACATCAGTGTGCCTGTCACCAGGAACTCTTACAAGCCCAAGAAAGAAAACTATTGTCTCCATTATCAATGTCTTACCTAGAGATGCACTGGATTTTGCCTGGGGACGCTGAAAGGTGTAAGTTCACAACACACTGAATGATGCGTTCAGGTCCCTGCAGAAATGGAAAAATAATCACCCTCTGAAGACCTGCTACAGAAACCACAGAATTTTCTTCTGCAGCCAAGAGGAAGCAGGGCCTGCCAGACTGTTAAGATATGCACTCCGTGATTTCCAGGGAGAAGATGAGAGGCAAGGCTTGGATAGGACTTAGCAAGGGCTGGGGGGTGCAGGGCGGGGAGGGGGGGGAATGAACCGAGGAAAACGGCTGATGCCAAGTTGTCAGTAGAAAGGGAGGGTGACGCTCTTACAGAGCTAGAAGAGGTCAATAAATCACCACCCTTATCTTGCAAACAGAGCCTGTGACTTCAAAAATTAGCTCATTTATTCTGCACAATTAAATTTATTGAAGTGTGACAGAAAAGTTTAGCAGGCAGCGAAGCATAAAGCCAGCAACAGCCGAAGCGAACATCTGAGTGAATGACACAATTAGTTGATTTTCATTTTATTTATCAATATAATTATTGAATTGTATTTATCCTTTTTCACAGATTTCTACAATTATTACAGCCTGGGCCTCTGGGGAAAGAATTAGTTCAAATTTTCAGTCTAAGTTAATGTGATTATAGAGCTGCTAATAAAAAGAAAGTTCTTTAAAGTGCTACACAATCTTGTATTCAATGTCACTCCCATCACAGGGCTTAGCCATCCAGCCCCTTTTCAAGTGAATGTGGTCAATTGAATTTAAATTTGTGAATGTGACAAATGCCCTAGGTGGGGACTGAGTGCTCAGGGGCCAGGGCCCTCCCTCGCCTGCATGCGGGACTTTAAAACAGCCCCAGGTTTGTCTAGTATCTCAGGTTGGAGATGAGCACAATTTTGTTTGTGTGTTTGTTTGCTTTGAAAATGATGAAAAAGAAACCCTGGAAATATTTTCTGGCCTTAATGAAATCTGGAAAGGGAAGAAGACCAGAGGTGATAGGAGTGCTTGCTTTTTTGCCGTATCTTCACCCTCTACGCTACCCGGCATCCCACGGTGCTTCTGTGAGAGCCTGTCAAAAGATGGAACAAATAAAAGTTGGTAAGACAGGATTCGCGTTCCAGAGGGGATAGGGAGGTGGCCCACCACCCAGTTTCTGGGAGCCTGGTTTATCCCCCTGAAGCAGCAGCATATGAATACACCAGCTGTCTGGGGCTGAATAGTCTTCTCAAAAGACTTCTGGGTGCCCAAGTACACACTTCTCAGGAGGTCTGAAAAATGACCCATTTCTCACAGGAAACTCAATTTCATTCAGCTCCTACAGGCCTCTCTGTGAAATGCGTGTTATCTCTGGCATCTGAGAGATGCTCAGTTTCTCTCTTAAGGTGGAGTAAAGGTAATTCAAGCTCAACATTTTTTTTTTTTTTTTGAGAGAGAGAGAGTGCACACACACATGCATTCACGCACAAACAGGGGGGGAAGAAGAGAGAATCTTGAGCAGGCTCCACGCCCAGCACGGAGCCCCACACGGGGCTTGATCTCACAACACTGAGATCATGACCTGAGCCAAGATCAAGAGTCGGATGATTAACCAACTGAGCTGCCCAGGTGCCCTGAGCTCAACTTTTAATAGACCCAACACAGGACACAGTTCCAAAGAAATCTATTAAAGCAGTGATTTTCAAGCTTAGAATTTCTAAGGATGGAAGTTTCTTAAAATAAGGATTCCCAGGTTTTACCTCCAGGAGAGGAAGGTGGTGTGCAATTTTAAATGAGTATTCTAAGAGGTGCTTTTGACCATGGCCTTGTAACCAACTTCAGGAAGTACCGAAGGGGCTAGATAAATCATGCACTTGAACAGCGGCTGCTTATCCAAAGATAAGCCGTCCTGCTATCCATAAAACTTGGAGAATGGCTGACTCACAGTGAAGACGAGAGCACTGAATTCTGACCCTAATATGGGCACCTAACATGCAGACTAAAGCTGGGCCATCACCATCCCAGACCCATGTGCTAAGTTTATCCAGTTATTAGTCACGTTTGTTAGTACTCACTGAGTGTCCATTAGGACCTAAACTAATTCTACATTCCTCCTTTCCTTCAAACCTCACCTTTAATGTATCCGCAAGTCCTGCTATTCTGCCTCCAAAATAAGTCTCAAAACCATCAACTCCTTCCCATATCCACTAGGTAAAGTCCTTGATTCCTCACCCTGGAGGCTGGAAGCAGGGTAGCGAGGGGGCAGCTAGAGGTTCACATCTGTGAGATAGCCAAGGACCAGGCTCTGTAGGGCCCTGTATGCCTTCCACTTTGGATTTTATCCTAAATGTGATGGTCACTAGATGGTTGAGATGTCATGGCCATCCAGATCTGATAGATCCTTTTGAAAGACTCAATCTGACAGCTACATGGAGCATAGCATGTAAAATGCATATAAAAATGAGTCCAGTATGAAACTGAATCCTGACATCACAGGACAAGAAATCAGAAAGCTACCCGAGCCCACTGTTAATTACAAAATAAACAGATATCTGAAGGGAGTGAAGAGGGAGTTCTCTTCTGTTAAGACTCATTCTTTTGCAAATCATGAACTACTTTTAACATGATTCTACCCAATCTTCATGCCATTATAACACAATTTTGTTAAAAATTTTATTTATTTATTTGAAAGAGAGATAGCATAAGTGGAGAGGAGAGGTAGAGGGAGAGGCAGAAGCAGACTCCCCACTGAGCAGGGAGCCTGATGCTGGGCTCTATTCCAGGAGCCTGGGATCATGACATGAGCCCAAGGCAGATGCTTAACTGACTGAGTCACCTAGGTGTCCATAACACAATTTTTTGATACATACTTTGAATCATATTTCTACTGGCCACAGAGATTTAGCTATCTTTTTTCCTCCTGTATATTTTGAGAGGGGCTAGCAATAAGCTGGATAGTTAGAGAAGACGGGGGAGATACAATTTGTGGAAGATATTGAGGTGCCTCCACAGAACATATTGTCTATCATACTAACGACAGCACAGAGGTCTCATTCATAAAATTCTATCACACTGCAATGGCAAAGTGGAAGTTTTTATTGGTGTCAGGACATTCATATTCAGAAGCCACCCATATATTTTTTTAAGTGGGGGAGCAGGGAAGGGAGAGAAAAGTATAAAATATTCATGGGTCATTAGAGAAAGGGCTGACTCACCTCTGTGATGATTGGACCTCTCATAAGAGCACAGGGGTCAAAATTATGCACAAGTGAAATAAATGTGCTTACCCTAAAGTGAAATAGAGAAGGTCAAACATTTCACTTGAAATTAAAAGAGCAGGAGACACGCAGTTTACAAGTCCATCTCGTGGTGACCCAGTCAGACCCATGACCCAGGGCTAGACATCTATCCTTAACATGGATTTGAACTGTGCGGGTCCACTTATATTTTTTCAATCCATACAGTACAGTACTGTAAATATATGTCCTCTTCTTTATGATTTTCTTAAAAACATTTTTTTCACTGGCTTATTTTATTGCAAGAATACAGTATAAAATACATAAAATATACAAAATATGTGTTAATCATCTATTTATGTTACTGATAAGGTTCTGGTCAACAGTAGGCTATTAGTAGTTACATTTTTGGGGAGTCAGAAGTTATATGTGGATTTTTAACCTAACCCTTGTGTTTTTCAAGGGTCAACTGTCTATCAGTTTACGCCCATGCACAAATTTCCAACATAGCTTTCAAGCTATATGGGAACAAGTTAAATGAACCCTAATGGCCCTATTTTGAATGTAGCACTTCTCTGAATTTTTTGCCCCTGTGTCAGACACCTTAGACCTTGAAATTGTTCTTGGTTAATTTCCAATTCAAACTCTCTTGATGATACCCAACACCAAATGTATGTGTTGAAATTTCCAGGAAATTGCCATTTTCTTTTGAGCTGGGCTTCCTGGAAATCTGTCATGGATTTTAATGCATGTGCTGTAAATGAACCAGCTTTTGCATTTCATTAGGACAATTTCTTAGGCCAGAGGCTGATAACTTTCTCCAAAGGATACGCTATGACCATGTGTATTGGGACATAAATCTTTTTAGCCTTCTTGGATTCCCTCAACTTTCTCTCTCCCTCTCTTTGCCTCGTCAGTTTATGAATGCTCCTTCCTCCATGCCATACCACCTTTTCAGCACTGGATTTTAATAAAACACCACACTGTGGGGTGCAGGATCAGCTTCTGGAGAAGTGGTAGAGGGACCAGCTGACATAGCCCAGAAGACACAGAGTTAGCCTCTCATGGGATGAAACTTGGCCAGTTGGAAATGGGAGAGAGGAGGGAGCTGGACAAATAAGTTTCCTTAACTTTTCTGTGTCCTGTGGGTTACTTTGGGGTGAAGTGTCTACTTATAAACCTTCTGTAGAATCCCCACGTATAGAGTTAACAATCCTACTAAGTGACCTGCTGTGGCTTGTTATGAAGTGGTAATATGTTGCACTCCATCTTACCCTGCTTTTCTGATCTTTTGCGCTCATCCTCACTGCCCTGGACTTGTACCTCCAAGGAAAATGTTTGCACTGAATCCTTGTCTCAGGATCTGCCTTCTAGGGGACTCAGGCTAAGATACCAAGTTTTCTGTAGATGTGGAGGATGGAAGCTCAACCAGCTTCACACAGCCATTAGGATTCTGAGCCCCGCATGAGCATCAGAATGATTCATGTTTCAATAACACAGTCCCCCTCATCACCCCTTTGCCCAGGCCAAGCTAAGACATACTAAGTGTCTAATGATGGAGCACTCACAGATTTAAACATCTCTTCTGATAATTCTGATGCAATCCTAGGTTGCCTTCAGTCTAGAGAACCAAAACTACTCCCACCTCTGATAAATTAAGAATGGGCATGGGGATCTAAGCGATTATTACATTCTTTCCCCACTAGACCTAGTTGGCTAGGCAGACTTTAGAAGTTTAGACTGCAATGTAAGTACACCTAAGAAAACAATGTAAACCCTTAACAGAATAACATAGCATATCATGTCAAAATGCAACAAAATACCACCAACAAAAATTAATCCAGTGTGGGGCACCTGGGTGGCTCAGTCAGTTAAGCGGCTGGCTTCGGCTCAGGTCATGATCCCAGGGTCCTGGGATCGAGTCCCACATCGGGCTCCCTGCTCAGTGGGAAGCCTGCTTCTCCCTCTCCCACTCCCGCTGCTTGTGCTCCTGCTCTCGCTATCTCTGTCAAATAAACAAATAAAATCTTTAAAAAAAAATTAATCCAGTTTGTCTCTCTGACTAGAGAAACCCAAAGAAGGGGCTTGCTTCATATCACTCGCATAGCTATGGTAGATGCAGAACCAGAATCTATCTCACTCTTTCTCGGGTTACTTTTCCACTCCACTCCCCACTATGACGATAAGACTGGGACAGGAGATGAGTCACCATAAAGCTTGAGTGTAAAAAGAGGGTAAGGCCAGAATGGAGGAAACTGGTAGCAAAATGGAGAGTGAGAGCCCCTCCAAAGCTACATTTTCCTGACTTCAACTTTGGTCTGGAGTTGGCTTGGACTTCCCAGTGGAACCACTAGCAGCCACACCCTTGGGCTTCATTGGACTTCTGACCCACACCTTGTAGACCTTGGACGGGGACACAAAGACTGAATAGCAGCAAACATTTCAGTTCTGTCTGTCACAGTGTCTGAGGGACCAAGAGGAAGAAATTTGGGTAACTTTCATGTGTCTAGATGCGTTCTTTTGTGAGTACAGCTGGACTTTGGATATCACAGTCCCCGCTAAGAACAAAATCTGGCATTACATCGACTCATTCACCCTGGAGATTAAGAAGAAATATTTTCACCGAGTTCATCCCATCGGCAAGACTCCATTAGGATACATAGCTTTATATCTGAGGGTATTAATAGAAGTGAGGGTTCATGAGAATCCAAGAAATAGCGTAAGTATTGGAAAACAAAATGGAATTACTATATGTAATGTGATTGTATGACTCTTAGGCCATAGGTATCATTCTAAGCATTTCATGGGCTTTAAATCATTTAATCACTGGCATGATCCTATGAAGGCGGTATTATCATCTTAATTTTACAGATGAAGAAAATAGGTAGTTGAGTAGTTAAAGAGTTAGATTTGGAATTCAGCTCCAACCAAAGGGCAATTTCTTCCTCTTACACCGAAAGTACGATGGATGGGGTTATTTTATATATTAAATAAATTTTTCAGCTCTGCATAGAATAGTATCATTAAGTAAATTCCTTAATTAAGGATCTGGAAAAAGAGGTTCCTTTTTCTTTGCAAACTATCACGTAGATAGTAGATTTGCTCCTCATGTGAAACAAAACAAAACAAAACAAAACAAGTTTGGGAATATATTCAATCTTTCTGAAGTAATTTTCAATCTCTTTTCCCTGGGCAACTATAATGCCAAATCATAAATGGCTGTTATCCTTGTCCAGCTAAAATTAGCTTTGTCTTAGTCTGGTCATGAGAAAGCTGTTAGACATGAAATAAGGACAGGGATCGCCTACCAATGAAAAAGCATGGACAAGAATTGCTCCTCCAAGAAGCTGTGCAATAGATGTCATGTAATCACCAATGCCAAAGCACATCAATCGCGGAGCAGTTATGGGAGGAGAGCTCTGAAGCAAGGGTCCGTTATCAGTCAGTCCTTTCTGGGTGAACTCAGTTCTACTCTCTTAGAATCAATTGCAATTAACTATCCCCTCCTCTTCGAAGTCCTCCGCACTGATACTGCAATGTTCTGGCTTTCTTATCAGTGGACTATCCCCCAATATCTTCTACCTAAACAAAATATGCCAAGAGACGTAAAGGTGAATTGAGTGTTTTATTCAAACTTGACTACAAATAATAGAACAACTAAAACTTCTTGAGCACTGAGGTGTGAACAGGAACGCTGTATGCATTTCCTTTTTCAAATTGCTTACTAATCTATTCAGTGCCATGATTTCTCCTTCTCATTTCCTCCTTCCTTCTTTCCTCTCTTCTTTCTTTTCTCTTAAGAAAATGTTGAAACTGAGCCTCACCAAGTTAATTTATTTGCATCTGAACCATCTTGGAACATCTAAAGGGGGCTGGATGGAACACCTTACTGACTGTGGTGGTAATTCTGTGTTCTGTGTTCCAGAAATAGCTGATCTCACTTCAGTTTTCTTGAGGATCTGGGTAAGACAGTCAGATTCTATCTTTTTCTCACAAAATAAAAACAGGAAAAAAAAAACCAGTACACAGAAATTTAAAGTATTTTTTTTCTTCTGCAACCAAATGCATGAAGTGATTTAAAGAGCTTGGCCAGATCTATTTTCTCCAAATCATTTCAGACAGTATTTTCTAAGGCATCTTTTTGAAAAATATTAACTAATTATTTGTGGATAATGTTAGGTAATATTTTGTCTTATTACAGTGAATCCACTTGAAAGAAATTTCCATGAGCCTGAGCAATTACATCTGCCCTTTATACTCTACAGTCTTTGGGGTATACAATCTCTTACAACATTTTTCAAGCTGCACCCGTTAAAGAAAGATTAAAAGACTTCAGAGTCTTGGAAGCCTGGGTATCATTACCCTCTCTCTCTCTGGCACTTTGGGATGAATACATGTGATGGAAGTCAGTTCTTCACCTTCCATGTGGATAAACAGCTCTGTCACTACAAATATCTGTTGATGATTAGCATGTGTTCTTGGGACGCCTGGGTATCTCAGTCGGTTAAGCATCTGCCTACAGGGTCCTGGGACCAAGTCCCGCGTCGGGCTCCCTGCTTCTCCCTCTCCCTCTGCTCCTCCCCACTGCTCGTGCTCTCTCTCTCTCTCTCTCTCTCTCAAATAAATAAATAAAATATATATTAAAAAAAAGAATATGTTCTCCTTGTAGACACTTTAGGGACTTTTAATACTCACCCAGAGCCCCGTGAGGGAGTAAAACTCAAAAGAAGAAAGCTGGTGAAGGGTTGAAAATGAGAATTAACAGATACTGAACTACCACTCGGTCCGATTTCAGACCAGGCAGTAGGGAAGGGAGGGAGGGAGGGAGGGAGGGAGGGAGGAAAAAAGGAGGGAGGGAGGATCAAAAACAAAAAAATGTTTTTGTTGGGTTTCTTGTAGCTGGATCTACACAAAGCAAAATGGAACGTTGAAATTAATTAGGCAAGTTAATTAGAAGATAAGACTTTGAAACAGATCCAGAGAATTCTGCGATATCCACTGAGCATCACACTTGTCTGATTCAGAATATAAATGTTTTGGCCCAAAAAGCAGTGGGAGGAGGCGTGGTAGGACTTGGGGGTCCGGCTAAAGGGAGAGGAGGTGCAAATGATCCTTGGGGAGGGGAGGTGAAGGAGATGTTATGGAGAAAAGAAGCAGGGGTGAGTCAGGAGGAACCTGAAAGGAGCAAGGACCTAAGCTGAGAAAATCATTTCTTAGACGCTCAGCAATATTTTGTATCTTCTAAGTAGCTGTAGTAGTTATTTCTTGAATACTGTTGATAGAAGACTTCCTAGTTCATAAACTCGCTAAGACTGTAATCTGGGTCTCATCTAGCTTTTGCAATCTCTCTCCAAAAAAATATAACTAGGCTATTTATTTAATGAATATCAGCATATTATTATGATCTAAGGATCTGACTTGGTATCACAAACTGTTAAAGTTAATACAAATTTCTCTGTGGCATTAATAAGGAAAATAACCTCACCAAGTCTATATATTTCATAATAATAATTCCAACATTATTTTTAATGGGAACTGACACTAGAATTATTTTGAAAAAAAAAAAAGAAAAGAAAAAGAATTTCTGAATTGTAATAATAGTCACTGAAGGTGGCTGGCATTCCTGTCATCTTTGTCTTCCACCTTATTCCCAGCTAACAAAATCTGATTTTCTAAATAAAATCACATTAGATATGAACATCAGGAAAGGCTATATTTTCTCACTTCTACACATAAAAGTCCAGAGACGGAAAAGAAAGGTCTTTTGGAAACTCCAACATCATCACCAGTTTAAAACTTTACACCTTTACGTTTTCTTAGAGAATCTGTAAGTAACAATGTCAAACACAATATTCCCTTCACTTATTTAGAATCGGGGAGGAAAATTTTGCTGTCCATCATTTCAAAATAACAAATTGATGACTTTTAAGCATGAAACCCCAAATCATCCAAATGCACATATTTAATTTATGTTTCCTGGAATAATAGATGTTTTGCTTATTAAGAAAGTTCCAGATTAAACTATTTAACAGATTAGTGAAAACCTGGCGGTGCTAACTTTCTGGCTTTGTGTGTTGTGTGTACCTATTACAGGAGACAGGGTTAAAAAAAAAGCACCTAATTAATCTAAAAGACTACTTAATGAAAGGAAAGTAAATTTAGAACTTGACAAATAGTTTCTGTATTAGCAGTGTATAATGCATGACAGAATTAAAATTCTTACGAAGTCCTATTCACTGTGAAAATCTGAATGTTTTTTTCTTGCAATTGTTTAAGCTACTGCTTTTAACCCAAATGTACAGGGCCTTAGTTTTGTTTTCATGCTTACTATAAATCTGTCCATCTCTTCGTGACCATCCATAAATGCTACTGACCTGAACTGTGTGACAGATATTTTGAAATGAAAACGATGTCTCATACTTGTATATGCTTTTAACAAAAACACTTTCACGTGTTTCTAGTTCTTACACCTCTTGAGTTAAATTGCTTGAAGTTAAAACGCTTTGTTTTCAATGCAGAAAACACAACCGACTGAGTTACAAAGGGAATTGCTGAAGGTCACAAAGCCAATAAGGAGCGGATAAAGATTACAACCCTCCTTCCTGAGTCTGAGTCCAAAGAGCATCCTTCCCTCAACACAACAGCTGGCTTCCTCTTTTAAGGTATGGAAAACGTACATAGATACTGACTCTCACCTTCCAGAAGCTTAAACCCCAGCAGCGGCACAGAACTATTTAAATGAGGCCAACTTGCCTGCACCCTTTCTTTTTCAGTTGTCTCTCTGGTACCTGCTTTCACTCGAAGGTGAGTAACAATATCCAAACTCGGGAAATGATTCACAAGACTTGGAGCAAATTGGCCTGTTAGCAGAGTTGGTTCATATGCACCACTTTCGGAGCACAGAAATTGGATTTATGCCTTACACTTTTTGGCCAACAATGGATTAAAAATGGCTGTGCCCTTTCCAAAACTTCCAACCTTAAAACAAGGGGTGCTCTTTTGCTTTAAAGTCACCTTCAGGTGATTTTTTTTCTAACAGATAAATATAAAGTTAAATTTGAGCTTTGGCATGATTCTTTGCACTGTTTTTCCTGAAAGGTCATTTTTTTTTCTCCTTTTTCACATGTAACATAAACCAATGAAGAAACATGTCAAAACTTAAAATTAGCACATGGCTACTACTAGACTAACAAACATTTTTGCTTAAATCTACTTAACATTTCTGAGTTAAAATATTATTTCCTAGAGATTACAAAATGCTTCCTTGCCTTAGAGAAGCCTAAAAATAAATCTGTACTTTTAACTCTGTCCAACAATGCAAAATTTTAAGAACATTTTAATTCCATTTATGCCACCTCGCATCTTATATACTATTATTATTATGTACTTTATTTTATTTTAAAGATTTTATTTATTTATTTGACAGAGACAGAGAGCACAAGCAGGGGGAGGGGCAGGCAGAGGAAGAGGGAGAAGCAGGGTCCCAGCTGAGCAAGGAGCCCAATGCGGGGCTTGATCCCAGGACCCCGGGATCATGACCCGAGCCTACGGCAGTCGCTTAACCAACTGAGCCACCCAGGTGCCCCTATGTATTTTAATTTTATATATTTTTAAATCCTATAAGACATTATTGGGGTCTTACATAAGCAATATCAATTTAGAATTAGCTGCCTATTTACCCTTCCTGTTGCTCTTAATTCCTTCTTATTTATTTATACTGATTGGCATATATTTTATATGTTTTAATTTTTTACAATTTTATTGTGATAAGACGCTTACCATGAGAGCTATCGTCCTAACAAATTTTGAGTATAAAAATAAGTACATTACTGTTCACTACAGACACAATATTGTACAGTAGATCTCTAGAGCTTATTTATCTTACTTACGTGAAACTTGTCTATTGATTAATAACTCCCCATTCCCTTCTACCCCCCCAGCCCTGGTAACTACTACTCTGGTCTTTGGTTTTATGAATGGACTATTTTAGATACCTCAAAAAGAGGAGCCATGCAGGGCGCCTGGGTGGCTCAGTTGTTAAGGGTCTGCCTTCGGCTCAGGTCGTGATCCCAGGGTCCTGGGATCGAGCCCCTCATCGGGCTCCCCGCTCAGCGGGAAGCCTGCTTCTCCCTCTCCCACTCCCCCTGCTCGTGTTTCCTCTCTCTCTGCCTCTGCCACATAAATAAATAAGATCTTAAAAAAAAAAAAAGAGGAGTCACGCAGGACTTGTCATTGTGTTTCTGGATTTTTTTTTTTTTTTAAGATTTTATTTATTTATTTGAGAGAGAATGAGAGATAGAGAGCACGAGAGGGAGGAGGGTCAGAGGGAGAAGCAGACTCCCTCCTGAGCAGGGAGGCCGATGTGGGACTCGATCCCGGGACTCCAGGATCGTGACCTGAGCCAAAGGCAGTCGCTTAACAAGCTGAGCCACCCAGGCACTCCTCTGGATTATTCTTAACATAATAACCTCAGGGTCCATCCATGTTACTGCATATTGCAGGATTTCCTTTTCTTTTCTTTCTTTCCTTTTCTCTTCTCTTCTTTTCTTTTCTTTCCTATGTCTTTCATTTTCTTAGGTTGAATAGCATTCCATTGTATGTCTAAATCACATTGTCTGTATGCATTCACCTGCTAATGGTCACTAGAGTTGTTTCCACACCTTGGTTATTATGAATAATGCTGCAGTGCACATGGGAGTGCTAATATCTTTTTGAGATCCTGATTTCAACTCTCTTGGCTATATACCCGATGTGGTATTGCTGGATGATATGGTAGTTCTAGTTTTAATTTCTTAAGGAACCTCTACCCTGCTTTCCATGGTGGGCCCTACATTCATTTTCCCAGCCCTGAGTTTTTTCCAGAGTCATTTTCTTTCTTCCTAAAAAGTGCTCTTTATCATTTCCATATATTTCCATCTTTGGGTGAAAAGTTATTACCATTTTGAAGACACTCTGCCAGTGTCTTTATTGTCACTTTTAGTTTGGAAAGATATTTTCACTGATTATGGAATTTTAGGTTGAAAGATGTTTTCCCTTGTTAGTCTGAGCCTCTACGTCCATTATATCAGCTTCTGTTATTTTAGTGAAGACAACTGTGAGGATAGTGGCTGTTTCAATAAAGATACACCTTCCCTTTCTGCCTGCCCCTAAGATGCCCTGTATGATTTGGCTTTCAGTGCTGCCCTGGGTGTGGTTTCCTTTAGATTACTGAAGGTTATACATCTTTGCAAATATTGGGCTTGATGTCTTTTACTGGCTTTGGACAATTCTCACCCACTGTCTCTTGTAATATTGCATCTACCTCCCCCTCTTCTCTCCTAGTACTGCAATTCGATGTTTATAAGTCTTTTCACTGTTTCCTCTTTGTCTTATACTCAAACTATATTCTCTTCTCACTTCAGTTTGGATATTTTTTGTCATATTTTCCCAGGACATTATTTCTCTCTTCCTTCAATCTATCTACATTAAATTAAATATCTTCTTGTTTTTGAAGGTCTAGATGTTTCATTCTTTTCTTTTTTTCAAATATTTTCCTGTGTTCTGCTGAAAGCCTCAATCAGAACTTAGAACATAGGAAGTATAAGTATCTTAAAATCCTGGTCTAAAAACTCCATTACCTGATGCCCTCTAGGAATTTTTCTATTTTCTGTTGTTTCTCTTGATATTCAGGCTTCAGTCATGTTTTTTGGTGTCCTTTTGTATCCCTGGTCCCCTTATATCGAATGCAGGACATTGTGTTTTTATAGAACACGCAGGTAATTTGTAACCTAGAATTACGTCTTCCTTTACAGGGAATTTATGTTTGCCTTTTTGTCATGCAGTCAGGAATATTTGTCTACAATGGCCTGCTTTCCTTGGTGGGCTTGAGGCAGTTAAGAACCACGGGAATAAACCCCTAGTGAAAAAACGTAGTACACCTGGGGTGTGATTGTTATCCGCTTCTCCTACGAAGCAGAACCAGGAGGCGGCTAGGATGGGCCCACACAGAAGCCCGACTTAAAACAGAGGACCCAGTTCCAAAAAGCACCAATGGGCTGCCTGAGTAACCTGTCAATATCGACCAATCAGGACGAGGCCCTTTCAACCAATCAGGGCACAGCCCTTCCAACCAATCGGGATGATGGCATTTTCTCTATATAAGTAGGGCCTCCGCACTGCTTGGGGAGGTAGCTTAATTCCTTCCTGTTAGTGATGTTCATCGGCTCCGCTCAAGCCGTAGATGTAATAAAGCCTTACCTGTGCTGTTGATTTTTGGGTCCAGGCTCATTTCTTAACAGGCTTGTGACTTTATTTTTGTTTTTCCAGACTTGCAAATCTGTCAAAACTTTAGCTAAGCTTCTTAGACGGGCAGCCACTAATTTTGGAATAGGTAGATGACTTTAGGAGAACAAGAACTCTAAAGGCAAAGCTTTCTTCTTTGACATTCATTCGTCTCCCTAATTTTGGCTCTGTAATTCCTCACTCTCTTGTTAGCTTTCTAGTGCATCAGTAAGAAGGGATTTTTACTTTATCCAGGTTTTTTATTTGGGCTTAGCAGAAGAGCTGGTCCTAATTTCCTAATCCAACAATCCTGGAAGAGGAACTTTGCATCACTTTAAGAGAAAAACCAATATGATGAAGTGTCTGTTGTATAGGGGCTTCACATTTGCAACTAAAAAAGGAATTTAGAAATTATCATGTAATTTAACTCTTGTACAGGTGAACAAAATAAGATAGTTGGTTAGTTAATTAAAGCTAGCTGAAGTATCTGATATCCAGTCTGGTAATTTCCCCCCTTTATATGAAAAAAATAAATTAAAAAAAAAGTTAACTAGAAATAAAAATGATTGGATGCTCTATTCACTCCTTTCCCCAATATCAAGGATATAGTTATAGTATTGTACTACTATACTGTGTGTAATAAAATAAGATATAAGGGAACAAGTAGTGATCTGGAAGCAATAATGTTCCAGGCATTTATTTAAAACAGATAGAGAGCCAGCTACCTGTATTTTTCTTAAAGATCTTTGGGAAAGGAAATTCACCTAGGTATTTGGCCTTCTTATTTGAGAAGAGTCAGGAAACGTTGTCTTAAATTCAATATATACTCTGTTGCTGTAGCTATTTCTAATTTTTCTACTGTCTTTGGAAAAGATGAAAAATGGTTTTACTCTTCCACTAATACCTCAAACACATGAAAACTATCTTTAGGCCAGCTTTCTGGCACTTTTGCTTTGGAACAATTGATTTTAGAACTTTTAAATAAAAAGGAATGAAATACTGATATATATATATAAATATCATATATTTATTATATTTATAATACTGTCAGTGTGTATATATTTATATATGCATGCATGTAAATGTGCATATATATATACACGTATGTATATAGATGTACAGATATATATCAACATAGAATAATCTCTAAAACATTATGTTAGGTTAAAAAAGTTGGGCACAAAAGAGTACATTTATATGGATCCATTCATATGGAATTTCTAGGAAAAAGCAAATCTAAAGAGACAGCAGATAGCAGATTAGTGGGTTGCCTGGGGCTAAAATGGGAGAAAGGATTGATGGCAAACTAATGCAAAAAATCATTTTGGGTAATGAAATGTTCTAAGATGTATTTTGGGGGGCACCTGGGTGTCTCAGTTTTCTGGGCATCTGCCTTATGCTCAGGTCATGAACCCAGGGTCCTGGGATCGAGCCCTGCATGGGGCTCTCTGCTCAGCAGGGAGTCTGCTTCTCTCTCTCCCTCTGCCCCTGCTTCTGTTTTCTCTTTCTCTTGCTTTCTCTCACATGTGCTCTCTCTCTAATAAATAAATAAAATCTTAATAAAAAAATAAAATGTATTTTGGTAATGATTGCCTAACTCTGTCAATTTACTAAAAACCAATGAATTATACCCTTAACATGAATTTTATAATATGTATATTATGCCTCCATAAAGCTGCTGTTGTGGTCACTCTGAAGACATAGATGTCCCTCACCCAAAATCTAGATCCAATTTCAAGGCTAATGATGCCACCAAGAAAGTATGGAAAATTTTGTTATTCACATATGTGGTTTTCTGGAGATAGTAGGGCAGGCTTCCCAAGTTGGTCTGAAAAGCGCTTAGAGGTACAGAAAGGAGATCGGGGGTTTGGTTGTGGCAGGTGGAGGGACGGGGGTGAAGGTGTTCTTTCATGGGCAGGGGTTTGCATGGTTTGAAACTCCCACAGGTACCAAAGAAGGGAGGTTCTGGGATTTCTTATCGGCTTTTCCAGATGTAAGGCAGAAGGGAATGAAAGAGAGGAATGGCTCAAAGGCTGTCAGTAGTCAAACATCAAAAAGTGTAGAATCAGACTCTTTATTAGAGCTGTTAAAAATTCTTTTCCCCTAGCGGTTCTGTACCAGTTCCTCAAGTCCGCTTCCATACTCCCTAAGCATATCACGGTAAACTCTACCTACAGCGCTTGTGAATCCTTATTGTCCATTTATCGTCCCCATCACTAGATGGTGAGCTGCCTGAGTGACCTTGAAAACCCCAAAACTTTCACAATATTTGGAATATAGTACACACCATCATCTTGTGTTGAAAATAAGTGATGGTGTGGAGTGAACAAAGCAGGGAGGAAAAAGATTAGGTTTGTAAGGAAAACCTTCCCCCCAAAGTGTGCGCTCCTTACTCATTCCCTCAAGCCCTACATTTTGCTCCACCTTGGATGATTTCATTTCTTATTGCAAAGAAAATAGAAAAGTAACAGTATAGTAAAAATGAAGTTCACATTTTCTTTGCTGTCAGAGAGGCAACAAATTCATACTTCATATGAATATTAATATTTTCTTATTTGGCTATTTAGTATGTAATTTCAATACTGTATTTTAATATCCTTAATTCATACCCTTTTATTTAAGCTTCTCTCGTGCTCAGAAAAAAATGAATCCGATGACTCTGAGGATACACAGTACCTATTTCCTCCAGTCTCTTCCTTCCTAATAAATTCCAAGCTCTGCCACACCATCCTCACCCATTACCTGGTTGACTAGAAGTTACTTTTTGCCAAAGAAAGTTCCAGGTCACTCTATTATTCTGAAGAAATTGGAGATAACTCACTCTTAAAAGTGGTTCGATTTGGATAATAACTTAACACAGTTATGATCCATCCACATTATCCACAGATAGAGTTCAGCAACTTTTTAGATAAGCCAACTCTGAGTAGACCTTCTAATTTTAGGTCAGTACGTATAAACTATATATAGTTATGCAATAGCATCATAAACGTATGTAGCTTTCCTAGGTCTGTGTGTGTGCATATATACATATGTACATAAATATATATCATTTATAACATAGAATTGTTGAGAAAGCACTGGCTTAACAGTCAAAATGCATAAGTTCTAGTCTTGGATAAATCATGCCCAACTTGGTAAATCATATAATCTCTTTGAGTCTCAAATTCTTTGTAAGCTGGAAGTAAAAATCTGTGCCCTACAGAAAACCAAGTAATAGCGTGTGGCTGGAAGCTCTTGGAAAATTTTTCAATTTGCACATTTTTAAGATATTTTAAAAACCTATTGCCAGCTGCTGAAGAGATGACCCAGATATATAATCACAAGAAAACCATATACAAAAATTGCCAAGAAGCCAAGACCTTATCCGTATGGACCATAAGTGGTATGCAAGTTCAGATGAAGGATAGTGTACTTAAACCATGTGATCAGAGAAAGTCTTAGAGACAAGTGGCAGATGCTGCTAACTCACTCACTCAACACCCAGCCCAAACCCATTCTTAACCTCTCTCTCTCATTGATGTTGAAGATTTTAAGTACAAATTCTTCAGGCCTCTGTGGCCTAAATATGGCAGACAAGACATTTTTCGGTCAATGAGCTATAAGAGAATGTCTCTGGAGACTCCTGGGAAGGCTTTTGCTGACTTGATAAGAGGACAGATACAACAGTTGAGACACTTCTTCAGGGATATGTGGCCACCCCTCCTATGCCACAATGATCCAGCACACTGAACACGATGCAGTGGATTGCCCACTTCTAGACCTTTTGTTCTGTGTGAAAATTAATGTCTTCATTGAGCCACTCTTAGATTTCTTGTATTGCAGGCAAATGCACTTTGAGGGATACTAAACAAGACATAAAAAGTGGATGATTTCTGCAGTCGAGTAGTGGCTCAAAGGAAAACACCCACTGCCCTGGCCACACCTAAAACAAACTGAATTTAAGATAAGGGAGACAAATGTGGTATAACAAATTGTGTTTTCCTGAATTTGCTGCCACTGACCAGGGCTTTAATCCAGTGCTGCTGATAGGATTACTCTCCTGTGTTTGGCATTTTGTATTGGCTTTGGCCTCTGTTGTTGAGCAAGAGTTTCTTCAGAGAGATGGTAAGTAGGTGGATAACAATTATATGGAGATAAATATTTTGTTCAACACAGGAAAGTACTTTTTTTTTTAAAGATTTTATTTATTTATTTGACAGAAAGAGACACAGCGAGAGAAGGAACACAAGCAGGGGGAGTGGGAGAGGAGAAGCAGGCTTCCCACTGAGCAGGGAGCCCAATGTGGGCTTGATCCCAGGACCCTGGGATCATGACCTGAGCCAAAGGCAGACACTTAACGACTGAGCCACCTAGGCGCCCCAGGAAAGTACTTTTTAATAACCAACACTATTCAACCTGACCCATGTGATGCTTTTCTAACAAACCAACCCATCAAAAGAGCCAAGGAATGGGCTTCCCATCAAGGACCTGAATGGAAGGCAGGGTGTCTTCAACTCTGAGAGTCTAGGAATATCTGATCATAAGCATTTATTGATTCTTATTAGATGTTACCATTATGCAATAAGCATAAGATGCAGTCTCTTCCCCTAGGAAGTTTATCACATAAGAAACAATCTATTGAGGAAAGAAGGACATTAACATTATAGGGAAATTGCCTTCATTATCTTATTAAAAACTCAGTGAAAATTTTAGCTTGTTTTACATGTGCGTGGATGAATATTAGGGAATGCGAGTAACTTTTATACAGTCGTCTTGTCTGCTCCTAGGGGACACCAGGTACCCATTTGGAGCTTTGCTCCAGACCACATGGGCTTGTAGGTGTCTCTTGCTATCTGGTTCAGAAAATAGATTATGCAGAACAAAAGGGGCTGAAATGAAGATTATTGCAGGCAAAGTCATTGGTCTCTCCTCTTAAATGCTAAAGGAACCAAAAGCATGGGGGGAGATTTTGCCTCCACCCCTTCTCCACATCTGAACAGTCCTGGCACTCAGATGCCTATGGTGCTGAGAATTCTTGGTTAGTCTCTGACAGTTTCCTAAGACCCACTTTATGTTAGGCACCTTATGTGCATTATCAACTTTAATCCTTACATTTATCATTATCCCCATTCTACAGCTGAGGAAACCAAGGCAGAAGATGACGTGATCTGACCAAGTACCAATAGCTAATAAGGGACAGAGTAAAATTCAAACTTAGGGTTTTTTTCCTGATTCTAAAACTTACACGTTGCTAATCTATATTGTCTTTATTTGCTTTATATTGCTTAATGATAAATAGTGAATTCTCCTCAGCACTTTCTCTCATTTATCGGGACTGCAATCACATGACAGCTGGTCGGTAGCACCTTTAGAGTGTCACTATATGTGGTTAAGATATAGCATGAGGAAACGGACAAGTGTGCTCAAGTGCCTTATATAACACAGGACTGATTAGATGTACAGAGACGGTGTCCAAATCACATATTTTATTTTTTTAAAAGATTTTATTTATTTATTTGACAGAGAGAGACACAGCAAGAGAGGGAACACAAGCAGGGGGAGTCGGAGAGGGAGAAGCAGGCTTCCTGCTGAGCAGAGAGCCTGAACCCTGGGATCATGACTTGAGGCGAAGGCAGACACCTAACGACTGAGCCACCCAGGCGCCCCAAATCACATACTTTTAATGTTAAACTTCATGTACTCCAGCCCATTCCTTTTACAGAAGAAAAATAGCAAGGCTAATTGACAGAGAATATTTTCTAAGCACAAAGTCAAGGGAAGAACTCTATCTCCCCTCCTCCAAACCCTTTCTCTATTGCTTCCCCAACTACTACTCAATCTGTGGCAGTCATCTGTGTATTATTTCAAAAGAAAATGATGCATTCAGGTGCCTTAGGTAATAAGGTTCAGAGACTACATCCATCCTATAATACAGAGAGTGCTTGGTTTGTTTGAAACTTGTGCCACATCATATATTCTAGAGTATGATGACTTAAGTGTACACAGGAGCATTTCTGAATGTGTAAGCATTTGAAATTCAAAGAGATCCCATGGGTTATTCTTTGTCCAGAGCTGAAAATTACCCAGACCAGCATATCAACATAGGCATATATAAGGAGAGCACATGCTTTCCCTTCATAAATCTTTTCCATGTTTTATGGCTTTTGCTGTGTAAAAATTCCCTCTTAGGACTAACTAAGATGCCTCTTACCAGAATGTACTCATGTCTTTTTATGCTATATTCTCTGAAGTCAGACAGCAGGTTAAGATTTTAGAAACAGTGTCTTAGGAGATGAGGGGAGGGGCTGAGATGTGTGTGTGTGCACAAGTGGGTGCACACGTGTGTGTGTGTATCAAAGGAAAGCCACCTGCTGTAGAGGAAAAGACACTTGACTGAGCTAGCTACAAGTCAGAAAGCAAAGTTTAAGCCACTTGTATACATCTCTCTGCTCCTGCTTCCTTCTATGAGAACAAGTGTTGGACTTGATCTCTGTTCCTGGCTCCAACATCCTATAATGCTATAAAAAGAGGCAGTTTGAATTGTGGCCAGTTGTCACTGCCCATTTTACCTCCCTCTCCAGCAGGATTAGAAGACTATTGTCTTTTAAATTCGATGCTTCCATTATAGTATTATTTGTTCCAGTTGAAATAAATCAGTAACAGGGTTTATAAAGGCCTACATGATCATGTGGTTTAATAATGATGAAGTAGAAGAAAGATGGTACAACCTATAGCATTCTTTTTTTTCTTCTTATTTTAAGAGAGTAGAGTATGTATGCCCTTGATCTTCTCCATTAAGAAAGGGACACGTCCCAGGGGTGCTGCAGGGGTCTAAGTGGACCACACAGCAGGTCAAACGTGGCGCCACATCGTAGCATGCAAATCAGCAGACATCGTGTCCTCTCCACTGGAACGTCACCTTCCTTCACTGAATGCCCTAAACTCAGCTCTCTTACAGTCATCTCTCTACATGTTGGAAACCAGGCAGTCTTTGTATGAATAAGCATGTATTTTATGCATGTAAATCCACAAAGCCAAAGACAGAGTGTGTACTTCTCTACTTCTATATAAAAGAACACCAGATTTTTGGTTCTACTCCATTTGACACCTTGTTTTTCTCTTTTTGGAATTAATGAGTAGCAGGTACAAGTTTTGAGACTAGAGCAGAGGGACTTTGGAGTATGCTAAGGCTAATAACAAAACAAAATGGAAACTACATTAGCAATTTACATGTATATAAAATATGTAATATATATTGGAAATAGAATATATATTTCAAGAAAAGACCTCTTTGTTATTATAATTTCAGGACAGCAGTAAAGACTATGGAGCTCAGAATTTCAAGTACTTCCCTGCTGGGCTAGTGACTTAATTTATTTCTTTAATTTGTTATAACCTCACAAAAAATGATATTCTTTGGAGACCTCAATAGCCTGAGTTCTGCATGTATTATTTGCTGTAAAAGATTAATGAGGGAGCAGAGGCAATTTCTAATGGAATCCCTTGGTTTTCATCTCTGCCTTCCCAACCCCCACCTTCAAACTCGCTTGCCAATTCAGCATTATGAATCTACTAAGTGTGCTTGGCAGCTTTGATGGGAAGAGGGAGAAAAGGTAAAATACCCTCAGCTAAAAATTAAAAAATCCTTTCTTTCCTACCCTCACCCTGTATCTGTTAGGTACAAGGCAATAATTTACTGTCTCACCTTCCGTAAGATAATGTACGTTCACAGGTAGCTTGAAATCTTCAATGTTTTGTGACTTGTAATCTGCGGACACTTCCAGGGTCTGGTCCATACCCCATCTTTCCACAGAATACCTAAACCACCAGATTATGACAAGTCATCACCAATTGCCTTTCTCGATGATGTTAACTTGTGTATATTTTAGCATCATTGGTATTAAGACTACTTTTTAATCATGCTACGAGAAAGAAAGGTAAAAGGTAGTTCAAAGCATGGCCATACGAGTTGTGTGTTCTGGGTGAGCTTTTGGAGGCAGAGTTAAAGAACAGCCTCCTCCTGATAATGAACTTCAGCACTCCCTATGTCCATTCCAGCAAATACTCTGGCGACTAAGTGCTGGGGAATGGCGTGGATTCCCCACCCACGAAGTTAGCACTGCTAACTCTGTGAAATCAATGACGGCCAGGTGATAAGAGCCAAGAGAATCTTGACAAAAGCCGCATTTCTCACAACAGCTGTGGAAGGGTTGCTGCAAAAGAAAATTTAAGAATTCAAAACTTCCTTTGAGCCCCAAATTAAATGGCGCCGGGGCCATCACAGTAGACATGTAAATTGGGCCCACAAAATGACTCTTGGGTGGAAAAATGTTTACTACATGAGATATTCAACGAAAAAAGAAAAATACAAAACTGGATGGTAGGAGCTCAGATTTGGAAAAGGACAGAAACAAAGACAAAACAAAACAACAGTGTGTACCTTTGCACGTGTGTGTGTTTGAAAAGAGAACAGAGGTAATTAGACCAAAAGTTTCACGATGAGTGGTAAGATAATCTATGGTTATAGTTTCAGAGTAATATTTTTTTTTTTAAATTCTGGGTATTTACTAGGAAATACAGAATACATCTTTTAAACATGTTTGAAGGAAAAGAAGCTTTTAAGGAACTGAATTATAGCCTTAGCGGGTTTCACATATGAACTTTGCACCTGCTACATTTCTGCCATCTTTCCATGAAGGCCTTCCCTCCTCCACCCAAATTTGTATCTAGCTTTTTGAAGGCTGGAAGATGAGGCACTGATAAGCTGAAGGATCTACCGGTTACCACATCGATGGAGCAGAGTTAAGACTAATGAAAACTTTTGAATGCTTATTATGAACAAGATATCAGAGCTAGAAACAAAAGTTCCTTGAATCGTAAAGGACTGGATATGCTGTTATGCGAAACTAGGTTAGAAAGGAATGTGGGCTGGTTAAAAACAGAATTTGAAAGAGACCATAATCCAGAAGAAGGCAAGCAGGACCAGTGAAGTGTCCACATTTCTCACATTTGGGGCAAAGTCTCTGAGGAGCAACTGTCTGTTCTTCTTGAAACATAATTCACCATGTATATTTTTAACCAGAGGTCAGCCCAAAACATGTCCTCTATGAGCAGTAATAACTATTACTAATATTTATTTGATTGTACACCATGTGCCAGATATATTCAGGAAACCAGTGATACAATATGGTACACCTATTATCATATTTACATCTCCCCAAATAGCCTGCTTTTGTAATAATGAAATTGTGGCTCAGAGATGAGTCTACTTATCCATTGCCACACAACTAAATGTGTATAATCTGCACTTGACCCCAAGTCTGCCCCATCTCAAGGCCTATGCCTTTTCCAGCATTCTACACCATCCTACATAGTGTTACCCAAAAACCTTGTTGGGCAAAGGTAAAAATAGAATTTCTGTTAAGGAGAGAATTTACCTTTGGTTAGGGAGCCTCTTTAATGGGTATGTTTGGTTAGGAAGGTTCAAGTAGGCAGGATAAGGCAATAGTAATTCAGTGATTTAAGGAATAGAAAAGTCCATCTCTTGCTTACCTGATGATCTGGGATGTATCACTTCAGAGCATGGCTCTCCTCCACTTGATTATTCATGAACCCGGGCTGAGGCCATGTCCTCATCCTCAAGAGGTACCTTTAAGCACCGTTCTTGCTGTGGTCATTCCAGCCCCTGGCAAGGAAGAAAGACAGAAGAAGACACATATGACAAATGATCGGCCAAGCCTGGAAAAGGCACCTGTCAATTCATTCACGTTCCAATGGGGAGGCTCACTGTCTACACCTCCAGAAAGAGGACTTGAGTCAAAGAGACACAATGCAGAGCAGAGATTCAAAAGGCAGTAGAAACAAGAGATTGGAGTGAGACACCAAAAGGAAGGAAAAAAAGAAAATGGAGCAAGAGCCACGAGGGAAGGTCCTAATTGTAGTAAGTCTTGGAGATATTTGGGTCTGCTGAGGTGCCCAGAAGATAAGATTTGGGGCATCCAGCCATTTTATTGGAATATTCACTGAGTGTAGTCCCAGAAAGCTTGAGAATTTGGGGATATTCCAGTTACAACAGACATCGCCGTGGTAGCAAAGAAAGATCACTGGACGATTTAGAAATAAAAATAGAAATCCAGGATCTTTAGCCAGACCTTGCTACTAACTAGTTCTTCGATGAAAGGCAAATCTCTTCATCAACCCAAGCTCAACTTACTATGTCATTGAATTGGGAAATAATACTTACCACACCAGGTGATTGGCCAGTGAAATAAGATAATGTATGTAAAAAGTATTTGAATCTATAAAATGCTATGCAAATGTAAGATGAAATTGTGTTTTTGGCCTAGAAAATGCACAAAGTATGACCCCTTCACACTGTCTGGGATATGTGGTCACTTCAGTCAATGGTAGGATAGGAGAGCAAGAACTGAACAACACTGTGAGGATTAAAATAGGGTGACGAGAGAGCTAGCCAGGGTTAGGAGAAGACGGGGTGCAAAAAATCAGATCTCAGAATTAGTCATATGTTTCAAAGGAATTTTGCCAAAAATCTTATCCATCTCTTCAATAATGTTTGGTATTTTTAGCCAACAAAAACACCAAGATATTTAGAAATGCAATGTGCAGGAGAAGTTAGGTGTATTTCAAATTTAAAGTGCAAACAACTCCTCATTTTGCATGCGTGTGCATGTGTGCGTGTGCATGCAAACATGCCCGTGTGCATCTGAACCATGCTATAGCTGTGACTGTGGCTTTTCTTTTAGAGATGGATTTTACTTGCCTTATGTTCTGTGGAGCTAATTAAATACCGGAGAAATACGTTTACTGTTTCAGGTTCCACATACTTGTGAGGATTTTGCCATTGACTTTGGTCCAAACAGGACACCTCTAGAAACATAGCAACACTTAGCTGCTCTTGGGAAAAGCTAATGAGTCATTAACATGTCAATATTGCTATTTTCTGCCTTAATATCTCATATCCCTGCTTTACCCAGTCTCATATATTCATATATACATATGTGTGTGTGTGTTCTTTAGCATGAGGGAATTAATTCCTAGATAATTTTAAAATATATTTCCTTATGAAGGGTGCACTGAACCTCTCTGTACATTTCTTTGCAAATTCCTGTGTATCTGTAATTGCTTCAGAAAGAAATATCTTTCCTTAAATATTTCTAATACGTAGAAGAGCACAAACAAATTTGTTTGGAGCTTTGGTTAAAGCATTTCTCTGGCCTACCAAATGTAGCACTGGAAATACTACCCAGGAGATTGGGGGTAAAAGAGGATTTTCCATTTAGATGCTCTCCAAATTATGATGTAAGAAGGATTTCTTAAAAGTGAGGCTTCTTAGTAGAAGGCATCCTTTGATTCAGAAGAAGCCACTATGGGGGAAAAAATGCAGACATTAGAACTGGTTCTTATTTTTGACAAAACCCCTTAAGAGAAAAAGGGACACTCAGTAGGGTCATAAAAGTCTATTGGAAGGGACTTTTCAAAGTATCAGGAGCCAACCAAAGCACTATTCTTTGGCATGTATTTTAACACTTCAAAACATATTTACTGAACCTTTTTTTTTTTTATGTGGGAGCCACTGTGGCAGTCTTGCAGAGCAAGTCAAAGACAAAGAAGGTGTCAGATACACCCAGTCATTCAAGTCACCACCCCAATCCCTTCATCATTCTCTGCATCTGAACATCACCCAAGTGTGGTAGGTTCTATGCCTCCCCTCTCTCCTCCTCATTTCCACCGTGACTTTTTGAAGTCATAGGACCAGCTCTTCCCAGAATTACAATAACTGCTTCAGTCTCAACTCTCTCTTCTTTCCTAACTTCACCATCACGATGATTTTTTTTCAATTTTACCTTCATATCACTCTTAAATCCTTTATTAGCTCAAAATTACTTATGCTTGAGATTTTCAATTCATATTTTATGCAAATGGGATACTATTTGGGAACAAAGTAATACCTCAAAGTATTGGGGTGCCTGGCTGGCTCAGTCGGTAGAGCACGCAACTCTTGATCTCAGAGTCCTGAGTTCGAGCCCCATGCTGGGGGTAGAGTTTACTTAAAGAAATAATAATAATAAAATAAATAAACAAATAAATGAATGCTCAAAGTATTAAGTAGTTGGAACTAATGGTATTGTAATACAATAATTTATTTTATGAGTCCCAATCCGTTGATTTTAACGGCAGTCAACGAAAACGCTAGGATCACTACCAAAATTTGAAATCAGGTTTTTGTATAAAATATCAGTCTTACATCGGCCTCCATGTCCAGTTTTATTTCTATGTTTGGTTTAGAATTTAGAGAAATTTAAAATAAAATAAATCCCAACTTACACCAATAAATCCTTGAAATTAGGAACACGTTCTTACCGGTTACTTCTGCAATCTCAGATCTTTTTGCGGTTACATGGAAATGACAGGAGAAGTTTTATTTTGAGTCTGTGCAAAAGGATGTGAACTTGACAGCACAAGTTAATTGTGTTGCCATGCCCAGCGTGTAGTTCCTTACATATTTGAAAGGATTTCCTTCTTTTATTAGTTATTAAAATAGTTTAAAATCTAACAATATAAAATTCAGGGGCGTTTGAGTGGCTCAATTGGTTAAACTTCTGCCTTCAGCTCAGGTCATGATTTCAGGGTCCTGGGATCGAGCCCTGCGTTGGGCTTCCTGCTCGGCAGGGAGTCTGCGTCTCTCTCTTCCTTTCCCTCTGCTCCTCCCTCTGTTCATGCTCTCTCTCTTTCTCTCTCTCAAATAAATAAATAAAATCTTAAAAAATATACATAAAATTCAAATCAACCCCATGAAGGAGACTCGAGTCCAGAGTTCTCATCATGGCCTGTGAAGCCCTTCTTGCCCTTTGTTTTCCCTCCAATTTTATATCTGCACATCTTTCTCCGCAGACTCGAGCCTGGCCAACTGTTTCTGGGTCTTTGGAAGTACTCCCATATTAATAAACTCTCTCCCCTAGCAAATTTTATCTTCCCACCCTGAGATCTAGAACCTTCAGGGCTCAGTTCCACAATCCTCTCCTAGCTGTTGCCAGTATATGTGGATTAGGTCCTGTGACTCTTTCAAAGTAGAGTTCTTTCCTTCCTCACCAAGCCCTGCACCTCCCAGCATGTTATATAACCACCTGATTTCTGCTGTCGTGGCAACGAAAAGAGAGGAGGGGTAGGTACTAACCTGACTGAACACTGTCCTGCGAGGCATCCAGAAGCATCCTCATTGTCTTCAGCAAGGAAGGCAGTGTTTGGTCTTTAATAGGGATGAGTGGGCCACTTCGGCAGTCCCCAAGATTTCAAAACATCTGGGATTTTAATATATTTGAAGGTATTGATTTAGATACTTTAGGGTTTACTCTTCCCCAACAAGGGCCCTGAACTTGGGAAAACAGATTTTCCAGAGTTGAGAATTTAACCTTTTCTGGAGCTTTGTTATCCTTATAATTAAGTCTTGGGACTGATCTTTGGCCTGTTCTGCCCTCTGGCTACAGCAGATAAGAGTCTCTTTATGTGCTGCTGGAGAGAGATCCACTGACTTTCACACCTGGCCTTTAATTGGTGATTAATCATTCTCAACCTTTCATTGTCTTTCTCCCGTGCAAAATTGTGTCAGCAACAGCTGTCTGATTCCTTTGTCTTTATTATACTACTGCTCCATCCTCTCAAATGCCTGAGAGAATGCACCCGCCGTTGCCTCCCTTCCATCAATATGCCATCCCCTCTACCCACCAGAGAAATGTGAACCGTGGTGTAGCTACCACCTGGCAGAGGCTCTGAGCGCTCTCCCTGCCCCCAGCAGTGGGGTCTTCATTACCAGCCAGCCCCCACATAACCCAGCTTCACAATCCCATTTTCGGATCTGCTTCCCCAGAACACTCCTCCTACCAACTGTGTTATGTCAGATTCCCCGAAAAAGGACTGTAAGATGGAGATTTTCATTGTAGAAAGATAATCGAGGACATTGGGTGGCCATGGGGATGTGTCACTCAGATCTACCCACAAAACAACCTGCTACAAGGAAAAGGTTGACTGAAAGACTCTAGATGCCATGCTTTCAGGTTTGGGGTTTTTTTCCCCCCAGCATTTATACCATGCCCATGGTCTCCTTGGGCTTCTCCATGGCAAGGGTCCTAGAGACAGGATGTTTTTGCCCAGCTCAGGACTCTTCTGATGATCAATCACTGCTCTGGGACCCCTTACGAGGCAGGCTTAGACTATTTCTTTTTTTTTTTTTTTTTTAAGATTTTATTTATTTATTTGACAGAGAGAGAGAGAGAGAGCACAAGCAGGCAGGCAGGCAGGCAGAGGCAGAGGGAGAAGCAGGCTCCCCGCCGAGCAGGGAGCCCGATGTGGGGCTCGATCCCAGGACCCTGGGACCATGACCTGAGCCGAAGGCAGACGCTTCACCGACTGAGCCACCCAGGCGCCCCAGGCTTAGACTATTTCTAAGACTTTTCTTGAGTAATCCCACCTGCTTTCCTCTCCCCCTTCGTAGGTGTCCGACCCGTGGTATGGTCTAAAAGCTGTGCTGCGCACTCCCACTTCCTCTGCCCCATCCTTCACAGGCATTTTCCTGAACACATGTTTGTACGTCTAATTCTGGTTTGGCGTCTGCTTCTTGGAGGACCCTACGTGACCCTGGAATGTTCTCAGGAAGAACTCCTATCAGTGATTGGAGAAAGGATGAGGGCAGGAGGAGAAATTAGACAGGATCGTCTGATATCGTGGGGAGTTCTGGACCCAGGATGGCCCTTTTAAGAGCTGTCACTAACTGAGGCCGTAGGTCCAACTATTTATACCTGCATCCATGAGTCACTGGATGAAGGCTGTCACAAGGAAGGGACACAAACTTGTGTGAGCCAGTGCCCATTGGCTGAGAGAAAGTCCTGGGGAAAGACTCAGTTGTGAGCCACCAGCGGCACATACTCCTGGAAACTGAGGGAATCAATGCCTTGATTTGCCAAGGGGATAATCTGGGTGGCACACAACTTCTACTTCAAATAAGGAACTGAAGACAATTCTTTTTTTTTTTAATTTTTTTATTGTTATGTTAATCACCATACATCATTAGTTTTTGATGTAGTGTTCCATGATTCATTCTTTGTGCATAACACCCAGTGCTCCACGCAGAACGTGCCCTCTTTAATACCCATCACCAGGTTAACCCATCCCCCTACCCCCTCCCCTCTAGAACCCTCAGTTTGTTTTTCAGAGTCTATCGTCTCTCATGGCTCGTCTCCCCCTCCGACTTACTCCCCTTCATTCTTCCCCTCCTGCTATCTTCTTCTTTTTTTTTTCTTAACATATATTGCATTATTTGTTTCAGAAGTACAGATCTGTGATTCAACAGTCTTGCACAATTCACAGCGCTCACCGTAGCACATACCCTCCCCAGTGTCTGTCACCCAGCCACCCCATCCCTCCCACCCCCCACCACTCCAGCAACCCTCAGTTTGTTTCCCGAGGTTAAAAATTCCTCATATCAGCGAGGTCACATGATACATGTCTTTCTCTGATTGACTTATTTCACTCAGCATAACACCCTCCAGTTCCATCCACGTCGTTGCAAATGGCAAGCTCTCATTCCTTTTGATGGCTGCATAATATTCCATTGTGTATATATACCACCGCTTCTTTATCCATTCATCTGTCGATGGACATCTTGGCTCTTTCCACAGTTTGGCTATTGTGGACATTGCTGCTATAAACATTGGGGTGCACGTACCCCTTCGGATCCCTACATTTGTATCTTTGGGGTAAATACCCAGTAGTGCAATTGCTGGATCGTAGGGTAGCTCTATTTTCAACTGTTTGAGGGACCTCCATACTGTTTTCCAGAGTGGCTGCACCAGCTTGCGTTCCCACGAACAGTGTAGGAGGGCTCCCCTTTCTCCACATCCCCGCCAACATCTGTCGGTTCCTGACTTGTTAATTCTAGCCACTCTGACTGGTGTGAGGTGGTATCTCATTGAGGTTTTGATTTGGATCTCCCTGATGCCGAGCGATGTTGAGCACTTTTTCATGTGTCTGTTGGCCATTTGGATGTCTTCTTTGGAAAGATGTCTGTTCATGTCTTCTGCCCATTTCTTGATTGGATTATTTGTTCTTTGGGTGTTGAGTTTGATAAGTTCTTTATAGATTTTGCCTACTAGCCCTTTATCTGATGTGTCATTTGCAAATATTTTCTCCCATTCTGTCGGTTGTCTTTTGGTTTTGTGGACTGTTTCTTTTGCTGTGCAAAAGCTTTTTATCTTGATGAGGTCCCAATAGTTCATGTTTGCCCTTGCTTCCCTTGCCTTTGGCGATGTTTCTAGGAAGAAGTTGTTGCAGCTGAGGTCGAAGAGGTTGCTACCTGTGTTCTCCTTTAGGATTCTGATGGACTCCTGTCTCACGTTTAGGTCTTTCAACCATTTGGAGTCTATTTTTGTGTGTGGTGTAAGGAAATGGTCCAGTTTCATTCTTCTGCATGTGGCTGTCCAATTTTCCCAACACCATTTGTTGAGGAGACTGTCTTTATTCCATTGGACATTCTTTCCTGCTTTGTCAAAGATGAGTTGACCATAGAGTTGAGGGTCCATTTCTGGGCTCTCGATTCTGTTCCATTGATCTATGTGTCTGTTTTTGTGCCAGTACCATACTGTCTTGATGATGACAGCTTTGTAATAGAACTGGAAGTCTGGAATTGTGATGCCGCCAGCTTTGCTTTTCTTTTTCAATATTCCTCTGGCTATTCGGGGTCTCTTCTGGCTCCATACAAATTTTAGGATTATTTGTTCCATTTCTTTGAAAAAAGTGGATGGTATTTCGATGGGGGTTGCATTGAATGTGTAGATTGCTCTAGGTAGCATTGACATCTTCACAACATTTGTTCTTCTAGTCCATGAGCATGGAACGTTTTTCCATTTCTTTGTGTCTTCTTCAATTTCTTTCATGAGTATTTTATAGTTTTCTGAGTACAGATCCTTTGCCTCTTTGGTTAAATTTATTCCTAGGTATCTTATGGTTTTGGGTGCAATTGTAAATGGGATCGACTCCTTGATTTGTCTCTCTTCTGTCTTGTTGTTGGTGTATAGGAATGCCACTGATTTCTGTGCATTGATTTTATAGCCTGCTACTTGACTGAATTCCTGTATGAGTTCTAGCAGTTTTGGGGTGGAGTCTTTTGGGTTTTCCACATACAGTATCATATCATCTGCAAAGAGTGAGAGTTTGACTTCCTCTTTGCCGATTTGGATGCCTTTGATTTCTTTTTGTTGTCTGATTGCTGTGGCTAGGACTTCTAATACTATGTTGAATAGCAGTGGTGAGAGTGGACATCCCTGCCGCATTCCTGAAAAGCTGAGAGCTTTTCCCCATTGAGAATGATATTGGCTGTAGGTTTTTCATAGATGGTTTTTATGATATTGAGGTATGTACCCTCTATCCCTATACTCTGAAGAGTTTTGATCAAGAAAGATGCTGTACTTTGTCAAATGCTTTCCCTGCATCTATTGAGAGGATCATATGACTCTTGTTCTCTCTTTTGTTAATGTATCACGTTGATTGATTTGTGGATGTTGAACCAACCTTGCAGCCCAGGGATAAATCCCACTTGGTCGTGGTGAATAATCCTTTTAATGTACTGTTGGATATTATTGGCTAGTATTTTGGTGAGAATTTTTGCATCCATGTTCATCAAGGATATTGGTCTGTAATTGTCCTTTTTGATGGGGTCTTTGTCTGGTTTGGGGATCAAGGTAATGGTGGCCTCATAAAATGAGTTTGGAAGTTTTCCTCCCATTTCTATTTTTTTGGAACAGTTTCAGGAGAATAGGTATTAATTCTTCTTTAAATGTTTGATAGAAATCCCCTGGGAAGCCATCTGGCCCTGGGCTTTTGTTTGTTGGGAGATTTTTGATGACTGCTTCAATTTCCTTAGTGGTTATAGGTCTGTTCAGGTTTTCTATTTCTTCCTGGTTCAGTTTTGGTAGTTGATACATCTCTAGGAATGCACCCATTTCTTCCAGGTTATCTAATTTGCTGGCATAGAGTTGCTCATAATATGTTCTTATAATTGTTTGTATTTCTTTTGTGTTGGTTGTGATCTCTCCTCTTTCATTCATGATTTTGTTGGTTTGGGTCATTTCTCGTTTCCTTTTTGATAAGTCTGGCCAGCGGTTTCTGAAGATAATTCTTATAGTTCAAGGACAATGGTAATAATTTCTGCGCTCTTTATGAAGGGAGGATATCACATTTTGTAAAACTCTGTGGACGAGCAGAGCACCTCTCTGGGACTAGTGTAGGGGGTCAAGGGAACAGAATCTCATTAGCGGACTAAGCAAGAGCTACACCACCTGTTAATGGAGTGTACTTTGTTTGGGTGAGATTTCTTCCTGATGTTCAGGGCTCTTCCTTCACATTGGGAAGATGTTTCTTCCTCTTCTCCTTATAAAAGAAACAGGAAAGATATCACCAACTATTCAACCATGCTAAAGTCAGCCACAAAGTCAGGCCAAAGGGAGGCTTCACTCTTTGTTGTTGTTGTTGTGTTTTGAGAGCAGGCTGGGGGGAAGGGGCAAAGGGAGAGGGAGAGAGAGAATCCCAATAGACTCCACACCCAGTGCAGAAAGTGCTTTTTTCACAACAAATAGAAGTAGAAATAACTACAAGTACAACTAACTGTCTACTAAAAAACAGGTAGGATCCTCCATGGTGCTTGCCACATCAAGTCATTTAATCCCCAGAAAACCCCACGGAGTAGAGATTATTATCTTCATTAATAGTTGAGCCAACTGTTGGTTGGAAGGTGGATAGTTTTCCCCAATGTTATGCAGCCAAGAATCAACAAACCTGGAATTAAACCCAGTTCTCTTCGCTCCAAGAGCAATTTTCTTTACACCCTCCTGTGCTTTCAAATTCACCTGGAAATGGGAGTTCCAATGGCAAATGCTTTTATTCTCCATCATATCTTTCACTTTAAAGGAAAGGCCAAAGTCAAAACCTCAGAGCCCCTAGACCCCTAGATTATAATGATCAACTCCATTGATAACGATGATCGGGAGACAACTGCACAGGTGTTTGGGGGCAGCAGATTTCCTCTGAAGACCTGGAAGTTATTCTGTGAAATATGTGTGCTCCTTGCCAATGTGCATTCACTCAACTGCTTTTGTCCCATGGTACCTCTAGTCTCCCACCTGATTATTTTCCCTCTGTTTGGCAGTCCTCAACGTAGGGGCTGCCTCAGGCATGTATACACACACACACACACACACACACACACACACACACACACACACACACAAAGATTCTCCCACTCTCCAATTACCAAGATGCAGCAGGCTGCGGGGGTCTTTCATTCTCTTTCCATATTCAGCCTTTTGATGTGTTGCCTGTACCATTCTTTCCCCATGTGCTAACAAGGCTGTCTGTGAGGAAGGTTTCATGGGCAGCCAATTACAGAGAGGATGTGAGGTTGATCAGAGGAGTGCAGCCTGCTGGGGGACTGTCATTTACAGCATGAAAGGCAGTGTAATCATTGCTAAAAGGTTTAGTTTGGACAGGAGCTATAACCTTCCAGCCATACTTCCCGTCATCTGGATTTGATGGGTTGTTTTTGTGCGCTTTAGGTTGTTTAATTTTTGCTGTTTCCTAAGTAATTGTTGCTCATATTTTCAAATGCCTAATAGTAATGATAATCTCTCTGCAGTAAAACATGAATGAAGACGGCCCGCTTATAAAATGCGACACTGTTAAAAGAAGCCAATGACCATTTGAATATATATATGTAAATGACTGATGGCTGTGAATAGAATCTCAACATGCAAATGAAGAAAATGGAAGACAATTGTGCCTTTCTCGGTGTGTGAAGGCCAGGGTGATGCCATATTGCTGTCATAAATGTAGGTGCTCCCAAATCAGAATACATAACATGGCAGCTGATGACAACCAGCTCTGTCTCCACACTCACATGCATGTACCCACGGCAGCCGTGGGTAGCCTGTGGATTAGTGGGAATGCAGCAGAACAGAGGGCAAAAAGGTCTCTTTACTTTCATGTCTCCCTTTATCCACAATGAGAAATCTGTCCTGGTTTTTCTTAATTTACTTGAGTCTTGAATGGAAAATAGATCTCATTTTTGTCAAGGAACACAAAGGGATAGAGAAAGAAATGGGGGGGGCGGGTGCATGGGAAAGGCTTTACCCCGTCTATCTGCCCCCGACAACCCAACAAGTGATGCCCTCCTCTTCCCGACCAACCCTTCCCAAATCACTGCAGCCAGAGTCCCAAAATGACCTGACTAACTGAGGCTGTCTTGCGCCTGCAACAATTTCCATCAATTATTAAGGACAGACAGGCTTTGACACATTCAAGTGTGTTTTCTGACCATGTTTAAACACAAACAGAAGAGTTGTGTGCTTATAACCAACATAAGCAGATGTCAAGGGGTGCAAAAATATGCCTCTTTTAAAGTCAGCATGTCTGTGTTTTTGTGGTGGCATATGCCCAGAACATGTGTATTTTGAGTGCTAAACATGAGGAGTAATGAGTAAAGGAACAACACTCGTTCCTTAAAAAATAATAAATAAAAAGTCTGTTGTAATCTCGGTAAGCTTAAAGCATTCGTATAGGATGACATTTTACATCTATTCAGGAGAGCGGAAGATGGGCAGGCTGATGTGGGTACTGGAGGGAGCCATCTGAGAGAGTCTGGCAGAGCCGGTGACCTAAATCATGTGGTTTCACTCTCCCACTGGAATCTGGAATGTAATATCACCTTTCTCTAATATAATGATGAGCTGAGCTCAAGAAATAGCCCTCATGGATAGAACAGAAGTGTGGAAGCAGGTTAAATGCAGAAAGCAATTTTTATTTTTAAAATTTTTTGAAAAGATTATTTTTTTACTTATTTAAGAGAGAGGGAGCACAAGCAGGGGAAGGGGAGAAGCAGACTCCCCGCTGAGCAGGGCTCAAATCCAGGACCCTGAGATCATGACCTGAGCTGAACGCAGAGCCTTAACTGACTGAGCCACCCAGGAGTCCTGAAAGAAAGCAACTTTTAAAAAGGAAAAGACAGAATTTAGTTAGGAATCTTGAAGGGAGCTAATGTAAAGTCAATAGTTCTAGGTATTACCTTTGGAAGGTAGATGAAGAAACTTTCACACAAAAAGGTAGAATTAGCAATGGACCAGAGGAATATTTTTTAGGCAGCCCAAGCAAGGAAGTCCTGGAAACCAATATTTAAGTAATTGCCATGCTGCCAGGCACTGGGGTGGGCACTTTCCAAATGTTTTATAACTTAACCTGCATTAACAGCTCTTTGAGGTAGCGGCGATAGTCCACATTTTACCAATGGACAAATCTATGGTGTTCTCATTAGTACAAGAGATTAGAAAGCAGATTCTTGAGGGCACTGGGAATTTTCCAGACCTTACAGTAGGGTCAACCTAAATCGAAGGCAGACAGCCTGAGGAGCCTGGACTTCATCAAGGGAAGATTAGATGGGGGAGGCCCCAAATGACTCTGTCACGTTCTTCCAGAAATATTTGAGCCCCTGTCTGAGCAGATCAAGGATATTAGAGTCAGGCCATTTCTGCCAATGTAGAACTGCTCTAATAGGTAATCATTGCCCGTGGGCTCCTCATCAGCTCTGCGGAGACTTTCTCGGAGCTGCTTTGTAGCCTGTGGCTCTTCCTACTCAATCTGCCCTCATTCTCTTGCTCTCTCAAGAGGTGTCAGTGCTCTGCCTCCTGGTCTGAAGCTCTTCCTGCCCACCTCTCTTTACCCTGCCATTACACTTCACAGGTGGTCCTCCCTGAAAATTCCTTGCCCTTTTAATTCAGTCTTGGCAACAGCTTCCAGGAGGGCCCTAAATGACTCAGGCAACCCTGGGAGTGGTTCCAGAAAGCCAGTGATAAAATGGGATCGGGGTGTGGATCACCCACTGAATCAAGCTGATAAGAAAGATCTCGTTCCATGTTTTCAGTGAAGCAGAGAGTCTCATGAGCCCAAGATGGTGTCCCAATTGGTAAAGTCTTACACCCAGGGTAACCTGGGAAGATGACTCAGTGGAGGGACATGCCATTGCCAGAGGGAAGATTCAGGTACTTGAAAAGTGTGGAAGGAATAGTTCATATAAGGACAGTGGAGTGGGCTGGCCATTAATGAGTTGCACCGAATTGCAATGCAAAGATAATGAGATTATGAGGTCCATTAACAAACAGTTAAAGATGAAGTGTGAGATCAAAATCCTAAAGGAGAACACAGGTAGCAACCTCTTCGACCTCAGCCGCAGCAACTTCTTCCTAGAAACATCGCCACAAGCAAGGCAAGCAAGGGCAAACATGAACTATTGGGACCTCATCAAGATAAAAAGCTTTTGCACAGCAAAAGAAACAGTCCACAAAACCAAAAGACAACCGACAGAATGGGAGAAAATATTTGCAAATGACACATCAGATAAAGGGCTAGTATCCAAAATCTATAAAGAACTTATCAAACTCAACACCCAAAGAACAAATAATCCAATTAAGAAATGGGCAGAAGACATGAACAGACATCTTTCCAAAGAAGACATCCAAATGGCCAACAGACACATGAAAAAGTGCTCAACATCGCTCGGCATCAGGGAGATCCAAATCAAAACCTCAATGAGATACCACCTCACACCAGTCAGAATGGCTAGAATTAACAAGTCAGGAACCGACAGGTGTTGGCGGGGATGTGGAGAAAGGGGAACCCTCCTACACTGTTGGTGGGAACGCAAGCTGGTGCAGCCACTCTGGAAAACAGTATGGAGGTTCCTCAAACAGTTGAAAATAGAGCTACCATACAATCCAGCAATTGCACTACTGGGTATTTACCCCAAAGATATAAATGTAGGGACCCGAAGGGGTACGTGCACCCCAATGTTTATAGCAGCAATGTCCACAATAGCCAAACTGTGGAAAGAGCCAAGATGTCCATCGACAGATGAATGAATAAAGAAGCTGTGGTATATATACACAATGGAATATGATGCAGCCATCAAAAGGAATGAGAGCTTGCCATTTGCAACGACGTGGATGGAACTGGAGGGTGTTATGCTGAGTGAAATAAGTCAATCAGAGAAAGACATGTATCATATGACCTCACTGATAGGAGGAATTCTTAATCTCAGGAAACAAACTGAGTGTTACTGGAGTGGTGGGGGGTGGGAGGGATGGGGTGGCTGGGTGATAGACATTGGGGAGGGTATGTGCTATGGTGAGCGCTGTGAATTGTGCAAGACTGTTGTTGAATCACAGATCTGTACTTCTGAAACAAATAATGCAAGATATGTTTAGAAAAAAGAAAAAGAAGAAGATAGCAGGAGGGGAAGAATGAAGGGGAGTAAGTCGGAGGGGGAGACGAACCATGAGAGACGATGGACTCTGAAAAACAAACTGAGGGTTCTAGAGGGGAGGGGGGTGGGGGGATGGGTTAGCCTGGTGATGGGTATTAAAGAGGGCACATTCTGCGTGGAGCACTGGGTGTTATGAACAAACAATGAATCATGGAACACTACATCAAGAACTAATGATGTAATGTATGGTGATTAACATAACAATAAAAAAATTTTAAAAAAAGATGAAGTGTGAGAGCTACAGGACTTCGCAATGAGCTTGCAAAGAGATCCTTCTCTTGTGCAGTAGGAAGGCAGACACTGCTGAGTTGCAGTCTTTAATAGTTAGAGACTTGAGCAAGGCTGGTATGCTAAGGTCAGGGTCCCGGCTGGGAAACCAGGACCCCTGAAACTTGCAATGGGGTGGAATGGATGCCTTGATGGTTATGGTTCTGCAGTTTCACCTGGACTCTTAGAGTCGACAAGGTGCCACTCCCTTTTAAGAGTTAGCACTTTCCCTGTGGGGGAAGACACTGCAAAGTTCTCTCTCCTATAAAGCAACAGGTGTCCACTCAGGACCTGTCACCTCCTCTTCTGGCTGCCAGACTGATCATTACAGATAAATCCCAACATAATCCTGCTGGAGGATGGCTGAAATTTGTTAAGAGAAGAAAGAGATGGCATCTCAAAGAAGCTCAAAGAATTAGTAGGAGCCATGGTTGAATTTTACAGGTACTTGGTCAAAGGAACCAGACTATCAAACTGGAGAAGCAAGAATTTATTGATTTGGAAGCACTTTCTTGGGACACAGGATATAATACTCTGGCAAGGATCCCAGGGATTTAGAGCTCTTAGAAGCCTGGAAAAAACACTGTTGCCCATGTTGAGCATAGATGAAATGTCTGAGTTGCCACAGCAGGCAGCACAGGGAGGAATGAGAGAACCTGAGAGTGTAGGCATCTGGAGTGGCTAGGTCATGACCCCACAGTCAAATGTTCCCCAGGAGGTCCCAGAGGACACACCATCCACCAGGGCCATCAGAAGTGCACGGGTGAGGGGCACCAGCGTCACTAAGAAGTTCCGTGGGAATTGTTCTCTCTAGGTCAGGGCTGAAGGTAGAAGCGATCACAGATCTTGGCCTGTCACTAGCAATGGGAAAGACAGAGGCTCACAAGGTGCTGCTCAGGAGATGTGTGTGCGTGGATCTGAGCAGTGCTGGGATGTGTGCTCCAAGACCGGAGCGGAGCTGCTCCCTTCTTCCTCTGAGACAACCTGATGTGACCAGGGGTGCACGGTTCAGGTGCTGTGCCTTCAGGATCAGCTCCCACCAGGCAGCTGCTAGCCAGTGACGATGCATGGTGGGGTGGGGTGGGAGCGAGGAATACCCGAAGGGGTGTTTCTGTCTGCTGCTGGACTCGTCCAGCGTGCACGTTTCGCTGCAAGGTGGGGTGTGGCCTGGCTGAGACGAGTTCGGAGCTGCCTGCAGTGGGAGGCTCTTTGTGCAGTCCACCTTCCCTCTCCTGTTTCACACACATTGCACCTGCAACACGGTCAGAAACCCGTTCCCTCCTCCCTTTCTATGTCCCAGTTGTTTGTCTCCAGAAATCTCCCACATGTCTAACCCTGTCTTCGTGTCGTTTTCCCAGGGGACCCAAAGTAACATAGAAACCTTACAGAAAAGGGAGTGAGAGACTATGGTGTGAGAAAGGAGAGCCTGCAGCCATGGGTGTTTCCATCAAGACCAAGGACTCATTCACAGTTTTTGTGTTGAGATTTCTGAGACCTTTGTTAACTGGTTTGGTGCTTGTTGTTTTTTGTTTACTGCTGCTTGATGTTGTTGTATTTACTTACAGTAGAAGTTCTTAAGAATTAAAAGCCGTGGCAGTCCCAGTTTCAAAGAGAGAGGGGAAGTTCGAAGCTGTGTTCCGTTTTTCAGTAGTCCGGGCGGAGAGACTCCAGCAAGGAAAAGCTGTTTGTGGCAGAGAAAGTGAATCTCAGCCACAGGGAAGGTGGGGGTGGGGGGAGGGATAAAAATACCTATTAAGGACCAGCTGGGGCCAGGCTGCACACCTGCGCACTGAGTCAGATTTCAAACATGTACGTTTTGCAACCAGTTTTCTCTGTGCAGAGCGATCTTGAATACAAAGCCCTTGGCTCGGCATTTTGAGTTTATGGATACAACCTTTAACTCATTCAGGAGCACCAGCATGAGAGACAAAATACTTCCCACACTCTTCTGTCTTGTTCCTGACATGAAGGCAGAGTTCTCTGGCCGCATCACTGGTCCGGCACAGCCTAGCTTGTGAGCTCCCATCTGGTCGGGGTGCTATGCCCACCTCCCGGTTTCTCTGTCGGCCACCATGCTTCCCCAGATCTCTCCCTGAAGAGGAGAAATGCCCCTTCCCTCCGCTTCTCTGGGTCTTCTTGAGTTCCCAATATCTTGGTAGAGAATTATGGAATTCTCGGTTTCTTTTTAAATTTTCTCTGTGTTTCTTTTTATTTTCTGGAGACTTCTCTACCTAAAGCTCTGGGACAAATTTGCAGGGGAAAGGGCAGGGTCTGAGAACAATCTGAACATGTACATAAGCCCTATGTACTTAAACGCCCCTTCATTTCTCTTACTCCACATTGACTTCGTTCTTGGGAAAACTCCTTAGACCATTGTCCTCCTTGGGGAGTCTCAGCCTGCCTCTGGACTTTTAAAGTTGTTTGAATTTGCAGGGTCTACAGTCTGAGAACCCCTTGAGAGCCACAGAAGTCATTTCTGTATATGAGCACCAAAGAGAAGTGACTTTTCTTCATTATTTGTTCTTCTTTAACAGAAGTTTTTAATATTGACTACTCAATGGTCTTCACACCAACATTCTTGGGTCTCATCCAACAAATTCAATGCATACATGGTCAGTTGTGAAGAACATAAGAGAAATCTAGAGAAGCCTAAAGAAAAAAAAGAGATAAGCTTGGAATAACTTGAATAGCCTTCGCTTCTTCTTTCAAATATTATTTCTTGTTCTGGAGACATTGTGCAAAGAATGAGAGGAAAACTTTCAGAGCAGTATCTACAGTGTTCGAGGAGTAACTGCTGTGGTCATGTTCTCTGGTCTCAGTAACATCAGAAGTGGCAAGAGAAAATGTGTGTAACTAGGGCCAAAAGAAGCCTTCTTCCTTTCAATCTTCTCTGACGCTGAATTATTTATTATTCTCAGAAGAACAATAGAGACTAATGTGATTGACATCACAGGAGCCAAAGATTTTACTTTCATAGAAACTTTTCAAAAAGTCACAGTGAACGGACAGGCTAATCCAGCTGGACAATTTTTCTTCTCTATGATTTTTTTGATGAGGCAGGCAGCGAAATGACCCTGCAAGTGAGGCGCCATTGTGGTAAGATACAGGGTGGTGACTTGCCTCCCTAGTCAAGATGGAGTTGACACGCTATCCCCTTGTAGAAATGCAAGTGCTAGAAACACAGTTGGAATTCTGATGGGTAACAATTATTAAATCTGAATAATTAAACATATCTATTCTTAGGGATTATTTGACCCAATAATTATTACCCAGAAAAATTAAACGTGTGTTTGAAATCCACATTTTATCACCAGTGATGAGCCTGTCAATTCTATCCCATTAGTCAGGTTTTTTTTTTTGTTTTTTTTTTTTTTTACACTATATATAGAACATCTAACAACCTGATTCATTTAAAAACAAATACAGCCCGGCCAGATCATATTTCACACTTCTCACTTCACTATGAGAAAGGAAGAAGGGAAAAGATCAACATCCGTTTCTTGGCTACATTGAAAATGCTGAACACGTCACGATCATTGTCCCCCTCAATTCTCACACCCGCTTTATTGTCAGCCATGGTGATAAGGAAACTGAAGATTTGAGAAATAAAGTCCGTTGCCCGGTTCACAGAGCTGGTCAATGAGAGAAGTGGGCTTTGAACCCAGATCCATGTGAGTCAATAGGCCAGGCTCTTCCCTCACTCCTCATCCTGGGAAGTCTGTTTTACTAGGAGCACTCGCAAAGTGCCAGGGAACTCACCGCATAATCCAAGAAAAGAAAAGGAGGCAAAAAGAAAATTAAGCCACGTAATGAATAATTAATTTCAGGCTCTATGCAGAGAAGAATCCAGCAGTCCCATGGATTTTTTAAAACTAAACTGATGTGTGGTGATATTTCTTGCTTCTGACAGCTAATTCACATTGTGTTTCTCTGATTCCCCGGGGCTAAAAATTTTGTTATTGCCACGAGGCAACTTTCAAAGGAAAGCTGAGAACACCACCAAGATGGGGCAGAGACAGACGGGTCGCCAGGCAGAGGCAGCCCCTCAGAAATTACCAGAAGCTGGCATGGTGTTGGCAACGGCTGCAACAGCATTTCTTTTACTCAATCCATCTTATTTTGACCCTCAAAACAGGGGCTCGGGGGGTGGGGGCGGGGGATGGTGTTACAGGAACAATGAAAAGCATTAAGTCATTTTTAGGATTTTGCTGTATGTTCTATCAAGAAATCATAATCCAGACCTGTTATTTCAGTGTGTTATTCACGGGTCACCTCGGTGACGTGTCAGAGACCGAGGACTAAGGCGGAGGTCCTAGACTGACGGCCCGGGTAACTCTCATGAAAGCACCTTGTGTGTGTTCTGTTCGGCACCATGGATTTTGCTAGGGATCAGCCCGTGATGAAGAATGTGTGGATTTAAACTCTGAACCCCTTCAGGGACAATGTTTATGTGTACTCAGTAAAAATAAGCTGCAGAGATATTATTTAAGATGACCCCGTAGAAAGATGACCACTTATGACAGAGAAAAAGAAAAGTTCTAGATTTCAATTTCTTTGTCTTCAATCTGGGTCTGTCAGTGTAGATCACTGTTTTCCAACTCGCCTTCATGCAATTTAGGGGCACTGACAAACATTATCTTAAAGGGAAATAGAATAGAAAATATTGGAGAATACTGTCCGTAGTAAAAGGAAGTATTGTTGTGGTCAAGTTTCACTTCAGTTATGTACGTATATACCTTGTGCACCTAAGTTTGTGGTTACTGGGTCACACTATTTCTCAGTGTGGGCCACGATGGAATTTGAAAGTCCCAGGTCTAGACGACATTGGAGGTGCCTTCCAGCTTTCAACCCACACGGTTCTGCTTTTGTCTACATTGGTGATATCCAATCAACTCTTTGCAGCCCGCCCCTGAGTTGCCTGGAGGTTCTTCAGGAATGGAGGTTGCTCAGAGAGACTAATGTGTCAGAGCTGGGAGCCACCAAATCCAGGTCCACTTCCTCCTCTGGCATATCCCGCATTGTTAAGCAAGATACGCACTGAAGAACAAATACAGCTACCAGAAATAAAAAATAGCTCACGACTTGTCTGGGCAAATGCCCAAGAATCTGGAGCCCGTGATCTCCCAGAAGGGATGCTGAAATGTGTTGACCTCCCACTATGGGCCAAACACATAGTATATTTTATGCATTACATGTTATCCATATTAGTTTATTTCGCTTTTACAACTCTCTTTGCTGATTACTATGTCTCTCCCCGCTCTTTTTCAAGTTGAATAAAATAAGCCTTTGGAAAGTAAGTAACTTGCTCAAGGTCACGGGGTGGAACCGAGCTGGATGTCTGATTTTTAAAGCATATACACTTCTCACTGCACTGCTTTGTCTCTTCACACTGACACGGGCCCCTTCTCCCCATTGCTGAGAGAACCCGGTGATGCCGAATGCTTTTTGAAAATGCAATTTTCTCTGGGATTGCTAAGGGTTTAGGAAGCTTGATTGAACCAAATATTACTGTTGGAAAAAAAATTTTTTTTAAACATGAGGAGTGGCAGAAGAAAAGGCGAGAACGCAGAGGGAATTAGAGATAGATAGTACCAGATACCAGACACATCCTTTTAGAACTTACTCTTGGAAAAACAAAGTTAAAAAAAGGCGGGGAGGGGGGCCGGAGATGCTGAATTCGGCTTTCACAAAGTAATGAACAGTTGGAGTGTTTCTGCAGGATTTATCCCAATGTAGCAAGTTTGGAACTTTTAAATTTTGGGGAGGAGAAAAGAAGTGAAGTTCATGTTCATTCTAGGGTACTTTGGGAAGAGTTACCCTTTGACACCTGGGAATCTTCAACTTGAAGATCTAGATACTTGAGTCATCCCCAGAGTTTGGAGCATTCACATTCCCACCGAAGGCCCCATCACGGTGGCAACGGAGCCTCTTTTGTGTGGAGGCGTCGTCCCAGCTCCCTGTCGCCCACCCTTCTCCACCGTCCCTGAGCTGGCATTTCAATGAGGACAAGTTCACGGGAGACCTTCTGCAAACACTGAGTTACTGGTTCATCCAGATTTCCGTCTGGGCCCTCCTGGAAAGCACTGTGGAGACAAGACAAACGTGCCAGGGAGCCAGGAACATCTGGAGAGTTTCGCCGAGTAGGTCACGATGTGCTCAGAGGTACGATGACCTCTTCCCATCTGCAATGACAGGAACCGCTATTTCAAGACCGGTTCCAGAGCCCCCTCCCCTCCCACCCCAACCTGCCAAGTCACATTTCTAGGCAAAAGATGAATGGTATTGCTACAGCCGTGCCATGTTTTAAAGACCTTGTCCGGGCAGAAAATTGGCTTGAATAAAATATGAAGAACCTGGCTCTGATCCCTGTACCCTAGTGAGGTACTTTCAGAGCCCATGGGAGGAAGGGCACAGGGGGCATGATTCTCGCCAGGCAAGTAACTAAATAGCAACTGTTCCCACAGGCAAGCACGCCTGAGATAGGCTTACAACAAATCCCGACTAATCTTTGTGAAACTGTGCTCTAAATGATTGGTGTTAACAAGCATTTACGAAGACAGTTGCATTATTTTCTCTCCTCGAAACTTCTGAGCCCAGCCAACCCCTCCCGCCCTTCTCCTTATTTTGTCATTCTACTGCAGCATCTTTTTTCACTTCTGTAAAGAAAGAAATGCCAGGAATCTGAACAAAGATGTGGCTGTTAGGGAAAACACACACACACACACACACACACACACATACACACATACACACACACACACACAAACTGTTAATACCTACTCCGGGCTTGGACGGTAGACTCTCATCTATGCAGTACAAATCAGGAAGTTAATTTAGTCTGTAGGGGTCTTGTAGGAAGACCGGACCCTCGAGTCTATCATTTCTCAGGGCTCAGGAGGTGAGAGAAGGAACCACAGAGGTCCAATTCAAGGTCTCATTTTGCCTGTAAGTATTTCTCTCTCTCTCTCTTTTTTTTTTTCTGCCAGGGGACTTTTAATTCCAATAGTGCCAACTTCCCTACAGCCTTCCCGCTGTTACCCAATTCTTCATTCGGCATCGCTTGGCCCCAGCTTCCAGCATCACTTTTGTGAGCTGAGAAAGCGTTAGATGCAGGCTGGGACAAATGACTGGTTGAAAAATAAAGAGGTGCCAGTCCCAGACAATATCAGAGAGATGTTGGGGCATTGGGGTGGTGTTTTCATCTTGCCTCTGGAACGTTTGCCATTTTGGGGGGTGGCAACTTGGTGGCTGGGAAAGAGGAAGGGACAGCAGTTGGAGGAGTACAAGAGAGAAGAGTGAGGCTTTGGTCATCTAGATGAGATAGAACAGGCTGGGCCGAGTCTGGAACTGGAGCCTGCCGAGGTTGGACACGTGGCCGCATGGGCAAGGACCCCACTCTCTTTCGCTGTATGGTCCGTAGAGACATGCCAATGCCCCTAACTCTCCACCTGTTGCTCTTGTGTTCCTTTCCTCTTCTCCCCACACAAATAAAAAAGACAACCAACCCGGTTTCAGGGTCCTGACGGGAACTAGGGAATACAAGTCAGAAAAGATTGTAGTATAAAAAGAGCAGCCATGCAAGGTGACCACATGAGCTGGCGTCCAGCTGTGCCCTTGTAACCAGGCTGCTAGGTGAGCTCCCAAGTATTGGGAGAACTTTTGTCCAAAATGCCTTTTCTCCCAGGCAGTTGGACAATGTACCTATAAATGAGGTTGCTTCCATCAAGAGAAATAGGAACACTAAAATGGTTCAAGGTGATCAGACAACAAAAAATAGATGTTATGATTTTTCTCCCTTAGTTTCAGGGTAAGTGTTAAGTAGAATGTAAACCTGAGCCGCTCCTCTCATTGATTTTTCCTACCGAGTGAATCTCTTTCATCCATTCCTTCCAGATTGCTTCATTTCTTTTGAGTCCCCTTTGTGCCCATGCAAGCACTTGTCTGCTTTTCACAAATTCTCGGGCATGTCTCCCTAGCTGAAGTTTTTGATTTGAGAATGACCTGATGGCTCTATTCACAAATGATACGACTTTTCTGGAAGGTTCAAGTACAAGGTTTCAACCAATCCTTTTCACTTTGAAATTCCTGCCGTGACATCACACATCAGGAGCGAAGACTGACAGCAAGAGACAGACACAAGACTATGTCTATAAGGCATAAAAACCCGGTGACTAATGCATCATTCCTTAGAAACAAGTATTCTGGTCGGTGAAGACGTCTGTCAGAAGAGTTGCTTCGCAAACTCTATGAGAAGAAAGCCATCACAAGTGTGAGTTTTTCATTTCTTATTTGTTGACAGTGTAGATGCAGACTTAGAAATATAAAAATTAGACAGACGGGGCAGAAATAAGGGATAAAAGAAATTCACTGATCATTTCCCAGGATCTGGAACAAAATGAGTTTTCAGTGAGTATCCTATGGATTTGGTGAGTAGGAAATTATGTGTTTTATATACATATTTCTTAATTAGGTTTTGACGAAGAGAACAAAATACATGACATAAAAAACCAAGACCACTTCTTCTTTTAAAGTGAAAATTAGGTTTCCAGATTCATTTTTGTTCTTTTTCCTGTGATTTCCATTTTGTCTTTCCTTCCTCTTTCCTCAAAGGGGAGAAGTAGCAAAATCCTGGAGTTCAGCATACACAGTCAGACCTAGTTGTCACTTAGCCCTGTCTTTCCTGACATGCCCTCCCAATGGAAAATAAACCCCAGCTCTGTTTTTGCCAAGTTCTGCCCTCGGTCCAGCCTCAATTGAAATGTGCAGGAATCGATTATCCACCAGATAATGATGTGTGTGTGCAAGATTTGTCTACCATCTCCCTTCCCTTTGCTCCTAATTCCTTCCCATTTTCTTCTCATTAGCCCTGCACTCTGACCACAAATGAAGAAAGGGACAATAAAAGCTGTTCAGTGTTTTGGTAGAAGGATCAACTGTATTTGAAATCAAAAGGAGCGTCTGAAACAAGGTTTGAGATGATCTGTGGCTTTTGCATATTCGTAATTGAGAGTTAGCTGTATGTCCTCATAACCACTAGCTGAGCAAAGACATAAGAACTGATTCTCTGAGCTGCAACATCTAATTTAATTCTGGGCATACTCCAAAAAAGGTCACTGTGTAAAGAGATAAACCAGGGTCTTCTGTGTTCCCCATTCTCCCCACCCACCTCTAATGAAGGGGTAGCCACTCCATGTAAATTTTTAAAAGCAAATTTGAATGTTCTGCCTCTACTAATAAGCACCCAGACGATCAAATACAGACATTACTCACACAATATCAGCACTGCCGAAAGTACAAACACATCATTTTCTATTGCAAACGGAGCAAGAAACAGCTATTTTTGTGGGTCTGCAGAGTGACAGGATCATGTACAAAAGGAGAGTAAAAATTACACCAGAGTGAGAATCGTATTACACACATGAAAGACAACCGAATGGTCTGTGCACAAGTAATAGATAGAGAATGGAGTTCATTTGAGCCCTTGACTGCAACCTTGTGTTCTAGAACTTTGCACTGGAGATGCATTGTTAAGGAATATTTTGTTGTTGATGTCATGGTAGTGATATCTGTTTGTTTGTTTTGGTTTTCTGTAGCATTTTAGGGTAATGGTAGTTCGGTTTTGTCAAGAAGCATATCTGAATGACAAGTAATGGTGATTGCTTCTCCAGGAGTTAATCGGTCACTCATAAAAGCAAAAGCGGAATTTTATATACTGCTTTCTTGGTATGGTCCCTCTTCATTATGGTATTTGAAAAAGTCAGAGAACCCCATGGGACTGTAATTAAGGTTCAGTGAAATACTAAACATCAAAAAAAAATAGAATAGAAATATAAATAAATAAAATAAGAACTATGACAAGCATATATGAGATGCTTTGTGAACGTTAGCTGTAAAGGATGCTGTATTTCCAAAGCCTGATGTCTCTTGCTATGTGGAATGTTCTTTCCCCATTATCCTTGCTTCAGTGACATTGGGATGTGCAAGAGGCTCAGCCCCTCTTAATTTCGGTCTCTATCTCTCTGTCTCTGTCTCTCCCTGTCTCTGTCTCGCTCTTTCCCTTTAGCTTCCTCTATACAAAATGCAAAGAGTAAAATGGAAAAAAAAATTTACTACTTAGAGAAGAACAATATATTGAGATTCTTGTCTGAGAAAAATACACCTACTCTTTGTTTTTTGTTTGACTTACTCAATTGTTAATTGGTTGGCAAAATAGAAAAAGAAAAAAGTAAGGGCGGAGGAGAGCAAAAGTAGAAAATGAACTCCCAAGCCATTTGCGTGGGCAAACCTATGGCTTAAAATAATCAACAACTTAGCTCTTAAAGTGAAATGAACTTAGCTTCAGACACTGTAATATCCACTGTTTCCTCAATTTGCTTATGGCAATAACACTGTGCTTAATATTACTGGGGGTAACACATATTTATCTTGTATCACTTTCTAATAAGGGGTGCCCGGATATTAATGACAAAGCAAAGTATCCGGGATCTTTCTCCTATACCCATCTTTTTTTTTTTTTTTTTCAAGATTTATTTATTTTCGTGAGGAGAGGGGCAGGAGAGAGAGTCTTAAGTAGACTTCGCACTGAGTGCAGAGCCCAATGCAGGACTGGATCTCACAACCTTGAGATGACGATGTGAGCTGAAACCAAGAGTTGGAGGCTTAACCAACTGCGCCACTCGGACACCCCTCCACCTATCTTTACTAACAACATTGTTCTGGCAGAAAGGAACCATTTTAATATGGGAGGAGATTATAGTCAGGTTTAGATATGTGTATGTGCATAATTTACAGGTATATGCACACACATATCCACAGATGTATACAGATATCCACATACACCCACACAGCAAGAGAAAGTTACACCAAAAGTGCAGTTAGTGCTCCTTTTAAAATATTTAATAGTTATCGCTGATCTCACAGTTCACGTTTTTGACGCTCATAGCCAAGCATGCAAATACCGTCCAAACAAGATATAGAACATCTTCATCCTTGGACAAAGCACTCTGGACTCTCTTTCCAAATTCCCACTCTCCAGAGGCAACTACTTTCTAAGTTCTATCACTAAGGATGAGTTTTCCCTGTCCTTGGAATTCAGACAAATGGAATAATACAGTATGTTTTCTTTTGTACCTGTCTGCTTTCACTCAATATAATTTCATGTTGGTGAGTTTATCACAATTTGTTCCTTTTTATTGGTATACGAATAATCCACAAATTGTTTATCAGTGCTCCTGTTGATGAATATATGGTTTGTTTTTCTTTTCTAGCTATTACCAATATTTTACAAAAGATGTTGTGTGGACATAATGTTTTTAGTTCTTTTGGATAAAGACCCAGGAGTGGAATTATTGAGTTAATGATAAGTTTGTGTCTAGCTTCATAGAAACTGCCAAACTATTTCCCAATATGATTGGACCACTCTTACCAGAAAAGTATTGGATATCTTTGCAAATATTTGGCATCATATCACTAGTCTTTTTTTTTTTTTTTTTTTGCCAGTACGATGGATATAAAATAGTACTTCGTTATAGATTTAATTTGCTTTTCCCTTGTGACTAATGATGTTAGGTATTTATTAATGTGTTTATTGGTCTTTTTGGAGAAGTTATGTGCAAGTCTTTTAACCATTTTATATTGTTTGCCTTCTGTTGTTGTTTTGTAGGAATTCTTTATATATTTTAAGTAAAATTCTTTGTGATACATACACATTACAAGTATGTCATTTCTCCATGTTTCCCATGCAGGGAGGCTTGCATTTTCTTGCTTAATGTGATAAGAAGAATGGTTTACTTTAGATGAATTCCAATTTATCAATTTTTTTTTGGTATTTTACCTAAGAAATCTTTGCCCATCTCAAAGTCACAAAAATATTCTATGTTTTCTGCTGAAAGGCTGGATGATCAAAATTTTGTTGTCTATATATGGATGAACCTATTGCTGAACTCTCTATTTTGTTACATTGATCCATCCATCTACCAATACCACACTGCCTTGATTACTACAGCTTAATATAAGTTTTGATGTCGTGTAATGTTAATCCTCTAAATTTATTCTTTTTCAAAGGTATTTTGATTATTCTAGATACTTCGGGTTCCATATGAATTATAGAATCAATTTGTCAATGGCAACTTCTAAGGAAAAAATAAGTCCTGGGATTCTATTAGTGCTGCACTTATACTATAGATCAATTTAAAGAAAATTGACAGCTTATAAAATACTGAGACTCTGAGAGTTGCTGGAGGGGAAGCGGATGGGGGGATGGGGTAAATCAGTGACGGACATTAAGGAGCACACCTGATGTAATGAGAACTGGGTGTTTTATAAGACTGATGAATCACTGACCTCTACCTCTGAAACTAATAATACATTATATATTAATTAATTGAATTTAAACAAAAAATTAAATTAAATTAAATTAAAATACTGAGACTTCCAACCCATCTTTCCACATATTTAGGTCCTCTTTAATTTTTCTCCTGTAGTTTTTACTATACAAATCTTGCAAATCTTAAGTCAAATCTACCCCTTCATGTTTTTGATGTTACTGTAAGCGGCATTGTTTTTCTCATTTCAATTTCCAATGGTTCCTTGATAGTATATAAAAATATGATTGATTTTTATACATTGATCTGACATCCTGCAAGGTTGCTAAATTCACTTATTATTCTAGTGGCTTCATATAGATTCCATTGGGTTTTCTACAATCAAGTCATCTATAAATAAAGAGTTTTACTTTGACTTTTCCTTTGTATTTATTTTTCTTGCCTAATTGCCTTGGCTAGACCCTCCAGTACAATGTTGAGTAGAAATAGTAAGCATTCTTGTCTGTTCCTGATCTTAGGGGAGATGCATTCAGTCTTTCACCATTATCATGTTAGTTGTATATTTTCCTTAGATGCTCTTTCTCAGGTTGAAGGGATTTCCTTCTATTCCTAGTTTGTTGAGGGTTTTTATGAGAAATGAATGTTATATTTTATCCAATGTTTTTTCTGTGTTTATTGAGATCATATGGTTTTCTTTTACAGTTTGTTGTTATGGTTAAATACATTCAGTAATTAATTTTTAAATGTTAAAGCAACCTGGCATTCCGGGGTAAACGTCACTTGGTCGTGATGTACTATTATCCTTTTTATATATTGTTGAATTTGATTTGGTAAAATTTTGTTGAGAAATTTCATATCTAGGTTTATGAGAAATAATGGTCTGTAGCTTTCTTTCCTTGTAATGTGTTTGTCTGGCTTTGGTAGCAGAGTCATTACTTTACATACTTTCTTCTTTTTAGTAATAGACATTTAATGTAAATTTGCCTTTACAGGCTGCATTAGCCATATCTCACAGATTTTAATAAGATTCCTTAAATTACTTTTAATAATTGCAATATGTCCTAAGACTTATGCAGTCTTGATTAAATGATTTCAGTTTTTTGTGCTTTTCGGTGGTTTTGAAAAATTTTTGATGGATTATAATTTACTTGCTTTTATTTTTTTGTAGAGATTTGTTGGTATTACTTTTACAATTCTACCAGTTTTCTTTTAAAATCATTTTGAAATTATTCTTTATCTAAATATTAACAGGAAGAATAAAATCTATGATTTAACACACTACTTCAAGGAATTTAACGCACTTTTAGCTCCTATGTTTCCATTTTATAGTGTTTGGATGCATTATTTAAGATTTTAAATGTTATTTTTATGTACATAAAATACATGCAAAATTTGTATGTACGTGCATATTCTTTCAATAGTTTTCTTTGACATTTGGATTTGTCATATTTACAAAACATTTACAAAATTATTTAGACTTACCTTCACCCTTAATTGGCTCAAATAAATTCTTTAACACAATGATTTGCTCATTTTAAGTTTTCTCTTTGGAATCATTTCTCAGGTAACCAGAGTAAGCCTTTAAATAATTTATTTCTAAAAACCTTACTAAGGTACACATTTTAAGGGCTTGTTTCTGTAACAAAACAAAAGATATCTACATACTATGTTGCCATTGCAAGAAAATAAATTGGCTTTTAAATTATTTAACCAAAACCTTTTCCCTGAAACTCTGTAGAGTGTCTAGAGAAATTCTTCATTGTGTTCTTATTACTCTGAATCGTAAATGTTTTAGAAGAGATCTGTGAAGTCAGCCATGTTTAGAATTTTTTTTTAGATAACCTATATATCTTTCTACCAGAATACATGTAAAAAAATTTTTTCTTGATTTCTTTTATTTCAAAATTTTGCTGAGGTAAGTTTTAGTTTGGGTCCTTTTTTTTTTTTTTTTTTTTTGAGAAAGTGCATGAGTCGGGGAGGGAGGTGCAGAGGGACAAAGAGAGAGAGAATCTTAAGCAGGCTCCATACCCAGTGTTGAGCCCAATGCAGGGCTCAATCTCATGACCTTGAGGTCATGATCTGAGCTGAAATCAAGAGTCAGATGCTTAACCAACTGAGCCCTGCTGGTGCCCCTAGTTTGGTTCCTTCTTAATTAACTTTGTTGGAAATGTAAGGAGCCATTTTGATTTGAAGACATGGGCCATTTTTCCCCAAAGTGTCTTCTTTGATTAAATCATTGATTATTGTACCTATTTCTTTTCACCTTCCCTTTCTCAGGAACATCAATATTCTATAAGTATGATACAAGCTCTTATTCCTCAAGTCTAACATCTTCTTTATAACTCTCTTATTATCTACATTCTTGGAGGGCTTCTCTGGTTTGTCCTCTAGATCAGAAAAATCCAATCTTCCCGAGTATTCCTTTGGTTCCTTACCCTCTTTGACAAAGATTTCATTTCTGCCATTGTATGCATTGTGTCCTTGCAACCCATTTCCATCTTACTGAACTCCTTTTCCATGACAGTGCCTTCTGTTCAGTTCTTTGGCAATCCTCACAACTCTTCCATGTGCCATTGTACGTTCTGTTGAGCTCATCCAGGGGTTATCTGAAACTACTCTGGCTTCTCTAGGAAACTACATAAAATATATGCCATTGTTTTAAATCTTTATTGATATTTTCTTTTTCTTTATTTGCCTTTTTTAAAAATATACCAACCATTCTGTAATGAAGATATTTCTAGCCAGAAATAACATTTTCGATAGAAATGGTTTGCAAGTTTCTCTTGACCTCATTCAGTGTTGTCTTGGGTATTTGTAGAATCTTTTTTCTTATTTTGAACCTGGAAAACATATTCTTGGTCACTCGTCCTCATAAAAGCTCCAGAACCTAGTAAGCATTGAAGGTATGTTATTCTGCTTAAAATATTTGGAGTTAAATCTCTCTCTATTATTTCTTCCACACTCTGAACCTACTGAGTACATTGCAAAAAACAAACAAACAAAAAAACCAAATGTGCCAAATTTTCAGCTCTCAGGGCACTTCTTGTCTCTACCCTAAGCAACTATGGGTCTACTTGGAATTATACTTCTCAGGACATGATATACTACAGCTAATCGTATTTCCCATCCACCCAGTTGCTACTCCCTTTGATTTGTTCTCTGGGAGTTTCATTTCATAGTAGATATGTAGGAGGAGGTGCCAGGGGGGTGAGGGAACAAGTATGAGTACTCAGATTGCCTCAAGTGCAGTGCCCACAAAGCAAGCAACTTGATTTTAGTTGGTACACAATGAAAGGCTCTGAATCAGTAGCCTCCCTTTTTAGGCTGGCAGTTTTTCTTGGTTTCTGGAGAAAAGATGAGTTCATTGCATTCTTTGTTAAGCTCCATAGTTATTTTAGTAGTGGGATTTACTCTTGAATTTGGCAAAAGTGGACTGACAGGTTCTGGCATTTACTTATCTGTTTTCATTTTTTTTCCCTGATATCTTTATGGGGATTTTAGGGAAAAAATCAGAGATACTATATTAGGGACAGTTTGTCAGGCATCACTTTAAACTAGAAAGCCATTGGAGTCCTTCTCTTTGCCATTCAAATCCCCCATTCATTCATCTCAAATTAATCTGTCAGCAACCACCTACATAATATTTGACTTTGTGACCTTGCCTTACTCATCTCTTCAGTGGTAAGTATGATTAATCACTCTTTCTAAATGAGCCAGCCTCTGATCCTTTATAATCCAACTCAGCACTGCAGAAGTTATAGAGAAAATACTTCCTTTAGGGGCACCTGGGTGGCTCAGTTGGTTAAGCTTGATTTCAGCTCAGGTCATGATCTCGGGGTCGTGGGATTGAGCCCCGCGTCATCAGGCTCCATGCTCAGTGCAGAGTCTGCTTGAGATTCTCTCTCTCCCTCTCCCTTTGCCCCTTCCTCCTTCCCCTGCATACTCTCTCTCTCTCTAAAATAAATAAATAAAATCTAAAAAAAAAAAACCATACTTCCTTTAAAACCATCTCACTAAAGTCAGAGAAAAAGAAGACTCATTTTGCAGCATTTGAGTAGGGTAAAACAGTCTATTTTCTCCATTTCCTTCTCATTGTTTTTACAGATGTGAAAAATATTTCAACATTACCAGTAGAGACCATTTGCCATGGTGATGAGTTATAGGAGGAAGTAGCATGGGGGACTCAAAGGGACATTGCATTAGGATTCTTAAAGTTTAGGTTTTATTCCCGATTCTGTGAGTTTTGTTACCTAGATCAAGTCTCTTTACTGCACTGGATCTCAGTTTCTCCATCTGTAAAATCAATACTCCTTTCAAATCTCTCATTCTACAATGAAAGGAAAATATCACACACACTTTCGTGGAGTGAAAGCCACTGAGAAGATATAGCAGGTTACCCAGTTATGTCACATATTTCCAAACATCATAGTTTATACAACCCCCAACTCTGAGATCAACCCTTTTCTTAATCTGGTAGCATGTCCTTGAGTTCAGAAACTCAACTTTGAACTCACCTAAATTCATTTTGTCCCCTCTAATGTGATTCTGGCTACGAGATTCTTTTCTTGACCATTTGGACCAATCACTGCCTTGATTCATTTTTTTCTGTTTCTGTATCTAGAATCAGCTTCACGGACATTCACGTAGTGTGGTTACCTGGTGTCCCACACTTCCTTTAATGCTCTGCCGTGAGAGTCTTGAAATTCTTAATGGTTTTAGCTTTGAACCTGTATTTTGTATGTGAAGGCCCTTGGGACAATGGAACATGTGTATGAACAGAGGATATATGCCTGTCTACCATTCCCTGCCTCTCTATTCACATATAGCATCAATGATGCCCGCTAGGCTCAGAATTCTGGTGGATCCATGATGCATGGAAGCTCAGCAGGATCCAGAGTAAATACAAGGTAAACATGCTGTATCTACAACTGAGTAAGGTGAAGGTGGGGATCACAAAGAGCACCAAGAAACAATGCTTTCTTTCCAAGCCAGAACTTGCTTCCAACACAGAAAAAAAGGCAATGGCATTCTAAGAAACACAAATGAATAAGGAACTCTATTGTGTCCTTTCCTACTTGTGGTACTTGCTTGCATTTGTCACTCACTTATGCTAAAAAATAATGACATAGAAGAAAGGGGAAAGTCAGGGCAACCCATAATCCAGTCTTTCTTTCTTTCTTTTCTTTCTTTTTTTTTTCTCAATCATTCCTTACTCACCAGTAAATGAAAGGTAGAAAGTTTTGATAGAATATGTGCATAACAAGAAGTGAAAAATAGTTGCATTGTTTTTGTGCAGTGTTTCCACTGCTCTGGTGAGAACAAAATAGATATGCATGGTTGCGCTATGAAATATGTCATTTTGGCAATTCTGCATAGAATTAAGTGCTCTCATATTTGCATTTTAAACGGACATTGCACAATTTTTAGATGGCAAAATTCATGCTAATAACTTAAAATTTTGTTTTTTCTTCACTTAGAATGATATTAAATAAACACTATAATAAGTTGGAAAGATCATGGAAGAAAGGAAAAAGCTTTATAGTATAGTATATCAATGACACTTATTTCCTACTTACTAAAGAAGGGGCTCTGCATTTTCATTTTTCACCAGGCTTATAGATTCTGAAGCCTGTACTGCCCATCTCTCCGTGGTCTCCCTCACCTTTTATCCTCGTTGATCTAGGAGGAGCCCTGTTTTGATCTTATGAACCTCCAAAGGAACCAGAAATGTCAGGCCTGGTCGTCAGCTCCTCCTATCTGCTGGGTGATGTCCCTAACCACCTGGCCCTCTGACTCTCTTGGACCATTGCAACATGCTCCTCACCTTCCCAGTCATCCCATTTTAACTTCCAGGGTTGCGAGGTATCACTTCCCTCCACAATAGGGTGTGCTTTGTCACCAGCTCCTGGTCTGTGTCACAGTCAGCCCTCAATTACTTGGGCTCAAATATTTATGTGGTCAGGGACACACAGTAGAAAAGTCTCCATTGTTTGGAGCTGGTTTTACTTATTTTATATCATATGAAAGACATAGTAACCAAAAGCAAATTCAGATGCTATTGGTTTCAGGTACAACCCCAGAAATTCTAATTTTTCAATACATAGGTCATGACATCTCATGAAGTTAGTGACTGAGACAACTGTCAAACACGTAACATGCAATCCCCTGGGGTACAGATGAACACATTGATACCCTGGGAGGATTCTGGACCAGCTTGTTATCATACAGCTAGTTGGTAACAGAACTGGAATTGGGATCAGGATTTTTTAACTCATAATATTTTATCCAATACAGGTGAGGTTACTGATAGGGGTCATAATGTAAAAAAGGTTCAATCCCAGGTATCTAGAAGAGGTGGGAGAGAAAGGCATTATTGTCACTTTAGAGCCCTTGCATATGAGACAAGCACAACCATCTCTATGAGATCTGGTCATGTGTTACTCCTTCCGCTGTCTCTTCAATCCTCACCATCATCCAAATAATAGTCGGGGACTGGCAGCACCAGCATCACCGGGAGTCAGATGGAAGTGAAAATCCTCAGGTCCCACCTCCAACCTGCAGAATCCGAATCTGCCTTTCAACGGGACCCCAAGGTGGTTTAAATGTGCTTTAAAGTTTGAGAAGCATCAACCTCAATTTAAAATGATTTTTAAATGAAGAGAGAGCGAGTGAAAGAGAAAGAAAGAAAGAAAGAAAGAAAGAAAGAAAGAAAGAAAGAAAGAAAGAAAGAAAGAAAGAAAGAAAGAAAGAAAGAAAGAAAGAAAGAAAGAAAGAAAGAAAGAAAGAAAGAAAGAAAAAGAAAAAGAAAGAAAGAAAGAGAAAGAAAGAAAGAAGGGGATAAAAGTGCCGCTAAAAATCTCTCATTCTATTCCTGTTTAATATGAAAGGCCTGGGACTTAAGTTTCATTGCTTCCTTTATTCATTTTTCTTCTTTCTCTTCTTTTTTTTCCCCCAAGGCTTTTTGTTGCTATTACACTGAGAAGCTACATGACACAGAAAGCTTGGCAGCCTTCCCACAATCCTCAGCATGTGGGAATATCAAGGAACAGAGTGTGAGCCCCTGCCAACTGGTGGTTCCGTGTAAATGTCTCTGTTAACAACCAACACTGCTGCTAGCAGCCATCCGAGCAAAGCGGCAAATCTGTTCCTCTCTCCGGTGTGGAAAACACCACCAAAAAAGTCACCTAATTACTTGATTAAGATGTATCAATCCCGGAAATTGTTGATCTAGAACATTGAGTCGCTGACATTGGATTCATTCTTGATTAAACAAAAAAGTTTCAACCTGACTCTTACGTGTTGTTTCCAAGTACTGTGTGCCTTGCGGAGGACAGTAACAGTGGAAGCTTTTTTGGGGGGTGGGGGGAGCGCGGAGAAGAAAAAAACAGTGTGGGGCCAGATCCTTTTTGTCTGTCTCAATAGAGTCCTTCAGTAGGTCTCTCTGGCAATAATCAGAAAAGATGGATGACCCTGGAAAGATCATGATTCTATAAATCTCTGACAATAGTTGGGAAAATCATTATTTTTGTAAGCATCCTCATTCTATTTTGAAAAACACTGAGAATATTCTCCCATATTTAAGATACAAAGACCCCATCACACCTCTGCCTTGTTTAAATGCATCGTTGAAGATTTCTACCAATACAATCTCACACCCAAATTCCTTTTAATTTTTCCATCCCCTTCAAATACAGTATATCTGGCTCAGTCATTACCCATCTGGGGTGGGGTTGGATGCAGTTTAGTGACAAGCTGCTTCGTGTGGTCTGATGTCATACCATCACTTTTAAGAAGAGCAGGTGGCCCACCTTCAGGGATCACCAGCACCAAAGAGACTTCTTCCAGAAGATTCAGGATTTCCTTTGAAAGCTAGACTGAGGAGAGAGAAGAAAGATAACACTTCCCAGAAGCCATATCACGGCTAGCTATTTCAAAGATGCACGTTCTATTTTTAATTAAAATAAATCGGTCCCACTTTCCTCCTAGAAACACCTTCCTTGGTTTAAAAAGAATGGAAATTTGCTTTTATTATCGACTTCCTGCTGATGTGCAAATAGGGTCATTTACCATGATTCCGTGTGTCCTCATTCGTATTACCGCTTGGTCATTGTCACATAGACAGAAACTCAGGGACGAGTATGTAGAATAACCCCAGCCTTCTGTCTAGTTTCCAAGCATGATGAAATGACTCAGATAGCAAGACAGTATCATCTGTGGCTTTGTGTACTTCCAGAGAGTAGCCCTGCTTGGCCCAGGGCTAAAGCACTGCATCCAAACCGTTCCGATGATCTCGGGCTTAAAGATAACTGAGTTTGCCTGTTTGGTGTTATCATCATCTAAGCATCAGAATCCAGCAGCACAAAAAAGGCTTTAGTGCAACGACGTGGATGGAACTGGAGGGTATTATGCTAAGCGAAATAAGTCCATCAGAGAAAGACAAGTATCGTATGATCTCACTGGTATGAGGAATTCTTAATCTCAGGAAACAAACTGAGGGTTGCTGGAGTGGTGGGGGGTGGGAGGGATGGGGTGGCTGGGCGATGGACATCGGGGAGGGTATGTGCTGTGGTGAGTGCTGTGAATTGTGTAAGACTGATGAATCACAGACCTGTACCTCTGAAACAAATAATACATTATATGTTAATAAAAAAAGAAGAGAGTAGGAAGGGAAAAATGAAGGGGGGGCCTCAGAGGGGGAGATGAACCATGAGAGACTATGGACTCTGAGAAACAGACTGAGGGTTCTAGAGGGGAGGGGGTGGGCTTATGGGTTAGCCCGGTGATGGGTATTAAAGAGGGCACGTACTGCGTGGAGCACTGGGTGTTAAACGCAAACAATGAATCATGGAACACTGCATCAAAACCTAATGATGTAATGTATGGTGATTAACATAACAATAAAATAAAAAATGTAAAAAAAAAAAGAAAGAGCCTTCAGTGGCTCACTTTTAGCACCATAAGTATACAAACTTGTTTCGGCCGGCTGACACAAAGATGGCTTTGCAAGCTGGAATAATTCTCACTTTGCCAAAACAACAGGTGTAACTTCCAGTGCCAGGCTCCCCTGTCTCACTGGGAAGTGATATTACAGCAAGAGTTACTAGATCTCGACCAACGTTCAGCCAAAATCTTCAAAGACAATCTCAGTTTTAAATATTGCATCCTGTTATCCCACTCTATGCTCTTCACTACGCAATATCACATCCCTTTTTTCCAGAAACAGTGAAAACGTCCTAAGTATCTGAAGTACATTTCCTAGTGTTCCTCCCGCAGTGAAAAATGATCCCATGTCCTCTTTAAACTGCGTTCTTATTTTGCATTCAGAAAAGTAGTAATGGTGTTCCATGCAACACCCAAATAATGACACTTAGTGATACCCGTGATCTTTCCGAAAGATAATAGCTGATGACGACTGGCAAGAGGAAATACATTTATTCTCAAACTTTTTACATCCAGTATATAGTATATTTGTCTGAATGAGCCTTGGGTGGGGAATTACTGATAATCCTGGAACAAGGGAATTAGCATCCAGATTTCCAAAGCTGTTCCTTTCTATCTTTTCAGAGCAAAATCTTGAGCCAATCCTGCTAGTTTGTCATGTCTGAATGTGTGTCACTGAGCCGTACCACTGCCTACGAAGCAAGAATTACCCACGCATTTAGGGTAAGTTCCTAGAAAGAATGCGGGAAGTTCCTAGAAAGGTTGGTTTGGTTGGGTTTGTCTTAGTCTTAAGTTACGTGTGCTCCCTTCCTAGTAGAGGATTATTTATAATGAAGAAGATGCGCAAAATGGAATCCAGGGCAGAAGAAATATCCCTGAGCCTCGATGTGATTCGTGGCCGATGAGATCCTTCTTACCCAGAAACAAGGATCAGAGAAGCTTTCAGAAAAACTGACACACCTGATTCTTTTTTTTTTTTTTTAACTTTTTCTTCCCTTTCTTCTCCAGAGCTCTTCTCTTACTTACCTTGCAATGTTTTTAAGTCTCATATGTGAGACTACTTTCCTCTATTCAGCTATGATATCCTTCCCCAGCGTTCCGTCATTGACTCTCTTCTATTTGCTCCCCTTAGATAATTTGATTTACTCCCATGACTGATATTGAACTCATGGTTCTCACATATACAGCATCAACCCCATTCTCCTTTCTAGGCCAGATCTCCCACTCATCTATACACTTGTGAACTTCAGATAGTTAATCTTACCATTCTCAAATCAAACTCAGAAATCCCGTTGTCCTTTCGCTCTTATCTCTTCCTATATTTCCAAGCATATAACAGTATCTATATCTCGTCCATAAACTGAGCTAGAAACTTGGAATACTTCTATCTCCTCCACTAGACTCTGAGCTGCATGACTGCAAGGACTCTGTTTTGGGAACCCTTGTATACCATTGTGTAGCAAAGTTCCCAGCTCACGACAGGTGCTTAATACATATTTAATCAATAGATTAATAAATTCTTAACTCATTCTTTTCTCCTGCTCTTATTATCCAATTCATTACTAAATGTCATAGTTCTATTCCAGAAGCAATGTTGGAACTCATCCTCTTTTCTCCATTTGTAGCATCTCTGCCCAGGACTTTTTGCTTCTCTTCCTCTTAAGTCTTCTCTTGGCAGTCCCTACCCCTCCATGCCACAAGGGCTCTATTCCCAAAATGAAAGTCTCATCATACCATTGGTCCATGGGGAAATTTTGGTTGGCCTTCTACACTCTAACATGGTCTTCAGCCCAAGGGTTAGCTTCTCACCATCTGCCATTTCCCCATTACAAACCTTATGCTCTGCCCAACTGGACTTGCTTCTGTTCTTAAACATAATGCTCATTCTCCCATTCCCCGTTGATTTGCTCACACCCTTCTCTTTGCCCAGAATGTCCTTCCATTGCCCTTGTCCCATGGCAGGCAACTCTGTCACCTCTTTTATGAAGGTTCCATGGATTCTTCCCACCTTGCATACCCCCTGAAATTTGCTCAGGACCCTCTCAAAGAATTAGCATATCATTTTAATTTGAATTCCATTTTGCTGGCTGCAGGGTGAATTGCTGAAAGGAGGAATCATGCAAAATTTATTTTTACTGTCCCTGCTGTCTAACAAGATTGTAGCATATAGTGGTACAGGAGTGGCCATTCAGTATAGGTTTCAAAGCAAATCCTCGTCTGGAATCTTGATTATAGAAATTCTACGTCTGGATGGAATATGAAGTAGAAGCATGTGTTCACCAAAATTCTGGAAGATGTTAAGATACCATAAAAAAACTAGTGATCAAAACATTGTGACTATGAAAACCTAGGTCTGCAATGGAGCAGGACAAAGGGCTGAGAGAAGGGACAGGTAGAGAGCAGTTAAGAGTTTGTTTTTATGTTTGGGAGAATTACTTGGACAACTTTTACCTTTCTGACCTTGAACCATAGGCTTCCAAGAAGTCCACCTACACACGGTTCCCTGATGAGATCAGCATGAGGCACACTTGAGTGCTGGTTACAGTTGTTTATCTAAGCAGGAGCAAGTAACAACTGGTACAGTTCTAACCCCACTGTTAAATGAAAAATGATTTGGCACAAACTTCAAACTGTGTCAGCATAATTGAGCACTGAGGCTGGGATACGGGCAAACTTTATGCTCCTTTTCTCTCTGAAAATTATTTATCTTCTCTCTCTATATAGTGTACCACAATCCTCTGCATAGGTGATAGTAGTTAGGTACACATACGGAATATATCATGATACACGTGTAGCTATATTTCGTCTATCCCATCAGTAAAATTAACTGATTAAAGATGGTTCCACGTCCAAGAGAATTCAAGCTAAATGGTGTTCAAAAATTGGAAAGAGTGCATTTGCTTGAAATAAGACTATGTCATCTAAAGGTCTTTGAATTTAGCCTATGTAGAAAGAAAACAATGGGTCATAGGTGTACTTTTGCAATTCTAACTCACACTATCCCTTCTACCTTGCCCCTCATGGTATCCTATCTAACATCACAGTGCCTTGCATATATCTCAATATCAGATGTTTGTATGCTTTCTTCAGAAGTACCTAGTGAAGATTTCTATTATTTGATCTGAAATTGGTCTGAGAAGGAACATAGCACTCAGTGGTTACATAGTGATTTCTTGCATTGGAATGAATGAGTATATAATGAGGGCCAGTAACTTTCATTGAGGATGTAGGGCCTGCTTCTAAGCACTAGCTCTCTGGCAGTATAGGGGTTGCAAGGGGGGAGGAGTCTCAGATCCCATCAGAGCCAACCCTTTCAGTGTTCACAGATATGGTTCTCTGCCAAAGATCATCTTTCCCCATTGTTAGCTTGGTGATATTAAGTCCTTCAGTTTGGGGCAGAAGTTCTCTAACAGTTGGAGAAAGATACAAAGCCCAACTGAGAAGGGAGTGATGATAGTATATTGATTTAACATTATAATAAGTAGGAATTTCTAACCACGATCAGATCTTTCCAGAAACATTTTTCCCTCTTCGGATGAATAACATCAAAGAAAGTGACAGTGTGAAGGAATAAACTTAAAAGGATGGGGAAAGGAGAATTTCCAACTTGAAGTGCAATGAAGGAAGACTTAAAGAAATGAAAACGAACTTTCAGCTATTTTAACCATTTTTCTCACGACTGAGTGAAATGATAAAAAATAATAGTTATGGCAATAATAATTGAGTGTTATTATGTGTCAGATGCTGTGCTAACCATTTTTCATAGGGTTATCTGATTTAATGTCTAAAAGGATCCTGGGAGGCAGGTAGTATTAAACTCGTTTCACAAACAAACAAAGGTTATAGATGTTAATTAACTTGCCCAAGGTCATAGAGTTTAAGTGGTACTACTGGGATTGAAACTCAGGTCTGTCTGCTTTCAAATTCCATACACTTAACAAACACAATGTCATCTTTACGCAGTGCTTGCCACATAAAAAATTCTTATATGTGGCCTCTCCTACCCCAGTTTTCACTTTAAATCATAATAAAATGTAATGGTAATTGTGGCAAGACTAAGCTCAAGACAAACTGCGTTTGGTCTTGAAGATAAGAAAGTAACATGTTTCATAGTTGGATTTTGATACCCAAGAATATCTTCCTACCAGCTCATGGTCATAATGGAGCACTTTGTTTGAATTCAGTGGGTAGGTCAAATTAGAAATTTGGTTTGTGATCTGCTGCAACATCCCTGGCCGGTTGACCCCAGAAGAGGAAATGAGTGATCCTAACAATTAATCAAATATAATCAAGTATTAGAGAAGTGGATCAAGCACATTCTTTCAGCTAGAGAAATTGTTCAATTCAATTTTGCATTTAATATTATCGATCACATTACATTGCCCTAATGAAAACCAACTGTACATCACCATCATCATCATTTTTATATATTATTATTAATGAAGAGCAAACTAGACATTTATTCACTTAAGGCACAATTACTGAGATCTTCTGTTGGCCAGGCACTATCGTAGGTGCTTGGGATTCAGCAGCAATCATGACACATAAGATATAGCTTTGGCAGAAATTGTGGTCGAAGAGGAAAGAGTGACTCGTTATAAAATGAACAACTAACAGGGAAAATATCCAAGAGTTAGAATGGAGTGGTGGGAAGGGGTGTGAGTAGGTGGATAATTTCAGTTGTGTGGTCAAAGACAACCTCTCTGGTAAGGCTCTTTTTCAGCAGAGGTCTCTATGAGAAAAAAAGTCAGCCATGACAAGATCAGGGGAAAGGGCTTTATAACCTGTGCTATTATCTTTTTGGGTGATTCTGATGCATTTAGTTGATTATTCCAGGAAGCAATTTCCTGCTACCTCATTATCTCTAGCCAGAACTAATCCCAAAGAAAACAAGCCTCTCAGGTAATTTACATACACTTTAAAGTTTGAGAACATTGTTTATAAAGGGCTGAAAAATCTCTTTGCCTTCTTGCAAATGACTTGCACCTTGACTTGCAATCGACTTATACTGAAGGCCCAAGTCAAATGGACGGATCATGTAATGTTTTAAAAAAAAAATCACAAAATCCCAAGTATATTCACAAAACTTAATAATAAGATAATCATTTAATCTGGATGATAAACATTCAAGCCAATCTCTCTGTAATAAAGGTACAACAAATAGGAGGCGACTCCTTCAAATAACGCATGGAACCCAACTGCCCATCAAAATGATCTAGAAATTGTAAAGTTGCTTCTTTTATTCTCCCAAGATCATTGATTATTAATTGCACATTCATGAGTTTTGATGAAAGAAACATTATTAATTTGGCTTTGTGGGGGACCTTATAACATTGTGAAAGAGTCAGAGAGACTGATGAAAGGAAAAGATTAATGCCTGTGTAGTGCCAAGAGGGTGACTAACGTGATTACTTCCTTATGAAGCTGTACCTCTCAAACTGTTGATTCTAATTTTAACAAAACAAAGCAGATTTGAAACTCATGCATTGACTTTTTCCCAAGAAGATTTGAAAATTCTTTTTACTGGAATTAGAAATTTTATTCCAGTAATGAGAAAAGCTTTTCCTAAGCAGAATTAGATAATTATCATACTTGTGAACAAATTGGCTTTAGCCACAATGAATAATACATATATGGACACAAGAGACTAAAATGTTACTACACAGTACTTTTTATTTAGTATAGAAATACTAAGCAGCCATAACTATAAAAACATAAGGAATTCATTTGCAATTGCCATTTCTCCATGTTAATGACATCATGGTAATGAGGGTTTTATGGTATTTATTATACATTTTTAATTTAGATTCAATATGTCTGCATTTTTTTCTTTCTGAATATAAATATCTTTTTACACCTATATCTATCTATATCCATATTCATATTTATATTTGATTCTATATCTATACCTACCTATATCTAGAACGAGAATGCATTCTTCTGTTAATTATGGCACCCCTGATGTGGCCCTCACTATAGTTTCCTTTGAAATATAGCAGGAATCCCAATTCCACTCCACTAAAATAAATGTTTCATTTTGAATTGAAGATATATCTCACAATGCCTTTCCGTTCTTCCTAAGAGAAGTCATCTGTCAACCTTCAATACACAGTCAGAATGCCAGGAACAAAATGGAGAAAACTGAAAGCAGAGTCCCCCTTATAAGACCAAGAGAAGGATGAAAGACTCATTTGAATGAATAAAATAGGCATTTTAAAAATCCCTGTTATTTATAGCTATATAACAAACAACCCTAAAATTTAGATTTATTATTATCTCTCACATTTCTGTGAGTTGACTGAGCACAACTGGATGGTTCTGGTGTGAGGTCGCTCAAGGAGTTGTAATCAAACCCAGTTGGGCTGGATGGCTAACATGCCACACCGCCATGACTGGCCACTGATGCTGGGAGCATAGGTAGGGGCTTCTCCATGTGAATGGGCTTCTCACATCATGGCAGCTGGGTTCCAAAAGCAAGTATTCCGAGAGACCAAAAGTAGAAGTATATTCATTGTCTACTGCTGTGTAACAAATTACCACAAACTTGGGGGGATAAAACAACACCCACTTTTCATCTCATAGTTTCTGTAGGTTCTGAAGTCTGGGCACCACTTACTTAGCTGGATCTTCTGCTCAGGATCTCACAAGACCGCAAACAAGGTGTCAGCCAGGACTAGAGTCTCATCTGAGGTCCAAGATCATTTTCCAAGTTTGAAGGTTGTTGGTAAAACCCATTTCCTTGCAGCTGTAGAACTGATGGCAATTTGCTTCTTCAAGGTCGACGGGGAGTATATCTTAGTTCAGGGAAGGTCTGAAACTTGGAAAAAAAAAGGATATCTTTATGGATACATGCTTTACATCTCGTACAGTTCACTCATTTAAGATGTGTAACTCAGTGGTTTTTAGTATATTCAGTTATTCATCTATCAGCACAACCTAATTTTAGAGCATTTTTGTTATTCCAAAAGAAACAGTAGCAGTGACTCTGCATTCCACCCCCATTTCTAGCCCCAGTGACCACTAATCTATTTCTGTGTATAGATTTTACTGATCTGGCCATATTCATGACATCAACCAATATGTGGGATTTTGTGGCTGGCTTCTTTAACTTAGCGTAATGTTCCTAAGGTTCAGCCATATAGTACCTTGTATTAGTGCTTCATTCCCTTTTATTGCTGAATACTACTCCTTTTTATAGATACATCACATTTTATTCACCTGTTCATCTGTTGATGGACATTTAGGTTGCTCCAACTTTAGGCTATTATGAATAATACTGCTATGAACTCTCATGTAGAAATCTTTGTGTAAATATATATTTGTATTTCTCTTGGTTTTATACAGAGGGATGGAATTGCCAAATATTTTTCAAAGGCTTTGTATCATTTTACATTTCCATTAGCAATGCGTGAGGGTCCCTATTTCTCCTTATCCTCATCAATATTCATGAGTATCTGTCTTTTTTATTGTAATTATCTTAGTGGGTGTTTATTATCTCATTGTAGTTTTGTATATCATTGTACTTTTGATTTTATTTTCCTAATGACTAGTGATGTTGAGCATCTTTTCATGTGCCATTTGTATATCTTCCTTGGGGCTATGTCTATTCAAAGTTTTTGCCCATATTTTTAACTGAATTATGAATATTTTTATTATTGAATTGTAAGTGTTCTTTACATCTTATAGACACAAGTCTCTGAGCAGGTATATGATTTGTGAATATTTCTCCTATTCTATGGGTGGACTTTTCACTTTCTTGTGTTCTTTGAATCACAAGTTTTAATTTTAATGATGTACAATTTGTCTGTCTTTTGCCACTTGCACTGTTAGAGTTTTATCTAAGCAATTTTTGCCTAACCCAAATTCATAGAGATTTACGTTTTCTAAGAGTATTATATTTTTAATGCATACATTTAGGTCTTTTATCCATCTTGAATTGTATGAAGAGAGGTTCAACTTCATTCTTTTATATAAATATCCAGTTATCCCAGCACCATTTGTTGGAAAAACTAAGCCCTCTTTTAAAGGGCTCACCTGAGTAAGGGTGACCTAACCAGGATAATCTCCTTTTGATTAGCTCAAAGTCAGCTTACTAGGGACCTTAATTACATCTGCAAATCCATTCACGCTTGCCACATAAGGTAACATATTCACTGGTGTGACATCCACCAGACACAGGTCCCACCTCTAATCGAGAGGAGGGTGTAGTACAGGGCTTATGATCTAGGGGGTAAAAATTTTGGAGGACATCTTAGGACACAGGCACCTGCCAGTGTTTAAGGCCTGGACTTAGATACTGGCAGAGCATCATTTCCATTATATTCTCTTGGCCAACCAGTCACAAAGCCTGCCCAAATGCAAAGGATGAATTATAAACTCTACGTCTTAATGAGAAGAAAGTCTAAGAACTTGTGCCTATCTATAATTTACCACAATGTGTTATCACAAAAAGCAGCCTTAGGTAAGGTTGGTTATTAAAATATTTACTTCTAGGGGTGGCTGGGTGGCTCAGTCAGTTAAGCATCTGCCTTTGGCTCAGGTCATGATCCCAGAGTTCTGGAATCGAGCCCTGTGTTGGGTGCCCCACTCAGCAGGGAGTCTGCTTCTCCTTCTCCCTCTGCTGCTCCCCCTGCCTGTGTGCTCTCTCTTTCTCTCTGTCAAATAAATAAATAAAAACTTTAAAAAAATATTTACTTCTAGTTTTCTTTCTTCTATCTTAAAATTCTAAAGAACTCTGAAAAGCAAGAAGATAACATCTTATAAAGAAAAATCTGGAACAGAATGCAATAGCTACTTAGGTTCATATACTAAGGAAGAAATAAACAGTTCTAATGGGAGTTGGGCTTGTTCCTCTATTAGTTTGTACTTAGCACATGCCCAGATGAATCACCTTGGCTGTCCCACATAATACATTTCCTTCTTTGTGAGCAATAGGTGGCCGATGACTGACCTTGGAAAGATGATTCAAATCACGTACAGAAACAATTTTCTCAGAATTAAGAACTCCAGAAAGACTTGATTCGAGCTGAAAGGGAAAATCTCATTCTGATCCTAGAGGAGACATTTATAAATCCACTTTTATTTCTGTGGCTTCAGGCTCTGAGCAAGTGCTACCAACAACTTTATGCCTACCTATATTACCTTCTTTCTGTCTTCCAGGTTAGGTCTAATAATGTAATATAAAAAGTTAAATTGACTTTGAGTAATTTATGACCGTTTTTGTTAAAGTGTCCAGAAAAAAAGGAGACCTATTTCAATATGCAAAAGACACAGGTATAAGCAGGCTGTAGTCGCCAAGGCATTGTCCAAAGCTTGTCTACATGCAAGATGACCAAAGTTTTACTTTACTTCAGATAAAGTCTCTATATTACTCAATTTCTGCAGCATGCCAATAGCCTTATCAGATATATAAAAGTATGTTCTAGAAATACGTGAAAACCAAGTTTCTCTTTCTCTTTGGAATCCAAAAGAAAAACTAAAGTGGAAGTCTGGAAATCTGAGGCAGGTTGGTAGAATATTATATAAAGGAACAATTAGGGTATTTTTTTAAAAGATTTTATTTATTTATTTGACAGAGAGAAAGGCAGGCAGAGGGAGCAGGAGGAGCAGGTTCCCTGCAGAGCAGGGAGCCCAGTGTGGGTCTTGGATCCCAGGACCCTGGGATCATGACCTGAGCCAAAGGCAGACGCTTAACCAACTGAGCCACCCAGGCGTCCTGGAACAATGAGGCTATAAAAGTAGATGTGGATTTTGCTCTTTTGTTTGGCAAGAGCATACAGTTGCATTTTTTTAGCCAGGCTGGAATGACTATACATGTTTTTTTCTAGTGGCCACAAGGCAAAAGGAAATAACTATACAGATTCACAAAAGACTTAGCTGGGTTCCAGAGCAGTTTCTAAAATTTATCCTGATTAGTAGTCTGAGTAAATCATCTCCACATTTCTGAGCTTGCATTCTCATTTTTAAATTATAATAATCAGGAGCACCTGGGTGGCTCAGTTGATTAAGTATCTGCCTTTGGTTCAGGTCATGATCCCAGGATCCTGGGATCGAGTCCCACACTGGGCTCCCTGCTCAGCAGGGAGTCTGCTTCTCCCTCTGCCTCTGCCCCCTGCTCGTGCTCTTTCTCTATTTCTCAAATAAATAAATAAAATCTTTAAAAAAATGATAATAATCATACCAATCCTTACCTGCCTCACAGAGCTATATTATTAAAATCTAGGAAAATATACATGTATGTCAAGTGGGATGCTTTAAGCTGCTTTGAGGAAACCAAACTAGCTCAAAGGGTCAGATAATTTCTTGTCACGTGACTTTCAAAGGAATGGCTAACTTGAAGGTCAACTGCTTCAACAACCATATGGTGTCATTAGCAGCACATGTTCTTTCCAAGACTCTCTTCTGTTGTTCAGATTTGTCTTAACCCATGGGTTTGTTCTCCTACTCATTGTTGTAAGGAAATCCTTGCCTCTTTTATTTATATCCAGAAAGAAAATTTAAATATTTCATTCCAGGCCTTATACCCATTCCTGGACCAATAACAATAACCAGCAACTGATGCTATGATTGATTTATACCTGGATTCCTAAAAGGATCCAGCTTTGATTCATCAGGATCTCTTCAGGAAGTTAAAAAAGGAGGAGATGTTCATGAGTGGCAAGGGATAGGTGAGGGACATGAAGACACATGTACAAAGCTGTGGTTCTTTGAAGAGGAAATATGAGGAGGGAATAAGGGCTGAGTAGGCAATCAACAGTGGGAAATCACTTGAAAACAGCACATTTTTTACAAATATACTAGAAAGTGTTTTTTAATTGTATTTCATTCAAAGGTACTGGTTCCTCTTGCCCTAGAAATTCTCCAAAACAGATTTCATGGGGAGAATTTGGCTCACTTGGTGACTACAAATCAATTTACTTGCTTAACGTAGATTTTTGAAGGTGAGTTTTAAAAGTTATGACATTATAAGTTATGAAATTTTTATAAATTATGAAAACTATGATACAAACAGGAATGGCCCAAGGCATAAGTATAAAACATGACATTGAGAGAAGAACTTTGAACAGATAGAAAGGTTTTTATAATATTTTAAGCTAAGAAAAGCAGGTTTAAAAAAACACATGTAGACAAAAGGATGGAACTGTAATTTTACCCTACACTAGAGACAAAAATCAGTTCAGAATCAACAAATATCTACATGTAAGAGCTAAAGGAAAAAAGTTTCATGACATTGAATTTGGCAGTGATTTCATGGTTATGACACCAAAACCACAGGCAAAAAAAAAAAAAATAGATAAATTGGACTACAACAAAAATAAAAACTTGTAGTCAGCAAAAAACACAATCAACAGAATGAAAAGGCAACCCACAGAGTGGAAATCTTTGCAAATGGTATATCTGATAAAGGATTAATATGTAGGATATATAAAGAACTCCTACAACTCAACAACAACAACAACAAAACACCTGATTTTAAAATGTGCAAAGGATTTGAATAGACATTTTTCCAAGTGGCCAATAAGCACATGAAAAGATGCTCAACATCACGAATCATTATGGAAATGAAAACCAAAACCACAATGAGAAACTACCTCACATCCATTAAGTTGGGGGAAGAAAAAAAAATGCAGTCAATAACAAGTATTGACAAGAATGGGGAGAAACTGGAACACATGTGCACTATTAGTAGGAATGTAAAATGGTGCAGCTGCTATGGAAAACAGTATGATGATTTCTAAAAAAATTAAAAACTGACCATAAATCTAGCAATTCTACTACTATGTATATACCCAAAATAATTGAAAGCAGGGTCACAAAGAAGTATTTATACACTCATGTTCATAGCAGCATTATTAGCAACTGCTAAAAGGTAAGAGCAACCCAAGTGTCCATCAGTAGATAAATGGATAAAGAAGATGTGGTAGATACATACAATGAAATATTATCAGCCTTAAAAAGGAAGAAAATTTTGACACATGCTACAATACGGATGAACTTTGAGGACATTATGACAAGTGAAATAAACCAACTACAGAAAAACAAACAATGTATGATTCCACTTATATGAGGTACCTAGAGTAGTTGAATTTATGTACACAGAAAATAAAATGGTGGTTGCCAAGGGCTAGAGAGGTCAGAATGTGGCGTTATTTTTTTGGTGTGTATAGAGTTTCAGTTTGGGGAGATGAAAAAATTCTGGAGATGGGGGGTGGTGATAATTGCATCACAATATGAATGCCCTTAATGCTACTAAACTACACACTTAAGAAGAGTTAAGATAGGAAATTTTGGGTTCTGGATATTTTACCACAGTTTTTTTTTTTTTAACATTTACCAGTTTATTAAAGGATTTAATATGGGATACAGATGAATAACCAGATGAAGAGGTACATAGGACAAGTCTGGAAGGGTCCCAAGCACAGGAACTTCTGTCCCCATGGAGTTGAAATACATCACCCTCCCAGGTACATGGATGCTTTCACCTATCTGGAAGCTCTCTGAGCCCCATACTGTTGGGATTTTTTTGGATGCTTCATCAGGAAGGCATGACTGATCATTAATTCCATTTCCAGCCCCTCTCTCTTCCAAAGAGAATGGCAGAAAAGGGGTGGGGACTGGAAGTTCTAAGCTTCTGATCATGGTTTGTTCTTCCCGGTGACCAGCCCCCCCCCCATCCATTAGCCACCCAGGAGCCCACCCAGAGTTACCTCATTAGAACAAAAAACCCGCCTATCACCCAGGAAATTACAAGGGTTTTAGGAGCTCTGTGCCAGGAACCGGGGGCAGAGACCAATATCTATTTTCTATTATTGCACAGCTTGAACAAATGAATGGGGCAGAACTACAAGGAGGGAAGTACACTAGTTAAAATGTCATATATTATCCATCCACAAACGCATAAAATTGTGTACATTTTAGAGCCATTACATGGCTCCCTAAAGTCCATCCTAGACTCTATAAAAAAAACCCTTCTCTATAGTTCTTTCCTTCTCAGGATTGTTTCTATGGATCTTCTACTCTTTATTTCTCTATTACTCAATTGTCACTCCTAAATAGGACCCTTCAGCTTAGCCGAGTGTGCTTTCTGTGTCTATTTTATTTATTTATTTATTTTTTAAAAACTTTATGTGAGTATCCTTGGTGCACAATGTTACATTAGTTTCAGGTGTACAGCATAGTGATTCGACATCTCTATACATTATGCTGTGCTCACAAGTGTCCCCCTACTCCCCTATTACAGTAGCATTGACTACCTTCCCTGTGTTGTGCCTTTTATTCCTGTGACTTACTCAATCCCTCACTGGAAACCTGTATCTCCCACTTACCTTCGCACATTTTTCCATTCCTCCACCCCCCATCTCTCTCTGGCAACCATCAGCTTGTTCTCTGTATTCATAGGTCAGATTCTGCTTTTAATTAGTTTATTCATTTGTTTTTCAGATTCCACATATGAGTGAAATTATATGGCATTTATCTTTATGTGACTTATCTCATGCGGTATAATACCCTCTATCTAGGTCCACCTATGTTGTCAAAATGACAAGATTGCATCTTTTTATGCCTGCGTAATATTCCAGTGTGTGTGTGTGTGTGTGTGTGTGTGTGTGTGTGTGTGTGTGTGTGTGTCTATCTCACATCTTCTTTATACATTCATCTATCAATGGACACTTGGGCTGTGTTTACATCTTGGCAATTATAAATAAATAAATAAATAAACATGGGGGTGCATATATCTTTTTGAATTAGTGTTTTTGTTTTCTTTGGGTAAATACCCAGTAGTGGAATTATTGGATCATGTGGTATTTCTCTTTTTAATTTTTTTGAGGAGGCTCCATACTGCTTTACACAGCAGCTGCACCGGTTTGCATTCCCAACAGTGCACACAGGCTCTTTTTTTCCCACACCCTCGCCAACACTTGTTGTTTATTTTCTTTTTTATTTTAACCATTCTCACAGGTATACAATATCTCACTGTGGTTTAAATCTGCATTTCCCTGATGATAAGTGATGTTGAACCTCTTTTCATGAATCTGTTAACCATCTGTATGTCTTCTTTGGAGACATGTCTATTCAGGTCCTCTGCTATTTTTAAAATCATATTGTTTATTGTTGTTGTTGTTTTGGTGTTAAGTTGTATACGTTCTTTATACATTTTGAATATTAAGCCCTTATTGGATATGTCATTTGCAAATATCTTGTCCCATTCCATAAATTGTCTTTTTGTTTTGTTGATTTTTTTCTTCTGCTGTGCAAAAGCTTTTATTTTGATGTGGTCCCAATAGTTTATTTTTGCTTTTATTTCCCTGGTCTCAGGAAGCATACTAGAAGAGTGTTGCTATGGCTGATGTCAGAGAAGTTACTGCCTGTGCTCTCTTCTAAGCTTTTTATGGTTTCAGGTCTCACATTTAGGTCTTTATTCCATTTTGAGTTTATTTTTGTGAATGGTGTGAAAAAGTTCACCACAGTTTTTTTTTTAAATGTACAGAAATGTTTACAATTTTGTTATTTTACTCAAGTTCATAAAATATATTATATGTGTAACAAGAAAAGCACTGATTTAGTACAAATATCTCGTCCAGGTGTTAGCTGGTATCTCTCTGCCTCCTAAGATTTTCAAAAGATTGCTTGAATTCCTATGCCAAATCTGGTAGAAGTTGAAACTTGTTTTCAAGATTTGCACTAATTCTTAGTAGTGGAGTTTGCCTCTGGTTCTTAGTTCCTAATTCCATTGAATTATCCCATATTAACAAATTTTTTACACATTCCCAAGAAAGCTATTCCCCTCTGCATTATATCTACCTAGACTCTCCTCAATTTCACAAATGTGAAATGAAGCATTAAAATGCCTCACAGATATGTGTATCTAGAGAGTTAACTGAAGATTTCCAGAGCTGGAAAGTGGGGCTATCACAACCCAAACAACTTCAAGTTAAATATTAGGCATCCAGCTCTTAAAAGTCATTTTAGTTTCTCTGCCTTGATCACTTCACACCTGTAATACCCCAACCTCACACCGCATCAGGCTCCTACTCCTACTATCTTCTGTCTTGCTTTTCTCTCTTCACATCTCTCCCACACTCTCTTCCCTCTACTGTCTCTCTTCTTCCTCAAACTTCCAAATTCTTCTCTATCATATTAGCAATGTAGACTTCTCTAACCCCTCTCCCCAAATCTAGCCCTAAAACCTATGCAGCAGCAGAACTAAAGGACCTTCAGAGGCTCTTCCCCTTTTTAGAAGGCAGCTGTGGTCATGATAGGCATTTTCCCTGTCTTTCCAAACAAGAGGACCAGCACCCAAACCTCCTTTCCTACACCCTCTCTTCTTTTTCCTCACCTAATGCACTATGAGCTGGATTCACCTCCTCGAAGACAACGGGCCATTCTCTGTGGCTTCCCACAGAGAGGAACAGTCATCTGACTCTACTCAGTCCAAAGCCTGGGCGTACAGTTTGAGTGCAACCAATGTGGTCTATTTACCAGGTCCTACACATAGATGCTGGAACTGGTGGTTGGAGTAAAACTATTGCAGTGGATTCTACTAGGAATTGCAAGATAGTCTCCTCTCTCTTCCATCCGAAGAAGGAATTCCATGGCACTCTCTCAAGCCTTGAATATGAAGAGCAAATAAAAAAAGAAATATCTCACATTCAGTTAGACAAACCATTGTGTGAAGCAAGGTTCATTCATTTAGATGCATAGGTTCTGTGAGGGCTTATTAGTTAATGTTGATTATTTATTTTAAAAGAAACAATAGCTCCATATGTAGGAATTAATATTGTAAAAATGAATGCACAAAGTGGTTTGAGTCTGTTAACCATCTGTGTGTCTTCTTTGGAGAAATGTCTATTCAGGTCCTCTGTTCATTTTTTAAATCATACTGTTTTATTGTTGTTGTTGTCTTGGTGTTAAGTTGTATAAGTTCTTTATACATTTTGAATATTAAGCCCTTATTGGATATGTCATTTGCAAATATCTTGTCCCATTCCATAAATTGTCTTTTTGTTTTGTTGATTGTTTCTTCTGCTGTGCAAAAGCTTTTATTTTGATGTGGTCCCAATAGGGTTTCTATATGAGGCTGGCCTGGGTTGGCTTTTTCTCATCACCTATTTTGAAGGAAGAGGAAAATGTTTTAAGTAATGTCTTTTAAATTGGTGTAAGTGGATGATTGCTAATGTTTCAACACAATATTTTAAGATCCCTAGCCGTCAAACAAAAAAACACACAAAAAACTCCATCGTGTTACTCTGGTCATGTAAGGGGGTTACTTGCGAAAGAATTTGGACCATTCATTTATTATTCTCTGAAATCTATTCCACTTATTCCTGTCTCCATAAATTAAGTGACTAATCTGTTTCTTTTCACTCACTGACATAACTCTCCAAAGATGTACACATAATTTTGTATTGTACGCAAGACAAAGCAAGAGGAATGTGAAGGTAAGGGGTAGAAATCACCAGAATGGTGAATGGAAGGGATTCTAAGATTTAATAGGATAAGAAATCAGAGAAAAAAACCCTATAGTTCAAAAATAGCCAAATGGATCATTTTGAAAGAGCTGCCGATATGAAGCTGTTAAGCAATCAAACCAGGAGAGACACACATTCAAGAGTGGAGGGGAAATTATCTAAGTGTACGTAACTTAACTTAATGAGTTTCGGCAGCCAGATGAATAGCGACAAGCCTATTCTGAAGACTATCTACCCGCATTCAGCAAAGCGGACTCTCATTTATGGAGGCGGTCAGAACAACACGATCCAGTGTGGAAACAACTGGGCTGGTGCCCAGGAAGCAGGCTGGAAGGTGAGGGCTGCCATGAACTTGAGAGGACACCAGGTCGCAGCCACTCAGTCATCCGCATCTGTTCTTCTTTGGGCTCCCTCAAGAGGGTTTGCTCGAAATGCTAATTATTATGTGTGCACCAAAAATAGGAAGTTCTGGATTGCACGAATGACTTCAAAATGGCCAGTGGCCTCAAACGGCTGCTCGCCTAGATAACAGATATTTCTTGTGTGTCTTTAGTTTTAGGGTAGCCCCATGCACCCGGTATGGTGGTAGCAAAGACGGAATCACATTCTTGCACCACATTCCTCGCCATCAGAGGAAATACCACAGGGCTTGCTCAAGCCAAGCACCTCGGTTATGACGCAAATATGCCATTGAAGATAAAGTTCTGGGTAAGCTGTGAAGGTCTACTCAGCTGGCCCCAAGTGGAAGGAGTAGAATCTTCAGATGCATTCTCAGGCTGCTGTGTCTTGTGGGTACCCCACCTACAACGTGAGAACCATGAACTCTTCAAGAGCTTACACAAATGTGTGCACCCTGAAAAGGACAAAAAGCAAAAAAAGAAAAAAGAAAATGGCAAAATAAAAAATTATAGTTGTTTAAGTTCTAAAGCGACAAAGTTATTATAATTTTTCAAATGTGACTCAACAGATCTGGTAATGTATAAATAATGTTTGAAGTGGTGCTTATTTTAACATATTTGAAAGAATATGGGCTGGGGCCTCCAAAAGTAAGAGTATCAGGACTCACAAGGGTCTTTGAATAGTCCCTGCAGAGATGAGCCTGGATTGGAAGCTGGCCTCAAGCGGATACTGGTTGAGGACTTGACAAACTATCTTAAATGTCTTAAGCTTTAGCTTAGTATTCTATAACATGGGGATAAAAATACCAAACAAAGCGTTAGGAGTAACAAACACTTTATTCCATCGAAATTGTCTAACATAATGCCTGGCACACTTTGCTTTTTTTAATATTTGTTGTTTTTCTTTTCGTCCATATATAGTCCACACTGCTGTTGATGTATTTCTAAACATATATTTGTGGGTAAGAATGTTTGGAATCAGTTGACAGATAATAACTTCAGCACACAATTGTTCTGGTCATGTGACTATCAACTTCCCTCTGTGCATATCTCACCATTGCTGGGCCTCCCAAACAGGAGGCCCTGAGGAGATTGTTAGGAAAATAATGATATATCTAGAGATGTCTTGACTTCCCAAGGTGGTGCTATTGTGATATTAAGAAAAGGGCTTGCCCAGCTGGACTGGATGGTGTCTACTCAAGAGACATTTTATGGTCTCCTCAGAGAATTTCCCACTCAGCTTCTCCCCTTCTCTCCTTGCCTTTCTTTTACTTGAACCTCTGAAAAAAATAACAGATTTTGCTTTTGAAAAAGGCATCCATCTTAATTAGTGATATGCTTGATCATATGATTTCTTTTTAAAATTATGAAGCCTTGAGTCGTTTTCTGAGAGTTCATTTTTTATTTTATATTTGGTAGCTACAGTCCTGAAATAAATTTCATCTCCAGAGAGATATGAAAATTTGTGTGAGGAACAGATGAGTGAAATTTTCACAACTCAGCCTGCATTTCTCTTCCTTCCCTGTAGTTCATCATTTTTGTTTTGAAGATCTCTTTCTTGCCTGTATGCCCCAAATACAGTCTTTTCTTAGTCTTTCTCAGAAGTTTTATGTGTTTTCTTGTACATATCTTCACTAACCAGTCATTGGCTAGAAGATCACATTGATTTTATTGATGTTAGTATGGTATGTAACTAATAAAAATGTTATTAAAGGTAATTAATTCCCGGGGCACCTGGGTGGCTCAGGCTGTTGAGCATCCAACACTTGATTTCAGCTCAGGTCATGATCTCAGGGTCATGAGATTGAGCCTTGCATCAAGCTCCATGCTCAGCATGAAGTCTGTTTGTCTCTCTCCCTCCCCCACTCTCTCTCTCTCTCTAAAATAAATAAATAAAATCTTAAAAAAAATAAGGTAATTAATTCCCTTCCAAACTCAACCACCTCGTCTCTGTCCACTAACTATGATTTTCCTGCATTTTGAGCTTTGCATGATCCCTAACACCTTTGATCTCAATGAACCAGTCCAAGAATAGGACTAGGGGATCCTCTGACTCCAAAACATTGCATTAAACTATCTATGGAGGCAAGAGACCTTTTTTTTTTAAGGATTTTATTTATTTATTTGACAGAGAGAGACACAGCGAGAGAGGGAGCACAAGTAGGGGGAATGGGAGAGGGAGAAGCAGGCTTCGCGTGGAGGAGGGAACCCAATGTGGGGCTCGATCCCAGGACCCTGGGATCATGATCTGAGCTGAAGGCAGATGCTTAATGACTGAGCCACCCAGGTGCCCCGAGGCAAGAGAATTTTGGCTCTTACAGAACAAGCTGTAGTCACACACAAAAATTGTTTACTGATACAAATATTGTACCAAGTATGTACATTTTCAACTGAAGTCCATGAAGAATCCAAACTATGATTCAAACCATGTCAGTGGACTTTGCTTTTTCCAAGAGTACCCTTCATGGGTTAAGAGAACCTCTAGGTCCGGGTTATAAGAGACTCATTTTGTAGAGAAGGAAGCTCAAGTTTAGGAGAGTTAAGTGAGTTTCCCAAGGTGGCCAGTGGTTTCATGTGGAAATAGGAACAGAATGCAAGTCTTCTAGGCTTTTAATCTAATGTCCTTTCCTCTGCATCAAAATGTGCTATAAGCCTCATGGTCTTTTTAATGTCCCTGGTGGTTTCTGGGAAAGGAGAGAAAGCTGTTATCTGAGAACCAGTGAGTTAACAGTCATGTTTCTTTGGCCCTGACCAACCCATCAGGGGTCTAAGCTGGCTGTCTTCTGCCTTGCTGAAGTTCTGCTTTTTAATTTTTTTACACTAAAACCAGCACAGGAGTCAGATACTGTGTGGTACTGCTATGCTCCTGATCGGAAAGTAAATTTTTTCATATGCTCAGAGTAGTTCCAACGTGGTACTTTACAGATACATTTCTTGTAGTTTTTAATCCACTCCCAGTTTGTGGTTATTTAGCTGAATAAAAAAAATTATTTCATTTTACAGCAATATGGAGTCACTGGATGGAAACCTAGAAACAGTGAAGCATAGATAGCTGCATTTGCTCAACACTTGACAGTTTAGAAAGTCCTTTTCATATACATTCTCTTATCTGATGCTACCAACATCCATAGAAACAGAAATCATTGTTCCCATTTTGCACAGCAGAAACAAACACTCAGTGAAGTTATGTAACTTGGCCAAGGTTACTCAAAGAAGCAATTAGCAAACTCTCGTAATCTTGTACACCATTGGTAAAAATCTAAATATTCATTTAGTGTGAATGTGTTTACTTATAAATTGTACATACATGATATTCTGGCATTATGCTGAATGTGTTAGAAAACCTACTCCCAAAATGGGAATTTTAAGGATGAGATGAAGATAAAATAACCAATAATTACTTAAGTTATATAATTTTATCAATGAAATAAAAGTTTGCACTAACGCAAAAAAATAGTATTAGACATTTTAAGTGTGAAAAATATAGCTCAATGTGGTTTATTATTTTTCAAACTTCTGGTTTAATTCTCATGATTTAGCAATTTGAATTTCTGGTTTTAGGCTAATTTATTTGGGTACTTGGTGTTATGGCCAAATAAAAATGGAAAGTCACTCAACATTAATATGTAAATAAAATAGAAGAAGTATGTTGTTGGTCATACTGATTAACTGTGGAAATCATTTTCAAGTCCAACCACCAATTATGCAATGTTTTCTATTAAAATTCTGTTCAAAATTTTCCTCTTGTCTGACCTGAGCTAATTATTCTTGCAAACTAAGCAGAAGATATTAAGATACTGCTATTTCATATTATTAGCAAATGGGCTCAGACTCAGTTTCATCTCCGACATGTTGCTTATAAGTCATCACTGTCATCTGTTCAACAAGATAAAACTGAACAAACTGAAAATCAGTGACTTTTCTTGTTTCTATGAGACAACTGATATCATGAGTCAAACTGTGACCCTGAAATCTTACAGCGGAGATCTGTCATCTAGAGCAGAGGCCACTGGAACCACTAGTAGAAACACTTAAGTAGAGGCTAAATATGGACTTCCTGGAGGGTGAAAAGCCTCTGGCGGCTGCACTCTTGGGGGACCCCTCAATTCTACATCTGGAAACTTCAACGATTCCTCAAGATTGAGAGCCAAGAAAGATCCTCTCATGAAATACACCCAGAGTGTTCTCTGTAACAAAAACCTACTCTTCAAGGGGGAATAAAACTTTTGTAGGGCCTTATCCCATCTGGGAGAGGAGCATTTCTCCAGTTTAGCCTCCTCTAGCCTTCCCAAGTCATGTAAAGGGAGAACAAAACTAAAACAATATTTGCGAAAGTCAAAGCCCAGGGACACAGGCCCACTGCAAGACTGAGGTTTAATCATAAGATGATAGAACACTTCCCCTTTCCCACTTTTTAACCCTACACCCACAGGACTCAAGTATAGTCACAGTTGATTACAGCTGAAAGAGCAGTGAGGCACAGACTCTATGTGAGGAGGAGTTCTTAAGGAAGCCCAAAGAGGTCCAAAAAGATAGACATTATAGGAATTTAAGGTCATTAATGCCTACAGCTACAGCAAACATTAAATATAGCGCAAGTGTAGCCATTACCATAAATCTTCACACTAATTACCTCAGTTCCTTCTATTCAATATATGCCTACTTTTCAAAAAAAAAAAAAAAATTCAAGGCACATTAAAAGGCAATGAAAAATTTAAAAAAAATACAACACAGACTCAAGAGACAGAATAATCATCAGCATCAGACTCAGCTATGACATAGCATTTGGAACTGTCAGAGAATTTAAAAATAGCGTATGTTAAAACCTCTAATGAAAAGGGTAGACAACATGCAAGAAAAGATGGGTAATATAAGCAGAAAGTAGAAAGCCTATGAAAAAACAAATTTGTTCAAATCCATATAAACTTGAACCTGTTCTCACTTAGGAGGCATAAAGAATGCAGTAAATAAACAACATCACCATCCTCAACCTCTCTATGATATGGCGGTCCCACTCTCTTTCTACGATTTCCTCTCAAGCCATATATGATGACAGACATTGATGTACAGATCTAGTGAATGAGGTGGCATCTCCATCTGTATATTAAATTGACATGCACCCATTTTGGAGATGACTGACCTATAAGCTCCAATTTTACTTTGGGCAACTGATCTATGGAAGAAGAATTAATTCATGTTTTGATACCATTTTCCATTGTGATCCTTGGGTGAACTATGGCCTCCGATAGTTGAATTTTTTTTTAGAGAGAGAAGAATAATACTTTTCACTCAAACTGACCCATCATCTGAACTGATATATAGAATCAAAAGCTAGTCAGAGCAAGCCAATATTTAAAAGGATGGAAATTGGTCTAAAAATTAATTTACCTCTTACTTAATTTAAAAATAGAGTTGTCACAGAATAATATTTATTTCCAAGTTATATTAATTGACATGGTGAGAATTGAAGAGTCTTGGGTTTAACTCTTCCTCTAGCTGATTATGAAAGAATTGTAGTGCTCATCAAATATTCATTTGCCACCCTTCATTTCCCAGCCCTCTTTGAGTATGGCAGGGCATGTGACTGGCTCTGGCCATTGGGTTGTAAGTAGAATTGGCATGGGTCACTTTTAGGTCAAAGCACAGAAGAAGAGGTGTGAATTCTTCATCTGCACTTTTTCCCTATGGTGGAGGAATGTTAGTTGTATCCCTAAGTTTCCGTGAGTAGAAGAACCTCATACCACCTCTCCACACACACAACTATACTGTGATACAGCATGAGAAAGAAAAGCATTGGTTATGTCATCAGGATCTCAGAGTTTGTTTGTTACACTGGTATAACTTAGTCAATCCTCCATGATACAGTAATCCTGAGGTACTTGTGGCTGTTTGTTTTTTGTGCCTTCTCAGCAATAAAAAGAAAACCAGAATTGGAAATCTATCTCTCTACAAGTTGTCAAGCAGAATTAGTCCTGGGATCGCTTATAAATCTCTTACATTTAGATTAGAAAATACACCATATCATTATATATGTGAATATTAAATTTTCTATAGATGGTACCATTCAGAGAAAGATCAGATATCTTTTATGTAGGAATAAGAATGGCCTGTGATTGTCTCCATATTGGGTTAGCTCTTACTAATCAGAAAAATAAACTCCAATAAGCTACACCTGATTTGCCTTACGGTGTTATTTCAAATAAAGATCCTCAATGTTGAGCTGAGTTATTTATCCCCCATTAATGTAGGTCCATACCCTCTTGCTGCTCTGTGACCTTCACAATCACACATGCATCCGCCAGTCACTTCAATACACAGATTATGAAATTACAAGAACTGTGACTGTTTTATTCTCCAGTTATGTTCGTGGGGGCCTGTTGCACGGAAAGACAACTATGGAGAGAAGAAAACATGAAAAATGGGAATAAAGTAGACACAGGCAGGACTGGCATGCACCAAAGCTCTGAATACCACATAAAGCTGTCATGAATAAGTGAACACTCCGAGCAGCAAATTTCTTGAGTGACATTTGAGATGACTCACGAGTTAGTTCTTTCAGTAAGTTAAAAGATAACAATTTAACCACTGAAGCAATGCTTTGTGTTGTCGCTAATTGTGAATCATAAACTTAGAAATATGCTAAAGGTAGAAAAAGAAAGCAAATCAGTTTTTGTTTTTATCTGCTCACACAGTCCACTTATTAATTAAATTAGAGTGATTTTGTGGTCTACATATTGGCTTAGAAAGATAAGTAACTCAACTGCTCAGAGTGAGAAAATTTCCCTAACTAAAAGTTCTCCTATTTGGGGGGACCTAGGTAGCTCAGTTGCTTAAGCATCTGACTCTTGATTTCAACTCAGGTCACGATCTCAGGGTCATGAGATCAAGCTCCGCATCAGGTTCTGCACTCAATGGGGAGTCTGCTTGAGGATTCTCTCCCTCTCCCACTACCCCTCCCCCTGCTTGCCCGTGCGCGCGCTCTCTCTCTCTCTCTCTCACTAAAATAAATAAATCTTTTTAAAAAAAGTTCTCCTATTTTTGAGTAGAGGACATTTACAACACAGCATGTCGAAATTTACATAATTGGTATCATTGAAATAACTGTGTTGCATATTTTGTACCCGACTCAACCAACACCAAAAGATCTTCTAAAACATCAAATATGTGTTACTACAACTTGGAACTCTATGTCATTTCCTTCTCAATAATTTAATCTTTTAATTTTATATTGGGTTTAAAGTTATGAAGTAAGATAAAGAAATACTTCAGGGTCATCGGTCAGCGAGGCACAAGGAAATTGAAGGAGAAAGTTGCCATTTATAATTCAGCTGCCCCTAACCATAAACATGGAATGTTTACTATGAGCATCAGACCTAATCCCAAAGGAAACAATTTAAGTTGATATTTAATGTTTTATTTATGTTTAGATATGGTTTCGATTGCTGCTATGAGTCAGGCAGGCTGCTAGATGTGAAAAGACTGGTTTTGATAGTCGAGAGTTCACACTAGTGGGAAGACAGGCAAGAAAGCATAACTGCAGTGAGTGTTCTGCAAGAAAGGTCCATTTAGCGGGCTACAAAATCCGCAAGAAGAGCACCTGCCCCAGGTTGCGACGGGGATTAGGAAAAGGTGAGTAGGATGTGACAAGACAAAGACACCTAGGACGCCGGACGGAAGGGAGAGGCTGGGCAACAGTTCAGAAGAGAGGGGGGCAAGGTGGTTGGGGAACTCCTCGGCAGACCGTGCACGGGCTGCCTCTGACCGACCTGGGTCCAGTGCTGCCCCAGGGGACGGTTCTCATCGATGCGAACGAACCTGTTCCCCTCTCACCAGTGTGGAGCCACTGGCCACATGTGACTATTAAACCCTTGAAATGTGGCAAGTGTGACCGAGGGATGGACTTTTAAATTTTATTCAATTTTAACTCATTAAAAAAAAAAAAAAAAACCATTTCGAACAGCCTTCTATGGCTCGTGGCTGTCCTACCGAACAGCACAACGATAGATTCCCGAGTGCTGAAACAGGGAGGACAGAGCAGTTGAAGAGTTTTCTAAGTCATGTTAAGTTGTTTGGATTTTAGCCCAAAGGCAAAGAGGACTTAGTGATGAAGAATGTTAAGCAGGGAGCAGAGGGAGAAGATTCTTCTGGAAAAGTCACTCTAGCAGCTGTGCTTCAGACAGGTGGAGAGGCTCAAGGCTCAGGAGAAAGAGCAGATACACAGTAGAGTAAAACAGATAAAAATGATGAAGACAGTGTAAGGGAGTTAGGAAGAGGAGACAAATGTGATCGGATGTGAGATCAAGCAACAATATGAAGAGCCACTTCCCGGTGTCCGGATGGAGCAGAGAGATGGAAGAAGGCGTCAGTCACCAGCCGGCACAATAGGCTTTAAGATTGGGAGGGGTTGTTCTGTTCCAGTGACACTGAGTTTGAGTTGACTGTGGGACTGTGAGGTTGAAAAAATGCATAATAAGGACTTAGGTGGCTCCGTTAGCCAACAAAGAAAGAAATAAAAATAGCAGGTATGCACATTTTGTTACATTCATTGGCAGAAATTTCATGACAATCTGTTGACATCTTGCAACCTCAAAGAATTCCAATTTAGTCAAATATATTCAATACTAAACACTATTAAATGTGATACAATGAGGATTTTAAGGTGCTTGGAGTTTTACTTTAAACATTATTGTATAATGGTTTGAGAAGCGTATTAATTATTTAAACTTTTGGATTATTTATACTTTGGATTAATTTGAGATTAGTAATTTCTCAAATGCCAAATTACAGTGTCTTTCCAAAGTTGCATTCTAGTGAATGATGTTCTGTATAATATAGATTTAATTTTAGCATAATGTGAACATCCTTTTACTTGCCAATGTAATCAGTATTTGCTCTCTTATAATCCCCTTCCTCCATACAAAAGAGCTTTTATTGTTTCAGAATTCCTTCTGGAAACTTATGAATCTACTCCAGGTTTCTACAGGTAATAATTATGGCTCATATCAAAATATACAAAAAATAATAGGAAATATCATTTCAAATCTACACAGTGACTGTTAGTGTCTTCAACTCCTATCTGAAATCTGAACAAAAACCCTGTATGGGGAAGTATAACCCACTAAACACATCTCAATCTTAGTCACAAATAATAAAATGATCATTGGTCTAAAATGCCTCTTTGGACTTTTGATGGTATTTCTGCAATGATTTATATACATCTTTGCAATTTCCACACCGAATGTCTAGTTCTTATATGTGGGTCCTTTAAATGTAGGAACCACATCTTCTTTTTTTTTTTCCCCCCAAGAGTTTATTTATTTATTTGAGAGAGAGAGAGAGCAGAAGCAGGGGAAGGGAGAGGCAGAGGCAGAAGCAGACTCCCCGCTGAGCAGGAAGAACCCTGGGATCGTGACCTGAGCTGAAGACAGACGCTTAACCAACTGAGCCACCGGGCTTCAGATATTAATCTGGTTGTGTCCTAGAAGTTTGGGTAGGCAGTTTGGCACACAATGTATCTCTGCCATAGAAACAGTGTCTTAGATGTTTGCGAGCTTCCCCCTGATGCACAAATGCTGACTAGCCATGTGGTTGGAGCTACCAGCGCTGCAAATCCAGAAGGCGGGCTCCTTGGGATCCTGAGACCTGCCATGCAGGAGGGCTGTAAATTTTGAGAAAGAATGGAAACCTAGAGGGTGTGAAGGGTAAGGACAAGGGCTGGAGATAGAAAGAGAACATATGGGAGGGCACCTGGGTGGCTCAGATGGTTAAGCGTCTGCCTTCGGCTCAGGCCATGATCCCGGGGTCCTGGGATCGAGTCCCGCATCAGGCTCCCCTACTCCTTGGGAGCCTGCTTCTCCCTCTGCCTCTCTCTCTCTGTATCTCATGAATAAATAAATAAAATCTTTAAAAAAAAAAAAGAAAGAGAACATATGGGAAGGGCGACGTAGGGAGAGACAGACAGACAGGCAGAACTATATCATAGTCCATTGCTCTTTCTGAGTTCACAGAAAGTGGTGGTTACGGGATTAAGTAGGAGGAAGAAGGAAATAAAGAGCAGGAGAGAGGCTGGGGGTGAAGGAGGGGGTGAAGGAGAGCGTGTTTTCTCCTTTCTCTTCCCGGCCCCTCTCCCGGAACTGGCTCTCGGAGCTACCCCCTCCCCCCAACCGGGCCACGTCACGGTGAGAGAAAAGACTGTATACAGAACAAAACAAAACAAAACAAAACAAACCCCTTCAAGAACAAAGGCTACCCCGTGAATTCTTTCATATAGATAATTAATAATATCGGCCACTGTCTTTCCACACAGTTGCCTGCTGTGGTCACCCTGTGGTAATGAAGAGATCACGCTGTGAAGTGAAGTCTCCTTCTCCTCTGGGATTAGATTCAGATTTGCCTTCTTCAGAAGGGATTCCCATCATAGGGAGAAGAGAACTAGAAAGAAGGAGCAGAAGGAATTGTCTTGTTCTCCGTTTTGCTAGCCTGGAGAAAAGGTGCCTTTGTAGGAAACTCGGTTTGCAAACAATGAACATCTTTTGTGTTCCTTGTTGGCAAAGCAATTGATTCTAGTTAGAGATTGGCTGGGTGCCACATGTGAGCAGTTTGTCTTCTCTGTTCAGAAGGGTACAGTAGGAAGAGCTATAGTCCAGGCTTTTTTTATTCTTCTCTTATTATAGCCAACTTATTATACGTTGTGACCAACTGTATTACAATGTGGAGGTCACATCTTAGAACATGAAATATATATATTTTATATATTACATATATATATATAGAACAAAAATGAACCACTTGAGACTTTTTTAAAATAACAAGCTGGGAGAAGACAATTTCTTATAACCCATATCCTCTCCTCCCCACTGCCCTAAGTGTAATTTACATTTACCTCTTCCGCCCTAAGAAAGACACCAAACCCAAACATTATACTAGAAACAGAAAGGTAACAGGAGATTATTCGAACTTCATAATGCTGATGTGGGTATTCCAAAGACGGACTTCGCTGTGAGAACTCTCCTTTTTCCTCAGGAGCACACGGGAAACCCACAGCAACCACTGAGTTTCTGTTAGGTTGGCTTTAATAAGAGTAAAAATTACTTAATATTGAGTTGTATTTAAATTGTAATTATTTTATTAAGAAAGAGATGAACATCTACTATTAATATCCCATTTATTAGCTCCTTCTATCTTCTGTTTAAGGAAATTTGAACACTTTATTATGACCATGGAAGGTATTGTACAAATGATTTAATATTACACAGTACATAATAATAAGCTTTGGTGTCATTAATACTTTGAAAACAACAAAAGTTGAGGACCTTACCGATGACCCCAGAGGGGCGGAGACCCCAGAAGTATGGCTTCCCTGCTCTCACAAAGGGGGCCACCACGAGGTCAGGGAGGTGCTGAGTAAATAGGCTCCCTAGACCCTGTTACTTTCTCATTCACGAGCTGTGATCTGGACCAACTCTGAGCAAAGTCCATTTTGAGTATCCCCTTGGATATTCTTGGGTTTGGGCTTGGAAGACAAATCCCATGCCTAGAAATGAGGGAGAGAAGGTGAGCCATTTCCCCCAGATCTGGGAGGCATATTGTTTGTTTGATTTCACATAGGGAAGGAAACATAAATCATTCTCCTTTGCAACAGTAAAATGGGTTCTGCAAAATAAACATCCAAGCTTATTTTCCAAAATGCAATATTCAGCAACAAATGCAAAAAAGCCCAGCAAGAGGCCAGCCAGAAAAGGCTTTGATCATTGTTGTCCTGATTAATTACTATCAATGCCAAGGGTAAAAGAAGAGCCCTTCATTTTAGCAAATATCCTCATGGCAACAGAAGAATCTTTTAAAGGACTATTATTTAAGTGTATTTTATTAAAATATCCTAGAATATTTGAAAATATAGTACTAATCAAAATAGTTTTTAACAATGGGGTAATCAGATCACTGTTACTCCTTAAAGAACTAAAGAATTGAGAACATAAAGTGATCCCACCACATTCCACTGAAGATTTTAATTTAATGATCCGGGAATACACACTTGTGAAACATTCTCAACAAAAGTAAGAAATAAGCTTGAGGCAAAAAGATGAATTTGACTTCTCTGAGTCAGATTTTATCTCTGAATAGAAAGACAGAAGGCTGAAGGATTTAATAAAAATTTTAAAAATGTAAATAACAAAATTCTTAGCAACTTAATTAGGACTGCTCATGAGTAACTGAGACCTAAGATTATATATTGACTTATTCCCTTTATTTATATGTGTGTATATATGGCAATTCATTTAACCTCTATTTTAAAGTTTGATTTGTTTTATTGTAAAAGAATGTATGCTCATTAATAAAAGGAAATAAAGGAGAACAAGAAAAATATCACTCTTAGTTTTGGCACTTGAAGACACTGTAAGCAGTCTGGACTTTTTTTGTTTTCTTTATGTGCACATATTTATACGTACTTATGATATATTCATCTGCATGCACACATAATTTTGTTTTCTTCCTTTTGTTTCTTCCATACCCTTTTTGTTTAAACATTAAAATACATTCAGTAAGACATTTTTCTTTTTTTCCGGTGATAAAGATAACTTGTTAATTATTTTGTTTAAAAACTATGCGGTGCTATATAAGGAAGGTGAAAAAAAATCACCATTAATTCTATGGCAACGGAGATAACCACATCTGGTGTAGACCCTTTTCACCCAGAGTCTATGTACATCCATCCGTCCATTCATTCAGATACATTTTTGGGACGCTATTATGTTCCAGGCTCTGTTCTTTGCACTAGGAATACAGCAGTGAATGAAACAAAAATCTTTGCTTTACATTCTAGGCAAGTTAAACAGAAAATAAATTCATTAATTAAGTGTGCCATTTGTCTGGTGGTGAGAGAAAAAGGAAGCAGGAAGAAGACACAAGATGAGTAGGAGGGCTTACAATTTAAAATAGGGTGGTTGGGAGAGAATTCACTGAGACTAGGACGTTTGAAAAAGACAGGAAAGAAAGGGAAAGGAGGGGCAAAGGAAGATGATTGAGTGTTTTGCAGAAGAGCGAGTGCAAAGCTCCTGAGGTAAGAGGTTAGCCCGTGAATTCTAGGGGTACCAAGAGGCCAGAGCAGAAAGAGCTGAGAGTCTATAAGTTGAAACACAGAAAGCAAGGGCAGTGAGATCTCCTTTTTTTTTCTCTAAATGAGTTGGGAGAATGGAGAATGTTGAACAAAGAATTGCCCTAACCTAGCTTATGTTTTCAACAGTCCATTCTGGGGGCGCCTGGGTGACTCAGTTGGTGAAGCGCCTGACTCTTGATTTTGGCTCAGATCATGATCTCAGGGTCATGGGATTTGAGCTCTGCACTGGGCTCCGCACTGGGCGTGGAGCCTGCTTAAGATTCTCTCTCTCTCTTCCTCTGCCCCCTACTCCCACGCATGCTCTCTCTCTCTCTCTCTCTCTCTCTCTCTCTCATTCTAGAAAAACAAAAAATAAAATAATAAAAAATAATAAACAGTCCATTCTGCAATCTCCATGTACAGAAGATTAGAAGGAGACTGTTGTGATCATCTGTGTGAGAGATGATGATGGGCTGGACTAGAGAATTAGTGGTAAAAGTGATATAGAGTGTTTGCATGCCTTTTGAAAGTCCGAACAACAGGATGTGCTGATGCAGGTAGAATGTTGTTGCATTTTCTGAGGCGAAAAGAACTCGAGGTAGGTCAGGTGTGTGTGTGTGGAGGGGGGGCATCTAATTCAGTTTTAGACATGCTAAGTTAAAAGGGATGTGCAAATCTACTGTTGAGAGGAGTGTTCCAAATGGAGATAAACCTTTGATAATTGTCAGAATATTTTCAGTATTTAATGGCATGTAATAGGATGAGATGACAGGTGGGTTGGGGGGCAATTTCTTTTGGGCAAAGAGAGAAAAGATAAATGTACAGGAGTGGTTAACAACAGAAGGTCGGGGGAGGGGTCCAGTAGGGTTTTATTCGATCACAGGCTAGCCTACAAGAAAGAAACATCCTGTGGCTTTGGATTTTTAATATTTTGATGGACTCTTCAGAAAGTAACTCTAAACTGTCCAGATGATATAGCAGTGGTCTCCAGATATGGTGTGGAGACCTCTGGCAGATGCCTCAAAAAATATACACTGAGGACTGGAAAGAAGACAGAGGATCATAGGGGAAGGGAGGGAAAAATGAAACAAGACGAAACCGGAGAGGGAGACAAACCATAAAAGACTCTTAGTCTCAAGAAACAAACTGAGGGTTGCCCGAGTGGAGGGGGGTGGGAGGGATGGGGTGGCTGGGTGATGGACATTGGGGAGGGTATGTGCTCTGGTGAGCTCTGTGAATTGTGTAAGACTGATGAATCACAGACCTGTACCCCTGAAACAAATAATACATTATATCTTAATAAAAAAGTTAAAAAAAAAAAGCAAGCCTCAGACATCCACCTTCCAAGAAGTTCAAATCCAATACACATCGTAATTATAATAATATTATATTGTGTGCTTTATGTGAATCGACAGCAATACACATGCATAGGTAATGCACATCTGAAACAATTTTCGAGGCGGGTGGTTTAAAATGCTTGGAAAACCCTGTTGCTGTAGGATAGAATAAGCGCAGAGCCGAAAAGGTATTTTCGCTGTTTCACTGTGTTATGGGTCATCTGGACACACGTAGCCAGGCTCAGATTTGGAAACGTGGGTTAAAAGGCCAGCGAGTGACCACCCACGTGGCCCCAGCGGGGTAGGTCCCTCAGGTCAGCACTAACGTTCTCTAGTCCTTCCCCCACCTCCCAGCCCAGGCCCTGGGGATCCTGGTGTGGCCTCGGATCCCACGCCGCGTTCACACAGTCGGGGGCGGGGTATCATGCAGAACCGCCGTGGGCCTCAGCTGCCGCAAGCGACAGGAATATCAGTCGCACAGTGAAATCAGAGGGCCCGAGAATGTTGGCCTGCTTCCCTTTGTTGTGTTTTTCTGCAATTATTTCATCTGACCGAGACCCTCTCTGCTTCCAGCATGTGTCCTCTGCGGAGGGCGCCCGGCCCCAGCGACGTCTGGAGGCTGCTTACAGACCCTGCATGCGGCTCTGTGATCATTTCTTGCCATTTATATGTGCCGAAGTTATGTACCTTTGATTAAACCTGGCGCAGCACTTTAGAAGCCACTGATACACATCAAAGAAGTTAGCTCTCCTAGATCAAAATAGACTGAAGGTTTGGACCTAGACCAGCACTGTTTGAACGCTAAGAGCAGTCCACAGCGGGAGGCAATTGCTTTTGGACAAGAATCAGGAAAGAACCAAATGGACTTCCTCTTATTTTTTTCCTTCATTAGCAACATGGCAAATGCCTTCATCACATCAGAAGAGAAATCCGTATTCGCTTTTCATTCAAAAACCTGTTTGGGAGGTAGAATTCGAGGTGGAAAATGTAAGCAACCTTCTAACTTACTAGAGTTTGTAATAAGGGTAAACAATTTATGTTTGAGGAGTATAATACATACTTTCATTGTTCCCTTTATTTTTTTATGCAATAGAAACTAGAGCCCAAATATGTTTAACGAATGTGGATTTACGTTGTCTTCTTTTGGTGATCTGGGCACGAGGAAAAGGACCAGATAGATGCATCATAAATAGGATCAAGTGGCAAAAATTATAGACGAAGATATGCTTTGGAGAACTTTTTCCCAAAGGCATTTTGAGAGAGTGAAGCAGCTTCGTTTTTATATAATCTGTCTTCAAAGATGAGCACTGGGCTTATTATAGGCATTCAGTAAGTATGTGTTTAAATTCTTTTCAATGCTTAGTTCTAAATCGTATCTAATATAAACAAATGTACTACTTAGACCGTACACGATCTATTTAGAAATAAATTGAGTCAAATTGGTAGAAGGCAAGTACAATGATCGGAATAAAACAACAATAAATCAATAATTCTGCTTTTACTTTTTGCTATAACTCACAGCCGGTAATTCTGTTTTGATTTTTTTTAAAAAACAATGAGATTTCTAGATGCTGAGAGATGAACGACCTCATTTGTTCTTCACAATAGCTCGGTGAAGCCACCACGGTTATTGATCCCTGTCTACGGATGAAGCCACCGAGGCCCTGAGACTAGATTAACCGGCCCGTGATCAATCAACTGTTTGAATCAGGGATCAGCAAAGTGCGTCTGTAAAAAACCGGGGACTGAATATTTGAGGCTTTGTGGGCCATATAATTGTTGCTGCAACAATTCTCCTCTGCTGCTACAGACCCTGCATAAATGAATGAGTATGGCTATCTTCTAGGAAATGTTATTTATGGACACTGAAATTTGAATTTCATATAATTTTTGTCATGAAATATCATTCTTTTGATTTTCCCCCAGCCATTAAAAAAAATGTAAAACCCATTCTTTGTGTGCAGTTAGGGCCGAAATGGGGTGGGGAGTTGGATCTTGTGCACAGGTGGTAGTTAACCAATCCCCGATAGACAGGTAGGGTCGGGACTCCAACCTAGATCTTCTGCCACAGCTCCTGTTCTTTCCACCTCACTCTGTGGCTTTGGTTCATAATTGAGGAGAGACCCTACTCAGAGTCTTGAAATCTGGAGAGTAGTACTGCTGTTCCCACTTGAAATTAAGTACAAGACTCAAACATTAAGCTTCAGCATCCAAAGAGAGAGAGAGAGTAATCATAGGCAGCAGGGCAATTAGCAAAGAGAGAGCCAATAGCAAGCCCAGCGAACACTTCATTGTCAGCTAGAGGGTTTGGCTAAAAGTAAATTTAATACTCATTAAAAAATGAACATTGCTTTAATGCCACTTCAGAGGCTGGTAAATTGTAGCGAGCCCGAAGCAATTCAGGAAGCAGTCCCATCGCTTCAAGGATAACATCTATTTACAAGCAAATCCTTCACCAGGCAGAAAGATTGGGAGAAACCCCGTCTTGGAAAGGTTAGGCACCCCCTAAAACAGTCTAGACTTGGAATTCTGCCTCCCACCAAGTGAAATAAGCATGGTCATGAGCAGGATGGAGAGGAGCCCTTGATTCTATCCAAAGGCAAGCAGGTGAATTTCACCTAACAGGGCCCCACCAAGACATTTTGAGAATTGCACCTGCCTATAAAACTAGTGATTAAAAACACACTCCTATCAAGGTACATTTCATCATTTTTATATTTGTTTTCCTCCTCCCATGCTGTGATTTACAGCCACCCCTCTGAAGCATGAAGCTGAAATCTGTCTCCTTAAACCTCTCTTTCCTGAGTGATTTTGTTGGGTGGAGATGTTCGTGAAAGTTGAGCAATCGCTGGTGTGCTGTGGAATAAAACTGTCAGTGTGATTTAAAAATACATATTGTAGAAAATAAGAAAATGCGTTTTCCAAAACCTTGTCATTTTGCCTTCTATGGAGAACGAAGGCAGGGACGTGAAGAGTTCAAAATAATAAAAAGGCTTTGTTAATTGTGAGGCATACAATTTTTACAACCCCCAAATCATAGCTGAATGCCATGAGAACTAGTGGGTATTCAAGTCTCTCAGATCTACAATAGGAGCTAATTGCCCAAGTGGTAGATGACCTCAGAAAAATGTACTTGAGCAAGGAAATTAGGGAAGACACGGAAGGAAGGGAATGAGGGATTAACCACATACATGTACACACATGTACTTTGGGGGATAGTTTTCATTTTTTGGATTTTGGATACAGGAGGTCTATCATCTTTTATTCTCCCCATTTTCTTTTAGTTCTGGTTGGTTTTATGGCATCATGGGATTAACCTAAAAACATGAAATGCTGGATTTGTCTCTACATTGCTAGGAGTTTTATACTTGCCTACAATCTATAGTTGCAGAATATCAGCTCTGGGGGTTTGTATATGCACACATAGGGGCTTGTGGGGCATTCTTTCATCAGAATGGCATTAATATATCTTGTCTCATAATGAATATTCTACTCTGCACTACCCTTTGAAGAGAAAATGCATATTCATGCACTAGGTGAGTGGCTAAGGCAGGAGAGGAAAAAGAAACACTGTCTGCAGAGGAGACATATTTTACTCCTATCATCTAGATAGATAGATAGATAGATAGAATTTCAATACATCCCTTAAGCATAGAAACAGGTATTGAGAGTTTGGTGAACAAGTTCTTCCCAACCTTTTTTTTTTTTTTTTCCCATGAAGCACACAGAAAATGAGAATATTTTTTAAATGCACCAAAGAGTTTGAGAATATCTATTTGGGGATTGGTCACCAATATTCTTTTATTTTACTTATACTGTAAAATTGTGGTAAGAGAAATAAAATGGGAAGTATTAGGACAGATATCCTTTCTAAATCAAACTTCCAATACAGTTATATCAAAACATTTAAAGAGAAAATGGAGCTTGCTTCTGTGAATATGTCATTTTTTCATACCAGGTTGTAAGCTTGAAAGGGCTTGCATACTTCCTAGTCAAAGCTTTGTGAGGATGGTTTCTTCAAATTCTTGGTATTTGCGATCTATGATATACATTTATATGAGTAAATAATGTATTTTTTCAAAGATTTTATTTATTTATTTTTTAGAGAGAAAGAGAGCACACAGGGGGAGGGACAGAGGGAGAAGGAGAGAACGTCTTAAGCAGACTCCCCACCGCTGAGCTCGGATCCTGACACTGCCGATCTCCCTACTCATGACCTGAGATCACGACCCCGAGATCATGACCCTGAGACCACGACCTGAGCCAAAACCAAGAGTCTGATGCTTTAACCGACCATGCCACCCAGGCACCCTTAAAACGTCTTTAAAACCTTTCAGTCAATTACAACTGTTGACTTTTTTCAAGGATCTAAGGATCCTTTTATTTTTTATTTTTGTTCTTTAAAGAAAGGCAGACTGTCACATGCAGCATCTCATTTGGTTTCATCTGGAGTCTTGCAAGTTTGACTACCCTCCGTTCTCCTACGAATGGACCTTGAGAGCTTGTCTGGAGGTTCCAGCAGGGGAGCGCAGCTACTCGTACACCCTTGACCAGAGAAGGGTCCTCCTCTGTCTGGGAAGGTCGTCCTCTTCGACCACATGTGTAGCTTCCTGACGGTACACAGAGTGATGAGGGAGGAAGGGGACACCCGTCTAGCCAGCCAGATCACCTGAATCAACCCTGGCGATCAGTGGGATCAATGGGGTGAAAGATGTCACAGCCAGATTGCCCTTACATCCTAAGGATCCTTTTATAGAATCTGCTTTTCTTAAATTATCAATTATGTTGAAATTTCTTGAGATAATGTCTTTGGATTTCAAATCCAAGTGAACTTTTTCTGTATCAATTATTTTAGTAAAAATGAAGCTCCAATTTGCAAACCATGCCTACATTTGGTAGAGTAGTCACTCTGTGGGAGCTTATATGTCAACAAAAGGCATATCCAGCAAATGGACATGAGTATAAAATATACATTTTCTTTTTTTTAAGATTTTATTTATTTATTTGACAGAGAGAGATACAGCGAGAGAGAGAACACAACCAGGGGGAGTGGGAGAGGGAGAAGCAGGCTTCCCGCAGAGCAGGGAGCCCGATGCGGGGCTCGATCCCAGGACCCTGGGATCATGACCTGAGCCGAAAGCAGACACTTAATGATTGAGCCACCCAGACGCCCCTACAATATACATTTTCAAAAGGGATTCAGGGCCTCTTTAGGAATGCACCTACCACTAGCTCCCTTCTTCTCAGCCCCTCAATTTCCCATTTCCTACCAGCAGGACACATTTTGGCAATATGCTTTGGACTCTTGCTACATTAACTCTAGGAGACTGTGGTCGCCTGGTCAGCAATGAATAACCACAGACTGTGTGGGTGGCACAGATGCATATGTCTGGGCGCTGAAACATCTCCTTGGCTGTGCTCAACTATCACGGTGGACAAGGGTGCCATGTTGCTCATGGTCTTCTTTTACTGAGGGTTCTTTGAGTGGGCCTTAAAGCAGCTCTACTAGAGGACCCAAGGGAATAAGGAAGAGGTGGCATCTGCTCACCCAGCCCTGGCCAAGGCTCCACTTCTGACCCTCAACTTTCCAACCTCCCAAGAGAAAGAACCAATCACCAGTCTTGGAATACCCCTTTTCATACCCAGATATACTGGGATTCTGAGGGTCTAACAAGTCAACTGAAAGTTTCTATAAATGAGATGTGCTACCAACCAAGCAATCAACATTAATGGTAAAGCAAGGGCTTTCTTTAGCCCTGGAGCTAAGAGCTCTTTCCATGCAGGAGGGAGTCAACTCTTTACCAGCCATTACATTGCCAACTATCCCTGTTGATCATACTCTCAACCAAGGAAGCTATGGTTGCTCACTCCTGGGCTTTTCCACCTGTTTATCCTGAGCCTGGGGCAATTGTGAAAACAAAAAATCCCACCTTGATCAACATCACATACACAAGCGAAAGCCCTGAATTAGGTTTATTTGTTCATTTTTAAGCATTGCTAATGGTTGGAAAATGCTTTTCTGCATATAAAGGGATTTTGTTTTGATTTACTAACATTACAAAAACTGCAAGCTTATCATTGTATTATGAAGAACTCAGAAAAATATATCTCTTAAGCACAGATCTTCCTTGACTTACGATGGGGTGACGTCCTGACCACCCACTGTAAGTTGAAACTATAGTTAAGTTGATGCACTTATCAACCTAACCTACCAAACGTCATAGCTTATCCTATAGCTCACCTTAACATGCTCAGTACACTCACATGAGCCTACAGTTGGGCAAAATCGTTTAACACAAAGCCTATGAGATAATAAAGTGTTGAATATCTTTTGTAATTTATGGGCTATTGTACTGAAAGTAAGAAACAGAATGGTTGTGTGGGTACAGAACGCCTGTAAGTGTACCAGTGTTGACCCTCCTGATCAGCTGGCTGACTGGGGGCTCTGGCTGCTACTGTCCCTCATCAAGGGAGAGGATCATACCGCATATCCCCAGCCCCAGAAAAGATCAACCTTCAAAATCCAAAGTACAGTTTCTACTGAATGTATATCACTTTCACACCATCATAAAGTCAAAAAATCATAAGTTGAACCGTCCTAAGTCAGGGACCATCTATAAATGACATCTCTTGCCTAAATTTCACTTTACCCAGACATTGTTCATGGAAGTTTCACTTTGACCTTGGTCAACATGGTAAGTTTAGAATTAAACATTAAAAAATATAGGTTTTGCATTGAGTAAAAATTAGCTCATTTATAATTCCAATTTCAGAAATGTGTTTTTTAGTGTTATTAAAATAATCATTAATATATGTAAGCTACTTGTTAAAAACAGTCTCCATGTCTTAGAAGCTTAAAAAATATTCTGATGGTAGGAAAGTTAGGGTCAGTTTGACAGTGTGAGATTTTAGGTAGGATCTATGAGACCAGGACAATTCAGGGACATCAAATCCAGCCTGATGAAGCTGAAATCTCTAGACAGCTACTTGTCACATCTTAGGAGTTATCCTAGGGGCCACCAAGAAGAGCTGAAAGAGCCAAAACTGCAAGTTATTAGTTATTTGGTTACTTAGATACACCCATAGTCCAGCAACATAAGCAGTAGTATTTAACAAAAGAGAAAGCGAATTAAAAATGAGCTGGATTGATAAATGTGATTAACCCAATTTCAATTTCAAGGCTTTAATATTTTAATAGGCTTAAGTCTTTTGCTCTCAGTCACATGCATAATTACTTTTTCTCATTCCTTTGAATTAACAACAGAAAAATCTCAATAATCTCTGTAGAAAAATACAGAGTCGGAAAAACTGATCTGAGTGAATATAACTGCTACCGAAGTTCTGCGGTTATGTTATATATGGCCAAAGGTAAAAAAGAAACATTTATAATCATGCTGACTATGGCGAGAAGTAAACACATTGTTTTCTCCAAGTATGATTATGCTGGAGCAAGACAAGGTTTATCTAGTTAGTCTTTAACTCCAATAGTTTGTGTCAAAATTGAAACAGAAAAAAAAAGAAGAAAAGGTTTTCAGCATGCAAATCCCAGGATGCAGGTTGACTCCCCACAACAATTTCTCCCATCTTCTTAAGTACAGGATATTGCTCCAGTCCCAGAGAACAGGCAAAATTCAATTACTTGGTAATTAGTCTTTGAAAGCATATTAGGTGGTTTACTGTCGTCAAGTTCAGATGTTCTCAATAAAAGCATATCACAATCATGAAGAGTAGCTTCAAAATCCATATTTTACCACAGAGAAATCAGGCACATAAATGAATAATAAACTCACTCCTAACCCACTCTAGATGGCAACCTCTTAAACAGAGAGAGAGCAATGAAGAAAAACTATTTACCCAGGGGGATTCTGTACTTGTGTGTTACGTGTGTGTTACATATGTGTATACATGTGTGTGTGTGTGTGTGTGTGTGTGTGTGTGTGTGTGTGTGTGTGTGTGTGATCGGCTTCTCACTCTGCACCTCAGGGCAAGAACTGCTGATGTTAGAAGCACTCCCCTCCCCGGGGATTCCCGGGTCCTGCCTCTGTGCCCTAAGGCCTGGTTAGAATTGGAATTTGCCAAGCATCCTTGTTTCAGTTTCCCAGTTAAGGGATTATCACTCTGACTATCTTCTCCTCTCATTCTGCCACAGAGCTTACTAGGGACTTGACGGGTTAAGGGCAGAGCCAGCTTTTGCCCACAATAATTTGGGGGATTCTGTGGCCTCACTCAGAAACCTTAAAACATCCACGGCTGCCGAGAGGCCAGGGAGTGAATGATAGGGAGGGGCCGAGATTTCTCTGAGCTGCTTTCCCAGGAAGCACAAGTGTCTGAACATTAGCAAGGGCCACTCGGTCTTAATAATGCCTCCTACTGGGGGCACCTGGGTGGCTCAGTCGTTAAGCGTCTGCCTTCGGCTCAGATCATGATCCCGGGGTCCTGGGATCGAGCCCCGCATCAGGCTCCCTGCTCGCAGAAGCCTGCTTCTCCCTCTCCCACTCTCCCTGCTTGTGTTCCCTCTCTCGCTGTGTCTTTCTCTGTCAAATAAATAAAATCTTTAAAAACAAAAAAAAAAATAATAATGCCTCCTACTGGTGGACAAACTGCAAGTTTTTGTCAAGGTGAAGATAGTCTGTGAATACTTAATTATTATGCAATTATTCATCCCTGCTCTTTTCTTCCCTTTTTTTTCTTTTAACCTAACACCTTCCTCTAGAGAAATCAGTCATACTAAACATTGACTAATGTGGTCTTCAAACACATTGGGATCCCCTGGAGAACTTTTCAAAATACCGGTGCCTGGGTCCAACCCCCAGAGGTTTGGCTTTGATTTGTCCTGAACCAGGGCATTAGGATTTTTAAAAACTCCCCCAAGTGATACGCAGCCAAGATTAGGAATCACGGCTCTTTGGAGAAAAAAAAAATAAAAAAATAAAAACAACCAAAAACCCAAGGCTGGGAGTGAGAGGAGTTACAAATGTGAATAAATCCACACGATCCAATGTTCTATTTCCAAAGAGAAAGACACCCACTGCTGTACGGGTAAATGATAGCCCAGTCACCTTAATTTAGAATTTCAGCTTTGTTCACGGTTTCACAGTCTCCATGTTATTAAGTTTCTGTTTCATAAACCTGACAAACATAATTGTTAATTACGTACCATACGCTCCGCCCTCACAGCGCTGGTTTCTCTCAGAACCCTCAACTGATATAAAGCTATAGTGCAATGCCCCACTATATTAAATTTCAATTCAATTATCTTTATCACAGCATCGCCTCCTTGGAGGAAATGATGAACTCTGATATGGACTTATAATAGAAAAGAAAGGTATTGCAGTGAGCCTTGCCCTAGAGCCCTGTGCTACTATTTAGGCTGCATTTGCAGGCTCAAGAGCAAACAATAAAATGGTTGAAAAATGAGCTTCTTTTCCACTTTCTCAGATCCCTGCAATGTGATCCCTCAAAAGTCCCTACTGGCATGCACAAAAGTGAATGGCATAAAAAATGGGACATTAACTCACAACTCATTTGTGTGTGCGCATGCATGTGCCTGGGCGTGCATGCACGCACGCGCGCGCGCGCACACACAGGCACACTTTAGTTAACAGCAAAGGATGATTCCTGAATAATCAGCACAGGAGAGAATAGTAACCCATGGACAGTACGTGTTCGTTACTTAATATTAATCTTTCCATGGTTAAACTTTACTTAGTACTATGTAACCTTAAAAAAAGAAAGCTTTAGGGTGTTTTACTTTTAAACATTACTTGAGGTGACTTTCAATTAAGAATCTCCTTAACCTTGGTTTGCAAATTAAAAGAGCTAGGAACTTGCAAGGTTAGTCGAAGTAATTGTTTCCCTAAATTAACACTAAAGGGGCTTGAATCCCATGCAACTAGGATATTAGGTGACTTCGAAGAAACAGACCAGAAAATGGGACCACGGGGCTTTGAGACTCCATGTTATTGAAGCAAAACCGCAAAAGGAATTTTATTATCATTAATTAAGCATTTATATAGCAAGTATTTACAGAAAGCACTTTGAAATCAACTGCTATGGGGAGTGGCCTGGCACTATTCCTTATATATGCCTCCTCATTCCTGTCTTTGCTCTCTTTAAACATGGGAAGGCAATTCAGGCACAGGGAAATCAATTGGTCCAAACCTCAAACAATGGCGTCCAATATAGGCACAGAATGCCATGGAAACTTGAACTCTTTGATGAATCAAGAATATTGTATGTAGCTAGTAGGGCTCCAGCTTGGGCCTAGGTTGAACTCTCTATAGGATATTGACACATTTGGTTTGGTGGGGATGTGGGAGCGGGAGGCGAAGACCTAAGAAGGCTCTTTGGTAAGAAGGCATCTTGAGGGAGAACACGTTGAGACGTTTAAGCAGAGAGCCATCTAAGGGGAGAGTGTTTTGAGTACACTGTGTGCCTGTGACTCATAGAACCACCACCTTCAACCTGAGGGAGCAGTGGTAATAAAAAGTCATACTTGAAATAGATATGCTACTAACATTTCTGCAACAGATGGGAGTGATGGATGTTTTATCTCTTTGGGGTTCTAACAAAGTAGAGATGAACAGAAAAGATAGCTTTCCAGAATTTGCAGCTCTGGTACAACAGGGGAGGCAGGAAGGGGCTTCAGGTCATTACTGCAGTCCTGTTTTCCATGAGTTTTAACGTATTGATGGAATAAGGTGGTGGGAAATGGGGAGCATCTGGCGGTAACTCAGAGTGCTAGACGAATCGGGGAGAGATATTGACTGTGCCCATGGTGTTTATTTTACCATCAAACTGGTACGGACGGAGTAAAGATGAACGATTAGAGTCCGAACAAAATTCTTGCATTATAAATTATCAGCCTCTGTAGCTTGAATATAAGCTTTCTGTTCTTCGTTAGAACTTAGAACAATGTTTCACTCACGGCAGTTTAATAATCCTTGCTCACTGAGACCTGTATGAGCAACTGAGGTCCCGTGAGTCCCCATTTGGGTATTTCCCCTCTGTCTTCTAAGATTCTGTATGATTTTACAAAATGCCCCGGTCCGGCCTCAGTCAGAAAACCGGAAACAACACTGAGAATCTCAAATGGAGCTTAAGAGGACAGGAAATTGGTTACTAAATCTCAGAAAGGCTAAAGAAGTAACACAGGAGCATTTATTTGACTAGTAGCTGCAAGACAACACTTCCACCCCATCAGCAGGAGGACTAAAAGAAACAATACTATTCAGGGGCCCATGGTCTCTACTATGGAACCTGCTGGATCATCGCTCGCCGCCATTACTCTGCAAGACCAGGTGAGGAAGCTCAGTCTCAGGCTGCTGTTGCCAGGAGAGCCACCTGAAGCAAAAAAAAAAAAAAAAAAAAAAAAAGAAAGAAAGAAAGAAAAAAAGAAAAGAAAAAGAAAAAAGGAAAGAAAATGTCCTGTCTCTCATTCCCACCTTCCAATCTCCTGCTAGAAGAACAGAAGGAAGCTGCTTGGTAAGAGAGTCTGTTAAATAAAGTTTGCAAACTTCCACCCTGCTTCTAAAAGAACGCAGATGCCTGGGAACAGACCTGAGAGGCAAAGAGACAAGCAGCCAGCAAACTGGCCAACCAACGCAACCACCAACTCGCAGAGGGAGGAGGGAGTGCACAATACTATGGAAGTCCCTCCCGATAGATTAAATTGCTCTGCCAAAGGGGATTTTTTGGTAGAAATTATGCAGCGATTGCCTCCGAGTGTAACAGGAACCCCGTCCACTTCTTTTTGCCTTGTGATTGAGAGATTTCGCTTTAAAACGCTTGCTGCTTTTTACTTGAATTTCGGTTGGAAACCACTTATGAAAGCAATCCACATGCATAATATATTACAATCTGGAATACACTTAATATAATTTATTAGACCGTTAACGGGCACGGGGATTACCTGTAAACACTCAGAGTAAGAAAGACAATGCCAACAAAGAAATCTAGTGCCTGACATGGAGCCAAATGCAGCATATGAGGATGGGATTTGATGGAAATGGCTTATGAAAATTCACTCCCATTAGGGAATGGCTTCTTTTTTTTTATGTCAGCTCACTAACTTCCAGGAACTAAATGAAGACATTTTAAAAATCAAAGTGATATAATCATGTAAGCAGAGCTTTATAAAAATTGATAATGGCACAGCATACCAGCTCCAAAGTATGACAACATTAACCGCATCAGGAGAAAGTAATGAATTGTAATAAGTCTGGAAACAAGCTAAGAAGTCATTAATATCTCTGAATCCGTTTTGTGAATCTATTATCTTAATTTTCTGGTATTTTGAATAGAATGAAAAATACTGAGTAACAAAAGCAAGGTGTTAACTGAATGCTGGTGATTTCTGAGGCTTGTGTTGACACACGTACCACAAGCTACCTTTTCATGGGAGACTGGAGCGTCACATTTCCTCTCTGGAGAAAGTCATCATCTATATAAGGAGAGAAAAATTTTAAAGCAAGTTAGCAGTCAAATAGAACCTGAAAGACAAATACCAGTTCTCCCCAAAGGCTGGACCTATAGACAACACATGGTCTGCGGAGGAAGGATCAAGGGCAAGAGATGACAATGTTTTTTATTTCACATTGATAGACTTTGCCATACTTTGGGATATACTTCAAAACAAAAGCCATAGCATTGGTTCTGAGGTTCTCATCCTGTTTATTTCTAACAACTATCTGTCGTTCTCAGGCCAACGATCCCAGGTCTTCCCTGAGAAGAAGCTGAGCCCCAGAGGTGGGCTCTGGTTTGCTAGAGACAATCAAGTCAAGCCCTGAGGAAGCAGAAGAGGCAGCTTCCAGGTATACTCCCCTCCCAGGTGTTTAAGGGGATACCTCCTAGTGGTGGGGAACACCGTGGGGGGGGGGGACAACCCTGAAGTCAACTTCCAATCTTAGGAGCTTCGCACAATTGCTATCATTTAGAGGGTGCCCTGAAAAAAAAAAAAAAAACACAAGCTGCAGAGAAGGAAAGGTCTGTAACCAGACGAGGATATTGGAAACTTGTGCCTTGCATGCACGTAAGTAATAAGTCTCTAATTCTAAGACAACCTCCAGCCAAAGAAAGTCTTCAACCTTGGTGCACTCCCATCTTCCATTTCCTCTTCGGGTGGCTGCCTCTCTCCCCAATCTAAACAGCTATCCCAATTTCCCCCTAGGAGAGGATATGTGCCTATTCTCCTCAATAAACAAGAGTGCAAATGATATATTCTATGAATGAGAGACATGTCTGTCTTAAAGGGGTAGTCTGACACTTACAATCTCTCTGAAATCCGGATGTGTCTTCCTGGCAAAGGGAATTCATAATTTAAATCAGCAATGTTTCTTTTTATGTCTTACGGTCCCATCAAGCAATGGTGTATTGTATAAATCGTTGGTGTTAAAGACTAGAGAAAATATAGCCCTTCTGTGAATGTGTACTCTTGGATGAATGTCAGATTCCTACTCTACACAAAGTGGGGCCAACCACTAAACTCAGGTGATTTCTTGCAGTTTCTCCCACCTTTGATACCTACTACACTGTTCAGTGGATTCTCAGCAAAGATTATTTGGTAAAGGATAAGGACGTGAATCATTATTGACGAATGATCCTGCGAGGAAACTAAGCTGTTGCTCAAAGTCAACAGGTACGAGACAGCTTAGCTGAGGACAAGACCAGGCTCCCAAAAAGGGAGAAGACAGAGCAGCCAGAGTAGAAGGGCATATACAATATTTAACACATTTTCAGATTTCTCACAATGCAAACACTATCTTGCCTGCTCAGCACACACAACCCCACTCCGTATCTTATATTTTAAAAGATCAAGAACTCATATTCACCGTTTATAAATCAAGTTAGAAGTTTTCTGATTGGAAGAAAAGAGAATGAATTATTCCATGCCAAAAAAAGCTTAACAGTTTCTAACACGGCAGTGGCTCCCGAGACAGCTCCCAAGCCATTTATCTGTGAAAGGTATAATTATTTTTGATTCTACAAACTGTATCAAAATTTGAATGTATTATGTATTGTGATAAAATGCCCCTTTTCCCTTAGCCTTTTGAAAGTGAGCGCACTCAGAAGGCCCGCTAGGTGCATTACAGGGACACATCAGGCAATCTGTGAGCTGAGAATGCTCTACTCTGATCTTCCAACGAGCGGATTGTGACACGGTGTCCCCATGGAGCAGAATGCACAGCACAGGAGGGTCTTTTAACTAAAGTGCACAGAGGGAAAAATTTATGAGGTTCTTATGAAGTGGTTTGTTTTAGCTCTGAATGGAGGAAAAGAGTGAGAAAGGACAAGGGGGCAGTTGTGTGACATGAAGATCCAGTTGGGGCCTGGTGTGATTTTTATCATCTTAAAACACATTTGAAGAGACTGCCCTCAAAGCGTGAGACTGTCTCAGTACAGCACGGAAGAAATGTAAGGCAAAAGTAGCTGGTCTGTAAACAACCCACAAAGCAAATTACCAGCTGATCTTTCCTGAGCTAAAATTCTTTGAGTTACAATGGGAACAGCTTCTGAGTATATAAAGAGCATAAGTCCTCTTTTTGGTTCCAATAGGGCTTTGTCATGACTTGTAATGAGCTGAACATTGTAATGCATGGTCTAAAAAAATAAAAAATTGACTATTACTGTGTGTGCAAAAAATACAATGCCCATGCTCCAGGATGTTAACAAAACAGCACCTGCACAAACTGAGATCGCAACCCTATTCTCAGCTTATCTTTGCTTTTCCCTCCCTGGGATCGTTTCTGTCTCAATGGGAAAGGAAAGCTGCACACGCAAGCATAATTCATATGTTAGACGGGAGCTACCACTTTTGTGTGAATCAGTGCTCTGTAAACAAAACAAAAATCTGAAAAATGTTGAAGTCCAAACATTCTCGGACAGATAAATAGAACAAGCTTCCGGATGACAATGGGAATAGTGGTAGACTGGCGGTAACACAGGCTTTTAAAATCAGAATTGGAATTTAGGGGAGGCGCACTGAAATTACGAACGATTTAAAGAACTTTAAACTGATGCTCCTCTTAAAAAGTGGTAAATTCAAACTTTACTTAAAGCCATTCTTTTTTTTTTAAGATTTTGTTTATTTATTTGAGAAAGAGAGAGAGAGAGAGAGCACAAGCAGGGGGAGGGGCAGACGGAGAAGGAGAAGCAGGTTCCCCCATGAGCAGGGAGCCCGATGGGGGGTGGGGTGGCTTGATCCCAGGACTTCAGTCCTAGGACCCCGGGATCATGACCTGAGCTGAAAGCAGATGCTTCACCAACTGAGCCACCCAGACACCCCTATTTAAAGCCATTCTTAAAAATGACTTCATTAATAGAATTATAGAAACGAAGGTATACAGAGAGACAAAAGGACATAAATTGCAATGATGATTATACCTATTCATCTTTTTAAAAAAATGCTAATAATTAACAAAACTCTCAAAATCAAATCCATCATCCATCTGTGGCAGGCGAGTGACAGATTTGCTGACTAACTGAGAACAGACAACCCAGGTAAGCAATCAAAATCACCACAGCTAACAAATATTGAATATTCAAAATTGTCTTCCCTCGAAGTGCCATGCCTTGCGCTAAATCCTTTGTGGTTGTCTTCTTAGTTAGCCTTTTCAGCAGCCCTGTGAGGTAGGCACTGGTTATGCTTTGCATTTGGTTTCGGATTCATGGACCTTGCTCGTGTGAAACTGCCCGCCCTGCCTGACTGGGGCCGTGTGGCTGAGGACGACCACTAGCACCTCACCGCTTCCCCTACTTCTAGCGTCCACTACTGCTATCAGAGGAAAAGGGCAAAACAACATCAAGAATGCTGTTGCTTGGGCAAAGGCCCAAGTAAATTGTGGAAAGCGAGAGAGTTTGACTAAAATGAGAAAAGCGGGAAGTGAATAGGGAGCCTCCATAATGGGAATCATTACAATCTTACAAGTCTGAGACTTGGTACGGACAGAGAAACTTAGATTGGGAAGAGACTCTACAGAGTTTCTGGCACATGACCATGTCGTCTCTGCTTGAACCCTCCCAGTGATGGGGTGCTTACCACCAATCCGGCAGCTCATTCCAAAGTCGAGTGACTTGAATTTTTAGAAAGGACACCCTTCCATGGAGCCAAAATCAGAGTCACCTCAAGTAAATACTTTTCCAAGTCATAGTAAGCCCTCTATCCCTTGATCATCAAAAGGGACGACCGTTCCACTGTAAACCATGAGAGGTGAAGTACCACTCAAAGGGCAGCATAATTAGTTCCGTAAGTGGTGTCTCAAGGTTTGGATCTGTTTCCATCAGTTGTGTCGAGGCCAGTACACTCTGGCGGCCAGCTCGATTATAGTGCACAACCCCAAATTAAATCTACCAAAGAGCCAAGGGCATTGCACATTACAAAATCATCACACGGCTTAATTGGGGTTGTGTTGGCAAAGATATACCTAACACCTAATTGAACCAAGATTCAGAACGGGACAAGGCAGCAGGGTGTACGCAGTGGGTCTGTGAATTACCACTAAGTGGGTGAGGAGCACAGCAGGAAATGAATAATAATTCCCACGTAGGGTAAAAGCAGGACACAAGGGCCGGCTGAAGAGCGACTGGCCCGCCATACCGCCAGGCTTGCCCGGAGAGCAGGGCTTCTGATGGGCGGGGCCGGGCATGGCGCCCCACTTCACGAGGCCACCATGCACATCCAGACACACAGACTTGACCTCAGGGAAAATATTTGTTCTCCAAGAGGAGGAACACACTTTAGTCTATTCTATAGATACGCAGTGCCGCCTCTTAACCAGATGCCTCCCTCCCGAGCTGTTCACTGCCCTCTGTAAACCAAATGTAAGACAGGACAGGAGAATGTAACGCCTTCATTTCTAGAGGGAAATAGAAGACTTGCTCGTATCACCTAATATTTGACATCTGTTTTGTCCAAAATGAAAACCTAGCAGTGACCAAGTCTACATTGTATTCTGAGTAGAAGCTACATCAAGACAACTCTGGAGTGTAGCTCCTTAGGGGTGCTTTACAAAGCAATGAGGCATTGCTGATCCTCCCCATATACATACCCCCACATCCCTCAGCCCCCATCTCCAAGAGGAGCTCCCGCTGACCTCCGGAACTGGTAAAGTTCTGTGGCCTTGCTCTGAGTTTCAAAACGAATTGCTGGTTGTGTAGACTTCTCAATTACACAGTCTGTGTGAACGAGTCGACTGATTTTTATAAGCAGACATAAAAGTTTTTTTTTTAAAGATTTTATTTATTTATTTGAGAGAGAGAAAAAGAGAATGAACACAGAGGCAGAGGGACAGGGAGAAGCAGACTCCCCACTGAGCAAGGAGCCTGACGTGGGGCTCAATCCCTGGACCCTTGGGACCATGACCTGAGCCAAAGGCAGATGCCCAGCAGACTGAACCACTCAGGCGCGCCCCTAGAAGTCTTTTGGTACCAATTTTATTCAGTTTTTAACTCAGAAGTTGTAGTCATTGTGTTGAAATGGTGTGTTTTCTTTTTTAAAAAATTTTATTCCAATTTTTAAAAAACGGGTGAGACTATTTGAATTCCAAAATAATCCACCACTTATCACAGGCTATCTCAGAAGTCTTGGTGCAGTTTTAAGCTTTAATAACTTCAGAAGCAAAAGTGCTACAAACTTACAAAGTACACTATTCATAATAGTTATGGTTACCTTTGTTTTACACTTAGGCAGTTTTGTGAATTTTTAGATTTTTTTTTATTTTCATTTTTTTCTGGTCTCTTTTGCAGAAGATGGTACACAGTGATTAAAAAAGTTAAAAATGATTCAAGATTCACAAGGTTGAATATTTATAAAAGGAACATAAATAATGAATATTTCAAAAGATTACTATAAGGCAGTACATTTATACTTCCGAAGTAATAAAAGCCTAAAAGTAAACCAAAGTTTTTGAAACACCCTGTGAACAACTGTGAAGTTACAGTAGGTCTTACGGGAATACAGCCCCTGAGGTGCCATCTTTGTACGGATGCTTCTCTACACACGGCCTGACAGTGAGCAGGTATCAAAGAGAAGGAGCATCCCTGCCTCTAAGATGCCATTTCCGCTTTGTGAACATATAAATTAACGGCGGAGGAGTTTGCAAAAGGGCATCTGTTTCTAGATCGAAGCCTGGAGAGCAACATTTCACCCACCATAGTTACTGAATCTAATCACAGTGAAAATGGGGAGGCCGAGAAGAGGTTTTCTTGATTTAACTTTCCAAGGCAGAGCTTCAAAGAGGCTCCTTTGAGACACTCGGGGAACGTGCTGACTTGGTTCATTCTTCCTCCTCCCTGGACTAGAAAAATACAGAAAAGTTGAGCATGGTTCTCAGATTTTCATTCTCATTCTTTGACCTCGTTTCTGCCTGCCTTTCTCCTTTATTTCCCCTAAGGGACACTGAATGTCACCACCCCAGAAAAATCAAACTAGACTGTGAGGACACCAACACGAGACTTTATTACTCAACCTATACGGGATAATCAAGCAGAAATCATTTCCTAGCCTAATCACATTGACTCATTTTGTGAACAAGGAAAACAAAGACAATGGGGTTTTATCCTCCTGTCTTTTATCAGTCTGGGGTAAAACTCTGAGTTGGAACAGAAGACTCTTACCTCTCAGTAGATACTTTGTGTAAAACTGCCCATAGACAGTAACCTGGTTGAAAGTAGAGACTGTCTCTATTCCTTGTTCTCACACTACCACAAAGCAGCGACATGGAACATCAGCAGCAGATGCTGGTTTAACTGGACGGAATTATCAAGAAAGTAAGAATTCTTACACTGAAGCAAGCTATGAAAGCATGTTCGCGCTTTACCTCCTGTCTATTCTGGGTTGGATAAAAAGCAAGAGTGCTTTCCTAATAAAAGGATGATATACTTTGCTCTAATTTTTGATAGAACGAATTCCAGGAAAGGGTCAAGATCGTTCTGGTTTGAACTTTTAAAGGGAAAGATGCCAAACATAAGACAAATTGTGTCCAAACAAGAAAGAAGCCTAGAAACTGGCCCAGAACCGTTAAGAAACTCAGCCAAGACTATAAAGAGATTGCAGTGGAACTGAGACTTGGAACCACCCCTTGTAAATGTCGCTTTAAGTGTTCAGGGTGGTTTTTTTGCAAAAGGCTAGAAGATCCTCATCCACCATCTACATGAAAGATCGTAGTGGCAGACAGGGATACCCCACATAGATTTTGTTTTTCTCACAAATGTCTACATTTTCAGACAAAAGAATGTAAGGTGTTCATCTGAACAAGGAGGGCCTATTGTCTCTATCTGCCTTCGGATCCTTTGTTTCCTTGAGGGGCTTAAGGAAGAAGGAGCAACGTGCGGGCAGGAGAGAATGGGCTCTGAAGTTGTGGAAACTGTTAGTTAAAAAGTTTCAAACTGTGTTCTGCCTGTGTGGAACCGAGGTCGGAAGAAAATACTTCAAGACGTACTGTTTTAGTAAACCTAAAAAGTTACTTTTATTTGCACTGACCCTGACATAATCCTGTGACTCTAAATTCCTTTGGAAACACTGAAATTTTTTTTAAAAGATTTTATTTACTTATTTGACAGAGAAAGAGAGACAGCGAGAGAGGGAACACAAGCAGGGGGAGTGGGAGAGGGAGAAGCAGGCTTCCCGCGGAGCAGGGAGCCCGATGCGGGGCTCGATCCCAGGACCCTGGGATCATGACCTGAGCCGAAGGAAGACGCTTAACGACTGAGCCACCCAGGTGCCCCAACACTGAAATTTTTAATTCCCGTGTTGCCTTCAAAGTGGCAATCTTGTGCAATTATCTTTCAAAAGAATGGAAAGTAAAGGTAAATTTAAAAAAAAAAGATAGCCCCTATTCAATCTTAAATATAGAGTTGGCCCTTGAATGAACTGGGCAGGTCCATTTATATTTGGATTTTTTTAGAGTACAGCACTGTAAATGTATTTTCTCTTCCTTATGAATTTTTGAATAACATTTCCTTATTTCTAGCTTGCTTTATCGTAAGGATCCCATATGTAATACATATAACATATAAAATATGTAGTCATTGACTGTTTATGTTCTTGGTAAGGCTTCTGGTCAACGGTAGGCTATTCATAGTTAAGTTTTTGAGGAGTCAAAAATTACAAGTGGACCTTTGGCTATACAAGGGCGGGGGAGGTCGGTGCCTCTAACCCCCAAGTTGGTCAAGGGTCACTTGTACAAGACACGCTTCATTTGTCACTTCTTTATCTGACACATGGAAGCAACACCAAGAATTCTCTAGGCCTCTCATAGAGATTCTCTGCCCCTCGTGCTGTCTTCAGAAATTTCATAAATGTTCCTCACATGAAGTGTGAATTGTTCTCCGTTAACTAGGAAAACCGGAGACTCCTTAGTTTGCAAGTTTCTCCGTCTTCTGCCATAAATCATGGAACTGAACGTACATGGAGACTCCCATCATTTCATACATGATGAAACTTAGAACTAATGCCTGATACTTGCCCAAGATCATCCAGCTGGTTCTGCAGACCCAATGCACATGGATTCCTCATACCATTTGCTCTTCCTTCCAGGCTATAAGAAAATATACATCTATTTTGGAGGCACTTTGCTAGATTCTTTCAATGTATTAAATTAATTTTCCTCGTTATCTCCCTACAAGATCATTATTATTCCCTCCATTTAGATGAGAGAGCTCAGGCCCAGAAAGGTTACAGAACACATCCAACATGACAAAGCTGGCAAAATCTGGACGCCTACACAGTTCAGGCTGACAGCAAAGCCATCACAGCTAAGCTACCACATCCCTAAATCTCAGAGTCAAATGAAAATCTGTCTATGGAAATGGAAACGAAAGAAGGGGGTTCCCTGAGGACTGTGACAAGAAAAAGTGAAAATCAGGCTATTTCTTGAGGTAATGGGAGAAAATCTCACCTAGAGAGAGAAGCCCCAGCCCGGCTCTGACAGTTGCTAATGGAGGGAAAATGGGCAAAAGCCAGCCCCGCTGGGCCTTGGCATCCTACTTGCTGAGGCCAGGACTCAGATCCACTCTTCCTCCTTCACGCGGCCGCTGAGAGGATCCAGTGAGAAAGATACATAGGAAAATAGTTCTGAGCATTTATCAGAGAATTATCATTTTAAATTCTAAGCAGTGTGGAAAGTGTTTCAAAACTCTGCATTCGCCTTTAATAAATGGAGAAATAACTAAGCTGATAGATGAATCAATACGAAACTAAATAATGGATACTTCTCCCACCACCTTGCTCAGGGAGAAAATCAGGGAAAAGATTTGCACTTGCCATTTGAGAATCTCCTGCCATTTATATCATCCTGAGAAACAGTGAACGTGAGGGACAGTGTAGTGGGTTGAATCATGTCCACTCAGGGCCACAGAATGTGACCTTATTTGGAAATAAGACCCTTGCAGATTAAAGATCTTGAGATGAAATCATCGTGAATGTTGCGTGGGTCATCGAACCAATGACTGGTGTCTGTCTAAGAAGAGGAGAAGACACAGGGACACGTGGGCGAGAGGCCCGTGTGAGGGTGGAGGCAGGGGTGGGAGTGGTGTGGCCACAAGCCAGGGATGCCAGGAGCCACCAGAACCTGAAAGACGCAAGGAAGGATTCTTTCCTAGAGGTTTCTGAGGGAGCATGGCCCCGTGACACCTTGATTTTGGACTTCTAACCTCCATAACGGTGAGAGAATAAATTTCTGTTGTTTTAAGCCACCTCATCTGTGCTTATTTGTTATAGCAGCCCTGGGAAACCAATACAGAAGGTACTGTGCCTCCACTGGGCTATGTTCTTACGTCCCAGGGAGACCGGCTTTCCTGCATTCCCGCCTTGAGATGCTCCCCTGCACGGGGGAGCTTCAGGGGATGGCACTGGTCAGGTTGTAATGGTTGTGCATATCCAACCTCTGCTCACTAATCAGTGCTCGGCTGCCAGCTAGGAGAAACATCTTAAAGATAAGCCCTGCTCACAGGTGTCACGGGGAAGCAGTATTCACTTACAAGTATATGTCTCGGTCTAGTGTCCCGTATTATATTTGAAATAATTTTGCGTTTAGAGTTTTAATGAAAATAGACTGACACTGGGAGGAACTAGCATTCCCTCTGGGTCAAGAATAAAAATGGTAGCGACAAAAATTAGACAACGAAGGCTTGGATATAGCTTATGGTCTCAGCGGAAGAGGTCCCAATGGATGATAATTACTTTTACTTTTCACCTTTGCTGCAAAAAGAATGGGAAAGACAGGAAATGGGAAAGAGCTGTTTCAGTCTATAAAAGGAGAGAGGATGTGAATTAAAAAACCAAACCAAAACAAAACCACAACCTATTTACATATTATATTACATAAAATCAGGGCCCTGGTTCAAGGAGTTTACAGGGGGCTCCATGCCCAGGTTCTTAAGTATTTGATGGAAGAACAAACAGTAAATAATTTTTTTACATAACTCTTATCTTATTAAAATGATTATAGGTTATACTGTAGTGTGTGATCGTAGTGACTGAAATATTTGGTAAATTAGAAAACATTTACTAGTGTACAGGGGAGTTAGAATGGAAATTTCTTAGGTAGGGTCAGCTCTGGGCATCCTCTGTCCTTCCCTCTGGCTCTGATTTCTCCCATGTCACCATTATTAACAACATTAACCAGAGATATAAAAAGGCTAAGGAACCATGAGGGGCTGTTGAGAAGAACAATAAAGCTTAGCTGTAATAAAATCCTAGTGTTTAATACTCTTCACCTTGCTGATCTTGCAAATATAACTTAGGGCCCCACCTCACATATGTCATACCCAGCAATAATGTAGGCAAAAGAAATGGACACAGGTGTTCCCCATAAAGGCCTGGACCCTTAGGGCACCACCTGTGTCCACATAAATCCAATGGAAACAGTATCCAGCTAAGTCGTGAGCAAGGTTATAGGATTCATCATGTTCTGCTGCCAAGGCAAGAAAATAAGGACAGGTAATTTGGCCCTTTTAGGCATTAGAGACACGCTGCCAAATACATAGAAGGGGACAAAATTCTCTTCCCTCCTCCTGAAATTCTTCAGAGAAAAAAATGAGGCATCTTGGCCAATACAGAATGCACTCCAAAGTTGCATTGAAAATATCAAACAGCTCAGAGTTCAAGTGACTCTATCTACTTCACTACTTGGCTCATTTGCAAGAATATGCCAAATTATACACACCAGGAATTGAGGACACTATGCAGAAAGTTGCTGGTTGAGAGTCTTGTATTTCAGAGGACCCTTGGATCATCAGGGTTCGTGGTACTATCTCCCTTCTCTTGGCAACAGGAGAAGTGACAGATCAAGTGCACCTTGTATTTCTAAGTTCAGTTAGGGGCCCCTACATGGAGCTGTGGCAAAGCCTCTTCCTTTCTGATGGCAGCTTGGAGCCTGAAGCAGCAAAGCACATTAATGTCTAAGAGTAGGGGAGACATTTAGGGAAGACGCTAAGGAATCCACAGGGTGAACGGTGTCTAATCTTCTCCAACAAACTTCTCAGCATCAACTGGAACTATTCCCTCGCCTAAGGCAGACCCACACTATAAAAATGAAGGATTCCACACTCTGGAAAGTCACACTTCCGTGCCTAACTTCCTTAGAGATTTTTGCCTTCAAAAAGGCAAAAGGTTGAAGCTGAGACCTTTCGAATCCCAGGCTGCCTGCTGAGTGGTTGCCTGGGTGCTGCAAATCTGAGAGCCAATAAGGGGGATAATTTCTTTAGTGTACAGAGAATGCACAACAAATCTAGACATTTCAAAAAACACACAAAGAGCCAGAGCCTCATCGAGAACATTCAGTCTCAGGGTGTTGGATGCTGACTACCTCCAGCTACAGTTACAATTTCCCAGAGGCAATGTTTCCTAGGAAATATATGTCAGTTCCTTGATATTTTTGCATGATGGATTTTATTGACATCATGCTGGACCCCACACCTGGGCCTCATCAACTCCATTGTTACGGATGATCTGTGACTGCTTTATGGTCTTTGGGCACGTGAAGGTGCACTTCCGGTCACACTCTCCCTATGCACTTCACACCCTCAGTCCAAGGTCATCAGTGTGTGGGAAGATCCTGGGGCCTCCTTCCCTACCCGCCCCCCCCCCCAGGGCCATGTGACAATATAAGAGCTGGTGTTATAAAATAAGAAAGGAATGTCCAAACTCTAGGTTACAGTGGTTCAGATCTGCCCGCGTGTAACATATTTACGCATCTGTATAAATGTACATATTTATGCATGTTTTGTTCATTAACTTTTTTTAAAAGATTTTATTTATTCATTTGGGACAGATACAGAGAAGGAGAGCATGAGCAGGGGGAGAGGCAGAGGGAGAGGGAGAAGCAGACTCCCCGCTGAGCGGGGAGCCGGATGTGAGACTTGATCCCAGGACCTGGAGATTATGACCTGAGCCGAAGGCAGACGCTTAAACATCTGAACCACCCAGGCGCCCCTGTTGATTAAATTTGTTACACTTGGGAATATTTTATTCATTTAGATACAGGAGAAGACCAATGTTTTGGTGCACAACATTTTCTTTGAATATGAATCATCACCGTTTTGTTCCTGCAAAATTGACTTAGTAGCTAAAATATCTATTTTTGTTTTCCCCCTATTTTCAGGCATTTCTTTCTTGTAACCAGGATGACATCTCTGAAAACAATCAGGTCAGTGGTTTTCAAAGGTTTTGTCTCCAAAATCAGATTTCTAGCAGCACTTTTAAAGCAAAAAGGACACTTGGATGGTGATTTCCATAGCACATAAAAGTTATTTTGCAAAATGTGTACAGATTAAAAAAAAAAAGAGGAAAACGTGCTTGCTAAAATGATCACTGAATATTGCAGAAATTAAATGTGTGAGAAATTCAAAGCACTTAATATAATCAAGAGGCAGTGTGGCTGGTCTCCCCCCCCAACTGCCGCGGACTAAATGGCCAAAGTTCCTGCTTTGCAAATCTGATTTCTTGCCCGGAATGCTGCTCATAATTGGCTCCTGGGCTGGCATGCCCATTGAGATGTATGAAATGGCTCTTGTTGATATTTTGATGCCGGAAAGGGTCTGTCAGATGTTTCTTTCCTGTAAGCACTCACTTTCTCTTTGCCTCTTGTCACTTGTCCCCCTCCCCCGTCCTGCTCATTTTACCCACATTAAAGCTGTAAGGAGATAAATGACAGGCTGTGGCCTATCATCAGGTGACAGATCATCCTGCATTGGCTCTGAAGCTTGGAGACCTTGTCATCCGTCTGGTCTCCCTCACACTCCCTGTCAGCCTCGCCGCATCCGCGTGGCATGTCACAGTCATCGAAGCAAGATGAATACAGCGGCGTGAACATCAGCTTGGGAGTGAGTCAATCAAACATGTGACTCTTAGCTGCACAGAAACCCGTCTGCTGGCGCAAAGGAAGAGCAGAGAGAAAGAAATGCCTTTTAGTGGCTTGCTTCTGCTGCTGGTAGTTATTACTTAATTGAATTCAACAGTCTTTTTTTTTTTTTTTTTTGAGAGGGAAACACCCTATTTTCCCCTTATGGAGAGTGAGGGGCACAACACAAATCTCTGTGTAGAGATAATCAATTGGTATTGAATTTGCCTAATCGTCCCAAGAAGAGGCACATCAACGTCAGCGTCCTCGAGAGCTCTCCCAGAGCTTGATACCCTCACCCAAGGTAAAAGTGTAGTCGAGTGGTAAGAAGTAACGAGACAGGGCATGATGAAACATCTCATGCGCTAAGCTAAGGCGGCGTTTGGAGAAATTGTTTTGGAGGGCTGTTCCAACACAAATAACAAACCATGTATTAAAATAAACAACGTCATAAAAATGTCAGGAGGAATGCCAGGATAATAATGGCTTCCCAGTGTGAGAGGAAATGGAAAGAAGGATAATGAAACTTCTTCCCAAATGAAAACGGCGGGCACTGACTGTCCCCATGGATCTTCCATCCCCTCCTGTTATGTTTTTTTTTTTTTAAGATTTTATTTATTTATTTGAGAGAGAGAGCACAGAGGGAGAGGGAGAAGCAGACTCTCTGCTGAGAAAGAAAAATATGATGGGGAGTTCCTTTGTTCCTTTGAATGAAATCACTGTCAGCTGCTATGTAGGCTGGGCTGGTTGGGGAAGGCCACCTCTGCAGACTTCCTGGACATGGACCTCCTCACCCTCATGTTGAGAGCAGCCGCTACTTGAGGCCTTTTAGTCAAGCATTGATGGTTTCTGAAAACTGGGTAGTTTTGTTGTTTACCCGAAGTGTTTATGAGACTTTTCAGCAATATCAAGCATTGAAGCAATAGTGTCAAAAACTCTGGAATTATCCCAAATCTGAGCCAGTCTGAGGGAAGGACACTTGCAGAGACTATCCATAGTCTCAGATTAAAAGCCACTGAACACCAAATGCTGATACACCGACGTTCTTTGACCAACCTTTGAAGACTCTGCAAATTCTGGTCCTAGCCTAACGTGTCAGCCATATTGCTTTATCTTTTATTACTCCCCTGCTTTGGTCTAAATGTTTGTGTCCCCCCACCCCCACCCCCTCAAAATGTATGTGTTGAAATCCTAAACCTCAATGGGATGCTATTTGGAGGTGGGGTCTTTGGGGGTGATTAGGTCATGATGGTGGAGCCCACATGAATGGGATTGGTGCCCCATGAAAGAGACCCCAGAGAGCTCCCTGGTCCTTTCCACCAGGGGACGGCTCCTGGAGCTGTCAGCTCTGAACCCAGGAGGGGCCTCTCACCAGCTACTGAATCTGCTGGTGGATGCCTCAGTCTTGGACCTCCCAGCCTCCAGAACTGTGGGAAATAAATGTCTGTCGTTTGTCAGCCACCCAGGTTATCGTATTCTTGTTATAGCAGCCTGAACAGACCAAGACAACCCCTTCTACCCTATTCTTTAGGCAAAACATGATACATTACCCTCTATCCCCAGTGGCCCAGACTTTCCTATGTCTTGGCTATCATTTACATTACTCCACCCCTGGAATACATCTCAGCGTTCTACGGATCTGTTAAAAATATGCATATGCGTTGACTTAAAAATTCCACTTCTAGACATTCATCATCAAAGAAATGAGTTCATTTCAAGGATTTTCTTTTCAACATGTTTAGACCAGGAAAAAAAGGAAAAGAAAAGGCAACAACCCCAAATTCCCAACATTATAGGAGTAGTTGAATAAATCATAATACATCTATATATATATACAATAGTATTCAGGCAACAGAAAATGATGTTATAGATCATGAATGATATCCATGGTATGTTTGCTAGAACAAAATTTTTTTCCTATACAAGGTGGTTCTGCTTTTATAGAACTAAACATATCCAATTATGTATGTACCTGTCTATAATTATACCTATGTTTATATCCACATTCATATTTATATTAAGAGTTGGGTTATCTGTAGATCAGGGAACTATTTTGTGTGTATCTGTGTGTGAATGTGTGTATTAGGTAATCTTTCAAAAGTACACATGGATTGTCTTTGTATTAAAAATAATTTCACTGTGAACCATTTTTCAAACTCCAGCTCAAATGCTCTTTTTGTCACCCAACGCTTTTCCAGAAACTTCATCAGTAAATTCTTCTTTCTCCTCAATTCTATCTATATCTATTTTATGCCGTTTAAATTTCAGCTTACTTTAAAAACATTTGTGTATTATTAGACTATAAACTGCATTGGGAGTAGGATTCTTTTTAATTTATCCTTGCACATAAACTTGTAACAAATGTTTAACAAATGTCTGTTGTATGAATCAATATGGTTTGCTGAATCAGTAATTCAAAATTTGGCTGCACGTCAGAATCACTTGGAATGTACCTCTTAAAGGTACAGAACCCTGGGTCCATCCACGCTGTGCTCAATGTAGCCAGCCTTGCTTTGTAGGTCAGAAGTGAGCCGTTGCAATCCTAAGGCTACTTCCAGATTATTCCCTTAGTTTAATTAGCATTTCTTCTTCATACAGGAATGCTTGTACTACCTGTCCACATTATTGGGCTTTGGGCTGTTAATGCCCTGAATTAATTCCTGCCCTTGCAAAAAGCATATAAACAACCATTAACTGATCAGACTTGATAATCAAGGTGCCTGGAACATTGTAAGTGTTTAATAAATGTTTGCTGAAGAATGGTTATATTCTCCTATCATGTTCCTAACCTCAGAATGTGTAGATTACCTAACTCCTGACTTGTGCAGGGTGTTCTCTGTCTAATTGCCTTGACTTGGCCCCTTTTTGTCTCCTTGATACTCATCTAATTGTCTTCTTGAGAGCTGATTCACCTCTTACCCTGATCATAATATTTTTGTAAGTACAGACTTCTCAGCCAGCCTAGCACAGGAAAATGAGACAAATATGCACAAGAGGGATGCTTCGAGTACAAGATGAGAGGTTCTTGGGTGAGGAATGGGATCCTTGGGGTCAACCCAGGATCTCTGAGGGGAGTTAGGGGCAGATAGGAGCAGGTAATGAAAATTATCACCTGGCAGTAGGGAAATGGGAGGAAAAGGGAATCCAAACAAGGATAGTCCAACAGCATGAATGCGGGGAGAAAGCTACAGAGTAGGCGTGTGGAAATCCCATTAGGCAGAATAAAGCAGGGAGGTCGTTCAAAGAATCGTGCCAGACACCTTCTGTTCCCCAAACAAGCACAGCTGAGCGCTTGTCACGGTCACCTGTTGTCACTGCTGTATCAGCTTCCTCCTGTACTCGCCATTTCTCCTGACCTCACACTTGTCCGGTCCTAAATCCCAACCTCCCCTCGGTCCTCTGTCACTACTGGTCAAGGTTCAGTCCCAGGAGGGACTGTGGTGTGTCTTGCCCGGAGACATGAATACCGGGGGAGAGGGTAGGGATGAAAAGAGAGTGTAGAATATGGGCTGGACCATGAAGTGCCGCTGAGACTACTGCATTGCTGGGGACCCCTGTTTACCTGTATAATCACTACACTTAAACAATAGAGCACGTAGAATATTACCGATCGCAATGTCACCAACTGCAAATCCTTCTCCACAGAGGTCAAAGTTCCTTTTCTGGCTATTCATGAATTATGGGTTTTTAAAATCCCATTAGCCCATATTGAGCAATACTGTCTCATATTTTTTTCTATTTGAAACCAATATCTATGGTAAAAATAAGTTCCTGTCTCTATTCAGTGGCAACGAAGAGGATAATTTGGTAATTAGAACGTATGTGACTGTGTGCTATTATCACTAGCATATTTTTTTTTTTTTTTTACTTTCCAGAAACCCCCCGTTTTCATTTGAAATGAAACACCTATCACAGATTTTGGAAATCACTTCAGAACACTTCTGAAGACATTTATTTGTTCATGGAAAAAAATTGAGCCTTATCATATGATGTAAATATTTAAAAATAAGGCGTAGTAACTTTTATGGAAATGAAGTAATTTGATACTTTGTGAGCCTCTGCCTCCACAAGCAGGTTATCTGGGGAATAATAGGTATGGACTACCATCCTTGATCCTTTTTCTTTAGCACGCTTATTTGTAATTGATAGGTTGTGAGTCTCCCCCCTGAAAGATCGATAAAGTTACCTTACATTATCCTTTGATGCCTTCTTACTCTGGGCTTCTCTCTCTCTTATCAAGCGTCTGCCCTGCGGTGCCTCCCTCTCCCCACCCAGGTCTCAGGTCGATTTCCAACTTCCCCATGGGGACTGACCTGTGATCACAGTTTTCATGGTAAACCCACCGGCGCCTTGTTTTCTTTTTATGGATTGTAATTTTATAAAAACTGTCTTGAATTTTCTCAAATGTGTCTAGCATCCTCCCCTCTTCCCTCACCAAGATAGAAAATAGGAAGAATCCATAGAAACCACATCCGCAATGATTATAAATTTATAATTCTCCTCAGGAAAGCAACCTTTTAGCTTCTCCTGTTTGCGTGGTTTAGGCCAAGGGCAGAGTGATTATATGTGCACAATTGAGGCTGTGTGTGTGTGTGTGTGTGTGTGTGTGTGAGACAGACAGAGACACACACATGAGAGACACAGAGAAAGAGAGAGAGATAGAGAGAGGAAAAATCAGAATAAGGGCGAAAGGGAATGTCACATGCACAGGAACGTGACATCCAGACATTCTGACTGAAATTCAGGTCACATCAAGAAATATGCCAGGTAAAAAAGCACTGCTACACCCTGAGGCATGGTGTCCAGAAGAAGGAAGAGCAGTGATATTTGTGCAACAATACAGACCTGCTCTAACCTTTTAACAAATGTGTTTTCCCTTGGCCACTCTTACCCAGCCTTCACCCATCCCCCCCCCCACAGAGTTCCCTGCTTTCTACAGATCTATTATACAGAAATACCACCACTCAATACAGATATCTGGGAATATCTAATGACTCAACACAAGAACTCCTACTATTAAATCCCTTTCAATAACATTAAATAACATAAAATAACATTAAAATAATTTTTCACTTAAAACAAGTTTTAGAAGAACTATCCCAATGTCATAAATCCAGACTTTTTAGAGCACCTTCACTTTCAAACCATGCTTTTGTCTAATTTTGTACAAAACCACAAAAAAAAAAAATTAACTCCGGTGAGAATTACACATAGTCTTAGAAAGATTTGAGAGCGTCTATTCTGGATAAGTACTTTGGCTCTAATCTGTCCTAGCTCTCTTCCACTTCCATTCTAGTGTAAAGATAGGAAAGGTTACCCTGAGAATTAAAACACTTAAGAGAAAAAAAAATTTAAGGAATTTTCCTAAGGAGTAGCTTATGCATCTCTTCTGATAAACCACACAGTGATTTTCCACATTGTTGGAGTTATTTAGGCTGAAATTAATTAACCGAAATTTTCACATTGAATCCTAAGACGTGTGGAGGCTGCTTTCCTGTGTTGGCGTGCAACACCGAGTCTGCATCTGTTCCCATTCGAACATTCCATCAATGGGCACTTTAAGTTGGCTTGCTCCATAAGGAATTCAGAACGTGGAACAGCAGAAAAAGATAAGACGGTTCATTAAGTGATTAGAGTCACTAGAATTGAGGATTTTTCATAGTGAAAGATTTCATGGAGAAAATGAGACTTTTGGGATATGTCGTTTTAGATATGCCATTTCTAACTTTGGGGGCAAGGGAGGGGGTGCAGTGAAATCCAGGGGGATTCTCCAATATCAGTGTGGGCAGACGAGATTCTTAGCCACATGAAGCCCCCCAAAGCCTCCTGGGAGTACTGATGACCATGACTTTGGAGCTTATCAGTGCCACTGAGACAACTGGAAGTAACTTGCCAGAATCAAGAAGGAAGACTAAGAGTTGCCCAGCTTCTGCTTGGGGGGGTGGGGAACTTGCACCATATTAGGAACAACTCAAGCATGCACAACCTAAAAGGAGAGTGCTTTTGAACTTGACCAAAGATACCTTCACACAAACGAGGCTGCCCACCTTGGCATCCTCTCCGTGCTTCCATGCTCTTGTAAGCACAAGACGGGAGGGCGCTTTGCTCTAACAAAGCAGCACAGGATAGGGATGGGGCATGTTGAGGGGGAGACGTACTCCTGGCTCCAGAAACAGGAAGCCGAAGACTAGAAATGGAACCCAATACCTCAATCTTCACCAACCCGTGAGTAAATTTCCCAGCAAATCCCGGTGACTCTGAGCTTCTCTTTCCTTAAGGAAGATGATTGCTTTGTGGCTATTTCCTAATGTGTTTCTAGGAATCCCCCCTTGGGTGGGGGGGTTGTGAGTTATGCATCAGACTTCTGTGCACAGCTCTGGTGGGACAAGTCAGGGCTCTGTTGCCTTGGGATATAGGAGTCTCCAAGAAGGTTGGGCTGCACCAGGATGCTTCCCTCACTGTCTGAGGTGCCATCAGCACCTTTGAGTAGGCGAAAAGAGGGGAGACTGTTATCACCACTGCAGCTGATGAACCTCACTCCAAAAGCTCCAACGTTGCACATGGTGAGTCAGACATCACTGCAACTTAGCGCTAGTGAGCTGAATGAGAGAGATCTGTCTCACTGCTTTTGTCAAATACGGAGTGCATTTCTTCTGTTATAATTAGGAGGGGGCCTAGAGAAAGCTGCTCTAGCCGCAAGGCATTACAGAAAGTTTAGGTCCACAATAAATCTGTCTCTGGGGTACAAAATGCTCTCAGAATGGCTGAGCCAGAAAAATGTATCTGTCAATCACCATACTGTACCTAGGACCACCACTCTCCTCTAATGGGGATATATACTGAATAAATTCAGTAGACTGCTCAGAAATAGTGCTCAATATTTATGGTGATATGTCAGCAAAAATTGACCTCGCTTAATACGGGAAATTTTTAGTTGCTTGCATAATTACATCAAAAATATACATAGTTTCTAGTTTAATCTTGATGGGAAACACATTCAACCAGTGTGTCTTCTTTTTATCTTAATGAATTAGAACTTAGAAAAAGTGTCTTCTTTCCCCATCTTTCAGAACCTACGGGTTCTGTAAAATGGTAGTATATGAAAAAGGCATGTACACCCTTGAGAAATCATGTTTCTATATAGAGGAGGCCATGAGAAGAAGAGATGTCTTGGAGCATGGAATAGTCTACTCAGAATCACCCACATGAAAATGCGACCTTGAAGTATTTACCCCACTCTAGTTTTTGATACTTTGAGAGCCATCTGTCAATGAGGAAACACAGTATAAAGACTGAAAGCTATAAGGTTTCAGTCGAGGTATTCTTTCAAAGCTGTTAAAAACATTCTAAAACCTTACCATATTTCTTTGTAAGATAAATCTTTTCAAGACATTCTTTTTTATTGCAGGGGGTGATGATATAAGGTAGAGATATCACTTTCCTATAGAATGTCTCTTTTCTCTCAGTTAAATACCCATGAGTTTGCAATGAGTCAGCTTAGATAAGCTGGAACTTTATTTCCTAGACAGCCCTTCTCTGTGGTTCTGAGTTAAAGCCCAGGGAGGAATGCACATGAGCTCTGGAAGCGTATGTGAAGCAGCACCCCTCTCTGAACGAAGGTCATGATTAGAAGGGGGGACGGAAAGCACAGAGATGCCAGCCAGTACCGGGCTATCCTCACTCTCCTCCATGCTGCTTCTAGCGACTCTCTACAAGCTGATCCTACTGTTGACCAACAGGCTCCCCAGGCCCACCACCAAATGTGTGGCAGCAAACCCACAGAGGCGACCTTCCCCTTCACCATCTACTGTGCTTGGCTTCTGACTCACTGTGTCTCTGACTCCCTGCTGGACTCCAACCACCAACCCCCCCACCCCAGTTCCTCCCACACCACACCGTGGAAGCCCTAATTCTAATGAATCCCTCATCCCATAACTCACAGTGGTTCTGGTTCCCTGACTGATACAAATATATGCATAGACATCCCACGTGACAAAGGAAACATGAAAAATAATTCTCCAGTATGTTTTTGTAAATGATTTCCTTATGGAGACATAGAACTAGAATGCAAAGTATCTATTGTTAATCAGTTCTGTTTTTTAAGTCTTAGACTGTTGCTCTGTAAATCCTTTCCTTAATATGAGAGAAAGCTGGGGAATGAACCATAGATGTATGGATGGGCTGTCTAAAATGCATGCAAGTTATCGAGTTTCTCGTGGACCATTCCCTCTGAGGCAGAAGAAAACGTTTCCACAGTCAGGGAACTAGGCCTATTTGGTGTGGCTTTCTCTCCATCGCCAGTTTCTCCCCAGATTTAATAAACAGCTTTCAAAAGGGGTATAAAAGTGTCTGCTCAAAAGCCTGTGGCCTGTTATTTGCGGAAGTGCCTGTGGATTCACAGACCTGTTTCCAGAGTAGTGGGTTATCATCTTGTGATAACTCATTGCCCAACACTGAGCAATACAGTTCTGTGGGCAAATAAAAAAGCCATTCTGTTTTGGTGGCAAAAGATGAAGCTAGTTATTAGCAATTTGATACAAAAGAAGCAAAGAGGGCTGGAAATGAGGAGTCAAGCCAAGTTTGGCACCTATTATTCACAGAAATCCTTCTAGTAATGACAACCGCCCAAATCATAGAAAAATCCTATTCACAGAACCTGTTTTCTTGCTTCACTGTCAAAAGTAAAGATGATAGATTAACTTCCAGTGACTGTCAAAATTAAAATCAAATCAATTTTAATGAAAGAAAAAGAGACTATTTCTGTTTGTTGGTTCCAGAGAAAATGTGTGATGATGAATTTCTGAAGTCTTTAATTTATCATTTCACCTTGAAATGAATCTGTTTTTGCAAACAAGACTTCTCTAAATCGTTGACGTCCATTTAAAAAAAAGTATATCTGCTCAAATGTTGAGCGCTATTTCTGAACTCATCCACCGGGCTTTTTCCCAGAGATTTTTTTTTCTATATTATCTCATAGCTGCAGGCTTCATCAAAGGTCATCAGATCCACTGATTTTTGTCAAATATCCCCATGTTATTTCATCTGATAAATTATAATTTGTGATTGGCCTTTTGCAATTTCAAAGGATGGCAAACAATAGATATATTTTCCAAAATAAAGAACCCCTGCAAATAAAGACTAGACTTCAAACCTCGAACACAGAAACATCAAAGGGAAAATATTAGAGAACTCACAATTCAGATGGCTTAATCTCATTTAACAAATTCACTGTTTTTTTTCTTATTTTCCACATGGATCTGTGACCCAATTCTTCATAAACGCTAACGCAATGAGAACAAAAGAACATGAGACCACTTCCATTTGAAGTCAATGTTTGCAACATGAATTTATCTCATACAGGAGGGATCACACACTATCCCCAAACCTCGGAAGGCCAGAGTCAGCCGTGACTATCAGCCAGATGTTATTTTAGTCTTCTTTTAAAACAGCACTTATGCTTAATTATATGACACCATTATGGCCCTTAAGAACTCTGAAAGCCATGAATACATAATGCATTTTTCCATCCCTTGAAATACGTAGAAAACGAAACAACAGGACCAGTTGGCGTTGAATGGCAGAATCCTTTCTGTTAGCTATGCCTTATCACAGCTGATCTGAACCTTAAGCAGCATTTTATTAATGAGGTGTCATTACACTGTTTCGACCAGGACCACTCTGGGGCCAGTCATCTAAAGCCTTTACACCTCCACGGTGTGCAAGTCACTAGCGTGGTTCTTAGCACGTCAAGGTATGATTGACTGAAAGAATGGATCAGCAAGAGGAAGCAACCAAAATAACCTAATCTGACTAACATCCCCCCTCCCCTGCACTGCATCATCTCAAGGTCTTCAATTTTTAAAAGAGTTTGCCCCATCCTCTTTGATCATTGCCTTCTGTCTCTTGCACAAAGGTCTTGCCACCTTCTTTCCCTGAAGCTTCAGACCATCTCTGTGGATCCCAACACATTGCTGATGTGAACGATGGAGCGAAAGTTTCACCTCAAAGTTTGTCTCAATCAGCTCTTTGAGAAATAATTTATGAGTAAATATCTACTCTAATGCATGTGTGATAAAAAAATATATATTTTTTTCATTGTTAAGAGCCTACCACAGCAGCAATGCTAGTGATTTAAAGACCCTGAGCTTCAAAAGGCTCCTATAAATCTGTAAGAATGACACCAACACTTCAGGAGGAAAATGGGCAAAGGGTATTCGTTAATGAGTCAGTGACTTGGGAATAAAATACGCAATATCACTCGCATAGTATTTTTCTGCATAGAAGTTACATATAAAATGAAACTAATCATTTTTACTACTAATCAAAACTGCAGAAACATTGAGATTATAATTATTACATAACAAAATGGCAAGTTTTTCTTTTTCTTCCTTTTATGTTCTTTTCTGCTTCCGTCCCTTATTTTCCTTTCTTCCTTTCTGTATTGGTAAAGGGAAACTAGGCTGGTTCAAATACCCTAAGTTGGATTCAAATCACTGAACAACATATAGTCAAAGTTTTTAAGTGTCCATCGTCATATGAAAGTGGGCATTTTAACACATTATTAATGGGGATATACTTCTAAAACTTTCTGAAGGACAGTTTGGAAATATATTTTAGTATTTAAAATGTTTATGACTGATTGTTCCCACCTTTATCTGTTTCTCTACAAGAAATACCCACAAATGTCCATAGATACATAAGGGAGAAGATATGATGACAGACAGTCTCAACAACTATCAGTAAAGGAAATGTTAAACTATACATCATCCATGAGATGGAATAGTAGGCAGGCCCTATTAAATGGAGATATAACTGAGTACATTGATGGGAAAGTTGGCCAATATATGATGACAAGAGGAAAGATAAAAAGTAAATCACACAGCAGTATGCTAACTATAATCTGTTTTTAAGAACTTACTTAATAATATATGGTAGCGTATCTTTTGTGTAACATTAAATTTTAGAAAATTTTACTTATAATCAAGAGAAAAATACATATGTGTGTATGTATAGAAATTCTATTTCTAGAACTTTTTCCTGATCATAAATAATATGTTCCTATGACAATGATTTAAACAGAGAATGGGTTTGATATAGGATACATATATAACATTAAATTCTATTCAGTACATTGAAATGATGTTTTAGTTATATTTTTGAAAATTAAAATATGTTTGGGGTACCTCGGTGGCTCAGTAGGTTAAGCATCTGCCTTTGGCTCAAGTCATGATCCCAGGGTCCTGAAGGTCTACCTGCTCAGTGGGGAGTCTGCTTCTCCCTCTCCCTCTGCCCCTACCCCTACCCCCCCCCATGTGCTCACTCTCTGTCTGTGATAAAAACATAAAATCTTTTTAAAAATAAAATATGTTTATAATATATTTTTAACATTTAGGTAGAATATAAACTGTATGTACAGTGTAATGTAATTTGGCAAACAACTCCTAAAAATGTTGCTTATGTTTGTAAGCAAAATATATGAATGAATGCAGACAAATGTATACACATATGCAAAGAAAAATGTCTGGCAGCATGTTAAGAGTGGTTAATTTTGTATTGTTGGATTAAAAGTGTTTTTTCTCTTTTTGTTTAATGTTAATTCTATTTTTTTCCTCAGAAGGCATATACAGCCTGAAAAGATAAATGGAATGAAATCTTTTTTTAAAAAACAGATATATAGAAACTGACAATCACAGTAATAAAAATAGAAACGCCCAAGAAACAAACAAAAAAGGTTTACATTTTTGGGATAACCAAGCACATATAAATTTAAAACAATAATGATATGCAAAATTTCACTATTAAACTGGCAAAGATTTTTTAAGAGAAGACTCACTGGGGGCAAGAAGTGAAAGATTTCTCCTGCATTGTGTGGGGAAGGATATGTTGGTGGACCCCGTCTGGAAAGCCATTCGGCAGGAGTTATGAACTTTAAAAATGTTCACAATTTAGGCCAGTAACTTTACTTTGAGGAATACATCTTAAGAAAGTAATCAAAGTTATGGGTAAAGCTGTAAGTCATTTGGCCACTTAAAATTATGAAAAATCTGAAACAGAGTATTCCATCAGAGGGCATATAGTTAAACCAAACTAATAATTATGTTGAAGTACTATGAAGCCGTTTAATATCACGACTTCAAATACATTAGAAAGCGATCATGCTGTAGAGTGAAGAGGAAAGAAAAAGAACCAGGGATCCAAATGATACAAGCAGCATAATTTCAAAAAAAGAAAAACCGAGGGAGAAATACATCAACATGTAATATTTTCTCGGCCCTTGTGGGAGAATTACAAGTAATTTGCATGCTCATCTTGATACTTCTTTCTGTTTTTAAAAATTGTGTCCTTAAAAATCACTTGAAAATCCACAGAATAAGAGGCACGGACAAACACAGCAATTGACCCACGATGTGGGCTCCAAGAGAGACAGTGTGAGATCTTCCATTTATAGAGGAATTGTGAAGAGCAGGATCACCCAATCAAATAAGAAGAACTTGAGGTTACCTTTGGGGTTTACAGTCTTGCCCAATGGTCCCTGGACCAGGAGCATCAGCATCACCTGAGGACTTAGAAATGCAAATTCTCGGGCCCCACCCCAGACTTAATGACTCAGACATCCTGGGGGTGGGGCCCAGGAAATGTCTGTTTTAAGAAGCCTCATGGCACTTCTGATGCATACAGAAATTTGGGAATCACTGGTCTTGCTGTCATGAGAAACCTCCTTGCTTCACATGCCAATCATTGGGAATCAGGTGTATCCACGCCGGTTTGGTTTCAATGCCGAATGAAACGGAAGGGATTATTCCACGGAAAAACAGCTGGTCTTACCACAAAGGTCATAGTCTCAAATGGTTTGGAAACCAGTGGCAGAAAGTTGCTTATTGTGTTTGCAGAGCGTTGGTTCTGAAAAGGAATCTGGACATGGTCTGACCTCAACATAGTTAAAGGTGAGAAAAAGACCCTCGGCAGGATGAAATGACGTGACAGGGTTGCTTTGTCAGCCAGAATCTGGACGGAAGTCAGTGATCCGCCCACTAGTATACCAAACTCTATGTTGTCCAACAAGCAAAAAGTCAGAATGAGAGTCTTCCAAATTTTTTCTTCCTGGAAAAAAAAAGTCAATATTCCTTTATATCCTAAACAAATAGGAATATTTATTCCATCTAATAATATCTCCAATGTATCTTCCAGGCCTGCCATCCCACATCTGTCTATTTTGGATAGCCTTGGAAAATTATCTACCAGAAACATAGCTAAACAGATTTTGTGAATCAAAAGGAAATTAGGAGGCCAAATAATTCATAATTTAGGAGGCTAAAATCCATAGAGATTATTACATGATATTAATATTTTAAAATTGTGAGTCCTCTAGGACCTTGTTAGACCTAACGTGGTCCGTGGTGCAGGCAAGCATTACCTTTATCTGGGAGCTTGTTAGAAATGCAAACTCTCAGAACCCACCCAGACCTACTGAGCAGTATCTGCACTTTAACAAGACCTTCATATGATTCTTATGCACATTGGAGTTTGAGAAATAGTGCTCTAGGAGTTTTCCATTCATCCTTAATGACAGGAAATTGTTGCTTCTTTTGGAAAAATATAGTGCTTTCAATAGAATTGGCAAAGTTCTTACAAGGCATTAATAATGGAGAAGAAAATGTATCAAAGTCTGACATGCCTGTATCACATGGAGATTTGTTACAGAAAGAGAGCAGAACTTATTCATTGGGATATGAATCACTAGGGTCATCTGGTCTGCAAGTAACAGAGTAACAGGTTAATCCGTCATACACAAGAATACTGTTTCTTGATTCATAAAAGTCCAGGGTAGAGTAGGATCCAGGCTCTATAAAATCAACAACTCAACTGCGTCGTCAAATATTGAGTTCTTTAGGTTCTTCCCTTCACTTCCCAGATCTCAGGGTCAGAGTCATCCTAAAACAGGTGTCCCTCAGATTTCAAGATGACTATAAACTAGGCTACAGGAATTTTTATTTATATTTAATGGGAGAGAAAAAAGTAAGAAATATATTTCCCCTAAGTATGGTTTACAATAAGGATGAAATAATGATTTGTTTCCTAAACCACCATGCTTTTAACAATGAAAGGGGGCACTATTAAGAGTCACAGCAGGAAAAGGAGCATACACTGACTGTCACAGACAAACCAAGACATACGGTCACTGGTCACCCTATATAGAAAATCTGTAAATCTTTCCCTTCAGTCACAGTAGGTCACATGTCTACCCGTGGTATATAAGCAGCTGTGGGGGAATAGCATAACATAATTGACTTATACTAAATCCGGATCCTCTTCTATAACTTGAAATAGGGTGGATTGTTAACTTTTAAAATGGAAGAGGACACCTGTTAGGAAAGAAAAAGGGAAGGAAATGAGTGCTTTGTATGCAACTGACTGTTGATTCCAGGAGGTATTGGTAAAACCTACCAGCCCTAAAGTTCAGAGGGAGGGTGGGGTTTCGGCACCACAGCACCCGTAAGCCAGTCCCCTCAGGCATGTGGTGATTATCTGGGCTCATCACTCCCCTGAAGCCTCTGATGCTTCATTAAGTATAGCTTCCTGGTGTTGAAAGGGCCTTTCTTTTTGAAAAAGACTGTGACTGGGCGTGGTGGATACATTTCTTTTCTTACTTGCAAATGTAAAAACCAGCCACCCAATGTCAGCTGCTCACATTTTTCTTTATGATGTCACTGACCAGTGGAATTTCCCAAATCAGGGCACAACCTTGGCAGGGCGTGGTGATAACTTTGATCCTCTCTCAGATAAGGTGTTTATGGTTGACCTTATTACCACAAAACTTTCAAAAAACCGTAGAGGCAGTCTGGATGGCAATATTAAAGAAGTTTTAAAGGTGAAAAATAAATCATGTCAATTTCCTGCCTCTAACATAATAATTTTACCTTAAGGTTATTCCCTTCCAGTTTTTCTCACATGCATACATATTTTAACACAGACGTTATCAAGGCGTAACAGTAATTTCGAGTTCTGTTTTATCACTGTAGCACCATGTGGTAAACATTCTAATCAGCGTGCCATTCCAGCAGGACGTGTTCAGGGCAAAGATGCTAAGGAAAAGAAACCCCTGAAAGACCCACAGCTACCTGAAAATGTTCTGTTCAAGCCCATGTATTCGAAATCACTGTGGGATTGAGGAAATTATTCCTTTGGCTTCAAATCTAGCTTTTATTGACATCCCAAAATCAATAATCATGGATTAAAGCCCCTAAAAAATATGGCACTGATTTTCAAAGCGAAGATGTGAGTAGCAAGAGGCAAATGGGTCCTTTGGCTAAAGACAAAATTCTCCTCATTCTTTGCTCTTATGAGGGATTTTGTGATCACACTCGTTCTGCTCTTTGGTGCTGTTTTTTCAAAAATCTGTAGAAATATTTGATATTTTAGACTAAATTGACATAGGTGTCCATATGTACCAGTTTTAAATAGAAAAAATGCTGAATGATAAATGACGTGGTCATTCATTCCAATAGCTGGCCATGGGGGAGAGGTAAGCAGTAATAAGGCATCTGATGTCCACCCCCCCTTTTTTTTTGTGCTCACAAGAGGACAGAGCTCATTTCCACCAGTCATATGTGCAGGCAAGAACCTAACACATAGGCTAAGGATTCTGTGGCCAGGTCCCTGAGTGTCGTCAGCTACCACTCTTCCCATGCCTCACCCCATGAGGCTGTGAGCTCCTAAGTCAAAGTGAGTGTTCTATTCTTGCCTCTACTCCAAACTCTTAGCATAATTCCTGACAATGCAACGCACAAAGAATATTGACTAGGTGTCTACATTAGTCATGAAATAAGTTCCACGGTATTTTTGAAGACAACAGTGTTCATCGAATTGTTTTTGTTAAAGTTATGCTCTCTACCTCTCCTAGATGCTTCCTTCATGAAAAGGCACATTTAATAAATCGCCTCTGATTCAGTGCACCAGTTTGTTAAAGCAGAAGAAGACTTTGAAGACCACTGAGGTACCATTTCATAAATTGTCCCCTGCTTCTGCCATGGAAGTTTCAATGTGCCTACTTCACAGGTGTCATAAAGCACCAAATGTGTGGCTTTATCAGAGAACTGTACCATTGTTCCAAAAGTACCTAGTCTGGATTCATTGTTGTTATGATAGAAGTAGGGGGAACATTTTCTGGAAAATAGCCACATCCCTACACTGATGTTGAGTATCTATCGGTACAACCATTCTGAGGAAGCTGGCAATATGCATAAAAAGATTTTACTGAAAAAATTCCATTTCCAGGAATTTACTCTCAAGGAATATTTGTGGTGGTAATAAGATCCTTAAAATAATATTTATGGCAGTACAATTTGCATGTATCCATTTATGAAAATACTGACCATTTTAATATGCACAAATACTGAGCTTCCCACAACCACAGAACTTTAATGGGGTGAAGCCTGTGCCTTTTTGATCCTAAAGGGGTCCTTTCTACATAAAGGAGAAATCTGATGGATAACAGAGCCCTCTCTATGGACCAGGATGTATCAAGTGCTGGCATTTGGGGAAAATGAGAGAAAGTTGGGGTTTTAAATTACCAAACTAACAACTTTTTCTCCCCTAAATTTCCAGAGAAATTTGACCTGACAGCCAGGAAAAATCTGCAAGTTAGAAGTTACAAATTAATAGGAATATTTTTGCCACTGGGCAAATAAGTACTATTCATGAATATATTCACAAATATATTCACAAATATATTCACTATATATAGTGAATATATATAGTAACACTTCTCCAAGGCAATCAAAAGTAACTGCAGAAAAGGTAGAAAGAAGAAATGTACCACTTTCACATTATTTGAGGTCCCATGAGAATGGGAAGCAGCATATCTGACAGTCCAGTTTAATCCCATTTTGAAATTAGCACCTTCTTTTAGAGGCCTCTTTTAAATATTATTTATCCTATACTTTCAACTCCTCCCTCAGATTACTAGGTTCAGTGATATGTTTGTGTTAACTCTATATCTATACAGTTCTGTTCCTGAGCAAGTAAAAGACCTGGGCTCCCTGCCAAAGATTCTAAAATCCAATTTAGGCAAATAAAACATACAAGGGATTGAACCATACTCCCCCCCCCCAAAAAAATTACAGACATCAACATATTTCTTATGGAACCCAACATTTTTTTTAAAATAGTTACTTTCGTTAGGAAAAATTGGAAGAAAGTTCTTTTGGGAGTACATGGGAATCTATCACCAACCTCATCCCAAGAGGGAAAATCCAATTGCATATATTTTTTAAAATTATGATTTGTTTCCATTCTTGAAAGTCACATAGTCCCTTCATACTACAGGGACTTAGCAAACATAAACCACATTTAATCATTTTCTCCCTATTTACTCCACTCTCTACAGCAAGTCATTACCTCCTCCAACCTCAGATCCAAAGGACTTTCTCCCCAGAATATTCCTCCATGAATACAGAACATTTAGCCAAATGCTCCATTTTTAACCCTAACACAACTTAGGAGATTTTACAAGACAGTGCCTTATTTCAAGGTCGCTGGGAAACACAGAAAGCCCTCCTTTTTCATTTTCCCTTCTGTTTCAGAAATGCTTGCTCTTCTGCAAGAATCAGCAAACTATAGTCCTAGGGCCAAATCTCTGCCATGACCTGCTTTGTTATTTAAAAAAAAAAGGCACATGGTGTGCCTCGCTGGCTAAGTCTGTAGAGTGGGGGGTGTTGTGAGTAATAAAGACATTTTTTTTTTAAAAGCACATAAAATTTGCCTTCTTAAATTTTTAAGTGCATGGTTCAGTAGTTAAGTATATTTACATTGCTATGCAACAGGTCTTTAGAATTTTTTCACCTTGCAAAACCAAAACTCTATGGGCTCCTGGGTGGCTCAATCAGTTAAGCAACTGACTCTTGGTTTTGACTCAGGTCATGATCTCAGCATCATAAGATCGAGCCCCATGTCAGGCTCCATGCTCAGTGGGGAGTCTGCTTGAGATTCTCTCTCCCTCTGCCCCTTCCCCAGCTCATGCACAAGCGCTCTTTCCCTCTCAAGAAAAAAAAAAAAAAAAACAGAAAAAGAAAAACCAATACTCTATACCCATTGAACACCAACTCCCCATTTTGTGTCCCCTAGTCCTCGGTAATAATCATTCTACTTTCTACTGCTATGAATTTGACTAAGTTAGATACTTCATATGAGTGGAGTCATACAGTGATTTGTCTTTTTGTGACTGGCTTATTTCACTTAACATAATGATCTTAAGATTCATCCACAAAATTTCCTTTTTTAAGGCTGAATGATATGCCATTGTATGTACATATCATATATTTTTTTATTCATCCAGCCATGGACATTTGGGCTTCATCTCCCTCTTGGCTATTGTGAATAATGCTCCAGTGAATGTGAGTGTGTCAACATCCTTTTCAGGCTCTCTCTGCTTTCAATTCCTTTAGATATGTACCCAGAAATAGAATTGCTGGATCATATAGTAGTTCAATTTATAATTTTTTGAGAAACCTCTATATTGTTGTCCATAGTGTCTATACCATTTTACAATCCCACCAACAGTGCACAAGGGTTCCATTTCTCCTCATCCTCACCAGCACTGGTATTTTCATTTTTGTTTGTTTTGTTTATTTTGTTTTTCTATCATGGCCATACTAATGGGTCTGATGTTATATCTTATTGCAGTTTTGATTTGTATTTCTCTGATGATTAGTGATGTTGAGCATCTTTTCACACTCTTATTAGCCATTTGTACTTTCTCTTTGGAAAAATGTCTATTCAAGCCTGCCTATTATATTGTTGTTGTTGAATTGTAGTTTTTTTTTTTAATATATTCTAGATTTTAACCCCTTATTAGATATATGATTTGCAAAAATTTTCTCCATTCTGTAGGTTGCCTTTTCACTCTGTGGATTGTTTCCTTTGTTATGCAGAAGTTTTTAAGATTGATGTAGATCCATGTGTCTATTTTGCTTTCCACCTGTGTTTTTGGCATCATAGCCAGGAAATTATTGCTGAAGGCAATGTCATAAAGATTTTTTCCCCATATTTTCTTCTATGAATTTTATATTCTAGGTCTTTATATCCATTTTTAATTACTCTTGCATATAGTACAAGGTAAGGTCTAATTTCATTCTTTTGCATGTAGAAATATAGTTTTCCCAACACCATTTGTTGAAGACTACACTTTCCCCACTGAGTGGACTTGATGCCCTTGTTGAAGATCATTTGACCATATATGTAAGGGCTTAATTCTGGGATTTATGTTGTTCTATTGGTCTATATGTTTGTCTGTATATCAGTTCCACACTGTTTTGAAACTGCAGTTTTGTAATATGTTTTGAAATCAGGAAGTGTTAGGCCTTTAAATCTGTTCTTCTTTTCAAGATTGGTTTAGCTATTCATGTCCCTTGAGATTCTATATAAATTTTAGGATTTTTCTATTTCTGAAAAAAAAATGCCATCAGAATTTTGATAGGGATTGCATTGAATCTGTAGGTCACTTTTAGTAATATGGACATTTTAACAATATTAAGTCTTCCAACCATGAACATTGGCAGTCTTTCCATTTATTTCTGTCTTCTTTAACTTCTTCCAGCAACATTTTAGAGTTTTCAGTATACAAGTTTTTTGCCTCCTTGATTAAGTTTGTTCCTAAGTATTTATTCTTTTTGATGCTGTGGTAAATAGTATATATATATACAGAGAGAGAGAGAAAGAAAGAGAGAGAGAGAGAGACCTTTTTCTGTTGGGTCCGATATTAGTATGACCGCTCTGCTCTCCTTTGGTTTCCATTTGTATGGAATATCTTTTTCTATTCTTTCACTTTCAGCCTGTATCTTTACACCTGAAGTGAGACTTTTGTAGATGACATATAGTTAGATCTTGTTTTTTTGTTTGTTTTGTTTTTTTTAAATTCATTCAGCTCATCTCTATCTTTGGATTGGGGAGTTTAATCCATTTACATTTAAAGCATTTACTGATAGGAAAGAACTTTGTCGTTTTGCTGTTTTCTTCTTGTAGTGTTTTGTCCTTCTTTTCTTTCTCACTGCCTTTCTTTGTGTTTCTTTGATTTTTTTTTATAGTGACATGCTTTGATTCTTTTCTGATTTCTTTCTGTGCATCTTCTAAAGGTATTTTCCTTGTGTATTTTCCTAAGAGTATTACATAAAACATCATAAGGATATAACAATCTACTTTAAACTGACAATAACTTTAATCACAAACTCTCCTTTACATCTCTGCCCCCTCAAATTACCTTGATTTATATTGTTTCTCTATTAACATAAATTTATATTTTTGCACTTTGTCTTTTGAATTTTTTTAAGATTTTATTTATTTATTTGAGAATGAGAGAGTGAGAGAGTGAGCACACAAGCAGGGGTAGTAGTAGGCAGAGGGAGAAGCAGGCTCCCTAGTGAGCAGGGAGCCTGATGCAGGACTCAATCCCAGTACCCTGGGATCCTGACCTGAGCTGAAGGCAGACACTTAACCGACTAGCTACCCAGGTGCCCCTGTCTTTTGAATTTTATACACTAGTTAAAAGTGACTTACACATCAACATTATAATTCTACAGGATCCTATATCTGTCTATATATTCACCTTTACTAGAAACCTTTATGTTTTCATGACTTTGTGTTGCTGTCTAGTGTCCTTTCAGTTGAAGTTGAAGGACTCCCTTTAGCATTTATTATAGGGTAAATCTAGTGGTGATGAACTCCTGTAGCTTTTGCTTATTTGAGGAAGTTTTTTTTTTTTTTAAATCTGGGGAAATCATAATTACTCCTTCATTTTTGAAAGACAATTTTGTAGGATATAGTATTCTTGGTTGACAGTTTTTTCTTTCAGGCCATTGAATATATCATCCACCCTCTTCTGGCATGCAAGGTTTCTGCTGAGGCACCTGGTGATGATCTTACAGAAGCCTCTTTATACATGATCAGCCACTTTCCTCTTGCTGCTTTTAAGATTCTCTCTTTGTAACTTTTGACAGTTTGATTATAACGCATCTTGATGTGAACTTCTTTGGGTTTTTCATAGCTAGAGTTGATTGAGCTTCTTAAATTTGTATGTCTATTACTCTTCTCAAACTTGAAAAGTTTTGGGACATTATTTCTTCAAATAAGCTATCTGCCCATTTCTCTCTCTTCTCTTTCTGGGACTACAATTATGCATCTATTAGTCCACTTGATTATATCCCAAAAGTCCTTAGGCTTTCTTCAGTTTTCTTTATTCTATTTTCTTTTTGCTCTTCTAGCTTGAAAATTTCAAATGTGCATAAACTGGTTTTATAAATAAAATTTGTTGGAATACAGTTATACCCATTTCCTTATGTATCGTAAACCTTTTTGTATCTTTTGCACTATGCTGGTAAAGTTGAGTAGTTGCAACTGTATGTTGGCCCACAACAGTAAGTATGGTTAGCAAGCCCTGAAATATTTGCTATCTGATTCTTTATAGAAAAAGCTTGTCAGTTCCTGCCTAGAGCAGCATATCATATCTATGAAACAACAGAATATTTTTCATAGAGAGTAATACTCAAAGGATTCTGCCTCTTTAGTCCTCAAAGCAAAGCACTATAGGAAGAAATACTTAAAGCATAGTAGGAAAGAAGAAAGAGAATCCTGAAGACCTCTGCTGAACTCTGATCATCCAACAGGGCCCAGACAGTTGCTGACTCAAAGGTTATAGCTCTCCTGGTCAATAAGCCTGCTTTACTCTGCATCTACCACCTTTGGAAATTATCAGGCAATTATAGATGAGTCAAGCCATGCCATTTAAATCGGATATAGAACCATAGTCAAGAAAATTTTTGATTACTTCTCACTTTCATGACAAAAGCCCTTCAAAGAAATCAATCTATTTAAAACATTACCATATAAAAAATTCTCTTAAGATTTAAAGGGATTACACTGACTTTAAAACATTGTATGGGTCATATCGTCTACTTTTCTATATTGGATACTTCCTTTTTCTTATACTCATTTTCCATCCCATTGTCTCTTTTTCTCAATGTGCTTTGTCCCCCTTTATTATCCCCACCACTGCCTTTCTCCAAACAAAGTCAATTCCTATGTTTCAGTTTTCCCACATGTTGCATTATTTTATTTTTCCCACTCACCTTTCCCTCTCCAGACACAATTATAAAACTTATTGAAATAGAAAATGGAATACACAGGTTCTATTCTGGGCTTTGCCAATATCTTGCTTGGTATCTTAGGGATATCTTTTTATTTCATGGGTGTGAGATTAACCTATGACTGAGTAGATTGATCCAGGATCTCTAAGACACCTCAAAAGTATGTGGGTAAGATAAAATGTAAACTACTTACTTCTCAGCAAGGAAAGTAACAAGGAACAGGTGCTTTAGATGTTATGAATGCAACATTTCACAGCAATACACCAGATGTATATGGGCAGAATATCTGCAGAGCTGCCAAGAAGATGCACAAAGACATCTCCATCAAGGACTACAAACCATGAGCTAATCTCTTTAAACCATGTTGCCAGACATGCATCTAGGGCCAAGAAAACCGGGTCTGATTTAACATAAACCATCATCCCTGTTTTCTAGGAAAATATATTCTGTAGACCAGGAAGTAAATAACTTTATATGATATAATTATTTTATGTATGTAAAGTATACACCATATTAATAATATAATATAGAAAATATGACAATTATATAATGTAATACACAATATTATATGCATTTTACTTCAATTACTTTTAATTAGTTTGCTGTTTAATTTAAGCATGCAGAAGGTATGAATTGAACACATCAGTCTCCCTTTCCTGACACTCTATCCATTCTAATTCAAATGCACTTGCCCTGAACTTCTAATTCATAGAACCTAAACTAAGTTTTCCTCTGAACAGGTGTGTCCACTGCTAGTACCAAAACTTGAAAGCTGACGCAAGAGTGGTCCATCCATGGTTCATCCAGCAACTCATGAGGTAGCCTGATTAAGGGTAATTAATTACCTAGTCAAATCCTTGGCTTCCTCTGGAACTTTGAGTGAAAAATATAGCCATTCACAAAGAAAAGGGAAACAGAGAAGATGAGCAGTGAGGAGTAGAATTATTATCAGAGTTATGCTATGGGTAATGAAGGGAGGTAAAAAAAATTAGTTCACTCCTCTCCTTACAACCTATCAATGGTTTCCCATCTAAATTAAACTCATACATTGTTCTCCCACCAAAAGGCTCCAAACTACTGACATTTGCTTATCTCTCACATCTCATCTCTGTCTGCTCTCATGGTGGCTCCTACGTCCCGATCATACTGAATTTTTTATTTTGTTTTTGGTGTTATTTTTGTTTCTGTCTCAGACTGTTGTGCTCCTACTCCTTCTATTTGGGTTGAACTCTTGTGCATGGTTGGATCCTTCTTCTTATTATTCAGTACTTGTCCCCTTACCATCCAATCTACAATAAGATCCTTCTAGTCATTCTCTACTCCACTGGCCTGTTTCATTCCATCCTTGTACTCCCCTTCTCTGTTATTAGGTTATTTCCTACTTCATTATCTACCACCTCCCACAAGAATATAATTCCACGATAGAAGAGGAGGCTTTGACTGTTGTATTTATTGTTGCATCTTCATTGACTAGAACAGTGAATGGCAAAAGTATTTATTAATGATTAATAGAATTAATAGAGTAACATGACGATATGTTAGTGAGACCCTAAAACTGTCATATATGTGTTGGGTTTCTGACTTCAGGTTCAGGCCACCTGTGTTCTTATAATCATCCCCATTTTCTTTAAAGTGACTTGTACTTCTGGTCCTTGGCAAAAGAGAACGTTATGCACATGGGCTTGTCTGTGACTTTGAGTAGCAGGCCATCTGCCATCTCACCCTCCTGCTGAAGCCCTCTCCCACACAAGGCAAGTCCCATAGCTTGTGTTCACCCAGATTCCTGTTTTGTTTTCAGTTCATTCCATATCTAGCAGCCCTCCCTATCCACTTCCACACTAGACCCAGCTTCCTGAAGTCCAGTGAGGGCACAACTCGAGAGGAATTCAGATAAATCTTGGTTTATACCATTAAAAACACTTATCAGATTCAGTTGCATCAAAAGTAACAGAATGCTCATGGAATATGGACATTCTGTAGTGAAACAACACTGTGTTCACCAAGTTCCAAGGATCTGTTCTCTTTGTTCACTACCGGAAGAATAGAAGACTCTCGCATCTCCATGGTTAACTAGAGAAGATGAGGGCAATACAGGGCTGGAGCAGGGTGCTGGCAATGGAAATGGAAAGGAAACGACAGACATGAGGATGCTAGGAATGGAAATGTGACAAGGACCGGTTGTCATCAGAATCTCAGGGACGAGGGCACAGATTTTTATACATTAGTATAAAAGTGACTGCTCTTCTTTTTAGGAGCTATCTGAGATCATCTGAAAATTTCGAAGAGAGGAGAGAGGGGAAAGAGAAGAGAAGCCTGGAGGTACAAGTCCTGCCCAAGGCAGAGAGAAGGTTTTGGGGTCCATCAAGTGGTATTCATGATGGGTGCTAGGAGTAGCAGGACAGAGCAAAAGGAGGCAAAAATGGTGGTGCCCCAAATAATTCCCCTTACTCAGACTCTCTCCTTAGAGCCAGATTTGTCTCACCTTGTCTATTTCCTCATCTCTCTCCTCTTTTTTTTTTTTTTGGTGCCATTTCTGCCTCTCTACCCTCTGTTCTTCAATTATTTGTTTTAATCCCCCTCCCCACCCTTCTCCCCCCTTTCTCTGGATGTGAAAACAAGCAGAAGAAGGCTTACATTTAAGCCACAAGAAGAGGAGGTGAGACAAAGAGTGTGAGTCATCAGCCACTCAGTACCACAATGCCTCCATCCTAGAAACTGACTCCATTCTCCCTGGATTTCAACTCAAGTCTCTGTTGGGTTCATAGACAATCTATCCATGTACAGCCAACTCCTTAGTAACTACTGCAGAGAAGAGGCTTTGAGACTCATCCAAGGACAGGGGAACATGGTCTTCTTGGTTTAATTTCTCACCTCAGCTGTTTATTTGTTTTGAATAAGGCCTGTAGGATTAGAAAGGCAATCACTTACTCTCTCCCAAAGCAGCTCTTTCACCTATGGCCCTAAATTGGAGGCCTTGTCTTGAGTTTTGATGATGATTAACATCCCTCTAATCTTCTGTGTTGGTCTGAATTCTCTCTGTGGAGAAAAAGGGGCTAAAAAATGATAAGCAGTGACAAAGCAAATGCTTAGAACAGGTGTGAGCAAATAACAACCCACAGCCCCAATCTGCCCCGTTGTCTCTTTATAAAACTTAATTGGAACACTGTGATGCTTATTCACTTAACGCACTGTGTATGGCTGATTTCACACCATGACAGCAGAATCCAGTCGTTGCAAAAGAGATTGTATGGCCTTTAAAATCAGAACTATTTACTATCTAGCCCTTTCTAGAAAAAGCTTCCCAGCTCATGGCTGTAGCATTACCTCTTCTGGTATAGGCCTCCTTAAATGTGTACAGTTCTTTCCCATCAATCATGCTTAACTGGTTTAGTGCTGCAAGAATATGAATAGCATGGGAATGAGCTGAAGCATGGATTAAAAATGAATATTTGAAGTATCCTTAAACTTGCAGGTGCCACAGTCAGCACGATGATCCTCTAACTCCCTTTGACTATCTTGAACAGAGCACAGGGCTTCCAAAAATGTACAGACCTTTAGAGGAGTATGTTCCAGACATTACACAAGCCCTTCGAAGATTTTCAACTATTATTTAGCCAGCTCAAAGCAACACACTGTGATCATGAGAGAGGATTATGATTTATGAAATAGTGCAGCAAAGCAAAAGGTAGAAGTCACATCTGCACCAGGAGAGGTACTTATAACACAACCATCATCGGCCCCCAAATTTCAAGACCTTTTAAACCACTTTAGCTTAGGGTGCATTTCAAGTGCATTTTCAACTGAAGACCAATGATCACAAGAACCTTAAAAAGCATATAAGTTAGGGGCGCCTGGGTAGCTCAGTTGGTTAAGCGTCTGCTTTTGGCTCAGGTCATGATTTCAGGGTCCTGGGTTTGCGCCCCATGTTGGGCTCCCCCTCTTGGCGGGGGGGTTCTGCTTCTTCCTCTCCTCCTACTCATGCTCTCTCTCGCTAACGCTCTCTCTCACCTCTCAAATAAATAAATAAAATCTTTAAAAAAAATTAAGTTAGAAAAAAATTCAAACTTTTAAAAATTTTTTAGCTGAAGTATAGTCAACATATACTGGTTTCCAGTGTAGGGCATAAAGATTAAACAATTCTATATGTTATAAAATGCTCATTATGATAAATGTAGTCGCCATCTATTACCATACAAAATTAGCCTAATATTATTGACTATTTCCTATGCTATGCTTTTTCATACCTGGGACTTATTTATTTTACAACTTATTTATTAATAAACGCTTAAAATTATTACTAACACAGCATTTTAATATCTGTAATTATACTTGGGAGTGTCCGACTTTCTCATTCATTTACTATTTTCTATAAGCACTTCCCTTGACTATAATCTCTGAAACCTTCCCACAAAGGAGAAAAGAGTTATATTCTTAAAAATAGCATTTTTCTTTTACAGAAAATATCAATGTTGTGAGCTCTATATTTTACAAAACAGAAACATGGTTGGAATAATTTGACAATGAAATGAATAAAATTTGGAAAATATTTCCAAATTCCACTGGACAGAATTCTCTGAGGTTTTTAGGCCTGTTCATCTGAAATTTTAATACAAGACTTTACTCAAGATAGGCACTGCTGTGTCTGGCTTAATTCCTTAAGTCTTATTTTTTTTCTGTTTCTAAAGGCTATTGCAGATCAATAGCCCATTGTTTGTAATTTCTGCACTTGTTATATGCTGTAAAAAACATATTGTCAGGCTGAAACACCCAGAATTGCTTAGAATTCTAAGAAACTGATTTAAAAATAATTTACAAACATGATTCTAAGTTTAGAGAACATTCAACCTTTAGCTCGATGTGTCTCACGGATCTAAATTTAGCAAACTATAAAGCAGCAGTTCTCACTGGTTCCAAAGATGATCTAGTCCAGAGCTGGCTATCTTTCCAAGGTGATATGCCAAATATTAATGAGTTCACTCTTTGCTTTAGGAGAGCCTTGTGATTATGGTTTGAGGGGGATTTTCTGTATTTAAGAACCTTCTTTTGACTAGTGCAAAGCAGCAATGGTCTGCCCCTTAATTGTGGATGTGGCAGAAGCAGCTTGGTGTTGATTTGCAAAGTCCTTCTACATATTTTATTTCATTCATTCTTGAGAAGAAGGTATTGTTACTACCTATTTTCCACAGATGTGGAATGGGAGTTCAAGAGGGTTGGATATGGAGCTAGGGTTCAAAGCCACATCTTTTAACTCCAAGATCCAATGTTGCAAAAAGGAGAGAAGAGAAGGTGGTGGAGTTTGGACAGGTATCAGGAGTCAAAGCAGGCCACACCAGCAAACTGTGCTTGTCTCCAGTAGAGTCTGGGTATTCAAACAGTTGGACCTGCTGCAAAGTCAGGTTGCAAAGTAGATTCACAGCAAAGAAGAAAGACAAACATCATAACAATATAAATACCAGGAAATGTAGTGAACCAAAAGACTCAGTAAATAGTGGGGAATCAGGAAATCCTTGGAAGTTGAGGAGCAAAAGCAAAGTTGATGACCAAAAGTCTTGGAAAAGAGTCAGCACTCACAAAGTTACAAGACTCCCAGCCTGCACATGCTCGCAGGAGGAGGCCATGTGATAGCCCATCATCTCTGCAAGCTAGGAAGAGGCACCAAGTATTTCCCCCCATAGGTTTCAGAGAGAGTTTGATTCCGCAACCCCTAGACTCCACACTTCTAGGCTCCAGAACTGTGAGACAATAAATTTCTGTTTATGTTAAGCAAACAAACAAACGAACAACAACAAACAAAACAAAAACAGAATTGGGAGAACAAAGGAAAGGAGCAGAAAAGTGGATTCTTCTACTTATTTGTCGAGGCTTTTATTTTATTTTAATTTTATTTTATTATAATTTTATTTTATTTTATGTTTTATTTCATTTTATTTCATTTTATTTTATTTTATTTTATTTCAGGCACTCTGTTAGGTACTGAGAATGCATTAACATCACACTATCTCGGCTCTTTATAATTTTATAATATTGTAGGACAGATAGATAATCACTTTGCAAGGTTATGAGTCACGGAGGGAAAGCCATATACAGAGTTCTGTGGAAGCACAGAGAAGAAATGACATAAGGACACAACGACAAGGGATAATCCTAATGACGGCTTCACACCCAGAAACTTTCACATCATTCTGTGAATGTGGAGGTGGTGGCCGGATTGAAGTTTGTAGAGCGGAATGGTTGGGAACTCTTGGCCGGTTTGTGGATGAAGGATGCCTGTGGGACTATAGCCATACCGATATTTAACAGCAACCAATGACTAACCAGCTGAGACAGAATGAGTCAGGATCACACAGAGTTGAGTCTGGGAAATTATGTTGCCAGGAGGGAGGAAGGGAGGAGGCCTAGTCAATGATACAAGAAAGGCCCAAAGAGGCACTCCACAATTTTGCATGGGATCAATTCTGACCTGAATTAACTAGGGTGATCATATAATGCATTGATTACACCTGGTATTAAGAGTCAAGTGAAGATCTGTAAGTAATTATCCATGGCAACTGGGACCAATGGTGATCTTACATCTCATCTGTGGAAATATGGCCACACCTCCTTTCTGAGCCTCCACTTAAATGGGACATTAATCTCTACCTCAGAGTTGAGAGCTTTTAATTAAACAAGAAAGAAAGCTATGTGAAATTCCTGATCTGCTATAGACAATACATATTATTGGTAAATCGCTAAATTTAAAAATCTAGGGTGTGTCCCAATTCCAACTTGGGTCTTATATCATCAATACACATTTGTTAACTGAAAGCAGAGACCACAAGAGCAATCAGGACCTTTAGAAGTTTGGGAAAGGACTCGAGGACTCTGCTATGTGAGACCATTCTTCATACGTTTCTGCCTGCCAAGGAGGCTGAACATACCATCAGTTTCTGCAATAGTCACAGAACAGTGCAGGCTCTACCTTCGAAATAGAGGTCATCCTCAGGGAGGTATCTCAGATGCAAAGCCAGACAACAGCAGACACCTTGGGGAACAGCTTTATGTTCCAATGAAACACCAAGCAACGTGTAAGCTCTTAAGTCTGAACATCACAGGCAAGCCCTTTTTCTGTGTCATCTTTTCCTTCATCTGTGCTTAGTGTATATAATGGCTGTCTTGGACATAGGACAGCAACTGCTCCAAACGAGCAGATCTCATGTTTGCTTCTCTCTTGTTTTATCAGAGCTGCCCACTAAATGTTGCAAAATTATGGCAATAAGCAGGTAGGCAGTTCAACTAAGACAGGGAAAACATTATCTTTGCTTTTGTAGGTGACGATTGGGTACTTGGGAGGTCTTCTACAGACAAGTAGAAAATGCATGCCCATCTCTTTTTTTGATTTGATGTAGGGTTTGCATAGCTCTTTTTATAATAGGGCTCAAGATTGAAGGCACAATGTTGAGGAGAATTCAACAATCAGTGATTGTCTCAATCTATGGTGGTCCTAATAACCCATACTCGCAATCCAGATGTATCTACAGTGATTTATACAGGGCTTTTCTCATTGTATATACATTACTATTATCTGCTACTGAGTATCTCTTGACCTGGACCTTGAATCTCTTTACCACACAGTGTCTCTGCTTTGCTTCTGCCTAATGGAAAAAATATTTTTTCTATGCTCTAGGACAGGGGGTATAAAGAGAACATCCTTTAAAAACAAAATAAAACAAATTTACATGAATAAAACATAGTAATGAAGAAGAAAAGAAACAATTTTCAAGTCTTATTTCTTTAATTAAATAGCTATATGGCCCTGGACAAATTACCTTATTTCTCTGAGCCTTGTATTTCTTGTTTATAAAATAATATCTTAAAACAATGATATCTATAAAATAAAGGTAAAGTTCTAGTGTCCTAGGATTCCATCATCTCAAAGCCAAGCCCCTCATCCAAGTAGAGTGTGGGATAGTGGTATGCATTGCTTATACCCTGCAGATGTTTTTAAAAAGAAAAGAAAAAGAACATAGACCCTCATTCCTGAGATGACCAGTAAGCCTTCAGGGAGCAGATGTCCTCTCTTATGGAACAAAATGCTTTTCCCTTTTTGTGAGGTTCAGAAAGATGTGAAGTGCCTCTCTTGGATGAGCATTTATTTTCCAGAATTAGAATTGATTTCAATGAAATGAAACATTCATCACAAGTGATAAAACACAAATGTATTTGTCGCAGCCTTAATAACATATGGCTATATTGAAAGCAGCTCTATTAACCCTGTGGTGACTTGGAGCCAGGCTGAACGGTCGGAGCAAGTTCTCAAAGCCACAAGCAAACACTTGCACTTTATCCTCTAGAGGCCGATTTAGTGCAAAAATGAGAAGAGTAGAAAGAAGTAACAAAGGCAAGCACCCATTACTAGGTAAATATTTTAAAAACCTCAAGGGAAAAAAAATGTGAAAAATGTTATGCCATACACAGTTTGAAGAAATAGAAAATTTTCATTTTGATCTAATAAATATGATTTCAAGTTTTGCCAAGGTAGAGAGTTGTTTATTTGTTTTTTAGGTTCCGTTGTCCACAGTAGGAAGAAGCTTAAAAAAATTCTTTAGTTTGATCTTGTGTTTCTGAAAATGGCTCGAGTTTGTTGAACAGAGTATGTCTTGCTGCTGCTGCTGAGGAATTGGGGTTCTTGTCCTGGTACCAGCCTGGGGTGTTTGCAGGTTGGTGGGACAGGGCTGAAAGCCCCGCACTCACTGCTTTATAGTCCGAATACGTTCAGACGCTGCAGGGAGAAGGGCAGAGGCCAGCGCTCAGGGAGGAAGGGGCTTTCGGTCTCCAACATTTGCTGAGCCCACCACATCCCTCATCAGACTCAAAGTTCCAGGGATGAACCCCCCAGGTGGGCAAAGGAAGGCAGGAGATAGGGCAGTGAGGGGAGGCACTCTCGGGGTACAGAATCCTTGACCACAGGGTCCAATGGCTCTGGGCCCATCACCAGGAAGCTGGGCATACCTCTGTCCTGTGCCCCTTATATTCACAGTGGTAACTGTCGCCGGCATGGGCTGCTACTGCAGGTGCCACCTGAGCAAGCCACGAGGGCTCATGGGAAATATGGCGTTTGGGCTTGGACCTGAGGGTAAATCACAAGTCATTATGGGTCTGTAAACCAGCATGTCTGAATGTGCCAAATCACATATTCTTTAAGTCATTCCAGATAGGTGGATACCTATCCTTTGCTAAAACAGCTATCACTTCAATAATGCTGGCAACGAGAGAAACAGACATCCAGAGAAACATGTCATATAACACACAGCACCCGTGATAGACTGACTCGGGTGGAAAGGACTTTCTTACACCTAATTCTAATCCCTCACCTTAGCTGAAGTCCATTTCTGTCCCCAGAGAAGACATAATGGCCAGTCCTTACCTTATGCCAGGGTGTTCCACAGACACAAAGAGAGTTATTAGTTATGTCTTCATTTCCTTCATTGGTTTCTACAGCCAAATAGAAATTATATATATATATATATATATCACACTTCCCTGCACTGGGGATAGAGGGCAGGGACATTACGGTTTCTAGAAATACTTTCTGTATTTCCAACAGAACATTCTTAGAAACTTCAAACGACTACAGGTAAGAAAGCAAATACATATTCTAATAAAACCAAATCATGCAACCAAATTGGTGAAATCATTTTAAGAAGGAAAATTCTGGCTTGGGTCCATCTGTTTCCCTGGGTATTCTGTGAAGTTCATGGTAGGTTCTTCATGCAGTGCTACCCTACAGCCTCTAGAACCATCCATCTATAGATCTCTTTCCTTTCCTACTATTGCCATTTGGCCAACAGTCAAAAGGCAAGCACTTTTCCTCTGATGAAAAATGAAAAGAAGGAAAAAGAAGAAGCTGAGAGCTACCCTGCCTCTGCTCTCTTCTTTCCAAAAGTTCCACCATTACTGTGATTCCCTAAGTTGCGTATGTGACATCAGTCCCTTAAAAGGAAAGATGGCTTGGTGAAATGACCAAGTAAACAACTTCAACACTCTTGCATCACCCCAATCCACATACAAATCCATGGCTCTCCCTAATCCATCTGTTGCAGAGATGACACAGGACAAATATTTTTTTTTTAAAATTAGAGAAGTCGTCCCAAACCTGGCTGCCAAGAAGTGAGCCCCACCTTTTTAGTTAAAAGCAAGGAAGCAAACAAAACTAGCCTTCCCTACGAGGCTGCAAAGTGAAGATGTCTAGCCAAGGAAATTCTAAAGGGTCTATCTACCAGGAAGCTGACATTTTCCTACCCACACACTTGTGGATATTTTTGGATCCTGGAAACATACAATAATGCCATGCCAAGGTCCTAGGCCCACTGGAAGAGATGACTCTGCAAAGTTGAGAGCTGTGGTATTTTAAGGTACCTTTATAGAATGTACCTAATTATGTCATCATAAGCCTGCATGAACACACATCAGAGCCAACATCTTTACATCATGCATACATGTTTAACATCTTACTAATACTTGGGAGCAGGAGAATAAAGCCTTTGTGTAACAACAAAAGGATCATACTGCTTCCTTCACGCAACACCCACATTGTGTAGCCAGACCCTCTGACACCGAAGCTTTTAATAAGCCACTTGCCCACAAATTAAACGAGATTCTTCTGCAATTCCATCACTAGAAAAGAATGTGATTTCAGCGTCACAAGAGTAAATAAAATAGTAATCCTAGTATTATAAATTATGCATCTTTCATCTCAAAGGACAATAAATAAAGCATCTTTCATCCTATGAATCCCAAAGCAGTTAACAATTTATAAACGAACACATGGGAATCACTTGATTCATCACTGAAAGACATCCCGCCCTGGGATGCAGTGGTATTTTTTAATAGCACATACAAAACCATATTGAAAGATGAGAACCAAGGAAATACTATACCAATGACCTAGATTTGAGACATTTGAATAGAGGAGATAGAAACTTGATTGAAATTCACTCAGAAGAGAAGTTCTTCTCTCCCCCTGGAGCTCAGGAAGATGTTACTTTCACGACTTCCCAGACACAGAGATAAAACTCTTCAAAGTTCTTGCTGGAGTTCCCATTTCTTCTCACCCGGATTATTATAATACACATTTTTGAAGCAAATATTTGGTCATATCATCCACCTTTTGACAAACCTTGTCACTTTCCTTTGTCCAGCAGGAAACTCAAACTTCCTAGAATAGCATGAAGGATCCTCCACCACGGAGTTATGGATTATGAAAGACCCTCCAATGTCCAGTTGTCCCACCTCACTTAGAGAGAAGAATGGACTCCTCCAAAGGTAACCAAAGTAATTTGATATGATTAACACTCGATGTGAGCATTGGAACTACAGAGGAAGTAAATGATATCTGTCCACACACACCATTATTTTAAGGACCATATAAAACCATGGGAAAATTAGATGACTTATCCAAATTCACATAGCTAGATAGAGACAGAGTGGGAATGATCCTGGAAGAGTTATTCTCAACTAGTGGGAGATTAGGATCCAAGTTAAGAAGAAGGCGACCATATACTTTATCCCTCAAACTAGGACATATATGATAATAAAACCAGCACATGCTCATAATATTTACACCAATACAAGAGTAAACTGGGACTATCCAAGGCAAACTGGAGTATGGCTCCCCAAGCTAAGAAAACTGCCAGAATTTCCAAAAGGTTGGCATAAGGGGTCATAAGCAGTTTGATGAAGCCTATTTCATAGACCTGCTGCCTTCGAAACAGAGATCTACAGGTGGTCAACATCTATCTGGCTGGTCTGGTTTCTCTGGAAGATACAATGAAAAAGCACTGTAGGAGTTTTGAACTTTGAAAAGCTGTGTAACACTGTCCTAGAATCAGCACAACAAAATTCTTTCTGAGAGCCTATCAAGCTCTGTGCACTGCACTTGAAGCTGGGTCTTCTCACTTCAATGGGATGAGGGGTGCTCCTAAAGAGAGGTGACACATGCAGAAAGAGAAGCTCTTCATCTTCGGCACCGTATGAACCTCTGGATGGGTGCCAAAGGCTTTACAAAAGTTGTATTTTTCTGTTCACACATTTGAGATATAACTTCATAAGTGATGACTATTACCAAAGACCACCTTTGCACCTGCCAAGTATGGCACTTCCTTAATGAGCTAAGCAACTCTACCCATATCAGATCCTGAAGTTGGTTACGATCAAATACGACAAATGACATTTACTGAACTATTAATAGCACTCTGCAAATACTTGTGGTTTTCTTAAAAAGACATCTTTTCAAATACACATTTGATGCTGAGACCCTTTGATCTCAGAATCCAGGACAATAGGTTGGATTGGCTTCTTATAAGGGCCTCATATCATCTCTTCCCCAGTCATAAGCACTGTGTATGTAATAGTTTTTTGCTTTTGGCTTTTTTTTTTTTAATATTGACAGTATCAACCCTGTGATATGCTTTACACATGTAAGCATTCAATCAATACATGGATTGATACTTAGGATGTGATCTACAGGCAGTCAAGAGTAGTGTTTGAGAATATTAAGAAAGAATGACTTGTTTCTAGCCCTGGTTTCTTAATACACCGCAGAACTCAGAATAGGGTAGGTGTTCAGTAAATATTTGTTGAGTAAGTGTTGAAAGAATGCCTATAAATCTTTCTCTCCTCACAATGACTCAAACATATAAAGTGGAATGATAGCCCCTGGGCTAGGAAGGTTGGCCTTCATGATCTCCCCATTTGCTTGCCTGATTCCAGGTGGTGACAATACAGCTTGGCTGCCTCTGCTTCAGCCTCCAGTTCTAAGCTTTCCTAGAGCCTTATAAGATAACTCATCTTTTCTTCACCCTAAACAGATTCAGGAACAGACGGATATCCCACGGTGAAAAAGGAAAGCTCTATGCTTGGTAAAGATGTAACTGTCAAGACAGGCCATGCGTTATCCCAATATTCACCCTTCTCTGAACCTAACTAGCCCAGCGATGCAGACTCCAAAAGATGCTGGCTCTTAACCATTGGACCTGTCTTTGTAAATGAATTCCAGGTGTGGACCACCACGCATTCTGCGGGGCACCATCATGTTGCACCTGTCCATTCACCAAAAGCTTTCTTGCTCAACTGGAATGAAACACAGATCCCTAAGAGTATTCAAATCGATCCGCTATTACCCACTAAAAGACAAATCAACATTAGCTTAGGACCAAGCAAGTCCTTTCACATCTGGCATTATCTGGAAACAAGGCAGTCCAGATTTATGAATTTGCCAGATAAACGGTTTAGGAAATGGTAGACTCTATATGCAGACCACATGCAAGGGACTGTGTAACTCATAATCGGAATTAAATCTATGCAAGAAGAAAGTAGGGGTCCTAGAAGGTAAATCCTAGAGGATTTAGTTGTAAATCCTCAAGAATCCCTGAAGAGATTGAAAGGAATGCTGGGTTTCCCACAACACATAGGGATTTGAGCAAATTCTATGTGAATCTCAAAAGAAGAAGTGACTCCCAGATAACATGGGAGGTAAAGCAACAATGTGGGCTAGAGACTCAGGGTGTTTTCAACCAGTCCATGGCTCTTTCCAAAGATCCCTTTGCCCTTCACAAATGTGAAAATGTGCTCTATAAACCTGCCCGAGATGGAGAGGAATTTTTAGACTGTAACTTTATAAAGGACAGGAGTGGTGTTTTTATTTATATGTACATATATATGGAAGAAGAAACATGGTGTGCTTTACATAATGCACAGCACGGTTTTCTTCCCCTTTCTGCCCCATCACCGCTAATCAGAGCTCTTTCAACAGCACAGGCAGCTGAGGAAGAACAGCCATTCAGGGCCAACCCCCGGCTTGTTTCCACTTGCCACCTAGGTGAGAAGCAGTTGCAGGGCAGCTGCCCCCGGAGTGACTCCGCTTGCCCTGCCTCCCCACTGCCCCGGGCCCTGCCCACACCTCTCCCAGCCCAACTGCAGGGCTTCTTAGAGAACCCCGAGGCCCCAGCGTTACCTGGCAACCGCGCACCTGTGAGTTAGGTCAGCCAGGCGGTGGTAACCTGTGTGTTCCGGCTTGCGGGCTTCCAGTGTATTCTTACGCTCCCTTATTCCAGCTCACTCCCCCAGCCCAGGGAAGAGAACTGAACTGATTGTTTTCCTTCTCGGTTTCCAGGAGACAACAGATCCACTGATTAGCTCGCCACGGAGTGTCTAAAAAAGCTAAGGTATACACCGTAGTGATAACCTTGAACATGTGGCTTTTCCGAAAGTGTCCGGTTTTATTTTGGGAAATGTATCTATCTACCAGCGAACCAGGTCCTTCCCGTGGGAAATTTAAGAACTCTGAACAGTTATCATAAATGTATTTAAAAAGAGAATTAAAAGTTATGTAACAATTACTTTGTTTTTGTTTTTGCTTTTTTGGTGTGTTTTTTGCTTGTTGCTTTGATCTCAGTTTCTCTCCAGCCTCTTTCCACCAGAAGGGGCTCATGGTGTCAAGTTCGGGGAGAGAGTTGATGTGGGACTGGCCTACCCCACCGGCTCAGTGAGCAGTGTTGGGGTTCGACAAGCAGTAACCCTGGACTGAACCCAGAGGTCCTGTTCCTGGCATGGAAACCTGACCTTGACCTCACTTCCTGTCTGCTGACCTTGCTTCTCTAGGACTCCATTTTCTGGAGGCAGACGAACATCTGTAAGGACAGAGAATGAGGCTGCTTGCAGTGCCTCTTCCTTCCATTGCCCCAAGGGGAGGAAATCAGGGCTGGGAAGAACCCAGCCCGATGTGGATGTCTGCATGCTGCTGGGGCAACCTCAGTAAATATTATGTAAACGTTTATTCTATCCCCCTTAGTGCAGTAAGGAAAAAAAATCTGCTCTCATTTTTCTGTGTACCAGACCACTAGCTCTGTAGCTGTAGGCATGGATTAGGCTTCGGTGAAAACTGACCCCCGCCCCCGGCTCCTCCGGTTTTCTTTCGCCCTGACCCCAAGCCCTCCTCCACCCACCCCGCAACTCCTCCCGTTGTCTCTCCCCGTCTTCCCCCTCTCCTTCCCCTCACTTCCCCCGCTCCTCTTCCTTCTCCGTCCTCCACCCCATCCATACTCATCCCATTCTTCAGCCGTTCTCTGCTCCGTCTGAAAATGGCCCACTTGGGTCTTTAAACTTCTATGAAAGGGGTTTTCTGAATCATCCTGTTTGTTCAAAAGCTGGACTATCAAGAAAGCCAAACTGTAAAGTAAGCCAGGAATCCAGTGGCTTCCAAAGACTCCTTGTGGAGGTGCAAATATTGGTTGCTATTGCTCTCATCAGTTCCGTTTCTTGCTTTTGGGGCCGGGGGGGGGTGGGGTGGGGTGGGGGGATGGCCTTTCTGAATCACCCTGCTCCCTTAAAGCTTTGCACCTAAGGGTACTTATTTCCCAGCTACTTTATACATATCACCCTCAGGTTAAATCCTCATAGGCTTTGAGCTGCTAGAACTTACCCTGAGCTATCTACCCCCCAGGGCTCCTTTACAAGTATTCCAGGGCTATGATGTGGAGGTCAAGGTGACTTTGAAATTCCTTCCTTTTCTTCCTTCCTGCCTTCTCACAAAGATTCAGACATTTTCTTCTAGTCAAAACAAACAAACAAAAACTGTAATGTTGCTAGTGTTGATTTTTCAAATGTGTTACTTTTTAAAAAGATTTTAGGATAGGAATGGAATACCAAACAAGCTGTTTTTTAAGAAAATGAAATCTCTCCCTTTAGGGGTCTTTTATAATTTATTTTGTTTTCCAATACTGGGATTTTACAAACCTGTTTCTCTCTTACAATCTTACTTGAAAAAAAAAAAATCTCCAGCTCTCTCTCTCTCTTTTCTTTTCTTTTTTTCCTTTCTTTCTTTTTTTTTTTTTCCTGATAGGGCTGATTGTGTTTTGAGTTTTCTTGTTTTAATAAGAACATTTACATGTTTTATGTGCTGTATATATATAAAGAAGAAATCATTAGCAATGCCCAAATTTAATAGCCTAAGAATGTATAGCATAATATACTGCAGTGTCACTGAGAGAGTGAAAAAGATTTAACATAGGACTCAGGGGGAGAAAGTATAAACTGTGTGAAACTATTACTACTCCAACTAGTTCTAAAAGAGCTCAATGTGAAACCAACCAGAAAATGATCATCCCACAACTATAAATATAAAGCACTAAAAAAGACAAAAGCTCTCCGGCATTGTGAAAAATCCATAAATAAAGAGCACCCCCAAAAACATTTGCTGGCAAAAGTATTTAGTGTGGCAATAAAAGAGAGTATTTGTTTTCTTTATATTAAGTGATTTTTTATGGAATCTGTACAATTAAACACTGCACAAGAGCATAAGAATTAGTTTATGTTTGGCACCTAGTTGGGTATAGAATTAGGAAGATGTGGAATATAAAGTAGTTATATGCCTTTACATTGTACAGTCAAGGTTATTTGGAAGGTCTTGTTAAATAAAAAGCATTACATACTGGAAAAAAAATCCATTCTTTGAATGTCCACATATACATATATACATAGAAAAACACAATATGAAAAGGGGTTTCCTTTCTATGGCTTTGTATTTTGCACACAAAGGTTGACATGTAAACAGAATGACATTTTGAGGTAGATAGCTCTGTTTCAGGGTGATTCTATCAGGCCAATCTTCCTATCAAAAATATTTTAGTTAAAGAATATATTATCTCATTTTATTTTGTTGATACTCATTAGGCTATGTGACTTTTTTAAAGATGGAGTTACCTGTTGTCAGCTAAGAGAAAATCATAACAGTTCTAGGCACTAAGTACTAAGCACTTAGGACCAAGAAAGAGCAAAGGACCAACTTAACAATGTATACAAAATATCATCTTGATCCAAGTCAAAGACTTCCAAGTCTCAGCCAAACATTGCAGATCATGGGTAACAAACCTGATAAGGACAACGATAAAAGTAGATTTACCTTATATATGTTTTGTATGTTGCTGAGACCAAGTAACTAAAGTGTGTGGGCCAGATGATTCTGCCCTCTCATTCACTATGGGACACAGAGGAAACTGGGGTACCTGGTGGGCAGGAATGCTGATAATGAAGACACAGCAACCTTTGCCTCCACCCCAATATCATTAGCAAAAGATTCGCTAATGCAATGTCAAGGGTGCCATATGCCCTTCCAATGTCTGGACTCTCCAGGAGCCATGAAAGGAAACTATTACCACTATTAGTTGGGACCATAAGCACTTTCAATAGTTGTCTTTAAAAACCCATTAAGAATAGCAATTTCATATGGATTAAAACTAATAGTTTATAGACAGTACAGAACTTGATCCATTGAGAATAGTGTGCTTATTGCAAAAGAAAGGTTCTAAAGTGATCTAATTCTACTTTTTTTTTCAAGTGTCTCCTCTCTGAGAGTGAAAACTTCCAGGATGATATAGCTGGTCATCTCAAAGATTAAATCTAGTATGTCACTTCAGAATTTGTATGGAACTTTTATGCATATTAACCTCTGTAATCTTCATAACAATCCTTTGAGAAAGGTATTGTTACCACCTTTTAAAGTCAGGGACCCTAAGGCAAAAAGCAGCTCAGGGATTTGCCATAGGTCACGGAGGTACTAAGTGGTAAAGCCTGGTTCTGGTTCAGGTTCAAGTTTTCCTTTCCAGTGTTCTTCCCTCTATTCTGGTGCCTATCTCAGGAACTAAAAATGACCTGTAAACAATTACAGTGTGGAAAGCACTATGATCTATAATGATTCTACAAAGATGGGGGTGGATCAGGGAAAAGGCAGATTTGAAGCCGGTTCCAGGGTTTCAAATCTACACAAACAGGGAGGGTTTCTCCTGTATTGACAAAAAGGGGGAGGATTCTTGGGAAGAAGTGGGGTTTGGAGAGAAAGATGGTAAGTGTGTTCTTAAGCTTGCTGTTTGAACTTTTATAAATTCTGCAAGCGGAGGTAGCCAGCAGACAGAGAACTCAGGAAGGAGGCTGAGAATCAGGATAGGTTATTACAGGACGCGGGATGAGATCGGCCAAGGAAAAGACTGACTGGAAATGGAGTGGCCAGAGTCTCAGGAAAACAGGGAGGGTGGGGGGAGAACACATATATTCAGGAAAATGGAAAAAGTAAAGTCCCCTTTCAGAAGGTGGAAAGATTAGCCTTAAAATGGAGAAAGATTATACTTGCTCAAAGATAAAAGTCGAACAGTGTAGTAAAGGCAGAAAGAGATTGTGATGTGGAAGAGCTGAGAACTTGCTTGTTGAATAATCCCAATGTTCTCATGAACGATAAAGGAAAGAGGTGGGTTATGTTCTCAAAGGTAACATTTGGCGACAGCTACTGGGGGAAGGTTAGAGGAGAGGGACTGGAGATGGATAAAAATGAAGCTGACTTGAACCTGCAGTGAGAAATCATCACACTCAGCTACCAGAATTTCTCGCCAGAGCAGAGAAATAGAAGAATTCGAGCAGGTTTAGGAACTAACAAGAAACATATGCTCTCAGGTCAAAAGAATGAGAAGGATTTTAACATGACATGAGAAGATAGCTAAAATGGCTAGACATAAAGTCGAGACTTATCCAAGTAAGAGAGAATGGGAAGAAAGAAAGATTGTAATAAATATGAACAACAGGGCCGGTCAGTGTGGGGAGCAGGAGGGATGCATGGGAATACAGTCTGTGTCGATTTGGGGGCTGGACATAGAAGCTCAGACTCACCGGTTCTTTACCACTTCTGCTTTCATTTCTTGCCACTGACCACCTGCCCATCCCTTGAGAATGTTTGTGTTTCTAACCATTTGTCAAAACTTTCTATCTCCATTCTTTTACTCCCCATTTGCTCCTGAATACCCTTTGTATGGGTTTCCTGTGGCAGCTGTAACAGATCCACACGAACTGGGTGGCTAAAACAACAGAAGCTGATTCTCCCACAGTTCTTCTCAAGGAGAGAAGTCAGAAATCAAGGTGTCAATAGGGCCATGCTCCTTCTGGAGGCTCTGGGGGAGAATCCATTTTTCTGCCTCTGAGACTCTGAGGGCTGCCATGTGTACAAATCTTTGGAGATGCAATTCAGTCCACTATACTCTTCAGCCTACCTTCTACCCACATTTACTCCAACACACACACACACACACACACACACACACACACACACACACACGACTCCTCTTAACCCAACCTTCACTAACAGCACAGATGAATGACCTCCCCTTTTTTTTAGGTCTCACAATCAATTGTCAATTTTCATGAGATTTTCTATAAGATCAGGCATCCTCAGCAGCTAAGGACTTCTCCAAATACTCTCCTTGCTGAACTTTCAGGATTTCCAGTTTCCAAGCTTCTTCTGACCATTCCAATTTAAGCACATTGGCTCATACCATCTCCTCCCACCATCCATCTCTTGAATGGTGGTGTACCCCAGAGGAATTCCCCTTCTCTGCTCACTTTTTACTCTCTGGGCAAAGCTATCCACTCATAGAGCTTCAACTCTACATTTGTGTTCAGTAAATCCTATCTGTAACTCCAGCCTGACTTCTTGCCTGACGCCCACAGCAGCACCATCCAATGGAAACTTCTGCTGTCATATTCTATATCCACACTGTCTAACACAGTAGCCATTGTCCATACATGGCTACTGGACAGTTGAAATGCGGTTAGCTACTGAACAACTACATTTTTAATTTTTTTTTTCTTTCAAATAGGTTTAAATAGCCACGAGTGGTACTGGCTACCTTATCAGATGGTGCAAATCTAAAGTCCCGTCTACCTTATGGGTGGTTCATTCTAATGAACTTCTTTCTATTCACCCAGTATGTCTTTCCACTGGGTAGGTAACTGTCTTCCAGGAATCAACTGTTACCTCCTCTGAAAAGTCTTCTCAACAACTCAGGTTAAATGATCTGATTACGCTCCTGTCTTTCCACAACTCATTTTTCATTATATTATTAGATAAGATATGACATTATATATTATAATAAATATATTACACATATTATTATACATATATATTCATCATTTTATAGTTTTATATGTTTGTGTCATGAACTCCTCAAAGAGAAAGACTATATCTTACCTTAATTCATTCTGTAGTCTTTGTAAGCCAGCACAGGACCTGGTAACTTCACACTGAATCAATAAAAAAATGAGTGACTGTATGTTGATTGGCGGTCACCTTGCATCATCTGAGACAAAGCTGAACAAGGTGCAGGATCTAAAAAACAAGGAGCTTTTGGCTCCTTTCATAATCCCCTCATGAGAATGGCTAAATCCAGGTAATTCATGGAGGTTTTGCATCCATCAATTCGATGATAAAAAAGAAAATTGTATTTTTTGTTTTGTCTTTTTGGTTTGGGTTGGGTTGGGTTTTGGTTTTTAATGAGTTACAGCTTTAGGAACCTTACAAACTAAAAGTTCACATGGTTAACTGGGTAGATGAGCCATTTGGCTGTCACCCTTCATGCTTAAAGTGCAAATCATTCCAAGCATCGCTCTTCTCTGAAATCTGAAATATGGTGATTTGGAGAATTCCAAATAGTGGTGCATAATTCTTCAAAACTGTAGTTAAAAGGGAAAAAAAGAGCTCATATTTTTGTTAAAGAGGAAAGGAGAGTAAAAGCGAAAACGTTCTCTGATTTTGGCATAGGATGTGGGTGGGTGTATGCATCTGCTAATGGGGTGAAGGGCTGCATGTTAGTAAAGGGTTAGGCAGGCATACGGATTGCAGGGAAGGAGACGCATGGAGACTTTTTCTGATCCTGTGCATTCAGCGCATCCTTCATCACCTATGGCTGCTCTTTTTATGAGAACTGGCACACATCTTTAGCTGCTTTAGCTGTTGGCTTCTAGGCTTAGTTTAACCCACAAAGAAGGCACTCATTCACATTTTAGCTATCACTGCCATTAAACTATGCAAATACTAGTGGTACCTAATGTAACTGGATAAGGCACAACCAAATAAATATAGCCCCTAAATACCTTAATTATGAGGTACCTAGAAACGTAGTGGTGATATTTACTGAAAATAAATACCTTAACTGGAAACTTAAGATTTTCCTTCCTAAGTATACGGAAAAACCAAATAATCTGCACAGAAGGCAGGGAGTAGCAATTCCATTAAGATATTACATGAAAAAAAAAAAAGCTCTAGTCCCATTTTGTCTATTTCAAGCTCCATTTTGCTCATATTGTAACTTAGAGAATCATTCAGAGAAACAGAGTGGGAGGAAGAATATGAGCTATATTTCGTTCGAACTTCAGATACATTTTTCTTTCCTGTTTTATCTGAGCTTGCAGGCACATCTTCTTAATGAGGGTCTTCATATTTCTCTGCCTTTTAGAAATGTGTCCTGTGTGCCCTGGGACAACAGTCTCTGATTTTAGCTTTTAAATATGCTCATAATATAGAGTAATTTTTTTTCTTAGCGCTATTCATTGTTTTACCTGCGTTAGTGGGAATTATGGGTTTGATTAATGGGCTGAAAGATTTGGTCCTTTTTACTTTCCTTATCTCTTTTCCTTCCTGACGCATGATGCTTCCAACAGTCTCTGAATACCTGAGAATCCTAACACCAAAGGGGAGTTTAAAATGCCTATGTTCAGTCATATACTCATGTATTCATTCAACAGACTGTTTGCACCAGGAATGATGCTTGGTGCTGGGAAGAGACTGCAATGATTTCAGGTTCTACTAAATCAAAATGAGATGGAGGGGGCGGCACCACCATCTCCCTCTACGTTAAACAGTGCCCACGGGCATGACAATGGAAATAGGTATGGAAAGAGAAAGTAGATACAGCAAGGTTTATTTATTCTGTTTTAATTTTGGTCACTATGTGGATTAGATAGATAATCAGGAAACACCTGTGTTCAGTGAGTTACTAAAAAGGTATGACACATGCTTCTGATGAAACAAACATCAGTCTTGGAATCCACAGGTGTTACAAAAATAACCACAAATAACCAGGCAACTAATCCCATCACCACTGGGACTGCAAACTTTAGAGTCAAATATGCATATTTATCGCCCTAAGGAGCTCTTAAAGGTGAAGTACTGCTTAGGGGTTTATTAAGGGGTTCAGGAAAGAAGGATTATCTAACGAGGCAAAGTATTTGGGTTTGAGGAGCACAATTAAAACACAAGTTTCCAGTGGGAGCTTCTTCTTGATTTATCTAACCACTAGAAATGTGCTATTTTGGCATGTCCACACCTTCCCATGCATGCGCAAAACCAGACAAGGAGGTGAATTTCTTTTATCCCTGGGCTGATCAAATAAAATGACAGTCTAGCACTAGAATAGCACTAATAGCAACCCTTTGGAAAATAGTGTATTTTTTCTCCATTTGGGCAAAATATGCGTAAGTTCACTAAAATAAGCTGGAAAATATTCCTGACTCGTTGAAATGCAATCTGTGAGCTCCAAAAATAAATAAAGATTGCTCCTAAGAAGTCTAGAACATGATAGGATGCAAAGCAGTGGTAACAGATTAAGTGCTCTCATGCTCCCAAACATCTGAGTCAGCCTCTTCTGCCTGGTTACCATGAAAATAAGATGTGCACAGAGATCTTAAATTATAACTTTTCTCACAGGTCCTCAGATCTGGAATCTTAAATAATGCGTTTGCTGAGACATAAGCAGTGGTCATAACTGTGCGTGTGTGTATTCTCTCTAAAAGGTAATATAAGCCCACACTAATATTTCATATTTATCGAGAGGCATAAGTGAAGCATATAACAGTGCTGCTATTCTAGAAAAAGGTAAATAGTCTCTTTAATTGTAAAAGAAATACATTCTGCTTAATCATACACCCATGTAGGTACGTACATACGAGCTCCCGTTCCCTGCCCTCCCCCCCACCCACATCTCATTTGATCCTTAATAAAGAAAAAGGAGAGTGCCAAAAGTGTTTATGAAGTTGATTACAAAGCAAAACCTCAAAGTGATGCAGCCAGGGAAGATGTAAATGTACATTTCACAGGAAGTTTGAGGTTGTTCATGTTTCTGCCCAAAGGAGGAGCCATTTGCAGATCAATTTCAATCAAGAAGTTGTTCTTCACACCAAAAGGGCGTGTTTTATACATGGCTGAGTAGAACGCAGAGCTCACTTAGATGCCAGAGAGCTAGAGCAGAAGAGAGGAGTGCAATTTCCATGGTGATAAGTACTTCCTGGAAAAGGATTTTGTCACATGGCCCCAAAAGAGGGAAATGCCATCCAAAAAATATTCACCATGGGCTTTGAGCGGATGCAAACACTGAGTCTTGCAATTTTGCAGAAATAGTAATAAAAGATTTGATAGAAGAGCATATCCATCTCAGAATAGAGCTAGAGTAGCCTAAGGACATGCAATAAGGAATGACCAGAAATTGGACTGATGGTACCAGTTTCTTCACCCTTTCCTTTATTTTTACTCCTTACCATGTGAGCTGCATTTTCTTCCCCCCACCCAAAGACAGAAACAAAGACGCTTCCTCACTTTGGGTTTGATCCTGTTACTTGCTTTAACCAATGGAATGTTAATGGAAGTGATAGGACCAAAGTCTTTTTAAAAGGTTTGAGTGATTGGGCTGTCTTTTTGCACTTCTGCCATTGTTAAAAGAACTAATAATAAAAAAAAAAAGTACTTGCCCACCAAGCTAACTACTGACTCCAGCTGGAGGAAAAGAGATAACGTGAACCTGTATCTGCTTACAACGGCGACAGTGAGTCATGCATCTGTCTACCTTCCGCTCCGGGAGAAGGGATGTTTATTTTGTAAGTCTCTTCGATTTCTGTAGTTATTTGTCATGCAGCAATAGCTAACTGATAGAAAGAGAGTAACTGGATTCAAGTATATGAAGACATTTCCTTTATTTTTGGGAAATAAGAAGCTACTAAAAGAGATTCAGTTTTTGGTTTTTTTTAAGATTTTACTTATTTATTTGACAGAGAGGTAGAGAGAGAGAGCACAAGTAGACAGAGCGGCAGGCACACATCTTTAGATGTGTGAGCAGGGAGCCCGATGCAGGACTCGATCCCAGGACCCAGGGATCATGACCCGAGCCGAAGGCAGACACTTAACCAACTGAGCCACCCAGGCGCCCAGAGATTCAGGTTAAATATAAGGAAGTTAGTATCATTAACACCTTTTTAAATTTATTTTTTATTTTTTTAAAGGTTTTATTTATTTATTTGACAGAGAGAGAGACAGTGACAGAGAGAACACAAGCAGGGGGAGTGGGAGAGGGGGAAACAGACTTCCCATTGAGCAGGCAGTCCGATGTGGGACTCAATCCCAGAACCCCAAGATCATGACCTGAGCTGAAGGCAGACGCTTAACCGACTGAGCCACCCAGGCGCACCAACACCTTTTTTAAAGAAGGGTTTCGGGAATGGGAAAGACACATGCTGGAGCCTCAATTAGCCTCTAGAAGAAACAAATCAACTGATCTTTGTTTCTTCTTTCTTACTTGATCCCTAACATAAAATCACAGATAAGCCAATAGAAAACAGAAATTCCACCTTGTTAAAAAACAGACTTTCTGGCAGTTTCTTGAAATAGATAAGAAATGTGTCCTTTATGCCAGCCTACCCACCATGTTACAGAGAGTTACTCTAGTACTTTGCTAAGTCATATGGTTTAATTGGTCCTCATTAACTGGAACCCAGTTTCTCAGAGCAAATGCTTTTCTTAATCAGTTAAAAAAGAGAGAAACATATCAAAACTAAAAAAAAAATCTTTTAAACTAAACTTTGAGTTAAATTAAGAGTTTTTATCTTCTTAAATTGTAAGTTGGTGACAATCAAGAAATTTTCAGAGAGTGTCTGGATGAGTTTGCTTACATTTGCATATACTGTGTACAGTTGTCATGGTGCTCACTCTAGAGTCGGACAGATGGAGGTACAGATCTGAGCTCTGACACTTAATAGCTATGTGACCTTCCCTGGGAAGTTAGATTCTGAGCCCTGGTTGCCTATGAAGTAAGAAAATGATGTACGTGGTAAGTGTTTAACAAATAGTTGCCACTACCACTATCACCATCAATACCATCATCATTACCAAAATCCTCATCTTCATCATCATCACCATTCACATCAGAACTTTTGGGGAAGATGAGATATGATCCAAGCTGTGCCGTAGGAGATGAGTTTGACAGGAGTGCTCAGAATTAACTGGAGAGGGTGAGCAAAGTAGAAACACTAATGGTTTCATTTAGAATATCTCCATCTTTTCCATCACCCACTCGGAATATCCCACGCACTTACACACACTGGAGTTGGAGTAGAAAACTCAGTACTACAACACAGATAGGAATGCTGGCATTTCTGCCTGAAGGGAGTCATGGCCAAAGATCGAGATGGAAATATTCCCTATCCCCACTTTGTTCAGGAACTCAGGGCTAACTAATGGACAGACAGACTGCAGACTCGTGCCTAGAGAGCTTGCCCTCAGTACTCGCTTGTGATGCTCCTACATGGTCTCTTTGCTGCTTCTGCTGCCAGCCATCTGTTATCATGGCAGAATGCCAGCTTACAGGATAGTTTGCTGGCTTTGCAGAAGCCCAGGGGCCAAGAAAGGGTTTTCAACAAGAAGCCCCTTATGAAACTCACAAGCATGCCTGGAGAGAGCTCTTGGTTGCCCCTCCTCCTCCCCACACAGCCATGCTGAGGGTGATTTTTTTCCTTCATGACATTTTGTTTTACCTGTTGATTTAACTAGTTGGGTCTCCAATCTAAATCTTAAAATCTGGAGAGGAAAAACCACGAACCATGCATCGGTACCTGGGGCTGCCAAACAGACAGGTGGTGTTATCGCCTGCTTCTTGGCAGGGCTAATGGGAAGCAGCAGGATTTCCATCAATACTCTGCTAGCACCTTCCCTAATTCCCCAACGTGCTCCTTTTTCCTCCATGATACCTCCCTGTTTCCCCAATCCTTACATTATCTGTAAGAATTAGCAAAGATTTCTTTGTTCTACTTGCCTTCCATCTATGTCCCCATTAATTTCAAAGGAAAACATGAAAATATGTACCTAGAAGTTATTCTTGTAAGACACAGAGAAAGAGATTTAAATACATTTGGTGTTTTAAGCCAATGCTTCTGTGTGACTAGAATATATTTGATAATTATGTGAAAGATCATATATCCTTTGGAGCTGATAGAACCAGAAGAGTAAATGTCAAATTTTAAGTCAGTAAAATAAAAATTTTCAACCTAATGATCAAGAGCATTTTCAGTTTATATTCTAGTAGGTATGAGCTTTAAAAAAAAAAATAGAGAGAGGTATTCAAATATCTTGAGCATGTGGCAATAAGTACAACAAAAACTCCATGGCCAGTCCTCATAGATATTTGTGACTATTAAGGAGAAAGTGCAGAGGTAAGAGTTTAAATGTCACCTGATGATAATAAGAATGTTGATTTTAGGCCAATAGTCACTTATTCATCATTCAACAACTGTGGACTGGGCATTGAGCATAGGACAAGGCACTGAGCTGAAGATTAATGACCAGAAAGCAAATCAACCAGAACACCTCCAGTCAAGAATTTCACCATCTAGGAGCACCTGGGTGGCTCAGTCCATAGTCCAACTCTTGATCTCGACTCAGGTCATGATCTCATGGTCCTGGGATTGAGCCCCCCATCAGGCTCCTCACTCAGCTGGGAGTCAGTCTGCCTGTCTCCCTCTCCCTCTGCCTGCACCCCCTTCCCCCACTCACATGCTCTCTCTCTCTCTCTTTCTGTAATCAATAAATAAATCCTTAAAAACAAAAAATGATTTCCCCATCTAGTATCGTGTGTGTATGTGTGTCCAGACAAACACAAAACAAAGCAGAAATGCAGTGATGGGTCACACACAGCTATTATGGTATTATGAGACTACTTCCCGCAGCCTGGAGGGAATTAGGGAATGCTTCCTGGAAGAGATCAGAGGCAGGTTTCCTCAAGACTTTGAATTCATAAAACACAAGAAGGACTAGATATCACTTATCCTTAAAAAGGTTGGTTGATTCTATGCATCTATTCCCTATTCAAATATGGCTAAATTTCTAGGTTAGATTTAAAAGAATCTATGGAATGGGACTAATTCTTGTGCTTTGTCACCACAGGATGTATGTAAAAATCCACACAGATAAAGAAACTGCATAATTGAAAATTATTACCATTTATTTTTAATATGCCTTTTCATCTACTGAAGGATCAAAAGGAGAAAAAAGAAAAAGAAAAAACTGTGACGGATACAATGAATGGTATTTTCTTGTCTACTTCAGAAACGAAGTTTTCCAGATAATCATGTATTCTAACTTAGGACCAGCACTTTGTGGCTGTCTGTCCCCCTCTCTGGCTTCAGAGGGTCGACACAAGCCCCCGGTAATGGGCAAACTTGTCCACTCCTTCTAGCATCGGTAAGACAATTTTCCTCTCCTGAAACTTCCTCCACATTAGGGGTGCCTCATTGTTTACATTATGGGTGGGATACAGAATAAAGAAGTTGCAGATGCTGGCTGTTGAGCTGACTTCTTAAGAAACGAGCAAACAGAAAAGACTAAGGTTCTGATTCCCCAATACAGATAGATAATTACAAGTGATATGTTTTCTTCTAAATAACCCAAGTCGCCTCCTGACCCTCAGGTTATAGTTAAAGAAGGAGCTCTTCTGAAAATGTGCCTAGTCTCTGTCTGAGTAAAGGCAATACAAAGGTGTAGAATGACTGACAGGAAATTGACAAAATAGAAAAAAAATTGTGATAGAATGTGGTGTATTACCACTGACCAGAGGGGCAGAAGACTTGAATTCTGGACCCAAACTAGTCACTGCTTTGCTGAGAGAACACCCACAAAGCATTCAATGGGATCTTCATTTCTCCACCTATTACATACGGAGAGTCAACCAAGCAATTCTCAGGCTCCCTTCCGGCTCTTGGTCATTCAAAATCTTGAACCAAGAAGCCCCATCCATGAACTGCACCCATGGCACTGATGGTCCCCTTCACTCCCGTTGCCCCATGGAGATATACTAATGTGCGTGAGAAGCCTGTAATGGACTATGCCCTTCTAAAGGTCAAATGACAGCTTTGCAACTTCTATTATGTGTAACCTTTCAGTTAACTCTTTGTAGATAAAGAACCTTATTTAAATCTTATGTGTCAAGACAAAATGATTAACTTCCCTAAAAATTCTGCTGTTCTGCTTCTTTCTATTACTGCCTAGTAATATTTGTATTGATATTTCAGAAGCAAAATAATTAAACATGACTTTTTTCTTTTTTTCTTCTTTTTTTTTAGAGCATCCCAAAAGAGGTAAGCTCCTGGATTCTATTTGAGTCAACTTTTAGGATTAGCTCTCTCTCAGAAGGTGGGAGGCCCGTGGGGGAGGTGATATTTCAACATCTAAACATTTTAAATGAGAAACATGTGAATATATTCACATATATACATGTATCATTCCCAAGCATGTACGTATATTTTCCCCTTATGTACGATCTCAGTAAAATATCAGAGAGAAAAAATGTCAGACATACATAGCATAGCAATCAAGGGCTAATGAAGATCCAGGTATTAAATCAATTAAGAAGTATCAAAAGCTACCTAATCATCAAGGAACAAAATTGGCACCACAATATGTAGTGAGTATGGGAAAGCCTAATTTACTAAACATACCCTGCAGTCACATAATTGCATGTAATTTTACCAGCATAATTAACTAATTTAATTACCACTTCTCAAGTGCATCAATTATTGACATTACAGAGTTTTCAGACAGCAGAATTACTGTGTGGTACATCCAGAGAATGCAAAATGCTTCGTATGCCTATTTTCCCCGTCATAGTCAACCACCGAGGAAGAATGTAGAGTTGGAGGGGGATAACTCCTCTAGGGGAAGGCTCGGTTAGTGGGCAGGTTTAAAGCATGGAGCACCCCAAATGTGTCTGGCACAAGGCAGAGAAGGGGAGGAAGCCCCAAGACAATGCTCTTCCAAGCAGTTCTTTGCCAGGGTACAGATGGAATGTGTGAAGCCCAGTCAGAAAATGAAATAGAAGGTCCTAATTTTTTGGGAAAAAAAAAAATCTATGCAACAGCAATTCAAACTATGACCAAGAACACTTGCTGGAAGGAAAGGATATAAAAGAAAGAGAAGTTTGAACATTTTTTTTAAAGAACCGAAGCTTGCCTTTGAGAATAAGGTTTTTTTTTTTTTAAATTTAATTGTTATGAAAGCATTAATATGAGGGATCTTCCTGGAAAACTTGTTTGAGCTTATCAAGTCAGAGAGATGGCATAGCCTAGTCCCAGGAGGATCGTAGCTTCACAGCCGTTTAAGAAAAAATCGTCAAAATTTGTGAACAGAGATGGCTGACACTCCTAAGAGCGCTAGCGTGGTTTTGTGGTCCTTTCTACATGGCCCTCCTGTATCTGAGCCTTGCACTGCTTCCTACTGTCTGGAGGTGGCTGAACTGCGAAGTCATGCTCACATCAGCAGAGTATTACAACGAGGTCATTTACCACGGAGTAAGATGTGAGAATGGGACGTGTTTCTTACCTTTTGAGTCCCTGGGTATCTACATTATCTGTGGATTTAAATTGGTATTTTAAATCCTTTACTGACTCTGGAAATAAAAAAAAAAAGAAGTCTTTGTTACTTCTCTTTTTAAGAGTTTACTCAGTGCATCACTTTTAAGGGATAGTCAAGCAATCCAGAAATCAACTCTAAGAATAGGAAAACATGTTTCCAGGCTCGTGGTTGAAAATCAGATCAGTCTCAAGATCTGGACTTGTTTTGGGGAAATTTTTCTGAGCCTAGAAATAAGTGGTTGCAAAATAATTGGGTCAGGTTCTACAAAGAGTCAGGTTCTGTGAAGCATATTTATTTACTTTTTGTAAGAAACTTACAACTGAGAGTTGAAGACCAAGAATCCTTACCTTGTCCTCGGTGTGCCTCAGTAAGCAGGGCAACCATGTCCAGTGTGTTGGGTTTTCTTTGGAGCCTTCAGCAACCCTACCCATCCCGTCTACCTTAGATCATGCTTCTTCCTCTCCCACCACCTTTCAAATTACAGAGCTCCTTTGTGTATTCTTCTACCCTCTTTCTTAAAGTAGCTTTAAGTCAATGTATTACCTCTTGGAGGGGTGTTTAATGTAAGTTTTTTCTATGATTTTCTACGTAAAGTTTTCAGCCTTTTGAGACTATTAATTTTTTAATACTATTCCTAATATTTTATCTGTTTAAGATTCATTTATTTATTAGTGAGAGAGAAAGAGAAAGAGAGAGAGAGAGCACGCACAAGCGAGGGAAAGGGCAGAGGGAGAGAATCTCAAGCAGATGCGGGGGCCCAATCTCACAACCCTGAGATCATGACCTGAGCCAAAACCAAGAGTCGGTGCTCAACAGCCTGAGCCACCCAGGCGCCCTAATGCTATTTGTATTTGTCAAGTGAGAACTGGTATTTCAGGGCTGGAGGGGATGGGTGGGGAGAGGGCCTTCCTGGTGCTCCTAAAACCACATCAGATTAGTAGCATTCTTCTTCCCGACAAAGGGCTGTTTCCAGTGTTGAGACACTCTTGGGAATTAAACCCACTGGATTTTTTAGTCCTAACTATGAATATAGCCCACAGAAGAGTCAATAAAGTATGTTCTGTGTGAGAAAAAGCCTTTCCATTTCAGGAATGCCTGTTATGAGAAGTTTATTAACTTAAGTCACACCCTGTGTCTTGAGGAAGTCCCTGATAATTAGGTTTTATTTTTTTTAAACTTTTTATTTATTTATTTATTCATGAGAGACAGAGAGAGAGAGAGAGAGAGAGAGAGAGAGGCAGAGGGAGAAGCAGTTTCCCAAGGAGCAGGGAGCCCGATGCGGGACTCGATCCCAGGACCCCGGGATCATGACCCGAGCCGAAGGCAGATGCCCAACCATCTGAGCCACCCAGGCACCTGATAATTAGGTTTTAAATTAACCTCAGTCTTCAGTTCAAACTATTGATGTTTATTCTTCACTTCCTGTTATCGTTACCTACATATATTTTCTGATATATATATACACACATAACACAGATCTATGTGGACAGTGATTCAGGAAGACATGTACAAAGGAGGAAAGAGGTCACTCCAGTTTGCTGGTGCTAAAATCTTTAGGCCAGTTAGACTAAAAAACATCATGAAGAAAAAATATAGAAATAAAAGCACAGCATTGGTGGTTCAGTGGTAGAATTCTTGCCTGCTACTCGGGAGGCCAGGGTTCAATTTCTGGCCACTGCAGACACATCGTTTTGGGGCGCCTGGGTGGCTCAGATGGTTGGGTGTCTGCCTCTGGCTCAGGTCATGATCCCAGGGTCCTGGGATGGAGCCGCGCATCGGGCTTCCTGCTTGGGAGGGTGTCTGCTTCTCCCTCACCCTCTCCGTCTCTCTCCCCAGCTTGTGCTCTCTCTCTCAAACAAATAAAGAAAATCTTTAAAAAATAAATAAAAGAAATGAAGATTATACAGAAAGGTACAATAGATCGTGTGGATAAAGTAAATATGTATAAGCCATAATCCTTCCAACAGCTCTCTCACTCTGGCCAGACATTGAGAACAGCCCGTAAATAGGGACAATACAAGGACAAGTCAATGAGCCTGTAAGACCTCAGCAGGAGAGAGAACTGTAGGAGGGTCTTCAGAGGAGTCTTCATGGAGAATAGGACATTTGTAATAAATCTCAAGGGAAGGATAGCATGCAATGCAGAGAATTAAGAGAAAGAGCTGGACAAGCGTAGGAAACAGCATGGCAGAAAGCAGAAGAATGACAAGTTTGTGGGAAGATAGGCCTGCAGCACAGTGGCCATGCACGAAATCAGGAACCCAGGGAGAGAAGAAGAATAAAAGTATGGACTGAGGATTCAGTCTCTGTCCCTGCCCTTTTGATAACTAGTCTGAGATCTGAAGAAGAGCTACGTCAGCTTTCCCGTAAAATAAGCAAGTTTATTTGGAGAATAGCTATGCCCTTTCTACATGTACACAAATCCTGTGGGTTGAAAGTGAAGTCTACTATTTACAAGCTTAAAAATATTTTTCTTTTTTCTTCTTTCTAAATCTTGGCACACCTTCCTGATCTCCCCCGTACCTCTTACAGTCCCTAACTGTGATTTATTTCCCATGCTGGATCAAGTCACTTCATAGCAATCAAACTTACAACATTGCTCTCAACCACATGCTTGAGGCAGGATTACAGGACCGCCTACAGAGGAGACCCAAGTAACCATCGGCGGAATCAAGGTTGCCTGCAGACCATTGGGCCATGTAGCTCCTTTCCTCTCTGCCAATGCTTTTCAGACAAGTGATGGGTCTACCTGGTCTCCATATCCTCAAACTACAGTTTCATTCCTTATCCTCAGAATGGGCTTCTGCCACCACACATTTTACAATAGTTCTGATAATAGTATCAGAGATTTTTTTTTTTTTTTTTTGTAATGTTCTCGTCACCATTCTATGTGAATTCTCTGCAACACCGTATATTGTTGACATATGGCTCCAGGAAGGTGACATTCATGACTAAGAGCCAGATAAACACTTCCATTAGTCAGGACAGAGAGCCAAGAATGGTGAATTACCAGAACTGGTGAATATTACTGATATGCTCTGCACCCTCCAGGACTATAGAGAGGTACCCCCCCCCCGACCCCACCCCTGGCCCTGGACACCAGATACATGGTATCTTTACAAAACACCAATTAATTCTCTGAGTCTCTCACCAGCTGGGTGTCCAACAATTCAAATCAATTTCAACACTACCTGGGGTGACCATCAGACCTCATAGGTAAGGGTTCAGTCCCACAAGACTGCTCCCACCTCAGACACAAGTGGTAGGCTACTGTCATTCTGCCAGGCTGACCACAAAACCAAGGGTTCCCACCACTTCCTCTAAGCTTTGATAATTCAATAGAGTGACTCACAGAATTCACAGAAGTGTTTTACTTACTATTACTGATTTATTATAAAGGATTCAACCTTAGAACAGCCAAAAGAAAGAGATGACCCTGGCAAGTATGGGGGTGAGGGAGGGCATAGAACTTCCATGTCCTTTTCAGGCTCCCCATCTGCCCAGCTCTTTGATTGATGTGTTCACCAACCAAGCTCTCCAAACTCCATTGTTCAGGAGTTTTTATGGAAGTTTCATTATGTAGCATGATTAATTAAATCATTGGTCACAGTGATTGAATTCCATCTTCAGCCCCCTCTTCTCCCCAAAGATGGGCGGGGAAGGGGCTAAAATTTTCAAACTTCTAATCACAGCTTGGTCTTTCTGGTAACCGGCCCTCATCCAGAATCTGCCTAGGGGTCCCAGCCAGGAGACATCTCATTAGCACACAAAAAACACTATCACTCAGGGGATTTCAAAATTTTAGGAGATCTATGACAGAAACCAGGGGCAAGATCAAATGTGAATTCTTATTATAACACACTCACCCTATCTAATATTATCTGGGCATGTCCTGATTCTACCTCCTGGCTCTTAAACTGGAGCACTTAACTGCTTTTGGCCCAGAAGTAAGCCCAGGATGACCCATGAGAAATGATATTGCTTATGATGGTCCCTCTGTCCAGGACTGTATTCATTAGCTACTTGAAACATGCAGAGGTGTAACATTAGCTAAGTTGGCATTTCTGAAAGACTGAGGATCAATCAAAAAAAGGAAAATTCTTCATCAAGAAGCCAGGTTGATTGGACAATGTTCATTCAGTCCTTCGCCCTCTGTTCATTTCACTCTCCACATTTCCTATAGATCTCACCTAGCAGCAAGGTTTCCACTGTGGAAATGATGCTCTCTCTGAAAAAGTTTCTCAAATCCATATTTCTAATCCTCTCCTCTGAACCCCAGGCTTCACATCAGCCGACAACTGTGTGTTGTCTATTGAGAATTACAATATCATTTCCTTCTCCACACTCCAAAACTAAACATATCATCTCCCCCGAGATAAGATTCCTGCCAATTGCTTCCACTTTTTCCTTTTTTACAGTAGGACAACTATGATTCTCAACTTCTAAAATTCAAAATTTAGACACCGACTTTATTTTTTTAAGTTTTTATTTTAATTCCAGTTAGTGAACATACAGTGTAATATTAGTTTCAGGTGTACAATATAGAGACTCAACACATCCATACAACACCCGGCGCTCGTCACAACAAGGGCGCTCCTTAATTCCCATCACCTGTTTCCCCCATCCCCCCATCCATCTCCCCTCTGGTAACCATCAGTTTGTTCTCTAGATTTAAGAGCCTGTTTCTTGATTCATCTCTCTCTCTAATTTTTTCCCCTTTGCTTGTTTTGTTTCTTAAATTCCACATGAGTGAAATCGTATGGTATTTGTTTTTCTCTGACTGACTTATTTCACTTAGCATAATACTCTAGCTCCACACATTGTTGTTGCAAATGGCAAGATTTCATTTTTTTTATGGCTGAATAATATTCCATTACATATATACACACCACGTCTTCTTTATGCATTCATCAGTTGATGGACACTTGGGCTGCTTCCATATCTTGGCTATTGTCAATAATGCTTCCATAAACATAGTGATGCATATATCCCTTTGAATTAGTGTTTTTGTAGTCTTTGGGTAAATACCCAGTAGTGTGATTGCTGGATCATAAGGTAATTCTATTTCTAACCTTATGAGGAAACTCCATACTGTTTTCCACATTGGCTGTACCAGTTTGCATTCCCATCAACAGTGCATAAGTGCAGTGGAAATCCTTTTTTTCCACATCCTTGCCAAAGCCTGTTGTTTCTTGTGTTTTTGATTTTAGCCATTCTGACAGGTGTGAGATGATATCTCATTGTGGTTTTGATTTGCATTTTCCTGATGATAAGTGATGTTGAGCATTTTTTCATGTATCTTTTGGCTATCTGTATGTCTTCTTTGGAGAAATGTCTGTTCATGTCTTCTGCCCATTTAAAAATTGTATTATTTGTTTTTGGGGTGTGAGTTTTAAAGTTCCTTACATATTTTGGATACTAACCCTTTATCAGGTATGTCATTTGCAAACATCTTCTCTCATTCCATAGGTTGCCTTTTAGTTCTGTCGTTTCCTTCGCTGTAGGGAAACTTCTTATTTTGAAGTAGCCCCAACAATTTATTTTTGCTTTTGTTTCTGAGGGGACATATCTAGAAAGAAGTTGCTATGGCTGATGTCAAAGAAGTTACTGCCCGTGCTCTCTTCTAGGATTTTTATCGTTTCAGGTCTCACATTTAAGCCTTTAATTCATTTTGAATTTATATTTGTGCATGGTGGACACTGACTTTATTCTTACCCTTTTCCCTAATTTCATATCCAAGCAGTCATCAATATGCCAATTATTTTTCAATAAGCATTCTCATATTTGCTCCTTTTCCCCATTCTTTGGCAACCTCTAGCCCCTGAAAATCAGCTCTGCTCGATCATTTTGGGGTAAACTGGATTGTTACTTTGTGGTGGGATAGTGAAAAATCTGCTGCCAACAATTTCTCCATCTTGCCCTAGCCCCGTGTACCATCATAGAATTCATGTTTACTAAGGTATTACTCTCTTTCCTAAGATTTCTTCATTCAAAATTTACTGGTTCTCATTGTCAGATTTCTTAGCCTACTCTTGAAGACTTTGTGCAGTCTTAGTTTTAGCAAATTCTCTAGACATCTTTCCTACTTTTCCTATACATTATACCTTCACTCCAGTTAGATCATTCTACTCTGGTATACTTTGAGATAGTGGAGGACCAGAAATCAGAAAAGGAGAGTTCAAATCTGCCTCAGCCACCTGCTTTCTGTAGGGCTTTAAACCTTCATTTCCCTCTCTGAAAATATTTTCTTCAAAAATAGGGGTAACAAATATCATCATCTTAAGGTTGTGTTGATCATACAGTTAAATATCAAATACAAGAAGAGTTCCATAAACCCTTCCATACTACACAAATTAAAGGATTTATTACTTATTATTGAATCAGGAAACAGGAACTGTGCCCCACTCATTGTTTTATATCCAGCACCAGGCATAGTGCCTAATATCTAGGCCTTTAATAAATATTAGCTGAGTAAATGGACAAATGAATGATAATATAATTGTCTTTGCTGTCTCCTGAGACTCATGAAGAACTTCCCTAACACCATTACTTCCTTCCTTTGACTCTTATGCATTTGTGGTCTGTAAAATTTTAGCTACATTTTCATATGAACTTGACTTGTATTCCCAGTTAGATCATAGTTGAATTGAGGGCAGGGATTTCATTATATCTCTTTGTGTTTCTTGCAGAGTGCTTAGACTTAACAAAAACCTTAACTCTCTTAGCAATAGTATACAAATGTTGCCATTTTCCCTAAATAATTCTTTAAATTATCAGAGAGGAGTGTGTGTGTGTGTGTGTGTGTGTGGTTGTATGTACCAGATCTAATGAGACCAGAGAGCTACAGTCACTTCTGTGTTAATTGGACTCCGAAATCAAACATCTCACTCTTATTAGCAAGTATTTCCAGATGCAGTGTCTCTCTCTGCCACTAATTTGCAGAAAATACCTTTCACTAACAAACCTTCATTCTACCCATCAAAATGATGTCTAGGATGCCATCCTTGGACAAATACACTCTTCATTAAAATTTTCTACTTGATATGTGCTTCATTTTGTTTCTTTTTATTCCTAAGCATCTGAAATATTTAGTTGTATAGAAATATGAGCAGCTCTCATACATGGGATCACAGACTTCTTTGTTTGTTTGTTTAAAATAAGTCCATTTGGAAGGAATAAGTGACAGAACTTTCAAGTAGCTGTTGTTTGGAGCTTCAGGGCTATGAGAAGGAAAAAGCTTTCTGGGCTTGGAGACCAAGATAAATAACAATCAATCTCCCATCTTACAAACTGAGAATCTCATCCACACAACTGACTTCTTCACTTAAGCTTGTTCCCAACAACATGACAGACCTTCCAGTAGAATCAGAACAATTTGAAACCTCTTCTGTCATTGTAGCAGGTTTTCATTTCGCTGCCATTGAGGCTGGAGAAACCTAAGAGTTAATTTTAATAAGACTAATCAGCCCATCTTGACAATAGAGGGCAAGGAACAGGGACAGGTAGATAACTGTGTGTTTTGACATTAGACTATTAGCATGCAAATCATATGCAAAATCATATGCTAACAAGTGTGAGCCTTTGTTTGTGGATGGACACTTTTCCCCACAAATGGACAACAGCCCTGACTCAATTCTATATGGGAAGGCACTTAGCAAGGCATCTGATATGCACAAGAAAAGTGTAAAATGCTCTCTGAGCACTTATTTTGACCTCTTTGGAAGACTAGGATTCCTTGAAATTTGACTTTATAGCCTGCTCACCGGAAGGGAGCACTGAAGCATGACAGGGAACAGAAGCCCATGTAATGCCCACACTCACTGCACAAAGTAAATAACAGTAGTGAGAACACAGGGCAGCAAAGCACAGACAATGTCCTTCACATCACCCAGAGGCCACTGCAGAGCTCCCAGGGACAAGCAGCATTAATTATAGACTAATGATGCCATTTGCATGCACATTTTTAAAAACAGTAGTGAATGTAGCCCTAATAATTGAGGATGAGTGGATGAGGCTGCATTAAAATGCTCTATTGAGTCTCCTATCTCATTTTTAAAAAAAGACCTCTATCACCTTGGTGCTCATCAGTACACACATTAACACTGGGTAACCATGCGACATGGAACATTATGCTGGTTCTTTACAGACACAATCACTTCATCAACTGCTTTTGAAGTGTTTCCCCCTCTCTGCAACCTCTTATGATCATACACTCAAGATTCTGGTGGTGGGGGGAGAAAAAAATACAATAACTTTTGATGTAAATGGAAAGACAAATGAAATGTTAGAAATTCTTATGTCATTGAAAAGATAGGATTGCATAAATACTAAATCAGGCATCATTTTCTACGAATATTGGGATTGTGTTCTAGGGTAATAAAGTACCCGTTTATGTGATTCAGGCAATTATCCAACTGGAGGACCAGAGGGGAAAAATCAATTCAAGGAAGTAACTTATCTGTTTCCACAAAGCCATGGAGGATCTTGGTATTGTTATGGCTCAGGAGTAAACCCCGTGGCCTCAGTGGAGGGCATCAGCCAAACCAGGAGCTGAGACTTGCAGCTTAGAAGGGCCAGAGGTCCATTCCAGAAGCCTCAGCAGGACCTAGATTCCATAGGATTTCTCCATTCGTTGCCAGAGAGCTCATGGTCAGCCAGGAAGCCTTTCATGCAGAGAGCTTTGTGTTCTGAATTGAAAATAGTCAGGCAGATAGGGAGCTTAAGGAGATCCTTTCAAAATTTCTTGTTTTCAAAAACTTCTTTTATAAGACATGTTATAGGCACTCTTTTAATTTCATTTTATGCCCACTCAGATAGTATAGAAGCATCTGAAACAAACTTAAGGGTTGAGTCCATTTGGGCAGCATCTCCCACTCTGACTTCTTAGTTCTTATAATTCCTTTTACAGAATATATTTTTATTCACATATTTATATATTTTATATTTATATATTTTATTTATATATAAATTGTACATATTTTATATATATTTTATTTAATATATAAATTTATTTGTAAATTTATAATATTTATAAAATACAAATATTATATTTTTATATTTATAGATCTATTTAAATTTTTTCCCATGGAATAAAATTAAACTTCATTTAACAAAAGAAAAAAAAGGACAACCTCTCTTTGTCCTACTAACAAATGTCAATATTTCAATGGCCTCCTAATATTAGTAAAATGGAGAGCGGAATGATGACAGCTTCAGTACTTACAATGCACAATTTTTGTTTGTTTGTTATTTAGAGAGAGATCCTGTGCATGAAAGCAGGGGCGGGGGGGAGGGGTAGAGGGAAAGGGAGAGAGAGGGAGAAAGAGAGTCTCAAGCAGTTTCCTCGCCCAGCGCAGAGCCCATCAGGGGCTCAGACTCACCCCTGAGATCATGACCTGAGCCAAAATCAAGAGTCTGGCGCTCAACCGACTGAGCCACCCAGGCGCCCCTCCAGTATACAATTTCAATAAGGCATCTTAATAAAAATCATGGCATAGGGCATGAAGACCTGAGATGTATGGGGTTTTTAGGGGAGGTGCTAACTGATATGTCAGGATTGGGTAGACTGTCCATGCCATGGTTAGAAGGGGGCTCAGGAAATCAAAAATCCTTATAGGTAAGCTATAAGAGACTAAATAAGTTAATGGCATGTTCACAACTGAGGAAAGTGTTCAAGATCATCTATCTCTATGTCTTCATTCTCATTTTGAAGATAAATAACCTGGAATCCGGAGGTTATTCCTTGCCAGAAAAGCTTATTAGTGACAGAACTAGAATCAGAATAGAGGTCGCTTGACATGCACTCCAGAGTTTGAGGGTTGTACTTCTTTCCCCATGTGAGATGGGTTCTAATCAATGCTTTCCCAGGATAATGAAGCTGGGAAAGGTGTATACCTTCCGTGTTTCCCAGTACATGATGTGGTAACTCTTGTGACCACACCGGGTATGTTTCTCTGTCAGCGGGAGATGGGTGTGAGGACCTTATACAAGAAAGCTCTTTGGCGCTTATTATTAATCACATGAATAATAACACTTTATATTGCTATAGGCTTATGCCTTTTTCAAAGTGCTTTCCTGAGCTTCATCCATTCACTCCTTCACCCAGCTACTTCTTATGTACTTTGCACTCTTAGCCTTTATGGATATTGTTTTATTTAACTCTCATATCAGACCCACAAGGAGGGGTAACTAGCCCATTTTACAGACAAGAAACAGGTCAACAGAAGTAAAGTAGCCTGCCCCAGTTTACTGTTACTGGTCAACGGGAGAATCAGCTCTCAAACTCCGGTGTCTCTAATTTCAAAGCCAAAGTTCTTAATCACATTGGGGGGGTGATCTCTGCAGTGACATGAATGTGCATCCACCTAGATTAGGTTACTTAATTGCTACAAAAGTACCAGAAGGTCTATGCTATTGTAACCATCTTACAGATCATTCATTCAACAAATATGTGTGGGTGCCTCCTGTAGCCAAGCACTCTTAGGGTCATGGATGAACAAGATACAAAGAGTTCTGTCCTCATAGAGCTTACTTTCAAGGGGAGGGAAACAGACTATCAGCAAGTCATTGTATAAATAAATAACACAATATACAGGTGAACACCAAGAAGGAAACTAAGTAGAACATTGGGAATGGAGGGTATTTTAAAGGTGGAGGTCAGGGAGGCCCATACTAGGCAGATGATATCTAAGCAGAACCTCTATAAAGACAAAGAGTGAACTATATGAATCTCGATAAAATGAAGGCTTACAAGGTTATGATGAAACCAAACCATAGAAACATGAAATGGCCTTGCCTGAGGTCACATAGCTAGTAAGTGGCAGAATGGGGAGTCAAAGCTAAGTCTCCAAGCCCTGCCTTCTTTCCATTATAACACATATGGGTTTCTGTAGATCAATCGCAAACCAATCAGCCATGTCATTTTCATTTTCTTTTATTGTCCACAAGTGCTTTCAAAAACAATTTTCATATAGAAACAAATAAGGACAAGACACGTTTTCCTTTTTGCCAGCTAGTTTAACCAGAAGGAATTTACTAAACACCTCAGTGGGGCAGTTCTCAGAGGATGTCAAATAGGAGAATGCCCCATTTTTACTAAAAACAGGGGAAAAAAAGACATTCCCATATTTGACATGCCTTCTTGAATACCATTTCTTCCTACTGTTAACTCTACAAATGGTTTTTATGGTATACTCAAGTGTATATTTTGTTTGTTTTTGAAAGTTAACTAAGTTGTGTTTGTTCCAGACAAGCAAAAGAAGAAAATCCAATCTGATATTTCCACCTTCCTGAGACTATATGAGAACCCTGGGCTAACACAGTCCAGGAACTATGGGGAGGGACCTCTGGCTTTCTATTCTTGATGGCCTCCCCAGAGATGCTCACTACCCAAGCTCACGTGGCAGGCAAATACTTGGATGGCTCTTGTGGCAGTAGGTGTACTTTCCAAGCCAAACTTATAAACCAGGATCTGCACTCTCAGGGCCACACACCTGGTGATCAGTCCCTAGGCATCCCCATAGCCTCTCCTCCCCCACAGCCTCTCCTCAGAGGTTCTGCCACCCACTGGGGCATTCCATGCAAATGGGCACCATTTGCCAAGTGCCCTCTTCTCTCTGAGAATAATCCACAAAGATATACTTGGATGGGCTCAAAACACAAAAGTTATCTCCTCTCTCCCCACACCTTCTCAAACTTCAGAGTTCATAAAACTCACTTGGAGAATTTTTAAAATACAGATTGCTGGTCTCTACCTCAGGGATTCTGATTCAGTAAGCCTGAGGTAAGGCCAAAGATTACACATTTCTAACAAGCTCCTGGTGTTGCTAATGCTGCTGGTCCCCTGGACCACCCTTTGAGTAACACTGTTTATGTTACTTTTGCTTAAAAGGGAGAGAAATTTATCTTCTCATTCTTTTTGTGAAAGGGTAGAGGGCAGCAAAAAGGATAGGACCTCAATTACTTTTTCAATGACTCACACTGTTACTCTGGTAAAGACAAAAGAGAGAGAAAATAGCAAAGGGAATTTTATTTCCTGAAACAGGTGTGGAATGCTTGGCGGAGTGGGGTTTCAATGGCAGGACCTTATAATTGGGGCTGCCACCCCACCCCAGATCCTGCCTTGTAAACCCACTCTCAGGTAGACCAGCTGCAAGAGGAACAGTTGGGAAATTTCTCCCAGGCAAGTCTAGGCATTTCCTTTTCACTACCAATTACCTAGCCACAACTAGAATGCTCAGCCGCCCTGGCCCAGAATGCAATCCACACAAATACTCATTGTGTGGCAGCTCCTGTCTCTGACAGCATCAAGAATTTCATATTGCAAGTACAGGGGGAAGCAAGAGAAAGGAAAACACACACACACACACACACACACACACACACACACACACACACACATAACACATTTCAAAAACCGTGAGCTTTGCCTTACCACCATGCATTTTTCACACCTTTTTTCTGCCTTACACTCTAATCCTGTGTATGTTTGCCCTCTGCCTTCCACTACAATATTCTGCTGAGGATATATTCTGTTTTCTTTGATGTTCTGCTGGCTTTTGGCAAGAAGTAGCCTGGAAGAAAACACATTTATATCTAATGCCTCCTTCCACAACCTCATTAAAAAAATAAATAAATAAAAAGTCCATGAGTTCTGCAAGAAATGCTATAGAAGATGTGCAAAGAAATAAAGAACTTGAGCAGAGAGCATGTCCCATTATTTGGAAAGTTTTCTCTTCCCTACCATGTATCCAGGCTTTCATCACAAAGCTATGCAACCCAGGATGAAGAATGTTCTGGAGGTAATCAAAAGGAGCTACTTGTAAATCAACTCAGTCCCAAGTACCTGTTTTCTCTAATGCAGAATAATCTCAAGCTGCTCTGAGGAGCCCAAGTTGCCCTTGGAGGATATGTAAACAAACAATATGGAAAAGGTTCCCACAATGTTGGGGCTAGCTAGGGTGGACGTCAAAGTATTAAAGGGGTGAAGGGATGCCCTCAGTTTTGCTATAGAGCTTTGAAGGAGGCAGGAGAAAGTTTGAGAAAGATCCACCAACAATCACAACACTATTCATCCGAGCATCTCTGTATGATCATGGCACTGTATCTTCCAAACAGTCTCATCATGGACACAGCTGGGAAAGCAGAAGGAATACCTGCATTTTTCCTATCCTGAGGCTATACTCAATTTAGATAATCCTGTCAGGCCAATTCTGCACTTGCCCTTCTTCAGCAGCTTGTATGATAAGAACGCCAGGTATCACAATGCATTGTTGAATCATGCATTCACTACTCAAACTTTCTCTCCAGCAGCAGTCTCCTCTTACATCAGGAATCATCATAGTGATTAGTCTCCTTGAGATTCTCTTCTTCCCTCTCCCTCTTCCCTCTGGCCTTCCCCCCATGTTCTCTCTAATTCATCAAGTTTGCTGAAGAGCCGCCAGGTAACTCAATTTCCCTCAACACCTTGAAGGAGACAGAGGAATTATCTATTCAAGAGACACAAGAACATATATATAGTTTAGGGTCAATAAAACAACCTCCACAAATGTTAATGTAAACATGGAAAAACATAGCTTTAAAAAAAGGGACAACTAGGAGCATTTCTTCCCCCCAATGTAATTTTTCTCCTCCAGCGGTAGTCATGATTTCGCATCTTTTCTATATGTGAGAAAAGGGAGCTGGGCATTTCAGCCATCTACTGACTAATTAATATTCTAACCCAAAATGCTCTGCTATAGATATTAGAATTCAAGTTTCCCACAGGACTGTCACATTGTTTTTAACCCAAAGCTATGATGCTTCGCCTTATAACTAGAAAGGTTTCATTACTGTCTGCCGTGTCTTCATTCTCCTTTGGAAATTCTCCAATTTCCCCCAGAAACACAGGTGGTCTTTTGAATAAACAGAACTAACATATTGAGCTCCATAAGCTCTATGATGAGATGCATTTCTCTCGCTCACAGCTGTTGCTTGCACAGGTGGAATAAGGCATGACTAAGAGGTGGCTACTTAGTGAACTGGAGGTTCCTATTCAGAACATAAATTCATAGAAAGGCATCTTCAGGTAAAGAAGGAAGAGAAGAGAAGTGGCACTCCACAGGGGTCTGTATAGTTTTCATTATTTCTGTGAGGGACATGAAAACGCGTGGAGGGATCCACTGAAGAATTTGATGGTATTCATCCTACTTCAGAGGAATCCTGTGCTGAGGGGATTTCATTCTATCACAAAATAATTGGGATAGAGGTCCTTGAATTGGCAGGCTCTATGCTTCCGGCATTTAATCGGACTCAAATGGTGGCTGGGATAAAATTATTTTACCATCTCCTGTTTGTTTAAGACTAAAAATGTTTGAGGTGTCATAGAAGAATGTAAAGTCCGTTTTACAATGATGCCAGGGTCTGTGTTCAAGGGTTTAAATAACATAAACAGAATAAAAAACCAAGCAGGAATCATGTTTATACTGCAAAGTTGTGACATCTCTCTGTTAGCACACAGCAATCTTGAAATTCTCTCAGCTAGTGCTCCTCTCCAAATATAAATTAATTACGAAGACTTTCAATGGCTTTACTTACTAAACTGTACCTTATTATTTATACCAATATGAGAAAATGCTTTGGCAAATGAGACAATGTCAACATATGTCAAAAAGGTGGAGGGGACTTCTAGTTAAAAAAAAAATGGGGCACCTGGGTGGCTTAGTCAATTAAGCATCTGCCTTCAGCTCAGGTCATGATCTCAGGATCCTGGGATAGAGTCCTAAGTTGGGCTCCCTGCTCAATGGGGAGCCTGTTTCTCCCTCTTCCCCCCGCCTCCTGCTTGTGCTCTCTCTCTCTGTGTCACATAAATAAATAATATCTTTAAACAAAACAAAATAAAACAGGGGTCCTGGAGTGGCTCAGTAGTTTAAGCAGCCGACTCTTGATCTCAGCTCAGGTCTTGATCATGAAGTTGTGAGTTCAAGCCCCACACATTGAACTCCATGCCCAGCACGGAGCCTACTTAAAAAAATAATTAATAAATAAATAAAAATAAAATAATTTTAAAAAGACAAAAAACTATTGATAACACACAGGTCACCTTTTTCTCAGGACATCTGAAATGACATAGGAAATCTAAACTGGACTTTCTATTTAAGACGGTAGGTTTAAGCAGAGCATGAAATCTCTTCCTTTCTCTCAAACTCATGAAGTGATAGAAAAGAGGTGAAGAAAATGATTAAATACATATTTATTCTTGAAAACCAAAGAGGAGTATCTCCCTGGATTAGAAAGACACATCTCAAAATAGGAAACAAACAGGAAGCTAGAGTGGTAAAAGAGGCCAAAGCTTTCAAAAGATTTTATTGCTATATATATATATTGCTATACATGCATATATATACACGTGTGTGTTTGTGCGTGTGTGTGCAGAGCAGATTTTACCCAACATACCATCTAGTGGTTTAAAACTTGAGCTTGAACTAAGAGTCACTTAAAACTTGAACTTCTCAAGATTTGGGTTAATGCTCCTACAAGGTGGTTTTATAAGGAGGTCATCATAATCCTTAACGGGCAAGGAAAAAGTCATTCTTAGAGAATAAAAACATAGCAGCAAAACATCAACTAAGCATCTGTAACTCTAACACATGCAGGAGAGAAAACAAGATCTACTTATGGAAGAATTTAAAACTGAAAAAAATAGAAATAATGAAGCAACCTGAAAAGAACTTTTTTTAAATATGTGTATTTCCTCTCCAGGTAAAGATAGATATGGTATGTCTAAAAAAGATTTAAAAAATTCAGTTTGGGACACCTGGGTGGCTCAGTCAGTTAAACATCTGACTCTTGATTTTGGCTCAAGTCATGATCTCAGGATCATGAGCTCAAGCCCAGAGTCAGGTCTGTGCTCAGCAGGGAGTCTGCTTGAAATTCTCTTCTTCCCTCTCCCTCTGCCCTCTGCCCCGCCCCCCATGCTCTCTCTCTCTAAAATAAATAAATAAATCTTTAAAAAATATATTCAATTCAAAAATGGTAAGAGAAAAGAAAAATGGGGCAGGTAGAAATTAGTAGAAATAGTTGACTATAACAACAATGAAGACTACCAAATGGACTAAACTCAAGTTAGAGGGAAAAGAGAATCACACTGGATTTAATCAATGTGTTAGTCCTGAAGGACTCACCCCAATGAAGACCAAGTAATTAACTTACGAACAGAATCACCAAAACCACTACTATTAGCATCAGTAAGTATAAATAAGAAATAACAGATTTTGACTGACAGAAACTCCAGATGTTTAACTTGATGCTGCATGAAATGATTGAATGACATGTTTGATATAAATTCGATATATAATTAAATATATATTCTATATAATTTGCACTCACCAAGAAACTATTGGAAACAGAAAGAAAGATTTAGAAGAAAAGTCTTCCAGGAGAGAAAAATGTATCTATAGAAACAAAAAACTTGGTGGATGAGTGACACAGCAGTTTTATGCATTAAAGAGAGAACTGGTAACCTGAGAGATATAACTACAAATAATATCGATAGATGGACGACGGACGGACGGATGGATGGATAGGTAGACAGATATTCAAAATACAATGAAAGAGGAATAAGGAGATAAGAAAACATGATGGAGATATTGGATCATAGGGGATGTTGCATAGGATGATAAGGACCAATGTGAGTCTACTCGTAGCTCCATAAGGACAGCATGGAGGGAATGGAGGAGAGGCATCTCAGAAACGTATGGGTCTGCAGATGTAGTAAGCACAATTTGCTCCAAACAGGGCAAATCAAGAGAAATTCCTTAAGACATACTTTGGAAAACTAGAAGGCTCCAAGGACAAAGAAAATATCTTGAACAGCCAGAGAGAAAAGACAAGATCATACCTTGTTTAGGATGAAGATAAGGGTATTTTTATATTTAGACTTTGATATATTAGAGAGGCATGATAAAATTTCAATGGTCATTAACAAGGGATTAAAGGTGGAATGTATACATTTGAAGGACAGAAAAAAAGGTTGAGGAAGAAAATATAAAAAAAAAAAAAGAAAAGAAAATATAAAAAATAATTATATCCAAAAATGGTAAGGGAAAAGAAAAACAGCATAGGAAAATAATTGAAAAAGTTCAAACATTTCAAGAATCAGGACAACCAAATGGGCTATATTTAGCATTTTTCTAAAGAAATCATTCTCAGTGGATTTAATAAATGTGCTAGCTTTTCCCCAGCTAAAGACAAGAGCAGCTGGATAGTAATCGACCTCCCCAGTTTCCTTCTCAATATGCAATGAAACAACTACATAACTAGGAAGATTCTACACAAGATTGTGCCCTTGCCATTTATATCAGTCTGCCCAGGGGGCCATAACAAAATACCACAGATAGGTGGCTTAAACAATATAAATGTGTATCTCCTACTTCTGGAGGCTGGAAGTCCAAGACCAAAGTCTGGGAGGGCTCTGTTTTGGGTCACAGCTCTCTTCCTGGCTTGCAGACAGCTGCTGTGTCCTCACATCCTCTGAGCATGCACGTAGAAAGAGATAGAGAGCTCTCCGGTGTTTCCTCTTCTAAGGACACTAATCCTATTGTGTCAGGGCCCCACTGCTATGACCTCATTTAACCTTAATTACTTCCTTACTTCAAACACAGCCACATTATGGGTGAAGGTTTTATATAAGAATTTGGGAGAACATATATATTCAGTTTATCACATTCCACCCCAGTCCCCCCCAAATTCACGTCCTTCTCACATGCAAAATACATTTATTCTATCCCAATAGTCCTGAAAGTTTTAATTCATTCCCGCATCAATTCTAAAGTCTAAAGTTCGAACTATCACCTCAATATTTAAATCAGATATGGGTGAGACTGGACATATGATTCATCCTGAGGCAAAACTCCTCTCCAGGCGTGAGCCTGTGAAACTGAACTAGTCATGTGCCTCCAAACTCCAATGGCAAGACATTCACATTCCAAAAGGGAGAATTGGGAAGAAGAAACAAAACCTAGCAAGGTAAATTTCCACTGGCTCGCAAGGCTCAAGAATAATCCTCTTTGATCTGATGATCTGCCCCCTATGCCCGCTGGATGGCAGCATCATGCCCAGGCTCTGTGAGGATGGCCCTGGGCTGTGGCATCCCGAACCCTGAAAAGGAAGAGGTTCAACCCTTTGAAACAGAAAAACTAGCCCTGCCCTCTGGGCCAGTGGTGGGAATGACTACCCTGTTGATATGTGAAGCACCTTTGGGGTCATTCTTCCCTTTTCTTGAAGGATGACATATGTTTGTCATGTGATAGCTCTATTATGTGGTCCTGTAGAATCTAAGAAGCCTGACAGCCTTCTTTCATTACATCCCCTTTTTCTGTCTCTTTCAGTACAAGTGGGCAGTATTTCTGCTGGTATAATCACATCTCTATTTCTGGCTTTTCTGAGATGGCTGATTAAATTCATGGTTCACAACCTTACGAAACTCCTTATCCAATGGTTGTCCAGAACAAGCTTTCCCAATGTTTTGCAATATGGATAAGCTGAGGGTTTTCCAAATCTCCAAGTTCTGGTTCCCTTTTTCTTAACAATGCCTTCAGTTTACCTCACTTCCCTCACATTTTATTATAAGCAGTCAGGAAGATCCAGTCCCCACTTTCAACATTTTACTTAGAAATCTCAGCTAAATTTCCAATTCATCTCTTGAAGAATTCCACCTTCTACAAAACACTAGAACATAATTCAGCCAAGTTGTTTGTCACTGGATTGCCTTTCAGGCAGGATGCAGGGACAGGGAGAGCTGATGCCCTGGTTCATAGGCCATCAGACAGGAAATAATTTTCTCTTACTCAGAAAAGGGTCAGCTTTTTGGTTCTAGTCATGCCCTCAACTGATTGGATGTGGCCCACCCACAGTAGAGAGAGCAATCTGCTTTAATCGGTCAATAAACTTAAATGTTAATCTCTTCTAAAAACACTCCCACAGAAACACCTAGAACAATATTTACCAAAAATCTGGGCACATCATGGTCCAGTCAATTTGACACATAAAATTAACCATCATACTATCGCTTGAAGACAGAGAGTGCTAACATTGCCAATTCGCTGAGAATGTAAAAAGAAAATTCACCAAATCCTAGTGTGCAGTTTCTCATAGTACCTCTCTACTGCCCCCAGCCACAAGGCTTTGCTGTGAGCAAAAGCAGACTGAGAGAAAGAAAAAACAAAAACTCAGATAATTTCCATGAAAGAAATAGAGAAAATTAGAGGGAACTACCATCCCCAAAGCACCAGACCTAGATGGTTTCATAAAGGTACTCTACCAAATCTTCAAACATCAGATAATCCCGATGGTGCAGGAATAATTCCAGAGTACTGAAAAGAAAAGAAAAATCCCAAATTCTTTTTTCAAAGGAAGTATGATACAAATCAATAAACCACATAAAGACTATGCAAAAATGAAAACCAAAGACCAATATCATTAATGAATATCAACAAATGTATACTACAAGAAAATGTTAACACACAGAATCCAATATTACTTTAAGATAGTAATTTACAATTAACAACTAGTTTTTGCTCCTGGAATATAAGTTGGTTCAATATTATAAAACATATTAATATAATTTATCATATCAATAAATATAAGGAGGGAAATATATGATTATCTCCGTAGATGCTGACAAAAACTTTGACCAAATTTAACACCCATTTATTATCAAAAAACTCAATAGGAACTGAGAGATTTTTCATGATATAATAACATAATAATAGAAATACAGAGAGAAATAGAAATACTTAAGTCCCAAAGCCAGAATCTCATTTACTAGGAAAACAGTAGATGAGGAACAGGGCAATGATATTCACTATCTCTGCTACTAGTGGACATTTCACTAGACTACTCACAAGAGAAAGCAATTGGTGGCATAAGTATGAGTAAAGAACTAGCACTATCTCTATTTTCAGATATTATACCTGTAAACTCCCAGAGAATTAATGATAGAACTAACCTAAATTATAAAAGAATTCAGTAACAGTTGATCATATAAAGTCAACAACCTTCATGTACCCAAACAATAGGCATATGGCAGAGAGAACCACATTTCTAATTGCAACAGAGGAGATTAAATACTTAGGATTAAATTTAACTAGAAGTATGCAAAACCTATATGATGACAACTATAAATCATTCCTGAAAGACACAAAAGTCAGTTAAAAAAAAAATAGAGGAGGGCCTGGGTGGTACAGTTGGTTCAGCATTCAACTCTTGGTTTCAGCTCAGGTCATGACCTCAGGGTCGTGAGATTGAGCCCTGTGTCAAGCTCCGTGCTCAGTGCAGAATCTACTTGAGATTCTCTCTCCCTCTCCTTCTGCTCCTCACCACCCCCCTTCATGCTCTCTCTCTCTCACGGAAATAAACAAACCTTAAAAAAAAAAAAGAGTCCCCTTTTTTGGATATGATGACTCAACATTGTAAAGATATCTGTTCTCCGTAAATTAATTTATAAGCTCAATGCAATGTCAATAAAAATACCAAAGAGAGATTTTAAGGAGTTAGACAAACTGACACTAAAGTTCACATGGAACAACAAAATGTAAGAATAGCCAGGGAAACAATGGAAAAGAAAAATATGAGAAAGAACTAGCCCTGCCAGATATTAAAACATACTAGAAAGACCACAACTAAACAGCATGGTACTGGCATGTAAGTAGGCAAATAAATCAGCAGAATAAAAATAAAAGTCCAGAAATACACCCAAATATATGTGGAAATTTAGACTATGATAGAGAGGGGCATCTCACATCACTGAGGTAAAGATGGACTTATTTAGAAATGGTTCTTTGACAAGTGGATGGTCATTTGGGCAAAAAATAAAATGAGACCCATACAGGATCCAAGATTAGGCTCTAATTACATTAGAAATATAAATATATATTTAATATATAAAATGAAGGTACATAGGTAGTAGAGAAAAGCACAGATGAATCCTTTAATCTTGGAGTGCAAAAAGACTTTCGAGTTATGACTCAAAATCCAAAGGCAGCACAAGAAAAACTTGACAAATTCAATGCATAAAAATGAAAAAAAATTCTAGGAAGAAAAAAGCACCATAAACAAAGTGAGAAAACAGCCAATAAATTGGGATAAACTATTACATTATATGTCACAAAGGGCTAATAAGTTACTATGTCCTTATCTTTTATCTTAATTTTTAGCAGCTTCCTATAATGTCTTAAAATTGGTTTTCTCTGTCCTTCAACCTGCTTGGGATTTGATGAGATTCTCACATCCATGGGATGATTTTTTAAGTCAAATATGGCAGACTATCACACATTATTTTTCAGATTCCTCTTTCTCTGGGACTTCATTTACCCTAATTTTAGATTTTTTTTCATATCGTCCTGCAGGTCATTAACATTATTTTAACTAATTAATTAATTAATTATTGTCTCTGCACTGCTGTTTGCATAATTTCCATTTGCCTCTTTTCATTGCATGAATCCTTTCTTCTGCAATGTCTCTTCTGATGTTAATCCCATCTAGGGAAGTTTCATTTGTAGATACTGTATTTTTAATTCTAGAACTTCCTTTCAGTTCTTTTTAGAGATTCCTGATCTCTCCTGAAAACCTCTGTTTCCTCACCTACTACAGCCGCCTTTTCCTGTATATTTATAAAATATTTAGCATGGTTATTTTGTCTGCTATTTCCAAAATGTGGGTCCTTTCTCTCTCTGCTTAGTAACTTTTACTGCATACTAAATATTCTGAATGATATATTTACAGACATTCTGTATTCCATTTTCTTTCTCTAAAACTGCTAAGGTTTTGCTAGTAGACAGTGAAATCACTGGCAGCTCACTTTGGTCTTATGAAGACTTGCGTTAGGTTTTGTGAGAACAGATCTACTTGGGTTTTATCTGTATCTCTTAGAGTCCTTTGAGGATTCACTGAAAAGTTCAAGTTGTAGATCAGGCACCTCAAGTCTGAAGGGGTTTTAACTCTAAATTCTGTCTCCCTAGCTATGGACAGCCACCAACACCAAGGCTCCTCGGTCACTCAGCCTTCCTGCAGCTGCTGATGCCAGAGCCATTTGGAGTCTTACCCTGTGTTCCTGCTATCCAGGACCTGGCCAAGAACTTGGTAGAAGTTCGCATGCAGATTTGGGACCTCCCCAAGGGTGGCTCCTTCTTTTCTGGGATTTACTCCATCAATTTCCAGTGAGTGTTGACAATGCCTAATTCTGACCTCTGATTTCTGATCTCATTAAGACCATCGATCTCTTCCTGAGCTCTATCCTTGTTTTGTCATGTGAATGGACATGAATGCCCTGGGAAGAGAAGTCAGATGAATGACTTCCATTCCAATGTCTCCTCACTGCAGTTTCTTTCTTACAAGGGTTGTATTTTATCCCGTTGATGGCTGTTTGCTGTCTTTCCCAGGGCTTTCTAACAAGTTTATAATTGTAGCAGCGGGAGGGCTAGTCGAATACAAGCTACTCTGCCATTATTAGAAGCCACAAGTCCTATGTTAATAATGAATATTTAACAATGTCCTAAAAATTAGTAACATAAAAAAACCCAATCGAAAAAAATTTTAAAGATACAATCAATCAGGCACTTCACAGGAGAGGCAATAGATTTAAATAAACATATGAAAATATGAAAGAATTCTCAGCCTCATTAGTAACTAGGACAATACAAAATAAGACCATAATGAGATATTGGTTCATATCCATTTGAATGACAAAAATAAAGAAGGTAGGTGATACGAAATGGTAGGGAGAAAGTGGATCAATAATAGAATGTCATATATTCTGGTGCAAATGTAAACTGGGGAAGAATAGTAGTCAATATCTTGTCAATTTGAATATTCATATAACCTAGGACCTGTCATTTCCACTTCTGTTCAAGAGAAATTTTTATATATGTTGCAATAGATTTTCTATGGTCAACTTAGTATTATCCCAAGTCTCTTCTATACTTCCTACATAGAAAGGAAGCAGAATAGGAACTATAATTCCCAGATGTCTTGCCAACAGGATTATAGGTTAGATGATACAATTATGAACCACTTCTGTGAAATTAGAAAGGGCAAAATGAAAGAGAAGCCATTAGCTTCCCAAAGCAGCAGTAAGCAAAGCAGGGAACATTGGAAGGGAATAGAAAAAGGGTTTGGCCAGGGCTTCTGATCATTCTGCCGAAAGTAGCCCACTTCACTAGTGTGAGGAGCTGAGATTATTGACTATGGCTTCCCTGCTCCTCAAGATCTCCTGAAAGCCAGCTGCAGTCTCTCTGACCTTCGCCTCTCAAGTCCTTCAAACAAAGGTGTAAGCCCCTAATGCCCTGTATAAAATCCCTTCCTATTCAATATACTCTGAATAGACGTTTTTTTTTTTTAATTTTTACAATAAAAGCAATGTGAATACCATGAACCCAAGAACAGATATATAAGTAGTGGTATGTACATAAAATAAAATATTTTACATCAACAACATGGACAAATCTCAGAATCTTAATCATGAATGAAAAGGAAGTCCCAGAAGATTTCATACACAAGTACCCTTTTAATAAGGTACAATAATATGCAAAAGTAAACCATTTATTTTAGGCATAGATCTCTGTGCGTCATAAAAACTTTTAAAAAGCAAATGAAAAATAAACACAAAACTTATGACAGTGGAGTCAGAGAAATAGAGACACGATAAAAAAGGAACATAGAGACATATGTAAGTTATTGCATAAGTTTCTGTTAATGACTTACTTCGCTGGCTTATTCATGGGTATCCACTGTATTGTGAAAATAAATACTAAATAAATTAATTAAAAATGATACTGTCTACAGGGCACCTCAGTGGCTCAGTTGGTTAAGCATCTGACTCTTGGTCTCAGCTCAGGTCTTGATCTCAGGGTGGTGAGTTCAAGCCCTGCATTGGGCTCCATACTGGGTATGGAGCCTACTTGAAAAAAAAAAGAAAAGAAAAGATACTGGGTAGAACAATGATGTTAATGTGTTCATGAACCCAGGATTAAAACAAACCCAATTTTGTGTACCCAAATCCTTAAAAGAAAACCTCAGGACATGGTTTTAACAACCGGAAAGTAAATCAGTCAACTGGAAGATTGGACTGAAGATTTATTTTAAATGTAGCACAGAGGAGGGGGAAAAAAAAAAGATGAAAAGCTATAAGAAAATTTAAAACATTTGGAATAGAAACCCCAAACTGGATATATCTATAATGATATTTCTAGAAGCAAATAAGAGAAAGCATGAAAGATAGGCAATACTAGAAAAAAAAATAGCCAATTGTTTCCCAGAACTAGGAGGAAAAAAACATGAGTCATTAGGTTGTCAGCACTCAGTAAGAGCCAGGAAGGAAAACAAATATAAAACCTCACTCCAAATGCCATAGCACAAACATAACTATAAAGAGAAAAAACGGGGTGCCTGGGTGGCTTAGTCCGTAAAGCATCCAACTCTTGATTTCCAATCAGGTCATGATCTCAGGGTCGTGAGATCGAGCCATTAGTCGAGCTCTATGCAGGGCATGGAACCTGCTTAAGATTCTCTTTCTCCCTCTGCACCAACCCCTCTCATGCTCTCTCTCTATAAATAAATAAACAAACAAACAAAATCACAAAATCTACCAGAGAGAACAGAAAGATTATCCTCAAAAATAAGAATCACACTGCCATCAGATTGCTTATCAGTACCACAGACTACAAGAAAGCACTGGAAAAATATTTCTAAATCCTGAGAGAAAACAACTTTGAACCTAGAACTCAGTGCAAAATAAAACCTCAAGAGTAAAAGTTAAATGAAGATATTTTAATATGTTTAAACACTTAAAATTCTACTACTTATAAACTCTCACAGAAGTAAACTATTCTAACAAGAGAAGAAGTAAACACAGAAGGAACACTTAGATTAAAAAAATATAATGGCAAGCAATATATAAGCAGTAAGGTCTATTAGTAGTAGCTGAATAAATAGTGATAATAAACAAAATTATTTTAATAATTAGTTGAAATTAAAAATCAGATGATAGATGGGTTATGGTGTTGTTTTTTTTGTTTTGTTTTGTTTTGTTTTGTTTTGAGGTGGCTGGTGGTTAATGAGTGGAACCCAGAATAAAAAACATTCCAACATTTTTAACTTCCTGGAGGGGATAGAAAGTAACTGAATAACACCAGACCTTATTAGAAACTCTAACATGTATTTATGGGTGTTAAAAATGTACAGGTAAATATGGAGGATAGAAATTGAAAGTATAGCTTTAAACCAATACAGGAAAAAATAGAACAATGAAATGAACAATTCAACAAAATTACGATGGAGAAGAAAAGGAAAAATGACCAAGCATGGTACAGGCACACCTCATTTTATTGTGTTTCGCTTTATTGTATTTCACAGATATTGCTTTTTTTTTTTTTGACAAATGGAAGATTTGTGGCAATCCTGCATCCAGCAAGTCTATTGGCACCATTTTTTCCAACAGCATTTGTTCAATTCGTGTCTCTATCACATTCCATTAATTCTTGCAACATTTCAAACTTCTTTGTTATTACTGTATTTGTTATGGTGATTTGTGATCAGTGACTTTGATCTTTTGTGATACTACTGTAATTGTTTTGGGGTGCCAGAACCGAACCCATGTAAGATGGCAACATTAATTGATAAATGTGTGTGTTCTGACTGTTCCCCTGACCAGCTATTCTCACATTCTCTTTCCCTCCCCTGCTCTCTGAGACACAACAGTATTGAAACTAGGCCAATTAATCACCCTACAATAGCCTCTAAGTGTTCAAGTGAAATGAAGAGTCACACATCTCTCACTTTAAATCAAAAGCTAGAGATGATTAAGCTCAGTGAGGGAGGCACGTGGAAAGCTGAGCTAGGCTGAAAGCTCGGCCTCTTGTGTCAGTCAGCCAAGTTGTGAACGCAAAGAAAAGTTCTTGAAGGAAAGGAGAAGTGCCACTGTCGTGAACACATAATGATAAGAAAGCTGATATGGAGAAAGTTTGAGCAGTCATGACGATCAAAGCAGCCACAACCTTCCCTTAAGCCAAAGCCTCATCCACAGCAAGGCCCTGACTCTCTTCAATTCTATGAAGGCTGAGAGAGGTGAGGAAGCCACAGAAAAGTCTGAAGCTAGGAGAGGTTGGTTCATGAGGTTTAAGGAAAGAAGCCTCCTCCATAAAGTAAAAATGCAGGGTGAAGCAGCAAGTGCTGATGGAGAAGCTGCAGCAAGTTCTCCAGAAGATCGAGCTGGGAGAGTTAATGAAGGTGGCTGCAACTAAACAACGGATTTTCAACGTAGATGAAACAGCCTTCAATTGGAAGAAGATGCCACGTAGGACTTCCATAGCTGGAGAGGAGAAGTCAATGCCTGCCTTCCAAGGACAGGCTGACTCTCTTGTTAGGAGCCAATGCAGCTGCTGACTAAGTTGGAGCCAATGCTCACTCACCATCCAAAAATCCTTGGGCCCTTAAGAATGATGCTAGATCTACTCAGCCTGTGCTCTATAAATGGAACAACAAAGCCTGGATGACAGTACATCTGTTTACAACACGGTTTCCTGAATATCTTAAGCTCACTGTGATCCTCTACTGCTCAGAAAAAAATGATCCCTTTCAAAATATTAGTGGCCAATGACAATGCACCCAGTCACCCAAGAGCTGGTGGAGATGGACAGTGAGATAAATATTGTTTTCATGCCTCCTGACACAACATCCATTCTGAAGCCCAAGGACAAAGGAGTGATTTTGACTTCCAAATCATATTACTTAGGAATACATCTCATAAGGCTATATAGCTGCCATGGATAGTAATTCTTCTGGGGGATCTGAGCAAAGTCAATGGAAAACCATCTGGAAAGGATTCACCATTCTAGACGCCATTCAGAACATTCATGATTCACGGGAAGAGGTCAAAATATCAACATGAACAGAAGTTTGGAAGAAGTTGACTCCAACCCTCATGGATGACTTTGAGGGGTTCAAAATTCCAATGGAGGAAGTCACTGCAGACGTGGTGGAAACAGCAAGAAAGCTAGAAGGGGAGCCTGAAGATGGGACTGATCAAACCTGAACGAATGAGGAGTTGCTTCTTATGGGTGAACAAAGAAAGTGGTTTCTCAAGATGGACTCTATTCCTGGTGGAGATGCTGGGAAGATTGTTGAAATGACAAAAGATTTAGACTATTACATAAACTTAGTTGATCAAGCAGCAACAGGATTTGAGAGGATGGACTCCAGTTCTGAAAGAAGTTTTATGGTTGGTAAAATGTTACTAAACAGCATCACATACTACAGAGAAATCATCCGTGAAAAAAAAGTCCATCAATGTGGCAAATTTCATTTTTGTCTTGTTTTTAGAAATGGCCACAGCCACCCCCCACCTTCAGCAACCCCCACCCTGAGCAGTCAGCAGCCAGCAACATCAAGAGAAGACCCTAGACCAGCAAAAAGATAGGACTCACTGACATCTCAGATGATGATTAGCATTTTTTACCAATGAAGTACTTTTTTTACCAATAAAACATTTTTAAATTAAGCTACCTGCATTGTCTTTTTAGACATAATGCTATTTCACACCTAAAAGACTCTAGTATAGTGTAAACATAACTTCTATACGCACTGGGAAACCAAAAAATTCATTTGACTCACCTTATTGCATTATTTGCTTTGCTGTGGTGGTCTGGAACCCAACCTGCAATTTCTCCAGGGTATGCCTATAAATAGAAAATGCGTGGAAAAGGAAACTAGACATAACCCTAAAGATCCTAGTAACTAGTAGTAAATGTGAATAACATTAAAAGAGAACCTCAAAATAGGTAATATAATATGCAAATAGAGGCTACTTACAAAATGCACATAGCTGAATGAAAAGGAATCAGAGAGGCTGAAAATAAGGGATGGGGAAAAATGCAAAACAGTCAAATACTAACAAAAAAGAAGAAGGTATAATGACATTAAATCTGACAAAATAGAATCCAAGGAACACAGACATTGTATATATCAAGAAATGGAAAGTTGTAAAAATAAGAAAATTTTGAACCTGAATGAACCCAAATAAAACTTAAAATATAGGGAGAGCAAAATTTGATAGAAACACAAAGAGAAACAGACAAACCCATAATCATAGTGCATATCTGTCATATAGTGACAGATCAAGTACCCAAAAAAAGCAAGGATGTAGGAGATTTGAACAACATAATGAAAAAATTTGCTGTAACAGATTTGTATAAGACTTTGCATTCCTAAAAACAGGGAATGTACACTCTTTTCAACTACGCAAAGACCATTTACAAAGACTGCTCTAGACACAAAGGAAGTCTCAACAAATTCCACACTATTAGTATCAAGATGGCCACATTACACACAATGAAACTAGAAGTCATCAAGAAAACAGCCTCTTCCCTACTAACTCCATATATCCGGGATTTTTTTTTTCCATGCGTCAATAATGAATGAGGCAAGAAAACAAAATGAAAATTGTAAAATATTTAATAATGTGAAAAAATACTATATGTCAAGGCAATTATACACTTCAAATTATTTCAATATTTCAATTATTTCTTAAAAACACCACAGATTAAATAAATGAATATTTCCACAGAATATGCTAGAAAAGGAGTAACAAAATGAACCCAGATAACGCAATGGTAGGAAGTAAAGATACAATCCCATAATGATAATAAGCCTACAAAAAAAACCACAAAAAACTAGAATTAATTAAAGCAAACTGGTGCCTCACTTAAAACACTAATGAAATACTTTTGTGAGTATATCAAAGGAAAACACATGAAATGTTAAGAAGAACAAAATTAAAAAGTTCAAAATAAAACACAGCTCGATAAATGTCTCTATAAATCAAGGTATTTTTAATTTTTTAAATTGTAACAGAACATTTCAAGATTACTAAGAATCTTGAAAACTTGAATGACAGGTACAGTTTTCTAGAAAAATATAAATTACCAAAAAGAAGTATAAAGCCTGAACAGACTAATTAGCACAGCATAAATTGAAAAAAAAAATTGCCAGCCTCCCAAGGTTACTGGTATCATATCAAGCGAGGTTTTATCAACTTGAATGCACTTAACCTGACACTGTACTAATTTCTAGTAGTGAGGTTTTGTAGACACTAAAATGAACTAAGAATAGGAATGTACTCAGCATGTACATTTCATGCTTATAGAAAATTAACCTGGTTGTTCTTGCAAATATGGCAGCCTTTACTAAATTTGTGGTTTTTCGGGACGCCTGGGTGGTTCAGTCATTTAAGCTTCTGCCTTTGGCTCAGGTCATGATCTCAGGGTCCTGGGATCAAGTCCTGCATCAGGCTCCCTGCTCAGCAGGAGAGTGCTTCTTCCTCTCCCGCTGCTCTTAACCCTGCTTGTACTCACTCTCTCTCTCAAATAAATAAATAAAATCTTTAAAAAAGTTTTTTTTTAATTTGTGGCTTTTTTAAAAAGCTAAATACTATAAAAATGGATGGAATAAAGGAATTGCTTTCCTATCCAGTGGCACTCTTAGTGAATCCCATTGAATTTATAATGTCCTTAGCCTCGGAATTGTTCATTATTTCACAGGGACCTTGCTCTTCAGGTGTCCAGATTTAAAAACAAATGCCTAAGTTGTACTTGATGAGGAAATTGAAGAGAATAAACTTACAGAACAATATAGAAAGGCTCTTCCTTTCAGTATTCCAGGTTTCTAAATGAAAGGCAGGGTGAGAAGGAGGAAGAGAGGTAAAAGTAATTTTAAAGCTACAATTAATATAAACTATTGATGCTGATAATCACTGTGGTAGGCAGAATAATGGCTTCCCAAAGATGTCCAAGTCCTAATGCCTAGACCACTGAATGTGTTACCTTCCATGGCAAGCGGATTGCAGATCTATTTAAGGTTGAGAATTTCAAGGTAGAGAGATGAACCTGAATTATCCATGTGGATCCAGCCTTACCACATGAACCCTTCCTTACAGTCCAGAGAAGTTTCCCTAGCTGGAGTCAGAGAGGGAGGTCAGAGAGATTCCAAGTATGAGCAGGACTTGACACCCCATCACAGTGGTTCTGAGATGTAAGGGGACCATATACAATAGTGGCAGAGAGATTTCTAGATGCTAAGGGCTGCCCCTGGCTGACACGAGCAAGCAATGCTCAAGTACAGAGACCATTGAATTCCACCAAAACCCAAATGAGCTTGGACAGATTCTTCCCCAGAGCCTCCAGAAGGGAACACAGCCCTCCCATCACCTTGATTTTGGTCTTACGAGATCCTAGGGAGAGAAACCAACTGAACCACACTGTATCCAGACTTCTGACCTACCGAAACTGCTAGATAACAAATAATCACATGAATATTGTTTCATGTCACTGAATTTGTGGTAATTTTTACAGCAACAGAAAACGAATACAACCATCAACCAAAATAACAAATATAAAGATGCAGTGATCTTCCTCTTACCCACAAAAGAGTGGGGACTCAAATCTTCCTGAGGCTGTCCCCATGACTTGGAGGAGGCATTCCCCAACACTGAACTCACCAATGTGAAGAACTTTCCAAAATGTCAGCCATGTCTTTACTTGTGTCAGCAAATTATGATGAAGTGAAACTATTCTTTGTCCTGCTGGCATTCCACCATACAGTAATGGATCTGTGTTTGCTGTTACGTGCCACATGGCACTGGGACACCAACCGCTTACTGTGTCATCTAAAACACAGAGGTAAGCAAAAATTTAGGAATCTCTGATGTTAAAACTGGAGACAAGAAGTTTCATGACATGAAATCCCTGATTTTTCATTTGAACTGAACACGAGCCTGTTTGAGGATTTTTGTCCAATGGTGAGTCTGTGCCCTAAATTATACCACTACTACACAGTGCTAAAATCATCTTCATTATCTATGACACATTACCAGTCATTAAAGCAATTTGAAAGACTGAGGCTGCTAGCCATCTTCCCTTAGAAATGCCCAATTATATTATCCAACCTCCTTGGAAAATTTTTATGGTGTGAGATCTCCCTAACTCACATCCACAAGTTGATAAAAAGGCACATATTTTGCTCTTTGACATTTCAGATTGGTTTATATCTGATACCAGGTGTACGGTTTGGAAGGTAGAAAAACTTTCTAAGAAATTCAAGCTATTCACCTATCATCAGCATGAATTCTTTGCCATAAATCTGACTTTTTTGAAAGACATCCACTATTACAGATTTTTGTCATCACCTTACCCTAGGGACATCATCTGCAAACCATCTAGGAATATTTTTTAACTGGATGCCAAGTGTCTGAGATTTTAGTTCAGGCTATAAGGATGCTATCAACAAATAGTTCTGGAGGTGTATTACTAAAGGGTGCTGAGAATCAGTATGTTGCTCAATAATCAAGAACAGGAGTCAATCCTGAACTGACTTGCAAGCCTTGCCAGTCTCCATCAATAGAGGGCTGGAGGTTTATGAGAAAACACAGCACCTACTCTGAGAACTTTCCATAACCTCTCCATTGTTAGATAGGAAACTGGCTTTCTGCTTCAGAACTAGAGGGTTCCAAGCCTGCCAACGTGGTCCAGAACACAAGTCTAGTCTAAGATTTACACTAATCCTTTGCTAATTAAGAGTTCAGCTCTTCAAGGAGATGACCTGCAGAGTCATTCTTCCTGATGAAAAAAACTACAAGAAACATTTTCTGTGTAATCATCTCAGACTATTTTTTTTTTCATATTCTTAGTTCATTTTAAGATAAAACATAATCGCTTGTAATTTCTGTACTCACAAATACAGCACAGAGACAGCCTAATAACAAAGCGCAAATTAACTGGTTACAACTTGATGTTACTTTGGGGGCAAGGGTTGCGTATATGTTAAGAAATGCTGCTGGTCAAAGTTTGTGCTTTCATTTCTTTTGAGTTCCTGCGGTGAGCTGATCAGCCAAAGGGCAATTTTGCAGAAAGAAAGCGATGAGTTGTTAAAGAACCTTTTCTTTTCTGTTTAATCACTGCTCCTTGACAAATTTGGAGCGATACCTTCTGTGGATGATAGAGCCTGATAAATTCTATTTATTCTCTTTTTTTTTTTTAGAGAAAGAGAATGGGCACATGGGAGGGGGAGGGCAGAGAGGAGGGGCAGGGGAAGAGAGAGAGAGAGAATCCCAAATAGATTCCATGCCCAGCACAGAGCCTGATTGCGGGGCTTAATCTCACCAACCCTGAGATCATGACCTGAGCCGAAATCAAGAGGCAGATGCTTAACCGACTGAACCACCCAGGTATTCATTCTTTTAAAAATCAAAACTCAATGCTTACCATGTACCAGATGATGTAGGAACAAAAATACAGAACACAGTTTCTGTTACAAACAGTATGTTCTCACAGCTCATAAAGAAACTCTGCATATACCTTTATAATAATAGAATACACACAGAAATATCATGTCTCTATTTTTTGAAAAAGTTCACATGAATCGTTTCTTAGGAACCAGCCCACAATTTGTATATTTCATAATTAAAACAAATTATATCACACACGTCCAAAGCCTACAACAATTCCAGGTTTTATAATTATTTTTCTGTAGCATACATTTTAAGTAGGCTTATAACAGAAAAGGAAACATACACTTTAATCAGAATACTTTAAATCATACCATAGGATACTTTCCATGGAAACGTTTTTTTTTAATTTAATCTAATTTTATTATGTTATGTTAGTCACCATACAAAACATCAATAGTTTTTGATGTAGTGATCCACGATTCATTGTTTTTTTTATAACACCCAGTGCTCCATGCAGTATGTGCCCTCTTTAATACCCATCACCGGGCTAACCCGTCCCCCCAACCCCCCTCGCCTCTAGAACCGTCAGTCTGTTTCTCAGAGTCCATAGTCTCTCATGGTTCATCTCCCCCTCCGATTTCCCCCCTCCATGGAAACATTCTATAGAAGTTCCCTGTCCAATACTAGAGCAGAGCCACTAGCGACATGTGGCTCTTTATATTTAAATTATTTAAAATTAAGAACTCAGTTCCTCAGCTGCATTAACCCATTTCAAGTGCTCAAGAGCCACATGTGGCTAATGGCTACCATACTGGACAGCACAGAATATTTTATTCATCATAGAGAGTTCGATTAGATAGTACATTTATAGTTGTCCCTGTATTTATCTTAATCCACAAAAGATGATATTTTCTTAACCCATGTCTTAGCCTTTTTTGTACAATTGTAGACTATAAAGGCTGTCTGAGAACAAATATACCAACACTTATTATTACCCAAGAGAACTAATGCTTAGAAAGTTTTAGGTGACAGTGACAGGAAGATCACTCAGGGCTTTCCTCTAGATTCTGAGCCATCTTGCATTGAAATCCATACCCTTCTGGTCCCTGACAAGAGTATGGTGGCTGATTGAAATCTAGGGCTGAGATGATCAGATTTTATCTACTATGGCAGTACTGATTGATTTGTAATAGCTGCTTGATTCAAGCTCCAGAGCTCAGAGAGAAAAAGTGGCTTGATGTGTTAATGATGACTCGCAGGTCAAGAGCTGATGTCGTACTTGCTGGCTAGGCATTTTCTATCACAAGCATTCGCACGCAACTAATAAGCGCATACACAGTGGGAAGATATACATGCAGAAGTAAAACAATTTTGAAGCAGACAATGGTCTATTTCATATCTCCTGGACTACCTGAAAATCATCCTTCAGCTTTGGCTCTCTAACTTTAGAAGGATATAGATGGAACTCTGGTGATAAAAGGAAAAACTTTAAACTACTCTCATACACGCTCCCCAAGCCCTGAATAACATAGCCCACCTTCTCTCCATCTTTTATAAGAGATATGAGTCCTGTCTGGACTAAGAAAAACCTCTTTGGGATGGTTCTGTGAGAGAAACTATAAAATAACCCTCCAAGAGAGTCTTTTATGGAGAAAATGAAATGTCACCTCTCCTGCAGTGGCTTAAAAAATATGTTTTCCTGAAAATCAGAAGACACATGGAAGGCTCCTTCAGGCCACACGATTCTGCAATAGTCTCTAGAGGATTTAAGAAATACAATTTCTCATTCTTAGACTCTGCCTGTCCACTGCATAAATTCCTAGTGCACTCTGTCCCTAGGAGAAAAATGTATTATTTTGCTCACAGGATATGAAGTTTGAGATCTGCTTTAACTCCAACTTTCTCTTTGGAAGGTTGAGTTTTATAAAGATTTCCAAGCTTATCCATCTGAATCTCCATGTTGAAAACTCTGGTTCAGCCACCGTGAAGTTACACGGAGGTTGATTCCAGTTTGGCAGTTGTCTGGGAGTCTTGCTCCATCTATAGAGCTTTGGTCATCCTTCCACAGCAAAGAAGAAAATGTAAATCTACTTTTTCCTCTTTGTTAGCAAGGCTCAGAGAATATATTGGTGAAAACATAAGTCTCTTTGATGAAATGTGATTTTTCAGTCATCTGTATGACTTTTTTTTTTTTTCCATTTTCTGGGATAACCATGAATTGGTAGTATGAAAACAAAAGTGGTTTTTAAAGCAGATGTACTAAAGAAGAAATTCCCCGAAAGCCTCAATGACTACTGGAAGAATGTTTTTTTTTAATTTTATTTATTTATTTGACAGAGATACAGCGACAGAGGGAGCACAAGCAGGGGGAGTGGGAGAGGGAGAAGCAGGCTTCCCGTGGAGCAGGGAGCCGGATATGGGGCTCGATCCCAGGACCCTGGGATCATCACCTGAGCTGAAGGCAATCACTTAATGACTGAGCCACTCAGGCACCCCTGGAAGAATGTTGTTATGATCAGAAGGACCACATTTATATAAAAGTGAGTCTATCAATTTAAATAGAAAAAAGAACTTGAAGGAAAATTATTCAATTTGGTTCTTAATTGAAATGTTTACATTATTAAGAATTTCTTTTTGCTCTAATTTGTGATTTGGCACAACGATTCATACCGCTATCACCCTGGAAACCTTGTTTCAGTCAATTTCTTAAGAAAATTCAATGATTCAATGACAATAACTTTGATGACTTAAGTTAAAGTGTCAGGTATTAATCTATGGTAATGGGCCTCCTTGTACATTTTAAGCATGTACAACAGTGACATAACGTAATGCACAGGCCTTCTACCAGCCGGACATTTCAGCACAAAATGAATATCTGATGATTTAAAGATATACCTTTAAAAATTCAAAATACAAAAAAAAGTAAAAGAAAATATAGAAACAGGGGTGCCTGGGTGGCTCAGTCGTTAAGTGTCTGCCTTTGACTCAGGTCATGATCCCAGGGTCCTGGGATCGAGCCCCACATCGGGCTCCCTGTTCTGCGGGAAGCCTGCTTCTCCCTCTCCCACTCCCCCTGCTGTGTTCCCTCTCTCACTGTCTCTCTCTCTGTCAAATAAATAAATATAAATCTTAAAAAAGAAAATATAGAAACAAATATTTTATATAATTTTATGCAGCTTCTAAAAAGAATATAGTCTTATGTGAGAAAACATCAAATACAATCCTAAATATAATTCAGTCCCATATAGAAATATATATATGTATATACATATAAACACCTACATATGTATATACATATGAAGTCTATATATAAACAGGAGAATTCCCATGTAAAGAATATTTTTAACAATGTGACATATGAATATTCTAATTACTAGCCATTTGCCAAGAAAATGCTAAAAGAAAAAAAGTGTAAATGAGTTAACTTGGAAATGCAAGTAGAATGTCCAGTTAATAACATTTACTGAGAGCTTATTATGCGGCAGGTATGATGCTAAACACATTACACACATTCAGTCATTTGATCCTTATGAATCAGTAAGGTACAATTAATAACCACATTTCATAGGAAAAGACTAAGATTTGTAGTGGTTTGCTAATTTGTCCAGTTACACGGCTAATAAATACCAAAGTCTATGCCAGATCTGTCTCATCCCAAATTCTCTCTTTCGTGATGAATAGGTAAGAATTATTTTACATTAACATGTCAAAGCATCAGCTTATGAGAGTTGGGCTCTGCTCACTCAATTATGGTGTTTTATATATATATAAATGGTTATCTCCCAGGTGCTTAAAAATACACATTTATTTCAAGTGAATCAATGCATATTGAATGTGTACTTTGTGTTGGGTACTGTGCTAGCACATGAGAACAAAAAGATGAATAAGAGGTGGTTCAGGTCCTCAAGTAGGTCAGTCCAGTGGAGGAGAAAAGCACATAAACAAATGTTTATAATATACCATGCTAAATACCATGCTGCCAGGGTTCAAAGTGCTTCTGCAGAAAGAAGATGGCCTATTATTTGGGGAATCCATGTCTTTTTTAAAAGCCTATTTACAAGATTAATTTTCTTGGCAAGCTTTTTACTACATACCATTTGTACAGAATTCTGCTGTCAATTTTCATAAGTTCCCAAATAGTGGAGTTTTAAATGTTATTGTTGTTAATACTAACATCCCTGAGGGTATTTCACAAACAAGCTTAGACACAGTCTAGTTATTCCAGAAGGAAATGCGTCTAAGTCACATAACATAGGTAGTCCTTTTGGGGAAAGAAAATTAGGGTAAAAGGTGGTGGGAATTTTTCTTTGAGTGACATGTTCATGAAATTCTTAAAATAGCCGGATAATAATTTGCTTCAGCCTTGTTGAAACAGCTAATAATATTTTGAGAAATTGCAGAGCTATGTTATGGAAATTAATTTGTAATTTCAGAATAGAGTTATGGGAGGAAGGAAAAAAGTTAACTTCTTCTCCAATCTTCCATAAATTATGAGTGTTTGATGGGAGAAGCAGAGGGCCAGAGAGACAGACAGAAGGAAAAGGGGCTTCATAGATGAGTATCGAGGAAGCTGAATGTGTCCTATCATTTGGGGAATGACATGGATCCCAAATCAACAGATTGCAGGCACATTTTCAGAGAATTTGTATCTTGTTTTGGATCAAAACAAATGACAAAAAAAAAAAAAAAAGTCAACTTTCTCTTGTGATATGTGTCCAAGAAGGTTTTTGAAACTTTTGTTTTTATCCTTGAAGATCTTATCTGGAATTGTCAGAAGGAGAAAGAACTCATGTAACTGGACTATTTGGAAGACATGATACACATGTATTGACTTCAGCTAAGTATATGTTCAAATTTTTCCTGTTTTTTTCCCCCAATATGTTTGAGTATCTAAAACTCCAGAATAGGTAATATATTTTTTCAACAACGATTTATGAAAACCCAGAAGAAATTAGATGTTTTACATGTATTTTTTAATCACATTAATCCTTCTATGGCCACCATTACTAGTCTCATTTTTTCAGACGAAATGTCTGGAACACGAGTGAAGAGATGTGACTAAGGTCTTACTACAGATTGCAGGTGTTAAGAATTGAAATGCAAATCTGTCTTCTGGCTATAAAGTTGCAACTTTCACATATACCATGCTTCCTTCTCAGGAAAGTTCAAGTTTTATCTTTCTTTTCTTTAACTCAGCTTCCTATTACACTAAAATATGATCAGAATCTCCCATTATCTCCATTTATCTCTTTATACATCATGTCCATTGTTCTTATTTTAGAAGAATAGTACAAAATGTTGTTCAAGGAATTTTTTTTTGGCATGAGTGGGAATGCTTACATGATTTTTCTCTTCCCATTTAAAATATGAGAATTACTTTGAGTATTTCCAAATACTAAACCATTCTTAAATTACTGGCATGAATGCTATGTGGTCAAGGTATTTTTTTCTCTTAATATGTAGTTGGAGTCAATTAATAAGTTTGGAATCAATGAGTGAAATTGACCTGCAGTTTTATTATGTTATTATGCAATATTTGGTTTCCAATATTCACTTTATTTTATTTTTTTAAGATTTTATTTATTTATTTTAGAGAGAGAGAGTGTGTGTGAAGGGGAGAGGGAAAGAGAAAATCTCAAGCAGACTCCGGACTGAGTGCAGAGCTCAAGGCAGGACTCCCAGGACCCTGAGATCATGACCTGAGCCAAAATCAAGAGTTGGTTGCTTAACCAACTGAGCCACCCAGGCACCCCTCCAATGTTCACTTAAAAAAAAAAAGTATTTGTCTATGCTTTATGACACTTCAAATAATTGTGGAATCATGCATTCCTTAAATCTAGGTAGAGAATTCACCTAACCGAAAAAAGAAAAAAGAAAGAAAAAAAAAGAAGAGAAAAAGAAAGAAGTAGAGCTTCCTACATCTAAGTAAGCACTGTGAGTCTTGTCTTTAGTTTCCATACTTGTCTTTAATGAGCACACTTCCAGATGGATCTGAATCATGGACCTTCTGCCTTAACCTCTGCCCAAACTGAGGAGTTGATATAACTCAAAGGGAACCAGAACCACAACCACTAAGAAGGAACAGTAAGTATCCCACAAGTTGTAGAGACAAGGGTGTGCGCATCTCAGAGCCAGAAATTCCAGACAATTTGGCCAAACTGCTGAACACCACCTGCCTCTGTAAACACACCTTGTTTTTCATAAGCAATGCACTCTAGCTATAGGGCAGCTCTCCACCAAGGACCCAGGTGCTGTCATCTTTCTACTTTGCCCTTTCCACATGTGGGCAAGATGCTGCAACCATCCCAGGTGTCACAGGCTGACACGACAATATCCAAAGAAGAAGGAAGGTATTTCATCTCCTGTGTCTACTTTATTCGGTAACACACTTCCCAAGAGCTCTCAGGAGAGACGTCTCCTCCAGTCCCTTTCAACAGGATTGGATCTCCTTCCCACGTCATGGATGCTAAGGAGATGAGAATATAAGTACGAGGTGTTTCCAGCATCTGTTGTAGGAATATGCTCTCCCAGCAAGCAAGACATGAAGGAGAAAGAGCTGTTCTGAAGGCAACCAAAACTTGGGCCACAGGAGAATAGGGGAGGATGGGCACCCGGCGAGCCCCACTGGGGAGGGAGGAAAGAGCAACAAAGAAGGGAGTATCTGGATGCAAAACACAAGCATTCTTCATGTCCCAGGCCCAAGCATCGTAGATGAGAGTGCAGTTGTTGTTCAGTATTGTGCATGTAGTAGGCTTTGAATACATTTTGAATTTTCCCCTAAGGTTGAATGGATTGAAAATATAAGGTCAATAAGGGCTGGATGTATTCACGGCAACTCAGGATAAGAATACCTGAGGGCACACCTTATTTTTCTGAGGGTGCACTCAAAGCAGATTGCAGTTAACTTTTACAACCATCCTGGTGGTGGTCGAAGACCAGGCGTGAGCCCACACACTACAGTGGTTTCATCATCATTACATGCACATGGGATGTTCTACATACGAGACCGCAGGCTGCCTCAGGGACCCTCCCTTTCCTATATTTCTTTTCATTTTATTAATCCATTAATACTATCTTTCTTCATAGGGATGAGAATGGCTGATATATGGGAACAGAGGTTATATATTGCAGAAGGGGAAAAAAAGCCTCCAATATGGCAATAAAGACTATCAAATTTTTATCATTCTTTGTGTTAAGCGGGTTACTTAGGCTTACCTCATCAGTGTTTAATCAGCTTCCTTCATACTCTCTCCATGAAGCCAGAGATGCACATATTAAACACGGGAGTTTTGGGCAGCTTCCCTTTCCCTAGGGCAGCTTTCTCAACTAATAATAACTAAGATATTTTTTGACAAGTGCAGCTAAGAGCTGGTAAATCTTAGTCAATCTACATCGGCTTTGTTGGCACTTTCTTTCTGCTTCAGACCTGCCTTACCTTGAATAATGGAAGCTGGACAATGACTGCAGGAGCTATAAAATCCAAGAGAGACAGTGGATAAAATCGGGCAAGGAGGGTTAGTGGGGATGGATGCAAAACCAGACTCATATTGATCAGGGGAAGGAAAATACTTTTTCCAACTGCAATTGCAGCTGAAACCCATAAATTAGATGATTGAAATAATAAGACACGTGAAATGGCTTTTAAGTCCACTACCCACTCTGTGTAATAAATTCTGAATGACATCGAGGCTTTTAGTGGAGAGAATGACTTATTGCCATCTGCAAGAAGGAAGCTTTCAGGGATTATCTCTAACATGGCAAAGCACTATTCCAAATTTCACAAAATTAGCAAAGCTTAGTGAAGCTTGGTGACTGAACTGACAAGCAAGCTCAAAAAGAAATTTTTAATGGAACAAAAATACCGCAAATGAGCACTCTCACATACCAATACTTAGGCGTGTATTATCTCCTCAAAAATAATCCAAATTTCATATTAAAGGAAGATCTTCAATTTTTTTACAAGAAAAAATTCCTGAGACTATTTAATTTGTTTTTTAGTTATTTTTACTAGGTGCACATATCCCAAAAAGATACATAGAAAAGTATAAATATATCCCAACTCGCTTTCATCACGGAGGGGCCAAAATCCTAAGCTGATTTAACTTTTCTTGCCTCAGGCAACACCCGCCATTTATTCCTTCATTTGAAAAGAGCCAACACAGTTCAACCATGAACTTCCTGAACAAGGCAGTTGCGGAAGTAACTTTACATCTCCATCTTTTAAAAAAAAAAGTGTGCTTAGGCAACTTAGGTAAAATCTGAGAGGTTCTTACAAAAACACTGCTACTTGCCAAGCAGACGACATGACAGGAGGTGACAGAGAAGTCTGAGGACTGGGACAGGAAGCGAGAAGGATGATACCGTGAAGTCTGAGACCTGGAAAAACTTCGCGGCTCTGGGATGTATCACAACGTGTGCATTCCTTCTGTCCAGCTGGTTCTTTTTTTTCCAGCAGGTTTGCAAAGAATCGGAAAGTTGGGAATCGAGAAGTATGCTTTCTGTACAGACAATAGGCTCTCGCTGCCAGGATTGTCAGATTCCAAAGATGAGATATTGGAGATAGCTCTTTTTTTTTTTTTTTTTTTTTTTTTGGTCCTGGTCTAGGATGAGCAGCACCTGCCTTTCAAGAGGGATGACACGAGCCTTACATACCCTGCATCCCTTCCAGCTCACTCCTTCCTGTCTTTACCCACAGTCCTCTCCCTTCCCTAGGACATGTACTCAGTCCTGGGCTGAGACATAATTGGCATCCATTCATTAACCATTTCTTGCACTTCTTTGTTTTCCCTCCATGTCACCGATTTGACTATCACAGAGACTCAGATTTAATTATCTCATCTGTCAAGCCTACAGCCTAAGAAAGGAAATATTTTGGATATTAACACAGCCTCTTTTTTCCCCCTCTAAATTTAACGGAACTCTGTTCCAATTTTTAATGATTTCTCAATTACTGCAAGATAGAAAAATATAAAAAAAAAGTGCTTCTCAATTACATAATTAAAAAGAGTATCTTCCTAATTTTCAAGTTGCCAGTCTAAGAACTGTACATGGTTTCATTGTTAGTAAGTGGTACAATGGGACAAATAAAGCAGAAGAGGACTGTACCATTTAATAGGGCATTTTCTTCCAAACCTTCCTCATGGAAACAAAGTCTTCCTACAAATGATAATTAGTAATTAAAAGTCACAAAACACATTATGTTTGAGGTAGCCAGTGTCTCTGGATATGCCAAAGCATACTCTCCCACTAATCAGTTACTAAAATGTTGTGTCTCGCAGATTTATGATATGAATATCAAATAAATCACCTCTTTCCAAAATTTCCATTTGCACTAAATCTGAAGATGAAGAGAAGTAATCCTCATCATAAGAAAGAAAATATTCCTCAAGAAAGTAGACCCTTAATTTTACAAATGTGGAGAAGTATTTCAGACAGGGATGAACTCCCCAAACCCTGTGATTTGCATTCAGAAAGTAAGTAGTGACTAAATGTTTCTCAGTTTCTGAGTTAACAGAAAGACCTGTGTCCAGGAATACTGACACCTCAACACAGACACTATTCAAAAATAGTATCATTCCTTGAAAAGTAGTTCTTTCTTGGAACCCATTTGTTCTGATTATCTACTGCTATGTAACAAAGCATTCTCCAAACCTAGTGACATAAAAACAGCGACCTACAGACTCTTATGGTCATGGAGTCTGTAGGTCAGGATTTTGAACAGAGCCCAGTGGCGATGGCTTGTCTCTGTTCCAGGGTATCTGGGGCCCCTGCCTGAAAATTCAAGTGGATTCAGAGTGACTCAGTCTTTGGGGGCTGGAATTGTCTGGAGGCTTCCTCACTCACATAACTGGTGCCTGAGCTAGGATGACCCAAAGGCTGAGCTCAGCTAGGGCTGTTGACCAGCATGCCTGCATACAGTCTCTCCATATGGCTTGCTCTCATCCCAGCATGGCAGCTGTGTTTCAGAAAAAGCCTTCTGAGATGGAACATCTGGTAAATGAGTATTGCAGGAGATCAAGGCTGACATTGCTCGGCCTTTTCTGGCCCAGCCTCAGAGGCCCTACAGCGTCTCTTCCACTAAATTCTGTGGGTTACCAGTGAGTCCTAGAGGCCAGCCCAATTTCCAAGGAAGTGCAATGAGACTTTCTCTTGATGGGGGAGTGGCAAGGTCACATTGCTCAAGAGCCTGAGGGATGGAAGATGTTTTGTAGCCATTTTAGGAAAAGACATCTGTCACGCCTTTGAAGGAGGATGGGATATGAAATGCACTTAGCATCCTTCACATGCCATTCTTTATGGTAGGCAATACACACAGGATACCACTGAGTTACCAACTGCTTCATTTGTCAGTCCTAGCATTTGCCACATTATGTGGAAAATACTGGCTTTTAATCTTTCTTACCCTACTTGTTAGTAAATTTGCCACAACAAAGACTCCATTTTTATCTGTCCCCAGTACCTTGCATACCTGGCATGTAATAGATGCTCAAGTATTTGTGCAATAAAAAACATTTAAAAAGGGGCACCTGGGTGGCTCAGTTGGTTAAGCGTTGCCTTTGGCTTAGGTCATGATCCTGGGGTCCTGGGATAGAGCCCCATATCGGGCTCCCTGCTTAGTGGGGAGCCTGCTTCTCCCTCTCTTTCTGCTACCCCCCTGCTTGTGCTTTCTCTTGCTCTCTCTCCCACTCTCTGTCAAATAAATAAATAAAATCTTGAAAAAAACCAAAATAAATAGTAAGTAAATAAATAAATAATATCTCTCTAGTAGAATTTATCACAAGGTAGTTATTATTCATTTACACATGTTTTCTCTGTTAAACTCTCTGCCTCTTGCTGATTCAGACTTTGTCTTCTTAATCTCTCAACTAACACCCTGCTCGGTATAGAGTAGTTTCTCCATAAATAGTTATAAAACTGAACAGCTCTTTTCTATGAAGATGGCCCCACTATTTGGAAACTAGTAACAGACCTGGTGTGAAGTTAAATATAATTAACTACATTCATACCTATAGTTATGGAGAGCAAAAGAATATACCTCTCTTGTGTAATTGCTTTATAACAAGTGACATCAAAAGCTACTGACTTTAACCAACAAATGTTTCATTATTGTTTGAGATTATATATGTTGAGTAGGCAGTTCTGATATTGGCTGGGCCTGCAGTTATCTGAGAACTCAGTCAATCTGGAACCACCAAGAGGGTTCCCAGGCCTGGCACAGGGTACTGACTTACTGGCAAGAGGCTCAGATGGGAGCTCAAATGTTCTCTGGAAGACCTGCAGAGAACCTTTCCCAGTGGTTTGAACGTACATGGGGTCTGGGTGCTGAGAGCCAGTATCCCAGAGCAAACGGCCCAAGGGAAAAGAAAGGGAAGCTGTCAGTCCTTACAAAAACTAGACTCAGAATTGCTACAGTATGACTTGGGCCATAGTCAACTGGTTAAACTGTCACAGCACCAGTCAGACTCTAGGGTAGAGAAAAACAGTTTCACTCTTAAAGGGGAGCAGTCAAGAATGCATAGACATCTTTACCCACCACAGAATGAGAAGAGTGAGAAAGGAAAAACAGATAGGAGCTATTTTGGTATAACTTCTGTTTGTGAATAATTAGGCTCGTCGGACACAACACAGTTAAACAAAGCTCAAGGCAAGTGTTCTGAAATCTCGATGCAGAGTTCAGAAACAGGAAACCTGATCTTTCCCCCAAACTGTCAGTAGGGCTGGTTGCTCGACAAAAGGGATTTGTATCATTTCTTTATGAGACATTTGAGGGAACCCAAATGAAGAGCACAAGTTCATTGGACATATACCAGTCAACATCCTAAACTTCGGCCCATTTTTTTAACCAATGCAAATTGAAAAAAAAAAAAAAAAGATTGCTTGGGGAAAAAGTCATGATATTAGTTAAAAAGAGTTATAAACCTGTATTCATATCATCATTCTGATAATGGTTTTGCTCATATGTTTTTTGAGGTGTTGGCATTTAACACAACAGTATATGAAGACTCAAATTTACTATCTTCTGCTGCTTCTAGAAGAACCCTATACATCTTTGGGGGATGGGTCTCCAGAGATTAAATGTCAAGACTGGAGCTTCTTAGCTCTTGGAAAGCTAAATGGTCTGTGGCTGGTCCCAAGGACCCGGGACCTGGCCATCTTAACCACAGAGTTGTCCAGGTGAGCCTTCAAATGTCGTTATGCAAACCAATGAGAAAGAAAGCCTGGGTATTTCTGAGAGTCAGCGGCCAGCATGTCTGATCTGGGGAGCTAGAGGCATGGAAGGAGTCTTCAGAATTGTGAGAAAAGGATGAGAGGGTTGAAAATACCTTCGGGGAGAGATTCTAGATTGCAGGGGTTAAGTGTGCTTGAGGAGCAAGCAGGAGGTGGCAGGACCCCCACATGGGGTGTGGGGGGGGGCACCAGGAGCAGAATATTAAGCATACTAAGCTCCGTGGAAAACCATAGCAGGTCCGCAGCTGGCACAGGATGGGAGGCACGGTCTCTAAGTCAACTTAAAAGCTGACAGTCTTCTGATTTCCTACACTGCAGAAATGCTGCCATTCTGCGCAAACCTAAAGAAAGAGCCAGAGGAGGCTGAAGATGACGAAGATTGGATTTCAACCCCAATGAATAAGGACAGAGTCAGACGGAATTTGACTGTACCCTGTATCAAGAAATGTGAGATTACTTTTAGCGGGGGAGCAACTTAGACCTTTTCTCTCCTCCCCTCTCTCTCCGTTCCTCTCTCTCTGTCTTTCTCTCTCTCTCTCTCACACACACACGAAGAGTGGAAGAAGACAAACTATAACTATTAACAGTGGTGATTTATATGCTATTAAAGTACAGCTGACATTGTTACATTTTTCAGGTTTCTTTTTTTTTTTTTTTGCAGTTAATATACATTAATTTCAAAATTGCAAAATATAGGGAAAAAACAGAACCTAATTAGATGACAAGAGAAAACCTAAAGCATATTCTACTCCCCAGGAGAACCCCTTGACCTAGGATCAGGCACATGGGTCCGAGTGAAATCCAAGGAAATGAGTTTAGATGCTCAAAAACGGAGCAGGGTGATCACAGCGAAAATTGTTCTCCTCCGTAGAGAAGAACTAGCTGCCCAGGGTTTACGGATGCTGGCGTGAGCAGCTAACAGCTCTTATTCCAGCATGCTTCCTATATGCTTTCACTACTTTCAAAGGATAGAAGATTGCTCTGAAGCAGACTCTAAAAATGTGTCTTTACTCTTATTCCAGAGAAGTTAAGCTTTCTATGAAATAAAGAAAACAAATAAAACATTTGGAAATTGGAACATCTCTGGCAGAGATAGATTCTAGGGTGAGGTCAGGGGGAGAAGGAACAAGAGGGTGTGCAAATAAGTCAAAATCTTGTTTTCAGAAAAGATAACACAAAGAAGAAAGAGAAGGATGAGGTGGTAACTCACTGAGTAACAGTGATATTTGGTGCTTTATAAAAAGCATGGGATCTCTTTAGGTGCCACAAAAGTTGGGTGAGCTTCTTTCAGGATAGTGATATTATTTCCAAACCATTTTATATAAAAGACCCCAAATATATGAACTTCCTTCTCTCAGAATCATGGGTGAAAAAGAGAAACAGCGTAGAGGAAATATACACTCTTTCATCAAACAGTTGAAGATTGAAGGCAGGGAAGCCAGGGGGAATGGGATCAGGGCAGAAAAATACAACTCCATGACTTCTGGATTCAGCCTCTGGATTTTAAAGGTATTGCATCCGAGCCGTTTTATTATGAAAAATCAACTAAGTTAGGCTTCCAGAGAAACAGAATCAATAGGATGTGTGTATGTGTATCTATCTATCTCTCTATCATATATCTATCTACTTATCTATCTATCTCTCTATCATCTATCCATCTATTTAGAGATTTTAGGAAATCGATTCATCCACTATGGCGCTGGAAAGGTCAAAATCTGCAGAGCACGTTATCAGGCTGGAGACCCAGCAAAAGTTCATGTTGCAGTTAGAGTCCAAAGGCAGTCTTTCTCCAGAATTCCTTCTTTTTCAGGAGATCTCAGTCTTTTTCTCTTAAGGCCTTCAACTGATTGAGTGAGGCCCACCCACATTATGGAAGGTAATCTGCTATGCTTGAAGTTTACTGATTTAAATGTTAATCATATCTAAACGCTAACTTATAGCAATATCCAGACTGATGTTGACCAAACATCTGGATATCATAGACTAGCTGAGTTGACACAGAAAATTAACCATCAGAAAAAATAAACACTTCACAAAATGCCAAGAGAACAGGACAGAGTAAAAGTTGACTCACTCAGATGATGAGGTGGTGTCATAATGAAGGTAATTTTTTCTAAAAGTATGCCTCAATAACAAAAGTTGAAGGGTCAATTTGCATGTGGTTATTCCACAGTGGGTAGAAGCTGAGACGCTGAGCTTCCTGTCACAAAGAAAAGGTATCTGGTTCTACCCACTTTCTGAATCAGGTAAACATCTCAAAGTATCTTTTCCTTAAGCCCGCTTTCACCATGACATTCTGTTTTTCAGAAAGGACCCATGATTCTTGTAGCTACCTTTTTGTTACTGTAATGGTCTCTGGTGTATCTGGGTTTCAGCCAAAACCTTCGCCACCCCACTGAACCTTATTTCCTTCAATTCTCCAACTGCAGCTTTAGTTGCAATCAACACATCACTTTGTAGTTCCACAGAATCTCTATACTAGTCCCACTTTGTAGCCATATTTATTTTCTTCTCATCTACAATATTTTTTTTCTTTTTCCTCCGCCTGTTCACCAAGGGTACTGATTCTTCACAGATCAAAGTAAGCTTTACCTTTCAATCAACTTCATCTATGAATTCTCTATTTTTGCTAACAGTAAGTGCTCAATACATCTTCATTAAATACTTTATAATATGATAAAGCAACATAAGATCAATGATACTATTGCAATAAATTCATTTCTATTACATTTTTTCTAAATTTTGCTGATACCTGGGCTGTTCAGCTGGGAGTCTGCTTCTCCCTCTGCCCTTCCCCCCGCTCTTGCTCTCTCTCTTGTTCATTTTCTCCCTCTAGAATAAATAAATAAACAGATCTTTTAAAAATAAATAAATGTTGCTGATTAAAAGAGGAATCATAAGTATAACATCCAAGGAACTGCATTGCTGGCCAATCAGTACACAAATGATTTATAGTGATAGAATCACAAAATTTTATTTTCAATAAACAAAACATCTATCAAACTCATATTGCATGTCCTAAGAACTAGGCTAGGCTCCTGAGTTAAAATGAGAGATGAGATCACAATCTAGTAGGGGAAAAAAATGAAACAGAAATTAAACGTCTTTTCGATACAGCATGATACTTGTATAATAAAAATGAGCAAAATGCTTAGAAACCATCTCATGTGGCTCCTTTATGTTAAAGCTGAAGACACCAAGTCTCAGAAAGAAAAAAAGCAGCTTCCCCACAGTTGCATGTATATTTTGGTAGCAGAACCAGGTACTGGACCCCAACCCATTCATTGGTGGCTTCAATTAATTACAGCCTATGGAGAGAAAATCACCTACAGAGAAAAGGTTCACCCAAATAGCATAGCAAATCAGCACAGCTCCAGATTCCACCTAAAAAGCATCTCATCAGGCTCTCAAGCCAGGACTTTTTTTTTTTTTTTTTTTTTTTTGTAGAGCAATGGCCCAGCCTGGGAGCGGTAGAGCATTAATCTCACCATTAAGGCTCTGACATTGCTGAGATCTTTACCACCGGTGAGTAGCAATTATTTTTGTAGTAGAGGTCCATGTACAGAGAATTGATTCTCCAGTGCATATGAATATCCCCTATTAGCCCCACTTGATAAGTGGGAGCTGTGCTCGGGCCTGCAGCGGTGGGCTACAATTGCCCAATCGAACAGTCTCTCTTCATGCATAAACATCACCCCTGCTATCGCTAATGGGATAGGGTTCCACAGCACCGCGGAAAATAGAGCCCACAGTCTTGTGATAAATCTGTCAAATGTGACATGCTCTATGTGAAGAGCAGCACCACGGCTGATTAAATGAGCAACCCGGTGTACAGTACAATAATGCGTCAAAGCACTTTGGTGCCGACAGCTGGTTCGAAGCTCCGGGAGACAAATCAGGACTTCAAATATGAATCATTAGAAGTAACTCAGGTTAAAAAAAAAAAAATTCCCATACTGAGAACACAGTAGACTTCTCTCATTAACATACCCTTCACCGCCCCTTCCCTTCTTTGCTTGGTTTTGGTCACTTTCTTAAAACTGAACACGTAGGTCTGGACAAGGTGTTCTAGAGTCCTGAGGTGACGAGCTAGAGATGGGTACACAGCTCATCTGTGGTCTGGCTGGATGTGACCCAGGCCTACAACGGGTCTCTGGCTGTCCCTCCACACTGTGACCACCGGACATGCCACATACCGTCCCTGACAAAATCCCCCCAGATCAAAGCTTTTCCTTCCCTCCCTTTTGCACAACCTTCCTGCACCACATAGCGATATTGTGACATAATACAAAATATGCATTTGGTTTGTGTCCCTGGTTCCTGGCACTGAGCTCCTAAAACCCTTGGAATTTCTTGAGTGACAAAGGTGAGAGGAGCATCTTTTGTTACTCCTAATAAGCCCCTTCCCACTATACCTGAGTTTATGTTAATGAGGCAACTCTTGGAGGATGGAGGCTGGTTGCCAGGGGAACCAATCATGTGATTAGATGGTTGGACCATTCTCCGCCCCCCCAACCTCTGGGGGCTCAAACACCTATGGCCAATGATTTAAACAATCACGCCTACATAATGCAAACTCTGTAATAATCCCTAGGTGACAGGGTTGTGAGAGCTTCTGGGTTGGTGGACACATCAAGGTGCTGGGATGGGGGTGCACTGAAATTGGGCATGAAGCTCTGAGCTCCTTCCCTATACTTTGCTCTATGCATCTCTTCCCTGTGGCTCTTCTAAGCCGCATCCTTTATAATAAACCAGTAATAGTAAGTAAAGTGTTTCCCTGAGTCCTGTGAGCTATGCTAGCAAATTATCTAACCCAAGGAGGGGTCCTGGGAACCCCTGGTATATAACTGGTCAGGCAGAAGTATAGGACAGGAGGCCTGGACTTGCGATTGGCATCAGGTAGTTAGTGTCAGAATCCAATTAAATTTATGTGCAAGGGACGTTACAGTTCTGCTTCAGATAATACTGCATCAACTCTACCAACTTGCGGTTGGCAAATCCTACACACTTCTGGGAAAGATTTCTTACAAACAATTCACCAAAAAAAAAAAAAAATTGCAAAGCCAATTTGAAGAAAACAGTCCTTGAAGACTTTTAAGATTATTCATTTATTTGTTTGTTTATTCACTCATTCACTTACATAAACTGTATTTAGAGTTCACTGTGTAGACACTATGCTAGATTCCAAGGGTCTAATGTCTGTTGGAGGTATTTTTTTCTGTCCTCAGGGAGTTTAGTATCTCAATAGGGCTCGTACACCTTTTCTGTAAAAACCAGATAGTAAATATTTTAAGATTTGCAGGCCATCAGGTTTCTGCTGCAGCTCGTTAACTTCCATTGTAACACCAAAGCAACCATAAATCATATGTAAATGAGTAAGCGCGTTCCAATGAAACTTTGTTTTTAGGGATCTGAAACTTGAATTTCATATAATGTTCACATATCACAAACTATTCTTCTGTTGACTTTTTAAAAATGTAAATGCAAATTAAAAAATGTAAGAACCATTCTTATCTCACATACAAATACAAGAGGTAGGCCAGATTTGGTCCATGGGTTGTAGTTTGGCAACCCTTGGTCTACCTGTGGAGGCCAGAGACTCAGTAGCTCATTCTGTTCCCATCAGGGCAAGACAAGAAGAAAAGAAGCCCGTGTAAATTACCATGTTCTGGGTTTGACTATGGTACCTATCTCCAGAAAGCTGGAGACCACAGAAGTATTTTTCACCTGCTCTTGGTGACATTGTTCTTCATCTGTTAAATGAGGTTAAAACCCCCTCCCTCTCGGTGTTATTGCCAGGATTAGAAATAATGCTCATAACTGGGTGTTATACACAAACAATGAATCATGGAACACTACATCAAAAAAATAATTAATTAATTAATTTAAAAAAAGAAATACTGCTCATAAAGTACCCCGCATGCTGCTAGCCAATAGAACTCACTCTATACTGGCTATTATAAACAAACAAGCTTTGCTGAACAGGATGCCCAGGGAATTTGAACGATTGTTCTTCCATTTTAATTTGTATCAGGGCATTTCTTGGTGCCTTTAAAGTAAAGGATTTTGTTTGTTTAGTTGCCTGGTTGGCCAATATTTTTAAGTTAGAATTTTATTATCACTATCACTATGACTTTAACATTTACTACTCTTGTTTCATTTTGGCTGTATTACATACTCATTCATTTTCTTTTTTTACTATTTTAAGTAGAAGCAGAAAGGCCCTATGTATGGGGATTAGACTTGCCCGTAGTTTATGTCCCAAGGAAGAGAAACATAAATATAGGTCCCCCTTCTATTTCTTGGGCATGTCACTCCCCTAAAAAGATCTCCTCAAAAAGTTTGGGGTAGTATCCTTGGCCTAAGAACAATCCTTTTGATACAGACTGAATGTCTGCATCCCCCCAAAATTCCTATGTTGAAACCTAATCCCCAAAGGGATGGCATTTGGAGGTGGGGCCTTTGGGAGGTGATTAGGTCATGAGTGTAGAGCCCTCCTGAATGGGATTACTGCCCTTATGAGGAGACCTTTCTCAGCCCTTCTTGCACCATGTGAAGATACAGCGAGAAGGTCGCCATCGTGAACCAAAAAGCTGACTCTCACCAGACACCAAATGTGCCAACACCTTGATCTTAGACTCCCCAGCCTCTAGAACTGTAAGAAATAAATTTCTGTTGTTTATAAGCCACCTGGTCTATAGTAATTTGTTAGAGCAGCCCAATTGGACTAAGACACCTTTCCAATGCTGACCATTCCACACAAAAGCACAGATTCTGACTTGTTCAGCAAATTCCTATGTTCCCCTCCACCTTCCACACACAGGCTTGCCAGCCTCCAATGAAGCAGTAAATTCAGCCCTAATCACAGCACTGGAATATTCCTGAATCTCTAAGGTCTCCTTATACCGAGTACATGGGACCTACCCTTTATGAAGGACAGTGCCCACCTACACCACTCTGTCCAGCATCTATACTTTTTAAAACTCAGCTAACATCCAAAGAGTTTCTAGTTAAGTAGAATAAGGCTGCAACCTTATTGCTTTTCTTTTGTTTTTTAAGGAACGTGATAAAACTTTTTATATGAATCTGTTTAAAGCATACTGATCCTTAACAATTATGAAAGTAGCAAATCCCTTCCTATGTGATGCAGTGGGCTCATTAAAACCAGTCTAGAGTAATGTTAACAAATCACTGGACCTGGTGGGTAACTGTTGCCAGAAAGAACACTTTGGTATTAGCTGTGTTAAAAATAAAACTAGTATATTTCACAAATATTTTCCAGTTGAGCAGGATATTTAAAAATAGGTAACCTCATTCAGTTACATTCCCAGTTGTGAGAATATTTTTTCACTTAATAATTATAAATAAAGGTATTGAGGATCTAACTCACACTTGGCACTATGCTAAGTGCATTACTGTATATAATTCTCACACAGCACCTTGGACTAAGCAGTACCATTATTTTTATTTTATAGAAAAGAAAAATTAGGATTAAAAGAGTAACTTAAAAAAAAAAAGAGTGACTTGCCCATCTCAGAGCTAATGAATGTGGGACTTGAATTTTGGTCCATCTGACTTAACCGCAGCTGGGGCTAATGGCTAAGCAACATCATCTCTCATGAGCCAATTCATGCCTATGAACCCAATAAAAGGATGCAGAGTTTTTCTAAAGTCAGGTGCTCTATAAGGCTCTTGGATGGCTTAAGTGTCCAATTGGTAATAACAGTGCTTGCATTTATTTCTTGGGTTAAAAACTTTTATATTATATATCCAGAATGCTGGATCTTCTCTGACTACTAGTTTGAGCACAGAAAGAGATTGAACTCTATTTTTTTGAAATAATAATGGCCTCATTTATAACTATTCTCACAGTCCACCTCCAGAGGTAAGAATGAAAGTCATGTCCTAACATTTCACATCATCTGTATGTCTGGTATCTAAAGCATATGGGCTTCTCCAAGTGTCCATCAACTGATGAATGGATAAAGAAGAGGTGGTATACATAGATACACAATGGAATATTATTCAGCCATAACAAAGAATGAAATCTTGCCATTTGCAATAATGTGGATAGTATTTTGCTAAGGGAAAGAACTCAGTCAGAGAAAGACATATACCGTAGGTTTTTCCTCATAAGTAGAATTTAAGAAATAAAACAAATGAGCAAAGGGAAAAAAGAGAGAGAGAGAAATCAAGAAACAGACTCTTAACTACAGAGAGCAAACTGATGGTTAGCAGAGACAAGGAGTTGGGGGTGGGTGGATGAAATAGGTGATGGGGAGTAAGGAGCTTATCGTGGTGAGCCCTGGATGATGTATGGAGGTGTTGAATCACTATATTGTACACTTGACACTGATACAACACCGTATGTTTACTGTACTGGGGTTAAAAATACATACATACACACATGCATACGTATATAAAACATATGTAAATTTTTAGTAAACAATGCAAAGTCTGTCTAGATCATTTAATCAGGCCTTCTCTATGATACTGAAGTTGATTAGAACTCTAATATTTGAACTAAAGAGCAAATGAAAATTTTCTTGCTTAATTAAGTTTGGTCATCGAAAACAACATATGTGGCTTCTATTAATCTACATTTTAGAAAAATGCATTCTCTGAGTTAATTTCATGTTATAACTTTAGCTTTTATAGTTCATATACACTAGCTTCCAGTTTTGGAAGGACTCTGCATCTGTTACAAAATAACTGAATACATACATTGTTTATCATGTTACCCAATATCCCTTACGTAGAGATCCAAATGATAGATTCCGTCCAAAATTTATTGTGATTGTCTTTCCAAAATAACTTGTAGCCTCCCTAATTACCATTCAATAAATACCATTCTAACCCTCTGGGTTTCCTATATTGTTTTTGTGCCAAGCCTGTATTGTGCTTTGTCCTTTGTGAAACACAGAGCCAAATTTCGTCTCAGGTATAGTAACCGACTAATCACAAGTTCCTGTTAAATTTCCCTTGTTTCTCTAAATGATCTTTAGTATCTGCTCTTTTTTTCTTCTTAATGTTTATCTTTACTGTATAATTGTCTTTATATTCTAGTATCATAAAATATTGTTTATACTACAAGGTAAAGTCAATCGACAACTAAAAGGTAGATGGATAATTGCACAATTTACATAACATACATAAATATGTACTGCCATGATAGTATGGTGAAAATGAGATTGAAGAAGAGGATTTGATTCATTAGGAAGGAATTGTCTTCATGGGGGAAGGTGGGGAAGCTCCTCTGCATTGTTAGACGCTGCTTGCTTAAACACTGTCCAGCCATTTACCATGAACAAGACACAAGTGTTTGGATGAATATGTTGAAGCCATCATTTCACTGGAAAAACAACTTAAAATGCATATCACACTGATCAGTCCCCAGTTACTGCCCACATTGTAAGACAGTAAATGGAGAACCAGCAACATTTGTATTTAACCAAGAGTATTAAAAATATTCAATAAATAGAGGGTGATGACATGACTAGTATCTATGTGGTGCTCTTTGAATATGAGGATAAATTGTTTCCATATATACAGAGTCTTATATAAATTATTTAATCAATGCTTGGGCCATATTATTCCTTTATGTTATCTTAAAGACCTTTTCTTAAAATAAAGAGACAAGTCCTAAATCAATGTGATCCATTTGACACTGATATGGAATTGAATTTTAAAAATATGCCCTCCCTATAGTTCTCGTCACTTCCAGCAAGTGGATGGTGCTGTCTATTTAGAATAGTAGTTTCAACAGGTAGATTTTCTCCAGCTGTAGACAATTATGGAAAGAGTAAAAAAGAGTAAAAAATACACTATATTGGGTCATATTAAAATAACATAGTCAACTCTAAAAATATGGCCAAATAAAGAGATGCACTGGAGGAGCAAGATCTAAGAGCTAGGAAACATTTAAGCACAATAGGCCACTATGTCTACCCAACTCTTTCTTTTCATTTATTCAATCCAACAAATTTAACAAGTTGCTGCTGTATATAAAGTATTTTTCTGGACACAAAGAACACAAAAGTCAATTAAGCGGTCTTTGCCTTCAAGGATTTTATGAATCATTATCTTTTATAACCATCTTGGGTACAAATATACTTTAATTTTAGGGTTTGAAGCCTCCAAACCTGTACCTGGCTCTGTCCATCCTCTTAGTTATATGCCCCTGCCTTATCCCAGTTTGACTGTGTTTTAGCCATCCTACTTCCTTAGTGTCTTACAAGATTCTATTCCTATTCAAGGTAAGAAGCTCTATGCATATTTCTCCATTTCTATATTTTGTCTCTTCCAGGCCAACTGACAAAAGCCTCCCAGGAAACCTTGCTGATCAGGCATGCACTTCTGCAGTCAGGTGAAAGCACCTCCAGGAACTCAGGACTGACCCTTTTATAGAAGACCCTCTTTAAAGGGCAGTAGAATCTTGCCACACCCAACAGTGTTAACATGTTTAATATATTAATAATCGAATGCCTCTGACTCTTCAAAGGGGGTATTCTTTCCTTTGTCATTTCAAGAACTGGTTTCAAAAAAATTAGATGGTAATTATTCCATAGGTTGCAAGGAGCAACTTTTGACCTCTTTTGTCATTTCAGACAACTGAACGCACCCCTGAGACTTCATTCCTCTATCACAGGTGTGCATGTTACCATCACAAATAGAAAATACAGGATTTCAGAGTTTGAGTAAGATGAGTTCCTATATATTTTTTTTTCTGCTGACCAGATTAAGTCCTATTTAAATCATTGTCAGCCACATGTCAGATTATCTAAGAAAGGGTATATACAGGGAAAAAAATATAAGCAAAAAGAAAGACAAGAATTCCCAGAATCTTGGGCTGGCTAAAAGTACACTTTAAAATGTGATGGATATGTTCTATTTGTTATAATTCTTAATTATTCAGAAGCACTTTTGGATGCAGGGAAAAATGCACAAATATTGAGTTTTTATATTTGGTCTACTTAATGTCACAGATTCTGTATAATGTGACAGCATTGCATAATGTATATGGGAAAAATACATGTTCTGCTCACTTTATTCTCATAAAACCCTTATTTCAAATTTTAAAGTGAAGGCAAATTTAGTGGCATTGTCCCTATGGGCTGTTATTTGAACCTCTGCAACTTTGGGCATGTAATGTGTGACTATTCACTAATAAGATTATTTAGTCTGCAGATCATAAGAGTGTTTGGAAATCAATGTTTTATTATTAAAAGAATTACTACAGGATTTCCAGTTCCAACAATATGGCCGACTAAGTCCGAAGGCTCTCCCGACAGAAACCCTTAGAAACAATGGATAAAAGAGAATCAAAAGTCTTCAGAATGCTTAGTTGGCTTTCAGGAATTAGAAGGTGATCACTAGAAGCCAGGGAAAAAAAAAAAAAAAGGGAACTAAAAAAAAAAAACCAAAGTTTTTAGTAGGGAGGATTCTGTCTTAATCACCTAGAGGCTGGATGTTAGTATACATGCAATAACTGAAGGTAAGCCTGTCCCCTATGTAAAAAGGGGAGTTAGAAAAGAAGTTAGCTCATAAAACTGGGATTCTTGGAGATACATGAGGGAGAGGAGATGGGAAAAATCTGCCAAGAGGCAGAGGGAAAGAACAAGAAAAATGAAAGGTTATCTATCTTTCCCTAGGCTCTGCTGGAAAAGCAATGCACACAAACAAAAAGCTTCTTGGAAATATAAACTCAAATACACTTTCTTCATAGTCGGATATCACCACATAGTCTGAGAAACTTCAATCTAAGAATTAATACAAAGTTTGATCACAAATCACTGACAGTCCAGGGGCACCTAGACACTTCGAAAACTTAGGTCCAAAGGATTGCCATGGAAATAATAAGCCCTACCTAGAAGATGTGGTCACAATGAGAATTACCAAACACAAAAATCTACCCCAACATACGCAAGACTAAGCAGGATTAGAAGTGCAAAGACTTTAGATGATAAAACAATAATTAGAAAGTAAATTTTAAAAAGTAAAATACAGTTGGCTCCAACCCCTGAGCAGTCAAAATTCCATGTATAACTTTTAACTCCCTCAAAACTTAACCACTAATAAATAGCCTTCTATTGACCAGAAGCCTTACCAATAACATAAACAGTCACACATATTTTGCATGTTATATGAATCATATTCTGTATTCTTATAATAAGGGAAGCTAGAGAAAAAAATGTTATTAAGAAAATCATAAGAAAAATATATTTACAGTACAGTATGGTACTTATTGAAAAAAAATCCATTCATAAGTGGAATCACACAATTTAAACCCATGTTGTTCAAGAGTCAACTGTAATTAAAGGTATAAAATCCAATTGCCAAGTTACTTAGGTTAGGGGTGCCTGGGTGGCTCCGTCATTAAGCATCTGCCTTCAGCTCAGGTCATGATCCCAGGGTCCTGGGATCAAGCCCCGCATCGGGCTCCCTGCTCAGTGGGAAGCCTGCTTCTCCCTCTCCCACTCCCCCTGCTTGTGTTCCTGCTCTCACTATCTTGGTCTCTGTCAAATAAATAAATAAAATCTTAAAAAAAAAAAAGTTACTTAGGCCAGAAATAAGGCATTAGAAATAGTGTAGCCAACTAGAAGTCATAAAAATAAAAAATATAATCACTGAAATTAAAAACTCAATGGATAAATTGAAGAACAGATTAGAAATAGCTGAGAGAATATGTGGATGAAATATGTATCTCAGGAAATTGCACAGTATAAAGGACAGAAAATTACAAAGATAGAAAATATTAAAAGGCAACAAAGAGATATATTAGATAAAATGAGGAACTGCAACAAGCGGCTAATATAAGTTCCAAAAAAAAAAGAGAGAGAGGCAGAACACAAGTAGATGATGGCTGAAATTTTTTTAGAAACGATGAAGGACATAAGTCTTCAGATTGAAGATGTGTATCCAATGGCTATAGAGCAACATAAATAAAAATCAATCCACATCCAAACACATTAATGTGAAATCAAAGAATACTAAAAAAGAGAAATTTAAAAGCCAACAGAGGAAGAGTAAATTGTCTACAATGGGGCAAAATTTAGAAAATAGAGGCCACATAACAATGGAATATCTTGATATTATTTATAGAAAATAATTGTCAAGTAAGATTTTGCATCAAAGTAACAATTTTTGAAGAGTGAGAGAAAAATCATTTTATCCAAAAAAAAGCTAAGAAAATCTACTTCTTAACAAACTCTCACTGAGAGAAGTACTGAGAGATATATTTATGAAAAAAGAAATTGAAACCAAATGGGAGGAATAGGATGCAAGAAAAAATGGTGAACAAATAAATTGGTAAGCAAGCATTGACTATAAAAAAATAGCTAAATAGGAGGGGCGCCTGGGTGGCTCAGTCCGTTAAGCGTCTGCCTTCAGCTCAGGTCGTGAGCCCAGGGTCCTGGGATGGAGCCCCGTGTCGGGCTCCCCGCTCATTGGAGAGCCTGCTTCCCCCTCTCCCTCTGCCCGCCGCTCTGCCTACTTGTGTGCTCTCTCTCTGTGTGTCAAATAAAAAATAAAATGTTTAGAAAAATAACTAAATGTGGTATAATAAAGACAAAATGTAAATTAAAAAGTTGTACAACAATTACCCATCTACGGTGGGTGGGGGAGTGGGAGGTTGAAGAAAAAGAAATCTAGTTTCTTTTATTATCTCAAAAAAGAGATAAATAACTTTAGGTTAAATATCTTCTATTCAAATTTTACGGGTAGCCATTAAAAAATAAAAGCAAAATTTTTATTTTTTCAAATTCAGCAGAAGGGGAAAAATAAGCATAAACAAAATTCAATACATTTAATAAATATTAGGAGGAAAGGGAAAAAAAGGAAGCCAAGAAAAATGTAATAATGAAATAGTTGGGAAAACAATCCAAATAAATCTAAATGGACAAAAAGCTGAAATAGCTGAAAAACAGTGATTCTTAAATTGTATTTTATTTTTTTAAAGGTTTGTTTTTTCATTTGAGAGAGAGAGGGCATGAGCAAGGGGAGGGACAGAGAGACAGAGGGAGAGGGAGAGTGAGAATCTCAAGCGGGCTCCCCACTGAGCATGGAGCCCAGTGTGGGGCTCAATCTAATGACCCTGAGATCATGACCTGAGTCCGATGCTCCTGACTGATCCACTCAGGAGCCCCAGATTGTATTTTAAAATTTAAACCCAGGCTGTAGTTAAATTAACCTGGGCACTGTTGATGCCCAGCCCTGCAACCCTGCAACTCCTCCTCCCGCCTGAGTTCCTCCACAGCTGCAGTTAATCATCTGACCCAAAGAGCTCCCTTACCCCACCCCAGTCAAACACCTTTTCCTCTTCCTCCCTGCTTGAGGGTTTTGTAAGCTTCCTAACTGCACAGAGGGTCAATCAGGATGTGTGAGGGACTTAACATCCAGGACAACCCTCAAAGGCACAGAGTCCGTGTATAAACCACCCAACCCCCGAGAAGTTTCTCAGAGAGTCCTCAAGGTGATTGAACCCCAGTTCTCTGCTCTGCTTATTCACAAACTTCATTGTCTTTCTTCCCATCTCACTTCCCATTTTCTCATTCAAACTTCCTGGCCTCAAACCCCAAATAAACTATCTGTACCCAAATGTGAGTTGCAGGGTTTGCTTTGGAGGAAGTAAGCTTCCTTATATCATAAAAAAGAAATGCTTTAAATAACAAACAAGTGCAATGAGACATAAATTTAAAGGAAAATAAATAGAAAAGCGTGTATCAGGCAAATACTAAACAAAAAACCGGATGGATGGAAGTACAGACAGATGATAGATAGATATCACGATAAAAAGATAAGATTCTAAACTATGCACTCTCAAAAATATAGCTCATATATATTAAAGAATTCCTAAAATTATAAAGAAATTGACTTAAAATAGCAATTATAATAGGAGCTTGTAAAAGAATGTCTTTTAGTAATTGATAGACCATGCTGCCTAAAAATCAGTAAACATAGTATATAAATTTAGAGCTGGACCTTAGAAACATAGCTAGAACCACAAATCAAGTTTCACCAAATACCAAACAGTATATATCAATTAAGTTCTCTGTGATGCAATAAAATTAAAATCATAAAAATACTACTAAGTCCTCTCATCCGTTTGGAAATTTGAAAAAGTACCCCTAAATTATTCATGAGTCACAGAAGATACAAAAATGGAATTAGACAAATGTAAAACTGAATGACAAGGAGATATATGTAAAGCAGTAATTTGAAGAAAATTATAATCTTCTTAAATTGATTATACTAACATGAAAGGAAAATTAAAAATTAATGAAATAATCATCCAATTGGAAAAAAAATGAACAATGGAATATACTTGAAGAAAACAAAGGAAGAAAAATGTCAAAGTAAGGCCAAAATGTTATAAAGAGAAATGAAAAAATACCAGGACTAATTAGAGCTCCATTGCCCAATCAGGTAGCCTCTTGCTTTGTGTGTCTATTGAGCACCTGAAATGGGATTAGTGTGGCTGTGAAACGGAATTTTTAATTTAATTTTAATTAATTGAAATATAAATTTTAAAACTGAAGCAATACAAAGTAGCTTTTCATTCAATATTATTGTTTCAGCAGGATTATATTGTTTTAGCAGAGCTACATTTCACTTTAACCATTGGAAGAGAATCATCCAATTTGAGATCTCCTGTAAGTATAAAATATATGCCAGATTTTGGTGACTTAGTATAAAAAAGAAGAAAACATCTCATTCATAATTTATATATTGGTATGTATTTAAAAATTATAATATTTTGGATATATTGTATTAAATAGATTATATTATTAAACTTAATTTCACCTGAGTTTTTTTTCCCCTGTGTTTGAAGACTTTAAATTATTTATGTGGTTCACATTACATTTCTACTGAACAGTGCTGACTTATAGAGTTTAGCAGTGTTATTGAGTACAAGGTTAAAATACAAAATGTAATAGCATTTCTATGCAACAAAACAAATTGTAAATAAAATTTAATTATGATGTTATTTGCAATTGCCACAAAATTATAAAGAACTAGGAGAGAAAGTACTGAAATACATAAAAGTATACCTAGATAAAAGGTGAAGTATTCCATATAAGTTGATTAAATGTTTAAGTGTCTTAAAGATGACACTGCTCTCCAAATAAATGTATAAATTCACTGCAATTCAATGTTTCTGTTGTATACTAGACATGAACATTTGAAGGTAGAAATTTAAAAGCTGCACCATTTATACTTAGATATAAATCTAACAAAATATGTGCAGAATCTGTATGCTAAAAATCATGAAACACTGATGAAAGAAATCAAAGAAAACCTATATAAAATAGAGAGATATGTGATGCTCATATATCAGAAGACATGGCATTATTAACATGAAAATTTACCTCGAACTGATTTATGAATTCAACATGATCCCCATCAAAATCCCAGTAGAATTTTGGGATTCAGCAATGAGTGAACCTGAATGTATGTGGAAACACGAAGGAATTAGAATAATCAAAACAATTTTGACAAAGAAAAAGTTGGAGAATTCACATGATGTACGTTCATCATCGACATAAAGCTACAGTTATCAAACAATGTAGTATCAAAATAGACCCACACAAAATGGTTAATTGATCTAGACAAAGGTGCAAAGACAATTATTGGGAAAGAATAGTCTTTTCAACATATGTCTCAAAATAGTTGGATATTCATATTCAAGAAACTGAACATCAACCAATACTTCATGCTCTATTATAAAAATTAAATCTGAATGGTTCATAGGCCTAAGTGTAAAATGTACAACTATAAAATAGAGGAAACAAGTCTTTCAACCTTGGGTTAGACAAAGAATTCTTAAACATAAAACTATAGACACAATCAGTAAAAGAGAAAAATGATAATGTGGACTTTATCATAATTAAAATTTTTTAAGATATGGCCTGCTTCTCCCTCTGCTTAAACTTTTTTCCGCTCTCTCTTTCTCTGTCAAATAAATAAATAAAATCTTAAAAAAAAGACTGATGAGTCACTGACCTCTACCTCTGAAATCAATAATATATTATATGTTATTTAATTGAGTTTAAATTTTAAAAAATGAAAAAAATAAAGCTGTTTGGTAGCCTTCTAGAAGGTTAAACATACATTTACCATATAGCTGAGATATTCCACTCCTATTTGCTCAATTAGAAACAGGCTATTAAATATAAATGAGTTCGATATATGACAGAGATGCCTTACGTATCACTGGGCAAATGATGGACTAGTCAATAAAATGATGATGGAAATTAATGATGTATGATAAAAGATACAACTAGATCCTTACCCCACGTTGCATACACAAGCAGGTGGGCACACAAAAAAATGCATTAAGTCCTAAACAGGAAGAACTAACTTTGCAATCTTTAGGGTAAAATATAAAAGAATAGATCTATATGATATTGAGGTAAAAGAGAAATTCTAAATAAACATGAAACCACAAAAGATAAAAAGAAAAAAGGCTAAATTTGAGAACCTTACCAAAAAAATACCCTTCAGTGTGAAAAACACTTTTTAAATAAAAGAGAGAAAAAGATTGGGAAATTTTTTAGTACATATAACTGACAAATTAATACTATCCAGGAGATAGAAAGAATTCCTTTTAGGGGCGCCTGAATGGCTAGGTCAGTTAAGTGTCTGACTTTGTCTCAGGTCATGATCTCGGGGTCCTAAGGATGGAGGCCCCATGTTGGGCTCCCTGCTCAGCGGGGAGTCTGCTTGTCCCTCTGCTCCTCCCCCCGCTCATGCTCTCTCTCTCTCTCTCTCTCAGACGAAGAAATAAAATCTTTAAAAAAAAAAGAATTTCTTTTAAAAAATCAAGAAACAACAACTTCAGTCAAAAAGTGAGCAAAGGAGAGAAATAAAAAGTTTAGAAAAATCTGAATCACTGTCAACATATGAAATATATCCGTATTCATATTTAGTCCCTCAGGAGGGAAACTGACTTAAAAATTATGGCTTATTAATACGATGGAATACTATACAGCAATTTACATAGGTGAACATATATCTACACAAATAAAACTCTAAAACATATTATTGAGTGAAAAAAGCAAGTTGCAAAAGTATGCCTTTAAGGGAAACATCAAAAATGTACATTTTAAAGTCACATTATAAATAAATATTATATACATATTCACTCATAAGAATTAAAAGCATCAAAAATGCATGGGGAAACACTGATAGCAACCAATCCTGGTGACGATGAGCAGCAACCACCTGTGGGAATGAATAATGGCCCAGCAACTTAGGAACACAGCTTGGCAATTTCTTGCAAAACTAAACATACTCTTACCATGTGATCTAGCAATTGTGCTCTTCGGTATTTACTGAAAGGAGTTAAAAACTTATATCCACAGAAAAACCTGCACACAGATGTTACTAGCAGTTTTGTTTATAATTGCCCAAACTGGGAAGCAACCAAGATGCTCTTCAGTAGGTGAATGAATAAATAAACTTGATCCATCCAGACAATGAAATATTATGCAGCATTAAAAAGAAATAAACTATCAGGCACCTGGGTGATTCAGTCAGTTGAGTGTCTGCCTTCGGCTCAGGTCATGGTCCCAGGGCCTCGGGGTCCCAGGGTCCTGGGAGGAAGCCCCATGTTGGGCTCCCTGCTCAGTGGGAGGGTCTGCTTCGTACTCTCACTGTCTCTCTTTCTCAAATAAATAAATAAAATCTTTGAAGGAAAAAAAAGAAATAAACTATAAAGCCATGAAAAGACAGGGAGGAACCTAAACTGTATATTATTAAAGGAAAGAAGCCAATCTGAAAAGGTTACATTCTGTATAATTCCAACTATGTGGCATTCTGGAAAAGGCAAAACTATGGAGGTAAAAAGATCAGTGGTTGCCCAGCGTGAGAGGGGAGAGAGATGAATGGGGGAGCACAGAGGATTTTAAGGGAAGAAACAATACTCTGTATGAAATTGTAATGGTGGATATCTGTCATTACACATTTGTTCAAACCCACAGAATGTACAATGCCAAGAGAAACCTTAAGGTGTACTAGGGATTTTGGATGATTATGATGTGTCAATGTACGTTCATCCTTGGTTTAAAAAACACAAAGGAAAAAAACACTCTGGTGCCTGATGCTGGTAATGGGAGAGTCTGTGCATGAGGCGGGGCAGGGACTATGTGGGAAATCTCTCTGCACCTTCCTCTCAACTTTGTTGTAAGCCTAAAACTGCCCTACAAAGTTTTGTTTCGTTTTTTTTTTTTTTTTTTTAATGCATGGAAAATGTTCACATCAGTTTCTCAAGAGTGGCATCCTCTGAGGAGGGAGAGAGGATAAATGGGGTGAGAATTTGGGTGTATCAGTACAGTTCTATTTGTATAGGAACGGGGTGAGGGAAGAGAAGAAGAGATGTGAACTAAATACGGAGCACGTTAACAACTGTTTAAACTGGGTGCTGTGCCTATTTTCTATTTGAATTTTTTCATGCTCTTTAAACAATTTCTCTACAGAAACAGAGCATTTCATAAATGTGTTAAACAATGTTGAAAGTATTAGAACACACATTTATCTTCCAAAATAGCTCCATTAAAGGGCAACACTCACATATGTATTAAATAAACGCTATTGCTATCTCACATGCACTCCTTGTTGAAAGACTGGAGTAAAACATCCAGCAGTAAAACACAGAGTTCACAAGTTCCCATGAAGGGAAGAGGTGATGGATTAGGTACCTCGATTATGATCTGTCTCTTCAATGTTCTTATATATATTGGTTATTGGGTATTGTGAAATTTTTCAGTAAATATCGGACTAATATTCGAAGAACAATTCTTCATTTTGCCTGAGGGGACAGAGCCTTAGGTAAAGAAATGACATGAGAATTGGAAGCTTAGAGAAGCCAAGGCTCGCACTTCATGTCCCTATGTACTTGTTCCTACTGATGCCCACAATTTCCTGTAAGTTGTCAATGCCGCACCCAGGAAATGATATTCAGAAAGTTCCTCATGCTTCCTCCCCTCCCAGGAGGACACCATGAATTATTTAATTTCTTAGAATTCCTTAATCTTTTTTACAAAAAAAAGATTTCCTCTCCTTTGACAGTTATATCACTTTATTTTTTTCCTTCTAGTGCCTTCACGAAGTTCTTGATAGGAAAGTTTAGCCTTCCCAGATGGCTGTTATTTGAAATGAAAAGCTGCATGAGTCTTGTCAGCCTCCATCTTACACTATTTAATTTTCACTCTGGAGTTCACAAAATGGCCATTTCTATAATGCATTCCATGTTTCCGGATAGAGAAGATTGCTAGCACAGTAAATATCCATCTAAGCCTTCATTCTCATCAACAAAACATGCCGTTCATAGTACTCACACATCAACAGAACTTCCTCAAGCCCGCCACTACTGCTTTTTCATAATTATATTTTATAATCCTCCTTTACACACGAGAGCTCAATTCACTTCCTCCTACAATGCATTAGCATCCTCTTCAAATCCATTAGTGGTATCACAAGCTCCACAGCATCGTTCCCTCTTCAAAATATTTTATTATTAAGTTACTGTACTGTGAGCTGGGAGTCTATGAATATTTAAGCAAAGCATTGTATGTTTATGTACACTCTGCCAAGACAAAAAAAAAAGAAAAAAAAGTCTATTTGCCCTAATATTTTGGCAGTGGTTTAAAAGCTGCTATGTTTTTCAAAAGAAATGTTTGCTTAAGTTGAAGTTGATTGGCTATAAATAAGTAAAGAATCCATTTTTTAAAAAAAAATCTTGATGATTTAAACCTTACCTGTTCTTCAGTCTGCAAATAAAGTGTCAGTGCTCATTAACGGTCAGGGTAGGAACAGGCAAACCGACTCCAGTGCTCTGGGAAGCCAGAAGAGGTTGTTAGCACTGCTAACTCATTCCAGTTTTGCTGGCTCTATATTCACTTTTTAGCATTTGAAACTGATTAGCCCTACAGCTCATTAATGGTTATGGTGACATCTCCATTATTGTTCATCAATTTTTAAGATATACCATTGAAGTTAGTTGGGTATATGTATGGACATCGATGATCCATTGATTTCATCCAAAATAAAGTTAATCACGTGATTTGGCATGTTGCATAGGTGAGATGCAATGATCAAAAAAAGCAAAATGTCTGAAATGTCCATCAATGAATAAATGGATAAACAAATATGGTGTGTCCACATATGGAATACTTTTCAGCGATAAAAAGGAACAAAGTACGGATATATTGTACAACACGGAAAAAACTTGAAAGCATTATGCTAAGTGAAAGAAGCCAGCCACAAAAGACAACATATTATGCAAGTCCATTTATATGAAATATCCAAAGTAGGCAAATCTATACAGACCAAAGGTAGATTAGTGGTTGCTTAGGGCTGGTAGCAGGGAGGGGGATCGGGGACTGGAGGGTGATCAGTAATAAGCAGATTCTGTTTGTTGAAGATTGCCTCCTCAGGAATGCTCTGATCTTAGAAGCTCAGATGATCCCAGGCTGATTCTTTTTCTCACTTGGGCTACATTTAGTCCACACGAAGCACTGGTGGGCATTTGTCTAAGCAATGTCAGATAATCCAGACCACATAAGACTGCAGTCACTTGTTGCTCAACTTGTCAAACAGGAGTTGGCCAGCCCATTCATGCCTATTACATTTCTCAAGTAGGAGTCAGACCTTCCACAGGATCTCGCCATTATGGAGAACATGGATCAATTCTCAGGACTGTCTCAATGAGTGCCTTTTTATTAAGTCGAAGAATTGAACTCAGTTGGTTTCTTACTGAGTTGGGGTAGAGAAAGAGAACTCACAGAACACACAAAAGTGTCTCTAAAAATTCTCTCTCTCTGCCCATTCTCCCCTTCCTGTCCCTCTTTATGTCCCTTATTTGGTAGAGGGAGTTAAAAGTTTTCTGAATGGTTTTTGCCACCCACTTTTTTAAGTCTTGGTTTAACACCAACTCACTTTGGAATTTGGTATCTAAAATATTGTGTGTGTGTTTGTGTGTGTGTGCACATTTATATGTAAAGATATCTTTATGTTTATTTCTGATTCCTCTACAGAACTATTAGTTCACCAATGGCATTGACTAGGTCTGTTATATTCATCACAGTATACACAGACTTTATTCCAGTATGTGGCACTCAATAGGTATTCATACAATTTTTGTATAGTGAATGAATGCATGAATACATTTTTTTTTACTTATTCATGAAAATACATAAAGCTAATTCAGAAAGATCCCCTACCCAGTTCTAGCCATGAAACCATACAGGTCCCAAAAGCAATTACCATTTTTTCCACAAGAAATGTTTTTTTCATTTTGAACCTTTCCTGTAAATGCATCAGTTAAGTAATAAACATTATTTCCAGAGTTCTACACAGTTCTGCCAAAATGTCAATCACGCTATGACACAAACAGACTTTTTTTTTTAAATAAAGCAATTTACAATACAATTGTATACTAAGTGCCATGATTTCTCAGTTAGCTATACAAAAATATCAGGCCTCTCTGCTAATGAAATGAAGGGAAATATAATTGACAGTTATCTTATGAGATTTCATTGTAATGCACATGATGTTATAATAAATCTGGTTACTGGAAATTCTGTGCTACACTGTTTAAAGTATATTAATTGATTGCCTTGGAGTCAGCTTATTTTGAAATTCCTGATTGTGAGCACTGAAGTGAATGTACTATACATATGAAGTATATTAGAATAGGGCTCTTCCAAATCCAATGCATATGATCAGTGGGTTAGGAGCCCTAGAAAAACCTCTGTTACCATCTCGTGCCAATTTGTAACAGATGTTGTGGCAATAAAAATTCCAATTTGAAACAAATAAAAAGACTCTTGTTATTAGCCTTTCCATGGTGCCTACTCTGGATTAGTAACTCCAGACAAAGAAAAACCCCTAACTCTTTGCAAAACAGAACCATTTAAAAATCAAGAACAAACAAAAATGAAATTCTATGTAAAATGAATTTGAGAACTGTGTCATGAGTGAGATTTTATTTAACTTTTAAAACATGAGGGTTTTGTTTGATTTTTAAGAAGAGCAAAATGATGGCATTGTTTTTCTTGCTGTTGGTGTTTTATCACCAACATCCTTACGAGATTCATTGACATGAAAGTGCAGTCAAGGTCTATTAGAAAAACTGAGATAGCATCTTGAAAATTTGTGGTGAGATTTATGACCAAGTGAGGGAAGTATGTCTGTGACTGTTTGTAAACTAAAGTGCTCAGAATATCTATACTTGAAGTGAAAATATCATTCAAATGCAAATTCGTTTTGAGTCTCCTGTAGGAAAATAGCCAGATGTTTAATGAACCTATTTTTTTAATTAGGTTATTTGTCTTTTTATTATTGAGTTGTAAGAGTTCCTTATTCTGGGTACACATCCCTTATCAGATACATGATTAGCAAATATTTTCTCCCATTATGTGGGTTGCTTTTTCACTTTCTTAAGAGTATTCTTTGAAGTACAGAATTTTTAAGTTTTGATGAAGTCTAATGCATTATTTTTTTTCTTTTTCTTTTGTTGCTTGTGCTTTTGGTGGTATCATATCTAAAAAACAATCACCTAACCCAGAGTCAAAAAGATTTACAACTATGTTTTCCTCCAAAAGTTTTATATTTCAGCCCTTTAAACTGGAAATTTGAATTAATTTTTATATATGGTGTGAGACGAACTTCATTTTTCTGCTATTGTAAATGGAATTGTTTTCTTAATTTTATTTCCAGACTTTTTTTGTTAGTATACAGAAAAACAACTGATTTCGCCTACTGATCTTATATCCTGCAACATTAGCGAACACATTTATTAGTTCTTTATTTCCCCTCTAGCTTTCCTGAGGTATAATTGATGATTAAACATTGTATATATTTAAGGTGTACAACCTGATGACTGATTCATACATTGTGAAATAATTACCACAATCAAGCTAATTAACATATCCATCACTTCATAGTTATCATCTTCTTTGTGTGCATATTGACAACACTCACAATGAACCCATTTTTTATTTTTCCAGTGCTACCTTTGGCCGTGTATAGACATATTCTGAATTCAGAACCAGTCACTGGGAAGAATACAGAGCAAAGGTTAGAGGGAAGAAGACCAGTCAGATGTTACACCATGGGTATGAGCAAAGGGACAGAGCCCATCTTTAAATGGGTGGGATGCTTAAACATTCTTCAAGGTTCCACCGTTCGCCCCTTTCCTTTCTCATTTTGCTTTTTTGTTGTTGTTGTTTTCCTTTCTGATTTTATATACTTTCCCTGGATGAATTCATCCATTTCTCTGGTATTGCAAAGACTGAGAGTTGCCTCCAAGCATCCTCTCTTCTCCCACCTTTTTAAACAAAATTCTGATTTTTAGCTGGGCACATGTCCATCATTTGAATTTCTACATTACCCAGGGTCCCTTGAACTAATTTAAGCCATGTGACTACATTCTGGCCAATGAGATATAAGCAGAGGTGTGATACTTCTAAGGCCTTTTTTATATTATTCCAGTATAGTTAACATACAGAGGTATATTAGTTTCAGGTGTACAATATAGTGATCCAACAATTCTATACATGACTCAGCCTAAAGTCTTTCTTTTAAAGGATGGTCAAAGCCTTCTTTCTTCCCTGCTATGAATAAATAATATGTGAACATGTGAACGTCAGAACTCCAGTAGCAGTTTTTGACCTGGGGATAGCTGAGCAGTGAGCTGGCAGGAGACAAGATATTTGTAGAACTGCTATTCTCTGCCTGAACTATGTATGCCTAGAATTCTTTACATAAAAGAGATATGCTTTTTTTTTTCCTCATTAAGTCACTGTTACCTGAGTACATGTAGTAAAAACTGAATCCTGACTTATAAATGTGACTTTAGGCAGTCACTCCACAACCAATATTCTCTGTTCTGCTTTCTCCACAAAGGTTTTGTCCTAAATATCCAGCCACCTACTGGATAGTTGACTTGAATGTATTTAAACAAACAAACAACAACAACAAACTTCAGCAAGAATAGCACAAAACTTATATTTCCTCAAAAATATGGTCTTTTTTCTGTATTTCCTATTTATATATTTATCCATTTATTTGCCAAGTGAAATACCTGGAAACTCTTTTCTTCTCCCACATACTCATCATCTGCCAATAACCAGCATCACTCTCTCAAGGCTTCCAGGGTCTTCCCAACTATTTTTCTTCACCCCTATTTCCATCATTCTGGTTTTGACCCTCAGCAAGCCTTGCCTGGATGACAGTAACAGCCTCTTAACTGGTATGCCTGCATCTCAGCTCTATTAACTTCCACAATCCCACATAAAAATCTGATAGCATCATATCCCTGCTTAGAATCTTTTCATGGCTCCCACCAGGAATGGAATAAAACCAAATTCCTTGGCATGGTATGCAAGGCCCTTCAGGATCTAGGAAGCACTGATTGCCCTAATGCAACTCCTAATACATGTCCTTCTACTGTCTACTTCCTTTGCCCACTAAAGCAATTGCCTCTGGAAAGCCATGCTCTTCCAGGCTTCTGACTCTTTGCCATACTGTTCTCTCACCTGGAATGACCTTCTCCCTACTTATATGCTTAGAGAATTCATCTAAATATGCAGCAGATAATACTGCTCTCAAGTTGTTATTGACATCTATTTATTCATACATAAAATTGACATCATAAAATTCATACATATCTTTAAGTTCTACTTTTCAAATTGCATGGCAATTCTCTATTTGCACATTTGACTCCTATAATGAACTGTGATGTTGTTGAATCAAGACTTAATATCTTTTCATCTTGGTAGTCACACTGCCCAGAATATAATAGGTATTTATTACAATGGTGGTAATAACAGCTAACACTGATTGAAAATTTACTTCGCACTGATATTGTTCTAAACACTTTATTTGTATCTCAATGAATCATCAAAGCAACCAATGAGGAGATACTACATCTCAAGGAACTAGAAAAAGAACAAACTAAGCCAAAAGTTAGTAGAAGGAAGACTGTAACAAAGAGCAGAACAGAAATAAATTAAATGGAGTCTATAAAAGTTAATATAAAAGATCAGTAAAAGTAAGAGCTGCTTTCAGAAAAGATTAAATAGACAAATCTTTAACTAAATTACCAAGAGAAAGACAGGGCTCAAATAAAATTATAAATGACAGAGGAGACATTAAAATTGATACCATACAAATGCAAAGGATTATAAAAGAACTACTATGAATAATGATATATCAACATGCTGGACAACCTGGAAGTCATGGATAAATTCCTAGAGGCATACAACCTACTAAGACTGAATCATGAAGAAATAGAAAATCTGAATAGATGGTTTACTAATCAGTAGATTGAATTAGCAATCAAAAACTGCCCAATAAACAGAAGTCCAGGACCAGATTGACTTTACTAGTGAATTCTACCAAACATTCAAAAAAGTATGAATACCAATCCTTCTCAAACATCCAAAAAACAGAACAGGAGGGAATACTTCTAGACTCATTTTATGGGGCCACCATTATCTTGATAGCAAAACCAGGTGAGGACATTACAAGAAAAGAAAATGATAGGCTGATATTCCTGATGAACATAGAGGCAAAAATCCTCAGCCAAATATTATCAAAGCAAATTCAACAATTCTTTGAAAGAATCATACACCATGGTCAAGTGTGATTTACTCTAGGGATGCAAGGATGGTTCAATATCTACAAATCAATATGATACACCACATTAACAAAATGAAATATGAAAACCCTATGACCATCTCAATAGATACAGAAAAAGCAGTTGACAAAATTCAATATCCATTTATGACAAAACTCTCAACAAAGTGGAAATAAATGAAATATACCTCAACACAATAAAGGCCTTATGACAAGCCCACAGCTAACATCATGCTCAATTGTGAAAGACTAAAAGTTTTCCTCTAAGATCAGGAACTAGACAAGGAAGCTCATTCTTGCCACTTTTATTCAACACAGTATTTGAAGTCTTATCCAGAGGAATTAGCAAAGAAAAATAAATCCAAAGCATCCAAATTAGAGAGGAAGATGTAAAACTGTCACTATTTGCAAATGACATATTATATATAGAAAACCCTAAAGATGCTACCAAAAATACTGTTAAAGTAATTAAAAATTTCAGTAAGTTGCAGGATACAAAATAAACATGCAAAAATCAGTTGCATTTCTATACACTAACAATAAAATACCAAAAAAAAGTAGGAAAACAATCCCGTTTATAATTTCATCAATAAGAATAAAATACCCAGGAATACACTTAATCAATGAGGTGAAAGATCTATACACTGAAAACTATAAGACATTGATGAAAGAAATTAAAGATACAAATAAATGAAAAATATTCCATGTTCATGGATTAGAAGAATTAATATTGTTAAAATGCCCATACTACTGAAAATGATTTATAGATTCAGTGTAATCCCTATCAAAATTGTAATGACATTTTTCACAGAAGTGGCTAAGATAATACTAAAATTTCCATAGAACTACAAAACACTGTAAATAGTCAAAGCAATCTTGAGGAAAAAGAGCAAATCTGGAGGTATCACATTGCCTGATTTCAAACTATATTACAAAGCTATAATAATCAAAGCAGTATGATATTCTCATAAAAACAGACACATAGATCAATAGAACAAAATAAAGAGCCTGAAAATAAACCCAAGCATAGATGGTTAGTTATTTTTTGACAAAGGAGCCAAAAATAGAGAAAGGACAATCTTTTCAATAAATGATGTTGAGAAAGATGGAAAGAATGAATCTGGACCCCTCTATTACACCACACATAAAAATCAAACTCAAAAAGGATTAAAAACTTGAATGCAAGACTTAAAATGGTAAAACTCCTAGAAGAAAACGTGGGGGTAAGCTCCTTAACATTGGTCTTGGCGATGAGCTTTCGTGTTTGACACTAAAAGCAAAAGCAACAAAAGCAAAAATAAACAAGTAGGACTACATCAAACTAAAAAAGTTCTGCTCAGTAAAGGAAACCACAAACAAAATGAAAAGGCAATCTATGGAATGGGAGAAGATATTTTCAAACAACATATCTGATTAAAAGTTAATATCCAAAATATGCGAGGAATTCATACAAATCAATAACAGAAACACTAATAACACCATTAAAAAATAGGTAAAGGACCTGAATAGGTATTATTCCAAAGAGGACATCAAATGGCCAAGGGGTACATGAAAAAATGTTCAACAGCTAATCATTAGGGAAATGCAAATCAAAACCATAATGAGGTATCACCTCACATTTCTTAGGATGTGTATTATTAAAAAGACAAGAGATAACAAATGCTGGCAAAGATGCAGAGAAATGGGAACCCTTTTGCATTGTTGGTGGGAATGTAAACTGGTACAGCCACAGTGGAAACCAGTATGCAGGTTTCTCAAGAAATTAAAAATAGAACTACCAACACCTGGATGGCTTAGTCGGTTGAGCATTCGACTCTTGGTTTTGGCTCTGGTCATGACCTCAGGATTGTTCAGCATGGAGTCTGCTTGGAATTCTCTCTCCCTCTCTTTCTGCCCCTCTCTGCCCTTCTCACATGCACACTCTTTCTCTCTCTAAAGTAAATAAATAAATCTTAAAAAAAAATAAAACTACCATATGATCCCACAATCCCACTTCTTGGGTATATATACAAAGTTAAAAAACTATCTGAAAAAGATACCTGTACTTTTATGTTCACTGCAGCACTATTCACAAATAGTCAAGGTATGGAAACAACCTAAGTGTTTGTCAATGAATGAATGTATCAAGAAAAATATATACATATATATTTTATGGAATATATATGGAATATTATTCACTATTAAACAAGAAGGAGAATCTGTCATTTGCAATAACATGGACAAATCTTGAGGGCATTACACTAAATGAAATAAGTCAGACAGAAAGAGACAAATATTACATGGTATCACTTATATGTGGAATTGAAAAAAAAAAGAATTCATAGAAACAAAGTAAAAAAGTGGTTGTCAGGGACTTGGAGGTGGGGGGAATAGGGAAATGTTGGTAAAACAGCATAAACTTTCAGTTATAAAATAAAGTCTGGGAGTGCCTGGGTGGCTCAGTTGGTTAAGCATCTGCCTTCGGCTCAGGTCATGATCCCAGGGTCCTGGGATCAAGCCCAACGCAGGGCTCCCTGCTTGGCAGGGGACCTGCTTCTCCCTTTCCCTCTGTCTGCTGCTATCCCTGCTTGTTCTCTCTCTCTCTGTCTGGCAAATAAATAAATAAATAAATAAATAAATAAATAAATAAATAAAATCTTTAAAAAAGATAAAGTCTGAGGATCTAATGTATAACATGGTATCTATAATTGATATTACTGTATTGTATGAATTTGCTAAGAAAGTAGAATTTAAATGCTCTCATCAAAAAAGGGGGAATAATATTGTGGGGTGATGGATGTTTTAACTGACTCAATTGGGGGTAGCAAATCATCACATACACTTTAAACATCTTACAATTATATTTGTTCTTATACCTCAATAAAGCTGAAAAAATAAAATACAGAGTCCTGGTCTCAAACAAGATCTACTAAACCAGCCTTCCAGAAATAAGAAGAGCATTGATTTAAAGTACATGCAAAACTTCTGGGAATTTTAAAATGCTCTGCTATTTTAATTCCAATCCAGTAATGCAAATGCGTTGTGATTCCAAAATTCCCCAAACCTATCAGGCTAATAAATCTCTTGAAAGGTAAAGTAAGCAGCTTTGGTAGTACTCATTATTGGTGAACCCATGCTGGCTCCCAGTGGTTACTGCTCCACAAACTATCTCTTTAATGAACTACCAGAGAAAGTTTCCAGGATATCAGCTTGCAGATATATTTTAGAACATATTTTGTCTCCTTTATGATGACTGAGGCAAAATTTTCTACTCAATGGTGTTCTGTTTTTGCACAAATTCTCTATGTCTAGCAGTAATTCTGCAAATTACTTCTGTATCGTAAGATCTCAATGCATCTGAACCTACTGTGTGGAATTCATTTCAACAATTTGGATGTTTTCTTCCTCTTAAAAAATGTTTGTCCTAGCCTTTAAAATGATTGAGAATTTAATAATAATATTCTTAAAATATTATCTTATGTTGACTAAGATCCATATTATTTTTAAATGTCTCTTTATGTAAACTGTTTTATTCATATTTTATTTTTAGACATGTTTCTTCATGTAAATTAACTAGAGAATTGGCAATTCAGACAAAAGCACAATCAGAAGGGAGGGAGTACATCCGTCACATATGGTGTGCAGAGATAAATGCTACATCTTAAAAGTTTGACTTCTTTTAGCCTGTATGATGTAAGTTTAATTAAATTCTGTTTGTTATTTCATGAGCAAAGTGAGATCTAGAATTAGAACACAGATCTCCTAATTCCTAATCCAGGACCCTTCCCACTTTACCATGAGGCTTCAATGCAGTAGAATGCTAACATAACACAAATTTGAGCATTTTGTAAAGTAGGAAGATTGTGTCAGACAACCAGGGTTCAAAAACTGGTAGATATCCTTTGGACAGTTCCTATATCCTCCCTTGAGGTCAGTTGCCTCATCTGAAAGTATTCCACACCTCATGTTCTATTTTTGTAAAATCAAATGAGTTAACATACGTAGAGCTCAGCCCAGTGCCTGGGAATATTATAATTAGTCATATGATATCTCTTTAACATAACTAACAGAGTAACAATGACAGAAATAATTTTTTTGGTATAATGATAAGGTCTAAAACAATAGAACTTGTTCTATTTCTTGAAATCTTTATTCTAAATGAATTTAAATCATCTGCATTTTATATCTCACAGAATTTTATGGTATGGTACTAATATTTTGCATTTCAAGCTAATGGAAAGTAAGATACTTAAGAATATAACTCAAATTAAAATTAGTGTTGCCACTTTCATACAGATGGTATAAAAAGTTATGATGTTACTAAAGACTCAGCTGGATTCCTGTCAGTGCCAATAATGCTTGAACTTCATCAGTTATTAGTGCAATTAAAAAATCCTTTCAGCTTTTCTTCACAAACCGCACCTCCTCCCAAATTATTCCTCTTGATCATTCCAAGGCATGCCTATAGCCTGCTGACTTCATCAATTCATCAGATGGAGGAGAACAAACAAGGAGAGAAATCTTGACTCCTCTCCCAACCGTTCCATCAGATGGCAGAATTTCTGTGTTCTCCAACAAGAAATAAGAAAGTTTCATTAGGAGTAATAATTCCCAAGCCCATAAATATGAGACAACCAGTTGGGCCTCTGATTATTACAGAGAAAATTAAGCTCTGTTGCATTATTTTTTTTTTCTAAATCCACCACTATATGTTTTAAAACAGATGAGTATGTGCTATATAGTTGTACCGGAGAGACGGTCAATGTGTACCACACCAACATTGATGAAGTCATCCCTTCAAAAAAATTAAAAATCAAGTCTTGACACGATGCAGGTCTAAACTTTAGCAATTAACTGTGATGAAAGTACAAAAATCAGACATCTCTCTGCAGTAAATTTTATATCTCCTCTTAAAATGCCCCATCTCATCCATTGTGACAGATCAGAAGTGTGAGGGTGTATATAATACATTAAATATAATAGCTGTCTGAGTTCAAATGAAAATACTTTTTGATTCAAAAGAATTCAATAATAACCCTTCAAATGTGATTGATCATTAAATCTATCAAAGTCACAGTTCAAGACTGAAATTTTTATCACTCTGTAGTAAAACCCGTCTAAAGAAACTAAAGTTAAAGGAAAGGACACGAAGTATTCCAGTTTTCTTTGGGGGATATACAAATGTAGGTCAATACTTTCCAGTGGTCAAAAAGAGGTTAATGCCAGTTCTGGACTCATTCAAAAAGGTGCATGTGAGGTTGTAATGATTTAGAGAGCATGGCAATGATTTCCAGACATCCCCCTAACCTCACCATTTTCACAAATCTTGAGAAAGCTTTCTGATTCTCCCCATATATACCACTTTGATAAAGGAGCAGAGCCTTTGAAAGAAAAACATTTTTGGCTCTGTTAATGCTAGTGTATTCTTCCCGCCCAGTATTCAGTGTTCCGGACAGGCAATTACATGCAAATTTGTTGGGAGCTAGGAGGTTCATTTACTACATTCAGCCCCATAGAAGAAGATCAATAGGAGTGCAAAACCTAATCCTAGATGAAAGCACCATGATCAGGTAATGGTTATAGAGTTAAGGCCCTCAGAAGAATGTTAGGAATCAAAGGGCACGCTAGAGAAAAGCATTATGCATAGTGCTTTTTTGAACCATATGGGAAAGACAACAGACAAAGTGAACCAAAGAGTTGGAACACAAGAAGGTAGACATGCAGTTCAACACAAATTGTTAGGGTTTTTCAAAAGATATGAATGAGGATTTGACCAATTAAAAATGGCTGCCTCAAAAACCTTTTGTTTGCTATTTAAAGAATAGTGGTGTGCAAACTCATTTCTCAAACTTACACTGCGCAAGCCAGGCTTGCATTTAACTGTTAAGGAAAAGAGGAAATCTTTACTGATAGTTTTCCTGTCTTCTAATTTTGTGGGATTTTTTTCCTGATGTTTTCCCTTCCCTGAGGCCACATACCCTGTTGACATTTAGTAAAAGTCCTGACTCCCCAATTAGTCCTCGTTGCTATACAAAGGAAAACGTTTTGTGGGAAAACATGGACATAAGTGACTCTGAGTTGAAAAAAAATTGAGAAGAGTCAAATTCTGAATTTGAAGATGTTTTGGGCATACCTTAATATATTTATTTCTATTTTCCTTTTTATGAATCTACAAGAGTGATATGTGATTAAGACATCTATATTCGAATCAGTCTAAAAGAGTTCTTTCAACAAATATAAAATAAAAATTCTTAAGTAATATGTATACATCAGGTCAGGGTTTAATCAACAGTTTTTCTTTTCTGTCTTGGTACATAATATAATGGCTCATCTTACAATGAGTGGTGTTGGAATTGATTAAATAAGGCACTACTGAAGAACATCTTTACATGCTTTTAAAACTCCTTAATCTATATCAAAAGAGATGGGAAACCTGTTAAGAACAGTGGTCCATCAGCTGGAAAATGGAATAATGCAGAAATTGTATAATTATTCATCATTTCAGCAGCAGAGGACTGTTCCTTTAGCTCCAAGATGAGTAAACCTATAATGAATTTACTCCAAAGTATCTAAGGTGAGTAAGCAATTCTCTTGTAAGCAAACTACTTGCTGTTATGAGGTAAATTAACTCTTCCCAACACCATTTAATAAATCGCTTCTTACAGAGCACTAAATTGAGCCCTGATGTTCTGGGACGTTAATTTGCCACACAGGAGAATTTTTCTCCTACAGGGCATTTTATTCCTCTTACCTCACATCACTCATGTAGAAGTCATTTAGATTACTATGACACTCTAAACTTTCACCATTTCAACAAATTACACGACGGGGTTCATAACAAAAATGACTTCAATACTGCTAGGGAACTTGGTCGAATTACTTTCAGGCAACAATTTCAGGGTTTGTTTTTGCTTTTTAAGGAAAGAATTGGGGGGGTAGGTTTGGGGTTTGAGGCCTTTTTTTAACCCTAGTTTTCTATAGATTCTCTATTTTAATGTTTTGTTTCCTCTCCTCTTTTTGTTGCTAAGCAGATGGGACATGTTGCTATGTGACATTTTACACAACCACTCTTCTGCTGCTTCCACAGTAATGACCAGAGGTCATGAAAACATAATCATTCACATTGAAAACTGGAGCACTTGCCTTTTTGTTCCTGGAAAACTACGGGAAATGTACCCAAAAACCCACACTTTTTTTAAGGATATAATAATAATGAATAATAATATCTATTAAATAAGTTTTCCTATACATGACCCCCATTGGAGAGTCACAAAAGCCCAGTAAAATGTTAAGGGAAAGTATCAACACCAACGCCATCATCATCATCATCATCATCATCATCATATTTCAGGTCAGATAAATGAGACTCTGAAAGGTCAGGTCAGATAATAAACACATAGCAATGATAGGAAATGTGTTCTCATTCGTCATTTGACTTCCCACCCAGAAATAACAAAATGCTCTCTGAAGCATATGAAGGCTGGAAGTTTGACACCTGTAATAAAAGCTCATTTAAAAGTATATTTTTAGGGGTACATGGGTGGCTTGGTCGGTTGAGCATGGGACTTTTGATTTCATCTCAGGTCATGATCACAGGGTCAGGGGATCAAGCCCCACATGGGGCTCCATGCTGAGCGTGGAGCCTGCTTCAGACTCTTTCTCTCTCCCTTTCCCCTGTCCCTACCCCCTGCTGCTCATGCCTGTGTGCGCATGCTCTCTCTCTCTCTTAAAAAAATAAAGTATATTTTTACTTCCCTACCTCTATCTGCTAACTTTGAGTCTTTCTTATTCTTTAATAATAATTAAAATAATAAGATTAATAGCTGTCAATTACCTAATACTAACTAGGCACCCAAATAAATGCTTTCCCTTTACCAGCCCATGAAATCCCCACAATAACCTAAATCATTATGAAGAATCAGAGGCCCGGAGAGTGAATACACATGCCAAAGGCAACCATTTAGTACAGAGCAGAGCAAAATTAGAACTCACATGTGTCTGACTTCCAAACCTGTACCTCTAACCATTACACTGTACTGTCCCAGCAACCAGATCTTTCCACTTCGTGCTGCAGGTTGCTTTTTTTTTTAAACTGCTGTTTTAATTAATGTTTCTCATTCTCAAGAAACATAGTTTTGAATAGCAATAAAAGGTTTGCATTTGGGAGGCGTGGTAAATTAGCTGGGTGATGGGGAACTGGGAGGCAACCATCACACAGTGGCAATCATGTAGGTATATGTGTGTCATTAACTGTTCTGTAATACACAAAATAGAGAAAAACCAGTGACCGTGTACACAGTGCACTGGAATGAGCACTGCGACAAGAATCAGAAACTTGGGTTTCAGTCCATTCTCTAAAATACCTTCTTAAATATTGAATAGATGCAAATGAACATTTATAAATATTTGTAGTACAAAGAATCACAGTAAAATGAAGACCTATGTATCCATCATCCAGTTACAGAAATAGAGCATCACCATTATGTATATAGCCTCCACTTCCCTCCTTGCACAGGTAACCAAGCTCCTGAATTTCTTCTTTCTCATTCCCTTTGTCTCTTTGTAGTTCTACCACACAATTTGCATATCTAAACAATGTATTGCTGAGTTGTGCCTATTTCCTTACATGGATTTTTCTGTATGCATCTGCAGTCTTATGTGACTTGCTTTTTTCACTCTACATTTCTGAGATACATTCATGTTGTTGCTTATAGTTGCAACCATTCTTTGTAAATGCTCTATGTACATGGATACATTTGTCATGTGTATAATTATATCACAATGTATTTATCCATGCTAATTTTAATGGGCATTTGCATTGCTTCCATTTTTTTGCTAGTATAAAAATTACCATACTAAAGTTTTTTTTATCTTTCTTCTGGTGCAAGAATTTCTCTAGACTATATGCCTACAAGTAGACTTGCTAGCTTATAATATAGGCATATGGACAAGTTACTAGATAATGTCCAATTATGTCCCTACAAAGGTGTTCTCCTTTCCTCATGCAGTGTGCAGATGTTAGTTGCCCCCACAGACTTAACCAATAATTGTTTTGATAGGCTCCTAATGTTGCCTATTTGCTGAGTGTGAAGTGGTATTTCATTGTGGTTTCAATTTGTATTTCCCTGAAAACTAATGAAATCGAACGTCTTTTCATTTGTTTATAGACCAAGTTTCTTCTGTGAAGTACCTATTCAAGACTTTTGTCCATTACTATACCAGGTTGTTTGCCTTTTCCAATCTGATTTGTATATGTATTCCTTATATATTCTGAATATGAATCTATTTTTAGCTTTATGTGCTAAATATCTTTTCTCAGTCAGAGGCTTGTATTTTCATGTTCTGTAGCAGGTCTTTTTATAAACAAAATTCTAAATTTTACCGAAGTCAAATTTATTTTTTTTATGGTTTGTGCTCTTGCTTCTTTTTAAGGAAATCTGTCCCTGCACTAAGACCATCAAGATCAGCTTCGACATCATTATCTTCTACATGTTTCACAGTTCTTTCTTGCACACTTAGGTCTTTAGCCAGCTTGGAACAGATATCTGTATATGGTGTAAAACAGGAAGTCTAATTTTATTATATTACTAAACAGATATGGTTCTACTCCTTTTGTGGAAAAAAATCTGTGTTTTTCTTGGGGTCCTACAAAGCCAACTAACTGAGTCATAAATCAAATTTTCATATATGTGAGGCTCTCTGTTCAATTCCACTGTTCTCTTTGTTGGCCCTTTTGCCAGTATCATATTATCTTAATTATTCTGTTTGTGTTAATTCTTGGTATCTGGCAAGAAGTTTTCTTCACCCGTTTTGTGTTATTGACCAGTAGCCAGGCTCAACCTAGCTTTTGATTTTTCCATATAAACTTTAGAATCAGCTTGCAAAGCATCACAAAGAAAACTATGTTATGATTTTTATTGGAATTGCTTTTAACCTATACAGAAATTTTGGTAGAATTTGCATCTTTATAATATTGAATATTTTAGTCCTTAACATTTTCTCTGTAAAACTCATGTATATCTTTTATAGATTTTTTTCCCTAATGCTCAATATTTTTGAGGCCATTGTAAATTGTATTTTATTTTTAAATTTTTTCTAATACTTTTAAAATTATAAATAGATATATATTGATTTTTATACATTGATTTTATATCTAGCCACTTTGCTAATTCAAACAAATCATATATATACTATATTGTTTTCCATACAAATAATTATATGCAAATAATAACTGTCTTCCTATATTTACACACCTTGTTATCTAATTTTTCTTAATGTGCCAGTTACAACTTCTAGTACAATGTAAAAAAGAAATAGTATAGTATGCAAATCTGTCATATTACTAATTTTAAAGGAACTAATTTTAATATTTTTCCATGAACTGAATTATTCCACGAAAATGATATATATTTCTTGAAGATAAACTTTATCTACTTTTAGTTTCCTCTAAGTTTTATAATGGATAAATTCTAAATTTTATCAAAAGCTTTTTTCTCCATCCATTGAGAAGATAATATATACCTCTTCTCTTAATTACTAATACGATAAATTACAAGTTAATTTTTTATGTAAAACCAGCCTTGCATTCCTTGTAATTGGAAGAATGCCAGCTTTGTTATGTATCATCCTCTTTAAACATTGTGTGATTTATTTTATGTGTTTTGTGAGGAGACAGTCATCTCTATGAGCAAGGTGAGATTTCTTTTTCTATTCCCTACATTAGTTTGCATGAAATTGGAATAATTTATTCCTTGAATATTACATAAACCACATTGACTAAACCATCTGGATTAATGTTTTGCTTTTCATTTTGTTTTGTTTGGTTTGTATGTGTGTATGTGTGTGTGGAGAAGAGAGGTTTTTAACTGATGAATCAATTTTTTTAATGGTTGCACAATTATTATGATTATCTATTCTTATTCTGTTAATTGTGGTAAATTATATTTTGGGAAATTTTTCTGATTCTAACAAGACTTCAACACTGGCATAATGTTGGTCATTGTTCTTTGATGTATGCAGACTCTGCAATACTGGCCTCTTTTATTCCTAAATTATTATTTTTGTGTCCTCTTTTTTCCTTGATGAATTTGGCCAGTGGATTCTTTTCAAAGAACAAACTTTTGGCTTTGTGGAGTCTATTAAGCATTTGTTTTCCATTTGATCTACATTTTTAGGTGATATTCTGTTTTTTTTCTTATAGTACTATAAAATATTAGCTCATTAATATTCTTTTTTCTTTTCTAATATAATCACTTAAAACTATAAGCTTTCCTCTAAGTATCAACTTTGTTATAGGCCATAAGTTATGATATATACTGTTTTTGCTTTTGTTCTGTTCTAAATATTTTCTAATTTTATTATAATTTCTTATTTGGCCCATGCTTTACTAATAAATATGTTTCTTGCTCTTCAAAAGTCTGCATTTTTGTTGGCTGTAGTTTGTTCTTAATTTGTAACTCAGTTATTTTGTGCTCAAAGAAATTATCTGAATGAGCTCAATCTTCTGGAATTTGTTAAGCTTTATTTCATGGCCCAGTATATGGTCTGTTTGTTTCCCATGAATATTTAAAATAAATATGAGGTTCACAATTAACACTGGTTAATTCTTTTGTTCACATGTTTTTTTATCTTAACCAATCTCTTGATTTGCTTGATCTGACAGTTACAAAGTGATATGTTTTTAAGTCTCTTATAATGATAGGCATGGTTAACTAGAAATTTTTATTAGTTCATGATCACCCTTTATCTCTAGTTCACTATTTCACTTAATGTCCATTTTATCTGATATTAATATAACTATCTCAACTTTCTTTTGACTATTACCTGGTTACTTCTTATATATGATCAGTCTTTTTCTGTCTACTTTTAAGATCTTCTGTTTGTCTTTAATGTCATGAGTTTGCACTGTAAAGTATCTAGAGCTAGATTTCTTTTAAGAATTCTGGGGCGCCTGGGTGGCTCAGTTGATTAAGTGACTGCCTTCAGCTCAGGTCATGATCCTGGAGTCCTGGGATCAAGTCCTACATCGGGCTCCCTGCTCAGCAGGGAGTCTGCTTCTCCCTCTGACCTCCCCTCTCTCTCTCTCTCTCTCTCAAATAAATAAATAAAATCTTAAAAAAAAAAAAGAATCCTGGGGCATTTGTTTTGGTCTCTCTCTCTCTGTGGACCTTAAATTGTTCTGGAAAATTCTCAGCCATTATTTTTTTAATGATTGCCTCTCCATTTTTTCACTCCTTTTCTTAAGAGCTCCAATTCCTTTTAACCTCTCTTTTTTATTTTACACCTGTTTTTCCTTTTTCTGGATTATAAAAACTCTTCATATATATCATGTCAACATATCCTAATGTGGATAGATGTAATCTTCTGTTTATATCATTTGTTAAATATTTAATTTCAAATATTCCATATTTTTTCATTTAAAAATTATATTTGAATTTTTAAAAAAATTTACTTGACTATTGTTAAGATTCTTGCTCATATTCAATCTCCTTTTTATCTCTTTAAGCATATTGTTTATATCCCCTGTGTAATAATTCCAGCATTTGAAATCTTTGGGATTCTATTGACCTTTGTTTCTGCTGACTCTCATTCATAGTGCCATATTTCCTTGTATGTTGTGGTTACATTTGTGAGATTATTTTCCTTAGATGTTTGCATATGGATATTCTTTGAGACCTATAGTGAATGTGGGATTTTCCCAAGGGGATTTGCCATTGCTTCTCCCAGGTGTCTGATCACATTGTTAACTAAGGTTCATTTTAAGTTAAATTCTTGATTTGAGTTTATTGAAACTGTCAATATATAATTCAGATATGAACTCTTGGGGTGGACTTCCTCCCTTTCCCTCAGCTAACACTAAGATTTGAGATAGGAAATATTTATTGCTATCAGTGTTACTCTCTTCTACATATACAATCCAGGACAAGGACAAAGTTTACTTCTAGTTACCTAAACAGTGAGGATGGAGCTTTCTAGTTTTATTCAATGGATCTCCTATTAAATTTCCTCTCTCCCCTCTCCTGTGGAAATGGAAAAGCTCAAGGTCATCTGGATTCAGCAAATATTTTCATTGTGAAAACAGCTTCAGTTCTGGGTTACTCCTCTGGATTCATGCTTTCACTTAGTTCTTAGCCTCTGAGTAGGTTGTCGGATTTAGCAAATAAAAATACAGGATGCCCAATTAAATTTGAATTTTAGATAAACAGTAAATAATTTTAGTATAAGTCTTTCCCATCGATATTTGGGATTTACTCACACTAAAAAGTTATTTGTTGTTTATCTAAAATTCAAGGATAACTGGATTTCCTGTATTTTATCTTGCAACACCACACCAATGGATTTCTCATTTTCTTGCCAGTTCATTGAGGCATCTAAAGAGCCTTTTTAAAAAAACTATACTAAGCAGTGTTTTTAGTTTTTTTCTTCAGTAAGACCAGTCAAGTTACCAAGTTTGCCATATTGTTCTCCTTCCACCTACCCACCTTTATGAAACTGGGAAAGTCACCTGCCTCTGTGAACCTTAATCACCCACAATATTGTTTCCATAGATCCTGGAATTTGTAAAGGATCTTAGAGATCATCTCTTGTAATCCCCTTATGTGAAGATATAGAAAACTGAGACTCAGGTAAGTAACACAATAAGGCCGATATTATACCCAATTTGGTGGCAGGGTGGAAAGTAGAAACCCCAACTCCTCACCCCTTCCATGTTCTTGCCACCCCACCATGTTGACTATAAGGACCGAGTGAGCTAATGATATCGAGGCACTGGACGGAACATAAAGTATTGAAGGTACATGAAGTAGTAGAATAAAAGTAGAGAAAGTATTAAAAAACGATCATGATTACAGAGTCTAATAAAAATTGGGCAGCTTAAAATGTGAGATTGACTGTGGAATAATATTTACAGAAGGGAACCTCATAGGAATATAATAACATACTTACACTCTCTTTTCTTCCAGGAATCTTAAACCCAACAATGAGAATTTTCTATGAATATTTAAAGCAAATAAATTAATAAAATTAAAATAAAATATCTGGCCAGAAATATGCTGCATCAAACAAGAATTTTTAACCTAGAATATAATATATTCTCCATAGCAAGTAAGACAAAAAAACAGAACTTAATTAACAAAAGCGCTCTCTTCTTTTTTGCTTCCTCTTTTCTGACAAAGAAATGCTTTCAGAATGCTTAAGATGCTCACCATGCTACTTTCTTTGCTACAATCAGTGCATGATTGCCACTCAAATTGCTATACTGGTCCTTTTTCCTCTAGCTCTGCATAAAAAGAAGATGCAGATGAATGGATTTTCTGTGGGTTAATTTATTAGGAGTGCAAAGCAATTATCAGCAAGGTAAATCATGGAACATGAAGTACACTGTTACACGCTGGTTGCTGTATAATGTAGGTCCCTTGGCCACAAATGCAATTAAAGTGTTATATTTTATTCCTTTTAATTTTATCTCCCAGTCTATCCTTTGCTTAACCTAGAGAAGCCTGACTGTACATCAATATGTGATCAATAAGTAGAAATGTATAATAACTACCACAAACAATTTTGTATTTTTGATGCTACCAGATACATTTTCGTGATATGATAGCATAAATCTTCAAAATGAGGGTTGGGGAATTTAAGTGTAGGACTCCGTTCCCAGAGCATCAGGCTGTCAGTTTCTCGTGTGGCTGTGATCGGGTGAAATTATATTACTGTCATGTGACCAGAGACTGATGTGAAGTGAATTAAGCAGTGCTTGCAAATGCCTGTCACATTAATAGTATCTAAATCTTCTGTTTTTAATTTTAAAGGGCAGGTCCTAAGAAAGTCATGTTTACTAGGCTTTCAAGACTCATAAAAGAAACCCTTGACAACAAAAGCAAGCCTTCTCCCTACATAGACCAGTACAAATGTGAATAATATGGAAGTGATAGAGAGGCAGAGTTTAAACAAAGAGAGCGGGATGAAAAATCACTGCTCCTGACACTTACAACCTAAATTTGGTGAAGTTTTCTAACCTCTGTTTGCCTCGGTTTTCTCGTTGACAAACCAGGAATAATGACCACTGCCTGGTGCAATTATTCATAATGTACAAAAGATATCTAGCCTGTCGTAAGGGCTCTATGAAAGGAAGCTCTCACAATGATGTTGGCGATTTCCTCGTTTACCAAGAAGTGCAAGGCAATCGCAATATTAAAAATTACACATCGGCAACAACCCATCAGGAAATACCTAGCCATAAGCCATAGCGTTTAAGAAAGTCATGAAACTGTAAGGAAAATGTGGGTGATCCGAGAGGGCAGACAGGGTTAGAAAGAAATGATGGTTGAGAAGAGTAAATATGTATTCTGAAACACCAGACGCAGATCAGAGGGTAGGTGATGAGAAACGTGAGAATTTAAGGGATCTGGGGGATTGAGTGGGTAAATGCTGGCTTGGATGGTGGAGACATGAGGTAGCAGAAGGGCTATTCAGAGTAACTGAAGAAGAATCTTCCACCATCACTAGCTTGAAACGTTCAGATATATCCTAAAGGGCAATTTGAGTTCCCGAGGATTCTGGAACAACTAAGTGGGTAGTAATTTGAAATTTATTCTGAGACATGTGCTTGTGGAACTTTTTAGCTGAACTAGGTCGTGGTAGGGAAAGGCTTGAAAAAATGAAATGACCCAACAGAAGGCTGTTGTCACAGGACAGGCAAGAGGTAAGGAAGGCGGTAGACACAGCAGGTGACTCTGTGGGTGAGGTGAGCTCAGGGGTGAAGGGAAGATCAGCATCTGCTAAGACTGCTTCCCCGAACGGCTGGAGCCTGGACCTCCAAACCAACCCTCTTCCTTTTCCGAAAGGCTCTGCCTATAGTGATAATGTGAATGTTCTGCACAGAGAGAGTTAAAATTAAACTTCTCACATTTTAGCACCTCAGTGTGAATCTGTTTGTTTGTTTGTTTTTCCTAGAGCAGATGTCCATAAGGGATTGTCAGGGAGGTGGTAACAGCTCTGAGCCCCAAGGGGGCAGGTAACCGTCCCTAAAGCAGAGAAGGATTTGAGAGGAGAGCCTTGGGGGGCTGAGCATCGCTCTACTGCACGGTTTTGCCTGGCGCTGCCCTTGAGGATGGTAATGATGATGGGGCCAATAATGGTCTGAATAATTAAATGTGGTAGTGGGAGATTATATTAGTTACCTCGGGAATTAAAAACTCATGTTATAAAGTATGCTATAAATAAACAGTCATGTTAAAACAATGTTTCCCCAAAGTCACCCTTTTTGCTATTTTGGGAATCCAGTCCTTGTGCGTGTCACCACCCCCCGCCCCGTCCCCACCCCCCAGCAATCCCGTTCCTTTGTGTGAACAAGTTTGAGCTTCGATCCTGTTTTGCACTGCACTTCTATTGCACAAATGTCTTGTGAGCTTCATCTCCCTTCCTTTACTTGAGATAACCCATCATTATTGTCTCAGCTTATCTATGAAACATGTGTTTTATGTTTAACTTACACGTACAAACTGAAGTGAGTTGTCAACCTCCCTGTGGATGGAGACATTCTAAACTTAAGTACAAGACAGTGATACGGGATCAGTGTTGTAAGCACTCTCTTTACATCTGCAGTGGTCCCTGCTAATGCTGAATTGTGTTCTTTTGAATAATTTAACGCTTTTGTTATTTAAAATGTGATGCATTCACACTTTGAGTCCCCAGCTCCAGGGCAAGCTCTTGGAGGCCTTATTCACCTGTGCATCCCTCCTGGAGTGCACCCTCACCCCTGCACTCAGGAGAAGACTGGGGTTTTCTAGGCTTAACCACAAACTCCTCATCATGGGTGGGATGGCTTGATCTTTTTTGGAAGTGATCATTTTACATTGTGTGACACTTCAAGTAATTATGTTCACGGCTAATTAATGGAGGAGGGGTGATGAGGGACATTTCCAAACCACTTTCGAGTGCATAGTGAAATGTGATGAAATCAGATTCCACAACTTTGAAGTTGGTGTAAACTTGACCATGATTCACGTGTGTAGCAGTTGAGTCCCTATCCACCAACTTGTGGTACAAAATAAAGTCTCAAATTCAAAAGAAATCATTTGGAACCCCCGTGCCCTCCCCATCCTACTCGAAGCCGAATTCCATTCTGCCCTATAGATGCAAGTCTGTAAGGAATCTTGGGGGACCTAGAGCAATTCGGTCACCATTCCTGATTCTGTCCTCTCCACTGCTTGCCTTTTGTCTGCTGTCACAGTTTCTGTCATGTCCTGCTCGTGACATTGGTAGGTCCTGGTAACACCATGTCTGGTCCACTCAATGGCTGCAACTACCTCCCCTATTTCCTCTCCCGCCACATCTCACTTCATGCTTGGCGCCCTTCACACACCTGCCATGGCATTCAAACATCCGTCATTTCACAGACGCTGCTCCCTCTGCCCAGAATATCCTTTAACCCATGTGCCTCCCTTGTCGACGTGGGCAAATATTTAAGTCTCAGCTAAACTGCAAACTCCACCATCACCTATCCCTGACTCCCGGAATGAGCCATATCACCTCCTTTCTCCAGTCCCCACAGTGCACCTCCAATATCATATGTATCACACGGGATTATAACTTTTTTCCCCTATTTTCTCCATACTAGATGGATCATGAAAACCACGGAAGCATTGATGAAAAGCAGCTCTGTAGAAATCTGTGCTCGGTTGGGCTGACTCATTTAGATATTTTACCAGTTCACCAGTAGCCAAGCCTTTTGTTCATTAGTAAAATAGATGATAGATAGATAGATAGATAGATAGATAAAGAAGAAAGGTTTCATAAGAAAGCAAAAATAGTTCTTAATTAGAATGAACTTTATACCCTGATTTAGAATTTGACTTTGATTCAGTCCAAACCACATTCTGAGAAAATCTGCTTAAAGTGAAACAGTATGTGGCTACTAAATTAGTATATTTGAGAATAGCAGAGAGAATAAGACTATACATATTGAAGGTCAATTGTACAAAGGATAGGAGAGCTGGGTAAAATTAACGTATATATTTAAATGTTCCAGAAAATTTAAAAAACGAACTGTCAAAAAAAAAAAAGGGCAAAGAACCCACACATTGCTACTCAGCATAATTTTGCTTAGAAAATAGCATTATTTCTGCTTGATTTGATTTTGTGTGGTTAAGTTTGGAGGAAATGTTATTTATTATATACACAGCTAAGCTTATGTAATTACCCTCAAATGTTCTAGTGTAGTACATACAGCCAACAACACGATTGCTTGTTGCATCAATTTGGAAAAGAGAGGGGAAAATTAGCCATGTAATAGTTAATTCAATTTATAAAATTAAATGTGTATTGAAAATATGTCTGGTAAATATTATGCCATCTGCACATGCTCAAACAGCAAGCCTGGTTAATATTTTATAGTTTATCTGATAAAGTTAACAAAAGAATTTAGAGTGGAGACATACACTGAATATTTCATCGCCTTCTTAATTGCAGAATACAGACAAGACATTTTTTTCCCTTTGGGAAAAATAAATGTTAAAAGTTATTACAGATGGAATCAGTTTGGCAATTAGGTTGAAATCCAACAGAAACCAAGCAGAAATTGATGGCTGCAAACATCACAATACCAAAGTATTTTCAGCCAACTCCATCAATTTACATGATGAAGCAGAAATGTTGATAGCAATGCTGTATAACTCAGCTAGCAGAGGTTATATTAACAGAGAAGAAAAACTGGCTTTGTGCCTTTTTTTCCCAATAGTTAATTCACAGCCATCAAGAGCTGTCATTCTTATGCTCAGCAGACAATATGATATACCTAAGCCTTTTCATTCTGACTTCTGATTTAAAGGTCTTCAGCTTGTGCTGTGGACCTTAACCTTGAAGCCAAGTGCAAATTAGCTTTAAATCAATGAAGCTGATTAAAGCTCCATTGTGGTAGAGCCCTTAATAGAAGAAGGGAGGGGAAGGAACCACTTGAAAACAGCAAAAGATTGGCCTCTCTTAACTTGGAACATATGTAATGCTTTTCAGCTCTTCTCTACCCTGACAGAACCATGAATGGTTTTAAGGCTATTTACCTGCTAAGAGAATGGAACCAAATTTTCCAATTCAGTGGAAAAGGCCAAGTGAGAATCAAAGGTATTTTTTTTTTTTTTTGCAAGCGCTAGAATATAAAAGGTTATTTTAAAAAGAAGTACAGAGGGGAACATCAAAACATCTCCCCAATAGAGACCAAGAGAACCGAGTTTCTATCGTGTAAAAAAGAAATTCTTATATGGTAAAAGTACTCTGGGGTACTCTGGGTTTCTGTTTATTTTTGTTTTGTTTTGTATTTTACAATATACCATTTCTCAAAAACAAGAGGTCGTTGCAAACTTCTGGCCATCAGAAGAAAAATCTTTTCCTCTGTCACAAGTGAATATATCTGCCAAAAGCATGTCTCAGAAGTTCTTTGCTTAGAAAGTGGCCAGAATGAATTCCAGCCAATGGGCAGGACCATTTCTTTCTCTACACCCCCTCCACCAGCACCACCCACCTATCACCAAGGACACTTTGTCTGACACAATTACCAATTCTTTCCCAATTTCCCCATGGCTCTCAGTCTCGGGAGTATTTCAGTTTTTACCAAAGAATGATTTTCTATAACATTTTCAGAAATACTAAAAATGATAGATTAGAAAGAATATTTTAAATAGAGAAAGGCTTATTCATTTTTACCTAATTTAATTCTTTAACGCAGCCATTCAGTTATTCTTCATGGGGAACACCATCCCGCTGTAGCAGTGACCTTCTCCACAAAGACATGGGTGAATTCTTACCCTTATATTTCAGGCATGATGCGTTTGAAATTATGGGAATGAAATTTTTACCAAGAACCTCAGGGAAAATGAAGCAAATACAGAAAGGAAGATCATGCCAACTTCCTACATTAGTTAGTATGTGTAAAATGATTTCAACAGTGCTTGGCATATAGTATGTGTTTAACAAAGATGGGCTACTGGCCATTATTCTACTGGGTTTGGATGCATACACTTGGCCAGAGCCTTCAATCCTTCCTCTTACGTCATGCACCACAAAAGCTCTACCTTGAAAGTCTCAAGATTTCTCTCCTATTCCGATTTCTATGGACTCTTAATGGAGAAAGAAGAAGGGAGCTGACCTAGAAAAGAAGTCAGTCACTCCCACCTAACTAAAGTGGCTAAAAACATGCTAATAAATAGTCACCAAAAGTGGATAAATATAATTTTAAGAAATTCAGACACAAAATGTGTATACTAAAAACAGCAGAGCACATCCTTCCCTACTTTTTAAAGTTAAGGAGCTATTCTCTACATGCATCTCTAGGTCCCTAGTTTACCTTGTATAAACTTCCAAGGCAAGACAGACTAAGGGACAGCAGAGATCTGAACTGGGCAGCGTATGTAGAAAAGGAGCAGAGAATGGAGGTGGGAGAGGCAGTAGAAGGCTAGGAAGGAGAGAGAAAGAAAGAAAAAGACAGATCACCAAGGGAAAAAAGGATGAGATGACAGAATTGAGGAGGGAGCAGAACGCTAGCTGAGGATAAAGCACAAGCTGACACCCTGCAAACTTAAACCCCCGCCCCCATTCCTGGATGGGACCTCCCAACCGTCTTAATGTTAATGCTTTGCTAGAGGGAAAAACAACCTTAGCTTGATATTAGCAAGGCCTCTAGGATCCTGAGGGTTTTCTTTAGCATATGAAAGTCCTTCTGGACACTTCCCTTTGTCCTTACCTCCCCCAACTCCCAAGTATATAATCAGTCACCCCTCACGACCCCAGTGCAAGCACATCTTTCTGCCCATGGGTCTTGTCCCTGTGCTTTAATAAAAGCACTTTTTTGCACCAAAGACGTCTCAAGAATTCTTTCTTGGTTGTTGGCTCCAGACTTCACCCCACCAAACCTCACCTACATTCCAAAACTACACCATATGGTGCCCAACGTGGGGCTTTGAGTCTTTTCATCTGGACTCTGAGCTTCTGCGCAAACTTGGCGAGTGCTTTCTCTCCTCTTCCTTAACTATCATTTCAGGGGCTCTTCAAGGAGTATGGTTTTATTGGAACATTTTCCTGTCGATGGCTCAGGCTGTAATCCTCTAGCCCGTGGCTACTCTACGGGCGGAGAAAGCCTGCCTTTTGGCTGGAAATTAGTACCTTGACCGGATGGTAATAAGACCCAGAAACTTGATGCCCTTGCTTTATTTCCATCCTTATACAAAGTTGTCTGTCTTGGGCACAGGACAGCCACCTAAGTCACCAGGAGGGCTGCTGATCTTAAGAATCCCGTGTGAGGTTTCCTCCTGATTGGTCTAATACGATGATCCCCTTCACATCCTGGTCTACCTGCTTCTGGCTGTGGGACATCTACTGGGAGCCAGCCAAAACCACTAGCTGATTGAATTAAAACCCAACCGAGGACAGTTTCCTAGGGAAGTTGTAAGAACTTGTAAGGACTACATGTGTTGGAATGTCGCTTAGATCATGATGGATTTCTATCTTTACTGTTTTCAATCAATGTCCTCTAACTACTTCAGCTACAAAATTGGGTAATTTCCCCTTGTAAAACTTTTCTAGTGTTTTCCACGGGTTAAAAACGGCAGATTCAAGGTAAGGTAAAATAAGGCATGACCTTTCATGGCATGACCTTCAAGGTGCAGTATTTTGGTCTATATGCCAGGCACCCCTCTGTAGCCTGGGATGCAACGGGGAATTCGGGGGACGCTAGCATCCCTCCTACAGGGGCCTTTATCAGGGGCAGTGGTCATAGCACTTTAAACAACCCCTCACTTTCATTTAATGATGGGTTAAAACTCCTGGACTGGAGGAAAATTACGGTCAACCACAATGGGCATTTTTATCAGGCTTCTTTTTCTCATTATTAACCTTATTTTGCTGTCTTTTCCCGTGTCTCCCTGCCTGAAGCCAAGACTCCTTCATGGACATAACTTCCAGCTGACAGATGATCCTTTCTACTCAAGGAGGTATATATGTACTGACCACATTGGATTCAGCTGCCTCCCCTTTTGTAACTCCCCTATACGTTCCCCAGCTGACGAATATTGGCCCACAGGTAGCGACATCTTTACACCCCTGTTCAGCAGGAAGATGTTACAGAAGATGAGACCTTCCACCTTCAACAACCTTAAAGATTGAAGGGTCAAATTTGTTCAGGGGCCAATGATGAGGGAGCAGAAGGCTGGTTGAGGGCAAAGCACAAGCTGACATCCTGCAACCACCCCCCTCCCCTCCACTGCTGGGTGAGATTGTGGGATGTTCTTCCAGGAAGCTCCCCAACTGTCTTAATGTTAATGCTTTGCTAGAGGGAAAAACAACAACAACAACAAACAAACAAAAAACACCTTAGCTTGGTAATAGCAAGGCCTCCAGGATCCTGAGGATCTTCTTTAGCATATGAAAGTCCTTCTGGACACCTCCCTTTGTCCTCATCTCCCTCAACTCCCAAGTATATAATCAGCCACCCTCACAACCCCAGTGCAGCGGCTCTTCCTGACCCTGGGTCCTGTCCCTGGGCTTTAATAAAACCACCTTTTTGCACCAAAGACGTCTCAATAATTCTTTCTTGGTCATTGGCTCTGGACCTCACCCCACCAAACCTCACTTACATTCCAAAACTACATCAGAATGAGCTGAGATCTAGCATAATGTTCCCTAAGGTGAGGGTGAGCGGCAGTCGATGGAGGAGAGACAGCTCTGCTCTGCACAAACTCAGGGTTGCACGGATCTTTCCACCTGCTGAGCTGTGGTTACACCACTCCAGGCAGGGAGAAAAGGCACGGAGAGAAGGTTGGGGCATCACCAGGACTAGACAGCCAGAATCCAGAGAGTGATAATCAGGACTTCTGAAAGCACAACTCCTCTCTTTCATCAACAGGATGGTTGTGAGAGCAACCAAATTGTGTCCAATGCTGACATATCTGGAAAGACGTACCACTGAAATGCACACTGTTATTATTGATGGTGATGGTGGTGGTGAGAAAGAGCACACGGCTTGCTTTCATTTAGGATCTCCTTAGCTAGAACTATCTGCTTGGATGGGGCCCAGGCTGTTTTCAAATCTCATTAAAGCTTACCTGTAATTAATGGTCATTTTAAAAACACCCTGGAAAGCATTTTAGAGGTTACTGATAAAACGAAAAGCGGAGGGGGCAGAGCAAGATGGCGGAGGAGTAGGAGACCTAGATTTTGTCTGGTCTCAGGAATTCAGCTGAATAGGGATCAAACCATTCTGAACACCTACGAACTCAACAGGAGATCGAACAGGAGAGTAGCAACAACTCTCTGAACAGAGAAGCGACCACTTACTGGAAGGTAGGACGTGCGGAGAAGTGAATCCGAGGCGATATTCGGGAGGATAAACGGCGGGGGAGGGGCCTCCGTCGGCCGCTTCTGGCAAGTGCTAGAGCCGCGGAGCACAACATCTGAACTTTTAGAAGCCGGCTCCGCTGAGGGACGTCGCTGCAGTGCCTAAGCGGGGGGTGGAACCCTCGCGGGACAGTGTGGTCTCAGGACCCTTGGGGTCACAGAGAGACCGGGGGTGCCTGAGTGCGGCAGAGCTCCCAGGTATCGGAGCGGGGAAGCCGGCTGCAGATACGGAGCAGAGTCACGGGCTCTCAGCTCGGGGTTGCCATAAACTGTGATCTGCGGCCCAGTCGGGGCACGGCTCCCCCAGCAAGGACCCAACAAGCAGCAGATCCGGGGAGACTCCCCTTCCTTCCCGGGGAGGAGCGGTGCGGGAACGCACTGCAGGGATCTGCTGGATTTGGAGACTCCGAGCGGGGTCGGGTGCCAGAGATAGCAACGCTCGATCACAGGCCGGGTGAGCATGGAGAGCGGCCGGAGACCGGGGACACGGGAGTGACTGCTTTTCTCTGGGGGCGCACTGAGGAGTGGGGCCCTGAGTTCTCGGCTCCTCCGGGCGGAGACTGGGAGGCCGCCATTTTCGCCCTGGTCCTCCAAAGCTGTGCCGAGAGCTTGCAGGGAACAAAAGCTCCTGAGAGCAAACTGGAGCAGCTTCCTTAGCCCGGACCGACAAGGGCGGGGCAATTCCGCCTCCGGCAAAGACATTTGGAAACCACAGCAACAGGCCCCTCCCCCAGAAGATCAACACAAACAGCCAGCAAGCCAAGACCAAGTTGATCGATCAAGGAGAATAGGAGAACTCCAGCGCTAGGGGAATACTGCACATAGATTCATGGCTTCTTTTTTTTTTTTTTTTTTTTTTTTTACCATGATTCATTATTTCATCAAAGTTAATTTTTGTTGACTTTTTTTTATTTTTCTTTTTCCCTTTTTCAACCAACATCTTATAAATCCCTTTTTTTTAAAAAAAAAAAAAAATTTTTTTTTTTTCATTTTTAGAGTCATATTTTATCCCTTCATAGTAGTTATCCTTGTTTTTGGCATATATATATAAGTTGTTCTCTCTTTAAAATTTTGAGGTACAGTTTCTTCTAACAGATCAAAATATACCCTAAATCACTAGTGTATGGCTTTGTTCTAGTCTCCTGCCTGATCACATTCTCTCCCTTTTTCCTTTTTTTTTTTTTTTTTTTTCCTTAAATCTTCTTTCTTTTTTCAAACAACTTATCTTACCAAGTCCTTTTATAAAATCTTTTATAATTTTCATCTTTACAGTCATCTTCCATCCCTTCATTGTATCAACCCTTATTTTGTACATATATGTCTTTCTTCCTTTAAAATTTTAGGAGGCACTTTTTTCTAACAGACCAAAATACGCCCAAAATCTAGTGTGTGGCACTGATCTATGCACTAGCCTGATCATATTTGATCATATTCTGCCTTTTTTGAATTGTTTTGTTTTTGTTTTTATCTTTTTTTTCTTTTTTTTTTCTTTTTCTCTTTCTTTTTTCTTTCTTTCCCTTTCTTTTCCCCTGGTTTCAGGTCTTTTCTGATTTGTATACAGTATATTTGCTGGGGACGTAGTAAACCTGTTAGCCTTTTGTTCTCTCATTCATCTATTCTCCTCTGGACAAAATGACAAGACGAAAGAAATCACCTCAGCAAAAAGAACAAGAGGTAGTACCGTCAGCCAGGGACCTACTCAATACGGACATTAGTACGATGTCGGACCTAGAGTTCAGAATCATGACTTTAAAGATACTAGCTGGGCTTGAAAAAAGCGTGGAAGTTATTAGAGAAACCCTTTCTGGAGAAATAAAAGAACTAAAATCTAACCAAATCGAAATCAAAAAGGCTATTGATGAGGTGCAATCAAAAATGGGGGCACTAAATGCTAGGATAAATGAGGCAGAAGAGAGAATCAGCGATATAGAAGACCAAATGATAGAAAATAAAGAGGCTGAGAAAAAGAGAGAGAAACAACTACAGGATCACGAGGGCAGAATTCGAGAGATAAGTGATACGATAAGACGAAACAACATTAGAATAATTGGGATCCCAGAAGAAGAAGAGAGAGAGAGAGGGGCAGAAGGTATATTGGAGCAAATTATAGCAGAGAACTTCCCTAATGTGAGGAAGGAAACAGGCATTAAAATCCAGGAGGCACAGAGAACCCCTCTCAAAATCAATAAAAATAGGTCAACACCCCGACATCTAATAGTAAAACTTACGAGTCTCAGAGACAAAGAGAAAATCCTGAAAGCAGCTCGGGAGAAGAGATATGTAACCTACAATGGTAGAAACATTAGATTGGCAACAGACCTATCCACAGAGACCTGGCAGGCCAGAAAGGACTGGCAAGATATCTTCAGAGCACTAAACGAGAAAAATATGCAGCCAAGAATACTATATCCAGCTAGGCTATCATTGAAAATAGAAGGAGAGATCAAAAGCTTCCAGAACAAACAAAAACTAAAAGAATTTGCAAACACGAAACCAGCCCTCCAAGAAATATTGAGAGGGGTCCTCTAAGCAAAGAGAGAACCTAAAAGCAGCAAAGAGCAGAAACGAACACAGACAACAGACAGTTAACAGTCACCTTACAGGTAATACAATGGCAGTAAATTCATACCTTTCAATAGTTACCCTGAATGTAAATGGGCTAAATGCCCCAATCAAAAGACACAGGCTATCAGATTGGATTAAAAAACAAGACCCATCAATATGCTGTCTGCAAGAGACTCATTTTACACCCAAAGACACCCCCAGATTGAAAGTGAGGGGGTGGAAAACCATTTACCATGCTAATGGACACCAAAAGAAAGCTGGGGTGGCAATCCTTATATCAGACAAACTAGATTTTAAAACAAAGACTGTAATAAGAGATGAGGAAGGACACTATATCCTACTTAAAGGGTCTGTCCAACAAGAAGATCTAACAATTGTAAATATCTATGCCCCGAACATGGGAGCAGCCAATTATATAAGCCAATTAATAACAAAAGCAAAGAAACACATTGACAACAATACAATAATAGTGGGGGATTTTAACACCCCCCTGACTGAAATGGACAGATCATCTAAGCAAAAGATCAACAAGGAAATAAAGATGTTAAATGACACACTGGACCAAATGGACTTCACAGACATATTCAGAACATTCCATCCCAAAGCAACGGAATACACATTCTTCTCTAGTGCCCATGGAACATTCTCCAGAATTGATCACATCCTAGGTCACAAATCAGGTCTCAATCGGTACCAAAAGATTGGGATCATTCCCTGCATATTTTCAGACCACAATGCTTTGAAACTAGAACTCAACCACAAGAGGAAAGTCGGAAAGAACTCAAATACATGGAGGCTAAAGAGCATCCTACTAAAGAATGAATGGGTCAACCAAGAAATTAAAGAAGAATTAAAAAAATTCATGGAAACCAATGAAAATGAAAACACAACTGTTCAAAATCTTTGGGATACAGCAAAGGCAGTCCTGAGAGGAAAGTATATAGCAATACAAGCCTTTCTCAAGAAACAAGAAAGGTCTCAAATACACAACCTAACCCTACATCTAAAGGAGCTGGAGAAAGAACAGCAAAGAAAGCCTAAACCCAGCAGGAGAAGAGAAATCATAAAGATCAGAGCAGAAATCAATGAACTAGAAACCAAAAGAACAGTAGAACAGATCAACGAAACTAGGAGCTGGTTCTTTGAAAGAATTAACAAGATTGATAAACCCCTGGCCAGACTGATCAAAAAGAAAAGAGAAATGACCCAAATCAACAAAATCATGAATGAAAGAGGAGAGATCACAAGCAACACCAAAGAAATACAAACAATTATAAGAACATATTATGAGCAACTCTATGCCAGCAAATTAGATAACCTGGAAGAAATGGGTGCATTCCTAGAGATGTATCAACTACCAAAATTGAACCAGGAAGAAATAGAAAACCTGAACAGACCTATAACCACTACGGAAATTGAAACAGTCATCAAAAATCTCCCAAGAAACAAAAGCCCAGGGCCAGATGGCTTCCCAGGGGAATTCTATCAGACATTTCAAGAAGAATTAATACCTATTCTCCTGAAACTGTTCCAAAAAATAGAAATGGAAGGGAAACTTCCAAACTCATTTTATGAGGCCAGCATTACCTTGATCCCAAAACCAGACAAAGACCCCATCAAAAAAGAGAATTACAGACCAATATCCTTGATGAACATGGATGCAAAAATTCTCACCAAAATACTAGCCAATAGGATCCAACAGTACATTAAAAGGATTATTCACCACGACCAAGTGGGATTTATTCCTGGGCTGCAAGGCTGGTTCAACATCCGCAAATCAATCAACGTGATACAATACATTAACAAAAGAAAGAACAAGAATCATATGATCCTCTCAATAGATGCAGAAAAAGCATTTGACAAAGTACAACATCCTTTCTTGATCAAAACTCTTCAGAGTATAGGGATAGAGGGTACATACCTCAATATCATAAAAGCCATCTACGAAAAACCTACAGCGAATATCATTCTCAATGGGGAAAGGCTGAGAGCTTTTCCCCTAAGGTCAGGAACGCGGCAGGGATGTCCACTCTCACCACTGCTATTCAACATAGTATTAGAAGTCCTAGCCACAGCAATCAGACAACAAAAAGAAATCAAAGGCATCCAAATCGGCAAAGAGGAAGTCAAACTCTCACTCTTTGCAGATGATATGATACTGTATGTGGAAAACCCAAAAGACTCCACCCCAAAACTGCTAGAACTCATACAGGAATTCAGTAAAGTAGCAGGATATAAAATCAATGCACAGAAATCAGTGGCATTCCTATACACCAACAACAAGACAGAAGAGAGACAAATCAAGGAGTCTATCCCATTTACAATTGCACCCAAAACCATTAGATACCTAGGAATAAATCTAACCAAAGAGGCAAAGGATCTGTACTCAGAAAACTATAAAATACTCAGGAAAGAAATTGAAGAAGACACAAAGAAATGGAAAAACGTTCCATGCTCATGGATTGGGAGAATCAACATTGTGAAGATGTCAATGCTACCTAGAGCAATCTACACATTCAATGCAATCCCCATCAAAATACCATCCACTTTTTTCAAAGAAATGGAACAAATAATCCTAAAATTTGTATGGAACCAGAAGAGACCCAGAATAGCCAGAGGAATACTGAAAAAGAAAAGCAAAGCTGGTGGCATCACAATTCCGGACTTCCAGCTCTATTACAAAGCTGTCATCATCAAGACAGTATGGTACTGGCACAAAAACAGACACATAGATCAATGGAACAGAATTGAGAGCCCAGAAATGGACCCTCAACTCTATGGTCAACTTATTTTTGACAAAGCAGGAAAGAATGTCCAATGGCAAAAAGACAGTCTCTTCAACAAATGGTGTTGGGAAAATTGGACAGCCACATGCAGAAGAATGAAACTGGACCATTTCCTTACACCACACACAAAAATAGACTCCAAATGGTTGAAAGACTTAAACGTGAGACAGGAGTCCATCCAAATCCTAAAGGAGAACACAGGTAGCAACCTTTTCGACCTTAGCCGCAGCAACTTCTTCCTAGAAACATCGCCAAAGGCACGGGAAGCCAGGGCAAAAATGAACTATTGGGATTTCATCAAGATAAAAAGCTTCTGCACAGCAAAAGAAACAGTCCACAAAACCAAAAGACAACCGACAGAATGGGAGAAAATATTTGCAAATGACGTATCAGATAAAGGGCTAGTATCCAAAATCTATAAAGAACTTATCAAACTCAACACTCAAAGAACAAATAATCCAATCAAGAAATGGGCAGAAGACATGAACAGACATTTCTCCAAAGAAGACATCCAAATGGCCAACAGGCACATGAAAAAGTGCTCAACATCGCTCGGCATCAGGGAAATCCAAATCAAAACCTCAATGAGATACCACCTCACACCCGTCAGAATGGCTAAAATTAACAAGTCAGGGAACGACAGATGTTGGCGGGGATGTGGAGAAAGGGGAACCCTCCTACACTGTTGGTGGGAATGCAAGCTGGTGCAACCCCTCTGGAAAACAGTATGGAGGTTCCTCAAACAGTTGAAATTAGAGCTACCGTTCGATCCAGCAATTGCACTACTGGGTATTTACCACAAAGATACAAATGTAGGGACCCGAAGGGGTACATGTACCCCAATGTTTATAGCAGCAATGTCCACCATAGCCAAACTGTGGAAAGAGCCAAGATGCCCATCGACAGATGAATGGATAAAGAAGATGTGGTATATATACACAATGGAATATTATGCAGCCATCAAAAGGAATGAGATCTTGCCATTTGCAACGACGTGGATGGAACTGGAGGGTGTTATGCTGAGTGAAATAAGTCAATCAGAGAAAGACATGTATCACATGACCTCACTGATATGAGGAATTCTTAATCTCAGGAAACAAACTGAGGGTTGCTGGAGTGGTGGGGGGTGGGAGGGATGGGGTGGCTGGGTGATAGACATTGGGGAGGGTATGTGCTACGGTGAGCGCTGTGAATTGTGCAAGACTGTTGAATCACAGATCTGTACTTCTGAAACAAATAATGCAACATATTTTAAGAAAAAAGAAAAAGAAGAAGATAACAGGAGAGGAAGAAAAGGGGAGTATGTCAGAGGGGGAGACGAACCATGAGAGATGATGGACTCTGAAAAACAAACTGAGGGTCCTAGAGGGGAGGGGGGTAGGGGGATGGGTTAGCCTGGTGATGGGTATTGAGGAGGGCACGTTCTGCATGGAGCACTGGGTGTTATGAACAAACAATGAATCATGGAACACTGCACCAAAAACTAATGATGTAATATATGGTGATTAACATAACAATAAAAAATTAAAAAAAAAAAAAAAACAAAAAAAAAAAAAAAAAAAAAAAAAAAAAAAAACGAAAAGCGGAATTAAATGACTGAGTAACTTCCATCTGACCGCAGGATTTTGATATCCTCATTCTGTTGGCTAACAACGCCATTCATCAGAATACATCGCATCTATGACTTAGACTAACCTTACAAGCAGATAAAGACCATGTGCCCAAGTGGTATAATCTAAGAAACTTTCCTTCCCTGCAAAATATCTCCTTTGCCCCGATATCAAAAATGCCCAACAATTTGTCCTCAAAGGTCTGTTCCTCTGGATTTCTCAGCACAGATCTCCTCTCTTCAAATGCAAACGCATCTGGATTTTTATCAAGAAATTCAGCTATCTTTGCACCCCCAAAATAGCTGTGGTTTTGTTGGCTCATGTTTTCATCTTCTTTGAGAAGGGATCCCTGGCTACATGGAATGATCAGTCATCTGAAAAACTGGGGTGGCACCAAAGTAAAAGGCATTTTAAAAATTAAAACATCAATAAAAGGAAGCAGCACGCCCCCAAAAGAAAAGTCATTCATTTCAAGAGTTTGCTTAGATTCACCCTGGGTTGTTCTAAAGATCCAGCACCAGAAGAAGCAAAACTGCAGATTCAAAGAGGACTCAAAATAAAACCTCTTCCATAGCTCTAAGAAAAACAGCATCCAATGAGTGCTGATAGTCAAGCTCAGCTTTGTCCTGCTGTGTGATTTGTCTCCTCCCATTATTTCTGGCTCTCAGTTTTGCCGCAAGAGGAGGAGCGAAGCAGTTCTGGAACTGCCAGCAGGGGGACCAGGACCTATGGTAGAGGGACCAAGACACATACCCTGCATCTAATCATCACACCCTCGTTGCCAAAATTCCTCCTTCATTGCCAAATTGCTCCTCCGCAGAGTTGGGGTCCTCACACCTCCCAGAGGGCACAGAGGGAGTGAGCATCTTTCAAAGGACCTACTGTACTTCCTTCCAGATGAAGGTGCCAACAAGCTCTGAGAATCTTTTTTAGCCCTTTATGCATCATAGAAAGCAAAGAGAAACTTGTTTGAGCCTTGAACTCCTGGAGGAGAAACAGGCTAGCCTTCCAGAGACCCGGATAGAGTTCAATACTTGGTTAGAAAACAATGAGTTATTAATCAGGTGCATAGGCTGAGATGGGTCACCAGTCAATCTAAGCTTGTCACCCCTGACAGGTCATCCAAAACTCATCCTCAGGTGCAGAGCAGACCTTGTGCCTCAGGCATGCTGTCACAGACAAATATGACAGATAGGATGTGTGCTCTGCCCACTTTTCTTTAGCATCTTGAAAATCCCTATGTGTCACCACTAAGTGGCTTCTGAGGTGTGTGTGTACGTGCGTGCATGTATGTGTGGGCATGCGTTAATATCTAATATCTAACAAAATGTAAATATACACAAGGATAGAAACAGAGATATTTCCAACAATCTGACTTCCTGCATTACAGGGACTCATCCCCAACTCGTGAACACTGCGAGGTTGTGTGTGTTGGTGTTTAACAGGCTCTGTCACCCACACCAGGGGATACACACTGTCCAGAGAAATTCGACGGAATCATAGCATAAGATGCATCATTTCAAGTATCTTTAAGCTCATATTCAACATAGTTTATGTTAGCAGGGTCAGATCATGCCCTTCGGAGTCTATTTCTCATCTCCCAAGACTGTCTACATCCTTATCACTCACCACTGTCCCTGCCCCACAGATAGCCCTACATCTCCCAGGGTCTCATTCTAAGGCTTATGTTCTCACATAGGTGGTTCAATTGATGTTGAAACGCAAGTGAATCCTCCCATGTCTTGCCTCCCTCCTCTGTGGTCCACATTTTATTCTCCATGTTTCTGCCAAGGTTCAAGTGTGTCCATCAGCATTTAGCTTCTGACTCTGAAAAATGTGGATGAATCCAGGAGGAACTGCAACCTGATGCTGGTGGCAGGTCACCTGTCTTCCCTCCACAGTAAGACATGTTTACAATGACAAAGGCCAGCATCTAAGCAGACAGTTGTTTTAGAGCAATAGCAGGATCATGGGAAATTGGTCACTCTGTCTCCTCTTCTACCAGATGGCGAAAGTATGGATTGACCTTGGCAGGTACCGTCAGGTGTGATGGCATTTTACTCTGACTCCCCAGTGACACTGAAGAATGTCCATACGTCTACCTATTCTCTGAATAAGAATCTCGACAAATCCCGTGAGATGGCTTTTACTCGGTACCCATGTGCCACCAATCTGCTCACAAGACTATTTTCAGTCAGTAGGTGTTCTTGTCTGTGTGATGCTGTAGGAACGTGGAGCCATTTTTAAATGTAGGGTGAGTGACTCAATCTCTTCCCAAGGAGCTTATGAAAAGAAAAGGAACCCACTAAGAGGATACTGTTTTTGTAAGTTGGCCTTAGGGAAAACAAAACAAAACTCTTCTCTAAGATAAAGTTTCTCCTAGAACAAACTCAGTATGCAGCTATTGGGATGACATGCTCTGTGGCATGCTCTTAAAAATACAGAGGAAACATTGGAACAGGAAACCTTCCTTCTCAGATGCTACTTAAGAGCCTTGAACCCCAGAATTAAAATTTAAACATTTTAATGCCTTTTTACATCACTTCTGCTCCATCCCAGTCTTCAAAAACAGATGTTGCCCTAAGACAAAAAAAGATACCATTTCACAACAAAATGTATCAATTTACTATGAGGGATGCATTATTGTTCATTAGTTGATTAGATTTGGTGAAAGATTTCTTACATATATTTGGCTTTTGTGTTGACGTTCATTACCATTGAATAGGAACTTTCCAATACCCTTTAAATATCTTCCAAATATTTAAAATAAGTTCAAATCAACTACAAATGTAAAGGTTGTTTATATGATCAAATACAACATACATGATGGAAAATAAAATTACTTACATCCTAGCCTACATAAAATACAGAGGAATTTCAGAAAACATAAAGAGCTGTATAATCACTTGCCCTGATTTGGGAGACTATTACTTCATCTCTCCACAGTCCACATTCCCCTCCACCCCAATCGCATTTAAAATAAAGCAAACCACCTGGAAATGCAACACAGTGTGGAAAATCATTCTGGATAACTTTTTTTCTCAGAGATTCTTCAAAGCGTGGGTCAGATTTTATCACTTCTCCATTTCATTTTCTTAATAATTGTAAGTAATTTAAGAATTTCATAAGATCTTAAAACTACTCCATTGCAATTTGATAGTTTTAACAAGAAAAATCATCATGTTCTTGTACAAGGCAACCCATAGGAAACATTTATTATGGAAAAAAAAACTAAGATAAGAAAATCTATCTTTAGGAAACATATGACCACTAAATTTTAAAACTAAGAAAAATAAAATATCCCTCTCCTTTCCTGGAATTAGTGAACAACCTCCATACAAAGTATCTCAAAAGTTTCCTTTATTTTCTAAAGTGGACATTCTTGGGACTTAATGAAATACAAGTCAGTCAAGGAATCGTGTGTTGACAGTATGAGAAATGTGAAGAAATTAACCTTTCTGTTAGTAGAAAGTCCCACCTCCATGGAGGGAAAATAAAAGTGCTTGGGGGAGAGAGGAAGAGGAAAGAAAGCCCCAGTGAGTTTAATAAGTGCCATTATTGCTGAGAAATCTAAAAGGGTGATAATATGAATCACAAGAGAAGTGCAATAGGGCAGCTATTTGAAATTTGTTTTTCACACATTTCGTGCAAAAACAACAACTCTTGCAAGAAGGTCAATCTACCCACACGTTAATCTCCAATCAAGGAGCACTTTGAGAATCCAAATGTGATTGCAAATCTCTCACATGCCAAGATGAAGAGATTTCTCATTTCAACCTATTACTACCAGCATTTTACATTCATTATGGTCAGAGGTTGAAGTGCACACTGGGTATTTGGCTGGTGCTGAATTCCAGCACTCCCCTCATTACAGGAGAAAAGAATTAACATACGAACACACACACACAAGCACAAGCACGCACGCACGCAACTGTGCTATAGAAGCATGGAAGTGTATGACTTACCATCACCCAAGTAATGAGATTCAGACTTAGGCTTCCTCTGCAACCTTATTTCCATATGCCTCCACCCCAAAACTAGCTCAGGGGCTCCTCTCAGCATGCCATCGCCTGCTGCATGTGCCAGAATAACAAGGCACAACAGGATGAGTGGAGAGGAACATGCGGTCAGCAGAGGCTGTCCTTGACTTTGTTAATTCAACTCAGACCCTGAAACTTTCTTTACATCGACACCTGTGGTCCTGCCTTAATTTCCTTTTTAAAAATAGCTCAAGAACTTTACTTTAAAATATCAAATATAATACATAGAAAAAAGTGCATGAAACTAATGTACACCTAACATAACCCACACTCATGGCAAGACAGAATAAATTCCCAGGCTTGCCCCTTCTTGAATGTAAATACCTCTCTCCCTGCGGCTCTAACCGGTACCCCCGAAATGCATTATATTTACTTCCTTGGCTTTCTTTGAGGTTATATTATATAATCTTATATGCCTAAAATATGGTTGAAGTACATTTGTTTTAATGATATAACTCAATTCATATCAGATATATTCCATCACGTCTGGCTTCTTTTGTTCAATATACCTTTAAGATCGATCCACCTTCTTTTGTGTATTTGTAGTTCATTTGTTATTGTTGCATACTATTCCAATGTATGAATATGTCAGGAATGACTCATTTGATTATGAATGGGCATTTGGACTCATTTTATATATATATATATATATATATGTATGTATGTATGTATGTATGTAAATATACATGTTATGTTACATATACATACATATATGTATGCAATATCTGTTACATACATATGTAAATATGCAATGTATTTTTTATATATTCAATATATATATTACAATGCAGCTTTGAAAAGTCCAGCAGTCAGACATATTCTGGTACACATACACAGGAATTTATGGGGGATGCATGCATATGAGTGAAATTACTGTATCACAGGATTATATGTATGTTTAGCTACTAGACACAGGCAAAAATTTTCCAGTTTCCATCCCACCAGGAAAGCATGTGAGTTCTAGTTGCTTTACCTTCCTAACAACACTTAGTTGTATTTTGTTTTCTTGCTGGTCTGAAGAGCAGTCCTTTCCCTTTTACATAGAGTAGTTTGAGGAAGAGGCCCTCATTGGGCTTTCAATCACTGAACCACTCCAAAGGTCATCAAAACTTCCTCGATCTTGTCAGCGTGCACTATTAGAGAGTCCCTTAATTTAGAACTTCTTCAGATGATAAAATGTATTAGTTCTAAAAGAGCTATTGCACTTTACAAAATCTGGAGAAATTCTAGAGAAAAAAGACTATATTTTTATCAAAGATCCAGTAAATCTGTAACTAAAATGAGAGTGGAACAGTTCTGCACTATCTGTAAATCAAATAAATAAAGACCAGATTTTGTAGGAAAAAAATCAGATCTTAAAATGCATCTGAGAAAGTTCATCACAAAAAAAAAAAATCTGGGAAAAGCAGTGTGGGAACATGGGAATTAAATAAAGAAAAAGCCTACTCTTTCTTAATTTCTGTCTCCTCCTACACACACACACACACACACACACACACACACACACACACACACACACAACATATACACACACATTATTTCACTCACCACCTCCAGCACTAATTAGTGAGTGACTTCTTTCCCTTGAAATGCTGACAAGTTCCAGTTGAATACATTAAAAAGAGAAAATTGAAAATTGTTTGCATATGAGTTAGTATTTTTCCAAGAATATTTCTCTCATAACTGAGTTCCATATATACAGAGCTGTGCCCAAAATGGGCATTTTCTTCACATGGTTCTTACTGAAAAGGATTCTGTATGAAGATCCCAAATATGTTTCCTAAGTAACTTTTTGTTTTCTACTTAGAAAACTGACAAGATCAATAAATGTTCATGTGAAGGCATAGAAACTGGATACAGTCAATTGATATCTCTTAATCCTCGATGAAGAATTTGCTTTGCAAGTTTCCAAAATCAGGACAATGACTTTTCTTACCTAGATCTATTTAGACATCAGAATTAATCAAAAAGTCAATGTAGTCTTTATTTGGGAGATTACTTACTATTGTATATTTCATCATTCCGGCAAGATCCTACAATGTGTAGGTCAGATCAATAGTTAACTGGAAGATGCAATATGATAATTGATTGCCCTTCTGACATGAAGTCATTTACAAACACAAGTAAGAGATTTGAGGTGCTATTATCAGAAGGGGGCCAGTGATTCACAATTGTCATATTTATCTGAGGGAGTTTGAAAATGCAGATATCATAAAAATTCTGACTGAAAGGTATTGGGGTATCATATTTTTTTTTAATTACTGTGGTTACTCTGAAACCTATCCAATGTTAAAAACCAATGAAATAAGGAGGGAGAAGAAACCTAGGAAAATCAAATGCCAAAGGACCAATCTCTTAACTTTGAGACTTTTTAACATTCAAGTTAGTATATCAAATTTATGGTGTCATATACCCATTATACTCCTCCCACCACTTTCCATCCCCTCCCAGCCACTATATTAAAGAAATATGACCATGATTTGTCAGTCTGAACCCTATTTCTATTCACAAGGCCTATATATCAGTTGAGTTCATTTTCCCCTTTTTCCATAATATGCAAGACTATATTTCCAAGGGATCATTGCACTCTACCATGTTCTGGATTATGATAACTTTCTTCTGCATACCCCCATTATATGCAAACATTTGTGCTTTTTCAAATATGAAAGAACTAAGGAACTAAATGGGTCAAATGTTGGTTTGTTTTTTAAAGCCACAATACTTTTGAGGTACCTCTTTCTTTGAAGAAAAATATGACTGTGTGCGCTATTAAAATGGAACAGTTCACAAAAGAAACAAAGAACAGCTTAAATAAAAACCTGTGTGTTTCATCAGTCTTGCAGATTATCACAATTTTATTGGGATAATATGTAGTGTTACCAAGGGAAGTGAAATCAGAATCCAAGTTATACTTTATCTGAAACAACCAAGACTCAAGAACCAGCCTATCTGCTCTAAGAGAGACTGACATTTCCAATGTCAAAGTTATAGTAACAAGAAAAAAGAAGCCACTAAATTTAAGCTATAAAATAATTTGCTATAATTTTGCATTTTTCCTTTTCAAATAATAAATATCAATATTTTATCTTTTGGACCAAATCTCATAGTTTCTACTAAGCTAATGCAAGTTAAAAATATCATCAATCTAAAAGACCACAAAGAACAAGGCCTCAAATGATTCCCATATAGCCAAGCTAGAATTTTATGATGGATTCTATAAAGATAATAATTAATCTTCTGCATTTTAAATGGCAGACACTAGGCAGAATAAGAGAAGCCAAGGACTGCAATGATAACAGATCATTAAGAGGCAATATGCTTTTCTTGAATAATAACAAAATGTTTCCTTCTCGCTAAAAACAACGAAACTATTAGCTAAGGCATTATCTGAACGGCCTATTAAAGCCAAGGAACTAATAAAAACCATGAGATTATCTTCAATGATTAAAAATCGTCAGCCATTATAAACATATTCAGTCATCTGAAATTGCTTAAAAGGAAATCAGAAATATACACCATTTTGCTAGGATGAAGGCAGACTTCTTTTCCTTCACCATGAAAGTACTTTCTCTTTTGCAAGTAATCTTTTTTTCCCCTATAAATAAAGAAATAAATGCAAACATTCAGCAATACTTAGAAGCCAAGGCAACGATAGCCAGTCTTCATAGTAAACAATGAGAGTTTTAAAGAAACAAGACATTCAAGTTTACCAGGTAAAGTCATTCTCATCCCTTCCCTATGTTATATACACTAAATATACCTATGTGAAGACGTTATAAGTGAAAAATGGTCAAAAAACACTCAAGATAAAATTAGATTCTCAGAATTAGAATATGGACTTGGTTTCCCCTGGCCAGATAATAATGCTAGGGGCATTGTTCTCCTTGTGGTCAGCAAATGGGGAAAGTTTAGTTTAGTTTTTTCCCCCAGGTACATTTGAGATTCTAAAGGGCCTTTTCTATAATACTTGAAAACATACTTATCATAGCTTCCTATACCCCTAAATGGAAACAACAGCAATATGTTTAGAAAATAGAGTGTTGAAGTTATTTTAAAATGTTTTTGTTATCATAAATGTGACCGTATAAACCAGTGGCTAAGAGCTAGTGAATTTCTCTGAACCATACACCAAAAATTCAAGTCTTAACATTGGCTTTTCACTTTGTAAATATTTCTTTAAAAAAAATTGTGTGTGAGTATGGTAAAACTAAATAGCATGAAAAAAACATTTCAGATGCAGAATTATAATATATATTTTATATTATTTTATTTTTAAAATGTTTTATCTTTAAGTAATCTCTACACCCAACATGGGGCTCAAATTTACAACCACAAGATCAAGAGTTGCATGCTCCACTGACTGAGCCAGCCAGGGATCCCAGAAGTATAATATATATCTTAAATACTTAAATATGTAACTGAACTTAAAAAAAAACAATTGATAGGTCTTCCCAAAGGCTGAAAACATCTAGAAATCTTGAACCCATAGTTAAACAAGCACTGAGATTAGTAATCTGCCAAACCATGATGTCATATAGCTCCACTCCTTCATGGAAAGCAAAAGACCAAGCCTATAGATATCCCACAGTAGAAGCTAGATTAGATCCTCCTGTGAACAGACAGCAAAGAGCAAACTAGGAGAGAAAAAAAAAAAAAAAGCCACAAAGGAAGATGGTGTGGAAATCTGCTTATCAGTTTCTTGACTTGAAATAAAGAAGGTAAAGTTTCATTAAGATTTTGTAATCATAAAATCATGTGGCATTTGGGCTAAAATTCATACTATTTGCATAACTCTAAAACCCCAAGCTGAAAATTATTTTTAAGTCAGGCTGAATTGGTAGGGACTCATAAACGTAAGGTAAACAAAGGTAAATTCTCACTTAGAGGAACCATTTTCAAACTAGGTCTCTTAGAACACCCACAATCAAGTTAAATTCCCACAATTAAAAAGAAAATATACATTTTATAAGCCATGAACTAGGCCTCAGAGAAATAACAAATAACAATTCAGGTCCACAAACACTATAGATATTGGAATGATCAGATACAGAATATTTAATGTAAGTTAATTATATATTTATATAATAAGAGGTTATTGGTATTATTTCATAAGAATATGAGACTATCAAAATGAGATGTATTTGAAAAATAACCACACAGATCTTAAAGGAATTAAATATATAGTAATTGAAATTTGTAAAAAAATTAAGATTTTATTTATTCATTTGAGACAGAGAGATACAGAGAGAGAGAGAGAGCATGAACAGAGGGAGAGGCAGAGGGAAAGGGAGAAGCTGACTCCCCACTGAGTCAGGAGCCCGAAGTGGGGCTTGATCCCAGGACCTGGAGATCATGACCTGAGCTGAAGGCAGATGCTTAACCATCTCAGCTACCCAGGCACCACTAAAAATTTAATAAACAAGCTAAACAACTGGACAGAGAAAGCTAAAGACAAAATCAATGCACTGTGAGATAAATCTGGAGAAATTATGCAGAATAAAGCCCTGAAGGATAAAGAGAGAGAAAATATAAGAGATTAAAGGAATGGGTGATAAAAAGAGATAATCTAATATTTATTGATTGGCATACTAGAAAGAAATAGCAGGAGAATGTGGGTGAGACAATATTTAAAGAAATATTGGCTAAGGTTTGTTTCAGAATTTTAAAACAAATGCAAATTTTCAGATTCCCAATATATCCAAAGCAGAATAAATAAATAGAAATCCATTCCTGGACATATTGCAAAAGTCTGCAGAGTATCAAAGACAAAAGATCTTAAAACAAGCCAGAGGTTAAATGTGAATTAACAAAAATAAGAATTAGATAGGTGGCTGACTTTTCAATAGTAATAACACAAGTCAGAAAAGAGCAAAATGATATCAACACATTCTAAGGGAAAATAAATTCCAGAATTATATATTCTCTAAAATTATAATTTAAGGACATGAACAGAATAAAAGCATCAAACAAAGTCTGAGTATGTACTATTAATACAGCCTCACTAAAGATATACCAATAGGATTTAATTTAGGAAAAATAAAACTGAGTGAAAAAGAAAGTCTGAAAGACAGAAAAGAATGATGAGAAACCCAAGAAGAGAAATGAAAGCAATAAACCTGGCTTAAGGACATTGAATACATAAAACTGTAATATCTATTTTGTGGGATTTGAAAAAAAAAAGCCTCTGGAAAACAATAGCAAATAAGACAGTAGAAAAGTAATGAGACTTCAAGTATTCTAAAATCATTACATTGTTGAGTGAGAGAGTGACTAAGATTCTTAAGTTAAAAATACAGATTATTGGACAAGCTAGAAGAAATGGATAAGTTCCTAGAAGCATATAACCTACCAAAACTGAAGCAGGAAGGAGTAGAAAATTTGAATAGACTGATTACCAGCAATGAAATTGATAAGGAAAATCTGTGTCCAAAGACAGCCAACCAAGCCAGTGACAGTCTCAGTCCTTGCTCCAGGGCTCTTCTGGGTTCTACTCCCTGCTCTGCTTCCTGCACACACCAATCCGGGTTCTTCTCCTTGCCCTGCTTTGCGCACGTGCCAAAAGTGCCAAGTATGCGGAAGTAGAAGTGTATAAATTGCTCCCTTTGTTTGTGCTCGGGGCTCAGACCTCTGGAGACCACTCTCCTCTGAGCTCACAGGTGTTGGATAAACCTCCTATCCTCCAAGATGTCTGAGTGCCGCTTGGTTCTTCCATCGGGCGATCCAGTCCAGGTACTGTAACAAAACTGAATCAGTAATCAAAACACTACCAATAAACAAAGTCCAGGACCAGATGGCTTCAAGGTGAATCCTACCAAACATTTAAAGAAGAGTTAATACTTATTCTTCTCAAACTATTCCAAAAAATAGAAGAGGAAGGAAAATTTCCAAATTCATTCTAAGAGGCCAGCTTTACCTTGATGCCAAAACCAGATAAAGACACCACAAAAAAAGAGAACTACAGGCCAATATCCCTGATGAATATAGATGCAAAATTCCTCAACAAAATACTACCAAATGGAATTGAACAATACATTAAAAAAAAAAATCATTCACCACATGCAAATGGGATTTATTCCTGGGATGCAAGGATGGTTCAATATTCCAATCAATCAACATGATAGATTACGTTTGCAAGAGAAAGGATATAAACTGTATGATCATTTCAATAGATATAGAAAAAGCATTTGACAAAGTTCAACATCCATTCCTGATAAAAACTCTCAACAAAGTAGGTTTAGAGGGAACATACCTCAACATAATAAAAGCCATATATGAAAAACCCACAGCAAATATCATACTCGATGGGGAAAAACTGAGAGCTTTTCTCCTAAGGTCAGAAACAAGACAAGGATGACCACTGTCACCATTTTTATTCAACATAGCGCTTGAAGTCCTAGTCATGGCAATCAGACAACAAAAAAAGAAATAAAAGGAATCCAAACTGATAAAAAGAAAAAAAGAAGTAAAACTTTCACTATTTGCAGATGACATGATACTATATATAGAAAACCCAAAAAACACCAAAAAAAAAAAAAACCCAAAACCTACTAGAACTGATAAATAAATTCAGTAAAATTGCAGGATACAAAATCAATGTACAGAAATCTGTTGCATTTCTATACACTAATAATGAGCTAGCAGAAAGATAAATTAAGAAAACAATCGCACCAAAAATAATAAAATACCTAGGAATAAACTCAACCAAAGAGGTGAAAGACCTGTACTCTGAAAACTATAAAATATTGATGAAAGAAATTAAAGATGACACAAAGAAATGGAAAGGCATTCCACGCTCATGGATTAGAACAGATATCGTTAAAATCTATACTATCCAAGGCAATCTACACATTTAATGTGATCCTTATCAAAATATCAATAGCAGTTTTCACAGAACTACAACAAACAATCCTAAAATTTGTATGGAACCACAAAAGACCCAGAATAGCCAAAGCAATCCTGAAAAAGAAAAACAAAGCTGGAGGTATTACAATTCCAGATTTCAAGTTATATTACAGAGCTGTAGTAATCATAAAAGTACGGTACTGACACAAAAATAGACACATAGATCAACAGAGCAGAATAGAAAACTCAGAAATAAACCCACAACTATATGGTCAATTAATCTTCAACAAAGAAGGAAAGAATATCCAATGGGAAAAAGACAATCTCTTCAACAAATGGTTCTGGGAAAACTGGACAGCAACATGCACAAGAATGAAACTGGACTACTTTCTTACATCATACACAGAAATAAATTCAAAATGGATTAAAGACTTAAATGTGAGACCTAAAACCATAAAAATCTTTGAAAAGTGCACAGGCAGTAACTTCTCCAACATCAGCCATTGCAACATTTTTCTAGATAAGTCTCCTGATGCAAGGAAAATAAACTATTAGGACTATATCAAAATAAAAAACTTCTGTGCAGGAAAGGAAACAGTCAACAAAACTAAAAGACAACCTACGGAATGGGACAAGATATTTGCAAATGTCATATCTGATAAAGGGTTAGTATCCAAAATATATAAAGAACTGATACAACCCAACACCCCAAAACCAAAAAATCCAATTAAAAAATGGGCAGAAGACTTGAATAGACATTTCTGCAAAGAAGACATACAGATGGCCAACAGACACATGAAAAGATGCTCAACATCATTATCAGGGAAATGCAAATCAAAACCACAAGGAGATATCACCTCACACTTGTCAGAATGGCTAAAATCAAAACACGAGAAACAGGTGTTGGTGAGGATGTGGAGAAAAAGGAACCCTCTTGCACTGTTGGTGGGAATGTAAACTGGTGTAGCCACTGTGGAAAACAGTATGGAGTTTCCTCAAAAAGTTAAAAATAGAACTACCCTATGATCCAGTAATTTCACTAAAAGGTATTTACCAAAAAATTATAAAAACACTAATTCAAAGGGATAGATGCACCCCGTGTGTGTGTGTGTGTGTGTGTGTGTGTGTGTGTAATGGAGTATTACTCAGCCATAAAAAAGAATGAAATCTTGCCATTTGCAACAACATGGATGGAGCTAGAGAGCATAATGCTAAGCAAATTAAGTCAGTCAGAGAAAGACAAATACCATATGATTTCATTCATATGTGGAATTTAAGAACAAAACAAATAAGCAAAGGAAAAAGAGAGAGAGACAAACCAAGAAACAGACTCTTAACTATAGAGACCACACTGAAACAGGTGATGGGGTTTAAGGAGGGTACTTGTTGTGATGAACACCGGGTGATGTATGGAAGTGCTGAATCATTAAATTGTACACCTGAAACTAATATAACACTGTATGTTAACTATACTGGAATTAAAATTAAAAAAACTTAGTAAATAATACAGAATAAGCACTAAAATAAAAAAAAAACAGAGTAAAAGTGGAATAGAAGATACACAATAACATACTGAAATAAATCCAAAAGTATCAATCACAAGTTCAAATGGACTAAACTCCATGTCACAAGTCAAGGTGTTTTAGACTAGAATTTTAAAAATCTAGATATATGTAGTTTACACTAGACAAGAAAATACAAAACTGATTGGGCTGTATTAATGTCAGAAACTGTATACTTTAGGACAAGCATTCTAGAGATAAAGGGAACACAATATATATACTATAAAGTTTAAATTCACCAAAAGATACAATTTAAACTTGAATGAACTCAAAATATAGTTTCAAAATACATAAAATGAAGCTTGAGAGAATGCTAATGGTAAATTTACAGATCTGACATCGTAATAAGAGGTTTTAAAAAACACCTCCCTCATTAATACGGAAAAGGTAAAGAAATGAACAAGAATATAGAACACAAATAGTAGCCTAAGTATTATGAATTACATAAGATTATTCCTAATAACTGGAAAATACACATTTTCTAAAACCACATGTAGAACATTTGCAAAAATATAAAATGTTCTTTCATAAAAATATAACAATTATTACAAAAATCAATAGTAACAAAAACTTGTTTAAATGCTCATATACTTAGTAAAAATATGCTTCTCAGTAACTCAGTAATGCTGGTAAAATGATATGTAGAGAGAAGATTAATGCATTAAATGCATTAATTAAAATGAAGGAAAGACTAAAATATCCTGAGCTAAACAGGTAAGTTTTAAAAAACAGAATGAACTCAAAGTATATGGGATGAAAAAATACAAATAAATCAGAAATTAATAAAATAGGAGAAAAAAACAAACCATAGAGGATCACAGACACAAGCTGATCTTTTAGAAAACACCAATTAAATTGACAAACCTCAGGAAGGCTTGATTAATAAGAGAGAGCAGACAAACAATACAGAAATAGAAAGTGTGCATAACTACAGGAGCCGCAAACATTAAAAAAATAGTAAAAAAAAATTATTAACTTAATGCTACCAAAAATGTTGAAACAGATTCTTAGGAAAAAAAAAATATATATATATATATATATATACCTTGCCAAATGGACTGAGGAAGAAATAGACCACATGAATAGTTTTAAAACCATTAAATAAATTTAATCGCAGTTCAAAATATTCCCACAAATGAAACACCAGGCCCAGACAAGTACTATTCATTATTCACAGACAGATAATTCCAGTTTTACACATAATATTTCATAAAATGTAAAAGGAAGAAACATTCCTCAACTGATTTCATGTGGCTAGTAAGACTTTAATACAAAACCAGGAAAGGAAAGTATGAAAAAAGAAAGTTACAGGCCACTTGTACTCATGAATACAGATACACAATATCCCTTAACAAAATATTAACAAAACAAATCCAGCAGTTTACAAAATACCAATTTTACACCAAAAGCATAGTCAAAAAGTAAACATAGCCAAAATGGACTACATCAAAAGTAAAAACTTCATCAAAGAAAACAATCAACAGAATGAAAAAGACGCCCTACAAAATGAGAGAAAATATTTGCAAATCATATATGTGATAAGAGGTTGATACCCAGAATATAAAAAGAATTCCTCCAAGTAAACGACAACAACAATAACAAAATAAATATCCTGATTTAAAAAGGCAGGAAGAACTTGAATAGAGGATACACAAATGTCCAACAAGCATACGAAAAGATGCTTAAGATCACTAATCACCAGAGAAATGCAAGTCAAAACCACGAGATATTATCTCATGCACCTTAGAATTGCAACTATTGATAAACCAGAAAATAACAAATGTTGGCAAGGATGGAGAGAAATAGGAACGAACCCATATGCACTGTTGGCAGGAATGTAAAATGGTACAGCTGCTATGTAAAACAGTATAGTTGTTCCTTAAAAATTAAAAATAGAATTACCGTATGATCCAACAATTCCACTTCTGGGTATACATCCAAAAGATTTGAAAGCAGGATCTCAAGAGATATGTGCACAACCATATTCACAGCATCACTATTCACAATGGCCAAGAGGTGGATGCAGTCCAAAGATGGATGAATGCATCAGCAAAATGTGATAGAAGCATACAATGGAATATTATTCCATCTTTAAGAGGAAGGAAATTTTGACACACACTACAACAATGGATCAACCTTAACGACATTATGCTAAGTGAAATAAGCTAGTCACAAAAGACAAGCATGGTGATTCCATTTATTTGGGGTATCTAGAATAGTCAAATTTGTGAGAACAGAAAGTAGAATGGTGGTTGCAAGGGCTTGGAGAAGGGGGACATGGGGACTTGTTTAATGGGGGTAGAGCTTTCTTTTGGCAAGATGAAAAAGTTCTGGAGATCCGTTTCACAACAATGTGAACATACTTCAAACTACTGAACTGTACATTTAAAAATGGTTAAGATGATAAATTTTATATTTTGAACACAATTTAAAAAATTTAAATGCCAATATAATTTAACCCAGGAATGTATAGTTGGTTCAATTTTAGAAATTCTATTAATATAATTTACCCCATTACCAAATTAAAGGAAATAATATTATCTCATTTCATCTCAAAGATGAAAAAGTAGATAAGAATCAAAATTCATTCTTCATTCATTCTGCAAAAAGGCCTAATGACCCTTCTTATCAAAGGTTATCTTCTACACACACACACACACACACACACACACACACACACACACACACACACACACACTTGAAGCTTACAACTGACATCATATTTAGTGGTGAAACATTAAGAGGACTCCTTTTGAAATCATGGATAAGGCATATTTGCCTGCTGTCAGGACTTCTATATGATGCTATCTCAAAGGTCCTCACTAGTGCAATAAAAATGGAGGCACAGGAAGGGATGGAGAAGGGCAGAAGAAAGGGAGAGATGCACAGAGGGAGGGAAGAAGAAAAGCAAAAGCAAAGCAAAAAAAAAAAAAAAGGCAATGTTAAAGCCATAAGGAAAGGAAAAAAATAAAGCTATTATTTTCTCATATGATGATTTTTGTACGGCCTACAAATAAGCCAAATGAGTCTACAAATTAATTACCAAATTTAGTCAGACAGTTCAGCAAAGTTGCTAGATGTAGTTCTTACGTAGAAGTCAATTGCATTTCAGTACAATAGTGATAATTAGGGCCTTTTGTGATTTCAAATATACCATTTTTGAAGGATTTTATTAATTAATTAATTTATTAATTTATTTATTTATTTGAGAGAGAGAGAATGTGCACGCAAACACTCAAGGAGTGGGGACGACAGGATAGGAGAGAGAACCCCAAGCAGACCCCCCACTGAGCACAGAGCCCAGACATGGGGCTCGATGTCAGGACCTTGAGATCATGACCTGAGCCAAAATCAAGAGCTGGATGCTCAACCAACTGAGCCACCAGGCCCCCCTCAAATATACCATTTTTGATAGCACCGAATATAAAGTATCCAGAACAAAAGTCATGTGAGATATTTTAGAAAAAATTACCGACTTCCATCTAAAAAGGTTAAGGAAGGCGCAAATAAATGGAGATTTATCATATTCACAGATTAGAAAATTCAATATTGAACAGTGTGAGAGTCAGGGAAATGCCCACCAAAATTCAGAAGAGACTTGATATAGAAATGACAAACTAACAGAACACAACTGAGAGCCATGAAACAGACCCAGATGAACATGCACACTGACTCTATGATAGAAATGACATCACACCCCAATAGAAAAGCAGGCACTATTTAATAAGCCATGCTGGAATAGCCCTTATAGGGAAAATAAATGGAGCTGGGTCTCTTCTTCACATCTTAAAAAAAAAAAAAACAATTTCAGGCTGATTGAGGGCTTAACACTTTTATAAAAAGAACGCAACAATGTCTTTTTGACAAAAAGGATTTCTTAAACAAGACACAAAAAGTGAAACCATAAAGAAAATGATTGGTAAGCCATTTAAAGCTAAGAACTCTGTTTATCAAAAGATAACCTAAGATAGGATGAAAACATCCCAGCCACAAAGTAAGAATAATTGTTTACAATGCATATAATCATCACAGAATTAGTATGAGAATGTTCCTAATAATTAATTTAACAAATAGAAGGGTAGTAAATTATATGGGAAAGAAGACAAAACGTGAATGGACAACAAACATGAAAAATGATCAGCCTCATTAATAATCAAGAAGAAAAAAATTAAAAACCAAATAAGATGAAATTTCACCCCCTTCAGGTCAATAAAATTTATAATTTTGACAATGCAGTGCATTAGGAAGGATACAGGCACTCTTAGACACTGATGTAGGAGTATATACTTTTTGGAAAACAGTTTTGCTTGCCAGATTGAAGAGCTACATACCCCTCCATTAACAATTCTATTGTGCAAATACATGGTATCAGTTAGGGATTACTAATTTGTCAATAAAATTATAGATTAGACAGAATAGAAATTAATAATGCATCACAAAAGGAAGATGCCCTAGAGATAATATGGCATATTTGCACCAGGAAACAAGCATAATAATGATCATTGCAGCATTATTTATAATAGCAAAAATAAATGAAAACAATGAAGATGTCTACCATCAGGAGAACTGGTAAATAAAACAGAAATACAATGGAATAAATGCATTCAAGTCTTACCATTCTGATCTAATGGCGTACCCCCCTGTTCCAGAGGCTTCTGGTCTGGTCAATTCTCGCTTTCCCTCTGGAGATTAAAATCTGTTATTTCTGGATATCTGCCCTCTACACTATATTTGTATATAATTGATCCACTGGATTCAAACCATGGTTTTATTCCAAAACAAGAAAATACTCTAGTTCTGTTTATGCTATCATTTCCCACTTTCTCTCATCTGATTTCCCACTTCCATTTCCCTGCCGCACAATACAGACACACACACCCACACACCCACACACACCCACACACCCCTTATCTGCCACACTCTGCACTTGACCTCCCCAAAATTCAAGTCTCTTAAGATACCTTTGGAACTACCCACTGCCTCTCTGTGATAGCATCTTAAACCTTTTAAAATCCTAACAATTTTTCAACACCTGAACCAAGAACACAGGATGAGTAAGATACAAATTTTATATGCCAGTTTATTTTATTTTTAATTATATTCTTAGTAAATGATGTTAATATTTAATAGGAATGACTTTGCCACTCAGTGCTTTGCCCAGTAAAAACCAGAGCCCTTAGCATTTTATTGGCACTAAAGCAGTCCACCGTAACACAGGATAGCGACAAGGGTAAAGAAATTCTGCTCCATCCCTAAATGAAATGTCTCAATAACTTGAATGCTCAGGTAGAAATAGCAGTTGCTCAAAGAAATTGGTTCCTTTACAATGAAAAACAATCAACATAGCATTTTCTGCAAATCCAAGGAGACTGTAACGTATGTGGAGGAGATGACAATAATTTTAAAAGGTGTTGACAAGATTATCATAACAGAGTCACCTGTTTAAACCAGTGCTGACCCTCTTGCATTATGTGGTTTAAGTAAATCCACGTGTAATCCAGAAAGAACCACCAGGATCCTTCATCCCTTATGCTTGTCATGGAAAGAAGGGGAACATAACTTACTCAACAAAGTATATTCAACAGCGTCATCCTCCATCCTGAACACACAACGTCACAAAATTAGCTCCTGGTGAAGCCCTCTGGTCTCCTAGAATAGTGTTCCCCAGCATGTTAAGTAAGATGCCTATTCAACCAAAGATCAATTTTAGGTGTTCATTTATTTTACAAAATGATTTACATATGATTTCTTGGGCTACATATTTCCTTAATGCATATAAAAATACAATTTGAGAAAAAATCCCTCCTGTAATTTAAGTTTACTATTTGTCTTGCAATTAGCATAGCATATGTCCATGGTCAAGAAGCTAACGCAATATGACTTTACACAGAAGGTATATTTTCATCCACGTATTTTAGTAGCAGGTAAACAGAACCTCGCTAAATGTCAAGTCACTTAATGAGACAGCATCATCATCATCATCAAAATAACCAGTTTTTATGTGTCTATTTCTGTGTGACCCTATACTAGTTACTATGAAAAGTCAGAATTAAAATGTGTCTCCCTCATAGGATATACAATGTAAAGTCAAACAAGAAAATATCCATATTAAAGACGCCAAGATCAAATACAGACACTACACAGAAGCCTATAAGTACATTTAATTACATCAAATGCTTACATGAATAAGGGAGTTTTAAGATTTTTTCTTTTTTCTTAATGGTTAAGGTTTCATGAAAATCTCTTATCTTTCTGTCTTGAAGGCTTATTCAGGAGTTGTGTTTGAAGAAGGGTCTTAACAACAAAGAGGAAGGAGCCTGGGGAGGATTTCAGGGAAAGAGAAGAAACCAAAATGTAGGATAACTAATAAAAGAGGCATGATTGCTAAGATGGCCAAGGGCCAAGTTCAATGCAGCAGACCTCCAGCATCTCAATATCAGAAAACAAATATATTTCACTAATATACCACCATCCCTTGAGAACCCATTTGTCTGGCTAGCAGGCCCAAGTAGTGTTTTTCCAGCACTCGTTTTTACTCAGAAAGACGTTACTCACTTTGATTTCCTAAATAGGTCAAGCCAACAATCTTTAAAAAACTGTATTAGAAAAATATTTAAACTTAAGAACTGTTCCTCAATCTCAATTTCTAGTGTGGATGGTTCATCAGTCGGTTTTCCTTAAGCTGTTCTTGTAAAAGGGAAACTCTTTTATCATATTGGGTCTCTCAAAACTATACACTTCTATGATTCTTAGGCTGGTGGTTCTCCAAGTCCAGTCCTGGAAAGAGGGCATCACAGTATCATCCGGCAATTGAGAGAAATGGAAATTCTCAGGCTCCACGTCAGACCTGCTGGATTGGAGGCTCTGGAAAGGGAGATTCCGCCATCTGTGTTTTTAACAAGACCCTCAGGTGATTCCAGGACCACCCTTGAGTTGCAAGACACTGCTTTGTACCTGTCAGATAATAGCACATATATGCTTGCCCGGGTCTCACTGTTGTTAGGGCAGGCATTTCAGCTCGCCTATAGAAATACTTAAGGAAAAAAAAAGTTTTGTAGCTTAATCTTAATATAAAAAATGGCATATTTATGTTAGCCAATAAATACTCCCCAAATGGTATAATTGTTAAATACCAGGTACTCATGAACTTCCTGTTATAGGCATTGTAGACTGTAGGGTGTCACAAAGTATTTGTCCATACACTGTCAATGAACCTGATAGATTTAATGAGCTCTCAAGGGTCTCCTTCTCTCATGGGTCTCAGGTGAAGAGGACCCTAACAGGCTGAGACCTCACAGCATCCCATGTAAGAGCTCTCCCTCCTGTGTGTGACAGGTGGGGGATGGCCCCAGGAGGAAGGTCTGGAAAAGTCTCCCGGAACATCTAAGGGTAAAAAAGGCGGGTGAGGTGGGGGGTAGGGTGTGAGGATGGGAGGGCCTGAGATTTCTTTCTTGCTTATCAGCAGGCCTTCCTACCGGCACATCTGGGTCACCTCCAATGGGCCCGACCCAGTCCTCACCGTCAATGTCTGGAAATTAACGGATTTATAGTGAGAGAATGTCATTTCCCTTGAAGCTTGGTCTGATACCCATCAATGGTACTTAACACCACACAAACCTTTTCGAAATACCAATCAATCAATAAAACAAAACAAAAAAGTCTAAGCCGAATCGAAAAGAAAATGAACTTTTTTTTTTTTTAAGAAAATGAACTGCTAAACTAAAGGAAACTAAAGGATATTTTTATGCATGTTAGGCCAACACCCCACCAAGTCCCTGGAAAATCCTCTACCTGCACCAACCCCATCCCCGTTCCCATCGTCCGCGTAATGAAGACCTTGCTGCCCGTCACCAACACCAATTACCTCACCCAAACTTCACGGTAAAAGGAGGGGGGAATCACTATTTCAGCAACGGTCATAAAAAAAAAAAAAAAAAGAAAGAAAGAAAGAAAGAAAGAAAGAAAAAAACCCGCACATCGATAACAATGTAGAACTCCCTCCAAAATTAGCCTACGCCGTCACATAAATTGGTTTTCTTTGTGATCTCAAATTGACTTGCAGCTCACTAGTGAGAAAATAGTTGCTGAGAAGCCGGGGCCTCCAGCTCTCGGATCCTGCCCGCCTTTCATCGTGTAAACAAACGCATCAGATTTAAAGCTTTCCCATAATTGTTATGCTAACCTTGGAGCGAAACCTCTCCATTTGCATTTGAAGGAGCTAAATATTAGGCAGGAAAGAAAGTGCTCTTTTTGAAAGCCTGAGAAAGTGTCCCCGCGCGGGGCTGGCCCGCCATCTGGGCCGCAGGCTGGGCGCGCAGCCCCCGCCCCCGCTCCCTGGCAGGGGCGCCGCCGGGGCCGTAATCTGGGGGGCAGAGCGAGGCGGCGCTGCCTCCGCGGCCTGAATGGGCCGGGGACGTGGGAGCCGGGCGTGCCTGGTGACAGACAGCGCGCCCGGGGCTGCGCTCCCTTTCCCAGAGCGCATTCCAAAGGCCTACCTATGGGCCACGCGAGCCCGGTCCCCCAGCGCGGAGGGGCGTCCAAGCTGCGGGGCGCAGACCTGGGCTGCGAAGCAGAAATTCATGTTGGCTAAGCGCTCTGGCCCACTTTGAACTTGAGCATCGTGGAGCACCCCGATGCAGCCCGTCTAGTCAAGGCTAATGTAAGCACACGGAAGCACATCAATCTTGGAGTAATTAAAAATAAAAACACTGCGCCATGGGGGTTGTTTAAAGAGAGGAAGGAAGGATCCAACTTCCCATAAACCTATTCTGGGGGAATAAAGAAAAGCCAGGCATCCCTCTACCTCTTCATGCAACCTGAACACAAAGCGCGTCTACAGAGACTCACGGGGAAATCAGTCCTGGGAGAGTATCTAGGGCATCATAAACCAGAAGAACAGAGCTGGAGGGGATAAGATGCTGCGAGAATCCAAGAACATAATTATTTTCTTTTAACACTTCTCATTTTAATCTCATTTCTAATCTAACTCAAAGGTGCTTTGATTTTTAAATGATTTTACTGTTGTCAGAATTAGCATTTTTCGCTGGTCCTAGGAGACATTCCAGAGGGGAACGGTATTTTTATTTTCCTTTTCCCCCCGCCTAGCGTTTGACAAAGGCTTCTCATGCATCGCTGGGCTGTGTTACAAAGTTAGGGGATTTTTCCCTCTCTCAAAAGAAGATCATTGAGGCTTCAAGTAACCCTGGTAGCTGCTAGGAGATGGAATTCTTTAGGCTAGAACTGCATGTTGCACAAATAACTGGCAAAAAGAGGAATGTGGGACAGCCCTGGAGTCCCCCACCGAGCAAAAAAGGGCAGCAGTGACCCAACGGGGATCAGGATGGAACACGGAGGTTTTTGTTTTTCCTGCTCACAAACTAAATATTAGTGTTACCATGTGTTCTATTTATTTCATAAGTATTTATTAAATGGCTGCAAGTTTGTTTGTTTGAAGAGTCAAGACCTTGGCCTCGGACACATCCAGGTTCTAGTTCTGGCTTCTCACACTTACTACCTTCGTGGCCCTAATCAAGTTCCTTAGCTTTTCGAAATCCCAGTGTTCTCATCTGTAAAATGGGTGTATTATCCCCCAACTCAGAGGGCTATTGTCAGGACTGAATAATCCTAGCCTGGCATAAAGTAAACTCTCTATAAATCAGAGCCATTCCTGGGTACATCAGCATCACCATAGCTGTCGTCTTTTCTCTGAAGACTTTAAAATGGATCTTTAAATATATGTATTATGAAGCAAATGAAGGGAGCATTCAAAAATACTAATTCATTGCCAGCTTCTGTTCAAGATGCCAGAGATAAACAGAGAAAAGAGAGCAAAGTTCCTCCCTCTCATGGAGCTTATGTTCTAGTTAGGGAGATAAACAACGGATCAGGGAAGTAATAAATATGATCCCTGCAGACAGCAATACATTCGACCAAGAACATAAGCCAGGGCATCGGAAAGGAGAGTGATTGCGTATAGGTGCTGGGGGAGGAGCAAAAGGCTGGTTATCATGAAATGGGCAGAGCACCTCTCAGAAGAAGTGACAGTGGCGGGGGCTGGGGGGCGGGGGCGGGTGGTCAGCCTGGCAAAAGCAGGCAGGAGAAACAAGCAGGGCCAGATCTTGTGGGGTCAGGAGCTTCACATTCTTCTCAGAGCAGTGAGAGACCATGAGAAAGTATCAAGCGAGGGAATGACACAATCTGCTATATTATTTAGAAAGGTCACTCTGGCTCCTCTGTGTAAGAGTGGACAATGGGATGCGGTGGTAGAGGAGGATAGGGTCAAAGTGGTCTTTAGCCTGGGCTACACCTGCAAAGCTTCTACAAAACCAAGCCCCACCTGCCTGCATGGAGGAGAGCCCAGGCATTTTTGTTTTCTTGCTTTGTTCTGGTTTTAAACTCCCATGCGATCCTAATGTACAGTGAGACTTGAAAAACACTAATTTTGCAGGTATTTCAACTGTCCTGCAAAGAACGATGTGATCGTAGAGATGCTAAGAGGTGGTCATAGGAGAGGTCTTGGAGGGGAAGCTGATCAACCTGCGAATGGATTGGAAGTGACAGGATGGGTGGGGAGAGAAAGGTAGCAACGAGGAATGACCTTGAAGTGGAGACAGTAGTATAGAAGGTGATTCCATTTACTGGGAGGACAAAAATGAAGTCAAAGCAGGCTGGAGAATTCGAAGCCAGATTGCTGATGACTGGAAACAAGAATACTCACTATGTTTTGTATACAACACTTATTTGGCATATGTTAATAAAATAATAATGTAATTATTCTGTGGAGGTATCTAGCAGGCAGTTGATTTGAGAACCAGGAGGACAGAACTCTAAATGTATCAGTGCTGCCCAAAAGAACTTTCTGTGACTATGGAAATGCTCTATAGAGACACTGTCCGAAGCAGTGGCCACTCAGCACATGCGGACATCGAGCACTTGAAATAAGGCTAAGCTAGTGTGACTGGGGCACTGACGTCTCATTTTAGTTTAATTAATTTAAATTTAAATAGCTCTATGTGGCAAGTGGCTGCTCCCCTATTGGAAAAAATGTAGGGTATGTGTGGATGATTCCCATATCTGTATATGTGGCCTGAACGTCTTCTTTCAGACTCGGATACCTTCTCAGCACTTGCCCTGGCAACAGATTGAAGCCTCTGTCATCTTCAGCCTGGGTTACAGACATTAGATTACTGGTCACACTACTTCTCCCTGATCTTCTTCTATCCTATATTCTCAAACAGCAGCTGAAACCACCTTCACAACTGGAGTCCAATCGTGTATGCCTTTGTTTAAAGCCTTCCAGTGGCCACCATCTCAACAGAGGAAAAGCCAACATCCTTTGACCAGCACACCCAAACCCTGCATCATCTGACCCCTTCTTTGCTTCTCCAGCTCTACTTCCCTCCCACCTTTCTGCACTCCTCCTCCGTCCACCCCACCCCACTTCCACTTTCTATCGTGCTATGAAATTAACTCAGGTATCTTGGTTTTTTTTTTTTTTAAGATTTTATTTATTTATTTGACAGAGAGAGAGAGAGGACAAGTAGGCAGAGAGGCAGGCAGAGGGAGAGGGAGAAGCAGACTCTCCACTGAGCAGGGAGCCCGATGTGGGGCTCGATCCCAGGACCCTGGGATCATGACCTGAGCCGAAGGCAGCCGCTTAACCACCCGAGCCACCCAGGCGCCCCCTCAGGTATCTTGTTAATTGTCCGCACTCCCTTACTAGAAACAGGCTCTATGAGGGTGGGGATTTATGATGACTTTGTTCACTATTGTGTCCCCTAGTATGAAGAACGCAGTAGCTTGGCACGTACTAGGCACCTAATAAATACCTACCGAATGACTGAATCACAATATAGATAATATATGCTCCCCCAGTCACCTAGAAAGACTATACACAGAGAACAGAAAAGCCTCCAGACTGAGCCCTGGGACTCTCCAACAGCCCTGTCCAATATGGTAGCCACATGTGGCTTTGGAGCCTAGTCCAAATTAATTATAAAATACCCACCAAATTGGGAAGAATGTAAGGCATCTCATTAACTATTTATATTGATGACTTATTGAAATAAAATTTTGGATATACTAGGTTAATCAAAATGTATTCTTAAAATTTATTTCACCTGTTTCTTTTTACCTTTTTAATGGGAAAATTAAATACTAGGAAATTTGAAATCATCTGTGTGGCTCCTGTTATATTTCTATTAGACACATGGCTTTAGAAACTGAGAGGAGAAGAAAAGCCAGCAGGGGATAGTGTCCAGTGAGCAAAAGAAGATGTCAAGCAAGTATGGCACATGGAAGATTAGAGAAATAATTGTGTCCAATAGGAGAGAACAGTTAACTGCACCATATGAGTACTCTGAAGATGGAGAACTGGCCAAGGGATTTGGCAAGATGGAGATCACTGTCAACCTTGAGAAGGGTGGATTTGGAGAAATGAGTGGACAGAAGCTCGATTGGAAAGAGTCGGAATATAAAGTGATGAGGTAGAGACAACCCTCTCAAGAATGGTTGCTATGAGAAATGGGAAGCTTCTTGGCCACAGAGAGAGAGAGAGAAAATTAAAAATGGGAGATATTTTGATAGCTGAAGGAAATGATCAAAGATAGCCCCAAACTGGAAAATGTAGGCTAAGTACAGAGTATAGAAACATAGCATTTTAAGTCTGAAAGGGCCCTTGAACTTCATCTTAGACATTATAGGTAAGGACTTTGAGGTCCAAACAGGTGAAAGACTTGTCAATGCCATACAACAGATCAGAAACCAGAACCAGAAACACAGTCTATGAATTATAACTTGCAAAATCTCATTTCTGCAGAGAAAAACATTCAAATCCTAATACATTTGACCCAAAGTATTTTTCCTCTTGTAAAGCAGAACATTTATGTGATTATTAATGGTCCATTAAGAGCTAACATATAAAAATAATACCTAACATTTATTGAATACTGTGTGCTATGTGGCTGGTATTTTACATATATTTAATAGTAATCCATGGAATAATCCCATGATGTAGATACGTATTACACCAGTTTTATAAATCAGAAAAACAAAATTTCAAGAGGGTTAGTTATTCATACACATAACTTCTTGGAGCCAAAGTTTATAGTCTTTTCAATATATCATATGGCCTCACAATCATAATTTTTTTTTACCTGGAAATCATCCTCCAATAGGACAAAATACCCAAATTTGCCAACTGATATAAATGAAAACTAATATCCAAATTAATCAGTAATATCCATTTGTAAGTCAAGTATTTCTTCTCCTAAATATTTGTTTGCCACTATGCATCCAAGGTCTGAACTCAAACAAAAATTTTAATTTTTTGGCCAATCTTACAGCTCTGAGCAAAAACAGTGGCACAATCATGGTGGGGTTTCCCTTTGGGTTTTCTGCAAGAAAACTTTCCTAAAGAAAAGTCCCATCAAGTGAAAATGATCTTATGTGCTACTGGTATAGAATGACTGAATGTCTCCACTGGAATAGCTTCAATAATTCTCTGTGAATTGGATAAGATGAAAAGATTCACGTTCAGGGATGAAAGCTCATCTGCACTTTATACCTAGACATTTCATACCGGCGACCATGTACAACTCTATAGTAGAATAAAAAACACCTCTGGGTAATCACATGTGCAAAATTTAAATTAACTGCAGTGCTCAGAGAAGGGTAGAAATGAGAGGTTCTGGTAAATTTTATTTTCTGCTCAACCTGAGGTCAACAAAACAAATACTTCGTATTCCAGCTCTGCTGAAAATCTTCTTCACATGCCTACGTCTTCTTTCCTTACTGTCTAGGAAATTAAACATAATTTGATCTTTTTCTTAATGATTCAGTATTTTTCAGTGCTTGAGGGCATGTTCAATATTATGTTATGTTCAATAACATCTCACAATAGATATCTAGGACTTAACATATGGAAAGAGGGAATGTAGGGAAGGAAATTTTACAAAGTATATTTCCATGAACTTCATAGGAACATGTTTATTTATAATTTGCTTCTTTTTGCTAAAGGTTGGGTAGAATAAAACTTCAAGTAATGAGGTTATCTGGTAATTCACCTTTTATCACCCAGTTTTTATCTCTTGGAAACTAAGATGATACAACACTGCTAACTCATAAAAAATATGGTATATATTAAAGGATTTTGGTTTGGGGTTTTGTTGTTATAACATTACTGGTGGGTTTGTGCTAACCTTGCCATTGTCCTCACTTAGAAATTGTTATGAACAATGATACTTGTTCTTAGGATGATTAGTCTGGGGCAATAAGTCTGTGGCCACAAAGAGGCAAACTTTCACATATCAGTAGATTGAATGAATAACCTGGTCTCACAGAGAGGAAAGATACGTGCCATAGGTGAGCCCCATCCCATACCTACTTTCCACTCAGCCTCCACATCAGTACCAATCCTTCTCCAAGTCCAAGCCCAGTCCCTATATTACACATTCTCTGCACTTGTTTCTCTTTATCAGCATTCAAACTGGCTCAGGTATTGCCACTTATAAACTTTGCTCACCCCGACTCTACTTCTTACCACAATTTTGCCTACCAATCCACTGTCTCTGGTTCCTCTCACATGTTCATCTTGAGGACTTTCCATCTTTACTTTTCTTAACTTCCTATGGGTCTCTGACACAATTAGATCTTTCCATCTGGAAACTCTCTTCCCCAAACTACCACTTTACCTTTTCTTCTTTTATCTCCTCCTCCTGCTCTGACCATATCTTAGTCTCCCTTCCTAGTTCTTCTCCTTGTGCCCCTAGAGACTGGTGCCCAGAGCTTCATCCTCAGCTCTCTTTTGTCTTCCTCCTCCATTTCTTCCTTTGGTTCTTCCTTCCATTACCCAAACTTTAACTGCCACAGTTCCACTGATAACTCAGAAGTTCAGTCACTCTCCTGAGCTCCAAATGAGTATACCTAAGCAGCCTCCTGGGCAAGTCCACCTGGATATTCTGGAAGTGATCTCAAAGGTAATACAGCCAAAGGATGCCCACTAGCCCAAGGTTTTCCTTTAACAGTTAATGGGGCCAACCAATTACGTAGTCACTCAGTCAGTCCCCTGGAATCCCATTTTTTCCTCAAACACTCAGCTGATTTTAGCTCAGACATAGAGCAAATCTGTCCTTCCCTCAAAGCTGGTATGCAACCTTAATTCAGACTCACAAACTTCCCCTCTGGTTTTCCTCTTGCCACCTGCTCATTGCTCCTGTCCACCTTATACACAGTTCACAGGGGCATCTCTCCAAAACACAAATTTCAACTATTATTGCTCCTTCTTTGTGGACCACCTCCTCCATCTTTGGGGATCACTTCTTCAACCCAACCCATGGAATAAAGTCCTGAATATTTTTCAGAGCATGTCATGCCCTTCACATCTGGCCTTAACCTTCAACCCCCCACGCCCAAAGCCTTTGCACACACACCTGCCAACTATCATCTCCCGCTTTCTGCTTAACACACTCCTGATTGTCTCACCCCCCCTGGAACTCCTATTCAACCTTCAAGACATCTTGTCAATATCTCTTTTATAGCACTTGTTATATTGAATTATAATGATTAATTTACACATCTCCTCCCCCTATATAGTGTTGTAATTATTAAAAGACATAAACTGCTTAATGATAGGGATGGTGTTGTTTTCTCCATTGTATCCACTATCTATCATAGTACTTATACTTAGTAGGTACTCAACAAATGTATTGGAATTGAATGGTTTAGTGGTGAACTCAGTCTAAATGATATAACATGTCTGGTCCAATGAGTTAATTTTCATTGTCTACCCTTTCATTGTTCACGACAGGTATTCTCCTAGAGATAAGGGAGAGGTGATTTCTGATTTCAGACACAGGGTGCGTCTTCCTGATTTGTGAGGAAAAGAACTACCCTTGTTTTCTTCACTTTCTCAGGGAATAAATTGCATTACATAACTGTGGGGCCAACACGCTTTTTAAGGGCATACTTCCTTGTGTCTCCTGTTATTCTCCTCTGAGCCTGTCTGCCCTTTTTCAAAAGAGAAAACACCACAGAGCATTTCTGTAATAATATGGTGTATATTATCACGTTAGCTACAGTAATAATAAAAGTAGCTATATAATCAGATTATACTTTGCCTCATAGCCATAGAAATAATGGGGTTTTATCAGGAAATTTTTATAACCAAATGGAAATTCACTAATGCAATAGGAAGTTATCAAACATAATATAATTCAGGAGTCCCAAACTGCTAATGTCTCGGTAGGTGAAGGAGGAGAAAAAAAGCTATTTTATTATAATGAATCTCTTAACAGAGACATGCTTATTATTTTTGTTAAAATGCTCGGCATATGTTTTTTTCTCCCGTGTAATCATTTCTGGTCTTGTTTCATTTTGTTTTTACTTGGATGCTTTTTTATGAAGAGTCTCTTTGAGTATCAAAATAAAATTAAAGTGATTCAGTGATCAGGGTGTTATTAAGTAGAAGAAATCATCCCAATTTTGAAAATAGGGACTTATACTTTCAAACTGCTAAGAGAGTTTTAAAAAGGCTCCCATAAATGTAATATACACAACAGAGTATCAGTGTGGCCACATGTTGTGGGAAGTGACAGGCTTTCTACTCAGGTGCATGAACTAACGAGCAAGAAAACATACAACATGTCAAATAGTCAGTGCTCAAATCCCATCAGAGCTTTTACCTCAGTTTCCATCTAAAGACTATTAACAAATATGCAAAATCTAGGTAGGTACAATTTTTGCCTTTACTAAACAATGGCTTCATGACAATCATATCAAATTCAAAGAAAAATATTAAATGGTTTTTCTACTTCATCATAAATCAAATTCCTACTGGAATTCAAAGGAGGTTTTGGTTTTTTTTTTTTGAATTTTCTTTTCCTTTCTCTAAAACAATTTTTTCCTTAGTCCAGAATTGGGAACAGAGGGTAAGTGATTACACACACATATACACATACATACATACACATATATATAACAGATAGCTGGTGATCTGTTATCCTGAAAGTTTTGAAAGGGAGATGTTTATTTATCTCAATGGCTTCCTCCACTCTGGTATAGCTACTTCTCCTTTTGCCCTGAAATCCAACCACTTGGGAACACACAATAATTAGATAACAGTTGTGAGCCATGAAAATGTACTTAAGATAGACTAGAAATACTCATTTCAACCACTTAGACATATTTGCTATTTTGTCATTTTGATCAATGTTTTCTATCCAGTTTTGTGTTCAACCAGAATATTCCTACTGTTCAGGTTCAGGATCTGATTTGTTCTGGGGGGCTACATCTATACACGTCAGCTCCTCTTCTCTGGATGAGACAGTCTCCCCTCCAACATCTAACTATAGCACAAAAGGAGGATGTGATCTGGTAACAATACAACCAGATATAATTACTTATAATATTTAGGATCATGCTTTCCAAATATAGTACAAACTCATTTTTAGTATGTCATTCTATGTGGTAGGATGGATGGTGGGGGTGTTTAGAGGGTATCCCTATATCCAATTTGGGGTGAGGATAGGTGGCATTAATTCAAAATTATATATCTAGGAAAAAATCATCTTCATCTGCAGTTTGAGGACAAAGGGAATGGAGTAATCAAACTCTTCAGGAAGCATCTTTGTATATGCAGAATCAAAAGAGAAAGCCAGTTTTCTGTCCTTCAGAACAATCCCTTCATCCTAGCAGGTAGGAAGTTCAAGGTTCCATAAAGTGTTCAATGTCTCCAACAATATTCTCACGGCTCAGGTTCTTTTTCTTTGCCATTAGATACTGTTGCTTTAGTCACTTAAGTGTATTTCTGTCCAGGTTTGGACTCGCTGCCCTCCTCTATGTATATATTTCATGATCTGTTTCTCAGAGCACTGTGGCCCAATGTGAAGGGGAGTGGTCATGTGACAGCTCATGTAAATGACAGAATGTTCTCATTCAAGGGACACTGTATTTAAATACCCCGATTCGATGAAGAGTAAAGATTGGTAATGAATCACTCCTCCTTCAGTAATACTGACTTCTCAACCCCAGAGTTTTGAAATTCCTGTAAGAGTAAAAGAACACCGAAAACCATAAAATTCTTATAAGAAAACATAGGTGGCAAGCTCCTTGGCAATGACCTTTTGGATTTGATCCCAAAAGGAAAAAGAGACAAAAGCAAAAATAAACAAGTGGGAGTACATCAAACTAAAAATTTCTGCACAGCAAAGGAAACCATCAACAAAATGAAAAGGCAACCTACCAAATGAGAGGCAAATATTTGCAAATCATATATCTGATAAAGTGTAGGGAGTTAATATTCAAAATATATAAAGAATTCATACAACTCAATAGTTTAAAAAAATTCTATTAAAATATGGGATGAGTATCTGAATAGATAGACATTTTTTTTCCAAAGACATCCTAACACCCAAGAGATACATGAAAAGATGCTCAACATCACTGATCATCAGGGGAATACAAATCAAAACCACAGTGAGATATCACTTCACACCTGTTAGAATGGCTATTATCAAAAAGATAAGCGATAATAAGTATTGGCAAGGATGTGGAGAAAAGAACAACTGGACACTGTTGGTGGAATGTAAATTGGTGCAGCCACTATGAAAAACAGTATGGAATTTCCTCAAAAAAACTAAAAATAGAAATACCATATGATGCACCAATTCCTCTTCTAGGAATACACCCAAAGGAAATGAAGTCACTGTCTCAAAGAGATATCTGCTTCACCATGTTCATTGCAACATTATTTACAACAGTGAAGACATGGAAATAATAAGTTTCCACTGATGGATAAATGGATAAAGAAAATGTGATATATATATTATATATATATATACTTGTATATATACCACATATTCATATATATGAATATCATTCAGCTATAAAATAGAAGAAAATGCTGAAAATGCTACTCTTTGGGACAACATGGGTGGACCTTGAGGGCATTATGCTATGTGAGATAAGTCTGAGAAAGACAAATACTGTATTATCTTACTTATATGCGAAATCTAAGAAAACCAAATTCATAGAAACAAAGAGTAAATTGGTGGTTGCCAGAAGTGGGGGGTTTGGGGGCAGGGGAAATGGGTGGAAGCAGTCAGAAGGTAAAAACTTCCACTTATAGGATAAATAAATTTTGGAACTGTAATGTACAACATGGTGACTATAGTTAACAATGCTGTTTAGTATATTTGAAAGTTGCTAGAAGAGTAGGACTTAAAAATTCTTATCACAAGAAAAAAGTATAACGTGAGATGATGGGTGTGAATCAAACTTATTATGGTAGTCATTTTGCAATGTATACTTTAATTTCATAATAATCATTGCACATATATCAAATCATTATGTTGTATATCTTCAATTAATACAATGTTATATGTTGATTATATCTCAGTAAAACTGGTGGGAGAAAAGATTACAGGCACACAAGTCACAAAAGCATAGACTTCCTTTTTCCTGTCTTTCTATATTTTGTGCAGTATAAATTTCTTTAGTAGAGAAATCACCCTTTTGTAATTGTTGCCTGCTTATCAGTAGCCCAGAGATTTAGAATACAGGCTCTGCAATTGTAATGCTTCAGTTTGCTACACTGCTCATGAACTTTCAAGGAGGCAAGATCTTGGTCATTTTATTTAAACCCTATACATTTCAGTTTCCTAATCCGGAAAAGAAAGATAGTAATAACAATAGCCATATGGGCTTATTATGAATATTAAATGAGTTAATATGTGCGATGTGCTTGCTACAGTGCAAGGCAAACAAGGAGTAAATGTTGATTATTATAAGAAATTAAACAGTGTACTCTAGTTAATGAGTCCTATTGTTAGTTAATATTCAGAATAAATATATTATTACATCTATTTTTTAATTTTAGTATTATTGTTAAAATATGTGGCAGTTTCGTGTTAGTTCAGTTATCTCAAAAAATATATTTTGCATAATCATTCTAAGGAAATGAAAAGATCAACAGTTTCCAGGCATAAACCTCAGGATGCCAAACAGCTTCACAGAATCACAAACTGCTGTAATGATTTCCCATCGTTTCTCTTGTGGCTGCCACATTATAAAAATCTTGTCAATGGACTCATGTCATACCTAGATGCAGGTTTCCCCTGGTCCCCCAGGAACTTCAGTCCTGGGGTTTCTAGTAGGCACAGGCCTCTGGGATAGAGAAGGAAATGTTAGCACTTAGCTTTTCAAAATTGAAAGTATATTTCCCTGTGCCCCAAGAGAAATGGACCCAAGTCTAGCAGGAAGACCATACACTTGCTGCAAGAACATGGATTGGCTTCCCCTGGAAGAAGACAAGCTAACCATGAGGATGGGAGGGTAGAACATAGGAAGGAAGTGTCATAGAGTCAGAGGCTCTCAACAGGACCTGTCCTTGGCTGATGAGGCCAACATGGAGAAGGGGAGGTGGGAGAGAAACTAAAGGAGATCTTATGTAGAACTTGGAGTAGGAAAAAAATATTATTACACATTAGATACTTCAGCTGAACAGATTCTACAGTTGACACAGGTTCTGATGAAAAAGTAAACAGATAGGGGCATTCACTGGGTAGTTAAGCTAATTTTAAAAACTGACCAAGTAGAGACAGTTAGTCCCTGGATCTTGGCTTCAAAGTTGGGGCACTGTGCCCTGTAGGTCCCCTGACTTGCTTTTAGGGTACTCTGTTCTTCCCTAGGTGAGTATGGAAGCAACGGTCTGTACAACAGTTTTAATCATACACCATTGATCATTCTGAGAAGAGTACTAACCATTCACTGAGAATAAGTTTTAAAGATGGTGAGAATGATTACTGTATCATAATGCTGGAACATTCCACTTAGAATCAAATGCCCTACATCAATGGTTTTCCTTTTCTTCATTTTTCTGACTACCTTAATGATCCATCCAAAAATCAAACTAATGTGTATGGTGTCAGGTCACAGCAGGCTTCATACCTTCCCATGATTCTTCTACTGTAGTTTTTATTAAGGACAACCGTGACTCTCTATTGAAGGGATTCCTGAGATCTTATTAGAGTTTTATTTAGAGAAGGGAAAATAGAAGCCAAAAGTCAAATAAGGCTTTTAGGAAGTCAGTGGAGCAATGGGGCATAGGTGAGCATGCATGCTCTTCGCATAGCCTTCACATCTCATTCCCCACTCCATACTTCCTACTCACAAAGTAAGCTCTACCACTGTGACTCCATCTTTTATTTCTTTATGGCTCATATAAAAATGCAGAGAAAATGTGTTGATTACTTTACAAAAGACTTTGACAGATTTACTTCCATTGGTTTCTGTGAATTTTGAGAATGAGCTCTCTGAAACCCTAAAGCAGGGATTCCTGTTTTATGAGACCAATCTTGAGACTGTCCCAAGTCTTACAAAATTTATGGAATTTATGGAATCTCCAAATCCGTATCTGCTTTCTTGAATGGTGTTAGATGACCAGCATTTTAGGAGGGGTTTGGAGCTTGTTGAATGGTGGATGGTGAGTCCAGAGCTGGGGATCACTAGAAGTCACCACCATTCTTTGATTTAACAAACATTTATTGAGTATCTACATGATTAAGGCACTGGGGGAGATAGAAATATGACACTGTTTTTAAGGAAAAGAAGCTGATATTATTAAATGACTAACATGTACCATATTTTACATACATTATTCCAACTAATTCTTACAACAGCATTTTGAACTTGGGAATATTATTTGTTTCACAGATAAAGAAACAGGCTCAACGAATTTAAGTAACTTGCTCAAGATCTTTCAGTAGGCAAGTAGCAGAGACAGAACTGTCTAACTCCATAATATAAAGTCAGGTTAATGTAGATGAAAAGGCAGTTACTTGGACAACTAGAATTCAAGGCAGTATGTGATAAGTGTAATAAGAAGAGAACATTTAAAAATGCCATAAGAGGGGTGCCTGGCTGGCTCAGTTGGAAAAGCATGGAAGAGAATGCGACTCTTGATCTTGGGGTCATGAGTTTGGGTGTAGAGATTACTTAAATAAACTTTAAAAAATGCCGTAAGAATTTTCAGTTAAGAGATAAGAACTTGATCCCCCCTCCACACACATACAAATGAGCCCCTTCCTACCCATCAATTGGCATAGAGCAGAACAACTTAGAAATTCATTGGAATACAGTGTTGCATCTACTTGGGTTAAAAGTTTAGGGATAAGATTGTTCAGTTTCTATGCATGGATGCTGTCACACAATGGGGTATCAGTTTCTCAAATTGCCCTGCTCAGGAGACCAGCTGGGGCTTAATGGTGTCAGGCCAATAGGAGCCCTTCTTACCCCCAGATGGTTTTCTGTTGTCAGGAGCCAATTCTGTTTTCCCCTTCTGGAAAATAAATATCTACAAATCTGAAGGGATACTCATTTTCTATCCCAGATGAAGCAATTATTATAAGTAGGTATGGAACAATCTGCTGGCTATGTGAAAAAAATATGCAAATCTATAAAATGTACTGGAATAAAATCATTTTTCCATATTTGGTAGCAAACTTTAATTACCTTGTACCTTTTGGTACCTATGTCTTGTATTTGAATCCATAATCATATAGTGATGAAAACACATTTTTTACATCACAGTACAATAGAGTACATTTATTTCCCCAGTCCCTCTCAAATAAGTAGGAATTATTTTCCCCAGATTAGAGGTGGGAAAAATAAAAGATAATACTTCAGATAAAGTATATTTCCAAGGTTCAAAAAGTATATTTCCAGGATTACAGAGACAGTGAGTTCAAAGCTAGAACTGTAGCCCACAACAGCCTGTTGCAAGTTGCATGCTCTTTCTATACATGTTGTGGTTTTGCAGTAGGTATGATATCGTCTCTTTATGCTGTATCATCAAAAGTGACACTCTAAGAAGGTGATATCCTTCGCCAACATTGCCCTCAGCAAATCTCACATTAATTCACGCATATCTCAGCATCTCCAAATATGGAAGCCTTCCATTTTACATGATTCTATCTATATTGCTGAATTTCCATTATTATGACTTTTTGTTGTTCTCTAGAATCTGTTATTCTGAATTTGTTATTTTCAGGCTTTTCTTTCTGTCTACACCAGATAATCATACATAGGAAATGACACAAATGAATGGAAGCTTTGGATCCACATCTAGACACAGGAATGGGTTATTATTTCTGTAGTAATCTTAGAAAGCTGATCCAAAAAAAATCACTTAAGCAAAGCTTAATTCATTTGGGTAAAACACAAATTAAGCAGTGAGTTTTCCAAGCAAACATCTGAAATATTAGTATCTCCACAGTTCCCAGAAGAAGCAAATGGGCAGATATAGACCATGTATATATATTTGCATCTGCAAATAAGGACAACTGGATACAGAAAATCACATAGTTTTAAAAGATTTCTTGTAAATGACAAGGTTTGAAATAAAAATTGTATTTACCTAAGATGTCCAGCGTGATTTGATATACATAGTGAAGCTTTTACTACAGTCAACCTAATTAACATATCTTCTCCTCACATAGTTACCATTGTTGTGTGTGTGATGAGAGCACATAAAATCTACAGGGAAATTTTATAGAATTCTCTTCTCTGACCCCCACCATGTCATGCTTTGAGAAAGCATTTATCTTCTCAAGATATTGGCATTTATATATTCATGTCTTCTGATGATATGTATTGGGTTTGTAATGTCTTACCAGGCCAAGAACTTATTAGTTGGAGACAATCTAGAGAGGCAGTTAAAATGGCCAAGTTTATGCAAAGCTGCAGAAAAGAGACACGGAGTTGGGGGAAAAGAAACTCCAAGAAATGGTCTTGTCAGTCCTTGTCCCTTTGGCTACAGGATTCTATAAGGACTGCTAGAACTCTGCTCTGAGTTTTCCAATCCTGGGACTTAGCAGATTCAGAATGGAACGAGAAGCTGGGACTGGATTAGTAAGACATATGAACACCGTATTTAGCACTTCCTATTCATGAGGCTCAGTGTGATCTCTTTACCTACAGCCTCTCGTGTAGCAAATAACATAAAATCAATGTGGGAGGACATCTCCGAGGAACAGTGATATTTCCTGGACATGGGTATAGGCAGAATTCCCCTGGAATGTAATTCATTAGTACCTCCCACAAAAGTGACCTCTCATGAGACATTTAGCACCTGGGAGATACAACATACAATATGAATGTATTGGGTTGTTCAAACTCAAACATTTGATGTTTGATTTGATGCTTTTAATAAATAATGATGTGACCATTTACTCTAAGGATTTTTGACTTGTCACTCTTCCTACCATCTTGTCATGATTTAAAAAAAAAACCAGACATGGAAAAATAACTTAGTTTTCCCCTTAATTCATGGAAAAAAAACTTCGAAAAAAATTTTGTTGTTTTAAGAAACTTACTAAAATATTCATGAGATCCAAAATATTGGATGCAACTTTCTAACTTCTGTACCTCAGTTTACCTATCCTTAAAGTAAGATTAATAATGTTGTACTGCACCTGCTACGGAATATAAATTTAATAAGCCTTTTAAACCTCCACTTTGTAATCCTCAGAGGAAAAGGCACTATGTAAACATCAAGTAATCTTATCTTTGTGCCTCGTTATCTGAGCTAATATTAATTGTAGAAAAGTTATGTCAAATAACATAAAATGGATATTGGAATAAAACTGCAGTTTGATTTTGTTGTTTTACCATTTATATTGGCAAGTGAGGAATAGATGGCAAACACTCATTATATTATGTCACCAAAATTCCAACCGAGAAATAATATCTAATAATAACATAGCACAGTTCCTGGTTCTGCCAACTTCTAAAATAAAAACCAGCTCAGACTGAGCATGCCAACTGAAAATAAAGTAATACCTTTTTAAAAAAGACTCAAACCTACTTCTAAAAATCGTAAGTCAATTCTGATAATTGGCCAGTAGCATCTTTTCCCACTACTTAACAGGACACCATTAGTAAAAGTAAAAATGTCAAGAACCTCATGTTGATATTGCTCTCCCTTGTATGAAGTCGTCAAGCGATCCTCATGCAAGGACAGCTTACTCTCCAACCCAGATGCACGGTCTTTATGGTGAACCAGGAAGGTTCCATGACTGGCCCAAAACATTAGGCAGCGCGGAATGGCACCCGCAACTCATGACCACCTCGTTGAAGTTGCAACCCTTGCACGTTCATTTTGGACAAGCTTCAAGTCTCTTAGTTCAAGGATAGTGTCAGAGCATTTGTAAACTAATCTGCAAAATCCAATCTGAAGCTCATCCCAATACACAATGATGAACTAATTCCCTGTGTTGGTACAGGGCTGTGCAATTTTTAATGCTTTACAAGTCTTTATTTACCTCCTTCAAAGCAAGGGACTGTCTTACTTATCTCTATTTTCCTTGTATTAATGCAGTGCCAAGAAAGTTGCATATATTCAAAAATAGCAATTATTATTGTTATTTAGTTGGGACCATAATTCATTAATCTTATTATACACCAGATTTTACCTCAGCTTTGCCTAACTATTTCCTAGTTCAAGTTGTCTTTTTTCTTTCCCCTTCCTTCCTTCCTTGGCATTTTTTTTCCGTCTGCATCTTATCCATAGCTCCGTAATTCCCTTAGCAGCTTCAGAAGTTGTCCAAATTCCTCCAGCTTTTTTCTCCACTGGGGATTTAGCAACCCAGACAAGGGTGTTTAACCCTGTGACTGCTTTCTGCTCACTCAGCAAAAACTTTAGATCAAATTTCCCAGTGCTCCTGGTTGTTCACTGACCACTGAGGATATTTTCATTTCCACAGCCAGAAGTAGGGAAGATAGAGTAATAATGATCATTTTCAGGGTGCATTTCCCAGTAGGGTACCCTCTGGATTTTCCTTTTACAATTATAACATTTTCCTCCACCTAACCCCTCCCCCACCCTTTAGTTTCTTATCCATTGAAGCCAGAGATCCTATTGTTCATATACTGCATTGAATCTTTAAGGTTTTTTTTTTTGTTTTTTTTTTTATGAATCACTAATGCTCAATAACCTCTAATCATCTTCTGGCTTAAATCCCTGCTTCTGAGTCCAAGGGAGGAATAGTAAGTAAAACTGTTTTTAGGGCATTTTTTTCTTACCATCATCATAAAGAATTTATTAAACATTACTGTGCAGAAGTGTGCTGAGAAGTATTTTAAGATGGTATCAGAACCACAGACGGCCAACGTGACCAAAGACCAGACTGTCCTCTGCAGTCAGGACAATGCAATGCACTGGGCCACTTGCTAGGAGATCTGGTTTTAAGCATAAGACATTCTCGAAGCCTGGTTTCCTCACTTTTCTGCCTCCAGGGACTTGTGTGAAGAGGTGGGTGAAATTAATTTATAGATGGTAACACTTAATGTAAGATTTGTATACCTTCTCATCCATACATGTTGACATTGAACAAGAGAAATAGAATAAGATTTTAAAAGGGAAGTTCAGGAATGTTACAAGTATGCCAATAAATCTCAGCAAGATTTCCTTTGACATAGTTCTTTAGCAATATATCCTACTGGCTAGCAAACATTTCTTTCAGGAAAATTCTAATCTCTAACCTAAAGCCCTCATCATGAAATAATGCCCAAACATCACAAGCAATTTGTTTTGACCACTAAATAGGCCACTTCGTGGTCCCTACAACGAGACCCAAATTATATTATAACCCTAATTAATACTTGCAGTGATGGGCAGACCCTAGCTTGGTATATGATGACCAAGGATTCCAACCCTTAATTGGCCATTTTGCTATACTCAGCAGTATTTGTTGCCCTTTCTCATCCAAATTACTTTGCTCAAACGCTGTCATCCCATCTGGCTTTATTGCCTACAGAGTCAGAACAATCCAGCCTAATGCTTTCTTGGTGACTGGCTCCAGTTCAAAGGTCAGCATGTCCCCCAGGACACAGAGGGCCTCAGGGCTACCCGGAAGGCACCACCACACACTTTATAAGAGAAACCCACTGGAGACTTAAATGTGAAGTTCATTTTCTCAGGGATGGGGGGGTGTAGGAAGGAACACCTAGCTTTTCTGAAGCAAGTTCACAGCCTCAGAGCATTGGCCTTATAAACAATCTGTCTTTGACTTGCTTTTTTTTTTTCTTTTTTTTTTCCCTCAAAGGTGTTCTGGAAAGTGGAGCATGTGGGAGCATAATAAAAATGAGTCATCTGGGGGTGGAGGACCCCCCACTAGGGGACTGGCATTTAGAGATAAATCTACTATGAGAATGTGACCGAAATTGCATTTCCACTGGCCAAGTCGTTTTTCCACGGAGTAACAACGTAAAATAAAAATGCAACACAATGACCACGCAGGATTGTTTGCAGGGATTAGCTGGACAGGAAACAGACTCACATGCGTTACGTTTTTCCCACTGCAGATGAATAAAAGGGGCAATTATCTAATAAAACATTTACTGTTAATTGCTACTAGTTAGGCAGTACTACTGTTAGCGCTATAAAGTACTATTTGGACTGAAGAGATTTATTTCACCTTCCTCAGCTTGGAAAATTGACATCATTCCTGGCTTCTACCTCACCCCCCAATTATAATCCACTGGAAATGGGGAAGGGACAAGAGCCATTTAATGTGTCACAACAAGAGTGAGGGGGAAGAAAGTGCTGGAAGTGGAGGCTTTTCAAAGAGACCGGGAAAATAGTAATGGCGTGATGATTACAGAATCTGGGTTTGTTTTATTTTTTTCCTTCTTCTTTCTCCCTCCTTTTCTGTATGGATTCGTGTTGTTTTTGTTTTTGTTTTTGTTTTCTCATTTTATGGCCAAAGCATTATTCCCAAAGGGTGTGTTCTTTCAGGTTTATGGCTCTGACTAATGGAATTGCTCTAAATAACATTTTGATCTCGCAAGGTCACCCAGAGTGCTATACCTTTCCTTTAATGATTCAGGTCTGGACCAGGCATTTCCCAGAATTGAGATGGTAATGAAGTCATTAGTTTCTTCCTACTTGAAGCCCTGGCTAGAAAGCAGAATTCTATGGGCAAAGTCTGAGTGGGCTTTTTTCATAAATCTCACACCCAGCTGAGCTGTAACACCTGTTACATTTTCCCAGGAGCCTGAGCCATAAGACCATTTCCAATCTATTTGCTCTTCTTCTTCCTCAGGACACTGACAAAGGCAGGGGTCCCTGCTTTCTAAGGCACTGCTAATTGAAAATCTCTGGCTGGTGCAAATGTGAACTCAAACCCACAAGAGTTCCAAATAAGGCTCCAATGATTATTTCCTCCTCTTTTTGAAAAATAGCTTTTATAATGCAGGTTATACAAGATTAATTTGTTGGAGGGAAAAATCGTCACTGAACCTCTTGCCCCCAATAACCTTTTACTTTCCATGCATTTTTTTTTTAAGGAAAGAAAAGAGAGGGGAAAATAATAAAACCCAGAGATCAGCTAACCCTACAGGACCTGTGCTTGTGAGAATTGGAGGGTGGGGGTAGGGTAGCATTAAATTGTACTTGCTTTTGTTGGTGTGCTTTTAAAATCTTCTCTATGTATTAATTTTGAACACAAGAATGGAGAACAAAGTTGAGTCAGATGATTGAGCAAATGTAAAGTGATTACAACGGCAGAGCAAGTTTAAAAAACTGTGCTCAAAAACTGAATAATTAAAAGAGGAGGAAATTTTCCTGTAGGATTCTTGAAAGGAAAAAGAAAATGCATTCATTCTATAGAAAAGATGGGCATTTCTGGCCCTCATCACAGTCCGTGGGAAAAAAACAAAACAAAAAACAACAACCTAAAAAACAAGGAGCAGTTTAGGAGATGTAGCTATCAGGCCTCAGGTAGCATTTGACAGAAAGAAAGAGACATTAGAAACAAAGTAGATGTAAACAAATTAACAGTTATGTCTTCCTCTGGGAGTTAGAACACCCTAAGAATTTGAGTCTTAAACACAAAACATTGGGGACCATGGCCCACAAATCAATTGTAACAGAGCCAGTGACCAGGCTGTTCCTTGTGATCCCACCAACTGCATTCTTCACCCAAATCCACTACAGAAATGGACTGTCTCTGAATTCCGTACTGTGCTTTATTGGTGTGTTTTGTGGGTTGTTGGTTGTCTGTTGTTTTTCAGTGCACTGTTTGTGGTCATTGTCATTGTTGGAGCTAGGTATCCTTGCATGCCTCATTCTTTTTTTTTTTTTAAGATTTTATTTATTTATTTGACAGAGAGACAGCGAGAGAGGGAACACAAGCAGGGGGAGTGGGAGAGGGAGAAGCAGGCTTCCCGCCGAGCAGGGAGCCTGATGTGGGGCTCGATCCCAGGACCCCGGGATCATGACCTGAGCTGAAGGCAGTCGCTTAACCAACTGAGCCACCCAGGTGCCCCTGCATGCCTCATTCTTAGGGCACATTCTCCCTGTCTTCCTCCTAGGCCAGCAGTTAAGAAGATGGTCTATTACAAGCTTGCAGTCACGAAGGGGTGTATGCGTCAGTGGGAACATGGCTACCATTTCATCGCAAGAGGGAAAAATAATGAATGAGTTTTTAAGTCAATGTTTAATGAACTGTATTCCTATAGCATAAATTGTTTTAACTCTACTGTGAAATATGTGGTTCTAAATCCAGTTTTGAGAAGAGCTGAGACATTCATTCATATAGTTCTAGAGAACATTTGTTCATTTAGGTCCTATACCATATTTCAATCTACTAAAAATGGATTTGGTTGCCTATTTATTGAAAAAGAAAAAGGTTCACCACATATCCTTGAGTGAAAAGCTTTTAAGTTGACCCATGTATGAACTGCCATTGTTTTTTTGGTAGGTCAAAAATGATCAAGTATCTACAATTTCATATCTCAACTTAAATACTGTGTAAGATAATACAAATATGATCTGATTTTGTTATTGTTTTATATATACTTTGAAAAGTTACCAGCAGTTTTCCCTGAAAGAAGGATTAAGGATAATTCTTACTTCATTTCTTCTTTTGGCTTACCTTTATTTTTCACTTCTTCTGGAATAATTTCTGGGTTCCGCCTTAGAACTCCAGGCTGAAGCTAAAACACCTGAGAAAATGGTACCCATTCCTTTTGGGCTGTTGTTAACCTTCTTCCCAATTCTTACTCCATTTATACTATCTATGGCTGGTGGGCAGGGAGGGGGGCAGTGTTCTCACCCATATTTCACCAATTCTGACTTTATCCATATAAGCTATAGAGTCAAACAACCTAATAATTTAAGAATCAATGTGGATTAGTAATTAACTTTTGCCCCACTTCAATCTACCATAAACAGTGTGTCACAATTCTGTTCAGAGAAGTTTATGTTCCCATTCACTATCCTGAAAATTAAAGATATGTTCCCACAGAGGAAAAGTCAAGCAAAACAAAGACTTTCAATAGACTGATTCTAAATTTCTAGGGAAAAAAAAATATGGGTAAGGTGGTGGCCTCTTATTTGTTAGGAAAGACTAGCAACACTGACTCTATCAGACATACCTTCTCTCACTTCCAGAAATTTCGGTTACTTCTAGATTCTTCCATCTCCTCTCCACTATCCACTCCTTTTGACTCCCTGCTTGTCAAGGGAGGGATTTCTTCGACTCTGCATTGATCATTGCCAATTCTTACCTTTCCTGCTTCCTCCTTTTATTTGGTTATTTATGTGCAAGAGAACTGGACTTTACCAACCTATCTCACCAATAGGTTCTGCCACCTATTGCACTATTTTCTGATTTATAGTAATACCTTACTTGATCAGTTTTCTAGTTTGCATGTGCTAGTGGTGAATATTGGTATTCATAATCTTTCTGAGAGCTCAGAATTTATTTTAAAAGGGATGATTGTATTATTTAGGTGGTGATACTGATTTATATTTTAATTAGGGAAAGCTGAGCAAAAATAATTTTAAACCCCACACCATTAAAGGAGGCATCATGAAGCAGTAGGGAAAAAAATCACCAGCAAGATAAGGTTGTAGCCCACGTGCTTATGACTAACTCTGTGACTTTGAGCATGTCACTTAAACTCCATGGGACTTAAGTCATCGTCTGTAAGATAAACGATTTTCAAGAGATAGAACATAGATCCTGAAACCAATATTACGCTATATGAGAACTGACTAGAATTTAAATAAAAACTTGAAACAAAATTAGAGAGAGAGAGAACATAGGTCTCTCTCTGCACTTTTGTTTGGCTCTCTCAATCCATTAATCCACAAATCCCCTTTGAATTCCTATGTGGCTCTGGTGTAACACCAATTTTCTACAATGACCAACAGCCAAGAGTAGTTGATCCATCAGCCCTGTGATTCCCAAAGCTCTGGGACTCAGCTGAATCTTGAGTTGCTAGGCAGGGAGATTTTCTTTTCATTCCTTCACTGCTCTTCAATCTTCAAGGCACAGAGGGAACTCGACTCCTGACAGGTGCCTTGGTGGGTACAGGTAACCTTGCTGGAATAAACTCCTCAGAAACACCTGATAGCTTTGACTTTCAATGTGCCCACTGATGTCCTGTATCATATGCATAAATTCCCACCCCAACCCCACACCAATGGAATAGGAATGGGTATCAACTACGAATGTCCTGGTTTAGAATCAAATGGGAAAATTTTCTCAGCGTCAGGTAACAAAAGAAAAAAGGCAGGGTGATCTCTGAATTCTCCTGGAGAAAAATTAAAATGTTCTTTATTAGTTGCTCCAGGGCCCAGGAAGGCATCCCCCTCCCCACCTCTTTTAAAATAAGAGCTTGCCCTTCCCTACACAGCCCTTTTAATACAAGGGGAAAAATTCTAAATTCCTCATTTGTTTAGCCTGAAAATCCCCTGCACATTCCCACAAACTACTTCCTTTTCTCTCTTTTTAGCAAGACTCCCCTCTCTCTCTTTAATGAAGAGAAGTTCAGAGGGTTTTTCCCATGAATAGATGGCAGGCACCTGGGAGTTATGAATTTTAAAGTGATCATTTTCTTTCAGCCATGCCGGACAATGGGCATCTCCTTTTGACTCACTTTCACAGCTTTGAGAGGCTCTCAGATCAGCCACATTCCAATCGGACTGGAGTCAGCTCAGAGCTGTGCTGGACCGCATCAAGGTCTCGCACAGAAAGACAAGGAGCAGATGGCCGGCACCAAGCTCTCCTCCCCCTTTCAGCGCGCAAAGGCAGGCAATGTGGGAAAGCGTTCTCCCGACATTGCCTATTGATCCCTGAATAGAACCACCGCATGCCACCAGCCTGTAGGTATGAACCTCTGTTAACAGATGGTGAGATCATTATGAGCAATTAATTCCTTTAATGTATCAGTGGGAACATGTTGGAAAGGATGACGCAAACACTCAGTGAATAGTGAACTCTTCACTCCTGGGGGAGCGAGCGGGTGCTACCTTGGGGGGCGGCTGGGAATATCTCCCCAGGCTGCCGGCAGCCTTATGGTTTGGGACAGGATCTGGGAACGGGCTGCCCAGAACTGAGGTGTGGTTTTCATTAACTAATTGTGAATCCCTCGCTTCCTTCGTGATTAATGCCAGATTTGTCTCTAGGTCATTTTTATATACAAGAACCATCCAAAAATATAGAGACAAATAAAAATAATACTTGTCAGTAAATCCGAGATGCATGGGGAATTATTTCTCAGAAATTAGCAGAGTATCAGGTCATGGGGTCACTTTTGCTAAAGCACAACTAGAGCTGTGACAGTTCTAAATTTAAAATAAATGTTTCTTTCAACGAAGATAAAGCAGTGGTAAAACTATGCGCATCCCAGGGTTTGAGCCTGGAAACTGAAGTGTTCGGACGCATTATAAATGGGTAGATTTTTAAAGAGGGTATTTTTAAAAATATGAATTCACAAATACAGTGAATTTGAGCAAATGACACATGCAGCACATTACCTCCCCTTGTATAAGTGAAATAATTATTAAATTTCAGTAACAACATAAAAATGATGACCAGTGGCCAACTGGAAAAAACTGGCACCCTCTTCTTCAGATATTGCTCTGATTAATAATCAATGAGTTAATGGCATTTTTATATGTTTTTCCTACCTTAAAAATAATATTCAGTAGCAGGGGCATTTTTGTTTTACAGGAAAAAGAAAAATCTTAGGACACAGTACAGATTGTTGGGTAGCCCTTAGATTTTAAGAAGATAGAAAATACAGGGACAGGAAATACTGGCAACTATTCACTTAATTCATATTTAAATGACACTTTTTGCTTGTAATTAAGACACTCAGGCAGTGTCTCTGTTCATGAAATTTACATAACTGTACAATAGCTTGCCTAAATGAACAGCAAATGGCAGTTAACCTTGAAGTGTATTATCTTAATTGAATAAATCTGGCTTTAATTCAATAAATTAAAAACAGAAATAATATCGCAAAAGACTTTTAAAAACAGACTTGCCATCACCCCCTAAATACAGAATGGTACTGTTTATAGTTGTGTTGGAATGCCCGTGCATTTTCCAGTATGATTTTAGAACTCTAAAAGCATTCTGGTACACACTCGCTCTTTTTCCATCATTGTTTCCAAAGCAAATCAATGTCACTTTTTGGAAATCATTGATAACAATATCTGAACACTGAATCAGAACTCATAAGAGTGCTTATTTAAAGATGATTCCTCATCTGGGTTTCCAATTCTTCTACCTCCATGGGAAATTTCATCTTCCTTTTTTTTTCCAATTCTTTATCACTGAGAGTTCTATGAACATACAGAAGAGACTAAATAGAGGAAAATAGACTTCTGACATAGGAAAGAGGCATTCCCACTACTTTTTCATTTAAATCAGATTTACATGGACTGCAAATCCCTCCAGCATAAGGGAACTGACAAAAACTGCTGAGTTCTTCCCTCCCAAAGTTTCTTGCATTAATCAGCACAATCATGTTTCAGTGATTATACAGTTAAGGAGAAGAAATCATGCAATATGTTTTTATTTGCATGAAATAAGTTAATGAGGCACCACCTGTGCCTTGTATCAGTTTATGGAGGGAAAAAGCAGGAGAACACAGGTGTTCTAAGAGCATCACGGTAGACTTTATACATTCATTTAAAAACCCTAAAACCTAAAAGCATTTATCAGAATCTACAGTGCATATTGCCAAGGAATAACCTATACACGCAGAGACATACATAAAAATTATTGTGAAGAAATTCCTGGTTTCTTGGCTAGCAAGAAAAAAAGAAAGCCGTAATTCATTCTTTCCTCGTTCTCACAGTGTTTGCTATTGTACCATCTGCAATATACAATGTACATGCTCAGCCATAACCCTACGGCTGGAATAGAAGCATTCACACTGTGAATTACCATTTTTCCCAGCATCTAGCTCTCGTCAAAGACAGCACAATAATAAACTAGAAGCTCCTTTGTCTGTTAAACATTGTTCTTCATTACTACATGAAAAGCAAATTGTCTTTCTATAGAGGAAGAGTGGCACATACAGCCATGGGAGTGGGGGGAGGGATTGGCCTCCCCCACTGACCACCTCACAGACACAGAGGCCACTCATCTATCTTTCCCCACCGGCCCACCCAACTCTGCTTTCCAAGTCATTTCATCGACAGGCACGTTGCGGAAAGATCCCTTGTTCGGTTGAGTGAGATGCTAGATCGGAGGCTCACGGGAAGCTTTTACACTGAATATCCTAACACATCCACAGATTTCTTTTTTTAAATCACTTCAGTGTGTCCCTTTATAATGTTTGGGAGAAGTGAAGCCTATCAGAGATGCTCTTTTTTTTTTTTTTCCTGGGGCTAAATATACTCCACAAGTTACTGTGGGGTTTTTGAGCTCTTAAGAGCCAAATGAAAAGAAAGCAAACAAACAAAACATTTGAAGCAGCAGATTAGATATATACATAGATAGATGATATAGATAGATAGATAGATAGATGATAGTAAACATATACCAAGTACACAGTAACAATTACCACGAATGTTAAGAAAATGTATAGATTAGACCAGAACTACCCATTCAAGGACAGGGTCCTCGTAATGGAAATTTGTCACTTATAAGAAATTAATGATTTCCGAGGGCTTTTTCAATCTTTTCAAGGTAATAAACTTCCAACAAATCTTACAACACAATAAGCTTGCTTGCAGAAACTTTACTAAATTAAAAAATCATAAATCTCTCCTCATAGGGAAGGCAATGGGCAAACCTAAGTTCTCATTTTAAATGTCAAAGAAAATTACCTCTTAGTGACATCTGATATGACCCTCGGTGGATCATTTCCTCCGTGTGTTGCTAGAGAGGACTTTGCCAAGAGGGGCTGTCGAGTACTCTGCTAGACATGGCGTGAGGAGTCAAAATCACATCTGTCAACTCCACTGGACAGAGACTAGCTGGATGAAGTGAATTGCCTGCATATCAATCCAAAAGTAGTTCAATTTATCTATTTACTGTTAAAAAGAAGTTGAGATCTCATCAGAGACTGGTAATGATTACCGAGGAAAGAATGTTCAAAGATCAGCTTTGGACATAAAACAACTGTTTCCATATTGTTGGGTTTTGCAGTATAATTATGTGTGTGATTGCTAGTTTTTCTCTTTGGCATAGGAGAATAATACCAGGCTCACTGAATTGTCATGAGGCTTTAAGGAAATCACATCATAAAATAACTACATTATTTCGCTATATAGTAGGCTTTCAATAAATGCCAGTTGTCTTTTCAGGTGTAGATTAACATTTGATTTTAATTTAGGAGGAAAAATCCATAATTGCCAAGTAGTATATTCACATTTGTTCTCTCCTTAGGAGACACACAATTTTTATTTTTAATACAAAACACCTGAAATGGCAACTTTCAAGTTGTGAAATGTAATTGTGACAATCCTTCTCAACTCTGAAATTGTTATTCTGGAATATTCTCAAATATCTGAAGTTCATATCCTCAACCCAGAAATCAAGTCTGTTACCCTGGAGCTTGCAACCATATTCTATCTAAAAAGAAACACGCCTATGTATTTTTACCATGCATCACGTGACAGGGCTAGTTTTGACTTAGGCAGGCTCATTCTGTGTAAACAAGACACTGACATCACCAAGATACAGAGAGGAATAAACTCAGTCCATGCCCATGAGAAAGTGGTAAAAATACATGAGTCACATCAGAAACATCTGTCTTCAATCCCAAGTTAAGGACTTCCCAGGCTAAGGGGCAATTTGTGAATCATATGATCTACTCTCCAATTCAAACATTTGCATTTGTCTTAATTCTACTAAGATGTAAAAGGATAACTGATAGTTTATCTTTTTTAATAATACTGCTTTTCCTTGAAAGTTTGCGTACGGGTTTCCAAATTGTTGCAACAAATACATTTTTTTCTTTTAATTTTCAATTTGAATGCCTTCCCCTTAATTCAGAATGACAGCATTTGTTCCTAAACTCATAAAACAAAGTATTTACTAGTAGTCCCTACAGTTGTGTCTTTTTTTCACTTTCAGGGAAATCACTTTGAACTTCCCCACTGTAACTCCTCAACGTTTAGAGTTACCCTTTCCAATATCTGTTCTCTTTCCCTTCCAATGGGCTCTTTCTCTGTCATTTCAAACATACTCAGGCATCTCAGTTTGGGGCAATTGTTCTCTCTCGAGGGTGATTTTGCCTCCAGGGGACATTTAGCTATGTCTAGAGACAATTTTGGTTGTCACAACTGGGTGTGCGGATGCTATTAGCATCGAGTAGGTACAGGCCAGGGATGCTGTTGAATATCCTATGATGCATGAGGCAGTCCCCTCGCCCACCCCATACAAAGAATTATCCAGCCCCAAATGTCCATTGTATCCAGGTTGAGAAACCCTGGTCTGGAAGGGGTACAAAATCCAAAACCTAGTTTTATATCATTTTGTGCCTAGCTACTCCCCTAGCCATGCTTTTCTCTTTGCTAAACTTTTTCAAAACATCTCCCCTCTATTTCCTAGTACCCCCTTACTCCTTAATCATCTGCAATTTATTTTCCTTCTACATAAGTCTCTGCAACTGTTCTCGTCAGGGCTACTAACTTCCTTAAATACTAGGTCTCACCATCCAATGAACACTTTCCTGTCCGTTATTTTGACATCACTGTTGCATTTCAATTGCTGGACACTTTTTCCTTCTTACAATTCTCTCATCTCTTGGTATCATTCACAACCATGGTCTACAAGTCTTCTTCCTCCTCATCTTCTTCTTCCTCTTCATCAGCATCATCATCATCTCATGAATCATCTTGACAGCTAACACCTTATGTCTGACTTCATTCCATTCTCCATTTCAATATCCCAACTGGAGAAGTCTCCCTGCCTGCCCAACTCAGAGTAGCACCATGTGATCTTCCTAACCCCTTAACTTGCTTTTTGTTTTTGTTACTCCCTGATATTATATTATATATATTTTGAGTTTGTGTCTTATCTCCCCTCACCCTGCTCCCTCTTCCCCAAGAATATAAACTTGAGGATATAGGAGACACAGTGCTTGTTTTGCTCACTTCTATGTGATTAGCACCTGGCACTTAGCTATACATGTGTATTTGTATAGTGGATGGTTGAATGAAATAATGAATGTGCTTGGGGGTAAACCCCCAAACCTTTGAAGGGCTTTCTACCTGCCAGCACTGTGCTTAGTGCAGTGTCCAAAACAAATAGTATCTGTTTGTGAAAATTTTTCCTTTTTTTTTTTTTTTTTTGTCTTCTAAGACACTGTCCTGGGCTGATACTCCTATCTCCAAGGTCATTTCTCTGTCTCCTATGATGCCTCCTCTCTCTGCTTGGCTATTACTAAGATTGCCTCCTCAAAGGCACACCATCCCCTTGTTCAGCTCCCTCCTTGACAGCATGTTCCAGTGTCCCATTAACTGACCCTGATGAGGTTCTGTGTGTCACACTGCACATCTGTAGAACCAGTTGCATCATGGGTCGTTCTGATGACCAAACGTGTTCTAGGTCAATGCTGCTGTTGGCAGATGCTTCCACAAGGTATGTCATTTGCAAAGATCTTGAGGGAGGAAGAAACCTTGAATATTTGGTAAAGTGAAAAAAAAAAAAGGCTGTGTGCTAGAATAAGAGACTAATGGATGTAACAGTGATAAAATATGATTGTGAAGAAATTTTCATTGGAGGCCCCTTTACACACACATACGGACATATAATTGTCCAAGACATGTGGACAAAGAAATTAAAGATGAACTTAGCTTCCCTTCATGGCTGAAGTTCTGTGATGTAGTCAACACAAGCACTCTGTCTAACCAAGGCACACCTCATTGTATTGCACCTCACTTTATTGCACTTCATGGATGTGTGTTTTTTTAACAAATTGGATGTTTGTGGCCACCCTGCCTCGAGCAAGTCTAGGGGCACCACTTTTCCAACAGCATTTGCTCACTTCGTGTCTCTGTGTCACACTTTGGTAATTTTTGAAACATTTCACTTTGTTTCATTATTATTACATTTGTTATGGTGATCTGTGATCAGTGATCTTTGATTTTACTATTCTAATTGTTCTGGGATGTCGTGAACTGCACCCATATAAAGCAGAGAACTTAATAAATGTTCTGTGTTCCAACTGTTGCACTGACTGGCCATTCTCCCATCTCTTTCCCTCTCCTCAGGTCTCTCTATTCCCTGAGACACAATAATATAGAAATGAGGCCAGTTAATTACCCTACATTGGGCTCTAAGTGTTCAAGTGAAAGGAAGAGTCGCACGTCTCTCACTTTAAATCAAAAGCTAGAAATGGTTAAGTTCAGTGTCAGAAATTCATGTCAAAAGCTAAGATACTCAAAAAAAAAAAAAAAAAAAGCTAAGATAGGCTGAAAGCTAGGTCTCTTGTCCCAAAGAGAGAACTGGGGTATGCAAAGGAGAAGTTCTTGAAGGAAATTAAAAGTGCTACTCCAATGAACACACAAATGATAAGAAAGTGAAACAGTCTTATTGCTGATATGGAGAAAGTTTGAGTGGTCTGGATAAAAGATCAAACCAGCCACAACATTTTCTTAGGCCAAAACCTAATCCAGAGCAAGGCTCTAACTCTCCTCAATTCTGTGAAGGCTGAGAAAGGTGAGGCGGTTGTAGAAAAAAAGTTTGAAACCAGCAGAGGTTGGTTCATGAGGTTTAAGGGAAGAAACCATCTCCGTAACACAGAAGTGCGAGGTGAAGCAGAAAGTGCTAATGTAGAAGCTGCAGCATGTTCTCCAGACGATCTAGCTGGGAGAGTTAATGAAGGTGGCTACACTAAGCAACAGATTTTCAATGTAAATTAAATAGCTTTCTACTGGAAGAAGATGCCATCCAGGACTTCCACAGCTGGAGAGGAAAAGTCAATGCCTGCCTTCAAAGGACAGGCTGACTCTCTTGTTAGCCTGTCCTTCAGCTAACTTCAGCTAACTTCAAGTTAGCAACGAAGCTGCTGACTTGAAGTTGAAGCCAATGCTCGCTCACCATTCCGAAAATCCTTGGGCCCTTAAGAATGATGCTAGATCTACTCTGCCTGTGGTCTATAAATGGAACAACAAAGCCTGGATACAGCACATCTGTTTACAACATGGTTTCCTGAATATTTTAAGCCCACTGTTGATACCTATTGCTCAGGAAAAAAAAAAATCCCTTTCAAAATATTACTGCTCTTTGACAATGTACCTGGTCACTCAAGAGCTGGTGGAGATGGACAACAAGATATATGTTGTTTTCATGCCTGCTGACACAACATCCATTCTGCAGTACATGAATCAAGGAGTCTTTTTGACTTTCAAGCTTTATTTAAGAAACACATTTCATAAGGCTGTAGCTTCCATAGTGATTCCTCTGATGTATCTGGGCAAAGAAACTTGAAAACCTTAAAAGGAATCACCATTCTAGGTTCTATTAAAAACATTCATGATTCATGGGAAGAGGTCAAAATATCAACATGAACAGAAGTTTGGAAGAAGTTGACTCCAACACTCATGGATGACTTTGAGGGGTTCAAGACTTCCATAGAGGAAGCACTGCAGACGTGGTGGAAACAGCAAGAGAGCTAGAAGGGAAGACTGAAGATAGGACTGCACTGCTGCAATTTCATGATCCAGCTTGAACAGATGAAGAGGTGCTTCTGACGGATGAGCAAAGAAAATGGTTTCTTGAGATGGAATCTACTCCTGGTGAAGATGTTGTGAGGATTGTTGGAATGACAACAAAGGCTTTATAATACTACATAAACTTAGTTGATAAAGCGGCAGCAGGATTTACGAGGACTGACTCCAATTCCAAAAGAAGTTCTACTGTGGGTAAAATGCTATCAAACAGCATCACATGATATAGAAAAATCATTCATAAAAGGAAGAGTCAATCAATATGGCAAACTTCATTATTGTCTTGTTTTAAGAAATGGCCAGTGCCACCTGGGTGGCTCAGTCAGTTAAGTATCTGACTCTTTTTTTTTTTTTTCAGAGTTTGAGCTTGGTCTTTTTTTTTAAATTTTTTTATTGTTATGTTAATCACCATATGTTACATCATTAGTTCTTGATGTAGTGGTCCATGATTCATTGTTTGTGCATAACACCCAGTGCTCCACACAGAACGTGCCCTCTTTAATACCCATCACCAGGCTAACCCATCCCCCCACCCCCCCTCCCCTCTAGAACCCTCAGTTTGTTTTTCAGAGTCCATCATCTCTCATGGTTCGTCTCCCCCTCTGACTCTTGATTTTGGTTCAGGTCACGATTTCAGGGTCGTGAGATAGAGTCCCACATCAGGCTCCACGCTCAGCATGGAGTCTGCTTGGGATTCTCTCTCCCTCTCCTTCTGCTCCTCCCCTTGCCCACGCATGTTCTCTAAAATAAATAAATAAATAAAATCTGGAAGGAAGGAAGGAAGTAGCCACAGCCACCCCAGCCTACAGCACCTACCACCCTGACCAGTCAGCAGCCTTCAACATGGAGACAAGACCCTCCACCAGTAAAAAGATTATGACCTGCTGAAAGCTCAGCATTTTTTAGCAATAAAGCCTTTTTAAACTAAGGGTGTCCATTTTTTTAGACATAATGCTATTGCACACTTAGACAGTAGAGCGTAAACGTAATTTTTATATGCACTGGGAAACCCAAAAATTCATTTGATGCATTTTATTGCAATATTCACTGTATTGTGGTGGTCTGGAACTGAACTTGCAATATCTCTGAGGTTGTCTGTGCTAAATAAATAGATGTGAATGAATGTAATAAAACATACTTTTGATGGAACAGACCCAAGAATGGAGCTGGTCAATCTCTAAATCGGTTCTGTGCCCTTTCCTGGGCTGCTCTGTGCCCTGGCCTGACTACCCAGTGCCTAGGTGGCTGTCACTTGCACCATCTGTCAATGCAAGGACAGGAGGAAGGAAGACGGAGTTGGTTTTCCTTGTTCCCTCCTGCTTTGCCTGTCATGAGGACAGCTCCTTCCTGGGCCCAGATGACTCTCTCCCTCCTCCAGCCCCAGGAATGGGAAAAGGTTCTCCCATTGCTAGCTTCTGGAAGTCTCTCCATCCCTTTTCTCTCCTTATCAATGCCACAGCTGGCAAACTGAACCTTCTGGACAGTCTCTTCTTCTGCAGCATTGGGGATGAAGTGTCTCCATTTGGACTCTGGTCCCATATTCAGGCAACTCTGCTTCTGTATATGAATTAGGTATCTTTGTGTATAGGCAGATTGTGTGAACATGATTTTCCTTTCTTTTTAAATTTTTTAAAATTTGCAGCTTTCTTTATTTTTATATTATCCTCTGATACTGACATACTAAATAAAAGTGACTCATATCCGGACTGCGGGGTGTGTGTGTATGTGTGTGTGTGTGTGTGTTTGCCATCAAGCAAAAGCTTTTATTTTAATTGTATAAAAGTGAAAAATATTTTAACAAACAATATCTTAAAACAAAAAAGTTTTACCAAATAACAAGAAAAAAATGGTTACAAAACTTAAACTCCCCTAATCTATGAATTTAGGTCTAAACTAATAGAAATATTATGAAGTTTGAATGGAATGTTGTTATTTAGGGTTTTTTTCCAATTTAAAAAAGACAATCAAAATTCATTCAGGTACATATTAAATTTCTTATACAGAGTTCTAATACATGTTCATGTGTTTAAAAATGGCATACAAAAATGCTCATGCCATACAAAAATGGTCTTTATTACTTTAAGCGTCAGTGTCCATGCCAAATTTTAATGATGGTTAAAGTAACAGTGGACTTTTTATTTAAATCAAAATACAATACTTACATTATCTAATTCTAGAGGGTCCAATGATGTGAAAATAATGTATTCATAAGAATTATATTAATTGAATCTTTATTTGAAAAATACTATCTTAAACTTATGCTAGATCTACTTGAATAAGAGCAATTGTAACATCAATGAAATTACAGTAGCTAAACCAAAAAGACATCAGTGAAAATTACTGTAAAGACAGAAAACACAGGCAGATGTTGTGTTGTGGCTGTGGGTGCTCAGGACCCGGCTGCTGTGAGCCGAGTCACACCTGCAGGTGACCCTGGATCCCTGCGACCTCAGCGTGGGACCTCCTCCTCCCTCCTGGGGGGCCTGGTGGCGCACGGGACCCCAGGACACTTGCAGCCTCTGTGGGCTGCAGGTGGAGGAGGGAGAGCAAAAGGGCCACTTGGGAAAGGCTGGAGGTTGGACTGGGCATTGGCCAGCATTTGCCTGCGTGATCATTTTCTTCTCTCAGCTCCTTGAGGTTTCTCTCCAACAACAAGCTGCCGTCCAGCTCTCGTGGGCTCTTTGCTCATGGAAGAGGATCTCCCCTCGATGGTAGAAGTCTTTCTCTCCCATTCTTTGCCTACATCTTCAGCCATCTTCTTGTAGAGGCTGCGAATCAGATTTGTGCAGTTCATGTATCTACACATGTTGGGAAGTTTCTTCTCGATTTCCCAGCAGTGTGTTTCCTCCTCAAACAATTTTCTCTGATGTTGCATAATGTGTTCCTGATGTAATTCAGGCAGAATTTGAAGCTTCAGCTTCAGCTGCTGAATCTCACTTTCAAGCTGTGAATTTTCATGCTACAGAGATGCTTCCTCCGTTTGGAGTCTTGTTCTTTGTCCCGTAAGCTCTTCATTCAGTTGCTTTTCTTCCCACGATTGTCTGGCTGTTTCTTGACTTTTCTCTTCAGTACTTTGAAGGGACACAGTGAAGTCAGCATCATCAATGATACTCTTCAGATCAACTCCTGACCGATGGAGGGGTGATGCCCATCTTCTGCTTCCCTCTTTCGCTTGACTTCCCAGTTCACGTGATCTCTGAGGACATCAGATAAGGGGAAGGTCTTCCGCAGGTTTCAGCCATGGACATTAACTGGCTGAGGTTCTCTTTCAGGACCTGCTCCATTCCTGCGTTCAGCTCCAGCCTTTCCTTCTCTTCCTCCTTTTCCTGGACTCTCTTCTTCCATCTCGCAATTTCTTGTTCAGGTGGTTCTGGACTTTTGGGAAAATAAGTATTTTCATTCAAATCATACATTGTTTCCTCTCAAAGTTGTTCCCCATCCTTCTCTGACGCTTTGAAGATGGGTTTTTCATCAGTTGCTTGGGAAAGTTTAAGAAGCTGACTTTTCTCTGTCCTTTTCAGAAAGCTGACAGTGTCTTCTAGTGGCTTCCTGCTCAGGTTTGTATTCATTGCTGACAAGCACAGGTTTGTAATGTGAAAGGACTGGCCTCCACCCCAGGTGGCCTGAGGGCCCCATTGGCCTGTGTCATTGGTCCCATATTCTCACTACATTCCCACAGACTTCATTGCAGGCAGAACACCTTTTGCCTAGTGCCCTCACACTTCTTAAAGTGTGTCATCTCTTTACTATCAAAACCAGCACCGCGGTAGATACCAGGATTCCCAGGGAAATGCACAGAGACCTGGGACACAGCTCCAGCTTTCAGAAATCACCAGCAAGGGGCCCGCAGGTGCTCCAGGACCAGCTGGAAAATGGATCCGGTGGCAGGCGGCAGGCCCTCCGTGGCTGCGTAGCACTCCACAGCTCTGCCTCCGAGTGCCAGTGTCCTGTTGGTCTCAACCGACAGCTTAGAACTCTGGGGAATGTTCCATCTCTAAGGTAAACAACCAGGGTGGATCAGTTGGGTTGTGGGAAAGGGAGACCAGCTAGGTGCTAGAAAGCAGTTCTCCCTAAATAGGACATGATCTCAGTTATGCAGGCATGGGCAGAAGTGGAAGGGGGGTGGTCAAAGCAGAGCCAGGCCATGTCCCTTTCTGGGCACAAGAGCAAGTCAGGGCAGAGTGATGGTGCCCTGTCCCTGGGTGGAGCCTCATTTCCCTGATGTAAAGTTTCCTTCTGCTGCAGGAAGCCTGGTGCTGCCCGCAAAGTCCCAGGGATCTCCCCCTTCTAAGGCTCTTTCTCTCCTTTACATGTGGTCACTGTCGGCAGGGGCCCTGGACTGAAGGGTCTCCCCAAAGGTATTAACTAAAAGACCTGGATTCCAATCCTAACAACTCAGGAGAAATCAATCAAAACTGGCAGGTCTTCTAATTTCACAGATTTTCTGCTGTGCCAGTGTGCCCCTGTCCAATCTAAGTGTTCCTGGAAGGGGGTGACTCTGCTTCAGAGGTGACACAGTGACCGGGGCCCCTTCCCTCCTGTGGCCCTCCATCTTCAGCCCATGCCTCCCACGATGGCCTTGAGGAGGGTCCCCAGTCCATGGAGTCATCTTCAGAAGTGGGCTCTGGGGAGGGGCACGGGTCCTTCTTTGGGCTCCGTTTGCTGCCTTTCATTTCACTAAACCACACATCTCACTCGGTGGTATCTCTTTGGTAGACCCAGCAAGAGCCTCCTTGTCCCTCCCCTGAGACTCTGTCATGAGCAACTTGCCCCCAGTCCTCTTCCTGAGAGGGCTACATGACAACTGTCAGCCGGGGCCAGTCTGGGGTTCCTGAGGGGCTCCACGGGGCCAGAGAATGGAGGCTCTTGACCAGACCTGGTGGTGCAGGGAGGAGGTGGCCAAACACCCACAGTGGGAGGGGTTTCTTTTTTTCTCTTTAACTGGACTATTTTTTTTTTAAAGATTTATTTATTTATTTGAGGGGGTCAGAGGGAGAGAAAGTCTTAAGCAGACTGCATGCTGAGCATGGAGCCTGACGTGGGGCTCTGTCTCTCAACCCTGACATCAGGACCTGAGCTGAAACCGAGTGGAACACTCAACCAACTGCATCACCCAGGCACCCATTAATTAGACTACTTTTTAAAAGCAGTTTGGACTTAAAGAAAAACTGAGTATAGAGTTCCCCTAGCAGCACTTCTGTTTATGTCCCTATCAAATGCCCTCATTTCACCTTGCACACCCCCCCCCCATTTCCTTGTGATATTCCCATGGTCAATTCCACTCTTCCCATTTCCTTGAGAAAACAATTTATCAGTTATGATTTGTTCAAACAGTGATCTATACTTAAGAGTAATCAAACAAGAAAATGTCCAAAGTATGGACCTTAAATTATATGGAACAGAGAAAAGCACCAGTTTGGGAAGCAGCCATATAACTAGAAGAGATGTCATTTGTTTTTCCCTTTTTGATCCAATTAGGTTTTCTTCTTTAAACTTTTTTTTCCTCCTTCTGATTCATTTTTCTTCTATCCAGACTCTTTGCCTTTAAAGAAAACTCCAACAGTGGGCAGCCATTGAAAGAAATCATGCATAATGTCAGTTATCAAGCAGGATTTGAAAGAAAAATAATTGATGACTGAGAATACCAGCCAAGACAAAGATAAAGTTATCTGTGTGTGTGTGTGTGGTGTGTATGTGTGGTGTGGTGTGTGTGTGGTGTGGTGAGGTCTGTGTGTGCGTGGTACATGTGTGAGGGGTGTGGAGGAGGGTATGTGGGGTGTGTGTGGTAGTATGTGCAGTGTGGGTGGTGTGTGTATATATGGGTGTGTGGGGGGGTGTGGGGGGGTGTGGGGGGAGGGGGTGTGGGGTGTGTGGTGGTGTGTGCAGTGTGGGTGGTGTGTGTATATGGGGGTGTGTGTGGTGTGTGTGTGGTGTAGGGGAGGGTGTGTGATGTGTGTGGGGAGGGGGTGTGGTGTGGGGTGTGTGTATAGTATATGTGTGTGTGTGGTATACGTGTGGGGGTATGGGGGTGGTGTGTGTGTGGGGTGTGTGTATGTGGTGGTGTGTGTGCTGTATGTGGATGTGGGGGGGTGTGGTGTGGGGGAGGGTGTGTGGGTGATTGTGTGGTGTGCGTGTGTGTGTGTGTGCATGTGCCTGCCCAGGGTATTGTTATGCACCTTGGAATCTGAGCTTCAGTAGTATCCTTAGACATCATCTGCTTCTTAAATTTTCAAACAGACATGACCCCGACAAGGCCTAAATAAATGAAGATGACTGCTATTATAAAGGCAAGACAATTACACAGATTATTTTAAAAACCTTTGAGGATGGGGCGCCTGAGTGACTCAGTCAGTCAAGCGTCTGCCTTCAGCTCAGGTCATGATCCCAGGGTCCTGGGATTGAACCCCCGCATCGGGCTCCCTGCTCAGTGGGGAGCCGGCTTCTCCCTCTCCCGCTGCCTGCCGCTCTGCTTACTTGTGCTTTCTCCCTCTCTGTCAAATAAACAAATAAAATCTTAAAAAAAAAAAAAAAAAACCTTTGAGGAAAAATAAGCAGCTACTGTGAAGAAGAGTGAGTTTAAGCACTTTGGAAACTGTAAAGCTTTAAACAAACATAATATATTGATGTTATTGATAAATAATTGCTTGTATTTTTATTTGGCTTTGCATGTGCAGATACACTGTGTGATTTAAGTAGTACTATTGGCAGCTCTTACATCTGAGTGGGAAGTCAATTCTAGAGAGAAAATAAAAGGGAAAAAATTACTTTTCTCTTTCTGCATTTGTCCCAAGAAGTTTATATTTGGAGTTTTTATTTTAAATCACTGTTCCCTTCTAATGATCTTCTGTATTAATATATTCAGACATTGAGATATCAACTTATATTCTGCTTAGAACGATTCTTATATTTGTCATACTATACAATGAACTTAACTGATTAATGAATTAACCAGCAGGCAACCATAGGTGTTTCTATCACCTGGGTGTATTGTAGCACATTTTCAACTAAGACGGATGAAAGAGGTATTAGAGACCACTTGGGAATCATTAATAATAGCAAACATTTAGATACAGGAAATATAATGTTAATTTTCAGAGAAAAGAGTCAAAATTTTGCAATGTTTTCTGGGGGAAGGAGCAAGAGGGGGAACCCAGAACTTTGGTTATTTGATTAGCCATCCTCAATTTAAGACCAATCCTTACAGAAGTCGCTTGGTTTGCAAAACTGCCAAGGGACTACATGACTTAATCAACCTTTTTCATTTTTAGCTGCAGTCAATCTCAGCTTATTATTACCAAACCACTCAAGTGATGGTCCCTGATTGAACAGAACATGCCACGGGGAGCAACGTGAGTAGACTTCCCCCTCCTGGGAGGTGGGTATTCACAGGCGTTGCAATATCCCTTTTCCACCTTCAACCTCTATAGGTAGAAACTTAAAAGCCATTTTGAACATTATCTCATTATCCCTTCATTCTTGAACTAGGAGTTGATTACCCTTAATTTACGAGGGGACACTATATTGAGAAGTAATCCCATTTCTCTAAGGTCACATACAAAGTACTTGGTGTGGGACTAAGAGAATTCAAACCTTCGGGTCATAGTTTAGCTTCTGCTTCGGCGTTTACATAGAATAATATGACTAAGACTGTCCCCACGTTGGAAAAATGAGATATTACTGACAAACAAAAATCCTGTTGTGCACATTTAAAATCCTGTTTCCTAAATCAAAGGTGGCTGTTTTTGAAAGAGAAATATATTCAGACATTCAAATTTAGCAGTGGTTTTATTTTATGTGTTTATTTTTTTAGTTGGAAAGCTTCTCTGTTTAGTATAGGAGCCCAAATGAATGAGTACATTCCTCAAAGAGACAAACTAAGGTAACCCTGACTATTTTGTTGACTTTGCTAAAGGCAATGGCCCAAAGCATTAGTAATTAAAACCCATTTAAAATTAATTTAATTTCAGGAGCTCCACAAACCCATAAAGTCAGACACACGCAAAATTAACAGCAACAGATGCATTTTTGAAACCACTGGTTTTCAAAGTGAAAAGACAGACAGTAGAAGGAAGGAGAGCACAGGAGAAAGAAAGGGGGTAGGAAGAAAGCCAGAAAAGAGAAAGTGCTTGTATTAGGCAAAGTCGCTGCTTTTCCAGCCCCAACCCCCTGTTTCAAAGACAGGATTCCCTCACTTGGTAGTTCCACATCGCTGAACCATCATGCTGTTTCTCCCCAGAATGGAGCTAAACTGGACTGAGACATGTGGAAATGTTTCTCTGGGCCAATGTCGTATTTGTATACATTTCTCAAAACAAATCAGAGCTTCTGTGGACTGATCTTAACCTCACAGGAATTAAGCAACTACTTTTTGAAATGAAGTGTGAACCAAGCTTTGCGTTTGTGGAAGTGTCAACTGTTGCTAATTTGAGACACAGGCTCTTAGATCATCAAATGCTGATGTTTGGGGAAGTGGTGGATAGATCTAAATACTGGTCCAATTCTTATTTAAAAGGAAAAATGTGGAAATGGACTGGTCCAGGCGTGGATAAGAACATCACCGTCAGTAAACTGCAAGAGTAGAGCGAGAGGTAGGGGGCGAGGGTGGGGGGGCAGAGAACCTAAAGACGGAAGAGTCTCTACCTATCCCTTTCTCTTGCCAAATATACCCCTTCCAATCACTGAATGACCCAGCACTGAAAATGAAATTGCCTAAAAAGACTTAGACAACTTACGGACCCCATTCTTGAAAAAGACTTTAGAAATGACCCAATTCTGTGTCTGATTACAGTGAGTTCAGCTACATGCCCTTGACGGTGATATTCGTTATCTCTAGCCAGCCCACTTGTAGTTGAGGCAGACAAGTCTATTGTTGGAACAGACTAATTCATAGAAAGTTCTCCTAAATCCTAATTCTGTTCTCTTGAGCAACAGAGGATACAATATTGTGCTCCACCAGCTACAAGCATTAGTGTGGCACCCAGCCCTGGAGCTCTGGGGTCAGATGGGCATAGGTTCATGCCCAGGGCTAAGGATAGGTGTATAGGTACAGGTAGGTTACACAAACACTCTAAGCTTCAATTTCCTTACCTCTGAAATGTAATAATAAATATTTCCCACTTTATAGGCTTTTAGTAAGGATTATTCCTGACATAGAATAAATATGGAGATAAATTAATGATTGTCATGGTGTGAAAGGCATAGACTTTGGAGTCAGATGGTCCTGACTTCAAACCCCAGCACCACTGTTATGTAGCTGTCCACAGGCTCATTAATTTCCCTGAGTTCCAGTTTTTCCAGTGTTAAATGTCTGCCTCAAAGGGATTTTATAATGATTTAATGAAATAAATGAAAGTGTTTGGTATAATGTCTGTCCCTAATTTTTTTCATCACCATCATTGTCATCCATGTACATTTAATGTCTTCCCTAAAACAAAGTGCTAAGAACTAATACATTCCTACCACTGTCAGAAACAGTACAAAGAATAGTGTGAAGACAGTCTCCCTTGACCTAAACATGATACAATTATTAATGCAGTCTAATGTTGTATTTGCCTCTTTTCTTTCAGCCCCTCAGAAATGAGTATGAGAGGGGAAATATAGGCTATGGGATCCGTTGGTTCTATCCCACTCATTCAGAGTAAGTCAATAAAAACAATGTACATCAAGTAAGAACGTTACTGGTAAAGGTAGGTCAGATGATAGTTCTCTTTAGAGAAAGACATATTTACACTTAATTCATTTACCACTCCACTAACTGTTCAGCCAACAGTCATCAAGTGCCTACAGACTGTGTCAGATATAACCCCGTCCTACTGCGTCTTACGGTTTTGTGGCATCTGGCCTCCTAAGAGCTGCTCGATCAAATCCTATTTCTCATCTTAAATGGCCTCTGCGTGTTTGATTCCACATAATCATCCATTTTCACCAGAAGGGCAAAATGATCTACTTCTTCAAAATCCAGGTGTCAGATTGAAAGGATGAACTACCTTCATCAAGATGGCGGTGCGTGAAAGGGAGACAACACCCCCAGGCCCAACATAACTGACCAGCTTCCACATTGTTTGGACTTTTTGTTCATCTATAGAGTAAGGGCACTACACTAAGTAATCTAAAGAGTCCTTTCTAGCTGTCTAGTTCTAAAATTGCAAAATTGCATTATTCTATCATTAACAATTTCCTGTAAAGCAAACAAGGCTACATATGTCTCTAAGACAATATTTCTCTTGGGTCATAGAAGGGGCTCTCAGCATGAGTTCTTTTGTAACTCGCCAATATTCAAGGGGAAATTCCTAATGTCCCAAGAAAAATGTGACCAACTCAAAAAAGTTCTTGCAGCACACACTGTTGCTTTTCCCCACTACCTATCTCCCCTACTCACCTTTATTTCTTCCAACTTACAGAAGCACATTTTGTTCATATATTTAAGCCATGTGCTTCAAAGGAGGCTAGGCTCCTACCTGGTCCCAGAGGTTACATGTTCATTGGCCTTAGTCAATCATTATGATTCCAACCCCTTTGCCAGTAACCAGTTTAGGAATGGGCAAGTGGCTGCAATTCTAGACAATCAGATATGAGACATGTAACATGTGGGGAAATCTATTAAGTGGCTTCTGGAAAAGGTTTCCTTGCTGTTAAAGAGGTACATAAGGGAAGAAGCTTTCTTTTCCTACCCCCGTCCTCAGCTGTGCTAGGAAAAGCTGGAGCTTCTACAGTCTTCTTGTGACCACAAAAGGATAAATCTGAGTAGAAAAGTAAGCACACTCAGCATAGTAGAGCAGAAAAATGGAAAATACGCAGCCTCCTTGACATTGTTGAGTTGCTGAGTTAACCAACCCCCAAAACCCCTTACCTCTAGCCTACTTGTTATCTGAGAGTATTAAAAAAAAAAAAGTCCTTGTTTAAAGCTGTACTTCCCAAACCATAATGCACATATGAATAACTGGTGTCTCTTGTTAAAATGCAGATTCTGATCCAGAAAGTGTGGGCAGGAGCTGTGGATTCCACAAGTCTGACAAGCTCCCAGGTGATGCTGATATTGTCGGTTCTAAGCCCAAACTTTGAGTAAGAAGGGCTTATGTCATTTTAGAAAGATTTTCTGCTATTAGTAGCTGAAATTATCCTAAATGCTACAATCCGCAATCTCGCATTCTTGCTCATCACCTCTTACCTGTGTTGATGAAATCCAATTGCGGACCTGAAAATTTTAACATTAATTTCAGTGGCTGTTAACATGCAATTCATGCTTTGACTCAGTTCCACACATTTCAATACCCCACCATCACCAGCACCTTCTCATTCTTTTCCACCTTAAATAAGGCATTCATGGCCCGGGCACCCAGGGTGTGACAAAGGCGCCTGTGAATGCTGGGTGCATTTGCCCTGCTCCACCTCGGAGAGCTTGCCAGCGCACCTGGCTCAAAGGTGAAGCAGCTGCGTGCACGTCGGTTCCTTCCTTGCCATCTCCAGCTCTAAGGAGAAATGCTTGAGCGCTTTTGCAAATCAAAACCTTTTCATCCTGAATTTGGTGATTCACCCTGAATGGCGTCTTCTTGGAAAGTCTGTAATGCACTATTGTGTAAGATGGGTAAAATTGGCCTGTCTCGTTGACAACGCTCTTCTTCTCATGGCTCAGGGCTGGGCTGGGGGAGGCGAAGGAGTTCCAATAAAAAGTATTCTTTACAAACGGCCTCCCTCCCCGGTCGGTGCAGCCAGCCCGTGTACCTGCGTGGGCTGGGCTGTCTGCACCGCAGTTGGTATTACTGCCCCCTTTGTTCATTACAGAGCCTCTGGATGAGAATTAGGTTTCAGCAGGTATGAAGATGGCGCTTGTTTTTAACAAGGCAAATTTACAAAGCTTCCATACTAAAAAAAAAAAAAAAAAAAAAAAAAGTGTGGGGGAGTCAGACATTCAAAGGCCATGCCAAATTTGCTTTTCCCCAAAGCAGGGAGAGACAAAGGAAATCTCAAGCATACCTCCCAGACACAAAGAACATGTGTTTACCCTCCAAATTCAAGCTGAGTGAACTCAGCTCATTATCCCAGGAGCTGGTCACTAATTCTACCCAGGTAAAACAAAACAAACAAAACACAAAACCTATAGTCCCATTCAAATAGTGAAGTATTACCTTCGCATGTAGGGTTGACTAACGTTTCTTTTAGTGCCAGACAACTCTACACTATGAACTTTCATGTATATTATCTTATTTAATCTTTTTGACAACTGTGTCAAGTAGATATTTGGATTAGTAAAAGTCCAGAATCTGAAATATGATTTATATAATGCGATTTTTATAAGAAGAAAGGTAAGATTGCTTTGGGAAACTATGTTAAATGGTGCTAGGACAATTTTAGAGCATTAATACATTTTTTCCACACACCTGAAGCAGAGTTCTCCTTGGCTCCTGCCTCGTAGTATGGTTGTGGTCTTTGGGCACAGGACTGATGGGCAGAAATGTCAAGGTCCCTTGAAGCACTGGATATATAACCCACAGCTACACAATGAGGACAAAACTGTCTGGGACGGGGCTTTGTAAGTAAGCCACCGAAAGGCCAAGTCTAGTGTGGTTCTCTTAACCATTGTTCATTTGGATTAATTCCTAATCCTGTATGATTAATTTCCTACATTTTTAAATGTAGAAATTTTATGTAAAAATCTGAATTTTTTAATTCTCCAAAGAAGTCAGAAGATCTGTCTACACTGGGCCATAGGACAATAACTTGATTGCTAAGTCGTGAGAGCCCCCTTTTCGGGAAAAGTGGTCTCCAGTTGGCACACTGAGGCTCTCCCTGCTGTATCTCCAACATAGGGTCCAGTGTCACTACCAAATGCCATCACTCTACACCTAGCTTCCTCAACCTTGGAACTATTGGCATTTTGGGGTCGGATAATTCTTGGTTATGGGGGGTACAGTCCTAAACACTGTAGGATGTTTAGCAGCATCTCTGGCCTCTACTCACTAAATGCTAGTAGCAAGTACCCTCCACACCAGTTAGGACAACCAAAAATGTCTCCAGATAACAGCCAAATGTCCCCTGGGGGGAAAACGTCCTCTGGTTGAGAACCACTGATTTATATCCACCAACCCTCTTCATTCATTTAAGATACTAGCCAAGCCCTCATCCCCATCAGAGTCTGGATCTCCTGCCACCTACAAATAGTCCCCCATCCCATCAATGATGGAAGGTCTATGAATACACGTTGATTTCCTTCAAATTAAGGTTCCCTGTTCCCTTCACAATGAGCGTCAGTCTGAGTGAGATAGTACATTAAGTATCAGCCATTTACATCTTGGAGTTTTCTGATCCTTTCTTAAGGGCAAAGTTTCATAGGAAAGGGGTCAGGGGAACATGAACCCACTGTGTTCAGGTTCAGGAAGGTTGATAAGGAAAAGTGATTTTAAGAAGGGAGAGAAGAAAGTAACAAACGGGCTACATCATTTCCTTAAGCGCCAGCCCAGCACGCATCCACCTGAAACAAAGCTTTATGAGGATCACCTGTGCTCACCCTGAACTCTGCTGCTTTGAGTAGGAGAATAGATGTTCACAAGTCCAGCCCCCTCCCACCTTGCTTAATGATGCACCTCATCATATTCTGATGAAATCTGGATGCAATCACAGTCTTGTTTTAACTAGTTGTTCTGGCAAGGGGTCTTTCTCCAAGCTCAATTTCTCATGTTGGCAACATGGCTAAGAAAAACATACCCATTTGCCAGCACCCCTCATTGTCCGCCCTAATTAGAGGGACTGTTGCTGCTCTTTTCAAAATGGCTGTGGAGGGCAAAGGGATGCTGACGGGAGGGTGGCCCTCTGCAGAGGCAATTGCTTCAACTGTCCTCTTAGCAGGAACATCAAGATCTAAAAGGGTCACTGGGAGAACTTTGGGGCAGGACAAACTCAACTTTACAAGTTGTTTATAATTGAGCGACCTCAAGAACTTCAGACACAAAAACCTTTGGAGTGTGGCTCAAGCAGTACCCAGACGAAATTTTACAGAATTAAAAGAATATACTAGAGACCAAAAGGTTGAAAATGAATAAGCTCAGAAAGCTATACACAACATAAAAATCATTTTTTAAAGTAGAGGGAATTGATAACAATAAAAGAAGACATTAATAAAAATAAGAGTCAGTAAAATAAACCACTTTTGACAAGGATGATAAAGAAAAAGAAATCAAAGTAATAAATAAATGACATTAGGTATGAAAAGGGGCACATAAATATAGTTACGGATGAGAGATTTTAAAATCCTAAGACACGAGAGACCTTCTCTGCTCTGTATCAGTCAAACCCTACCTGGAACGTCTTGCTTATTTCTGCACAAAAAAGACAAACGATTCTCCCACAATAATCTATGCATGTCCCTATTATAGCACTTATCCTGGTATATATTTTTCATTTGTCTCACCCGCTAGCCCCAGAGCTCCTTTATGGAAGGGAATAGATCTTTATTTCAGAACACTAGCTGTGGACATGCCTGGCATACAGTTAGTGCACAATAAATGTCTGATAAATGAATGATTTTCGGAAAGAGGAACAGGCTGAGGAAAGGGCTGAAAATGTCATGAGGAAGGCTTGAAGGAAACAGGGGTATCCGATCCTTAAAAAAGATAATTACAGAGCACACCATACAGGCGCTCAACAGTGTCACTTGTCATGGGGAGGAAGGATTTGATTTTTCTGTGGAGCCCCAGGGAATAGAATTTAGATCACTGGACACAATGGAGACAAATAAGATCCAAAATGGTGGAAGAGCCAATTGGACTACTTGACTTCATTAAGGTGCCTTCTTTCCCAGAAAGTTTCTATTTAAATTATTTAAAGGTAGGAAGTAGGTCTTGCTTTAAATTAATAGTAAACTTCTCTGCCTTTCTTCCCAGATAGCACCCCAACCTCACCCCAAATCACCTGTACACAGCACAGAGCTCTACACAGTGGATGGTCATGATATTCCAGTGAGCAGCTTCTTCTCGGCCAGCTTCAGGTTATAACCATGTATATACCACTTCTCATATTTCCATCAGATTTCCAGTTTCTGAAATAAACCTCGTCAGGTTGGTATGAAGCCCGATCTAGCAAGGCTAAATATTCCACTGAGCTGCCTGCCAGACGCTGCTAGTATCAACATTCTGTTCTTCATTCCGAATTGCAGTTTAAAATCAATCGGGCTTTTTCCCAAATATCATGCCACCTGTTTAAATCCTCCTTTCCTCCATGCCCAGCATGAACATATTTCACCAAAAATTTGAATTAATGACTTTCCTTCATCAACTTCATTAAATGTAGAGATTAGACTGACTTTTTAACCTGATCACAGCTCACCCGCTATCTGCAAGGATTTTGTTCTTCTGGCAAACAAACTCTTGATACGCTCACCTAAAGTTACATTTCCTATGAATACCACTTTCAGACAAGAAATGCAATTACTAAAATTGCATCTGATATTTGTAATTACTTAGGTCTATACCTGTGGTGTATTGGTTCCACACTAGAGGAAATGCAAATTACTTTAAATCCAGGTGGAGGAGTATTCTCAGAGGTGTTTATTGAAAATCCTACAGCACAACAAACTTGGCAGCTTAGAGAATTAGCAAAAGGTAGGGAGCCGAAAATTTTTTACTTGCTCAAATTAAAGATATTGCTGTCTGTGTGCCTTTATACATTTATAATGTAAATATATATGAATATGTAACACAAGCTAATTATCTAGAACAGTCACGGCTAGCCCCCTGCTGCAGGGTCCTCAGACTCTTTGCCTGGAATACCAATGTTCCTGGCATATCCATCTCCGCCCTCCCCAACCTGGCTCCTCACAGTGCCAAACCTCTTGGGAGTACATGAAATATGCAACAAATGTGTCTGTCAACCCTCTTGGTTTCCTACTGAAAGCTCACAATCACTAGGATAAAAGTTAGTTAATAGGAACTTATGTTTAGTAAGCCAACTTAACGAACAGCACACCAAACTTCCAAGTGTGTATTGGCTGAAGAAATGACAAGCTTTCTGGAGTTGACTTCTCCTTAGACATGTTCCTTGATGCAGAACCCTCCTACCCACCGCAGGGTCTCACGCTGAACATCACACACACACTCTTTATAGAAATTGTAGGCAAGTCCATGGTTTGTCCCAAGCTTTGTGCTCAGTTCCTGGAATTATTTGGAAAGATGTTGCTTACTCTTCAGTTTGAATGAAGGGCAAGGTGGGAGAAGGCATTTTTCTCCTTTGGGGAATGCTGTGTTTTTCTTCTGTGGATAGAGTGACCTTCATCTCATTCTTATTTGTAAGTTTTTGATTTGTAGAGTCCTCTGGTTTCCCTTGGAATCTGTGTTTCTAATCACTCCACTGTTCACACACACACACAGAGACACACACACACACACACTTTTCCAGAGTATCTGCTGCGTTATACCATTGTTTTACTAAAGAAAATACTTGGGCATAGTATGAGATATGTAGATTTACCAATAGGGAAATGATAAATTGATGAAGAGAAGAGAAAGATGATAGCTAGCTAGCTAGCTAGATAGATAGACAGATAGATGATAGATAGATAGATACCATGTACCCTCCCCTAGAGTTAAGCCCTCAAAAGCTTAAGATTCCTTAAAAATTTGCCTGATAGAGAGGAGAAAGACAGAATATTTAAAGTGGTCTCTACTTCCATCAGAAAGTGACCATAGTGTACATCTGATATTCTTTTCAGCTGCCTAACATCTGAACCCCCTTCCTAGAAATTAGCGTTTGCCATGTGAATCTTTACAGGAGGCAGAGCCCATCTCCTGCTCTACAGAAAGCCCACTTCTCTGTCACCTCCACCAAACTGGCCGCCGTTCATGGCATACAACCTAGTCAGCCAATCAGACACCACCACCCAAGACAATAGACCCAGTGGCCCTGATGTAAAGATGCAGGGATGGTGGAGATGTGTGCTGCCAAATGTGTCCCATGACCACCAAGGTGGCGAAGGCTGTGCCAGCTGGAGCTCGCACTGCCCCACAGAGTTAGCAGCATCATCCTCCCCAGGACTTCTCTTGTTCCTGCCCAACTAGCAAGCATCACTCTCCAGCCTTCCTGGAAATTCCATAAGACAACTAATATCCTTTTCTTTTCATTTTCTGGCATGTCTTTGCCTTTACCGAAAAGATCTATCAATGCAATGCATGTGCAGAGATTAAAAATTCAACAGAAGTAAAAGACATTTGAAGAAAACCACCATCCCCTGCTTGCTCTCTCAGCCCTTCACTGCTTAGCTATGCTCCCTGGAGGCATCTCTTTCAACCTCTTTGTGTATTTCCTCTGGAGTTTATCTCCATATTCCTCAGCAACTACCCTGTGAGTCCTGGATTTATCAGTGTTAGACACCATCTGTTGACTTCTTTTTCTGCTAGATGAGGGGTCATCCTCCACTCTTCTCTACCTGTCCTCACCAAATCCTCCAAATACAGTCACAGAACAATTTTATTTAACCCAACATAGAGTGGTCATGTTATAAGGTCCCGAGAAAGGCCATGTAGTACATTCTGATGATCTTCTTTCTCCCACACCATCAATTTTGTCACACTTCTTGAGACTTGCATGGTTTTTACATACTAGTCATTGATATTATTTCAAATGCTTGATTGTACAAGAATTTCAGAAGCTTTTTTTTTTCCAGGTGCATTATCATATCAGATAACGTTCTTGTGCCCTCTTTTTTCCTGGGGATCTGATGTTTATCTGGCTGCTCTCTTTCCATTTGGAAGCTTTGCTCTGATGTTTTCAGGTTCTTGACTGTCTGTTCATAAAGTGTCGCCCTAAAACCGATGGGAAATCCAGAGTGCATGGGAAGGCCCAGACCCTTGCAGGTTTTTCTGGGGAGAAAATGGGGAGAAAGTGCACTCTTTACTGGTGAACTCCTAAGTTACTGGAAGTTTTTGTTTGTTTGTTTTTTGTTTTTTTCTGAGGCTGTCCGATGTCTCCTGAGCAGAATCTCGCCAATCTCCCTCACTGGGACATATACCTAGCTGCTGGCCTTCAGAAAAACAAGCAAGGCATCCTACCAGGGCCAGCTTCATGCATTGTGGGGCCCAGTGCAAAATGAAAATGTGAGCCCCTGGTTCCCAAAGCAGGAAAAATGCCATCAAAGTTCCTAAAATATAAAGCTTTCTTCTGTAGTCTCTCTCTCAGTTCGTCATGGTGGTTTTTTAGTTGCTATTTAAAGTTGTTCTAAATTTTAAAAAATTAAAATTTTAAATTATTAGCATAATTTTTACTGCTCATCTTTATATCATGCAATGCCAGTTTTAAATGCAAATATAAGAGCATTTAACTCTGAAGCAGAATCACTGAAATTACACAATTTTTATTTCCTAGGCTTGTACTTACATATATATATATATATATGTTTTGTTCTTAACCAAAACAATGGAAATGCTCTACAAAAAAAATAAATAAAAATCATCTTCATGTCACCTCTTGATAAGTATATATTCTACTAAACTCTCCACTTTCATGATGAATAAGTTGGGACTGAAAAGAAAGGCACTATGGGTCGCCCTATCTGTCCTTTTGCTTCTTTGTCATTGTTTTCATTGTAGGTGGTTTGACAAATACAGAAAATGAACAGGGATAAGAGAGGACACATGATAGGCTTTCCTGGTGGTCATGTTTCTTAGAACACAACTGGCCTTTTTCTGCATTGAAAGTTCTGATTTGAGCAGGAAGTATGGTCCCTTGGGGCTGTCAGCTCACCCTGTGCTCACTTTGACTCTTGCTAAACTACCACACATCTGGGTCCACTGAACCTCTGTGCCCATGGGCATCACAAATGCTATACTTGAATGGCACAGCAAGGAACAATAGGCATGCATTTTATGGGTATCTCCTCTGCTCACATTCATGCTCCAGCATCCCTTCGAACCTCCCTTGCAAAACACAAGCTCAAAGATAAAATGATTAAGAATTTCAAAATGGCAGCAATGTTAAATCAAGCACAGGATCTTTCTGAGTACTGGGCCCTGTGCCGTGAGCCCTGTGTCCCATGAGTCATTATTCAGACTTCTACTCAAAACCCTTTTTCCAACCCATGGCTTCACCCTTGCCTATGATGGTGCCTGGTTTCTCTGAGTCTGCAACCTTTCATGTCCTGTTTGTTTAGAGAAGAAATCTCTTCTATGTTTAAGAACTATACCTGGAACATAAAATAGATCCACGAGGCATGTGCAAAGCAGGTCCACAACTGATAAGGGTCTCGGTGTGACAAATAATGAATAGAAAGTTAGGTAGGTTCCTACAGCCTGAGTGGGGCAAAGTGGGGTAGGTAGGGAATTGGCCAGAAGGGGACATGAAAAACCAGACTAGTTAACATCCATCAGGGCTTAGGAAAGTAATCTGTTATTGACACATCAATTTTTTAACTGAAGACTATTGCTTCCATTAAATGGCATTTTGCACTTTAAAAATTGTCTTTGTTAAGTCTGGCACTGTGAAAACTTGCAATTTCCCCAAGTGTTTTTGTCCATGTAATGGAAAATAATGCATCCTGGAATTTTCAGAGCTGGCATTGAACCCTGGCCCTGGTGTTCCCCAAGTGTAGCTATAGATAAATTATTTAACCTCTCCGAGCTTTGCTTTTCTCTTCTGTAAATAATGGAGGTAACAATATCTGATCTCAGACCATGGTTGCAAAGATAAAATAAAGGTTGAAATTATAACATAGTGCCCAACACATTCTTGATGCACAATGAATGTTAGTTTTCTGCCTTGCTTTTGAAATTATAAAAATCTCTTACAAAGCTATATAAGTGAACCAAATATTAAATTGGGAATGATAGAAGGCCAACACAGATTTCTTATCCCCCATGGACAACAGGTAATAGATGATATATAAATACACAGTGCTCCTTATTACACTAATGACTTTGCATTTATATCTGGGGTTAAACGTAATACATAACTGGCTTTCATTTCAACACTGTACACATATAAATTTGATTGGATTTGAGCAGGCAGATGCAATGTATTTTAGAGTTTTTTTATGAACCTGTTTTTAAAGATATCTCTACTGTGTCCAATTGGATATATCTAATTGTTTATTTCTAACAATCAACACTTACATATTTTCTTATCTTAAGGTATGCTTCAGGTAGCTCTGATGTTGCTGTTTGCAGTTATCCCATTTCAGGTCCCCAAACAATGGCCATCATGGGGCCATGCTGTGGTCCATTCATGACCCATGTCTACACTGAGTATCTCCAAGCATGTCTTCTGTGCTCGTATGCTGGATGCATGGCAGATCTTCCCTTCAGCAACTATGTTTTTGCTTTTTTCACATTAATCATCATGATTGCTGAGATGCTAAAGAAATGACTCAGGAACTTACATGTGTCTATATGATTGGCCCAAAGTTTAGAGTCAAGCAGCATTCTGAAGCCCCATACTTGTCATGCTCCCTGTTTAATCAGAATAAAGCCCTGCAGAAATGTCATGAAGGTACAATGCATATTCAACACAATGTAAAATGTTAAGGAAGGTAACAGCACAAACTTATACCAGTACGTGATTAAGTGCCAGGTATCTAACAGTGAGAGTAAGGGATGTGAGATGTGATCACTTTGGGTGGTGGAGTTTGGGGGGGAAGGCTTGGATTTGGCCAGGTAGAGAGGAAGCCATTGCATAGTTATAAGACAATCCATGATATCTCACAGGAAAAGCCTTAATGATTCTCAAAGTTAGGAGTAATCTTCTCATACATATTTCTTATGCACAATGAATTTCGGTTTTGTACCTTGCTTTTGGTATTATAGAAGTCTCTTATAGAAATGACGGCTTCAAGTGCAAAGAGGAAGTAGGATGGAAACACTTGACTCTCAGTGGAAAACATGAGAAAGTTCACTCTGCTCTTGTCTTCCTCCATCTGCTCTGCAGGAAAATAAATGCCCTTGGTACTGCTACTAAGCTTCTTCAAAAGAATTTGGGAAAGGGAGAGGAAAACTTTCCAGATGTTCTAGTGCTTCTGAAGGCAGTAAGGAAATGTATATCATGCCTTGCCGGGGAAAGAGGATATAAGTAAAATCTAAAAGGATCTCCAGGAAATAGTCCAACCAAAAAGACCCAGAAAACCGTGATGCAAATTAGAATCTCTGTTTTTAACTTTTGACAACAAGGGTATTCCAGAGTTTGCCCATGATTGCCTGCAAAATCATGACCATCTTTTCCATATATTCTTGGACCAAGACTGGCCTTAATAACAGACAGAGGAAGTGACCAACTATGAGTTTGAGACCACTGGAAATGCTTCTCTTACCACTTGTAACTGTAGTTTTATCATTGGAAATTCCTATCTTTGGATTTAGATTTTTTTTTATCTGCAAGAGCCCACAATAAAACTTTAATGCCCTTTAGAGGGCTATCTAATGTTGGTATCAGCGAACATTCAGAGAGCTTGCACTCCACTTGTTCTATAAATGAGAGCATAAATTAAAACAAGTCTCAAAGTTGACTGAGAACCAGATGAACAAAAGGCCCCAAAGGAAACAAAGGAAAATGATCAAGATAACCACGCATCTCCTTCCTCACTATGCTCCCTAGAGATGGCTGTCCATGGACCGCCTCTTAAAAAACAGAAGATAGACTTGTTTCACTTTCAATGGTTAGGCTTACCTACAAGTATTTCCTAAAGATATCTTGTTCAACAATGAGCCCATTTCACTAACAAACTATCCAATAATCCTTTTGTTACCACTCACTCCACAGCTGAAGAAACTGGGCTGTGGAGAAACACCTGCCTAAAATTGCATGGATCATCAGATACAGGAACAACTGCCCAATCCCCAACCCCCTGAACAAGAATCTCCCCAGAGTACAGAAAGAGTGTTAGGATGACTTCCCAGTTCTGTTACTAACCCTTGCTTTTAAACTTGCTTTCTCAGCACACTGGTTTACAGAGAAATAGGGCTCCCATTGCGTGTAGGCATAGACTAGTACAGGAAGTAGTCTTTTTGTTTTTCTTCATGATAAACAAAAAATACCCATGCCTACATCAATGCAAAGTAACTGATCGCATTTTTTCCAGTTTTTGGATTTGCCCTTAGAAACCGTCATCTACCAACAGCAGTTGGATGATTTTTTTTTTTTTTAATGGACTGGCACAGATGACCTTGCTTTTGACTCACTGGAACTGACAGTATTTTATTTGGTTGAGGACCAAATGGAAAACTATGCTTGCTTTCTGAGACACAGGAGCTCTATTTTGAGAAGGAATCAGACACCAAGGGACATAGCTAGTGTTCTCAGGCAAACCTGAGTCAGATAAGCCCCTTCTTAAATCCTCAATTTCAGCCAAAAATAAACTTCTCTAAGGTTTAAGTCAGCATGAAATGTGTGATGTACCTCTTTCTTCCAGCATCCCTGTACTTGATGGAGCAAAAGAAAGAAGACTAAGGGGGTAACTGCCTCTTAGAGGATATTCATGAAAATCAGGAGAAGCGTGGAAGATGGGCACATAAAGAAAGTTGAGGGAGGGCGCCTTGGTGGCTCAGTGATTAAGCGTCTGCCTTCGACTCAGGTCATGATGCCGGGGTCCTGGGATGGAGCCCTGCATCGGGCTCCCTGCTCGTCGGGAAGCCTGCTTCTCCCCTCTCCCACTCCCCCTGCTTGTGTTCCCTCTCTCGCTGTGTCTCTCTCTGTCAAATAAATAAATAAAATCTTTAAAAAACGTTGAGGGAATTAGGATTCTTACATCGGAAAAAGGTAGCCATTGGGGCGAATTAATTTTTGAGTACGTAAGGGATGAATAGCTGAAAGATGCCATCTGATTTTCTCTAAGGACAGAGCAAATTTTTACATGTGAATTGCTGTCACTATAACAAAATTATGCAGTGAGGAAAGTGTAACCGGAAGTTAAGTCAGGACTCGTCTGTTCTCTCTTTCAAATGATGTGCCAATATATTAGGAATCAGATACCCTAAAGAATATGAAACAGATCCCCACGTGCAGACTTTACAAAAGAAATTTCTGAGAACTGGTTGTGTAACTCCTGGACCCTCTTGCTTATTTTGAAAATATAAAAGGATGGACATAGGAGAGGGGAAAACAGTGAAGAGATTGCGTGGAGACAGTAGTTGAGTCTGACCACCCAGAGAGGAATGGACAGGAAGGGATAGCCTCCTCTGTCATCTCAGCCTAGACATCAGGCTTCCTTGGGACCATCTGAAGATCTGGAAATTAATTTTCCTCTGTCAGGAGACACAGAGAATTGGCTCCTGCCTCATCCCTGAAAAAGCAGAAACATTCTAAGGAGGAAGTAATGGAGGAGATACTGGGACTGGTCTCCATTCTATAGTAGGCAGTATGTAAATTATCCCTGGGACCTCATGTGAGCTAAAGGAGTTGGCAGAGGGGCCCAAGGAGTGAGATGCTAGAGATTAAATCCATCAGAACTATATCCTGACTTCTATTTTGTTATAAAGATTTTTAAAAAAAGACATCTTGGCTCTATAAACTGAACAGAAATGAAAGATTTAAGTAAGACAAAAAAAGAAGTAAATAACTTGATTGTTCTTAGATTTGTTCAGAGCAAGGCAAAAGAGAAAAAATAAGTTATAAACCTTAATGTAGGGTGCCGTGCTACTGATAGAGAAATTAAGGGCTGTGATGCAAACCCAGCTGTCAGGCAGGTAGAAAATATGATATAGCTCTTGAGAAAAGAGAATGCTCCTGGAACAGATGGGCGCACCTCTGAGCTTTATAAAGCATTAACTAGCTGTTTAAATAAGTCCTTAGCAGATGTTTTCAATGTAATTTTGGAGGTGAAATGGAAAAAAACAAAGTCCAAGGCACAAGGGGAATTGATATCACAAATAAGAGACATTCTTGAAATCAGAGAGCAAGTTATTGTCAAAAGTTTTCTTTCTTTTTTTTTAAGACCAGCCTCAGTATTTGTAAAATCATAGCACATTGCAATTAAAATAATGTATATTATAGTATTAGCCTTTAAAAGAAGAGACATCTTTAAAGAAAAGGATGGTTTACAGGGAAAGCTACATTATATGTACAGCTACTCATCTGGGACCAAAAAGGCAAGCAAATGCCCATATCTTCACTGTGATACATAAGGGGTTTGTTTCTGTAACAGTACCCTATATATAATGTATACATTTAGTAGGGAGGAGATAAATCACAAAGAGGGAAAAGAGAAGATGCTCATAGGTCTGTGTTGACTATATTGTGTTAACGTGTCAAAAATATGTAAAAACGAAAAGAATATATTGCACAGAAAATAAAGGGAACTGTCAATTTTCTCCTAACATGGCTCACGTCCATCCATACTTAAGCAGATCAGCAAACGTTTCTCAGATGTCTTTAGGTACCAGCCAGTGAACTAGGAGAGGCAGAGGGAGATAAATAATGCCCGGTCCCTACCCTTGAGAAGCTGGTCTTCCTTGAAGGCTGTTCTCACTACTAGTACCTTTACCTACAAGTGCTACTTCACCCATACCTTTACCTACCAACTTGTAGCGATAGTAGAGGAGGGGAAAGATGGAGAACCAGAGAGAGAGGCTGGACTGGAAAATGTATAAGACCATCACTCTGCTGGGATAGAGACCCATATCTCTAACTACTCAGCACATTCACCCCAACACATGACTGCATAGCATCATTTAGGGTGGAAGGAGAGGACAAATGGAGAGAAAGGAGGAAGACAGCATCCATGCCTGTCAAATCTAGGCACGTAGCTTGAGAGGTGATGTGGAATAATCCAGGAATGAAAGACACAGAAATGTGTTGAGGAAAGAAAGGATTAACCCATTTAAATAGTCGTTTTTGACAGAATTCACATCATTCGAGGGGGTCATGAAATCCAGCACAGTGGTTTAGAGCAGGTTTTTGTCCCTAAATAACCCAGGACTAAGCCAAGGCTTTGCCAGTCATGAGATGTGTAACTTCTAAGGTTTGTTTTCCTCATCTGCAAAATGGGAATGAAAACAGCACTCACAGAGCATTGCTGTAAGAATGAAATCAGATAATGCACACAAAGTGCATTTATCATGGTGCATGAGACGAACAAGAACCCAACAAATGTTGGCTATCATTACCATTACCATTACTGAGCCTGCTTACATTCATGCAAACTTTTCACTTTATTGTGTAGCTCTATCTACCCTTCTGACCTCTCAGGGTAACTTGTTTACAAGGTTTATCACCGGTGCATTCACCAAGTCCTCATTTTTAAAAAAAGATTTCATTTATTTGTCAGAGAGAGAGAGAGCACAAGCAGAGGAAGAAGCAGGCTCCCCACTGAGCAAGGAGTCCACTGTGGGACTCAATCCCAGGATCCTGGGATCATGACCTGAGCCAAAGGCAGGTGCTTAACTGACTGAGCCACCCAGGCATCCCATCACCAAGTCCCCATTGAGCATCTATTCTGTGACAGATACTGTGCGGGGGCGGATAGAGCAGGGGGCGAGACAGGTCTGGTTCCCGCCCTCACAGAGTTCAAAGTTTGGGAGAAGAATTACTCTAGAAACGTGATATTATTGGCAACATTCTTGGCCTCAGAAAATTTCAGAAGAATCCTTCCAAGACTCATGGCAGGCCAAATAACTCACAAAATGGAAGAGAAAAATCTCCCCTACAGGAAAGCTAGAAGGGGAAAAATGAGCCTGAAAATGGTGAGCCTGAGACAGGATGAACACTGATCTGCAGCTGGGTCTTCTGGATTAAAGTAATTCTGATGACCACAGCAAGATCTGATGATCTTGCTATCCCACATTCCATTTCTCTGATGGTTCTGTTCTTCTTTACCTTCACTGCTGCTACTCAAGCTCCTGGATCATCACCTACCAGGCACTACTGCTACAGGCTCCTTAGTGAGCTCCTAATCATTCTTCCAACTTCCCCTGACAGCCTTGCAAGACTTTCCCAATCATCTCTAACCCTACTGCAAACTCACCAACACTCTCCCATTGCCCACAGGGTAAAAGCCAATGGCTCTCCCTGGCAAACATGAACCAGACTCTTCTTATAATCAGGTCTTGCCATTTTCTCTGCCCAAAATTTTACCCTGTTTTAATTACTTAACGTTTCAAAATGACAATATTATCTCTCACCTGTTTTTCCACATGCCGGCCCCTCTGCCCAGAGTACCCTGTCCTCCTCTGTTGGGCTCCCTAGTATCATCATGGCTCCTCAGACCTTGGTTTTAGGAATCTTAATGGCTTATATTTTTTGTTTCTGTGTCTGTCTCCCCACTGGAGGGCAAGTTTAATGTCTTGTATTTTGGGATCCCTGCATCTGTGATATTGTATAACTCAAAATAGATGCTCAATGAAAAAGTATTTTTTCATGCATTATATCTTTTTTCCTTTGGTTTTGATATATTTTTTTCTTTACAAACCCCTGTGTCTAGGGCTGACTTTCAATAGATCGCAGCAATGGAGCTGCTTCATGCATTCTGTCTTATTGGATATTCATAGCAACTGTGCCTTTTAAAAACTATGTGAGATTGACAGAGCCAGTTTGGGATTTTTGTCCTGTTGTCAAATGATAAAACCAAAATTAAGAAATATTCAGAAGTGATGTCCAGGTAAAGAGACATAATACAAGTTGTTTCTTAAAAAACCTTCCTATTCTCTCTTCTACTAGTCCACGTGACCCCTGAGTATAGGGATGTGAAGCAAGAGAAATGGACTAAATAATAAAAGTAAATAACACAGCAAGAAAGCAAAAGAAGGGATTTGTGGATGTAAACCAATAAATTAATTAGACATGCCCCTAAATTTGTTAGCCACTTTCCAAAAAACTTCCTCCTAAAGAAGAATTTTCTCCATGGTTTTCCATTCTCAAACCGAACAAAATCCTTTCATACTTTTTTGAACTACCTACCACTTAAAACTTTTGTTCTTTTGCTTGTTTGTGATCCTCAACTTTAAATTTCCAAAATGACATCAGGTATTCAATTTAATTATAAAACAAACCTATAGCCCAAGTAGGATGTTGCCTATAGGACTGATGCCTGGTGATGCCCAGAGGATCCAAACAGGGAAACAAGATTGCTTTAAGCCACATCCACTCTCCAGACAGTGTCACTGGTCACGGGTAGAGAGGCAAATTCACGAGCAGCATTGTGGGAGTTAATGAATGGCTGGCCAGATGGTTCCTGTCAGAAGGTGTTGACTCTTTAGACAACTGAGACTGTTTCCTGGGAGTAAATGAGAACTGCAGCAGAAACGGATTGCATCTCAATCACACAGAGGCAGACAGACCCACTGCTAATGAAAATAATCACATAGCCAGGCATATTTTTTTTTCCTCTTTCGAGTTTGCTTGTTTGTTTCACATGGTAGGACACGGAGGAGAGTCTCGCTAAAGATATAGGTTCCATGTTAAGTTACACTATGGAGAAAATAGGACAAGCTATGAATAAACCACATATTAGTATTCTTAATTAGGAAATATCAAAATACGACAAGGAAAAACTCTGAAATAGGGGTAAGCAACCTGGAATTAATGAGGGCATTCTCGGTATTATAGCATGAACTGCTTGGAAAGACAAGTTGAAATCCAAAGATCTACAGATTTTAAAAGATGCTCAAACTGATAGAACCCCCAAAGGCGTGCTGACATCCTAAATTTCTGACATTACACACTGAAATAAACCACTTTTACCAACTTGACCGTGTTCATTTGTTGCCTTATTCAACTGGTGCTATTTTCCTATGACACGCTCGCTGACATCTTTGATGGGCAAACCCTGATACTCAGTACTAACCTTTTAGCAGATATAACCAGGAGAAAACGTCATTGATGTTTGCTATTATCAGACAAAATTACCTGAACATAAACATCTGCCTGCTGTGTCACTCTTAGGTATTGCATAAAATCAGCTAAATAAATGCTGTCACCGAACTCTGGGCAGGCAGTTGGATCTGAGTGAAGAAGTAAGCAGACTGGAGGATCTGCTTCTTGTCAGCTCTGTGACCCTGGGCATTTGCTTAATTCCTCCATGCCTGGGTTTCCTGTTGTAGTGGTGATTATATGAAATGAATATAGCTGTAGCTACATTCATCATACATGAATGTAGCCAACACAGTAGCTGACATGAAGTTCACTCTCATATTGATTGCTCCTCTTTCTTAACTACAACGAGCACTCAGTTGAGTTCATTCATTCATTTAATCTTTATTTTTTCTTTCTCCTTATTGCAAACTCTGGATTTGCCTTTGACCTTGCCTCCATCCTGAACAGCCCTCTAGAGCTTTACAGATGTATCCAGAAATTTGTCTTGCTTGTTACCAAATAGGAAGCAAGGACTATATGAGTACAATGTGGATCAATATTAAATATCTTACTATCATTGTTTTGCTCCTAGAGTCACCCCCTTGGCAGAGGTCAGTGTAATGGGTTTTTCCATTTCAATTTCCTTGATGTTGGGGGATTGAGAATTTCCTGGGGGCAGACATTTCTTGCACAGAGTTTAAACAATGCAGTCAACAGAAACAGTTGAAGTTCCATATTCCAAGCCCTGACCAAAATATGTGTCATTTCTTTCTCTTTCAAACATGATTTTTAAAAATTTGTTGCTTGTGAGACACACATCAGATTACATACATATACACATTTCTCATTACATGGGGTTAGGCTTTCATTCAGCCTCCGTCTCCTCCCGCATGAGAGACTGAAGTAACTATCAAGATGTGGAACCAGGTTTTTGTGTGTTTTTCTTTTTTCTGGTCAGGATAACAATGGCATTTTTTTTTATCTCCAATAGACTTAACAATGAAATATAATAAATGACAGAATGAGGAAGGTTTTGACAATTTATACATGTGTATTCCAAAATGAAAAGGAAGCAAAGAGAATACTGAAATCAGGAGAGAACATTAAAAATGTTCAGCACATCATGGCAGAACGTGATCAGCATGGCTTAGAATACAGAGGTGATGTTGACATTGTTCGCAAGATTTAGTTCAGCCAACCTGGAGTATGATGTGCAGTGACCGCCATTTAACCACAGACTTTAAAAATCATGATGTCTATCTCAGAAACGTCTCTAGCTTTTAAAACTTACCTAAATTTCAACTCAAGACATTCAATCGTGAGGCAAATATCCCGAATGTTAATTCTGAGAAACTAGACTTCTGCATTATTTAGGTGAGTCGCATAAACACTTTGTGCAGACAATGAACTGTGAACAGTATGATTAATACTAAAAAGCAACAACATTTCTACATATATGTTTCTCGTCACTCCTATCTCAACACTAGCCTTTTATCTGTCTCATGGTATCATCCGTCATAGTCACAAGCGATGTTCAGACCCAGGTATACTCAGCACTCCTCTGCTTATTTTCACAGAGTAATGCATGCACACCTGCAGGTCGGTTGTCCTCTTAACTGTAACCCATTAGATTTGTCACATGTCTGTGAGTACCATTTACAGAACTAGACGTGCTCACTCACAAACATTTGCAGACCATCTCTGCTTGATTTTTTAGGAACGCTTCCTTGCACTGGCTTGTGAGATGCTCATCACAAACATACAGGGTTTTTTCCACACTGAACTGTCAGATATATATATACGTGAAATAGAAACTGAATTTGAACATGAGTTTCCTCCCTAAGGATCCATGATTTTCACATTTCAAGTTCGAAGCTAGGATTCGCTCCCTCTTGAATCCCAGTTTCTCATTAGGAAAATAGCTCTTCTCCACTGTGCTAAAAAAGACTGGGGAGAAACACAATATTGGATCATTTGGGCCAAAATCCATTTTAGCTTCATAGATTTGTGCCCAATAGCATTTTTGCCTCGGTTCTTCCTCACTTTGCATTTGCAGACCCGAGTACAGAATTGAATACTGGTAATGATGTCAGCCAGGGTATTTATTACTGGGCCAGGCTCTAAGAATACACTCAAGTTAGCTAAGTCGGAGAAATCCAGTGTACATCATTCACCATGGATCATCAAATGAGGTTCAGCAATTTAAAAACTGGAATTTCTGGGCTTCTATCCCACTATGATAGAGCCACTTATAATTAGGTAAAGTAAACGTTTAACTTCTGAGTCCAGTGACCTAAATGTGCCTGCCACCCAGCAAGTCCTCATCTTCCCCAAAAATATCTTCCCAAATTGCTTAAGAATTCTTAAAATTCTTTTCACATGGAAGCAAAATATTTCATTTCAAAATGCCAGTAGGAGAAGCCATATGTTTACTTAATACTGCATTAAGGTGTGGATATGGGATACCTGTCCCTTAGTAAAATGCAGACACTAAAATTTAGCACTAGAAGGAAGGTTGGCTGCTCGAGTATTGATCCTCCCTCACTCCACAATTCACCAGAGCTTTACCTCTTGGGGTTCTTGCCTTTTGGTTACCATGGCCACCCCCAGGAATGGTATGCTTCCCCTCTAATATTTGGGTCATTGACTAAAGCCTCTTTTCTTAGTGTCTATTAGCAAAGCTGATACTGACTGGAACACTCAAGTACAATGGCGGCAGGAGCAGGAGATGTAGAGAGAATGAGAGAGGGAAAGAAGAATGGGAACTAGCATTCTGTGACTCTGGTCTGGGAGATTTACGTGTCTAAGGGCTATTTCACTTAATTCTCACATCAACCATACAAGGAAGATTGTATTATTCACGCTTCCTAAGTGGGACAACAAAACCCAGAGAGATTTAGTAACTTGCCCAAGATCAACCACTGGTAAATGACAGAGCTCGAATCCTCACCCAGATGTGCATGACCTTGCAGAGTGCAACTGGCTCACATCCAGGGAGGGCTTGCCCCTTCAGAGTATCAAGGGAACCCCACATCTTTTCTGTTAAGTCTCTTGGGCTTGGGCTTCCTAACTCTTCATCCCAAAACCAGCCCTAGAGAGAGAGTGCTGACACCTTCCAAAGGGAACCACATCTCTAATATATGATTAACTCCATGGGTAAGCCCAAGTGAAATATCCTGCAAGCGCACCTGGATTTGACACTCTGGTTTCAGGTGGTCTAGCCTGAGATACTCCTTTTCAGGTGACTGTTTCTCCCTCAAATTCAGTGGGTCCCTGATATTTAGAGACCACAAAACAATAGTACCTCATAACCATATAATCTTCCATGTAACTTTACACAAGAGTCACACATGAACATAATCATAGGGAGTATTTCTCCTATAGATGATAGTAGCAGCATATTCTTTCCTGAGGGAGGCACTAAGTACAGAAAGAAGGAGGAATGAGGTGGAATCCATTGTAAGCACAAAGATGAAAGCACAGGCTGGGCCAGTAAAAACCTTCTCTATGAAGATCCTGCTCATTTCTGAAGGCTCACCATAGAGTCTTAATCCTCATGGGGCTTGTTCTGATGTCCAAATTTACCCACTTTCTAATCTCATAATGTTTGTTTCTACCTCTATTATTGCCCTGAAATTATGCTGTCTTGTGGCATAATTAGCTGTTTACAGTCCTCCACCCCAAGTAAAGAGAGAGCTCCTTATGAGCTAGGACTATGCCTTATCTCATGCAGTTCTTGAGGCATGTGAGAACCAGTAACCAGTAAAATCATATTAACATGTAACCACCACCATTTACCAAGTTCTTACCTTTGAGCACCCCATCCATACAACCCTTGAGATAAGGAATATTAGTCTTTTATATATATATATTATATATATAAATAATATATATATATATATATATATTAGTATTTTAAACAACTTCCCCAAAGTCTCACACCAATATATGGCTTCAATCCCACATCTAATTCTCAGAGGATGTGGGTTTTGTTTTTTTTTCTCCAGTGACCACTAAATAAGTGTTTACTGAAAGAATAAGGATAGTAAAACTTCACCTGTTTCTCAGTTTTGGTCTGTAAATGACCCAAAGTAAATTAAACAGGTAAAGAGGTTTTTTGTTGTTGTTATTGTTTTTAAGATCCAATAAGGCCCTGCCTAAGTAGACCCAATTCAGACTTGTATTTTCAAGATGCATCAGTAGTTCAAACATAAAAATGTATGCATGTTAAGAATATAAAAATAGGGGAAGAAAAGAATATAAAAGTAGAGATAAGAATATAAGACTAGGTAGAGGTGGTCAAAAGGTTCAAACTCCTAGATATATAAATAAGTCCTGGGGATGTAATGTAGAGCATGGTGACCATAATTAACAATACGGTGTTGTATATTTGAAATTTGCTAGGAGAATAGATCTTTTTTTTTTTTTAAGATTTTATTTATTTAAGAGAGAGCACACACACACAAGCAGGGGAAGGGGCAGAGGGAGAGGGAGAAGCGGACTCCCCACTGAGCAGGGAGCCCGACGCGGGGCTCGACCCCAGGACCCTGGGATCATGACTTGAGCTGAAGGCAGATGCGTAACTGACTGAGCCACCCAGGCATCCTGCTGGGAGAATAGATCTTAAAAGATCTTATCACACACACACAGAAATTGTAACTATGAGGGGTGATGCATGTTAACTAAACATATTGTGGTGATCATTTCACAATATATACATATATGAATAGATCTAAAAAGTTCTTGTCACACACACACAGAAATTGTAACTATGAGTGCTGATGCATGTTAACTAAACATACAGTGATCATTTCACAATATATGCATATGTCAAGTCATTATGTTGTAAAAACTAATACAATGTTATGTGTCAGTTATATCTCAGTAAAAAAGAGTAAATATGCATTTGAAGATATAACTTTTTATTTTTATCTCCGCTATGATTTAGGTGGTCCTTTTACCAAAGATATTTTATCTCTCAGCTGACTTCACTACTACTCTAAGATGGTCAGTCTCTGTTAACTTCCACAGATACTCTGTGGATACTCAGATCCTTTGGGAAGGGATAAAACAAAACAGAGATCTATATTAGTATGTATTAAGCCATGTGAATTCAATATTATCATTTTTAAATAGAATTAAAAGTCTGTAAGAGACAAAATAGTCTTCAGGTTATTTTCTGTGGGGAAGAAATAATTCTTCATTCCTCCAGGAATTAAGTTTCATGGTATTGCGGGTGCACAAAATCTGCTTGCTAGGGGTCAGTGCTGGGAACATTAAATGGTTTCTGTGCTAGAATGCTCCACTGAGGCAGAGACAAGCCATGGTGATAATGTTAATCAGACATGAACAGATGAAAAACGAGGGATATGAAGTTAGCATTATTGATGGTGATGAAATTGGAAAGAAAGAAAAATAAAGATAAGGAAGTTATACAGGGCGCCTGGGTGGCTCAGTTGGTTAAGCGACTGCCTTTGGCTCAGGTCATGATCCTGGAGTCCCTGGATCAAGTCCCGCATCGGGCTCCCTGCTCAGCAGGGAGTCTGCTTCTCCCTCTGACCCTCCCCCCATCTCATGTGCTTTCTCTCTCATTCTCTCTGTCTCTCAAATAAATAAATAAAATCTTTAAAAAAAAAAAAAAAGAAAGTTATACAAACACATATGGGCACACATTTAGGAGAGGAGAATGGGAAAAGAAAGAAAAAAAGATGTTCTGTTCAGTATATTGTACAGGGCAGTTGGTATTACATAGCCACTAAAATGATGGGCCAATAGTGCTATTAATCTCAATAGAAGTTCTAAGACTAAAAATGGGTTTTTGCTCATTTGATTAATCAGCTAATCAAATTAGTGTATTCTAATAAACTAATGTAGATTATTAGTTATTCACTGTGTTAGGCTGTTGCAGGGGAGAACCAGGAAATACTAAAAACTAGTCACTTTCCTTCAGCTTCCTACAGTGCCCTTCACTGCATACTTACTGAATGCCTACTGTGTGCTGGGCACTGTTCCCATGTCTCTCTGTCCCACTAGACCAAGAAATCCTTGAGTGTAGGAACAGACAACCATGCAAAGAAAGGCATTATGATGCCGCATCATCAGCACTAATCAGAAGGATGGCCTTTGGGAAGGCTTCCCAGAAGGGATCTTGCTTGAAATGACCTTCACTACTGAGTAAAAGATACATATTTGAGGCAACATGGGCGTGAAACAGTATGCCACTTTTAGCAAACAATAAGAGAATCCACATGTTGGAAGAGCTGAGTCTTGGAGGAAATGAAAGTTGAGGCAGCTGGAAAGGAGGGCAAGGGGTGGGCATAAAGGTTTCCAGATCCTATGATCTGGAACTTGAACAAAATGCACATGCAGGAAAATATACCAAGAGCATAAAGGAGTAAACACAATTGATGATGAAGAGCTAAGACTTTAGAGGACCCATCTTGAAGGCTGAATAGCCAGAGAAATGAGAAGACCATCATGGCGGACAAAACCATTCCTAACTCTCCTTTAGCTTGCTTGCCTCCCACCACAAAGACAAAAATCAGGATACTGGCTTTCTAGCTCCCTTTAGAGCTAGGTCTGGCCGTGTGACCAGTGCCCATGGGACCCTGATCAGGCCAATGAGCTTAAGAGAATGTCTGCTGGAGCTTCTCTCTATACACAAACACAAGCAAATTGTGCTAGCTACTTAATCAAAGATTCTTCTTTCCTAATTAAAGGAAAGACCTACCAAGCAAGCTTTCCCCCTTCATTCTCCTACCACTACCTGTTCTCTTCCTTTGAAAAGGCCTTGTAATCTTGTGACTCCTCAATAGCCAATTTAAGATCATGGCAGAAGGCTCAGGGCGCTGTTTCCTAAACTGAGATCAAGCTCATCAAATAAATCATTCCTGCTTCAAATGTCTCTTCCAGTGAAGAGACCATCACTAGCCATCCAATTACAATTTATTTCCTAAGGTAAGTAAACAAAATTTCATTTTGCTGCATCATCAGTTTCAACCGAGTAAGAAAGTGCAAACAGCTGAAAGGCAGATAACATGGGGGCTAGAGTGAAGTCCTACATGGGTTTTTCTTCAGATGGCCATACAATACAATCTAATGGCATGAGAACTAGACAGAAAGACAGATTCTGGTACATGCTTTGTCTTCAACTAAGATGAGAAGTTTAGATTAACCACAAAATGAGGACACAAACTAGAAGTCATGACCTAGAACCAGAACATTCCCTGGGGTTGAAGACATGGTGGGCACAAAGATACCCATGGATAAGGGCCCAGGAGAAGTCTAGGACAACCACTGTGTTTTTCTCCTGCTATATTTTATGCCCCCCTTTCCATATGATGGTGTTCTGTTTCAGAGTCATAGAGCTACCACACCCATCTCTTTAATAGCCAGGCATAACAGGGATTATTAGCAAGGTAGCATTTGGGCACCAAGAGCTAACCAGAAATCTACTGCCATAATCTGGTTCTAGGCAGACTGATACTAACAGCAAGTGTAATGTCTGAGTTTGTTAAATCTAAAGTAATGGAGCCCTGCCTTTCTAAAGCTGGGATTGGTCTTAAAGACTGGGAGGCTGTTTGCCTCCTTCTGGGGGACAGGTGGTACAGCTGTGTAGAAGGGTGGCTACTCACCAGGAAATAGGCAAGATTTGATAGGCCTGTTTTGATTTGGTAAAATGAAGACCTTGGATCTCTTAGCTTACTCATTCCTGAGTGTCCTTCAACTAGTCCAAGATCCGATGCAGAGATTTACCAGAAAGTAGAGCTACATAAAACAGAGATTTTTTTCTGTACTTAAATTTAATGGGGGACCCTTAGAAGTAGCCTTAACCACCCCCCCACCACCAAAAAGTGGATTCCAATGTGTATCAGACCCCTGGGGAGATATTGAGTAAGACAGAGCTTAATTAAAAACAAAAACAATTACCTAATTAGCTCTAGACCAGTTCATTTTATACACTATCGAGAAAGATCCATAAGCAGTACATTAATAATCGTGAGTCACAAAGTCACACAACACTAATATCACCCCAAATTTGAAAATCCATTTTGTAATACCATCCTTGTATTGTTGCAGGCTTTATTGTTTACTTTTTGTATGATTGCTAATTGTTACATAGTTCTCTGCTGGGGTTTTGAATCCCTTAATGCATCTCTTAGAAATTCTTAGTCTCACAGCTTCTGGAATGACAACAGAGCTAAAACAGAAGGAAATACAGTATGAAAACCCCTGCTGGTGTGATTCCATATAGCTTACTCCGAATGGAAACATTGTGTTTATCCATTTGCATATCAACTCCAACCTATGCAGGAATATCAATTGCTTATAGCTGCTTTCCTCTTTGTTTTTCTGAAAGTAAGGCATGCCAACGGTGCATGCTGATGAGCTAGTACCCTCTCTCCCTCAACCCTTCCCCCCACCCAAACACACACAGAGGGATTGTACTAATCACTGAACTTCAATCTGTCTCGGAAACAGGTATTTTTTGATTAGAAGATTTGACAGCAGGTGTAAAGTTTTCTATTAATAAAACACATTGACAAATCAATACAAGATTTTATTTAGAACAAACGTATTTTTAATGTTTATTTTGACAAGGATACAGTATGCTATCATCACTGATTCTGATTAATACATCGGGACCAAATGAGATGCCAGAACGTGGAATGCATTAGCTTGGTTATCCTATTTCAAGGGCTTGAATTTGGTTAATCAGAATATAATAATTTAAGTGCTTTTTACATTGCCTATGTCTGATCCACAAATATGAGATATGCCAGAAAATATGCATTCTAAAGAGAGCACAGGATACAAATCTCAATAAACTGGAGAGCTTCTATCTGCTGGAAAAAAAAAAATCCAACAAGAGAGAAAAACCCACCAAGGAAGATGGGTTAAAAAAAATAGATCTAAGTTCTGCCATACCATGACTGTAATGAGGAACAAAGGGGTCAGTTTAGAGAGGACAGTGCCCATTAAGCTACTGCCATTAAGGCCATGACAAGGTAGCACCACCCTACATACTTAAGGCTGATAATAAGTATTATTTGTATGCCAGCCCTGTGACCACAAGAACTACAGTTCTTTCTACTCATGAGCAAGAAACAAGCCTTTGACTTCTGGTGGCAGCAATGATTAGCAGAACCAGGATCCTGATTCTGTTTAAAAAGGTTCAGCCTCTTTTTAATACGATGCACCAAGATCCTGATTGCTTTCTGGCCTGGCATGCCCCTGGGGCTTTCCAGATCTAGGACGGCACATCAAAAGTATGTTCACATTTCCAAATGTTTTAAGAATTGTCTGAAATATTCCAGGACAGCTGTGGGCAACTTTAATAGTACAATCGAGAGATGTGCTAAAGGAAAAGAGGGTAAGCTTGAAAGAGACAAGCCCCACCTCCATCCCACCCCCACCCCCATGCTGTAAAAATATATTACATATTGAGAGTTCCTCATACATTCTGGAAAAAAGTCCTTTGTTGATGAAATTCAAAAATTGATTCTAAAATTCATATGGAAATACAAAGAACCTAGAATAACCAACAACTTTGCAAAACAACAAAGTTAGAAAAATAATATGACCTGATTTCAAGACTTACTATAAAGCGATAGTAATCAAGACAGTGTGCTATGGTGTCAGGTAGAAACTTAACTCAATGGATGAACTAGAGAATCCAGAAATAGAACCACGTGTATATATAGCCGATGGGCTTGGGGTTTTTTTTGTTTGTTGGTTGGCTGCTTTACAAATATCTAGGGCAATTCAGTGGAGGAAATAAAAAGGTTTAAATGATGCAAGATAAAAACTGAATAAATATGCAAAAAAGTGAAACTTGCCATTGACCCATACCACACCCAGAAAATAATTTTTTTAAAGATTTTACTTTTTTAAGTAATCTCTACACCCAATGTAGGGCTCAAACTCACAACCCCGAGATCAAGAGTCGCACACTTTTCCAACTGAACCAGCCAGGCACCCCCAGAAATTAATTTTAAAATGGATCATAAATTCAAATGTAAAGCCCCAAATATCCAACTTCTGGAAGAAAATATAAGAGAAAATCTTACTGACTTTGGGTTAGGCAAATATTTTTTAACTAGGACCCAAGATGAAAAATATTGATTAAATGGCCTTTATAAAAAAATTTTTTTTAAATGCTACAACTTTGCTATTGAAAAGTTACTGTTAAGAAAATGAAAAGGTTGGGGGCTCCTGGGCAGGTCAGTCCATTAAACATCTCACTTGGGCTCAGGTCATGCTCTCAGGATCCTGGGATTGAGCCCAGCACAGGGCTCTACACTCAGCGAGGAGTCTGCTTGTCCTTCTGCCCCTCCCCCTGCTCATACTCTCTCTCTCTTTCCCTCTCTCAAATAAATAAATCTCTAAAAAAATATCTGAAAAAAGAAAGTGGAAAGGTGGGCTACAGATTGGGAAAAAATATATGCAAAGCAAATATCTGGTAAACATATAAATGTATGTCTGAACTCATTTGCAGACTGTTAAAAAATCTTATAACTCCCTAAGAGAAGCAAACAATCCAATAAAAAAAGGCAAAGGATTTTAAAGAAGACATAAGGATGATAAATAAGCACATGACAAATTTTTAACATTGTGAGTCATTAAAAAAAAGATCATTAAAACCACGATATCACAAAAAAATGGCTAAAATTAAAAAAAATTATAAAACCAGAAGATGCCAAGTGTTGGCACAGATGTGGAGCAACTAGCCTTTTATTCATTGCTTGTGGGAGTGCAAAATAAAACTGCCGCTTGAGAAAATAAATTGGCAGTTCTTTATCAAGTTAAATATATACATACTATATGGCCCAGCAATTCCACTTCTAAGTGCTTCTCCAAGAGAAATGAAAATATGTGTCCATACAAAGATCTGTACTCAAGTTCAGGGCTGTTTTATTTATATTAATAATTGTCCCAAAACTGGAAAGATGTCAAATACTCAACTGTCAAAGGGAAAAACTAATGGTGTATTCATATGATGAATTATCCTTCAGCAACAACAGGAATGCATGTGGATACGTCAACAGCATAGGGGTTCTTGAGAGGCTTCTGTTAAGTGCAAGAAGCCAGACACAAATGATTACATGATTCCATTTATATGAAATTCTAGAAAAGCCAGACTAAAGTGATCAGGGTTGCCAGAGGTCAAGGGACAAGAGAGAGGAGACTGACTACAAAGAGGCACAAGGAAACTTTTAGGGCTAATCACGATCCTGGTGTGGTTATAGGACTGTATACACTTGTCAAAACTCATTGCTTTACACGCTTAAATTGAACTTTATTGTATATAAATTATACCACAATAAAGCTGACTGCTCCCCCCTCAAAAGAAAGTTGCAATCCAGTCTTTTGTGTCTCAGATTGGATAAACAGGTGCGACGTTAAGGCTAGATAACACATGTAGCTTGTGGACATAAATATGGGTTCTTCTGTAAGAGACTTTGCAGAGATACTGGTCCCAACTGATATCCAATCCTAGGAAAACTGCTTTCAATTTTGTGCCTGTGGGCCTCTTTGAAACAGTAATCAGGAATGAATTAAGAAACTGGTACTTTACTTACATTTTATTATAGCAAACAAATTGATCAATACAATTTTGTCAAAAGGTTACAGACACATCCAAACAATATGAAAGAACATCCAGCAAATGCCTGAAGCATGTAGCAAAGCGGACACATTTTCTATGCATGGATTTTTAATGTGTGATGGGCCAAATGTCTATAGATATCAGAAAATGAAATGTGAGTATAGCCTATTGGCTGGCAAGTCTAAAATGTGGGACTCTATATTTGCAAACAGGTGCTGTAGTTAGTTCTGACTATAAACTGAATAACAGATGGAAAGTACGATAATGAAAGGTATTTTAAGAGGTGACAAAATGATATGTACATATCTCAATGATCTTTTAACACGCACAGGAAATCAAAAGACATACACCTAAAAATGTTGACAGTGATTGTCCATGAATGAGTTGTTGATGTTATCTTTAAAAATTCTATTCTATAATTTCCAATTTTTATGAGAATGTATTACTCTCATAATATTGTCTTTAGGTGTATGGAAAAGAATGAAAATGGCATATACAAATGCCTTTCTAGGGAAGAGATTGCCAATTTATCATAATAGGTAATTTGTTCTTTATTATGTATTGTGTTTACCTGTTCATGTTTTTCCTACTATTGAAGAACTTTGCAAAAATGTTTCCTCACCTTGCAAGTAACGCTGACCTCCAAATAGCTCAGCTTCCCCAAAATGCAGGTCACTGGAGCAAGACAACAATGGCTAGGAATACTACCTGGGCAGGTAATTCACAACGTAATATCAGTCGTGCTCAGGAATGGAACCTCTCTCATCACAGTTTCTTCAAATGCTATATTCAGTCCAACACAAAGATAGTTTCCTATGACAACAAGCTCATTAGTGCATTTTTAATGTGAGTTAAAGGTACAAAACCATAGAAGTCATTTTCTGGAAAGTAATTGGAGAACAAGATATTATCTGTTATCAAAGCACATGAAATGTGCTGAAAAACTTACAAAGAAAACTGTTGCTGTGGGAAATTTTAAGTATGTTTCATATTGACAACCCAAAATATGAGAAAAATGTCTGCTGCATGTTTGGGGGAATGTGCACGCAAGATAACAGACTTTGAATATAAATGAGTACCTAGAAAACATTTCTGAATGGCTTGAAAGGATATCTGTTCTTTTAAAAATGTATGGATTTATGAAGTAACTACCAGTAAATACCTGAGGGGCTAGAGTTACTGAGCAGGGCTGCAAAGCGATGCATAGCTCCAAAGACATTCTCCTTTTACTCACAACAATACAAAAATGAAAAAGGCAAAAACTTTTTGCAATGGCAAATATACAAGATCAAACTCAATCACCAAACATTATGCATTATATAGCAAATTCATCGGAACCACTATCTGAAACACAAGCAATTGCTCTATCGAAGAGATGACAATATCCAATATTTGGCAAATTCTTGGTATATGCCAATAGCTAGTCTAGGAATTACTGTTTCGTATTAGTTCATGGAATCTTACACTTAGAAATAATATTTTTTCATCTGACTTTACCTGGAAATATTAAGTTGTATGACTGGCCCTTCTTGACCACCTCTCCCTAAATCCGTATCAAAAATATTCAAATTAAGTGTAGACACATTTTTTAAGTAAACACTACCCCCAACGTGGGGCTCAAACTCAGGACCCCGAGATAAAGAGTCGCATGTTCGCTCAACAGAGCCAGCCAGGAACCCCAGTGTAGATACTTTTTTAATGTGGCTCTCTCAAGGAGCAAATTAACTCAAAGTTACCCTTAATACCAGGGGAAACGTTCCTTTCACATGGTCCTCACATGGTCCTCAAATCCTACCTGACACTTTCCTGACTCATCATTGCTCTACACTGTACAGCACATTTTGTCAAATTATTTATAATTCTCTGTGATTTGCATGACTTATCCTATCTATTTACTGTCACATATTAGTGTCTGTCTAGAAAATGTCCATCGGCTTCGTTTGAATGCAGTGTTTCCTGCAAAGCTCAAAGCTCCCTGAGGAAAAGTGCCAGTTTTAATTTACCTTTATTTTCCTGGGGCCCAGAACAGTGCTAGGTACACTGTAGGTGGTTCGGTTGCTTTGAGCTGAAGTCCATTAAGCTCTAATGCTTAAAAAGAATTTTCCTCACCTCAGGATGCAGTCTAATAACCTTGGGAGAGTCTCAGGTGTGAGGTGATATTAAAGTGCAAGGCTGCCTGCACAGGTAATTAACAGAAGGCAAGCAGGACTCAGCTCGTTTGCGGACCAAGTTCAATAGAAGCATCTTTAGTAGGGCAAAACCAGTTTCTAAGCACAGTGTTCAGTGACCTTCCTTCCTGCCCTGGTGAAAAGTAAATGGAATTAAGAAGTGTCAAACATGCACACTTCCCCATGGCATGCCAAGGCCCTGCTCTGGCTCATTACCAAGTAGATAACTTCAGGCATCTCCATCCACCTCGCCCAGCCTCATTTTCTCCTTCTGTAATTTTGAAATAACCTCAGAGGTCTTAATGAGGCAGTCTAAATAAAGCACTCTCTCCTAGTCAGCCCTCAACCAATGACAGCTGTTATTACTACCTCTTAGTAGCCCGTTGGTAGAGCAACGCAGAGTGGATGTTTCGTTGAACGGCAGACTGTTGCGCAGATGGTACCATCTGAGAAATGACTGAACCAAAGCAATGGTGGCTGGATTCCTTCCACTTGGTGAATCTGTAGGGCACGCCTACCAAAGACTTACTATTTGCAAAAACAATTTTCCCTGCCTGGCAGGAAAAGAGTCACTTTTTCCTAGCTGGTGGGCATCCTCCAGGGTCCTCTTCCAGAAGCTCCAAGTAGATGTGAGCCCTGCAGGTACCAGCCCAGGCTCAGCTCCAGCTGCAGTGACCTTGAACCTTCCCCTCCATGAGTGTAGAGTAGGGGATCCCCTCTAGGCTCCCGGTGAAGCCCTTAACGAGCTCAGGAGTTGGAGTTAGGGGTGGATATTCTAGGGAGAGGAGCTGTATAAAGGCAAGGAGGTGAAGGTCATGGCATATAAGGAATAGAATGCAGGGGACCCAGGTGTCTGGCTTCCATGGCTGATTAGTGATGTCACTCAACTCTGCGGGCCTTGGTTTTCTCAGCTAGGAACATTTATCATCACAACACTCGCCTTGCCTGCCTTCCTCAGAGTATTCTTTGATAATCAGAGAAACAGGAGACTCACAAAAATATATTTTGCAAATATAAGCCCTCATTCTTTCCTCAAGACACCACTTGAGAAATATTTAAGAGATGTGTCTCTCAGCCTCCTTGGGGATCTTGGACAAGCCATCGGACTCAGCTTGTCTGGAAAATGGAATACTAACTCCATCTCCCTAGATCAGTGTGGGATATGAAAATACAAATACTGCCACAGGCTTCTGCAATTTCCAAGGCCCCGTTGAAAATGGGCATTAACTAATGAGATGTTTCTCCTAAGAAAACAACTCAAGTTTATGTCTGTGGAATACTGAAAGAGCCAGCAATCTTTCTAGTGCAATACAGAAAAAGAGAATCAGCTCTATCTCTCTCCCTCACCCTGCCTGGCTGCACCTTTGGTTCTTTCTTCCTCTACTCCCATACATTTTTCTTTTAACTTAGCTGGAGTGCTGAATCCAAACTTTTGCTGTTTCTTGCCCCCTCTTTTTTCTGTAGGCTGTTCCTTTTCTAACAGATCCTATTTACCTATTTACGCCATAATATACCTCCCTTGGAATTAGGAAGACAAAACAATCCTCCAGGGGACCGAGCTCTGTGTCCTGATGGCCTCAGCCCTACTCACTCTCCGGTCTGCCCTGGATGTGGCTGAGGCACCAAGATGTTCCTGGTCCCCTTGGAGATTAGGGTGGCAAGGTTCATAGGGGGTGCATTCAGCACACACATTCTTTCAATCTCTGTAAAAATTAAAATGCAGCAGGTATGGTGCCTGCCAATCTTTATGCAAAAACATTCTGCCCATGCTGACCAAGGAAATTAAGTCCATTAGAGCTACTGGTGCTCATCCTTCCTTCCAAGAAGAAAAGACTCATAAATGCCAGGCTGCTGTAAACAGCAAGCAAATTGTTTTTAAATGCATTCTCTTTGGCTCTTAAATCTCTTTGCCTCTTGAATGTGAGCAAATTAATATGGTCTTTGACATCAGAAGAGTGAAAACAAGCCACGAAGAAGCAGATGAAGATTCAAATAGAATCAAATATTCCACACCTTATCGGAAAATGTGGGTCCACCCTGCTCTATTTCTCCCCATGCCCGACACCCCCCAAAAGCATATATGCTTATCTACAATAACAACCCAATGAAAAAAGTAATTTGAGAGATGCTTAGACATACAGCATTATATAGAGTGTAAATAGTAAAATATTTATTTATATCTAACTAAACCCCCAGTGCCTTATGAGGAGGCAGCATAGCAGAGCTCTTAAGACCTTAGTCTGGGTTTGACTCCTTCCTGGCACTTCAGTATCTCGTGACCTTAATGAAAGTCTTTTAATATTTCTGAGGCCATGGCACTTGATTAGGGACAAGCAATTACAATAATTTGAGTAATTCTTTTGCTAGATCCTTCCATGGACTGACTAGCACCAATGTGGAGAACTCATCCTGAAGATTCTGTTTTTCTAGAACCACTTCTAGGACCAAAATCTGTATCAGCGTTTAACCAGAAAAGAAGAACCAGTATGAGATAGATGGCAAATAGATAAGTAGGCGATAAAGATTTACTACATAAGATCGGTTTGCAATTGTGAGAGTGAAGTAAGCAAGTCAGAATTCACAGGCCAGGCAGTCAGGAAGGATCATGAGCAAAACGAAATTCCATTGGCTGGAGCTGTCACCCACAGACAGGATTTCTTCTCTCTTAAAGGGAAACCTCAGCCCTGATTTTAAGGCCTTCCAACTGATGCAGTCAGGCCCACCCACATAATCACCCTTACTTAAGGTCAAGTGATTAGAGTGACTAATTACATATGCAAAAAAGCTTCACAGCAAGACCTTGATTAGTATTGGAGTCCCTCATCTAGTGTAGGAGGGACGGTAGTCTACTCAAGTTGACACATGAAAACGTTATCACAGATACTTTAAAAAATGAATAGCTAGGTATAACCTAAAAACATAAAAATAAAAAATCGCAAAGCCTCTGCATTGAAAACTCCTAGGAGAGGTATGTTAAAAGGTGTAAAGAAGGGGCGCCTAGGTGGCTCAGTCGCTTGAGCATGAAACTTTTTTTTTTTTTTAAAGATTTTATTTATTTATTCATGAGAGACACAGAGAGAGAGAGCGAGAGAGAGGCAGAGGGAGAAGCAGGCTCCCAAGGAGCAGGGAGCCCGATGCGGGACTCGATCCCAGGACTCCGGGATCATGACCTGAGCCGAAGGCAGACGCCCAACCATCTGAGCCACCCAGGCGCCCGAGCATGAAACTCTTGATCTCAGCTCAGGTCATGATCTCAGGGTCATGACTGAGCCCCCTGTGGGGGACTCCATGCTGGGCACAGAGCCTGCTTAAGATTCCTTCTCTCCCTCTCCCTCTGCCACTCCCCTACCCTTGCTCGCATGCCTGTGCTATCTCTCTCAAAACAAAAAAAAAAAAGATGTAAAGAAATGGAAGGTTATACCATGTTCATAAATTGAAAGCCTCAATATTACAAAGCTAACAATGCTCCCCAAATTTAATGAAGATAAATATAATTGTAATTAAATCACTAGCAGAATTTTATATATATGTTGAAATTGACAAATGACTTCTAACATTTATCTGGAAATACAAAAAACCAAAAATCACCAAAACAATCTTGAACAACAACAAATGCTGGATAATTTGCACTCCTGATATCAAACTTATTGTAAAGCTATATTAATTAAGACAGTATAAATTGCCAGAAAAATAGAGTAGTAGATCAAGAGAACACTATAGAATCCAGAACCCGAAACATACATATGAGGTCATTTGATTTATGACCAAGGGGCCACTCCCTGCAACGCAGTGGGGGAAATTACAGAATTTTCTACAAATGGTTCTGGGTCAGTTGGATAACTGTGGGAGAGTAAATCTTTATTCCTGCCTTATAACATACATACACAAAAATCTGTCCCAGGGGGACTGTAGATCTAAATGTGAAAGGTAAAACAATAAAGCTTTTAGGAGAAAATATATGAGAATATCTTCATGACCTCGTAGTAAGCAAATTTTTCACAAATAGCACGTAAGTACTAACGATAAAGTTTAAAATAATTTCTATTCATCAAAGGAACAGAGTACAGAAATACAGAAATAGACCCCCACAATAGGGAGTCAACGGATAGGGGGTCAACTGATAGGGGGTCAACTGATTTTTGGCAAATATGCCAAGATAACTTAATGGGGAAAGGAAAATGTTCTTAATAAATGGTACTTAAATCACTGAATCACCACATGAAGGAAAAAAATGATTTTCTACTCCTACTTCAAATTTTATTAAAACAGCAACAACAGCAACAAAACTAAAACTAAAACAAAGCTAAAACTAAGCGCGGATAATGGCCTAGTTCTTTATATGAATGCTGGTTACAGGGTTGCGTGTATGTTGTAAAAATTTTCCAAGCTGTACACTATCCTTTTCTACATGTGTCCTATGCTTCTATTTTAAAAAATAGTATATATGTGGGTATGTGGATAGATAGATGATAGATAGATAAATAGAGAGATAGGTTTTTTTTTTTTTTTTTTTTTTTTTACTTCATATACCATCATTACATACTGTCTGGAATCCACACCCTAGTTCCACAAAGTTGGAAGTTATCTAGAAGTTATCCCCTCCCTTAACTTTAGTAGTATTTATTTGTGCCATAGTCTGTTTGGGCTGCTATAATAAATATACCGCAGACTGAGTGGCTAATGAACAAAAATTTCTTTGTCACAGTTCTGGAAGCTGGAAGGCGCTAGCACAGTCTGGTTCTAGTTCAGGTCCTCTTCCAAGCTGCAGGCTGCTGACTTGGGGCTGTGTCCTCCTCACATGGTGGATGGGGTGAGGGAGCCCTCTGGGGCCTCTGTTATAAGGGCACAAATCCCTTTCATGAGCCCCCCACCCTCATGACTTCATCATCTCCCATTCCCCACTTCCTAATACTATCACCTTGGGCATGAGGTTTCCAACATATGTCTTTCGGGGGAAAACAAACCATCTATAACAACTTGTAACACCTTTAAGGTATATCCTACTTTTTTCCCTGTAGTAACATTATCAGGGACAGATTTTATTTCCTCTCTAGACCATAAATGTTTCCATTAAAGAGAGAACAGTGTTTTGGCCAGAGCCACTGCTGGGTGATGTACATGTTGAAGGGATGAATGAAACTTTTATTTTTAAAGCAAGCCTGAAAACCTCAGTTGTATTTTCTTTTTAAGCAGTTGTCATGGCATTGAAACATTTATGATGAAAAGAATTGCTGACAATGCACAGTGTGAATTAATTTCAGGCATAAACTCTATTTTAAAAATTACTTATATGTAGCACATATGCATTTCAATCAAGCGACATACTGGTACAATTTTTTTAACAATTGAATACTGATATATTTTATTTTTTAATTAAAATGTGTATCTGAACCTGAAGCAGTGGTTTCTACTGGGGTGTGGAAGAGAGAGAGGCATTATGATCTAGCACTCAATACATTTACTGGATACATGGACTCCCGTTGCATGTGCACATTAAATTGTGACTATTTTTCTATCTTCCACTTCCCTCACTAGACTGGGAGCCCCCTGAGGACAGGGACCACATCTTAACCATGTCTGCATGTCCAGTATCAATTCCATATCTTTATGTGGCACATAGTACTCACAAGTTATATATAAACTCAGAGTTTTGATGGATAAATAAATAAAACTAACTGAATTACCTGAAATCTAGAGACCTTCCTTTTAAGCCCAGACCAGCCTTGAACTCTTGTACTGCCTAACAAAGTAAGAAGATATTTGTTTTCCTTCCTTCTTCATCCCCAGCCTTTCTACCCACACCAATAGCAATGATAACATTAATACTGCTATGTAAATTATAATTTCTATGTTTAATCCTCTTCTTATCGATTATTTTCTCTTCTTAGCACACAATAGATTACACATTGTAGTGTTACAAAACAAAAATGAGAGCTCTTTTGGGAAACCTTGCATCTTTGGTGTCCTGCATGTCCTGGTATGTTGAACATAAATATTCAAGATTCTCCAGGGTTAACAGACCCCACATCAGTGTCATGCCCATCATGAACCCTGCCCTTTAGATTGTTCATCTCTCTAAATATTTCAGGATTTACAAATACACCTTCTTTCAAGTGAACTCCAGTTGGCTGGTAGGGATATTCTGGGGTCCTGTACTGAGAAAGATATGGGGGTTACCTTCAGTCTCAGCAGAACAGAAAGCTATAATCAGGAAGGGAGGATGGACAAGGGGTATGCATGCCACATCACTTGCTATCCCTTTCCCATGTGTTTTAATTATTTAATCCCAATGTGAAAATTGAAATTGTCTTTCATTTATTCATTAGTTTTTCCACTCATTCAGAAGTATTGAGCATTGACTGCACCACACCTCTAATAGCCAAGATTAGAGAACTAGCTAAGTGCTCTAGAACATTTACTCACAGGGCCTTTTGTATCAGATATTCTTTTTGTGGTTTGTACAATCACTTTAACAGTGTTGATGAGTGATATTTCAGAGTGCATCCCTTTGCTAAAAAAAACCCACTACTGTCTTTTAGACATTATGCTATTTCATTCAAAGCCGTTCTCTTTCCTTTGCAGGGCAGGGCGGCCACAGGGCACTCGGAAGAGCCAGCCCTGTTGGAAGGCATGCTGGGTAGAGTAAATGCTATGATGTGGGTAGTTTATTTTGAAAACCTGGTACACTCTACCAGCTGAGAGTTGGTTACTGCTCCCTGAAGCCAAATGTATTTTCATTTTCTTGTACTATTTCCCATGCAACTTCCCATTGGAAGAAATAACAAGAAACGGTATTTCCCGGGGACCAAGTCAGGCTCTCAGAAGTGAATATTTGGATAGATAAGTCTGGCCCCACACCCCTTAGATCAAATGACATCCCTGCTCTCACCTAAATTTGGCCAATTTTGACTTGTGAATGTCAGTATTTCAGAGTTTGGGAAGTTTTTCTGGGCACTGTCTTCAGATTCATTCCTCTCAAATTAAGCATCTTTTTTCTCCAAGTGGAGATGTTGAAAATATTGCCCAATTATTTCCTGGGAAGATATGATCCCCTAAGTGTTTCTTAAAGATTTGGTTAACTCTTGAAATGACTGCTCTATCAAACATTTGTCAATGTAATTAATTCATTTTCCTGATTTCATAGGTGTGATATCACACGTACAAATTATAATATACAGATCTGCTTCCTAGCAGGGAGCACCATGTGTTTAGCACAGCAATCTATTACGCCACACACACATTATTCATTAACACTAATGGACATCATGTGCATAAAGCTGCACTCATTAATTAGGAAATTAAACCCCCTCGTGTATAAATAAATCACACCCCCAGCTATAGAAAGGAAGTTATTTTTATCTTTAAATTCGTACTTTAGCGCTTGTCTAATAAATGCAATTGGACTGTTCTATATCTTTTATTGTAGCAAAGATTTAGCTCTGCTGGGTACAAGTTCCATGTCCTAAACCTGTCCATTTCAAGCCCAACACAGTGTAGGCCCACATCAGAGATACTATGGGTTCAGTTCAAGACCAATGCAATAAAGCAAATACTGCAATAAAGTGAGTCAAATTGTTTTTTTTGTTTGTTTGTTTCCCAGTGCGCACAGAAGTTATGTTTACAGTAGACTGTGGTCAATTAAGTTTGCAATATCATTATGTCTAAAAAAAAAGCAATGTATGTACCTTCATTAAAAAAATAATTACTAAAAAATGCTAACCATTATCTGAGTTTTTAGCAAGTCCTAATCTTTTGGCTGGGGGAGGGTCTTATCTTGATGTTGGCGGCTGCCGAATGGTCAGGACAGTGGTTGCTGAAGGTGGGGTGGCTGTGGCCATTTCTTAAAACAAGATAACAATGAAGTTTGCTGCATTGGTTGATTTTTCCTTTCACGAACAATTTCTCTGCAGCATGTCATGCCATTTGATAGCTTTTTACCCACAGTAGAACTTCTTTCAGAATTGGAAGCAATTCTTTCAAACTCTGCTGCTGTGTTGTCAACTAAGTTTATGTAATATTCTAAATCCTTTGTTGTCATTTCAATAATCTTCCCAGCATCTTTACCAGGAGTAGATTCCATCTCAAGAAACTACTTTCTTGGGCGCCTGGGTGGCTCAGTTGTTAAGCGTCTGCCTTCGGCTCAGGTCATGATCCCAGGGTCCTGGGATTGAGTCCCACATCAGGCTCCCTGCTCTGCGGGAAGCCTGCTTCTCCCTCTCCCACTCCCCCTGCTTGTGTTCCTGCTCTCGCTATGTCTCTCTCTGTCAAATAAATAAATACAATCTTTAAAAAAAAAAAAAAGAAACTACTTTCTTGTTCATTCATCAGAAGCAGCTCCTCATCCATTCAAGTTTGACCATGAGATGGCAGCAATTCAGTCCCATCTTCAGGCTCCCCTTCTAGCTCTCTTGCTGTTTCTACCACGTCTGCAGTGACTTCCTCCTCCACTGGAGTGGTAAACCCCTCAAACTCATCCATGAGGGTTGGAGTCAACTTCTTCCAAACTTCTGTTCATGTCGATATTTTGACCTCTTCCCAGGAATCATGAATGTTCTTAGTGGCATCTAGAATGGTGAATCTTTTCCAGAAGGTTTTCAGTTGACTTTGCCTAGATCCATCAGAGGAATCACTGTCTATGAACGCTTTACCCTCACAAAATGTATCTCTTAAATCATAAGGCTTGAAAGTCAAAATTATTCCTTGATTCATGGGCTGCAGAATGGATGTTGTGTCAGCAGGCATGAAAACAACATTCATCTCAGTGTTCATCTCCATCAGAGCTCTTGGGTGACCAGGTGCGTTGTCAAAGAGCAGTAATATTTTGAAAGGGATTTTTTTTTCCTGAGCAATAGGTATCAACAGTGGGCTTAAAATATGCAGGAAACCATGTTGTAAACAGATGTGCTGTCATCCAGGCTTTGTTGTTCCATTTATAGACCACAGGCAGAGTAGATCTAGCATCATTCTTAAAGGACCTAGGATTTTCAGAATGGTGAATGAGTGTTGGCTTCAACTTCAAGTCAGCAGCTTCATTAGCCCCTAACAAGAGAGTCAGCCTGTCCTTTGAAGGCAGGCATTGACTTCTCCTCTTTAGCTCTGAAAACCCTACATGGCATCTTCTTCCAATTGAAGGCTGTTTCATCTACATTAGAAATCTGTTGTTTCATGCAGCCACCTTCATTAACTCTCTCAGCTCAATCTTCTGGATAATTTGCTGTAGCTTCTACAATAGCACTTGCTGCTTCACCTTGTATTTGGTGTTACAGAGATGGTTTCTTTCCTTAAACCTCATAAACCCACCTCTGCCGGCTTCAAACTTTCCTTCTGCAGCTTCCTCACCTCTCAGCCCTCATAGAAATGAAGAGTTAGGGCCTTGCTCTGGATGAGGCTTTGGCTTAAGGGAATATTGTGGCTGGTCTGATCTTCTGTCCAGACCGCTCAAACTATCTCCACACTCCACAATAAGGCTGTTTCACTTTCTTATCATTCATGTGTTCACTGAAGTGGCACTTTTCATTACCTTCAAAAACTTTTCTTTTGCATTCACAACTTGGCCAACTGTTCAGCATAAGAAGCCTTACTTTCAGCCTATCTTGGCTTTCGACATGCCTTCCTCACTGAGCTTAACCATTTCTAGCTTTTGATTTAAATTGAGAGATAGATGACTACTCCTTTCACTCAAACACTACAGATCATTATAGGGTTATTAATTGGGCTAATTTCAGTATTATTGTGTCTCAGAGAAAAGGAAGGCCTGAGAAGAGGGAGAGAGGTAGAGAAACTGTCAGTTGGTGTAGCAGTCAAAACACACATAACATTTATCAGTTAAGTTTGCCATCTTATACCAGCCCAGTTCATGGGTTCCCCAAAACAATTACAATAGTAAAATCAAAGCTCACTGATCACAGAGGACCCTAACACATATAATAATAATGTAAAGTCTGAAATACCATGAGAATTCCCAAAATATGACACACAGACACAAAATAAACAAATCCTGTTGGAAATATGGTGCCAACAGACTTGCCTGACACAGGATTGCCATACGCCGCATACATTAAAAAAAAAAAAAAAGAACAGAAAAATTGCAACATCTGCAAAGCACAATACAGCAAAGGCAATCAAACAAGCTACGCCTATAGTCTTAGAACTGTTATCCAGCACTTGGTCATTAATATTTCCTGCCAAAAGACACACGGTTAAATTGGGCAAGTGTTTTGCAGGCTGATAGTGATGCACGTAGGTCCTATTAATAGGGAAAACTTTTGGTTGACTTTCAGGGGGGAAAACAAGAGGCTTTTGAACTCAAAATGCCACCCTTACCTTTGTGTTTCTGTCTGAAATGGTGAGTAAATTACCATCCGTCTCTGTGTCCTAATATCCTCACCTGTAAATGGGACAATAACAGCACCTACCTCACCAGGCTGTTGGGAGGATAAAAGAAATAATGACACAAAGTGCCTGCCACAACCTGGCACAGCTGGGCAGCAACCAGAAAAGGAAGCCAAGATGTTCCACTAATTAACTAAAGGCACTCCAGTCATGAGAATGAGGCCCTACTATGTGTCAGCCACTCTAAGTGGTGCTTTTCTTACTGGGTCCCAAGCAATCCTCCCAATTCTGACAGACAACTATCATTCTTCCCATTGTATACATAAAACAACGTTAGAGTTTATAGCCCTCCGGCCCAGAGGTTAAGCAGCTCTCTTCAGGCCACACAGATTTTTGGCCCCAGGATTCCATGATTAAGGTCTGTGCTCTTCTTCTGATCAGAAAAAGCTCAAGAACAAAAGAGAACTTTGGTTCCAGAACAACAGCCCAAACCCCATAAATCGCCACGATCTCTTTTTCATAACATCTCAGAGAGTTTTTATAGAAAATAGTTTTCTAAAACTGGACGCCATTTTTAACAATATCACCAAGTATAGATAGATGGGGGGGGGGTGAAACTAGAATATTAAGCATCTTGAGAATGAAATAATGAATATTCATTATCAGAGCAACTTTAGGACCGCACACACAATCTCAAATCAAACTTGCCTTGCTTCACCCATGAGGGGAAGAGATATCCGGTCAAATTCTTCTGTATGTTTGTCGAAATTTCCTGGTAAAATGGCAGAATGTCTAACCTAGTTTAAAAAAAAAAAAAGGGAAAGAAAAGAGTTGGTTTGGAATACAAACGCAGAAGAACAAGTATGCTTTTATCCGCATTTTTACAGAGATTTTTAAAATGTTTACTTGTAATATGATTAGTGTTTGAAAAGATTTATCTAGTATAAAAATAGTTTTAAAGTTGTAAAAAAATGTTTTAAATAAATAAGAGGCTCTGAGAACCATCTAGCATTTACAACATTGTTAGTACTGATTGAAGTGTCATTTTAGTAATGCTTCTAAAATTTCCTGCATAAACGAGTGCCCTTATATGTCTATACGAACAGTTTCTCCCTTGCAAACAGTCTGTATTCTTGGCTCTTAACAAAGATGAATACCTTGAACAGGGGATTAGTATTAGCATTTCTTCAGCGAATGGTAAAAATTCATTATGACCTTCTCTTTTAATCTATCCCTACATAATCTACTTTATATTTGGACCCAAGAAAATAGTGTAAGAATTTCCATGGGGAGAAAAAAAGGGGCATTTTATTTTAAGTCAGAGAGATTTTTTTTCCCATACAGGAATGGCTACCCTTCCTGTATGCAAAAATTAATAGAAAATATATTCTTTAAAACTTTACAGTTTTAAAACACATATCATCTACATGCAAATATATAGAGGACATTAATACTTTCTATTTTTTTCTCAAATTTATTTCTCCTATTCTTTGATTTTGTATTTGTTACCACTCAGAATACCTAAGATTCTAAAATGCTGGCATTCTGAAGCAACCATTAGGAGAGTTGTTACATATTTAATTTCATGCTCCACTCAGCATAAAGCAGTTGTGGGATTACAGACCAAAGCAAATTAAGTGGCTTCTTAGATAATTTCCTGCTTAATTGAAAGCAGGTAGCTTTTTAAAAGTAATAATTGACATTTGTTTCAAATGATTGTAAGGTTATTTCTTTTTTTAATACATGGTTGTAAGATAACTTTCTACTGAGTCCAAGCACAGTGGGTTGGGAGCCCTCCTTGCCCAGAGTCTAAGGGACATGAATGTGACTTGGTGCTGACAGCCAATAACTGGGAGCACTCCATGAAGGTATGTGGATGTGGGGACATGGGGGCAAGGTGAGAAAAAAAATACACACACACATACATATATGTACAGATAGATAGATAGATAGATCGATAGATAGAGATCATTGACATGTATAATAGATTAGATTTCCTTTCTATCATTCTGCTTAACTCTTAGCATTGGTTTAATGCTAGCAAGTGGTCTATGATGCGGTTGGTACCCCAGTTCATATCTAACAGGTCTTCCTCATTACAGTATAAAACTGGCCATCAGCTGTGATACATTCTCCCTGCTGGAGACATAGTCCTAGCAGTGAATGTGAGCACACCAATAAGGAAAGATGAAAGCAATCAGTTTGACATAAATGCCTATATAATGAGTGTGACGATGGAGTTCTGTTTTGTCAGGAGTCAATTTTCAGATGTTTTCATATATACTGAACCTGCTAAAAAGCTTTTAAATTACAGAAAAGAGAAAATGCTTTCTTATTCCCTAGATTTAATAGAAAAACAGAGACAGAGAGAGAGACAAAGACAGAATGAGACATGGAGGGGAAAAGGTATTCTTCAGAACCAAACATTTTAAAACACTCAGGGGAAAAATATACACTGAATTTTTACCTTCATCAATTGCCATGGTGATTCATGCAACTAACAACGACATCCATGCCCTAGAGCTACAGGATAACGGCAAAGAGATGCACTTTGGGTCTTTGCTAAAACTCTAATTTGCCTGCAGTCTCTTTAGGCGCTGATTCTATTATCTGTGCTACTTTAGATCACTGTGCATAGTCAGACTGCACTTAGAACCACTAGCTAGGCAGTTAGAATGCAATGTATTAGCAAATCAATTTTTTTCAATACTTGTAACCATCCTGTAGTACTGAATGCTTAGCTTCCCATTTTTGCAGAATTCCCAGGAATATTTTTCTAGTCATGTGCCAAAGGTCAAAGGAAGGAAGGAAGGGAAAAAGGAAGGAAGGAAGTGGGGGAGAGAGTATGAGACCGTAGGAGGGAAGGAGGGAGAGGGGAAATGAAGGAGAAAGAAAGAGAAGAACTGCCAGCAGAAGAGCCTTGAGTGAGTCATTTGAGATGTTCACCAGCTATTCCAGTTTTCCATTTTCTTGGCATAGAGTAAAACTACACTTCCCAACCTACTTGAAGTTGGCCACGGTAACGTGACATGCTTTGGTCTTTAGAAGATGAGCTCAATAGATGCATATCACTGCCAAGCAGAAACCTTTCAGAGAGACGTAAGATATACCTGCTTCCCCACTTCTTCGTGGCACAGCAACAGACAACCCTCCAGATGGTAGAGGCTCCATCAGCCTTATTCACATTTAGAAGAAAAAGACTTGGAAAAAAAAAAAAAGACACACAGCAGTGTCTTTGGCCAACACATGATGGACAATTAGCAGAAGCAAGAAATAAATCTTTGTTTCTCTAAGCAACTAAGATTTTACTTTAACATAACCTACACCCCAACTAATACAGTGAGTGATGGGAGAGAAATAAGAGCTCCACTTATCCATAACAGTGATTACCATAAAGTTGAAAGGAGAAACAAAAAACCAAAGATGGTATATGAGGATATGGAGTTCTACAAAGAATACGAAACTAAAAATTCAAATACTAGCAGTAACTTACTGGTCTAGATGCTAAGAACAATACTAATAATTCTATCAGGTACCCCATAATGTAGACAGATGGTAAGGGGATATGAGTTTTGAAACTGGGGAGGTTATTTTACCTCCTCGCTGCCATATTTTGGCATCCTTCCAACATTCCTTCCCTTAGTGCTCTATAAGTTTTGAGGAATTCCCGAAGGAAAAATCAATAGGAGTTGCTTGTCGCCTAAAAAGATGATACCTCAGTTTCTGGCCTGGGTATCTGAATTAATGGAGGTGCTGTTTAATGAGACAGAGAACACAGATGAGTGGGGAGATCTGGACATGTTGAGACTGAAAAGCCAGTGACACATCCAAAGAGAGACATCCCAGGATAATCAGAGACCCACTACATGAGTCTAGAGCTTAAGGGAGAGATTTAAGCTGAAGACATAAATTGGGATATTCTAGCTTTTTCAGACTACTTTGAATTGGACAAGATTATCCAGGGTCAGTACACAAAGGAAGAGGAGGGCAAAACCTCAAATTACACCAACAGTTAAGGAACAGGTAAAGAAAAGGAAATCTCCAAAGAGAATGGGAAAGTAAAGTGAAATAGGAAGAATTTTACTTAATTAAACTTCTGCCCTTCACCTATAACTGTTCTCCCAGTTCTTTAATTACCTTCTGCCTTGGACCAATAAAAAATAAAAAACATTTTAAAAATCCACATTTCTATTTTTACAATGGTATCTTCCCCAGAAATATTTATCTGGCTATTACTGAGTCTGAGGTTAAAAGGCTTCCAGGGTAAGTCCTCTGATTCAAGAACCGAGCCCCAAGTATTTAGCTTCTATAATCACTATATAGAAGTACTATATTGAGCATGACCAAGGGAAGAATGACCTAATATTTAAACATATATGTTGGTCTTGCTCTGTGATATATCGTTCACATATAGCATATTTAATCTCAAAAATATGGTGAATTAATTTTTACCGCCTTTTAAAAAGCTAAAAAGCTTGCTAAAAATCTCATTATAATATAGCTACTCTGCTTCCAAAAGTCTTACCCATGCCACTAGGCTCAGCTGCCTTCCAAAGAATAAGGTGTTGTTCCCTCCTTGAAAGTATTTTCAATGCTGGCCAAGAGAAAAATCCACTTATGTTAGAATTATTTGAAAATAGTCCCAAACCTAACAGAAATAGAAACTGAGGCCCCTTCATAATCTACAATGTTAAACAGATAAGCACAGCTCAGTGGTTCTCAACTCTGACTATACTTTTTTAGAATCACCTATGCTGCTTTTAGAAAACACTGGGTCTTCTGTTTCCAGAAAGATGGACTAGAAGCACTTCTCTGTATTACTCCCACTAAGTACAACGAAAATCTCTAGGCATTACATTAAAAAAATAAATAAATAAACACAAAAAGACTTAAGGCAAAGAAAAGTAGGCAAACGAGTTAGGGAAGTTGGCACCTAAGGAACAATATGCAGTACATTCCCTGAGCTTTCTTTTTGCCTCAAATATCCCAGATGAGGTGCTAGAAAGCTGGCAATCCAGAAATGTCAGAAAGCATAGACCAAAAAAAGCCTCAACAAAAGCCTGCTCTCTCTAGGCAGAGGACAAGGGGGCATTGTAGCCAGACAGCATCTTTCTCCCTCTCCCTCAACCCTACATCCTCTGCCAGATCTGTGTTAGAGTCCTTCAAACACAGAAGTTCTAAGTAAGATCCCGAGTCTCAACATAATACCCCAAACATCTAAGTTTCAATAGAAAATCACTCTTCATAAAAAGAATCAGAAAAATTGGGTGCCTGGGTGGCTCAGTCGGTGAAGCGTCTGCCTTCGGCTCAGGTCATGGTCCCAGGGTCCTGGGATCGAGCCCCGCATCGGACTCCCTGCTTCGCGGGGAGCCTGCTTCTCCCTCTCCCACTCCCCCTGCTTGTGTTCCCTCTCCCGCTGTGTCTCTCTCTGTCAAATAAATAAATAAAATCTTTAAAAAAAAAAAGAATCAGGAAAATCTCAGCTTGAATGAGAAAAGAAAATTGATGGATACCAACGCTGTGATGACAAAGCCGTTGAAGTTATTGACAACGGATTTTGAAGCAGCCATCAAAAAATGTTTTAGTGAGCAATTATGAACATGCTTGAAACAAATAAAATAGGAAGTCTCAGCAAAGAAAACAAAGATATAAAAAAGGACCAAAAGAATATTGTAGAAATGGAAAATACAGTAACAAAAAGCTAAACAAAACAAAACAAAAACCCCAATGGATGACTTCGACAGCAGAATGAAGGGACAAAAGAATCAATGGTTTTGAACATAATAACACAAATTACCCAATCTGGAAGATAGAGAGAAAATAGACTTTTTAAGAATGAGTTGAGCCTCAGAGACTGGTAGTACAGTAACAAGACATCTAACATTCACACCCTTGGATACCAGAAAGGAGAATAGAAACAGGATGTAGCTGAAAATGTATTTAAAAAAAATAATGGCTGAAAAATCCCCCAATTTGGCAAAAGGCAATAACTAACAGATTCATAAAGGTAAGTGGACGACAAGAGGGAAGAAATCCACACCAAGGCCCATTATGGACAAACTCCTGAAAACTAAGAAAAAATAAATAAATCTTTAAAATGTCAAGGAAAAAAACATCTTATTTACAGAGGAAAAATAACCAAAATGACAGCAGATTTCTCATGCAGAACCATGGAGGCCAGAAGGAAGTGGTACAATATTTTTCAAGTCTTGAAAGAAAAGAACTGTCAAGCCCAGAATTTTATATTCACCAAAAATACCCTTCAGGAATGAAGGGTAAATCCGGGCATTCTCCGATGAAGGTAAACTAAGATCATTTGTCACAGCAGACCTGCCCTAAAATAATGGCTAAAGAATTTTCTAAACAGAAAGGAAATGATAAAAGAAGGAATCTTGGAATGTCAGGAAGGAAGAAAAACAACAGAAATAATAAAAATATGGATAAATGCATAAAATATGGATAAATGCACTTGAGTTTTATAAATAATATTTGACTGTTGAGGCAAAAATTATAACACTATCTTATGCGGTTCTAAATGTATACAGGAAATACTTAAGAAATTATATTGCAAGTGGAGGAAGGTAAAACGATAGAAAAGAAAAGAAATTTCAGCATATCACTTGCATTGGTTAACTGTTAATACCAGTAGACTGTGTTATATATATATATAATGCAATTCTAGAGCAACCACTAAAAGTGCTGTTCGAAGAAATAAACTCAAAAACACTATAGATAAATAAAATTGGCATTTTTTAAAGCTCAAGTATCCTGCAGGAAAGCAAAAAAAAAGAAAGCAGATAAATGAGAGAACAAACGTAAAATAAAAATAAGATTCCAGACTTGTTATAATATGTCAATAATTACATTTAATGTAAATGGTCTAAATACACCAAGTAAGGAAACAAGATCAACAGAAAAGATAAAAAATAAAAGAGATGACCCAATAATATGCTGTTTACAAGAAGCTCACTTTAAATATACTGATACAGGATGAAAGTAAGGATGGAACAAGATATACCATGCAAGCATTAATAAAAAATGAGTAAAAAACTGGCTATATTAACATTAGAAAAAATAGAATTCAAAGCAAGAAAAATTGTAAGGGACAGAGAAGGATAGGACATCACATAATAAAAAAAGGGTTGATTTATCAAGAAGACATGGTGATTCTAAATGGCATGCGCCAAATAACAGAGTTGCAAAATATGTCAACAAAAATTGATATAGGCAAATTCACAATTATATTTGAGACTTCAACACTCCTCTCTCAACCACTGATTGAACAATTAGACGGAAGATCAGCAAAGGTATAAACGAACTCAACAACACCATCTTCCAACAGAAGCTAATTGACACTCTGCCCAAGAAGAGCAACATTCTTTCAAGTAACCACAGAACATACAAGAGGCTAGATCAGATTCTGGGCTGTAAAACAAACCTCAAGGAATTTAAAAGAATTAAATCATACAGAGTGTATTCTTTGATAAGAATGAAGTCAAACTAGACATCATTAGCAGAAAGATAACAGGAAAATAAACCAACACTTGGAAACTAAACAACAGCCTTCTAAATAACCCAAGGGTCAAAGAGGAAGTCTCAATGAAAATCGAAAAACACACTGAACTGAGTGAAAGTGAAAACATAACACACTAAAAATTTATGGGAAGCAGCAAAAACAGTGCTGAGAGGAAAACTTTTAGTACTGAAAACATATTAGAAGGCAGGAAAATTCTCAAAAATCCAAGATCATATCTCAAGAACCTAGAAAAGAAAAGAGTAAAATAAGCCCAAAGCAAGGAGAGGGAAGAAATAATAATGATTAGAGTAGAAATCCACGAAACTGAAAACAGAAAAATAGAGAAAATTAGTGAAACAAAAAGATAGTTCTTTGAAAAAAATAAAAAATAAAATTGACAAATCTCTGGCAAGACTAACAAAGATAAAAGAGACCGGACACAAATTAATAATATTAGGAATGAAACACTAATATCACTGATATCACTACAGATCCTGTAGACATCAAAAGAATAATAAAAGAATACTACACACATAAATTTGACAACTCAGGTAAAATGAACCATTTCCTCAAAAAGCACCACTAATCCCAACTCCCACAATATAACATAGATATTATGAATAGCCCTATACCTATTAAGGAAATTGGATGTGTAATTTTCAAGTTCTAGGAGAACAAAAAAATCTCCAGGCCAAGATGGTTTCATAACAAAATTCTACCAAACATTTAAAAAAAAAAGAATTAATACCAATTACTATGCACTTTCTTCCCTACAGTAGAAAAGGCAGAACACTTCCCAGTTAATTTTAGGAAGCCAATATTATCCTGATACCCAAACCAGACAAATACAATCCCCCCCAAAAAAGAAAAAGAGAAAAAGAAAACTGCAGTCTAATATCGCTTATGAATATAAATGCAGCAATCCTTGACAAAATATTAGCAAATGGATTTTAGCACTATGTCAGCTCAGAATTATATACCGGGACCTAGTGGTATTTATTCCTGGGATACAAGGATGGTTCAAGATTTGCAAATCAATCAGTATAATCTACCAGGTTTACAGGCTGAAGAAAAAAAGTCACATAATCCTACCAACTGATGCAGAAAAAGTTCTTGACAAAATTCAATATCAATTCAGGATAAAAACTCTCAGAAAACTAGGAATAAGGGGAACTTCCTCAAATTGATTTTAAAAAATTAAAAAATAAACCTATAACTAACACTGTACTTAATGATGAACAACTGAATGCCTTCCAGCTAACATCATTTCACCATCGCTACTCAGCATAGTACTGGAAGTTCTAGCAAGCACAATGAAGCAAGAAAAGGAAATAAAACAAAGAACAAAAACCCCCTATTTGCAGATGACATGATTCTCTACGTAAAAAAATCCCAAAGAATCCAAAACAAACCACCAAACCAACAAAAAACCTCCCAGAACAAATAAGTAAGTACAGCACGGTCACAGAATACAAGATCAAACATACAAAAATCAAGTAAATCTCTACATACCAGCAGCGAGCACATGTTCAGAAATTAAAAATACAATTAAAATACAGAAATTAAAAAATACAATTAAAATTCAGAAATTAAAAATACAATAATGTTTGCAATTGTCCAAGGTGAAACACTTCTGTATAAATCTAATAAACATGTTCAGAATTTGTATGCTGAAAACTACAAAATGCTAATGAAAGAAATCAAACAGATCTAAATAAGTGGTGACACATACTGCATTCTTAAGCCAGGAGACCTCACATAGTAAAGATATCAATTCTTTCCAAATTGATATTTAGTTTAAACACGATACCTGTCAAAATCCAGGCAAGGTTTATTGCAGATATACGTAAGATTATTCCAAAATTTGTATAGAAAGGGAATGGAACCAGAATATATAGATACACACACACACACACACACACACACACACACACACACACAAAGGAATCTCAGAGGAATCAGTCTACCCAATTTTAAGGCTTATTACACAGCCACAGTTGTCAGTATAGTGTGGTATCAATAGAGAGATGGATATACTGATCTATAGAACAAAACAGAGAAACCAGAAATAGACTACCTATAAATACTACCAACTGATTTTTGCAAAGGTGCAAAAGCAGTTCAGTGGGGGAAAGGATAGTCTCTTTCAACAAACTGGATATTCATAAGCAAAAAATGAACCTTAATCTAAACTTCACACTTTATATGAAAATTAAAATGGATCATGGACTCACAGGTACAATGTAAAACCATAAAACTTTTAGAAGAAAACGTAGGAGAAAATCTTCAGGACCTAGGACTTGGTGGAAAATTCTTAGGCTGGACACCAAAAGCATGATCTAGAAAAGGAAAAATCCAAAGATCAGATCTCATCAAAATTAAAAACTTTGCTCTCCAAAAGAACTTTTTAAAAGGATGAAAAGACTAAGACAAACTACTTGTAAACCAAACTTCTGATAAAGGACTCACATCTAGAATTTCTGAACTCTCAAAACAACAGTAACAAAACAATCTAATAAGAACATGGGCAAAAGACATGAGGAGACATTTCATTGAGGAGGATATGTGAACAGCAAATAAGGACATGGAAAGGTGTTCAACATCACTAATAACTGGGGAAATGCAAATTAATAATACCACAGTGAGACATCACTACACACCTATCAGAATACTCTAAAAAGTACTGACAAGGATGGGAGAAACTGGCTTTCTCGCGCATTGCTGTTGGGAAAGTAAAATAGTACAGCATTCCTGGAAAATAGTTTGGCAGTTACTTAAAAAACTAAACATATACTTACCATATGAGCCAGCAATCCCACTCCTGGGCATTTATCCCAGAGAAATGAAAACTTATGTCCACATAAAACCTTTACATACATGAATGTTCATAGCAGCTTTATTTGTAATAGTCCCCAAAAAGGAAATAACCACAGTGTCCTACAATAGGCAGATAATTAAACAAACTGTGGTACATCCATACAATGGAAGACATCTCAGGAATAAAAAGGAATAAACTGTTAATACATGCAGCAACTTGGGCGCCTGGGTGGCTCAGTTGGTTAAGCGACTGCCTTCGGCTCAGGTCATGATCCTGGAGTCCCGGGATCGAGTCCCGCATCGGGCTCCCTGCTCAGCAGGGAGTCTGCTTCTCCCTCTGACCCTCTTCCCTCTCGTGCTCTCTAGCTCTCATTCTCTCTCTCTCAAATAATAAATAGATAAAAAAATTCTTTAAAAAAAAATACATGCAGCAACTTGTCTGGATTTCAAGGGCATTGAGTAGGAAAAAAAAACTCAGGTCATAAGCTTGTAAGAATGAATTTATATAACATTCTCAAAAATGACAAAATAATAGAGATGGAGAATAGATTAGTGGTTGCCAGGGGTTAGGGATGGTGTGGGGAGGGAGGTGACTATAAAGGGATGACATAAGGAAGCACCTTGTGGTGTTGGAATAGTTCTGTCTTGATTGTCATAGCAGTTACAGAAATCTACAGGTGATGAGCTGACACAGAATTGCAGGAACACTTTATAACAAAGTCAATTTCCTGATTTTTATTATTGTACTATAGATAGATAAAATGTAACTGACAGTGGAAAAAAGGGAAGTGTAAACAGGACCTCTCTGCACTATCCTGCCAACTTCCTGTGAATCTACAATTCAAAACTTAAAAAAAAAAAAAAAGCAGATGCTGGGGCACCTTCGTGGCTCAGTCAGTTAAGCATCTGCCTTCGGGTCTCTGGGTCCTGGGATCAAGCCCTGCATCGGGCTCCCTGCTCAGCGGGGAGTCTGCTTCTCCCTCTCCCTCTGCAGCTCCCTCTGCTTGTGCTTGCTCTCTCTGTCAAATAAATAAATAAAATCTTTAAAAAAAAAGGTAGATGCTGAGGCCACACCCCAGATCAAGTAAATAAGAATTTCTAGGGAAGGAACCTAGCCGACAGTATTTTTTCAAAGTTCATGGGTTAATTCTAAAGTGTGGCTAGGATTAGGAACCACTGGCAGCTACTGCCATTACTGAAACTACAGGTGAGCGGCATACCTGTAAGTCTAGTGGGGGAAATGAAGGGGACAACTAAATATGCAATCTATTTTAAGTCTCTTGAGGGTTTTTTTCCCCCCTAATGATGAAACCTGGCATTTAAGTTGAATCCAAATAATGTGGATGGGATAATCAGTTATCCATTATGTTATAGACCATTTTATACAAAATGCCAAACCTGATAACTGTTCTTTGGATTCTAAAGCGTTTGGTATCAATGTTACAATTTTAAAATGCTAAGGAGCAATTACAATCACATTTAAATATGCAGCAATTTTAGAAAATTAATGTTTCACAGAGTCCTCAGTTTTGATGGGTAACAAAATGAGTTCGAGGGTTTTTTAAAAAAAAAATTTTAACAAACTGCTGAGACCACCAACTGTAACCCTGGGGAACATATGACAAGTTAACTATTTCCTATCTTGACCATGAATTCTAATACATTAATTTTTTTTATTAATGATCGTCAACCAGTGCCTGGTGGCTCTTTGTAATAAACTATTTGGGAAGTGTGTTGAAGACCTAGAATCCAAGGGTTATTATGAGCCAATAAATGACAACCTGACCAACTAAATGCCTTGTGCCCTTACACCATAATCAAAAGATACTTACTGTGCATCTATTCAGCCAGGCCAGATTTAAAGTTTTTAGGAAAGAGTCCTCTGCCTTCAAAGAGTTTAAAATCTGTTTGAGGACTAGACAAAATATATAAACTTAAATAACAAAGCAAAGAAGGATATGCTGAAATCTGGGGCCAAAGTGCTTGTTTTCACTGGAGGTATTTTTAGAAGAGGTGGGAAGGGAGTTTGCATCTTCTGGGCTCAATCATCCTGCAAGCAGCTTCAACAATGCAGATTTATCCTATCTATGGGAGGCTTGCCCTTAGTTCCAAAAATGCAGCTGTTTTGAAGCAACAGGTTTGGCCAAAAAAGTGAAATGAGGCATAAAGAATCGCCTCCCACCCAACTCTGGGCAAGTTATGTCTTCTTTCCCCCTTACCTTCAAGGTTTAAAGATTTTTGGATGGGGAAAGGGAGTGACTGTGGGAGTGGGTTGCTTGCGGAACTCTTTGCCTTACTCCCAAACCACCAGTCTCTTCCATCTCTTCTTTTTCCTCCCCCTCCTTGTTCTTTCTCCCTCGCTCCCTCTAAATAGGGTCCTCACATACTCTCCATTCTAATTTACAGCACTACAGTTTTCCAGATTTTGGAAAGATTTATCCATTTGGAAGAGTTCATTCCCAACTTTAAGTTTCTAACTATCGTGAAGTCCGATTTAAAAGCATAATAAGAACCACCGCGTTTTAATAGAGGATAGTGTGAATTCTTTTAAAGAAAATTGTTTTGTGACTGTGGGAGGTAATCAACACCTACTCAGACATTCTTCTCTAAGACAGCTGAGGTTTATCATTTTCGTTATTATGGCAATGAATTTTTCCTCCTTTGCTTTATGCCTTTTGGCATGAGCCTCGACTCTGCAGGTGTTAGCGCTGCAAGGGCTGAACCCAACCGCCAGTAGTCTGCCGAGCCTAGCATGGGATGCTGCCCAGCAAAACACAGAGCCCAGGGAGACCGCGACAGAGAAAGGGCGCCTGCAAGCGCGCTTCAGGGGAGGCTGAGACCAGAGCTCTAGAAAACTACAGCGAGTGCATTTCCCGGCAGGGGGAACCCGCAAGAGTCTGAAAAGAGAGCGAGAGACAGAGAGAGAAGGAAAGAAAGAAAGAAAGAAACCCACCCCCGCGCTCTTAAGCCCAGCGCGAGCAGCAAGCGCTCGGGCTGGCTGAGCCGCTCCAGCTGGAAGTCATTGTGCCGGCTGGCGTCTGCGTTGTCAGGACGACCGCCCGGCCGGCGCCAGCGGAGGGGGGAGGCGGGCTCGGTGAATGGGTGACGTCACGCGGCCGGCGCCAGGCAGTCTGGGCGGCCGAGCCAATGAATCAGCTGTCGGGGGGAGGCGGCGAGGCGCGCGGGAGGAGGTGCAGGAATGAGCCGCGAGTCGCGCGGCCTGGGCGGGCGAGAGGCGCCTGCGCCTGCGCCTCGCCCCGCCCCTCCCTGGGCGGCCCGAGCAGCCCGGGCTCGCCTTCCCCGCGCTCCCTGTGCCTCGCGCCGGGGTTTTGGCTCGGGGCTCGGGCCTTGCTCTCCGCCCACGGGCGCGCGCCCTGCCGGGACGCCAGCGAGCTGGGCCTGGCTGGGTTAGGGAGCATCGGCTTTCCACTCGTTGCGACTGTGCCACTCACTCCAGGAAAGGGAAAACCAAATAAAACTTGCCCTTGTCGATAAAGTGAGCTTTGAAAGTGTTGATGAGTTAATTCACTGTAGCCTTAAGTCTGTGCTCTGCCTAGTGCTGGTATCGCTAGAAACGAATCAGAGGTTTGGAAAAGCCCAAAATTGCACGGGGAAGAAATAAATGTAACGACTTCACGATTCAGGCTTGCAGCCGATTGCCTTTACTTCCATTATTCCGTGCTGTACTCTACAGTGCTTTTGAGGGTCTAGAAGACATGTGCCTGCCTCCAAAGGGTCCCAGTATTTCAGTGCTTCTTCGTTTTGTTTTCCCTCTGTCTTAATGTCTGTTAGACAGTGACCTCCAGAAGGCCAAGTACTGCGTCATGGTCATTTATGTATCTCCAATATTTAGCGCTCTCAGATGCAGGACTCTAAATGTGATGGATCTACCATGCGAAAGCAAATGATCGCTGAGTAAAGGCTCGGGTAAAATGAATACCCTTGAATTCCTAACCATCTATTTGAGGTGCTTACTTACTGGTTTTTGGCGGTGTCCAACATTGATGATGAGTTGTTACTGAAACTGGTAAACTGGAGAGTGTGCCTGAGTATTATAGATGTTACCTCTGCCCACCCTGCTGTAGTCATTTCTCTTTCTGGGTCTCCCGTTTCTTCGTCTGTAAAAGAAGGTGACCCTGTGAAATGTTCTCTTAAGACCTCTAAAGTTCCATAAGCCCATCATTGTATTTATCAACCTTTAAAACTAAATTTTGAGTTCACTGTTCCTCTAATTGCATTTGGTAAACACGATGATTACTCTTTCATTCAACAGAACAGTTCAGGGTGAACTGCTATGTGAATAGAAAGTATTAGAATTTTTAGTTAAATATTTTTAAAGTTGGAGGATAGGATCCCAGAACTGAAAACATTTCTTATGCAAGTAAGAAATAAACTTGAAAACAAAAGGGGGGGCACCTGGGTGGCTCAGTCAGTTAGGGCTCCAACTCTTGGCTTCAGCTCAGGTCATGACCTCAGAGTCCTGAGATCACTCTCTGAGCTCAGAGGGAAATCTGCTTGTATTTTTCTCTTCCTCTCTCTCTCTCTGCCCCTCCCCACTGCACTCTCTCTCTCTCTCAAATAAATAAATCTTAAGGTAGAAAGAAAGAAAGAAAAGAAAGAAAAAGAAAGAAAGAAAGAAAGAGAAAGAAAGAAAGAAAGAAAGAAAAAGAGAAAGAGAAAGAAAGAAGCTAATAAACTGTTATAACAGTTTAGGCCAGTGCATCTCAAAGTTAGATGTGCATTGAATCACCTAGCATCTGGTTGAAATGCAGACTCTGGTGAGGCCTGGGATTCTGGATGTATGTAGCAAGCATCCAAGTGATGCTGACCCATGGACCATACTTTGAGTAAAGAGGGCCTATACCACGAATTACTAAGGAAATCCTAAAGTAAGAATATGATGGAGATAAAATGCTAACATTTCCCAATGGTGAACTTGAGCCAGGTGACTGAGGATGCGGTAGGGTGAGGGGAATGAAAACACTTCCAGAGAGCAAACAACATTTAAAAAAAAAAAAAAATCATTGGAAGGAAAAGAGCATGAATTAAGTAAGGCAGTGGGGAGGATTTTGTTTGACTTCCGTTAGGAAATACTTTAGGGAACTACAAAAGATGAGATTGGTTATTTACTGGTGGGGTGGGTAGTACAACAATGAACTAGGGAACTTAGAGTTTCAGAGCTGAAAAGAACCTCAGACATCATCAGTCCCAACAATTTGGTGTAGATGAAGAAACTGAGCAACAAAATGATTTCATTAGGTGATGGTACAGTTTAGGGTGGAAACTAAGTTGAGGAATTTAGATTGCATACATTCTGTAGACAGCCAAGTCCTTGATAGAAGGAAAACCATTTGTGTTGTGGTGCAAGGTGGAAACAATGAAGGAAAAATGAAACCAAGAGAGACAGACCAATAGGAAATAATTTAATAATCCAAGCGTGGGTTTTGGGGTAAGGTCTGGTCTAGGGAGATTAGGAAATAAAGGGAAAGGTTTAATCTGAAAAATTTTGTTTGTGCATAAATTAAATGGCTGGAAGCAGCTGATTAAGTCATCTTGTCCTATAAGAGAATTCCCTCCATCCCTCTCCATTCTAACACAATGATTTTCAACCCTGACTCCACATCAGCATCACCCGTAGGAGCTTTAAAAAAAAAAATAGGAATGCCTGGGCTCCACCCCACGTGAATTTAATCAGAATCTCTGGGAGCGGAGCCCTGGCATCAGTATTTTTAAAAGCTCCCCAGATGATTATAATGTGCAGCCAGTGTTGAGAATCACTAATCAGATATATAGTCACCAGCTCATTTCATAGACTTTATTTCTGTCCCTGAATATTTCCCAAGTGTTAACTATTACACTGGCACTCGATCATTTTTAATACTTGGTGTGTTTTGTGGTGGGTTTTGATGTTTTATAGCACATTCTCTAAGCTCAATGTCTTCTACCCCTCATTAACTGTCATGACTTAGTTGTGAGCATATCCTGATAACCTCTCATTGGCAAGAAAAGGAAAAGTGATTTGGCATATTATTGGATGGACATGATAGACCCGGTTTATGAACCTAGATGGTACCATAGTGTGGCAGTGCATTGCCCTGTAGCCATTTTATTTGATTTTACCATTGCTTTAATAATCTACATTAACAGGCTCTTTAGGATTAGAGCTGATGAAAGAGGTAAGTACTTAAAATCGCTACTTGGACTCTTGGAACTTTTGAGTCTTCTCTCAAAAATGATTTTAGTTTTTGCCAAAAAAAAAAAAATATTGTGAAAGTGAGACGTTCTTGTGGCTTTTTCCTTGATGACTAACTTAACTTTTAAAGCATCAGTGATTCATTTAGTCTTCTAAAATTAATTGAGTACCTACTATGCGTCAGGTACCTTTTCAGGCCTGAGGATGCCAAGAAGGAAAAGCATCTTCCACGCTCTCAAAAAGGAACAGATAAGCACAGTTAATTTCAGATATTCTCTTTATTCAGTTTGGACACTTAACAGGTCCTTGGCTTTTATACAGGATCTTATAGTTCCATTTTATGAGTACTTTACAAAACTCTTTCAAAAACCAAATTATAGAGAATATTCTCTCTCATTCTTTTCCTACGTTTGCCTAATTTCTTAATTATACCCCACAAAAGTCACTATTATTAATTTTTGAGATATCCTTCCAGAGTATTTTTATGGGAATATAAGCAGATGCAAATATATTCATATTTTCTTTTCCACACTTCTGTATCTTTTTAAATTTTTTTTAAAAGATTTTATTTATTTATTTGACAGAGAGAGACACAGCGAGAGAGGGAACACAAGCAGGGGGAGTGGGAGAGGGAGAAGCAGGCTTCCCGCCGAGCAGGGAGCCCGATGCGGGGCTCGATCCCAGGACCCCGGGATCATGACCCGAGCTAAAGGCAGACACTTAACGACTGAACCACCCAGGCGCCCCTGTATCTTTTTAAATTTAAAAGTACTGGTGGGGGAGTTCTTTTTATATCAACCATATTCTTTTTCATTTTGTTCTTCCTCCATAATATTCTGTTGTCTGGAAGTACCATAATTTATCCTACTGCTATTGACAGTGACCTAGGTTATTCTTTTATTACAAAGCTACATAAATAACCCTGTGTCTGTGTCATTTTACACGTGTGAGTTTGTTTTTGTTTTGTTTTGTTTTTTTAGCGAGAGAGAGCAAGTGGGAGGGGCAGAGGGAGAGGAAGAGAGAATCCCAAGGAGGTTCCAGGCCCCGCGTAGAGCCCAAATTGGAGCTCGATTTCATGACCTGGAACCATGACCCGAACTGCCATCAAGAGTCAAATGTTAAACTGACTGAGCCACCCAGGCGCCCCTGTGCGAGTTTATTTGCAGGGTAAATTCCTAACAAGTGAAATCACTAGGTCTTTAAAGAGTACATGTTAACATTCCCAAATGTTTCCTTAAGATAAATTCATAGGCATGAGATTGCTAGGTTGAAAGGTATAAATATATTTAAGGTTTTTGATACTTACTGACAAATCATCTTGTACCACTTTATTTTCTCACTCTGAAACCTTGTCTGCACTAGAAACTATTTTCCATCTTTTTTTAAAATAAATCTTTGTTCACTTGATAGGTAAAGAATGGTGTGCATTTGTATAAATATATATATATAAATAATATGATATACCATTTAACTATATATATACATTAATATGCATTTCTATAGCTATTAGTTTGACCTTGATTTCATAAGTTTATTAGCCATTGCATGATCAGGGACTTGTTTGTTCATTTTGTTTGTCCAATTTTGAAGAATTTTTATTTTGTTGATTTGCAATAAATAGCTTATATTTCTTAATATAAATAATAGCTTATATTTATTACCCCCTTACCTTGTTTAGGTGCTGTGCTAAGCATTTTTAATTGCTTTTGTATATTGTAAATATTTTATCTGAGTTTGAGATGTGTCTTTAATCCTTATTTAAACAGCATTTCCACTTAAAAACCTATAGAGGCTTTAAAAATTATGTGATAAAATCAATCGATCTTTTATGGTTTTTGTTTGTTTGCTTTAACACATAAAAAAGCCTATGCCACTCTAAAATCAGAATAGTATTCACCTTTATCTTTTTCTAGTTCCTAAGGATTTTAAGTAATGTTTAAAACCCAAATCAACCATAAATATGAGTACATAACTATGAGTACTCAACAAATGTTTTATGCCTACAATGTAACTATCTTTTCTGTTTTAAGAAAATTTTTGTATCCTTCTTTAAAAAAATTTTTTTTTAAAGTACAGATAACTAGAAAAGGAAGCAAAGGGGGACTAAGATTATCCACTGTCCCATAAACCTGAGACAATCCTTACTAACATTTAGAGCAAATCCAGTTGGTTTTCTATACATAAATATATACATGCATACACATATATTAGTTTTCTTTTTTTTTTTTACAAAAAAATGGCATTATACCATGCATGTACTTTGTGCCTGCTTCCCCCACCCCACCCCACCCCCATTAGCCACACAAGTGAATATCTTTCTATGTCAGTGACTCTACCTTCTCATTATTAGTAATCCACTGTATGGTGGAGAACTCCCTAATGAGATAATTTCAGCTCCAAGAGAAGGGAGCCTGGGCAGAAGCATTCCAGGGAAAACCTCACCTGTCTATTGGATGTTCACCTAGCCAGAATTTCCCACAGCAGTTTCAACCTACTATTTCTCAAAGACTTTCAGTTTCTTTGAGAAACTAACTGCCAGCAAAACAGAAAAAAGAAAAGGAAAGAAAAAAGAAAAGGCTAACATAGTGGTCAATCATTAACCCGCCCCCACAAGAGAGACAACTGAGAAAGAAAACACAAATCACTTCCCTTGCAAGGCATGGTTCAAAATATTCTTCTAGACTTGTGTGCCTCCTTTTGCTTTCCTACACCAGTTCTCTTCCCCCTACCAGTCAACACACACATCTCCTTTCAGATAATTTTAAACGTATGCCCCTTATGTATTCCTTAACAAAAATAATGACATGAGTTGCTCTCCCAGAGATCTGACCTGAGGTTTGTTCTAGCTGCAATACTAGTATAGACCATCCCATCAATTATGAATGTATTCATGTGTGTGGAGTCAATAGTAGGCCAGTGATAATGTTACCTTATTCTGGAGACTTACCCTTATAAATAAATAATGAGATGTTTCTGCAAAGTGCCTTTAGCAAAGGCAGAGGAAAACATTACTTCTCAGTCTGAACATTTTAAAGATTAAAAACTGATATTAAAAAAACAGATACCAAAGTTTTCTCAATTAGATATAAACAATTTATGTGGGAAAAAAAGGAAACAAAATGAACTGGAAATTCTATAAGGCTAAATTGGGTGGCCAAAGTTCTCTAGCTGCAAGAATAAAATCAAAGTGAACAGATAAGTCTAAAATAGATTCTTGGATATGCAGGGAAATTTATCTCTCTACCTCCAAGTATCTTATGCTGTACATTAAAAATAAATAAATTACACTTAAAAATTTGAGGTAAAGATTTAATTTGTGATACTATGCTACATTCTTACCTATTAAATATAATATTGGAAATTACTTTCAATGAGAATGATATAACCCAGCAACATATATGATAGATTTTTATTACTAAACCATCATCTTTTTTTTCTTTCAACTAACTCCTACTAAGTTTACGTAGTAAGCTAGATATTCAAGTCTAGAAACTAATTCAAATAGCTTCATGAAGTAGAACGAGTGCTAGCTTCCCAAGTGCAGCTGTTCTCTACTGTATATTCTAGTCCAACTGCTAGCAACGTAGAAAATGCTTTGTGGTTGCCACTAGAGGGCAAATAGCCTCCTGGACTTCTCTTTGACCAAGAAGCATCTCTGCAGGCAGCCAAAGTTTCAATGTCTCATAAACCTAGTTTTAAATCTGGCATTGCCAACTTCTAGTCAACCCACAGTCTCCGCAAGTGAAGAACTTTTTAAGTCAAGACTTTAAAATGGGCTCTTTTACCGTTTTACCAAATGGACAGATCTCTCGCCTGAGTGCACTGACTGCTGACCTTCCTATCCTAACCCTTTCCAACCAGGTCTTAAACCCTCGCTGCTCTGCCACCAAGGTGAGCTAATGTCACAGCAGTCAACAGCATTCCTGGACCTTAGAGGGGCATAAGACACCCTTTCCAATCTGTCCGATTTCTGCTTACCTTTCCAATCTCATCTCCTACTGCTCCCTGACATTCCCTCTACTACACTGCACCGCTTTATAATTATTGGCAGTTCCTTAAATGTACCACGCTATTCCATGCCCCCACGTCTTTGTTCAGGCTATTCTATCTGGGATGCTGGCACTGCCCACCACATGTTTTCGAAGACTTGGTTCAGCTATCACCTGTGAGAAGCCTTATAGTCTCTGCTGATCCCTTTCTTCCCCCCTTCTTCTTCCTCGTAAGCAATAGATTTAGTGTCTCCCTCCTCCAGCATCTTGCACACACTCTATGTTAACATTGCTAACGCTACTATTGGGATTATGTCTGGCAGAGTAGGAACATTCATTCTCAACTGTTTTGTCTTTTCTTTGCTGCATTAGAAATTGTTAGGAGTTCTGGAAGGATGAAATACGAACACCCCCTCTCCTGCCCAGGAGGCAGATTCCAGCAACTGTGGTTTTTGAATACCCTCTTTCTGCCCTTCAATAAGGAGGGACAAGATTTCCGCTGATAAAAATCTGGACGTCATTGCTACTTAAAAGAAATGACTAGGATTTTGGTCATAAGGAAATACTTGGAATCTGGAGAGACTGAGGTAGATTGGAAAAGGTTTTGAGAGGCCAAACATTACCGCCGAGAGTCAGGAAAGTGGTCTGAAAGCACAGCCGCCGCAGGGAGGTGCCCAGGGAGTTGGCTGGGGGAAGAGCCCCAGAAGGGGCCCGGTGCACATGTGCAGGAGCCGTAATGAACTAACTCTGCGCAGCCCCCACCAGGGAACCATGTAGTTGAATGAGAGTCTTGCCTCTACTAGACAAATAATCAGGGGGTGTGATCCTCAGTCTAGGATTAAGTCTTTTTTTTTCCCCCCACGCATAAACAAACTACTCCTCAAAACTATCGAAGATCATTGAACACAAGAAGTGTCCTAGAACCTGTCACCTGACATGGCCACTAAAGGTAATGTGGTAATCTGGGTGGGGTCCTGGGACAGAAATGGTATTAGATGAAAACTAAGTAAGTGTGAATAAAGTGTAGACTTTTGTTAAGAATAATGATCAGGATTGGTTCCTTAATTACAATTCTCTATATATCTTACTAAAGTAAGATGTTAACAACAGGGGAAACAGTGTGTGAGGTGTATGGAATCTCTGTATCGTATTATCCAATGTCTCTGTAAATCTAAAAGTGTTCTAAAAACGGAAATTTATGAAGAGGAAACAAGGAGGAGAAAGAGGAGGAAAAAGAGAAGGGGGAGGAGAAGAATAAAACGGAAAAACAGAAAAAACAAAAAACCCTAAACTGTCAAAATGTCTCCTTCAAAATTCCCAGGACACTGGAAGAACCCAAAATACCTGCAGCCATGAATTCCATACGTGCAGGACCAATTCATGCTGATATCCCCAGTGCCTGGTTTTATTTATTTATTTATTTATTTATTTATTTATTTATTTATTTATTTATTTATTTTGAAAAATTTGTATTTATTTGAGAGAGAGAGAACACGAGCAAGCGGAGGGGCAGAGGGACAAACAGACTCCCCGCTCAGCGGGGAGCCACACGTGGGCTCCGTCCCAGGACCCTAGGATCATGACCTGAGCTGAGATCAAGAGTCAGATGCTTAACCAACTAAGCTACCCAGGCACCCCCCCCACCCCCACCCCAGTGCCTGGTTTTAATATATAGTCAATGCACAGCTGTCAAGTTAAAATTTCTTTCCAATAAGGAAGTAGCAAAGGGTAGTAAAGAGAATGTTTTTCCTCTGCTGATACATAAAACTATAAAATATATTTTGTTTGCTTAAGTTGATAAAAAAATTTTGTAGGGCTACCCAGTTCAACAGAGTTTGCCCTGACGTTTAGAAAGAATGTTATAAGACAAACTATTATCTTAGTGCAGAAAAAAAAAATCAAACTCCATTCTTTAAGAATGTTACCATTCTTCTGATGTTCACCTGGAGGAAAACCATCCTTATAATAATGAGATGTTAAAATTGAGGCAGAACCTACATAGAGATCAGGTATAAAATATCTAAATAGTTTTAAGTAAAGAATGAAGGTTCAATTTCTTTTTCATATAAAAGGAAGCAAACATATTAAAATTCTCCTAAGTACTAATATTTGAAGTACATAGAGTGAAAATGGAAAGTGCTCATATATTTTTGATATAGAAATTCTTCTCTTGTATGTTTTTTTTAGTTTAGTGAAAATCTCTTGGCAAATGATACTTATCACAAATAGCATTTCTTCTATGAGGGATATTTCAAAATAATTTGGAATATAGACATTGTATTTTTTAAATTTTGCATATCTCATGATATTTGTCTTTCAATATCATCTACCATATTGCAATATGGTAGACATTTACACTTAAAAGAAGGTGTGGAAGAAAGGAAAGATGGCCAAAAAATAAAGGTTTCAGATAACGAATTCAAAAGCGTTTCTTCTGCCAGAGTTCTGTGCATTGACTGAAACAGTTGGGGTCTTGCTGATGACTCAGGACTCAGCTAAGCTGTCTTGCTTATCATAATGGAGGCTATCAACCACACAAATATAAAGCTGTAACCCTCTCTCCTTGGCAAGGAAGTGTAAAAAAAAAAAAAAAAAACAAAACTTAATAATAGATTTTTAGTTTGAACAGACAACCCATACTGATATTTTTGCTATTCTGTGAGAAAAGCAAAAAGGTCATTTTTTGGTACTCTCAGAATAACTGTAAATCAATGATGTTTCAAAATATACTTGCTTCCAGGTATAGATTAAAATATATTCCAGGTAATATATTAAACTATATTAACCCCAGAAGATGCTAAGTAATTACCTGAGATAGATGTGCTAATTAATCACATGAGATGAATTCTCCATTTCTCTCTTAAAATCACTAAGAGGAATGAGTAAAAGGAGGGAGTGAAGAAATGCATGTGATTAGAGGCAACCGAATGGAAAGAGCTCTAGGTCGTATAGAGACAAAAAAGGATGGAGAGGAAAGAAGAGTGGGTGGAGTCCTTACCTGTACCAACAACTCTATGAGTGAAATATCATGCCTACTCTATGGGCCTACTGTGCTTGGGAATTTTTTTTATGCATTTTCTAATGTTCTTACCAACTTCAACAAATTAATGATTACTCATATTTTAGAAATGAGGACTGTGACATTCAGAGAGTTTAGTAACTGGTCCAAGGTCACCCCTCCCCAATCTGGTAAGAAGTAGACCCCAGTGTCAAACCTAGACCTATTTGATCCCATAGATTATGGAACCTACTATACCATCCCTCTGCATTTCCCTGTCAAAATATTTCAGGTATGATTTTAGATTGGAGATTTTGGTAAAATTCATTCGTATTTGTTAGGACTATTGAGAGTCTAAACTCATTATTGAAGCTAATTGAACTGTATCAATTCCCTCATCTTTTTTTATCTAAAATCTTTGCTATCCTTTCTGGTCCATAAAGAAAGATTTCATTACTTTTGCCAAATGCTTCCTGCTATATACCATAAGCCAGGGCAATCTGGTACCATTATGGGTGTAGTGACTACACCCAGAATGTTCAGAGCATTACTCAAAATCTGATTTCCTGTATATATTTTTATGGCTCAGATAGTTTTAATTCTGTAAATTTCTTGTGGTTCATTATTATTGTTTCCAGTCTTCTGTAGATATTTTTCATCTTGTCTTTTAACTTCTTAAAATATGAGTGGTTGGGGGTGCCTGGGCGGCTCAGTCGTTAAGCGTCTGCCTTCGGCTCAGGTCATGATCCCAGGGTCCTGGGATCGAGCCCCGCATCGGGCTCCCTGCTCCACGGGAAGCCTGCTTCTCCCTCTCCCACTCCCCCTGCTTCTGTTCCCTGTCTCACTGTGTCTCTCACTGTCAAATAAATAAATAAAATTTATTTATTTATTTTAAAGATTTTATTTATTTATTTATTTGAGGGAGAGAATGAGAGAGAGAGAGAGAGAGAGAGCATGAGAGGGGGAGGGTCAGAGGGAGAAGCAGACTCCCTGCCGAGCTGGAAGCCCGATGCGGGACTCGATCCCAGGATTCCAGGATCATGACCTGAGCCGAAGGCAGTCGCTTAACCAACTGAGCCACCCAGGCGCCCAAATAAATAAAATTTAAAAAAAATATGAGTGGTGGTTGTTTTAATGTCTGTGTATGAAAACCCCATTATGTGGATAACCTGTGGGTCTGTTTCTCTAGTCTATTTTTCTTCTGAATTTTGGTGACATCTTGTCTCCTTGTTTGCCTGGTTACAAGGCACTGTATGTGTAATTTGTAGAGAGACTCTTAATGCTGCTATATTCCTCCAGAGAGAATGTGCATATGCTTTTACCAGGCAGCTAGGTTAGGGGCACTAGGAAAGCCTACACACCTTAGTCCAGATGGCAAATGGAGGTCATCTGATGTTGGGCTTCAGTTCCTCTGAGAATTGATCTATTTCCAGCTCACTGTTGTTTATAGGGATAGCCTTTCCGGGTCCAAATTGACCTCCTGACGTATTTACCAAGATCCCTCCTTCTTGGCAAACAATGACCTCCAATTTTTGGTCTCCCACTTCCATGAATCTGTCTAAACCTTTCTCAGATTGCATCCTCTCAGCCACAGATTTCAAAATCACCTTTAGGGAAAAGTAGACCCAAATATCAGGTTCACCTCTATGGACTTTCATCCTCTGTCAGATCTCGACCTTACAATTCTTCATGCCTTGCTGGTTCTGCAATGATTTTAGATTTTTTATTTTTGAATTACTTAGTCCAGCTTTTCTAGCTGCTCTTATGGGAAAGCAGGTCCAAAACAACCTGGTCTGTCATTCCTGGAAGTGGTTTTAAATACAGTATTGATTGTGGGTGTTTTTTTTTTTTATTATTTATCATCAATATAAAAATACAGTTTCCATTAAAAATTGAGATATTTGACTTCTCATAAAAACAAAGTTATAGCAAACTGACCCCAATTTCCTGCATGTTAGCAATCTGTTGTTTGGGGTAAGGGCTGTCACCTTGAGATGGATCAGGCATGATTCTATTTCACAAGGCTTTCCAACATCCTAGTTTATCACACCCGTCACCTTTGTTCATTTCTGCTACTTGCCTGTCCCCTAATGACACTTGCTTTTGTGACCCCTGGTTCCAGCGACTATTTATAAATTCGCAACAGGGATCCAAAAAGGCTAAATCAAGTTCTTTTCCCAGAAAATTAGCACCCAGTAGCAACAGATTTGCTTACCCCCATTGATAACCCTCAGAATTAAGGAAATTTCTGTCCACACACTATGGTTGAGGTAAATCACACAACATCATTTTTATAATGTATTCTGCAACAAGTTTGCATCCATAAACATCTCTCTTACTTGCTAACTTACAAATTTTGATTATCTCAGTCATCACCGAGCAATTCTAATCCATATCAATTGCTTAAAGACTTACAATTTCTTCTTTAATTGAGTCCCATTTCCTTGTTCCCTCAGTTGAACTAATTAAGTGTTTGTGCATTGAATTTTGCAAATATTAATTTGGGTGATGTGAATGTTCGGTTTTGGGGGAAAGGTCAACTTTCTCATGCATTCTATCCATGGCTAGCAAATATTCATTCTGTCTCATATCCATCAAATATATTTGAGCAGACACCCTGTGCCAGACACCGTGCTAAATGCTGAAGGTGCCAAGATGAATATGACACAGGCCCTGAACCAGAGAAGCTCACTGTAATGGGAAGACAGACACAGAAAACAATTTTTGCAACACTCCTGAGTGACTGTGATAATGGAGTTATAAACAAATAGCTATGGGAGTGATTAGGTATGTCTGAAGAGTAGGAAAGAGCAAAACAAAACAAACAAACAAAAAAACAAGGCTTTTCAGAAGAAGTAGCTTTTCAACCTGCCATTAAAAGGATGATTTAGGTGTTAGTCAGGTAGAGAAGAGGAAGGAGGTCTTTATGGATTCTTTTGTAAACCATCCTCCCCCAAAGCTCCCTCTGGTTTCCCTGCTTCAGATTCTTTCCTCTAGCACTCTGTTCTCTAGACCTACCTTTCCAAAGCAAAATCAGAGCATTGGTTTCCCATCCTCTTCATGATTAATTCAGACCCCTCAGCTGACAACCAAGGCCTTGTCATTTTGAGCCCTCTCCCATACATCCAGTCCCAGATCCCACCATGTCTTCCAGGCGGGCCATGAACACTCAAAAGACCATGCTACCTCATGCTTCCATGACATCTGCGTGAGTTTCCTTTGTCTCATCATGGCTTCCATGCTTCCTTTGCACAGTATTCTAGGAGTACCTCTACTAGCACCTGCCCACTGTGCTGTGAGGCCTGATTATCTTACCTGGGTTCATTTAAAAGACTCAGAGGTCTATGTAGCTCAGCCCAGGGCTTAGCACAGAGAGGTTCCCAGTATCTGTTGGGGTGAATGAATGAATCAAAGCAACATTGTGATGTTTCCTGTAGCTACAGGTCAAGGGAGAATGGATAAATTGGAAGGAGATGAAATACACCAGGTACTATCTATGTATGAGGTAAATATATCCCAGACTATTACATACCACATTTTCCTTTAGATGATACTACTACATCTCTGAAATACTGTCCTTCACTTAAATCCATAGTGCTTCATGGTAAACAGATTTTTCAATATTTTGACTTAAAAGAACCCTTGTTATATTCTGATAATAAAGGAAAATACGAGATGACTGACAGCAACATCACAAACATAAATGGCTCGAAATAAAACATAATGATGGTTACACATCCTTAAAGTCAAGGTTTCTCCAAGGCTTACATCTGTGCTATTTCTATTTATTCTTCCTCATTCCAAATCTCAGTTACTATCCCTTAGGTCTAAGGTCTTAATAGCTCTAACTCTGGTCCTAATTTTCCTCAACAGTTGGGAGTTTTAGACACAGTTTAGTGTCTTGGATTGGATCCTGGAAAAGGAAAAGAACATTACTGAAAAACCTAGTGGACTCCAAATGAAGTCTGTAGTTAATAGTAAAACAACAAGGTTAAGTTCTTATTCACCACAAATGTACCATAGTTTTGTACGATGTTATCCCCTGGGGAAACAGTAAAGGGTGCACAGGGACCCTCTGTTCTATCTCTGGAACTTTTCTGTACACCTAAAACTATTCCAAGTAAAAAGTTCATTTTTTTAAAAAAAAAGTTGGTGTGAGAAGAATTACGTTCAGAGCATATAGAGAAATCAAATTCAGTGGAAGATTGACCCATGGTGTAATCCTACAGCCTGATCAGTCTTAGGCACCTGAAAAATGCAGGGTATTGATGGCTTCCTTTATAAACATCCTTCTGCGCCTCTCTTTGCCTTCCAGACTGACTGGCTTTTAGATTTGTATTTGTTTTTTTGTTTGTTTGGTTGGTTGGTTTTATTGTTTTGGTTTTGCTGGTTTGGTTGTATTTTTTATTTAAATTTCAGTTAGTTGATATATAGTGTGATATTAGTTTCAGGTGTACACTTTAGTGATTCAACACTCCATACAACACCAGTACTCATCGCAGCAAGTGCATTCCTTAATTCACAAATACACTGTATTTGTATTTCAGGAAAATTCACATGTATCTTATTTTTTATGCTTATTGTCTTCATCTAGAACTGATACTCCAAGGATCTCTTATTAAGCTAGAAATGTCACTGCGAAGTAATCCATGCTTTTTTAATAATAACACTAAATAAAGAATAGCAAAAAATAAAAACATTTACAGTAGAAATTCTTTGGTAGTATATTTCTTTCTCTTTTTTCCTTTTTTTCTTTTTTGGTAACAGTAATTCATGTTTCATGTTGTGGAATTCATGTTGTGAAAAATTCAGGAAGTAAAGACAAAAAGTTATTTTGTTTTTATTGTTATAAATGAGTACTTAATTTGATAAATAAGAGGAGAAGGAAACATTCGGTGCATTGTCATTATATGGCATTCAAGGTGACTGTGGAAACAGAACGAAATGCTAAATTATGTTATGATAAGCAGATGTCTCTAGGTAATGTCAGGTAAACAGTACACAACTTAATATAGCAGGAAGCATGTTTTAACCAGGTTACTCCCATGGTTTGCACCTATACAAATACGATCTGCATAACTGAGGACCAAAAATTTTAAGCATCCAGTAACTTGACAACTCAGATAATTAGCAAAACTAGCTGCATAATCTGCATTGTAGAAAATCTAAGTCTAATGATAAAGTTAGTAAATGATTCATTCTTCCAAAGATCACAGGCCAGTAAAGGGCCCTCTTCTCCCCAAAGCCACCAAGAAGAAGCCTTCTCTCCAAGAATATGAGAAAATACCATGTTCATAAATGTGATTCTGAAATCCACAGGCAAAAAGGAGGGACAAGAGGGAATGATTTAAATGGGAAGAATTTCGTTTGACCCCTACAAAGCAGATGGGCAAGTGAGGAGACCAGACCCATAACCCAGAGCTTCCGGGTGGTGGTCAGAGCTGTTTCCTGCTGGTAGTTGGGGAACTGTAAAAATACAAGTGACCTCACGGAACACCTGGCAAGACACCTGACGGGGCGAGTCAGAGCTGAAAGGGGAGTGACAGATAAAACGTGTTCTAAACGACAGATCTTAGTGTCAACGTGGGCTGGCTGCAGACAGTGCTCGGAGATCTGTGGGCATGCCTAGCATGTATCCTTTAATCGACAGTCACTCTCTTAGAGCTCATACACTCATTTCATGTATCCTACTTACAAGGAAATCCTTGTAATGATGAATAAGAACAAGAGGGAATTCTTTTTCTTAGAGATTAAAAAAAAAAAAATCCTTCTACAATGCCTTCTTCCAGTTGGAAAGTAGGCTCTTTGGATAGTTGCATCAACTCCATCAAAACACTGAAAACACAGAAAAACAAAACTTCTCCTTGGAAGAAGTTAGTGCAAGGTCGGTCCCCTTGCATACTACATTTAGAAGCAGGAGATTTTATTTTTTAATGCAAACAGATATGTTTCTGTCTGAATACATCAAATTAAAAAGTCTTCCTTTTTTTCCTATGCTTGCTGTCCCAGGGTACAAAGGATAAACTGGAAGATGAGGTAGATAAAGCAGCTCCCATTCCTAATGGGTTTTTTCCCTGGTGAGGTTTCTTCCAGCTTGTATCGTATTAACCTGCCTAAGGCGCTCCCTGCCCTTTGAAGCTATTTCTTCCCTTGGCTTCCATATTTTCACTGGTCATTCTTCTCACACTATTTTCTGCTTCTTCCTCATCTCCCCAACCTTTGAGCACTGAAGTGATACAAAAACGTGATCCCTGGACCCCCCCACCCCCAGTGACACTCTCTCCCTAGAAGATGGTATCCAGTCTCGTGGTTTACACACCCTTCCTGTGGAGATGATCACTCCCAAATGTATATCACCAGCACAAACATCTCCCTTGAACTCCAGATTTAGATATTCATTTACCTACTCAGAATCGCAATTTGGATGTTTAGCAGGCATTTCAATGTCATCTGGGTGGAACTAAACTGTTCCTGCCCCAACCCAGCTCCACACGCAGTTCTCCACCAATAAATGTCAACTCTGTCCTTCCGCTTGTTAAGATCAAAAATTACAGAAGTCTTTCACTTCTCTTTCTTCTGACAACCTACATTTATTCCATAGGCCATAGTTTCAAAATATATCTGATTACTTCTCAGCACTTCTGCTGAATCAGCCGAGTCAAGGCCTGGATTATTAAAGTAGCCTCCTGCCTACCTCTGTCCTTTTGTTCTAGAGAATGGTGTCAACACGGCAGCCATAGGCTCTCCACTGACCATTGCTTAAAAACCAGCTTGAAGGGGCGCCTGGGTGGCTCAGTCCGTTAAGCATCTGCCTTCAGCTCAGGTCATGATCCCAGGGTCCTGGGATCGAGTCCTGCATCGGGCTCCCTGCTCAGCGGGAGCCTGCTTCTCCCTCTGCTTCTCTCTCTCTCTCTCCCTCTGTCTCTCATGAATAAATAAATAAAATCTTTAAAAAAAAAAAAAAACAGCTTGAAGGCTTTGCTATTATTCTTCAGGAAGGTAAATCATGATGGCTCACAGCCTAACTCTTTTTGAAAACAACACCCCAAACGAACAGATTAATGAATTAATCCCAAGCATAGAGTACGGGAGTTGCACAGAACCTTACGGATCCAGCAGTTCTAGCCTCTCATTGCACTGACAGACGGGGAAACTGTAGGATGAGAGAAGCCTGACCCAGTCAGTGGTACAGCCAGGACGGAGGGTTAGGGTGTACGTCTTATCATGTCTCCAGAGCTGGGAAGCAAAGGCATGGGTTTTTCAGAATATCTTGCAGATTGTAAATCACACAATCCCCTATTAGCTGATGTTTTTCTTTTTTGCTGTACATGTTTAATGTATAACAACTTGATGAGTTTGGTGATAACTATACATCCACGCAACCATCATCACTATCTATGCCATAAATATATGTATCACTCCCAAGTTTCCTCCTGTCCTCTTGATTATTTTATTATTATTATTATGTGTGTGTGATAAGAACACTTAATGTAACATTTACTCTCTAAGTAAATTTTTAATTATACAGTACAGTGTTAACTATAGGCACTATGCTTTACTACTGTCTGTAAATCTCTAGAATTTATTCATCTTGCATAACTGAAACTTTGTGCCCTTTGAGTCTATCTTCAGTTAACTTAAATTATATAAGTCACATGGTTCTGCTTTATAAAAGGATGTTGTTATAGGTAACTTCTGTTTTAAAATAAATACTAGAGTTAGTAATATGTTTTTCATGACTTCTAATTCTGTTGAATTTTGAGATATTTTAGGGAGTGAGCTCATGTTGTTCTCACCAAACTCTGTGAAGCGTTTTCATTGTCAGGAAAAGGGCTCCACCCTCCCTTTTGCTGGCTACAATCGACAGTAATACCAAAGCTGCGATGGTGGTTACTCTGGACTGGGAGTTCTCCTCCAAAGTGAAACTTGGCTGGGGAAATGCTACTCCTCCTTTTCATTCCTAAGAGTCTATATTTGGAGAACCAGTTTACCCTGCTCATCTTGGTTTTTTTGTATTTATTTTTTGACAATTTCTCCCCCATGGTTAATGCCTGGCTTAGTTCTAAATTTGAAAATGCAGCATGCACATGAATACTAGTATTGACATGATTTGTGTTCAGACTTCTGAAAATGAGTAGATAGGATATTGACACAGCTATAGACACAGAGTATTAATCTTTTTGCCCCTGATTCACCTTTTTTTCTTTTGCTCTTTTAAAGTTGTTAATCTACATTTACTCTGTTGATTGCGACTGCTACTAATTTCACTCCGTCCTTCATTTTGGGATACCTCTGAGGATGGTGAGAATTATATATCTATACGTGAAGGCATCTCAGAGTGCCTAATGTGTAGTCACAGTTCAATAGATGGTAGCTACTATGTGCTGTCACGTCATCATTGACCTCTGTCCCAACTTTGTTCCCTCCCCAATTCATTTCCATTCATTTCTGCACATCTAACTCTCGAAAAATTCTGCCTTGAATTATCTACATTTACCCTACAGGCTTGAGGATATCTCATATGTACAGTGTTTGTTTTGTTTTTGTTTTTGTTTTAAAGATTTTATTTATTTATTTGACACAGAGAGACACAGCAAGAGAGGGAACACAAACAGGGGGAGTGGGAGAGGGAGAAGCAGGCTTCCTGCCGAGCAGGGAGCCCGATGCGGGGCTCGATCCCAGGACCCTGGGATCATGACCTGAGCCGAGGTCAGAGGTTTAAACGACTTAGCCACCCAGGCACCCCTACAGTGTTTGTTTGTTTTTTTTTAATTTATTATTCTACTCACTGTTGACTAGACCAGTTATTTTTCGAAATGTGGTCCTTGAATCACCACATTTGAATCACCCGAAGCAGAGCGAGGTAGGGAGTGGTTCTCGGATATCCGTATTTAAAGCAAGGATGCAGGAGATCATTATGCGCACCATTTGGGAACAAGCATTTATCTTTCAACCCTACTGTTTCATCGAGGCCATCACTTTTGCCAGTGATTTTTAAGATAGTGAAAGAGAGATTGATCTTACCACATCCTTAAAGTAACCCATATTTGTAGAGTATAATTCTCTAAAACTTACTGATCAGAATAAAATACATATTATTATTATAAAGATTTAAATCTCCAGAAGAAATAGAAGGACCTAATACAAATTGGTAGATACTGAATGAATGATAATACAATGGATTCAAGCCTCCTCAGGTTTAAGTACCTTTGGTATTTGAAGAGATGAAAGAGTGAATGCATGCACTGCCCTAAATTGTGAACTCCAGGTGACATCGTTTATAGGGAAACTGGCTATTTACTTCCCTACTTTAATTAGAAGATGAGTCCAATGATGTGTTGTTGTATATGAGGTGAGTTGTTGCAAATCCTTTCCAACTATACAGACACTCTACTTCCTGAAAAAAAGTCAATAAAAATGTGGAAGATAACCAGGATTTATCTGTGCAATAGGACTATGGAGTAATGAGACTAGTTTTCTTGGATGACTTATGGAAATCAGAACTGATAATAAAGATTCATACTTTGTATTTCAAAAATGCAGCCACTACATGAATATAAATGTCTTCCACGTTATACATAAGACTCTTGTGCTAGATGGTAATGTACAAGGCATGCACAAAGCAAACAGGATGCTTTAAAATAAGTGCTGAATCTCTTGCAAGATGAAATATTTCTATTATTGACATAGATCAAGTACCTTCATCACCAAGGTACCTGTTTAGCTCTTTGCTGCCTGTACTAAAGTGGTGTTAGGTATTAGAAGTGAAGACCAGTGAAGCATTTTACTAAAACTATAATTGCAAAGCTAATTGGAGATTGCAAATTAAGAAGGAATAGCATGCACAGTGATAGAAGAATGTCATGAAATCACAGAAATTTACATTTGGAAGGGACCTAGATAATTTCCACTCCAACCTTCCACCCATATCATTATATTCTGCTTTAAATATGTGAATACAGGGAAAATTCTACGGGTTTACCTAGTAAATATTTGTATCACATTCTAGCGACTCTCATTAAATCACTCATTAAAATAGCTCATTCATTCAAAATACCATCTCTAATGTTTTTTGCCTTTTTGTATTTACTTTCCTAAATGTCAGACCTGGATTCTTGTCCCACCCCTCATATTTTCTTTTCTATGTGATCTCTGAAAAGTTTGATCTGAGATATTATTTGCTCTGTTAGCATCCAGACACTTATCAATCACTAATCCAAATTCTTCTGCTGACTATAAGTAGCCCTTAGTTAGCATGTTACAATCATTGGTAGAAATATGAAAATTAAATGTCCAAGCAGAAAAGCTGTATTGATTTAGATGTGTGATTTTTATTCATGACAAGGGAATGAGAACTAACAGGGAGACCTTCAGACAGTTTCCCTCCTCTGCCACATACGTTCCCATGAGCAAGTTGATGGTCTATTTAGGAATGGTCTTTGGAGCTGGCTCTCATACCTGCTCCACCTGCCTACTCACCTCTAAAATCTGGAATTGTCTGAAAATTCAGTGACAAGAACTGAAGAGATAGAGCTGTGGCCAACACTTCTTCACATTTTTTGAAACAAGTCTAAGTTTGATCCAGCAAGACCTAGAACAGATAACACTCTATTTTTTTAGGTTACCCAAGGCAGAAGGAAGGAAGAGATCCCTTGTTACGCCTGCAGTAAAGACCTTAGCACCACCATTTTAGTAAAATGATAACCACACTTCCTCAGTTCAGCAGGACAGATATAAAGATGCATCGGGAACCTGGTGGCTCAGCAAATATACTACGACAGGATGAAAAAGAGTGCTTTGCTTTTGTGATTTCATGTCCTTTCAGAAATTAAATAATGGATTTCTGACCACCTGGATTATAAAACTGCTGTCTCATCAACACGTTAAACATTAATCTTATTACAATCGAGACAATAAAGAATCATCCTTATACTAAAGACATTTGTATCCCAAGACAAATTTTGCCCAAATAAATGATTATATTAGTGACATTGTTATAATAGGCATTTCTAAACTCATATCGTTGAAGGGGACCTTTATACCTACTTGACTTACATAGTTCTGTGCTTGGTTGTTCAATAAAATGAATGAATACCTGAATCTCCAAAAAGAAACTTGATAAAAATTGTCTTCCCTACTTACTTATTCCTCATTTACATTTTAACCAATAGGACAGGCAGTTTATCATTTGCTCTTGGATTACAGTAAGGTGCTGACTATGGACTTCAAAAGAAAACTGGTTTGGCCTCTAGGAATAAAAGGGTTTGGGTCAATGTGCGTGAATATAATGATTAGTTGGTGTGCAGAGAGGACATAAACTTCATTGTCAAAATTGTTTGCAACTGCATTTAAATTCGGGTTGTAGGAGATGATTGAGCAAGAAAATAAAGAATTGAAAGAAAGGAGTGAGAGGCTCAGCCTAGAAATGAATCCTGAGTAGAGAGAGAACCAACAGTAGCAGAAGTACTGACATGATCCTACTCATGGTACCCATAACAGTTCCAGAGCTCACTCATGCAGCCCACATACTCTGCTTTCTATCCCATGATGTCTCCTTTCCACTGTTTCCCTACCTTGAGAAATCTCCAGCAAATTCATAATTTAAAGTCTTAACAACTTTTTTAGAGCTTTTTTTGTTAAGTAGACCAGAACCTTCCTGGGATGTCAGCTGATCCAGTGGATTCACCATTACTCGGCTCCAACACTTCCTCTTCTCATTTCAACAAGCCAACCACTCTCTGAATACGTGGGAAATCTGCAGGTCACCTCTGAACAGCTCTTCATTAGGATGTCATCCTGAGAGATGGTGCCGAGCCACCTGAGTAGCCACTTGAGCACTTCCCATAGGAATAAATCTCCTTATTCAGCCATAAAAAGTAGCAAAAAGAACTGGCCTTGCCTTAAGATGTTTTGGTAGTTGAAGATCCATACCGACACAGCTTGAAGAGAACTGCACAGTAGCATGCCAACAAATGCAAACCACCATGTAATACTGAGTTAAAAGAGGGACAGAAGGTATATTGGAGCAAATTATAGCAGAGAACTTCCCTAATTTCGGAAAGGAAACAGGCATCAAAATCCAGGAGGCACAGAGAACCCCTCTCAAAATCAATAAAAATAGGTCAACACCCCGACATCTAATAGTAAAACTTATGAGTCTCAGAGACAAAGAGAAAATCCTGAAAGCAGCTCGGGAGAAGAGATATGTAACCTACAATGGTAGAAACATTAGATTGGCAACAGACCTATCCACAGAGACCTGACAGGCCAGAAAGGACTGGCATAATATCTTCAGAGCACTAAACGAGAAAAATATGCAGCCAAGAATACTATATCCAGCTAGGCTGTCATTGAAAATAGAAGGAGAGACAAAAAGCTTCCAGGACAAACAAACACTAAAGGAATTTGCAAACACGAAAACAGCCCTCCAAGAAATATTGAAAGGGGTCCTCTAAGCAAAGAGAGAGCCTAAAAGCAACACAGACCAGAAAGGAACACAGACAATATACAGTAATAGTCACCTTACAGGCAATACAATGGCACTAAATTCATATCTTTCAATAGTTACCCTGAATGTAAATGGGCTAAATGCCCCAATCAAAACACATAGGCTATCAGATTGGATTAAAAAGCAAGATCCATCAATATGCTGTCTGCAAGAGACACATTTTAAACCCAAAGACACCCCCAGATTGAAAGTGAGGGGGTGCAACACCATTTCCCATGCTAATGGACACCAAAAGAAAGCTGGGGTGGCAATCTTTATATCAGACAAATTAGATTTTAAACCAAAGACTGTAATAAGAGATGAGGAAGGACACTATATCCTACTTAAAGGGTCTATCCAACAAGAAGATCTAATAATTGTAAATATCTATGCCCCGAACATGGGAGCAGCCAATTATATAAGGCAATTAATAACAAAAGCAAAGAAACACATTGACAACAATACAGTAATAGTGGGGGCCTTTAACACCCCTCTCACTGAAATGGACAGATCATCTAAGCAAAAGATCAACAAGGAAATAAAGACGTAAAATGACACACTGGACCAAATGGACTTCACAGACATATTCAGAACATTCCATCCCAAAGCAACGGAATACACATTCTTCTCTAGTGCCCATGGAACACTCTCCAGAATAGATCACATCCTAGGTCACAAATCAGGTCTCAACCAGTGCCAAAAGACTGGGATTATTCCCTGCACATTTTCAGACCACAATGCTTTGAAACTACAACTCAATCACAAGAGGAAACTCGGAAAGAACTCAGATACATGGAGGCTAAAAAGCATCCTACTAAAGAATGAATGGGTCAACCAGGACATTAAAGAAGAATTAAGAAAATTCATGGAAACCAATGAAAATGAAAACACAAATGTTCCAAATCTTTGGGATGCAGCAAAGGCAGTCCTAAGAGGAAAGTATATAGCAATACAAGCCTTTCTCAAGAAACAAGAAAGGTCTCAAATACACAACTTAACCCTACACCTAAAGGAGCTAGAGAAAAAAACAGCAAATAAAGTCTAAACCCAGCAGGAGAAGAGAAATAATAAAGATCAGAGCAGAAATCAATGAAATAGAAACCAAAAGAACAGTAGAACAGATCAACGAAACTAGGAGCTGGTTCTTTGAAAGAATTAACAAGATTGATAAACCCCTGGCCAGACTTATCAAAAAGAAAAGAGAAATGACCCAAATCCACAAAATCATGAATGAAAGAGGAGAGATCACAACCAACACCAAGGAAATACAAACAATTATAAGAACATATTATGAGCAATTATACGCCAGCAAATTAGATAACCTGGAAGAAATGGATGCATTCCTAGAGATGTATCAACTACCAAAATTGAACCAGGAAGATACAGAAAACCTGAACAGACCTATAACCGCTAAGGAAATTGAAGCAGTCATCAAAAATCTCCCAACAAACAAAAGCCCAGGGCCAGATGGCTTCCCAGGGGAATTCTACCAAACATTTCAAGAAGAATTAATACCTATTCTTCTGAAACTGTTCCAAAAAAAATAGAAATGGAAGGAAAACTTCCAAACTCGTTTTATGAGGCCACCATTACCTTGATCCACAAACCAGACAAAGACCCCATCAAAAAGGAGAATTACAGACCAATATCCTTGATGAACATGGATGCAAAAATTCTCACCAAAATACTAGCCAGTTGGATCCAACAGTACATTAAAAGGATTATTCACCACGACCAAGTGGGATTTATCCCTGGGCTGCAAGGTTGGTTCAACATCTGCAAATCAATCAACGTGATACAATACATTAACAAAAGAAAGAACAAGAATCATATGATCCTCTCAGTAGATGCAGAGAAAGCATTTGACAAAGTACAGTATCCTTTCTTGATCAAAACTCTTCAGAGTATAGGGATAGAGGGTACATACTTCAATATCATAAAAGCCATCTATGAAAACCCTACAGCGAATATCATTCTCAATGGGGAAAAGCTGAGAGCTTTCCCCCTGAGGTCAGGAACGCGGCAGGGATGTCCACTATCACCACTGCTATTCAACATAGTACTAGAAGTCCTAGCCTCAGCAATCAGACAACAAAAAGAAATCAAAGGCATCCAAATTGGCAAAGAAGAACTCAAACTCTCACTGTTTGCAGATGATATGATACTTTATGTGGAAAACCCAAAAGACTCCATCCCAAAACTGCTAGAACTCATACAGGAATTCAGTAAAGCGACAGGATATAAAATCAGTGCACAGAAATCAGTGGCATTCCAATACACCAACAACAAGACAGAAGAGAGAGAAATTAAGGAATCGATCCCATTTATAATTGCACCCAAAACCATAAGATACCTAGGAATAAATCTAACCAAAGAGGCAAAGGATCTGTACTCAGAAAACTATAAAATACTCATGAAAGAAATTGAAGAAGACACAAAGAAATGGAAAAACGTTCCATGCTTATGGATTGGAAGAACAAATATTGTGAAGATGTCAATGGTACCTAGAGCAATCTACACATTCAATGCAATCCCCATCAAAATATCATCCACTTTTTTCAAAGAAATGGAACAAGTAATCCTAAAATTTGTATGGAACCAGAAAAGACCCCGAGTAGCCAGAGGAATGTTGAAAAAGAAAAGCAAAGCTGGCGGCATCACAATTCCGGACTTCCAGCTCTATTACAAAGCTGTCATCATCAAGACAGTATGGTACCGGCACAAAAACAGACACATCGATCAATGGAACAGAATAGAGAGCCCAGAAATGGACCCTCAACTCTATGGTCAACTCATCTTTGACAAAGCAGGAAAGAATGTCCAATGGAAAAAAGACAGTCTCTTCAACAAAAGGTTTTGGTAAAATTGGACAGCCACATGCAGAAGAATGAAACTGGACCACTTCCTTACACCACACACAAAAATAGACTCCAAATGGTTGAAAGACCTAAATGTGAGACAGGAGTCCATCAAAATCCTAAGGGAGAACACAGGCAGCAACCTCTTCGACCTCAGCCGCAGCAACTTCTTCCTAGAAACATCGCCAAAAGGCAAGGGAAGCAAGGGCAAAAAGGAACTATTGGGACTTCATCAAGATAAAAAGCTTTTGCACAGCAAAAGAAACAGTCCACAAAACCAAAAGACAACCGACAGAATGGGAGAAAATATTTGCAAATGACATATCAGATAAAGGGCTAGTATCCAAAATCTATAAAGAACTTATCAAACTCAACACCCAAAGAACAAATAATCCAATCAAGAAATGGGCAGAAGACATGAACAGACATTTTTCCAAAGAAGACATCCAAATGGCCAACAGGCACATGAAAAAGTGCTCAACATCGCTCGGCATCAGGGAAATCCAAATCAAATCCACAATGAGATACCAACTCACACCAGTCAGAATGGCTAAAATTAACAAGTCAGGAAATGACAGATGTTGGCGGGGATGTGGAGAAAGGGGAACCCTCCTACACTGTTGGTGGGAATGCAAGCTGGTGCAACCACTCTGGAAAACAGTATGGAGGTTCCTCAAACAGTTGAAATTAGAGCTACCATTCGATCCAGCAATTGCACTACTGGGTATTTACCCCAAAGATACAAATGTAGGGACCCGAAGGGGTACGTGCACCCCAATGTTTATAGCAGCAATGTCCACAATAGCCAAACTGTGGAAAGAGCCAAGATGTCCATCAACAGATGAATGGATAAAGAAGAAGTGGTATATATACACAATGGAATATTATGCAGCCATCAAAAGGAATGAGATCTTGCCATTTGCAACGACGTGGATGGAACTGGAGGGTCTTATGCTTAGTGAAATAAGTCAATCAGAGAAAGACATGTATCATATGACCTCACTGATATGAGGAATTCTTAATCTCAGGAACAAACTGAGTGTTACTGGAGTGGTTGGGGGTGGGAGAGATGGGGTGGCTGGGTGATAGACATTGGGGAGGGTATGTGCTACGGTGAGCGCTGTGAATTGTGCAAGACTGTTGAATCACAGATCTGTACCTCTGAAACAAATAATGCAATATATGTTAAGAAAAAAAAAAGAAGATAGCAGGAGGGGAAGAATGAAGTGGGGGGAAACTGGAGGGGGAGTCAAACCATGAGAGATGATGGACTCTGAAAAACAAACTGAAGGTTCTAGAGGAGAGTGGGGTGGGGTTATGGGTTAGCCTGGTGATGGGTATTGAAGAGGGCACGTTCTGCATGGAGCACTGGCTGTTATGCACAAACAATGACTCATGGAACACTACATCAAAAACTAATGATGTAATGTATGGTGATTAACATAACAATAAAAAAATTTAAAGAGAAAAAAATACTGAGTTAAAAGAAGTGCATCAGATGTGATGAGAATACACAGCCAAAAGTTGGAAACAATACAAATATTTATAATAGTTTGTTAAATGAGTTATGGCATGTCCCCATAATAGACTACCATGCAACCATAAAAATGATGAAAAAGACAAGTAGCTATTGATAGGAAAATGTATCCATTCCATATAAAGTGAAAATTAGGTTTCCAAGAAGTATGCATTGCATGTCAAAAATCTTTGCTCGAGAAATAATATCTATATTCATGGGGAAATATGTACAACAAAATATTAATAGTGGTTATTTCTAGGTGTGGGTTATCTTCATCTTTATGTTTTTCTGTAGTTTCTCAATTACCTTGCAATTTTTATAGCCTTCATTATAAAATGGAAAGTCAATAAAGTGACTTGTAAATAATTATAGCAAGGGAATTTATGATCAATAGCTTCATAGATGCAGAAGCCATGGTTTTTGAAGGAACTGGTGGTCGCAGATTGGGAGAAAAGAAAGTGAAAAATGGTTTTGAAGGGAAGAGTATGATGAGATGAGGAAGAAAAGTACTAGTCGAATGTAAAGCAATGGATGTTGAGTGTTTGGACTGAGGCAGGAAGAATGACAAGGGAGACCCTTGCTTTTCACTCCTCTGAGCTTCTGCTCCTGCCATTGCCACTACCTGGAAAGCCTTCACCACTGAAGAAGTCATCTTTCAGGATCGAGCTTGAGTCACTCTTCCTCTTTCAAGCTTCCTTTGACCCAGGCTTTGGTTTTTGCCTCCACAGTGGCCCATACATGCCTGTACTATGGTACAGAATGCGTTGTATTTCATTAATGAATTTTTAATTTGTGTAAGCCATCATCTCAACAGGAAACTCCATGGGGGCAAGAGACTTAACTTTTCTTGAATGCAGTCTTGTCATATAACAAATGTACAATACATATGTTGTAGGCTTGACTTGAGTTGACTTGAATCGAAAGTGTTTTGGAGAAGGATCAGTTGACAGAGAGCCTTAAAAGTAAGGCTGAAAAGATTGGTTTTATATAATTCATAATGTAGAAATTTTAAGCATATATCTCTTTGGGATATTAGGATGCTTCTCCTAGAAGTTGGATAAAAAGAAAGCTTTATGAGTCTTCCAACTGTGTTCACCAGAGATCAAGAGTCAGCGGCTCTGGGAAGACTGTTGATGGACAATGTGGGAAGGTGCCAGACTTGCCCACTTAATAATCTGCTAAAGGGCAAACTCATTTTATGTAGTACAAGTTGTAGATGCCTGATAAAGACAGCACAGTGGGTTGATGACCAATGTTAAAGCATTTTTAACAAATTACTTGGATATCCTAAAATTCCAACCTAATTATTCCCCAAAACCTCAAAGACGATATATGTAGCATGTTTACAATGTCACAGGAATTGTTTTATTTTTCCTTATAATATGTGTCTTGCCCATTTTTACAACATAATGCAAACAAAGAGAATCATACACTGATGTTGACCCAATGAACAAGTCGTTTTGAACATGGTAAATAGGGTTCCCTTTAGACCAAGTAGTATTATCTAATGTTTTATCAAATTTTTAGATTATTCTGTCAAATAGACTTTTAAGAAAATATATTCCATCCAAGATTTTAGTCTTTAAAGATTATAAATATCATTTAATTCTATTCAAGGGAAAGTAGTAACTATAATCCCTCCCAAAGGGATGGTTTTATTTAAACTGGACAATTTTCACATACAATCACCAATGTTGATAAAGCTCAGAGTTAACTCAGTGCCTTTTTCCTTTAATCCTGAATCTTGAATTCCTTTAGTGTTTTGTTGCACGTGTTTTGCTAGTAGAAAAATGTAGGAGTTTAATTATTTCACATACAAGTGGGTTTTCATGCTGTTCATCTACTTTCCAGAGCCATCATGCACTGGAAAGCCATCCAACGACAATGACAACTGTGTGAGATCTGCAAAAAAGGTCTCAAAAATTCCTCTTCAGGGAAAAAATTGCAACCATTTCTTGAACATTGTATCCATTCTTAGGAACCATGACCTAGATATCAACAAAAGGGGAAAGTTCTCCTCAGCAAAGGCAGATTTACTGTGTGACCAGCTCACGTCCAGCATTCAGATCCAAGATATGAAGCAAATTACTGTTTAGTTAGCATCTTTCCTTTAAGTAGTTAAAATACATCTCATTGTGCTTTTTCTAGACTGGGGGCTTATTTTGCATTCACCGTACAAGAAAGGGAAATGTAGCTGAAATCTTTCATCAGTGGAAGGCTAGCATCAGTTTGTGCTGTGACTAGAAGAGATCATAGCAGTGACTTCACTTGTGGTATTGCCTGCTCAAAGAAAGGGTGCAGCAGACAGATATAAATCAGTAATTATTAGGATGAAAGTTTTTGTAGATTTTATCTATTTTAGAGAGAGAGAGAGAGAGCATGAGCAGGGAAAGGGGCAAAGGAAGAGGGAGAGGGAGAATCTCAAGTAGACTCCCCACTGAGCATGGAGTTGAAGTTAGGGCTAGATCTCCTGACCCTGGAGATCATGACCTGAGTCGAAATCAAGAGTCGGATGTTTAACTGACTAAGCCACCCAGGCACCCCTATTAGGATGAATTTTAAATAATACACATATACATGCATACATTCTTGTCTTGAATTTCTCCTCTAATGGATAATGATGAGCTAACACAATAATTTGTTTTCTTTGGCATCTTTATAACCATTTACCTATTACAAGCCCCTTTCAATAATGGTGCAGACTTCAGGGGACATTGAGTATCTTTTATACACAAGTCTACTGCCTCCTATTGTTTACTTACTGCCCTTCTCCTAGGGTGTTCAATGCAGCTACTCCTCACTCCATCCTTATAAATCCCTCCTCTTGCCAGATGAAGAAGTTGAGGCTACAGACTGAGCCATAGGATTTTAGAGGCAAAACTAGGATACCAGCTGGGATTTTTTTACTCCCTGTTCTGGAAGTGAATGCATTTAATCCTGTTAGATTGTTTATTTTCTTGAGACAGAGTAAAGAGGAGAAATGGTGAGCCATCCTGAATATAGAATGATGGAGCTTCTCATCGTCCCCATCCAGTGTGTGTGCGCCCCCAGGCAGCTGTTAATGTGGGGTAGCTGAGGCAGCAGATGCTGCAGCTGGGGTGAAGCACTGAGATGAGAGTCCAGAGCATAGCTTTCATTCTGCACAAGGGAAGAGTATTTCCAATAATCAGGTTGAGTCCTCCTCAGAGCCTCAAATCCATGTCACATTAGAACAACACGAAACAGGGAGGAGTGGATGTGGTTTTAGCAAAGCCCATTTCTAGCAGGTGATTCACTATGTTAATGGATCCCCATGACAGCTGACATATTCAAGCATACATGTCTCATGTCTGCTTTGGAGGGCATCTCACCAGCATTCAGCTAATGTTATAATCCCTGACGGATAGCACTATGATACAGAGTTTAAGAGAGAGAGAAAGAGAGAGAGACGATAAAATACCCATCTACAGAAGTTAAAGGACAAACTGATGGATTCATGGAAGAAGCTCTTCTGAGATCGAAATATTAATTTTAAAAATTAATACTTTTTAAAAGCTTTATGGAGATATAATTGCCATACCATATAAAATTATATACTATATATATACCTATATATAGATATATATATTGCACAACTTGATACATTTTGACATTACCATTACCACAATCCAGATAGTAAATGTACCTATTATTCTTGTGTCACCTCATGGCCCTTGGATATATTATTTTACTCCTCTTGGATAGATGCCTAGCAGTAGAATTATAGTATGCTATGTGGTGTGTGTATGTTTAACATTTTAAGAAACTGCCAAACTGTTTTCCAAAGTGGTTTTTCTCAGTTTACATTCCCACCAGCAGTGTGGAGAGCTCTAGGTATTGGGCATCCTCACCAATATTTAGTGTGGTTAGTCTTCCTAACTTTAGCTGTTCTGACAGGTGTGTAGTGATATCTCCTAGTACCTTTGAAGTGTCCTTGTACCCCAAATGATGAGCGATATTGAGCATCTTTTCCTGTGCTTGTCACTTGTATATTTTATTTAGTGGACTATCTGGTCAGGTCTTTTGTCCACATTTTAATTGGGTTTTTGTTCCTTTATTATTGAGTTTGAGAGATCTTTATATGTTCTTGGTAGATGCTCTTGATATATTTTGGATACGGGCCCTTTTTTGAAGTCATTCACAAACTGCTTTTAATATCCATATGGAAATGCAACATATATCCAGAATAGCCAAGCACCTTCGCAATGAAGAACAACAAAGCTGGAGGATCAGTCAGTCAACACTACCTGATTTCAAGACTTACTATAAAGCTATAGTAATCAAGACAGTATGGTGTAAAAACAGACAAATAGACCCATGAAACAAAATTCAGAGGCCAGAAATAGAACCATACATATACACACAACCAATTTTTGACAAAGGTGCAAAGCCAGTCCAATGGAAAAAGGAATCTTTTCAACAGAGGGTGATGGAACTATCAGAGATGCATATGCAAAAATAGAAACTTCAATTCATATCTTGACCCACATACAAAATAACCACAAAACGGATCACAGACCTAAGCCTAAAACCTAAAGCCAGCACTGGCTACATAATTTGTGGGCCCAGTGCAAAATGAAAACATGGGCCCCCTTGTCAAAAATTACTGAGAATTTCAAGATAGTAACATCAGAGCATTAAACCAACGAGACCTGTCTAAGCCTGGGACCCTGCTTGGCTGCATAAGTTGTGTGCCAATAAAACCAACACAGCCTAAAAATTATAAAACGTCTAGAAGAAAACACAGGAGAAAACCTTCATTACCTTGGGTTATGCAAAGATTTCTTAGATATACCAAAAGCATGCTCCATTAAAGAACAAATTGATAAAATGAACATCATCAAAATTAAAAACTTGTGCTCTCCTAGATTGGTAAGTGAATGAGAAGACAAGCCACAGACTGAGAAATAATATGTGCCAAAAATAACAATAAAGTCTAACACTCATTAAGTGCCAGATACTGTTCTAAGAATTTTATATAAGTTTAAATATATATATGAATACATTATAAAGCAGATACAATTTCTATCCTCATTTCATATAAGAAAAGCACAGGAATTTAAAAATGCAGCTTAAAGATATAAAATTACTAAACCAAGGAGCCAAAATTGGAGCCCAGGCATTCTGACTTTAAAAAAAAAAAAAGATTTTATTTATTTATTAGAGTGAGTGAGAGAGAGAGAGAGAAAGAGAAAGTATGAGCAGGGGGAGGGGCAGCGGGAGAAGGAGAAGCAGACTCCCCACTGAGCAGGGAGCCCAACGTGGGGCTTGATCCCAGGACCCTGGGTTCATGACCTGAGCCGAAGGCAGAAGCCTAACCGACTGAGCCACCCAGAGGCGTTCTGACTTTTAAGCCCACATTCTTGGGGTGCCTGGGTGGCTCAGTCAGTTAAGCGTCTGCCTTCGGCTTGGTCATGATCCCAGCGTCCTGGGATCGAGCCCCATGTTGGCGGGGGGAGGGGGGGCCTGCTCAATGGGGAGGCTGCTTCTCCTTCTCCCGCTGCCCCTCACCCTGCTCATGTGCTCTCTCTCTCTGTCTCTCTCATTCTCTCTCTCTCAAATAAACAAACAGAATCGGGAAAAAAAAAAAAAAAAAGTCTTACACTCTTACTCTCCCAAGGTAAAAACAAAGGACACCTCTTTCTTCTTCACATCAGCTCCTTCTTATTTCAACAGACTACCTTTCAAAACTCCTGAAGTAGGCATTTTTGCTGGCCACGTCTGCTTGGCTATGTTCAATATATAACGTCCCCTTCTTATAAGGCTTTCCCAAGACTGGGCAAATCAAAAAGGTTATCAGTGCTTCCGGGACTGGTATCAGCAATCCAAGGGTAGCACAAGTAAGTCTGTAACATTCAGTGCCAGATAAAGCAGCCTTGAGCATTAACTGCCACATTGCCCAATGTACTCTTTTGGAGCAAGGGACGCTCCTGCAGCAGAGTACATACTGGTTCCTTGTGCCTGGAAAGAATGCATGTGCCTCCTTCCAGTGACCATTTACATCTAGAGAGGCACCAAGGCATGGGAATGCTCCTGTTTATCTGTCTGAGCCCACCCACTGCTTCCCTGCAAGCCATGGGGAAAGAAGTATCAAGTCCTAAAAAGGCATTTGGACTGAATAGCACAATATGCTTGGATACCCTTGCTTCATGTAAACACAGGGTGATTGTGAATTCTAAGAGCCTGGATGTTGCAGTTCAGCAAGGCTCTGATTAGCGTCTAGAAAGCATCCCAAGAAAGGGCTGCAGAACTCTTTGTCTGGAGGAAGGGTGTACACATGACTCGGGGCACCAGGGCTCCCTGGCAATTTTCCCAAGACTACTTCATCCCAGGGTCCCTCTAAGGAACATTTTGGGAGCCTCTAGCACTTTCATGGCAAAGGGCTTTTGGCTAGCTAGCCCATCTTACTTTTACAAGTGCCGGTGAAGCATTTTGATGTAAAAGGAAGAGTCGTGGGAAACTAAGTTTCCCTCTCCTTTGCATTACAAATCGTGTGGCTTGCAAGGTTTTCCCAAAATCTAGTCATTGCTGAGTAAACTCCGGTTTGAACGATCAGTGCTGGGAGTCTTTTATGACTTCAGCTTTGAGGTCATGCAAGTGACTATGTCAAAAACATACATTGGTTAGCCCCTACCTAGCGCTCTCAGGTTTCAGAGGCCAAAAAGCACAGGAGTTGATACTTTATTTCCATCGTATAATGTTTTCTTAGCTTTTAATTGATTAATGTCTTCCAACCTGGCAGGATTTGGGGGATCACATTTTTCCTGGGTGTTCTTGATCTTGTGGCCAGGGTACATTCCTTTGAACTTAGGCTCCACACTAACCCAGCTATTCTGACTTTGAGCCAGTCACACAGAGCAACTCCAACAAAACCTGAAACTCTGGCATTTGGCACTAGTCACACCCAGGGTACGGCTCTCTGAGATTTAGCAAAGTCCAACAAGATGGATAGGTTTGTTCCTTTGTGTCACGTATTTAAAACTTACATTTTAAATTGAATCAACTCAGGATCTGTAAAGTTTTGAAATGAGTGTGCCCCGGGTGTATTAGCATAGTTCAATTTTGCCAGAGAAAAATCTTAGGTTTTAAATGTTGGAGCACCTTTTAAACTCTAACAAAGAAAAAAAATCAATGGAACAGAAACATCTGTACATAGCTCCACTTATTATCATCTGTGATGATATGACAAGCTCCACAGTAGTAGCTTAATGCCCTCGAGTGCTCCTTGGCCCACCTTTGTCTCTAGAACGAAAATATTCTCTGTGTTTATTCATTCTAACTTAAGAATATATAAAACTACGCCTGTAGTTAGAAGAAAGTCTTCTTGGGAGGTTTTACAATTCTCCTTTTCTTGATAAGTGTGTATGTAGACCACCTAAGTATGCATGTAAGTAAGCGAGAATGTCCGTTTCCAAACAATTAGTAGAGATAGTAATGTGTAAGAATTAGGGGAGAGGAGGGATGTTGCATCTTCCTGTGAAACGAGCATTAAATCGTTACTCCTCATTTCATCAGGAAAAAGGAATGTGCTCTGGGGAGCTAGTAGTTTAATAGTTATATAATACCCACGTGGCTAAACAAAGTACCTACCTGCCTGATGCAGGTATTTCAGTTCTGGGCAGGGAGGGAGAGCTTCCTTGATGAGGCTACAGGAAGAGTTGAGGTCCACATCTCTTTCTCTTAATCTATAAAAATGAAGGCACCAATCTATATCACACACACAGAGGAAAATTCCTGAGTTAACTCCTCTCTTATCTTGTCTAAAGGTGGGAGGTCTGCAGGGTGAAGGCACTCAAAATTTATATCCTCAATGACCAGAGTCTTAATGCTCATTTCTCAACCAAAGGGCTCAATTTTTCCTTGAGGAGTACACACAGGGTCCTATCAAAGTTCATTGTGCGATTTTTTTGAACCCTTCTAGGACAGCTTTTCTATTAGTAACCTCAGAAATGTCCTTAATGAACAGACTTTTCTGCAGGGTGTGGCCCAAGCAGGACTCCAGGAACTGGAAGTGTGAATTTTAATGCTTTGCTGCAAAAGGAGACTGGCCATTCTTAGCATCTTATTTAAAGCGGGATACGCTAACACGTGAGGCGGTGCGTTAATGGCCTACATCAAGTTACAGGTATGAATTTTACATAAAACGGATTAATATTATGTCATGGTGGAATTTTAAATACTCCGTGCCCATGCATTTTTAATATTTACGTGCCTTCATTTAATGCTTTGAGTAAATTGCATATCTTGAGCCCAGTTGTGCATCTAGATGGGTGAAAGAAAAACCCTACAACGTTTTGATTTCTACGTCCCTTCACCGAATATCTGCGTTCGGCACTCTTATCCTTTTTTTTTTTTTTTTTTTTTTTTTTTGCTAAGCTTTAACCTTTTTTAAAGAAAGAAAACGGAACGGCTGCACATTCCATTCCATTCCATCATTATGGTTTCGGCGATTGTGAAAAGGCGAATAATGAAACGGAGAGGGAAAATACAGAAGAGAACGAACGTGCCTTCTTGAACAGCGTCCTTCTTAAGGCACTGGAATCCCAAGGCTGGAGTGATGAGTGGCGGAGGGTCCCTGGTCGCCGCGCTAGGATCCTCGAGCAGGGCCCAGCGCTCGCTCAGCAGCCTAAGCCGGGGGAGAGTGAATTCCAGCCGCACATTCCCGCAGTTCTTCACAGGAACTTCTCCCTCTCTTTTCCCCTCCCTAGGGCACACACCAGCCTGGCCCGACTCCCACTCAGCTCTCTCTTCTCAGAGCCCCGACCCACAGCGTTGACGGAATGGAGTGTCCTTCCCATTGGCCCGAGCGTCATTCCCTGAGGTGGCTCCGTCCACCCGATTGGCTGGCCACTCCCGACCCCCCGCCCACCCGGCCGCTCGGGTTGCCCGGCTCCCCGCCCCCCAGCGCCGCCTGGAGCCTCCGCCCTCGCCGCCTCCCTCCGCGCACCCGCCCGCGCGCCCAGCCCGGCTCCGCTCAGCTCGCGCTGCGACCCCGCCAGCGTGCTGGTCCCGCCCCCGGGGCGCGCGGCTCTATAAATACAGCTGCGCGGCTGGCGGGGCGAGAGCGTAGAGGAGGTGCGCTTGCGAGTGTGTGTGGCGGTGGGGAAGCCTCCGGGTAGGGGAGCGCGGCGGCGGCGGCGGTAGCGGCGATAGCAGCAGCGGCCGGGCTGTAGTCAGAGCTCCGAAGGGAGTGACGAGGGAACTCGGTGGGCTGCTTTCCTCCGCTGCTCTTGATTTTTCTTGCCTTTTGGTCCCGGCCGAGTGTCGCCCACTGAGCAGAGATCCCCTCGCAAAACCCGGAGCGACCCTGCCGTCAATTCTTGGGCGCGGGATCGCCGGGAGCTTCGCGGTGCCCCGAGCGCGGACCGAGCGCGCCGGGCGCGAAGGCAAGGGGAGCGGAGCCGGCCGCGGGCGGGGGCCCGGAGCTTGCCTGCCTCCCTCGCTCGCCCCAGCGGGTCCGCTCGCGCAGGGCGCAGGGCGCGCGCGATGAAGGCGGTGAGCCCGGTGCGCCCCTCCGGCCGCAAGGCGCCGTCGGGCTGCGGCGGTGGGGAGCTGGCTCTGCGCTGCCTGGCCGAGCACGGCCACAGCCTGGGTGGCTCGGCGGCCGCGGCGGCCGCGGCGGCGGCAGCGCGCTGCAAGGCGGCGGAGGCGGCGGCCGACGAGCCGGCGCTGTGCCTGCAGTGCGATATGAACGACTGCTACAGCCGCCTGCGGAGGCTGGTGCCCACCATCCCGCCCAACAAGAAAGTCAGCAAAGTGGAGATCCTGCAGCACGTTATCGACTACATCCTGGACCTGCAGCTGGCGCTGGAGACGCACCCGGCTCTGCTGAGGCAGCCGCCACCGCCGGCGCCACCGCACCACCCAGCCGGGACCTGTCCGGCAGCGCCGCCGCGGACCCCGCTCACGGCGCTCAACACCGACCCGGTGAGAGAGGCCAGACGCCTGCCCGGGGCGGACGCGGCGGGGGGCCGGGAGGGCGGTGGCGGGGGAGCCGGACGCGGGCGCTCCCCTTCCAGCGGGCAGGGGCGGCGGGGAAATGACAGCACCCCTCCCCTCCTCCTCCCGGCGCCCGGGGCCACCAGCGGCGGGCTCCGCGCGGCGAGCGCAGGTCCGGGTGAACGCGCCGGGCGGGACTGGGGATCTGCGCATCCTGGGCTGTCAAGTCCAGCCTGCGCCTGGGGTGGGGTTGGGGGAGTCCCCCCAGGGCTGCAGGCGGGGGTGGGGGTGCCGGCGCGCCTGCCTGGTTTCCGAGAACGAATCCAGGGCCGTGCCGAGTGCGACGTTTGTGCCTGCTAACCTTTGCCTTGGTGTTCCGTTGCTGTTCCAGGCCGGCGCGGTGAACAAGCAGGGCGACAGCATTCTGTGCCGCTGAGCCGCGCTGTCCAGGTGAGCGCGCGTTTCCCTCCTCCAGTGACGCCTGTCCGCAGGGGCTTCCGGTGCCAGGCACCGCAGCGTTCTGTGCCCCTAAGCATTTCTGAGGGCAAATCCCAATGAGGGGGACAACCCCCGTCCGTGCCACCGTACTGCGCTTTGGTAATGGGGGGTTCACTCTAAATGGAGACGGGTCAGCAGCTCCTGTGCCCGTCGTCTCCGCCACGCCACCCCCGTGCCTCTCCCACGACCAGCGGGCTCTAACTGCCTTCCTCCCCGCAGAGGGAGGGCAACCTCGCGGGCGTGGAAACTGCCCGATGCGCACCCCCACCCCCACCCCCACGCCGTCTGACGCCCACAAAGTGGGATGCGGGCAGGGCCTGGGAGTGGATCCCCAATCTGGGCTTCCCGGGGGCCAGCAGCTGCCTGCCGGTCTCCTGGCCGGCCGCGGGCTGCGGGTGTTGTCTGACCTGGTGGTTTGTTTTGGGTTGTTGATCAAGCATGTCTTGAGTTTGGTCGGTGGCGCCAGTTAGTCTGCAGCGGGAAGGTTCACACACCCCCTCTATTCATTCCTCTTCCACAGGTGTGCGGCCGCCTGAGCCCGAGCCAGGAGCACTAGAAAGGGAGGGGGAAAGAGCAGAAGTTAGAGAAAAAGCCACCCGAGGAAAGGAGGGGAAAAAAAAAATCAGCAAATTCTAGAAACGATTCATTCGTCATTCCGAGAGAGAGAGAGAGAGAGAGAGAGAGGGAAAAGAAAAATACAACTTTCATCCTTTTTTTTTTTGCACGTTCATAAACATTCTGCATATGTATTCTCTTTTGTCTCTTCATTTATAACCGCTGTGAAATGTACATTTCTGTGTTTTTGGAGGTGCAGTTAAACTTTTAAGCTTAAGTGTGACAGGACTGATAAATAGAAGATCAAGAGTAAATCAACTTTAGAAGCCTACTTTGTGACCAAGGAGCTCAATTTTCGTTTTGAAGCTTTACTAATATAAAAGAGCATTGTAGATATTTTTTTTGACATCTATTGTTTAAAATAGATGATTATAACGGGGCAGGGAACTTTCTTTTCCCTGCAAGAATGTTACATATTGTATAGATAACTGAGTGACATTTCATACCATGTATATATAGAGATGTTCTATAAGTGTGAGAAAGTATATGCTTTAATAGACTACTGTAATTATAAGATATTTTTAATTAAATATTTTTTTGTAAATATTATGTGTGTGTTTTTTTAATCTATGGGAATATTTCTTTTGGAAAATTATTTTTCAGCTCCATTGCAGAGCTCTTGATATCTTGAATGTCTTTTCTGTTAGGCCTAGCTTTTAATTTGTTTTTGTTTTATCCAGTGTCGTGTAGACTCGGAAGTAATAGTTGTAGCTAGTAGTCCTGCATGACTGCATGAGATGTTTAATCACAAAATAAACTTGTTCTGAGTCCATTCAAATGTGTTTTCTTTAACCTAGATTGAAATCTTTGTATTTGAAGCATACATGTTAGAAATATACTTTATCAGTTTTTAAGTACAGAGTTTGATAGTGTAATATATAAAGAGTAAGTGTTTGCTTTTTTGTTTTTTAACTGAGGTCAAAATGGATTCTGAATGGTTTTGCATATGGGATGGGGAAATGCTTGGATCCTTAAGGAGTTTATGAAATCTGCTGTTTTATGAAAGTTAAAAATAATGCGTATCATTCTTCATTTTACACTAAAGCTTAATGTCGCTACGTTTCATGTCTGTACAGATTATTTAAATCATAGAAATGAAAAATGTTCTCTGCTTGCTACCAAAGGACAAACTCTTGGAAATGAACACTTTCTGCTTTCTTTCCTCCAAAGAATATTAATAGGCAACAGTGGGAGAAAAAAACAAGGCATAATGGCAAATCCTTCAAGCAGGGATAAAAGTCGATCTTCAAACATTAACTTAAGTAGACCAAAAATTCTGATGACCGCATCTAGATTATTTTTTTATAAAAATGATTTTCACTATAGCTATGTTAGTTACTGCTAAACTACTGTCCAATCTCTTGTGATGTGTAACTTTTACATGTGAATATTAAAGTAGATTTATCTGTCTTGTACTGTGATTTCTGGTCTCGTTTCTTCAAAACCCTTTACTTATTTTTTAAGATTTTCTTTTCTCTTTAACGAAGTCAATATTTTCTAGGCTGGATAGGACCATCAGGGCCTTGAACATTATGCACTTAATGTGATCAGTACTTTGCACACCAGTTAGATGGAATTTTTAGAGTGAGAGAGAATTAAGTAGGATTTAATTGGGTGCTTTGTAAATAGTTAGTCAACTGTGTGTGTAACGTGGTCTGTTTGATTTTTAAAAGGAAAGGATTTGTTTCCGATTATACAAGAATAAAAGTATTATAGACCCAAGGGACTTTTTATGAGGTCAGAGTCAAATATTTATATGAATATGAAATCTCGTGGTCCCTAGTAAGTCCACTTAAGTGGCAACTATGAACATAACAAAGTTAATACTAGTAGGTTCCAGTAAATCAAAAGGCTTAAGAATCTGTCCTATCCCCAGCATGTTATCCTCCCAGCTTTGACATTTCACTGGTCTTTGGTATTTTTAGAATTTGATATATTTGGTGTTGAGCCTTATAAAGTCAAAGGACTGCTTGTTTAGATGAGGCTTATTTTTATTTTTGATATTATTCATTCTCATCATACATCAAGAGGAAAACAGAAAAACACTGCCGGAATTCCAAATCTGAAGATTTCGAACGATAGCGTTCTTTGTTATTAAATAAAGGGGACAATTCCTTCCTTTTCCTTGCTAGTTTAATTTCAGTAGGAAGCAAGTCACATATGTACTGTTGGTTGGACTTAGGCATCCACCAGGCCTGACTGTCAAATCCTACCTAAGCTGTTAGGTACAGTTTAAATATATAGTGGGAGGTGACGGACCTTAAAACAAATGGTTAAATATTTTTGTTTCTGCAGATTGATGTTGCTCCTTAGTTAATTTTAGATTTGGGGCATGAAAAACCACTGAAAGGGAAGAAAAGTGTTAAGGATATTGCCTTTCAGAGACTTGGCATTTTCCCCTTGGACACTTGCATAGTTTGGGTATCTCTAAAGACACTGCCATTTTTTTTTAATTATATAAAGTTGTATAAGATACTACATTCTATTGTATTGTCTGTGACCTAACCAAGCAACCAGACAACAAAAAACATTTCGAGTCATTTATTATGTCCTAATTATTCAGACCTTTGGTTTAACAGATGAGATGTCCTGCCTTCTCTCTTAGTTTACCTACTTTTCATTGTATAGGGACAAGCAGAGAGTATGAAGCATTTAAAAACTTCAAAGGAAAAAAAAAAGGTATCCCACAGTGGGATGTCATTTCTAATTCGGTTATAAAATCCTGTACATCTCAGACGTTTCATGTTAAAGGAGTGAAAAAAAAACCTTTTAGTTTCAAAGAACTATTATACTATGATACTGTATAAATCTTATGTTGATTGTCAAGTTCTAACTGAAGTTTTAGAACTTTAAAAAATTTTGACCCCCATAATCTATCGTATTAAATGCCTCCTTTAAAAATAAATCTTCACTGAGCAAAGAGGTCTGAAGTTTGTGGTTTTTAATTGACTTCTACTGAGTTATGCAATTTTTCATTATCAAGAATGGGTCTCTTGATGGATCACCTCAATTATTTACAGTGTTTCTTACCCTGTGATGAAAAATGTGGCTTAAAAATGGTGATATGAATGGAAAGAAAAATCTAGTTTGAATGCCAGGCAAAGCTTGTCTACTCTTTGCCATCTGCCAGGATAGGAAGCAATAATCCTAAACAAGGTAGCAGGAGGATGTCCAGGGAAACTAGACCCCCTCCCACAAGCACACGTACACAGAAGGTAAATAACGTAGAGAGAAAGAAATTATTCATAGTAGTACAGAGCCAAATAAAACTGATTCTGCCTTTCTAGCTGGTGCACTTTAATTACATATATGTTAATCAGCCCAGATAGCCCTTGGGTCTCAACAGGGCCAAACACCAAACCCTCCAGGCTTATAAGGAAGGAAAACCTTCCCTTTCCTGCTTTGCAAGTCCAGGAAATTAATCTACACACCTCTGAGTTCATCTTAACAGAGCTGCCCTCAGTAGGCATTCACCAGACCCAGATGATTTCTTTCAATTATGACCCATGATGTTTTGATAAAATATTAATTATATTAATTAGAAGAACCATTGCCCAAAATGTGTTAGGATTGTAATGTTACCTAGTTCTACCTTGAGCATTGACCCAGTCGATACTTTAAAAGAGAACTAATTTGTTCAAGGGAGACAAACTGCAGTCATATCTACTTCATTGATAATGCTCTCAAATTTTCAATGAATTTTTAAAAGTGTGTGTCGTGTTTAAGTGCCTTCGTATCCTGGCTTGCTCTAGGTGCTAAAACTCAGGCCTGAGCCACACTGCAAAAGGTTTTCTACACTCACCTAAGCAAAGCAATTCTCTAGTAGGCTACTGAAGGCAGTCCCATCATTCATAAGTCTCCACAGTAAATTCACATACAGGATATGAAAAAAAGGGCTGTAAAAATTTGAAGTTAATTTGAAAAGCCCCTCTGAGTCCATAAAAGTAAACACACCAGTTTCTGTGGAAAGAAGAACAAAACGTGTTACCCGTATTCAAGTAGCTAAAATGTAACTAAAGAAAAATTGAGCTTAAAATGTTAAAGAGATGCAAGACCAATTTTCTATGCCAATCCACTTGATTCTGAATTTTTTCCTAATAAGAAATCTCATACTTCAGAAAGGAATTTTCTAAGAGATTAATTCCATAAGCAATGGCAAAATAGATAAATTCCTGGTGAAACTAAACACCTTTATTTGCTTTAAATTAAGGTTTCTCAATTTTTTATGATATAAAGTGTATATTAGCACTTTAAGTATGTGTATTAAGTTCACATTGTGAAACTTTCCCTTATTGCAAAGTTTAATTTTCAATGGAAATATTGGAGCCCACATACAGTTCTCCTGAAAATTCATATTTTAGAACGTTTCTTAAATTTTATTTAAATATTTGCTTAAATTTTTAAAATATTTTCTTAAATATTTTAAGCATTTTCTTAAATATTTACTATTTCTTCCATAAACTGTGGCAGTCAATTGAGAGACTGTAGTTGGGTTTATATCTGTGTGTGTGTTTACCTAAAAATAGTTAGTGAACATACAGAAAAATGTATTTCAAAAAGGAGTTGCACTTTAAAAAAATAAGTAAACCTTGTTAACTTTCATCCATTTTCTCTCCACTTTAATTCCTAAGATTGAAGAGTTCCATAAAAATACACTCCCCATTTTTTTGGACAGCTATAAGTCAATCCTATTATGTTTAAGCATAAAGCAGGACAGTAAATAACAAGTAAATCAAATGTCATGTTTATAATATCCTAGAATTTGGTTGAAATTCATAAGTAATCTGAAGAAAAAAAGAAAGAAAACAAAAAAAGAGGGACGTACCTCTATGTCCAAATCACAGAAAGCCCAGGAAACAGACCTAAACTTGTAGACATGAATTTGACACCTTATTTCAGCAAGAATTCTTAGAAACACTTTTCATAGATGTCGAACCTGAGTTAAAACTAGGTAGACTCCTTGAAGTAGAAGGCTCTGTGGAATTCTTATTTGCTTGTCTTTCAGGGCCTAACCAGGGCCTGGCAAAGTATTTGTAGACCTGAATAAAGATTGTCCCCCAAAGGGAGTCTCTTGGGAGTGCCCTCGGTTATTCCTTCTTGGCCTTTTGTCTACACCGAGTCTCAGCTGAGCTTCCGACCATTACATCTAACTCCCTTCTGGTCCTCTCTACATCTGAAGCACAGTAGACTTGAAACAAGCTTTTATGGTGTCCCCCCAAAACCTGCCACTCTTTCCACATTCCTTATTGTCTCAGTCAGCCATAAACCTAGTGGCTTAAACAACAAATATTTATTTCTCACAGTTCTGGAGGCTATGAAGTTCAAGACCAAAGTGCCAGCCTATTAAGTTCCCAGAAGTCACTGCCAATGCTGGATGAGCAACAGCAAGCCCCATGCTTCCTTCAGATCCCTGCAGTCACACCTGGCACGTGGCCTCCTCCTTGGAGCTGCACCATAAGATGCAAAAAGAACCTGGGGCTAAGCAAGGTCCTCTTTCTGCCCCAGGCTCTGGGTGTAAGGATCTTCCAATGTCATGCCCAGCTGTCCTTTCTCTCCTCCACTTCTGGCTGTCCTCAAGCACACCTTCTATGCCTCCGCCATAACTAAGATTTTCTCCTGTACGTGCTACACAGCAAAGCATGCTTATCTCCCTAGTCTTGACAGTGTAAGATTGATTTCCTGAGAGTTAAGAAGAGAGCAGACTTAGGAAGGATATACATGGAACATGGAATGGGGGCTTGGGGAAGGGGTACCTGCCCAGCCAGCCAAACCGGCTAACTTGACCATCTGGATAAGGGTTAATCTGTCCACTTCCAAAATGATGTGCTCTTTCATGCTTCCCTTCCTTTGCAAATGGTGTTACCCCTGTCTGGATCCCTTGAGCCCCCACTCTCAGTCTGGGTTGCTGTTAAACTCCTCACCATCCTTCAACTGTCACCATTTCTGCAAAAATTATATGATGCTTCTCTTCCTCACCCCAAAACAACCACCCCCCCACACACACTATAGTGTAATTATTTTCACATGTCTGTGTTCCCTGTAGATCCCTGACCCTCCAGGAATTCCAGACCACAAAGTACCAGAAGAACATTCCTGTAATTCTCTGCGCCAGCAAATCTAGCAAATTCTTTGCAACTCAAAATTGCGGTTGAGGGGTTTTCATTATCTTTTAAAAGGCTTTGGCTGCCTTAAACATGAAAAATAGATAAGCTGTGTGTTCTTGAGCATGAGGGAGTGTGGTCAGCCTTGGGCCAAGACAGTTGGAAGGAGAGACTGAGAAGGAGAGGAGAGAAGCAGAGCGATCCTGTATCCTGAAGAAAGAAATGTGACTGACCCACGTTGGGGTGAGTCAACAAAGACCCCTCAGCGCCAGAGATGAAAACATGGGGCAAGGAGGGATGACTCCATGGGTATAGGCTGGGATGGGTCTGCAGTGGAAGCAGCGGGCAGGGGGCAGTCAGGAAGATTGTATGATCAGGTCTCTGCAGATGTGCCTTAGGTCTCTGTTCTCTTAGCCCAGGGAAGAGGCATGGGATAGATCAGCCACAGTAAATGCAATGAATCCTCATGAGTCCGTTCTGAAAGGGCGGAGCCTTGCCGCACGAATGGGAAAATCTTCTAGGGATGAAAGTTTCATTTCCACTCCTATGTTCTGGGGCCCTGGAAGTAGAATCGGATGATTAGTCACCTGGAATACGTCTGGTTAACATGTATCTCATTTTCCAGGGAAGAAGACAGAAGCCTGAAAGGTGGAGTGGTGGAGTCAGACCTAGAACCCGATTTCTCTCTCTCTAATCCACAGCCACAAGCTCAGTATGGATGGATTCTATTCCAGTTTTCTCTTACTTAGGTGGTTCATCTTAGTCTATATTCTAATCTACAACTTGCCTCATGTTCTGTCCTAAGAAGCTGGGGTTCAAATCTTAAGCAAGTAACCATTAAATATAGCACCAATCTGGCTGCCTTTAAAAAAAAAAAAAAAAAACAGAGGTAACGTACTTTTTATTTTTTTAGACTTTATTTATTTACTTGAGAGAGAGAGAGAGTGCGCGCACGTGCACACAGGCATGGGGGGGAGGGCAAAGGGAGAAGCAGATTCCCTGCTAAGCTGGGAGCCCGACGCAGCACTCCATCCCAGGACCTAGAGATCCTGACCTGAGCCGAAGGCAGACTCTTCACTGATTGCGCCCCCCAGGCGCCCTGGTAATGTACTTTTATAACAAGTATCAAGTATTTCCAAGCGTGTTGACAAAGGAGCTCAGGCCATTCCATGGAGAAGGGATAGTCTTTTCTACAGAAGATGCTGGAATGATTAGATGTCCACATGCAAAATCTGAACTTTGACCAAGACCTTGAACCTTTCAAAAAGATTGACTTAGAATGGATCTTAGACCCAAATGTAAATTCCAAAAGTGTAAAACTTCTAAAGGAAAACATAGGAGAAAATCTATGTGACTTTGGGTCTGGTGATGAATGTTTAGATCCGGCACCAAAAGCATGAAAGAATTTCAACCCTGTGTTATTCTCCTGCATCTGTGTGAGCAGAGCCCCCCGCGGTCTAAGGAGGCAGTGCCAAGTGGGGACGGGCTCCGAGCTCCACAGTCTGCTGTCTCCACCCAGGCAAGTCACTTCTCCAAGTTCCCATGGCCTCATCCCTAAAATGGCTGTGTATTAATAATTACCGAACACACAAAGGGCTCCTGAAAGACAATGAAAGTAACATAGATGAAAATATTTTATGTAACACTGATTATAATTTAGAGATATATAACCATTATCTCAAGAGATTTTTTAAAAATTTTCTATTCCTGACTTCCACCCATCTCTCTCCTCTTACCACTGAGATTCTGATTGATCAGGTGGAGGGTAGGATGCAAGCATCGGCATTTTAGCTTTTTCATGGCAAATCTGAGGCGAGTCTCCCAGGAACCGCACTTTGAGAAACAGTGTTGTAAGATAATCCAATGTTACAGAGGCTTGGACTGCTGTTGTTAGGCCACACGTGGTGTATTTCTCCTGCTTTTTGACATCGCTTTCCAATGTTGCAGGAGTCTGATCAAGTGAAGAGGAGAGGTCAATATAATATCAACAGAAGGTTATGGCAAAAATATCCAGTGGGAGAAAGGAAGTCGGTACTGGTAGGGGATGCCTAGGAGGGAGCTGCTTGAAACACGAGACTGTGGCGTGGTCCCTGAGACTTGTCTGCCATCAAGATGCTGAGTCCTCCAACCTCTCAGTCCAGTCTTTCTTTGAGTCAAATTATTCATCATAACCTTGGCTTTACCTATCACGCGAAACCTTAAATTTTCTAAAGAAAGGCGTAAAAGAAGGGGGATGTTTTCTACCCTCTTTTATGTCCTTCTAAATCATTATGTCCTCTCATTACATCTATGTGATGGCCTCGAAAATGTCTGGAGAAGGTCTGCCTGCGCAGGCAGCAATAAGCAATATTGTTTTATTTTATTTTACTTATTTTTTAAAGATTTTATTTATTTATTTGATAGAGAGCACAAGCAGGGGGAGTGGCGGGCAGATGAGAGGGAGAAGCAGACTCCCCGCTGAGCAGGGAGCCCGATGTGGGACTCGATCCCAGGACCCTGGGATCATGACCTGAGCCGAAGGCAGATGCTTAACCGACTAAGCCACCCTGAGCAATATTATTTTAATGGTTGTTTTAATGGAGGGGCGCCTGGGTGGCTTAGTCGTTAAGGGTCTGCCTTCGGCTCAGGTCATGGTCCCAGGGTCCTGGGATCGAGCCCCACATCGGGCTCCCTGCTCGGCGGGAAGCCTTCTTCTCCCTCTCCCACTCCCCCTGCTTATGTTCCCTCTCTCACTGTGTCTCTCTCTGTCAAATAAATAAATAAAATCTTAAAAAAGAGAGAGGGAGAGAGAGAGAGAGAGTCTTCCGGATAAACAAATTCAGAAAAAAAAAATTCATTTCCCCCAGTGTATCATGTGATCCTAAAGGATGACCTATAACATTGTGTAGAAAAATAGTCTGGTCTTGCACCAACTATTGTGCCTGCTTTTGAACTGTCCTCCTTAGTGCTTATCAAATGTTAAAATACCATGAGTGTGTAAAATTGGGATAGAGTACAACTGTGCCTTAATTTCATATAATAGTTTTCTCCTTGGTAAAACTGGATATGGTTTTTATGAATTTAAAAGTAATGGAAAGAATAGCTTCAGTTCTTCAGAAACTGAATAAGAACTCTGGAAAAGGAAACATCAGTAAATCTGTGGAATTCGATTCTGAGCTCTGCCTCTTACTGTGTGCCCTTGGGGAAGGTACTTTGCCTCTCTGAGCCTTATTTAAACTTTCTTTTGTAACAGGTCACAATACTTAGCAATAGGAGTCTTTATGCGAATCATGCATGCAAAGCTCTTAATGCAGTGGGAGGTCTGGGAGCCATTCATTATTATTTAGTTCCTTTACTCATTCCTGCCCCTACTCATCTTGTAAGACCTAAATATATGGGTTCCCTCTAACGGTATGAGAATGGGGTCCACAAGGATGGAGGAGCAAGGGGTGTACGTGCACCTGGGTCCTCAGTGTGGAGGACAAAGAATTCCGTAAATGCACCAACATGTCTGGGAGACCCCGATTTTCAACGCTCTGTGTCATTTGTTTCTCTCTAGAATAAACCAGAGGTACTCTGCCTGCAGAAGACATAAATGACATAAATGTTAATAGAAGTAGAAGGGTTTGAGGGAAGATGGGAGTCTGAGGAGCAAGAAGGAACTGCAGGGGCCAGAAGGCAGAAGAAAATAGATGATTATGGGAAATTAAAACAGGGGGCCTTGATAGCTGTTGATTTTGCTGTTAACATGGTCAGGTGCAATGCTTGTTTGCTTTTTGGTCTGTGTTCTGATGCATAGCTAAGTGCTGCAGGATGGAACAGATGCTGAGGATGGGGTTAGGGGAGGAACCCTACCTACTCCCATACTCAGGGCTAAGTAATCCGGGATCCTCATAATACTCTCCCAGGAGAGAAACAATTTTGAACCAAAGACATCACACACGGCACAGTACACAGCATACCAAGTTGTATGTGCAAGACAGACTAAGGTTGAAAAGAGCATAAAATCTGTGCATTTCTGCATGGGTTAGCAAAGTATGCCCTTTATAATGTATGTTTAACATAATTTCTGGTAGCTATGCTCCGCCGCCAATAAAGCCAAGATGAATTCTACCAGGTAGAGAGACCAATGTTTGGGAGTTTGTTGTTGTCAACTGCAACACTTCAGTGAATCATAAAATAAGAATTTTGAAGTGAAATCAAATACCCTCATTTTACTGCTAAGGAAACCGAGGCTCAGAAATGTAAAAATGTGCCTTTTGTAAGAAGACCTGAGGTGAGGACAGAGCTGCCAGCAAAACTCAGGTCTTCCAAATTGTCTCCGTAACTTTATTAAGTTCAATTGAGAATACAGTTATTTATATTATCAGGCTCCCATTTATCCTGACGCATGTATTTTGTATTTTTTTCTTTCTTGCAGATCAGTTTCCTCTTTTAAAAATCTGTAAACACAGCCTTTTGTTTTTTTGCATTTGTAATTTGAGGACTGAGGTCATTCCCAAGAGGGCTATATTCCTAAGAGAACAAAACTTTTTTTTTTTTAACCTCTAGAGATGACGCTCTAGAAAAGAGAAATGCGTCTTTTCATCTAGAGTTATTTTCAGGTGAAGGGTCTCATGATCATTCTAGACTATTCTACAAGCAGGCTCCAAGGATACCTACAAAAGCCCCATAAGTCCTTAGTGCTCCTGCAGGACACTGGGGACCTTCTCAATTTGTTCGTCGATTTGCAGTATTTCTAAATTCATGACATGGGAAACACCAGTAAAAAATCACCTCCTGCCTCATTTATTTTAGGGAATACAAAGAAATACACAATCACTGCAGACCTGTGCATCTTGCCACGTCTGGTTTTTATTATTATACATATAAAGAGAATCCTCTGTTCACCAGCATCTATAAAGGGGCTGATTTTCTCAGCTCCGTAGTAATTGTTTAATATTAAATCAGCCCAAAGTTTTAGGGCATGTTTCTCAGAAACCCTTTGTTTGGCATCAGATGTGCATCCAGCTGTTAATTTTTAGGTGAAAAAAAGATAATGTGCATTTTCTCAAGTCTTAATGGAAACTCTTCACAGTTTGAGCAGTCTAACTTGTTGATGGAGTAAAAAAAAAAAAATCTTCAATTCTTTCTAGAAATCACAAACATGCTAAAAATAAACAGAGTTCAACTTTTCAGAGGCAACATCTTCCAGATTCCTGATACAGCTTGGTACCCTCTTGGTAGATTGAAATGGTTTTTAAACGCTTTAAAAAAAAAAAAAAAAACAAGGGTGGAAATAATTACTTAAAACCAGGTCAAATAAAAGAAGACTCTCGTAGATCTCAGAAGCCTTGCAATCTCATTTCAGGGTTTATTTTAAAAATAAGATTTCCTTTTTGTTCACTGTTACTCCCTGCCAAAAGACACAGGAGAACTTCTCTGTGAAGCTGTGTTTGGGGTCGACACCGGATCACCCCTCTTTTTTTAGGAAATAGGATCATAAAGCAGTCCACTGCGTGATCCCAGGGATGAAATCCTACTACTTTCATTCTGCAGGATTGGGTTGAAGACTATGATTTCAACTGAGAACTTCAGCCCTCTTCCCCTTCAGCAATTTTCTCCTCTTTTCCATTCCATGTGCCCCAAGCCTCTCCGAAATCCCGATCTCCAGACTGGGGTCCAGAGTGGGCCTGTCCTCCCTATGACGAACTTTCTGTCTTCCGGAAGCCCTAGCACCGTCAAAGAAAATCGCCTTCTCCCACCTCCTGCAAGTCTCACACTCTGCGGAATTTACCAGGTCGGAAGTGACTGCACATACTTGTGTGGGGAGGGTCCTGCTCATTTCAGAGAATCAGGAAAAGCACTGACAGCAAAGCACCAAGCACACAGGTGGTCTCTCCACCTCACAGGGCGTGGCCCTTTCTCTCTTGCTGGGGCCCTGACCTCCGGACATTGCCATTACAGATTTTTACATTACACGGATTTTAAATCCGTGGCAGAGGCTGCTGAGGTGGGCACTAGGCCTACGCTTGCCCTCACCAGCACCAAAGCTCATCAGATTCCATTAATCAAATATCTGCTTTTACATTAAGCACACGGTGCTGGAAACATTTCTGGCATGGCTAACCCTTGCATGACACGAATTTTGATAGAGCAGCAAATTTTCCTGCTGACGTTCCTCAGGTTGCACGCCTTCCTGGTGCGACAAGCTGTTTCAGTTATCTGCTGCCCTCTTTTGAATTTTAGGGCACACTGCACTTGTAAACAGGGTCCGCTGCCTGAAGAAGCCTCTTCTCCCTGCCCTGGGGCAGGTGGAATCTTCTGGCCCAGTGTTCTGATGTCCAGCAAAGGCTAGTCTGGAGCTGTTAGAATAGTACTTCAACCTCCCCACCCCTAATGAATACAGTCTCTCTGCTGGGTGTTCTTCTAGGGGCCAAAGCAAAACCCATTTCCCACAACAACAAAGCCGAATGTGAGTTACAAGACAGGCTGTTGTGTTTTGGGTTTTTTCATTTTCCTGTCTTAACCAAATTTATCATCCAGACCAGTGCCCCCTCCGGGCTGGTCTTTTCAGTCCCTGAAATGGCATGCGTACCGTTCTGGTGATCAAGAATCTGGAAGACGACTTATTCCGTGGGCCTGCCCAGCTACACGCATCTGTCCTTTGATGATGACAGTGAGTGCTGGAGGTCCTCCCAGAGGTGGCAGGGTCACAGAGAAATCCAAAGGCTTTGCAGGAAGTTGAGACGCAGAGACGTCATCCCTCTGCAGCTCCTCGTGGGGAAAGAGTGGGTAGGACTCACTGTCTTTTTCCGGGCAGAAGAAATTCTGTAAGTATCTGATGGCCCAGTCTGGCCACTCGAAGATGAAAATGCACCAAAACTACAGAAGCCTCCCCCCCGACCCCCAACCATTGGGCAAATGTCCCCCTGGTGGAGGGCCGGCTTCCTGGGTGTGCAACCTGCGCAGTTGTACTCAGGAAAATGCTCTGCTATCACAGTCTTGAAATTCTTCAGTTGTTGAATCAAGGGGACCACGTTGTGTTTTTGCACTGTGCCCCACAAATTACCTGAATGCTGGTCCTGCACAGCATTCAGGGGCAGCCCAGTTTGGAGGCATCCTATTGCCTCCCGAAATGGCGGGTTTATAAATGTTTATGTTTGGAGGGGGGTAGAGGGGTGTGTGTGTGTGTGTGTGTGTGTGTGTGTGTGTGTGTGTGTGTAATGACGTGTGGTTTGCCTTATACCTGTTCCTAATTCTCTTAGCTAGAATGGCTGCTTGTAAGGATAGTGCTGCATGGCTGACAGGCACTTACATTCCCAGGGACGGCAGGCTTGGTCAATTATGGAAAGAGAAAGTTTCCATGGAGAACTGTGCAGAGTGCCTGGAAGAAATCATCGTGGCAGGTAGGAAGCTACGGAGAAATTCTGCACGGGGGAGATAGTTCGGTAAAAAGAGAGGCTCACGAGCAAATCCCAAGGGTGATCCTGTTGTGTCTAGAAGGAAGAGACAAGAAAAACCGTTTCTTCCAGATTTCTTTTTGTCCAGCTGAAGCCACGAGACCCCTGGCACATCCTCAGCCGACATGTTGTATGTGTCCTCCTGTTTACTCTGAATTCTTCCTGAGCCGCTGTAGAGAAGCACTACATCAACACAAGTTATTTGATTACGATGGACATCTATCTCCTGTTCACATTAGGTTGACATGGCCCCGTGTTTGTGTAGGAGCGTATGTGGATACACATTATCCCCATCACTGCAGAAGAGCATTTACCCAGTGACCACTACCATATTAGATGCTACACACAGAACTGGGAGGGCACACGTAACAATTTAATAAGAGAGGGGGGGAAAAGAGAGATACTCTTTCTATTTAATTCAACTTGCAGAAAAACAAAACAAAACGCAAAACTACTTGATATTTCCTCTCCATGCCTGCTGCATGGTGGCAAGAAAGACCTCTAAAGCACATAAAGCTCTTATCTTTGTTCATTCCCCGAAGAATAATAGATCACTCAGAGCTCTGATGCTGTTTTAATAATGCACAATTTACAATTCATTGGTTACCAAGCACTCACAGTGTAATTAATTTTACAGACCTGTTCAGCAAATCCGCATGGTTTCGTACAATATGGGGAGAAGGGGGAGGGAGGGGAGGGCAAAGGGAGAAAGGCATCTTCTCTGCTTTTTTATATTAAAATAGCCAAGCCCTGCACCAGCTGGACAGATTGGCAGGCAATGGTTATGACTGTAGGAGGGACAGAGTTTGACATATAGTCTCCCCACAAAAAAGTTGTGGACCAGCGAAAACTACGATCCTTATGGGTACCCTGTTCAGTCCCCTGGGAACATCTCACTAAGCATGGTGACTAAGCCACAGAGCTCTGTCAAGAATCACTCTTTTAGAAAAAAAAAAAGCTCTCTCCCTCCCTTCTGTACTCTTGCAAACAAAATTTAAGCTGCATGTGATCACTCCCTCCCTCTCGAAAGCATGTAGCAAGAGCAGGGGTACCAACTGGGGCAGGGGTGGGGGGAGCAGAGACAGAGATTCCCTGCCTGCTTTCACGACCCTCCAGAGGACCATCATTGACTTAAAGGGGTCTCTGGAAATTCACAGAGAATTCTCAAAACCAAATAAAATTCATTTGCAATGTGTCTAAGTATATATATATATATTTTTTAATCAATGCCTGCTTTGTTTTTTAAATCTCTGTTCTAACCTTTCAGATTTCCCAAATATATACATAATGCCTTAGCTTAGAATCAGATTGTCCAAAAAAGGAGACTGCCTGATGGTTTATTGCCATCCTTAAAAACGGAACATAAAAAAGAAGGTGCAAATGAGCTCCGCATACCTCCGTTTATTCCTAAAGTCTGTTTTTCTCTTTGTGGTGGTTTCTAAGATCCTCAGAATGGGGCTCACACACATGTAAGCTGGAGATTCTACACAGCCACCAAGTAAGTGCCGTTTGGGTTCTCCTGTCCCATGCAGTGCAGAAGTCAAGAGCTTGGGCTTCCCAGGCACATAGACCTGGGTTCCGATCCTGGCTTTGTCACTTGTTCACTGTTCAGTTTGGAAATGTCGGTGAACCTCTTGAGGCCTTAGTTTCCCCATCAATAAAAATAAAATTGAAAATATTTACCTCAAAGGCTTGTGGAAGGACTAAAGGAAATAATTTGTATAAAGCAGTCAGCAGGATGCCTTGTTTTGGGGGTTATATATAGTAAATGGTCATTATTATTTCGTTGATATTAATCAGTCATGGTTAGTCATTTTATGTTTAGCTTTTTGCTCTTTTTAGCAGCCCAGATAGTAACCAGAGGATACACGGATCAGCATCACTTCATTCTGAGCTACGATGTTGACACAATGGCCATGCTTTATGGTCTACCATTAGGTGAAACGGGGGAAGGGAGGGTCTATGATCATTTCAAGGGTAGAATTGCCTAAAATAATCCCACTTTGAGTAGCCTGAACTCCTTCTCGTGGGAATTCCAAATGGGTTGGTCAACAAATGTGGGAGATTGTTTCCAGAAAATCAAAGATAAAATGGACTCCTCTGCAAAAGCACATTATTAAGTGCCTTCCAGACATACACAGAGTAAGTTTGGCAATGGAAGAAGGCACTCAGCATAATGAGGGTGTCAGGTCAAGAACATCAGGCATACCATAAAGGGACACCTTCGCCTCTAATAGGCATCCAAGTTAGGGGGGTGGGTGGGTGCCTTTATGAAAAGAACGGTGAGAGTAGAGGGGGGCATGCAACACAATCGCTTCTGTGTGTTAAGGGTTTAATATTCACTGGATACTCTTCTAAATGCTTCACATGCGTGAATTCATTTAATTCTTCATAGTTATGGTTATGATCACCATTTTACAGATAAGGAATGTGAGGCACAGAAAGGGTAAGCCCAAGGTGACATGAACTTCTTTTCTCCTGGAAAGCCAAGCATTAGCTCTACAACGACTTGAGTTACTGCTCAAGAGCGTCTGGATAGGTGTTCTACTTGGGACTGGGGCTGAAATTAACAATGGCTTAAAATATTATTGCGAGATTATAAATTATAGCAACCAAGCCTGGGACAGCTGGTAGAATATTCACAAGCCAGCAGGCTGGTGTGGGGCGGGGGGAGACTCCAAAGAACCAGAGAACAAACAGCACCAAGAAGATGCCCAGAGCACTGCTATGGCACTCCAGACCTGTCACTATGGCGACCCACTAAGGGTGTTGAGAAGAGGGGGGATTTTTCTCAAGTGTCCATTTACTAGGAGCCTGTCCCACTGGGAACCACAGACCGCTTTGTGCCCTTCTGTTTTCGTTGGATGCTTGTGGTTAGGGCAACAGAGATCCATTCAGAGTACAAGAAAAGGGGACAGAGTGTTGTTGTAAGGATCCTCACAGGCTGGAACTGGACCACAAACTGCAAAACTCTAGAAATTAGAGCTCCAGGGATCAGCTATGCTCCCTCTCAAAGTCAGCATGATCTCTTTTCTTTCCATGTCTCCTCGTTTCTTGGCACATCTCTGTGATTTTATTTTCGATCATCAGCTGCCTTTGTGTCATCAAGGTTTCCAACCCCCCCTAAACACAACCCACCAAGGCCTCTCTTGCCCCTGCTTTACCCTGAGCACCCCCTTCCCACCATCTGAATATATTTGTTATAAGAGAGAAATCTGATGGACTCTGTTTCTCTTTTTCTGAACAGAGTTATAGGTAGGGGCCAGCCCAAGGGCTTTCTGTCTTATAGTAGGATACCCACTCCTGTCCCAATCAGCCTGTGAGATGGGCAGTGGGGGGGTCACCTGGTGCAAAACATGGGCGTGGGGGCTGCTCCTTCTGCAGTGGTCCTGGGCAAGGCGGCCTCAGTCCCAAGAGACTCTGCCCGAGGCTGGTGCATCACACCAGCCTGGTGCACCTGCAGATCCAAGTCTGCATCAGGCCACAGTACAACGCTCTCAGAGGAGGGTCACAGGGTCCTGCAAGGAGGCTCTGACTCAGCAGAAAGCCGTCCAGCCACTTCCTCTGTAATTTTAGCGTGTGTTTCCAAGTTTTTCTTGTTTTACCTACTCCTCAACTCCTGCTGCCCCTCACCTGGGATCATCCTTAACACATATACACACGCATGCACACAGGGGGGCTCAGCATCTCCTATTTTCTATCAGACCCTGACTCTAGCCCAGCTGCGAATCTGCTCCTACTATTCTTCCTACGGAGCTTTGGCTCCTGCTCTATGTCCTCCCCAGCGTCTGACCTCTGCCAAAAGTGTTCTTAGCTTAGTTACTCTCTCCTCGGGGCTAGTATTTTAAGGGGTTCCCATTTTCTGCACCACACAATCCATGACAAATAAACAAATAGGTCTTGCTGTAAGGCCACATTGGGTAACAATGTGGGTCACGAATGAGACGGAGCTGATGTCTATCAACTGTCCATTGTCGGTTTACTCAACAGCATTTGTCAGTTTGATTTCAGCCAACTTTGCTCAGAGGTGCTAGTCCCTCCCAGTTACTGCTTGTCACTCAGACATCTCAAATTCTTAAGTTTTGTTTAGGTTTGTGGCCAAAAAAAAGAAAAATCTCATCTCCCAAGCTAAACTTAATTTGGTTCATTGGTTGCTTCTTAATAGTTTCATTCCCGTCCCACTCAATTTTTTGTGGAATTTTTCTCTCTCTGACCAATTTTTTTAGCCTCTTTCTCCCCTTGGTTTTCCAGATCTCCTGATAATCATTTCTTTCACGGCAACCCCCTGATCTACCATTCTGGTTCAGCAGGATATAGTTTAATTTATTCCTTTAAAAAAATGCTTTCGGGGGGCCTGGGTGGCTCAGTCGTTAAGCGTCTGCCTTCGGCTCAGGTCATGATCCCGGGGTCCTGGGATCGAGCCTCGCATCGGGCTCCCTGCTCAGCAGGAAGCCTGCTTCTCCCTCTCCCGCTCCCCCTGCTTGTGTTCCCTCTCGCTATGTCTCCCTCTGTCAAATAAATAAAATCTTAAAAAAATAAAAATAAATAAAAATTAAAAAATGCTTTCAATACTGCACAGTCACATCTGATTTCTTCCCCCCAAGGCAACTGTCAGGGGCATCCTAAGTGTCGCTGAAATATAAAATCCTGATTTATATCGAGCAATAGACAAATTCAATGCCACAGGGTGGGGGGGGGAAGATGGACTCTTTTTTCATAGAAACCAAGCATCGCGGATAGCTTTCGATGTGGGCACAGTAACACCCCCGTGTGATTTACAGAGTATTGGGATGACCCGTTGCTCCTCAAGACACACTTTTGCACATCTTCTAACTCAGTGGTTCTCTATCACCCAGGGAGGTTTAAAAATTATGGATGCCAGACTCCCACCCAGGCCAATTAAGTCAGAACCTCTGGGGTTGGGGTCCAGACATGAGTACATTTTTTTAAAATTCTCTAGGTGATTCTAATGTGCAGCCATGGTTGAGAACCCTTCCTTAGCTCAGTGGTTTATAAACTTGGCTGTACTTTGGAATCACTAGGGAGCTTTAAACAATACTCATGCCTGGGTCCCACCCTCAGAGATTTTGATTTAATTAGTCTGGGTTTTGGCCTGGCCATTGTGATTTTAAAAGCTCCCCAGGTGATTATAATATGCAGCCAGGATCAAGAACCAGTACCTTAATGGATGCCTGAAATTTCAACATTAGGCTCCCTGCTTCTCACCTAAATTCCTGATAACAAAAATACACATGCCCTTGCATGAAAGATGAGGCTTTTCTCAATTATGTATACCTAAGTGAAACTGTGCTCCAGAAGGAGGGTGCCAGATTGAATATAGGACACCAGTTAAATTTGAATTTCCAATAAACACCAAATAATTTTTGGTGTAAGTATATTCATGTAATAGTCAGACATGCTTGTTATACTAAAACGTTATTCACTGCTTAAGCAAAATTCAAAATTAACTGGGCAACCTATATTTTTATTTGCTAAGTTTGGTTAAGCCTATCCTGAAGGCTTTCTGAGAGCAGGCTGGGGGGGGAGGGGTTGCGCAGAGAAGGCAGAAAAAGCACAGAGACATAGGGACCCTGAGGGGAGTCAGAGGAATACTGTAGAAAGACCACGAAACAAAGAAGGGCTGTGCCAAACAGGAAATTATTTGACTTCTCAAACCCATTCACGTACCATACTGCATCCTTGTAAAAAAAAAAAAATCAAGAGAACCTCCCCTCCCCTAGCAGCTTGGATGGCAGGCACGCCGCACGTCCAGACACACCAGCAACGACCCACCAGCAGCGCCCCACAGGAGCTAACAGCTTCACTCTAGAATTCCGTTCCTGCCAGGGCAAGTGCAAGGACTGCTGTAATCCACGACGAATTTAGTCACTAATGTTCTGAGTTTTTTTTTTTTTAATTTAAAATTCACTACATTTAGAATTACAAATTTATGAAAATTCTAAATATAGAATTTAATTAAGAATTTAATTAAATCTCAATATAAAATTTAATTATACTCAAAGGTTTCAAAATAGCTGGCTTTGACTTAGGATAATTGTAACCTGCTTCCAGAAAGTTAGGCAGACAAAGAAGCCTTCAAAATTAGGGAAAGAGGGGAGATATGTAAATAAATATGATAAAGGCCTCCCTAAACTAAATTCCCAATAAGCCTATTACGAGGTCTGTTATTCCTGTGTGCGCTAATCCCATCCTCCACATGAATTCACCTGTCATTTTCTCAAGGACATTTTTTTATTCCACTTTTCTTTTGAACCCTTCTTTTTACATCTGTGGATACCCAGGGGATTGTCTTCTCACTGGTTTCCAAGTTATCCAAACAGAACGTACTTACATCTGGTAACGTGAAATGTCGGTGCACCTAGGGGAAATGGATCTACATCCCCAAGCCCCTCCTTAGATTCCTGAATTCAACATTTTTCAGTGTATTGGGTTGCCAGGGTCTAGAAAAACAAGTTTATTTATTTACGAGAATATTTTCCTTTCCCAGTTAAGACGATATTTGGATTGTTAAATCTGAGCATGACGTCAATACCTCAGAAGAAAATGGGAGACATTCCTCTGACCCAAACAAGTTCCACAGAATACCAGGGTACGTAGGAAGTTCTTCCTAGTCCATCTTCTGACTCCCCCAAGCTCCTTCCTCTCCATCCCCACCAATGTTTATGTACCTCAGTACATAAAAAATCTCTTACCATTACCTCATTGTCCCATCTGATAACTCCAACGAATGACACTTCCCAGGTATCTTTGGGGTCATTCAACCCTGGGTCTGACTGCTGCCTGAGACACACAGGGCCCCGCGGCCCCTCCACAGCCCTTCTCTTAAAATAGAAGTATTGTTTTCCAAAGATGATCCAGGAAAAAAAGTCAGGAACATAGCCTTTGCTTTCCAGCAAAGCTAAAGAGAGGGGTTCTCTATTCTGTGGCAGGGCGATGCAAATTAAGTGTTTAAAATATGAGACGTGCCTCCTTCCTTTTGCACTGGGCACGCCAAACCTCCCATTGACCTTGTCCCATCCCCAGAATATAGCTACATAGACAGGAGCAGTTGGTTTGCAATGAGAATACCAGGTAACGTTGCTGTTCAGCTTATCAATACTTACCAAATCAGTTTCTTGCAGGGTCTCTTTCCGTCTCACCTTCTGCATAAAATTTAAACCACTGGAACTCAGAGGAACTGAGTGAACCACCAGGGAGGGCACATTTGGTCAAGTAAGGAGCTGCCAATCATTTTAAGACCTGTTGGATGAGCTTATCAGGTTCCCGATTTCTCCAGCATAAAATGCCTGGCAGTTTCAATGATCAAGATAAGCACAGCTGTAATCTACCATGATCCAGAGCTTATTCACAGATCACAGCTGTGTAATTTCAGGTAACATGCTTCCCTTGTTTGGATTTGTTTAACATTGTTAAATATATAGTCAGACCATCTGCACAGTATTTTTTTTAAATTGGAAATTACAACCATAACTTCCTTTTTATATATCAATAAACTAAACAGCAAAATTTCAAAGGGATCCTTCTGCACCAAGCAGTGAAGCAGAATGCCTGTCCCACGCCACACCACTGCCTAATTGCACACTAATTGGACAAACGTGATTAAATATTTCAAGATCTTTACTAATTGCCTCTATTTTAGCTTTAAAATTTGCTTGCCACCAACAAATTTAATGACACTGGTGTCTAGTCATCAGCAAAAAGCCCAAGAGTTGCTCTTTAAAATGTACCTAGTCAGAGTATTTACTGATTGTGCATTGTTTCCAATGTAGCTTAATTAGAAATCCAATCAGTTCGCTAAGTCTAATTATACTTGATTTGTAGATTCAGACTATGATACATAATGAAGCCAAGCAGCTAACAGTAAACGTGCCTGAAATGTAACAATAAGAGAAATATTTTTTAATGTACGTCTTGTCACTTTAGAAAATCAAGTAATACACATGATCTTTCATGATGGGGATTTTGGAGGTTTGAGCTTTTCAAAGTTTCCACAAGCTGGGTTCCAATTCTACCGGTAAAACCTGCTCTGAAAGATGATGGTCAGAAAATATTTGTGTCTCCGTATTAAAGAGTAGAAAGAAAAGAGAAACAATTGCTTCCTTCGCGTAGACTCTGTGAGAAACTTTGTGGCATTATTTCACAGAAGTTGCCTTGATGAAGCTGATAGAGTTAGAATGGACACATTCATGTAATTCTTATTAAAAAAAAGTCATCTTCCCAGAAGTTCGATTTTACTATTTCAGAAAATTCTTACCCAGTGCCTAAAAACCAGTGTTTATAGAAGGTTGTAGTCAAATATGTGAAGTTATAATTTTGTATATGCACAGATTTTTATTAAAGGGAAATATTTCTAAACATATGGCAGATACATCATAATTTGCAGTCGATTCTTGGTCTATGAAAATAGGCTAGGTGAAGTAGAGAAGAGAAGCTTTAAAAAAAAATAAGGCAGACCACGATGACAATGACTACGGCTTCAAGCGTCCGAACAATTTCACACGGTGGAATTTAGAGGGTCCTGAATACCCACCACGCTACGAATCCCAGCATTTCCGTATCATTGTGCATGACGCACATACACCACATTCACAGAATAGGCCTGTGTTGAGAAGGGTCCCTCTCGCTCCGCAATTGTAATCCACTGAAAACTGCAGTGTTCTGGAACTGTAAACCGGCTAGTGGTAATGTTGGTTCAAAACTAACCTCAAGAGTTAGGATCATTTCACTTCCATTTTGAATACAGTGGGGGAAAAAAAATCAATACATGAATCAGAGTGGAGAGGAATGGTTAGAAAAGAAATGTGATTTTGAAGCATAAACATAATGCAGGGTGACTCAAAACATCCAGAAAATCGAGATTAATTACTGTTGACTGTGTAACAATAGACTATTACTTCAGCACAGTTATCTTCCCTTGAACGCAAAACTTATCTTTTTTTATAACAACTTAGCCTAAAAGGAGCATTGCAATATTCGAGGCTGAAAGACTCTGCAGGAGTGCAAAGTGTGAGCAGTTTTCATTTTTGCATTAAAAACCCATTATTTACATTTAAAATGTTGCTTTTAAAAAGCTTTGCAATAAAATTCCTCCATTGTGAGGGTGTGTATGTGTGTATATGTGTATGTGTGTATAAAATATACACACATTTTAAAAACCCTGTAACAAATATCTTATTTTTTTCTCTCTCTCCTTTTCTCAAAAGCATCTCATCGTGTGTAGTGAGCCTCAAGGGTTTTCCTTTGCTTTCCGTTCTTTGCCTTTTGACACAGTTCTGAATCAACACAGCCTCTAGCCAAGACCCTCATTTCTACTCTTCTGTGTGTTGTCTTATTTCGCCTGTTCTCTGGAATCAGCCTTCATTGACGAATTTCTCAACATTGAAGGAAAATGCTACTCATAGAGCTGGTTTTCCCCAAGCAGAATTCATCACAATGACCTTGGGGTTAACAGAAAGTCCTTATCACCCTCGTTTGGATGGCAACACCATGGAAAGGCTCTTTTTTCCTTTCCAAGGAAGGATTGCTTTTCGAATATTGCCGCTCAGATTTTGTAATGCAAGGTGGGGAAGCTGGGAGGAGACACAAATCCTTTTATTTCCGTAGTTTGCGGGCAGGTTATTTCCCACCTTCATTAACTGACCGAGTGGGAGAAGAAAGACGCGATTGAAATGGGAAACATGAGCTCGACTCCAGAACAGCTATCCAAAAGCAGAAGTGGACAACTGTGTCCCCTTTAAAATAACATCGTTTCTAAAAAAATATAAAATAAAATACATAAAATAACATAGTTTCTGTACGTATTTGACATTCACTGCAACAATATATATATATTTTTTACCTATTGCAAAAAAAATAGTAACTTAATAAGGGAAAATACCCATCTTTACAAATATCTGGGAAATCAGGAAGGAAAAGAATCACCCCATTGCAGCTTTTCCCTTTTAAATGCTGGAGAATTTTTAAAGGCATGTTCTGCTCCTTTATTTTCCTCGAAGCTGAGTTTTTATCTTTTGCTCTTCTTATTAATAAGGCCTGGCCCCTCGTTAACATGCAGCCAGAGCCTAATGAGCCTTGCAGACTCCTGTAATTTCTTCACTGTTGAAAATGCCTGACACTAATCTATGCCATTTATACTAATAAGAGGTGGATCAGCTGATATTTGGTGCAATGAAAATATGCTAAATATACTTTATTGAATTGCATGTAGTTAGTTCTTCCCAGTTCACTGTATTATGGCAACAGATGCACAATCATTACCTCTGTGCTCTATGTGAAGCAAAACCTTTGGTTTGAATAAATGAGGGAAGAAGGAGTCAGACATTTCATATGTTAGCTTCCCTCCGTTTTTTGTTTGTTTGTTTTTAATGCTGACAATATTGACTTTCAAACTTCCACCTCAGAAAAACCATTTCCCCCATGATTTTCAAAACACAAATGCAGGGCTTCCCACGGAAATGGCAATGAACTGACGATCTGACCTAAACGATGACGTTCGATATTAAGTGGACTTTAATGAATGTGAAATTTGGCTGGATTTTGCGTAGAGCTTATTAATTATACCCATAAGGATTCCCAAAGAGCTCTTGGTGAATAGTCATCTATGACTACCAAAGAAATTTTTACCTATCTGAATATATGTTGACCGTCGCATTATTATATTAGGCAAAAGCAACTGTTTTCATTTTTGCATTGCCAGTCTAATTTTGTGATGACTCTGTTGTGCTTGCCTTTCTCCTCTTACTTGCAGAGAGACACATGACTGAGGAGCCTGACTGCAGGTGTTAGCAAATGTTTCCAAAACTTGTGTCAATACCTGTTTTTGGCTCAGGCATCACAAGCCAGAGGGTGCTTTTAAAAACCTTATTTAAAATCTACATATTTATTCAAAACAGCCAGCTCTCACTGCATCCTTGGAGATGCACTGCGGATTGTGGTGAAAACCTAAACAAACATTTATACCTGGGGACCCCAATGCCCGATGCCCGGGAGGCGAAGGGCAGCCAGGAAGTGAGTTCAGCAGGGGAAGATCAACCCTTGGAGGTAAGTGGATTACAGCACTGAAATTCCCCATTAGCATTGCTCGTATTTGACCAAAGATTTAGGAGGAGGAGAGCATAGTGATTGGAAGACAGAGGTGAGGGGGGAAGTGTCAACTATCATTCAGAACCTCAGCTCCCCATCCCACCTAGTTATTTTTCTCCCAGCGAGACTCACAGTTGACAATATGCCCAAGCTGTTCAGTGATGAAGAGAGAAGACTAATAATATGTAGGGTTGCTTAAACATATTTCATGTGCATTTGACTATCGTTCATTGGTTAGCGAGCACTCGTGACTGCCTCCTGACCAATATTTTCTTGGAACGAGTTTTGTGTTTGTCTGGGTGGTATATTTAGCACTTATCTATGAGCATATTTTTCAGATTTTGAAATGTCCTTTGATTTATCCCCTAAGAGAGTTATGGGTCCCTTCTATCTCTACTCCTTCCCCTGGACAATTTGCTCTATCTGTGCCTTCTAGAATCTCTCGCCTCTTAACCTTTGCCAGCACAGGTGCAGTAACTCCCCAAAGATTAACAGTCTGGTTGTAGGTGTGATTGAAATTGGTTTGGCTTGCCTTCAGAATCCAGCGCCCTGGCCTACTAAATCACCTCCTATAATCTTGTGCACTTAGGCAAAGCAAACAAAGTAATCTGCCAGGAAATACTAATGGGGCAGTGTCAACACAGACACTGTTTGTATTAACTGTCCCATTATTATTACCTTGCTCCTTAAATCCAATCAAACTTCAGTTCCCACTCTGCAGGGGTTGGATGTTAATTAGAAAGGATGTGTGTTTGTATGTACCTATGAGTACACACACATGCCCCTTCACACACCCACATACCCCTCGTGCATGCTTGCCCGTGCCCGTGCAGACACGGGTCCCATTGCTAATTAATTTAACTTGCAAGTGCTGCCCCACATTTCCGGTGGGTCGTTCCAACTCGTGAAAGCATACATTCTGTGTGCAAGTCTTCAGCCCTGCATCTCGACATTTTCCAACAGATGTTAGCTAATGTGGTTGTGGAAGGTTCACAGTGGATGCTGCGAATCCAATAAATCTTCCTCTTAAATGCAGGCACTCCACCATCCCAGCATCTTCTACCTATAATACATTTTAATTACTTGGCTATTCAAATTATACTAAATTAGATTTGCGCAGAGCAGCACCACGGATCCCTCCATTTACATTTAATCCGCCGCGAACCACATAAAATCGGCAAGTGCACTTTTATTAGAACTTGCAGGAGACACGGAAGTCGGATACCCTTAAAATTATTAAGTGACAAAGATTACTGGCACGAAGGTTCTCCTTTGCTTCGCCATTAGCCATTTAGGAGACAGCTGCTGTATTACACATAAAGATGAACCGTTCCTTGAGGGATGATAGTAGCTCCACGGTGACACCACTGGCATAAAGCGTTATCAGACCATGGCTGCTCTTGGAGCCATCACAGCCTCCTAGGTCCCTATCAGTACCCTCATTATCTGCATCACAGAGTGCGGGGAACGAACACTGCCAGGCCTCCCGGCTTCGCAGCTCATTTGAAAAGCGGAAATTAAATGTCCCAGGAGAGAAAACAAGCACACTGTAACAGCACTGGTGCGGTACACCAATAACGAGCCGACTGCGGGAGCACGGACTTCTATCTCATTAATTTAATAGGCTCCTGGAATGAGGATGGGAAGGCGGAGAGGCAGGCTTGACAAGTAGATCACTGAGCCGCCCGGGCATTGTGCGTCTTGCGAGCTCCTAGCAGAATGTGGACTTACTGTACTGTACGTAGCGCCGCTCTTCAGATGTTTGTTGCGGGCTTTTGCGAAGCCCTGAGCAGCAGAAAGAGATGAGACGTGGGAGGGAGAAAAAGAGAGAGAGAGAGAGATCGCCGAACAGGGGCAATCCCTAATTGTGCATGTGAAGGCTATTCCACAGAAGTCCTTGCCCGTCTGAAGATTGCTTTTTTTTTATAGCGCTGTTGTCCCCCTTCCCCCCCCCAAGATTTGTACATGGTTTTGCTGCAAAAATATCAGCTCCTCTATGATCAGAGTGACACCAAGCAAAACCAAGCTGAGAAAGAGGATTAGCCAGATAAGCCAGACCAAAGAAATCTTAAGAAAAACAAAATGCCTGGAGTCTTCAGGTAATAGAAGCAATAGGGTTTTTTCACCTTGAATAATCTGATTAATGGCTTCAATTCCCAGCAGGGTAGGCTGCCCGTTTGGATCTCTGCAAAGCCCAAAGAGATGCAAGACAGTCAACTCTGAGATTATCAAGACAGATTTTTGTACACTGGATTTTTACTTTTAATAACTGTTCTCCATCATTGTCATTTGTTTAAAGGCCTCGGGAGAAAGAAACAAAGATGGAGAAATCCAGTCTGCTGCACTTTTTGACATTGCTGACGATGGCTCTTCTTGGCCCCAGTTTCTGTCCGGATTAAAGGCAACTATAGTAAGATGCAGGGTCTTTGGTGATTATGAGACGTTACCTATCGGGTATAAAAGACCTGGTAAGCCTCTGGGCACTGTGACCTTGGTCTTCTTGCTCCAGCCTGGCAGGATTACAGGGGCAGTGGAAAGACAACCTGCTCTTCCCAGCATCAGAGGGAAGCGTGTGCATCTCGGCACAATGTTGACTTGCTGTGTGTCTTTGGGCAAGCTGCTTGACCTCCCTGAGTCTCAGTTTCTTTGTCAGAATAACCATCAGCTCCTAGGAGAGTTGTGAGAATGAAGATAAGGTAAATGAACATCACTGGTATGGTGTGCCGGTGTCCCATGTTGTCGGAATCGAATCAGACTCTCTATTACTGATTTATACTCCCCTGCGTTCTAAAATGGATTTGTGGGAGAATCCCCACACGCAGGAGCACGTGGGGGGAGCGGAGCTTTTAAAAAGGAGGAATGTGAAGAAGAGAGCGACATGAATAGAGAGGCCTCTCCTTGTCACACATCAGCTTCCCAGACTAGTCTCAGCACGGCTGTTCTCTAGCCGCATAGGTCACAGACTACACTGGGGATCTGAAGAAAGCTGAGGGCCTCCTTGCTAAGAAAAAAAAAAAAAATTCACTAGTGCTTATCATTTTAGAGAGTCACAGACTTCCTGAAGCCCACACGCACCCCAAGTCAAGGACACCTGCTCCGGAGAATGGAAAACAAATCACTCTACCCCTTCCTTCTCACACTCATGCACGCATGCACACGCACACAGCATAATCCAGTAATCATATGTAAGGGCACAGGTGAGCTAGAAAGCAGAGTTTTGAGAGTCACAAGCCACCAGTTTTCTTTCTCTTTACCATTTTGTTCAACACTGTTTTCCTCTTCTACTAAAATGCTTCGTTCCTGAAGGCCCGAGGCCAGTCCCGCTCCTGAACCATAAGAAGAGGAGCATAGGTCAGGAGCCGACGTAGCTCAGTATGAATCAGCCTTAACGGTGGCTAATGAGCAGTAGCAGAAACGGCAGAGATGTTTATTTCTGGTCAGGGTGCTCCCACCCTGGGCGAGGAGCTGGGCACTGGTCCCATCCAGTCCTGGTCCCTGGGTTCTGGTTTGTTTTTCTCAGTCTTTTTATGGCTAGGTTGCCTAGGGCCCCAGTTATTTTAGGAGGGGTCCCTGTTAGGTCCTTTTCCCAAGAGGGGGCGGGATTCTTGACCCCAATTCAGACTGAAGAACTGAGGTTGGGGTTTCTGCCCATGTCCAGGTACCAACCTCCTCTGCACATCTCAACTCCCTCTCCTGCTGTTACCACCTGCCCAGGTGGCTTGGGGGAAGCACAGAATCTTTAGGTACTGTCCCTTCTTGGTCTGACAGGTTCTGCATGTAATAGACAATCATTATCTCTTGAATAAAAAATATGGCAATAATAAAGGAGATAGGGAACAGGAAGAAGAAAGGAATAAAAGGTGGACAGAGGTCAGTGGGAGTTGGGGGGGGAAGCGATACCATAGTTATTACCTGCTAAGAATTAGAATAAATTGAAAATTCTTCCCCACATCTCCAAATGTCCTGCTACATTTTCATACTCCACTGCCAAAGCAGGTGTTCTGGATATTGATGGGGGTAAAGGAAGACAAGATGATAACTCGCAAGAGAAAGCCCACGGAGGGATCCTGTGGCCACGGCTCCATTTGAATGTCCCATCCTGACCTCCACGCAGGAGACTTCCTCATTTATGAGAGCATGATGATCACAGTGTCAAAGGATAAGCGTTTCCCCTAAAATGTGTCCGTCACCCAATCCAAATCTGCTTGTTAGATGCAAATATGAGCATTTTCCTCCTGGATCTAATGGGTTACAGTTTGTCCTCCTTGAAGACATGGAGAATGCTTTTCAGGAAGCTCCTCACCCCCAAGTAAAGACCTGCTTTGCCAGGACTTGTCTCCAGTCCTCCACCACGCCCACAACGCAGCCAGGAGCTATCCCTTCGAAGGAGAAAAATAATGAGAGGCGCTGTGACTGACTACTTGGCATTAGCATGGGGCAGCTGCAAGCTCGAGGGGGAAGACCTCACTGCTCTTTATACTGGTCCTACTTAGAAAAACAAGAATGCAAGCAATCAACTAAGAGGATAGGATTAAAACTACTGAGGCAAGACACACCTGCCTGAGCAGGGTATTTTGTCAGGATGTTACCTCCACGTTATCCACAGAACAAATAGACAAACACCCACGGTGACAACAGCCTGATCCTCTAACCCAGTGCTTCTCATGGGGACGTTTGGCAATATCTGGAGACATTTCCGGCTGTCACAAGTTGGAGGGTGAGTGGGCAGAGGCTAGGGATGCCGCTACAATGCACAAGACAGTCCCCACCACAAAGAATTATCCAGCCGGAAACATCAGTAGTGCTGAGGTGGAGAAAGCCTCCTCTGGATGAGTCCCGTTCACTAATTGTTCATGTTTCCAGTCACTTCCTCCCCCTGTTCTCTTCCTCACTCCCTGGCTTCCGGCTGTCATTAACCATTCTGCTTCTCCATTCTCCGATCCAGGCTTCAGCCAAGCCACATACACATACATTTGGTCCCTGCACCAAATCTTTTTCCTTTGGCTATACCACAGTGACTGAAATTTCTGCTTCAATCACTCTTTGAGGTAAAGACAAAACAAAACAAAACAAAAACCACTTAAATAATGTGCTCTCTGTGAAGGAAAGCATAGTAACCCACTCTCACGCATTTACAATGAAGGTTAGATTGTATAAGATCATATGTTAGTAAGTGATAGATTGGGCTGATTTCAATCCTTGGAAAATACCCCAAAGACAAAAGATTTGCATCAAATACTTCTGGCTTCCTGTGATGTTACATTGTGAATCTATCACTTAGTAACCTAACTAAATACTTCTAGAGTCTATTTATATATTTTAAATATCCTTTTAATTTTGGAATAATTTTAGATTTATGGAATAGTTGTAAAGATAGTATAGTACAGCCTATATGACCATCACTCAGCCTCCTTTAATTTTAACATCTTATATAACCAAAGTACATTTGTCTAGACTAAGAAATTAACATTGCTACAGAACAGGTATCTGAACTCCAGACTTACTTGTATTACACTGGTTTTCCTACCAATGCCCTTCTTCTGTTCCAGGATGCCATTTGAGATACATATTGCATTTAGTTGTCATATACTCTTTTTTTTTAAACATTTTATTTATTTATTTGTCAGAGAGAGAGAACACAAGCTGGGGGAGTGGCAGGCAGAGGGAGAAGCAGGCTTCCCTGAGCAAGGAGCCTGACATGGGACTCGATCCCAGGACCCTGGGATCATGACCTGATCTGAAGGCAAACACTCAGTCAAATGAGCGTCCCAAGTTGTCATACACTCGTCTCCTCTGAGCTGTGAGTCTCTCGGATTTGCCTGTTTTCCATGACTTTGACAGTTTTGAAGAATATGGGTCAGGTACTTTGTAGAATGACCCCCAGTTTGGGTTTCTCTGATGTTTTTCTCATGTTTAGACTAGAGTTATGAGTTTCGGGAAAGAATACCAAAGGGTAAGGTGCCCATCTCATCACATCATATTAGAGGTGCTTGATGTGGACATGGCTTATCACTGGTGCTGTTGACCTTGATCACTTAGTTAAGGTTGTGTCTGCCAACTTTCTCCACTGTAGAGTTTTTCTTTTTCATCCCTCATGTTTTATTCTTTAGAAGTAAATCACTAAGTCCATGGCACAGTTCCGAGGAGAATTAATAAGCCCCCCTTTCTGGAGGGGGAAAGTATCAACATATAGTACTTGGAATTCCTCTGTAAGGAAGATTTGTCTCTTCTTTCCCGTTTATTTATCTAGACCATCATTTATTATTATCATTGTAGACTCGTGGGTGTTTATTTTATTCTTCGGGCTATCCTCCAAGGCAATCATTATTTATTTTGTGCTATTTATATTTTCAGTCTGCGCAGTTTTTTCAGAAATGGGAGATCTAGGATTTTCTTATCAGCTCTGTTAGAAATTATTTCATTTATCTTAAATTTATATTTTCTCAGCTTCAACGGTTGCCTCACAGTTCCCGGATTCTGAGATTAGTGACACAAATGTCCACCATCTCCACGGCTACCACACTGCAGAGCCCACGAAGTACTGATCACAGTGTAAATGATGCTCAGCACCCCTGGAGTCATGCAACATGGAAACACAGGCTAACTTGGTTTTCCGGGATTTTTATAAAATTTAACCAAAATCACCCCTTTAAATCTTTCTTTTAAAAACTCCAGATTAAGAACAGTCTGAATTTCTTTTTATTCTATCACGACATCATAAGATGTAAGGTATATTTAGATAAACATACGTTCTCCAACCTGAAAATTCAGATTTTAGCCTCTATTCACCATGCAGATCGACATCTGTCTTGCCACTAAGACCTGACCCATGAATGATTCTTCCAGAACATTGTTTAAACGAAGTTGCCGCTAGCCTGATGTTTACCCATCAGTAACTGAAGCAGCAACAGTTGGTGATTGGGGTGGGGGTTGGGAGGAAGTGATGAGGAGGGGTCAAATATCAACAGATGGAGTCCATGAGATTGACTCATACATTAAAATATCCAGTGTCCCCGAAAGGGAGTTAATCTTTTTACTTTTTGAATTCCTCTTCTCTGAAATGTCTCCAACTTTTCTATATCTTTCTTGAACAGACTGGAATGGCACACAGGGGACCCTGCTGGTTTTGAGGGCTCGCTGCTTTCTGATAGACTGTGTGCCCACAGAGTCACTTGGCCTCTGCTCTGGTATTTTGAGGGAACAGTCTGCAATTACCCTCAGATCTCTGGGCCAAGGCTCATGTCAGGTGTCATCACCCCCAACAGGCTTCTCAAGACCTCTCTCCCAGCTTAGTTCCGAAGCCCAGGGAGCTCTCAGGACACCCTGTCCTGTCATAGCACATATTATAACCCACTGCTATTATTGGTCTGGTGACTCACCTTCCCCAAAGACCATGAGTCCATGGAACCGGAATCCCAGTACTTTCTATAACAATTGACACATACTATGTATTTTTATATATTAAATGAATGAATAAAGAGTTAATGGCTCCATCATGGCTCATCCTCCATCAAAATTCACCCACAGTAAAATATCCTTCATTTTCCCCACCAGCTTTTACAAACAGCTCTGAAAATTTCCTGACATTTCACTATTCATAAGAGCTCAGGATCATGTACATAACTGGTGATTTCCCTGTCTACCTTCTCTTCCAGGTAATTTAAAATGATGTTAAATAGTTACAAAACAGACAAAAATATGGGGATTCTGTCACCAAGAATCCATACAGAGATGTGTCAAGTTGACCCAACCTTTTGCTTGCTGCTCTGAACAATAAATATTCATAAGTAATTCAATAGTAAAATCATGCTTATTTTAAAAGAATCTGTTCACTTTTAACAGGGCAGCCCTTCAAAAAGAGGAAAGGATTGGGTTTAAGAGCCCCTTCTTTTCTCCCGCTCCCCATTGCCCTACCAACACTTGTACAACATGGCTTAGGTGTCTGGGAGATGGGGAGCAGGCAATTCTATTTAAGATAAATAAGAAAGCCTCTCTTTTAAAAGTAAAATGTGTGTGTGTGTGTGTGTGTGTGTGCGCACGCACACACGGTTAAAAAAATATTGTATTTGGAGCAGCTTTAGGTTTACAGCAAACTTGAGTAGAAAGTACAGAGATTTCCCACATATGCTCTGCCCCCCTCTAAATCTTCCCCATTATCAACATCCCGCACTGGAGCGATACTTCTTTTATGATAGATGACCCTACATTGACACATCATTATCACCCAAAGTCCACAGCTTGCATTAGGGTTCACTCTTGAGGAGGTGCATCCTATGGTTCTGGACAAATGTACAATGACATGTATCCACCCTTGCGGTATCTGTGAAACAGGATAGTTTCACTGCCTTAAAAATCCTCTGTGCTCTACCTGTTCATCCCTCCCTGCCCCCTCACTCCTGGCAACAACTGATCTTTTTATGACTTCCAGGGCTTTCTTGGCCTTTCCCAGAATGTCATATAGCTAGAGTCATACAGCACGTAGCCTTTTCAGGTTGGCTTCTTTCCCTTAATAACACGCATTTAAGTTTCTGCCATGGCTTTTCATGGCTTGAAAGGTCATTTCTTTTTAGTGCTGAATAATATTCCATTGGCTGGATGTGCCACAAGAGTAAATTCTTTCATCAAGTGTAACGTACCTACAGTAGAGCACACTAATAATTAGCCCACAGCTTGATGAATTTTCACATGAACACTTACACCCAATGAACACACACGTCCAGAAACAAACCGTGTCAGCACAGAAGGCCCCTGCAGTCCTACTCCAGTCTGTGCTCCCCAAAGGCTCACCAGTCTCCTGACCTCTAATACCATATATTAGTTTGGGCTATTTAAGCCAGTTTGGTGTAGACTTTGGAAATGTTTCTTTCAATCAGTAACCTAGAAGGCAACTAGCCATTTTCCTCCTAGAATCTGGCATCCTACATCTAGATTAAAGAGAAAATCTGAAAGATAATGAATGGAAGAGTGTTTCTTTGTTTTCTCAAAGGACACCCATAGTGCCCTCCTAGAAGTGAAGAATGGATTCGAAGTGCTTGTTTCCTCTCGAGACTACATAGCTCAGCTTGTACAACACCAAAATGAGCTGTTGACAAGCGGCAAGTTCAAGCATATAATTTATTTGACATTGTCTAGGCCAGAGTGCAGTTGTCTCTTTGAGCCTAACATTTTAAAGTAAAACACTTTTAGATGGAATGTGGACTGGATAGCTACTCAATGAATTAATTTGCTTTCAAGATTTAAAGCATGTTTAGTGTGGATAAGAGCCGGCCTGAGCAGACCTACCTGAGGATATTGCATATCTCTCAGACCTGTCACCCCTACCATATCAGCCAATCTTCCTAAGGCAAAAAAAAAAAAAAAAGTGGAAAGCTTTTAAGAGTGGACTATAAAATGTTGAAACACAAAAACACACACACCCATGCTTACACTTGTATACACACACAGCATATAAAGAGACAAAAATAACTCACAAACATTCTAGATGCAATGGGAAGAAAATAGATAGATAGAAATATCTATCTATGGGAAGAATAGATGGGAAGAATGGGAATGGGAAGAAATGGGAAGAAAATAAATAGATACTTCTTTTTGTTTATTACCATAGTGAGTTACAATCCTATAACAGAGGAAAACCCTTAGAGCCTTGCCTATCATAAACATTAGAACTGTAGCAGCTCAAAATAATCATCCAGAAAACTCCCACCCATCTCCATCTTTGGACATTATTGCTGTGGAAAAATGGACTGAATTTTTAAGCATAGTCACGTGATATTTTGAAGGATATAAAGTTAACTCATCATGAAGGGTCAGTAGACATTTTCTGCCTAAAATTCAGGTTTGGCATTTGACTTATTGGAGGACTCGTGGCTCCTCTCAACAGAAAGGGGCGGAGGACATCAGAAAATCCACCCAAAGGTCCAGAGTCTCCACCTCATCTGCCCATGAGGGAGAGAGCACTACCCCCTAACATCTGCTTAGGAAACACAAAGGGCAGGAACCCAGGAGACCAAACTGACACACCTTATAATATTATGCAGACCCCTAAAATAGAAAGAAAAATAAATTTAACCTTAATAATTACAGCTATAAAAGTTGGTTTTATTGAGTATTTACTACGTGCCTGATATTTTACTAAGCACTTATAAACATTCTCTAATTTAAGCCCCAAAACAATTCTATAAGTTAAATATGTCGTGATCTTTTTTTACAGGTAGGGAATCTGGGGATTTAAGGGAAGTAATTTGCCCAAGTTCACACGCCTAGCAAGTTGCAGAGCCTGCTTCGTCCCCTTAGACACTAAGCAATGTGGTCTCCCAAGTCATAGACCAACAGATACATTATGCTACTGTGACACCAGGAATGCTGGATGATTCAGAGACTTGCTCAAGACAAAGAACACACCCACAATAGAGCTAAAATGAGGATAACTTGCTCTTTACTGTTAAACTGATTCTTTGTCTTAACCACTTGATCCTAATGAAAAACAACTGATAATTTAATATAGACTAAAAACTAAAACCTTAATTGATTCGTTTCCCTGCGCAAGGCTAGAATTGCCTGTAAATATCCCCACAGCAGTGATGAAGGCCAGCCCTATCTAAAAAAGGAAATATGCATGAAGGCTATAAGTGTCAACCCTGCTGTCCCCATGGAAAATACCTTTTCTCCACGGGCCTTGGTTACTCCACTTCCTCTCCCACTGAGGCCCAGGGTTCTCATACTCTTCCCCTTCTCTTCTATTAACCTATGCTCTCTAGGTAATAAAACAATTCATCACAGAAAACATAAGTAATGATTATTATCCCAAGTACAACCAAGAAGATGTTCGTCAATGCAAACTGATGAAATCAAAATTACTTTGAACTTGGCTATCTTGATGTTTGTGTAATTTAAAAAAATCTAAGAAAACATTTTGTTTTGTGTAACTAGCTTTGTCCTGTGTGTTTTAAAAATGTATTGATTGATATACCCAGCACCCATATCTTAGTTTCTAAATACCAGTCTCCAGTGAAAGGAACCAGGTCTCCTTAGTGAAATGGCTGATTCTAGGACTGGGTCAAGGAAAAAGCAAGGTGGGCTTGGAGCAGGGTCTAGTGCCAAAAAATGAGAAAGTGCCCAAAAAAACAAATCAGAACAAAACAAAATGGTGGAACCATGTCAAAGGAAGATAGGAGCCAACCTGAAAAAGCTCCCAAGGCCAAAGCAGGAATAATGTGAGCAACAACATATTGATACAAATGGATAACCTAATAAATAGAGAAATAAATGGGGGAGAGGTGATAAATCTTCCCTAGAGAAATTTCCAAATGATGATTAACAAATAGCATATATACATACATCCTCTCTAGGTGGCAGTAGGCTGGACTTAGTACTTACTTTCAAAGGGTAGAATTTGGAAAGGAGAAAATAGTAACTTTACAATGGGGAAAACTGACAAACACTATCTTAAATAATTAACCAATTTTAACCTCACCACTGATGAGTCATGTTGATATCATATACTTCCTGATATAATGTGATGACAAGGGCATCTCACCCTGTGGCATTCTTTCTAAAACTCACAACTCTGGTCTAATCATGAGGAAGATATCAAACAAACCCAAAATGATGTACATTCTACAACATGTGACCAGGCGAGATCATGAAAATAAGGACAGACTAACAGACTGTCACAGATCAGAGGAAACATGATGTATAAATATGATGTGACATCCCACATGGGATCCTGAAACAGAAAAAGGGTGTTAGTGGAAAAACTCATGAAATCCAAATAAAGCTGGGAAATTAGTTAATAGAAATATAACAACTTTGTTTCGACAAACTATGATTATATAAAATGATAACAGGAGAAGTTGAAAATAGATGATATTGATAACTTAGTGAAAAATCATATGGACAATATAATAACATAGATAAGGAAAACAATATAGATGAGAAATAACTTGTTCCAGGTATTAAAAAATGTGTCCCACAAGCAAAATCTGTTCTTTTTTGAATGTACAAGGAAGTCCTTTGTCACCCAAGACATGAATGAAGATTTAAAAAGAACACTTAACAAAGCTGTTACAATCGTTAATCAATTAAGGGCAACTTACTGGTCTCTTGAATTTTTTCCTTGGCTAGGTGAAGAGATGAGCAGTGTCTGTAAAAACATTGTCTCATATTGATGCTCATTGGCAAAGAAAATTTATCATTCACCTTACTGAGTTACGCGAAAACTTCGTGTTTCTGAATAAAACCTTCAATCTGGGGATTGTATGCCTGACTGAAAATGGCTTTGCAAATTAGCATCTTTTTCCTATCTTTACATTGTCAGCTCACTTTAGTATTCCAGGTGTAAGTCAAAGTAAACACAGTAATTCTAACCTGGAGCTGTAGAGTATATACCCTAGGGAGGTGAGTTGGATTCTCTCCATGGCCTGAACCACCTGGTTATGTACTCATCTGTCATATTTGCTGAAAATGTATTCAACCTTGTTTAGAAACCCTTGAGAGATCTGATGAAGATCTGCATATGTATTTTCCCAATCCAACGGCAGAGTAGATGAGATAAGCAACACTTTCCCACCACTTCATAGACGTTACCAAATAATTTGATATCTTCCATAGAAGAATAGATGACTGGAGATGACTTTGAATAGCTTCTTGAAACAGAAGTCAGCTGGAAAAATGTGATTAGTCGTGAAAACATTTGTCATTTTTGGCTACCAACATTTTTGAGCACCCTTCTCATATTTTGTTAATTTTCTACATAGGTGGAAGCTATGTAGAATTCACATTCTCAGAATGCCTTGTAGTTAGTATATAAATGATTACCCTGTCTTTCAGCCAATTAGAACAGCCATGACAGACTTGGGTTCAGAACTAACCATCATGAAGTGGTGGTGGGGCAAGGATATTGATTCAGGGGCAAGGAATATTTTTTCTTTCAGAGTAACAGTGCTCAGTGCTGAGTCATGTTTGCTTAGCAGTGCGTAGGCATATTTCACAAGAGCTCCTTCAGTGTGGTTGGCATTACTCATGGCTAGATAGCCTCAAAATCTGGCTTTTTTGACCGAATGAACCTTTGTGAGTTACTCAAAACCCTTCAATAAATTCCTTGTCGGCTTAACGTAGCTTCAGTGAATTAAAGTGATTTCAGCGAATTCAGTTTTTGCAACTAAGAAGCCCCACCCACACAAAAAATAGTAATTAAATATTTTTTCTTTCCTCCAGTTTTATACACACAATCTTTGCAGGATTGGGTCAGCACAACACTTTCCTTGCTCCAGCTATTTTATCCAAAGCCGAATGGAGCTGCTAGATTTATCCAGACATCTTGGGCTGCTTGAGAGAGGTAAGTAGACAATTTTAACTGTCTATCCAACTGTCTGTCCTTCTCTTTTCCTAATTCTCTCCTGTATCTTCAAATGCTGGCTGACCAGTGAAATAGTCAGCTAATCAGTTGTTTTATCCACATGGTACCAAGCAACTACTGAGACAAATCTTTTCTACTAAATTGACTTTAATGTTGATAGATGATAGATAGATAGATAGATAGATAGATAGATAGATAGATAGATAGATAGATAGATGATAGATAGATGATAGATGATAGATACAGAGATGTATAGATACAGATGTAGATGTACATTACGTATGGATAGCTAGAGATGTACAGAAATGAATGAATTAGCTGGCTTTAGCACCGCAGCGACACATTACTGACACCAAAGGTGTGATACTGGTAACTACCACCCAGGCTTTCCATTCTGCCTTTGTCTAATCTAAGCTCTTGAAGGAAGTCCAAGTGACTGAGTCATCTTCTATTCTACTTATTCCCATTAATTTTGAAACAGTCATACTAAATATCTATACCAATTGACACTTAAAAACTTCAAAGCCAGATGTTCTTAGCCTATTCATTTACTTTCAGTGGGCCTGAAATATTTAACTATGATCTCTAGTGTTTACAAAGGACCTAAGAGAAGAGCTCAACTAAGGGGAGAAGCTGGATCCACGTGCAATTGCCCAATTGCCACCTGATAACCATTGATAGCTATGGGTCTTCTGCCATGTATTTAGTTAATCTTCACTTTTCAGATAAATATCTGGGGCTTGGGTCCTATCCCAGTTGGAGACAAAATCACTGATCTTTGATCAGCTTGTCTAACTTTTGTTTTTTAACTTCACAATGTTCACTGTCACAATGTTCTCTCAGTCTGGATTATGCACATACCCTAGCAAGCACTTGAAGATCTGTAACCCAACTCCCCTTCCCAGTGCCCAATGTGCCATCTTGTAATTGGGCTATATTTCTGTCATATTTTGTATCAATGCCAATTTTTCCCTTTGTTGAAACGATTGAGTTGATTCAATCTCTTTGCAGACACAATTATGTATTCAAAATCAACTGGATTCACAATCAACAGAGACAATGTAGAGTAACAGAAAGAAAATGATAAAGCTTTAGGTGAAATTGGCCTACATTTTAACCATAGGCAACGCAAACAACCCCCATAATATCTCATTATAAATCTCTTAGAAATAAAAAAAGGTATTTACATAATTTAAATTCAAATATACCATATATAAAGTAAATATATAGAGTCATCGTTTATAATTATTTTAATTTATTCCACTAACTTTAATTTTTTTTAGAATTTTTTATTAAAAATTACCATTCTTTTTTTTTTATAGATTTTACTCATTTATTTGAGAGAGAGAGAGAGAGAGCATGAGCAGGTTGGGGGGCAGAGGCAGAAGCAGACTCCCTGCCAAGCAGGAAGCCTGATGTGGGGCTCTATGTGGAGCTCAATCCCAGGACTCAGGGATCATGACCTGAGCCGAACGCAGATGCTTAACCAACTGAGTCAAAATTACCCTTCTTTTAAAAGATTATGCATTCTTGTTTTTAAAAAGCAAACAACAGTGAAAAATACAATAAAAAAATTAACAAAAGACCTCAAATCCAACCACCCAGAAAGAGCTAACATTTTGTGCCCTTCCTACCTCTCTCTTGCATATAACACACAATTGGTTAACTGATAAAACAGAAATAATTTCATAACAATTGGAGCATACTGTAATTGTTATTCATTTGTTTTATTTTTCTACCTCAGGGTATTCCTTAATTGCTCTAAGCATCATTTTGTAGTTCTCAGCATACAGGTATTTTCCATCTTTTGTCAGATTTATCCTTAAGTATTATTTAATTTTCTTTTGGTGGTGTTTATTTAAGTATTGTTTGATTTTCTTTCTTTTTAATGGTTGGTGGTATTTTTAATTTCAACTTCAGATTGTTCATTTCTAGTATATAGATACACAATTGATTTTTGTATATTGACTGTATATTGTATATTGATCTTGTTTCCTTCAACCTTTGTTAAATTTACTTATTAGTTCTAATAACATTTTTCTGTAGGTCCCTAGACAATCATGTCTCTATGAATAAGATAGTTTTACTTCTTCCTTCCCAACAAGGATGATTTAATTCCTTTTCTTGCCTATTGTCTTGAATAAAATAGAAAAATATTCTATTCTATAGTGTTGAATAGAGGTGGTAAAGCAAGCATCCTTGTGCTGGGCCTAATGTTAGTGGGAAAGCATTCATTTTTTTACCAGTAAGTATACTGTTGTCTGTAAGGTTTTTGTAGATGTCCTTTGAAAAGTTGAGAAAGTTACTTTCTATTGCTAGTTTGCTGAGAGTCTTTATCAGAAATGAATGTTGGATTTGGTCAAATGTTTTTTCAATGTCTATTGACATTGGTTTTTTCTTTTTCAGTTTCTTAATACGGAGAATTACACTGAGTTTTGAATGTTAATGTATCCTTGCTTTTCTGGTATAAACTCCACTTTATCTTGATGCTTTTTATATATTGGTGGATTCAATTTGCTAAAACTTTGTTTATAATATTTGCATCTATGTTTATGAGTGATATTGATCTGTGGTTGGTTGGTTTTTCTCATATATCCATCTGATTTTAGTATCAGGTAATGCTGGCCTCATAGAATGAGTTGGGAAGTAGTCACTTCTTCTCCTAACTTTTCTGGAACACTTTGTTAGGCTTGGTGTTATTTCTTCCTTAAATGTTTGGTAAATTCACCAGTGAAGTCATAGGGACCTGAAATTTTCTTTGGAACGTGGTTTTTATTTACAAATTCAATTTATTTACTAGATATAGGGCTAGTCAAGTTACCTATTTTTTCTTTAGTGAGCTTCAGTAGTTTGTGTCTTTCAAGAAATCTGTCCATTTTATCTAAGTTGTGAAGTTTATTGGCATAAAGTGGTTCGTAATATTCACTCATTATTCTTTTAATATCTGTAGATTCTGTATTGATGAACTCTCTCATTCCTATTAATGATAATTTGTGACATCAGTCTTTTTTCCCCCAATAAATCTGGTTAGAGTTTTCTCAGTTCTTAAAAAATCCATTCAAAGACCTAGCTTTTGGGTTAATTAATTTTCCCCTGTTTTCTATTTCTTTATTTCTGCTGTGATCTGTATTATTTCCTTTCTTTTACTTTGGGTTTCATGGGCTCATCTTTTCTTTTTCTTTCTTTTCTTTTCTTTTCTTTCTTTTTTTTTTTTTTAGTTTTTAAAGATAGAAGCTAAAGTCATTTCTTTGAGACCTTTCTTCTTTCTCTAGTGCAGGCATTTGGAACTATAAATGTCTGCTTAAAGGCTGTTTTAGTGGCATCTCACAAATTTTGATATGTTCTATATTTGCTTCATTCAGTTCAAAATGCTTTCTACTTCCCCTTTTGATTTCTCCTTTAACTCATTTGATTTTTAGAGATACATTACTTAATTTTAAATATTAAATGTCTAAATTGAAGTTAAATATTTGGGGATTTTCTAGAGATCTTTCTGTTAATGATCTCTAATTTAATTCCATTGCAATTATAAAATAAACAGTATGACTTGAATTCTTTTAAATTTATTGAGATTTGACTTATGACCCAGAATACAGTCTATTTTGGTAAATGTTCCATGTGTGCTTTAAAAAAGAATGTTTATTCTGCGGTTGTTGAGGGGAGTTTTCCATAAATGTCAAGTAGATCAAGGTGGATGATAGTGTTAGTCAAATAGTCAATATCCTTACTGATTTTTCTAATTATTTTATTAATTCTTGACAGACAGATATCGATATTTCTGACTCTTTTGAAATAAATTCATCCAAAGACACTTGGAGGCACATTGAATAACCAAATTAAAGAAGGGGATCACATAATGATATTTTTAAAGAAAGAATTTGGGGAATGGGGTAGCAATTAACACCATGAAATGAATGACTAGGTACAGAATTGAGGGCATGGGAGAAGATCATTGCTGAGCCCTGAAGAATACTCAGGTAGCCAACTATTCTACTTCTGCATTAAGATGGACCCTTCTATTAGTGCCAGCGATGAATTTCCTAAGGAAACAAGTTGAAAATACACGAGACTAACCCACTTGAAAAAGGAAGAATCTGCCCAGCAATAGCAATCTTTAGGGACACTCTTAGCTGCAATCACAAGCAGCAATGCTGTAATGTCATTAACCTTCTTCCTCTCCCACTGTAAAAGGTCACTTTATTCGTGAATTGTGCATCCACACACTCACACAGATAAGGAGCCATTAACAAAGCATGTGTGTTGGCGGCCCCACCAACTCTATCTAACCCCGTTAGCACATTTTCTAGCATTCTGTCATGAAGTCATTGGCAGTGCTGGTGTTCGAAAACTGCATGGCTCAGATGTTTCTAAACCCTTTTAATCCATGACAAAGGCCTCCCTTTATTGTTGTTTTGTTTTCCTTTGCTGCCCTACAGCATGGCAGCCAGTGTGCGCTCCTGATAAGCAGTGAGCCATGCAGATGCGGTTCAAGTTTCTTGTGTACGCTACTATGCAACCTGCCAATGCCCAAATGTGGGATGCAGCATGGCTTCCCCTCCCCCCACCCAGAACCCATGCCAATGGCACCCTGCGCCACGGTTAGCAGGTCACATATCTTCAGAAGAACACAAAATTAATTTATTATGTCACAAACAGCACTTAGCCTTGTCTAATTTGGAGGATGCAGTAGAGCTAATGTAAATCATTTTATCCTAAGTGAGATATTATCTAAGTGAGGTAGCACTTGGAGCAAAAAGGAAAAGAAATGGCTACTATGGTAATGGATTTTTCTGAGGGGTGATTTTCTCTTCCTTCCTTCCTGGGTTTGTACAGCAGGGATGAAGAGAGGACTAGACCATTTTACCATTTCAGGACACAATGCTGATATTTGCTATTGTTAACAAAAGAGGCCCCTGTGTGTCCAGGGGAGTGTGACAAAGGATGCAAGAGCAGACACTATAAATGGTGGCTGCCTGAATAAACTGGGTTGGGAAAGAAATGCGGGAAGGGATTGCCAGTCAGTTGGCCATGTGGCCTAAATGACTATCCCGACTGCTGAGTGTAGACGAAGAGCCAAGTCAGAGTGCACATGGGCGAGAGTCTCAGGGAGAGCCCCAAGCTGCTGGTAGCTGAATGATGGGCCAGGTAGAGTCTTGTTCGAGATAAGCTAGAAAATTGGTGGGACACAAGAGTCCATGTAAAGGGCAATTCAGAATCCAATGGAGAAGACCAGTTGCCACGAGAGTATTAAGCATCAAGAAGATTAAGACATGGAGGCCTATTTCTTGGGGAAGAGGTTAATTGCTAAGTCTGGATTGGTAGGTGAGCATCAACGGGGTCCGTGGGATATTGGAGGTGGGGGATCACGTGTAGAAAACCCACCCAGCTGCGGCCCAGACCTTTTAACTGCAATAGCAAGTCCCTACCACCACCTTGGTTCCTAAAGGAGCTGAGGAGATTTTGAAAGCTATTTCAAGTTCTGTGTACACGGCAGACCAATATCCTTGAGCAGGTTGTGACAAGAGCTGTGGTGCTTTTCCCATTCTCCTTGGGTTTCAGATAATCCAGAGATACTGCCTTCCTTTCTTTGGAAATGTACACCAAAGATCAGGGAGCTGGAGAGAGCAGAACTACAGCATGGACGTTTTATTTTCCTGTGAACATCCTTTTAGCAAAACGTAGTCCCGACTGCCAGTTCTCAAGCTTCCTACCACCTTTTGCCCCTCAGCTTTGTCCATGCCGCACCTTCCCTGGCACTTGCTACAATCCAAAGAGCAAGGGCAGGGATGGCTCTCCCATCATTTTAACATTAAGGAAGCAGTCTTTTCTCAGTCTGGGAGGTGAGAGCCCATTTTCCACCAGATCTGCAGTTGATGACTCCGAGTTTCTGTCCATCTGCCAATCAGCTTTGTAACATGGTGTCAGGCAAATGATTGAGAGACACCTCCAATGCTCTTGAGATCCAGGTGTCACCCACTGTGTGGGTGCTTGCTTCCTAATCCTTCCCTCTCCTTATTGCAAGCGATCCCTTCAATTTCACACAAGCCTTGAGTTCCTTTCCCCAGGGCCCCCTGACCTGCCACTTTCTCAGGTCTGCTGCGGGAAGCATGCCTTCTGAACCTGGGGTTACACCAAGGAGTATGTGCTTTCCAGGATACTCAACTCGTTGTTCAGAGGTTCTGACTAGAAAAACTGCCTCTCTTCCACCAGCTGTGAAACCACACCTTTGCCGTCTTTTTTTTTTTTTTAAGATTTATTTATTTGAGAGAGAGAGAGAGAGAGAGTGTGTGTGTGCGTGTGTGCGTGCGCGCGTGCGCGCGGAGGAAGGGGCAGAGGGAGAGGGAGGGGAGAGAATCTTCTGCAGACTCCCCACTGAGCATAGAACACCACATGCAGCTGGATGCCAAGACCCTGAGATCATGAACTGAGCTGAAATCAAGAGTTGGACACTCAACCAACTGAGCCACCCAGGTGCCCCACTGCCATCTTTTAAGCTATAACTCAGGTCACAGCTCTTAGTTTTTCCTGATTGTGCAAGTCAACATCTAATCCCTAGGATCACTCTCAGCATCCCCCTCCCTCCCTCCCTCCCTCCCTCCCTCCCTCCTCCCTCCTCCCCTTCTTCCCTCCTCCCTTCCTTCTCTTTCTTACAGTAAAAATTTAACGAACTTCCTTTACACCCCAGGCACTCATTCTTTAAGGAACTGGGTTTACAGGAGTGAATAAGACATATAAGATTTTAGTTCTTATGGGATTTACATTCTAGAAAGGTGGAGATAAAGGATTAAATAAAGAAGACTGTCAAGTGTAGGATAATGGATGTGTGGACAATGAATATGATGAGTGCTTGTAGGTACTTTAACTGGGTCATAGGAAAGGCTTCTCTGAGGAGATAACGTTGAACGTATGATCTAAATGACAGAAGGCAGAATCCATGCTCCATGCTTTCTTAGAGAGAAGCGCATTCCATTGAGGGGAAATTACCAAGGCAAAGTCACTAAGATAAAGACAAATAGGGAAGGTGCAATTTTTTTCCTTATTGCTTCAGTGTCATAACTATACATATCATATGTAATGTAATAGATAAAGGATATATTCAATAAGCTTTATATAATCCTTTGAAGAATATCTGCCTTGATTACATGTTTATAATTTTTTTTTTCCTTACTGGATTCTCTCCAGGGCATCTAACAAACTTACCTAACCTAGTAAGTTCTCAGTCTATATTTGAGGATACTGACTAAGAAGCAGATCCAAACCTCTCATCTTTAGGAGGAAAGTGGCCATTTTGGGGGGTCATAGTAACTGAATTTATTCCACAGCTGCTTTCTGGACTGAATGACACTTAAACACAAGAGAGAAATTAATACACAGTTCATCAAGATTTACATTTAGGCACACACCTAACTCTTGACTTTTTCTCATTAACTTTTATGACACAAGTTCTTTTAACTGCCCCCTCTCACAGAATGACCCCATGCTCCACATCATTCATTAACCAGCTTCCCGTGACTCAAATGAGCATATCATAAAATTATTTTCAGTATGAGTAGGAACCCACCTTTACATTTTATGACTTGTACAATAAAGAAATAAGAAAAATATACAATTTATAAAATGATAATATGCAGTAATATGGAGCTTTTAAGTTAATGGGACATATAGGGAATGGTGTCATTAACAGAAGAAGAAGAAGGAGGAGGAGGAGGAGGAGGAGGAGGAGGAGGAAAGAAACACATTATCATACACTCAACTGCTGTTGGCTGCGATTGGGTCCACAGTGCAAAGAATGGAGCAAAACCTCCTAAAACAAGGAATGTGCATATGTTGTCACTTTGCTCCTTACAACTCCAAAGTTTTCTGAATTAAAAAAAAAAAAAAGTAACAGCACATCTTCCATCGGTGAGCAGAGGTGTGTGAACCTGCTTGCCTCGGCTTTCCAGCTCGAGACGACCAGAGCAATGCAACCAGAAGAACCGGATTCAGTGAGGCTGAGTCACCCGAGCAGCCGCCCTGGGATGGATGGAACACATTGGGACCCGGGGCCTCTGAAACAGGTGTGAGCTGTGGGGTGGGTTGCAGCAAGCAGATCAGCTGTTCCGAAGTCTGGTTCAGGTTTCACACAGAAACAGGAAAGTGGTGATAAATTGGCAAGTACACAGGCACAAAAGGTTCTCACCCACAGCTGGTGTGTCTCCTCCTCTGTGCAAAGTCAAGGGCAACACTGGTTGTTATAGAACCTTGTGATTTTCATCCACCGAGAATAGCTAAGAGTAACTAAGATATCAAAAAAGCGACGATAAATTGTGGATTTGTTACCAGTGTTTTATTACAAACATGAACTACTGATTACATGAGAGAAATTTCTAGTAATAAAGAATGCAGGTTCAGGAGCCAAAGTGCCTGAGTTCAAATCCTGCCTCTGTCATTTACTGGGTAACTTCAGTGAAGTCATTTAAATGGGGCGTTTCTCAGTTTCCTCAGCTGTAAAATGAGAATATGAGCCGTATCTACCAGATGGAGCTGCTCTGGGGACAACCGGGGGGATTAATGAAAATGGTTGGAGGCATGCACAGCCCACAGAAGGTACTCAATACCTCTTTGCTAGTGTCCTAACAGGAAACCAGGGCTGCATAAAACACCAAGCCCCTAACAAAGCCCCAGTTCCTGCCAGCTGGTTTATTCTAGAACAAGAAAATCACAGGCCCACAAACACACACACACTCCATTATAAACCTGGGGTGATACCTGCTCTCTGAAAAGAAATGGATTTATATTTTTTTAAGATTTTATTTATTTATTTGACAGAGAGAGACACAGCGAGAGAGGGAACACAAGTAGGGGGAGTGGGAGAGGGAGAAGCAGGCTTCCTGCTGAGCAGGGAGCCCGATGAGGGCCCGATGCGGGGCGCGATAGGAGGCTCGATGAGGAGCTCCATCCCAGGACCCTGGGATTGCGACCTGAACCAAAGGCAGATGCTTAACGACTGAGTCACCCAGGCGCCCCAAAGAAATGGATTTAGAATCAACATATGACTTTGCTGTCCTGTGAGAAATGTTTTGGGAAAAGCCACACAGCTTGTGGATCTTTAATGTATTAAAGGGGATCAGAAAGCTCCAGGCAGCACCTCATGGCTGCATCATCCCTCACCAGGTAAAGCAAATCTGCGGTTCCGTGTTAATGTTAACTTCTCAAGTAGTACTTGACTCCTCTTTCACGTGGCCTTTCTTTTCATTAAAAAAAAAGATTTGTATTTATTTATTTGAGAGAGAGTGAGCATGAGTGGGGGAGGGGCAGAGGCAGAGGGGGAAGCCTGCTTCCCGCTGAGCAGGGAGCCCGACACGGGACTCAATCCCAGGACCCTGGGATCATGACCTGAGCCAAAGGCAGACGCCTAACCGACTGAGCCACCCAGGCGCCCCTCACGTGGTCTTTAGAGCAGCCTTGTGGATGTGTCCCGTGGAGGGCTGCTCATCATTTGTGGAGGGCCCCAGATGAGAAGTGAGTGCTTTAGTCACACAACTTCAGAGCCACGCCCACAGCAGCATCACCTGGGGAGCTTGAAATACCCAAAGCTGGGCCCCACGCCAGGCACCAGGTCGGACTCTCTGTGGATGGGGCCCGGGCACTTGTGTGTTATAAAGACTCCCCGGGGGTTCCTGATGCCCAGTGATGGTTCACAACCACTGAACCGACTAATGCTCTTATTTTAGAAATAGGAACATCCAGGCCAATACAGTGATGTCAAGGCCACGGGAGCTCATGAGTGGCAGAGCCAGGATTAGTCCAAGGCATTTTGAATCCAAACAAAGTCCCAGTGTTCTCAAATGGAAAGAGGGAATTGCAGAAGAAAAGATCATATGAGAATCACATGGAATTCTTTTTGGAAGAGCTACCTCTGTGCCGTTCCATCTCCCACCCCTCACTCTGCCTCCAGATTGGATCTAATTCTGACGGATCTCCTGCTGCTCAGTGAAAGTTCCCAAACATCTGTGCCATCTGAGATGGGCTGGTCCTACCCCATCCTGAAGCCTCAGCCCAGAATCTTTCCCTTTGAAAAGCTCCTCAGCTAATTCTTACATGAATCCGGGTTCGAGAAACACTCCTTGGATGCTCAAAGGGTCAGCTGTTGAAACAGTAGCACGTCATCCATGATTAATACAACCTGGGGTAAGAAGAGGCAATGATGAGGTGTCGTGAAAGGAGGTGACCAAATGGGGGGTGCAGGAGCCCAGGGGCAAAAGTCTGTGGCTATAATCTCAGATCGGCCTCCCAGGATTTGATAGGACTTCCTGCAATTCCCTTTTATCTCTCAGAGAATTTAATTGGAGTTAAGATTCCTTACTTCCCCCTTATTTGCTCTGTCTATGCAATCTTGGTGTTTGCTTGATCTTTGATGTATTGACATTGGGAATGGAGGGGGCAGTGCCGACATGGACGTTTTTGAGCAGAGTCTCCGCCACCAAGGCTTTGGAAGAATCTTGACACACAAGGACTTTTTGTTCAGCTTGGGGCACCTGGGTGCCCCAAGCTGAACAAGCCACCGACCTGGCTCAGTCCGTAAAGCATCTGCCTTCAGCTCAGGTCATGATCCCTGGGTCCTGGGATGGAGTCCTGTGTCGGGCTCCCTGCTCAGTGGGGAGCCTGCTTCTCCCTCTCCTTCCCACTTGGGCTCTCTGTTGCTCTCTCTCAAACAAATAAATAAAATCCTTAAAAAAATCAATTCAGCTTTTTACAGGGTGCCGATTATTTGGGTGATGGTGTATTTGGCTGAGGATGCTGCTACACTTGGGGACACTGTGAGTGATGTTGTCATCAGGAAGAGGCTTGGCATATCTATGTTGTGAATCTGGCTTGCGTCTTTTGAATGCCCATTTCCACGATGCAGGTGGACTCATGGTAAAGATTCCTAGGATTCTTCCAGCCAGACCGTGGGAAAATTTATCTTCCTAGCAGCCTGATCAATAGTGTGAAATCTATTTCACCAACGGTGGCATCTTGCTAGAGTGATGGACCGGACCGGCAGCAGCCACAGCTCGCTGCCCTGCACAACGCCCTTCTGTTTGTTGCTGGGGTCTGCAGGAGACAACGGCCTGGATGGGGCTTCTCCCCAGGAGTCGGATTCCTGCTGCTCAGGGCAGTAGCCTTACGTTCCAAGCGCGCTGCAATATAAAAAATCGGGCTTTTGCTGAAAGCCTTCCTTTGTTTTCTAACCTCGATTGCCATCCGAAAGATTCCACAGAGTTGATGTTTCCGTTCCTTTAATTCAGTGTTTGGGATGACCCAGCCCCAGCCCAGCTGTCTCCCAGCAAAGGGGGGTGTGTAAATGTTGCCCACTGTTCTCGGCCTCTCTTCTTTCTTTGGGTCGGAAGCAAGGCTGTCACGCTGTATGTTGTTATTTAAGGGATATGCTGAGATGTTTCCTTTCTGTGGTGGAAAAGATCTTTTCAAGGGAGCCTCTTTATTCCTCTGACATTTCCACTCTTGAAAAGCTGACCCAGTTCCCGCAGAATAACAAAAGAAGCATGCAGAGAAAACAGATTCCCCTGGGGGACTGATAAACCCAGGTGAACTCTGGCCAACTGAGTTTCCCTCCGAGAACTGGGCAAGCTGCCAGAGAGCTGAGGAAGATCGTCACATCTCAAAGATATATGGACAAATTAGGATCTGCTCAGCTTTAAGCTGTCTTTGACTCCTTTAATAGGAGTCCATGTGGGGATGCAGTTCAATCCCACACCCAGTCTTGTGTGTGTGTATGTGTGTGTGTGTGTGTGTGTGTGTGTGTGTGTGTGTGTGTGTGTGTGTGTGGACATCTGGTCTACTATTTGTCTTCCTACGGGCCTAGAGGGGCCTCCTTGGGCCCCAGGGCTCAGCCTTAGGTCAATGTTCCCAACTCGGTGTGAACGAACCAGAGCAGCTTCCAAGGGTCCCAGGACCTGGGCTGGCTCACATTCACTGTAGGTATTGGCCTCTGTAGAAATTAGCACAATTTTGAGTTGTACAATCTGGGAAGAGGGAGGGGAATAAATGGATGTGGTGCCAAGTCCTATACACCTCACACAGCTTTAAACATTAGTATTATTTGTCTAATCATTGCTCAGAAAATTCTGAATAGAAGTTGGTTCCTCAATTTAACTCTATTTTTTCTCTGATGGTCTCTCTTTACTAACAGTTTAGCCTTTTCCTTCTGATAACAGAACTAGGGAGCGGCTCACAGTCTAATCTCACTCTCCTCTGTCCTCTGTTTAGGGTGGGTCTGAGTTATAAAGCCATGACTTGCTTTTGTGACTGGCCTATGATTAGCTTTCCTAAACCATAAGTTGTTTGTTTGGCCTTATTATGTACAGAGCAAAGAGGAATTCCTTCGAGTATATGTTCTTTTCATCAGAGTTTGTGAACAAAGACCAACAGAGGTAGCCACTTGACTTATGTAATTTGTTTCATATGTTCTCTCGATAATATCCCCTGTTCTTTACCTTTTCAACCTAACCCATTGCCTTTTTGCGGCTGTTTTTCATTTACTCATTCAACAGTTTCCTTACGTATCTGTAGGTATTGCCTTAGGGAATGGAAAAACAAAGAGGTTCCCAGCCCTCTGAGAGGTGATGGTCAAGTGGAAGAAACCAACAGAAGATCATCACAACATCATCAGTAACAGAATTGAGCACTGGGAGAGAAGGAGATACAAAGTGCCTCGGGGGCAGAGGAAATAGGAATCCCTTAGTCTATGGGGGTAGGACTGGGAAAATTCCACAAATGAGGTCGCATTGGTACTGGGCCCTTAAGAATAAATAAGAGTTTAGGGGCACCTGGGTGGCCCAGTCAGTTAAGCATCCGACTCTTGATTTTGGCTCAGGTCCTGATCTCAGGGTCATGGGATCAAGCCCCGTGTAGGGCTCTGCTCTCAGTGGGGAGTTTGCTTGGGATTCTCTCTCTCCCTCTGCCCCTCCCTCCACTCTCCCTCTCTCTTTAAAGTAAATAAATAAATCTTTTTTAAAAAGAATAAATAGGAGTTTGGTAAGTGGACAGTGGTGAGGGCATCTGAGGAAGAAAGAACAGCTCACATCCAGTGTCATAGTCAAGATAGTGTGTGGGTTTCTGTGGAAGCTGCTAGTGATTGAGTGAGGCATGAGCCCGGACATGCGTCAGTGGTAGAGGTGTTCTAGAAAGGGGATTCTAATGACAGTGTGGGAAAGGGGCCTGGCTGTTGCTCTGACCCTCAGATTCATTACACAAGCAGGTGTGGGGGGTGCGGGCTGCTATAGCCGGGGCACTGTTCTAGGTGATAACAGTACAGCTCCGAGCAAAACAGTGGGTTAACATGTCCTGTCTACTCCTTCCCAGTCCCTAGGTGAGGCGGAAAGTGAAATCAGGATTTTCCTCTGTTTGAACTTGAATTAATTTTTTAAATTTATGCAGAATTCATGTCTAGCAGAAAGTAATAATGAGTTCAGTGACATCAAAGCTATCAAATGTCCCCAATGAGGGAATCTTGCTGAAAATGATGGATAAATGTGTTCTACACACACACACATGCATGCACACGCACGCGCGCACACGCACGTGCACGCACGTACACGCACGCACGCGCATGCACGGTTATTTACACACACCTATCCATTCCACCCTAACGGCAGATTTGTGAGTGGGAGAAGCAGGTGGGTAGCGATGGCTGTATATAGCCAATGGCCCATCATCAAATCATTCCTGAGCAGCCTGCAGACCCTCTGACCCACACGTGTGTGCGCCTCCCCCCACCAAGGCCTCCCAAATGTCAGGAAAAGCCATCTCCAGGCGCATGCTGGCTCCACGGGCAGGTGGGGTCCAGCCGCCTCTGTCCCCTCCTCCCCGCCAGCTGATTTATCGCTCAGTTTCCCGAGTGCCTAAGGCATAGTCAGCTCTAAGGAGGTGAAAAAACATTTTTACTTAATGCCTCTCGTGCGCCAGGATCATGCTCCCGCTGTTCCTGCTTTCATACGTCACCTCCTATAAGCCTCCTGAGGATCCTGTGACTAGGTTTTGCCATTCCTAAATTTCGTTCCAGTCAACTGAGGCTCAGAGAAATTAAACGGCCCGGCTGACATCATGTAGCTTATCAGTAGCTACCCTTTGCCATAAAAGGGAGACGGGTCAGGCGTGAAAGCACCCGTGTTGGGGTTCATCCTCAGACCTGGATCCTAGCTCTGGGATAGAAATATCATACTGCGTCACCTTGGAGAAGTTTCTTACTCTCCCTTCGCCTCAGTTTCTTTATATGCAAAAAAAGGGAAGAAAGGGTGATTTCAGAGGTTTGTCAGGATTCGGTGAGACCGTGTTCTAATGGGATTCACCGTCGGCTGGCATGTAGCCAGCACTCGGTCCGTACGAGCTATCCAAAAAAAAAAAACCACACAGTTAAGTGGGGAGTCCAGGGCTCTCTCTGATATGTTACCTTCTCTTTTCCATTTTTTCAGTTCCACCCTTAATATCAAAGAGATGCCACCAGTTCAAGGTCAGAGCCTAATGGACCCTGAAAGAACAGTTTTCAGGTAGGAGCTCTCAGCTGGGACGCTTGTCGTTCATAATCCAACCCTCTCTCTCTCTCTCTTTGCTGCTCAGTCCCTACGGGCCCTCGAGGACGAAGAGAGCAGCTATTCTGGGACTCAGAGCACAGAAGGGTGTTTTCTCTTCATTGAGTGGCACAGGCAATAATCCAATCTCAAATAATACATAAAGCTAAATGATGGAGCCGGCCAAGTATGCCTGGAGAGGCCAACATTCAACAAATGATGAGTAAGTACCTACCTAGGACAAGCATTAGTCATACAAAGAGCTGAGAGTCCAGTCTACAAAGGGCTCAGGGTCATCAGGAAGACCAACAAGTGCACAGGCCTCACTCAGGGTGTAGAGAGAGCACTGGGAGAACACAGCGAAGCGGTATCCAGAATAGACTGGGGTCTAGAGAAGGTGCAGGAAGGATGGTCCTCTCAGCCACCATGCCTCTCTGGCACTACCTTTACCCCAGAGAGGGGAAAAATGATCCAGAAAGGGCCTGAAGCCTGTCAGCCTTGCAGACGGAGGGGAATCATAATTCCCCTCAAATCATAATCGGGGGTGTGCGTGTCCCATCCAGCTTCCTGGGCAAACCAGGCTGGCATGGGGATGACATAGGAATGGTATTGAAGACACCTGGCCGAGCCTGTCTACAAGTTTCGAAAGCATCCTATGATTGAGCTCTGTGCATACGAAAGAGTGAATATTTCCCCAAAATGTCCTCGACTGTTTGTCTTGATCTATTTGTATAATTTCCTGCCACTTAAGTACTCAAGCAAAATTCAAAGATAAAATCAATGCTGTTGGTAATTTCCCACCAAGTTCCAATATATGATCCTTGGCAGGATTATGAGGCTTTCTCTGTCCATCCTGGTGGAGGAATGGGAGGTGAGAATGGGGTGGAGAGGCTCAGAGAGGGATCCCATGCCAGGACATGCCAACATTGCCAAAAACACGAATCGCGTTCACCTGGCTGTGGGGGCGGCTGAGGGCAGAAGGCACATTCCAGCAGAGCTAGGGAGATCTGAGCTTTACAGTGGGACTTAAGAACACTGGCCTCAAATTACTTAAATTAAAAAAAACAAAAATGTTTCCTTATAAAGCTTTGGTCATGTCTAAAGCAGTTTCATTGTGTATGTGAGTGTTTTTCTTTTGGAAACTGTGAAATACCAAAATGCTTGATAATACTATGCAGGAAGCCCCGGGGATCGTACTCGGTTGCTACGTTCTCGCCTTTGCAAGGACAATGAATATTTCGGAGATGGTTCCTTGTGGCTACTCCTCTGCCTGGTTTTGTGCCGGGCACCACAGGGCTTTGGGAGACAAGCTTTGTTTTCCAAGCCGCATATGTGCAGAGACTGACACGGAGATCCCACCTACAACTGGAAAAACTTTGAGCAAGTATATAAATCAAAGATGAAAAAGAATAACACTCTGAACCAGCATGGGGTAAATGCTGCATATAAATCTTTGCATTACTGCAAACCTCAGAGGTACTGCAACTGTCCTCAGGTGCTTTGGAACCATTCCAAAATGCATAGTTTAGTTAAATGCACCTATCCAGATGTCAAGATAAAATTAAGGCCTCTCTTCGACTCCATACCAGAAAACTCCATGCACATCTCCACATGATTCAGTCACCTCCTAAAGTATTTAGTGTCACGGGAAGAGGCTGCAAGAGGATTTCAGAGAAGCTGGAAATGGCTGAAAAGTGAAAAAGAGAGGAATTGCAAGGAAACACGGCTAGTGGAGACCATCCTACTTACAGAAGGGAGGTAAGTGGAAATGAACTCTCCTCTAGGGTGGATTTAAACTAAAACCTCCCAGGTCCCTGGAAACCAGAGGGAAGCAAGACGGACCCCAAGTGCAAGAATAAGAACTTGAAGTGGGCCAGTGGGAAGAACCAGAGCATGAATGCAATTTTGTGCTTAATCTGCAGGTAAATTGGAATGGATCCGCATTTCCCTAGTACTTGTCTCCAGAAATGTGGGGAATTCGGCAGTATTTGCTCCATGTGGCCCGCAGGCAGATAAGATACTGGAAGATACGGGGTCTCTCCCAGTCGTGCTAAAGTTTTCGGGGGGATGCAGGTAATAAAAACCACTTTAGCTCAAAGGGAATTTACTTGAAGAGACTGGAGTAACTCACTGAATGCAAACGAAAGCTGAACCAAACAAATGAAATGACACAAGTGTCGGGAAGGGCAAAACCATAAACCTCGTCTCTCAGGCCCTGGCATTAAGGAGATCCAGTCTATCATTATCATCCCGAGGCTTGTCTCTCTTGCACCCGGGAGAGAGGATCTGGTGGGTCTATGAGCAGACCTGCGTCAATTGTGAGGCCACAGTGGGGACAGGGACACAGGATGGGCATGCTAGCTGGGCATCAACTCCTCTGTTTTAAGAGCAGTGCCAGAGAAGGGGGGTATCCTTGTGAGCATCCCCAGAGATCACCACTGTTCTCCCAGATGAGCTCTTTGTTATAGCAGCGTATGGCAAGGAGTTGTTTCCAAATTTCACAGGTGGGAGGGGCAGGACGTGCAGAGAGAGAGAGAGAGAAAGAGAGAGAGAGAGAGAAAATGTATACATCAGAGGAAGAAGCATTTAGGCTTATGCTAAGGAAGAATATTGTGATGTAGAAAATTGTTAAATATGGATTGTATTACCAAGAAAAAAACAAAACCTGTGAAATTAGGAACCGGTCATGCTTGAAAATAGGATATGTTCTCGTCTGTCAAAAAATGGCTAAGTTGTGCTCCATCCAAAACACAGGAGGCCCTTCAGAGCTTCCGTTTAGGACTAAGATTCTGTGATTCTGTGGTCAAATGTCCACTCTATTGTAGATCAGCATTTCTCAAATTGTGACCATTAGATGTTAACTGATGTTCTATGAATAACGGAATTTATGAATAACAGAATTCCATTCTCAATCAAGTTTGAAAACTACTAAGTTAAAGTTTGTGTCTGCAGTTGTCACTTATGTTTGTGTGTTTTGTAGAACATAACTTTCCAAAAAGGGAATGCAATTATGGATGCAAGTTTTCCCAGATTCATTTGACACTGAATCCTTCCATTGAGGAGCAATTTGAAACCCTTTTTTTTTTTTTTTTTTTTTGAGCATCACCTAGTGACGTATTTAGGGATGCTTGTGTTCCACACAGCACACTTTGGGAAATATTACTGTAGACTCTGTCTTTATATACCCATAGTCTTCTAGTCTGCTCTATACAAAGAATGATCAACACATAAAGCTGCCTGCTTTCTTGATAATATTTCATTGTAGATTTATTTTATACAGCTTTTTTTTCCTGTTGTTTTTTATAACATAAAATTCACTCTTTGTGGTGTATGGGTTTTGATAAGTGCGTAGAGGTGTGTATCCATCACCACAGTCATGGAATAGTGTCATTACCCCCCAGATTCCCTTATGCTGCTTCATTATAGTCAATCCCTTCCCCAGACCCAGTCCCTGGCAACCATGGACCTGTTTTCCATCCCTATATTTTGCCTTTCCAGAATGTCATCTAAATGGACTCGTGCATTATGTAGCCTTTGGGTCTGGCTTCTTTCACTTTAGCAAAATACATTTGACATTCATCCATGTGATTGTGTGAATTAATAGTTTGCCCCTTTTAATTTCTGAGTTGTGTTCCTTTGTATGTATGGATCACAATTTGTTAGTTCATTCATCCAATGAAGATGATACAACTTTCTTATTAAAAATGATAAATCAAAAAGAGCGTTTGTTCATAGTTAACAAATGAAGTGAAATTATGTCTCAGTAAAAGAAAATGTCTGACAAATTGGGACAAGATGGTATTTTTCTTTTGCTTGAGAGTAAGAGGCCAGGAGAAGAGACTGAATTTATCTATATCATTATTAAACATAAAAAAAACAAAACCCAGTAAATTCCCATGCAGCTCAAGAGACTTCCCACAGAAGCAATCCCTGCCAGCTAGGGAACTGCCTATAAACTCCAATACGTGCCAGAGGTATTGGAGGGTTTGTTGGTTATTTGGTCTTATACCATGACCTTATTCGCAGGGCTGATGAAACAGCTTTCTTAGAAGCAGGAGGTGATGGGCAGAGATGAAGTTCTTTTCAGAAGAAAAATAAAAGCAACAGAATATTACTTATGAAGATCAGAATAATGAATTACATTCATTTATCTACTTGTTTTCTCATTCCATCCTGAATATTATCTAGGCTCCAATAATTGTTGTAGAAATCTGTTAGGATTGGATTTATAGACCAGGTGTGTCTCTTGCTGCAAGATGAGACAGGTCACCCTCAGATGACTCAATTCAAGACAACTTGTCAATTCAAACTCCATTCTGCTGCAGCCTCTAAACCCACCATGGTCAAGGGAGTCTGCTTCTACTCCTACTGACCATGGTGCATTTCCCCCATGGCCTTAAAAAGAGATCTGAGTCCTTGATCATGTCTCCTTAGAGAACTCTTTGGGGTCTCAAAGCATCTCCGAAGACAAAGAGCTACATAGGTACCTTTTATGTCTGCTGATGTTTTGCTTTGCCTTTTTTTTTCTAATGTACTTTCTGGAGGTCGAGTATACTTCTCTAAATATCTTTGACAGTTTCTCCTGAAACTCCCAGGACCCCAGAAGTAATTCCATTTAGAAGATGTAAGATTCTCAGAACTTCACAAAGATATCCTAGTTAAAGAGAAATATGGTCTTATTTTACTGGCTTGATACTCAGTAACTGAACAATTGCTGTTGTTCATTCAAGACATAATTGAATAAGTTCCTAGGCCAGAGAGGACAGAGCAGTGAACTGGACATATAATGGTCTCTGCCTTCATATACTTTATAGATACATAACTGACCTATTTTAAGACACTTTAGTAGAGCTAAATGTGTTTAATACTATCTTCATTGATCTATGAGAGTATCATCAAATTGTCTACTTCTAGCAAATTTTCCAAAGGAAATTGTTAGGATTTTGAAATAAAAATGGCCGCAGACTTCCACTTCCTTCAGAGCTATACTTTATTGATTAGATTCACCATAAAATTAGAAGTATCAGAAAACTGTTTGGATTTATAAAATTAAAGAGGAATTAATTTACAATAGTAAGGAAGAATGCTTTTCACTTCAAATTATCGAATAATATATGTACCCAGGATGGCCTTTGCATACTAAGAGACTTCCTTAGACATAGCTAAGAACTCAGAGGTAAAAAATGAAAAAACCGAGTTTTAGAAAATTTGGATAATAGGTTAGATGTCATTTGTTTAAGATGTTCCAGATTCTATTTATTAAAAGGGGACAGTGAGAATTCTGGTAGGTTATTAATAAGCAGAGGGAGATTTTAGTGTGAGCCAAGCTCTGCTGCATTTCCTGATGGATATTAACTGCCCTCGCCTCTAGCCTAGAGAAGGGGCCAATCCCCACATCACTGCATGCAAAGACGCCAACTTTAGCCACACTCTGGAGAAAGAAATGGTAAATCAGAGGTACCAAGCAAGAGGTGATCCTGAGAATGGGGAGTAGTCACAGAATCTGAGAGCCTCAGAGATACCACCACCCTGTGCCCAGCACAGACCATGGTCTGCAGCCAGTTTCACATGAAATGATATCACGTCTCGGCACCTTGCTCTGAATCATGATCCTCGTTTACTGTATCACCCCAGAGAGGCTGAACTGCCAGATGTAGGGATCAGTCCATGGCTTACCCTCAGCCTGCAACTCTCTAAATAGGTTGGCCAAGCTAGCTTTTAGAATAGCTCACTTTCTCTGCAAAGAGTCCAGAAATGAGTTTAGAGATTATTGAAACCATGAAATCACAAGATCTATGAAGAGGAGGGAAAAGATTAACAGAAGAAGACTCAGAGGACCTAGGTAACTCTCATGATGAAAACCCACTAATGGTTTCCCATTGGCTTTAGGAAGCACTCAAAACTACTTACTTTGTTCCCAAAGTCCTTTATGACCCCTTTTTACCTTCCTTGATACACTCTGGCTGTCTTGGCCTTCTTTCAACCGTTCTAATGCCTAAAGCTCTACCTGCACTGGGACCCTTCCAAAGGGCTGTCCCCTACATGCAATGTTTTTTCCTCCAGACCTGTGTCCCTTCACCTAATCATCTCAAGCTCCTCCACAACCTTCCAATGTCAGCTGAGCTCAAGTCTTAGGGAGGTCAACCATAGCTGCCAGACTAGGTTAGGATTGTGAGGCAGTACACTGGATTGGCTGCCTAACACCCACCTCAAGCCTCACCCAGCAGCCTTTCCCATAGACAAATGCTAGAAAGCTAAGCAAACAAACATATATTTCCTAAACTCCCTTGCAGTGAGGTCTGGATAAGGCCTATGTTCTGTGGAGTAGATGCATCTACTGCTGTAATAGTTCCTGGCAGCCCCATCCTAGCTGGTTTACTAGTCCATCTGGAAGTTTCTATAAACTCATTACCCTCTAACAGATCTCTTTCCTTTTAAGCTAGCTAGAACAGATTCAGTTTCTTGCAATTAACTGGTGAATATAGGCTTCCTATTCTATACCCTTATTGTTCACTGTGCTTTTCCTTCATAGTTTATATGATGGCTACAAGGAAATAATTGGTTTTTAGCATATATGTGTCATCTCCCCTAGATAATAAACTTTTGAAGGACAGGGGTTGGGCTGTATTTTCAGCACCTAACATCACGCCCGTCATGTAATAGGTACGCCATAGATATTGGTGAATGGATGAATGAGTGGCTATGTGTCCCAGCTCTATCCCTTATTAGCAGTTTTGAGTAACTTGAGTAACTTAGCTCACCTACCAGAACCTCAGTGTTCTGAGGAGATTGTGCTCTAATGCGCATGACATTGGATAGCTCAAATGGGAGAACGTATTTGCAAACACTTTATAAACATTTTATTCAAATGTTAAAGTCTATTATTCTAGGCTTCTAAGAAACAAAGAGTAAAGAAGACGAACATAGTCAATAATTTTTTCTGAGTCTAACCGTAATAGATCTTTTATTTTCTTAATATTGCAAGTCTATTCAAGTCCACATATATGGGACTAAGTTGCAAATTCCAGTGTCATCTTATGAGCTCCTAGATGTGCAGAATTCATAATATAAACATTAGAGAGCAATATTAAATTATAGTAAGGACATAGCACTGCTCTTTATAGCAACCCAAGGTCAAATAAACATCTATTGGGACACATGGAGATTCTTCTCTTGGATGATTCCAAAAAGGGTTTGGGGACATGAATGTTTGTACAAAATGTAATAAGGACTCAAAATATATAAGTAAAATTATACCACAACTTTGGAGCCCAGGTTCCATAATTCAAATGGTACTTATTCTCGAATTAATGGCATAAAAACACTCCCATTCCTTTGGTCTGCCTGTCGTGTGCACCAAGTTGAAATATGTAGGGCAAAGTGCAAGCAGTCATCAACCTACGTGCCTGGGGAATGGAGCTGGGCTTGCTGATCTTTCTCTCCTATTTTTTCAGGATCTGCTTTGCCTCTAATCCTCTGCTGACCTGCTCCGATGGCTGGGTGAAGGAACTGAGGATTGAGGAGAAATGATGGCAGAGCATCTTCCTTTGCAAGAGGGAAAGAAAAAATTAGTAGCAAAGGAAAATTGAATAGGCTTGTAAGGTAATTAGCAATTTTCAAATGCAGCAACGGGCAAAGGAAACAAAACGTGGAACATGTATTAAAAGTCAAGCGGATGGTTTAGAAAATACAGCTGTAGGATCACACAGATTTTGACCATCCAAACCAAATTCAATTATCATGTCTGTGCTGCTTTTCTATTTCCGCCACTGAAAGGCTATTATTAGGTGCTCTCTCTCTTTTTTACATCTCCAAGTAATGCCTTCATAAAACATTCCAAAAAGTAAACATTAGCTTTAGGCCATTTGATTACTGGTTTCCCAGAACGCTATGTTCTGTCCTCTTCCTCTCCATATTCCTTTAATATTAAAAATAGGAAATGACTGAAGGCAGTTGAATGGCTCTGCCTTGGAGGCTGTTCCCCCAGCCAGCCTCTCAAGCATTGTTGGGGCCTCATCCCTCTACAACCCATTTCATCCTTATTACACAGACAGCCCGATGCCAAGCAGGAAAAAACAAAAACCAAAAAGCAAAAAACAATGAAAAAATATAGTCACTGAACATTTCTTTCCTCTCTACCAATTATTAATTAAAAAAAAAAAAAAGCGTCTATGCTTGGTTTCCCACCCCTCCTTAGCTGTGACTCTTTTTAGGTGACAGTCCTTTTAGTTTTTGAGCTAGACTGTCATCGGGATTGGGAGGAGAATTGGCTATCAAAGTGTCTTTAAACAGGTGAGGGGAACAGAACCTGGGATAAGAAAGAGGCGCGCGTGCCACACACCCGGTGGGCATCACCCGGGAAGTGATCTGGGCTGAGGGAGGTACGGGTTATGCGTACTGCAGGTGGCGCCCTTACTCACATGCTACTTCCGCCAAGCTCTGCGCTGACCCAGCGGAAATGACGGAAATGACGGAAATAATGTGTGCCGGGCCCTGGCAACCCGAGCAATCACTCCTGGGAGTCTCCACAGAGAATCAGCGAAGAAGCCAGACCCACATCTTCCTTGGCCAGTGGAGATGAGCAGGAGTCGAATATATGAACCTGGACGGGAATTTCTCCTGAATTCCTCAAAAGCACCGCGGAGCAAAGTTTGCCCCAGTTAGTTTTCCCTCAATGCGCACCTCTAAAGCAAAATAAAAAGGGAAAATAGGAAGAAGAACAATGGTCACTACAGTTCTGAGAAAGAACGTAATCCTGAAACCAAATCCGTTTTTACATAATAGGCTTCAGTAACATTTCAGAAAACCTTAAATCAGACATGGCTTCCCATTCTCTTCAGGCCTTCAGCAACATTTAAAACTCCATTCATACTTAGTTGTAACTGTTAGATGCAAATATCTTGTCTTTTCCTCTGGAAATGTAACATTATTTTGCACATTCCCATACATGTGTCACCACTATTTGTGAACTTGTTATTTGTCATAGAGGTTCAGAGCCCATTCCTTCATCGACTTAATCATTCCACAAATACTTATGAGCGCCTCCAGATACTAGAGACATACCTATGTAACCACAAAGAAGATGCTGAAAGATAACGTGCGGGGGGTTGCCTTTCAAGTGTCTTAAACCAACCTCTTTTCATTTTATTTATTTGGCAAAGTCAGACTTCTACATCACTAAAATGAAGCATTTCTCCTAAAGAACAAGTGAGCATCAAGTACAAGATCTCATTTCACTTCTCTGGGCCTTAATTTCTTCTACGTAAAAAGAAGAAAAGGTAAATTTGATATCTAAGCTCCCTTCCTTCCCTGGAATTCTGTGGCCTCGGTTTAAGGACATAGTAGCAACATAGCATACATTGTCTCGCCAGACATCTTACAATTGCCCTTGAGTCCTGATGCTTTCTGGAATCCTGTAATTCACCAGGGATAAACAATGAAGGAAGAATGTAGAATGTGTGTCTTCGAGCCCCACTGAGTGCTTAGCTTTGTTGTGTGCCTCCCTAGCAGCTGAGGCCAGGGATTTGAGAAGTGGGAACACACCCACGGACAGAAGCCGCGCGGTTTTCTTTTCTGTTTCTTTCACTATGTTAAGGGAAGACCAAGGAGGTCTTTGGGAAAACTTAAAAAAAAAAAAAAAAAATCCCTTCTGTGATTCAAGAGAGGAATGCAACATGTTCCTTCTTTAGTAAATATGATTTTATTTTTTTTTAAAGATTTTTATTTATTTATTGAGAGAGAGAGAATGGTAGAGAGAGAGCATGAGAGGGAAGAAGGTCAGAGGGAGAGGCAGACTCCCCGCTGAGCGGGGAGCCCGATGCGGGACTCGATCCCGGGACTCCAGGATCATGACCTGAGCCGAAGGCAGTTGCTTAACCGACTGAGCCACCCAGGCACCCAATATGATTTTATTTTTATTCCAGCCACCTATTAATCTAAAAAAATTTTCAAATGTTCTTGGCACTGGTGATTCCTGTCTGAGCCTTGCTGTTCTGATTTCCCACTGAGATCCACAAGTGATCAAGAGATCAATAATTCCAAATGGTGTTTTCACAGGAGCATTTCCTTCCGTAGTACGTAAAATGTTCTTTCATGAAGACAGATGGACACAGTCTGCAGGACCCTGCTTACTCGAGAGAAACCATCTTTGAAAACTTTTGACAACCAGCGGGGTAGCACGTCTGTTTCTATTTAAATGAGCTCATTATAGTTAATATTTTTGTGACTTCCAACCAGTTGTTCAATCATTTCTCAAGTGCGATACATTTTAATCAAAAGTGAAACACTTTACGGCACAGATATTGTTAAAACCCCATTTTGGCTACATCCCTTTTAGAACAAATTTTCTGGAGCAAGGTACTTTTTACAGAAAAGGTAGGGGTACAGTGTTGATGATGTTTCTTTGTTTGCTGAAATAGATATAAATGGAATAAAAAACAGACCCAAGTTACCTTAAGAATGACCTGCTGCCCCTTTTACCTTGTGTAGGTCTGTACAGTGTTTCTGGTGTGACTTAGAGGATTTTATCTTATTGACTAGTTTAAAAGATACAGTAAATCTATAGCCTACCTGACATTTTATTGACCAAAATTATGTAGTAAATGGCATTTCTAAGTTTACCAGCAAAATGATAGTTGACACTTGAAACGGTGATAAGGAGAGTGCATTGAGCTATAAGTCAAAAGTCAGATGACATCCAAAACGGCCACTTCAGGACAGGAAACGTCAGAAAGTGACATTCTTTGAAGAGGAAAAAAGTACTCCTCTCCTGTTGTAGGATTCCAGAGTGCGATTCTGGGTCATTTTAATACTGGAACTAAGGGGCCTCCTTTAGATGTTATTAGGAAGTGACGTTTTAGTCAGAGTACAACTTGCAATAAAAACTTGAGAGAACAGCCCTAGGGGGTGACATGTGATGGGGTATTGCCATGGCAAACAGACCTGAGGGGCATGGAGCTAAATGGAATCCAGAAAAGACAGAGGTGGAGAGTAAGAAACTCTTATTGCTTCTTTTCCAGTGTAAGGATAAAGCTCACTAGAACCTGGAAAGTGTTGTGGTATGTGGCAGGTGCATGCAAATAATTCTGTAGGTCACCACCCCTCCAAGAAATGCCCTAGAGATCACTCAACTCCCTATGGTCAAAAACCAGCCATAGCATCTTAATTTGGTTTCCACATAAAAGAAGGGAATGAATTGATTGAACCAAGCAAACATATCCATTCAATTTGGTGGTAAATTATGACTCATAAACTAGTAAATTGATATTCAGGTACAAATTTACCTCATACAAGTTGGATGACCATTGGGTGAGGTGGGGACTTGCAGTCTCGATTCCTGCTATGTGATGAGGATCAGCTTCAATGGATGTTGACTCCCTAACTAACAGAACTGCAGTGATGGAACCAAAGTATTGCATGTCTCTGAATTCATTACCCAAGAAAAATTCAATAATTTTAAACGGAAATTGTGTTATATTTTAATTCTTTAAAAAGCATGAGTAAAATAATAATAATACAAGTACCTGAACATTATTAAGTATTTGCTAAGTGCCGTGCACTCTTTTAAGGTTTTTTAAAGGTATATCATTTCTTTAAATCCTTGTCACATCCCTAAGAGAATCCCCATTTTCCATGAGACACTGGAGGCACAGAGAGGTTAAATAAATTGCCCAGGATCACACAGCTAGTAAAAGGTATAGTCAAGATTTGAACCCTGGCGATTAGGTCTGCAGTCCATCCTCTTAATCACTAGGCAAAATCTCTATTAAATAAGTATTTTATTGAGTAGCATGTACCATTCTCCAACTAAGCCAGACAAAAATTGTATTAAATTAAACATTAAAAGCTTTCTCTGTTCATAATAGCGTTCCCTAGCATTTCTTCAGCCTGCTTTGACTTTGGTCATCGGGAATACATCTTTCTTCATGACCCCAATGTATCTGAGGTCAGGATTTTCACATGTGGTACAAGCACCCTTTCCCAGACCAACCCCTTGACTTCCAACCACAAGTTTACTGTGAGTAATCTAATACTCTGCAACGCAGAGATCATTGCCGGGCTGGAGAAATTGGGGGAACAGTGGAACCAGGCTGCAATTCTTGTTTGTTTTTCAGCGTCGGTACTGAGACTACACAACGGGCAACTTTCACCTCCAGCATCATTTTTCTCCTTTGCCAATTATTGACCCTGGGAACGTTAAACAAAAACTTTTCTCCCTTGCTGTTCTTGAAGCAAACACACTATTAAAACACAGGTGTGTTTATCTCACTGGAGTCTTTGCCACGGAAATTCTAAGATCTTACCCAGGGAGAGTAACGTAACCTCACTGTGTCACCAAACGAGAAAGATGGGGAGCTCTAATGAGAGACACTAATCTCAGAGCGTGCCCTTCACAACGCATTCTGCAGGGTTCTCGAGGGGTACCTGCACAGCAGAGGGTGCAAATCAGGTGCTTGGACCACCGGCATTGCCCAAAGGGATGATCTTTCCAATGCGAAAGACGGAAGCAGCCAGACCAAATCTAAATAGGGGAGACCTCAATTTGTTTCTAATTGGCATCTCTCAAGGGTCCAGGCAGTAATAACCCCAGGTGGGTGAGGCAGGGATGGCGAGCAGATCAGCTAGCCTGGAGGGATGGGATGTCTTCCACAGTGCAATCTTTATCCAATCATGTATTCATTCATATAAACACACTTTCATTGAAGGCCATCTAGGTCCAAGCACTGAACAAGAGCTATCCCCTGCTCAGGATGAATGTGTAGCCTAGCTCAGGAAACTGGGTCAGCAGAAACCAAATTGCAAACAGCAGGCCCACCTGAGAGAAGTGCACAGAGAGTAATAGTGATATGGCCAGGCGAGTGGTATTTGGGGGGGGGGAGGGGCGGGAAGAGAGGTCAGAGCATGTCCTGTCCAGGAACTGTTTGTAGGAACACCTGCAAGAACACGAAGATTACTGATAAGGTTCAGAGTCTGCGAGGTCAAAGAGAGTCAGTTAAATTTAGAATAGCCAGCGCGTTGCCCAACAGCAGAGGCTGAGCTCAAATAGGCTGTGTGCTCTCCTCCCAAACTCAGCTTCCTGCTGCAAAGCAGCCACGGCTCCTCAGACCTCGAGCCTAGATGAGAGCGGGTCCCCCACTTGCAGGTAAATGGCCCTACCTACCGCTGCAGGGCCAGTGGGGCTAGGCTTGGCAGGTGGTGCGGATGGTGCATTTGAAATTCATGGTATGATATGTATTTTTGGCACCAGATTAACTTTTCTTTAAATACTCATCTCCTACTGATGTGAAGATAAGCTTGTATACTCAGGGAGCACACGAAGTCATGGCAAAGAAAGGTGGTCCGGATGAATGCCGCGTGATAAGAAAAATAGATACACAGATTAAAACCCTTAACACTCAGCTAATAATGATTAACAGAAAATTAGAGGCCAGTGATGCTAACCACAAATTTGTTTTCATATATGATAGATAGATGGATAGATGGATAGATAGATAGATAGATGATGGTGATAAACCTATATGTATATATGACGTACAGAAACAAAGATACAGATATGGATATATGGCTCCAAGTAGATCTGGCTTCTACCCCGAGCCTGACCACTCGTCCTGGCATGCAACTGACTATAGAAAATTACGTAACCTCTCAAACTAAACTTTTTGCCCATTTTACAGATGAAGCAATTTGATTTTTTTTTTTTTAATAATGTTGACTTGCCCCTCAAAGCTTCACAGCGAGGATTAGGTAGATAGATGCCATGTGTTAAGCAGCATGATGCCTGGCACATAGTAAGTACTCAATAAACACAAGGCATCTTTCTGATTACTCAGTACTATCAGGTGGTAACAATGAACTTGGAGAGGGTTAGCCACCTGGGATCCCTGATGCCACAACTTGCAGTTGATTAGAGAATGTGAAACCCAGCCTGCGAGCAGGAAGAGGACCTTGCTTAGCCCCAGGTTCTGCATCTTATGGTGCAGCTCCAAGGAGGAGGCCACGTGCCAGGTGTGACTACGGGGATCTGAAGGGAGCATGGGGCTTGCTATTGTTCATCCAGCAACGGCAGTGACTTCCAGGACCCACAATCCATACCCAGGCAAATGGAATTAAACTGAGCACTTGAATTATCCTGACACAGGTGACTGGGGGCAGAAGTATCTCATATCCTATTGTAAGCGGTGCTTGGATTTCCATCCTCACCTTAGCTGAACTGTATGGAAAGCTTGCCGGTGAGGGGAAGGCCAGCTAGGGAACGAGCTCCTGGTGGCTGCAAATAAGAATCTTAGCCCTGGCGTTCCGTAGAGAGGGCTGCAAAAAAAGGCCAAGACCCAGGATTCAGGTTCACTCACGTCAGAATTATTTTTCCACCCCGAGGTTGGTTGCAATTACCCTTTCTTCCATGCCTTCTTTGCCCCGTGAAAGAGCAATGACTGGCTCTCACAGTTGCTCAGGCTGGTATCAGTCCTCCTAAGTTGGAATGTCATGGATGCTCCTTGTTCTTCCTCGTAAAGCACAACCCTGCTGCCCTGCATCGCAGGCTCTTTATTTCTTCCACTGTGCTAATCAGAAACACTTCGCTGCTTTCCTGCTCTGATGCTGAATTAATAAATTACAAACGCCTGGGATCAAAGATTTGGAGGTTTTGACAAGCGATGTAGTGGATCACAAATGGAAGGTTGTGTCAGGGAGAACCTGTGTTTTCAGGATGTAGAAGGTGGATCGGCCCTGAATTTGAAAAATAAACAGGCGAGTTTGATGAGCTGAAATTCATGGCAGAGCTTCTTAATATTTCCTGAGATTTCTAATCAAAGGAGCATCTTAACTGGTCCCAGAGGGAAATGGCAGATGAAAGGTATTGACACTGATACCCACTCTACCTTGCCTCATCCCAACGTTTTTTCCCTCCTTCCTTTTTTTGCCCGTTTCTAAAAATATCCTGGCAGGTAAGAATTAGTGATAGGATGTTATTTAGTCAAAAACAAAAACCCGCTGCATAATGCACCATACCTTTAAAATTTTTAACATCTATTAAATTAAAATCAAGGAAATTGACATAGATAGGATGAAAGAAGATACAGCACCTCTAGCTTATGCCAACTAAAAATAAGAATTATTAATGAAGCTCGGCTTTCTTCTGCTGTGCACATTAATTATTTATGATAATAATACTCTGCACTGCCATATTAAAGACTTTTCTTCACCCAGCTTCCCAGAAAACTCTATCTTCTTGGAAAAAAAAAAGGAACCTCAACATGTTAAGCCCACAAAAGAATACATTCCTCTCGGTGTATTTATTATACTGGAAGATGAATATAGTCTTGGGTTATTAAACTGGAATGAAAAACACATCTTATTAGAACTTACATGGTGATTTTTATTCTCACTAGTTTCATATAAACTTAATGATGCAGGCTGCATTTTTATGCTCATCTATTTTAAAATGGTGCCTGGAGCAAAAAAAGCTTCCATTAATGCCAGTTTGGTATTTCAAATACAATTTGATGTAATTTACTTCAAATATATGTGAACAGAGAAGGATAATGCCAAGCGCATTTTCCAGATTCAAATGTGGGTTAGCTCATGGCCATGATTTATTAAACCTAAGTGTTTTGCAAAAAAAAAAAAAAAATTCTTTTAGTTATAAAATGTTAAAAAAATGAATACTAGGTTTTATTTTGGTGGAGAGAAACGGGAGAAAGGAAATGGTGGGTTTTCTGATAAAAGACTGGCTTTAACTTTATTCTGGGTTTTAATATTTATCAACTATAAATGAATAGTAATGCGTTTCCCTCCAGTGATACACTGAAGCTCTCGAAACCCATTGTTTTCTTAAATTCATACACTGTAGAATTATATTCATGGATATGTCAACATAAAATCATCCAGTTTGGAGAGGTTTGGTATGTTTCAAGCTTGGCAGATTGATGTTAAATAAATGCTTAGATTTCCGATCTTTAAATTGTCTCTCAATGATTTTTAGAAGAACTATATTTGAAAAGAATTTTTAAGAATAAGTTTAAATATTATTGCCCTAACGGTGGCTTCTGGACGTAAGTCGAGCCTGATTTCCATGTGTGAATCTCAAAAGAGGAAGCGATGGCACCTTCTCCCTTTTCTTGTGCTCAATCCGCCTCTCGTGTGTTTTCTGCTGCTCCGGGTGGATGCTGGGTCAGCGTCCAGGCCTAGGTGTGGCTGGTGTGGCTGCTGGCTGGGCTCACTAAGGCATCTTGAAGCGCCCTTATTGTGCGGGCTTCGTCCCTACGGTAGTATTCTCTAATAACATTGCAGAGCCTTTGCTGCCCTGAAGTCTCAAATCTTCCGCAGTGGCGCTCCAAAACCCAATAATGGGCCTTGGTTTCTTCTTTACTCTGCTTCCTGTTTGAAATCAAGCCTTTTTAGGGTCCACCAATCATTGCCTCTGAGCTCCAAAGTGTCCCTTCTCCTGAAAGAGCAGGGGTCCCAATGTTAGAGTCTCTGTTTATTTTTCAGCCTTGTGGTGCATCCCTGCGACACAGAGAAGTTGAGTATTTTTAACTTGGGTGGCACTGTCCTTGTTCTCATGGCTTAGGTTTGGGGATGGGCACAGTGAGGAGGACCCGGGTGGGGGGCGGGGGGACACCGCCAGACTTGGGGTGGGCACGGGGTGTGGGTCCTCACTCTCCTCTTCCTGGTTTCTGTGCACAAGCCGCCTCACTGTGGTGTGGACAGGATTGCCAGGGGGAGAGGGAGAAGAGCCCTGCTTCTCCCCGGGGGCTGGGTGAATGGCTGGCGGCGAGGCACCTGCTAGCGATGAAGGAATCGCAGAAACTCCTGTGCTTGTGCTCCCGGGGGCCTCTCAGCACCTCTGAAACACAGCCCCTGTGGTTGGGGTGCTTCTCTGGCAGCAGCCTAAAGAGTAAGGTTCTCACGGACAACGATCAGGCTCTCCAAGAGTGGGTATAATTTTCCAGTAGCTAAGAGTCCGGGAGGGAGACAGATAAGGATTTCCGAATACTGTCCCTGGCTTAGGAGTGCCTGGGTTTAACCCAGTCAGTCCCATAGGATGTCTAGGTTCAGTTTCCCAGTTTCCCAGACTGGAGTGGGGGGAAGGGTGTGGAGAGCAGAAGCGATGGACAGAAAGAGACAGGACAAGAGTTGGCTTTTGCTTTTCGTAGGCGTGCTGGCAGCCAATAAATGTTCCTCCTTTGCTGCCCTTAATGAAGGCAGTTGGAAAAAAAATAAACAAGCCTATATTCCAAGAAGATTCCTACGTTTCCAGGAGTCCTGGCTGTGTGTGGCTAGGCCCACACCCACCTCCTTCAGATATGCAATGGGCTGTGTTCCCCTTTGTCCTTGGATTGAAAAAAGAATAATTTTTTTTAAGTTCTGCAAAAACCGTAAGAATTTTTTAATGACTTCTTTTTAAGCTGCATTATTTGCACCTTTGAACTAGAAACTAGAAATGACCAGCAACACGACTATGTCAAAATTGGACAACCCATTACTGGGTCATACACTTGGCTTGAAGACCATGGGGTCAAAAGCACCAGCCCTTAATCCTAGGGAGCTTTACCATTTTTCCAGAGTCCAGTCTTGTCTTCAATCCCTTGTAATTGGGGAAGAAAGTGTTATTGACTGACCGGCAAAAATACCTCTGAGCAAAGTAACTGAGTTTCCTTCTCTACTTTGTAGGGGAAGGAAAAAGCAGAGCATGTAAGGAGACAGAAGCAAAAAGCCAGCGAACTATTTTGGATGAGGAGTGAGCAGGAATTTGGGGAAAGAAAAGATAGATGAGGGGGCTAACATGGCAGAAGGCTGGAGCCTGAGAAGAAAGGCGTTTAAAGGACCTTGAAGAAGAGAAACATTCAATGTCCATTTTAGGTGGTTTGCTGGACTCCAGCGTAATCCTCTCCATATCATGGGAAAAGTCAAGTCTGATACCTTCCAATAGCCTTTGTGCTGGGCTGGAAAACAAAGGACCTCACTGGTCAACTGAAATTCAAACTGTCCCGCATTTCACCTGCTGCTGACCCTTGTGTGCAGGAAACAGAAAGCTACTGAGGGTCAACGTCCAGCCCTTTAGAAAGTGACCACTGGCAACACACCGAGCTAGCTGTGTTCAGGAGGAGAGTGACATTTCAATTATGATGTGGCCTCGACAAGCAACTCTGGCATACATTTACTTAAATAATTAAGGGTTTATGTGCTTTCTTCCTTTTCACGGTTACCATATGTCATAAATCAAAATCTCCTGCCTTTAACCCAATTGAAATATTCTTTATTTGAATGAATACCCTCTTTTTTTTTTGTATTTTGGTATCAGGTGAGTTATTTTTATTTTTTTCCAGGTTTATTGAGATATAATTGACATACAACATCGTGTAAGTTGAAGGTGTACAGTGTGATGATTTGATATATGTACATATTGTGAAATGATGACCACAATAAGGTTAGTTAACGCATCCATCACTTCCCGTGGTTACCATTGTTTTGTGTGTGTGGTGAGAATTTTCAAGATCTCCTCTCTTAGCACAACATTCAAGGATACAATACAGTCTGGTTAACTATGGTCGCCATCCTGCACAATCGATCCCCAGACCCTACTCATCTTATAACTGGAGGTTTGCACATTTCACCACCTTCACCCATTTCCTCCATCCCTCTTGCCCCTTCCTGCCCCTGGCAACCGCCAATCTATTCTCTGCCTTTCTGTTTCTATGAGTTTGGTTTTTTTAAGATTCCACGTATAAGTAACATCATACAGTATTTGTCAATCTCTGTCTCTCTTATTTCACTTAGCATAATTACCTCAAGCTTGATCCATCCACATTGTTGCAAATGACAAGATTTCCTTCTTTTTTTTTTCCCCTTAGGAAAACAACACTCCATTGCATATCCATCCATCTGTCAATGGACAGCTTGTTTCCATGTCTTGGTTATTGTAAATATCTCTTCAAAACTGTGATTTCATTTCATTTCCTTTGTATATATGCCCAGAAGTGAGATGGCAGAATCATATGGTAGTTCTAGTTTTAGTTTTTTGAGGCACCTCCATATTGTTTTCCAGAGTGGCTGCACCAGTTTGCGTTCCCACCAAGAAGGCACGAGGGCTCCCCTTCCTCCGCATCCGCACCAACACTCATTATCACTTGTCTTTTCTATAGTAGCCATTCTAACAGGTGTGAGGTGATGTCTCATTGTGGTTTTTGCATTTTCTTGATGATTGGTGATGTCAAGCTACCTCTTCAGGTACTTGTTGCTGGTCATATGTATATGTTCTTTGGAACAAGTGTCTGTTCAAGTCCTTTGCCTATTTTTAATTAAATTATTTGGGGTTTTTTGCTATTGAGTTCTATATCCTTATATATTTTTAATATTAAGCCCTTATCAGATATAGGAATTGTAAATATTTTCTCCCATTCTATAGTTTGACTTTTTATTTTGTTGATCATTTATTTTACTGTGCAGAAGCCTTTTAGTTTGATGTAGTCCCACTTGATTATTTTTGCTTTTGTTGCCTTTTTTTTTCCTTCAACAAATATGTGGTTAGTGTGTCTTAGCTATTGGCCACTATTCTAGGAACAGTGGAGATAAATAAGGCCCAGTTTCTACTCTTAATGGCCATTGTATCCTAGCAGAAAAGTTATGTTTAAATATCTAAACTACCAAAATTGCCATAATAATTGCCATAAACATTGCACTGTAGGGGTTCAAAGAAGAATAGATTATTTCACACTGTTGAGATCAGGGAATGCTTTGGAAAGGACTGGAGACTTCATGGACGGATGGTATTCAAAATTCAAAGACTGGGAGGTAGGAGAGACCCTGCATTGGCAAAGGAATTAGAGCAAGAACATGAGATCTGCGTAACAAGATGTAAAATTGCTTTTCCAACTTTGCTATCCTGATGCCTGGCCAAAAGTAGGTGCTCCATAAATTATTTTTGAATGAATTGATGAACAAAAGTTTGGAACCTGACCTTGAGGCATCATTCAGGGCAGGCTTAGGTGCTCAGACTTCATCTCGTAGGTTTTTGATATAGCAACAGAGCAGAGCCTTGTTTTAAGAAGATGAATTACACAGCCTTGGGAAGGGGAGTTGAGGAATTAGAAGGTGGAAGGCTAACTTAACAATCCACCAGATTTTTACCAGGGGAAAAGCAATGAGAACAGAAGGGTAATGGATGGATTAAAAATACACTTTGGAGGTAGAATCAATCAGAAATTGTAAATATCTGGATGTAAGGAGCAAGTGAAAGAAAAGAGCCTTAGATTTTGAACTTAGGGGACTGTTAAGAAGGGAATTTCCATAGGCGACATTAATCTGACCATTTAGCTATTGTATGTATGGGATATGGTTGCTCCTACTCACAGCAACATAGAATGGTAAAGCCCTTCAGCACTGCGTGTCCCTGTACGTACTTCCCTTCCTGTGTTACTGCTGATTAGCTATTACTGGGAAAAAATAACTTTGAACTGTTCTCCCAGGAGAAAGTGATATGTTTACACTGATGATGTATCCAAATCTTAGACTCAATAATTCCTATGTATTTCTCTATTCAAAGTAGCTAGAATCAGGGGTATAGTTTGAGTTCATCAACCAGCAGGTAGTTGGCCCACATAGAGACAGAATTCTAAACCCTAACTTTTTTGTCCCTGAATAAAGAAGCCACAGTCCAGTGTTCAGATTCCAAAACAAATGGAAGAAAAGTGAAACTGTTACAGAAACATACTGAATCAGATATAACTTTTTAACTAATTATTTCACCTGCTTTGATGGATTTTTCTTTCACTAATGATCTGGCTTCCCCAGTCCAGTTTCTTATCAGAATTATCTGGAGAGATTTTTAGAACTGCAGATGCCCTGGCACCTTCTCAAGAATTTTGATTCAGGGGGTCTGTGGTAGAACCCTGGCATCTGAGAGGAGAGTTACAATGTCTCCAACAGCCTTTTTCCAACATGGTTATATGACTCAATTTTGCTTTCCTGACTTGGCAGTAGATCTTTATCAAACATTCTTTCATCTACTTCTTTTTTTTTTTTTACACACCATCTAAATATGCCATGAATGGAACAGAGTAAAATCCGGCACTCTCTGTGAACTTGCTTAGATAATTGAATTTTGTGAACGTAGTCATAGTTATTGTTAACCATCTTGTGGGCTCATTGAAACTACTGAAAACTGAGGTTTCCATTTGTGCCTTTCTAAGGATTTGCCATCCCAGACTTGCATAATTAGTTATAGTTATTGTTTTTCATGTACAAATATACCATTCAAATAACAAATTGTACATTTACCCCAGCTAAATTGTATTTAGTTGAATTTACTCATGGTGTTTAAATGGTGGGGGTGTTGTTGATTCACTCACTGTTAACCATTGAATTTGTGAGCTCTCTAGGCTTTTCATTATCTGCAGCCTTGATAAGAATACCTTCTTTGTCCTCATGGAAGTTTTTAATAAAAAATATAGAATAGAATTCGGTAGACAACAACATCCAACAGGGATGTCACTAGAAATCTCAATCGATAGCCATATCAAACTGTTAACCAGCACCCTTTGGAGACTGACCTTCCACTAGATAATCTACCTTGGAGCTAGTAGATAGCTTACGCTTGGAGAAGCCTTGTTTCAACCTGCTAGTAATTGGGTTTGTAAATAATGGTTTTAATATTCAAATTTAGAATCTGATCTTTTATTCACAGAGGGCATACTCCTTTCAAGATTGGTGCCAGTCATCCTTGGTTCAACCATAGTTCCACAGACAGTCCGTCTAGCTTTTTTGAGAGTTGACTTGAGGAAACATATAGATTGTGGCCATGCAACAGGGTTTTGCCCTTGTGTGAAACCGCCATACCTATCTAGAAATCGGACCCCAAGCTTTGACCTGGTCAGTGCCATGATCCATCAGTTGAACAGGAATTCATCCATACAAAGACCCAAGCATACTGTGTATCTTGGTCCATTACCAATCACAGTCAATGAAAAGACACTAAGAAAGTATTTCAGGTTTATTCATTTCTACCTCTCCCCACAACAAATTCTAGCCATCCCATTCATTTATGTTCATTATTGTTAAATATTCCTGTTGCACAAACACACAATATTCACAAAATTTTCATTATCCCCAATAAAACAACAATAATGTGTGTAAGGAAATTAAGATATACAAAGGCTATTGCTTTGCTCAATGACAAGAAAGATTTTTTAAAGCCTGTGATTTAGACCATGTATTAGAAAACTGGTTTGCTAGCCAAATTCAGTGCACAGTCTGTTTTTGTAAGATCTATGAGCTAAAAATGGTTTTCAATTAATTGTTATATAAGTCCCTATATAAGTCCTCTTTTCCTCTTGGCCTGCAGAGTATAACTATTTACTATTTGGCCTTTTGCAGAGGAAGTTTGTTGTCCCTGATTTAGAATAGCCAAACTCATCATAAAACTGTTGCAAATTCATTGAAGTCTGTTGATAATTGACATTTTACCTTAAAAAAAGGTATTGAGTTAGTACTCTCGCCTCCTTGCCGCTGAGCAATATGTTGAAAGCAACCCAATATATTCATGGGTTGTTTAGGGTGTAGAAAGAGACTTCAGCCCATAGGACACAAGGAACCCAACGCCTCTGCCTCCTAGTTCTATGAACAGCCCTGTTGGGTATCCAGGGATGTGAATTAGTCAACAACACAAGTGAGAGAGGCCACCATAAAACAGCACCCTCTCTCCATAGTTACGGAGAGAAAGTCTCCAAAGAGGCTAGTCAGCTATATCAGAATCAAGATGACACAAAACATTGATGTAAATCAGCAAAATAAAAGAAGGATCAGAGTTCCTCTCCCCACAGGATAATTCAAAGTATCTTTCTGAGGTTCTTAACACTAATAAGTGTAAAGTGAGGAAAAACACAGAAGTTATAAAATAGATTATATAAATAAAATTAGAGGATAGTCTCCTAATCTCATAGTCCCTGCAAATGTTTGCTACCATTCAGTGATACTAAAGCACAGGCTACTGTAGGATCCTTACCTAAAGGAATGGGTGAAAAACACCCACGTTACCCTCCATGCTACTGTTGCTGAGTTAGTGGAAGACTAGTTGCTGTCAGATCCACTGATTTGGGACTCATCTTTCGATGAAGTATATATGCTGATGAAAAGCTGCTTTCATTGCCGAGAGACTGCTAATTGTTTGATTATACAGGTCTTCACATTAATGAAGCACTATTCCATGGGTTTGGAGCATGGCGTGCAACCAAATTACTACCCCAGCACTCACGCTGTGAAATCTGATTATTCATTAGCCAGTCAGTGAGTGGTACTGACATCTTTTCTTTTTTCAAACCATCAGATGAGAATGACGGCTGTTCTCCCCACCCCACCCTACTTTAAGAATATGAGGATTTGAATTTGTTGCATATTGGGGAAGGGGAGCGGCAGAGAGAGATGGGGGTTCCATAAGAGTTGTTTCACATGTTTAATGCAATATATGTTATGCCAAACTGAGAGCCATATGGATTGGCATTTCCCGCAGAAATGGATTCCTGCTCACATCATCCAGTTTCACGTGTACTCGATCCTGGGCCTCCTTGAAAGAAGCCCTCAACCACCAAATGTGGTTGCTTGCATTATCTGGAATTTTACCACCTTAGCCCTGCCTGATGAAAATCACTATAAGGCAAGTGTCCAAACTGTAAAAAGTGAAGGAGGTCTTGTGTGTGTGTGTGTGTTATGTTTGTTCTTTTGTTTATTTTAAGTACTTCTATTCCCACAAAGAAAAACAGAGTAATCAGAAGAAGACATAATTACTAGATTTGTTTATTAAAGTTCTCTTAGATTTTTTTTGGTAAGTGAACAAAATACTTCCTTCACTTAAAATGCCAAAAAAAAAAAAAAACCACCCCACAAAACCAACATTAAAATATATATATATATGTACATATATATATATATATATATGCCCTTTCTGTCTATTGCTAAGACTGATAAAAAATTTAGTGTGAAAGGTTTAAAGAATCACCTCCTATATTCCAATGCTGATATCAAAAGTCAGAGGAAGAATTCACCTATGACTGCTCTGTTTCTAACTCTAGCTGGGTTGGGTTTCCAAAACAAATGATAGAAATCTCTGCCTCAGGACGGAGGAAAGGTACCAACACTGGCAAATGGGATTATCTCTAATGAAGTTACACACAAAATGGCGAAGATGTGAATTGATACTCCTGGGAGGGAAAAGGAGGTTCCTAAGGAGCCGAAGCAGAAAAGGTGAGGTTTAAGTAAGAGAGCTTTTCCCAAGAACAGGTACTCTTTTCTCAAAGCCCCCAAAAGAGGAACAAGGGACTAACCTGGTCTTCTCTAACCTGTCCAGGAGAAACACAAAGCTCGTGATCATCATGAAGAGGAGTCTCAGCAGTGAATGAAAATGGACACAAAATCTGTTTCAGACAATTTTTAATAAAAAGACATTTAGAGTCTTCTCTTCTAGATTGACAAGGCATCCCTGCAATAACTTTTTGCCTTATTACACCCCTAACGAGAACACTGTCCTGAAGAAATCCTCTCAAAGGAGTTCCCCGTATCGAATAACGAACTTGTATTGTTAAAGGAAACATAGCAATGCTAAAGCCAGTGTGCTCATTTACGGATGAAGAAACTGGGGTTCAAGAGGCTCAAGGACTTGCCTGGGGTCCCACCGTCATTTAGGGGCATTGACAGCTGGGACTGCAACACATGTGCCCCAAGTGAGGCTGGAGGGGCAATAGACTGCACAGGGCCAAAAATAGTGAAAAGCAGCTCAAATCCACAAGAGGAAAGACAACGATGGGAAAAGAAGGGTGAAGGGAATATTACCTGTTTTGAAAAGTTCTCTTATAATAGAAATGAAACAATGGACCCATCATTGAGTTCCAGCAAATCCTCGGAGGCCACTATGGGACACTGCATTCCTCTGTGATACCTTCAACATTCCATCAAGACCGGATGCCCTGGCCATGAATCAATTCTGAAAGAACGGGATGCACACCCCACAGACACCAGTAGATGGACAGGAATTGGGGGAGGGGGATTTCCAAGTATCACTTTAGTTTCTATTCTTATCTTGTTATACGACCTTTAGAAACTCTTTTATCTAAAGATATAAAATAGGTATAATAATCCTTACTTGTCTCACCAGAGTGTTGTGAAATGTCACTAATTAATGTTTATAAAGCACCTGGAGACTTTCAAATGAAAAGTTCCACATGCAGTAATCATGAGTATTAGCACTGGTATTAACATAGCATTATTAGTTACCAGAATCATTATCATTCATGCTCTAGATTTTTTGCTGTGAAAGATACTCCCAGTATTTTTTGTGTGTACACTTCTCTCTCCCTCTCTCTCATCTTCTTCTAGAAGTGGTCTTCCCAAGGAAGATTTTTAGGCACGCCAGTATATGAGTCAAGAAACCATCCAATAATACACATTGTTACAATCTCACATGTTTTTTTTTTCTAATTAAATTATTTCCAAGAAATCCCCAAATCGACCACATTACAGGTAAGCATAATAGAGCGGTTTTAGAACCAGTTTGGTCACCATTCTTTTGGATTATCTAATAAGCGGTATGATACTGCTTTCTGGAAAATCACATACATACATTTTGCAATAGATTTCAAGGTGTTTATGGACTTCTGGATATAGGAAACATTTCTTTATCACCAACCACTGGTCTGACCACCCAAGAAACATCAGTGAACAAAGTGGATGAAGACCCCCCACACTGCTGGATCTTACATCAGTAAGAGGAAGCAGATAATAAAAAAATAAATGCAATAAAGCATCAAAGTTTATTATGTTAAAAAGGGAAGAGTTTATGCACTAAAGAAAAAGTAGAGCAGACTAAGGGAAATAAAGAGCACTTGGTAGGGATCCTGTTTAGAGCATGCAACAGTGTAGTTCAGATAAGTGTCATTGAGAAGTTTCGAACAATGATTTAAAGGAAGTGAACAAAGTAGCCAAGTGTGTGTCTGATGAAGAAGTATTCCAGGAAGAGGAAAGACCAGTATGAAAGCCCTAAATTGGGTCAGTATGCTGGAGTGATTGAGCAAGGAGAGAGGTAGTAGGAGATGATGTCATTATTGCAATAATGGTGATTTTAACCAGGAAGGTAGCAATAGGGACAAAGCAGTCAGATGGTCAGGTTCTGGCTAGAGTTCAATGAAGAGTCAACAGAATTTTCTGCCAGTTTGGAGGTAGAGCAGCTCAAATTAGAGTCTGAAGATTTGGTCTGAGTGACTGGGAAATGGAGCAAGTTTGGGGGGCGGGTAAGCCTATTCAGAGACCCCTGCACATCTCTACCCTCCAACACTAAGAACATGACACCAAGAGCTTCCCCTCTGAGAGCAGGAGCTTTTCTTTTCTGTTCACTGCAGAATCCTTAGAGCTTAAAATATTACCTGACTTCATAACATCTATTAAATGGATAAAAAGAATCCAATAATATGGAGTATTTCCTTCACAGAAATGCCTAATCATTCTTCCAGCACCACCTCCTTGACCTTTCTAGGATGTATATAAAAAGGGTATTTGTAGGATTTTAGCTACAGTGCTACCTTCCCTCCATTCCACCACTGCCATGCCACCTTTATCATTTTTAAGAGGCATGTAACAGGGAACCTCAGAAATCTACAACACAATAGCAATAGGAATAGCAGGAAAGGTTGTACGTTGCTGTCCATCACCAAAGATCCCAAGTAGCTTTATCACTAATGTCAGGAACATCAGTTAGTACTCCTTTCTTCTATCTAAACATAGCCACTTCTGGTCCAAGAGGGGTATTTCAAAGAACAGTAAGAAGAATCCATGCCTAGGGGACACATGAGGTAGCAAAGAAAGCTGGCTGGGTGAGGGTTGCCCGTGCTATTATTATATATAACAGAGAATTCAGAAGCCCCCAGACATGCAAATATTCTGTTCTCTTTTTACAAAGGACTGTCTGGTAGAATATGTTTCAATCAAGCACAAGAGGAACTACAACATCAGAGGCAATTCCCATTGAAGGTAAAAGCGTCAAGGAGAGTTGAACAATGCAGAAGATGGAACAAAGCTTTGTTATAATCAAGTCTTTCCCACAGACAACATTACAATACACTTGCTAATCATGCCTTGAAGTTGAGTTAACCTCAAGCTGTTGATCTACCACCCTAATATAGGCAGGTGAGAAATATTTTGCTCAGGTAAATAGTCTTAGAATTCCACATATGCTTAGTAAATTGGCTCACCTCCCTAGCGGAGCAGTTGGTTAAGATTCTCATCCCATTGTGATGAGCACTGGGTGTTGGATGGAAGTGCTGAATCACTGAATTCTACACCTGAAACTATTATTCCACTGTATGTTAACTAACTGGAATTTAAATAAAAACTTAATTAAAAAAAAGAAATCCAAAAAGAATTTTTGCTTTTATGAAGAAAACTGTTACTGCACTAAAGTAAAAAAGCAAAGTGGCTTAACACAAACTTTCAGAAAGCAGGGGATATTTTTTGCCTTATTCCATTTCAGCTTACAAAAGATTTCAGAGGAACACTCTACTTTCAGAAAGGGGTGGAAACCTTCACTGAACTAATGAAAAGTACTTTCTTCTTTTGATGTTTGTATAATTGCTAGAAGCGAGAGGCTATAAATGTGGTCCTACTGTTGGAGGGCTGGATAATCATATACAAGTCAGAAAACAGTGCCTCCATTTCTTCTTTTACAAAAGAAAAGCATTATAATCCATTCACTGAAGGCAGCCTTGCAGGGGCAAGACTCCAAGAGTCAATGAATAATCTCACTCTGAAATAATACTGTCTTTGCTTAGTGGAAGATTTATAGCAATTTAGCACCTCCCTTCCCTCCATGAAAATAACTTAATTTTAGGAAAATGGATCAGTACATTTTGATAAAGGAATATAATAAAATAGAAAACAATTTTAAGTGAGGCTTGCAGAGTTAGTAATAATGCAGGAAATTCTTTTGTTATGCTGTAACTGAAGAAATCAGAACGAGATTATATATATGACATTATCCTGATCATATGTGTTTTCTAACTTGTACAACAGTAAAACATTTGTTGGCTCTGACAGGTGGGATCATGGGTGGATTTTTTTTTAACTTATTTTCTTCTTTGAGCTTTTCTCTATTTTCCACGGGGAGAAAAAACACTTTATTTTCAAGGAAAATAAATAAGCTTTGTTTTTAAAAAAGATTTATGACCCTGGCATTTTGCAAGTATCTGAAAATTTATGCATTTAGTGAACATGGCCACCAGACTCTGCTCAGAATATAAATGAACCCTGATAGGATAGAATGTTTCTCATGCTTCTTTCAAATTCCAGTAGTTACTTAACAACTCTTTTTGCCCTTGATTCTGGTGCTAGAAAAATCTAGTCATAAGAATATGAAGTTAGAGCTGAGGAGTGGGATCTTTGCAAAAGCCACAGATCATGTGATTCTCAGCAACCAATTCAAACCACAAATAGTATCAGACACATTTTAGACAATAAATAAATCAACAGTAAGTAAAACCAGATTAATTGATGACTTAAGACCAAAAAGCATCTGGCTTCAGCTTTCCCCTTATGCCATTTGTCAGGCCTGAAGCTCTGGAGCCCTTGTCTAGGCCAAGTGGTACTTACTGGTCTATGGGCTCCTAATTGATGATGTAGACTTGAAAAACAAGAGTCAGAATACTTAGGCATAGCTGGCAAATACAGAGTTCATGAACTACCTACTACTGTTTCCATTTCTCTAGCAAGTATTACTGATGAATAATGGCTTGTACCCTTTATCCTTGGACACAACCTCAGAGACCTGGAAGCAACATGAGCAATCACTACCAATCAATGGGAGCTGACACGTGAGAAGAATCCAATTCACCATCTCTTTCTCGGGTGGAGTCTTAAAGTAATTACACAGAAATGTCTTTTGAGGAACAAATAAAAACGTTTTGATGAATGCATGAATGGATGTGAATCTTGTAGGAAAAAAATTTGACAACCCTAAAGTGTGTCAAAATCTTGACTGAGGATGGAAGGAAGATCCCTTTCAAGGTGGCTTATTCACATACTTGGCAAGTTAGGGCTGGTTGTTAGCAGGGTAGCCTGATTTCTTGCCAGACGGATCTCTTCATAGGGTTGCTTGTGTGTTCTCACAACATGATTGCTGGCTTTTCCCTAAGCCTGTGATCCAAAAGAGAACAAGGCGGAAGCCACAATGATTTTTACAGCCTAGCCAGAGCCACAGAAATCACACCGTATTCTTTTCTCAATATCCTATTGGTTATGCAAGTCAGGCCTATTCAAAATAGGAATGAATTACACGAGAATATAAGTACAGAAAGTAGGGAACATTGGGAGCCATCTTGGAGAATGGTTATCATAGTCCCTGTAGTACATTTAAAGAAGACAATCCTTGCTCTCAAGGAGCTTATAGTTGAAGAGACCCCATGTATGCAAAAAACCCACAACCTGTTTAAGGGAAAAAACAAAAACAAACCAAAAACCTATGACAGATTGCTAGGACTCATCAAGATGTATATTCTCTACTTCTTGCTGGATATACTGTTAGCAATTCATTTCCTGTCCTCTTGGGTTTTGGGATGGCCAAATAACTAGCTCTTGGCAATAGAATATAAGAAGAGGTGATATGTATCACCTCTATACTACAGCAGTAAAAAGCACTTTTGCCATCTCTATGTCCTTTTTCCTTTATTTGGTGATATTAGGACATAGGAGAGTGCTTTAAGATAGAGGTCCCAATTCATTCTTTTGCATATGAATATCCAGTTTCCCCAACATGACCTATCAAGAAAACTATTCTTTCCTCATTGAATATTCTTGGCTCCTTTGTCAAATATTAGTTGACCAGATATGTATGGATTTATTTCTGGACTCTCGATTCTGATCCATTGGTCTGTGTGTCTCTTTTTATGCCCATACTATACTGTTTTGATTATTATAGCTTTGTAATACAATTTAAAATCAGAAAGTGTGATTCACTAGCTTTGTTCTTCTTTCTCAAGATTGCTTTGGTTATTCAGGGTCTTTTTGTGTTCTAAACAAATTTTAGGATTTTTTTTTCTATTTCTGCAAAAATGCATTTGAATTTTCATAGGGATTACATTTAATCCATAGATAGCTTTAAGTAGTATGGACATTTTAACAATATTAATTCTTCTTATCCATGAACATGTAGTATCTTTCCATTTATGTGTGTCTTCTTCACCTTCTTTAATGAATCTCTTATGGTTTTCAGTACATAATATATTTCACTTCCTTGGTTAAATTTATTCCTTGGTATTTTATTCTTTTTGATGCTATGATGAATGGGACTGTTTTCTTTATTTCTTTTTCAGATAGTTCATTGTTAGTGTATAGGAAATGCAACTCATTTTTGTATGTTGACTTTGTATCCTGAAACTTTACTGCATTTCTTATAAGTTCTATCAGGTTCCTTTTTGGTGCAGTTTTGTGTCAGTCTCAGCCTATCAATACTGATGCTATCAGCTAGGAATGCCTGGGGCACTCAACTGGGTCCATACCACTTGTGGCAAACCTTGGCAGACATTTATCTTACTGGAGTCAACGTTGTGGCTGGACTGGTCCTTGTGGTTCTTATTATGATTGCAAGACACAACTCAACAAAAACCATCAGCGAACTTTGAAAAAGAACAAGCTTTATTATTCACAGGCTCTTGAGAGTACACGGCATACCCAGGGCCACACAGTGAGTTGGTAGGGAGGGAGAAAGAGAGCGACAAGGAGGAAAGGGGAGGGAGGAGAGAGAGTGGGGATCTGTGGTTCTGCCTTTATTGAGGTCTGGGGTGAAGTGCCTAGGACTTCATGGGTTGACTCTTTATTTGCAAATTTAAAACATAAGAGCAGGAATTGAAATGTGGGAAGGGAAAAGCAGGGTCAATTATCTAGGTTAGTCAGGGCTTTCTTAAAGGGGGACTTCACAGGTGGGGCAGCCTGTCTCTTTATCCAGTTGTGTAACTGGTAATATGGTCATTTGAAAAGAATATCTTTGAAATGAATGCCTTGGGAATTAGAATATTAATGTCAGGCCCTTACATTATAATCAAAACAACTTATTGTCAGTTATTTACATTACAAGGTTTTCTATATATAATATCATGTCATTGGTAAACCTACAATTTCTTCATTTCCAATGTGGATGCCTTTTATTTCTTTGTCTTGCCTGATTGCTCTGGCTAGGATTTTCAGTACTACATTGACTAGGAGTGGTGACAGTGTGTACCCTCCTCTTGTTATTGATCATAGAGAAAAAACTTTCAGCCTTTCACCATTGAGCATGATGTTAACTGTGGACTTGTCATATATGACCTTTATTATGTTCCTTCTATACCTAATTTGTTGAGCATTTTTATCATGAAAGAATGTTGGATTTTGTCGAATGCTCTTTTGGTATATATTGAAATGATCATATCATTTTTATCTTTTATTCTATTAGTCTGGTATGTAGCATTTATTTATTTGCAAATATTGAGCCATCCTTGCCTTCCTGGGGTGAATTCCACTTGATCTTGGCATGTGATCCTTTTAATGTGATTTTCAATTTGGCTTGCTACCATTTTGTTGGGAATTTTTACATCTATAATTTATCAGGAATACTGACCTATAGTTTTCTTTTCTTGCAGTGTCGTTAGCAAGCTTTGGTTTCAGTGTAATTCTGGCTTGGGAAAATGAGATCAGGAGTATTCCCTCTGTTTTAATTTTTTGAAAAATTTGGAAAGCATTGGCATTCCTCTTTAAATATTTGGTAAAATTCACCGATGAAACCATCTGGTCATGAGATTTTCTTTGTTGGGAGGTGTTTTTATTACTGATTCAGTCTCCTTACTCATCATTGGTCGGTTCAGATTTTTTCTTTCTTCATGATTCAGTCCTGGTAGGTTGTATGTTCCTAGGAATTTATTCATTTCTTCTAGGCTCTTCAATTTGTTAGCATATAATTTTCATAGGCGTCTCTCCTGATCCTTTGTGTTTCTGTGGTATCACTTGTAATGTCTCCCTGTTTATTTATAATTTGATTTATTTGAGTTATCTCTCTTTTTCTCTTAAAAAAAATCTAGCTAAAGGTCCATCAAATCTGTTTATCTTTTCAAAGAGCCAATTCTTAGTTTTGTTTCTTTTCTACTGTTTTCCTATTATCTATTTTAATTATTTTTGCTCTGATCTTTATTATTTCATTTTTTTCTGCTAACTTTGGGCTTACTTTGTTCTTTTTCTATATCCTTGAGGTATAATGTTAGGTTGCTTATTTGAGATCCTTCTTTTTTCTTGATGTATTCATTTATAACTATAAACTTCTTTCTTAAAACTGCTTTTTCTGTATCCCATATATTTCGGTAGGGTGTATTTCCATTTTCTTTTGCCTCAAGATACTCTTTTATTTTCATTTTCTTCTTTGATTCATTGGTTGTTTTGAAGTTTTTAATTTCTATGTATTTGTGAATTTTCCAGCTTTCCTCTTATTATTGATTATTGGTTTTATACCATTGTGGTTGGAAAAGATACTTGATATACTTTCTATCTTCTTGACTTTGTTGTGACTTGTTTTGTGGCCTAACATATGATCTGTCATAGAAAGTTTCATGCGTGCTTAAGAAGAATGTGTATTCTGCTGCTGTTGGATGCTTGCTCAAGTCAGCTGTTGACACTCTACTGAATTCTTTCTTCCATTCTAGGATTTTTTTTTTGGATTTTTTATGGTTTCTACTTCTTTCTGAATTCATTTTATACATGCACTGTTTTCCTAATTTAGTCCAGTGGTCTATCTGCATGTTTTGTAGTTCACTAAACCTCATTAGAAAGATTATTCTCACTTATTTGCCAGACAATTCACAGATCTCCATTTCTTTATGGTTAATTATTAGAGTTTTATTAGTTCCCTTTGATTGTGTCATGTTTACCTGATTCTTCATGATCCTTATATTTTTGCATTGGTATCTATGCATCTGAGTAATCAGTCTCTTCCAGACTTTGCAGATTCACTGCAACAGGGAGTGATCTTCACCATGCAGCTCAGTTTGGGGCACTGAACAGGTCAGCTGGTTCAGTGGTTATGTGGAGTTTGCTATCAGTATCTCTGGTATGGCTATACCATTGCTCTGAAGTGGTGGGGATGAAGGGGATGCTGCTGACTGCTCTGTGGTCAGGGAAGCCAGTAGTTGGGCTCTGAAACCATTCTTGGTTGGGTGGCACCTCAGGTTGTGCTCCTGAACCAGATGCTGCTGCTAGCTGGACTCCATGTTCAGGCAGGGATGCAGATAAGGCTTTACAATTGGATGGGACCTCAGGCTGTTTTCCGCAATTGGGTGGAGCCACAGGCTGTGCCCCAAAGTTGGGCATATTCACAGGCTGGTTTTCATAATCAGGTAGGCCACTGGCTGTATTCTGCTGTTGGATGATGTTGTTGGCCAGGTTTTCTCATTGGGCGAGGCCTCCAGCTATACCCTGCAGTTAAATGGGGCTTGAGACTGTGCTCCATGGTTGGACAGGGTCACTGGCTAGGCCCCACTGTTGGGCAGGGCTGTAGGCTGGGCTCCATGGATTGGTGGTATCATAGATTGGGCTTCAAGGCTGCCCAGAGTCACTGTTCGGGCTCCATGGTTAGGCAGAGCCAGAGACTATGCTCAGCAGTTTGGCATGGCTGCTGGCTTGAATCCCTGCCCAGGCAGGCTTTAGAATAAGTTCCACAGTTGCTGGGTTCTCTGGGATGGGACTGGAGGCTACGTTCAACAGTTGTGTGAGACTTTGAACTTGCTTCTCTGCCTGAGTGAGGCCTAGAATAAGTTCCATGGCTGCCATGGCCCATTGGTTGGAAATCTAAGTCAGATAGAACTGCCAACTGAGCTCCCTTACCAGACAGGACCACACTGGCTTGCTTCTGCAGATGGGCAGAGTGACTGGCTAAGATCTCTACTCTGGCACTACTGGAAACAGATACTTGGTCTACAAAGACTTGAGGGCTGGTTGCTATAAGTCCCTTCCCCCCTTCCAGTGATCCCCAGTGGTCCAGCCCAGCAGAATCCCCCAGTGATCTCTCTAAGATGAGACCTGAGTGGGTCTCCTAGAAAGAGTCTTTCTATATTGAGGAAGCTGATTTTCCATCTTGGGTCTTTTTTTCCCCACTGGAGAAACCACAGTCTTATGGTGGCATCTATGCTGGCCCTGGGCGGCGGCGGGGGGTTGGGGGGGTGATGCCTCCAGAGTGAAGCTGATCATCTTACCCTTATAATGTGGTCCTTATTGATCTCTGTGGTCCAGGGGGTGCTTCAGCTTAATCTTGGTTCTGTGATTTTCACAATGGTGTCTTGCCTATGGATAGTTGCTAATTTGGCCTTTTTGTGACAGGTACTAAAATCGGGAATGACCTATATCACCATCTTAATGACATAGACATTTCTCTTTTTTTTCTTTATGACCTTGACAGTTTTGAAGAGTACTGGTCAGGAATTTTGTAGAATGTCTCTCAATTTGGGTTTTCCTGTGTTTTCTCATGATTAAACTGGGGTTGTGGGCTTGGAGGATAAAATGCCCTTCTTGTCACATCATATCAGAGGGTCTGGGATATCAGTGTAACTCATCCCTGGTGATGATAACCTTGATCACTCCAATAAGATGGCGTTTGTCAGGTTTTTCCCCTGCAAATTTGTTTTCCCTTCATTTTGTTTTTTCCTCTGGAAGCAAGTTGCAAAGATCACACACAAAAGGAGAGGAATTACGCTCTCCCTTCTTTAGAAAGGAATATCTATATGTATTATTTGAAATTCTTCTGTAAGAAGGTTTATCCACTCTTTTGCACTTGTTTATTTGTTCAATAATTTATTTATATCAGTGTGGACCCATAGATATTTATTTTATTCTTTGAGTTGTATGCTATTATGCCATTTCTAACATGAAGTTCATATACACCTGCTTGGAGCTTTGCACTAAATTGAATGCAGTCTTAGAATCTTTCTTGACTGTAAACTCTTCCAGGAAAAGGAATGTGCCCTACTCTACTCATCATCTATATTAGATCAAACGTCACTTTCCTGATGCTTTCATTGACTATTCCATCTAAATGACTGTTTCCCTCACTGCTACAGTCATTTTTGTATTATTCTGTTGAATTTTCTTTATAACACTTGCTGCTACTTGATGATCATTTTTATTTGCTTACTTACTTGTTTATCATCTGTCTTTTCCCACTGGAGTAGCAGCTCCCTGAGATCAGGAGTGTTGTTTCTTGTTCACCTCTATACCCCAGTGTCTCAAACAGTGTCTGGCACATAGCTGATACTCAGTAAATGTTTATTGAATAAATCAATAAATCTTCATATTTCCCACTATGCCTAATGACTGGCCTTAGAGCAATTAATAACTATTTACTAAAGAAATGGAATTTCTAACTCCCCTGGTACATGCTAAATACATTTTTATTATAAAATTCTGATTTATAAAAATAATTTTTCAGGACAACATTGATATTACAAATCAAAATGACAAACATGGAGTATAGCCTCCTTGTCAGGTACTGACTTAACTTCCCAATTGTGTTTTCTTCCTATTAACACTGGAAAAAGTCAGTGCTCTCTGAGCCTACATCAGCTGATTGTGTGATGGAGAAGAAGTGTGAAAACAAAGGGAATTGTTTCAGGTGTTGAGGGGATCTAGCTCAGGCTTAATCAACAAAGCAGGCTGCTGAGATGTGCCTGGGTGGTCATATAATGAAAATACTGATGTAAGATGAATCAAGAAAAACAGAGTTGGTCACTATTGCCAACTATCTAAATTTGAGTTTGGTATGGGAGAGCCATTTTGAGCCTCATGGAGCAATTTATCCAGTTGGGGAAGAAAGAAATGGAATGAGCAGCAGTCCTTTTCCAGGACCAGAGAGGTGGTTGAAGCCTGATAAAAATTTGGATTTTTTTTTTTACCAGGTTGTTTGGTAAAAATTATCAATGGCTGACATTTAAGAGAAATGAAATCTGATGAGGCAGAGTAAATGCAGTGTGAATGATTTGCTTTTCCCCATAACTGAGTGGATAAACATGATTATTTACCTAATAAAGAATTCTTTGATGTTCCCAAAACAATCCCATTAGTTTAATAAATGGTTGAAAAATTATGATTTATATGAGCTTGGTTAATAAATATACTGTGCAGTCTCTGTCCATTTATCATTGATTTCCATATGTTTGTAGAGACAGCTGAGTTCTTTCTTTTCCTCCGAATGCTGCATTTGCAGGAAAATCAGGATTGAATTTAAAACATGAAATAATCATTATAAACCTCCTAGGTAAATAGTACTGACTCATTACTCATACGGTGAGGAATCAGGGCCAGCATCCAGGTATGAGAACTTATCCTACTTTCTTTGTCTTATGGAGAAGAAAAAATTGACCCAGGGTATACCATCACCCCAAAGTCAGTGCCAGAGTTGCAAAGATAGGAGAAAAAAAAATCATCACTTCATGATCATTTCTAGCCAAAAGTACTTATCAAGGCATCAGAGATGAGCTCCCTAAAAGACTAAGAGCAAAAACCTCTTACCCAATCTCACACAAAAAGCAGTTCTGAGTCATGCTATGGGTTATGTTATTGACTGAATTTATTTCCCTAGAATTCCTATGCTGAGACCCTAACTCCTATGTGATAATATTTGGAGAAGAGACCTTTGGGAGGTAATTGTGTTTATGAAGTCATGAAGGTGGGAACCTTAATGATGGGATTAGTGTCTTTACAAGAAGAGATACCAGAGAGCTTGCTCACTCTTTTCTCTCTCTGCCATGTGAGGACACAAGGAGAAGGTGGTCATCTGCAAGAGAGCAAGAGAATTTGCATCAGAAACTGAATCCTACTGGACCTTGATCTTGGACTTCCCAGCCTCCAGAACATTGAGAAAAGACATTTCTGTTGTTTAAATCACCTATTCTGCAATATTTTGTCATGGAGGCTCAAGCTGACTAACACAGATTACACAGCATTATTTATACATCTCATAAGCTTGCTATCTTTGATATGAGAGGTTTCTAGAATAAAGAATCATTCTTGATCAAGAGCTTTTATAGAATACCTCACATGGCAGTTAGGTAGTGAGCCCTTTTCAGTAGAAGTATGGAAGCGGGTCCTGAATGACCACCTGTGGGAAATATTTTTAAGAGGATGTGTAGAACAGATGGAGGGTTGACTTGTGGACATGTGGATGCTAGTAAATACTAAGAATGTGCAATTAAAATAATTAAATTAAAGTAATACATAAATCAGATGAGAGCACATGGACATTAGTGGGAAGGTGAGAGAAGAGGACATGAACTTTAACTGGAAGGCAATGCTGAAAAGATAAAAAAAAAAAAAAAGGAATTCTGACTGGAATGACAGATTAATATCTCAAGAGTTTTTTGAATAATAGGAGGTGTGACAGAGCTGTCACTGCTCCAGGCACAGCCCCTTAGGCCTTGTTACATCAGTGCCTGCCTACCCAACTTCCAACTTCCAGCAGCAGCATCTCTGCCCTGGAGTGAACTTAGTGAGTCACTTCTAATGAATACCATGTGGCCAAAGTGACAGTGCATGACTTCTGAAACTAGGTCATGAAAAGTCCTGTGGCTTCCTTCTTGCCCTCTCTCTTGGATTAGTTACTCTGGGGGAAGGTAGCTGCCATGTCGTGAGGATACTCAATCAAGCTGTGAGGAGGCTTGTGAGGTGAGAAACTAAGGCCTCCTGCTGAGAGTCTCATGAGTGAACCATCTTGGAAGTGGGACTTCCAGCCCCAGTCAAGCCTTTGGATAATTGCAACCTTTGGAGATATCTTGATGGACCCTCTTGGGCCAGAACCACCCAGTTAAGCTGCTCCCAAATTCCTGATACACAGAAACTGAAATAATAAATGTTTAATGTTTTAAGCTACTAAATTCTGGGATGATTTTTAAAAACAATCAGTAACTAAAACAGTGAAACTGAGCTAAAATACAGAGAATGAACAAGAAGACAGAGGCCTAGACAATGAGGAACAAGACCAAATGTGGCTCATATTTTTTAAATAAAAATTAGGATCACTGTGTGGGTTCTTTTGTGAATTATTTTTTTAAAACTGAAGCTCAGATAGGCATAATTTATTAATCATAATTCTTGGATCATCCTTTACCCATAGCCCTCTCTTATTTTATTTTTGGTTTTAGGAATATAATGAACCCAATTTCCAGCCCAAGAATATAACTAATCCTTTACATTTACATTTCACCCAGGTGAGAATTTTTCCACTTAAAAATACATTCTATTGTTTCCTCATCTTATTAAGTATATTTCTATGTAATTTTTTTTATGTCTACACAGAATTACATCATGGATGCGTCAGAATTTGCTTAATTGGTTCCTTATTGTTGGATATTTAAAATATTTGCAGATTTTGTTGTTAAAAACAAGAGGGTGGTGAATATCCTCTGGCATAAATTTGTGTACCACCGTGATTAATTCCTTAGGATAAGTTCTCAAAATTGCATGTCTCTAAAAAGCCAGAATCCAGCTCTACCACTGCCAAATGTGCAGATATGCCTGGCCCATCAGAAATTCCCCATCTTCCCCACATGACATCCGTGAACCACAAGCCTGGATCCCAGGAACACATTTTCCTCCAAAATCTGAACGAAGTTCAAAATGCTCCTATCCCTCTTTACATCAGTCATCAAATAGCAAACCTCTGCAGTGCTTATCTTCCTGTCACTCATCCCCAAACTATGCAATAAATCCCCAAATCTGTTCCATGTCTCTCCCTCATAAAATGAAATAAAAAATAAGTTGTGCCTTTTGGAAACTTCTCTTCAGTAATATCTCATAAATTTTAACCTCCTCCCTGAACCACTACCCCTGCCCATCTCCTTTCTTTAACTGAACGTTGCATCTCTCTTGGGGATACTGCTCTCCTAGAGCCTTCTAAGGTGGAAGCTATTTTTTCTTCAACTTACTCCTTTGAGACCATTATTCCTCCTCCATCTTGAATAATAATCATTCTGCTATGTATGGAAATTTTTTCCCTTCTCATAAGAATCATCTGGCAATTTATTGGTCATTCTTCTTCCTCAATAAAACATAAGATGGGTCTTCTTTACCCAACTCCTAACATCACATGAACATAGGCTTGAGCTCCATGTGAATAATCTGTCTGATAGCCTGGCCTCTCAAATCCTGGGTCTTCTCTTCTCAGATCTCCTTTTTCTCTCCACTGCACTTGGTTACATCCCTGACCTCATCATCACCAGAAACCACACCACATACAAGACTGTGAATCCAAATGATAGGAACCAAAAATGGAAGCTACAGGGCTTTGGTTGTACTGATCCAGAAAATGGGCACTGACGAAAAATGAGATGAACTGAGGTTTGATTGATTTATGTTATAAAGAGCTCAAAGCTCTTCCCTGCAGAACCAAGATCTGGAAGATGAAACACACTGGAATTACAGGCTGAGTTCTACATGGTGCTGCAGCAGAGGTGAGACGAGAGACACCGGGAAAGTGAGAGGCAAGGGGAATTTAGGCTTTGCCGTGACGAGGAATATAATTCTTCTCTGCCCTTTCAAGGCATTTCGGTAAAATATTTAAAAATGCTTTTTATGCTTCCTTGCAGATTGGAATGATATGTCTTTGAATGAAACACCATGCTAAAACTGGCCACTAGGCAGCCCAATATCATTCAGGGTATACAAACACTCCCTTCTTTGGCCCACCCTTTGCATTCGCTTTCCATACAAGGAAAATTCTGACTTCATTGAGATCTTCAATCCCCTCAACCCCCTTCTCTGTTCACTATATCCAACCTCCTTTCTTTGGATTTCTTCTCAACCTCAGATTCCATATTCCAGCACTCTAATTACCCTAGACTTTCACACTAGCTTATCCCCAGGCTCTGTCTCTACTTCCTTGAGGAATTGGGTTCATCACTTAGGCACTCACTCATCGGCCCATCTCTGAATCTGTGCAACTGCCTCCATTAACACACATCAATTTCTCTCCAATTAATTTCGACAGGGTCCTTCAAAGTGCCCTTCCTCTGCAACCCCTTTCTTTCTGTTGTCAAGTCTCTCTTCTGCATCTTCAGTCCTTCCTCTGCATCCACACATGCTCCAGGCTATGAAAATGGTGCTGTCTGGAGTTGCACATCATATGCAGCAGGGACGCCAGTATCTTCCCTTCATCAACTCAAAATAAAAGAGACAACTACAACAAAAATTTTTGTTGAATCCACAGTTATCTTCAAGTTCTATCATCTTGTTTTTCTTCATGGTCAGACATCTCAAAAACTTTCTACTCAATTCCATCCACTCTTTATTTTTATTTTAATATTTCAGACACACAAAAATGTGTGAGAATAATACCCATCACCTAATTTAAGAAACAAGATATTATACACGTATTTTAAAATCCATGGCATAGCCCTCCTAAATATCAACTCCTTTCCTTCCTCTAGGAACTAACCACAATTCCAAATATGGTGTTTATCCCTCTCATGTGTTTCTTTATTCTTTTACCCCTGTGTGGTGGTGTTGAAATGTACAATAGACTTTATTAAGATGGTGTTAAATTGGATGTATTCTTTACCCCGTCTTTTTCACGCAATACGATATTTGTGAAATTCACCTATGTCTTTAAAGATGGACTAGTTTATTCATTTTGACTGCTGTATACTTACCCATTTTCCTAGTGATGGACGTCATGGTAATCATTCACTGCTACAAGCAATGTCCTATGAGCATTCTTGTAAATGACTGCATGAGCACGTTTGTAAGTTTGGGGGGTTACTATGTAGAAGTAGAACGGCTGGGTGGTAAGGGTGGTGTGCATCTTAATCTTTACCAAGTCGTGCCAGGTTCCTCCCCCACCTCAGAGAATGCAAGTTACGAATGATCCACATCCTCATGAAGCAGCGTAGTCAAGCTTGAACTTTTTCATTCTGACAGATGTTAAATGTATGTCATCATAGTTTTAGTCTTAGACTAGATTTTCCTGAATATTGAGAAGACTGGGTATCTTCTCATAGTTTGATGGACAACTTGGCCAATTACTGCCTGTTCATAAGTCTCTTTCAAGTCTGTTATATTTGTAACTTTTTATGGTGCCTTTTGATGCATAGAAGTATTAATTACAATATAATTGTATCTACCCTTTTCATTATTGTTCATCCTGCTTGTTTTTGTTTAACAAATTCTTCCCTTCCTGGAGATCATAAATACATATGCTCCGATTTTGCCTTCTAATAATATTATAGTTTCCCTTTCACATTTAAGTCTTTCATACATATCAAAGCCTTTTATTTTTGAAAAAAAAAATCTTTCATTTTTATTATAGACAATATTATGGATTTTTATTATTTTGCATGGATAACAAATTGTCCCAAAACCATTTATTTATTCATCCATCCTTCCTCCATTGAAGCAAATTAATCCTGTTCAGTGTCATGTCTCCATATACATGTGGTGTCTACTTCTCGTCTTTAGGTTTCTTTCCTACTGATCTTTTTACTCATTATTTTGTCAATACGAGGCTCTCTTAATTACTCTAGGTTGAATTCTGTGGTATTGCCAATATCCTACTAATATGACTCATAGAAAAGAAACAAATTTCTTATGATTCAACCTAATACTAGCTCCTGAAATCAAGTTATTAAGCTTATGTTCCTTGCTCTTCTTTTACAAAATTGTTTTCCTTAACCTTGACTCTTTATTTTCAATATACATTTTAGAATTTATTTTTTTTTAGAATTTATTTTTTAAGTTTCATAAAAACAAAACTGAAACCTCAGGATTTTAATTAGCATTGCATTGAATTTATAAATTAATTTTGGCATTAATGACATCTTTACAATATTGAGTTTTGCTTTTCACGAACACATGTTCCTTTTAACTTACTAGGGTCTTTTTGAATGTCTTTTAACTTTTTATAAATTTCTCCATAAATTTCTGGTGCATTTTTTTAGATTTATTATTCAGAATAATAGCTAGTCAGATAGCCCTCTATAAATTTTATCTTGGTAAAACTACATTTTCTAATAGTTTGTTGCTCTTGTACATTGATTTTGTGTTTTGTATATCAATATTATATAATAACAATGTTGCTGAACTCTTTTATTGATTCTGATATTTTATCTGTAGATTCTCTTGGATTTTCTTTTTTTTTTAAAGATTTTATTTATTTATTTGAGAGAGAGAGAATGAGAGATAGAGAGCACGAGAGGGAAGAGGGTCAGAGGGAGAAGCAGACTCCCTGCTGAGCAGGGAGCCCGATGTGGGACTCGATCCCGGGACTCCAGGATCATGACCTGAGCCGAAGGCAGTCGCTTAACCAACTGAGCCACCCAGGCGCCCTCTCTTGGATTTTCTATCTAGACAATCATACCCTTCATCAATAATGACAATTTTGTTTCTTCCTTATCCTTTCTTAAATAATTTTTCTTTTTCTTGACTAACTACACTGGCTAGGATCCCCAATATAAGATTGAACCCTGATATCAGCATCTAGGAATCATGCCTGACTTGAAGGAAATGTTCCTATTACCATTAAGTGTAATATTTGGTAAAAATTCTTTATCAGGGAAGAATATTCCTTTCTATATCTAGTTAACTAGAGTATATTTAAATGTATGTTGAATTTTCTCAATTGTTTTTACAGCATTTACCAGGAGGTATTTCTTCTTAATTTTGTCAATGGAGTAAATGGTCATTATTATTTTTTTTAAATATCAAACCTCCCTTTAGTCCCTCAGATAAATCAAATAGTTGAATACATTACTGGATTTTGTCTTTTAATATTTTGTTGAAAGTTTCAGAATCTATGTTCAGAAGAAAGATTGACCTATGATATTCCATAATTGCACTATCATCAAATTTAAGTGAGTTTAGTTGTAAAATGAGTTTGGGGGCATTCTTCTTTTTCTATTCTATGGAAGTGTTTTATAGTATCTAAATTCTGATCATTGGATGTATTGTAGAACTTTCTTGTTAAAAGCCTAATGTTTTGGGTAAAAATTTAGAGAAGGTATATATGTAACTCCCTGTTCAATTTATTTATCCATTATAAGTTTTTTTCAGAGTTTCCATCTCTTCTTGAGTCCATATTACTGTTGATATTTTTCTAGAAAATTGTCTGTTTTGAATGTCTTTATATTTATTAACCTAAAGTAATTACTCTGGCTTTCTTATTTTTTATTATCCCTACATCTGTAATTACATGCCCTTTTCATTTTTAATACTATTCATGTGTGTCTTTTCTCTTTTTCTTGTCAGAATTTAAAAACATAAACAAAAAACTTTGGGGCTTTATTGATGCAACCAGTCATATCTTTGTTTATTACTTATTGATGTATGCTCTTTATAATTTCCTTCTACTTATTTTTGTTTTCTTAAGTTAAATGCTTAGTCTTTCATTTCAGTCCTTTCTTTTTATTTTTAAGTAAACTTATTAAGGTATAAATTATATACAACAAAATGCACACATTTTATATTCATTGAGTTTTGACAAATGTATAACTAACACTGTAATTGAGATAGAGATCATTTATAGTATACCAAAATACCCCTGTGCCCCTTTGCAGTCAACCCCACCACCGCCACCCAACCTGGCTCCAGAGCAACTGATCTTCTTTCTGTCAATATGATGTAATTTGTCTTTTCTAAAATTTAACATATGTGGGCTCATACAACATGTTATTTTGCTTAGTACAGTGTTTTTAAAATCCATCCATGTTGTCACATGTATTCATAGGTCATTCCTTTTTATTTCTGAGTAATATTCCATTCTATGAATTATGTTACAGTCCATTTCATTCATCTGTCAATGGACGTTGGGTTGTTTTCAGTTTGGGGCTATTATGAATAAAGCTGTTAGAAATATTTGTGTGCAAATCTCTTTGTGGATGTATGTTTTCATCTCTCTTGGATAAATACCAAAAGTGGGACTACTGAGTCATATGTTAAGTGCATATCTAATTTCTAAGAAACTGCCAAACTGTTTTCCAAAGTAATTACACCATCCTACAACCACTCTGAAAAGTTCCAACAATGTGTGAGATTTCTATTGGCTCCAGTTCTTCACCAATACTTGATATCATCAGTCCTTTCATTTTAGTCATTCTCAAAGATGCGTGATGACATCTCATTGTGGGTTTGTTTCCCCAAAGGGATGTCAATAAATTTTTTATGTACATATTGGCTATTCATACTACTTATCAAGTGGCTATTCCCCATTTTTGGTCTTATTGTTGAGTCATAAAAGTTGTTTTTATAGTCTAGACACAATGCCCTTTATTATATATATTACATGTTCATTATATATTTTGTATAAACATATATGTATGTATATTTTTATACATGTATATGAAAATATATAAAATTACATACAATCTTAATTTTCCTGAAATTATGCTACCATAAGGTGAGGCTAAAGTGAAACATAGCCCAGCTTCACCCTGCAGAATCATCCAGTCCTATAAGGGAAAGATGTAGTTTTGCTTAAGAGTGTGGACTCTGAAGCCAGATGGCCTCAGTTCGAATTCCAGCTCCAGCATTTCTGGCTTTATGAACTGAACCCTTCTGTGCCTTAGGTTCCTCATCTGTGAAATGAGAGAAATAATAGAACCCACCTCCTAGAGTTGTTGAAAGCATTAAGCACTTACAGCAGTCCTAGCACCTACTAAGCATGACATAATTATTACCTGTTAATATTGTTTTCTATTATTACTTCGGCCTCTATACCCTTCTATACATAGTCAGCTATACCTATTCAGGATAATCTGTGCAAATATTTTCAACATGAAGATTGGTCAAAGCTGACTTTAGTTCTGGATATCCCCCACCTCCATAAATGAGATAATCTCAGCTACTGCTGAGCTAGTTGCTTGCTAGATAGATGCTTTGGAAACCCATAAAGAATGCAAAGAAGCAAAGAGAGTAACTAGAAGTCACTAACTTTTTCATTTGTCTTAATGAAAATTATTAGGTAATAGAGTTGTTTAGCAATAACTAGGTAGTAGCCTGGGGTAGTGGACACCTCAGTAGATTTATAATGAGAGAGGACAACGTGGTCATAGCTAATGAGAATTTTCTAAATTTAGCTGACCCTCCAAGACACTTAGCTGAGCTATTCCTAATTATTTCTTTCCAGGGGGCTTCTGGGGGACACAGACTTAAAAGATATCTGAGGCCATATCCACAGTGGAATCTGCCACAGCAAAGCAGCAGAAGAAGACTCTTAGAAAGGCCCAGTCAGTTTTGTTTGAATAATAAAAGGCAATACTTGGTCATTGTCACTCTGGGTCCATAAGCTACGGGAGTGAGCTCAGCGTTCTGGGAGTTCTCCCTGAGCTTTCAGATATGGTCTAGGATAAATTATGAGAATGGATGAAACAACTCTCCACAATAAGCCCTGTTAAGTAAACATGGTAGAGGGGCAGGTCAATTCTGGACTCTATACTTCCTAGCATCCCTAGGCTACCTTGGCTGTGAGGACTTATCCTCACAGGGAGAGGATCTCCAAACAATACTACTAGGAAGAAATGTGAAGAGAGGTCTCACAAAGCTGGAAGGAAACTTGTACAAACACTTTGGCCCTAAAAGAACTTGTCAGCCTCGGATGTGCTTACAGGTGACACAAAAATTTTTAGAACAAAATTTGCAAAAAAACAGTTTGCAAATATAAGAGCCTGCAAGGCCAGGTAGGTGATACAAGATGCTAAGGAGAGGTTAGGTCAGTGGGAATTTGGAAAGAGTGTCCTGTCCCAAGGGGCTGCAACTGATCAACTTCAGAGGCATTTGGCCTTCTACCAACAGAGGCCCAAGGCTGATTCTTTAGGAGAAGTCAGAGATCAAGTTGTTCTCTGAAATCTCTCAATTTTTAAATGTTGGCAATTAATTTTTAAAAAGCTGATCAAGAACTCGTAACTGCAGGCCATTTTGGTTCATGGCTGCCAATTTCCTCCCGTGTTTTAGAACATGAATCTCTGACCCTTTTATAATGCATCATGGCACAACGGCCTAGGGCAAGGCCATGGTGCCTATGACCTGTGGGCATTTAGAATGTCAATAAGCTGAGGGAAAGATTTTATATATATATTTGTATATATAAAGAGAGAGAATATATTATTGTTATGGTGTATATTTTAGACAGTCAATACAAAACACACTTTTCTTTCTTGATAGATTTTGGACACTTCAAAAATAAGACACAGGAGGGACATCTGGGTGGCTCAGTCAGTTAAGCATCCCACTCTTGGTTTCAGCTCAGGTCATAATCTCACGGGTGGTGGGATTGAGCCCTGGGTCAAGCTCCATGCCCAGTGGGAAGTTTGCTTGAAGATTCTCTCTTTCCCTCTCCATCTGCCCTTCCCCCCATTCATGCACTCACACACACACTCTCTCTCTAAAATAAATAAATCTTAAAAAAAGTAAGACACAGGAGATAGACAAAAAGATGAAACTATCAACTTTCTTAGTGATAAATAATGTGGTAACAGATCTGTGGCTAGATATGCTTTTGGTATTCCCCAGAGTTAGACTGCTTTACCTCTGAATCACTGACACACACGGTAGGTAACTGTGATCTGCACCTGCAGGTACAAAGCCCACCCCGCTAAGCTTACCCACAGAGAGCACCCTCCATGAATCGGCAGATGAAAAAAGGAGAAGCTTATCAGATGCCTCTTAAACATGCTCAGTTTCTTCTCCCAAACTCACCAATCAGAAGTGGAATGACTCAGAGGGTGGGGAAAACCAGATGTGTTCCCATTTTTAAACAAGGACAAGTGTTCCCCCTAACATAGATCTGAGAGGAAAAGAAGCATTTTGGCCTGGAATGGGTTGGGGGGAGCTTCAGAGAACAAGGAGAATGTGAGCTCTTCTAAAGGAATGAGATTCATTTTTCATAAATTGTGTTAAAATGCACATAACATGAAATTTACCATCTTAACCATTTTTCAGCGTTACAGTTTAGTGGCGGCATCGAGTACCTTCGCATTATTGTGAACCACCACCACCATCCACCTCTAGAACTCTTTTCAACTTGAAAAACTGAAACTCCATACCTATTAAGCAATAATTCTCCATTCTCCCTTTCCTCCAGCCCCTGGATCCATCATTCCACTTTCTGTATCCATGAAATTTGACTACCCTAGGTACCTCATATAAGTGGAATCATTCAGTATGTGTCCTTTTATGACTGGCTTCTTTCACTTAGCACAATGTCCTCAAGGTTCATCCATGTTGTCCCATGTGTCAGCATTTCCTTCCTTTTTAAGGGTGAATAATATTCTGTTGTATGTATATATAGCATTTTGTTTATCCATTTATCTGTCAAAGGATACTTGGGTTGCTTTGACCTTTTGGCTCTTGTGAATAATGCTGCTATAAATATGGGTGTACAAATATCTCTTCCAGAACCTGTTTTCAATTCCTTTGGCTATATACCCAGAAGTGGAATTGCTAGATCATATGGCAATTTATTTTTAATTTTTGAGGAATCACCATACTGTTTTCCATAGTGGCTGCATCATTTTATATTCCCACCCATGGTGTCACAGGGTTCTAATTTCTCCTTATTCTCTCCAACACCTGTCACTCTCTTTTTGGGTTTGTTTTGTTTGTTTGTTTGTTTGTTTTTATAGTAGCCAGCCTATTGGGTGTGAGGTAGGGAATGGATAGATTCTTAACATAAATAGATAAGGCATTCTAGCGAGGGGAAAGAATGTATTTACACAGAAGCAGGGAACCCAAGGAGTATGAAGGGGATAGTTTAGCTGGGGACAGAGAGAAGTCTTTGTAGAAAACACTAGAAATATTGTAAAGTGTCTTGGATGCCAACCTAAGGAGTTCCAAATTTTTCCCCTAGCTGACAAGAGCAACTGAGGTTTTAAGACAAAATGACAAAAATGAGAACAATATTGAAGAAAAATTGGAGGAAAGAACCATTTCAAAATCTACAGTAGTTCAGGCAGGGTTGAGGCAGGGGCAGTATCAGTGGGGATGTGAAAAAAAAGAAGGAAAAGTTTGGGACAATACTTTGGAGAAAGAATTGCCAGGGCTTATTGACTGGTTAACTGTGAGAAATAAATGAGAGAGAGAGAGAGAGAGAGAGAGAGAACTAAAACAGCAACAACAAGAACAAAACAAACAAACAAACAAACACAAAAAACTGTTCTCCCACACATATTTTTTTCTGTTTTATGGCAATTATCATATAGTTACATTTTTACGTACCTGTCTCTTACAAATAACTTCTTAAAGTGTTTAGAATTACAAGTACCTTGTACTTTGTTAAGGTGCCAGGAAAAAAGGATGACAGATACCAAGAGAGACCATCAAGGATCCCAATTAAATATGGAGCCTCCATAATGGTCTGCCACCATTAAACCTCAGGACCTATTTCAGGTGAGAGAATGAACCTTGCGTGGTAAAGACATTAACGTTGGTGGGGTCTTGTTATAAGTGACCAAATCTAATCCTAATTTATATAGCTTGATTATTCTTTATTGTTAGAAAAAAGAAGCCTTTATAGTGATTCTTATAGAGACTTCTTGGGTGTTGTTTACCTTTTAATATAGAAAATTCAGTTAGTCAGCAAGGGCCAATCATAGGCTCTGACACTAGACACCAGCCAATTGACTGATTGCTTTCTTTAGTCATTTGGCAATAGCCTTGAATTTAGAAGATTTAATACATGCGGGTAGTGTATGAAAATTGTGTTTTCTGAGGACTTGAAGGCCACCTTTCTAAAGTCTGTCAGCAGCTCTCAAGGAATCTATAGAGTTGAATAGTTGATACTTCCCACATTTCTTCCATAACCTTCAAATTCCCTCATTGAGACTTGTATGTTTATAACTGTTAACCTGTTTTGCTAAACCTGAAAAGGATAATTCAGAACGGCTTCTAATGAGTAAATCAATAACCACACCCCAAAGGTTGCCTCTCCTTTTTCCTTTCACTCCAGAACACAGGTTCCTTGAACTAGACATGCCCAAAATATTAAACATGACTAGAAACATTAATGTGACCACAGACACAAAGGCCTTAGCAATTATGCCAGAAGTGTGAATTGTACAGGAAAAATGATTCTGCGTTGGGAACCACCTACCTTTATTCTTAACCAGTCAAAGCATTTGACTGGCAGTTAAAAAAGCATTCAAAGCAAACAAATAAATAAACAGCAAAGCAAACCAATTTCTAAAGACAGGAATGCAACCACCCATAAAAAGAAAAACTTCCATACAATTAACTTATTACATTAAATGGTCTAAGGATTATTATAATAAACTAGGCCCTCTGATCATCAGAAGGTAGCCTGTGGATGGTTTTATGCTATAAAAAGAGATAACATACTGAGATTTTTCACAGGAAATGCTCTGTTGAGGATAGTAAGGTATATGCTCTTCCCCTTACCCCTGGCTTCCTGCTGGGTGAATCCAGTAGTAGATAAAACGTCTATCCTGAAGTCTTCAAATCCATTAAATGAGGCATCATGACTCAGCTTGGCAAGGCTGTTTTTTTTTTTTTTTTTTTTCCCCTTGCTTCTTTTCCACCTCAAACTGTTTTGATTCATTTGTGAGAAATTTACTTTTGCCAATTGAAAAACCCTTTTGTGGCTGCCAGTCACTAATCTCCCCTCTGACACATTCATTCAACCAGACTAAATCCAATATTGACATTTGTATCTAGGGGAAAGGAGGTTAAGCACCAGGAGCAAAAGCAGCTTCTGCACCCTGCCAAATACCGCGCCACATCTAAATGAACCGCGATGGTCCCACTCAAGGGGGAACCCCAGAGAACGCGGGGCTGGGGTCGGGGGGAGAGAGGAGGGGCTTTGATCACATCCAGGGGCCGTCATTCCCCACCATGGCAGCCAAATGGAAGTTGTTTGATGCTGTCTATAGGTGTCCATGCAGCCTCATTTAAATTCTCCCCAGCTCTCAGAAATCATTTTCTAGCACCATCATTTCAAGGGAGTCTCTTGACTGCTTTTACTGGACTTCGCTTTCTCTGGCATTAAAAATAAAAGAAGAAGAAGAAAAATGCCCACTGTGGTCCCTTGAAAGTGCTGCCCACTTGTAGAGCTAATATTCTCTTTCTTAGACACTTGCTTTAGGGTAACCTGGAAGCCATAAGGAATCTTCCTACCAAAGCTATGCTAGATGATTTCTTTAGTGACTTGGTTTATCCCTCCTCACCCCTGCCCGTGGAGACCAGCTATGCCTTCCGTCTACAGTGATACACAGTGACTGCAGCTTATCGAATATAGGCATTGCTAGAAAAACACTTTCCTTTTAGTAAGAAATAAAAATATAGGCTGGATTGCAGTGTAGGAAAATAAACACTTGCCATGTAAATCAAATGTAAAAGTGTGAATTTGAAACAACTGAAGAAAGAGTGAGAATCCAGGCGAGAGAAAGTCCAAAGTCCCAATTTGCAGTCAAGGGCTATGAGCCGGTATTATTTACAACCAATTTTTTTAATATCTTCCATCAGACACCCTGCTTCATCACTGAGGCATTACACCCCTGTCTTTAGGTTCCTTACCAAACCGCGCAAAAAGGAAAATAATTAGACACAGAGGGTGCAATCCTTACAACCTTTTAATGTTTACTGAGCCTCAGTGTTTTTTCTTCTTCATCAAGAATGTGCTCAGGTAAATAACACCAGACTATAGTAACATGAAACCGCTTAGTCCCGCTGCCTTCTTAATAATGTATTGCTACATTCTGTTGCTTTAGGAATGTGCTAATTTTGTCTGAGTTGCTGATGGGGTGTGAGTTTGTCCACAGAACTCTAACACAATACCCTTTTATGTCTTCCTGCAGTTATTTACCTATTCCCGTTAGTTTAAAACCACCACCCTTTACACTAGATGTAAACACAGGACGTAGTCACACACTTTTGAAAAGATATTTATCTGACAATTCAAATTTCTTCTCCAATCCCCTTTGAAAAGGGAAGTCATTGGTAGTGACATCCTCCCTTGATTTTTAAGCCAGGAGCATTTAACCTTTTTCCCCCCCAACAGTTTACGACGTACGCCTACGTGGAACCCCTCACATTACAAGCTGGTTTCGCTACCCTGTCCATAGCCATGTCAGTTTCCCTTTGCTCCTCACCCTCAACTAGACATGCCGACATGCCGACATGCCGACTCCCGATAGCATCCAGCCTGCTAGGTTCCTCTTTCCTGCCCACCTTTTATTTGCACTGATTGTCAAGCCCCATTAAGTAAGTTATTATTATGTAAATGTTATAGCATGCTGCCTCAGCTATTCATAGCTACTGCCACAATCTCCACAGCTCAGTCAGAAAAATGGTGATGTATAGAAAATTAATAGTGTTTGAGTCAGAAAAGAACCTGAAGCTTCAACATGTAGGCCAAAAAGTTCGATCAACATTAGGTTTCCCTGGGAGCATGACGTTGGTTGGGAGTACAGATCAGAGGGAAGGGTCCTCAAAGACTCTTACAATTGGGAGGGGTATTGCATGTCTACTAAGCCAACATCCTTTGCTCCTGAGCCGCTTGATAGAGTTAACCAGACAAATTCATTGTCAAAGTGTAATTATCAAAAGTGAAAACCATGACTCCCATACAAATAGAGCATGAATCTGTGTGAAAAAGGCATCCAACTGATGGAGTTTAGCCATTACAACGGTAAAGCTGATTAAAATAAGTGGAACACAGAGTAGGAGAGAATTTTAAATTACGTTTGCTGAATGAAGTTTGACTTAAAAAGGTACAAACAATTGGGTCCAAGAAACTGTTTTTACTGAGTTGAAAAACAATTTGGTTGACCAAAAATAAACAAATAAACAAACCAAAAATTCCACTTTGTTGAGTTTGCAAGCTTAAAGAAGAAAACCAAAATAAGTTTCATAATGCTCACCAGCAGTATGACTGTGTAATTAAGGAAGTCACTCCTGAACTCAAAGAATGTGCCTTGAATTTTTTATTTAACTGGCTCTACAAACTTTGTTATGATAGGATACACTATTTTCTATTATGTATATATAGCCATAGAGCAGAATTTGTTGTTTGAATCTCTTTTTGATACTGATTTCTCAGGTGACTACATTCCCAAACTTTATCAAAGTTACCTGGTTTGTTTTGGGGGGTGGGTTTTGGGTTTTTGTTTTTGGGGTTTTTTTTTTTTTTTTTACTTTTTTTTTTTTTTTTTTTAATCCCAATTCCCCAGCCACCCCCAGAAGTCTGTTCCCTGCAGTTCTGCTCAGCAGGGCTTGGGAATGAGTGATCTGCCCTAACCATCGCCCTCTGCAGAAACTTCCAAAATGCTCCCATCCTAAAGAGCTCACATATAGCTGGCAAGACATGGCATTGTCTGGACTCTCTTGCCTCCCAGCCTGTCTTTACACCTCCTGGCCTCCCGCTCTGGGCTGGACTGCGCTGTACCTCTCACCCTGCCCCTCCCCCCCAACACCCGAGGAACATGCTCATTCTTCAGGTCCAGGCTTAGACGTGGCCTTTCTGGGGAAGCCTTCCCTGAGCTTCTAATTGATGCCTGCCTCCCCAGAACATACCCTTCTTCCCTATTTACAATTTATGTTCACTTATTGACTGTAAGGTTGCTGGAAGAGGGGACGATGTCTACCAGTTCATCCTCTTCTAGGTTCTTATTTCAGCACCATATTTTTCTCACCCAGACCACTAATAGTCTGCAGAGCAGGACGGGTGCCTGGACAACATTTTGAATGGCCTTGATCAGTGGACTAGTGGTGGCCCCAAACCTGTTCCCTAACCCAGCCCTTCTTTCCCACTCCTGCCTCAAACACACCTGAAATGCCTATGAGTTCTGGAAAGAGGGAATTAAAAAATAAATGCTCTTATGAAATAGGACTTTGGGGACATGTGTTAAAAGTCCAGATCCCTAAGTATTTTTCATGAAGAGCTCAGTTTGGAAATTATGGGTGGGAGCAGGAGTCTATATTTTTCATGGGTGACCCAAACGATTTGTATGATCTTACAAGTATAAGAAATATCAGTACAAAGGAAAAATCATGTACGGAAAGCATCACAACTATGCTGTGAAAAAAGCCTCCAAGAGCACAGGCCACAAGAAGCAGAGGGACATTTATAAATGGTTAAAGAGGGAGATTGCTGGCAGTTTTGAGTCTGGCATGGGTCAAGGGAGGGCAGAGTGGTGGGAAGTCTTTAAGAGTTTCAGCAGGAGCATCAGGAAGGGGGTAGAGGGTGGACACTGGACAGAGGGTCTCCAGAGGGGAAGCTGGGGGGCTCGTGTTATAGGAGAAGACCTTCCTCTTCAGGTATCCTAGAAGGATAGGAGAACTGGGGTCTGAACTCTGCCTCACAGTGTGAGATGTTGGTCTCCTGGGAGTAAAGCTTGCACCTTGCTAGTAAGAGTGTGCCGACGTGTGACGTTTGCATCCTGGCTCAGACCATCCAGCCAAGATCCCCAAGCCAACAAAGGAGGGTGAAATCAGTCCTCGCATAAGGGGAGCCCCTGATTGGACCTGGTTGAACATTTCACCCTGATGGGCCCATCATGGGCTGGCTATTGGTCTATATAAGGAGACCTGGAATTTCACATCTGTCTAATTGGGTAAGGCTCATCTCTGGGCCAATCTGTTGGGTTCTCTTCGGAAGGTATAGGGTAGGGGCGCCTGGGTGGCTCAGTCAGTTGAGTGTCTGACTCTTGGTCTCAGCTCAGGCCTTGATCTCAGGGTTGTGAGTTCAAGCCCCATGTTGAGCTCCACCCTGGGTGTGGAGGGAAGAAGGTGTAGGGTAGAGTGGCCAGTGAATAAGAAGAAATACAGAGCCATGTAAAGGAAAGGAGAAATGCCACAAAGAAGAGATCCCAGGACCCACAAGAGAGTGAAAAAGAAAGCAACTGGCCTACCCTCCTGAGGCCAGGGGATAGCTTCCCAAGACCAATACCAGACTTCATTCATTTTTATAATAAGCTCCCTTCTCCTAAGGTGGCCTGAGGAAAGCCAGAGCCCTAGAACAGCAAAAGCAAGGTGCCCCTAAAGAAGTACAAGATATAGGTGTGTGTGCAGGTTGGTGGCAGGTAGGCTTTTTAGAGAACTTCAAGTCTTGCTGTGGGGAAGAGTCTAATAAACACTACTCCCTCTAAAATAGCTTTTAACTGAGCAATTACTACATTCCAGGCACTGTTCTAAATACTTCACAAATATTTTAAAATTTATTTAATTCTCACAACGGCTTTATGAGATGGTCATTACTATTATCCCCATTTTATAAATGAAGAAACTGAGGTACGGAGAGTTTAGGCAGCATGCCCGGGGTCACACAGGAAATAAAGGATTTAAAGCCAGGCAGGGGAACTCAAGGGCCTATGTCACCTTCCTCAAATCAGGTAAAAAATAATAATGATGCTTGTGACTGTTAACGTGACCCAATTTTTGCCCCTACCCTGGGGGGCTCAAACAAAACACAGGTTATATGTGTGGCATTCATACTCTGGTATAAATATTTGTTTACCTGCCTGTCTCCTAAACATAGAGAATATCTATCTTATGTTTGTATCCACAGTTCCTAGAATAGTAGCTGGTGCATGCCAGGAGCTCAATTAAAAAAAAAAAAAAAAAAGGTGTGTTTTTCAAAGAAAAAAAAACAGATCTGGAGGAGGTGAGATTACACAAGGTCTTCAATGTCATGCAAAGAATTGGGTTTTATCTTGCGGACAGTGGAATGTGCTGGGTGATTTGGGGGCACCTGGGTGACTGTGCTGTGTCAATGAGCAAGAGAATGGACAGGCTGGGGCAGAGCTATTTGGAAGACTGTATTTACTAGGCATGATCTGAAGAGAGGAGAGCTACAGAAATGCAAAGGACGACACAGATCAGAGACTTTTTATTACATAGCAAACAATATTAGGTCACTAGAAAGAATGTGGTTGCCTCTCCAAGTTACATCTTGAAAGTATTATTGCAGTAGAGAGTGACCACTCCTTTAAGAAGTAACTGCATCATCAGTGTTCTTAATGACACTGGGAATGGAACTAGGGGAGAAAGAAAAAATAGAGATTTTGAATAGAAAAGTTACCTAGAAGAGTTGGATTCTAGACCAGTCAGAGGACTGTCAAGAATCAAAATTTACCATCAGCAAGTCAAATAAAAAGACTTTAATGGGAGGACTCCTTTTTTTCTTTTTTTTTAAGATTTTCTAAAGTAATCTCTACACCCACCGTGGGGCTCGCACTCACAACCCCGAGATCAAGAGTTGCATGTTCTACCAACTGGGCTAGCCAGGCGCCCCCTGGAAGGACTTCTTACAAAAGTGTGGTCCCACCAAGAAGCCATTGTTACCCCTAGGATTGAAGAAATAGGGGGAGGAAATCTTAAAAGGAACATGGTAAGAACTGGAGAAGCTATAGCCCCAGAGGGAATCGCTACTAGTGGAGACACAGAGGCACAGCTAGAAGACATGCCCAACTTCCCTTTCTCATGCCCTCCCCTTTCCTGATGCTGCCTTCACTGGCGGCACCAACCAGCATCCTGTTGGCTCTAAGCTCAGGAGATCCAGCCCATAGGGCTAGCCCCACAGGGCCTGGGGCCAGACAGAAAAAGGCAGACAAACAGACCTGGGGGCAAATAGAGAACGTGAAGAAGTCTTAGAACATTTGACAAATTTGTTTCACTGACATTTTCCTTCTGAAGTATATATGCTCCGAAGTAATAAATGATAAACACAGAAGTCTAAATATGTATAAAAGAGCTTTTGCAGTGAATATAGAACAAAAACTCTATGTAGCAAAAACACTGTAAGAGTTAAATTGGCAGATTTTTTCCCCCTAATAGTTTATAACATACTGGTGAGTTATATTATCAGTAGCATCTTGTTGCCTTTTTTTTTTTTTAAGTCTTTGGTAAGTTAGGGTGCATTCCATTGCAAGTTACAAAGAACTCAATGCAAAGTGGTAAACAAAAGAAGCATTAATTTCTTCCCATTACTAGAAAGTTCATATCTAGGCCGGACGATTGGGTTGGGTAGATTTGGTGGCCCAATGATGTCACAAGTCTGTGGCTTCTTTGTGGCTCTCTGCTATGTCTTCCATTCTATTTATCCTGGAGCTGGCTCCCTTCTTGTGGCTGAAATCAGGCAGCAAATAACGCCTTGAATTACATCTCTCTTGATATGCATGGAGAGAGAAAGGGTTGGTTCTGGAAACTCTGAGGAGATCTTTCCTAGAAATATCTGGAACACTTCCTCCGATATCTCCAAATATCTGCTCCATAACTATGGCCAGCAATAGAATTACATCGATTAGCACAGCCTTGAGCCACATGACCCGTTGCTAGAGTCAGGGTAGAGTTAACTTGCCCCCAGCCAGATGACTGCTCTAGAGAATCATGGATCACACCATCTTCCCCACAAAATATCAGGGTAATTACCAAGAGAAGGGCAAATGGATGCTTGGGAGGCACCTCCTGCCTCCGTAATACTACTAAACTGAAAAATTTGCATTACACTTAATGAAAATACATAACACATGTGCAATGGTCAAGAGTCTTACTAGCAAACAGAATCCACTCTGGCCAGTGGAAAAAGAAAAGCGTTTTATTGAAAGGCCTTAGGTAGCTCCCAGAATCTTCAGAAGGGTCAGAGATCTAGACCATAGTGCTGGGCAACCACGCCAAGTTGTTTACTAGCAAAAGAGCCTCTGAATGCCATCTGGTACCGTGACGTTCAGAACCGGAGGTCAGAAACCACCAGCACTAGGGCCAACCAACAGAACACCTCTGCCACCATGCTTGCCATGAGACTGATCTCCAAGTGATGCTTCACTGGCATCCACATCTCATGTGGGCGCGTCTGATTGGCAGAGCCCAGTTCATGTGCCTGAAGCCTAGCTTCCAGGTAGGATGGTGATGAGGTGTCTGGCATCTACTTGGGAAGACAGGATGCCGTGTGGGAAGTGTCGAAGGTAAGAAGAGCATCCGGAAGATTTTGAGCAGCCACAAATACTATATTGAGTACTATAATCTGCCACGTTATTCCCTGCTCCTGGCGGTCCGGGAAATGTGTTCCAAGGCCAATGAATCACAGCCCTGAGAAAGAAGGGTTTGTTGGTAAAATGGCCCACAAAATGCCTCTCCCTGCAATTAATAAAACGGTGTTACAAACAGTGAGGTCTGGGAGGAAAAGCTTGCCTATATACCTCCATCTATACGTATTTCAAGCCCCAAATCCATTTTATTATGACCAACAATGATCCCCGCAACGACATTCACTCTCTTACTTAAACAATTGTCCTGTGGATTCTCTCTGCATCAGTTAGTTTCTTGGCTCCTTCTGACAAAATCCTTATCTTTTATTATACAATGCAGATATAAAAACCTACTAAGAACAGCAAGATGTATGTAGCGTTCGTTTATCTTTTCTGATGTCGTATGCTCACTATGAAGGTTCCAGAAAGTAGACAACTCCATGGATAGGCTAACTGGCATGGCCTTTACTGGCATTTTTACAAGAATAAACTAATCACTTACAAAGAAATATGATAACATTATCGTATATTTGATACCAAGTCTGCGCACCTGCATTTTCAGCAAAAACTACCTCATTTAATCTTTCCAAGAAGAGGACACTAGGTATTGTTATCTCCATTTTACCAGAAAGGAAACCGAGGCTCGGAGACATTACCCATCTTGCCCTCAATCACATACTCTGCCTCCTAGAATCGCACACTTTCAACATCTTGTCACACAGAAGCCCAGAGACCACCCGGCTCTGAGACGGGGGTGGGGGAGGGGGAGGGGGAGTCTTCCATTTCCCCAAACTTTTCTCCTGTGTCCTTAAACAATTGATTTCTCCTACACCGAGGTACCATGTCTGGTTTCAGCGTGCATCTCAGATAACAGTTTCTCCAATCCATCTGGCCTCGGTTCCTTCCAACGTTCATTAACTCTAATTTCATTATGACCTGTTCTGGTGTGACCCTGAGTTCCCTGCACACTTCTCTCCTTCTCTTGGGAAATGAATTTCTGTCTCTGCGTCAGTTCTCCATCCAACTGTGTGAGCCCCGAGGCAAAGCTCTCATTTGTATGTGAGTACTGTCCATCTCCTCTGTCATTGCCAGCCACCTCCTAAGGCTCTGGCTCCGGGCAACTCTGGCTGCAGATGAGACCGAGGGGACTTTCTTAACAAGCATGGTCGTGTGTGCGCGCATGCGCCCATGTGTGCATGCACGTGTGCATGCGATATCACTCAGATGATTATTTCATTGATGACTTGTATTTCTGCTTCATATTTAAATCTCCCTTCACCCTTTTAATTTCATTTCATGAATTCTCACACCAGGATCTACTATAGCTCACATATCCTTTGGGAGAAATAATAAATAATTTTCCAGTTGGGTAACAAATTAGGTGTTGTTTGGCAGCATGATTTGATTAGCTCGGCAAGGCCGGATTTCTCAAAACAGTACATCGAGGGGAGGCTATTTCAGCAATACCAGTGGAGTATACATCAAAAACCTCAGAAGTCAGACCAAACGGGAAAAAGACACAAATACAAGGAAAAAAACAAAAAAAAAAACAAGATTCCTCCTTCTCCTTTCCCCTTCTTCCCCACCTAAACCCCCCTCCACCTTCCCTACCCTGCCAGCCCTCTGCAGCAGGAAGGTCCTCTGATTAGAGGCCAGATAAAATAGTAGGGCAATAACGTTTTATTTCCGTTCTGTTGTCAATGAGCTTGTGCTAAATCTCTGTATCGCCAGTCTCCTCTCTTCACATAAACATACCGCAAGCCAAAGGGGGCATTGAGATTGGAGTGTGTGATGTCAGAAGATGTGTGTATATACATATATGTATCTATATGGCATGCACACATGATACATGTATATCACACATATGCATGTATCCCCATACTACTACCGTGATTTCCATTCTTTTACAGATGCAAAGCAGTACTTTTTGTGATGTAATAGCATTTTAATAAGCTTGAATTTCTAACTACTAAACTTGACACTAGGTGTTGTACTAACTTGCGTGACATAGAGTCTCCATGATTAATTGCTTTTTGCTTTTCGTATTTTTCCCAAGAAGGAAATTGTCACCATGACCATGAATTCTTTCCCTGTAGCTCCACTGGGCAAAAGAGGCGCAGTACGTCGAGGGGAGGTTATTCCAGCAATACCAATGGAGGGCAAACCAAGGAAGGAAGGATAGTGTTACTGAGGCCAAAAAGTAAATAAACAGAAGATTGAACAATTTCAGTAGGTCTTAAGGAGGGAAGCCCATCGGGTTGGGCGAGGGGAACGACAAAAACAGAGTTGCGTCTCTGCAAGAAAAGTTATGTTTGATTAGATTTCTCTCCTGATTGGTCCTAAGAAATTATTTTCCCCCGAGGCCTGGAATGGACTTTTTGAAGGCCATGCGCCCGCTCTCCGTGTTGAATTCAGCCCCAGTGCCCTGTTTTTAAAGCGGTCACAGTTGTAGCTGCAACAGCAGTATGCGTCCAGGCTTCAGATAAGCAATTGACCGTGAAATAATAGTACATGGCTTTTAATATATACCCTCTGGTTATGGGTGTGCATACTAAACATACAGTATTTAAAAATATATGCCTCTACATATAAGCACACAAACCCCGCAAGCTACAGCTATATCTAAATGGACGGACAGCTGCTTGAAATCTCCCCTCTACTCTCCCTGAGGTCTCAGGTGTACGATTCATGAGCCAATGTCTCAGCTAGAACAGGTGTCTATCGCTGGGTAAATAGCAATTAGGCCCAAATTTCAGATTTTTTTTTTTTTTTCAAATCCCTTTCGGAGGAAAAGCCCAGGAATAAATAGTTGCTGTAACGGCCAGGGGTATTGTGAAGCATTATAGCCTCCAGCTGGTCTATTACATACTATAGACAGGCAAAGAATACGAGCACCTGACAGATGTGTTCTGTTAGCTTCATTAGGAAAGAAACAAAGAAACTCCTCAATTAATAGCAGCGGAGCCAAATGGGGGTGGGAGGGGGGAGCTTGAGGGGAGAGGAATCATAGCCTGTTATTTAAACAGAGTCAGGGAGCCTTTCACTAGTGGCTTAATATGATTCATTAATAAAAACAGCTTTTTGAATGCCCAGTTTAAGTCAAAAGAAATCACCAGCATTTTTTTTCCCCAGCAAAGGAAGGGCAAAATGACAAATCGCTGCTTTTAAATTCATTTCATGTGGGGATGGCCTTTCTCAAAGATCTCTTAAACTGCGAGGCTGGATGTTTGTCACGTTAAGCAGCAGAGCTGCTCTCAGAAATCGACTGGGGCACATGAGGGTCTCAGATGAATGACCAGCAGTGGCCATCCAATAATTTTATATATCCAGACCAGGAAGCATTTAGTGTTGTTTAAAAGAACGAGCGTTTTTAAAGTAATGAAATGCAGCTCTTACCTCTGAAGAAAGGAAAATCTGTCCATGGAGTCACTTTTAATTTTTTTTTTTCTTCTTGGAATGGTTTGAAATGCCAGGGAAGCCCTGCTAAGTGCGGGCTTCATTTCTTACAAGGAGGACAAGTCTGATGGTTTTTCCTTTTATATTTCCTTCACTGAAGATATACAGCGAACCCACGTACACCATAATACACAATTGTGAACGGTGAGCTATGTATTGTGTTAGCGGGATGTGAATTCTGAGTGAAAATGTTTCTTTTTCCACACAAGTCAGAATTTGCAGCCACAACGCCCTTTTTATAATAATGATTCTCTAGTTATGACTTTCCTGTGATATTTTAAAAAACACCCTGTGCTACCAGGGGGCTTACGTAGACGTTCTGACCCAGTTACTGGTTATAAGAAGAGAAAAAGAAATTCCAGACGCTTTCCCTTCACCACCCCCATCACCTCCACTCAATTTACATAACAACAGTGAAAAGCACTTAAAGGTGAAGAACCTAGAAACTTCAGGGAAAATTCTGGTCTATCATCCAGGTAATTCGGCCATAATCCAGGTTAAATGACCATGAGTGTATTAACCTACATAGTTTTCTATGGGGTGAGAATTCTGTGAGAATTCATGGGGTGCAGGCACCATGGAGAAGAGAATAGCCACTGGAGCCCCAGAGTAACCTAGGCCAGCAAGGATATGCTCCAAAATCGGAACGGAATGCTCATCTGTCTAATTGGGGTGTTGTCCCGCCAAAGAAATAGAAATCAAAACATAAATGGTCATGGCCAAATATGATGGGCCAGGCTCTTTGTGATGGAAATGTAATTGTAAATCTTGATGGCCAACTCAGGCTGTGATGTCTTGATGCTCTTCAATTTTTAAAATATACTCTTGGCTTCTGTTTGTACCCCCCCCTCCCCAGAATAATAGCCGCAGAACAAGAAGGGCTAATATCTACTCCCACGTGAAGAGGAATGAAAAGGAAAAACAGCAAGCTTTCCTGGAAGCAAAGGCATTTTTCACCCAAAACTCTCTTCTTGCCCTGCTACTACTTCACATCTGACATCAAAGAACAGAAAACATGAAGGATGAAAAGTCAGAATGTGAAACTATTATGTTCAGACTCTACGTCATTATGGATGCTCATCTTTAGAAACTAGTAATAGTTCCAGTGGTAAGTTATCATGCATTATAACACAGTTTCCTCTCGGACACCTAACGAAGGAAACCTTCATTATCACGTGTTGGCAGATCTTCAATAGAATGCAGTCTTTCCAACCTAAAATCAGCTTTTGTGATGGCACAGGAAAGGTACAAAACTCCCACCCAAAGGTGCGGTCAAAATTCAGAATCACACACACAAAATCACCTGGTACGAACTAACAAGGCATAATCCCAGGCTGCATGTTTGAATCACAAAATACCGTGTATTTCAGCTCATTTAGAAAAACGCACTTTGGATTCTTACTATTTTTCCTTTCTCGCCTCAGTGTCAAAGGCCACTTCCCTCTCTCAGTGCTTTGAACAACTCAGAAGCACAGATGCACATTTGGATGCAAACAATGCCGGACACCTCGAACATTATCCTTGACTCTTCTTTCTCCCTTGCTCCCATATTCATTCGGTTCTGATACCCCTGCCTTCTACAGGAGGGCGACTCTGCTCTCCATCCACCCCCTCTTCATGTAGTCCCACATCACTTCTCATGGGGACCATTGAAAAATCCTTTCAGCTGGTCTTTGCCCTCTTTATCAAACCCTTGAAACCAGTCTTCACTCACCTGCCGGAAGGAGTTTTCGCAAATGAGAATCCGCCCAATTGCTCCTCAGTCCAAAAGTATTCTGTGGCTCCTGCCACTTAGATATTGATGCCAAATATGACCAAATGGACCTTCTTCTGCCATCCCCAGGATCATTGGTTCCAGCAGCTTTTCCGGAGACTTTGCAGGACAACCTACACACATGGTTACAAGTATGTTGTTAGCTGTGGGTTTTTCGTACCTGCTCCTTGTAAAGTTGCAGGATTTCCCTTCTATCTCCCCTTACTGAGAGAGTTTTTATCACGAAGGGGTGCCTCACAAAAGGTAACCTAAGGACTGATGCTAATCACAAATGACCTGTATTATACTTACCATCACATATATTAGGTGAATAAGTGTACATCTCTTCTGATGCATACGTCATATGTAGTGTTCTTGGTCCATCCCTATATTGATTCACTCTCTTTAATATCTTTACCTTACTTTATCTGTCTCCATGTCCCTATACACCATGCACTCACCACAGTCTTCCCCTGCATGCTTCTTGTGACCAGGTGTGGTGTCTCTATAATTTTTTGCTCAGTACATTTATACACAGAATCCATGACTTCAGAACTTTGTTATATGCAGAGCATTGAAAAGTGGAGAGTTTCTGGTTTGAGTCCTCTTTCTCTAGAATTTATGTTTGAACAGAAAAATTTAAAATAGAGGATATTCTCAGATGAAAAAACATCCTGCTCGTTGAAATTTGTGAATGTGGCCAACTATGTGTGCTGGGGGTGGGGGGCGGGTTGCAGAATTTGCTTTAAAGAGTATTGAGATAGCCTAACTGGGACCATAAGCTGAGAAAGACTTTTCATACTGTTTCCCTATTAGCCTGAGGAAGAATCACATTCTTAGAGATTTCCTTCTGTTTGGAAATCATGCGCCTCTCTTTGGCTGTTCACAGATTCACTTAGATCTGCAGCAGGCAGGCTCAGGCAAACGCAAAGAGGAAAAGTGTTTGAGAGCGGCTAAGTCTGGGTAGATTCTGCCACTCACTATACTGTTCCGTGTTGTCTCAAATAGCTCCTCATATAACTAACTCATAGTTTCTCCCATCTGTCAAGAAGCCTGCTGGTTTTAACATTCCGTTTTATTGTCGGCAACTCTTTCTAATTCTCTCCAAGCCTTGAAACCACACAATGAAATTTTATGGGCATTTGGATTTTTTAAGAAAAAACAAACTTATGAATCATTTTCATTATGTTTGAGATTGGTATTTGTGATCTTCCATTTTACCCTTTTGTTCTAACTGGAGTCACACAAACACACTTATACACACACACAGGAGATAATTGGATTTTTTTGGGGGGGTACAGTATGGAACCCCTTTGGGTAACAAAATTTTCAAAAGAAAAATGAGTTATAACTCCAGGACTTTCCCTTAAGGGATAACCTTAAGAGAAAAGAAAAATCCGTAAGAAAAAAATAAATACAACTGTAAAATTTTCAAGCAAATGTACCAAAAAAAGTAAAAAATAAGGTAGTTAAAGATTCACAGCAAGTATGACCAAGTGTTTATCTTTTCTATAGAGAAAGTACATTTAAATGGTTGGGAAAATATGAGGGTCCCTACAGCCAAATGGGCACAGAGTGTGAACAAACATTCACAAAAGGGGAAAGCATTCAAACACAGTAATAAAGAGATGCAAATTAATATAGCAAAAATACCATTTTTCACTTTTGCAAAACTTTTTCAGTAATACTGTTCAATATTTATGAGGTAGAAGTAAAACCAGGAAGTGAGGCTCTCGTGTTGCTGGTGGGATGTAAGGTGACCCAATCCTACCCGAAAGCAGTTTGGCGATATTTCCAAAGTCCTAGAAATGTTCATATCCACTTCCTCCGAACTCTATGTACAAATAGCACTTGGAAATTAAGTACATTTTTGAAAATATGTGAATATATTTATTTCAAAGTCAATTTCAATAGCATAACATTGAAAATATCCTAAGCGTTTATGACATATAAGTGGAATATATAGCCAATAAACATTAGATGTGTCAAAAGTTTTGACTAATATAAGGAAATGTTAATGGCATTATATTCAGAGAAAGAAAAAAATAGTATTGCAATTGTTTTGCTCTCATTCGAATTTGGGATGTTGGCTGATTTTAGAAAAGATACTTGCTTGCTTTAATGATATGTATATATATCTAATGTTAAAATATCTTTAAAAAACTATAATAAATGCAGAAAATTCATAACAACATATACAAATATAAAGAGTGATGAGATTGTGGATAATACAGCAATTCCCCCTTATCCACGGGGGATACATTTCCAAGACTTCAAGTGGATGCCTGAAATCATGGACAGTACCATGCCCTATATATGCTATGTTTTTTCCTATACATACATACCGATAAGAAAATTTAATTTATAAATTAGACACAGTAAGAGATTAACTGCAATAACTAGTAATCAAATAGAAATTGCAATTATAAATAAAAATAAAACCATTGCAATTAGAACCATACATTGTAAAATGAATTATGTGATTGTGGCCTGTCCCTCAAAATATCTTATTGTATTGTACGCACCCTTCTTCCTCTTGTGAAGAGGCGGGATTATAACAGCGCCTCCGTGATGAGATGAAGTGAGGTGGAAGACGTAGGCATTGCGACGTAGACTGACCTTCTGACAATAAAGTCAGAAGGCGGATCATCTGCCTACAGACTGTGGTTGACCTGGGGTAACTAAAACTGTAGAAAGCAGAAAGCACGGATAAGGGGGACCACTGTGATTTTTTTACTTTCAATGTTTTATGTTTTAATTTTTTGTAAGAATATGTGTTACTTTCACAGTTGAGAAAGAATTATAGACTTAAAAAACTTCAAGAGCTGGGACTTTTTTACTTTTCCTCTTGTAGGTCTTCTGTGAGAAATGAAATCTAATCTAAATATTAATCCTTAGAAGGAAATTTTTGTCACCAATAATGTGCTGGGCATTATGCTAAGCAATTGAACATATCTCATTTAATACTTATGGTCACCCTGAAAAATAGATATTCATCCCATTTTTATGTATGAAAAATCCGAGGCTTAAAGTGTAACCATCTTGCTCAAGATCATATGGCTAATTACGTACTAGAGCTTGTTTTTGAACACTGTGTTATTTCCACATTGTTATCAATGCTAGACGCACATTAAGTGACCTCCCTTTTATTTATTTAAATAAATCATTAAGAAGGAAAAAATTACAGATTTAATTACCTAAGGAATGAGATTAAAATGCAATTTTAATTTGAGCTTTTGCATTGCCTTCATTTGTTTTGCCTAGAGATTTAAAGAGCAGGAAAGGACTTCAAAGAGTGTCTTTCCTAAAATCAGCCAGCATTGTCTTAGCTGTTCAAATGAGAGCAGAAGAATTAGCGGTCTATAGGAACAGTTATCAGTTATCAACTGTGTTTTCCTTCTCCAAGCCCCGAATGACCATACTGCCTCTCAATGGACAGTGTATTCTTCACTAATACACAAGAAAAGGCACTCAGGATCTTTCCTTCAGCCTTCCGCTGCGGTACTTGGTGACTGATCTAAAAACAATAGACAAATGATCCTCCTCAGGGGTGTGTTAAATGACTGAGTTCCTATTTCTTCTTAAACGTCTCTTATACCTGTTCATCAGGAACAACTCAGGGACATAGGGTCACCTGGAAAGTCTGAGAGAGTTTTGGTCTCATTTTCCTGTGGTTTTGATTCCTTTCTTGTTTTATGCCTGACTGGAAGCCATTTTAAGCAACTTCCTCAGGCTTGGGGCAAAGCTCACAGGTGAGGAAGATCGGGGTCACCGCTCATATAGTACGTATAGGGTTTGTTTCAAGATATGTCATATGCTTGAGCCAGAAGCCAGAATCTCATTAGCACCCAAAAGAAGACTTCCATCGTTTCTTCTCTTTACTTTTTTTTTTTAATTTTAGGTAATCTCTGCAAGTGAACATGGGGCCCAAACCCACAACCCTGAGACCAAGAGTCACCTGCCCCACCGACTGAGCCAGCCAGGCGTCCCTGTTCTATTTACTTTCCTAAAAATTAGAGGACAATAGCTTATTTCGCCCCACTCACATATCTTCCCTTGACAATGGGCCAAAAAGATTATAGCTTAACTCTGCCCCTTGTTACATTTATGGGTAAGTTCTTGCAATAAAGGAATTAATACAACCAGAAAAGTCTGTTCTAATCTCCATGCGTGTTTTAAAAAAAATTTTTTTTTTTAAATATTTTCCTCTTTCATCTTTGCTTCACGCACTTCTACAAATTATGCTGGTTCTATTCCTCTAGTGCATTAAGCTAGCGTGTTGCTATGTCTCAGCTCTCCATGTGGGTTCTGGCATCAAAGCCTTGGGCCAATTTTATTTCATTTGTATTTGCTGTCAGAACAATGTCTTTATTCTAAAATGCCCTTCTCAAATCACCTCTCAGGTGGTTTGGTAGAAGCAGCATGCAGCAGAAAAATAATATCTTTTTTTAAATCCATGTTATTTCTTTTATGTTTTGCCCTGTGAATACTGAATGCGCAGCACACTCAAACAGTGTCCTGAGTTCCATTTTTAAGATGAAAAGTACCTTTCATTTTAAATCTCCCAGAGACAACTGATCCGCTTTCCTTCTTTGTAACAGGTTTGGGGGAGGGGGGTATTCAAATCACTGCTTGGCGATAAATATTTTTACAATTTCATTTGTTTTAGGCTGCCGGATGACACCCAGATTGATTCAATTTTGGTACAAAAGTCTCCCAAAGCAAAGACTGAAGGGCATTTAGGCAGCTGATAAGGCTGCAGAATTCTGTAATGTCGAATTAGCACGAAGAGGAGATGAGGCCCAGAGTGGACTCCAGAACTCAGGACCCTATCTCTTGCTTCTCCACACTGTGTAGCCTCTGCAGGGAAATGCCTTCCCTTTCGTGTGCATGGTGTAGGAAGCCAGAGGGAGGGAGAAGAGATTTAAGGAGACATCGCAGCAAACTGGCAGGCAGAGGGCAGGGCATCAATCCAGTTTGTCACATTAAGGATTGTAAAGAATCCATCTCAGAGTGACACTGATGATTCAGGGTATTAAGTTCAGTTCGCAGTCAGGCACATGGCAGTGGAAGCCCAGAAGGGAATTCAAACCCAGAGAACACTGGGAGAAAGGAAGACAAGACTCAGCCTAGCGGGGTCCTCAGTTATGGAACGTGTGGACGGCTGGCCTTTCCAGACGTCAGTCACCCGGATGCCGAGAGAGTAAACCTTTGTGCATGCACGTCTCTGTGCTGGGCTCATGGTCTCACGTGCCACTCCTAAAGGAGTCATTGGTCTGAGCCTGGCTAATGCAAACGACCTCCCGTCTGCCCTTACTTCCATCCTCTTCAGAGACAATTGTTTGTTTATCCCCATGGGCCCCAATTCCTTTGAACCTCTCTGTCTACCCGGCAACTATTAGGTGACAATTCTTCTTTTTCCTTCATTACATTTATCCTAATTAGCAGGTATATATTGACTGGTGTGTTTATTTAATTTCAGTCTTTCCCCTGTAGCCTCAGCCCCATGAGACACATCTCATCCACCACCCTATCACCTCGGCCAAGCACTGTGCCATCAGTAACTATATGTGATATATGTAGAATGAATGAATGGTTGGGTAGATGAATGCAGGAATTTTTAAAAGATACATTTCTAGGAAGTCAAATATAGAGTGTTTATCTCATAGGTCTGGTCAGGTCAGAAAAGAAAGATGTTGTCACATTGCTTCAATTCTGAGATTTTTCTCATACTTTAACATCTCTCCAATTGAAGGGATCTTTATGGACCCGTAACATTATAATCAGCAGAGTTGTTTTCTTTTTTCTTTCTTAATAGTGCAGAATATAACGGTGCCTTTTAAAACCACTGGTGTCTTAGAAGAACTATAATCACAAACTATAGCCAATATAAAGGCAAATAAGAACACCTGTATGGATGCTGTCACTCATAAGCTTCGGAGAGTTCCTTCAAACTGGGGCTTATCAAACTTTACATCAGAATCACCTGGGTAAAAATACAAATTTCTGGGATCAATCCCAGAGATTCTTATTCAGCCTGAAGCAAGGTCCAGGAATCTGAACTTTTAAAGCCTTCCAAAGGTGGGGATGCAGGTGATCCTCTGCCCCCATTTTGATAAAAGTTTTTCATATGTTTCTTCACCCCTAGCAAGGGAACTAGGTTCAAGGTTTCAAGAACTCTTTGCAAATCACTGAAGGTCTAGTCTTCAAAATAGAATAAACCAGTGAGATATAGGTCCCCTTGCCCAAGATCATTTATTGCTGTTCCTCTAGGAAGACTCATCAGTGAACTGTGATACAACTAGAAAATGCAGCTGTATTCCAGATTGTACAGGGTCCTATGGCCACATTCACCTTAGAAAGCATCGTTGTTGAACCACGGTAACACACCCAGGAGGCAACATCTGGGTGGATTTGCAGAAGATGATTTAGCAATTCTCAGGTGCACAAGGGCTGAGAAGGAAGGCATTCTAAACAGGAGGAATAGAGCACACACAAAGTAAATGTGTGCCACCTTGAATCTCTTTTAGGAGCAGAGAGTCCATCAATAGTGATAAATGACAATATTAACACCACCTCCTTTTTGCAAAAGCCTTTCATTCATTAAAACAAGCATACATCTAATATCTAATGCTTCCCTTATAACTACCGTAGAACTGAGAATAATCCTTGCCATAGGAACCTCTGAGATGGACACAATGGCTGTCATCTCTCTGTATCGGTGCCCTTATGTCATCCATGTTCTTTGAGTGTGGGGACCTAATAACGTGCTTCTAATAAATAGAGAACAGCAAAAGTGATGGGATGTTACTTCCCAGAGTAGGTTACAAAAAGACCTACTTCCATCTTGCTCATATTCTCTCGCTTTCTTGCTCACTTAGTCCAAGGAAGCCAGCTGCCATGTTATGAGCCGTCCTACAGAGGTCCACACACAAGGAACTGAATCCTGATAATAATCACATAACTGACCTTAGAAAAAGACCTCTCCTGGAACTCCCCCAAGTCAAACCTTCAGGTGAGACCAAGCAAGGTCTTCTTGACAGATTGACTATAACCTTACTAAGGACTTCGAGCCAGAGGCATCCCGTTAAATTGGGCCCGGATTCCTGATCCACACAATCTATGAGATAATAAATGTTTGTTCTTTAAGCTGCTAAGATTATTACATGGCAAGAAATAAATAATGCAGTATTCTTTTTTTTTTTTTTTTTGGAACTCTATCTTTTATTGTCTCACTAGATACCCATAAAAGCCTTGAGAGGTAAACAGGGCAGGTGTTATTACCCCCACTTTCCTGATGAGGAAGATGAGTTCAAGGACATTGTTACTTGAAAAGGTCATCTGCCCCAGATATGATCCTGCCGAGACCCAAATCTTGCCTCTGAGCTCATGCCCTGTGACCACATTTGCAAGAGCATTAAATAAAAGTCTGAGAACCAAGTCCTGCCCCTTGCCCTACCAGTATTATCTGTGCCACTGAGTAGCTCAATTAGCCCATCTGGATGCTAGACTCTTCATGGATATGATAAAATGATTGAGTTGGGAGTCCCTAAAATCCCTCTTAGTTCAAAACTTCTCCATTTTATATAGGAAAATAAAACCAAGGACCTGAAGTTATTTTGATGGTTAGGAAGGAAGGAAGGAAGGAAGGAAGGAAGGAAGGAAGGAAGGAAGGAAGGAAGGAAGGAAGGAAGGAAGGAAGGAAAGAAGGAAGGAAGGAGGGAGGGAGGGAAGGGAGGGAAGGAGGGAGGGTGAGGGTGAGGGGGAGGGAGGGAGAGAGAGAGAGAGAGAGGAAGGAAGGAAGGAAGGAAGGAAGGAAAACTATGTCTCAGCGCCAGACTCTGTCCCCTATCCTGTGCCAATCACAATGTGCTAACCTTGTTTCTCCAACTGCGGGAGGATCGCGGATCTCCGTTATCCTGACACTGAGCTTTCTCTTGAGGGACAGTCCTCTGCTGTGACCTTCCCAGCACCCGTGCTGTCCAGCTCTGTGGGCCATAAGTGCCAGGTGACATTTAGAAGACTAATTTTTATTAGTAGGTTCTATTCACTAAAGTATTGAGTTACCCATGCTCAGAAAGCCATAATCTCATTTTTGTAACTTACCTCTTTTAGTAAATACCTAATGATGTATGAGCCAGAAGCATCACCAAGAGAAAATCAATATAAAATATATTGCTTGAGTACTAACTGAAAGAGCTTACCATTACATGATGAGTTAACAGTAAGTTATTGGAAATGTGACTACCTTTATTGTAACTGATTTTTTTTATCTACACATGAGAGGAGTGGGAGAGTAAATGTAATGTGCCATTATGAACCTGTCAGTCATGTATGTATGAGACATCAGCTCCATCTAGAACAAAATTTCCTGCCACTCAGAAATCATGTTTAACATTAATCTGTTATTCTGATCTGTACTCGCTAGATTTTTGATGGACAGATGAACTTATGAAATTTTTAATACAGTCATTGTCTAAAAAGCTAAAAGTTGGAGCTAAATTTACTTTTTGGTGAGAATTAACCATCATGATCTAATGTCCATTTCCATTGTTCATTCTACTGTTACCCATCCTACCATGATTAAATGCCCAGAAAGACTACAAATACACCCAAAGTATAGACATTCTGACAAGACCGTGGCCCAGTAATCACTAGCAGCAAAATTAGGAGTAAGAAAGTAGACTACGGCACCATGGCAAATAAATACTAAATTTATCTACTCACAGATGAAGACAACAATGCATTTTAAATACTTGTTTTCCCTCAGGCAGGATAAAGATGGATAAATAAGTAAAAATCAGCAATGCTATGTCCAGGGCACAGAACAAAAAAATCTCTTTTTCATGGGCTGACATCCTAAATTAAAATAAACAGCAAAGATTTAAAACACAAATGGGAGACCAAAACAAGCTGATGAGCAAACAGGAAAAAAAAAAGGTAGTAGAAGAAAAGACATTTTAAAAAATCACGGGAAATAAAATTCACCTGCATTAGGAATGGTGCCATCACCTTGAATATTAATAGCTCTAAAGGTGTCCTCACCATCTACCCACGTGGACACTGTCTTGGGTGCACACCTTCCCGCCTCCCACCCTTGAACTACAAGTACCGTTTCAACCTGATGACTTCACCGACTGAAGCTACCTTCGATACTTAGAATCCAAAAGTAACCTCCTTGACAAGGGTTATATACCGCCTGTTCTCCTAAATCACTAGGGGTCACCCACAAGTCAAGAATATCTTCTTAAACAATGCAACCACTTGACATTTCACAACATTTGCATATTTCGGGATATTTTAACAGCTTATCTCAGCATGGGATACACTTATAACTAAAAAAGTCTCTGTTGTTTATTGAAATTCAAATGTAACTGAACAGCCTCTATTTTAATTTGCTAAGCCCGACAACCCTATCCCTAAGCCCTGAGAGACAATAGGGGACTGAGCCAGCTAGTTGGTGCACAGCTGAGATTAGAGCTCAAATCTCAAGACACTTCACCATGAGGACCTTCCACAGAGTAGTAAAACCCAGGAGGAAAGTAACGGCTAAACTAATCTGAGGTGCAAATCATTAATCACAACAATAAATGGGTCAGGAGGCATGGAAGAGGGAATCTATCTTCCTAACTGGCTAGGAAAAAAATATCCTTCAAGGCAACTGCAATTATTTGAAAATTATTTCAAAACAAAACTCTCTCTTATTTTCTGAAAGTGTCTCTGTAAAAGTCAGTCTCCCAAATTCACGTTAGATTCTCTTCTCCAAAACTTGGCCTTTACCCAGATCTGAATCTCTGAGAGAGGTAGATAGAAGTCACCAGAATCTGATGTTAGGATATATGAATATGTGCTAACAGGCAGTGGATGGATATTCGGCACCGTAGATAGTGCTTCCCCCAGTGGTAGAGGACACATGGCCCCTCATTCTCACTATTTGTGAGCACTGTGGATTTGGAGATTAGCCTTTCCCCTTGTGTAACCAGCTGTGTGTTCCCTCGAGTGTCCAATCAGTGCAATGAGTGAGCCTACCAAAGTTTCCAATCAGGGCCATGGGTCAGCCCCCCACCGTGACTCAAACAGGTGTCGACACCAACATCCAAAGCACCTTCTATCCCAACCATACACCCTTCCTTTGGTCTTTCTTTTTCCTCTCTCTGGATCCTTTCTTTCCTTTTCCAATTCTGTTGTACTTATTTTTTCCTCATCCTTTTTTTTTTTTTATTATTCTTTATAGGTTATCATGCACCTTGTGTCATACTAATGAGGACCCTCGCACCTAACATAATATTGAACTTCGGTAATCAAGATATCATTGAAGAAGAAAAGGCAAAACCGTAGAAGCAGACAATGGATTAGTGGTTGCCAGGAGCTGAGGTTGAAGTATAGGGTTGGCTAAAAAGAGCCCAAGGTGGGGACAGAGCTGTTCCGTACCTTGACTGTGCTGTGGTTACCCAGCTGTATGTACTCATCAAAACTCAGAGGACAGTATATTATAAGGGGCGAACTATACTGCATGTAAGTTAGACCTCAATAAACATGATGAAAAAATAAAAGAATGTCATAGAAAAGAGATCATGGTCAGTCCTGCCTACATGTGGCCCTGCTCTCATATAGCAGCTGAATTAATTGTGTTCACTCTGGTAACTTGATTTAAAGAGAGACATTCACAAACGAGAAGTAATCCAGATGTTGGCGACAAGACCAAGTGTGGGGTCAGTGTGGGGCCCCGGGAGGCAGAATTTATGCCAATGAGTGAAATTGAGAAGGTGCGGGGTGGGGGGGGCGCCTGGGTGGCTCAGTTGGTTAAGCGACTGCCTTCAGCTCAGGTCATGATCCTGGGGTCCCGGGATCGAGTCCCGCATCGGGCTCCCTGCTCAGCAGGGAGTCTGCTTCTCCCTCTGACCCTCCCCACTGTCATGTGGTCTCTCTCTGTCATTCTCTCTCAAATAAATAAATAAAATCTTTAAAAAATTAAAAAAATTAAAAAAATTGAGAAGGTGGAATGGACTTATCTAAGAAGAGAGTGGTTTACTCTTTTTATCCCTGGGGGGAAGATATTCAAATAGCACGGGATAACATTCCACCAGAGACCATACTGAAGAGATTGGGGGTTAGATGGGAGATTAGGCTAGATGGTAACTAACATCCCTTACAACTCTAAAATTCTCTAAAATTTACCTGAAGTCCCAACAACTTATCACACTTCATTCTCTGTGAGTCCTTATTCTGCATTGCTGTTCAGAAAGCAATTCAAGTACACTCTCTGGTAAGCAATCACAACTGTTTCCTCTTTAGAAGACAAAAATATATTTATTATTCCAGATCAATTTCTCATTACATCAATAATTATTGCTTTTATGTAAGGACAATATTTGCATTGACCTTATTCCTTAAAAGTACAGCATAAGTTATTCTGTGCATAATGATGATCTATTAAGGATTGGTTGAGCTGTTCCGCAGTTTCTACAGAAATACTACTCAGCTAATATCTTAGATCGTTCAAAAAAGTAGCCATCCTCACCCCAAAGCAAGAAAATCTCATTACCCATAGAACTTAGAGTGATTTGAAATCTTAAAGGTGACATTACAACAACCACTACCTTTCTCTTCATCTTTTACATTTCTTTCCTTTTGCAGAAAATGGAGTCATTAGCCTCTTATTCTCTAGAGCCCAAAAGTAGAAAATTTTAAACGTTTAACATGTCCCAGGGGATCTGGGGTCCTTTGATGCAGTCTTTTGACTGGCATAAAATCGTCAGTGGTAGGAATGTTAAATATCTGTCCTTCTAAAATTATTATCAAAAATAAGATAGACTTTTCCCTCAGTTAGCTACACATTTTAAGTAAATAAATGGTAATTGATTTAATATGAAAAGTACCCAAATGACAAACAACATATGCAAGTCTCATGACAGTCGTGAGTTTAGATTTGCACATTACCACATTCCCGAAAAATCACTTCAAGAACTTTAAAAGACTCTGAAGAAATTAGGCTTCTCTGAAGAAATCACATATTTTATTTACCCTTTGTTCTTGTTATTTTCATGTAAACAAAGCATATGAATATTGGCTAAGGTTGTCCTTCTTACCAGTCTAATGTTAGTATTATATAAAAAATGAGGTCCGGTTTCTTCCCTAATCATTACATATGGTATATATCATATTCATGATGATACCTGGCCAAATTAAAAAAAAAATTTCCTCTATCTTTAAATGTTTTAAAGCTCTATTAAGGATTCCAAGCAGAATACAGAATTTCTGGAAGGGCTTGGGAAAGATGCAATTTTTGTTAAAAATTCCAGTCACCATGCAGAGAAAATTCAAATTGTTTCCTAAAATTATGTTAAGTGAAAATATAAAAATATATGTAAAAACAAGTGAAGTAACAAAACTAATTAAGGTTCTTCAAATTATAAATGCATGCCAGCAGATTTCAGGTTAGTTCTCTTCGCTTGAAGTGGCGTTTCCTTTCCTCACACAGAAATCACTGAATATTGATGGAGAGACGTAGACTCTATCACCCTTGATACTTAAATACCTTATTATATAGGGGCACCTCGGCGGCTCAGTAGGTTAAGCATCTGCCTTCAGCTCAGACCATGATCCCGGGGTCCTGGAATCGAGTCCCGTGTCGGGCTCCTTGCTCCGAGGGGAGCCTGCTACTCTCTCGCTCTCTCTCTCTCTCTCTCTGACAAATAAATAAATAAAAATCTTAAAAAAAAATACCTTACTACATAAAAATCTATTAAGCAACAGGATAAGCAATGTAAGAAGCCAAAAGACAAGTACAATATTTACCCAGAAGCTGTGGTTCTCAGACAAGAGTGTGCGTCAGGATCAGCGGGGAATTGTCAAGGCACAGACTGTCGAACTCTCCCGCTCCCTCCCCCTCCCCCTCCCCCTCCAGTGTCTGATTCAGCAGGGCTGGGTGGGACCCAAGAACCGGCATCTCTAAAAAGTTCCCGGATGATGCTGCAGCCGCTGGTCTGGGGCCACACAAAGAACCACTGTGACAGACCAAAGATAAGGGTTGCCCCAGAGCAGGAGAGGTGCTGGTGTGAGAATTAAGAAACGTCACTGCCAAGGGCAGCTTTAAGGGTGGGAGCTCCACAGAAGGGTGCCTGGGTTTGAATCCTAGCTTCTAAGCACCAGTTTTTCCATCTGTCTAGTGGGGATCATAAATATCCCAATGTCATTAAAGTATATCATTCATTTAAATTACTTGACACAGGGGTCCCTGGGTGGGTCAGTCAGTCAAGTGTCCGACTCTTGATTTCAGTTCAGGTTATGATCTCAAGGTCATGAGATCGGGGCCCACATCGGGCTCTACACTCAACAGGGAGTCTGCTTGGGATTCTCTCTCCTTCCCCCTCTGCCTCTTCCCCCGCTCTATATTGCTCTGTCTCTCTCTCTCTAAATAAATAAATCTTTAAAAAAAATAAATTACTTGGCATAGTGCTGGGATAGTCTCGGGAATCGTTGGCGTGAATTATTCTTAGCTGTGACTAAAAGAAAGGCACATAGCATACCTAGGTTACAGTTTCCACAGAAAGAGAAGGTTGTATTAAGTGATGTTTTAGGATGTACCACTCTAAAACCCTCTGATTCTAAAGCTATTTTCCATTCTCCTTATTTAAGACAATTTAATATTAATACATTTAATAGGTTATATTACTACATTTTAACATGGTATCCTCTCCTAAGGCATCAGGGGCATAAAAAGAAGGGTAACACAGGGTAACACAAGTTCCCTGCTCTTGCCCTTGAGAGGCTCCCAATCTGGGAGAAAGATCATACACACATGAAACAATTAAATAACAATTGTGATAGTATATGATGAAGTACCTAGTTAGTGGTTCAGACAGTTCAGAAAACAATGTCGGCTCTCCTACCTTCAAAGAGAATTGGGGCCTTAGAGCTTCACACTGAAGGATATGCAGGATAAGAGTAATAATATTTATATAGTTCTATGTGCAGCTATAATAATAATATGTAAGAATAAGAATAATACAATTTGCTCCACTTCCAGGGCAATCTATGTGTTATCTCAGACGTTATCTCATTTCATAAATGAGAAAAACCAAGCCTCAAAGATGTTAAGTCATTTGACCAAAGTCACACAGGTAACATGAGTATGAGTCTCACGATCAGCTTTGTGGACACTCTATGATCTTTCCATTATGCCGTGGAGTAGAGGGCAATTTAATCAAGGCCGTGGAGGAAAAAAATGAGTGTATAATGTTCAAGAAATGGGTCAATATATATTGGACAGGAGATTTAATATAGTAATCATTAGCCCATAAGATTAATTAGAGACAGAGCTGAGGTAGGGCAGATGATAATTATGGGAACTCATGAATCCATTTTGAGGGTTTACATTTATCCTGAGGTCAGTGAATGGTTACTGAAAATTCATTATTTATCTGGGTACAGGCTGGATTTAAGGAGAAGCAAGGTGATCTCGCTCATTCATCCATACATTTATTCAAGAGTAATTTGCTGGACACTGTATTTGCAAGGTCGTCGGATTTCAAAGACAAGTAAGACATGGTTCTGCCTTCAAGGAGATCTTGTCTAGTGGGTGAGAGAGAAATGTACATTAAAATTAACACTCCGTGCGATAAATGTAATACTAAAAGTAGAAATCGGTCTAGTGCAAGCCTGCATTTGACTGCCAAAGATTTATTGGTAGTGTTTTCTCCATTTAAGCGCAGTTAGCACTAAATCGGTCAGCAATGAGTGTCTCTGATTCATGTAACAGAATTCCAACACACATTTTGGTACAAATCCTAGGACAGCAGATACAACTTCTACCTGAAGAAGAGTAAAATCCTGCCAACAGAGTAAGGGAAGGAGCAGGAAAGACTGTGCATAATGTGGGATACTTTAACTGAACCCTAAAAAGTTAAGTAGGAGGACATCTAGCAGATGAAGGGGCCAACACATCCCAGGCATTGCAAAGGCCCAGGGCCCTGAAATAACTCAGCCTACTAAGAGATTTGCAAGAAAGTTGGTTTTGCTGGAGCTTAAAAGGCAAGACTGTTAACAGCTGAGGGCCTGGACTATGGCAATTATGGTGAAAAAAAAAAAAAACAGATAATAAAAGATAAATGTGCTTCTTAGAGAATTTAAATGAAATTATCTACGTGAGATGCCTAATACCCTCCCTGGCACATCTTAGACTCTCAATATATGTTAGTTCCTTTCCTCTATCTTCCACTTCACACCTACTTCTTTTATAAACATATACATGGGTTTGAATAAACACATTTACTGTTTAATTCACTGATGTCACAACTCAAAAGTGGCAGAGGTGACTGGGACCAAATATTGTAGCAGCCTCTTAAAAATGTCCACTGAGATCTACACTCTCACATGTACTTTAAGAAGCCTTGGAATTTATTCCAGGGGCACCTGGGTGGCTCAGTCTGTTAAGCAACTGACTCTTGATTTCGGCTCAGGTCATGATCTCAGGGTTGTGAGAATGAGTCTGGCGCCGGGCTCCCGGCTCAGCGGGGAGTCTGCTTCTCCCTCCCTCTTCCCCTCCTGCTGCTCGAGCTCTCCCTTTCTCTCTCTCAACTAAATAAATAAAGTCTTTAAAAAAAATTTTTTTAAAAAAGCAGCGGCCTGGAATTTATTCTGAAATGTAGATTCCAAGACCGCCCCCAGAGTCAGAATTTCTGGGGGTAAGTCAGCCCCAGGCACCGGCAGAAATACAATCTCCCCAGTAAGTAGCTAATGTGCGGCCAGGTTTGAAAATCAGAGCTGCCACACCAGGGTTTATAAAAAGAGCCCCCGCTGTGGAACACTGCCCCCGACACTGGCTATATATTTCTTAAAAATATTTGTTTATGGTGCTTCTTCATTTTGAGTTAAAATTTATATTCCTTGAAATGCAAAACGAAGTTTTAAGTTCACCGAGTTTTGACAAATATAAATCCCATGTTACCTGAACTCCCTCACGATCGGGGATACCTCCATTACCCTAAAAAGTTTCTGATGCTTCCCCCTACTCTCTGGTCCCCAGAGTCAACCTCTCTTCTGATTTTTTTTTTGTGATTTTATTTATTTATTTGTGTGAGAGAGAGAGCACAAGCAGGGGGAGCAGCAGACAGAGGGAGAAGCAGGCTCCCCGCTAAGCAAGGAGCCCCACTTGGGACTTGATCCCAGGGCCCTGGGATCATGACCTGAGCCAAAGGCAGACATTTAACCAACTGAGCCCCCCAGGCGTCCCTCTCTTCTGATTTTTAACACTAATGATTAGCTTTGCCTGTTTAGGAACCTTGCATAAGGGAAATCACACAATATATACTATTTTGTGTTTGGTTTCTTTCACACAACATGGTTTCTGTAAGAGTTATTCATGCTATTTAATATATCTATAGTTTATTCCTTTTTATTGGTGAGTGGTACTTCATTCTACAAATATTCCATAATTTGTTTATCCATTTTTCCCCCACTTATGCACACTTGGACATCTCCAGTCTTGGGTTATTATGAATAAAGCTACTATGGACATTCTTGTGAAAGTATTTTTGTAGATGTATGTTTTTGTTTCTCTTGAGTAAATGCTTTTGAGTGGGTTTGGTGAGCCACAGGGTAAGTATAGGTTTAACTTCATAAGAAACTGCCAAACTTCTTGCTATCGACTTTTGACCCATTCTATAAACTTGATAACTATCCCTCTGGCCGAAGATTGCTTCACTATAGCTTCTTCCCTGGGAAGAAGCTGAATACAAATTGCAACCCATCCACCTGCAGCTATAAGACTGCCATTCACTCTGATCATGGCGTTGACACGCGAGCTCTTTCAAGCACCTTCCGGACAGTGGGAGAATTCTGTGATTCGTGATTGAAACATCTGCGGCCACAAGAAAACACAAAAAGTCCTAAAACCTCAGCGTTCTAAAACGGTCCTTTCTATTCTCAGTGGACACCACAACTTACCATAACAGAGGTCAACGTCTTTACGAGGTAAAAGTTTTGGAGCGCCAAGAATTGAATTGGAACGAGTGATATGTCGCTGCCATGGGAAGGAGCATTAAAAAGAGACTGATGAATCACAGACCTGTCGCCCTGAAACAAGTCATACATTATGTTAATAAAATAATAATAATAATAATAATAATAAAATATAAAAGAAAAAAAGGAAGAGGGCATATTCTACAAATGTGTATAATTTTGGGTTGGCAACTTGTGAATATAAATCTAATGTTTAAAAGAAAAAATAAACAGAAAGATAGCAAAAGGTCTGGGCCTAATTTCATCATTTTATCGGCTTCTCTTGCTACCCCGAACCACGCAGGTTTCTTCAGTTTGCGCCAGAAATAGATTTTATGACATGATGTATGTTAGGGTGGGAGACAGAGACGAGCGAGGACATCTGCAGTAAGGACTATTCCTTCCTTCCAGCACATGCTAGTTCGGTAACAGTGACAAACTCTCGCACTTTATCCTAATTCCCCCTTTCCAGAGAGTGGACACATGACCTGAGTTTCATTTCCCCAAAGTGCACTCCTCAGCACTTCAATAGTGGGCTGGAAGCATCCTTCCTTTATACCACAGCATCCTCAAATGAGCCAAAACAGAAAAGGAGGGGGAAAAAAAAAGGTCCAGTCCATCTGTCAGATTTGGAAGGGAAAGGGGCACAGAGGAAGAATGTGTGCATGCGTGTGAAAGAGAAAATAAAAGGAGAATGTTCTGGAAATGTTCAAAGGTCTTGTAAGCGTCAAGTGTTACTAAGGTTATGTGAGGCAGAGCCTCCATCCTCCGAGGTGCAGGAGGTGAGGAGCTCATTCTCTGACGTAGAATAGAAGTAAAAAATGTGCATTTAAAGAAAATCTGTTGTAGCATCGTATGCTTTAATGGCCTTGCATTATGGTCATCAGTCTATGTTTTAAGGGAGTTTTTTTTTGCAGTGGAGTCTCCTGCCCTCTCCCCTAGGTGATGAGCCCTATCGTCTCCCAATTAAAAAATAAGTCAATTTTTCAAAAATATATATAACAGAAAAAGGAAAAATGATTTACAGCTACCATCCAGATAGCGATACAAAAAGCCCACTCTGCAAGTGACCTTGCTCAAGCTGTGACCAGAAAGGGGCAGGTTTTAGAGATGAGAAAGTCATAGGCAGCTTTGCTTCTGGAAACAGAGGGGACAGACAACCTTTCTTTCCGCCCCAGGCAGAACCTCAAGTACCGCCCGGGGTACTCATTCCCCGTGCCCGGAGGACTCCTCCACTTTTTTTCTTTTCCCTTTGCTTTGCTTTTCTTTCCTTTTTGGTCTGGTCCAGCCTCACCTTCCCCCCTCCTGCTCAGCCAGGCTGCGGGGCACGGGCAGTAGCCTGAGGGGCGGGATGATGAATTCAGAAACACAGGATCAGCGGAGAGATTAGGCTGTCAGCGTCCGAAGCACTTTCCTGCCAAAGAGAAGATAAGCAGGAGAAGGTGAATGAGAACACTAGTCACGGCAGATGGTGGGCGAGATCTGGAGACGAGACGGGAGAAGGGAAGCTGTGGGGTGAGGGAAGAGAGAAAGGGCCCCCGGGGGACAGGGAGAGGAGAGAGAAAATGGTCAGCAGGCAGTGTCTGGGCTGAGCCCTTGCCCTTCGCGGAGTGCCCCGGTGAACTTAGGAGTTGGGAATGGAGTAGACAGTCCCCGGGGCCCATATGGGGCGAACTGTGCCTGGTCAGGTCCAGGATCACATTCTAGCCCTGAGCCCCATTCACCTGGTTATTTCCAAGGTGACAGATCCTACCCCAGACTAGCCATTCTGTTTATCTGTGAGCAATTCCATAAGATCCAGACAGGGTCTGGTGCATACTGGACATCCCACAATTATTCATGGAAGTGAATTGAACAATGCTTCCCCTCAACTCACTTCTGAGAAATCAATTCAAAGCACACCGCAGCAGGTCTTGTTTTCAAACAGGCTGCAGCAGAGAAAAGGTAATTGAGGCCAACCGTATCCCTATAACAAGTGTTTTGGAAATTTTTTTCCAGCAGGGAAACATTAAATGCCATCTTAGATGGAAGTTCCAATAGGGAAAAATAGAGCTGCTTTGGCCTGAAGCAGGAATAGGTCTTAGCACATCCCCTCTTGACCATCACCCCTCATCTCCCTTCTCCCAGCTGTCTCCTAAGCCCTTATCAACTCCTGAGGGCATAGGGGGTCATGACTGGAAAGTCACTGTTCCAAAACATACTGAGATTGGCTTGAACAAGATTGGCTAAAGAGAGAACCAGAGTCATCCAGAGTGCCACATCTTAAGTAGGGGGGAAGGACATGCCAACCAAAACACAAACAACCTGACTTAAAACTGGGCAAAAAGTTTGGATAGATTTACTTCAAAGACAACATACAAATGGCTGACAGGCATACTAAAAGATACTCAATGTCAATAATCAACAGGAAAATGCAAATCAAAACCACAGCCCGATACCACCTCACACCTATTAGGATGGTTACTATATAAAAGAAGAAAAAGAAGGAAGGAAGGAAGGAAGGAAGGAAGGAAGGAAGGAAGGAAGGAAGGAAGGAAGGAAGGAAGGAAGGAGAGAAAAAAGAAAGGGAGAGAGAGAGAGAATAGGGAAGGGAAGAACAAGGGAACAAGGGTTGGAGGGATGTGGAGAAACTGGAACGCTTGTACACCGTGGTGCAGCTACTATGGAAAATGGTATGGCAGTTGCTCACAAATTAAAACCCAAATTACCATATGATCCAGCAGTTCCACCCAGAAGTGAAAACAGAGACTCAAAGAGATATCCGTACAACCATGTTCATAGCAGCATTATTCACAATAGCCAAAAAATAGAATCAACCCAAGTGTCTACTGACTAGATAAACAAAATGTGGTGTATATATACAATGGAATATTTTTTAGCCTTAAAAAGGAAGGAAACTCTGACACCTGCTGCAACAATGATGAACCTTGAGGACATTCTGCTGAGTGAAATAAGCCACTCACAAAAGGACAAATACTGTATGAGGCACTGAGAGCAGTCAAATGCATAGAGATGGAAAGGAGAAAGATGGCTTCCAGGGGCCAGCAGAGGGGAGGGAATGGAGAGGTATCATTTGAGAGTCTCAGTTGTGCAAGACAGAGTTCTGGAGATGGATGGTGGTAACGGATGCACAATAATGCAAGTGTACTTCCTACCACTGAATGGTTAAAACGGCAAATTTTGTTGTGTGTATTTTACCACAATTAAACATTTTGAGGGGAGCAGGGAAAAGAGGAAAACATTTGCATACCGGGATGGGACCCAGGGCTGGGAGACTATTTTTTGTGGTAACACCCCTAACCATAGAAACCCTGGAAGTCGCTAACAGCCCACACCTCCTCATCCTGCCCCTCTTCAAGCTCCATGTCTCGGAGGGTTGAATTTGAATCTGCTATTTGGGTCAGGTTCCACGACCACCCCTAATTGCCGTTATGTGGACAGAATTTGAATTCTTCTCATTTTTAGCTTTAGTCTAGCCTTTCCTGCCGTACCAACGCCCACCAGGCAAGCAAACAGGAACAGACAGGTACAGTTTTCACCTCAGAGTAGCCCTGTGCTTGTCTTCTCTTGAGGAGTCCAGACATGCTCTCTTCTGAAAAACACCGATCTACCCTTTCTGCTCACTTGGGCTGAGCAGAACACTAAGCATGAGCATTCCCGCTATGCTGGCATTATACATTCTATTAACATTACGTTAATTAACTGAAAAGCCACACATTGATTTTCCTTGAGAGGTTCCAAGGATCAAATATCAATGAATGTACCCAGCTAAGCCTAATTTACTAATGGGTTTTTAACTTCTGTGGAGAGAAAAGCTTTAAAGGAAAACTAATTTTCTATTTGCCAGAAGAAAGGAAGAACCTGACTTTTCCAACTGACTGAGGGAATTTCTGTATCCCAAGAAAGACAAAAACAAATTTATACCTAAGCCTTATGTTTTTTAAATTGTTGTAGAAAAGGTCTAATAGAAAGAATCAATCTCAAAGCACGACTCCAAGTTCAATTAATTATGAAATATCCAGAAATTGTGGATCAAAGTGAACATAATTTGTTGACCTTGGGCATTAATATCTATTCTGCCAAAGCTCTGAACAACACTGTTTATCAAAAAATGTTTAGTGCTTATAAAATGGTTATGTATTTAGGAGAGTAAAGGGAAATATTTTCGATAATCCAGTAGAGCCCCCTGCTAAGCACTGGGACCCAAAAGTAAATAAGACACATTCACTCCTGGAGCTCACAGTCTGATAAAAACAGTCATTGGGCATCCCTTGGGTGAATGGAACAGGGTAGAATTTAGAATTTAGAATTTCCAAACTTATCCCTAAAAACCTCTACTAACTCACAGTCAGCATTATCATCATCCCTTAGGCTGGTTTCCAGGCAGTTTTCCTGGCTACAAAGAGAGTGAAAATATCAATAGTAAAACAACAGTTTCTGTGAGCTCCCAGGACACTTCTCTCCTGCTACAGCCCTGAAATCTTCCCTAGTTCAAGAGGACACCGGGGGGCGGGGCGGTGTCACCCAGGAGCTCTTGATGGCCTTTCAGTGCCTCTTGTGGCTCTAGCAGTATTGTCTTGCCATACTTGTGTCACTCCAATCCCAATTGAGGGAAAGTCCTGTTCCTTCTTAGGTCAAAGACTACTGTCATATGCTCCCTTGCTCTCTCTCTCTCTCTCTATCTCCTCCCCTGTCTAGCAGCTAGTTGTCAGTGCCCAAGGCAACGTTGAAAGGCACATGTTGAAGATGCCAGGCCCTCTGTCATCCTGGGTCCCTGAATGACTGCATGGAGTAAGGGATTCCCTACCCCTGCCTCTTCACATATACCATGCTTCTCAAGTCCACAACCACCACCCACCAACTGGTCTTTATGTCAACAAAATACAAACTATTGTGTAAAGCCACTGAAATTCAGGAGTTAACTGTTTCAGCCAGAGGCATACTTCCTCAAAAGGTAATGAAGCTTCAGTTTTGAGACCCCCCTCCCTTCCATGGTCCCCATCTAAGAACCTGGAGAAGTCTCTGGCAATGAGTTCGTGTGGCCATACGTTTCTTTTCTAGAATTTGCAGAAGTGAAATGTTTTAGCTACAAGTGGCCTAGACCACGTTCCCTTTCCTCTTTGATTTGCCCTCCATTAATCTTCACTTTGTCTCCAGTGGCACTGGAGTGGCCCGGGGCGTTTTTGGAATCTGGTTAAGGGAAGTTTATTTTGGAATTAATGGGATCTATTTATCTGGTTCAAAATCAATTTCAGGTATATTTACGTTGTTGCCAGTTGTACCAGTATAGAAATGACTTTCCAGGGATTTTCCTACTACCCTTGTGCCAACTCACCTGGTATCCAAACATGAAGGAGCAGGACCAAAGTCTCTAACTTAACATGCACGGGTCTCATGAGACCTGGCACCACAGGGGAGCATAGTAGAGAACGAGACTTGAAATGCTCCTGACAGAAGCTTCTCTGTGGGAATTCCTTGTAGTTGTAGACATGTAAACATGTAAGCAGACAATTTGGTTCTCATCAACACCTAGTCAAAACAGAGACTGTCTTTTGTTGGTATATACAATTATAAATGTGCCATGTATTTTTTTCCTTTTTATTATAGGAATCACTCAAAATGGGATCTTTCAGGATTCTTGTGTTTGTTGAGCTCAAGCTGTAGGAATCCCACAAAGAGTACATCATTTGCATTGTCTTCATTCTTTTATGCAACCTAACAATCAATAATTGAGAATTAATTTCGATTAACCATCCTGGGAGAAAGACCAAATTATGTTTTCATTCTAATAGAAAGTGATAGTCAAAATCATTGTCATATGAAGTGACAATCAAAATGTGTGTCATCAAAGAACATAAGAAAAAGGTATTAAAGGGATGTGTCAGATGACTAGAAAAAAATATATTGTTATTTTCCTAGGCTTTGTACTATTTGTCAGCTTTTTTAAAATGTAGGTTATTATGGTTTACTTTATCATTCTAAAGAAATAGTTCCTGCTCAGTTTTACATCTGTAATTGTGTATTCTTTTCTTAAGGAGAATGCCTGACATTTCACAACCTCAGGTCCCACTAAACCTAAGTCCATCCCTGCCATTGCAACTAGCATTACTCTACTGAATCAGCTTTAGTGCTACCCAGAGTTACCAGGTATCACAGGGGAACTGCTCTCTATCTCAGTACCCGAAAGCATCTCCAGGGATAAGCCTCTTTCCCTTGGCCCACTCCTCATACCAGTTCCCTGTCTCAAGGAACATGGCTCGAGTTCTCTGAGGCAGGGAGACAGTATGGATGCATGCTCTCACCTGTGCGCACCATGCCCTCTCCCTTCCAACCAGCATTCCTGGACTCGGCATGAACACCTGCGATCTAGCTCCCACTCAGACACCGTGCCAGGTGTTACTCTTGGGGGCCAATTGTCAGATCCAATAAAATCAGTCATCGTGCCTCCCCTGAGCGGGACAGGCAAGCCTGAACCTGGCCAGCGCGCCAATTAAACTTCCAGACGTGCCCGAACGCGTCTGATGTCACAGCAGCTACCCAGCTTAGACACTTGGCTTCCAGTCTTTCTAGCCAAAAAAAAAAAAAGTGCTTCCAGGTAATGAAATCTCACTCAATCCTGTGAGGGAGCAGGGATTCTTCCCCACATTATAGATAAAGGGACTAGTTTGGAGAGCTTCTGCAATTTTCTGGGGTCACGTTACCTACAAGTCACAGACCAAGCATGGAAACTCAAACCTTCTGTCTCCTGAGTCCGTACTCTTGCCATGAAGCTCCTCTATGGCCCTGAGATCTGTTAAGATACAAAGCACTGACTTCCAAACGGCTGGGCAAGATGAAGACGCTGAAACATTAGCACAGCTGTTGACAATTTTCAGGAGATTCAGGGCTGGTTTGCTGTTGTTGTTTTAAAGACATATCAGAGAAAGGGCTGGCACCTTCCACCAATAATAGCTATGACACAGGCTACTTCTTGTTGACCCACTTAATTCTTGACGGAGACGGAATCAAATAAATGACTCTATAACACTTTTCTACTTGAAACAATCATCAGTACTATGGACCCGGGACGAGAAAAGTGTGTCTCCCTTTTTCTTACCATTGATATTCACGCTACACAAAAATAACAAAATGTACTCCAAGCTGTTGTAACATCAGTTCACCCACATCACAGATGAAAGAGTGGTGCCTAAGGCTGTCATAGAGAGCGTAGTAAAAGGGGTAGATGGGAGAACGAGACGAGAATGTGATTTTTAAACAGAGAGACAGAGACGCTTTAACACACTGGAGGCACGATTCACAGCAGAGGAGATGACTCTATTGGGAATATGTCTCAATGGGTCTTTGGTGGAGGAAGGTGAGCCCCACCCCACCTACTACTCCTCCCAGAGTCCAACTCAAAGAAAAGCAGAAACTGGGATGAGCTACAATTCTGCATAAGAAAATAATGGGGTTTTAGTTGTTCACTGACAGCTTGAGACAGTGGGGTGGGGTACAGGAGGGGACCAGGGAAGGAGGAAAACAGAAGGAAGGTTTGAGGGAAAGAAAGGGGTCCGAATGATGGCCATTAAGCAGGAGCCAAGGTGGGAGATGGTGGCCCAGCAAGAAATGCCCTGAAATAAGAAAAAGCTGTAGAAACTTAAAACAGGGAAATCCACAACTCAGTGTGAAGATTGTCCTTGCAGTGCCCTGCAATATTGCTTGCATGCCTACCCTTCCCCTGAAACCTCCAATAAAATTCGGTCTCAAGTCCTTATAGGATGCTTCTAAGAGAAGGGACTGATCTGGGAAGAGAACGGTCTCAGAAGCTGAGAGTCAAGACCAGGGGCAGCCCTGAGGGCCCCGGAGAATGAAGCCCCTCAGAAAATTCAAGGAGTAGCAGAGATTACTTCTAGCAACATGTAAGACGGGGACTCAGACCATCTTATCTGGATACCAAAGGGTGACCACAGAACTTTGCCGAATTCAAGATGTCTGGGATGCATAAGCATAATATAAAATAGCTCACTAGTGAGGCTGATATTCCTTTTTCTTTTTTTAAAGATTTTATTTATTTATTTGACAGAGAGAGATACAGTGAGAGAGGGAGCACAAGCAGGGGGAGTGGGAGAGGGAGAAGCAGGCTTCCCGCCGAGCAGGGAGCCCGACGCGGGGCTCGATTCCAGGACTCCAGGATCGTGACCTGAGCCGAAGGCAGATGCTTAATGACTGAGCCACCCAGACGCCCCAAGGCTGATATTCTTTAACTCTTAGCATGAAGCAGAAGAGGTCAAGCAAGAGCAGAAGCTGAGAGATCGAAGCTAAAAGTGAGGGAGACACTGCTAGGGACAAGGCTAGGATTAACTCAGGTGATCTGCTTCCTTCTTCACAGCTTTTCCCAGAACATCACCTGCTATAGGCTGAATGGTGTTCCCCCAAAACTCAGAGTTTGCAGTCCAAACCCCCAGTACCTCAGAACACAACTGTATTTGGAGATAGAGCCTTTAGAGAGGTAATTAAGTTAAAATGAGGTCATGGGAGTGGATCTAATCTAATCTGACCGGTGTCCTTATAAGAAGAGATTAGGACACAGAAACCTCTGTGGGACACAGGAAGAAGGCAGGCGTCCACAGAGACAGTAAGTACTTAATTTCCTCCTGATACGTCCATTAAAGACTCAAGCCCAGGCTATGCTCCTCCCAGGGTTACCTTAAGCGTATTTCCAAAAAAAAATTCGGTCTCCATTTTCAAACCCACTTATTGGTTGGTCCAAAAGGAGCTTAAGGTTTCCATAAAGTCACATTCTTGCTTCCGACTTAAAGCCTCTCCTTTCCTGCTCACTTTTGTCTCAAACAGCGTGGGAGCCTGGTTCTGCTCTGAGCTACTCTGTTAAAACTAGTGTTTTCAGTTCAACGTCTCCAGGATAGCCAGACAGAGGCACCCATATGCCTGGGCGTCCGCACCATCTCTCCTGGCTGCTCTTGAAAACAGACTATAGTTATCAGTCCTGCCAAATACCACAGACACGCTGTCTCCTTCAGAGGGTCACCTCTAGGCCATTCTCATGAAAGGAGGGGGTATATTGAAGTGAATGTGACAGCCAGAGAGTTGGTCTCAAATCGAGATGGGAGTCCCTGGGGTCAACCCACCAGGGTGCCTGCAAGTGTCTAGAGAAGCAAAAAAGTCTCTTCAAGGAGAGGGATGGAGTCAGCAGCAAGGGTCTTTCCAAATGAGTGCCCCCATCCAGGGCAGTCTGTGCCCTCTGCTCTGCCAGAGACAGTGTCTGAAGGGGTCACGACCCATTCTTTCACCATGAAAAACACAGACTTGTCCATTTACCAGAAGAATATGGGGCTGGGGGTGAGTCTCCTCTAAGTTCATTTCCCTGTCTTCTCTCCTTCCAGCCCCTCACAACTTGGGGGTGGGGGGGCGCATATCTCACTAATAGATTTGAGTCCTATAACCTTCTGAAAATGCTAATGAGTACAAGAAGGGCCCCAGGAAGCATCAAAGTGCTGACATGATCAGGGATGTGCTTGAACCTGTGCAGGGCAGTGTGGCATATTCATCAGGCAATTTTCCAAGCATGCTGGGTCTCCTTGAAGATGCAACAAGCGCATGAGCTCCCGGATATCATGAATCTTGTTGTTCAACGGCAGGATTATTTTAAGTGTCTTTTCTCCACCATCTATTGCTACAAGTTTTCCAAATCTACTTTTTTTTTTTTTTTTGGAGGTTGTTTCTGTAGGAAGGAATTAGCAATGGGGCAAAAAAGTCAATAACTAACTTTCCTATTTTTACTTCCTCTTTGCTTTACATGTTTTGCTTATTCTCTGCCTCCTTCTTTGCCCTAACCATTCTTCACTATCTCACACAATCATCGATTCATAGAATTGAGCATTGAAGGAGGGCCTTGGGAGCCATATGACCCAACTGCTTCCTTTTCCAGATAAGCAAACTAAAGCCCAGTGAAGAGAAATGAGTTCCCTAAGGTCACACTTCTAGAAGGTGGCAGACCCCTCAACCGCAATGCTCTTGCTACCATCCAGTTTTCCTACAGACCCCTACACCTCACCTGACCACTCCTTTGCTCTGCTTTCCCCCAGCACTTTAAAGTTAGGTGACCCAGATGTCCTCTGACACATATGATGGGAGAGAGTCCTTCTCTGGCTTTCTCACAAATAAGAGCAAAACCAAACTCGCCTCTTAGACAGTCTCCAGAAATCCTCCCACCCTGCACACTCAGGTCCTAGCTTGTGTTGGTCTCCCCAGATCATAAGTGGTCCTCAGGGACGGCAGTGTGCTGCCATACATAGGTTTTACTTTTGCAATTAGACTGTGAGAAATTGAAGGGCAAGGCGGGGTCAAGTCGTCATGCATTTTGCATAGAACCCAGTTACAAGTTCTGCCTATTTTTGAAGGATCCAGAATATTTTCCCCCTTCATTCTCCCTTTCAAGCACACAGAATACGTATGTGTATATATGTTCCCACAATAAAGGCAGTGCGGAGTGGTTAAAATCTTGGTGCTCCGTCGTAAGACAGACCAGATTTTCAAACTCTAGTTTTGCTGCTTACTAGCTGGGTGATCTTGGATAAATTATTTTATCTATTATGCCTACATTAATTCATTTACAATGAGTTGATAACAGCAGTCCCTACTTCATTACGTTGTCATGGGAATTTATGAGGACTCGTGTGTGCTACAAGATGTCTGTATACACAAGCACACACTCACACAAACACATACATAGAGTGTAAAAAGCACTTAATACAGTGCCTGATGTCAATACTCAGCAAAGGTTAACCATTACTGTATATACAAATTTAAAAAAAAAACTCATTATTTCTATGGTTTACATTGAATAGACTAATTCTAACGATAAGCTAATCGGTTTATTGAACAGACCAAAATCCACGGGGAATAAACAGGAGACAGCTTTTATTTTCTTCGCCAACCGCAGACTTGAAACATACCCCTTCAAATACCCTCTCTCTCTCCTTGACATCATCTCAGACTATAGGTCCCTTAGCTTTCTTTCCTACTTAGAGCGAGTCCATTTTAATAGCTGGGATTCACTTTCTGATGGCAAAATGCTAATGCTCCCCAAGCCCAAGCCTCCCCACTCCCTCCAGCCCAGCCTCACCCCTGGCCCCCTGCACCTGCACCTCTTCCTCTTCCCTTGCTCTTCTGGCAGGCAGCCCCAACCTCCATGAGGATTTCCCCTGGAACCCCTCCCTCCAGGCCCCAACACTCCCCACTAGGCTGCTACTTCATTATTCCTAATTCCCTTCTTCGGTGAATTCTAGGATTTTGCCTAAATAGGCTACATGGGGTGGGGGGGTGTGGTTTTAAAGGATGAGCCTGGGGACCCTTCACCACCCCCAGAAGGGGATCCTGGCAGCCCCTTGGCTGCAGGCCTGTGATGTGCCTACTGGTCTCAGCTCCGGGGTGTTAGGCAAAAATCTAAGGCAACAGAAAACATCCCATTTCATGTTCTGTCACCTGTGTTTCTTCTGGCTCAGCTGAAGTGGAATGCTTTCCTCTGAGGGTGAAAGCAATATCTTCTCGGTCGCCTTCTGGAGACAGAAAACCACCAACATCTTATTTCGTGGGAAGATGGCAAGGAGAAGCGTTGAAGAGTTTCACCCTTTAGCACAGACCCATCACTGTCTGAAAGGTTTCTTCCAACCTACTACCAACCCATTACCCAGGCAGAAATCCCTGAACATCCTGCTAATCTGCTACGGTAGCCTCACTGTTCTGTGGAATAAGAAATGGCTTCGAGGCTAAGGATCCAAGCCTTTGACACAGTTCACGTGTGCATGAAGTACCAGCCCCATTCTGAGTGCCGTCGGAGCATCTCCCAAACGAAGAGCATCATTCATTCATTCATTCATTCATTCATTCATATATTCATTCAACACATATTTATTGTTCACTATGTGCTAGATTTAATCGCTAAAACAATGATTAAGATGGACAAAGTCCGTGACAGAGCTCATAGAACACCTGGACAAGAAACTAATACACAAATAATCGTTACAAATAATGACCAGGAGATGATCAAGAAGTTGTCACTATAAAGGATAATGTTAAAACCTCCTTTACATATGGTTCCAGGATACGACATTTAAGCTGACAGATAAACAGGAAATGGAGCCAGGCCACTGAAGAGCAGGGGTGAGGAAATTCCCAGGCACAGGCCAGAACATGAGCCATAAAAAGCCTGAAGAAGGATAGTGCTTGGCGTGCTTGAGAAATCGAAGGAAGGCCTGTGCAGCTGGAATGCAGAGAATGATATTGAACAATTATGGAGGAGGCCAGAATGGGCAAGGTCTTATTAACCAAGGTCTTATTCCTTGTTAACCGAGGAATTTGTAGTTTTAAGCATAATGGTAAGCCAGAGCTGGGTTTTGAACAGGAGAATGCCTTATCTTGCTTTTGAACATTGAGCCAGGTTTAATGGTGGTCCCCAAAATGATATGTCCAAGTCCTAAGCCCCAAAACCTGTGAGTCAGAACTTGTTGGGAAAAGAGGGTTTTGCAGATATCATTAAGCTAAAGACCTCAAGTCTGGATTTTCCTGAATTAACCAGGTGGCCCTAAATGCAATGACAAGTGCCTTATATAAGGCAGAAGAGAAGACAGAGACCAAAAGAGAAGAAGACAAAGCAGAGACGGGAGTGAGGCAGCCCTAAACCAAGGAATGCCTGGAGCTACCGGAAGCTTGAAAATGAAAGAAAGGCTTCTCTTTTAGAGCCTTTGAAGGGCCTGTGGCCTTGCCAACACCCGAGGCTTCTGGGGAGCCACCTCAGAGTGCTCGTGGTTTTGTAGATTTGTGTAGTCAACTCAAAAGCCAGGCATGGGAAGTTAGAACTGAGAACTTTTAAAAGATCTTCCCAAACACTGACAATAATCAGTATCACTACGTGTGTGTGTGTGTGTGTGTGTGTGTGTGTGTGTGTGATGTGTACGTCTATGTACGTGAGCGTGTGCGAGCAGGTGTGGGTACTCTTGGCTGTGCGTTGTAAGTATGTGTGTTCCGATACTGCTGGAAGAGACTACACCAGCATTTTCATTCACTTTGGCCCCTAGAGCAGGTTCTTAAGCGGGATGGCTCTTCACGAGCTGCACGAGGTAAATGGACTGGAACACAAGTCAAAGGACTTAAGACTGGCGCCATACGCAGCAAGAGAGGTGCTTCATTGACCGTTAGCCCCTCAGTACCTAGTCACTCTTTAAGGGAATCCCCAAGCCCACCACATCATGCTTTTCCTCCTGTTCTATTTTTCTTTTCAGAAAGCACTCTTCCTTCCCCACTCTTCACGCAATATTCAGTTTAATGGCTGAATTGAAGTCTGCAATGGAAAGAATCCAAGCAAATGAGCTCAGAGCCCTGCACAAAGGAGGAGATGGGGGAGGGCGAGGATGCTGAAGATGGGGGGGGATGTGTAGGGGCAACACTATAGAAACAGAAGGTTTGGGCCCCAACCTTGTTGCCATAGGCAGAGGATCCCCATACAGTTCTGCTGTCTTCGCAGAAACGGTGTTTGCCTCAGCCAATAGTCATTTTCATCAACCCTCCATCTCCGGCCCCGGGGCTGAATCCCACAGTGCACATAAAAGGCATGCCAACACTCGAGGATTCCCCATCCTGGAAACAAATCCAAAGCTGTTGCATCCTGTGGCAAAAGCACAGACTGAAAAAATGCTGCCCGGTCACCCCCTCTCATTCTGTTCAGGCCACTGGACACGGCATTTGCCAGCTCTAAATTCACTTTTTGTCCAAAGACTCAATACACCTATTGAGAGGGTGTCCAGGAATGGCCTCTCCTCTGTCCCCTTCTGGTGCCTCCAGGCAGAAAGCCCAGCAGACTCTGTTTGTGAGCAGAGCCCCAGCCAATGGAGGATGGGGCCACATAGGGGTCCCCCCTCATCTGCATTCAGCTTTCTTGCTTTGCGTCCTGGTCCTCTGCCATGAGAGCATCCATTTACCGGGATCACCTGTGCACAGCACTGTGCTGAGTACTCAGAGAAACAGGATAAAGAGAATAGAAATTTTGAGTCACAGTAGGTTGTCCAAATGGGAATGTCTAGAAGTCCTGTGTAGGTGAAGGATTCTCAGCACCAGGCACCACCAGCAGGCATCTTTCTGAAGGGAGTCTTGTGTGTGCAGCCTGTAGGTAAACTGGGTTTGCTACCTAGTCTCTCCAGTATATGCAGTTGAGGATTGCCTCGTGTCTACTTGTTATTTATTTGCTTGTATTTGGGGTGAATTCCCCTTTTCAGTAATCTCTGCTTCTCTCACTCCTTATTTCTCTTTCTCAATTTTCAATGTTGAAAACATCTTTGTTTGCCGTCCTATGAACACATACAAATACTTATAAGCATACGTCCGTAGGGATTTTCCTTTGGGTACTTTTTTTTCCCAAAAATGGGCTCATACTATATATGTTGTTTTGCTATTTGTTTTCTTATTTGACAATGCATGATGAACATTCTCCTAGTGAAGGGATATACTTCTAACTCACTCTTTTTCATAGATACATTATATTCTATGGTTATGTATACAGTGGTCCCCCCCTTATCCACCAGGGGATATGTTCAAGGACCCCCAGGGGAATGCCTGAAACCATGGATAATACCATACTCCATATATACTCTGTTTTTTCCCATGCATACATACTTCTGATAAAGTTGAATTCATGCATTAGGTACAGTAAGAGATTAACAACAATACCTAGTAATAAGGTGGAAAATTTTAACAATACAGTGTAACAAAAATTAGGTGAATGTGGTCTCTCTCAAAATGTCTTATTGTACTGTACTCACCCTTCTTCTCCTTGTGATGACATGAGATCAGAAAATGCCTACGTGATGAGATGACAGGAGGCGAGTGTCATAGGCATGTGACCGGGCCTTAGGCTGCCACTGACCCTCTGAGCATGTCAGAAGGAGGCTCATCTGCTTCCAGACTGCAGTTGACTGCAGGGAATTGAAACCTCAGAAGCCAAAACCACAGATAAGGGAGGACTGTGTACCTCAACTTATTCAATCATTGCTCTACTACTAATGGTCATTGGGTTATCTCCAGTACAAATATGGCCACTAGGAATGGTCTTGCTGAGAAATCCTCCCTCCTGGGCCCTCCAATGTGGAGCGTGTGTTTCTGTAAGAGGGTTTCTTCCAAGGGGCATTCCTAAGGCCAATGAAACAGATGCTGTTAGATTGTTTTTGAAAAACACTACAGGGTCTCCCACACACCTTGGCGATGAATGAGAACGCCCGTTTCTCCCCCCCACTTCTAGCCAACACTGAGTTTTAGTGCCACTTCTTAATTTTGGGCAGTTTAGTGGGAAAAAAGAACTCTAATCACACTGCCACATCGAATTGCATTTTCTTGATTAGTAGGAAAATTCCTCGCCTTTTCACAGCCTTATTGGCCATTTGGATTTTCTCTTCTGTAAATTGTTTGTGCATGCCCCTTGTTCGTTTTTTTTGTTGAGATGTCGAATTTTTTTTACAAGTGAATATGAGCACTTACATCCTACAGATGTTGATCCGCAGTCATATTTCTCACAACACTCGAGGATGTAATTTATCATGCACTTTTGTCTTATAAGTTAATGTAATCTCATACACGCTTTTCTTTTATAGTTGTTGTCTCACTTAAAAGGTCTCCTTCTTGGGGCACCTGGGTGGTGCGGTCGGTTAAGCGTCCGACTCTTGGTTTCGGCTCAGGTCATGATCTCAGGGTCTTGGAGTCGGACCCCACATGGAGCTCTGCATTCAGCACAGAGTCTGCTTGAGATTCTTCCTCTCCCTCTGTCCCTGCACTGCCCCCCAAAAATAAATACATAAATATCTTTTTTTAAAGTCTCTTTCTCACCTGAGGTTACCTAATATTACTTTATATTTTCTTCTAAGAATCTTTATCCTTGTATACTGAAATATTTACTCTCTCTCTTTTTTTTTTAACGTGGACTTTTTTTTTTCTATATGATGTGCAGGAGGGGTAAAACTTTCTTTCCTTCTTGATGGATAACAATTTTGCCAGCACCATCTTTTTGTTGCTAAAATGAAATGCCACGATGTCACATATTTAATTAGCTTTTGTCTCTATTCTGTACCACTGATCTGTTTATCTTTTCTCATGCCAATATCACAGTGTTTTTTAACTGTGAGTGACTTGAATTTTTTAAATATACATTAAGCCTAGTGTCCTCACTGTCTTCTCCATAATTGTCTTAGGTATACACAATATGTAATTAGCATTCCTAAATGGCATTTCTTGCTACCTTCTGCCTCTGTTAAGCTGAAGGTGAAGCATCTCCACATCAGTGCCTTAGCTAGAAAGATACATCATGTTTATAGAGTAAGGCATAAAATCCAGGGTCCCAGAAACAAAGTTCATCATGAAAATTCCTGGGCTGAAAATCATTCATTTTGCAAAATTTTGCATCTTGGTACAAATATAATAAATAAATATAATAAAGTTTTTATATTTATTGGAAAACTTAGAGAACATGCAAATGCATGGGGATATGGTCCAGACCCCACAGCGAAAAGAGTCCTATGGGGATTTGGCCAGATGAAGAGCAGGGTTAGATATCAGGCCAGTGCCCTGGTGGGGGTGAGTTTTGGAGAGTCTTGCGAGGTGACAATTGGTGAGGAAGTCCCTGCTGTTTGGGCTTCACCAGGAGGGACCTCAGAAACCACCTTTGACAAGCCATTCGATCTAGGACGTGTCTTCGCTTACAAAACAAGGTAGTGTCACCTAGCTGTCTTCAGACGGATGCATGACAGAGCATTGTGATTGAAAGCACAGGCTCTGGAATCACCCAGAACTAGCATCAAATTCAAGTTTAGCCACTCCTTGAATTACTTTGGAATTCTCATTTACTCTCTGTGAAGTAGAGGAACTAATATAAATAAGACACTTTGCCTGCTTGCTGCCTGGCAGGTAGGAAGCACACAACAAAGGCTGGTTATTACCACTACTATTATTATGTGTCTTGAGATGCTGCCCCTGCAGGCACGGTCCCTCTGTTTGGCAGGGAGGGGGCAGGTGTGAGCAGGTGGGATTCCTGGCCCACTTCGGCTTTTCTCAAAAGGAGTAAACCTTGGACAGGTCATGTGTCTGTCTAATTGCGATTCTTTGAATCAATGCCAACAGACTGAAATATCATGGACCTCACCTCTAGCTCTGACCTGTCAATTATTTGTCCCTACCATTCCCAGTTGTCCATCCATGATGAGGCCGGAAATGTTGACCTGTGCTGTTTTATAGAACAGGATCAGCATCACTCACACAATGACAGCCATTCGGAGTGGACATGGGATGCGGATTCACCCTCCACAGATTCAATTTATGCTCTGTAACTTTATGAGAGGCAGAAATGTCCCACAAGCCAATAAAAATAGCGACAGTAACAACTCACACTTATATTCTGCCAGGTACTGTTCTAAATACACACAAACCCGAGAGACAACAGGTCGACCAGGTTGGTAGGATTTGCAGTGCAGAGAGGTCAGGCGACTTGTCTCAGCCTCACATCTGTTAGAACCGGGGCTTGAATTCGGGCGATGGGTCTCCAGAATCTTCACCTCTTCCTCACCCTGCCTCTCCCACGTTTTTTACATGGATTCGATCATATTCTTTATTTCCATCAGACCTGGAATCTCCATCCCTGGACCCAGCTCTTCCACCTGTCCCCAAGGGCTGTAGCCAACCTGATTGCTTGTCCAGCTTTTCCTCTACACGTGTGACATATGTCATGAGTTACTAGTGCTATTTACTGATCAGCAATCAGGTGTCTTGGGTCAGGCACCGTTTAAAGGTGTAGCATGCGTTATTTTACTTATTCTCACATGTCACATGCATTATTATACTTATTATTTACTTATTATTTTACTTATTCTCACAACATCCCTATGAAGTAAGCACTATTATTATGTCCGTCTTTCAGCGAAGAAACCTAAGGTGCAAATTCAGTGTCCAAGGACACACGGTTAGTAGGTGACAGAAAAGGATTCAGATCTCGGTCAGCCAGATTCCAAAGACCCCACTACTCTATACTCCCCCAGCATACAAACCTATAGAGTGCTCTGATTGCTAACTCACCAGCTTCCCCACCCAAGGAAACAACATTGTACCCTCATCTACTGTCCATCAAGAAACCTTGGATTCGCCATTGCCTCTGTGTCTCCAAGTCACACAGCTAATATGCCATGAAATCCCACAGCTTCTTCTTCCTTCCTCCTTTCCCACGAGCTAAAGCTCTGGCCCAGAATGGGGCATGTCTACCCTGTAGAGTCAAAAGCTACCTCTCAATGTAGTCACATGAGAAATGTTTTTTGATAATGATTGTGCTGTATGACCAAGTAATATTATTTCCCTGCTTACTGCATAGGCAGATGTATGCTACTATCTTTTCACAGGCAGGATTTCCAGAAAACATTTTATTTCTCAAATAGTGAATCCGGAGGATAAATTCTTACCTGGATGAGACATTAACCCATAATCTGGTTAGTACTTGGATGGATTTCCTTAATATTTACCTAGTTAAGATAATATTTTTTTGGTAAAAATTACCCTCCTACTGAGTCATTCAAGAATGTTATCCTTCTCAAATAGTAAGTATTGATCAGTTAATTCTGTAGATGTGTTCAATCATGATAGCATGAACATGAATGAAATGGCTTTCACATCTTTTATCACTAAATGTCCTTTTTCTTTCTACTTATATGAAGTCTTACACGAAAATGCAAAAACAAATATTTGCAAGTTCCTGTCAGAAATGCAATCAATGGTTTTGCAATGAGAACTTTAACAAACTGGAGTTTATACACAAGAAAATCCGTATTTTCATGTCCAAAAGTTTGACTGTTCTGAACAAACCCCCGTTCTTCCCCCACCCATTCTTGAGCTTTTTAGGCAACTGAAATGTAAAAGTAAATTTTAACTTTAATTTATTGTACTTAGTGAATAAAGCTCACTAGTCTGATCTTAATATATGAGCACATTTTTTTCTTTAAATTAAAAAATTTAAGTTTTTCAAGGCTGAAAAATAAAAGCAAACATTTGTATTTCCATTTCCTTATAACTGCATCAAGAAACTCCAGAAATATACCTTAAAAACTAATTTGAAAAGCTAACTCTAGTGGGGAGGATAGGAAACTCTGTAGATGTGGGGAGAAGAATGGTTGAGAGTTTCCACTGAATTCTTGATAGTATTTGACCATCAAACTAAAACTATACACATGTATTCCATGTTCAAAAAATTAATTTACAACATCAAATCAAGTTGTTTCTCTACTTTATACCCATGCAGACTTTTCCCTCTGTGGGTCTGAAACACACACACAGCAATAATTCCCTGCTCCTGGCATAAATCCCGATTTTACATAACATGTCATTTTTGAAATTAGAGTTGAAACAGAAGAGGAATAGACTATTTCTCTGATACCAAAATTTGTCACTCTCATGTTATTTTTCTTAGAATATTTGTCTAGGTAAAATATCTTACAGCTAGATAAATATTTCCTCAATGACAGCAATGTCTTCAGAGTTACCTAGAACGTAATAATCAATCATTGCCTATTAAACTATAGTTAGATCACGGGTGATGAGTAATTATGTGTCAACTTGGGTGGGTTACGGTGCCCAGAGAGTTTATCAAATATTACTCTGGATGTTTCTGTATTTGGATGAGATTTACTTTTAAATCGGTGGACTTTGAGTAGAGCCGATTGCCCTCTATTATAAGGTGGGTCTCATCCAATCAGTTGAAGTTCCTGACTAGAACAAAAGACTAAATTCCTTCAAGCAAAAGCTAATTCTGCCAACAGACTGCCTTTGGACACTAACTGCAGCTCTTTCCTGAGTCTCCAGCCTGGTGGCCTCCCCCATCAGATTTCAGATTTGCCGAGTCTCCATAATCACATCAGCCAGTCCCTTAAAATAAGCCTCTCTCTCTCTCAATCTCTGTCTCCCCAACTCTCTGTCTTTCCCTCTCTCCTCCCTCTCCTTCTCCCTCTGCCTCTCTCTTTCTTTCTCTCCCCACCCCCTACCCATTGGTTCTATTTCTCTGGAGAACCCTGATGGATACATCATACAATGGAATGCATTCACTCAACAAACTATGACTTATAATTCAGTACCCATCCTGTGCCAGGTACTGTGTTAGAGCTGGTGGCACAAAGATGCCTGAGACAGGGCCCCTGCCGCCAAGGAGCGCCTGAGTGAGGAAACAGGCAAACAGTTGGTAGAGTGAAGTGTTGCAGGTGCTACCTTAGTAGCAATAGGGACCCCAAGAAGGAGCGATCGGGTTGGGGGATGGGATGAGTGGCATTGCCTAGAGAAAAGGACAAGCTGAACTGATCTTCTTTTGCTCCTTTTTGGTGGAAGGAGAGGGCAGTGTTGCCCTCCAATGCCCAAACCCCTGCCTGGCCACCTGGGTTCATTTGCCCTGCTTTGTGCTTATGTTCTGACAGTCACACAAGAGACCTGAATACAATGTCAGTGGGATCCATCTGCTGGGCTCGGACTTTATCAGATAAGAGCATGTCTATAAATATCAAGTAGAAGTAAAATTAGTAAATCACATCCCTTTTCTGTGTTTCTGGTCTTCTTTCAAAGTTTGTAAAAAAAAAATGTGGTAAGAGCCATGTCCTGATATTTATAGAAATCCAGCTCATAATGTATTGATGCAATATTTATAAAGTTCATTTATCACACATATACATTTAGAAATTGTCACTAAAACAATTCATTAATTTTTGAACAGAAACAAATGGCATACTTATTCATTATTCATTCATTTGTTTACTTTATTAAAGTTTTAAAATGAAAAAAAAAAACTACCACTTTCCCTTTGCCATAATGCTCCTATAAATCTACATGCCATGCATGCAGGGTATAAAATGTACACGTGGTATGCACTTTCAGAGATTATTAGTTGAGACATCTTACATTTTTAGAAGAAGTGCACAAGAATGTTCACCCATCTCTACACCTCATGAGGGAGACAATTTTGCCTAAAAATTTTTCTTCAGTATCGAAAGCTTAAAACATTTCTCCAAATCAAGGTCAGATTTATTAGTAGAGCTAGTATCTGCCTCCAAGAAAGAAAGTGGAAAGATCTAAAATGAACGAAGGCTAATATTATGAAAATGGAGGTTTTTCAGACAACCACCACAAAAAATAAGATTTGGAAAACAATCTTATCAACAATACGCTGTTTGATAGCAGGTTTGATGCTACATTTACAGGTTGTAAACTCTGCCCAGCACATAAAGTAAGTGTGAATAAAATATTCCCTGAGCTGCCCTCTGAGACTCACAGGACAAGGAGAGAGCAGAGCAGCTCCAACCAAGCCCTCAAAGAGGTGTGAAATAAATCATCGAGGAACTGAAATACCTGTTTTCCAGCTGTCTGGTTCCCGGCTCCCACAAGAGAGACAACTCTATACAGCACAAAAGGCCCGGCAGGCGGCAGGACCAGCAGCGCCCGGGGCCCTTTGAAGCCCCGAGCATCCTTCATTAGGCCTGTTAGAACATCATCCAGTTAGAACATGAAATGCACCGGCCATTTGTTTTGCCGAGACACACAGATGGTTGAGGATTTAAATTCTGAAAGAGAACCCGGCAGACACTGGATAAGCTATCCCTTGCTGCAAGCAGACACATCTTGTCATTATCACAGTGATTTTTATTTTTCCTGTTAGTAAAATGTATGGGGGAGGGGCTGCCCCCACGTGTGTGTGTGTGTGTGTGTGTGTGTGTGTGTGTGTAATGGTTTAGCTTTAATCAAAACTAAATATTTTCCACAAGCCTCCAGAATGAAATCGTGCTCGTGAAAATACTAAAAATGAGAGATAAGAACATTTTATAACCTTTCAGTCAGCCCCAGAAAAGGGTAACACTGAATACTATGCTATGATCAGATTTACAACTTTTTTTTTGACAATGTAGGTACTTTGGGAAATCCCTGCTGAGGATTTCTCCGACCTCCTCCAAACTTCTACAACTATTTGGGAAGAAATTACAAAGGTGGTGCCTTTGGAAAAATGGCAGTGAGAAAAAGTACAAACGGGAAGGAGCCAGCACCAGCATGGCAGCCAAGGGTCTGCTGACGGTCATCTGCCAGAGATTTACGATTTAATCAGAGCTTCCCTCCTGTTGATGAGAGTGGTGAACACTGGCCCTTGGAGGAAAGATTTAGTAGATTATTGGATCCAGGCAGGAAAGGTGGGGAAGCACATAATAATAGTCTTCAGGTACCCAAGGAGATGAGTCTCCATTTCCTTGGACCGCAAAACAGAAAGGGGAAAAAAAGGGGGGGTGGGTGGGAGGGGGGAGACTAAAGCGGGAGGCATTAAGATTGCCGATAAGAAAACCGAATTTCATCAGTATCCCGGTGATTCTCAAGCTGTTTGGGCTTGTCCTTCCTTGTTTTGTTTTTATGACAGAGTTTTGAAAATCACCCAAGGAGGTAAAAAGACTGGGTGACATATGTACACACGTATTAAAATTAACGGGAATTGAAATCAATTTCGCTGCTAGTGACCCAGCCAGGGTTTTAATGCCACGCTCTGGCCGATGGGGCAGGCAGGTTTTGCTAGGAGGGACATTTTGAGATAAGGATGTCCCAACCCGCTCTTGTGCCTAAGCTAACACGTCACACTGGGGCTTTGGAGACTGTCTCTGCCTCTCCCCTCAGCCTCTGTTCCCCCAGCAACCACACACTCAAGGACCTAGCACCTGCCCTCCTAGCAGAGGGAAACCCCCAGGTGAGGTAGATTTCCCGTGGAGGCAGATTTTCCACTGAGTATGACCGAGAGGTAGCAAGGTGTTTGGGAAACAGCTCAGACTGGGGTCAGGCAGATGTGGGCTCAGATCCCTCCTCTTCCTTTAGGTTTATAACCTCGAACAAGTTATGTAGCCTTTTTGAGCCTCAGTCTCCTCCAAATGTAAAATGGGAAGATAATCCCCTTGTTGGGATGCGGGAATTATGTGAGACTAAGCACAGAAAAAGCCAAGCTGTATAGGATGATCAAATATTAGCTACCTTCCCTTCCCCTCTTCCCCTCCTCTGTTATCTCTGGGTTCACCATGGTGTGGGGATCTCCTGAGCAGAAGGCAGTGTCCTTACGGCCCTAGGATCCTCATTTGTCTCTTTAAAATGAGAATACCTGGGTTCTGTTTGGCCAAGCAAGGAGGGTGGGGGGAAAAAAATCAGGCCTGCTTACAAAAGGCAATGACTTATGCAACGTATACATAATTAGAGAGCTAGCCGTTAAAAACACCTTTCCAGCATGAAGGAAGGGGACTTTTTTTTATTTTATTATTTTTTTAAGTGGGCCCCCCACGGGGCTTGAACTCACAACCCTGAGATCAAGAGTCGCATGCTCTACTGACGGAGCTAGATATGTCTCCTGAGGCAAGGGAAACAAAAGCAAAAATAAATCATTGGGACTACATCAAAATAAAAAGCTTCTGCACAGCAAAGGAAGCACTCAACAAAATTAAAAGGCAACCTAGGAAGGGAGAAGATATTTGCAAATGAGATATCTGATAAAGGTTTAGTATCCAAAAAATATAAAGAACTTATAAAACCCGATACCCCAAAAACAAATAATCCAGTTAAAAAATGGGCAAAAGACATGAATAGACATTTTTCCAAAGAAGACATACAGATGGCCAACAGATACATGAAAAGATGCTCAACATCACTCATCATCAGGGAAATGCAACTCAAAACCACAATGAGATATCACCTCACACTTGTCAGAATGACTAAAACCAAAAACTCAAGAAAGAACAAGTGTTGGCGAGGATGTGGAGAAAGGGGAATCCTCTTGCCCTGTTGGTGGGAATGCAAACTGGAGCAGCCACTCTGGAGAACAGTATGGGGGGGGGGTGCCTCAAAAAGTTAAAAATAGAATCACCCTCTGTTCCAGCAATTGCACTACTAGGTCTTTACCCAAAGGATACAAAAATACTAATTCAAAGGGATACATGCACCCCTATATTTATTGCAGCATTATTTACAATAGCCAAATTATGGAAAGAACCCAAATGTCCACTGACTGATGAATGGATAAAGAAGAGGTGGTATGTATACCCAATGGAATATTACTCAGCCTTAGAAAAGAATGAAATTTTGCCATTTGCAATGATGTAGGTGGAGCTAGAGAGTATAATGCTAATCAGAATGAGTCAGAGAAAGACCATATAATTTCACTCATGTGGAATTTAAGAAACAAAACAAACAAACAGGGGTGGGGGTGGGGAGAGGCAAATCAAGAAACAGACTCTTGGGCACCTGGGTGGCTCAGCTGGTTAAGCGACTGCCTCCGGCTCAGGTCATGATCCTGGAGTCCCAGGATCGAGTCCCGCGTCGGGCTCCCTGCTCTGCGGAGAGTCTGCTTCTCCCTCTGGCCCTCCCCCCTCTCATGTGCTCTCTCTCTCTCTCTCACTCTCTCTCTCAAATAAATAAATAAAATCTTAAAAAAAAAGAAACAGACTCTTAACTCTAGAGAACTGATGGTCACCAGAGGGGAGGCAGGTGGGAGGTATGGGGAAACAGGTGATGGGGATGAAGGAGGGCACTTGTGATGAGCGCCGGGGGATGTAGGGAAGTGTTGAATCACTATATTGTACACCTGAAACTCATATTACATTGTATGTTACCTGGAATTTAAATAAAAACTTAAAAATAGGGTGTTGGGAAACCTTTCCAGTTTGAGGTCAGGGACCCACTGGCACTGCAAGCTGTCCATTGCCCCCCAACCCTGGGGAAAGACAACTTCACACAGATCCCTAGTTGCCCACTGGAGATACTGGATTGGAGGTGTTTGGCAGAAAAATGAGTCTAGAAGCTGATTTCAATCTACCCTTGGGTGCCCTTGTGAGGTTGCCCAATTTCAGCCTCACAGCCCACCTTGCACATACACACATGTGCATTCACACACAAAGAGGGAACTTAGTCACAGAGGTAGGTATTTTCAAAACATAGCTTCCGGAGGTAAATCTTAGCAATGACAGAGTGGCATAAGGATCCCCCTTACCAGATCTCTAGAAACGACTCTTCTGCATCGCTGCCCATCATGGTGATACCCAAATTCAGTTTGCTGGTCCCTCACACCAGCATCTCTAAGCTTTTGTGAAGATGGTAACTAATCTAGACACGAAATATGCAATCTGAATACGCTGATTCCTTAATCAGGCAAGAACTTCGCATACTTTTCAAGTATAGGACCTCCTCCTAAATGTCAACAACCTGCGATGACCACCTCCAGCAGAGTGGTTCTACTTTTACTCTCTATTGATTAAGATTAAATAGGACAAAAAGTGACGACACATTTACATAACACAAAAGCATCCATGACCACTGTATACCTTATCTGTATTGTATACATCTATGGAAAACACATGGTATGTATACAGAGCCTCAGATTTCACTTGCAGTAATTCCAATTCTTCCTGGAAGTCTGATACCCACAGGTCAAGACCTATTAATATAGGATACCCATAATTGTGGGGCTGCTGCCTTCTCTGTACAATGAAAGCAAAAATATGGTGCGATAGCAGTAAAAATGAACTTCTCTGAAATGCTGTGGATTGAAATGCCATGGTCCACCTTCAAGATACCAAGCCTTACCAATGGTGCGCTGGGTCCACCAGGGATGGTAATGCTGCCTCTCTCACCATGTCATGCAAGTAACGCAAGCCTCCTTGATTAATGGACATGACCAGCCTAAAAAAAAAAATTGAGTATGGTAAATTATCAGTAGGTTCACAAGTGATGTTAACCTGACATGAACTCAGCATGTCAACTTGGTTTCAATTTGGCTCATATTATCAGTGTTTCTAGGCAGCCTAATTTGGTTTAGATGTTTATTTTTAATTTGGTTCTGTAGAGCACTGGGGGATGAACATATTTCCCAAAAGGAAACAAATAATGTTAATTCCAAGGGACTTTACACTTAGCAGCAAAGCATTCTCTCGAACAGGAGAGAAGATAAAGGAAGCTGAAAATTTGTGATCCATTTTCCTTGCTACCCTGTAAAAACTCACAGTGAAACATACTTCAGGTCCTTTTCCAGACTCACAAAGCTCTGGGAGGTCTGGTTCCTGTTTGTCTCTCTCTTACATTTCCCAGTGTGCCCTGCCTTCCTCGATACACTCTAGCTACACTGTTCTTCTTTCACCCCCTCAGGTATACAATGCTCCCTCCTACCTCAGGGCCTTTGCACATGCTCTTCACTTTATCTGAAATGTACTTTCTTCTCCCTTTTTACCCTAACACCTACTCATCCCTGAGACTCAACTCAAAAGCATTTATTCTCTAAGAAGTTTTCTCTGATGTCCCTCTTGTGAAAGAAATTGTGTTTGTGTGTATGCCCGTGCGCTCATGCGTGTGTGTATGTGTGTGTGTGCGTGCACACATGTGCATACATCTGCAGGGCTTGGGGATGGAAAGGAAGAGAAGAGATAGAGCTTCTCCTGGTGCCTACATCTCTCACCTTCTTTGCACTCTTCACAGTTGCTACTTTACAATTGTTTGTGTAGTTATACTATTTATATGGATACCCCACTAAATTCTAAATTTCACAAGGACAGAAACCAGGTCTGTATTTGTTCAGTATTTTTCCCCCAACACGTGAGACACTGTCCAGAACATAGAAGGACCTCAAGAAGAGGAATTTCCTCATTTGTTGAATGAATGAAACATAATTGTTTGCTGTATTTTGAAAATCGTGGTTGATAACGGGAAATGGAAGAAGTGGTACCGAACTATCCTGGCATCGCTGGGGGGCAATGTGGTATGAGGGAGGTAGAATTTAAAGCAGGACTATGACCCAGGTATTTCTCAGCGATGCAAACTCGAGCAAAGATATGTAACCTTCCTGAGCTTTGGTTTTCTTACCCACAAATTGTAATAATATTGTCTACTTCAAAATATCGTTGTGAAGATTAAATAAGGTGTGTATGAAATAAAAAGTGGTTGGTTTCTATCAATTTTATTATTTTCTTACATTTTGCTTTGCAAAGACAAGAGTGTGAAATTCAGCAGCACAATACCCTGAAGGGGACCGGTCTAGCTGGTCAGCGTTTGGAGACCCCCAGACACGTTCTGTTTCTCCTTACAGCGGAAAGGACAGATTTTCAATAGAGGAGGACCCAGAATGAGATTTCTAAAGACAGAACGTGCTTCAGGAGTTAGAGGTCATATGGCAGACTACTCCCTTAATTTAAAGACACTTTGAAACTAGGAGCCCTTTGTCAGGATGGACTAGTTCAACAGCATGTCTTCATGTACCTCCTGGTTTCTCTCTTTCCAAGTTCATGTGTCCTTTTGGAAAAAGCTTCAAAATAGCTTTGGAAACAACTCTAAAATAGCATCAGCGATTCCATTTATTTTAAGTACACACAGAGGCTAATCTAGGCTGTCGGAAGTGAAGGCAGTGGTGACCCTTGGGGGAGGGGCCGTGACCAGAGGGAGAATAAAAGGGCACTGGGAAGGTTCTGTTTACTGATCTGAGTACTGGTTACCCAGGTGTGTTCCCCTAGTGAAAATTCAGAGTGCTTTTCTCATATAAGACGTGTGCATATTTCTGTACATGTTAGGTTTCATTTAGGCTCTTTGGAAACTGTGGAGATTTGAAATTGCCCGGTACCTCTGCTGCGATGGCTACAATTTCAATAGCAGGCTCTGGAGGTCAGCTTGCGATTTTCTCTCGCTCTGCCCCTCCTTCGCCCACCCTTTCTGACTCCCCACACCTGCAGCAGTAGGCACACACACACATACCCATACATGCACAGGTCTTACTGTCACTCACTGTAAGGACCGTCTGCTCCCTGTATCCACAACGGACCCTACCTGTTTCCAGGTCTAATTCGCCAAGACCTAGACTCCAGAATATTTTCCTGTCCTTAGTAAAAGGAACTTAATGTAAAAGCTTAAGTAACTTAGTATCTCAGACCTTTAGCATCCCCTCCTGCCCTACCTAGGCCCCCCCCCCACGCATACGCACCCACCCTTCATCCACACTGAGCAGCCAATGGATAGTTCCAAAGTGTCAAGTCACCCCTTGTTAGGGAGCACATGTTTGTGTCCCCCCCCCCCAGATTCATATGCTGAAGCCCTAGCCCCCAATGGGATGGTGTTTAGAGGTAGGGCAGCTTGGGATGTAATGAGATTTAGATGAGGTCATGAAGGTGGGGCCCCCATGATGAGATTGGTGTCCTTATAAGAGGAGGGAAAGAGACCAGGGCTCCCCCCAACACCAGCATGAGGACCCAGGAGGAGAGCAGCCACCTACAAACAAGTAAGAGGGGTTCTCACCAGGACCCAACCACGGTCACGCCCTGATCTTGGACTTCCAGCCTCCAGAACGGAGAGAAATAAATTTCCATTCCTCTAAACCATTCTCAGTACCAGAAGACATCCTCGTTCCTAAAAATCTTCCATGACTTTCCATTTTTCTTAGAATAAAATTCAAATCCTTTGTCACACCCAACAGGCTCTGTGAGGTCTGGCTCTTGTCGCCTTCTTCAGCCCCATCTGGGAACACACCCCCCCAGCACGGCCCTCCTCCCACACCTGTCTCCTGTCGATTCCTCACTGGGCCTTGTTTCCTCTGCCTGGATCTCAGACCTTCACACGGATGGCCACGTCTTATCCTTCCGGCCACAACACAGAGGGGACTTCTCCCGCCAGGCCTTCCTGGGCCACCTCGGTGGTCCCTCTCATTATCCAGCATTACTTCCTTAATGACACTCCCCTCTTTCTGATTATTTTCCTTCTTCCTTTGTTTTCCAGCTTTGTTGGGGTATGATTCACAAAAAGAAGTCATATACATTTCAGGTGTATGATTAGATGTTTGATACATCAGATAGCTTCCAAGTCATGGGTGTATTTCCTTGCCTGTCATATGCCTCCTCCTGCTAGAAGGTGGGGCGGGGGGGGTCCCTGAAGTCTGGGACCCTGCTTGTCTGATGACCTTTCCCCACCCTTCTGGTCGAGTGACGTGCCTGGCACATACAGGTCCACAGCTGAAATGCATGGAATGAGGGAAGGACTGAATAAACATCAAATCCTGTTTTACTCTTGCCTCTGCTTTTTGCCTGTAATCAAGTCTCCGCCCTGTACCCAGCTTCTTATCTGACACCTCCATGTCTGGGTCGCTGCCCTAAAAATCTGCCCCATACTCTATTCTCCCCAGCTGGGCGGTGCCTCACTCCCGCCAGGCCCCGCCCAGGTGGCCCTCCCATCTGCTGCCGGTTCCCCAGGGAGCTAACTCCCGCCCACCCCCCCCTCTTCCTGGGCTCTACCCCAGCCACCCCAGCCCTGCCTCTTCCCCACGCCCACCACCTGCCAGCTTTTCCACATGTCACCTGCCTCTTTATTTCCGCCGCGCGGGCCCCACCCGCCGGCCTGCGCGGTCCCCACAGCCTGGCAGTGGCCTGCAGAGTCCTGACCCGGGCAATCCCAAGGACTCAGAACTCCAAGTAGGCCAGTACCATCTGCTAAATGTCACCCTCCCCCCCAGCTTCCCCTTGCCCCACTGTCACCGCCTTCACTGAGACCCCATCATTTCTTCTAGACTCTGGCAACAGCCTCTTCAGGGGACTTACTTTTCCTGTTATCCAGTTTCTCATCTTTGAATTACTTTCATAATTAGAAAAAATAAGCCATTGAAGCATTTATTGAGCATAGATTTTGCATGATGGCTACTGTTAGATGCTAGAAAGGGTACAAGGAAGGTACAAGATATGTCCCCTTGCCACTCTGGGCCTCACTGTCTGGTGGGGGTGGATGAAACCAGCCCTAAGGGGCTGGTTTGCAGGGGAAAGGGGGCAAGGAGCTAGACCTGCAAAAAGGATGCAGCAGGGACTGGAAAGGGGTCCCGTGGAGGAGAGGAAGAAGAGCAGACTATGAGCTGCAGTATGGTGAGGCCCCGGGCTTCCTGGCGCTCCCCTGTGAACTCCAAATAGGTGCTCAGTTAATGCATGTAGAATGAATGAATAACTCCAGTACGAACCCTCTTCAGCCTCTATCTTATATATATATATATATATATATATATGTAAGTGCCCGAGGCCCCCAAAGTTAAATGACTTGATAAAAAGTCATAAAAGTGGTGAATGTATGACCAAAGCCCACATCAACCGCCTAGCCAGGGTCCTCTCATCGGCACAGCGCGGCTGATCTCAGCCCCTTCTTCTCTGAGTTGAGGTCAATTTATTTGATCTTTCCTTTCAGTGTCATCTTTATATCCCTTTAAACATCTTCTGTAATAGAAGAACAGTTTAGTCAATGCTTGGCATTAAAAGTAAATTTTTCCCATGTTCGAAAAGTTGATTACAAAAACACAGGGTATCGTGCTCTCATTTAGCACGTTGCTCTTGTATTTGAGTATTAAATATGAAATAAATTCAACCGCACATGGTGTGACTTTGCTGGAAAGAACTCACACGCTTTGATGTTCCCCTCCCCCGCTGACTTCTCTCCTTTCGACAGGGTGTTTTTCCAGAAGGGGTCTATATCGTTGTAATATACTACCTAGTCTGCATATCCTGAGCATTCAAAGCACACCCACTAACACACCTGTGTGTTGTTGTGTTATTTTTATTGTGGTATGATATACAGAACATAAAATTTACCATTGCAACCGTTTGTATGTGTACCGTTCAGTGGCATTAAATACACTGACGATGTTGTACAATCATCGCTACCAGCCATCTCCAGAACCTTTTCATCTTCCCAAATAGAAACTCCAACCTCATTAAACAGTAACTCCCCCCCTCTTTCCCTTAGCCCCTGGTAACCACCATTTCACCTTCCATTTCTGTATGAGTTTGACCATCCTGGTACCTCATAGAGGTGAAATCCTACAATATTCATCCTTCCGTACCTGGCTTATTTCACTGAGCGCAATGTCCTCAAGCTTCCTCTGTGCCGTGGCATGTGTCAGCATTTCCTTCCTTTTGAAGGCTGAATAACATCCCATTGTATATATCTATATATGCATCACATTTTGTTTATCCATTCATGGGTCCATAGACAGTTCATTTGTTTCCATCTTTTGGCTATCGTGAATAAAGCTGCTATACACATTGGCGTATAAGTGTCTATTTGAGTCCCTGCTTTCAATTCCTTTGGGTCTATACCCAGAAGTGGAATTGCTGGATCATATGGGAATTCTATGTTTAACTCTTGGAGGACCCTCTATGCTACTTTCCAATGTAAAAACATTCCCCCTGGCGAGGCATAAGGGGTTCACTTTCTCCACATCCTCACCAACACTGGTCATTTTCCTCTTTTTGTTTTTTGTTTTTGTTTTTAAAAATTACCATCCTAGTGGGTATGAAGTAGTGTCTCACTACAGTTTTGATTGCCTGTGTGTTTGTGTGTGTGTGTGTGTATTGTATGTGTGTATAAAGATAGAGACAGCTAAAGATAGAGATAGAAAGAGAGTGGCTGATTCTCTTGAGGCTGGAAAAGACCTCTGTCATTAGATCCAGAGCCCCATCCTCTCAGTAAGGCCAGGACAAGAGTCCCCAGAGAAAGGACACAGCCCTTGATCTTGACCCAGAGGCCATGAGCAAGTCCACAGAGCTTATGGAAGCATGTTAGGCTGAGAAGCTGGCATCTTTCCATGCCTTTTCAAAACTCACTTCCTAAAGATTCTTCAGAACCTTGGAGGGAGAATGAAAAGGGAAGAGGAGACAGAGGATCAGGAAGCATGTTAGAGCTCACTATGGCCGTGCAGAGGGCCATAGAGGCCCACAAGTATCTTTGTTAGGGGAAGGAACTGGGGTCCTCTCACTGAGTTGCCAAAGCTAATTATACAACAGTCAGGGTCCAGCTCAGACTCAAAGACAGAATCAAATACTAACAGGGAGAAATCCAGGATCTGGGTAAAGTTACTGGGGCGGTCAGAATCTCAGAGGTTAGGATCTGGAGTGAAATAGGGGCAAAATAACAGGAAACAAGGTCAAAAAAACTAAAAGACCCAATTTTGGTTTCTTAAACCGAGATCAATCACACAGGAAATGACAGAAAAGATTGAGGAGGTGGTATGGTTCAAGTTCACTGACGAAGCAAGACCTGTGATGTGCAGAGAAGCAGATGACTCACATGGTGCTGGGATCCCCAGTATCTCCGGCTGGGCCTGGTGGTTTGCCTCCTTCTATCCACTGACAGCCGTTCCTACTCTTGCCCTGGGGGATGATAATACCCTCGAGGTCTTTCCAAGTAGCTGTTAGGCAAACCATAACATTTATTTCCCATTTTTTCAGTGGTGTGAGCAAACAGATCAGCTGAGGGTTCTTCCTCTACCCAAAATGGATCTGCCCACACTGCCAAACCAAAAGGAGAATAATTCTTAGACTGGTTATAGGAGGCAATGGACCCTAGAGGAAAGGTAGTAGGGAACGTGGAGACACGGCGTGGTAGGTGATACTGTGGGATGGCCCCCAAGATGCCCACTTCCTGATGTGCCTACCCTGTATAATCCCCTCCCCTTGAGTATGGGCAGGATCTGGGAATATGATGGGATATCATCCCCAGACAAAAGGGGGCCAATCCTGGGTGGGCCTGACCGAATCAGAGGAGCACTTAAAGGAAGAAACATCAGAGAGACCTTCTCCTGCCGGCCTGGAAGAAGGTGAATACCACGTTGTGAACTGCTGATAGGGGCCACATGACAAGGAACTGTGGGCATCCCTGGGGACCTGACAGCACTCCCCTGATGAAAGCCAGCAAGAAAACCAAGACCTCAGGCTTAAACGTATTCTGCCAAAGACCTGTGAGCTTGGAGAAGGACCTGAGCCCCAGTGAGAGCCCAGCGCCAGCTGATACTTTGATTTAGCCTCTGAGACCCTGGGTGGAAGACCCAGCTAACCAATAGATGGGTTTCTGACCCACGGAAATTGGCTAAGTTTGTGATAATCTGTTATGCAGCAAAAACCAAACCAAACAACAACAACAAAAAAATACGAATGCACCTTGCCTACCAGGATGGTGGACATAAGCAGCAGGTGTAACCTGAATCTTGAGCTTCTTTGATTTGCTCTTTGTGATGTACAACAATAGATCAGTACTCACTTCGTAGATCCATAGATCCACGTGAGACCTTAGAGAACATCTCCTCCAACCCTTGAAGAGGTTGAAGTGGCTTGCTCAAGGCCACGCTGCTAATTAGTGGCAAATACAGTGGTCAAACTTAAACCTGCCCATATCTGGAAGGAGTTCTGCTGCAAAATGGGTCAAGGATGCCAAGAATTAGAAAGGGCAGGAGTCCTAAACATCATCTTATTGAAGCTCCTCCATTTTAGACAGGAAGAAATTGAGGCACAGGCGATCAGGGAATCTGCAGTGTTCTTTCCAATTAACAAAGCCATGTTGAAGCACCAGGTGCAGCTGTCTAACCATCCCACGCCTGTAACTGCCCTTCCAAACAGAAATCAGCATGTGCCAAAAACTGCGGCCTTCCCATGGATCCCCAAATTAATAAGGAGCAAGTAAGATACAGAAGAGATACACCAGCTCCCCAAACAGCAAACCGGGTGCTTTCCAGCTCCTGCAGGACGGAGTTACACGGCCACCAAAATGGCCAGGGCTTTATCCTTTGAGGGAAGGCTCAGCTGCATTGAAGGAGAAAGTGGGGAGGGGTGGGTGGTGCAGAGAGGGGCAGGCTTGTTAGGCTTTTTTTTTTTCTTTTCCAGAAGCTTAGAAACAAAAGAAAATATTGCAGCTTTGCTAGCAAAGGACCTTTTGTGGAGGTTGATATGTGTCAGTCAGATTTGGGGGGGTGTGCGTGCATGCGTGTGTGTGTGTGTGTGTGTGTGTGTGACCGAATAGCTTGTCAGAGCCTCATTTTCCACGATGCAAGTCTCCCCTAACTGATAACACTCTAAATAACAGGTGAGTGACTCCTGGCAGGAAGGAGATTGTCTGACCTCATTGTTTGCCTTTTCCCCCCTCTTTGTTCTTCACAAATAAAGGTTTTTTAATAAACTGAAAGGTCCTCCGCTCTTGCCTGATGATAAAATGAAAGGAACCAGTGAGGTATGGTACAACGTGGCAGCAAAAAAGGAGAAGCTCATCAGAAAATAACAAAGGTGCAAGGTAAAGATAAGGCAGCTGTCAGAGATTAATCCTGCCCGCCTGATTGTTTTCTTTAATACCAAAGCCTGCAATAGCAAGCGATAAGTTTGCTGAGTAATTTGGTTTTGGGTGAGGAAATAAAATTCAGGTAGGCCCCATAATTGATTTCCCTTTCTTTAGTTTTCTAAACATTAAACAACAACAACAACCACGGAAAGCCCGGCTCTGGCGACACTCGGCTGTCCTGCTGCACTGCCCCGGCTGCCCTCTTGACTGGACCCACCTTCTTCTCCGGCCACAAGCTTCCAAGAGGAAGGGAGGAGTGAGCAAGAACAGTTCCCTTCTTCCCAGCAACGTTCAGTGTGATTTCTATGCGATCCTGAGATTCAGGTGTGCGATGGACTGATCCCTTCCCCCCAGCACCTCGGAATATGACCTTATTTGGAAATAGGATGGGTATCAGAGGTGGGTACCCAGTTAAAATGTGGGTGTGTTCGGGTCCAGTAGGACCGGTGTCTTGTTATAAAGGGGAAATTCGGATCAGACACCTGCACGCAGGGAGAACATCACGTAGATCCCCAGGCCCACCTGCGTGCCAAAAGACAGAAGTGCCAGATGGCCAACAAAGCACCACAAGCTGGGAGAGAGGCACGGGACAGGTTCTCCCTCAGAATCTCCAGGAGGAACCACCCCTGCCAACACCTTGATCTTGGGCTTCCAGCCTCCTGAACTGCGGGGCAATACATTTCTGTTGTTTAAGCCGCCTAGTTGGTTGGTGGTGCTGTGTTGGGACAGCCCAGGCAAACTCATACAACGTAACTCATATGACAGCGGTCTCTCATACACATGTAGCAAGGAACCCTCCCCCTTGAACTTGAATGTCACATGAGTCCAAACTCTACTCATTGTCTCCACATCCTAACTCACTCCACCCCCGTATGTTTCTTACAACATTAAAGCAAAAAAAAAAAAAAAAAAAAAAAGGTGTCAAGAGAAAGTTAAACCTGAAGGCACATCGCACTCAGTGCTTCCCCTCCTAGCATGCCAGGGCGTTTATGAACGTGGTGCTGCTAACAGTACCAATGTGGACCTGCCCCCTCAGCCCGGTCCCCCTGTGGTCACTGGCAGGTGAAAGCCCAGAGCAGTGACCTGATCCTTAGAATGACTGGCAGGGAGATGCTGCCCCCAGCAGCCCTGAATGTCGGGCAAGATGCTGTATCTCCGACTCCCCATCTCCTGCATTTACGAAGTCCATCTGAGCTCTTTTAAACCAGTGCTCTTCGGATCTGAACGTGCATAGGAATGAGTCACCCGGAATCTTGCTGAAACGCCGCCTCTGACTCAGTCCAGGGGTGGAGCTGCAGAGGCTGCATTTCTCACTAGCACCCAGGTGAGGCAGAAGCGACTGGGATCTGGACCGCACCTGGGGTGCAGGGCTTAGCTCATGGCAGGGTGGAGGTGCGGGGGAGGTAGTGTGGGAGAGCGGGTCCCTGTGGTTGCCCCAGAAGCAAAGCTTAAAGTGGCTGCAAAACTCTGCCTATGCGGATGTGTTTAGGCTGAGACAATCTTCAGCAGGGTGAGAGGGAAAAACACAGCAAAGGAAACGTCTGTAGGGGTGAAGCCGGGGAGCTCTCAGATGAGAAAGTGTGGCACATGCACATGCACCCAGGCGCACACTTGCAGCAGCAGAAGCCTTATTTTTTGTGACAAAATGAACAGCCCCCAGGTTGCTCATCCAGCAGCTAATTTCTCATCTTATCTATTATGTGAATGAGATGGGAAAACCGTTTCCTGTTTCTCACAGATATCACTGACAGGAAAGATACGAAACAAATTCCCTGGAAAGCGAGGCAGTGGCATCCATCCGCAGGCTCCCTGCTTGCAGGAGGAGGGACTGGTGCAGCCAGGGCTGCTCCCAGATGGAGAAACAGAAGTTTCTTTGCAGATGCCCCATGTTGAAACCACCTTGGAAAATGGCTGAGAGGGTGGCACGTGTTTTTCAGTGGTAATACTCCACGGCAGATATTCCTTGAGGCCAAATGATTGGCCAGGGATTGGTTAGAGATCGAGGTCCTACACGGTCCACCTCCAAGCTGGCTGCGTGAGGGGGTGAAGGATCCCCATCAGGAAGGAGGGCCAACTAACAGCCGCCACTTCTCCACCCACTCAATGAGCAACAGCCTCCCTCCCATACACCTTTCCCAAGGCCCCATCAATCACAAACCGCCCTCAAGAAGGACGACGCCCTTGTTCTGGTACAACTTAGCCTTGGGCACTCCTACATCTTCACAAGCGTTTGGCCCAATTCTCTCCTATGAATGATGAAGAGACTGAGGTCCAGAGTGGTAGACAGATTTGCCCAAGGACATCTAGCAGGTAAACGGCTGAGCAAATCAGAGACGGGGAGCAGCGTCAGTGAGGGGTCAGAGTGTTTTCTAAAGAAGACAGGATACCCAGAAAAATCCTCCTGACTCAGGAGGTTCCAGATTTTGACCTGGAAACATAACCTATCCGAGAATGAATTCTGACGTGGAGAGACAGCAGGCAACCCCCCAGGAGAGACTCCGGGCTTGGGGGGCTGCTCACTGCAAACATTCGAGTGGGTTTTTTAAATGCTAACGACTGGGCTCTGCCCAGACAAAATTCATCTGAATTTGTCAGGCCTCATGGCTGGCGAACTTTTTAGAAAGGCCGACTCTCAGGTCCCACCCCGTCCGATGGGTGATCCCAGTGCGTGTTAAGGTTCGAGAAGTGCTACTTGGGCTGCACACTGGAACGACCCGATGCCCAGGTGTGAAACTGTGATTTATAATAAGAAATAGGTACTTGGTCTCCCTCGCCGGTTCTGGCACAGAGCCCCTAAAACTTTTGGCATTTCCTAGGTGATCAGAGTGATAAAGCTGTCTTTTGTTAGGTTAGTGAGGCAACTTAAAGATTGCACCTAAGGAGGGTGGCTGGTTGCCAGGGGACCCAGAGGCAGGATTAGGGGGCTGGAACTTTCAGGGGAGGCTAGACGGGTTAGGGGGTAAATGGATCAACCATGACCAAGTAGTGAAGCTGCCATAAAACCCCAAAAGAACAGGGTTTGGAGAGCTCGATGTAATATCTGATGATTCTATGTTCATTTTGAAACAGGGTAAGAGCCGCTGGCCTTGAAGTGCCAGCATACGATACCCGATAAATAAGAGGTCAGGAGGTAGGCAACACAGAACAGCTGCTAGAATCAAAACCAGCTGCTAATCATTTCTGCTGCAGCTGTATGACATTGGGCAAATTATTTAACCTCGAGCCTCAGTTTGTTTATCTGTAAAGTGGAGAAAATTCATGGAGTCCTTGTGACCTGTCAGGAGCTAAATGTGCATGTAATAAAGCTCTTGACAGAGTTTCTGGAACACACGCTGAAAGACAAGAGCTATCATTAGTGATTGAATTCCAGCTCCATGGTCTTTCTGGGGAAGATTCTGAGTTAGCAAAAGGCAGACGAGATGTGAATAACCTCTTCGTGGAGCAGAAAACGAATGTCACGCTTTATAAATAACTCTCAGGGCTGTGGAGGACTATTTGTCTCCTCCAGGCAAGCCTAGCTTAATCCACCATGGTGGTTTCCTACAAATGTAAAAAGGAGAACATGGACAAAGAATATTACAAGAAAACATGGGGAGGCATGAAAAGCAAAAAGGCCTTAAGTGGTAGGAAAAAAGGCACGAGGAACTAGGTTAATATTATGCAGAAGACCCTCTAGATAAATACCAGAGTGAAAAGACAGCTAATTGAAGAATGAGAGAGTTTTCTTAACCAGTGCTAGCTGAGTAAAAATATAATTATCTTTGATTCATGAAGATTGCTACAATATGACTCATTTACCAAAACAGTTACTAGCAGAATTACATTTGTTACTGCGAGGAGACCACGTGGGAGCTCGGGCTGTAGTAAACACCAAATCTGTTTGTACTTTCCCAGTGGCACCTTGAAGGAGACTTTTGTTTCTCCTGAGCAGTTTTCAGTGCTGCTGAGGCTCTCAGCGGGCCCTCGGTGATTATCGGGAACACAGAGGCCTTCCAGAGAGATGGGGAATGCTAATGCCGCTGTTCCCAACCGGGTCCTGAGAGGGTCTCAGCTTTCCCGGCCTGGGCACAGCACTGTCTGCGTCGTCGACTTCTTGCCGCCTGCAAGTGAAGTCACAGCTTCCTTGGCTTTCACGCAGCTCGAGCTGACGTCTCTCTCCTCAAAGATTACCCACAGACCTAGAAAACTGGAAGCCCTTCCTTATTGTTTTTTAGTTGTCTGATCGCTCCAAGAAGGGAGAAACCAGCCTTTGCAGTTCAGATGTTTTCACTTTAACTCAGCGGTGGTGGGCTGGGTGTTCATCCCCAGAGCACAGAGCCATTGAAAGACCTAAGCCTTCAACAGTCTGTCTGTACACGATGATTGCTAGGTCAATGCCCTCCAACAGGTGGGAACACGCTGGGCAGAGGGAATCTCCAGGGTGCAGGGGATCTTACAGGTGTTCTGGACCCACCTCCCAAGGCTGGACGTGGTTCCAGGGGGTTACGAACGTGCAAGTGATGAGGAGACCCCTATGTTTTATAAAAATAGAATGAATGGGCACAGGAAGAAATAAAAAGTTGCACTTCTGACACAGTCCAAGAGCACTGCAGGGAGAACGGTCCAGAAAAAGGCTGCGGCACACGGTTCTGCAAGTACAAGAGTAATGAAAATAAATACAACTTACAAGCCTAGTGACAACCATTTCAGAGCAGGTTGGGACCCTAACTGATACAAATGAGGATCATTATCATCCCTGGGCTCTCCTGTTCAGTGTAGGACAAGAACCGAGCAAATAGAAGGAAATGACCAGAGCGTTCATGGTAGAATGATAACCCCTCACACCAGACCTGGGTCTCTTAATAAGAAAAGCCATTTTCATCTCCAATCCCAAAGCCACTTGAGGCCCCAAAGACCATCAACATAAATGCTGCTTAGCTTGTCCTGATCCTGAGGTAATTAATGTTTTAAGAACCACCCACATCTCTTTGCTTCTAATATGCATGAGTGTGTAAGTATTTCCTTTTCGCCTAGGAGCTAAAGATGATTCCATAGATGATTCTCAGGCTGAGACCGACCATGCTATTTATTATTCATCAAGTGCCTACTGTGGTACTAGGCATCGCCCTACCTACTTCAAATGCATTATTTCACTTATTCCCAAGCACAAGCTGAGGAGGTAGGTGTTATGAGTACCCCCATTTTAAAGAAAAGGATTACTGAGGCTCAGAGAGGGTGAGTAACTTGCCTAAGGCCAAACAGTGAGTGACAAGTCAGACATTAAAACAGAAAACCAGTTTTGATAGGCTGTTTTTAGGGTAGGCCTCTGTGAGGAGGCGACAAAGATGAGAACAAGCAGCTATGTTAGAGCAGACAGGAAGGGAAGACTCATTCTATGCAGAGTAAGGACCTGTGCAAAGGCCCAGGGGCAGAAAAGAGCTTGGGAGGTATGAGGACCTTTCAGGGGGCTGTCGCTGAATGACAACCCACCCTAAAACTGTGGCTTACGGCACTAGCACTCATTCACTGGCTCAGAGTTTTCCAGTTTGGTGAGGGCTTATACGGGCAACTTTTTTTCTATTCAGTTAACCACTGTATAGTCCATCATGAGTTTTTGATGTAATGTTCAATGATTCATTAGTTGCATATAACGCCCAGTGCTCATCATATCATGTGCCCTCCTTAATGCCCATCACCCAGTTACCCATCCCCCTCCCCACCAGCAACCCTCAGTCTGTTCCCTACAGGTAAGAGTCTCTCACGGTTTGTCTCCCTCCCTGTTTTCATCTTATTTTATTTTTCCTTCCCTTCCCCTAGGTTCATCTGTTTTATTTCTCAAATTCCACATATCAGTGAGATCATGTGATAATTGTCTTTCTCTGATTGATTTATTTCACTTAGCATAATACCCTCTAGCTCCATCCACATCATTGCAAATGGCAAAAGCTCATTCTTTTGATGGCTGCATAATATTCCATTGTATATATGAACCACATCTTCTTTATCCATTCATCTGTCGATGGCCATCTGGGCTCTCTCCATAGTTTGGCTATTGTGGACATTGCTGCTATAAACATTGGGGTGCACGTGCCCCTTCAGATCACTATTTTTGTATCCAGATAAATACCTAGTAGTGGAGCATCTGCTTCTAATATGGCTTACTTGTATGGTACTGGCTCTCAACCAGGGCCTTGCTTCTCCTTCCCACGGCCTCTTCACGTGGCTGCTTGGGCGGCCTTCAGCATGGCAGCTGAGTTCCCAGAAGGAAGAGGTAGAAACGGCCAGTCCCTTCAAAGGCAAGGCTTGGAACTGGCACAGTGTTACTTACTTCCACCATGTTCTATTGGCCAACTCAGTCACAAGCCCAGCCCCGATGTGGGAGGAATGACAAAGACTGAGAAAAGCCAGTGTGGTGGGAGCATAGTTGGCTAGGGGTGGAGGAGCAAGGAAGGGGTGGGGCCTGGAACATGAAAACACAGGAGAGAGATTTTGCAAGGATTTATTGGCTATGTAAAAGAGTCTGGATCTCACTGTAAGTATAATAAGAAACCCTTGCTTCCTTCAGGACCCTTGCTCTTATCTCAGCTTTAATAGAAGACTAACAAAAGTAGTACTCAAGGGATTTCATTTTAAGGCCATAGAGCAAATCTGCATGCACATAAGACGCATTTAGTTCAGACATTTAATGAATATAAGGCCTTAGTACACCATCATCCTCACGTATAAGTTCCCCTCAAATTTCAGCTGTTGCTGAGTGACCCAGATAACACACCAGGTTTCCAGGGTGCAGAAACAACACCAGGATGCCTCACCAGAAACCATACCGGATACTCTCACACCACCTGCATGTGGAAAAATGCTCATTTCCTTGTCCACCCACCACCTTTAAATATGTTACACTCCTGAAGACCCAAATTCAGCAGCTCCAGTGTGTCAGTCATCAGTCTCTGTATAGAACCATCCCTTTGAAGTCAGGAAGCTTGGCTGCATCCATGCAACTGAACCACCAGGTCCAACATGACCGCCCAATATCTCAGCATCTTTAGGGTTCGAAAACTAGATCCATTTGTTCGAGTTAGAATCGTTAGATGAAAGAGAATGTAAGAGGAATAGTTTTTCTTTCTTGATTGGGACCTGAACTTTTCTGGATAGACAAAGTGGAGATTGGAACGCTGCTACTTAGCCCATATTAAATACCTTCTGTGCTGAGGTGCTGAAGATACCAAGGTAAGTTAGACACCCCCCCACCAAGTTCTTGAGCTGCTAAGTACAGTGAGAGCAATTACCCATAAGTAGAACATTTCAGTACAGTGTAGCAGATACAGTGGTAGAGACATTCAAAGGACACAATGAAAGCACAGAGGTGGGAGACCTAGCTCAACTTTTTGGGAGTGGTGAGGCTGGAGACGCTTTGTGGAGAAGGTGATCTGGCCCTGAATTTGGAAGGAGGAGGAGGGGCTAGGAAAAGTAATTCAGGCTCAGATAACATTGGGAAAGAGGCTCACTAGCGTGAGACATCGGGCATATGTGTATTTAGAGGCAGGAGATGCATGATAAGGCAACATAACTAGAATATAACTTTAATGCAGATCATGCCAGGGGGTGGAGAGGGCTGGTCACAGAGGGAGGTGAATGCCACCTTAAGGAACTTAGCATTTATACTGTAAAGATCAGTGATTTCTTAAAAGAGATCAGATTTATGTTCTAGATAAATTATTCTGGCAGAAAAAGGAAGAAAGACAAGAGTGAAGGAGGGGAAACCAATAGGAAGTACTGACTCAATTTAAAAGAGAAAGAAAGATCTGGGGAATGGAAAATATGGTACAGATCTGAGAAACATTTGTGAGGTTGAATCATCAGCATTTAGCCATAGATTTGATATAAAGAAGAGAAGGAGAAACTCAGGAGACTCCTGGACTTGAGAAAATAAAAAATGAGAAGAATGCACAGGGAAGTAGTTGGCCTAGATTATTAACACATTGAATCTGAGGCATCTGATGACATTTCAAACTGGAGATGGCCAACATTCATTTGGGTTTCTGAGTTCAAGGTTGAAAGTAGACGTCAAAACTAGAGATGTAGGGATGCGTGATCTCATCATGTAGGAGACAATGCACGTGGTTGAGACTCTCTAGATTCGGAAAAATAGTGAACATAGAATGAAATCCAGGAGCTCATCAAATTTTAAGGGAGTGGCCAAGAGTAAAGATGGGCATAGAAGAAGCAGAAGAATCCACACAATCTGGTATAATTAAACCCAAGGAATTCAAGATTCAAGAAGGTGATTGGGATGATCAACAGAACCAAATACACCAGAAAAGTCTAGTGAACCATCAGCTAAGGTAAAAGTGACCACTGGATTTATGGCCTGATAGAATTAGAAACCATACTATAAAGGTTGAATAATAAATATAAGATAAAGATGTTAAGACTAAACAGTATAAGATCGACTTGCAAGAAATTTGGCTGTGAAGGGGAAGAAAGTGCTAGCAGAATGGGGGTGGGGTGGTCAATTGAATTTTTTGTTTGTGTTTTGTTTTGTTTCTTAAGGATAGGAGAGACCTTTTTTATTAATGAGATGAGGGAAATTAACCATAGAAATAGGGGATGTTTTATTACATGAGATCCAGAGATGATATGAAAAGTTGTAAGCACAGGATAGGCTTGAATCTAGAAGAGCATCCTGTCCTCTGAGACTGGAGAAGAACGGGTTCAGACCCACCTCAGACACGAAGCTGAGGAAGTCCCTACCTGGTGGCATCCCACCCCTCACATTTTCTGAGCCCAGGGCAAGAGTACAAACAGACGCTTACATATCTATGTCCAGATAGCTAAAAATTAGAAATCAATCCCTAAAACCAGTGAAATGAAACACGTTCGATAGATAGGATGCATATGTTCAATAGAACACTCCTGTCTTGACAGAAATGCCTTCTTTAAAACTTGGAAATTCAAGTTCTAATTTAGGATCTTGGACTCTTCAGAGCTCCAAGCTGGAACATAAAGGCACATGAGAGCCACTGCCAGCCCATGGCTCAACTCTTCTCTGTTCCCACCACGGGCCCCATTGTACAGGGCAAGGGAGCTGACCAGTGCATGTGAGGACACCCAAGGCTGCATGCCCAGGTTCTGTCCACATCCTTCGGCAAACATCCATTCCTTGGCCACCACTTGGGCCTAGAGCTGCATCCACATGGGGTACACCTGTCTTGGGGAGAAAGGATTTGGGGAAGAGGCCCACGCAGGTCATGGAAGCAGGCTCATGCCAACCTGCGCAAAGAACTCTGGGTCCTGGGTTACTTATCACATGCAGGAAGAGTACACAGAAAAGTGAGGTGTTGGCCCTGGGTAAGCATGTCCCTTTAGCTCCATACACCCCTTGCCCTATAGTGAGGAGCCAGGAGGCAGAGACCAGAATGGTGCTCTCTAAAGCACAGGATGCAGGAGGCCAGGGGCCCCTCTTGCCTGGGCCTATGGGTGGGACAGTCTGGTAGCCTCATTTTCTTGATGAAACAAAAAAGCTAAGACTATCTGTTGGGACTACAGTTGGGTGGGAATCCTTCCAAGGGAATCAACATCACCTTGCAGGTTTGGTTCTTATTCTCTTAACTCTTGAGAAATGGTATTCAAGCAGTTTGCCATAAGAATTCGTTTCTTAACTTGAAGTAGAACCACATACCACGCAAGCAAATGTTGATTGGAATCTTTGAGGTACTACAACTTGGGAGACCTTTTCCTCCCCCTTGCCAACTTGAGTGGGCCCATAAGTTTGCTTTGTGACAAACACGTAAAGTGAAAGGAAAAAAAAAAAAAAAACTAGGGATGCGTGATCTCATCATGTAGGAGACAATGCACATGGTTGAGACTCTCTAGATTCAGAAAAATAGTGAATATAGAATGGAATCCTGGAGCTCATCAAAATTTAAGGGAGTGACCAAGAAGAAAAATGGTCATAGAAGAAACAGAAGACTCCACACAATCTGGTATAATTAAACCCTGTCCTAATTTATCTCCCTGCCTCACACACCCCACTTCAAAGCCAGAGGGTTATTAAACCTGATTTTTGACTCAGGAGTCCCCAGGCACTGTTGAAAGCAGGTCACCTTCAGGAAGATCTGGGGGGCATCTGGGTGGCTTAGCTAGTTAAGCATCCAATTCCTGATTTCAGCTCAGGTCATGATCTCAGGGTTGTGAGATTGAGCCCCACGTGGGGCTTCATGCTGGGCATGGAGCCTGCTTAAGATTCTCTCTCTCTCTCTCCCTCTCCCTCTACTCCTCCCTACCCTCTAATAAAGAGAGAGAGATCTGGTCATCCTAAAGGCTGCAGGAGGGACTGCTCTCCTGCCTTTATGACATCAATGGCCTGCAGAGACAGGGACCAACAGAAGGTGGGATGTCCAGAGAGCATTTGTTTTTAAATCTCAACACAATATTAACTTTCTTTCAAAGAAAATGAAATGCTTCGAAAAGAAAGACAATGGAATCAATTGAATAGTGCAGGAATGAAAAAACACCAGGTATACAAGGTTTAAAATATCTTCATATATTTATAAAATTTTCACAATGTTACTTTAAGGGTATTTTATCTCTCTGTATAATTATACCTGAACACTGGCCAAATGATGCTTTTTTTTTTTAAACATTAGTTTTCCAAGACCCATTCAACCATTAATTTCCAAGAATGGCTGCTGAAATCTTATTATCCGCATTTTATTGCTATGAAAACTAAAATACGGAGCAGTTAAGCGACTATCCAGTGAACAAGTGGCAGAATCAGAAATGGCACCCGATAGTCATCCTGCCTATTAAATCGTACTTCTTGCTAACCTAGAGGTGCTTCTTTCCACACTAATCTACTTTCAAGTCATGACTACTGAAGTCTTTTATGCCAGCCTATTAGGAACCTACAATCATTCTGCATCCACCTATATAGTTGATGCTGCTAAACAGCTTCATCACTAGAGTCAGGGGGATAGAACTTGAAACTTTTTCTTTGAGGACAAAGTAATTTATGACATGTCATTCAGTGTGCCACGTGTCAATAAAAGGGAGTCCTGGCTTAGGAGAGAGTCAGTAAGGAAAATGTTCGAGAAGGATTTAGATAAATTAATGTACAAGGCGTTCATAATATATGGCTTTATATTAAATATCTGTTGTCTGAACACCCCTCCTCCACTTTAATTTGCCCCTCTCACAGCAATTACTAGCGGCTACCTCATATGTGGGTCTACTCCTGCACGTTTTATTTTCCTTGCTAAAAATCCTAAAGGTAGTGATTGTGTGTCCTCCACAGTGCTCAACAATGCCTTGCTCATGGTAGCCATTTAATAAGACGTGCCTGAATGCCAGCAACAGTAGAATGACTATTTCGGATCACATCACCAGTCCTTTGAGACTGATGGCCCGCAGATCCAGCCCTCCCCGTGGCCTCAATTCTGGGATCCCTGTCAAGGACAGAGCCCGGGGCCGAATGAATGGCAAGTTGAAACCAATAGCAATACTCATGCTCTCCAATCACCAACCAAAGGAAGGGTTTTGCATTACAGAAACACTACTGTTGAGATTTAAAAAGTCAACAAAATGGATACACATCCCTCATTTCGTTTCTGCACTGACTGCAAGGAGGAAGAAGATACATCAGGCCAAAAAGGACTAAGATGAGAAATAAAAATCTTAAGTGAAAGATATTTATTTCAACTATATGGGGAACTCCTTACTAGTGAGCTTGTAGTCAGGGAAAATCTGTTTATTGTGAAGTAAAAGGAAAGTCCCAAATCATTAGGAAGCATCCCGCACAACCAAAGAAAGGAAGTCAATAGCAATATTCCAGTGTGTGTTGTATCTAAACTAAACTACAAAAGTAGCTTTTTACCATTGCATGCAAATGATGTCTGGAAAATAGCCTAGTTTACATAATTGCACAGCTGTGGGCAGTCTGGCTTCCAAAATTCAGGATGCATCTTGATAGCATGTGTCAGATCCATAAAAGGGTTAATTTTGAAAACAGCCACTTTTCATATACAGATGGAGACAGAGTGCCATCATCAATGTTTAATCAATCAATAGGCATTTATTCCTATGATATAAAGTTTACATTATCCTCCATCTGGAGCAAGTGAAGGAATAAGGAAGGGAATTTGTCAAAAGCAAAATTACTTCTTGTTAGCTTTGCCCCTGTAATTTCAGTTCAGCTTAGTACATGTTGATCTTTTTTATGACTTAAATAAGGCAATGAAAATGATTATACTTTAACCCTCTTGTGACTTTCTCAAACACTTTAATCTAAACCCAACGATTTAGATCAGGCTCTGGGACGAGCTGTCAGATTTCTGTCTCATATCATCATCAGATAATTGGCCAGTTACTTTATAGGTTCCATTTCTTTACCAATTCTGTTAAACCCTGTAGTTCTAGATTGCTCAACCCCACTCTTTCTGCAGCGACTCTGCTCTCTGTTTAATTTCGAAGGCTGGGAGACAATGTCGTAGAGTACCCGAGTGTGCACCTTAGGTTCCAATAGACCCATGTTTGAATTCCAGTCCCACTGTGTGAGTCCCTAAACAATGTTCTAACCTCCCTATGATGGTTTCTTGATCTGTAAAATGGCTACACTCCTGCCCGTCTCATGAAGTTGTTGAGATTAAGTGAAATCGCACGTATGAAATGCCTGACACATACAGACCACTTAATTCACGACAGTATCTTTCTCCTACCCTCAAATGGAACCACTTGTTTTCTCTGCATGTAGACTAGTGTTTTGTTAGTCTTGTTGTTTGCTTCATTTGTTAGACTGTGGCTTATTAATTCACATGGTCAAAGCACAGTATAGAAGAAGCACATTTGGGTCTTTCATTTGTGAAAAGACTAATTATTAAAAAGCTGGGGAAAAAGGATCAACCATGCAAATGTGGTTAGTTGATCACCAGGGAGGATAATTATTTATTATTATGTTGTTATATTATTTAAATTATTATTTATTGTTACATAAGTTTGATAATTACCATTACTGGGAATTGAGTTGGGGGGTTGCTGGTTAGTGAAAGTCTGTACCGTCCTGACAGGGTAAATAATACAGAGGAAGGCATATTGCCTAAATGCATGTACCATAGAATATATGTGGTATTCTCCATCATATCTTAGCACCTAAATTGTCTTAGTAAAGAAAGAAGTGGATGGGAATTTATAAATTCTCACTGAGGCCACTAGGATTTCCCCATTCATGCCTACACTATTAAAGACCCCCGGAAGGAAGGATCTCCAGATCCCTTGGACTTTGAGTGACAATCATCTATTATGTGTAGAAAACCTCAAAGAAGAACATAGAGAGGTCCCTCCATTGTGTTTATGTTCCTAGATTAACAATGACAGTTTAAGGCAAGACAAAAACCTAATTCTTGTTCTAGCAATTTCTGTGTGGTTCAGGGCAATGTGGGAAGCCATTACAGTACTGCATAAAATCAGTAGGTCCTAATGAATAATGAATAAAGGTTCACTCCCAAACCAGACCATCAAATGGCAAGTCCCACTGGATTTCACAACCCAAACCATTGTTCACCCACTTGGTCTGCTTCTTACCCTCTGTATGTCCTACTTTTCTGTTCACTAGCTGCTAAACAAACCACTAAGCCAACCTATCACAACAAGTTCAACCTGCTTCTTTCTTTGAACCTAGACTTTGCATCACAATCAGGCATTCTACAGTAAGAATCTAGAGTACAGGTTCTGAGTATTTGCTAATCCTGATGCTGTGAGGGTCCCGTGAGGTCATCTGCTGGGCATTCATTGCTCATGATGGGAAATGAAACCTGTCTGACAGGCCCTCCTGAGAGACGCAAAGGCTGGACAGAGTGTCGCCCATAACCAATCCCCAGGACAGAGAGCGCAAGAAATATTGCATTTCCTCATTTTTCTTTAAGTCAGCCTGAGTCAAAATCGAAGCTCCAGCCCTGAGATGAGTAGAAAAGTGGAATTCAGTCATTATAGAAGCTCCCCACTCTCGGGCCACACAAAAGTCAGTGGATCTTAAATAGCACAGAACCTCAGCAAGGCCCCACTGGCCATGAGAAACTGGGGGACACAGGATACAGTGGGGTCTCCCTGGTTCTAGCCCTTTGGGATATGGCAGCTCCCTTGTTTCTCCTACCCTCATGGGACTCAGAAAATCTTTGATGAACTGGAAGCCCCATGCTTCCTGGTGAGTGTTGCAGGCCGACATCTCTTCTGAGTGGTACCCCTCCCTTTGGCGGCTGCCGCTGGGGGTCCGTGCTCCCCACTACCACTGAAACCCATCAACCTCCGACCTGCTCCCGGTGCAGGGTGGAAGATCCCTCACCTCCCTTCTCAACGTTCTCAGAAGCACTCGGGCTCTCCCCTCCTTCTCTGGGGATATCTAATCTCCCCTGAGTGTAGGCATTTACAAAAATCAGGAAGAGCTTCTACTTCTGAGGTGATAGAGGGCAAACCCCGAATTTCTGTTAGAAAATTCGGGGGGGGGGGGTGGTGGGGAAATGACCCAAAAAAGGAAGTAAATAAAACTGAAATCTCAGAAAATTATCCTGGGTCACTGGTCCCATAAACAATCAGGCGATAGGTGTTGTCCTTGACTTTTTGGCCGGAAACTGGGTAGGATGGAGTGTTCCTGATGGAGAAGTGACAGGAGCCACAGCTAAATGCCTTAGCTCCAGGGACACTGGCTAAGTGTGAGAACCCAGAAACAATCACGGGTGTTTTCAGGGCAGTGCCCCTGTCTGCCTTCCCACCCATCCCTCAAGTGATTCTGGGGAAAGGTTCACATGGGTTGGAGTGGGAGTGGATTGAATGGAAGAGGGAAGATGAAATGAAAGAGTCATAAGTCATAATACAAAAAGCATGGCAGGAATCTGCAAACACAAGCCATCCAGCCTTGGAGCCTAAAATCCAACTGGATCTTTGGAAGGGCCAAAGGGATGACCAGATCTCTGCCAGCAGGGGGCTATGAGAAGGAAGAGAGAAGCCTCGCCACAGAACGCGGTTACTGCCCAGAGCCAGGCAGGAACCAGAAGAAACCACGTTTCCCTGGGGCTACATAGAACCGTGCCACAGGCACACGGGGGCCAAAGGCAAGGGGAGACCACAAGGCCCTGGATCAAGAAGTCAGGTGCGGCAAACAGACGCATCACTCAGGCTCTGCCAGGTCAACTGGGGCCTCCATAGCCTGGGACCTCGCTGGGAGAGGTTCTGGAAGAGTCCACCTCCGACCGCCATTCACCGATGCAGGCAGAGACTTCTGACTCTGCCCCGTCGATCTAGTATTACTGAAAACACATTGCACTCTATGCTTTTTGAACACAAATAAAGACCTCTTAATACGATAAGAAAACAGTTAATCTTCTTAAATGACAAAGTATCTCAGTCTGGTGCCGATGTGATTTGACTGAGATTGAACTTAAGCAAATGTTTATGGGAACAGGAAACAACGATTAACAAATTCATTAATTCCATTACAGCACAGGGTAGTGCCTCAATAAATGTTTGTTGTCGCTGCTGCTGACGATAATTAAAATCCTGTTTATAGATGGGTTGTGATGTATAATCATTTCATAGCTATCTAAGTCCTTATGCCTTGATGAGAACTATCATTATGTGTAAATATTGACTAAGGCTGAGCCTCACACATGCCATTGAAATTCAAGTTTATAATCTCCTACTAACCAACAGTACTGAACCAAACCGGGACTTCAGTCCAAACAACAGTTCGGCTGGTGGTGGAAGACCAGACACGATCCTAAGTCACTATTTCTTGTAGTCCTTGCTCCATATTCTACAGACAATCTGGGCTTGCCGGGCAGAAATTTTACACGAGACTTCTGGTGTTTCTTCCTCATTTAGGGGCTTTTAGGATTTCTCGTGGCCAAGTTTCTCTCCCGGGTTCAGCTCCACCCCAGAGCACCAGGAGGAGGCTGGGAGGCCAAGAGCCTCTGGAAGTTTCCGTGCACTGATGGGGCGCCCACTGCCACCCACTGGAATCTCCGGAGAGGGAAAGAGGAAGAAGGTTGTTCTTTAGGAGACTATCTTGTCCACAGCAGGACCCCCAAAATCAGCTTCCTAAACGCCAGCCCAAACTGCTAAGAACTTAAGTAGCTGGGTTTGGTTCCTTCAGGCATTCATTCACACATTTCCTAATGTTGAGCAGTAAGTTACAGATCGCATGGGCAGAAACAGGGCTCCTTTAGACGCACATGTAAACTATTTAATAATTTACTAGATAGAAATGATTCATAGGACACCGTTTGTAAGGGACTTAGAATAAGGCAGGCAGCAACTTTAAGAATCAATAAACCTGAACCCACACTCACATTTTGCCACAAGTTACCCTTCAATGCCCAAGAAAGGAGCTGAGGTGTTTGCACCATCAGCTTTTCCTCCTGAGAGAGCTTGGGGGCAGGGGGATGGGCTCTTTTATAGGCGTGAATGAGATTAGTATGAAGGGGGCAATAAATATTAATGTGCTTTTCTCTTCTGCGTTTCTGCACACACACCTTCTCCCATTTGGAAGTATTTATTGAAGGGAAGGGGTAGGGTAGAAAGCGTTAGGATTATTCAAACAGAAATTCAAAGAGAAATAAAGTATTTGTATTTAGCTTTTGGCATTCAAAACTGAGAAACACAATCGGTTGGAAAACAGACCCAGTAGAGAGGGGAGAGAAAGAAAGCATGTTTTCTGAATTCCTTTAGTAGATCAGGAACCAAGCCTAAGGGCTCAGATCTTAGGTTTTTTTTTTTTTTTTTTCTCCCATAATGCAGATAAAATTCGCCTTCTGCTTATGACCCATTAGGCCATTACACTTGTTGCCCTAACAAAGAAAGGAAATGTCATAGAGGAAGACATATAGATGGCAGATTCTGAGCCTCTAAGAAAAATTTAGAGGGGCGCCTGGGTGGCTCAGTTGTTAAGCGTCTGCCTTGGGCTCAGGTCATGATCCCAGGGTCCTGGGATCGAGCCCCGCTTCGGGCTCCCTGCTCCGCGAGAAGCCTGCTTCTCCCTCTCCCACTCCCCCTGCTTGTGTTCCCTCTCTCGCTGTGTCTCTCTCTGTCAAATCAATAAATGAGGTCTTTGGAAAAAAAAAATTTAGAAGTTGCCTTTTCTAGGGAGGGGATCATGAGAAGAGCCGAGAGAGGCCAAGAAAGCAAGTCCCAACATCAAGATTCTCATGGCCTACTCCTTATCCTCAGGGTAAGGTAAAGCTTGTGAAATATCCAGAAAGGCATGGAAGATCCAGCAAACTCTGGGCTAGTGGCACACTCCCAGGGTGTAATAGGGAGTGGTAGCAAGCCTTCCTCTTGGCCCTGAGGAATGAATAATGCCATCAGTGGAAATGATGTGATGGGTTCCCTGACATCCCCCTTCCCGTGGGTGTGCATGGGCACTCGAGAGGAAATTTATGTCTCATGCAAGAATGCAGAGGAGGACCAACACAGGCGGGTTAGGGTGATACAGCTCTCAGGTGAGGGCTTGAAGAGAAGGGGCAAATGGCCCAAACCAGTTGTAGGCACAATGAGTACACCAGCCCCCCAAAAGCTGGATGCAACTAGCCATGCCTCAGTGGTCACCAAACCAGAAGACAGAAAAGCTAGCCCTCTACCTTGGAAGACAGTAGGGATACAGAAAACCTCACCTCCAGGACGCTGCATGCCATCTGGAGGAGCAGAGCTATGGACGGGAAATATGAGAGAACCAAAGAGGCAGAGGTTCACCATCCATCAGACTAGGTTAATGGAATTTTACTGAAAGGCGGCGTCCCCTGCTCTCCCCGCACCACCCAGCAGACTAGGGCTTGTGATAGATAAGAACAATAAAGAGGTTTTTATTTTGTTTGGATAGAGGAATGTAGCATGAGCAAATTTGCAACTTGGGTCAGAAGTTTCAGGAAAAGTCTAAATCAGTTACATGTATAACTGGAAGATTCTGAGCCTTGGGAAGAGTCAGTGTTACCGATTTCAAGAACATAAAATTCCATTATTTTCATTCATTTAATAAAAATAGTATTTTGTACTGTGGTATTGGTTTTATAGTATGTTATATGCTTATGTATAATCCAGACATTTTTAAGTTGATGAGCATAGGTGCCAGGACCTTTCTTCTCCTCTCTCATGCCATGTCTGGGGCACCCCCTACATACACCTCCTCTGGCGCAAATTAGAACTCTCCCTGTCCATCCAGGGATGAAACAGGAATGGAATAACTGGCTACATGGTAAGGCATGGCCACAGAGAGGAAAGGGGAACTCGGGGGTCTGTGGCAAGCGGATGAAGAGAGAGACTACCCTCAGGATGAGCGCTTCTCCCAAGGTCCAAGAGAGAGGGAGCCATGCAGGTGGCTGCAAGAAGGAAGAGTGAGGGCTCCCAGAGGCAGCATGTGGAGCAGGTGGATTCTTCGGATTCCTCGGAACAGGTTTGAGAAGCCACTTCCTATTCTCTGGCCAAGGGGATTATGGGTGGCAGTGGGGATTCTCGAGCCCGAGGTAAGGAGCTGTACTGTGTATCTGTACATCCTACTGGAAACTCCTGTGGGGGTGGAGGGAGAGATTGAGAACAGTAAGACTGGCCAGTAAGACATTTCCTGGGAATAGCCATAGTGTCCCTCTTTCGGACATGAAGGGCAAGGTCACGAGGTTACACAGCACAACACCAAGTATCACTCCAAATACATTTAGAAATGTTCATCTTATTGTTTGGTGGTTGTTATCATTTGGAGCAATTCCTACAGCTAAATAATATTTAACTCCAACTTTCTTTTCGAATCAGGAAAGAAGTATATCACACATAGATATTGCTGGTCAGAAACAAAGTCACAACAATTTTTAAAGTTACCTTAAACCAGATCCATTTGAGCATGTGGATGTGTATGTTTATGATTACCATGGTTTCCAAAAATTAACATATATTGAAGAATGGGGGAGGTGGGGGGGGCGGGAGGGGGGAAGCGAGCATGGAGATGGGGGTAGGGTGGGGTAGAGAAGAACACAGCAACATTTCCAATTCCTGGAACAGGCTTCCCCAATTTGCTCGTGAGATGTTGGACTGCATGCAGGATTCCGAATGTTTGCGTCTGGACACCTTGTCCGTTGTTTGATTTTACTACCTCAGCTCAAACGAGTGTCTTCACTCCTTTTTGTCTCGCTCCTGAATCTCTACCACAGAACAAACATTAAGAGACACACCAGCAGTCAAATGGAGCAAAGAGTGATTACTGCAAAGAATGATCTTGAGGTTCACTGGGGTTTTCAGAAAGTAAGGTGTTTGTGGTTGTGAGCGGGCACCTGACTTAATTGCTATAAAGGTAAGTGGCTCTTCACCCAGACACACTCTCCAAAAAAAACCAAAAAACCCTTTTCTGGTGCATGGGACGGAGTAGGAAGACTAACCACCTAAATTGTGAGCTACATAAATTTATTTCAGCAACAACTCATTCCAGCCTCAAAATCTTCACAATTTAAATCTGCTCTCCAGAGAGAGGAGAGAGAGAGAAACAATGTTCTTCCCTTTAATCTGGTGAGAATTAGCAAGGAGTACGGGTATCAGGAACCCTGCGTTTTGTGCTGTGCCTTTTGAAAAGAGAACAAAACACAATGTCCGGAGATAAATGGTCATTTTCTGAAGCTACCGGTTTTCTTACAAATTCTTGAGGAAATGTTGCCACCTTCTGGACAAAATAGCAATAACGTCATCACAACCTTGACATCAGCCTGTTTATAAATGCACTTACTGGGTTAGTAAAGAAGGATTTTGCTTTGGCTTTCTTTCTTTTCTGTCTTTATGCCTGCACAACATTAATATACCAAAAAAAAAATGAAGTCCCTATAAAAGCACTAATCATATGCATAATAGAACAGAAAGCCCATTTCACCAATTAAGCAGATTCTTCAAAGGAAGAATAATCAATCATGCTGACAAAGTTTACCAGATTTTTTTAATCTCGTTTGCAGACTTAACTCTTACAGAGCTTGAAGAGGGATAGATAAATTCTCATCCAGATTTTCTCTTTAGTTTTTTTATTAAAAACATCTTTCGAAAAGGGGTTCAAGTCTGCCGAGCTGAATGGTCTTGAACTTGATTTTTTAAATGTATTTTACTTTTTTAAAGTCATCGGCAATATTCTGAGCATCAAAAATCTGAAATGCCAGTAGTCTTTCCTGATCAGCTGTAAAATATTTATGTCCCCTTTACCCTTTTAAGTGGGACCCCTTGCATTGGTCAATCTGACTAGCAAACGTGTTTGCAATAAATAAGGCAATTACGGTGGACATGTTTGTTTATTTGAGCACCTACGTATTTGGCCCCCTGAAGAAAAGTAAATAGCAAGGGAACCAGCACACTGGACCGGGACACACCACCCCACCAAAGAGCTGGAAGTCGTCTTTGTGGTGTGGAGGTCTCTCACGTGAAGAAGTCCGCAAGTCTAGGACATTTATTTCTCAGCTGAATGAGTGCAAGATAGAGGACCCGCATCCCTGCTCCTCTCGGTCCTCTCCGTGTGTAAGTCCCTGTCCTCCCTCATTCAGAACCTGGCAGGGAAGGTGGCGCCAGCCTCCTGAGAAGTTTACTCTGGCCCGTGAGGCCACCATCCGTGGTGATTGGCAGCCCTGCGCACCTGCAGAAGCGCGGCGCGGATTTATACGAGGGGGCGAACCAGTGCAGGGGCTCATGCTCACTGCCTGCCCCGCGTCCCTGAAGCTGCGGGTGGCTCGTCCTCTGCTTCCCAAATCCTGGAGGGGTAGGGGGCAGCCAGAAGCCGTGTCACCCCATCCCAAAGTGGCAACTCTGTGCCAGAAGTCCGCTTTAATTTCTTCTATGCTGGTCCCCTGGCTAGAGGCAGCACCAAGTTTCCCAGCATCTTTGTGAACGAGGTAAGTGCCCGGGAAGGTGGGGAGGCAAATTTCTCTGACCAAGTGGTAGGCAGTTCTTTTTGTCGTCCACCAGCCACTCGCTGAGATGACTACATCAAATATCACCTGTGAGGCCAATGTTCAGGTGGTGTGTCAGGACAGATTCCCTGGAGAATGGCAGGATGGTGCACGGGGGTGGCGGGCTGCTTAGGGCGCCTGCCTCCATATAAATCAAATTATCAGCTGTAGTGCTGGCTGTAAAAGTACCACCTCAAAGGCCGACTAGCAGCCTTCCAGGGGATGCAGCATCACATGGGGGGTTTGAGTGACTGCTCGGAAAAGCACAAAGAGAACGAAAGGGGGAAATAGAAAAAAAAATGTTCTTTTTAGAAATATTCTTGTTTTGAATTGGGAAGTCCCTGGTGCAGAAATGTCTTTGGTGCTGGTGATTATCTGGACCTGCAAGTGCTGAATTGATTCACTGTCCTGCAGACACCCAGGGGCTGAATATCAAGGAACAAATGCATTAATCATGGCAGAGCCCGTGTGCCAATGCGCATAAGGACCACTGCTCCCAGCAACAGCGATAGCGCGAACGTTTCCCCAGACCACATGCTCCGAAGTAGCTCTCTGAAGTCTCATTACTGAGTGTGTGGGTTTGGGGTAGGGCGGTGGGGTGAACTTGACTTTCTCTGAAACATGCATTTAGAAATATGTGTATTTACATTTAGGCTTGGGTTTATTTAAAAAGGGAGACTTTGGACCAGAGTCATTACAGATGAAACAAACACACGGACATAGACACACACACACACACACACACACACACGTGTGCACGGGCACAAAAGCTTTCAGGGAGACACAGAAAATAATGTTTAGCAATTACGGTCCACAGCTGCTGTTTCCAATGTGCGCATGCTACACAGGTGCAGCTATTATAACAATGAATAGCACACATTAAAGGTGCCATCCATAGGGGTAATAATACTAGGGTTGAAAAGGTATTTTCATTTACAGCCTGATGTTAGGCAGAAAATAAAATAAGACGTTTCATAGCCAGCCTGATGGCTCAGCTGCTGCATGGGAGGCCCAAGCCTGAGATTAATCTAGGACTCTTATGTGTGTGTCTGACAGTGGGAATCTGGCAATGGTTACCTGGAGAGTCCACCGGATCTTCTTAAAAAAAAAAAAAGTGCTAATTAGGGAAACTGAGGCACCTCACAGTTCGTAGTGGTAGCAGCATCAGCCAGTATAACCTCTATTCCCACCTGGTACCTCCTAGTCTCTGAAGACTAGGAATGTTGTTGGGAAAGCAATATTAGAAAACAAAATAGGGTCCCCATGGATGGGGTAGCACGTAATGGCTCCCACAGGGAAGGGAGCCTAACGAAGTGTTCCTCCCTCCTCCTCAGGCCTTGTCTCTGGATGGTGCCATCGCTGTGCCCACCTCCTATCACAAAATTGCCCTTCCCAGGGTCTGGCTTTGAAGGTTTGATCAGCCTGCTTTGCTCACCTCTCCCTTTAAAGGCCCAGCAGCTGATGGGCACAGTATCTCATTCCACTCACTGGCCAGAGCTTCTCACGTGGCTAACCTCTTCAACCACAGTGGGGAAAATGAATCTCCAGCAACCAACACATTCTTGCAGATTGACAGCTGAAAGAAGCTGGAGAAAGGGAGAGCTGGGACAGGGATAGGAGAGGGAGCTTTCGAATCAGAAGACAGGGGCGCCTGGGTGGCTCAGTTGGTGAGGCGTCTGCCTTGGGCTCAGGTCATGATCCCAGGGCTCTGGGATCGAGTCCCACATCGGGCTCCCTGCTCAGTGGGGAGCCTGCTTCTCCCTCTGCTTGTGCTCTCTCTCTCTGTCAAATAGATAAATGAAGTCTTAAAGACAAAGGACCAGAGCTCCGTGCTCCCATGGGCCACCTCGGTTTCCTACAGCAAACTGCTTAAGCTCTGAACCTCTGCAAAATGGGGATGATCATGTCTGCTGCAGAGGGTTGTACTGGGGTTCCGATGAGACCAAGTATGTGAAACTTTGACACCGATCGTGAGATGCGGTAGACACGAAGTAAACGGTAGAGATAATTTGAGTAGCTTCCGTTTATCTATATTCTTCCTGAGTGGGTCTGCGAAGAACCTCTAAGTGATTCTAGGCAAGAACGTGGACATCTGTGTCGTCTCTACATGTTTCTCAGTGCCATAGAGCCTACTTCAGACCAAAGCAGACTAAAAAACTGTTTAAGCTCAGCAGGATAATTATTTTCATATTGTCTACTTTGAACAAGGCCAAAAGCAAAAAATAAATTACTGTGTTGTGGGGTGGAATTTTGAAAGCGGAGGTCAGTCCGTTAGACCCAGATGGCCGTGGGTCTGGCTGCTGGGGACCAGGCATGCTTTCCCAGGGCCCAGGTGGAGAGCCGACCCCAGCTTGGAAGTCTGGAAGCTGGCCTGGCACAGAGACACCCAGGGGAGGCGGGGGGCTCGCAGCCCTCGTCAGGCTGAAAGCCATCCTAGGGAATGGGATAGGCCCCAGTTCACCAAGGAAGGTGGGAACACCACCTCTTTTTAGAGGCCTTAAAAGTGAGGAGAGGATTAAAATTAATTTGAAACTTCCCAGGAAGCCTGCATAATGAAAACAAAACTCGATTGCCGTGCTGGCTGGCACACTCTGGAGCTGGAAGTGCTCACACAGCAGAGCCCTAGTCTGTGGAAGCCTGCTGGGGAAATAAACAACAGCAACAAAACTGTTGGGGGGTGGTGAGGAGAGGGGGTGGTGGCGGGCGGTGTGAACAGTCTTTCTCTGTCAAGCTCTCGTGGACCACAGATCCTTGAGGCGCTCTCCTAGGGTGCTCATTCTTTCAACCCAAAGTATCAACCATGTAGTAGGAGCAGGCTCCACCCTAACACCCATTAATATGACCTCAGGCTCTGTGTTTAAGAAGCAGAGTCAGAGCAAAGATAGGCAGATGAACACATAATTGTGTGTTAAAGTATTTCGCGGGAGAAACGCACGGACGCAGTGTTAGCCAGACTCCAAGATGGCCACCGGTGACCCCACCTCCTGGTATTCCCACCCTTGTGCAGGCCCTCCCACCCTGGGCTGGAACTGGTCCATGTGATCCGTAGAATATGCCACAAGTAATGGCACATGCCTTCTGAGATGAGGTTCTAAAAGATATTGCAGCTTCACTGTCTCCGGTCACTCGGGTGGGGCGGGGGGGGGGGGTTAGGGTGGGAAGCCAGCTGTCATGTCTGGAAGCAACCCTGTACAGAAGATACCACATGCAACCGTCTGAGGTCTCGTGAGTTTGGGAGCAAATCTTCAGCCCCAGTCAACCTTCTGATGCCTGCAGCCCTGGCTGGCGTCTTCATTGTACCCTCATGATGGACCCTGAGCCGGCACCCCCAGCTAAGGGGTGCTTCTGACCTTCCGAAACTATGAGAAAATGAATGTTTGTTGTTTTAAGCTGCTGAGTTTTGGGCTAATTTGTTACATGGCAACGGATAGCTAAGACACCTAATTATATGGAAAAAAGATGTATTATTATGTGTAAGAGCAAGTTCTAAAGAAAAACCAATGCTGGATTGGACCCTACTTTTTATGCATTATAGACTGGTGTGTGGCATTGATAACGAGGTTTCTTTTTTATTGCTCTTTCTATCAAATGAACCGTGAAAGTAATTTTTTTAATCTAAATCTCTATGATAATATCAATTAGGGTTCATAAATAGCATTAAAAAGCAGATCAGAAGCATTTTACAACTACAAGCTAATGCTCTGCCGTGGTGTTAAGCTGCAGAGGAAGCCTGCTCCCTCCCTGTGCCGTGCCTCGGTTGCAGGTGGGAGGCTGGGGCCAGGAAGGACATCACTTTTCCAGCAGAGAAGAATAGTAACCAGAACAGCCAGGCAAAAATTGCTGGAGCCAGATGATTTCCAAGGCTGTGTTTGGGAGCAGAGAGGCAGGGCAGACACCCAGAAAGGCTCACCTTATTTCAGAGAAGAAGGTGAGAAGGGGGCAGTGTTGGTGAAGGAGGAAAATGCACCTGTTCAAGGGTTCCAAAGCTGGGAGAAAGGTGGCCCCTTACCTATTGGCCTCAGCAAGGAGAACCAGAGGTCCCCATAGCTATGAAAGCAGGTGCTTCTATACAGTGTCACAGAGATACCACTCAGGGCTGGTCTGAAGATGGTCCAGCATGCCAAACTCTCCCACGTTGCTCAGAAGCTGTGTTAGCCTACTCGCCTTTTCTACCACACCAGGCCCAACATCCCTTCGCTGTCAGTTGATTAAAATGATGTTAAGTAAGGGTTTCCTTGTCATCTTAATACCTTTTCTCCTGAACACTTTTGTCATCTCTTGAAGACTGTATATGTGTTATAAAAGTGGTGTTTGGGGCACCTGGGTGGCTCCGTTGGTTAAGCAGTCGGCTCTTGGTTTCGGCTCAGGTCATGATCTCAGGGTCGTGGGATCAGGCCCTGCATTATGCTCTGTGCTCAGAGGGGAGTCTGCTTGAGGATTCTCTCGTCCTCTCCCTCTGTGCCTCCCCCCACTCAGGCTCACATGCTCTCTAAAATAAACTTTAGAATACCAACTTCTGTTAGTGCCAACAGACATTTTTTTTTTAAAGTAGTGTTTAAGTTCATACCAGATCTTCCCTTTTTGGGGGGAGGGGTGCTGGGAAAGGAGGTTTTTAAAGTTTATCAGCCACAGAGGTTTGAGAAAGTCCTCCCCCGCCCAGCAGTGTCTGAGTGAGGATGTCCTGATCCCAGGGCATCGGGGTGACTGATCACCATCCGAGCCCCAATGCACCGAGAGTAGAACAGAGGGCCCTCAGTGGAAAGGACATTGCCACAGTGGGGAGTTGGGGGTGCTGATGCCATCCCTGCCATTGCCTGAGCGAAGGTGTGGAAAAGTGAAGCCCCACTCTGGTCCCTATTTAAAAAGCCCACTCACCAGTGGGCACCACAGCCTTTGGTAGGGTTTCGAGTGTGATCATGAAGGACAGTGTCCACAGAGGAGGAAAGGTGGTGAAGACATTAGTGACATGAATATTAAATCACAGGAATACATACCAGGAGAAGACATTAAGTTTTTAGCTACCGTGCTTAGAACAGAGCCATGTTTATCAAATTAACTTTGAATCCGTCCTCAGCTTTTGCCCTAAAGACCGGGCACCCAATGCACTGTGTGTTTAGATTTAGAAATAACCACTTAATCCTTTCTCACTAAATGAAACTATTTTCTAGGTGTAAAAATCACATTTATTTTTACTTGTGATAGAGATATTATTGATCTTTGATCATGCCATCCTGCCTTCTCCAAGGAAAGCCCTCAATCCCCACAGTCCAAAGCACACACCCACCAAATTCCTGTTTTCCTTAAAGGCAGGAGCTCCTTTTGGTCTGATACTCTCCATAAAAGAGCACAAATATGGTAAAACCTGGTTAAACCACACAAAAATTTAGTAACTACTAAAGTGACTACTACCGTCAACATTAAAGATCATTAAGAGGAATCACAAACAGAAAAAGCTCCTTAAGCAGTGATAGCTCATATTGGTTATGGATTTAATGACCCCTTAAGTGAAAGAAATTCATGTATATTTCCTTACTATGGCTATACGATTCTTTGTAATCATTCTCTGAGATACACACTTGCATCATGTCCGACAAAATGAGAGAACTTTGTATTTTTTTTTTTTCCCCTCCAAGTGTGGATAGACTTCCAAATGCTTCCAATTTACTCTTTAGAAATGCCTGGAAGGACTTTATATAAAGTATAGCGATTCTGTTAAATGAGGAGGGACAAATTTTGCTTCATTCCATACACAGGCCAGCTTCTGCCACTGGCGTCTCTCAAATGGCTTTGTTATTTGGTGGTGATCAAGACTATGGTGGGAAGAGGGGTTTTTCACTGGATTTGATGACTTCCAAATTTGGCTGACATTGAAAATTCAGCATGCTTACAGTACGTTGCAATGTCTTTCTGGCCTACTCCTTTATTTCATTTGTATAAATATGCATGTATATTATTGATAAGAATGTGTTAAACCACAATACCTATGGACTCTTAACCTGGTGTGACATTGGAGCTACTAGAAATCCTTTAAAAAGGAAAACCCAAGGAAACTAACATTAGCATGCTTTGAAGTAGATTTAATCAAGTGGTGGTGGAAAATGTCAGCATCTGAAGGACATGGCTGGAATGAGCAAACTCTTTGCTTCTTGGATGATGCCTGTTTCCGGGAGAAGGTGTGCAAACTGAGCTTGGGGCTGCTGGTAGGGAGGGCAGGATCTTCTGACACTGTGTAGCTTCAGATGCTTCCTGAAACCTCTTGTCTATGCCATAACCTTCACTAGTGGCCTGTTTAAGTCCTGGGGGCAACCCAGGACTTACTGCCTCCTTGTTATAAGGTCTATTGCAGGTTATTAAACTTCCAGCTTACACGGTTTATGAAAATCCTTCCTATAAAGGATTTAGCAGTACACTGACCCTTTCCGATTTTGCATAAGCTGACCCTCTCCCCCTAGCGGAGCCCACCAGGGAAGTGGCATTTTTTCTTGGTCATTGGGACATACACTCTGTGGAAAGCTGCTTAGCCACTTAGGATTGGTTTGATTTATGGCCTTAGTGTGATAGGCTTATGGTTTTTTAACTTAAAGATATTGAGACTTAATTCACTAAAATTTTGTCTAATGGGGATGAGGATATTTTCTTCTATACTTTTTTAAATATCCTGTATTTTAGCAGCTTCAAATGTAATGCCTCAATTTCCCCTGAATGTGGCAAATCAAGTTGTAGGGTTACGAATAAGCACAAAAATCTTGATGACAAATCACTGGTGTATGAGAAAGAACAAGGGCTTGAGAGTTCAGTAGACCTGAGTTTAAATCCTGGATCTCCCACACGTTATTACCTACCCTCTCTGGGCCTCTGCTTTCTCATTTGTACAATAGGATGGAGGATTTCTTTACGCCTCCTGAGCTATCCCCATGATGCTCCTTATAATGAATGCTACTTCAGATGAGTTCTTGAGACCAGATGATTCAGGTATTTCTAGTGCAGGCCAGGCATAAAGTAAGAGTTCAAAATGTTTGCTGATTTGAATTAAAGTGATGTTGGGCCACTGGGAAGCTGTGAGTTCATTTTTTCCCAATTTAAGTGCTGGTGACAGATTTTCCTGCCAAGTGGACTTACAACAAATAGGACTCCATGCTCCCACCAGTAAAATAGAGGAAGAATGGCTCCAGAGAGGGTCCTCAGGATGGCCCAAAAGTAATTCCAAATTTCTAGTGCCAGCATGAAACGTTAGGTTGGTTTGTTTAGGTAAACCTCTGCCAAGTGTGAATTTAACATCCAGAAACAAATATACAAAATAATGGCTACGTGTATCTGGACAAAAACTCCACTCCTCCGCTGAGGGTTTTGGCACCACGATCAGAAGCAGGAAAGTTCCCAGGGTCTTTGTCCTGACCAGTGTTTCAGAACGGAAGATTTCCATTTTTGGTTTTAGCTCTTTGACCAAGCCCTGTGGGACCAAGGGAAGGCGAGGTAATCTGGTCACTTCCCTTTGCCATGACAGGCATCTCTGGGTCAGTGGATTAAAGATTATCACTCTCACTTTCAAAATGGAAACAAGCCAGGTCGTTAGGCAGTTAACTACCATGCCCAGAATCTCTTCCTGAAAAGGAAAATGGGCCTTAGGGCCTTGAGGATAAGGCAGCCATTTTGAAAAATTAATTCTCAAATAAGTCATACGTTCACATAGTTTAAAAGCTCTAGAGATAATAAAATGTAAATAGACACTTCACCAAGGATATAAGAAAGACAAATGACGAAGGACATAAGAATGGCAAATAAGCACCTCATAGTCTGCTAGGAAAATTCAAATTAAATTAAATTTTAATTTAAAAATTAAAACCATGATATTAAAATTGCTAAAACTTAAAATACTGACCATACCAAGTACTGTTGAGGATGTGAAGCAACTGGAATGCTCATACATTATTGCAGGGAATGGAAGAGAGTACAGCCACTTTGGCAGAGAGTTTGGCAGTCTCTCATAAATGTCTACGTACACTTGCCGCACAACCCAGCAGCCCAACTTCCGGGTACTTACCCTGCAACGAAATGAAAACCTGTTCCTACAAGGACATGTACATAAATTATTATAGCTGCTTCATTCACAGTCACCAAAAAATGGAAATAACCCAAACATCTTTCAACGGGTGAACAGATAAACTAGGGATCATCCATACCATGGAATACTACTCAGTAACAAATAGAACCAAACTGTTTATACACACAACTTGAATCTCAAAGGACTCGCGCTAGTCAAATAAGACTGTCTCAGAAGATTATGTGCAATATTCCATTTATAAGACATTCTCAGAAAGACAACTATAGCAATAGATAACTGATCAGTAGTTGCCAGTTGTTGGGGGCACAGGGTGTAGCCACAGAGGGAATTTTGAGGGAGGATAAAACTATCCTGTAGCCTTAGTATGGTGGTAGTTTCATGATGGTTCCATGTATTAAAACTTACAGACCCATACACCCCAAGAGTCAACTTTACTGTCTATTAACTTTTAAGTAAAAATTTTAAGTACCAAAAAAAAGGAATGAAAAACATTTCTCATCTTTTTTTTTTTTTAACTGAAGTATAGTTGAGTGTTTCCTTTCTTTAGCCTCTGCCTAATCCCACATCATTGCCCAGAGGAAACTACTAGTTTATCTCTCAAAATCTTTATACCTATACAATCAGAAAATTTCTTTCCTCCCTCCTTTAACACAAAAGGTAGTTTACAATACATTCCATTCTGAACTTTGCATTTTCATTTAATTTATCTCAAAGACCTTTTCATATCAGTGCATAGAGAACATTCTCCTTTTTTTAATAACTGTATAATATTTTGTATGGATATACCATAATTTATTTAATCCCTTAATGGCAGACATCTGGTTTGTTTCTAATCTTTTGCTACCAAAAACATTAATGCAATGAATAATTTTGTATATATATAATTTCACATATGTGCAAATTTATCTATAGAACAATTCCCGAAAATGCAATTGTTGAGTCAGAAGGGTAAATGCATCCATAAATTTTAATAGAGAGGGCAAAATTGCCCTCCATAGAGGCTGTATGAATTTACACTCCCACCAGCGATGTTTATAATCAGAGAAGCCATTTTTGAGAGCCAAGAACAAAAAGGAAATGAAAAACCGTGGAATAAATTACATTTGGAAGAGTATTTGTTACAGAAATTAAATGCTAGGTAAACTTTCCTTCAACAAATTTTAGCAAGTGTCAACTGTATTCTTTAGCAGAGGGTTTACTACAGATGAGATGCAGTAGAAAATGTAAGAAACAGTCCTATCCCTCAATTTCTAGTGCAGGAGGGCAACAAGGCACTCAGAAATCTGTTAAGAGTTGGGAACACGTCCAGTCACTCACCATCTCCAGGAAGCTCTCTCTGACCAGGTCTCCTTGCTGTGCTTCTGTAGCAATGTCTTTCAACCCATCATATTTCAAATTATTTTCACATCTAGAAGCTTCTCAAGTCAAGGGCCAATTCTTTTTCATCACATCTTTTGTGGAACATCTCTGGTTAAAAATATGTGTAAGTAATACCCAGCACCGTAACCCCTGGCACAGTGCCTAGCATGTAGTAGGAACCTATTATCTAGTTGCAGCATTGGATGGAGCAAGGAGGGAGGAATTTGAAAGTGTAGGATCCTGTCACAGCCATAACTAAAGTTTGGAGTTTGCAACCTCCAAATTATGCACCCAGATTTCATAGTATCAGTTAATTGGTAAAGTTTCTGCTTGCCCATTGTTGCAGCATCTCTTCCTCTCCCCCTTCCCCCAAAATGCAAAATTTTCAAATGCCTCTAGAACCCCTGGACAAACAAAATGCCATGCGATGTGGTAATTTGTTAATGATAGCAATAGTCCCTGTTTTTCCAAATACAAGGAGGAGCCTTTGTCTCTTTGTTCTACTTGCCATTCCTATGCAATCATACTGTTATTGCTGTTTGGTTTTTTGGGGTTGGGTTTTTGGGTTTGTTTTTTGGTTTTGTTTTGTTTTTTACAAGGTACCCAGATTAAGAACTTATAAAATCACAGTATTCTAGAACTGCATAGACCCTGGGAGCTTCCAATTTACTCTTCATTCTCAATACTGCTTCTACCTTAAAGACTCCTCTAGAACTGCTTCAAACAGTGCAAAATCTTACCTTTTCACTTCATGACAATCTTGCAAATGTGTTGGCAGTTTTTCAGAACGTGGTTTCTGGTGGTGGTGGTGGTAGTGATGGTGGTGGTATGAGCTTTGGCAATATCCGTATTGGCAGCTAAAAGCCCCTGATTCGTAATCCTGCGCTTTATTTGCCAAGTGTAGACACAACCCAAATGCTAAAAGAGCCCAAAGGAAGGGGGCTGGTCCCCCCCAGCATTATGTGCTTTGCAGAGTGGAAATGAGTACCCATGAGGCCAGCTTCTTCCCCTCACCCTATCTCCTGAATGCAGTTTTTCCAATAATTTAATAACATTCACAGGGATATTAGATTAATTGGATTTTAATTCCAAATGACTGTGAAAGCAGAAAAATGAGTCGCCAGCTCATACTAATGAGAAGATCTATTAAGGGCTCTTCTCTGATAGACATATACAGCAGGGTTATAAATATTTCATATCCAATTAATTGAATTTTGCCCCCTATATATGACATTGCCCCGAAACATCAATCAAATCGGACCAGAGAAAACGGAGGGATGGAAGCAAAACCAAGAACTTCCTTGGAATAGCAACTACATGACGACCAGCCTTCCCCAACCGCCCCCCCAGCCCCTGAAATACCCTCCCCCCCCCAACACAGAGAACCCCTGCCATTCACACAGGGCCTGCAGAGAGGAGCTGGAAGCGTTCACACCAACTGCAGCTGGTTCCATACGGCGGGGAAATTAATGTTAATTAATCAGACAGCAGTTTTATACAGGGCTATGTGCAGAAGGTTATTCGAGTCCTGCTGCAAATAGATTTATAGGTGTAATTGCCATGTTGAATGACCCTCTGTAAATAGGCTCATTAAACTGGCCATCAGTCAAAAAGTCTAATTGAAGCCACACAGTAGCCTACAATCGAGAACATGCGGCTCCCGATAAACAGAGTTCACCCATGGCAGCCTGCACTCTGGATGGTTTAGATAGGACTGCTGGCCATTCTTCAGGTGGCCCCAGCTTCTCCTGCCACCTCCAGTTCATCATCTCGGTAGGAAGACAGAAGCATGCTTCCTGCACAGACTTCCCCTCTCTGCCTCCCCGTTGGCAGCCAAGAGAACCCGTGGAAGTCTGGTAGGGTGAGCACAGAGTGCGAACCCTGCATGTGGCAGGCAAACAGGATTTTCTGAGCGGTACGAATGATCACCCCCTCATGCTCCATCATCTTGCTGGTGTAGTCCTAGTTGGGCTGGGACGAGTGGTTGGTGCGCTTGGCCCCGTTCCCGTGCATTCCCACAGCCATTTACAAACTCCTTGTCAAATGCCTATTATTACCATACTCCTGTATGAAGAATAAATACAAGTTATTTTTCTCTGTAACATAGGAAAAAAAAAAAAAAACCCAAGCTGTTGGGAATGGGAAAGCTTTTGTGGGTGAACTGTGTGTGTACTTACATCGTATTCGTTGATGTTCGTTGCAGCATTTTCTCTAAGAGTGAAAAATTAGAGACAATCTGTGTCCATCAGTAGGAGTCTGGGTATTCAAATTGTGATATTTATAGATTGTGAAATACTAAACAAATATTTAAAATGACTTTGAGAGATCTGTATTTATTAATCTAGAAAGCGGTCCATGATCTATGTGTGGGGAAAACCGAGTACAGAACATCAGTAGCATGACCACACGTAGTATGTATCGATCTGTGACTGAAGATGCTGAGAAAATGTAAATTTTTTTCTTGGAGTTTATTCCCTCCCATCTCTCATTTAGTATTTAGGATGAAAAGAAAACAAATAAATCTCCAACATTGATTAAACGTAGTCCAATCTGATCATGTAAACAGTCCCTTCAGCTAATACTCTGTCTTTTAGGAAAACTTCTGTTTCTTGATGGCTCCCTGTGATAGCCAATTATATGTGCCATCTTGACTGGGCCACAGGGTGCCCAGAGGTTTGGTGAAACGTTACTCTGGGTGTGTCTGTGAGGGTGTTTCTGGATGAGATTAAGGTCTTGTCAGTAGACTGGGCAAAGCAGATTGTCCTCCAGAGTGTGGGTAGGCCTCATCCAATCCAATAAATGCCTAACTGGAACAAAAAGACCGCATAAGAGAAAATTTGCGCTCTCTCGCTCTCTCTCTCTCTCTCTCTCTCTCTCTCTCTCTCTTTCTCTTTCTCTTTGCCTGCCTTCAAGCAGGACATCCATCTTCTTCCTTCAGACTCAGAACTATACCATTGGCTCTCCTGGGTCTCCAGCTAGATGGACAGAGACACAGAGTTATCTCCTATTGGTTCTGTTTCTCTAGGGAACCCTAGCTAATATGTCCCCTTTGTCCACTTCTCTTCCTCAGGCGTGTGAGCTGAGGGCTCTGCGTTACAGTACAGGGAAGAGTCAGGCCTTTAAAAGTCTTTTGAGTCTGTCCCCTCGCCCCCTACCCATATCCTTAGCCAGCTCTGGTGACTGCGCTTCTGTTTCTCCATTTACCCAGAGCTGGATCTCCTTCCTGGCTGACTTGGGTTTTCACAGTCCTCAGACACCAAATCTCTGCACAGGTCTCCAACCAGTCTGCAGGCCCAGGGACCCACCCCAGCCTCTGCAGCTGAGTCCTTCAACCCTCCCTGGGAAAATGCCCAAAGCAGGTTCTCTGGACCTCCCTCCAGGGTCCACCACACATGGGGGTTCAGGGGGATCGGTGAACAAATCTCAGACCTCTCTCGGCCTGACTGTGCTCACCTCCAGGATGGCACAGCTGTCTCCAGGCTGAGTAGACCTTACTGAGAGGGGGCCTCTTCCCCTGGTCCTAAATAAGGAGTCAGGATGTGGGCTGCCTCCTGCCTTCCATGCTACCTTCCCTTATGAAGAATGAATATTTCAGGGCCTGGATCCAGGGACGTCAGGACAATGGTCAGAGTGTTATATATTTCATTAATTATCCTCAAAGGAGAGCTTAATTATATGTGCACATGTCTCTCCACTACCTAACCACCACTCTTTAATGCATTTGCTAATGTCACTTATTTAGGACAGTGAGTCATAAACTAAATCACGTGTTCAAAAGTTCGCAACAAGGAAGTGGGAGAGGCAGTGTCTGAATCCCAGTTTACAACTTTAAACTTCCCCATTGTTTATCACAACCAGATGTGAAGGCTGCTTTTAACCAGTTATGCAAGACTAACTTGTTTATTTTTAAAAATGTTTTCATAAAAATGACCTCTGCCCATTGTAAAGAATTCCAAACAAAACCAAAAAAAATGTATTTTCTTTTGATTACACATCAATTTCTAAATTCATTGAAATAAAGGTAGGAAGGATGGAGAACTGGAGAAGAAATTAAAATTTCTGGGGTTAAGCTCCCAGAGCCCAAGAGCAGGAAGGAAGGATGGTCTCCAAAAGGAACGGGGTCAACTGAAATCTCAGCAAGGAATAAAAGAAGTGGTATAGATGTTCAATTTTTCAGAAAGGGAGTTGGTTGCCTATATTCACTGATTCAGTCAACATTGATTGAAGGCATCTCTATGCCAGACGTTGTGGGACAGACAGACAAAGAACCCATGGTCCTTGCTCTTAGACGGCTCACCGTCTGAGATGGGTCCCTCCTGTAGTTGTGCCTGGGTTCTTTGGGACTATACTTAGACTGATGACTGAGCAGGCTGCTAATGCCCCCTAGAGCATGCCCATTCCAGAAATGGGGCCTCCCTGTCCTCCCTACTGACCCACTCATCTTAGATGTTCAAGAGTTGTCAGCATCCCTGCAAAAGGAGAGACACTTTGGCTAGCTGCTTCCCAGTAGAGAACTGTGCTGAGTCTCTCAAGATAGAGCATGAACGATGAAGAAAACATAGGCCTAAGATTCGAGAAGCCTGTGCTGTAATACAAGGTCCTCTCATTAATTACGTCACTTGCCTCTCTTGACCTCCATTTCCTCCTCTGCAAAACAAAGAAGCCAAATGATAATTTCTGTCTCCTTCCAACTCTAAATGCTAGGTATCTAGAAGCACTGATGCTCAACTACCACTTATTAAAATTTATTCATATTGAGATACAACTAACATAATATTGTATAACTTTAAGATATACAATGTGTTGTAGATTTGATACATTCATATAGTGCAATATACTTATCACCATATAGCACAATTAATACCTCTATCATATCATGTATTTGTATTTTTTGTGGTAGGAACAATTAAGATCTAGTGTCTTAGCAACTTTGAAATTTATAATACAGTATTATTGTCTACAATCATTATGCTGTGCACTAGATCTCCAGAACTTATCTACAAGTTGCAAATTTGTACCTCAAAACATTTCCCCAGCTCCCCAAGCCCCCAGCCTCATTTTACCCCATTTTTATGAGTTGGGCTTTTCTACATTATACATATAAGTGATATCAAACAGTATTTGTCCTTCTCTCTCTGACTTCACTCACTTAGCGTGATGCCCTCAAGATCCATCCATGTCGTCTGATTTGTTTTTCCATGAGTTGGTTTTTGTTTTTTTTTAGATTTCATATATAGTTGAGATCATAAAGTATTTGTCTATCTCTGTCTGGCTTATTTCCCTTAGTATAATGCCCTCAAGTTCAACTATGTTGTCCCACGTGGGAAGATTTCCTTCTTTATGGCTGAATATTTCATTGTGTATATATACCACAACTTATTTATTCATCTGTGGGGGGTTTTTTGGTAGTTTGAACCATATCATTAATGTAGAAGGCTAGTAATAGTGAAAACTCATTCATTTTCTAAAAGTTGTGAGATTGCTTTCAAGGAGACCCTACACTTAAACTCTCTGAATACACTTTTATTTTGCCATTTTATTTTTTTAATATTTGTCGGAGCAAGAGCACAAGCAGTGGGAGTGGCAGAGGAAGAGAGAAAAGCAGGTTCCTTGCTGAGCAAGGAGCCTGATGCAGGGCTTGATCCCAGGACCTTGGGATCATGACCAGAGCCAAAGGCAGACACTTAACTGACTGAGCCACCCAGTCGTCTCTGCCATTTATTTTATTAAAGTATAATTAACATATTCATTTCAGATGTACAGCATATTGATCTGACAATTTTATACATTACACAATGTTCACCACAGTAAGTGTAGTCACCATAGAAAGTTATAATGTTGACTGTATTCCCTATGCTATACTTTTCATCTCTGTGACTTATTTTATAACCGGAAGTTTATACCTCTTCATCCCCTTTATTTTGCCCATCTTCCCACCACTTTCCATCTGGTGACCACCAGTTCTCTCTGTTTAAGAGTCTGGGTTTTTTGCTCATTTCTTTGGTTTTTTAGATTCCATGTATAAGTGAAACCATATGGTAGTTCTCTTTCTCTGCCTGACTTATTTCACTTAGCACAATACCCTCCAGTCCATCTGTGTTGTTGCAAATGGTAAGATCTCATTCTTTTTATGACTGAGTAATATTCCAGTGTGTGTGTGTGTACACCATATCTTTATCCACTCATCTACGGAGGGACACTTGGGTTGCTTCCATATCTTGGCAATTATAAATAATGCTTCCATAAATGTAGGGCATAAATATCCTAAGTATCTTTTTGAATTAGCGTTTTCATGTTCTTTGGGTAAATACCCAGTAATGTATTGGATCATATGGTAATTCTATTTTTAATTTTTTGAGGAATCTCTACCCTATTTTCCAAAGTGGCTCTATCAATTTACATTCCCACTAACAGTGTATCAGGGTTTCTTTTTTTCTATATCTTCAACACTTGCTATATTTCTTTTCTTTTTGATATTAGCCATTCTGACTGGTGTGAGGTAACAGGTCATTGTTTTGATTTGCATTTCCCTGATGATGAGTGATTTTAGCATCTTTTCATGTGTCTCTTGGCCATCTGTATGTCTTCTTTGGAAAAATGTCTATTCAAGTCATCTGTTCATTTTGGGGGTTTTTTGTTTTGTTTTGTTTTGCATTGAACTGTATAATTTCTTTATATATTTTGGATATTAACCCTTTATCAGATATATCCTTTGCAGATAATCTCTCCCATTTAGTGGGTTGCAATTTCACTTTGTTGATGGTTTCTTTCACTGCGAAAAGCCTTTTATTTTGGTATAGTCCCAATAGTTTGCTTTTGTTTCCCTGCCTCAGGAGAACTATCTGTAAATATGTTGATAAGGGTAAAGTCCAGAAAATTACTATGTTTTTTTCTAAGAATTTTATGGTTTCAGGTTTCATAGTTATGTCTTTAATCCATTTAGAGTTTATTTTGGGGTATGACGTAAGAAAGTGATCCAGTTTCATACTTTCATGTAGCTGTTCAGCTTTCCCACCACCATATATTGAAAAGGCTGTCTTTTCCCTTTTGTATATTCTCCCCTCCTTTGTCATAGATTAATTGACTATACAGGTGTGGGTTTATTGGGGGTTCTCTAACCTGTTCTATTGACCTATGTGTCTATTGTTGTGGCAGTACCATACTGTTTTGATGACTATAACATTATAGTATAATTTGAAATTTAGGATTGTGGTACCTCCAGCTTTGTTCTTGCAATTGTAAATGAGATTGTTTTCTTAATTTCTCTGCTACTTCATCATTAGTGTATAGAAATGTAACAGATTTCTGTATATTAATTTTGTATCCAGCAACTTTACTGAATTCATTTATGAGTTTTAGTAGTTTTTTTGTGGAGTCTTTAGGGTTTTCTAAATATATTATGTCATCTGCAAATAGTGACTTTTACTTTTTTACCAATTTGGATGCCTTTTATTTCTTGTTTGATTGCTGCAGTTAGGACTTCCAATATTATGTTAAATAAAAGTGGTGTGAGTGAACATTCTTGTCTTGTTCCTGATCTTAAAAAGCATTCAGCTTTTTACCATTGAGTATGATGTTAGCTTTGGGTTTTTCATATAGAACCCTTATTATGTTGAAGTATTTTCCTTTAAACCCACTTTGTTGAGAGTTTTTATCACGAATGGATATTGAATTTTGTCAAATGCTTTTCTGCATCTTTTGAGATGGTCATATGGTTTTTATCCTTTCTCTTGTTAATGTGATATATCACATTAATTTGCAAATATAAAACCACCCTTTCATTCCTGCAATAAATGATTGTTGTGCATGATTTTTTAAATATATTGTTGAATTTGGTATGCTAATATTTTCTTTAGAATTTTTGCTTCTAGTTTCACTAGAGATATGGGTCTGTTGGTTTTTTTGTTGTGTCTTTCTCTAATTTTGGTATCAGAGTAATGCTGGCCTTGCAAAATGAATTTGGAAATTTTCCTTCATTTTGTATTATTTGAAGTTTGAGAATAGGTATTAACACTGCTTTAAACGCTTGGTAGAATTTACCTCTGAAGCCGACTGGTCCTAGACTGTTTGTTGGGAGTTTTTTGATTACTAGTAATTAAATTGAATCTGAATCTGTAATCTGTCCAAATATTCTATTTATTCCTGACAAGGAAGAAGAAAGATTGTATAGTTATGGGAATTTGTTCATTTCTTCTAGGTTGTCTGATTTGTTGTCATATAATTTTTCACAATACCTCCTGTAGTCCTTTGTATTTCTGTGATGCCAGTTATTTTTCTTCCTTTATTTCTGATTTTAATTGAGCTTTCTCTTTTTTTCTTGATGAGTCTGGCTAATGGTTTATCAATTTTATCTTTCAAAGAATCAGCTCTTGGTATTGTTGATCTATTTTTTTTAGTCTCTATTTCATTTATTTCTGCTGTAATCTTTATTATTTTTTCCCTTCTACTAGCTTTGGGCTTTGTTCTTTTTCTAGCTCTTTTAGGTGTAAGTTTGTGTTATTTATTAAAAATTATTTCTGAAGTAGGCCTGAATTACTATAAACTTCCCTCTTTGAACTGCTTTTGCTGCATCCCAAAAACTTTGGACCATTGTGTTTTTCATTTTGATTTGTCTCCATATTTTTTTTTATTTTCTCTTTGATTTCTTGTTTGACCCATTTATTATTTAGTTGCATATTATTTAGCCTCCATGTATTTGTGTTCTTTCCAGATTTTTCCCCGTGATTGATTTCTAGTTTCATAGCGTTGTTGTCAGAAAAGGTACATGATATGATTCCATTCTTTTTGAATTTGAGACTTGTTTTGCAACCTAACATGTGATTTAATTCTGGAGAATGTTCCTTCCATGTGCATTTGGAAGAAATGTATATTCTGCTGTTTTGGATGGAATGTTCTGAATATATCTGTTAGATCTATCTGGTCCAATGTGTCATTAAAAGCCACTGTTTCCTTGATTTTTTTTGTTTGTTTGTTTGAATGATGTATCCATTGATGTAATGGGATGTTAAAGTCTCCTACTATTGTATTACTATTGGTTACTGCCTTTAAGTCTGTTAGTATAGTTGCTTTTTATATTTGGGTGCTCCCATATTGGGTGCATAATTATTTACAATTGTTATACCTTCCTGTTGGATTTTTCCTTTATGATTATGTAATGTCCTTCTTACAAGTAGTAGTATCTCTTGTTACAATCTTTGTTTTATTTATTTTTTAAAGATTTATTTTTAGAAAGCATACAAGTAAGGGGAGGGGTAGAGGAAGAGGGGGAGAGAGGATCTCCAGCAGACTCCTCAGCAAGTGTGGAGCCCTACACAGGGCTTGATCTCACCACCCTGAGATCATGACCTCACCTGAAATCAAGAGTTGGATGCTTAACCAACTGAGCCACCCAGGTGCCCCACAATCTTTGTTTTAAAGTTCATTTTGCCTGATATAAGTATTGCTACCCCAGCTTTTTGTTTTGTTTTTTTTTTTCACTTTCACTTGCATGGTATGTTTTTCCATCCCTTTACTTTCAGTTGGTATGTGCTTTAGGTCTGAAATGAGTCTCTCGTAGGCAGAATATAGATGGATGTTGTGTTTTCATCCATTCAGTCTCCCTATGATTTTGATGAGAGTATTTAGTCCATTTACATTTAAGGTAATTACTAATAGGTACGTTCTTATTGCCATTTTGTTAATTCTTTATTGGAGTTTTTGTAGTTCTTCTCTGTTCCTTTCTTCTTGCTTCCTTTATGCCTTTCTTTAGTGTTTTGCTTAGATTCCTTTCTCATTATTTTTATTACTTTTTGGTATCTATTATATTTTGATTTGTAGTTACCATTGGGTTCATATATAACATCTTATGTGTATTGCAATCTATATTAAGTTGATGGCCACTTAAGTTGAACACATTCTAAAAACTAAATTTTACATATTTTACATCTTTTTATCATATGTATTCCTTGACTTTTTCTTAAGATTTTATTTATTTATTTACTTATTTATTTGAGAGAGTGCGAGCAGGAGAAGGAGCAGAGGGAGAGGGAGAAATGAGAAAGAATCTCAAGCAGACTGAGTATGGAGCCCAACATGGGGCTCAGGCTCACTACCCTGAGATCACAACTTGTGTTGAAACCAAGAGTTGGACACTTGAACTGAGTGATTCAGGAGCACCCCTTGACTGATTTTTGTAGATATAATTGATTTTACTACTTTTGTCTTTTTTTTTTTTTAAAGATTTTATTTATTTATTTGACAGAGAGAGACACAGCGAGAGAGGGAACACAAGCAGGGGGAGTGGGAGAGGGAGAAGCAGGCTTCCCGCGGAGCAGGGAGCCCGATGCGGGGCTCGATCCCAGGACCCCAGGATCATGACCTGAGCCGAAGGCAGACGCTTAACGACTGAGCCACCCAGGCGCCCCACTACTTTTGTCCTTTTGTTTTTTAAAGATTTTATTTATTTGACAGAGAGACAGAGCAGGAACACAAGCAGGGGGAGAGGGAGAAACAGGCTTCCTGCTGAGCAGGGAGCCTGATGCGGGACTCGATCCCAGGATCCTGGGATCATTACCTGAGCCAAAGGCAGACACTTAACCCAGGCGCCCACTACTTTTGTGTTTTAACCTCCACACTGGCTGTTTAAATGATTAACCCTCTACCTTTATTATATGTCTGTTTTAACCTGCAAAATTTTTTTCTTTCATAATTCTCTTTCCTCTAGTTATGACCTTTTCATTCCACTCAAATAATTCCTTTTAAAATTTATTGTAAAGATGGTTTAATGATGATGAACTCCTTAACTTTTGTTTGAGAACCTCTGTCTCTCCTATTCTGAATGATAACCTTTCCAGGTAGTTTGTTTTTTTTGTTTTGTTTTGTTTTGTTTTCTCCTTTCAGCACCTTGAATATATCATGCCACTCTCTTTGGCTTGCAGATTTTCTGCTGAATAATCAGCTGATAATCTTATGGGCTTTCCCTTGTATGTAATGGTTTTCTATTCTCGATGCTTTTCAAAATTTCTTTTTATCATTATTTTTATCATTTCTTTTTTTGCCTTTTTAGCCATTATGTATCTTGATATAGACCTCCTTGGGTTCATTTTGTTTGGGGTTCTCTGATTCCTGGGCTCCAATGTTTCTTTCCCCAGATTTGGCAAATTTTCAGTTATTATTTCTTCAAATAACATTTCTGCCCCCTCTATTTCCTTCTGGGATCTCTCTAGTGCAAACATTATTACACTTGATGATGTCACAGAGTTCCCTTTTCCTATTCTCATTTTTTATTTTTTCTTCCGCTACTCAGCTTTGTTGCTTTCCATTACCCTGTCTTCCAGATTGCTGATCCATTTTCTGTATCTCCTAATCTGCCATTGATTCCCTCCAGTGTGTATTTTTTTTAAATACCAGTTATTGAATTCTTCAGCTCTGACTGGTTCTTTTTTATATTTTCTCTTTGTTGACGTTTTCAGAGGTCATCCACTCTTTTCTCAAGTTCAGTATCTTTCTGACCATTACTTTTTGTTTTTTTAATTATGTTTTCATCATGGGCGCCTGGGTGGCTCAGTTGTTAAGCGTCTGACTTCGGCTCAGGTCATGGTCCCAGGGTCCTGGGATCGAGCCCTTGCATCAGGCTCCCTGCTCCGCGGGAAGCCTGCTTCTCCCTCTCCCTCTCTCCCTGCTTGTGTTCTCTCTCACGCTGTGTCTCTCTCTGTCAAATAAATAAAATCTTTAAAAAAAATTATTTTTTCATCATGATACGTGTACCCTTTAATCCTCATCACGTACTTCATCTATCCCCACCCACATCCCCCCTGGTAAACATCAATTTGTTCTATTACTTTGAACTCTTTATCAGACATATAGTTTATCTCCATTTCACTTAGCTCTTTTATTGGTGATTTTGTCTTGTTCTTTCATTTGGGACATAGTCCTCCCTCTCGTTTTATCTAACTCTGTTTGTTTCTGTATATTAGGTCAGCTATATCTCCTGGTCTTGAAAGTAGTGGCCTTTTGTAGAAGAGATTCTATGGTGTCCCTGCAGCACAATCCTTCTATAGTCACCAGAATCAGGCATTTCAGGGCTGTCCCCTGTGTGGGCTCCATGTGCCCTGCTGTAAGTCAGGCAGATCGAATGGGATGAGTTCATGGTGGAATGCTGGAGCAGGCCAGGCAATGCTAGCAAGGCAGATAGTGTTAGTGCTGGCTCCCACAAGTGTCCAGCTATCTGGGGACTAGGCTGGGGGAAAGAAGAAAAATGGTATCCACCAACACTTTTGTTCTAGGAGAAATCTCCTGAAGATCACTGTCCCTCCCAGCTCATGTTCTTAAATTAGTCAATAAATCTTCTCCACAGATACCCCAGGTGCTTTTCAAACTGCTGCTTCTGTACTGTGTCTCTGGCCAAGTTATTTATTATTATGGCTCTCTAAGGGTGGAAATTCGATTTCCTATTACCCTCCAGCACTCCCAGAGTTAAGCCTGCTGATTTTTAAAGCTCCCAAAGACAATCCCCACTGGTTTTCAAAGACCTGTTATGAGGATGTCTTTCCAGATCTTTCTACCTCCTTGGTTAAATTTATTCTTAAGTATTTTATTTTTGATGCTATTGTAAAGAGGATCTTTTTCTTTATTTTTTAGATAATTCATTGTTAGTGTATAAAAACACTACCGATTTGTAGATAATTTTGTATTTTAATTTTGTTTAATTTTGTCCTGCAACTTTACTGAATTTGTCAATTAGATCTAACAGGTTTTTTTTTTTTTTTTGGTGGAGACTTTAAGATTTTCTATATATAAAATTATGTCATCTATAAACAGAGACAGTTTTACTTCTTCCTTTCCAACTCTAATGCATTTTATTTCTTTTTCTTGTTTGATTGCTGTGTCTGGGACTTCCAGTACTATGTTGAATAGGAATGGTGAGAGTGAGTTCATTTTTCTTCCTGTTTTTATAGGAAACGTTTTCCTCCTTTAACCTTTAAGTATGTTAGCTGTGGGTTTGCAATATATGGCTTCTATTATGTTGAGAAATGTTCTGTCTATACCTAATTTGTTAAGACTTGTTACCGTAAGTGGATGTTAAATTTTGTCGATATTTTTGGCATTTCTTTAGATGATCACGTGATCTTTTCTTCTTTCATTGTATTAATGTGATGTATCATGTTGATTAATTTGTGTCCTTGCATTCCAGGGATAAATCTCACTTGATTTTGGTAAATGATCCTTATAATGTGCTGCTGAATTCAGTTAACTAGCAATTTGTTGAGAATATTTGCATTGATGTTCATTAGGGATGTTGACTTATAGTTTTCTTTACTTGTAGTATCCTTTTCTGGCTTTGGTATCAGGGTAGTGCTGGCCATGTGAAATGAGTTCTGAAGCTTTCTCTATTTTTTTTTTTTAATTTTGGGGGAAGAGTTTGATGAAGGATTGGTATTTATTATTCTTGAAATATTTGATAAAATTCACCAGTGAAGCCATGTGGTTCTGGACTCTTCTTCCTTGGGAAATTTTTGATTATAGATTCAGTCTCCTTGCTATTAATGATTTGCTGAGATTTTCTGTTTCTTTCTGATTCGGTCTTGAAGGTTGTATGTTTTGAAGAATTTTTGTACTTTAAGGTTGTCCAGTTTGTTGACATATAGTTGTTCATGTTATCTTTTTATATCTATGGTATCAGTTATAATGTCTATTTTTTCACTTATAATTGTTGATTTTGGTCCTTTTATTAGTTTAGCTAAAATTTTGTCAGTTATGTCTTCAAAGAATCGACTGTTAGTTTGGTTAATCTTTTCTATTATTTTCTTCTATTGTTGGTCTCCTCTTTATTATTTCTCTCCTTCTGCTAACTTTGGGCTTTATTTTTTTCCTCATTCCTTGAGGTATAGAATTACTTATTTGAATTTGAGTTCTTTCTTGTCTCTTAATGTAGGTATTTATTTCTGTGAACTTCTATCATAGAACTGCTTTTGCTGAATCCTATTTAGATTTGGTATGTTTTGTTTCCATTTTGGTTTGTCTCAAGACACTTTTTTAACACCCCTTCAGTTTCTTCTTTGATCTATTGGTTGTTCAGGAGAATGTTGTTTAATTTCCATGTGTATATGAATTTTCCAGTTTTCTTCCTGTTACTGATTTTGAGTTTCATACCATTGTGGTCAGAGAAGGACTTGATATGATTTAATCTTTTTAAATGTGTTAAGCCTTGTTTGTGTCATAACATATGGTCTATTCTAGAACATATTCCATGTGCACTTGAAAAGAATGTATCTGCCAGTGTCAGAGAATGTTCCATATAGGTCTCTTAGGTTCATTTGGTCTATTGTATTACTCACATCTGCTGTTACCTTATTGATTCCCTGTCTATTAATTGTTGGGGACTTTAACACCCTATTCTCAGTTATTATGGTATTGCTGTTTATTTCTCCTTTTAGCACTTAGTTTTTGCTTTATATATTTAGCTGGATACATAAATATTTATAATTGTTCTATATTCTTGATAAGTTGACCTTCTTTGTCTCTTTTACCATTTTTAAAGTCTATTTTGTCTGGTATAATTGTAATTCCCCCTGCTTTTTTTGTTACCATTTCCTTGAAATCTTTTTCCATCCCTTTACTCTCTCTCTCTCTCTGTGTATATGTATGTATACGTGTATGCATGTATGGCTTTAAAGCTAAAGTGAATCTTTTGTAGGCAACATATTAGTTTTTTTAATCCATTCAACCATGACTTTTGAATAATTTAATCCATTTATATTTAGAGGAATTATGGATAGGTTAAAAACTTACTACTGCCATTTATTAAAAGATTTTATTTATTCATGTGAGAGAGCACGAGCCAGGAGGAGGGGAAGGGGGGGCAGAGAGAGAAGCAGACTTCCTACTGAGCAGGATGTGGGGCTTGATCCCAGGACCCTGGGATCACGACCTGAGCCGAAAGCAGACTCTTAACTGACTAAGCCACCCAAGCACCCCACTATTGCCATTTTTTTAATTGTTTTCTGCCCATTTTGTAGCTTCATTGTTCTTTGTTTCACACCCAACTCTTTGTGTTTGATGTCTTTTGGTATTGGTAGGCTTTACTTCTTTATTAGGTTTTGTGTAATCACCACATGTTTTTCTTTTGTGGTTACTGGACTGATTCTAAGACCCAATTACAAACATCTACCAAGAAATTCTCTGTGACATCAGCTGAGCATCCTATAATTTAAATCAGTTCAGACACTACCTACCTAGAGATAGTGTCAAATCCCACAAGTTAAGGTCTCAGACCCATGAAAATTATACAAGCCCACTTGAGATGCCAATTGCCAGTGTAGGCCCCCAGGTTGCCCATAACTGCTGTCCAAGTTTGCCATCAATTAGGGGTTCCATGATCCCTCCTTTGGCTTGATTAATCAGCTAGAGCAGCTCACAGAAACTCAGGGAAATATATCAGTTTATTAAAGGATAAATCAAAGGATACAGGTGAACAGCCAGAGGGTATATGTAGGACAAAATCTGTGGGAGTCATGAGCACAGGGGCATCTGTCCTTATGTGGTTAGGGTGCATCACCTGCCTGGAGTGTATTTGTTCACTAAACTGAAAGCTCTCTGCTCTCCATTCTATTCAATTTTTTTATGGAAACTTCATCACATAAGCATGATGATTGATCATCAACTTCATTTATAGCCCTTCTCCCTTCTCAAGATAACTGGAGTGGGTAGAACAGGATTAAAAATACCTAGCTTCTAATCATGGTTTGTTTTTTCTAGTGACCAGCCATTATCTGGGAGTCATCCAGAAACCCACCCAAAATTGCCTCAGTAGAACAAAAAACATTCCTATCACCTAGGAAATTATAAGAGTTCAGGACTTCCCTGTTAGGAATTGGGGTCACAGACCAAATATTAGAGCAAAAAATGCTTCTAGTACTGTTACCATGCAGGGTATTACAAGGGTTTTGGGAGCTCTGTGCCAGGAACCAGGGGCACAGATCCATATATATTTTCTGTTCTCACAATTACCATCAAGTTTATAGAAAATATCTTTAAAGTATAACACCATATTTTAAACTAATACAACTGCAAAATCGTTTTTAAATTTTATACTTTTCCCCCTCACAATTTATATTATTGATATTATGGCTTACAATTTTTTTATATTGTGTACTCAATAACATATTGTTATGGTTATTTTTGCTATGTTTTTTAACTTTTAAGCTACAGTTGTAAATGAATAAATTATACAACACCATTTCCATATTATAAAATCTAACTTTGATTATATCTACCATTACCAGGGAGTTTTACAAAAACTTTTTTAATGTTTTTATGATGTTAATTATTATCCTTTTACTACCACTTAAAGAACTCACTTTAGAAATTCTGATAAGGCAGATCTACAGGTGATAAATCCTCTAGCTTTTGTTTGTTCACAAAAGGCTTTAGCTCTTCTTCATTTCTGAAGGGCTGCTTCACCAGGTATAGAATTATCAGTTGACTGTTATTTTTTGCTTTCAGTATTTTAAATATATCATCCTATTCTCTTTTGGCCTGAAAAGTTCTGTTGAGAAATCCACCAATAGTCCTATGGGAATTCATGTGTTTGTAACTTCTCTGTTTTCTCTTGTTGCCTTCAAAATTCTTTGTGTTTGCCTCTTGACAGTTTAATTATGCTTCAGTGTAGCCCTAATCAGGTTCAACCTATTTGAATTCAGTTAAACGTCTTCGAGCTGGATATTTATTTCTCCGAAGGTTTGGAAAGTTTTCAACCATTATTGCTTTAAAAATACTTTCTGTCCCTCTTTCTTCTTTCCTTTGGAATTTTCATAATAAGCATATTGTTTATTTTCATTCTGTCTCATAAGTCCAATAGGCTTTCTTCATTGTTTTTCTTTTTCTTTTCTTTCTTTCTTTCTTTTTTTTTTTTTTTTTTGCTCCTATGATAACTTCAAGTATTCTATCTTATAGATCATTGATTCTTCTACATGGACAAGCTGTTTTGAAGCTCTCTATTGAATTCTTTAGTCAATGCACTTTTTAGCTCTAAGACCTCTGTTTTCTTTTTATTTTGTTTTTGGTAGTTTCCATTTCTTTGTTGTACTTCTCATTTCTTCACCCATTGTTTTCCTAATATCATTTAGTGTCTGTGTGCTCTTATAGCTCACTAAATGTTTTTTAAAAGATTACTCTAACTTATTTTCTGACAGTTTATGGATCTCCATCTCAGTTATTGGAGCTTTATAGTTTTCTTTGGTGGTGTCATATTTACCAGATTTTTCATGATCTTTGATTCCTTGTGTTGGTATCTACACATTTGAATAAGCAGTCTCCTCTTTCAGAATTCACAGTTTTGCTTTGGCAGAGAGTTCTGAGCAGTCAGCTCAGTTTGGATTTCTGAACATGTCTGCTGGTGACATCTTTGGGCAGGTGGAGCTTGCTATAAGGGTTTATTTTTGGGTGGGGCCACTGCCTGGGCTCTGAGGTGAAAGAAGGGTGCCAGTGGGAGGGAACAAATGGATAGAACTGCTGGCTTGGTTCCCTGCCCAAGCAAGGTTTTGGATGGGCTTCTCAGTTGCCTGGGTTTTCTGGTCTGGCTTACTAGATGGTCAGGACTGAGTACTATACTCAGCATTATGTGGGTCCATGAATGATCTTCCTTACCCTGGTAGGTCATCAGGACAGCCACAGGGTCAGCATGGCCCATTATTTGAAGCTCCTGAATCAAGCAAGACTGTGCACTGAATATCATGGCCAGATGGGGCCATGGGTTTTGTCTTTTGTTTTTTTTTTTTTAAGATGTCCATCGACAGATGCATGGATAATGGGGCCATTGGTTTTGTTCTGCAGACAGGGAAAGCCATGGGCTGTGAACTCTGCTCAAGTGCACAAGCAAGGCTCTGGATGGTCTATGCAGCTTCCTTTGTGCTGTTTAGTTTCCCTTGTTGGGAAGGCTGAAGGCTATATTCGGCATAGGTAGGACTAGTAATTAGTCTCTCTGCCTGGGAGGAATGGAAAAACTATATGCGAGGCCCAAAAGTCCCTTTATTTGTGGTCTTGACATCCCAAGTTCCCTGACTAAACAGTGTCATTGGCCTTTCTCTGCAATCAGATCTAAGTGCTGTTCTCTCTGCTTAGGCACTGTTGAGCTACACAGCTTCCAGGGTATTGGCCAACCTTTCTGGTCAGGCGGGACCAAGAGCTATACTAAACAGTGGGTAGGGTTGTTAATTAGCTCCCCTGCATGAGTGAACCTGGGGAACCAACTCCAAGCCTATAAAAGGTCTTTCTTCATGGTCCTGACTCAAGCTGACCTGCTCCCCAAGTTCCCTGGCCAAATGGAACCATGGGCTTTGCTCTATGGGTGATCAGTCTGCATCCTGGAGTAATGCTGTGCTACATAGCTTTCAGGTGTTCTGGCTAGGATTTATTGTCAGTCAGGACAATCTGAATTAGCTCCCTTGCCCAAGTGGAATGGGGGGACTATCTCCAAGTACCTTCCTGAGTGTTTCTAGTTAGGCTTTCTGGTCAGGAAGGGGCTGGAAACTAAACTTATTAGTGGGTGGGGTGTGGCAATGAATTAGCTTCCCTGCCTGGATGGAGTGGAGGAATCACTCAAAGCCTGGAAAGACTTTTTTTTTTTTAAGATTTTATTTATTTATTAAAGAGAGAGTGGGTGTGTGAGAGAAAGCAGGAGCAGGGGGAGCTGCAGAGGGAGAGGGAGAAGCAGGCTCTCCCCTGAGCAGGGAGCCCGATGTGGGGCTCAATCCCAGGACCCTGGGGATAATGACCTGAGCCAAAGGCAGATGTTCAGCCAACTGAGCCACCCAGGAGCCCCTGGAAAGGCTCTTTGTGGTCAAGATGAACTGTTCCTCAGATTCCCTTGGTCTATGGTGCCACTGGCATTTCAAGCAGAGCTAATCATCTGTAGTGTAATACTCCTTGCTCTAGTATTGCCGAGCTATCCAGGTTTTAGGTGTTCTGTACAGCCTTTCTGGTAAGTTGGGGCTGGGGGCTACATTCAGGAGTCTATAATTCAGCTCTCCTGCCTGGTCAGGAGCAGACCAGTTTCCAGGGCTCTATAGAAAACCTCTTCATTTGAGGTCATGTATTAGGCATATACCTGTACTACATTGAGTTCTCTGGTCAGACTGTGCCACCATTTTGCAGATGAGCAAAGATGTTTGTTAGGACTACTACTTGGCCCCTGCAGGTAGGAACTGTCAGCCAGGATCCAAGTGCTGGTGGCTACAAGCTTCCTACCTTTTATTCATCATAAGATTCTCAATGGACAAGCTGTACAGATTCCCACACAATCCCTGTGGGGCAAGACGAGTTGGGGGCTCCCAAGAAGTGACCCACAATGATGGGGGGGTTGCTGAATGTTCACTATAGGCTCTATTTTCCTATTTGTAGGAACCATAAGCTCAGTAGATACTTCCCTGTGAGGTGCTGTACCAGCATGGGGTGGGGAAATGTGGGCAGCCAAGTAGCTCTCCTCTTAATCTTCTAATGTAGTCTGTCTTGGTCTCAGTGGTTCAAGGGGTGTTTTGACCTCACCCAATGTTCTAAAATTTTCTCAGTTGTGCCTTGTCTATTAACAGTTATTTATTCTTCTTATGAGGGGAAGTGAAATCAGAAATGACCTATGTTGCCATGTTGGTGCCATCACTATGAGTAAGTTTTTTTAGTTCATTGTAGACCATTTACTGATTTTTGCTTCCACTGTTTGTGCTTTTGGTATCATATTCAAGCAACTGTTGCCCAGGCCAATGTCAAGGAACTTCTTCCCTATGTGTTCTAGGAATTTTGCAGCATCACGTATCATGGTTTTTTCTTTAATCCATATGAGTTAATTTATGTGAGTGCTGTGAATTAGGGGTCCAATTTTTTTTCCACATATATTCTCTAGTTTTCCAATCATCATATGTTGAAGAGATTATCTTTTCCCCGCTGAATGTCCTTGGTTCTTTTGTCAAATATTAGTTGATCATCAATGCATGGGTTTATTTCTGGGCTCTCTATTCTGTTCCATTGGTTCATGTGTTGACTTTTATGCCAGTAACATACTGGCTTTATAAAAAAAAATTGAAGTATAGTTGACACACTTATATTAATGTCACGTGTATGACATAGTCATTTAAACTTATATTACATTAGGAAACAATCACCACAGTTTAGTTACCATCTATTACCATACAAAATTATTACAATAATAATTTTCCCAGTGCTGTACTTTATATTCCCATGACTTGTTTTTATAGCTGCAATGTTGTGCCTCTTAATCGCCTTTATTTATTTTTCCCATCCCACACCCCTACCCTCTGACAAGTTCTCTGTATTATGATACTGTTTCTGTTTTGTTCATTCATTTTGTTTGTCAGATTTTATATACAAGGGAAGTGTTATGATATTTGTCTTTCTCTAAATCATTTACCATAATACACTGTAGGTCCATCCATGTGTGGCAAATGCCAATACTTCATTATTTTATGCCTGGGTACTATTTCATTGTACATATATACCACATCTTTATCCATTCATCTGTCAGTGGACACTTATGTTGCTTTTGTATCTTGGCTGTCATAAATAATGCTTCAATAAACATATGGATGAATGTGTAGTTTTGAATTGTCTTTCATTTTCCTTGGTTAAATACCCAGAAGTGGAATTACTGAGTCATTAGGTATTTCTACTTTTAATTTTTTGAAGAATTTTCACACAGTTTTCATAGTGACTGCACCAATTTGCATTCCTACAAATAGTGCAAGAGAGTTTCCTTTTCTGTGCATCCTCAAATATTCATTATTTCTTCTTGTCTTTTTGATACTAGCCATTCTGACATCAGTGAGGATATTTCATTATTGTTTTGATTTGCATTTCCCTGATGATTACAGATGTTGAGTATCTTTTCACGTGTCTGTTGGCATATCTACATGTCTTTGTAAAAAATGTTTATTCATGTCCTCTGCCCATTTTAAAATCAGATTATCTGTTTGTCTTTTGGTGGTGGTGTATGAATTCTTTATATATTTTGGAAATTCACCCCGTATGAGATATATCACTTGCAAATATCTTTTCCTGGCCAGTTACTTGCCTTATCAATTTGTTGATGGTTTCTGTCACTGTGAAAAGACTTTTTAGTTTGATGTCTCAATTGTTTATTTTTGCTTTTATTCCTTTGCCTGAGAAAACATATTCAAAAAATATTGCTAAGACTTATGTTCAAGAATTTACAGCCTATATTTTCATTTAGGAATTTTATGATAAAATCTTACATTTAGGTTTTTAATCCATTTTGAGTTTATTTTTGTATATGGTGTGAGAAAGTGGTCTACTTTCATTCTTATGCATCTAACTCTCCAGTTTTCCCAACACCATTTATTGAAGAGACTGTATTTTGCCTATTGTATGTTCTTGCCTTCTTTGGCCTAGATTAAATTGCTGAATAACTGTGAGTTTATTTCTGGGCTCTCTTCTGTTCCATTGATCTGTGTGTCTATTTTTGTGCCAGTACCATGCTGTTTTGAATACTATAGCTTTATAGTTTAGCTTGAACTCTGTGATACTTTCATTTTTGTTTTTCCTTCTCAAGATTACTTTGGTCATTCAGGCTTTTTTGTGCATACATACAAATTTTACAATATTCTAATTCTGTGAAAAATGCTGTTGGGCAAAAAATGTTGGTATTTTGATAGGAATTGTAATATAGACAGTGTAATATGGACAATGTAAGTATATTCTTCCAATTCAGGTTCATTGTATACCTTTTATTTATGTCATCTTCAATTTCATTCATCAATGTTTTATCATTAATTTACAGATCTCTCACTTACTGGTTAAATTTATTCCTAGATATTTTATTCTTAATGCAATTATAAATTAGATTATTTGCTTCATGTTACTTTCTCCTAGTTTACTATTAATATAAAAACAGAACTGATTTCTATATATTAACTTTGTATCTCCAACTTTACTAAATCTATTTTTTCTAATAGTCTTTTCTTTGTGAAGTCTTAGGGTTTTCTATATATAGAATGGAATCTGAAGATAGTGACAGCTTTACTTCTTCCTTACCAACTTGGATGCCTTTTATTTCTGTTTCTTGTCTGATTGCTGTGGCTAAGACTTCCAATATCATGTTGAGTAAAAGTGGTAGATAGTGGACATCTTTGTCTTGTTCCCATCTTAAAAAGCTTTGGCTTTTCACTATTGTCTGCTGTTAGCTTTGGGTTTGTTATATTGGCCTTTAACATTCTAATGTTCCCTCTATACTCTCTTTGTTTAGACTTTTCTTTTACCATGAATGCATGTTGAATTTTGTCAAATGTTTTTGCTTCATCTATTGATAAGATCACGCAGTTTTTACCCTTCATTTTGTTAATGTGGTATATCATGTTGATTGATTTGGTGATTAAAACATCCTTGCATCCCTGAAATAAATCCTTCTTGATTGTGGTAAATTATTTTTTTCAAGTATTGCTGAACTCAGTTTGTTAATTTTTGCATTTATGTGCATCAGAAATATTGGTCTGTAATTTTTTTTTTTGTAGTGTGCTTTTCTGGTTTTGGTATCAGTGTAATGCTGGCCTTATGGAATGAATTTGGAAGTATTCCTTCATCTTTTTTTTTTAAGTTTTAGAAGAATAGGTATTAACTCTTGTCTAAATGTTTGGTAGAATACACCTAAATCTATTAGTCCTGGGGTTTTGTTTGTTGAAAGCTTTTTGGTTACTGATTCAGTTTTGTTACAAGAAATCAATCTGTCCATATTTTTTATTTCTTCCTCATTCAGTTTGTAATATTGTATGTTTCTAGGAATTTATTGATTTCTTCTAGGTTATCTCATTTGTTGGCAAAAAGTTTTGTGTGTGGTATCTTGTAAACCTTTATATTTCTTTTATTTTTTTATTTTAATTCCAGCATAATTAACATACAGTGTTATATTAGTTTCAGGTGTACAATATAGTGATTTAACAATCCTATACATTACTCAGTGCTCACCATGATAAGTGTATCCTTTAATCTCCATTCCATTCCCCCACACCTCCCCTCGGGTGACCATCAGTTCTCTATAGTTCAGAGTCTTTGGTTTGCCTCTCTCTTTTTTTTCTTTGCTTATTTTTTGTTTTGTTTTGTTTTAATTCCACATATGAGTGAACATGTGGTATTTGTCTTTCTCTGACTTATTTTGCTTAGTATTACACACTCTAGCTCCATCCATGTTGTTGAAAATAAGGTTTCATTCTCTTTATGTCATTCCATATATGTACCCCATTCCATATATGTACCACCTCTTTATCCATTCATCTATTGGTGGACACTTGGGCTGCTTCCATAATTTGACTATTGTAAATAATGCTGCTATACACATAGGGGTGCATGTATCTCTTCAAATTAGTGTTTTGTATTTTGGGGGTAAATTCCCAGTAGTACAATTTCTGAATTGTAGGGTAGTTCTATTTTTAACTTTTTAAAAAAATTTATTTGTCAGAATGAGAGTACAAGCAGAGCAGCAGGCAGAGTAGGCAGAGGGGGAAGCAGGCTTCCCACTGAGCAGGGAGCCCCATGCAGAACTCGATCCCAGGACCCTGGGATCATAACCTGAGCCAAAGGCAGATGCTTAACCAACTGAGCCACTCCCTATTTTTAACTTTTTGAGGAAATTCCATACTGTTTTCTACAGTGGCTAGACCAGTTTACATTCCCGCTAACAGTGCACAAGAGTTCCTTTTCTCCACATCCTCAGGAAAACTTATGTCTTATGTTTTTGGTTTTAGTCATTCTGAGGTGATATTGTAACTTTGATTTGCATTTCCCTAATGATGACTGATGTTGAGCATTTTTTCATGTGTCTGTTGGCCATCTGGATGTCTTCTGGCCATCTTTCAATTGGGTTATTTGTGTTTTGGGAGTTGAGGTTTATCAGTTCTTTATATATTTTGGATACTAACCGTTTATCAGATATGTCATTTGCAGATATCTTCTCCCATTCTGTAGGTTGCCTTTTAGTCTTGTTGATTACTTCCTTTACTGTGCAGAAGCTTTTTTTTTTTTTTATGTAGTTCCAATAATTTATCTGTTCTTTTGTTTCCCTTGCCTCAGGAGACATACCTAGAAAAATGTTGCAACAACCCCTGTCAGAGATATTACTACCTGTGCTCTTTTCTGGGATTCTTACGGTTTCAGGTCTCACATTTAAGCCTTTAATCCATTTTGAGTTTATGTTGTATATGATGTAAGAACTTTATCCAGTTTCGTTTTTTGCATGTTGCTGTCCAGTTTTCCCCACACCATTTGTTGAAGAGACTGCATTTTTCCCATTGGATATTCTTTCCTACTTTGTCAAAAATTAATCATGTAATTGTGGGTTTATTCCTGGGTTTCCAATTCTCCGGTTTTGTGTCCGGTTTTGTGTGAGTACCATACTGTCTTGATCACTATCTGTGATCTGTGTCCGGTTTTGTGTGAGTACCATACTGTCTTGATCACTATAGTTTTGTAATAGAACTTGAAGTCTGTAATTGTGATACTTCCGGTTTTGCTTTTCTTTTTCAGAATTGTTTTGGCTATTCAGGGTCTTTTGTGGTTCCATATAAATTTTAGGGTTTATTCTAGTTTTGTAAAAAATGATGTTGGTATTTTGATAGGCATTGTATTAAACCTGTAGACTGATTTGGGTAGTATAGACATTTTAACAATATTCTTGCAATCCATGAGCATGGGATGTCTTTCCATTCCTTTGTGTCATCTTCAATTTCTTTCATCAGTGTTTTATAGTTTTCAGAGTGCAGGTCTTTCACCACTGGTTAGGTTTATTCTTAGGTATCTTATTATTTTGGGTGCTATTGTAAGTGGGATTTTTAAAAAATTTCTCTTTTGCTGCTTCATTATTGGTGCATAGAAACACAACAGATTTATGCGCATTGATGTTGTATCCCATGACTTAACTGAATTCATTTATCAGTTCTAGTCTGACTCTAAAGACTAGTGGAGTCTTGGGCGCCTGGGTGGCTCAGTTGTTAAGCATCTGCCTTCGGCTCAGGTCATGGTCCCAAGGTCCTGGGATCAAGCCCTGCATCGGGCTTCCTGCTCTGTGGGAAACCTGCTTCTCCCTCTCTCACTCCCCCTGCTTGTGTTCCCTCTCTCACTGTGTCTCTCTGTCAAATAAATAAATAAATCTTTAAAAAGAAATAAGGACTCCCAGAGGAATTAAAAAAAAAAAAAGACTGGTGTAGTCTTTAGAGTTTTTTATATATAGTATGTCATCTGCCAATAGTGAAAGTTTTACTTCTTCCTCACAGATTTAGGTTCCTTGTATTTCTTTTTATTGTCTGATAGCTGTGGCTATGACTTCCAGTACTATGTTGGATAAAAGTGATGAGAATGGACATCCTTGTCTTGCTCCTGGCCTTAGGGGAAAAGCTATCTGTTTATCCCCATTAAGTATGATGATTGCCATGAGTTTATCATATATGGCCTTTATTATGTTGAGGTAAGTTCCCTCTAAGCGTACTTTGTTGAGGCTTTTATCAGGAATGGATGTTGTACTTTGTCGAATGCTTTATCTGCATCTATTGAAAAGATCGTATGATTTTTATCTTTTATTGGTGTGAGGCATCGTGTTGATTGACTTGCAAATGTTATCTGTCTTTTTGATGACAGCCATTCTAAGCAGTAAACAGATATCTCATTGTGATTTTGATTTGCAAATCACTGATAAGTGATGTTGCTCAAGTACAAGTGAAGTAATTGTTCCAGTACCTGTTGGCCCAGAAAACAATTCTAATTAGTTCCTCTGCCTATTTTTCACTTGGATTGTTTTTGCTATGAGCAAATAGTTCCTTCCTTTAATAAGTTGCCTTTTCCTTTTCAAAGATGACTTCCATTGCCATGCAGAAACTTTTCTAGTTTGATGTAGTTCCACTTGTGTGTTTTCGCTTTTAATGTCTTTGATTTTAACGTTCTAGAAGGAGTGCTAAGGTTTCAAGTCTTATATTCAGGTCTTTAACTTTGAGTTGATTTCTGTGTTTAGTGATAGGCTGGTGTCTGATTTCATTCTTCAGCGTGTGGCTGTCCAGTTTTTCCAGCACCATTTACTGAAGAGATTATCCTCTATCACTGTATATTCTTGGCTTCTTTGTCATCAGTTTATTGGCCATATATGAATGGACTTCTTTATGGGCTATCTATATGTCTGATTTTATGTCAATATCATACTGTTTTGATGAATATACTTCTATAATATAGTCCAAAATCAGGAAGTTTGATGCTTCCACTTTCTTCTTAAGACTGCTTTGGCTGATATTTTGGGTCTTTTGTGGATCCATACAAATTTTAGGATTGTTTGTTTTATTTCTGTGAAAAAGTTATTGGAATTTTGATAAGGATTGCATTGAAACTGTGGATGGCTTTAGGATCGTGTGGACATTTTAACAGTACTAATTCTCCCAATCCATGAGCACAGAATATCTTACTATTTACTTGTGTCTTCAGTTTTTTGTCATTAATTTCACAGTTTTCAGGTGTACAGATATTTTACCTCTTTGGTTAAATTTATTCCTAGGTATTTTTTAATTTATTTTAAATGAAAATTTTTATTGAGATATAATTCACATATATTTCAGGTGTACAACATAATTCAATATGTGTGTATATAGTGTGAAATAATAATCACAGTAAATCTAGTTATTTATCACTCTGCATAGTTATATTTTTCTTGTGATGAACTTTTAAGATCTATCTCTTCACCATGATGTACATTATATATCCTGTGACTTCTTTTGTAACTGAAAGTTTTTACCTTTTGAAGTCCACCTATTATTCCCGCTCCCAACCCCTACCTCTGACAACCACAAATTTGTTCCCTATATCTATGAGCTTATTTTTGTTTTTGTTTTTTTTTAAGATTCCATATATTATTGAAGTTATATGGTATTTGTCTTTGGTTGAATTCAGTTAGCATAATGCCCTCAAGATTCATTTGTGTTATTACAAAAAGATTTCCTCCTTTCTTGTGGCCGAATAATATTTTATGATATCTATGTGTGTGTATGTATATGTATGCACCACATTTTCTTTTACCACTCATCCTTGGATAGACACTTAGGTTGCTTTCTTGTCTTGGCTATTGTAAATAATGCTGTAATCAACATGCAGGTGCATTTATCTTTCAGTTAGTGGTTGTCATTTTTTATTTTTGTGGATGAATACTCAGAAGTAGAACTGCTACACCATTTCTTTGAGGAACCCCAATATCGATTTCCATAGTGCCTATACCAATTTAAATTCCCACCAAGGCACAAGTATTTCCCTTCTGCCACATTTCTGCCAAAACTAGTTCTCCCTGTCTTTTTGATGATAGTCATTCTAACATGTATGAGGTGATATCTTCCTGAGGACTTGATTCATATATCCCTGATGATTAGTGAGGCGAGCACATTTTAATGTACCCATTGGCCATTTGCATGTCTTTGGGAAAATGCCTATTCAGTTTCTCTGCCCAGTTTTATTCAGATTGTTTGTTTTTGCTATTGAGTTGCTTGTGTTTTGTTTTTGTCCCTTTGGATATTAACGCTTTATCAGACATGTGGTTTGCAAACATTTTCTCCTATTTTGTAGGTTGCCTTTTCACATTGTTGATGGTTTCTTTTGCTGTGCAGAAATTTTTTAGTTTGATGTAGCCCCAATTTGTTTATTTTTGCCTTTGTTGTCTTTTTGGTGCCAAATAATCATTACCAAAACTGATATCAAGAAGCTTATGCCCTAAAACTCCTTTTATGAGTATTTTGGTTTCAGGCTTTATAGTCAGATTTTGAGTTAATTTTTGTGTATAATGTATAACAGCCATTCTTTTCCGTGTGGCTGTTGAGATTTCCCAGCACCATTTATTGAAGAGACCATCACTTCCCCATTGTATATTCTTGACCTTCTGTTATAAGTTCATTGACTCTGTATGAGTAGGTTTATTTTAGGGGCTCTTTATTCTGTGATTAAGCTATGTGTCTATTTTTATGCCAATATCATTTTCTTTTGATAAATATAGTTTTGTAGTATAGTTTGAAATCAGGAAGTGTGCGGTCTCTAGCCTTGTTTTTAAGGTTGCTTTGTCTATTTGGGTTCTTTTTTTGCCCCATACAAATGGTATGACTATTTTATTTCTGTGAAAAATGCCATGGGAGCATTGATAGAGATTGCACTGGATCTGTATGTTGCTTTCAGTAATATGCACATTTTCACAATATGCTTTCAATTGATGAGCATAGAATATATTTCCATTTACCTGTGTCATCTTCAGTTTCATTAATGTCTTTTAGTAGTCAGTGTACTTGTTTTTTACCTTGGTTAAATTTAATACTAGTATTTTATTCTCTTTGATGTAATTGTAAATGTTTTCCTAATTGTTCTCTCTGGTCATTATTATTGAATAGAGATGCAAATTTTTTGTATATTGATTTTTGTATCCTGCAACTCTACTAAATTTTTTAGTTCTAACAGGGTTTTTTTGGGTGGTGTATTTGGGTCCATATATGATATCATGTATTCTGCAAACTGAGAGTTTTACCAATTTGGATGTCTTTTATTTCTTAGCTCATTGTTGCAGCTAGGCCTTCCAGTACTATGTTGAAAAAAAGTTGTGAAAGCGGACATCCTTGTCTTGTTCCTAATCTCAGAGGAAAAGCTTTTGTTTTTTCACCATTGAGCATGATGTTAGCTGTGGGTTTTTCACATGTAACCTTTATTATGTTGATGTGTGTTCCTTGTAAAGCCACCTTGTTGAGAGTTTATCAGGAATGAATGTTGTATTTTTGTCTCCTGCTTTTTCTGTACCTACTGAGATGATCAAATAGATTTTATTCTTCCTCTTCTTACTGTGATGTATCACATTGGTTTGTGGATATTGAGCCATCCTTACATCACTGGAACAAAACACACTTGATTGTGGTGAATAATTTTTCTAATGTTTTGTTTAATTTGGTTTGCTAATATTTTTTGAGGATTTTTGCCTCTGTTTCCTCAGGGATATTGGTCTGCAATTTTCTTATGTCCTTGTCTGATTTGGGTATCATAATAATACTGACTTCATAAAGTAAGTTTGGAAGTGTTTCCTCCTCAATTTTTTGGAAAAGTTTTAAAACAGTTGATATTAATTCTTCTTTAAATGTTTGGTAGAATTCACTAGTAAAACCATCTGTTCCTGGACTATTTGTGGAGAGGTAGTTAACTACCAGTTCAATCTCCTTAGTAGTAATCTGTTCAGATTTTCTATATTTCTTCATTATTTAGTCTTGGTAGGTTGCATGTTTCTAGGAATTTAATTCATTTAGGTTGGCATATGATTGTTGGTAGTAGTGCCAAGGCTTTTTAAAATCATAATTAGATATTGAATATTTTAAATTGCATTTTATGCATCTGTTAAAATGATCACTACGATATTCCTTCTTAATTCTGTAAGCATGTTAATCACATTGGTTAATTCCCAAATACCAGACCAAGCTGGCATTCTGAAACCAATAAAAGCAAGATTTATTATCCTTTTCACATATTACCCAATTCACTTTGATGATAATTTGTTTAGGAATTTTGAGATTCAACTGTTGTTTTCTTATAATGTTTGTCACATTTTGGTGTCAAGATTATTTAGGCACTGGGGATTTTCTTTTTAAATTTCCAATTCCCTGAAAAAGTTGTCCAATTTCACATTAATTCTGTCTTAAATGTTTGGAAGAACTCATGAGTGAGACTTCTGAGCCTAAAGTTTTCTCTATGGGAAGGTTATTAATTACAAATCCAATTTATTTAATATTATTCTGATTTTTCTATTTCTTCTTGTGTCACTGTCAGTTACCACTGAATTTTTGAGGAATGTGTCAGTTTCATCCAACTCATCATACTTATAATTATTTTAAATGTTAAAATATTTCATTGTCTACTTTGGATTTTATTAACTTTATTAGTCCTTTCCAAGAACCAACACTTAGCTTTATTGATCATCTTTCTTGATTGTTTTGTTTTATTCTCTATTTCCTTCTTTTTAATCTTTGGTGAAGTTTAATTACTTTTTCTTTTTCTAACTTGAGATATATGCTTAGCTTGTATATTTTCAGATCTTGTTGTTTAGAAACCTATAAATTTAATGCTGTAAACTATACTCTGTGCATGGCTTTAACTGTATTTCACTGATCTGTTTTCCTAGTAGCAGTAGTATCTTCGTGTCTTTGTGTGCATAAACCTATATTTTATCACGTAAAAAGTAATATTTCATCTACTTTTATTTACCTCCAATAGTAAGCCTCTAAAATATTGTTTAAAGCTATACATACATATTAATTTGATTTTAAAAGGAGACTTTCATTTTCCCATTGTCTAGAGGAGAAATGAGAAAGATGTGCACACTTGCCTATATTTTTTTGTTTAAATTTTATTATTAAAGTATAGCTGAAATATATTAGTTTCTGGTGTACAACATAGTGATTTGACAATTATATACATTATAAAATGCTCACCATGATAAATGTGGTTACCATCAGTGACTGTACAAAGTTATTACATTCTTATTGACTATATTCCTTATGCTGTACTTTTCATCACTTTTTTTTTTTTTTTGAGAGCAAGAGCACACAGGAGAGCAGGAACGTAGTTGGGGGGAGAGACAGAAGGAAAGGGAGAGAATCTTAAACAGACTCCTGCTGAGCAAGGAGCCTGATGTGGAGCTGTATCTCACAATCCTCAGACCATGACCTGAGCCAAAATCAAGATCAGATGCTTAATCAACTGAGCCACCCAGGCGTCCCTCTGACTTATTTTTTTTTTTTTTTATAACTGGAAGTTCATACATCTTAATACCCTTCACATATTTAGCCCATCCTCCTACCACCCTTGCTCTGACAACCAGCAGTTCTCTGTATTTTGAGTTCTGTTTCTGCTTTTGTTTGTTCATTCGTTTTGTTTTGGGATTCCATGTATAAATAAAATCATATGGTAATTGTCTTTCTCTGACTTATTACACGTAGCATAATACCCTTTAGGTCCATCCCTGTTGTCTCAAATGGCAAGATTTCATTCTTTTTTAATGGCTGAGTAATTTTTCATTGTATATACAATATGCCACAGCTTTTTTTCTTCTTCAAATTTTTATTTAAATTCCAGTTAACATGCAGTGCAATATTGGTTTCTGGTGTAGAACTTAGTGATTCATCACTTATATACAACACCAAGTGCTCATCACAAGCCCTCCTTAATACCCGTCACCTATTTAACCCATCTCCCCACTAACCTCCCCTCCACTAACCATCAGTCTGTTCTCTATAGTTAAGAGTCTGTGGTTGATTTCATATTTTGGTTATTATAAATACTTCTGCAATAAACATGGGGATGCCTCTCTTTTTAAATTTGTGTTTTTGTTTTCAGATAAATATCCAGCAGTGGAGTTACTAGATTGTATGCTATTTCTATTGTTAATTTTTTGAGGAACCTCAACATCCTAATCCACATTGGCTGCACTAATATACATTCCCACCAAGTATACATAAAATTCCCCTTCTCGGCATTCTCACTAATAAGTATTTCTTCTCTTTTTGATACTAGCCATTCTGACTGGGATAAGTCATTGTAGTTGTGATTTGCATTTTCCTCATGATTAGTGACGGTGAGCATCCTCTCATGGGTCTGTTGGCCATCTGTATGTCTTTTTTGGAAAAACATCTGTTCAAGTCCTCTGCTCATTTTCATTAGATTACTTGTCTTTTTGGTGTTTAGTTTTATGACCTGACTTCCTTATGAATTTTGGATATTAACTACTTATCAAGTAGATCGTTTACACAAAAACTCTCTCATTGTTTCTTGGTGTTTTTTTTTTTTTTACTAGTTGCCTTTTTGTTTTATTGATGCTTTTATTGTGCAAAAACTTGTTAGTTTTATGCAGTCCCAGTTGTTTTTCTTTTTTTTTTTTTTCGCCCCCACATGGGGAGAGTGGTCCAGAAGAATGCCAAGTTCAATGGCCAAGAACTTACTGTGTGTTTTCTTTTATGAGTTTTATGGCTTTACGTCTTAGGTTTGAGGTAATTTACCCATTTTTCAGTTTGTTTTTGTGTATGATATAAATGGTCCAGTTTGATTCTTTGGCATGTAGCTGTCCAATTTTCCCAACAGCATTCATTGAAGAGATTGTCTTTTTTCCAGGCTACATTTTGGCCTCCTTTGTCTTAGATTAGGTGGCCATAAAAGTGCAGTTTATTTCTGGGCTATTTAATTCCATTGCTCTATGTGTCTGTTCTTGTGACAATATCATCCTTTTGGTTTGGTTTGAAATCTCAGATTGTGCTACCTAAAGCTTTGTTTTTTATTCTCAAAATGGCTGTGGCTATTCAGGGTCCTTTGTGGTTCCATGGAATTTGGGGGATTATTCTATTTCTGTGAAATGCTGTCAGTATTTTGATAAGGATGGTGTTAAATCTGTAGATTGCTTTGGGTAATATGAAAATTTTCACAATATTCTTCTAATCAATGAGTGCAAAATATATTTCCATTGTTTCATCTTCAGTTTCTTTCATAGTTTAATAGTGTAAGGATTTTTCACTCTGGGTAAGTTTATTACTAGTATTCTTGTTGATGCAGTCATAAATGAGAAAGATTTTTTTGTCTCTTTGATCATTATTATTGTATAGAAATTCATCTTTTTGTGTATTGATTTTTTTATCATGCAATGCTACAGGATTCATTTATTCAAAAAATTTTTGGTGGTTTCTTTAGAGTCCATATATAAAATCATGTCATCTGTGAATTGTGACAGATTTACTTCTTCCTTACTAATTGGGCTTTCTTTCTTGTTTGATTGCTGCAGGAAGGACTTCCAGTGGTACATAGAATAGAAGTGGTAAGAGTGGACATCCTTGTCTTGTTCCTGATCTCAGAGGAAAAGTTTTTTTTCATCATTGAGTACGATGTCAGTTGTCAGTTTTTCATGTATGGCCTTTATTATGTTGATGCATTCCCTGTAAAGCCGCCTTGTTGAGAGTTTTTATCAGGAACAGATGTGGTATTTTGTCTAATGCATTTTCTGTATCTACTGAGATGATCATATGACTTTTATCCTTCCTCTTGTTAATATGATGTATTACATTCATTGATTTGTGGATATTGAGCCATCCTTCCATCAGTGGAATAAAACACACTTGATTGTAGTGAATAATTTTTCTAATGTTTAATTTGGTTTGCTAATATTTTATTGAGGATTTTTATATCTGTTTCACCAGGGATATTGGCCTATACGTTTGTTTTTGTTTCCTGTTTGTTTCCTATTTGTTTGTTTATTTTAGTGTTTTTGTGTGGTTTTGCTATCAGGGTAATGCTAGCCTCATAGAATGAGTTTGGAATTTTTTCTTCCTATTCTATTTTTTGGAATTGTTTAAGAATAGGTATTAAATCTTCTTTAAATGTTTGATAGAGTTGCTGTGAACCTATCTGATGCTGAAGGTTTTTCGTCAGGAGTTTTTTGATTACCAATTCAATTTCCTTAATACTAATTGGTCTATTCACATTTTCTGTTTCTTCAGTTTTGAAAGATTGTATGTTTCTAGGAATTTATCCATTTCTAGGGTGTCCACTTTATGTTTTTGCTGGTCATTATTTCTCCTTTTCACTTTGATTTTATTTTATTAAACTAACTGGCTCTTGGTTTCATTGGTCTTTTGTATTATGTTTTTAGTCTTTATTTCCACTCTATTATTCCTTCCTTCTAACTTTGGGTTTTGTTTATTTTCTTATAGTTTCTTTAGATGTAAGTTTAGATTGTTTATTTGAAACTCTTCTGGTTTCTTGAAGTAAGCCTGTGTCAGTATAAATTTCCCTCTTAGAACTGCTTTTGCTGTGTTTCCAATTTTGAGGTTTCCATTTTCATTTGTCTCCGTGTATTTTTTTTATTTCTCCTTTGATTTTATCACTAACACATTGTTTTTTAAATAGCATGTATTTACCCTCCACGTTTTTGTGTTTTCAAATTTTTTTGGTATTTTTTAAAGATTTATTTGAGAGAGAGGGGGCATGCCAACAAGGGGAGGGGCAGAGGGAGAAGGAGAGAAGCAGACTCCCCACTGGGCACAGAGCCTGATGCCAGGCTCCATCTCACAACCCTGAGATCATGACCTGAACCAAAATCAAGAGTTGGACACTTAATTCAGCCATCTGGGCACCCCTCAAGTTCTTTTCTTGTAATTGGTTTCTAGTTTTATACTGTTGTGGTCAGAAAAATTATAGGACTGCAATGTTATTAAATTTACTGAGACATGTTTTACTGCCTAACATGTGATCTGTCCTGGAGAATGTATTATGTTCACTTAAAAAGAAAGTGTATTCTGCTATCTTTGGGTGGAATGTTCTATATAGGTTAAATCCAGCTGGTTTAAGATGTCATTCAAAGTCAGTTTCCTCATTAGTTTTCTGTCTGGATGGTCTATTCATTGATGTGAGTGGAATGTGAAAGTCCCCTACTATTATTATGTTATTATCAAGTTCTCCCTTCAGGTCTGTTAATATTTGCTTTGTATATTTAGGTGCCTCTATATCGGGTGCACAGATATTTATAATTGTTGTATTATCTTGTTGGATTGATCCCTTTATCATTATGTAGTGCTTTTCTTTGTCTCTTGCTACACTCTTTCTTTAAAAGTGTATTTTTTTCTGATATACATATTGTTACCCTGGTCTCTTTTTACCAGTTCCATTTCCATGATTTTTTTTCCTGCCCTCACTTTCAGTGTGTATGTGTCTTTAAGTCTGAAGTGAGTCTTTTTAGGCACCATATAATGGGGTTTTAAATCCATTTGGTCCCTATGTCTTTTATGTCTTTTGATTGGAGCACTTCGTCCATTCACAATTATTGATAGGTATGTACTTATTGACATTTTTTTTTCATTTTTTTCTGGTTTTTAATTATTATCTGTTCCATTCTTTCTCTTTTCCTTATGGTTTGATTTCTTTAGTGTTATGCTTGAATTCCTTTCCTTTCATTTTTATGTATCTGTTTTAGATTTATGGTTCCACTGATTCATATACAACTTGTGTATAGCAGTTTGTTAATGGTTGATGGTCACTTAAATTCCAACACATTCTAAAAGCATAAGTTTTGACTCCCACGTTTTATATATATAGGATCATATTTTACATTTTCTTATTTTTTGTATCCCTTTAATGACTTTAGTAGATATGTGTTTAGTAGATATGTGTTTTAACCACCACACTGGCTCTATGAATGATTATTCTACAACATTTACTGTATGTTTGGTAAAAGTGAAATTTGTTCTTTTCATAATGTTCTTCTAGTTATCACCTTAAATTTTCCACTTTAAAAACTCCTTTTAGCATTTGTTATAAGGACAGTTTTGTGATGGTAAACTTCTTTAACTTTGGTTTGTCTGTAAAGATCTTTATCTCTCTTTCAATTCTGAATGATAACCTTGCTGGGTAGAATATTCTTGGTTGTAGGTTTTTTTCTTTCAGGACCTGAAATATATCCTGCCACTTTCTTCTGGTCTTCAAAATTTCTGCTGAAATATGAGCTAATAGCCTTATGGGGTTTCAATTGTATGTAACTATTTTCTTTTACTGCTTTTAATATTTTCTTTTTATATATTTTTTTCATTTAATTATTACCTTAGTGTGGACCTCCTTGAGTTTATCTTGCTAAGGATCTCTATGACTCCTGGATTTGGATGTCTGTTACCTTCCCTAGATAGGGAACTTTTCACCTATTATTTCTTCAAATAAATTTTCTGCCTTTTTCTTTCCTTCTGGGATCCCTATAATATGAATGCTATTACACTTGAAGATGATCAGAGGTACTTTAGCCTATTCTCATTATTTTTTCTTTTTCCTGTTCAGCTTGGTTGCTTTCCATTACCCTGTCTTCCAGATTGCCAATCTGTTCTGCATCTTCTAATCTCCTGTTGATTCCCTCTATTCTATTTTTCATGGCAGTTATTATATTCTTCAGCTCTAAGTGGTTCTTTTTTTATATTTTCTATCTCTTTGTTGAGGTTCTCACTGAGTTCATACATTCTTCTCTCATGTCCAGTGAGTATTTTTATGACCATTACTTTGAACTCTTTATCAAGCATATTGCCTATCTCCATTTTGTTTAACATTTCATGTGATTTGGTCTTGTTCTTTTATTTGGAAAATGTTTTGCTATGTCCGCATTTTGTCTGCCTCTATGCTTGTGCATATGTATTAAGTCAGCAACACCTCCTTGTCCTGGAAGTGGTGGCCTTGTTTAAAGGGGTCCTGTGGTGACCTGTAACACAACACCCCTGGTCACCAAAATCAGGTGCTCTAGGGGTGTCCCCTGTGTAGGCTGCATGCACCTTCCCCCTGTGGTTAAGCAATAGTTGCTGTAATAACACTGGTTAGTGGGGCTGGCCTTCATCCAACTGACTGCAAAGACCTGTGTCATCTTCCGAGGAACACTACTGGGCAGGATTTACTCTGCACACACCTGAGAGGCACTACTGCAGCTGCTGTAGACAAGCTTATGGGTGAGGTTGGCCCTCAGCCTGGCTGGCTGTGATTAGCCACTGAACAACAGTAGGCACACTGAGGGGCATGGTTTGCTTCCTGCACAGCCAGCTGAGAAGCCTGTCTGCAGGAACTGCAGGAGCACTGGTGTGTGGGGTGAGCTTTTCTTTTCCCCAGGCAGGAGTCACTTTGGAGTGGCACCCGTCCTCTCCATGGCTGCCTGATGGGTTTAATAGGATGGGAGCCTACTTTTGAGGGGTTCCTGCAGGGCATGTCCATAGGGGAACACAGAAGAAGGGCACATGGTACTAGCAAGGTAGATGGAGATTGTTACAGTTGGCTTCCACATGTGCCTGGCTATTTAATCTGTGGGAGGGATAGAAAAATGACCCCAGTACTTTTGTTCCTGGAGAAATCTACAGTTCCCTGCCCCTGTGGCACATGTGATAAATTAGTCAATAAATCTCCTTTATGTATACCCTAGGCACCTTTCAAACTGCTGCTTCTGTGCTGTGTCTCATGCAGTTATTTAGCATGCTGGCTCTTCAAGGGAAGACACTTGCTTTCCTTTAGCCCTTCAGCTCTTCCAGAGTTAAGCCCTGCTGATTTTCAAAGCCAAACATGGGACTCATCTTTCTAGTGTGGGTCCCCAGAGCCAGGGGTGTCCAGTATGGTGTCTGATCCCCTTGTTCTTCTGTGCTTGTGATGTCTCTTCCACTTATGATTAGTTAATCTAGGAGTTTGCTACCTGTCCAGGTATCTGCCCCTCCTACCCTTTTTTACGTGTCCTCTCTACAACTATCTGTAGAATATCTGTTCTGACAGCCTTCAGATCATTTTCAGAGTGAATTGTAATATATGTTGTTGCCTTGGTGTGTCTGTGGGATGAGGTGAGTTCAGGATTCTCTTATTCTGTGATTTTTCCCTCTCTCTCACCTCTTCTTTAGATGTTTGGTAGAATTTACCTATGAAGCCATCTGGTCCTAGACTTTTGTTTCTTGGGATTTTTTAAAATTACTGATTCAGTTTTGTTACTAGTAATCAGTATCTTCATAGTTTTTTTTTTTTTTTTATGATGCAGCCTTGGAAGATTGTATGATTCTACAAATTTATCCATTAATTACCTTGTGTGTTGGCATATAATTTAGTATTCTCAGAATCATTTCTATTTCTGTGCTAGTTGTAATTACTGTTTCATTTCTCATTTTATTTGAGCTTTTTCTTTTGTTTACGATTTTTCTTGAAGTATAATTAACATAGCGTTTTATTAGTTTTGGGTGTGCAGCATGTTCATTCAACATCCAATACATTACTCAGTGCTTACCTCAATAAATGTAGCCACCATCTTTCACCAAGCAATGTGATTACAATATTTGGGACTATAGGGGGGCGGAGCAAGATGGCGGAGGAGTAGGAGACCTAGATTTCGTCTGGTCTCAGGAATTCAGCTGGATAGGGATCAAACCATTCTGAACACCTACGAACTCAACGGGAGATTGAAGAGGAGAGTAGCAACAACTCTCTGAACAGAGAAGCGACCACTTACTGGAAGGTAGGGCGTGCGGAGAAGTGAATCCGAGGCGATATTCGGGAGGATAGACGGCGGGGGAGGGGCCTCCGTCGGCCGCTTCTGGCAAGTGCTAGAGCCGCGGAGCACAAAATCGGAACTTTTAGAAGTCGGCTCCGCTGAGGGACGTTGCTGCAGTGGCTAAGCAGGGGGTGGAATCCTCCCGGGACAGTGTGGTCTCAGGACCCTTGGGGTCACAGAAAGACTGGGGGTGCCTGAGTGCGCCAGAGCTCCCAGGTATCGGAGCAGGGAAGCCGGCTGCAGAGACGGAGCTGAGTCGCGGGCTCTCAGCTTGGGGTGGCCATAGACTGTGATCCGCGGCCCAGTCGGGCCACTGCTCCTGCAGCAGGGACCCAACAAGCGGCAGAGCCGGGGAGACTCCCCTTCCTTCCCGGGGAGGAGTGGCGCAGGAGCGCACCGCAGGGATCTGCTGGGTTTGGAGACTCCACACGGGGTCGGGTGCCAGAGATAGCAACGCTCGGTCACAGGCCGGGTGAGCACGGAGTGCGGCCAGAGACCGGGACACGGGAGTGACTGCTTTTCTCTGGGGGCGCACTGAGGAGCGGGGCTCTGAGTTCTCAGCTCCTCCGGGTGGAGATTGGGAGGCCACCATTTTTGCCCTGGTCCTCCAAAGCTGTGCCGAGAGCTTGCAGGAAACAAAAGCTCCTGAGAGCAAACCCCAGCAGCTTGCTTAGCCCGGACCGACAAGGGCGGGGCAATTCAGCCTCCGGCAAGGACATTTGGAAACCACAGCAACAGGCCCCTCCCCCAGAAGATCAGCACGAACAGCCAGCAAGCCAAGACCAAGTTTACCGATCAAGGAGAACAGGAGAACTCCAACGCTAGAGGAATACTACACATAGAATTCATGGTTTTTTTTTACCATGATTCATTAGTTCATCAAAGTTAATTTTTGTTAACTGTTTTTTTTTATTTTTTTTTCCCTTTTTCAACCAACATCTTATCAATCTCTTTTAAAAAAAAAAAAACTTTTTTATTTTTCATTTTTAGAGTCATATTTTATCCCTTCATACTAGTTACCTTATTTTTGGCATATATATATAAGTTGTTCTCTCTTTAAAATTTTGAGATACAGTTTCTTCTAACAGATCAAAATATACCCTAAATCACTAGGGTATGGCTCCGTTCTAGTCTCCTGCCTGATCACATTCTCTCCCTTTTTACTTTTTTTTTTTTTCTTAAATCTTCTTTCTTTTTTCAAACAACTTCTTATCTTATCAAGGCCTGTTATAAAATCTTTTATAATTTTCATCTTTACAGTCATCTTTCATCCCTTCATTGTATCAACCCTTATTTTGTACATATATGTATGTCTTCCTTTAAAATTTTAGGAGGCACTTTTTTCTAACAGACCAAAATACGCCCAAAATCTAGTGTGTGGCACTGATCTATGCACTAGCCTGATCATATTTGATCATATTCTGCTTTTTTTGTATTGTTCTGTTTCTGTTTTTATCTTTTTTTCTTTTTTCTTTCTTTCCCATTCTTTTCCCCTGGTTTCAGGTCTTTTCTGATTTGTATACAGTATATTTGCGGGGGACGTTGTAAACCTGTTAGCATTTTGTCCTCTCATTCATCTATTTTCCTCTGGACAAAATGACAAGACGAAAAAAATCACCTCAGCAAAAAGAACAAGAGGTAGTACGGTCAGCCAGGGACCTACTCAATACGGACATTAGTACAATGTCGGACCTAGAGTTCAGAATCATGACTTTAAAGATACTAGCTGGGCTTGAAAAAAGCGTGGAAGTTATTAGAGAAACCCTTTCTGGAGAAATAAAAGAACTAAAATCTAACCAAGTCGAAATCAAAAAGGCTATTGATGAGGTGCAATAAAAAATGGGGGCACTAACTGCTAGGATAAATGAGGCAGAAGAGAGAATCAGCGATATAGAAGACCAAATGATGGAAAATAAAGAGGCTGAGAAAAAGAGAAACAACTACAAGATCACGAGTGCAGAATTCGAGAGATAAGTGATATGATAAGATGAAACAACATTAGAATAATTGGGATCCCAGAAGAAGAAGAAAGAGAGAGAGGGGCAGAAGGTATATTGGAGCAAATAATAGCAGAGAACTTCCCTAATGTGAGGAAGGAAACAGGCATCAAAATCCAGGAGGCACAGAGAACTCCTCTCAAAATCAATAATAATAGGTAAGCACCCCGACATCTAATAGTAAAACTTACGAGTCTCAGAGACAAAGAGAAAATCCTGAAAGCAGCTCGGGAGAAGAGATATGTAACCTACAATGGTAAAAATATTAGATTGGCAACAGACCTATCCACAGAGACCTGGCAGGCCAGAAAGGACTGGCAAGAGATCTTCAGAGCACTAAACGAGAAAAATATGCAGCCAAGAATACTATATCCAGCTAGGCTGTCATTGAAAATAGAAGGAGAGATAAAAAGCTTCCAGAACAAACAAAAACTAAAGGAATTTGCAAACACGAAACCAGCCCTCCAAGAAATATTGAAAGGGGTCCTCTAAGCAAAGAGAGAGCCTAAAAGCAGCAAAGATCAGAAAGGAACACAGACAACATACAGTAACAGTCACCTTACAGGCAATACAATGGCACTAAACTCATAACTTTCAATAGTTAGCCTGAATGTAAATGGGCTAAATGCCCCAATCAAAAGACACAGGCTATCAGATTGGATTAAAAAACAAGACACATCAATATGCAGTCTGCGAGAGACTCATTTTAGACCCAAAGATACCCCCAGATTGAAAATGAGGGGGTGGAAAACCATTTACCATGCTAATGGGCACCAAAAGAAAGCTGGGGTGGCAATCCTTATATCAGACAAATTAGATTTTAAACCAAAGACTGTAATAAGAGATGAGGAAGGACACTATATCCTACTTAAAGGGTCTATCCAACAAGAAGATCTAACAATTGTAAATATCTATGCCCCGAACATGGGAGCAGCCAATTATATAAGGCAATTAATGACAAAACCAAAGAAACACATTGACGACAATACAATAATAGTGGGGGACTTTAACACCCCCCTGACTGAAATGGACAGATCATCTAAGCAAAAGATCAACAAGGAAATAAAGACTTTAAATGACACACTGGACCAAATGGACTTCACAGACATATTCAGAACATTCCATCCCAAAGCAACGGAACATACATTCTTCTCTAGTGCCCATGGAACATTCTCCAGAATTGATCACATCCTAGGTCACAAATCAGGTCTCAACCGCTACCAAAAGATTGGGATCATTCCCTGCATATTTTCAGACCACAATGCTTTGAAACTAGAACTCAATCACAAGAGGAAAATCAGAAAGAATTCAAATACATGGAGGCTAAAGAGCATCCTACTAAAGAATGAATGGGTCAACCAGGACATTAAAGAAGAATTAAAAAAATTCATGGAAACCAATGAAAATGAAAACACAACTGTTCAAAATCTTTGGGACACAGCAAAGGCAGTCCTGAGAGGAAAGTATATAGCAATACAAGCCTTTCTCAAGAAACAAGAAAGGTCTCAAATACACAACCTAACCCTACACCTAAAGGAGCTGGAGAAAGAACAGCAAATAAAGCCTAAACCCAGCAGGAGAAGAGAAATAATAAAGATCAGAGCAGAAATCAATGAACAAGAAACCAGGGGAATTCTACCAAATATTCAAAGAGTTAATACCTATTCTTCTGAAATTTTTCCAAAAAATAGAAATGGAAGGAAAACTTCCAAACTCGCTTTATGAGGCCAGCACTACCTTGATCCCCAAACCAAAGACCCCATCAAAAAGGAGAATTACAGACCAATATCCTTGATGAACATGGATGCAAAAATTCTCACCAAAATCCTAGCCAATAGGATCCAACAGTACATTAAAAGGATTATTCACCACGACCAAGTGGGATTTATCCCTGGGCTGCAAGGCTGGTTCAACATCCACAAATCAATCAACGTGATACAATACATTAACAAAAGAAAGAACAAGAATCATATGATCCTCTCAATAGATGCAGAAAAAGCATTTGACAAAATACAGCATCCTTTCTTGATCAAAACTCTTCAGAGTATAGGGATAGAGGGTACATGCCTCAATATCATAAAAGCCATCTATGAAAAACCTACAGCGAATATCATTCTCAATGGGGAAAAGCTGAGAGCTTTTCCCCTAAGGTCAGGAACACGGCAGGGATGTCCACTCTCACCACTGCTATTCAACATAGTACTAGAAGTCCTAACCACAGCAATCAGACAACAAAAAGAAATCAAAGGCATCCAAATCGGCAAAGAGGAAGTCAGACTCTCACTCTTTGCAGATGATATGATACTTTATGTGGAAAACCCAAAAGACTCCACCCCAAAACTGCTAGAACTCATACAGGAATTCAGTAAAGTGGCAGGATATAAAATCAATGCACAGAAATGAGTGGCATTCTTTACACCAACAACAAGACAGAAGAGAGACAAATCAAGGAGTCGAGCCCATTCACAATTGCACCCAAAACCATAAGATACCTAGGATATAAATTTAACCAAAGAGGCAAAGGATCTGTACTCAGAAAACTATAAAATACTCATGAAAGAAATTGAAGAAGACACAAAGAAATGGAAAAACGTTCCATGCTCATGGATTGGGAGAACCAACATTGTGAAGATGTCAATGCTACCTAGAGCAATCTACACATTCAATGCAATCCACATCAAAATACCATCCACTTTTTTCAAAGAAATGGAACAAATAATCCTAAAATTTGTATGGAACCAGAAGAGACCCCGAATAGCCAGAGGAATATTGAAAAAGCAAAGCTGGCGGCATCACAATTCCGGACTTCCAGCTCTATTACAAAGCTGTCATCATCAAGACAGTATGGTATTGGCACAAAAACAGACACATAGAGCAATGGAACAGAATCGAGAGCCCAGAAATGGACCCTCAACTCTGTGGTCAACTTATCTGACAAAGCAGGAAAGAATGTCCAATGAAAAAAAAGACAGTCTCTTCAACAAATGGTGTTGGGAAAATTGGACAGCCACATGCAGAAGAATGAAACTGGACCATTTCCTTACACCACACACAAAAATAGACTCCAAATGGTTGAAAGACCTAAACGTGAGACAGGAGTCCATCAAAATCCTAAAGGAGAACACAGGTAGCAACCTCTTCGACCTCAGCCGCAGCAACTTCTTCCTAGAAACATCACCAAAGGCACGGGAAGCAAGGGCAAAAATGAACTATTGGGATTTCATCAAGATAAAAAGCTTTTGCACAGCAAAAGAAACAGTCCACAAAACCCAAAGACAACCGACAGAATGGGAGAAAATATTTGCAAATGACATATCAGATAAAGGGCTAGTATCCAAAATCTATAAAGAACTTATCAAACTCAACACCCAAAGAACAAATAATCCAATCAAGAAATGGGCAGAAGACATGAACAGACATTTTTCCAAAGAAGACATCCAAATGGCCAACAGGCACATGAAAAAGTGCTCAACATCGCTCGGCATCAGGGAAATCCAAATCAAAACCTCAATGAGATACCACCTCACACCAGTCAGAATGGCTAAAATTAACAAGTCAGGAAATGACAGATGTTGGCGGGGATGTGGAGAAAGGGGAACCCTCCTACACTGTTGGTGGGAACGCAAGCTGGTGCAACCACTCTGGAAAACAGTATGGAGGTTCCTCAAACAGTTGAAATTAGAGCTACCATGCTATCCAGCAATTGCACTACTGGGTATTTACCCCAAAGATACAAATGTGGGGATACGAAGGGGTACGTGCACCCCAATGTTTATAGCAGCAATGTCCACAATAGCCAAACTGTGGAAAGAGCCAAGATGTCCATCGACAGATGAATGGATAAAGAAGAAGTGGTATATATACACAATGGAATATTATGCAGCCATCAAAAGGAATGAGATCTTGCCATTTGCAACGACGTGGGTGGAACTGGAGGGTGTTATGCTTAGTGAAATAAGTCAATCAGAGAAAGACATGTATCATATGACCTCACTGATAGGAGGAATTCTTAATCTCAGGAACAAACTGAGTGTTAGTGGAGTGGTTGGGGGTGGGAGAGATGGGGTGGCTGGGTGATAGACATTGGGGAGGGTATGTGCTACAGTGAGGGCTGTGAATTGTGCAAGACTGTTGAATCACAGATCTGTACTTCTGAAACAACGCAACATATTTTAAGAAAAAAGGAAAAGAAGAAGATAGCAGGAGGGAAGAATGAAGGGGAGTAAGTCGGAGGGGGAGACGAACCATGAGAGACGATGGACTCTGAAAAACAAACTGAGGGTTCTAGAGGGGAGGAGGGTAGGGGGATGGGTTAGCCTGGTGATGGGTATTAAAGAGGGCACATTCTGCATGGAGCACTGGGTGTTATGAACAAACAATGAATCATGGAACACTACACCAAAACAAATGATGTAATATATGGTGATTAACATAACAATAAAAAAATTTTAAAAAAAGATTAAATCTTCTAATCCATGAAAATAGATACCTCTTTTTTTATTTGTGTCTTTGATTTTTTTCATGTGTCTTATACTTTTCAGAGTAGAGCTCCTTTTACCTCCTTGGTTAAAATTATTCCTAAGTATTTTATTATTTTTGATGCTATTGTAAATTGAATATTTTCCTTTATTTTTCAGAAAATTTATTTAGTATATTAACTCTATTGCTCTATTTAATTTGTATGCAAATTTTGTTAATTTTGTCATCCAATTTAAACTGAATTTGTTGATTTAACAATTTTTTGTGGAGACTAGAATATTTTATATATAAAATCATGTCATTTATAAATAGAGACAACTTTACTTCTTCCTTTCTAGTTCTGATGCCTTTTTTTCTTTTCCTTGCTGGATTGATCTAGCAAGGACTTCCAGTACTATATGAGTCAGAGTAGTGAGAGTGAACACCTTTTCTTGTTCTATTGTTTATTAAAAAAAAAAACTTTCATTTTCTTACCACCGAGTGTGATATTTGCTGTGGATTAATTATATGGCTTCTATTATGCTGAGCTGTGTTTCTTCTATACCTAATTTGTTAAGAGCTTTTATCATAAAGTGGTTTTAAATTTTATCAAATGCCTTTTCTTCATCTCTTGTGATAAATACATGAATTTCTCTTTCATTCTCTTAATTTGATATATTGTGTTGATTTTGTGCATGTTGAACCATTCTTATTTCTCAGAGATAAATCCCACTTGATCATGGTGAATGATCTTATTTTTAACATGCTGCTCAGTAAGGTAATATTCACTATGGATATTGGCCTGTAGTGTGCTCTACTTTTAGTGCCCTTTTCCAGTTTTGTTAAGAGTAATGCCAGTTTTGTAAAATGAGTTTGCAAGTTTTCCTTCTGCATGGTTTTTTGGAGGAGTTTGAGAAAGATTGGTGTTTATTCTTCTTTAGATATTAGATAAAATTCACCATTTTATTCTAGGCTCTTCTTCATTGGGAGATTTTTAATTACTGATTCCATCTAATTACTATTAGTGATCGGCTCAGATTTTCTATTTTTTCCTGATTCAGTCTCAGAGGTTGCATTTCTAAGAATTTTTCCGTTTCTTTTAGGCTGTCCAGTTTGTTGGCATACCGTTGTTCATAGCGAATTTTTATTTCTGTTGAATCAGTTGTAATGTCTCCTGTTTCATTTATAATTGTTGATTTGGGTCCTCTCTTTTCTGTTGGTTTAGCTAACATTTTCTCATTCTGTTTATCCTTTCAAAAAATCACCTGTTTAATTTTTATTGTTTCCCTGTGTTTCTTCGTTTTCTGCTCTAATCTTTATCTTTTTGGCTAACTTAGGCCTCAATTTGTCTTTTCTCTTCTTCCTTGAGGTGTAGAGTTACTATGTTTGAGATCTTTCTTGTTTCTTAATATAGGTGTTTATTGCTACAAACTTCCGTCTTAGAAACTTTTGTTGCATCCTTTTAGATTTGCTGTTTTGTTTCCATTTTGTTTTGTCTCAAGATACTTTTTTTTAGAGGTTACTCTGTATACTTTATTCTTTTTTTGATGTAGTGTTCCATGATTCATTGTTTGTGTATAACACCCAGTGCTCCATGCAGAACGTGCCCTCTTTAATACCCATCACCAGGTTAACCCATCCCCCCACCCCTCTCCCCTCTAGAACCCTCAGTTTGTTTCTCAGAGTCCATCGTCTCTCATGGTTTGTCTCCCCCTCCGATTCCCCCCCTTCATTCATCCCCTCCTGCTATCTTCTTCTTCTTCTTTTTTTTTTTTTTAACATATAATGTATTATTTGTTTCAGAGGTACAGGTCTGTGATTCAACAGTCTTACACAAGTCACAGAGCTCACCATAGCACATACCCTCCCCAATGTCTATCACCCAGCCACCCCACCACTCCAGCAACCCTCAGTTTGTTTCCTGAGATTAAGAATTCCTCATATCAGTGAGGTCATTTCATACATGTCTTTCTCTGATTGACTTATTTTGCTCAGCAAAACACCCTCCAGTTCCATCCACGTCATTGCAAATGGCAAGATTTCATTCCTTTTGATGGCTGCATAATATTCCACTGTGTGTGTGTGTGTGTGTGTGTGTGTGTGTGTACATATACATACACACCACATTTCCTTTATCCATTCATCTGTCAATGGACATCTTGGCTCTTTCCACAGTTTGGCTATTGTGGACATTGCTGCTATAAACATCGGGGTGCACGTACCCCTTCGTATCCCCACATTTGTATCTTTGGGGTAAATACCCAGTAGTGCAATTGCTGGGTCGTATGGTAGCTCTATTTTCAACTTTTTGAGGAACCTCCATACGATCTTCCAGGGTGGTTGCACCAGCTTGCATTACCACCAACACTGTAGGAGGGTTCCCCTTTCTCCACATCCCCGCCAACATCTGTCATTTCCTGACTTGTTAATTTTAGCCATTCTGACTGGTGTGAGTTGGTATCTCATTGTGGATTTGATTTGGATTTCCCTGATGCCGAGCGATGTTGAGCACTTTTTCATGTGCCTGTTGGCCATTTGGATGTCTTCTTTGGAAAAATGTCTGTTCATGTCTTCTGCCCATTTCTTGATTGGATCATTTGTTCTTTGGATGTTGAGTTTAATAAGTTCTATAAAGAATTTGGATACTAGCCCTTTATCTGATATTTTTTAATGACACTTTAATTTTTTTTCTAATCGATTGTGTAGGAGAGTGTTTAATTTCCATGTATGTATGAATTTTCCAATTTTTTTTATGCTTGAAAAGTTCATAGTGTTCAGAGAAGGTACTTGGTATGATTTAATCTTTTTAAATTTGCTAAGACTCGTTATGTGGTATATAACATACAGTCTATCCTAGGAAGTATTCCATGTGCACTAGAAAAAAATACGTATTCTGTTGGTGTCAGAGAATGTTCTGGAAATGTCTCTTAGGTTCATTTTTTCTATAGTGTTCACATCTGCTGTTACCTTATGGATTCTCTGGGTAATCTATCAACTATTGTGAAAGGAGTATTAGGATTCCAAATTATTACAGTATTGCTGTTTATTTCTCCTTTTAGCTCTTAGTTTTTGCTTTATATATTTAGCTGTCCCTATGTTGGGTGCATAAATATTTACAATTGTTCTGTATTCTTAATAGATTGATCTATGTATTATGACCTTCTTTGTGTCTTTTATGACTTTAATGACTATTTTGTCTGATATGTGTAGGTACCCCTGCTTTTCTTGTTACCATTTGCTTGAAATCTGCTTTTCCATGCCTTTACTTTCAGTATATATGTGTATTTAAGGCTACCATGAGTCTCTTGTAGGCAACATATTTTTTTAATCCCCTCAGCCATGTATACTGGTGGAAGAATTTAACCCATTTACACTTAAAGCAATTATTCACAGGTAAGAACTTACTATTGCCATTTTTTTTGTTTTGTTTTCTGGCCATTTTGTAGATTCATTGTTTATTTCACATTTAGCCATCATTGTGATTTGATGTCTTTTGGTATCACTATGCTTTTACTACTTTATCATGTTATTTTGTGAATCACTATAAGTTTTTCCATTATGGTTACTAAAATAAGTCTAAGACGCAAATTACAGTGTGGGGCACATCCCCACAGATCCACCAAGCAATCCTTTGTGACATCAACTGAGAATGCTACAACTTAATGACATTTTCTACTTGGAGATCTTACAGGTTAAGAGCTCAGTCCCATGAAAATGCTCCCACTCCACTTCAGATACCAGTTGCTAGTAGTAGGTCCCCATGTTTCCCATAAATGCTGTGTGACTTGGCCAAAAATAGGAAGCTCCCATTATTCCCATGTCAGGTTTGCTTAATGTGCTAGAACAGCTCCCAGAACTTAGGAGAACACTTATATTTATTAGGTTATTAAGGGATAACTTAAAGGGTACAGATGAACAGCCAGATGAAGAGATACAAAGGGTGAGGTCCTGGAGAATGCTAAGCACGGAAGCTTCTGTGATTGATTATTAACTTCATTTTCATGCCTTCTCCCTTCTCAAGAGAAGAGAATGGGAATAAGGGAGGAAGACTAAAATTCCTAGCTTCTAATCTTGACTTTTTATTCCAATGACCAGCCCTCAACCAGAAGTGATACAGGAGCCCACCCAAAATTGCCTCTATACAACAAAAGATGGGAAATAACAAGGGTTTCAGGATCTCTGTGCCAGGAACCAGGGGCAGACACCAATATGTTTTATCTCACAGTTACCATGAGGTTTATATAAAATATCTTAACATTATAACACCCTTTTATTTTTAAAGATTTTATTTATTTGACAGAATACAAAAGAGCACAAGCAGGGAGAGCAGTAGGCAGAGGGACAGGGAGAAGAAGGCTCCCTGACTCCCAATGTGGGGCTCAATCCCAGTACCCTGGGATCATGACTTCAGCCGAAGGCAAACACTTAACCAACTGAGCCACCCAGGAGCCCCTATAACACCCTATTTTAAACAACTTCAAAGGCATTCCTAAACTTTAGATTTCTCCTCCTCCTCACATTTTATTGATGCTACAGGTCACAATTTGTTTTTATATTGTATATCCTATAACAGATTATTGTAGTTCTGGTTATTTTTGCTACATTTTATTTGGGGGGGGCTGTATTTCCTTAAATTTTTTGTTATGTTAATCACCATACATTACATCATTAGTTTTTGATGTAGTGTTCCATGATTCATTGTTTGTGCATAACACCCAGTGCTCCACGCAGAACATGCCCTCTTTAATACCCATCACCAGGCTAACCCATCCCTCCACCCCCCTCCCCTCTAGAACCCCCAGTTTGTTTTTCAGAGTCCATCATCTCTCATGGTTCGTCTCCCCCTCCGATTTACTCCCCTTCATTCTTCCCCTCCTGCTAGCTTCTTCTATTTGTTTAACATATATTGCATTATTTGCTTCAGAGGTACAGATCTGTGATTCAACAGTCTTGCACAATTCACAACACTCACCATAGCACATACCCTCCCCAGTGTATATCACCCAGCCCCCCCCTCCCTCCCACCCCCCCCACCACTCCAGCAACCTTCAGTTTGTTTCCTGAGATTAAGAATTCCTCATATCAGTGAGGTCATATGATACATGTCTTTCCCTGATTGACTTATTTCACTCAGCATAACACCCTCCAGTTCCATCCACGTCGTTGCAAATGGCAAGATCTCATTCCTTTTGATGGCTGCATAATATTCCATTGTGTATATATACCACTTCTTCTTTATCCATTCATCTGTCGATGGACATCTTGGCTCTTTCCACAGTTTGGCTATTGTGGACATTGCTGCTATAAACATTGGGGTGCACGTACCCCTTCGTATCCCCACATTTGTATCTTTGGGGTAAATACCCAGTAGTGCAATTGCTGGGTTGTATGGTAGCTCTATTTTCAACTTTTTGAGGCACCTCCATACGATCTTCCAGGGTGTTTGCACCAGCTTGCATTCCCACCAACAGCGTAGGAGGGTTCCCCTTTCTCCGCATCCCCGCCAACATCTGTCATTTCCTGACTTGTTAATTCTAGCCATTCTGACTGGTGTGAGGTGGTATCTCATTGAGGTTTTGATTTGGATTTCCGTGATGCTGAGCGATGTTGAGCACTTTTTCATGTGTCTGTTGGCCATTTGGATGTCTTCTTTGGAAAAATGTCTGTTCATGTCTTCTGCCCATTTCTTGATTGGATTATTTGTTCTTTGGGTGTTGAGTTTGATAAGTTCTTTATAGATTTTGGATACTAGCCCTTTATCTGATATGTCATTTGCAAATATCTTCTCCCATTCTGTCGGTTGTCTTTTGGTTTTGTGGACTGTTTCTTTTGCTGTGCAAAAGCTTTTTATCTTGATGAAATCCCAATAGTTCATTTTTGCCCTTGCTTCCCGTGCCTTTGGCGATGTTTCTAGGAAGAAGTTGCTGCGGCTGAGGTCGAAGAGGTTGCTGCCTGTGTTCTTTAGGATTTTGATGGACTCCTCACACTGAGGTCTATCAACCACTTGGAGTCTATTTTTGTCTGTGGTGTAAGGAAATTGGTCCAGTTTCATTCTTCATGTGGCTCTCCAATTTTCCCAACACCATTTGTTGAAGAGACTGTCTTTTTTCCATTGGACATTTTTTCCTGCTTTGTCAAAGATTAGTTGACCATAGAGTTGAGGGTCTATTTCTGGGCTCCCTATTCTGTTCCATTGATCTATGTGTCTGTTTTTGTGCCAGTACCATACTGTCTTGATGATGACAGCTTTGTAATAGAGCTGGAAGTCCGGAATTGTGATGCCGCCAGCTTTGCTTTTCTTTGTCAACATTCCTCTGGCTATTCGGGGTCTCTTCTGGTTCCATACAAATTTTAGGATTATTTGTTCTAATTCTTTGAAAAAAGTGGATGGTATTTTGATAGGAATTGCATTGAATGTGTAGATTGTTCTAGGTAGCATTGACATCTTCACAGTGATTTTTCTTCCAATCCATGAGCATGGAACGTTTTTCCATTTCTTTGTGTCTTCCTCAATTTCTTTCATGAAAATTTTATAGTTTCCTGAGTACAGATTCTTTACCTCTTTGGTTAGATTTATTCCCAGGTATCTTATGATTTTGGGTGCAATTGTAAATGGGATCGACTCCTTAATCTGTCTCTCTTCTGTCTTGTTGGTGTATAGGAATGCCACTGATTGCTGTGCATTGATTTTATATCCTGCCACTTTACTGAATTCCTGTATGAGTTCTAGCAGTTTTGGGGTGGAGTCTTTTGGGTTTTCCACATAAAGTATCATATCATCTGCAAAGAGTGAGAGTTTGACTTCCTCTTTGCCGATTTGGATGCCTTTGATTTCTTTTTGTTGTCTGATTGCTGTGGCTAGGACTTCTAATACTATGTTGAATAGCAGTGGTGAGAGTGGACATCCCTGCCGCGTTCCTGACCTTAGGGGGAAAGCTCTCAGCTTTTCCCCATTGAGAATGATATTCTCTGTGGGTTTTTCATAGATGGCTTTTATGATATTGAGGTATGTACCCTCTATCCCTATACTCTGAAGAGTTTTGATCAGGAAAGGATGCTGTATTTTGTCAAATGCTTTTTCTGCATCTATTGAGAGGATCATATGATTCTTGTTCTTTTGTTAATGTATTGTATCACGTTGATTGATTTGTGGATGTTGAACCAGCCTTGCAGCCCAGGGATAAATCCCACTTGGTCGTGGTGAATAATCCTTTTAATGTACTGTTGGATCTTATTGGCTAGGATTTTGGTGAGAATTTTTGCATCCATATTCATCAAGGATATTGGTCTGTAATTCTCCTTTTTGATGGGGTCTTTGTCTGGTTTGGGGATCAAGGTAATGGTCGCCTCATAAAATGAGTTTGGAAGTTTTCCTTCCGTTTCTATTTTTTTGTAACAGTTTCAGGAAATAGGTATTAGTTCTTCTTTAAATGTTTGGTAGAATTCCCCTGAGAAGCCGTCTGGCCCTGGGCTTTTGTTTTTGTTTGTTTCTTGGAAGATTTTTGATGACTGCTTCAATTTCCTTAGTGGTTAATAGGTCTGTTCAGGTTTTCTATTTCTTCCTGGTTCAATTTTGGTAGTTGATACATCTCTAGGAAAGCATCCATTTCTTCCAGGTTATCTAATTTGCTGGCATAGAGTTGCTCATAATATGTTCTTAAATTGTTTGTATTTCTTTGGTGTTGGTTGTGATCTCTCTTTCATTAATGATTTTGTGGATTTGGGTCATTTCTCTTTTCTTTTTGATCAGTCTGGCCAGGGGTTTATCAATCTTGTTAATTCTTTCAAAGAACCAGCTCCTAGTTTCGTTGATCTGTTCTACTGTTCTTTTGGTTTCTAGTTCATTGATTTCTGCTCTGATCTTTATTATTTCTCTTCTCCTGCTGGGTTTAGGCTTTATTTGCTGTTTTTTTCTCTAGCTCCTTTAGGTGTAGGGTTAGGTTGTGTATTTGAGACCTTTCTTGTTTCTTGAGAAAGGCTTGTATTGCTATATACTTTCCTCTCAGGACTGCCTTTGCTGCATCCCAAAGATTTGGAACAGTTGTGTTTTCATTTTCATTGGTTTCCATGAATTTTTTTAATTCTTCTTTAATGTCCTGGTTGACCCATTCATTCTTTAGTAGGATGCTCTTTAGCCTCCGTGTATTTGAGTTCTTTCCGACTTTCCTCTTGTGACTGAGTTCTAGTTTCAAAGCATTGTGGTCTGAAAATATGCAGGCAATGATCCCAGTCTTTTGGTACCAGTTGAGACCTGATTTGTGACCTACGATGTGATCTATTCTGGAGAATGTTCCATGGGCACTAGAGAAGAATGTATGTTCCGTTGCTTTGGGATGGAATGTTCTGAATATGTCTGTGAAGTCCATTTGGTCCAGTGTGTCATTTAAAGTCTTTATTTCCTTGTTGATCTTTTGCTTAGATGATCTGTCCATTTCAGTCAGGGGGATGTTAAAGTCCCCCACTATTATTGTATTGTTGTCAATGTGTTTCTTTGCTTTTCTCATTAATTGCCTTATATAATTGGCTGCTCCCATGTTCGGGGCATAGATATTTACAATTGTTAGATCTTCTTGTTGGATAGACCCTTTAAGTAGGATATAGTGTCCTTCCTCATCTCTTATTACAGTCTTTGGTTTAAAATCTAATTTGTCTGATATAAGGATTGCCACCCCAGCTTTCTTTTGGTGCCCATTAGCATGGTAAATGGTTTTCCACCCCCTCACTTTCAATCTGGGAGTGTCTTTGGGTCTAAAATGAGTCTCTTGCAGACAGCATATTGATGGGTCTTGTTTTTTAATCCAATCTGATAGCCTGTTTCTTTTGATTGGGGCATTTAGCCCATTTACATTCAGGGTAACTATTGAACGGTATGAATTTAGTGCCATTGTATTGCCTGTAAGGTGACTGTTACTGTATGTTGTCTGTGTTCCTTTCTGATCTATGCTGCTTTTAGGCTCTCTCTTTGCTTAGAGGACCCCTTTTAATATTTTTTGTAGGGGTGGTTTCGTGTTTGCAAATTCCTTTAGTTTTTGTTTGTCCTGGAAGTTTTTTGTCTCTCCTTCTATTTTCAATGACAGCCTAGCTGGGTATAGTATTCTTGGCTGCATATTTTTCTCGTTTAGTGCTCTGAAGGTATCATGCCAGTCCTTTCTGGCCTGCCAGGTCTCTGTGGATAGGTCTGTTGCCAATCTAATGTTTCTACCATTATAGGTTACATATCTCTTCTCCCAAGCTGCTTTCAAGATTTTCTTTTTGTCTCTGAGACTCGCAAGTTTTACTATTAGATGTCGGGGTGTTGACCTATTATTATTGATTTTGAGAGGGGTTCTCTGTGCCTCCTGGATTTTGATGCCTGTTTCCTTCCTCACATTAGGGAAGTTCTCTGCTATTATTTGCTCCAATATACCTTCTGCCCCCCTCTCTCTTTCTTCTTCTTCTGGGATCCCAATTATTCTCATGTTTCATCTTATCGTATCGCTTATCTCTCGAATTCTGCCCTCGTGATCCAGTAGTTGTTTATCTCTCTGTTTCTCAGCTTCTTTATTTTCCATCATTTGGTCTTCGATATCGCTAATTCTCTCTTCTGCCTCGTTTATCCTAGCAGTTAGTACCCCCATTTTTGATGGCACCTCATTAATAGCCTTTTTGATTTCGACTTGGTTAGATTTTAGTTCTTTTATTTCTCCAGGAAGGGTTTCTCTAATAACTTCCATGCTTTTTTCAAGCCCGGCTAGTATCTTTAAAATCATGATTCTGAACTCTAGGTCCGACATTGTACTAATGTCTGTATTGAGTAGGTCCCTGGCTGACGGTACTACCGCTTGTTCTTTTTGTTGAGGTGATTTTTTTCATCTTGTCATTTTGTCCAGAGGAGAATAGATGAATGAGAGAACAAAATGCTAACCGTTTAACCACGTCCCCAGAAAATATACTCTAAACAAATCAGAAAAGACCCGAAACCAGGGGAAAAGAAAGGGAAAGAAAAAGGAAAAAAAAAAGAAAAAGATAAAAACAAACAAAACCAGAACAAAACAAAAAAAAACCAATATGATCAAATATGATCAGACTTGTGCATAGATCAGTGCTACACACTAGATTTTGGGTATATTTGGGTCTGTTAGAAGAAAGTGCCTCCTAAAATTTTAAAGAAAGTCTTATATATGTACAAAATAAGGGTTGATACAATGAAGCGATGGAATATGACTGTAAAGTTGAAAAGTATAAAAAATTTAAAAGAGGAATTGATAAGGTGCTTGAAAAAAGAGGATTAAAAAAAGAAAAAAAGAATGTGATCAGGCAGGAGACTAGAACAAAGCCATACACTAGCGATTTAGGGTATATTTTGATATGTTAGAAGAAATTATCTCAAAATTTTAAAGGAGAACAACTTATATATATATGCCAAAAATAAGGGTAACTACTATGAAGGGATAGAATATGACTCTAAAAATGAAAAACAATGTTTTTTTTTAAAAAAGGGATTGATAAGATGTTGGTTGAAAAAGGGAAAAAGAAATATTAAAAAAAAATTAACTTTGAAAGACTAATGAATCATGGTTAAAAAGCCATGAATTCTATGTGCAGTATTCCCCTAGCGCTGGAGTTCTCCCATTCTCCTTGATCGGTAAACTTGGTCTTGGCTTGCTGGCTGTTCTTGCTGATCTTTTGGGGGAGGGGCCTGTTGCCGTGGTTCCCAAATGTCTTTCCTGGAGGCGGAATTGCCCCGCCCTTGCTGGGTCCAGGCTAAGTAATCAGCTGGGGTTTGCTCTCAGGATCTTTTCTTCCCTGCAAGCTTTCCGTACAGCTTTGGACTACGAGAGTGAAAATGGTGGCCTCCCAATCTGTGCCCCGAGGTGCCGAGAGCTCGGGTTCCCACTCCTCAGTGCACCCCCAGAGAAAAGCAGTCACTCCCGCCTCCCCGGTCTCCGGCCGCACTCCGTACTCACCCAGCCTGTGACCAAGCGTTTCTATCTCTGGCACTCGACCCCGTGTGGAGTCTCCAAACCCAGCAGATCCCTGCGGTGCGCTCCCGTGCCACTCCTCCCCAGGAAGGAAGGGGAGTCTCCCCAGATCTGCTACTTGTTGGGTCCCTGCTGCAGGAGCAGTGGCCCGACTGTGTCACCGATCACAGTTTATGGCAACCCCGAGCTGAGAGCCTGCACCTCGGCTCCGTCTCTGCAGCCGGCTTCCCCGCTCCGATACCTGGGAGCTCTGTCGCACTCAGGCACCCCTGGTCTTTCTGTGACCCCAAGGGTCCTGAGACCACACTGTCCCGAGAGGGTTCCACCCCCCGCTTAGCTACTGGAGCGACGTCCCTCAGCGGAGCCGACTTCCAAAAGGTCCAATTTTGTGCTCCGCGGCTCTAGCACTTGCCAGAAGCGCCCGACGGAGGGCCCCTCCGCCGCTGTCTATCCTCCCGAATATCGCCTCGGATTCACATCTCCGCACGTCCTACCTTCCAGAAAGTGGTCGCTTCTCTGTTCAGAGAGTTGTTGCTACTCTCTTCTTCGATCTCCTGTTGAGTTTGTAGGTGTTCAGAATGGTTTGATCCCTATTCAGCTGAATTCCTGAGACCAGATGAAATCCAGGTCTCCTACTCCTCCGCCATCTTCTACATTTTTTTTTAACTTTACAACTAGAGTTAAGTTAATAAGTACCATTACCGTATTACAGTATTTAAATTTTATTATATATATGTGTATATATACATACCATTACTAGGAAGTTTTACACTACTGTCTTATGCTTTTATGACGTTACTGTCCTTTCATGTCTATTCCAAGAACTCATATTAGTAATTCTTTAGCAGTAAGGCATGTCTACTAGTCATAATTCCCTCAGGTTTTGTTTGTTCAAGAAAGTGTCTATACTTCATTTTGAAGGGAAGATTTGCAGGCACAGAATTTTGCATTGGAAGTTTTTTATCAGTATCTTAAATATATCATCCCATTCTCCCCTAGTCTGAAAAATTTTGTTGAATAATCCACTAATAGTCCTATGGGGATTTCTTTGTATATAATTTCATTTCTCTTTCTGCTTTCAAAATTCTTTGTTTTTGACTCCTGACAATTTAATTATAACCTGGCCTGTTGTAACCCTAATTGGAGTAAACAAATTTGAGATCCTTTAGGCCTTGTGGATATGAAGGTTTATTTTTCCCAAGGATTTAGAAATTCTGAACCGTTATTGCTTTAAAAGTATGCTTTTTGTCCCCTTTTCTTCTGGAAATCCCATAATGACAATAGTGGCTTTTTAAAAAATTCTGTCCTATAAGTCACATAGACTTTCTTTGCTCTTTTTCATTATTTTTTCTTTTTGTTCCTGGATAATTTTTTCTTTTAAGATTTTATTTATTTGACAGAGACACGGGGGGGGAACACAAGCAGGGGGAGTGGGAGAGGGAGAAGCAGTCCTCCCACAGAGCAGGGAGGGAGCCTGATGCGGGACATAAGCCCCTGGGATCATGATCTGAGCCAAAGGCAGACACTTAATGACTGAGCCACACAGGCACCCCGTTCCTGGATAATTTCAAATGTCTTATAGTTCGTTGATTCTTCTAAATAGACAAGTTTTATTTTGAAGCTCTATATTGAATTCTTCAGTATTTTTTAGCTCTAGGACTTTTTATGCTTTTCTTTGTTGAAATTCTCATTTTTTATGCATTATTTTCCTTATTTGTGTGTGTTCTTGCAGTTCTTGCAATTCCTTCTTTAAAGGAATTATTCTTAATTCTTTAATAGCTTGTAGATGTCCATTTTTGGGGTCAGTTATTAAGCTTTATTAGCTCTCTTTGGTTGTGTCAAGTTTGTCAGATTTTTCATGATCCTTGATTCCGTACATTGTTATCTATGCATTACAAGAGGTGGTGTCCTCTTCCAGACCTAAGAGTTTTTCTTTGGTAGAGTTCTTCAGTCAGCTCAGCTTTGATTGCTGAACATGTCTGATGGTAAAATGTTCAGCAGGTGGGGCTTGTTATCAAGGATTATTTTTGGGTGGGGCCACTGCCTGAGCTCTAAGATAAGGGGGGGTGGTGTTCACTGGCTGAAAACAGTTGGACAGGACTGCTGGCTTGATTGCCTGCCCAGCAGCCTTTAGGATGAACTTCGCAGTCGCCTGGGTTTTTCATTAGATGGTCAGGACTATGTACTATATACTCAGTGGGAGGCAGGACCATGAATGAGCTTCCTTTCCCTGGTGAGGCAGCAAGACAGGCCCCAGAGCCTGCATGGCTCATAGTTTGTAGACCTGAACATGTGTGCACCAAATTCCATGGCCGGATGGGGCCATTTGTCTTGATCTGCAAACAGAGGCCGCATGAGCCGTGCTCTCTATTCAAGTGACACTGTAAATAGAGCTGTTTGATGGGCTATACAGCTTTCTGTGTGTTCTGTTTGGGTTCCCTGGTTGGGCAGATTGAAGTCTATATTCACCATGGGCAAGGTTACTAATTAGGTGGGGGGTTTTGGGGGGGGGTTGGGGTTTTTGTTTGTTTGTCTGTTTTGCCCAGGAGTAATGAGAAAACTGACTGCAAGGACAGAAAAGGTCTTTATCTGTGCTCTTGACTCAAGATGAACAATGCCCCAATTTCCCTGGCTGAACAGTGTCACTGGCTTTACAGATGATCAGATCTACCTGCTGTCCTCTCTGCTCAATTGTTACTAGATTAAGCAGTTCCAGGTGATCTGGCCAGGCCTTCTGGTCCGGAGAAACCAGGAAGTACACTGAACAGTGGGTAGGGTTATGAACTGGCTCCCTTGCATGAGTAGAACTGGAGAACAAACCTATTTGCCAGAGGTCTTTGTTCATGGTCTTGACTCAAGCCAGTCTGTTTCCTGAGTTCCCTGGCTAGATGGTGCCAGTGGCTTTGCTCTGCAGATGATCAGTTCTGCTTGAGGTAGTCTCTGTCATGTGTTACTAGGTGCACAGCTTTCAGGTGTTCTGGCCAGGCTTTCTTGTCAGGGCATTCTGAATTAGCTCCCCTGCCTGGGCGGAATGGGAGGTCTAGCTCCAAGCAGGCTACTAGGTGTTCCCAATCGGGGTTCCTCTTTGGGAGGGCTCAGAAGCTAAACTAATCAATGAGTTGGGCTATGAATTAGTGGGGGAATCACTCCAAGCCTGAGGGGCTTTGTCTGTCGTCTTGACTCAGGTTGGCCCAGGCCCCAAGTTCCCTTTCCAAATGATGTTACCTGCGTTATTGTACACGTGCTCAACTCTGACTGCCGTACCCTCCACTCTAGTGTTGCTAAGCTGTCCAGCTTTTTAGATGTTCTGGACAGCTTTTCTGTCTGGTCAGGTGCGGCTGGGAGCTATACTCAACAATAAGCCAACCTATAGTTAGCTCCTCTGCCTTAGCAAGGGCAGACCATATTCCAAACCAGAAAATCTCCTTATTTAAGCACGAGAACCCGGCATATATATACTCCACTGGGTTCCCAGGTCAGACCACACCACCATTTTTGTTCTACAAATGAGCAAAGATGCTGGTTGAGACTATTACTTTAGCAGTGCATGTTGGAACTTGGTCAGCCAAGATCCAAGTACTGATGGTTGCAAGGCCCTTGCCCATTCTCCATCACAATAGCATTAAGGAGGCACAGGATGTAAAGAGCACTGGGTGTTATATGCAACTGATGAATCACTGAACTCTACCTCTGAAACTAATAATACACTCTTTGGTAATTAACTAAATTTAAATAAAAATAAATTTAAAAACAACATTCCCCATGGTCCAGCCCTACATATTCCTGTATAATCGCACTGGGGCAAGACTGGAGTGGTGGCTCCCCTCTACAATGCTTGGGGAGCTGGATGTCCAACATGGGGTCTCTTCTTTCACTATAGGAACCATAGCTCAGCAGAGACCTCTCAGTGCAGTGCTATGTCAGCCTGGGGTGGGGAAATGTTGTCATCAAGTAACAGTTTTTCTTTACCTTCTAATGTCCATGTCTGGTCTCTGTGGTTCAAGAAGGTGCTTCAACCTCACCTCTATATTCTAGGATTTTCTTCGTGGTGTCTTGTCCATCAATAGTTCCTTGTATTTTGCTTGTTTTTATTATAATGGGAAGCAAAGTCAGGAATAATCTCTGTTGTTATGATGGTGATGTCACTGTGAATAAGCTTTTTAGTTTGCTATACTCCAATTTATTGATTTTTGCTTTTGTCGTTTGTGCTTTTAGTGTCATGTTCAAAAATTGTCCATACCAATGTCAAGAGATCTCTTCCCTAGGTATTCCTCTAGAAACTTTTAAGTTGTCAGAACTTGTTTCAGTCTTTAATCCATTTAAGTTAATTTCTGTGAGAGGTGTAAATTGGGGCTCCAATTTCATTTTTCTTCATGTGTTCTCAAGTTTTCCAAACACCATTTGTTGAACAGACTATCCTTTCTCCATTGAGTGTCCTTGGCTCCTTTCTCAAATAATAGTTGATTGTCAGTGCCTTGGTTTATTTCTGGGCTATTCTGTTCCATTGGTCCATGTGTCTACTTTTATGCCAGTAACATACTTTTTTAATTGAAGTATAGTTGACATAAGACGTTAATTTGGGGTATACAACATAGTGATTCAACATTTATAAACATAATAAAACTATCACCACAGTTTAGTTACCATCTGTTACCATACAAAGTAATTAAAATTCTGACTATATTCCCATTGCTCAACTTTATATCCCCATGATTTATTTATTTTATAACTGAAAGATTGTACCTTTTAAACCCTTTCACATATTTCATCCATCCCCCCATTCCTCCCTTCTGGCAACTATAAATTTCTTCTTTGTATTTATGAAACTGTTTATCTTATTTTGCTTATTTGGTTTTAGATTTTATATGCAAGGGAAATATGGTATTTGTCTTTTACTGTCTAACTTAGTGTAATACACTGTAGGTCCATCCATGTTGTCACAAATGCCAAGATTTCATTCATTTTTTATGACTGAGTAATATTCCATTGTACCTTTATATTAATCTTCTTTATTGAGGACACATAAGTTGCTTCTGTATCTTGGCTATTATAAATAATGTTGAAATAAACATAGGAGTACGTATATCTTTTTAATTATTGTTTTAGTTTTGTATGGGCAAATACCCAGGAGGGGAATTTCTGGATCATAAGGTATTGCTACTTTCAATTTTTTGAGGAATTGTCATAGAGTTTCCATGAGGGCTGCACCAATTTACATTATGACCAGCAGTGCATGAGAGTTTCCTTTTCTGCACATCTTTGCAAAGACTTATTTTTTTGTCTTTTTCATACTACCCATTCTGACAGCAGTGAAGTGATATTTTATTGTGGTTTTGATTTGCATATCCCTGATGATTAGTTATGGTGGATACCTTATGTTGTCTGTGGCCATCTATATGTCATCTTTGCAAAAATGTCTATGTCCTCTGCCCATTCTTTTAATCGGAGTATTTGTTTTGTTTTGATGTTAAGTTCTGTGAGTTTTTATATATTTAGTATATTAACACCTGATCAGTAATATTATTTGCAAATATCTTTTCCCATTCAGTAGGTTCTTTTATTCTTGATGGTTTCTTTTGCTCTACAAAAGTATTTTACTTTGTAGTCCCGATTTTTTATTTTTCTTTTATTGTTCTTGCCAGAAGAAACTGATAGAAAAAAAATTGCTAAGGCCAATGTCCAAAAGTTTAAAACCTGTTGTTGTTGTTTTTTTTCTGAGTTTTATGGCTTTACATCTTACATTTAGGTCTTTAATCCATTTTGGTTTTGTATATGTTGTAAGAAAGTGGTCTACTTACATTCTTTTGCATATAGCTGTCCAGTTTCCCATCTTCATTCATTGAAAAGACTGTCTTTTTCCCATTGTATATTCTTGCCTTTTTGTCAGAGATTAATTCACCATATAATTGTGGGTGTATTTCTGGGCTCCCTCTTATCCATTGATCTATGTGTCTATTTTTGTGCCAGTACCATACTGTTTTGCTTGCTATGGCTTTGTAGTTTAGGTTGAACTCAGAAGGGTGATTCCATCAGCTTAACTCTTAAGAATATTTTGGTTAGTTGGGCTATTTTTGGTTTCATACAAATTTTAGTATTCTAGTTCATGATAGGGTTTGCATTGAATCTGTAGATTGCTTTGGTAGTATGGACTTTTTTTTTTTTTTTAAGATTTTAGTTATGTATTTGACAGAGGAAGACACAGCAAGAGAGGGAACACAAGCAGGGGGAGTGGGAGAGGGAGAAGCAGGCTTCCCGCCGAGCAGGGATCCCAGTGCGGGGCTCAATCCCAGAACCCTGGGATCATGACCCAAGCTGAAGGCAGACCCTCAATGATTGAGCCACCCAGGCGCCCCTGGACTTTTTTTTTTTTTTAAGTTTATTATGTTAGTCACCAGACAATACATCATTAGTTTTTGATGTGTAGTGATCCATGATTCACTGTTTTTGTATAATACTTAGTGCTCCATGCAGTACGTGCCCTCTTAATACCCATCACCGGGCTAACCCATACCCCCTCCCCGCTCCCCTCTAAAACCCTCAATTTGTTTCTCAGAATCCATAGTTTCTCATGGTTTGTCTCCCCCTCCGATTTTCCCCCCTTCATTTCCCCCCCCCTTCATTTTTCCCTTCCTTCTCCTAATGTCTTCCATGCTGTTCCTTATGTTCCACAAATAAGTGAAACCATATGATAATTGACTTCCTCTGCCTGACTTATTTCACTTAGCATCATCTCCTCCAGTCCCATCCATGTTGATGTAAAAGTTGGGTATTCATCCTTTCTGACAGTTGAGTAATATTCCATTGTATATGGACCACATCTTCTTTATCCATCATCTGTTGAAGGGCATCTCGGCTCTTTCCACAGTTTGGCTTTTGTGGACATTGCTGCTATAAACATTGGGGTGCAGGTGCCTCTTTATTCCACTACATCTGTATCTTTGGGGTAAATACCTGGTAGTGCAATTGCTGGGTCAAAGGGTAGCTCTATTTTTAACTTTTTGTGGCACCTCCACACTGTTTTCCAAAGTGGCTGTACCAGCTTGCATTCCCACCAACAGTGTAAGAGGGTTCCCCTTTCTCCACACCCTCTCCAACATTTGTTGTTTCTTGCCTTGTCCATTTTTGCCATTCTAACTGGTATAAGGTGGTATCTCAGTGTGGTTTTTGATTTGAATTTCCCTGATGGCTAATGATGATGAACATTTTTTCATGTGTCTGTTAGCCATTTGTATGTCGTCTTTGGAGAAGTGTCTGCATGGACATTTTAACAATATAAATTCTTCCAATCCAGGAAGCACAGTATATCTTTTCATTTGTGTCATTAAGATTTTATTTGAGAGAGTGTGTGCACAAGCAGGGGGAGTGGGAGAGGAAGAAGCAGGCTCCGTGCTGAGTAGGGAATCCAACACGGGGTTCAGTCCCAGGACCCTGGGATCATGACCTGAGCTGAAGGCAGATGCTTAACGAACTGAGCCACCCAGGTGCCCCATCATTTGTGTCATTTTTAATTTCTTTAATCAATTTTAACTTCTTTAAACATCTTATGTTCATTTTATAAGTCTTTCACTTCCTTGATTAAATTTATTCCTAGGTATTTTTGATGCAATTATATTTTGGGGAGCATTAGTGTCAGTTTCTCGCATTCATAATTAATACATAATAACAGATTTCTATATATTTTGTATCCTCCAGCATTACTAAACTTCTTAGTTCTGATAGTTTTTTTGTAAAGTCTTTAGGATTTTCTACATATAGTATCATTTGATGTACAATAGTGATGGTTTTACTTCTTCCTTAGCAATTGTGATGCATTTTTTTTCTTATCTGATTGCTGCAGGTATGACTTCTGTACTATATTAAATAAAAGTGGTGACTGTGGATATCATTGTCTTGTTCCTCTCTTAAAGGAAAAGCTTTCAGCTTGTCACCATTGAATATGATGTTAGCTGTGGGTTTGTCATGTATGCCTTTATTGTTTTGAGGTATTTTTCCTCTATATACACTTTATTAAGAATATCATGAATGTTAAATTTGTCAAATGCTTTTTCTGCGTTTGTTGAGATAATTAGTGTTTATCCTTCATTTTGTTAATGTGATATATCATGATTGATTTGCAGATATTGAACCATCCTTGCATCACTGTTATAAATCCTATCTGATTATGCTACCTGATCATTTTATTGTATTGTTGAATTTAAATTGCTATTTTTTTGTTGTGGATATTTCTATCTATATTCCTTAGGGGTATTGGTTTTTAGGTTGTTTTTGTTTTTGTTTTGTTCTTGTAGTTTACTTGCCTGGTTTTAATATCAGGGTGATGATGGTAGAGTAGAATGAATTTGGAAGCATTACTTCCTCTTCTTTTTTGAAATAGTTTGAGAATGACGGATTTTAACTCTTCTTTAAATATTTGGTAGAATTCACCTACAAAGTCATCTGGTCATTGACTTTTTTTTTCTATTACTAATTAAGCTTTATTCTGGTAATCTGTTAATTTTTTATTTCTTCCCAACTGACTCTTGGAAGATTATGTTTCTTGGAATTTATAAATTTCTTCTAGTTGTCTGATTGGTTGTATATAATTTTTTGTGTTGTCTCTCATAACCTGTTGTATATCTGTGCTATTGGTTATAACTTTTCTTCTTTCATTTCTGAATTTAATCAAGTTCCCTCTCTTTCTTGATGAGTCTGGCTAAAAGCTTACCAATTTTCTTTATATTTTGAAAGAAATAGCTCTTAGTTTCATTGACCTTTTTTTGTTATTAGTTTGTATTTCATTTATGCATGCCTTGATCTTTTATTATTTCCTTCCTTCTGCTAACTTAAGCTTTGTTCTTTTCTAGTTTCTTAAAGGTGTTAACTTACATTGTTTAACATTTTTTTTCTTTTGGATATAGGCCTGTATCACTCTAATCTTCCCTCTTACATCTGCTTTTGCTACATCCCAAAGATTTTAGAATGCTCTGTGTCAATTTTTATTTGCCTCAAGGTATTTTTTGATTTCCTCTCCAATTTCTTTCACCGGTTTATTGTGTGGGACTATGTTGTTTAGCTTTCATGTGTTTGTATTATTGCCAATTTTTGTGTGTGATTGATTTCTAGTTTTATATCATAGTGGTCAAAAATAATGCTTGATATGATTTCAATCTTCTTAAGTTTATTTTTATTTTTTTAGTAATGTTGCTTTTTAAAAGATTTTATTTATTAGAGTGAGAGAGAGCACGAGTGGGGGGAGGGAGGCACGAGTGGGGGGAGGGAGAAGGACAAGCAGACTCCCCACTTAGCAGGGACCCTGATGTGGGGTTCAATCACAGGACCCTGGGATCATGATCTGAGCCAAAGGCAGATGCTTAACCAACTGAGCCACCAAGGCACCCCTCAGTCTTCTTAAATTTATTGAGACTTGTTTTGTTGTCCCCACATGTAATCTGTCTTGAAGAGTTCTCCGTGTATACTTGAAGAGAATGTGTATTCTGGTTTTGGATGGAATGTTCTATATATACCTGTTAAATCCATCTGATCTGATGTGGTTAGATGTGCCTAATCTGTTAGATCCATCTAATCAAAACTACTTTTCCTTATTTATCATCTTTCTGGATGATCTATCCATTGATGAAATTGTGCTGTGAAAGTCCTGTACTATTACTGTATTACTGTCAATTTCTTCTATTATGTCTTTTAATATTTGCATTATGTATCAAAGTGCTTCTGTGTTAGATGCATAGATACTTAGAATTGTTATATCCTCTTGTTGGATTGATCCCTTTATCATTATGTAATGTCCTTCCTTATCCATTATTAGTCTTTGTTTTTTTTTTTAATTAATTATTTATTTGAGAGAGAGAGAATGAGAGATAGCATGAGAGGGAAGAGGGTCAGAGGGAGAAGCAGACTCCCTGCTGAGCAGGGAGCCCGATGCGGGACTCGATCCCGGGACTCCAGGATCATGACCTGAGCCGAAGGCAGTCGCTTAACCAACTGAGCCACCCAGGCGCCCTAGTATTTGTTTTGAAGCCTATAGTATCTGATATAATTATTGCTACCCAGCTTTTTTTTTAATTTCCATTTCATGGAATAACTTTTTCCATTCCTTTATTTTAAATCTGTATCTTTAGGTCGAAAATGATCCCAGTATATAGATGGGTCTTTTATTTTTATCTATTCAGACCTGCTATAGCTTTTTATTAGAGTATTTACATTTAATTATTAGTATGTACTTAATGCCTTTTTCTTCATTACTTTCTGGTTGTTTTTGTAGTTCTCTTTCTTCTGCTCTTGCTCCCTCCCTTTAATTTCATGACCTGCTTCAGTTTATGCTTTCTTTTTTTTAATTTATTATGTATCTATTGTAGGTTTTTTATTTCTAATTACCAAAAAGCTCCTATATAACACCCTATGTATATAGCAGTCTATATTAAGTTGATGGTCCTTAAGTTCAAACCCATTCTAAAAGCACATTTTTACTTCCTCCAGTAGGTTTCATGTATTTGACATTTTATTTTATAATTTTTTTAAATATAAATTAGCTTTATAAATGATCTACTACCACTACTATATATTTGCTTTTACCAGTGAATTTATTTATTTATTTTGAGAGAGAGAATGTGTGAGCAGGGTGAGGAGCAGAGGGAGAGAGAAAATCTTAAGCAGACTCTCCACTGAGCATGGAGCCCAATCTCACAACCCTGAGATCATGACTTGAGCTGAAATCAAGAGTCAGATGCTTAATGGACTGAGCCACCCAGCCACCCATAAAGAAGTCTTTTAACATTTCTTATAAGGCCAATTTAGTGGTGATGAACTCCTTTAACTTTGATTGTCTGAGAAATTCTTTATCTCTTCTTCAATTCTGAATCATAAGCTTGCCAAGTCCATATTCTTGGTCATAGGTGTTTTCTTTTCAGTACTTTGAATATTATTAGACCACTCCCTTCTGGCCTAGAAAAATTCTGAAAAATCAGCTGATAACCTTATGGAGTTTCCTTGTATATAACAATTTGCTTTTCTCTTGCTGCTTTTTTGTTGTTGTTACATTATGCTATGCTCACCACAAATTTAGTTACCACATTTCATCATACAATACACTACAATACCATTGACTGTATTCCCTATGCTGTATCATCTATCTCATGAATTATTCATTGCATAACTGGAAGCCTGAATCTCTCACTCCCTTTCTCTCATTTTGCCCATCCCTCCACCACCAGCCCCCAACCATCTGGCAACCATCAGTTTGTTCTCTGTATTTATGGTTCAGCTTTGGCTTTTTGTTCATTTGTTGTTTTCTATATTACATATAAGTGAAATCATATGATATTTGTCTTTCCCTGCCTGACTTCACTTAGCATAATACCCTCTAGGTCCATCTATATTGTCACAAATGGCAATCTCTTATTTTCTATTATGGCTGAATAATATTCCATATATATATATAATACACACCCCACATATTCTTTATCCATTGATCTATTGATGGATTCTTTTGCTGCTTTTAATATTCTGTTTAATTTTTGACATTTTAATTATTATGTGTCTTGTGTGAACCTCTCTGGGTGCATTTTTGTGTGTGTGTGCCTTTCTGGCTTCCTAGACCTAAATGTTTTGTTTCCCTGTGGAAATTTCTGTGGAAATTTTTAACTATTATTTCTTCAAATAAGTTTTCTGCCTCTGTCTCTGTTTTCCTTTGGGGATACCTAAAATGTGAATATAGTTGATGTTATCTCAGAGGTCTGTTAACCTATCCTCATTTTGAAAAATTCTTTTTTCTTTGTCAGCTTGGATGATTTACACTACCTTGTCTTCCAGATCACAGTTCTTCCACATCATCTAGTCTGTTGATTCCCTCTTGTGTATTTTTCATTTCAGTTATTGTATTCGTTAGCTCTGATTTTTAAAAAATATTTTCCATCTCTGTTGAAGTTTTCACTGAATTTATTCACTTTTCTCTCAAGACTGGTGGACATCTTTATCAGTACTTTGAACTCATTACCACATAGAATGCTTATGTCCATTTTGTTTAGTTGGTTTTTTTTTTTTCTGAAGCTTTGCCTTATTCAGAACACATTCCTCTCCCTTATTGTCTGACTCTATTTTTATATATTAGGTCGGCCAGCTATATCTCCTGTTCTTGAAGGTCATGGCTTTATATAGAAGGTGTCCTATGGGACCCAATAGTGTAATCCCCCATGGTCACCAGAGTCAGTCTCTATGGGTGTCCCCTGTGTGGGCTGCATGCACCCTCCTTTTGTGACTGGGTCATAACTGCTGCTGGCACACGGGTGGGGCTGGTCCCTGGCCCAGCTGGCTGTTATGCCTGACCACAACTACTGTGTGCATGCTGGTATGTGGGGCTGGCCCTTGGCACAGCTAGATGAGTGGCCCAGATGCACCTTCTGGGGGAGTGGTTATGGTTGGGATTGCCACCCTCCCAGTATGGTTGACTTCAAGATTCAGCTATGATTATTATAAACATGCTGGTGGACAGGAGTGAATTTAAAGGGGCTCCAGTCCCTATCAAGTCTGCCCACCAGGTGTGGCAGGGCAGGAGCTGCATTGGAGGAATTTCTGCTAGAGTAGTTGGGTGAGCAAGTTGGGTCTGTAGGGAAATGCCAAGGCAGGGTGAGTGTTGCTAGCAAGGTAGAAGAAAAGTATCAGAATTGGCTCCTACTAGCATCAGGGCCCCTAGGTAGGATGAAGAAGAGCAATAAAAATTCCACTGACCAGGGTTTCTCTTCCCAGAGAAATTTCCTACAGATCCCTGCCCATCCAGCACATGCCCTATAATTAGATACTGCTGCTGTTGGGTGGAAATTTCTGTGTGTATATATATATATATATATATATGTTAGGTCTATTTAGTCTAAAATGTCATTCAAGTCCATTATTTCCTTATTGATTTTCTGCCTGAATAATATCCATTGTTGAAAGTAGTATATTTAAGTCCCTTACCATTATTGCATTGCTATTTTTTGCTTGATGTCTGTTAATAATTTTTTTAAAGATTTTATTTATTTGAGAGAGAGAGAGAGAATGAGAGATAGAAAGCACAAGAGGGAAGAGGGTCAGAGGGAGAAGCAGACTCCCTGCTGAGCAGGAAGCCCGATGTGGGACTCGATCCCGGGACTCCAGGATCATGACCTGAGCCAAAGGCAGTCGCTTAACCAACTGAGCCACCCAGGCGCCCTGTTAATAATTTTTTAATATATTTACATGCTTATATGTTTAGAACCATTATATCTTCGTAATGAATTGACCCTTTTGTCAATATATAATGACCTTTTTTCTTGTTATTCATTGTACCTCAGTCTGTTTTGTCTGATATGAGTATAGCTACTTCTATGTTCTTTTGGTTTCCATCTGGGCTGAAATATCTTTGTTTCATCCCTTAATTTTCAGCCTGTGAGTGTCCTTAAAACTTAAGAGTCTCTTATAGGCAACATATAGTTGGGTTTTGTTGGTTCATCCATTCAGCCACTCAATGTCTTTTAATTATAGAATTAAAACATTTACATTTAAAGTAATTAATAAGAATTTACTATCCTGTTTTATTGCTTTCTTATATTTTGTAGTTTATTTCCTTCCACTCTTGCTGTATTTCTTTGTGAGTTGATTATTATAGTGGTATGCATTGGTTCTTTTTGTTGTTTTTGTACATATTATAGATTTTTGCTCTGTGGTTATCATGAAGCTTTTATAATACATCTTATAGATATAACTATTTCAAGCTGATGATTTATATTGCATAAGTAATTTCTACACATTTACTTTCAATCTCCCCACAATATGTTGATTTCTGAATTTACATTTTTTTATTGTGTGCTCATTAATTGTGTAGCTCTTATACTTATTTTCAACATTTTGTCTCAACCTATATTTTTATTTCAGACTGATTTAAATGCCACCATTGTGGGGCACCTGGGTGGCTCAGTTGTTAAGCATCTGCCTTCGGCTCAGGTCATGGTCCCAGGGTCCTGGGATCAAGCCCCACATCGGGCTCCCTGTTCAGCGGGAAGCGGGCTTCTCCCTCTCCCACCCCACCCTGCTTGTGTTCCCTCTCTCGCTGTGTCTCTATCAAATAAATAAATAAAATCTTTAAAAAAAATAAAAATTAAAAACTACCATTGCAGTATTAAACTATTTTGAATTTGACTGTATATTTACCTTTACCAGTAAATTTTATACTTCTATATATTTTCACTTTACTGATTACCATACTTTTGTATTGGTTTAAAGATTTCCTTTTAGCAGTCCTTATTTAGCAGCAGTCCTGCACTTATTCCTAGTGCAGATCTAGTGGTGATAAATTCCCTGAGCTTTTGTTTGTCTGGGAAGGTCTTTATTTTTCTGTCATTTAAAATGACCACTTTGATGGGTAAAATATCCTTTGTTGATTTTTTTTTTTTTTTAACTTTTGAGCATTTTGAATATACCATACTACTCTCTCCTGGCCTTCAAGGTATTTGCTGAGAAACCTGCTTTATACCCTTACTGGGATTCTCTTGTGTAAAATGTTTTTTTATTTTACTGCTTTCAAAATTCTGTCTTTGATTTCTGAGAACTTGATTATAATGTGTCTCAGTGAGGATGTCTTGGGTTGAATCTGAGGATCTTTCCTGTACCTGGACGGCCATATTCCTTCCAAGATTTGGGAAATTACCAGCCATTATTTCTTTGAATGAGTTTTCCTTCCCTTTTTCCTCACTTCTACTGGGACTCTCGTAATGTAAAATCTATTTCTTTGGGATTGTTTACTGGAATATTATTGTGTTCCTTTGCTGATATCATGTTTCCTTGCCTTTTTGTGTTTCTGATGGCTTTGTATCGATGTCTGCACATCTAAGTGTGCCGTTGCCTCTCCCAGTATTTTCAGCCTGGCTTCGGTGAGTAAAGACTTTCACCTGGCAGTGGCTATAAGAGCACCACTTTGGTGTCCTTGGTTCCTGAGAAGGCACAGTGGCAGATTCTCCATTCCAGTCCATCAGCTGAGATTGTTGTTTGACTGTAAAGGTTTTCTGTATTTGTGACTACAGAGGATCTGTAGGTGGTAGCGGCAGGTAGAGCTATTGGGATCTTCAGAGGTAACAGCTGCTGGATGCTTTGTTTTTTTTGTTTGTTTGTTTTTGTTTTTTTGCTGTGGTCAGAAGTTCTAGGCAGGCAGATCTTTCTTGGTACCCAGTATGGTGTGCTGGCACTGAGAGAGTTCACGATAGTATTGGAGCCAGGATTCTAGAATAAGGCACCCATGGAACTACCATAGCACCTGGGTCTTGGGGCTCAAGTCTCTTGCTGAAGCTGTGGTACCAGTGTCTAGTATGTAGATATCCAATGGTACAACACTTGGGTATCAGAGGCTCACCACTGTGACTCTGGCAGGGGGATCAGGGGGTGCACCAGTGGCCCTGGGGGGGCAAGGTACAGTGGTGGTTTCAGCTTAGAAGGCAGAGTACAATAGTAGCACGGCCCGGAATGTTGGGTCAGAGTCTTATCTCTGGTCCCAGGAGGCAGTCACAAAATAGCAGCATGACTTCAATGATGGTCTGTTACAGTGACATGGTGGAAACTGGAGTGTTGGGAAGAGAATAGTGGCTGCAAAGCCCTGACAGAGATATTCAGTGCTGTGAACTGGGACCCAAGGGACAACCCTAGCAATTAATGACAGAGCCATTACCTAGACCCAGGATGGAGCTTAGGCAGCATTATCATCCCTAGGCAAAAGGAACCAGAGCCTCGATGTGGGATGGAGGGTGAATTTCAGGGCAGCAGCTGCATAGTTCTAGCAATTATGGATCAGGACCTTCACCTGCCAATGAGGGTGGGGCTCAAGGCAGTGGCAGTACCCCTGCAATGGAAATCCCGAGCTGCAACCTGGAACCCATTAGGTGGGGCTCAGAGTGGCGGCAAGCAACCAAAATGGCAACAAAGCATGACTTGGGATCTTGGAGATGGGCCTTATGCCAGTGGAGGCTGCCCCAGTAATGGCAGGACAGAACTATGATGTCCAAGTTCCTATCTGGGTTTGGGAAAAGTTCTCAGTTATTATTTTTTTTAAATAATTTACCTCCCTACTTCTACTTCCCTTTTCCTTCTGAAATCTCATTTTTCCTAATATTTGTTCTTTTGATGGAACCTGTAGGTCACAGAGGCTTTTTGCATTCTTTTTCTTTTTGGTTTACTTCAAAATTCCTGTTCTCTACCTCACTTATTTCGTCTTTCATTTGTTCTAGTCTGCTGCAGATCCTATCTATTGCATTTTTCATTGAATTCTTCAGCTCCAGAATTTCTTTTTAATGATATCTGTCTCTTTGACAAATATATCATTTTATTCATTTTTCTCTGATTTCAGTGATTTGTCTTCCTGAGTTCTTGCAGCTCATTGAGGTTTCATGAAAGTATTTTGATTTCTTTATCAACTAAATCACATAATTCCATGCCCCTGAGCTTGATTATTGAATTATTGTTATTTTTTGATCATGACAAGTTTCCTTGATTTTACTGATTTTTTTTTTTTTTTTTTTTTTTTTTACTATTTTTCATATTTGCCACTTTCACATTTGAAGTACCAGACACCTCTTAAATCTTCACTAGATGCTTTTGGACTGAGTATACTTTTTATTGATATTATATGCCTTGAGTTTTCTCAACCTTCTTGGTTTTCTAGAAGGAGGTGTTATAGCTGAAGTTTGTGATTTCTCTATTACCCACGGATCTTGGTCTGTTTTTCTGACAGCATTCAGTACACCAGACTTGCCCTTACTGCAGTGGGTGGTGCCCACAAAGAATTGGCCACGGAGGGTGGAGAATTATGGATTTAGCACTTGGGACATTGGGAGTTCCTGTGAACTCACTGGAGAGATCCTTGGATGTAGTACTCTTAGAGGCTCATGACTGCAGTCTGTGCTGAAGTTCTAACTGCAGTCAGCAGGAACTGTACCTTTTTAAATATGCTTTGACATTCTAATCTTTCCTAATCTCCCCCTCCCAATGCCTACTCAGTCATAGAGGTTCCACCTTAGTATTCTGGGTGCTACTAGAGAGAAATGAGTTTCTACAACATGTGCCACACACCTAGGTAGCTAGGTACTCATTCAGTTCTCTCCTTTTCCCTGTGGGAGAGGTCACCACTGAGAGATCAACCCTGTGCAATGTTCACTTGAGGGAGGGGAGGGGGCAGTGCAGGGGAAATCCTTTTATCATCTCCACTGTATCCAAACTCATTTATAGATACAGATACAAATATATAGGGGTATATAAATAGCACATGAGGGTACATATATATATGCTCTAATGGTGTGCCAGATCTAATATTGGGAAGGCTGCACTTCTGCAAATTCTTTCTTGTCTGTAGGTATCTGCCCAGGTCAGCACACTCCAGGTTTTTTCCCAACATGCCAAAGAGGGCTAGAGCTGGTTAGCTTGTTCTGCTCGATCCACAGCTGGTACCAAGTTCTGTCTGCCTATTATCAGCAGGTAAGACTACTCTTAGGTCCCTTGGCATATGATACTAGATCCGACAACATATATAAAGATGCTTGTTTATAGACGGATGTCTCATTCCTTGTTTAAAACAGTGAACCAAAAGAAAGGGTGTCATTCTCAACCACCATTACACCTTTGGGAGCTTGATAATGTAAACTTAAAGCATTTTTCAATTTCATTTCCTGGTCCAGAATAATACAGTGGGAAAAGCATGTACAAGTAAGAAGAGCTTCAGGACCCATGTGTGTGTCCAACTCCCACCCACCCCAAGATCTAGCATCAGAAACTGAACTCTGCTCTCAGATTGCTCAAGACCAAAGATCAGCAAAAGGAGACTGTCATAGCTCTCCAAATCAGGTCTAAAGTCCCACACAGTCAACCAGGGTCTCTGCCCAGCCACACTGATTCCAGCCACTCCACAGCCTGAAGATCTCAGCCTCCTTTTATTCAATCAGCCTTTTTTTTTGTTATAATTCTTGTTACTTGTTACTGGGTCTGTTTCCAGGGCCCACAGGTCTAAAGCCCATGAGAGTTCAAGCTAGATCACCTTTTATAGTGATACCGTTTTTTACTTCATGGGGCTTTGCAAATGAGAGAATGAAGAATTAACCCAATTCCAAGCACACGCTCAACTTTTTGAAGATATTTGGACCCAAATCATTTATGGAAGATTCCTAGAAAATAAGACCATCACTGGTCCTGCATTTATGTACTACAACATCTCCCTTTAATGCCTTGCAGATGTTCCACATTATGTAATTAGCCATAAGTGTGACGGTCCCAGTCCTCATGTGCTGACTTGATCTGGAGTTAGAAATACTGAAATCTACTATCATTGGGTATCAAGTAGGGAATGTTTACTATGAATACTGGTGCAGAAACTAGGCCATGAACATCACCAAACTAGTCTTCCCCTGACTGTGTTGGTTATCATACCATTAACCTTTTGTGTTCTCCCCTTAATTCTCTGATCATTACTTCCTAGTTTTTCATTTACCCCCAAACACGGTGTTTCTAAGGTTAGGAAGGACTTAATTATGAAAAATATCTAGGCATTGCTCCTTTTTTCAATAGAAAGTGGATCCTTAGTGACCTTTAGTGTTTGTTCTGTTGTTATGGCCAGTCAAAATTATAATTGGTAATTTGAATTTTGCTAGAAAATTATTTTCTTTACATTTTCAAATACATCATGAAATTACATATAATATCCTTTTATAATAACTTTTAGCCTATGTATACTTGTGGTTGCATCTCTGTTTTGTTTCTAATGCGTGTATGTTTGTTTTCTTTTCCACCCAACCTTCATATATTGGGCTTTTCTCTTCCACTTCCCTTTTTAGAATACCTCACCCATACTCGTGGCTTTAGTTATCATCTATGTAATAAATAGTCTCAAACTTTTAGCTTCAGTCCTGATCTCTTTCCTAAGCTCTAGAACTGCAAATCTTCACTGCCTAACCTCTTATGGACATTCCAAAGGCACCTCATATACACTGTACAAAATGGAACTAATTCCCTATTAGTCTAGATATCTCTACTCTTATTTCAATGAGTGGCATCACCATCACCTGTCAGCCCTATATTCTTATTAAATCCTGTCTGTTGCATGTCCTAAATACTTCTTAATTCTATCAACTCCTGTCTATTGCCATCACTACCAAGTTACCAGAATTGCTTTCTTGGATGTCTATACTGCCTGCTACCTGGACTCCATATATTTCCTTTTGTCTTCTCACTAATGGATTCTTTTTATATAGCCTAAGTAATCTTTTTTATTTTTATTTTTAAATAAATTCAGGCTTACGGAAAAGTTGCATAGATATTTAAAGTTATATCTTCTTGATGTATTGATTTCTTTAACATTAGATTTTGACCTTTGTCCCTTTTTTTTAAATCATTTTTAGTTTAAAATCTATTTTATGTGACCTAACTACCTCTCTTTGCTGTGGTGGTGGTTTGCTTGAAATATTTTTTTGATCCCTTCACTCCCAGGCAATGGGAGTCTTTAAGGATAAAGTGAGGATAAAGTAACTCTCTGGTAAGTAACATATCATTGGATTTGATTTTTTTCATCCATTGAGGCATTCTATGTCTTTTGATTGGAGAATTTAATCCATTTACACTTAAAGTAATTATTGATATGTAAAGATTCAGTATTGCCATTTTAATTGTTTTCAGTTTTGTAGATCCATTATTCTTTGTTTCCTGCCCTGCTGTGTCTTCTGTGTGTTTTGACTATAAATATGCTTTGACTTTCTTATCATGTTCTTTTGTGGAGTAACTACAGGTTTTTTTCCTATGGTTACCATGAAACTTATATAAAATATTTTGAAATTATAACACCCTATTTAAACTAACAACAATTTCAATAGAATTCCCTTTGCTTTGCCTCTCCTCCTCCTCACATTTTAGGTTATTATTACAGTTTACATTTACATATTTTTGTATTGTATAACTAATATAGATTATTATGGTTACTTTTACTAGCTTTGTTTTTAAAACTAGAGTTGTAATTGAGTTATACACAACCATTACCACATTACAGAATTTAACTTTGACTATACATTTACTATTCCCAGGGAGTTTTGCACTGTCATCTTATATTTTTATTTTGTTAATTAGTGTCTTTATTTCCCCTCAAATAACTTTTTTAGCATTTCATATAAAGCATGTCTAGTGGTAATGAATTCCCTCAGCTTTTGTTTATGCAGGAAAATCTTGATCTCTTTTTCATTTCTGAAGGGCCGTTTCCTTGGATAGAGTATTCATGGTTGATTTTTTTTTTTCCAGTACTTTGAATATATTATCCCATTCCCTCCTGTCCTGAAAAGTTTCTGTTGAGAAATCCACTGTTAATCATGAGGGCTTCCTTGTATATAACTTTTCTCTTTTATCTTGCTATTTTCATGATTCTTTGTCATTGATTTTTCATGACTATTATTATTGTAGATAATCATGCCATCTCTCTATGGCATGGTTATTCTGGTTCGACCCATAAAGCTTCTTTGGGCCTCTTGAAACTGAATGTCCATTTCTCTCCCCAGGTGTGTGCATTTCAGCCATTATTGATTTAAATATACTATCTTTCCCTCTCTTTCTCATCTTTTGGAATTCCTATAATGCAAATACTGTTATTTTCATTCTGTCCCATAAGTCCCATAGGCTTTCTTCACTCTTTTTCATTCTTTTTTTTTCTTTTTGCTCCTCTGATGGGATAGTTCCAGTCAAGTGTCCTATCTTCCAGATGGCTGATTTTTCTGTCAAGTCAGCTTTTGAATTTTTTATTGAGTTTTTCAGTTCAGTTATTGTATTTTTTTAGCTCTAGGATGACTGGGTATATTTTATTATGGTTTCTATTTTTTTTCTTGGACTTCTTGATTTATTTATGCATTTTTCCCTAAATTAGTTGTCTACGTGTTCTTGTAGTCCATGTGAATTATTTAAGAGGATTATTCTGAATTCTTCTTAAACCTCCACACTTTTAGGGTTGGTTATAAGAATTTTATTAGTTTCCTTTAATGTTATCATACTTACCTGATTTTTCATGATCCTTGATTCCTTACAGTTATAACTGTGCATTTGGGTAAGTGGTCTCCTCTTTCAGAATTTTCAGGTTTTTTTGGCAGAGATAGTTCTTCACCAGTCAGCTCAGTTTGGGTTTCTGGATGTGTCTGCTGGTAACATCCTTGTACAGTTGGGGCCAGCTATTAAGGTATAGTTTCATACAAGGTATATTGTATGGTATATTTACATACGGTATATTACATAAGGTATATTTACATACATACGTATATTTTCATATATGTTCTCTGAGGTCAGGGTGGGGAGGTGTGCCCCTTCCTGAGAACAGCATCATATAACTATAAGCTTTGTTCCTGCCCAAATGAGGCTCTAGAATGGGCTTCAAACTTGCCTGGATTTTCTCATCAAGTTTTCTATATGGTCAGAACTGAGCATTTTGTACTCAGCAGAAGGCAGGGCTATGAATTAGTTTCCATGCCCTAGTAGGGCAGCAGAACATGTCCCAGAGGCTGCGTGGCTTATTGCTTGGGAACCTGAGACAGGCAAGAATGGGCACTGAATATCCTAGTCAGGTGAAGCCATTGGTTTAGCTCTACAGACAGAGAAAGCCATGGACTATGCTTTCTTTTTAAGTTCCACTATAAGCATGACTGGTAAGTGATGCAGCTTCCCATGTACTCTGTAAGGTCCCTGGTGGTGAGATAAATTCTGTATTCGGCATAAATAGGGCTATGGATTAGTTTTCCTGCCTAGGTACAGCAGGAGAAGCAGCTCCTGAGGCATGAAGGCTCTTTGTTTGGGGTCTTGACTTAAGCTGACACATGCCCCAATTTCCCTGGCTGAGCAGGGCCACTGGCTTGGCTCTGACGATGATCAGATCTGCCCACATCCCTCTTGGTTTAAGCATTGATGGGTTACGTACCAGTTTCCAGGTGTTCTCATTAGCCTTTCCTGTCAGATGGGGCTGGGAGCCATGTTCCACAGTGGGTAGGGCTATTAATTAATTCCACTGCCTGGGTATAAAAGGGAAACCCTCCATGCCCAGTACTGGATTTGCTTTGAGGGCAATCAGCTCTGCCCACCATCCTTTCAGTTCAAACATTATTAGCTTAACAGCTTCCAGGTGTATGTGCCAGCCCTTCTTGTCAGATGGAGCTGGGGACAATGCTTTACAGCAAACGGGGCAATGACTTAGTTCTCTTGCCTGGGTGAGCCTGGAAGGGCCCACTCCAGGCAACTCCCAAATTTCCAAAAAGGTCTTCACAGGGGAAGGGGGAGTAGGAGCCATACTTACTCCCCAGTTGTTGGGCCTATGACTAGCTCTTCTGCCTTGGCATAGGCAGACCATGATCTAGAACTAGTAAAACTCTTTGAAGATCTGAAGAAGCCTGACCTGTAGCCCATGAGTTCCTTGGTCATACTGCCCCACTGACTTGGTTCTGCAAGTGAGCAAAGACACAAGTTGGGACAACAACTGCGCTACTCAGTTTGCCAAGATCTGAGTGCTGGTGTTTGCAAGACCCTCCCCTCTTCTCCATCAGAGATTTCCAGTGGCTGAGTCTGGCAGATTCCTCTGCTATTCCCGTGGAGCAAAACTCGAGTAGGGGCTCCTATGAAATGACCCACAATCCTGGGGAAATGTTGTTACCCTTGGGTTCTCTTTTCCCACTAGAGGAACCGTAGATTCCAGGGAGACCTCTTAGCATGGGTCTACACTGGCATCTTGGAAGGTCAGTGCAGTCGGCTTGTGTAACCATTCCTCTTACCCTTTTATTGCAGTCTGTTTAGGTCTTTGTGGTGCAGGGGTTGCTTCAGCCTCACTCCCATGTTCTAGGATTCTCTCAGTGATGTCTTGTCCATGAATAGTTGTTCTTGTGAGAGGAAGTGACGTCATAAACAGCCTACGTTGCCATCTTTGTGACCATTCTTGGCACTGTCTTCTTCCGTGTCCATGTTAGGTTTGTATATTCTTGCATTACTGTGTCCTTATATTTTTGACACAATTTAGTAGAGGAATTATATGGTGATAAATTAATGTTGTTTTCTTCTATTGCATTCCAATAATTGAATGTTTCTGAAACAAAAACTATAAAATATTAGAAATTATATTTTAGTATATTTTAGTAAGTTACTTCATGACCTTACTAAGCTTATTTATTGATCCTAAAATTTATCTGTATGCATTTACTACAGGGTTTACTATTTATAAAATTATAGCATTTGCATTTAATAAAAGATTTATTTCTTCTTTTCCTACCCTTATATCTTTTTTATTGCCTTATTGTAATTACTAGGAATTTCAGTACATATTTTTTATCCTCAATTTCAAGAGGAAAGACTTCAATGTTTAACTTTCAAGTACAATTTCTACAGGTTTTTGTATGTGTTGATTAGATAAAGGAAGCTTCTTTCTATTTCTAATCTTCCAAGGCCTTTTTATTGTTGTTGGGGGTGGGGTGCTGGAGTCAGATACTTGATTTTTTTCTAGTTGTATAGAGATCTAATTCACATATAACATTGTATTAGTTTAATGCTTTAATGATTTGATATTTGTATATATTGTAAAATGATTACCTCAGTAAGTCTAGTGAAGTTCAACAACTGACATACTTACAATTTTTTTCTTGTGATGTAAATTTTAAGATCTATTCTCTTAACTGGAAATAAAAAATACACTATTATTAACTATAGTTACCATGTTGAACACTACATCCCCAAAACTTGTTTATTTTATAACTGGAAGTTTGTATCTTTTGGCCACCTTTACCTGTTTCCTCACCATTCATCACCTACATCTGGCAACCACCAATCTGTTCTCCATTTCTCTAAGTTTGGCTTTAGATTCTGCTTTGAAGTGAGATCATACACTATTTGTCTTTGTCTGACTTTTCATTTAATATAATAACCTCAGGGCCTATCCATATTGTCACAAATGGAAGGATTTCTTTTTTTCTTTCATACCTGAATAATCTTCCTCTGTGTCTCTGTGTGTACGCATATATACACATAACATACTACATCTCCTTTATCCATTTATCTGTCAATAACACAGTTTCCATGCCTTGGCTATTGTAAATAACACTGCAGTGAACATGGGGTTGCAGATATATCTTCAGAATAGTGATTTAATATCCTTTGAGTATAGCACACAAAGGAGGATTTACTGGATCATATGGAAGCTCTAATTTAATTTTTTATGGTACCTCCACACTGTTTCCCATAGTGGTTGAATGAATAAATATTCCCACACACAATGCAGAAGTGTTCCCTTTTTTCCACATTATAAACAACTCTTGTTATTTGATGACAGCCCTTTTAACAGGTAAATACATATATCATCATGGCTTTAATTTGCATTTTTCTGGTAAGTGATGTTGAACAGTTGCTCAAGTACTTATTACTTTTGGAGACAAGTCTATTTAATTCCCTCTGCCAGTGCTTTATTAGGATTGTTTGGTAGATTTATTTTTTTGCTATTGAGTATATGACTTTATATATTTTGGATATTAAACCCTTATCAGATATATGATTTATAAATACATTCTCTCATTCAATAGTGTGACTTTTTCTTCTGTTGATTATTTCATTTGCTGTGCAGAAGCTTTTTAGTTTGATGTAGTCCCACATGCTTATTTTTGTTGTTGTATTTGATTTTGTATCCTAGAAGGAGTTTTAGAGTTTCAAGTTTTACATATAAGTCGTTAATAAATTTTGAGGTTGCTTTTGTGTGTGATGATATAGGTCTAATTCCATTCTTTTGCATGTGGCTGTCCAGTTTTCCAGCATGATTTGTTGAAGAGATGGTCCTTTCCTCATGGTATATTCTTTGACACTTTATCATAAACTTATTGACTCATGTTTCATTAATCTTTTTGTGTGTGTTTATGCCAATACCATACTGTTTTGATGAGTGTAGTTTTGAAGTGTACTTTGAAATCAGGAAGTGTGATGCTTCTAGCTTTTTTCTATCTCAAGAGTGTTTGGGTCTTTTACAAATTTTAAGATTGTTTTATTTCTGTGAAAAAATGCCATTTGACATTGAATCTGTCAATCACTTTGGGTAGTGTGGACATTTTAACAGTATTAGACTTCCAATCCATGAGCTCAGAATATCTTTCCATTTTATTGTCTTCGTTTTTTTTTATTAATGTCACAGTTTTCAATGTACAGATATTTCACCTCCTTCATTAAATTTATTCTTCACTTTATTCTTAATTTTAAATGGGATTTTTCATTCAGATATAATTGACATATAACATTTGTTACTTTCAGATATACAACATAATGATTCAATATTTGTGTATATATTGTGAAATCATAACCACAATAAATCTGGTTATATTTTTTTTTCTTGTGATGAAAGTTTAAGATATATCTCAGCCACTTTCAAATATACAATACAGTATATCAACTATAATCACCATGTTTTACATCATATATCCCATGACTTACTCATTTTATAACTGGAAGCTTTTACATTTTGATTCCCTTTACTCATTACACACAATCTACACCCCAGCCTCTGACAACCAACAATTTCTATAACTCCATGGGGTTTTTTTTAGGACTAGTGAGATTATATGGAATTTTTCTTTCTCTGAATTATTTCACTTAGCATAGTGCCCTCAAGGTCCATTCATGTTATTACAAATGGAGAGGTTTCCTTCTTTTTTGTGGCTAAATAATAGTCCATGGAGTGTGTGTGTGTGTGTGTGTGTGTGTGTGTGTGTATAATCCCCACGTTTTCTTTATCCACTCATCCTTTGATAGATACTTAACGTTGCTTCCTTGTCTTGACTATTGTAAATATTGCTGCAATGAACATGCAAGTGCATATGTCCTTTTGAGTTAGTGTTTTTGTTTCTTTGGATAATTACCCAGAGGTGGAATTGCAATATCACATGGTAGTTCTATTTTTAATTTTTTTTTAATTTAATTTTTTTATGTTAGTCACCATACAATACATCATAATTTTTTGATGTGATCCACGATTCATTGTTTGCGTATAACACCCAGTGCTCCATGCAGTACTTACCTTCCTTAATACCCACCACTGGGCTAACCCATCCCTCCACCCCGCTCCCCTCTAAAACCCTCAGTTTGTTTCTCGGAGTCCATAGTCTCTCATGGTTCGTCTCCCCCTCCGACTTGCCCCCCTTCATGTTTCCCTTCCTTCTCCTAATGTCCTCCACGCTATTCCTTATGTTCCACAAATAAGTGAAACCATATGATAATTGACTTTCTCTGCTTGACTTATTTCACTTAGCACCATCTCCTCCAGTCCCATCCATGTTGATGTAAAAGATGGGTATTCATCCTTTCTGATGGCTGAGTAATATTCCATTGTATATATGGACCACATCTTCTTTATCCATTCATCTGTTGAAGGGCATCTTGGCTCTTTCCACATTTTGGCTATTGCGGACATTGCTGCTATGAACATTGGGGTGCATATGGCCCTTCTTTTCACTACATCTGTGTCTTTGGGGTAAATACCCAGGAGTGCAATTGCTGGGTCATAGGGTAGCTCTGTTTAATTTTTTGTGGCACCTCCACACTGTTTTCCAAAGTGGCTGTACCAGCTTGCATTCCCACCAACAGTGTAAGAGGGTTTCCCTTTCTCCACAACCTCTCCAACATTTGTTGTTTCTTGCCTTGTCCATTTTTGCCATTCTAACTGGTGTAAGGTGGTATCTCAATGTGGTTTTGATTTGAATTTCCCTGATGGCTAATGATGATGAACATTTTTTCATGTGTCTGTTAGCCATTTATGTGTCTTCTTTGGAGAAGTGTCTGTTCATGTCTTCCCCTTTTTTGACTTGTTTTTTGGGTGTTGAGTTTGAGTTCTTTATAGATCTTGGAAATCACTTAGTCTGTAGTGTCATTTGCAAATATCTTCTCCCATTCTGTGGATTGCCTCTTTGTTTTATTGACTGTTTCCTTTGTTGTGCAGAAACTTTTTATCTTGATGAAGCCCTAAAGGTTCATTTTTGCTTTTGTTTCGCTAGCCTTTGGAGATGTATCTTGAAAGAAGTTGCTGTGGCCGATGTTGAAGAGGTTACTGCCTATGTTCTCCTCTAGGATTTTGATGGATTCCTGTCTCACATTGAGGTCTTTCATCCATTTTGAGTTTATCTTTGTGTATGGTGTTAGAGAATGGTTGAGTTTCATTCTTTTGTATATAGCTGTCCAATTTTCCCAGCACCATTTATTGAAGAGACTTTTTTCCATTGCATATTTTTCCTGCTTTGTCAAAGATTATATTTATATTATATTTATTATATTAATTTTTTGAGAAAATTCCATACTGTTTTCCATAGTGACTCCACCAATTTACATCCCCACCAACAGGGCACAAATGTTCCCTTTTTTTCACATTATTGCTAGCACTTGTTATCTCCTTTTTTTATCATAGCCATTCTAACATGTATGAAGTGATATCTAACTGTGGTTTTGATTTGCACTTCTCTGATTAGTGATGTAAACATATTTTCATGTACCTGTTTGTTATTTGTATGTTGTCTTTGGAACAATGTCTATTCACCTTCTCTGCCCATTTTTATTCAAATTGTTGGGTTGGGTTTTTTTTTGTTTGTTTTTGATTTGTTATTGTCTTAGGTTTTTAAAATATTAATCCCTTGTCAGATATGTGGTTTGCAAATATTTCATCAAATTCTGTGGATTGTTTTTGGTGGTGGTGGTGGTGGTGGCTTCCTTTGTTAAGAAGATTTTTAGTTTTGTGTAGTCCCACTTGTTTATGTTCACATTTGCTGCCTTTGCTTTTTGGTGTCAAATTCAAATAATCATCACCAAGGCTGATGTCAAGGAGCACACCCCTTAAAACTCCTTCTAGGAGTTCTGGTTTCAGTAGTTACATTTAATCTTTAATGAATTTTGAGTTGACTTTTGGGTTTGGTGTATAATAGCATTTTGCATAATATTCTTTTCCATGTGGCTGTCCAGTTTTCCAAGCACCATTTATTGAAGAAACTATCATATCCCCATTGTATAGTTTTGGCTTTTTGTCATAAATTCATTGACTATGTACTAATGGGTTTCTTTTGAACCTCTCTATTCATTAATGTATATGTCTGTTTTTATGCCAATATCATACTCTGATGAGTATAACTTTGTAATATAGTTTGAAATCAGGAAGTATGATGCTTCTAGCTTTGTTCTTTCTTTAGACTACTTTAGTTTTTTTGGGTCTTGTAGCTCCATATAAATTTTAGGACTGTTTATTCTATTTCTGTGTAAAATGCCAGTGGAATTTTAATAAAGGTTGCATTGAATCTGTACATTGCTTTGGGTAATATGCACATTTTCACAATATTCTTCCAAACAACGAGCACAGAATATCTTTTCATTTATTTGTGCAATCTTCAATTTCTTTCATTAATGTCTTTTAGTAGTCCATGTACAGGTGTTTTATGTCCTTGGTTATATTTATTACTAGTTTTACATTCTTTTTGATACAATTGTAAGTGGAAATGTCTTCTTAATTTCTCTGATCATTATATAGAAATCCAACCTTTTTGTATACTGATTTTGTGTTATGCAACTCTACTGAATTCATTTATAAGTTCTGTTTCTTTATGATCTGTATATATCATCTGCAAATTGTGACAGTTTTACTTCTTCCTTACACATTTGGATGTCTTAGTTTCTTTTTCTTATTGCTGCAGCAGGTAATTACAGTACTATGTTGGAAGAAGACGGTGAATGCATATCCTTGTCTTCTGAGAGGGAAAATTTTCCATTTTTTTTTTTTTTACCATTAGCAATGGGTTTTTCATATATAGTCTTTGTGTTGAGGTATGTTTCCTCAACCCAATTTGTTGAGAGTTTTTATCACAAATAGATGTTGTATTTTGTTGAACGCTTTTTCTATACCTACTGAGATGATCATATGACATTTATTCTTCCTCTTGTTAATGTGATGTATCATGTGGATTTATTTGACTGTATTGAACCATCCTTGCACAACTGAAATAAATCATACTGGATCATGAGGAATAATTTTGCGAATGTATTGGTTTGCTAATATTTTGTTGAGGATTTTCACATCTATATTTCATCAGAGATTTTGACCTGCAATTTTCTTTTCTTGTAGTTTGTTTGGTTTTGGATCATGTTAATTCTGACCTCATAAAATGCATCTGGAAGTATTTCTTCCTCTTTCCTTTTTTTGGGTGGAAAAGTGTGAAAAGGACTGTATTAATTTTTCTTTAAATATTTGGTAGAATTCACCAGTGAAACCGTCTGTTCCTGGACTATGGTTTGTAGGCAGGTTTTTATTACTGATCCATTCTCCTTAGTAGTAATTGGTCTGTTCAGATTTTCAATTTCTTCATGATTCAGTCTTGGTAGGTTAAATGTTTCTAGGAATTTATCCATTTTTTTTTTACATTGTTGGCATATGATTTCTTAGAGTGTCTTATAATCCTTCATATTTGTGGGGCATTGCCAAGGTTTTTTAAAATCATAAGTAGATATTGAATGTTTTTAATTGCATTTTATGCATCTGTTAAAATGATCATAATTGTCCTCCTTTATTCCATAAGCATGTTGATTACACTGGCTTTTGGATACCAGACCGCCTAGCATTTCCAAAATAAACCAATAAGACCAAGATTTATTATCCTTTTTACATATCCTCAATTTACTTTGATATTTTGCTTAGGATTTTTGAAACTCAACTTGTGTTTTTCTTATAATGTTACATTTTGGTATCAAGATTATTTAGGCACTGGGAATTATCTTTTTAATTTCCTATTTTCTGAAGAGTTATAAAATTTAGCATTAATTCTTGAAAGATTGCATCACTGAGACTTCTGAGCCTAAAGTTTTCTTTATAGGAAGGTTATTGATTATAAATCCAATTTATTTAATATAATTTAGGTCAGTCACCATTGATATTTTTGTGAAATATGTCAGTTTTGTCTAACTTATTAAGTGCAATTTAAAGCTGCTCAAAATATACTTAAAACCTTTTAAATTTAAATGTTTGCAGCAGGATCTATAGTGTCTCCTTTTGTAAATCTAATATCAGTTTTTGTGGTTTCTCCCTATTCTCTTTTAATCAGTCTATTCTGGATTTAATGGACTTATTCCTTTCTAAGAACCAACTCTTAGCTTTATTGATTTTCTTTTTGATTTTTGTTATTGTTTCATTAGTTTTTTCTCTTATCTTTACTATTTCTTTCTATTTGGGAGGGGGACTTAATTACTTTATCTTATTCTAACTTCTTGAGATGAATGCTTAGTTATTTTCAGATGTTGTTCTTTACTAGTATATTAATTTAAGGTTGTAAACTTTAAGCATGGCTTTAACTGCATCTCATTGATCTATTTGATTAGTAGCAATATTACTTTTGTATCTTTGTATGCATAGGCCTGTATTTTATCACTTAAAAATATTATATCTACTTTTATTTACCTTACATCATAAGCCCTTAAACTATTTTATTTTAAGATATATGTTTCTATTAATTTGATAAAAATGGTGAGGGGGTACTTTCAACTTCCATTGAAGAGGACAGATGAAAAACTTTTTGTTTTCAATTTTATTAGTTTCAGGTGTAAAATATAGTGATTTGACAGTTATATGGATCACAAAATGATCACCACAATAATTGCTGTTAACATCAGCCACCACACAAAGTTATTATAATATTATTGACAATATTCCCTATGCTGTACTTTGATCACTGTGACTTATTTATTTTTATAACGGGAAGTTTGTACCTTTTAAAACCCTTTACCTATTTTGCCCATTCTCCCACCCACTTCCCTCCTGGCAACCACAAGTTTTTTTCTCTGTATTTGGAGTTTGTTTCTGTTTCTTTTGTTTCTTTTTTGTTCATTTATGTTATTTAGATTCCATATATAAGTGAAATCATACGGGATTTGTCTTTGACTTATTTCACTTGGTATAATATTTTCTAGATCCATCCATGTTGTTACAATGGCAATATTTCATCCTTTTTTATGTCTGAGTAATATTCCATTCTGTATGTATACCACATCTTTATCCATTCATGTATCAATGGATACTAATCAATGGATACTTGCTTTCATATCCTACCTATTGTAAACAAAGCTACAATAAACATAGGGGTTTATCTGTCTTTTCAAATTAGTGTTTTCATTATCTTCAGGTAAATACTCAGCAGTGGATGTATTAGATTATATGAGATTTCTATTTTTAATTTTTTGAAGAAACTCCATAGAGTTTTCCATAGTGTCTGTATAAATTTACATTCCCATAAACAATGCACATCCTTGGAAATACTTATTTTTTTCTTTGTACTAGCTGTTCTGACCAATGAGGTGAAATATTATGATTTTGATTTGCATTTTCCCAGTGATTAGTAATGTTGAGCATCTTTTCATGTGTCTGTTGGCAATACGTGTGCTTTCTTTGTAAAAATGTTTATGTAGGTCCTCTGCCCATTTTTAGATTATTTGTCTTTTTGGTGTTGTGTTGTATGATTTGACTTCTTTATATATTTCAGATATTAATACTTTATGAGATAGATTATTTGCAAATAAGCTCTCATTCAGTATGTTGTATTTTCATTGTATTGATGGTTCTTCTGTGCAAAACTTATTAGCTTAATACAGTCCCAATGGTTTATTTTGCATTTATTTATTTATTGTCCTCAACTAAAGACATAGATCCAAAAATTTGTTGCTAAGGCCAATGTCTAAGAGTATACTGCCCATGTTTTCTTTTATGAGTTTTATGACTTCAGATCTTACACTTAGGTCTTTAATCCATTTTGAGTTTGTTTTGCATGGTATAAGGGCTCCAATTTCATTTTCTTGCATGTACCTGTCCAATTTTTCCAACACCATTTCTTGAAATACTGTCTTTTCCCCATATTACATTCTTGCCTCCTTTGTTGTAGATTAATTGACCATATAAGTGTTGATTTATTTCTGGGATCTCTAGTCTGTTCTATTGATCTATGTGTTTATTTCTGTACCAGGATCAAACTGATTTGATTCCTATAGCTTTGTACTGTAGAATGAAATATGGGAGTATGTTATCTTCAGCTTCATTCCACTTTTTCAAGATGATTTTGGCTATTTGTGGTCTTTTGTGGTTCCATAGATATTTTAGGATTATTTGTTGTAGTTCTGTAAAAAAAACTACTACTGGTGTTGTCATAGAGATTGCATTGTTTCTATAGATTCCTTTGGGTAGTGTGGACATTTTAACAATTTTAATTCTTCCAATGCATGCATGTATATTTTTCCATTTAATTTGTGTCATCTTAAATTTATTTCTTCAATGTCTTCAGTTTTCAGAGTACAGATCTTTTGCTTTTTGGTTAAAATTATTCCTAGGTATTTTTTTTCTTTCAAAATACCATTTTAAATGGAACTTTTTCTTAATTTCTCTTTCACTAGTTTTTTGTTACTATATAGAAATATAACATTTTTGTATTTTGATTTTATATACTGCAACTTTACTGAATTCATCTATTAATTCTAATAGAGTTTTAGTGAATTCTTTATGGTTTTCTATATATAGTATCATATACCCACAAATAGTGTCAGTATTACTTCTTTGCTACCAATTTGAATACATTTTATTTCTTTTTCTTGTATTATTACTGTGACTAGAACATCCAGTACTGTGTTGACTATAGGTGCTGAGAGTAAACATCTGTGTCTTCTTCCTGAATCTTAGAAGATAAGATTTCAGATTTTCACCATTGAGTATAATGTTACCTGTGGGTGGCCTTTATTATATTGAAGTGTGTTTCCTCTAAATCCACTTTATTAAGGGTCTTTATCATGAACAGATTTGTATTTTAAGTGCTTTTTCTCATCTAATCATATGATTTGTATCCTTTCTCTTGTCAATGCGGTGCATCACACTAATGGATTTGTGGATATTGAATTATTTTTGCATCTCTAGAATAAATCCCACTTGATCATTAGGTATGATCCTTAATTTTTTTTATTTATTTTAGGTATGATCCTTTAAATGTATTGTTGAATTCAGTTGCTAATATTTTGATGAGGACTTTTGCATCTAAGTTCATCAGGGATATTGGCCTATAATTTTCTTTTTTGTAGTGTCTTTATCTGGTTTGGGGATCAGGGTAATGCTGGCTTCATAGAATGAGTTGGGAATTTTTCTTTCCTATTCTATATTTTTTAATAACTTAAGAATTAGGTAATAACTCTTCTTCAAGTGTTTGGTAGAATTGCTGTGAACCTAACTGTTGCTGCACTTTTGATTTTGGTGAGGTTTTTTATTATTATTACCAATTCATTTTCCTTACTACTAATTGATCTGTTCAAATTTTCTATTTCCTCCTGATTCACTTTTAGAAGATTGTATGTTTCTTGGAATTTCTCCACCTCTAGGTTGTCTAATTTGTTGGCATATGATTTTTATCATATTCTCCTATAATCCTTTGTATTTCTGTTGGTCATTATTTCTTTTTCATTTCTGATTTTGAGTCCTCTGTCTTTTTTTTTCTTGATGAGTCTGGCTAAAGGTTTATCAATTTTGTTTATCTTTTCAAAAGACCATCTCTTGGTTTCATTGATCTTTGCTATTGTTTTTTAGTGTCTATTTCATTTATTTCTATCTACTCATTATTTTCCTTCCTTCTACTAAATTTGGGCTTTGGGTTCATTCTTCTCTTTTAGCACCTTTAGGTGTAGGGTTAGGTTCTTTATTAGAGATTTTTCTTTTCCTGCTTCTTGTGGTAGGCCTGTATTGTTATAAACTTCCCTCTATGTAGCAGTCCTCTTTTTTTTTTTTAAGATTTTATTTATTTATTTGACAGAGAGAGACACAGCGAGAGAGGGAACACAAGCAGGGGGAGTGGGAGAGGGAGAAGTAGGCTCCCCCCGGAGCAGGGAGCCCGATGTGGGGCTCGATCCCAGGACCCCGGGATCATGACCTGAGCCAAAGGCAGATGCTCAACCAGCTGAGCCACCCAGGCACCCCTATCTAGCAGTCCTCTTAAAACTACTTTTGCTGCATCCCAGAGGTTTTGGACCACTGTGTTTTTATTTTCATTTGTTTCCATGTTAATTTATTTTTAATTTTTAATTTCTTTTTAATTTCTTCTTTTATTTCCTGGTTGACTGATTCATTGTTTAGTAGCATGTTATTTAACCTCCACATATTTGTGTTCTTACCACTTTTTCTTGTAGGTGATTTCTAGTTTCATAGTGTTGTGGTCAGAAAATATGCATTATATGATTTCCATCTTTCTTAATTTGTTGATACTTGTTTTGTGGCCCAATATGTGTGATCTGTTCTGGAGAATGTTCCATGTGCACTTGAAAGAAGTGTGTATTCAGCTGCTTTTGGATGGAATGTTCTGAATATATTTATTAGATCTATCTGGTCCAATGTATCATGAAGGCCACTGTTTATTGATTTTCCAATTTGAGTGATCTGTCTATTGAGGCAAGTGAGGTGTTAAGGTCCCCTGCTATTGTTGTATTACTATTGATTTAGTATGATGTTAATTAGCATACTTTTACCTCTACTGAAGTAACTTTTTCTAGCATTTATTGTAAAGCATGAGGTAGTGAATTCCCTCAGCTTTTGTTTATTTAGCAAAGTCTTGATCTCTCTTATATTTATGAAAGTCGGCTTCCCTGGGTATAGTATTCTTGGTTAATGACTTTTCCCCCCCAATATTTTGAATATGTCATCCTATTCTCTTAGGGTCTGAAAAGTTTCTGTGACAAATCTGCTTATAGCCTTTTGGAGGTTGTATGAAACAGCTCTCTTTTCTCTTGCTGGTTTTACAACTCTTTCTTTGTCATTGATTTTTAATGACTTAATAATACTGTTTCTCTATGTAGCCCTATTCATCTTATTTGGGGTTTTTTGGGCCTCTTGTCTCTGGGTATCTATTTCCTGAGGATTGTACATTTTTAGCCATTATTGATTTAAATATACTTTCTCTTCTCTTTGTCATTTTCTTCTGGAATTCTCGCATTGCAAATGTTGTTCTTTACATTCTGTCCCATAAGTTCTTCTGTTGAGTCTGTTTTTCAAACATTCTATAGAATTCTTCAGTTATTGTATTTTCTAGCTCTAAGATTTCTGTTTATTTTAATTTTTATGGTTTCTATTTCTTTCTTGAACTTCTTGTTTTGTTTAGACATTGTTTTCCTAATTTCATTTAGTGTCTGTACATGTTGCTCACAAGAACTCTGTAACAGGATTATCCTAAATTCTTTGACCGTCCTTAGATCTTCACATTTTTAGGGTCTGCTATTAGAGATTTATTAATTTCCCTTGATGATGTCATATTTACCTGATTTTTTCATGATCCTCAATTCCTTACATTGGTATCTGTGCATTTGAGTAAATGGTGTATTCTTTGAAAATTGTAGCTTTGTTTTCTCAGAGACCACTCTTCACCAGTCAACTTAGTTTGGGTTTCTAGATGTGTCTTTTGGTAATGTTCTTGGGCAGGGCAGGTGTGTTATTAGGGTATATATTTGAGCAAGGCAACTGTTCAATCTCTGAGGTCAGGCATGGGAAAAGGGGAATACGCCACTTACTGAGAACTGCTACTGAGGGCTCCTAGCTCAGTTTCCTACCCAAGTGAGGCTGTAAGATGGTTTTTAAAATTGCCCAGATTTTCTCATCAGCCTTACTATATGGTCAGGACTCTGGCTATTATACTCAGAAGTACATGGGGCTATGAATTAGCTTCCCTGACATAGTAGGGCAGCAAGACAGGTCCCCAAATCTGCATAACTCATTGTTTAGGAACCTTGAGACAGGCAAAATTGTGCAATAAATATCCTGGTCAGGTGAAGTCCCCTGTTTTGCTCTAAAGACAGGAAAAGCCACTGTGCTTTCTGTTCAAGTTCCACTGTAAGCATGGCTATTTGATAGATAATACAGCTTCTTGAGTGTTCTGTAATATTCCCTTATAAGGTGAGCTTAAGTTTGTATTCAGCAACAAGGGGTGGGGGGCCATGAATTGGTTTTCTTGTCTGGTTGCAGCAGGAGAAGCAGCTCCTGAGCCACTAGGGCTCTTTAGGATCTTAACTTTAGCTGACCCATGCCCCAAGTTCCCTGGCTGAACAGGAACATTGGCTTGGCTCTGGTGGTTATCAGCTCTGCCGACATGCGTCTTGGCTCAAGCATTGCTGGGTTACACATCAGCTTTCAGGTTTTCTCATTAGCCCTTCTGTCAGATGGAGCTAGGAGCCATGCTCTACAGCAGATGAGGCTAGGATTTAGTTCTCCTGCCTGAGTGGAACTGGGAGGGTGCTCTTCAGGCAAGTTCCAAATTTCCCAAATAGGCTTTCTGTTTGGTTGGGGGCTGGGAACCATGCTTACTCCATAGTGGGAATAGCTATTACTTGACTTTTCTACCTGAGAATGAGAAGACTGTGCTCTAAGGTTGGCAAAACTCCTTGTTTAAGGACCTGAATAAGACAGAACTATGCCCCTATGAAGTTCCCTGCTCAGACTGTGCCACTGACTTGGTTCTATAGATGAGCAATGACCTATTTTTGACTATTAATGGGCTCTGTATATTGGAACAGGGTTTGCCAATCTGAGTGCTGGCATTTGCAAGCCCCTCCCCTTCTCAATCAGAAATTCTCAGTGGTTGAACCTAGTAGCACATTCCTCTGCTATTCCCATGGGGCAAAACCAGAGTAGGTGCTCCCATGAAAGACCCACAATACTGGGGGCATGTATATAACCCCTGGGCTCTCTTTTCCTACTGGAGGAACAGTAGGCTCAAGGGAGACCTCTTGTCATGGTTTTGCACTGGCCTGGGGGAGTGTCAATGCAGACAGCTTTTAGCAATTTTTCTTACCATTTTAATGCAGTCTGTCTTGGTCTGGTTGTGCTGGAGTTGCTTCAGCTTCACTCCCATGTTCCAAGAGTCTCTCAGTAGTATCTTCTCCATGAATAGTTGTTAGTTGTATTTCTTGTGAGGGGGAGTGGCATCAGAAATGACTTACCTTGCCATCTTTGTGACATCACTCTTGGCACTACTTCTGTGTCCACATTTGGTTTGTACATCTTTGTGTTACTGTGTTGTTTTTTGATACAATTTGGTGAACTTGTGTGGTGAAAATTAATGTTGGTTGGTTTTCTTCTATTGGATTCAAATAACAATGTTTCTGAAATGAAAATTATATATATATTATAAATTATAGGCACCGTTGCTTTTAAACCATTTTAAAATAGCATAATTTTATAATTTATTTAAATTAGACAACATATAGCACATCATTAGTTTCAGATGTAGTGTTCAATAATTTTATCGTATTAAATTTTAACAGAGAAGTGTATAAAACATTACAGCTTAACTATCATAAAGTAAGTTTGTAAAACCTCCATCTCAATCAAGAAATAGAGCATTGTTAGCACTCTAGAAGAATCCTAATGCCCCATCCTAATGCCCCATCACTGTTTCACAAAAGTACGTACCATGACTTTTAATAATATACTTTGTTTTCCTGATTTTTTAACTTCATGTAAAATAGGACCCTATGATATATATTAATTTGTGTTTAGCTGTTTTGCTTTCTGTTGATTAGTATAGAATTACTTTTGTATCTAAACCTTGTATTTAATTATTTTACCAAGCCTATATTTTTATCTTAAAATGTATCTATTATATATTTTAGATGTTCTCAGAGCTCCTTACCTACACACCTCAAAAACACTAGCTATCATAATGATCTGAGTTTATTAGGTCTTCAGTAAATAACTATTTGTTGATTATTTGTGTGTATATATATATATACTAAAATTTATTTTTGCATGTCTTTTAAATATAAAAAGATAAACTGTGGGATAAACTATTCTCATTTACACCCAGCCTTCCTCATGAACTTTTTATTGTATAAATCTTTGTCCATAGAGTCCTCATCTTACAACAGAATGGAGACCTTCAGGTATTTGGCGAAATGCATTGCCAAGTTATTTTTCTTTGTTTTGGGTTGTTTTTTGTTTGTTTGTTTGCTGATTTAAATAATGAAGATTTATTTTTTATTTTTTCAATAATTTTTTTGTTATGTTAGTCACCATACAATACATCATTAGTTTTTGATGTAATGTTCCATGATTCATTGTTTGCATATAACACCCAGTGCTCCATGCAATACATGCCCTCCTTAATACCCATCACTGGGCTCGTCCATCCCCCCACCTCCCTCCCCTCTAAAACCCTCAGTTTGATTCCCAGAGTCCATAGTCTCTCATGGTTTGTCTCCCCCTCTGATCCCCCCCCCTTCATTTTTCCCTTCCTTCTCCTGTTTTAATAAAATTCTGATGATGATAAAAAAAAAAAAGTATCTGTGTATTTACTACTGGATTTACTATTTATAACATGATAGCATATACATTTAATAAAAGATTTAATTCTTCCTTTCTAACCTGTATATCTTTTATTTCTTTTTCTTGCCTTATTGCATTGACTAGGAATTCCAGTATATACTTTCTTATCCCTAATTTAAATAGGAAAGACTTCAGTATTTCACTATCAAGTAAAATAATTGCTATAGTTTTTTTATATGTGTTGATTAGATAAAGGAAACTTCTTTCTATTCTTAATTTCCCAAGGCTTTTTTTGATTGGGGTGGGGTGCTAGAGTGAGATGCATTATTTTTTCCAGTTTTATTGATATTCTTACTACTTAAGGTATACAATATAATGACCAGATATATGTATGTATTTTTAAATGATTATTTCAATAAGTCTAGTTAAATCCAACACCTCAGATAATTACAATTTTTTTCTTGTGATTCAAACTTGTAAAATTATCTCTCTTACCTTTGAAATACAAAATACACTACTATTAACTGTAGTCAACATGTTGTCCATTACATACCCAGAGCTTATTTATCTTGTAACTGGAAATTTGCATCTTTTGACCCCCCTCAGCTTTTTCCCCATCACTCACCACACACATCTGGCAAACAACAATTTGTTTTCTATCTCTATGAGTTTGGCTTTTTTAGCATCCACTTATAAATGAGATCATACAATATTTGTCTTTCTATCTTATTGTACTTAGCATAATGCCCTCAAGTTCTATCCAGGTTGTTTCAAATGGTATGATTTCTTTTTTGTATGCCTGAATAATAATCCACTGTATGTACACACACTATAACATCTTCATCCATTCGTCTGTCAATAACACTTAGATCTTCTATATGACTTGGCAATTGTTAAATAATATTGCAATAAATATAGGGCTGCAGATATCTATTTGGAGTAATGATTTCCTGTCTTTTGGATGTATACCCAGAAGCAGATTTGGTGAATCTTATGGTAGCTCTATTTTAATTTTTTGAAGAACTTCCACACTATTTTCCATAGTGGTTGAATCAATTTATGTTCCCACTTACAGTGCACAAAGGTTCCATTTTCTCCACATTCTCAACAACACGTGCTAGCTGTCTTTTTGATGACAGCAATTCTAACAGGTAAACAGATACTTCATTGTGATCTTGATTTGCATGTGCCTGATGATAAGTAATGTTGAGTACTTGTTCAACTACGTTTTGGCCTTGAAAAAATGTCTTTAGTTCCTTTGCCTATGTATTAATTGGATAGTTTGTTTTGTTTTTGCTATTATGTGTATGACTTCTTTATATATCTTAAATATTAAGCCCTTATCAGATATATTAGTTGTGACTATATTCTCTAATTCAATAGCTTGACTTTACATTTTGTTGATGATTTCATTTGTGATGCAGAAGAATTTTAGTTTGATGTAGTCCCACTTGTTCACTTTTGCTTTTTTTGTTGCCTTTGGTTTTGGTGTTCTAGATTAGTTTTATGGTTTCAGGTCTTATAGTCTTCAATAAGTTTTAAGTTAATTTTTGTGTTTGGTGATAGAAAGTGTTCTAATTTAATTATTTTGCATGAGGCTGTCAAGTTTTTCCATCATTGTTTATTGAAGAGACTGTCCTTTCCCCACTATATGTTTTTGGAAACTTTATCATAAATCTAATGACCATATATGCATAGGTTTATTTCTGGGCTCTGTTTTCTGTTGATCTATGTGGATTTTTTTTTATGCCAATACCATACCATTTTGATGAGTACAGTTTTGCGATGTACTTTGAAATCTGGAAGTGTGCTGCCTCCAGTTTTCTTCTTTCTCAAGAGTGTGTGACTATTTAGGGTCTTTTGTAGATCTATACAAATTTTAGAACTGTTCTATTTCTGTGAAAAATGCTATTAGTATTTTGATAAAGATTGCATTGAATCGGCACATTGTTTGGTAGTATTGACATTTTATTTTTTTAAGATTTATTTATTTGAGAGGAGAGGGGCAGAGGGGGAGAATCTTCAAGCAGACTCCCCACTGAGCATGGAACCTGATGTGGGGCTTGAGTTCACAACCCATGGGAATCATGACCTAAGCCAAAAGCATGAGTTGGACACTTAACCGACTGAGCCACTCAGGTGTCCCAGTGTTGACATTTTAACATTAATTGTGTCATTTTTTTTAAAGATTTTTTATTTATTTATTTGAGAGAGAGAGAGAATGAGAGACAGAGAGCACGAGAGGGAAGAGGGTCAGAGGGAGAAGCAGACTCCCCGCTGAGCAGGGAGCCCGATATGGGACTCGATCCCGGGACTCCAGGATCATGACCTGAGCCGAAGGCAGTCGCTTAACCAACTGAGCCACCCAGGCGCCCAATTGTGTCATTTAATGAGCATGGAATATCTTTCCATTTATTTCTGTGGTCTTCAGTTTCTTTCATTAGTGTCTTTTTAGCACTCAGTGTACAGGCTTTTTACCCACTTGGTTAAATTTATTAATAGTATTTTGTTCTTTTTGATTCAATTGTAGATGGACATGTTCTTAATTTCTCTAATTGTTCATTATTATTGTATAGAGGTGCAACTGTTTGTATATTGATTTTATATCCTGCAACTCTACTGAATTTATTTATCACTTCTAACAGTTTTGGGGTGGTGTCTTTAGTTTCTGTATATATCATGTCATCTGCAAATTGTGACACTTTTACTTCTTTACCAATTTGGATGTCTTTTATTTCTTGCTGCAGCCAGTATTTCCACTACTATGTTGGACCACTAGTGAGAATGCATATCCTTGTCTTGTTCTGGATCTTACAGGAAATGCTTTTTTCACCATTGAGTATGCTGTTAGCTATGGGTTTTTCATTTATTTTCTTAATTGTATTAAGGTATGCTCCCTCTAAACCCACCTCATTGAGTTTTTATCATGAACGGGTGTTGTATGTTGTCAAGTGCTTTTTCTACACCTATTGAGATGATCATATGGCTTTTATTCTTTCTCTTATTAATGTGCTATATCACACTGATTAAAATTTGAGGTTATTGAATCATCCTTGCACAACTGAAATAAATCACACTGGATCATGGTGAATACTTTTTCTAATGTAATGTTGAAATTGGTTTCCTAGTATTTTGTTGAAGATATTTGCATCTACGTTTCATCAGAGATATTGGCCTGCAATTTTCTTTTCTTGTCATTTCCTTGTCTGGTTTTGGTATCGGGGTAATACTTACCAATGTGTTTGGAAGTGTTTACTCCTCCATTACTTGGAAAAGTTTGAAAAGGATTGAGATTCTTTAAATATTTGATAGAATTCATCAGTGAAACCACCTGTTCCTGGACTATTGTTTGTAGGGAGGTTTTTGTTACTAATTCATTTTCCTTAGTAGTAATTGGTCTTCAGATTTCTTATTTCTTCATGATTCAGTCTTGATAGGTTATATGTTTCTAGGAATTGATCCAATTTTTTTAGGTTGTCCAATTTGTTGGCCCTAATTGTGGTAGTGTTACAATCCTTTGTGTGGCATTGCCAAGGCTTTTTAAAGTCATGAGTAGATACTGAACAAGTTTTAAATTATACTTTATGCATCTGTTAAAATGATCATTATAATTTTCCTTTTTATTCAGTAAGCATGTTAATCACATTGGTTAGTTTCTGAATACTAGACCAAGTTGGCATTCCCAAAATAAACCAAAAACAAGAAAAAACATTTTTTCACATATTGCCCAATTCACTTTGCTAATATCTTATTTAGGATTTTTGAGATTCAACTTTTTTTTTTTAAATAAGATTTGTCACATTTTGATGTCAAGTTTCCTTACCCACTGGAGATTATATTTTTTATTTTCTTAATCTCTAAAGAGTTGTAAAGTTTAGCTTTAATTCTGTAAAATGTTTGAAAGAATAAGACTTCTGAGTTTAAAACTTTCTTTATGAGAAGGTTGTTAATTATAAATCCAGTGTATTTAATATTATTCTGATTTTTTGTATTCTGGCGTCAGTTAAGGTCAGTTGTCACTGACATTTTTTAGGAACGTGTCAGTTTCATCTACCTTCTCAAACACTGTTTAAAACTGCTCAAATATACTTACAATCTTTTAAATGTTTGCAGCAGGATCTATAGTGTTATCTCCTTCTGTATTCCTCATGTTATTTGTGTTTTCTACCTCTTTTCATTTAATCAGTCTAACCTAGACTTAATAAATTTTACTAGCCCTGGGGCACCTGGGTGGCTCAGTCATTAAGCGTCTGCCTTCGGCTCAGGTCATGATCCCAGGGTCCTGGGATGGAGCTCTGCACTGGGCTCCCTGCTCCACAGGAAGCCTGCTTCTCCCTCTCCCACTACCCCGCTTGTATTCCCTCTCTCACTGTGTCTCTCTCTGTCAAATAAATAAATAAAATCTTTAAAAAATAAAACTTTACTAGTCCTTTCAAAGAACCAACACTTAATTTTATTATCTTTCTTGATGATTTTGTTTTAATTTTTTCTCTTACCTTATTTCCTTCTTTCTACTTTTTGGGGGAGCTTACCTCCCTTATCTAACTCTAACTTATTAAGAATCCTTAGCTCATTTATTTTTAGATCTTGTTCTTTACAAATATATAAACTTGAGGCTATAAACTTTAAGCATGGCTTTAACTGCTCCTCACTGACTTATTTTATTAGTAGCAGTAGTACCTTTGTATTTTTGAATGCATAGACCTACATTTTACCACTTTAAAAATAATATTACATCTACTTTTATTTATATCCCATTATAAGCCTCTAAACTATATTTTTATTGACAAAGAAGGGACTTTCAACTTCTAATTGTCTTAAGCGATAGATAGAAGATAGCTAGCTAGCTAGAGGGGACTTTCAATCTCTCATTGCCTAAAAGACATATGAGAAAGATAAGGACATTTGCCTACATATTTAATTGAAGTATAGTTTACACATGGTGTTGCTTATACTTTATTTTGTTTTGTGAATTTTATTTTTTAATTAAAGTATAGTTGACATATATTGGCTTCGGGCATACAACATGTGATTTGACAATTGTATACATTACAAAATACCACAATAAGTGTATTTACCATCAGTCACCATACAAAATTATTACAATATTATAGATTGTATTCCCTATGCTGTACTTTTCATTCTTGGGACTTATTTATTTTCATAACTGGACATTTATACCTTTTAATCCCCTTCACCTCTTTCACACATCCTCTCACCCACCTCCCTTCTGGGGGACCTCAGATAACAGCCTCCAGTTTCTTTGTACTCTGTGGCCCATACAATCTTCTACATGCATTCTTCCATAATGACCCTAGGGCCAGATATCAGAAGGTGACTGGTACCCTTATGCCATAGCCACAATACAGACGGCAACATGAGATATATTAATATAAGACCAACAGAAAAACAACTTAAAACTACAGTTCCCCCATGACCTGGTAAAGAGGTGTGCTATCTAGTGAAGGCATCAGCCAAAAAAAGATCTCTGTATGATCACTAACCTTTTGCATATGTTATGCTTTAAGTTCAGCATTCTGTAGACCCCCTATTTCTTATTGAGGAATAGGGTGACCCTAGCTACTCCCCGCTGAAAAGGGGTGTAGGTCAGGATTTGAGAAATGAAACTGCCTTGCGTCCAATTGCAGATATTCCCTAGTAGTAGGTTGAGCCCCCACCCTTTATAGAGCCATCATTTTGGAACTCTCGTGTAGAGTTCTAGCATTTTATTTCACATTTCATAACAAGGAATTATGTCAGTTCAGTTAAACAATTATCTCATTTTAGGAGGCAGTTCTACAGGATGGCTTGCAAAGTCAGGTCTATAGTGTGCAAGCAATTGGGTAGAAAATTAGCCAGATATGCAAGGAATCCTTAAAGATTCAGGATCCAGCTCGGTTTTATAAGTAAACAACACACATTCAAGAATAATTCATCAGAACTAGAATCTAACACCCATAAATGTGTGTTGCTGAAAAATATTTTTTTCTCTCTAAACCCCATTTCCATCAAAGATAGCCAAATTAAGACTAATTTGTTTGTAAAACAAGTTCAGTTTTAACAAACTTGGCCTAATTTCTATATAAATGCAGAAAGAACAGTGTTTGACCATATAGATTCTTTCAAATGTGCTTTGCTGGAACTTTTTGTAAGGAATGTCAGATTGAGCTATTATCAGCCTTTTGGGGCTAAGAAGCCAAGCCAAATACTTGCCATCAGACTTACCTTCAATATCTATAGATTTCAGTTACTTCCTCTCTTCTTGAAGTCCCCCAAAATATCCTGAGATTCCTGAACCAACCTTACTCACCTGCTAAGTTTCCTGGGAACCCTGTAAGCAAGGTACCAGGCTATTTTTCAAGGGTTTCATTGGTTCCATAAAGTCAACTTCAGTTCCTTTACTCTGGTCATATCTGAGCCTATGCATATCTATCTCTATAATGACATTCCAGTCAAAGCCTTGGTAATATGACCAATGTTTCCAATGGTGTTCTGTTACCAAGAGTATAGATTCTTATTAAACTTATGTAAGTAATTATAATTGCAATGAAAGAAAGAATACTCCCTGAGAGTTTCTGATTTCTGTAGGAATGAGGTAGGGAGAAAAAGATAAATGTTTTCTTAAATCTGAGAGAGCAAATCTTAGAGAACCAGTGATGTTTCAAACAAGAGTCATAAAACCTATAATCATCTTTAATTCATTTAGTCTCATGTTACTAATTCCTATTCTGTTTGAATAGTTTTTCCATTAGCTCCAGGAATTATTACGCAGGTAGTTTGCATGATCTTAAGGGTATCAAAAACTCGTATCCATCAAAAGTCCTTTCTGTGAATCTTCCAGCATTTTTGAACAATAACTGTAAATGACAAAAGACTAAAAAATGGCCATGGTTTGGGGCACCTGGGTGGCTCAGTAGGTTAAGCATCTGACTCTTGATTTTGGCTCAGGTCATGATCTCAAGATTGTGAGATTGAGCCCCACATCAGCCTCCAAGCTGGGCATGGAGCCTGCTTAACATTCCCTCTCTCCCTCTCCCTCTGACCCTCCCTCCTGCCCCTCTTTAAAAAAAAAAAAATGGCTATGGTTGAAGATTGGATGAGTATTCATTTTAATGCAGTTGACAAGGAAAATTTCATTATTTCTGTGACACAACACTTCAATAATTAGAATTACGAGTGGTGATGTTACTTCAGGACATATCAAAATCTTAGGAGTTTTATGTAATTTCTACAAAAGTTATAGCATTTATCTAAACAATAAAATCTAAGAAGGTTTATTATTATTTAACAATGCCTCCTATGTAACTTAACATGCCAAATGAACAAGCCTAATTCGTCAAAAAGATTTCATTTAAACTTTGAACTTTGAGAAGTTTGTTAAAAAATATCAGGAGGTTTTAGAGCACATACCTAAATAGCATCACAGATCATTACAAAACTTAATCTTTTTAACCAAGGCAGAAATAAGAGCTTCTAAAGTCTGGTTACATAGTTAGCAAATCTTAGCTCTTCTAATATTGAGAAGATTTAACTTTAAGTAATTGAGGACCTGAGAAAGACAAGTAATTAGGAACTGTTTTTCCAGGCAAATAATGAAAAACCTTTAATTACAGTGTTCTATCAAGAGCAGACCAACAATTCAAAAAACAAACAAAAAACTTTTCTTAACAGAGGGAAAAACCAAATTCTAATCTTATACTATCATACTTTTTAAATTTATTATTATTATTTTTTTTTTTTTTGACAGAGAAAGAGACAGCGAGAGAGGGAACACAAGCAGGGGGAGTGGGAGAGGGAGAAGCAGGCTTCCCCTGAGCCGGTAGCCGGATGCGGGGCTCGATCCCAGGTCCCTGAGATCATGACCTGAGTGGAAGGCAGATGCTTAATGACTGAACCACCCAGGCGCCCCTCATTCATTATGTAACTGAACCAACTTGAGTTTGCTTCTTGGTGTGTCACAGAAATTATACCGGGTGATTTGTCCTACAAAGAAAACTTTATTTGTAGTAAAGGTGAGTTTACTCATTTAGGGTGAGTATTTAGACAGGGAAGTCTTGTCATCCTATGTAGCAGCGGGCATAAGGTCGCATGTGCACCTTAAGGAAACATGCCTATACATTACATTGCACGTTATGTAAATGAGGCTGAGGGTCCTCCCTGGGTGCAGATTTTAGTATTATAATGAGGTAAATAATTGTCATTCCTGGAGTCATTTCTGGTCCATCTGTTCAGGCATAAGATCGGGAGTTTAGCTCAAAAGGTCTGGGTGGTCTGGGCTAGTGGGAGATCTTGTCAGGGAAACTGCCATCACCTGAGGGGTGGTTTCAGGTTTCATTTGCCTGAGTTAAGAGGTAAACTGGAAAAAAGAGCTAAAGGAAAAAATATAAGGCAAAGGTTAGTGAGCAAAAGCAGGTAGGCAGTAAAGGTCAGACCTTAGGGTCTAGCTGGTGACAATTCCAGTCTTAGTTCTGACCATTCATAAAATTCTTTTCCAAAGATTCTTTTCTCACAAGCTTTCTGCAACTCTTTCATTTAGATTGTCCTAAGGTTTCCTTCTGTGTAAGATACTAGTCTTATTTTAGGACAAAATTCCATTATTTTCCCTCAACAAAATGTATTCCCATTCCTCATGCCTTTCTTACCAAAAACATACATCTTACTCTCTTTGCATACAGAGATGTTTTCCTTACTGTTTCTAGTAGTTTAACTATATTTATTAGCACTTTTAATGCTTACAACCCTTAAATTTTTGTGAAACCTAAGTAGTAAGCAATTGTAAATTGTTGCATGAGAATTTTCTAGGTTGGCAAATTTATGAATACATTTCATAATTTCTAGAAATGTGCCTTTCCATAGTACAATCTTTCAATAAAGCATAAAACATGTTTACTAACAGACCCAAATTTTTTAGTTTCTCTGTAATAACACAAAAGTATAAACCTATGTTAGTAATCAGTGCTTCAGTATTTTATTTGGAAAAGACTTCAATATCCAATGAATTCAACACAATTTATCATTTAGTCTAGCAAAACTTGAAAGATGTTGGAAGTTATTTAAAAGTTTACCTACAAACCTTTTTATCTATTCAACCTATTTGTTAAACCAACAAAGTTAAACTTCAATTTACCAGAGATTATCCAAGATCACATGAGCCTGAACAAAAATTTGGGGTACTTTCTATCCTTCTGATTTTAGAATGCCCAATCCTTGCAAGTGTTTGCCTTCAAACCAACTACATAGAGCTCTTTTACAAATTAATTTTAGCAGTACCGTCAGAGGTAGAAAAATAACTTACAGCTATAACATCCATATACAGACACACCCAGACACAGATGTAAAGACCCTATAGTTACTAATATTTGTGGAGATGTTCAAGATTTAAAATTAAATAATCCTGAGATTGTACTAGAGTTTGGGCACCAGAGCTCTTTTAGCAGTCTACATTTTAAAAGGTTCCTCCCCTCCCCCTCTCCTTCATTCTTTTTTCCCTTCAGCCTCAGGTGACTGCGGGCTGTGTTCACATTTCAAAGACAAGAGACAGGAAGAATGCAAAATTTTCCAAGAAGGGCTTTGGTTCCCTAACACCAGTAATTTACAAGCCATTTAAGATAAATAAGGGAAGCTTTGGGAAGAGTAAAGGAATAGGTAAACTGAAATGCTGCATTTCTAGCTTTGTAAAGTTTTGTAAGATAAAGTCGCTTTCAGTCTTTCAAAGAACGGATAACACAAATGACGCAGGTTGATCTACCCATCTGATTACATCTTCCTAAATCTGCTTCTTTCCCTGGGGGGGTACATCTTCTTAGTTTCTTGTGTGAATAGTACCCTGTCAGTATTTTTAGAAGATTCCAAATACCAATCAAAATACATATCCCACTCAAATTAATAGCCAGCTTTCTCAAGTTGGATGTGCAAATACAATAATTAAGTATTTTAAAGGATCTTCATTTAGGCCATTTGCTTGTCTAAATCATTTTCAGTGTAATCTTAAAACCTTTCTTTTAGCCTCCTTGACCTGGAGATTTCTAGGCTCCACTTCAGCAAGCATTTAATCCCCTAGGGCATTTGTCACAGGGGCCTGTCTTTCTCTTAAAAACACTTCCCCTGAGTGCTCCTTTAGTCTTTGCAATTAACAAGACAGGAGCACTAATTGTGGCTGAGAGGCAGCTCATTCATCTGCCATCTCTTGAGGTGCTGAACAAGGGGTATTCAAGGTGGCCCCTTCACCCCTCAGCTCCATAGGCACCAAGCCGAATGTTCCTAGTCTTGAACCTTAGGTGGCCAGTTGCCCAGAGCTAGTACAAGCTGCTGTTGCCTACTGCTTCACTCCAGCTCTCAGATGATGTAGACAACACAAACCATGTGTCCCATGCTGGTCACCAAAATTTGTGACTGAATTCAAAGGGATTGTGGCTTGGGGTGCATTAAATTGAACATTACCAAATGAAATGTTGAAAGCAAAGAATTTTTTATTACTTGTTACAAGCAAGAAGACAGGGCGATAGCTCTCAAAGCACTGTCTCTTGCCATTCCTTTTTTGTGGCATCTCAATGCACAGCAATGGCTGAGATGTCGTTATTCACTTGCTCTTTTCCATTTCCTTTTCTCCACCATTTTGTGTGGAACATCTAACAATCTGTTAGGAATATTTGAGTTGTCCCCATATGTATGCACTGGTCCCAAATGCTCAAAAAACCTGGCCACATCTCCCCACGTGGTGGTGGCTGGTCAGTCTGATTTCCCCCAAGAACAATGGATTTCCTCCATGGACAACAGACGTTCCCACAGCATGGCCCTTTTGCCCATGCTTCTTTCAATTTCTTGAAATTGTTAGAAGATGGAGGAGTGGCTGTAAATTATCCCTCAAACTGAGAAGGCACGTTGAGACTAAAACATGAAGCAGGCAGTTCTATACATTATAGTTTTATTCAGAGTAACTTACTTACAAGGAGGATCAGGTGGACGATGATCCAGAGTTTGTGCAGCTATTCTCTGCAAAGTCCTGACTTTAGTCTACAGATTTTATAGAGCAAGCGAATGCACAGGACATTGTAGTGAAATCAAAGGGTTTGCATGCATTTAATTGACAGCTAACCTTTAATTAGATCTTGTGCCATTTGTGCATCAGGAAGAAGAGATACTATGTTATCTTTAACAAATGTATGGAGGCGGGGTGCCTGGGTGGCTCAGTTGGTTAAGCATCGGCCTTCAGCTCAGGTCATGATCCCAAGACCAATCCCAGGGTGCTGGGATCGAGCCCCACATTGGGTTCCCTGCTGAGCTGGGAGCCTGCTTCTCCTCTCCCTCTGCCTGCCACTCTCCCTGCTTGTGTTCTCTCTCTCTGTCAAATAAATACATAAAATCTTAAAAAAAAAAGAATGTATGGAGGGTCAAAGCAAGCTTCCACATATTCCAGCCTTGGCAGGCATTTCTATGGTATGTCCTGGATCACAAACAGAGGTCATTGAGTTGACAAGAAAAAGATAAAAGGGCCAAAGATGGAGTCGGTATTGTCAGCACACCTACATAAATAAATTCATATGGTATTTGTCTTTCTATATCTGAATTATGTCACTTAGCATAATACCATCTATTTGGGGGCTTTTGTTTGGTATGGGATTTTATAAATTCTTTATATATTTTGGATATTAACCCCTTATTGGATATATCATTTGTAAATATCTTTCCATTCAGTAGGGTGCCTTTCCTTTTGTAGATGGTTTCCTTTGTTGTGCAAAAGCTTTTTATTTGGTGTAGTCCCAACAGTTTAATTTTGCTTATATTTCCCTTGCCTGAGGAGACCTATCTAGAAAAATGTTACTAAGGCTGATGTCAAAAACATTTGTGCCTATGTTTTCTTCTGGGAGTTTTATGATTTCAGGTCTCACATTTAGGTCCTTAATCAATTTTGAGTTCATTTTTGTGTATGGTGTGAGAAAATGGTCCAGTTTAATTCTTTTGCATGTAGCTGTCCAGTTTTCCAAGCACCATTTAATATATCTCCCATTGTATGTTCTTGCCTCCTTTGTATTAGATTAATTGACCATATAAGTAAGGGGCTTTTTGGACCTCTATTCTGTTCCATTGATCTATGTCCATTTTTATACCAGAATCATACATTTTGATTACTACAGCTTCCTAGTATATCTTGAAATCTGGGATTATGATACCTCCAGCTTTATTCTTCTTTCTCAAGATTGCTTGGGCTTTCAGGGTCTTTGTGATTTCATTCAAATTTTAGATTATCTGTTCTAGTTCTGTGAGAAATGCTGTTGGTATTTTGATATGGATTACATTGAATCTGAAGATTTCTTTGGATATTATGGACATTTTAATATTTCTTTCAATCCATGAACATGGAATATCTTTCCATTTTTCTGGGTCATCTCTTTTATCAGTGTTTTATAGTTTTCAGAGTACATGTCTTTCACCTCTTTGGTTACATTTATTTCTAGGTATTTTATTCTTTTTGGTGCAATAGTAAATGGAATTGTTTTCTTAATTTCTCTTTCTGCCAAGTTGTTATTAGCGTTTAGAAATGCAACAGAGTTCTGTATATTAATTTTCTATTCTGCAACTTTACTGAATTCATTTATCAGTTCTAACAGTTTTCCAGTGGAGTTTTTTGGGTTTTTTATGTATAGTATCATGTCATCTCCAAATAGTGAAAGTTTTACTTCTTCCTTACCAGTTTGGATGCCTATTATTTATTTCTCTTGCCTGATTTGCAGCTAAGACTTCCAGTACTATGTTAATAAAAGTAGTGAGTGAACATCTTTGTCTTGTTCTTGATTTTAGCAGAAAAGGTCTGTTTTTCCCCATTCACTATGATGTTTGCTATGGTTTTTAAAATAAGGCCTTTATTTTGTTGAGGAATGTTCTCTCTAAACCCATTTTATTGAGAGTTTTTAATCATGAATGGATATACTATTTTGTCAAATGTTTTTCTGCAACTATTGAGATGATCATATGGTTTTTATTCTTTCTCCTCTTAATGTAGTATAGTACATTGATCAATTTGCAAATATTGCATCCCTGTAATAAATCCTACTTGATGGTGGTAAATGATGTTCTAATGTTTTGCTGGTATTGGTTTGCTAATATTTTGTTGAGAAATTTTGCATCTATGTTTATCAGATATTGCCCTATAGTTTTCTCTTTCGTGTGTGTCTTTAGTTTTTGTATCAGAGTTATGCTGACCTAACAGAATGAATTTTGAATTTTTCCTCTTCTATATTTTGGAATAGTTTGAGAATAATAGGTATTAATTCTTCTTTAAATGTTTGTGGAATACATCTGTGAAGCCATCTGGTCCTGGACTTTTGTTTGATTGGAATTTTTTGGTTACCCATTCAATTTCATTACTAGTAATGAGTCTTTTTAAATTTTCTATTTCTTCCTGATTCAGTTTTGAATGATTATATGTTTCTAGGAATTTATCCATTTCTTCTATAGTGTCCAATCTGTTGGCATATAATTTTTCATAGTATTCTCTTATAATCCTCTACGTTTCTTTGTTGGTTATTTCTCTTCATTTCTTATTTTACTTCAGTCCTCTCTCTCTTTTTCTTGATGAGTCTGGTTAAAGGTTTATCCATTTTTTTTTATCTTTTTAAAGTTCTTGGTTTCATTGGTCTGTTTTATTGGTTTTAGCCTATATTTCATTTATTTCTACTTTAATATTTAGTATTTCCTTTCTTCTACTACCTGTGGGCTTTGGCTTTTCTTCTTTTTCTAGTTCTTTTAAATGTAAGGTAAGATTGAGATTTCTCTTATTTCTTGAAGTAGGCCTGTATCATTTAAAATTCTGTCTTGTAACTGCTTTTGGTGCATCTCAAAGACTTTGAACCATTATGTCTACTTTGTCTCCATGTTTTTTTATTTTTTATTTGATTTCTTGGTTAACCCTCTTTTTTTTGTAGCATATTGTTTGTTTCCATGTATTTGTGTTCTTTTCAGATTTTTTTTCTTGTAATTTATTTCTACTTTCATGCCATTGTGGTCAGAAAAGATGCTTGATATTTCAATAATGTTAAATGTATTGAGACTTGTTGTTGGCCTAATATGATCTATCCTGGAGAATGTTCCATGTGAACTTGAACATGTATTCTGCTGTTTTTAGATGGAATTTTCTTTATATCTTTTAAGTCCATCTGGTCTGTGTCATTCAAAGCACTCTTTCTTAATGATTTTCTGTCTGGATGATTTCTCCATTGATGTAGGTGGATTATTTAAGTCCCCTTTTATTGTTGGAGTATTGTAAATTTCTTCCTTTATGTCTATTAATATTTGCTTTAGTATATTTAGGTACTCGTAAGTGGGGTGCATAGATATTTACAACCGTTATATTCTTTGTTGGATGATCCTTTTATCATTATGCAGTTCCTCATCCCTTGCTACAGTCTTTGTTTTAAAGTCTATTCTGTCTAATATAAGTACTGATACTCTGGCTTGTTGTTGCTCTTGCTTTCATTTGCATGGTACACTCTTCCAGCCCCTCACTTTCATTCTGTATGTGTCTTTAGGACTGAACTGAATCCCTTGTAGTCGGCATGTAGGTGAGTCTTGTTTTTTATGTATTTAGTTACCCTATGTCTTTTGATTGGGGAGCATTTAGTACATTTATATTTAAAAGTAATTATTGATAGGTATAAATGTATTGCCATTTTTAAATTGTTTTCTGGTTGTTTTTGTAGCTTTTCTCTGTTTCTTCTTTTTTGCTCTATTCTCTTGTAGTTTGATAACTTTTAGTGTTATGCTTGTATTTCTTTCTTTTTACTTGTGTGTCTATTATAGGTTTATTTTAGGTTATTGATATTACAGGTTTTAAATTTTTTATGTTTATCCAATAACAGATTACTATAGTTATGGTTGTTTTGCTATATTTGCTTTTTAACTTTTAAATTAGAGTCATAAGTGAATTATGATACCATTACCATATTACAGAATCTTTGACTGTACATTTACTATTACCAGGGAGTTTTAGACCATCTTCTTATGTTTTTATGATAGTTATTGTCCTTTTACTTTATTAAAAGAATTCCCTTTAGCAATCCTTATAAGGATGAGCTAGTGGTGATAAACTCAGTTTTTGTTCAGGAAAGTCTTTATTTCTCCTTCATTTCTAAAGGGTAGCTTTGTTGGCTATAGACATCTTCATTGACAAGGTTTTTTTCCTTTTAATATTTAAAATACGTTATCCCATTTCCTGGCCTGAAAAGTGTTGTTAGGAAATCCACCAATAGTATTATGGAGATTCCATTGTATATAACTTCTCTCTTTTCTCCTGCTACTTTCAAAATTCTTTCTTTGACTAACTTTTGACAGTGTAATTGTAATGTGTCTTGGTGTGGCCCTAACTGAGTTCAGCATATTGGAGATCCTTTAGGCCTCATGGATCTGGATGTCTGTTTCTCCCAATATTTGGGATGTTTTCAACCATTATTGCTTTTAAAATAGTTTTTGTCCCTTTTTTCCTTCTTCTGGAATCCCCATTATGTGAATATTGTTTTGTCTCATTATGTCCCATAAGTCCATTAGACTTTCTTCACTCTTTTTCATACTTTTTTCTCCTATGATTGGATAACTACGAATGTCTTACATGTCATTGATTCTTTTGCATGGACAAGTCTGCTTTTTAAAAAATTTAATTTAGGGGCACCTGGGTGGCTCAGTTGTTAAGTGTCTGCCTTCAGCTCAGGTCATGATCTCAGGGTCCTGGGATCGAGCCCTGCATCGGGCTCCCTGCTCGGCAGGAAGCCTGCTTCTCCCTCTCCCTCTCCCCTCTGCTTGTGTTCCCTCTCTCGCTGTCTCTCTCTCTCTCTGTCAAATAAATAAAATCTTTAAAAAAAAATAATTTTTTATATATTTTTTAATTCTAGTTAGTACACAGTGCAATACTGGTTTCAGGAGTAGAATTCAGTGATTCATCAGTTAAATACAACACCTAGTGCTCATCATAACAGGTACCCTCCTTAATACCAATCACCCATCTGGACCATCCCCCACCCACCTCCCTCAATCAACCCTCAGTTTGTTCTCTGTCATTAAGAGTCTCTTATGTTTTGTGGGGTGCCTGGGTGGCACAGTCGGCTAAGCATCCAACTCTTGGTTTCAGCTCAGCTCATGGTCACAGGGTTTTGAGATCGAGCCCCACGTGAGGCTTCATGCTCAGAGTAGAGTCTGCTTGGGATTTTCTGCCTCTCCCTCTGCCCCCCCCACTTGTGCTTGCTGTCTCTCTCTCTCTCTCTCTCTCTCTCAAAATAAATAAATCTTAAAAAAAGAGTCTCTTATGGTTTGTTTCCCTCTTTTTTTTCCCCTTCCCATATGTTCATCTGTTTTTTTTTCTTAAATTCCACATATGAGTGAAATCATATGGTATTTTTCTTTGCCTGATTTCACTTAGCATAATACACTCTAGCTCCATCTACATCATTGCATATGGCAAGATTTCATTCTTTTTGTTGGCTGAGTGATATTCCATCAATATATATATTATATAATATATATACTTTATCCATTGGGATATATATATCTACTGGGTTATATATATCTACAGATCTATATATCGCACCCTCTTCTTTATCTGTTCATCAGTTGATGGACACTTGGGCTCTTTCCATAATTTGGCTACTGTTGATAATGCTGCTGTAAACACCAGGGTGCATGTACCCCTTCAATCTGTATTTTTGTGTCCTTCAGGGAAATGCCTAGTAGTACAATTGCTGGATCATAGGGTGGTTCTATTTTTAACTTTTTGAGGAACAGTTTTCCAGAGTGGCTGCACCAGTTTGCATTCCCACCAATAGTTTCCCTTTCTCCACATCCTTACCAACACCTGTTGTTTCCCATGTTGTTAATTTTAGCCATTCTGCCAGGTATGAGGTGATATCTCATGGTGGTTTATATTTGTATTTCCCTGATGATGAGTGATGTTGAGCATCTTTTCATGTGTCTGTTAGCCATCTGGATGTCTTCTTTGGAGAAATGTCTATTCATGTCTTCTGCCCATTTCTTAAATGGATTATTTATTGGGTGTTGAGTTTGATTTTTTTTTTTTTAAGTAGGCTCCACACCCAGCATGAAGCCCAATGTGGGGCTTGAACTCAGTACACTGAGATCGAGATCGGAGCTGAGATCCAGAGTCAGATGCTTAACTGACTCAGCCACCCAAGCACCCCAGTATGTTTTTTATAGATTTTGGATACTAACCCTTTATTAGATATGTCATTTGCAAATATCTTCTCCCATTCTGTAGGTTGCCTTTTAATTTTGTTGATTGTTTCCCTCACTGTGCAGAAGCTTTTTATCTTGTTGAAGTTCCAATAGTTCATTTTTGTTTTTGTTTCCCTTGCCTCCTGCAACATGTCTAGGAAGAAGTTGCTGCCTGTGTTGCCCTCTAGGATTTTGATGGTTTCATGTCTTACATTTGGGGCTTTCATCCATTTTGAATTTATTTTTGTGTATGGTGTAAGAAAGTGGTCCAGTTTCATTCTTCTGAATGTTGCTGTCCATTTTTCCCAACACCATTTGTTGAAAAGACTGTCTTTTTTCCATTGGATATTCTTTCCCGCTTTGTTGAAGATTAGTTGACCATATAGTTGTGGGTCCATTTCTGGGTTTTTTATTCTGTTCCACTGATCTACGTGTCTGTTTTTGTGCCAGTACATCCTGTCTTGATGACTACAGCTTTGTAATATAGCTTGAAGTCCAAAATCATGATGCCTCCAGCTTTGCTTTTCTTTTTCAGGATTGCTTTGACTATTTGATGTATTTTGTGGTCTGCTTGTTAAAGCTCTCTATTGAATTCTTAAGTTCAATGTACTTTTCAGCTCTTAGAATTTCTGTCTGGGTCTCTTTTTTTTATGGTTTCTGTGTCTTTATTGAACTTTATTGCATGCTTTCCTATTACATTTATTGTCTGTGTGTTCTTGGGCAGGGTTGGTTCCCTGCCCAAACAAGGTTTAGGATAGGCTTTGCAATTTCCTTGGTTTTCTGACTGGGCTTACTAAACAGTCAGGATCTGGTGCTGTACTCAGAAGCAGGTGGGGCTGTGAATAAGCTTCCCTACCATGGTGGGGCAGCAGGACAGGCCCCAGGGCCTGCATAACTCATTGTTTGCAGACCTGAATCAGGCAAAACTGTCACTGAATTCCACGGCCAAATGGGGCTACTGGTTTTGCTCTGCAGACAGAGAAGGCCATGGACTGTGCTCTCTTTTCAGTTACCACTGTATGCAGGGCTATTAGATGGACTCTGCAGCTTCCTGTGTGCTCTGTTTAGGTTTTTTGGTCAGCTAGGCTGAAGATTATTCAGCATGGGTGGGGCCACTAATTAGTTTCCCTGCCCAGGAGTAATGGAAAACTGGCTGCAAGGACAGAAAGGCTCTTTATTTATGGTCTTGACTTAAGCTGACCCATTCAAGCTCCCTGGCTAAGCAGTGTCACTGGCTTTGCTCTGTAGATGATCAGCTCTACCTCCTGTCTTCTCTACTCAACATTGTGCGTGTATGAAATTTCAGGTGATCTGGCCAGACTCTCTTGTCAGGAGGGACTAGGAGTTACACTAAACAGTGCGTGGGGTTGTGAATTAGCTTTCCCTGCATGAATAGGGTGGGGAACCAACTTCAAGCCTGCAAAAAATCTTTTCTCATGGTCTTGATTCAAGCTGACCTGGTCCCCAAGTTGCCTGGCTAAATGTTGCCTCTGGCTTTGCTATGCAGGCGATTAGCTCTGCCTGCCATATTCTCTGCTCAAGTGTAACTGGGATATACGGTTTTCAGGTGTTTTGGACAGGTTTTCTGCTCAATAAAGGCATTCTGAATTAGTTTCCCTGCCTGGTAGAATGGAAGGGCCAGCTTCAAGAAGCCTCCTGGGTGTTTCCAGTCAAGCTTTCTGGCTGGTGGAGGCCAGAAGCTAAATTCATCAGTAGGGGATGTCAGGCAGGGAGGGGGAGAGACTGTGAATTTGCTCCCCTGCCTGAGTCTAGTGGGAGAATCACCCTAAGCCTGGAAAAGCTCTTTTTTTGTGGTCTTGACCGAAGCTGACCCACTCTCAAAGTTCCCTTTCCAAATAGTGCCACTGGCATTACTCTACAGATGCTCAGCTCTGCTTGCCATACTCTCTAGTGTTGCTCAACTGTCCAGATTTTTAGGTGTCCTGGACAGCCTTTATGGTCAGGTGAGACTGGGAGCTATACTCAGCAATGGGCCAGGATATGATTCAGGTCCCCTGACTGGACAGGGGCAGCCTAGGTGCCAAGAGAGAAAATGTCATCATTTCAGGACCTGAATCAGGTATACATGCCCCCCACTGAGTTTCCTGGTCAGACTGTGCCACCATTTTTACTCTGCAGATGAGCAGAGATGCTATTTGTTGGGATTACTACTTTGGCATTGCAGGTAGGAACATGATCAACCAAGATCTGAGTGTTGGTGGTTGCAAGTTTCTTGCCCTTTTTCCATCATGATAAGATTCTCAGTGGTCAATCCCTACAGACTCCCTGTGGGGCATGGCGGAAATAGGGGCTACTAGGAGAGAACCACAATGCTGTGGGAGCTGGATGTCTACCATGGGCTCTCTTTTCCCTTTGTAGAAACTATAAGCTCAGGGGTACCTCTCAGTGTGGTGCTGCACCAGCCTGGTCAGTATATAGCCACTCTTCTTAACCTCCTAATTTAGTCTGTCTTGGTTTCTGTGGTTCAAAAGAGTACTTCAACCTTATCCACATGTTCTAGGTGGTGTCTTGCCATTAGTAGTTGTGCATGGTTCTCCTAATGAATGAAAGTGAAGTCACAAATGACTTATGTAGCCATGTTGATATATCACCATAAATAAGCCTTTTAGTTTGCTATACTCTGATTTATTGGTTTTTACTTTTGTTGGTCTTTTGATGTCATATTCAGAAAATTATTGCCAAAGTTTTTCTAGGAATTTTACGATATCAGGACTTATATTTTAGTCTTTATTCCATTCATGTTAATTTGTGTAAGAAGTGTTAAATAGGGGACAAATTTCATTTTTCTGCATGTGTTCTTCAATTTTCCAAACACAAATTGTTAAAGAAACCATACTTTCCTGATTGATTGTTTTTGACTTCTTTGTCAAATATTAGTTGATAATATGTGTGTGGGTTTATTTCTAGGGTCACTATTGTATTCCATGGGTTCATTCATCTCTTTTGATACTAGTAACATACTGTTTTTCTTAATTGAATTAGAGTTGATATACAATATTATATTAACTTTAGGTGTACAATATAGTGATTCAATATTTATATACATTACAAAATGATTACCACAATCGGTTTGGTTACCATCTCTTAGCATACAAAGTTACTACAATAATATCGATTATATTCCTGTGGGTGAATTTTACGTCTCTGTGATTTTTAAATTTTATTTTATTTTACTTTATTTTTTTAGAGAGAGAAAGCACACATGATCTGGGGGGTAGGGGCACATAGAAGGAGAGAGAATCTTAAGCAGGCTCCATGCCCAGCACAGAGCCCAAAGCAGGGCTCAGTCTCACGATCCTGAGATCATGACCTGAGCCAAAATCAAGAGTCAGACACTTGACTTACTGAGCCATCCGGGTGCCCCTCCATTTTAAAATCTCCATTTTAAACTGGAAGATGTAGGTCTTAACCTCCCTCACCTATTTGGCCCATGCCCCTATACCCTCCCCTTTGGCAACCACAAGTTCTTTCTCTTGTGAGTTGTTCTGTTTTGTTTTTTCATTTAATTTTCTTTTTAGATTCTGTATATAAAGAAAACCCTATGATATTTATCTTATGTCTAAACTATTTCTTTTTGAATACCTTCCTTGTAGGTTTATCTATGTTGTCACAAATGCCAAAATGTCCTTCTTTTTTAGACCTGAGTAATATTCCACTGTCCATTTATATTACAACTTCATTTTTTATTCAAGTATAATTAATATACAGAATTATATTAGTTTCAGATGTACAGTATAATAATTCAACAATACTATACATTCCTCAGTGCTTGTCACGATAAGTATATTCTTAATCCCATTCCCCCGTTCGACCCATCCCCCACCCTTCTTCTGGTAACCACCAGTTCTTAATATTTAGGAGTGGTTTTTTGTCTCATTTTTTTTGTTCATTTGTTTTGATTCTTAAATTCCACATATAAATGAAATCATATGGTGTTTGTATTTCTCTGACTTGTACACACACACACACACACACACACACACACACAAACACACCACTTCTTTATCCATTCATCTACCAATGGACAGTTGTTTCTATATCTTGGCTATTGTAAATAATGCTGCAGTAAATATAGGGGTACATATATCTTTTCAAATTAGTATTTTCATTTTCTTTGGGTAAATAGTGGTGAAAATATTGGATCATATGATAATTCTATTTTTAATTTTTTTGAGAAACCTCCATATTGTTTCCCACAGTGGCTGCATCAGTTTATATTCCCACCAATAGTGCACAAGGGTTCTTTTTTCTCCACATTCTCACCAACACTTGTTATTTAGCCATCTGACTAAAATCTGACAAGTGTGAGGTGATAGCTCATGTGGTTTAGATTTGGCCATCTGATATCGTCTTCGGAAAAAAATCTCTCTTCAGGTCCTCTGCCCATTTTTAATCAGATTCTGTTTTTGATGTTGAGTTGTATAAGTTCTTTATATATTTTGGATACTAACCCCATATCAGATATATCACCTACAAATATCTTCTCCCATTCATTAGATTGTCTTTTTGTTGTGTTGATGGTTTTCTTCACTGCACAAAAGCTTTTTATTTTGGTGTAGTCCCACTAGTTTAATTTTGCTTTTGTTTCCCTTCCCTGAGGAGACATATCTAGAAAAATGTTGCCAAGGCTGATATCAAAGAGATTACTACCTATGTTTTCTTCTAGAAGTTTTATGTTTTTAAGTCTCACATTTAGGTCTTTAATCAATTTTGAGTTCATTTTTGTGTATGGTGTGAGAAAATGGTCCAATTTAATTCTTTTGCATGTAGTTGTCCAGTTTTCCCAGCACCATTTATTTAAGAGACTGTATTCCTCAGTGTATGTCCTTGTCTCCTTTGTAGGTTAATTGATCATATAACGGTGGGTTTATTTCTGGGCTCTCTATTCTGTTCTATTGATCTATGCGTCTATTTTTGTGCTAGTATCATATTATTTTGATCACTACAGCTTTGGAGTATATCTTGAAATCTCGGATTATGCTATCTCCAGCTTTTTCTTTTTTAAGATTGCTTTGGCCATTCCAGGTCTTTTGTGGTTCCATACAAATTATAGGATTTTTTGGTCTAGGTCTGTGAAAAATGCTGTTGGTATTTTGATAGGGAGTACATTAAATTTGTAGATTGCTTTGGGGAGTATGAACATTTTAACATTTGTTCTCCCAATCTATGAGCATCAAATATCTTTCTATTTGTGTCATCTTTAATTCCTTTCATCAGTCTTTTTTAATTACAGGTCTTTCACCTACTTGCATAATTTTCTTCCTAAGTATTTTATTCATTTTCATGCAATTGTAAATGGAATTGTTTTCTTAATTTCTCTTCTACTTTATTGTTAACGTATAGAAATTCAACAGATTTCTGTCCATTAGTTTTGTAGCCTGCAACTTTACTGAATTCACTGAGCAGTTCTACTAGTTTTTTGATGGAGTCTTCCTGGGTTTCTATATATAGTATCATTGTCATCTGCAAATAATGAAAGTTTTATTTCTTCCTTACCAATTTGGATGCCTTTTTTTGTTGTTGTTTTTATCTTATTGCTATGGGTAGAACTTCAGTACTATGTTGAGTAAAAGAGGTGAGAGTGAATGAATATCCTTATCTTGTTCCTTTTCTTAAAGGTCTCAGTTTTTTTACCACTGAGTATGTTACCTGTGGGTTTTTCATATATGGCCTTTATTATGTTAAGGCATATTCCCCCTAAAACTACTTTGTTGAGCTTTTATCATGAATGGTTATTGTACTTTGTCAAATGCTTTTTCTGCTTCTAAGATTATCATATAGTCTTTATTCTTTCTCGTTTTAATGTGACGTATTATGTTAATTGATTTTTGAATATCGAACCTCACTTGAATCCCTGGATTAAATCCCACTTAATCATGGTGGATAATTTTTTAATGTATTGTTAGATTTGGTTTGCTAATATTTTGTTGAGGATTTTTGCATCTATGTTCTTCAGAGATATTGGCCTACAGTTCTCTCTTTTGGTAGTGTCGATCTGGTTTTGGTATCAGGGTAATGCTGGCCTTTTGGAATGAATTTGGGTGATTTTCTTTCCTATTTTTTGGAATAGTTTGAGAAAAACAAGTATTTAACTCTTCTTTAAATGTTTGGTAGAATTCATGTGTGAAGCCTTCTGGTCCTGGACTTTTGTTTGCTGGGAGTTTTTGATTACTGATTAAATTTCAGTGTTAGTAATTGGTCTGTTCAAGTCTTCTAATTCTTCCCAATTCAGTTTTGGGAGGTTATGTTTCTAGAAATTTATCCATTTCCTCTAGGTGGTCCAATTTTTGGCATATAAATTTTCATAATATTCTCTTATAATTCTTTGTATTTCTCCTCTGTCATTTCTTATTTATTTCAGCTCTCTCCTGCTTCCCTTCTGATGAGACTAGCTAAGGTTTATCAGTTTTGTTGATCTTTTCCCAAAATTTAGCTCCTGATTTCATTGATCCATTCTATAGGGTTTTAGTCTATTTATTTCTTCTCTAATCTTTATTATTTCCCTCTTTCTACTGGCTTTGGTTTTATCTGTTCCTCTTTTTCTAGTTCTTGGTGTATAAAGTTAGGATTTTTTTTTTTAGATCTTTCTCTTAATTATTTGTGCTATAAATTTCCCGCTCAGTACTGCTTTTGCAGCACCCCATAAGTTTTGGTATATTGTGTTTCCATTTCTGTGTGTGTGTGTGTGTGTGTGTATTTTATTTCCCTTCTACACTTGTGACCCATTGGTTGTTCAGGACTGTGTTATTTAATTTCTGCATATTTGTAGCTTTCCAGCTTTCCTCTTGCTGTGTTTTCTTGTTTCATACCACCATGGTTGGAAAAGATATTTGTTATTATTTCAGTCTCCTTAAATTTCTTGAGACTTGTTCGTGTCCTATCATATAATCAACCATGGAGAATGTTCTGGGTACACAGATTTCCTGCTGTTGAATGGAATGTTCTAGAATGTCTCCTAGGTTCTTTTTCTAGTTTTTCTGTTATTCAAGTCCACAGTTTCCTTGTTGACATATTTATTGCTGAAAGTGGGGTTTGAAATCCCTTACTATGATTGCATTCTTGTGTATTTCTCCCTTCAGATCTGTTAGTATTTGCTTAATGTATTTAGGTGCTCTGATATTGGGTGCCTATGTTTATAATGGTTATATATTGTTTGACTCCTATATTATATAATAATCTTATTTTTCTCTTGTTACCATTTTTGGTGGAAAGTCTGTTTTGTCTGATAAATTTTATCCCTGCTTTCTTAAGGCTTCCACTTGCATTGAATACTTTTTTTCCATCCCTTTGCTATGAGTCTATGTGTGTCATTAAAGCTATAGTGAATCTCTTGTGGTCAGCATATATTTGGATCTTCTCTTGCTTCTGTCTACCAACTCTGTGCCTTTTGATTGGTGAATTCAACCCATTTACATTTATAGTTATGTGTAAGAACTTACTAATGTTATCTTATTAAGTGTTCTGATGTTTTGTATTACCATTGCTTTTTCCTCTCTGCCTATTTTGTAATCTGGTGATTTTCCATGGTGATATGCTCTGTTTTCCTTCCTTTTTTTATTGAGATAAAATTGACATATACATTATGTGAGTCTGAGGTATACAACCTGTTGTTCTGATGAATTTATATATTCAAATATGATTACTACAGTAGCATTAGCTAACTCCTTTATTATATAATTTTCATCTTTTTGTGTGTTGATTACAAGTTAGATCTAGTCTCTTAGCAAATTTAAAAAGTATTTATCTTTCTCTGACTTACCTCAGCATAATGCCATCAAGGTCTATCCCTGTTGTCACAAATGGCAGATTTTCCTTCCTTCTCATGTTGGACAATTTGTGTGTGTGTGTGTGTGTGTGTGTGTGTGTGTGTGTGTGTGTGTATTCTTTATCCATTATCCATTGACAGACATTTAGGTTTTTTCCCATATCTTGGCTATTGTGAATAATGCTGCAATAAACATGATGGTGCCAATATTTCTTGAGATACCTCAGTTCCTCATATTTATACTGAGGAGTGGGATTGCTGGATCATATGGTAGTTCAGTTTGTAATTTTGTGAGGAACCACCATACTGTTTCCATAATAGCTGTACCAATCTACATTTCTACCAACAGTGTGTAAGAGTTCCCTTTCTCCTTGGCAACATTTTTTATCTGTTGTCTTTTTGATAAAAGCCATTCTAACAGGTATGAGGTGATATCTAACTGTGGTTTTGATTAGCATTTCACTGATGATTAGTGGTGTGGAGCATTCTTTAATATGCCTGTTGGCCATCTGAAGTCATATTTAGAAAAATGCTATTCAGGTCCTCTGCCCATTTTTCAATCAGATTATTTGGTTTTCTGCTATTGACTTGTATGCACTCTTTATATTTTTGGATATTAGTCCTTTACTTAATAAAAGATTTGTGAATAATTTCCCCCATTCTGTAGGTTGCCCTTTCAACCTACTGATTTATTTCTTGTTTCCTTTGCTGTGCAGAAGCTCTTTAGTTTAATGTTATCCCACTTATTTATTTTACTTTTTATTGCCTGTTCTTTGGGTACTTATCCAAAAAAAAAAAATCGCCTATACCAATATCAAGAATTTTCTTCCAAGAAAATCCAGAAATGGAACCACAATTATATAGTCAACTAATCTTCAACAAAGCAGGAAAGAATATCCAATGGAAAAAATTCTCTTCAACAAATGGTGTTGGGAAAACTGGACAACAACATGCAGAAGAATGAAACTGGACCACTTTCTTACACTATACACAAAAATAAATTCAAAATGGATGAAAGACCTAAATGTGAGATAGGAAACCATCAAAATCCTAGAGGACAACACAGGCAACAACCTCTTTGACCTTGGCCATAGCAGCTTCTCACCAGAAACATCACTGTATGCAAGGGAAACAAAAGCAAAAATGAACTATTGGGACTTTGTCAAGATAAAAACTTCTGCACCACAAAGGAAACAATCAACGAAACTAAAATGCAGCCTATGGAATGAGAGAAGATATTTGCAAATGACATACCTTATAAAGGGTTAGTATCTAAAATCTATAAAGGACTTATCAAACCCAACACCCAAAAATCAAATAATCCAGTTAAGAAATGGGCAAAAGACATAAATAGACATTTCGCCAAAGAAGACATCCAGATGGCTAACAGACACATAAAAAGATGCTCAACATCATTCATCATCAGGGAAATAGAAATCAAAACCACCATGAGATACCACCTCACACCTGTCAGAATGGCTAAAATTAACACAGAAACTACAGATGTTGGGGAGGATGTGGGGAAAGGGGAACCCTCTTGCAATGTCAGTAGGAATGCAAACTGGTGCAGCTACTCTGTAAAACATTATGGAGGTTGTTCAAAAAGTTAAAAATAGAACTATCCTGTGACCCAGCATTTGCGCTACCGGACATTTATACAAAGGATACAAAAATACAGATTGAAAGGGTACATGCATCCTGATGTTTATGGCAGCATTATTTACAATAGCCAAACTATGAAAAGAGGCCAAATGTCTGTTCACTGATAAATGGATAAAGAAGAGGTGGTATATATATATAGGAATATGATTTAGCCATCAGAAAGAATGAAATCTTGCCATTTGCAATGACGTGTATAGAGCTAGAGTGTATTATGCTAAGGGAAATAATTTAGAGGAAGACAAATACCATATGATTTCACCCATATGTGGAATTTAGGAAACAAAACAGATGAACATATGGGAATGGGGGAAAAAAGGGAGAGAGGGAAGCAAACCATAAGAGACAATAGAGAACAAACTGAGGGTTGATGGAGGGATGTGGGTGGAAAATGGGCTAAATGGGTAATGAATATTAAGGAGGGCACTTGTGATGAGCACTGGGTGTTATATGTAAGTGATGAATCACTAAATTCTCCTGAAACCAGTATTATATGTTAACTAAGTAGAATTTAAATTAAAATTTGGAGAAAAAAAATTCCATATGTTTTGTTCTTGGAGTGTTATGGTTTCAGGTCTTACATCTAAAATTTTGACCCAATTTGAGTAAACTCTGTGAGTGGTATAGGATAGAGGCAGAGTTTCATTATTTTACTTGCGAGTATCTTCTTTTCCCAACACCATATAATGAAGATTATCTTTTTCTCATTCCTTGTCATAAATTAGTTGACTATATATGTGGGGGTTTGTGTCTGGACTCTCTGTTCTGTTCCACTGGTCCATGTTCCTGTTTTAATGTCAGTACCATACTGTTTGAATATTATAACTTCACAATATAGCTTAAAATCAGGTATTGTGATCCTTCCAGTTCTATTCTTCCTTAGGATTGCATTGGCTATTTGGGTTCTTTTGTGGTTTCATATAAATTTTAGTATTGCTTATTCTGTTTTTTTGTGAAAATGCCGCTGGAATTTTGATAAGGATTGCATTGAATCTGTAGATTGCTTTCAGTAGTACGGACATTTTCATGATGTTAATTTTCTGATCCAAGAATATGGGATATCTTTCCATCTCTTTTTATCATCTTGAATCTCTTTCATCGGTGTCATAATTTTCAGTGTTCAGGTTTTTCATCATATTGGTTAAATTATTCCTAAGTATTTTATTGTTTTCAATGCTATTTTAAATAAGATTGCTCTCTTCATTTCTTTTTCAGAGACTTCATCATTATTGTATAGAAATGCAGCCGATGGGGCACCTGGGTGGCACAGTCGGTTAAGCGTCTGCCTTCAGCTCAGGTCATGACCCTGGGGTCCTGGGATCAAGCCCCACCTTGGGCTTCCTGCTCGGCAGGGAGCCTGCTTCTCTCTGTCCCTCTGCCCACCCCCCCCACCCACTGGTGTTTCTCTCACATGCACACGTGCTCTCTCTTGCTCTCAAATAGATGAATAGAATTTTTTTTTAAAAAAAGAAATGCAACTGATTTCTGTATGCTGATTTTTGTAACCTGCAGGTTAACTAAAGTCATTTATTCTATCCGTTCGAGTGGAGTCTTTATAGTTTTCTCTATAGAGGTAATTTTACTTCTTCCTTTTTGATATGGATGCCTTTTATTTCTTTTTCTTACCTAATTACTCTGGCTAGGGCTTCCAACAGTATGTTTAATAGAAATAGTGGTAATAGGCAATCTTGTCTTGTTCCTGATTTTAAAGGGAAAGATTTAAACTTTTCACCACTGAGTGTGGTGTTTGCTTGGAGCTTATCATATATGGGCTTTATTGTGCTAAGGAACATTCCTTCTCTACCCGGTTTGTTGTTAGATGTTATTTTGTTGCTGTTGTTTTTAAGATAATTTTTGAACTGATTATTTCAAATCAAAGGAGTTTAATGTTCAGAGACAGACTGTGGAATTTGTTTATTGTTTTATCATGAAAAGTGTTTTGTCAAATGCTTTTTCGTATTACTTGAGATGACCATATGATTTTTATCTTTCATTCTGTTAATGTGGTGTATCACATTTATTAACTGATAGGTGTTGAATCATCCTTGCACCAAGTAATAAATCCTACTAGGTCGTGTAGCATGATTTTTTTAATGTGTTACTGAATTTGGTTTGCTAATATTTTGTTGAGGATTTCTGAAGGTATATTCATCAGGGACATTGGCCTGTAATGTTCTATTCTTGTTATGTCCTTGTCTGATTTTGGCATCAGGACGCTCTTGTAAAATGGGTTTGGAAGTGTTCCCTTTTATTATTTGGGAAGAGTTGAGAATGACTGGTATTAAATCTTATTTAAGTGTTTGTTAGAATTCAGTAGGGAAACCATATGGTCATGGGGTTTTCTGTGTTGAGAGGTTGTTGTTGATTCAACCTTCTTCTTTGTCTGTTTAGATAGTCTCTTCCTGATTCAGTGTTGGTAAGTAACACGTTTCTAGGAATTCATCCATTTTTTCTAGGGTATCCACTTTGTTGGCATACAATCATTTTTGCAGTCTCATAATCCTATTTCTGTTGTGGCCATTATAATTACCCTCTTGCATACCTGATTTTGAGAATTCTCTCAGCTAATCCTGTTAAAGGTTCTCAGTTTTGCTTTTCAAAGATCTAGATCTTGTTTTTCATCTGTTTTATTCTGTTTCTGAGTTCTGGCTCATTTATTTCATATCTTGGTGCTTTTCTTTCTCCTAACTTTAGGCTAACTTTTGTCATTTTTCCAGTTTTTGAGATGGAAAGTGTGGGTGTTTGGGATATTTCCTGTCCCTTGATGTAGGCATTCGTTACTATAAACTTCCCCTCTGGAGCTGCTTTTGCAGCATCCTGTAAGTTTTGTAAGTTGTGCTTCTGTTTTCATTTGTTTCAAGATATTTCTTGATTTCCCTTTTGATTTCCTCTTTGATGCACTGGTTGTACAGAAGCATGTGTTTTAATCTCCAGCTTTTTATGAAACTTCCAGCTTTCCTCCTGTTACTGATTTCTAGTTCATTGCATTGTGGTCTGCAAAGATTCCTGGTATGATTTCAGTCTCCTTGCATTTGCTAAGACATGTTTGGTGACTTATCATGTGAACTCTCCTAAAGAATATTTCTTGTATTCTTGAGGAGAAGGTATCCTGCTGGTGCTGGGTGGAAATTTCTGTATATGTCTGTTAGGTCTATTTAGTCTAAAACGTCATTCAAGTCTATTAATTCCTTACTGATTTTCGGTCTGAATAATTTGCATTATTGTAAGTCATGTATTGAAGTCCCCTACTATTATTGCATTGCTATTTTTTACTTCAGATCTGTTAATTATTTAATATCTTAGGTAGTCCAATATGGGCACTTATATGTTTAGAATCGTTATGTTTCCCTCATGAACTTACTCCATTATCAATATATAATGACTTCCTTTCTCTCTTGGTACACTCTGACTGAAAATCTATTTTGTCTGGTATAAGTATAAGCTACCCCTCTGCTCTTTGGGTTCCATCAGGCTGAAGTATCTTTTTCCATCCTTTCATTTTCAGCCCGTGAGTGTCCTTAAAACTTAAGAGAGGCTCTTGTAGGAAGCATAGAGCTTTGTTTTTTTCATCACTCAGCCACTGTATCTTCTAATGGCAAAATGTAAGCATTAATATTTAACGTCATTATTGATAAGAAATTACTATCACCATTTTATTGTTTTCTGATTGTTTTGTATTTTATCTTTTCCTCTCTTGCTGTCTTTCTTTGTGAGTTGATGATCTTTTGTAGTGGTATCCGTTTGTTCTTATTTTATCACTTTTAAATGTATTACAGGCTTTTGCTTTGTGGTTATCATGAGGATTTCATAGTACATCTAATAACCGTCTATTTTAAGCTGAATATAATTTCAGTTGCATAAGTAATTTCTATCCATTTACTTTTCAACCAACCCCCATGATTCATGCTGATGTCTCAATTTATATCTTTTTATTTTGTGTATTCATTAATTAATAATAGTATTATAGCTATTATAGTTATTTTCAATATTTTTGTCTCAACCTATGTTTGTCTTCAGTGATTTACACACCACCATTGCAGTATTAGACTATTTTGAATTTGTGTGTTTATTTTTACCCGTGAATTTTATACTTTCAGATGTTTTCATGTTACTAATTACTATCCTTTTGTTTTAGCTTGAAGAACTCACTTAAGCATTCCTTATAGTGCAGGTACAATGGTGATAAATTCCTTCCAGTTTTGTTAGTCTGGGAAAGTCTTTATCTTTCTGTCATTTCTGAATGAGAGCTTGCTGAGCAAGATACTCTTGGTTGACTTTTTTCTTTGAGCATTTTTAATATATCCTACTATTTCCTGGCCTGCAAGGTTTCTACTGAGAAATGTGCTTAAAGCCTTATTAGGATTCACTTGTATAAGACGATTCTATTTTCTCTTGCTTCTTTCAAAATTCTATCCTTGTCTTTGATTTTTGAGAGCTTGATTATAATGTGTCTCACTGAAGATCTCTTTGGGTTAAATATGGGGATCTTTTAGTTTCCTGTACTGGTATGGCCATTAGCACTCTTCAGATTTGGGGAGTTTTCAGCCATTATTTCTTTAAATGGGTTTCTCTCACTTTTTCCCTCTCTTTTACTTCTAGCACTGTCATAATGCAGATATTGCTTCTTTGAATTGTGTCTTAGAGTCTCATAGTTCTTCTTCACTCTTTTTTATTCTAATTTCTTTATTCTTCTCTTCCGACTAGATGATATCAACAGATGTGTGTTCCAGCTCATGGATTCTTTCTTCTGCCCAAATGAACCTGTTGTTGAAACTGTCTGTTGCATTTTTGTTTTACTTATTGTATTTCTTATTTCCAGAATTTGTTTGTTTCTTATGACTTCTATTTCTTTTTTTAAAAAAGATTTTATTTATTAGAGAGTGTGTGTGCACAAGTGAGGGGTGGGGGAGAGGAAGAAGCAGACTACTCACTGAATGGGGAGCCTGACATGGGGCTCAATCCAGGACCCCAAGATCATGACCTGAGCCAAAGTCAAACGCTTAACTGTGATCACCCAGGTGCCCCATGACTTCTCTTTCTTTGTTGAACTTCTTGTTTTGTCCATTTATTGTTTTCCTGAGTCCATTCATTTGTTCGTGTTCTTTTGAATCTCACAAAGCTTCCTCAAAATAACTATTTCAAATTATTTTTCAGATAACTCACAAATCTCCATTTCTTTGGGGGTCATTTACTGGAATATTATTGTGTTCCTTTGGTGATGTCATGTTTCCTTGCCTTTTTGTGTTTCTGATTGCTTTGTATTGATGTCTGCATATCTAAAAGTTCAGTGACCTAGTCTTTTCAGCATGGCTTCAGTGGGTAAAGACTTTCACCTAGCAATTTCTATAAGGGCACCAGTTTAGTGGAATGCAGCATCTTTTGTTGCTCAAAAGGCACAGTGATGTAGTCTCCATTCTACTCCATCAGTTGAGGGTGATGTTTATCCGACTGCAGAGATTTTCTGTATCTATGACTACAGAGGACCTGTAAGTGACAGGTAGAGCTATTGGGATCCTTGGAGGTGAAGGCTGCTGGATGCTTCTCTTCTTTTTTCCAATGGGCAGAAGTTCTAGTTCTAGCCTTCTTGGCACCTGCTCTGGTTTGTTGGCACTCAGAGCACTCATAACAGTATTGGGACCAGGATCCTAGGATCAGGTATACATGGAACTACCACAGCACCTGGGGCCTAGAGCACAGGCCACTTACTGAGCAGGGGTACTGGTGTCTAGGGTGTGAAAGTGTGTAGATATCCCATAGTACTAGTTCTCAGGGACTCACCACTGTAACTCTGGCTGGCGGGTGGAGGGGGTAAAGCAGCAGTGGCATGGGCCCTGGGATGGCAAGATGGAGTGGTGTCTTCTGACTAGGGGCAGGGTGCATTAGTAGCACAGCCTGGGGATATTGGGTCAAAGTCTCAATTCTGGCCCTAGCGGACAGTCACAAGATAGCAGCATGATTCCAAAGGTGGTCTCTTATACCCACATGAAGGACCTGAAGTGCCTGGCTCAGAGTAGTGCCTGCATGGCTCTGGCAATATTCAGTGCTGCGATTTTTGGACCCAAGGAGTTGACTTGGACCTAGTGACTGGCAGAACCATGACATGCATCCAGAGTGGGGCTCAGGGCAGTAGTACCACCCCTGGGAATAATGATTCAGAGCATCAGTCTGGAAGGGGAGTGAGTTCAGGGTAGTAACAGCCCAGTCCTAGCAATGATGGGTCAGGACCTCAAACTGCCAATGTGGGGATAGGCCTTAGGGCAGGCGCAGTGCCCTTTGCAATGACAGTTCAGAGCTATGGCTTAAAACCAGTGGTGGGACTCAGGATGACAACAGCAACCAAAATGGCAGCCAAAGCTTGACTTGAGGTCCTGGATGTGAACCTTAGGGCAAAGGATGCTGTCCCAGTAATGGTGGGACAAAGCCATAACATGGGACCAGAGGTGGGCAAAGAGCAGCAGCATCTCTGATCTCCTATATGGTAAGATGCTATGTGTGGCACCCAACCCCTGAATGCAGGGCTCAGGAGCAACTGTGGCCTCTAGGGACAAGTCTCCCTTCAGCAACAGTCCTAGCCTCTGGAAGTCAATGCAGAGGGGCATTTTAGGCCACTGTGTCACTAGGTTGAGTGTTGGATGAACACTGTGGGTAACTTCTATAGCGAAGGTTGCAAACTTCTAGAGTGGTGGAGCTTGCTTCTTCTCTCTTTTTCTCTGTGTTGTGTACTTTCTCTGGTGGGATCTCCTCTGCCCCCTGCCCAGGGTGACTCCTGAGTTGGGGGTGGAGAGACACAGAAAACATGCTTCCTATATTTTCTATGCTGCCATCCTTAATTTTAAAGCTTTAATGGGATTTTGCTTGTTCTGTGTAGTCTAGAGCTTTCCCTGAGCTCTTTCTTCAGTCTATATTTATTTACTGCCCTTAATGTTTTTTGAGTGTGGAGAGGAGACAAGAATTGGGACCTCCTAACCTTCCATCTTGCTGATGTCACTCTGGTTTCTTTTCCTTTTCTTTTATGAACCTACTCTAGGTTTTTGCTTTGTGGTTACTATGAGGGTTATATAATACATCTCATAGATAAAATAGGTCAATTTAGGGATGCCTGGGTGGCTCGGTCAGTTAAGCATCTGCCTTCAGCTCAGGTCATGGTCCTGGGATCAAGTCCTGCGTCAGCTCCTTGCTCAGCAGGAGCTTGCTTCTCCCTCTGCCTGCCGCTCTCCCTGCTTGTGCATGTTCTCTCTCCCAGACAAATAAAATCTTTAAAAAAAAATAGTTCAATTTAACTGATAGCAACTTAACTTTGATTACCCACAAAAAATGTACCCTTTTTTTCTCCGTTTTATATTTTTGATGTCATGAGTGACCTCTTTTCATGTTGTGTATTCATTAACAAATCATAGTAACTATAATTGATTAACACACCATCTTATTACAGAATTAGTTTTCTGAGTCTGACTGTATATTTACCTCTATCACTGTACTGTGTGCTTCCTTATGTTTTCATGTCACTGGTTAACATCTTTTTAATTTCACCTCAAAGAATTCCTTTCAACATTTCTTGCAAGGTAGATCTAGTGGTGATGAATTCCCTGGTCTTTTGTTTGGGAAGTCTTTATTTCTCCTTCATATCGGGAGGATTATTCTTGATTGGCAATTTCTTTCCAACTTACTGGATATGCCTATCTACTCTCTCCTGATCTGTAGGGCTTCTGCTGAGAAATATGGTGACAGCCTAATAGGGCTTCTTTGTAGGTTAGTCTTTTTTCCCTTGATTGCTTTTAGGATCCTCTCTTTATCTTAATTTTTCACAGTGTCATAATATGTCTTGGAAAAGATCTTTTTGCATTTAGATAAGAGTGATCTGTTAGCTTTGTGAACTAGGATGTCCAAGTCCTACCCCAGGTTTGGGAAGTTCCCAGCTATTTTTTTTTTTTAATAAATTTCTTCTCTTCTTCCCCTTCTATTTCTGGAATCCCAGTTATCCTAATATTTGTTCATTTGATGGAGCCCATAGATCACACAGGCTTTTTCTGCTCTCATTCTTTTTCCTTTGTTCTTCTTTGACTTGGTTGTTTCAAAATTCCTGTGTTCTAGTTTACTTATTTTATCTTCCATTTCTTGGAAAAATTCCTCTTACCATCTCCACTTAACTAGGTTTTCTCCCACCGTGGCACTAGGGAGTGCACACAAGGAGCTGGTCACACACTGAGGAGAAGTATAGGTTTAGAACTCAGAGCATTTGGGGTGCCTGTGGACCTTGTGGGGAGACCTTTGGTTGAGGTACTCCCAGAGGCTCATGACTGCGCTCCCTGCTGAAGTCATGGGTATAGTCAGAAAAAACTGCACCCGTTTAATGCCCTTTGATATTCCCATCAGGGGAATATCAGTACTCTGGGGGCTGCTGGAGAGAAATAGGTTTGTTCAATCATGTCCCACACAACTCACTCACTGCTCTCCTTTTCCACTGTGGGAGAGGTCTCCACTATTTGGATAGTTCAACTCCATGCAGTGTTGCCTTGGGGGAATTGGCAGTGCTAGAGAAATTCCTCTTACCATCTGTGCTATGACCAAACTTTAAAATAAAATATGTGTGTATATACATGTGTATGTACATATAGATTATAAATATATATTTGTATAGATTATGAATATAAATATATTTGTATAGATTATAAATATATACGCTTTTTTTTTTTTTTTTTTTTTTACTCCAATGGCATTCTGGATCTCCAGTTGGGAAGGATGGACTTCTGCAAATTCTTTCTTGTCTGTGGGTATCTGCCTAGGTCAGTATTCTTCAGGTTTTACTAATCATGGCAAGAGGGTTAGAGTATGTTGCTAGCTCGGCTTATTCCAGAGCCAGTACCAAGGCTTATCTGCCTATTACCAAATGTATAGGTTAATAAGACTCCCTTGACATATGATGCTGGATCCTACAATACCCATAAGGCACTTTTGTTCATGGATAGATGTCTTATTTATTGTTTAAAATGGTGGACAAAAGATGGAGTATCTTACACCACCCTGAATCTGATGTCACTCAACTACCTTTGAGAACTTAATAATATGAACATAAAACAGTTTCCAGTTTTATGTCCTGGTCCAGAATTATACAGTGAGGAAAGCATGTACCAAGTAAGAAGAGCTCCAGGGCCCATGTGTGTGTCTAACCCCCACCCGCACCCCAAGATCTAGCATCAGAAACGGAATTCTGCTCTCAGAGCACCCAAGACCAAAGATCAGCAAGGAGAGACTATCATAGCTCTCCAAGTCAGGTCAAAAGTCCCATAGAGTCACCCAGTGTCTCTGTTCAGCCACACTGATCTCAGGGGCTCCACAGTCTGCAAATCTCATGGCCATCTTTCCTCAACCAACCTCCTTTGCTAGCAGCCTGGTTAGTTGTTACTGTGGTCTGTTTCCAAGGCTTCCAAAATAGTTTCCAGTTCTCCATGCAATGAGTGTTCAAACTATGTCACCTTATACAATAACTCCATTTTTGCGTTGTAAGACTGGCAAATGAGAGAGAAGGGAAACAACCCAACTCCAAACACAAGCTCAACTTTTTGAAGATACTTGGACCCAAATCTTTTATGGAAGACTCCTAGAAAATAAGACTATATCTTGTCCTGCATTTATATACTACAATGTCCCTCTTTAATGCCTTACAGATGTTCTACATTATGTAATTAGCCACAGTGTGGCGTGTGAAGGTCCCAGTCCTCATGTTCTGACTTGATCCAGAGTTAGAAATACTGAAAACTACTATCATTGGGTATCAAGCAGGGAATGATTACTATGAATACTTATGCAGGGACTAGGCCATGAGTCAGTCTTCCCCTGTCTCTGTTGATTATCATACCATTGTCCCCTTTATGTTTTCCTCTTAATTTTCTGATCATTTCTTCCTAGCTTTTCATTTGCCCCCAAGTTAGGTGTGTTTCCAAGGTAAAGACCTTAGAAACAGAAGTTTTCTGTTCTTGGAAGGTTGGAAAGAATTCAACTATAAAAAATATCTGAGAATGGCTCCTTTTTTTCAATGGAAAGTAGATCTTTAGGCACCTTAAAAATTTGTTCTGTTGTTATGGCCAATTCATGTTTCATAGTTGCTAATTTGTATTTTTCTAGAAAATTATCCATTTCTTCTGTGTTTTCAAATAGCTCATGGATTTTCAGATATCCCTTTATAATTATTTTCACCATGCACATACCTCTGGTTGGATCTCCATTTCCACTTCGAATGCTGTATATGTTTGTTTTCCTTTCCACCCAACCTCTATATGGTGGGCTTTCTTAGCCCTCTTTGTGCCACTTGCTTTCTTAGAAAACCTCACCTGTAGTCATGGCTTCAGGTACCATCCATGTTCTAAACAGTTTCAAACTTTATCTTCAGGTCTGAACTCTTCCCTGAGCTCTAGAACTGTTAATCTTCACTGCCTGACCTAACTCTCCTTCTGGACATGTCAAAGGCATCTCATATATGTTGTATAAAATGTAACTCATCATTCTAAGTCTGGATATTCTCTACTGTTTCTTATTTCAGTGAATGGCATCACCATCACCTGTCAGCCCCGTATCCACATTAATTCCTATCTGTTGCATGTCCTAAATACCTCTTGATTCCATCAGCTTTTCTCCATCACTGCCACCACTATCAAGTTACAAGAAGCACTCTCTTGGATGACCATACTGTCTGCTAACTGGGTTCCACATATTACCTTTTGTCTGCTCTCTCATGGATTCTCTCTATATAGAGCAAGCAATTTTTTTTAATTTAATTTTGAAATAAACTTACAGAAAAGTTGCATAGATATTTACAGTTGTTATAACTTTTTTTTTTTTAAAGATTTTACTTATTTAGGGGTGCCTGGGTGGCTCAGTTGGTTAAGTGACTTGCCTTCAGCTCAGGTCACGATGCCAGGGTCCTGGAATGGAGCCCTGCATTGGGCTCCCTGCTCAGCCGGGAGCCTGCTTTTCCCTCTCCTGCTCCCCCTGCTTGTGTTCTCTCTCTCCTCTCTCTCTCTGTCAAATAAAATCTTTAAAAAAAATTTTTACTTATTTAGAATGCGCAAGTGGGGGGAGGGAGGGAGAGAATTTCAAGCAGACTCCATGCTGAGTGCAGAGCCAAATGTGGGGCTTGATCTCACAACCCTGAGATCATGACTTGAACTGAAATCAAGAGTCAGACAGATGCTTAACTGACTGAGCTACCCAGATACCCCAAGTTTTTGATGTATTGACCCCTTTATATAAAGACCTTTGTCTATAAGACAAAGACCATCTTTGTCTCTTTTTATCATTTTTAAAGTCTACTTTGTCTGATATAAGTATAGCTACCCCTGGTTTTGGGGGAAATTTATTTTTTGGTTGTAATTTGCTTGAAAAAATTTTTTTTCCATTCCTTCACTCTCAGTCTGAGTTTCAGGGTACAGTGAGTCTCTTGTAGGTAGAACATAATTGGATTTTGTTTGCTCATCTATTCAGCGCCTCCTGATTGGAGAATTCAATCCATTTACATTTAAAGTTGTTATTGACACGTAAGGACTCATTATTGCCCTCTTATTGTTTTCTCTGTCTTACAAATCTGTTGTTCCTTATTTCATGTCCTGCTATCTTTTTTTGTGTTCTGATGTCTTGTGGTATCAGTACATCTCGACTTCTTTATAATTCCATTGTGGTTATTCCTTTGTAATTACTATGAAACTTATATAAAATATCTTAAAATTACAACTATATAAAATTATAACCATTTTAAACTAATAACAAATTAACTTCAACAGAATTCCTACACTTTACAATTTACTTCTCCTCCCCCTCACATTTGAGGTTAATGTTACAATTTACATATTTTTATATTGTATAACTAGTACAGATTATTGTAGTATGATTTTTTTACTACCTTGGTTTTTAACTTTTAAACTAGAATTATAAGTGAATTATGCACCACCATTACCATATTACAGAATTTAACTTGGACTATATATTTACCATTACCAGGGGATTTTACACTACCATCTTATGTTTTTATGATGTTATCTTTTTATTTATAAGCAAAAAACTTCCTTTAGAATTTATTGTAAAGCAAGACTACTGGTGATGAATTCCCTCAGCTTTTGTTTATTTGGGAAAGTCTTGATCTATTTCTGAAGGATAGCTTTGCTGGGTATTGTGTTCTTGGTTGACATCTTTTTCCTTTAAATATTTTGAATATGTCACCCCATTCTCTTCTGGCCTGGAAAGTTTCCATTTTCAGATCTGCTGATAGTTTTATGGAAGTTACCTTGTATGTAGCTTTTCTCTTGCTGCTTTCAAAATTCTTTGTCATTGATTTTTAAGGTTAATTATACTGTATCTCTATATAGCCTTATTCTGGTTCAACCTATTTGGGGTACTTTGAGCCTCTTGTGTCTGGATGTCTTGTGCCTTTCCCAGGTTTGTAAATTTTCAGCCATTATTTATTTAAATATGCTCTCTATGACTCTTTCTTTCTCATCCTCTGGAATTCCCACAATTTGAATATTGTTTCTTTGCATTCTGTTCCATAAGTACTGTAGACTTTCCTTTTTTTTTTTTTCTTTTCGCTTCTCTGAATAATTTTGAATGTCTTCTTTTTCAGGTTGCCAGTAATTTCTTCTGTCAAGTCTGTTTTTGAAACGCTATTAAAATCTTGAGCTTAGTTATTGTATTTCCTAGCTGTAGTATTTTTGTTTTTGTTTTATGATTTTTATTTCTTTCTTCTTGATTAGTTCATGCATTTTTTGCTAATTTCATTTAGTTGCCCATGTGTTATTGTAATTTGTGAAAATTCTTTAAGAGATTATTCTGAATTATTTGTCTGATGGTTCTTAGAGCTCCACATTTTTAAGTTTGGTTTTTTGGTAGTGTCATATTTACCCGATTTTTTTTTTTTTTTTTTTTTTTGTGGTCCTTGATTCCTTACATTGGTATCTGCACATCTGAGTAAGCAGGCTTCTCTTTCAGAATCTGCAGGTTTGTTTTGGCATAGACCGTTCTTCACTAGTCAACTCAGTTTGGGTTTCAGAATATGTCTGTTGGTAACTTACTTGGGCAGGAGGTGCCTGATATTAGGGTATATTTTTGTGCAAGACCACTGTTCAAGCTCCGAGGTCAGGCATGGAGTAGGGATGTGTTACTTAGAACAGCTGCAGATGGTGGCAACTCAGTTTCCTGCCCAAGTGAGGCTGTAGAATGATTTCCAGAGTTTCCTGGATTTTCTCATCAGGCTTACAATGTTGGGACTGGATATTGTGCTCAGCAATAGGTGGGGCTATCAATTAGTTTCCCTGAACTAGTGGGGCAGCAGAACAGGTCTGAGACTCTGCAGGGCTCATTGTTTGGAAACAGCATCATGCAAGAGTGCACACTGAATATCCTGATCAGGTGAGGCCATTTGTTTTCCTTTGCAGCCATGGGCTGTGCTCTCTGTTCAGGTTCCACTGTTGAGCACAGCTGTGGGATGTGTGATGCAGCTTCTCAAGTGCTCCATAAGTCTCCCCGGTAAGGCAGACTGAAGTCTCTATCTAGCAATAAATGGGGCTAGGAATTAGTGTTCCTGCTTGAGTACAGCAGGAGAAGCAGCTCCCAAGCCACTTTATAAGTAAGGCTCTTTGTTTGGGATCTTGAGTTAAGTGGACCTCTACTCCAAATTTCCTGGCTGAACAGGGCCATGGCTTGGCTCTGAGGGTGATCAGTGCTGTCCTCATGCCTCTTGGCTCCAGCACTGCTGGGTTACATAGCAGCTTCCAGGTGTTCTTGTTAGCCTTTCCTGTCAGATGGATCTGGGAGACATTCCACAGTGGATGGCAGAGGCATAGCCTACACATAACAGGAAAAGCCCCCATGCCCAATGCTGGATTTTCCCTAGAGAGGGATTAGCTCTGCCCAACCACCTCTCAGCTTGAGCCTTGCCAGGTGTACTTGCCAGTCTTTCTTGTCAGATATAGCTGGGGGCCATGCTCTAAGGCACAGGGGGCTGTGACTTAGTCCTCCTGCCCCAGGTGGGGGCTGGTATGGCCCACTTCAGGCAACTCCCCAATTTTCCAAACAGGCTTTCTGTTTGAGGGTGGGGGGAGGGAGCAAGAGCCATGCTTACGCCCTGGTTGGTGTGCCTATGACAAGCCCTTCTGCCTGGGCATGGACAGACCATGCTCCAGGACCGGTAAAACTCCTTGTTTGAGGAACTGAATGACGCAGACATGTACCCCATTAGTTCCCTTGTCAGCGTGTGCCACCAGCTTGGTTCTACAGACGAACAAAGATACAAGTTGGGATTACAGCTGGGCTCTGTAGGTAGGAATTCAGTTTGCCAGTATCAAAGTGTGGGTGTTGTAAACACGATACCCTCTCCCCTCCTCCATCCTAAGCGGTTCCCAGTGCTTGAGCTTGGCATAGTCCCCTGCTATTCCCATGGCGTAAAATCAGAGTAGACCCTCACAACATGCCCCACAATACTAGAGGGAACTGTATGTCACCCGAGACTCTCTCTTCACATTGGAAAAGCCATGGGCCCAGTAGATACCTCTTGGCGCGGTTCTGCACTGACCTCAGGAAAGAGCAGTTGGGGGTCCTTCGTTGTTCAACAGAAAGTTTATGATGATTGGTTCTAGTTCTGTGAAAAATATTAGTATTTTCATGAGGATTGCCTTGAATCTGCCGATTGCTTTTGATAGGACGGACATTTTGACAATATTCTTCCAATTCATGCATGTTGTATCTTTCCATTTATTTGTATCCTCTTAAATTTCTTTCTTCAGTGTTCTCACCATTTTCACAGTTAAATTTATCCCTATTTTATTCACTTTATTCATTCATTCATTCATTCCACTCCATGCCCAACATGAAGTTCAAATTCATGACCTCGAGATCAAGAGTCACATCCTCTACTGACTGAGCCAGACAGGTGCCCCTGTTCCTAAGTATTTTTTTGATGCAGTTGTAAATGGGATTTTTTTTCTTAATTTCTTTTTGCCAATTTGTTTTTAGTGTACAGAAATGCAACATATTTCTTTGTATTGATTTTATATCCTCGAACTTTACTGAATTCCTCTATTCTGAGAGCATTATAGTGGAATATAGTATCATGTCATCTGCAAATGGTGATAGTTTTACTTTTTGTTACTAGTTTATATATTTTTTTTTATTTCTTGTATGATTGTGGCTAGGATTTCTAATACTGTGTTGGATAAAAGTGGTGAGAGTCTTGTTCCTATTCTAGAACAAAAACTCTTCAGTTTTTTTACCATTGAGTATGGTGTTAGCTGTGGTTTTGTCATATATAGCCTGTATTATGTTGAGGTATGTTCCCTCCATACCCACTTTGTTGGGAGGTTTAACCATGAATACATGCTGTACTTAAAAATGCTTTTTCTACCTCTATTAAGATAATCATGTCTTTTCACCTTTTCTCTTATTAATTAGAATTATCACATTGATTTGTGATTATTGAAATATCCTTGCATTCCTGGAATAAATCCCACTTGATCATTGGGTCCTGTGGTGACCTGTAGCACAATCCTCCCTGGTCACCATAACCAAGTGCTCTAGGGGTATCCTCTGTGTTGGTTCCCTTGTGGTGGATGCTGGTCTTCAAACCAGCTAGCTGCAATGACATGCTTCACCTTCTAGGGAATACTGTTAGGCAGAGTTTTCTCCTTTCACTGCTGAAAGGTACTACTGCACCTGCTATGGACATGCTCATGGAAGGGGTCTGCCCAAAGCCTGGCTGCCTACAATTCGCCACTCTGACAGTTGTGGGTGCACTGATGAGCAGGACTTGCTCCCTGCACAGCCAACTGAAGGGCCTGTCTGTAGGAAGAGTAGGAGCTCTGCTGTGTGGGGTGGGTTAGCTTCCCTCCTCCCCAGGGCTGGAGTCACTTTGGAGTGGTGCTGGTCTTGGCCAAAATTGCCTGCTGGGTGTGACAGGATAGGAGCCATTTTGGAGGGGTCCCTTCTAGGGCAGGTGGGTTGGGTGGAGTGGGTTTGCAGGGGAACACTAGAGCAGGGCCTAAGATGCTATAAGATGCTAGCAAGGTAGTTGGAGAGTGTTAGAACTGGCTCTCATAAGCATCTGGCTATTTAGGCTGGGAGAAGGCAAGAAAAATGGCCCCTACCAGCACGTTTGTTCCTGGGGAAATCTGCCGTTCTCTGCTCCTCTGGCACTTGTCCCAACATTAGTCAGTAAATCTGCCTGTATACCCCAGGCGCTTTTCAATCTGTGCTTGTAGGCTGTGTCTCATGCAATTTTTTAGTATGCTGCCTCTTTTAGGACAAGAGACTTGATTTCCTACAGTCCTCCAGCTCACCTGGAGTAAAGCCCCTGCTGATTTTCAAAGCTACACATCATGTGGACTTGTCTCTCCTGTGCAGGTCCCCAAGGCCACAGGTGCCCAGTGTGGGGTCTGATCCCCTCACTTTTCTGTGCTTATAATGTCTCTCTAGTTGGTGGCTAGTCAGTCTGGGGGTCTGGTTCCTGACTGTGTATATTCCTGCTCTTTTTGATGTGGCCTTCTGTCTATAATGATCTGTGGAAGATCTGTTCTGATAGTCTTCAGGTCATTTTCAGAGTGAGTTGTAATACATTCAGTTCTTGTTTCAGTGTGTCTGGGGGACAAGGTGTGTTCAGGATCCTCCTATCCTGCCATCTTCCCTCTTTCTTTCTTTCTTTCTTTTTTTAAAGATTTTATTTATTTGAGAGAGAGAGAGCAGAGAGGGACAAGGAGAAACAGGCTCCCCACTGAGCAGAGAGCCCAGCGGGACTCGAACCCAGCACCCTGAGATCATGACCTGAGCTGAAGCCAGATGCTTAACTGACTGAGCCACCCAGGTGCCCCCTTCCCTCTCTTTCAATTCTTTTTTTTTTTTTTTAAGATTTTATTTATTTGAGAGAGAGAATGAGAGAGAGCACGAGAGGGAAGAGGGTCAGAGGGAGAAGCAGACTCCCTGCCGAGCAGGGAGCCGGATGCGGGACTCGATCCCGGGACTCCAGGATCATGACCTGAGCCGAAGGCAGTCGCCCAACCAACTGAGCCACCCAGGCGCCCCTCTCTTTCAATTCTTATTTAAATGTTTGGTCAAGGGCACCTGAGTGGCTCAGTTGGTTAATAGTCCAACTTGATTTCGGCTCAGGTCATTATCTCAGGGTCGTGAGATTGAGACCCATGTTGGACTCCATGCTGAGTGTGGAGCCTGTTTAAGATTCTCTCTCTCCCTCCTCCTCCCCACCCCCACTCACACACCCATGTGCACAGTCGGTGGATGGATGGGTGGATGGATATTTGGTCAGAATTTACCTGTGAAGCCATCTGGTCCTGGACTTTTGTTTCTTAGGAGATTTTTTTACTAATTCAATTTTGTTACTAGTAATCAGTCTGTTTATATTTTGTATTTCTTTTTCATTTGGTCTTGGAAGATTATGTGTTTCTAAGACTTTACTTCAACTTTTCATACTATTATAATCTTTTGAATTCTTGCGGTAAGTTGTAACTTCTGTTTCATTTCTGATTTTGAGTTCTCTTTTTGTTTATCTTTTCAAAGAACCAGCTCTTAGTTTCACTGGTCTTTATTTTATTTATTTTTTTTAGTCTTTTATTCATTGTCACTCTAATCTTTATTATTTTTCTTCCACTAATTTTGGGCTTTGTTCTTCTTTTTCTAGTTCCTTTAGGTGTAAGGTTAGATCATCTGAGATTTTTCTTCTTGAAGTAGTTCTATGTATAAATTTCCCTCTTAGAACTGCTTTTGTTGCATACTGAAGATTTTGAGCCATTATTTTTCCATTTTATTTTGTCTCCAGGGATTTTTTTTTTATTTCCTCTTTGATTTTTTTTTTTCATTGACCGATTGGTTATTTAATAGAATATTGTTTAGCCTCCATGTGTTTGTGGTTTTTTTCCAGTTTCTTTCTTGTAATTGCTTTCCACTTTTAAATTGTTGTGATCAGAAAAGATACCTGATATAATTTCGGTGTTCTTAAATTTATTGAGACGTGTTTTGTGACCTAACAGCTGATCCATCCTGAGAAATGTTCCATGTGCACTTGCCTGTACTTCTTCTTCAATCTGACCTTCCCCCTTCCCTCTCCCTGCCCGAATCCTATCATTCCTTGGAGTTCTTCCTCAGAAAGGCTTTCTGACCTCTCCCTTCTCTGAACCTATAGTGTTTGATAGCTTCCTTACTCATTTTGACACTTAGTAATAAACTTATTACTTTTTTCAAGTGTATATGCATTTTTCAACTAGCCTATTGTGATATGTAGAGATCTCATATCTTTAAATTTATGTATCTCATCATGTTGTATGGTGCCCGACATGTGAATCACAGTGGTAATAATATCAGGTATAGGAAGAGCAGGTGTATCTGTGTAGGGGACATACAGCTCCGTGTGGCAACTGCCCAGCCACCTCCTCTCAGCACTCACCTCCTTTGTGCATGCAGCAGCTTCTAATTGAAATCCCCTACAACTATGCGCAGGGCCCTGTGTTACTCATCATGTCTTGCCCGCTTGCAGGCCGCTTGCAGGCCCACAAGCCATGGTGCTTGGGAGTCATCTCAATAACAAAACAGGTTTGCTCCACCCATACCCCAGTCTTCTCTTTTCTCAGGGGGTGTGCTTTACACAGTCTCACAGAGATCCTCAGCAGACTGTGCCCCAGTTGCCCACAGTGGTAATCTACTAATCAATGCACTTTGTATTATTTTCTGTCTCCTCCCTGTCTCCCACATTCTAGATCCTTCCTCTCTCACTTCCCAAACAAATTTCTTAAAGTGAAATCCCCATCACAAGTGTGCTTCTGGGGAGATGAAACCCATGACCATTTATGGATGTTTCTGTGTTTCTAAAGGGATCATTTTTCATTTAGAAATTAACAAGGCAAGGGGCGCCTTGGTGGCTCAGTCCTTAAGCATCTGCCTTGGGCTCAGGCCCTGATCCCAGGGTCCTGGGATCGAGCCTCACATTGGGCTCCCCTGCTCGGCGGGAAGCTTGCTTCTCCCTCTCCCACTCCCCCTGCTTGTGTTCCCTCTCTTTCTGTGTCTCTTTCTGTCAAATAAATAAAGAAAATCTTTAAAAAAAACAAGAAAGAAAGAAAGAAAAATTAAGCGTTAAAAAAAATTCTAGCTACAATTATTCAAACTAATAGCACAAGAAGATATGATTTTTTATATAATTCCCCAAATCACATAGTTTGGCAACACCAGTCCTCAGTCCAAGAGGGCAGCCCAATAATCCAATCCGTCAGCATGATGCTATCATGTCTGGAGTGTCTGGAGGAAAGTTACTTGACTTCTTCAGATATCAGTTTCCTAACTTAAAAATGGATAGTAACACCTTGTTTCTGTTTTTTTTTTCCTAAGGTAGAGAGAGGATAGTGTAGTATTTGACCCTACAGGAACACAGTCATCAAATCTGACTTTTACTCCAATAGACTTTCATTTGCTGTTTAAGTGTTAAGAGTGTGAATGAATGAACTAACAAACCTAACACAGAAGAAACAGTGGGAGGAAAAAAAATGAATGAAAACTTGGCTTTATAATGCAATACAAGTTGCCTGCAATTACTGTAAATGTCCACAAGATGTCATTACTTTCCACCAATTCAGAAAAACCATCCACTTTCAAGAATTTTAGATCTTTGAACCAAGATATAACTTATGACTTACAATTGAAAGAGGTTCTGTCACTTTTAATGCCTTTTGACTGCTTCCTTGCTTTCTCTTAAATCTACCTCAAGAAATCTATAAAACCTAGACTTTAATGTTTGAGACTTAATATTCTAATGCTGGGAAACCTTAAGGGTCACCCATTCACGGGGTCCCCATGTGACTCAGCAAACACAATGACAGCCCTGGAGACCGTGCTTTAAGCCCTTAACCTGCTCAGTTGCAAAACTTCTCTCAGCCCTTTCTTGTAATTCTACCACCCTCCCTGCTTCAGGCTCTTGGGAAACAGTGATGCTGCAACATCCAAAAGGCAACACATTGCAATTGTAAATTGTGCTTTCCTCTTGAAATATTTCTCACACTTGCCCTCGCCAGGACTGATGTTCAAATGACTGCAGTGAGTTTGTGTGTTATGTATGCATTTATCCAGTTCAGAGCAATCCTATGCTTATTGGATTTTTCCCCCCAGTATAATTAGTATCTAGTTTGCAAGTTATTGTTACAAGTTTTTACACATTTTTAAAACACCAAAATTATGTTAACCAGGCTCAGTATTTTAACTTTAACTATGTTTAGTATTGACATACCTTAAGGTTAATTTAAATACTTTATTCATACAAGATCTACCAATGCAAAGTATGCTTGTGGATTGGAGATTTTTAAAGGTCTCAAATAACTTCGAGGTTTTATGTACTTTATTACTGTTCGCTACTGAGATTCTTTCTCCTAGTCTTTTTTATTGACATTAGGATAAATTATCTTTATTAATAGCAATTCAAGTCTGGTGAGCCAGAGAAGGCAGTGAACTCATTCTGTCATAAAAAGACATTTCTTCATAGGTTTTCGGAAGATCATTCAACTTTATAGACTGAAAGAGCAGTTTTGCTTTAAAGGACCATATTTCCTATGCAAACACATCCCACTTACCAAGAGGCTAAATCAAGTTGCTTAGCAGGCGCCAGGTTAAATGGGGCCGTGGAGAAGCAGATCTTAGCCTCCTGTTCTGATGGATTGTGAGATATGTCTAAATAATTTCTAATATGTTTATTACTGAAGTATAATTGATATGCAGTTATATTAGTTTCAGGTGTACAACATTGACAATTCCGTATGTTACTCAGTGCTCACCATAATAAGTAATCACCATCTGTCACCATATAACATTATCACAATATTATTGACTATATTCCCTATGCTTTTCATCTCTATGATTTATTTATAACTAGATGTTTATAGCTCTTAATCCCCTTCACCTATTTCACCTTCCCCCAATCCACCTTCCTTTTGGCCACCACTAGTTTGTTCTCTAGGAGTCTGTTTTCTTTGTTCATTTGTTTTGGTTTTTAGATTTCACACGTACGTGAAATCATATGATACTTGTCCTTCTGTCTCTGAATTATTTGACTTTGCAAATACCCTCTGGGTCTGTCTATGTTGTTGCAAATGACAAGATTTCAAATTTTATATGGCTGAATAAAATTCCACGGTGTGAGTGTGTATATGTGTGTGTATATATATCTTCATTATCCATTTATCTATCATTGGACACTTGGGTTGCTTCCATATCTTGGTTATTGTAAATAATGGTACAATAAACACAAGGGTTTTCTTTTCAAATTAGTGTTTTTGTTTTCTTTGGGTAAATATCCAGAAGTGGAATTACTTGATCATATGGTATTTCTATTTTTAAGTTTTTGAAAAACCTCCATGTTTTCCAGAGTGCATATACCAATTCACATTCCCACCAATAGTATATGAGGGCTTCCTTTTCCCCACATCCTCATCAACACCTGCTGTTTCTTGTTCTTTTGATTCGAGCCATTCTGACAGATGTGAGGTGATATCTCATTGTGATTTTGAGTTGCATTTCCCTGATGATAAGTGATGTTGAGCATCTTTTCATGTGTCTGTTGACCATCTGTATTTCTTCTTTGGAAAAGTGCCTTTAGATATTTTTTAATGCCCATTTTTAAATCAAATTATTTAGGGGCTTTTTTGGTATTGATTTGTATAAAGTCTTTATATATTTTGGATAGTAACCCCTATAAATACATTACTTACAAGTAACTCTCCCATTTAGTGGCTTGCCTTTTTGTTTTGTTGACGGTTTTCTTTGCTGTGTAAAACCTTTTTATTTCGGCGTAGTCCCAATACTTTCTTTTTGCTTTCATTTTGCTTTCCTGAAGAGACACATTCATAAATATGTGGTTAAAGCCAATGTCCAAAAGATCATCACGTATGTTTTTTTCTAAGAGGTTAATGGTTTCAGGTCTCACATTTACATCTTTAATCCATTTTTAGTTTATTTTAGTATATGGTGTGAGAAATGGTCCAGTTTTATCTTTTGCATGCAACTGTCCAGTTTTTCTAGCACCCTTTTTGAAAAGACAGTTTTTTGCCCATTGTATATTTGTGCCTCCTCTGTCAGAGGCTAATGGACCATATAAGTGTGCGTTCATTTTTGGGCTCTCTATCCTTTTCCATTGATTTATATGTCTATTTTTGTGCCAGTACCATCCTGTTTTGATTACTACAGCTTTGTAGTTTATCTTGATATCTGGGATTGTGATAACCCCAGCTTTATTCTGCTTTCCAAGATTGCTTTTGATGTTTGAACTCTTTTGTCATTCCATACAAATTTTAGTATTATTCTAGTTCTGTGAGAAATGCTGTTGGTATTTTGATGGGGATTGTGCTGAAACTGTAGATTGCTTTGGGTAGTATAGACATTCTGACAATATCTAATCCATAAGCATGGTATATCTTTGCATTTGCTTGTTATCTTCATCTCCTTGGTTAAATTTATTCCTAGTTATCATTTTGGGGCAACTTTAATGGGATTGTTATCTTACTGCTTTGTTAGTGTAATGAAATGCAACAGAGTTCTGTGTATTAATTTTGTATCTTGCCAATTTACTGAGTGCTTTTATCAATTCTAATGGTTTTTTTGGTGGCATCTTTAGGATTTTCTATAGATAGTACTGTCATCTGCAAATAGTAACAGTTTTACTTCTTCCTTACAAATTTGGATGCCTTTTATTTGTTTTTCTTCTCTGATTGCTGTGGCTAGAACTTCCAGTACTGTGTTGAATAAAAATGGAGAGTGGATCTTTATTTTGTTCCTGATCTTAGAGGAAAGGCTTTCAGTTTTTCATCATTGAATATGATGTTAGTTGTGGGGTTTTCATATATGGCCTTTACTATGTTGAGGTATGTTCCTTCTAACCTCATGTTATTGAATGTTTTTAACATGAACAGATATCATATTTTGTCAAACGATTTTTCTGAATCTATAGAGATTATATAATTTTTATCCTTCCTCTTGTTGATGTTATCTAATTGATTTGCAGATACTGAACCATCCTTGCATCTCTGGAATAAACCTCACTTGATAATGGTTAATGATTTTTTTAATGTTGAATTTCCTTTATTAATATTTTGTTGAGTATTTTTGCATCTGTGTTCATCAGGGATATTGGCCTGTAGTTTTATTTTTTTTGTAGTGTCTTTGGTTTTGGTATTTAGGGAAATGCTGGCCTTGTGGAATGAATTTGGAAGTTTTCCTTCCTCTTATATTTTTTGAAATAGTTTTATAAGAATAGGTAATAATTCTTCTTTAAATATTTGGCAGAATTCACCTGTAAAGCTATCTGGTCCTCGGCTTTTGTTTTTCTGTCTAATCAAATTTTCTATTTCTTCCTGATTCAGTTTTGAAAGATTGTACATTTCTAGGAATTTATCTATTTCTTCTAAGTTCTCCAATTTGTTGGTATATAATTTTTCATCATATTTTATAACCCTTTGTACTTGTGTGGTTGTACTTATGTACTTGGTGGTTATTTCTCCTCCTTCACTTCTCACTTCATTTGAGTCCTCTCTCTCTTTCTTGATGAGTCTGGCCAAAGGTTTATCAATTTTATTTTTTCAAAGAACCAGCTTTTGGTCTCATTGATCTTTTGTATTCTTTTATTTATTTGTTATTTCTTTTTATTTTAGAAAGCGTGCATGAGTGGGGGAAGGGGGAAGGGGAGAGGGAGAAACCCAAGCAGACTCCACACTGAGCATGGAGACTGACACAGGGCTCGATCTCAGGACCCTGATGTCATGACCTGACCTGAAATTAAGAGTCAGATGCTTAGCTTGATGTCATTTCCTTCCGTAGGTCGCCATTGCTTCTGGGTCGCGGTCATTTTGAGCCCGTATTTGGGAAAAATGAATGGGAGGGCTGATTTTTGAGAGCCGAATGCAGAAGTTCCAAGACCAATTCCCCACATAGGGGCTGATTACATTCCAACAGAAGAAGAAAGAAGAGTCTTTGCAGAGTGCAATGATGAAAGCTTCTGGTTCAGATCTGTTCCTTTGGCTGCAACAAGTATGTTGATTACTCAAGGATTAATTAGTAAAGGAATCCTTTCAAGTCATCCCAAATATGGTTCCATCCCTAAACTTATATTTGCTTGTATCATGGGATACTTTGCTGGAAAGATTTCTTACGTGAAAACTTGCCAAGAGAAGTTCAGAAATCTTGAGAATTCCCCTCTGGGAGAAGCTTTACGCTCAGGACAGGCACGGCTATCTTCACCATCTGGGCACTATTCTCAGAAGTCAAAATATGACTCAAATTTGGGTGGTCATTCATCTTTTGTGACGTCGCCAGCCGCAGACAACATAGAAAAAGAGATGCTTCCTCATTATGAGCCAATTCCATTCAGTGCTTCTATGAATGAATCTACTCCCACTGGTATTACTGATCATATTGCCCAAGGACCTGATCCCAACCCTGAAGAAAGTCCTAAGAGAAAAAATATTACATATGAGGAATTAAGGAATAAGAACAGAGAGTCATATGAAGTAACTTTAACACATAAGACTGACCCCTCATTCAGGCCTATGCAGGAAAGAATGCCAAAAAAAAGAAGTCAAAGTAAACAAATATGGAGATACTTGGGATGAGTGAGAAATTGCATCATTGGACCTACTGAAGGTGTTTCAATATCCAGCTTCATCTAGGTGGTCATGAATATCTGCATGCATCTAGGTGGTCATGAATATCTGCATGCTTTGAGCTCAGCAGCAGTCTTCATAAACACATTTAAAACTAGAACCTGGGTTCTTGTGCTTTGGCTTATTAAAATGATGTTTAAAAACACAGATTTCAATGTGAATGTTGTGTGAATGTATTCACCTTGAGGAACTGTATGAATGATGATACTATACCATGATCACATATAGTTTGTGAAATCGTTTTAAGTTACAGGGTAAGGATACTCTCTTATGAAACTACAAAGAGATTGTCTACTCTAGGATCAGCATATATAAAAATAAGTGCATGTTGAATTGGGGTGGGTGGGGGGGAGCAAGCATAATTTTAAGTGTTAAGTTTACATCCAAAAATTATTAAAAAGCCTTTCTCCAGTGTTTGCTGTATTCACTTATTAATGTTTGTGATAAATAAAACATAAAGGAACATGCAAAAAAAAAAAAAAATGCTTAACCTACTGAGCCACCCAGGCACCCCTTGTATTCTTTTAGTCTCTATTGTATTTATTTATGTTCTATTCTTTATTATTGCCTTCCTTCTACCAACCTTGGGCTTTGTTTGTTCTTCTTTTCTAGTTCCTTTAGGTGTAAGTTTAGATTATTTATTAGATTTTTTTCTTGTTTCTTGAGGTAGATAGGCCTGTATCACTATAAACTTGTTTCTTAGAACTGCTTTTGCTGCATCCCAAAGATTTTGCAGCATTGTGTTTCCATTTTCAATTGTGTTCATGTGTTTATTTCTTCTTTGATTTCTTCATTAAACCATTGGTTGTTTAGTAGCATATTATTTATCCTCTATGTGAGTGTGTTCTTTTCCAGTTGTTTTTTTTTTTCTTATAATTGATTTCTGGTCTCATACTATTATGGTCAGAAAACATACTTGATATGATTTCAGTCTTCTTAAAGTTATTGAGACCCATTTTGTGACCTAACATGATCTATTCTGGAAAATATTCCATGTGCACTAGAAAAGAATGTGTATTCTGGATTTGGGGGGATGGAATATTCTGTATATATTTGTGAGGTCCATCAGGTCTAATGTGTCATTCAAAGCCTGTTTCTTTATTGATTTTTCTGTCAAAATGATCTATCCATTGATGTAGGTGTGGTGTGAAAGTCCTCTACTGTTACTGTATTACTTCAATTTCTCCTTTTATATCTATTAATATTTGCTTTATGTATTTAGATGCTCCGATATTGGGTGCATAGATATTTATAATTATTCTCTTGTTGGATTGATCCCTTTATCATCAGGTAATGCCTTTCTTTGTCTCTTGATTCAGTCTTTGTTTTAAAGCACTCTTTTTTTTTCTGATAGAAGTATAACTACCCTAGCTTCCCCCCCCCACACTTTTACTTATATGGAATGTCTTTTTTCCATCCCTTCAACTTCAGTCTGTATGTGCTTTAGGTTAAATTGAGTCTTTTGTAAAACTCACAGATGGGTCTTGTTTTTTCATCTCTTCAGTCACCCTATGTCTTTTGATTGGAGCATATAATCTATTTACATTTAATGTAATCACTGATAAGTATATATTATTGCTTTTTTTATTTTTTTCTGGTTGTTTTTGTAGTTCTTCTTGGTTTTTTTTTCTTCTTGCTGTCTTCCCTTGTGGTTTAATGTATTTATTGCAATGCTTGCATTACTTTCTTTTTATTTTTGTATATCAATTACAGCTTTTAGTTTGTGGTTATCATTGGGTTCATATATAACATCTTATGTGTATAGCAGACTATATTAAGTTCACATACATCCTAAAAGCACTATATTTTTACCCCTTCCATGTTTTATGTATATAATGTCATATTTTACATTTTTTATTGTTCATATCCCTTGACTAATTTTTGTAAAAAAAAATGATTTTACTACTTTTGTGTTTTGACCTTCATAGTAGCTCTATAAGTGATTAAACTACCTTATCTATATGTTTGCTTTTACCAGTGAAATTTTTTCCTTTCATAATTTTATTCCAGTTATGGCCTTTTCTTTCCACTTAATGCCCTTTAACATTTTCTTGTATGCTGGTTTAATGGTGATGAACTCTGTTAACTTTTGTCTGGGAGACTCTTCATCTCTCCTTCGATTCTGAATAGTAATCTTGCTAGTTAGAGTATTCTTGGTTGTGGGTTTTTTTCCTTTCAGCAGTTTGAATATATCATGCCATTACCTTCTGATCCACAATATTTTTTGCTGAAAAATTACCTGGTAGCCTTATGGAATTTTCCTTCTATGTAACTGTTTTCTTTTCTCTTACAGCTTTTAAGATTCTATCTTTAATTTTTTTTCATTATTATTATGTGATTTGGTGTGGATCTCCTTAAGTTTATATCTTTGCTTCCTAGACCTGGATGTATGTTTCTTCCACAGATTAGGGAAGATTTCAGCTGTTATTTCTTCTAATAATTTTCTGCACTCTTCTTCCTTTTTCTCCTTCCACTATCCCTATAATGTGAATGTTATGCTTGATGTCATAATGGTTCCTTAACCTATTCTCATTTTTTGTTATTTTTTCTTTCTGCTGTTCAGCTTGTTTTCTTTCCATTATCCTGTCTTCCAGACCACTGATCTGTTCTTTTGTACCCTCTAACCTACTGTTGATTCCCTTAGTGTGTTTTACATTTTACTTATTGTATTCTTCAGGTCTGACTGTTTGGAATTGGGGGGGGGCGGGTTGTTTGGTTTTTTTAGAGAAAGAAAGCATGCGAGTGGGAGGAGGGGCAGTGGGAGAGGGAGAATCTTAAGCAGTCTCCACACCCACTGTGGAGCCTGATGTGGGACTCAATCCCACGACCCTGAGATCATGACCTGAGCTGAAATCGGGAGTCAGACACTTAACTGACTGAGCCACCCAGGTGCCGCTGACTGGTTGTTGTTTTAATTTTTGAAACCTTTGTTGAAATTCTAAGTTTTTGATTCACTAGCCTTTGGAGATGTATCTTGAAAGAAACTGCTGTGGCCGATGTCAAAGAGGTTACTGCCTATGTTCTCCTCTAGGATTTTGATGGATTCCTGTCTCACATTGAGGTCTTTCATCCATTTTGAGTTTATCTTTATGTATGGTGTTAGAGAATGGTCGAGTTTCATTCTTTTGTATATAGCTGTCCAATTTTCCCAGCACCATTTATTGAAGAGACTTTTTTCCATTGCATATTTTTTCCTGTTTTGTCAAAGAGTATTTGACCACAGAGTTGAGGGTCCATATCTGGGCTCTCTGTTCTGTTCCATTGGTCTATATGTCTGTTTTTGTGCCAGTACCATGCTGTCTTGGTGATCACTGCTTTGTAATATAGCTTGAAATCGGGCAACGTGATGCCCCCAGCTTTGTTTTTCTTTTTCAACCTTTCCTTGGTGATTTGGGGTCTTTTCTGATTCCATACAAATTTTAAGATTGTTCCAGCACTTTGAAAAATGTCATTGGAACTTTGATCGGGATGGTGTTGAAGGTATAGATTGCTCTGGGTAGCATAGACATTTTTAACAATGTTTATTCTTCCGATCCATGAACATGGAATTTTTTCCATCTTTTTGTGTCATCTTCAATTTCTTTCATAAGTGTTCTGTAGTTCCTAGAGTATAGATCCTTTACCTCTTTGGTTAGGTTTATTCCGAGGTATCTTATGGTTTTTGGTGCTATTGTAAATGGAATCGTTTCTCTAATTTCTTTTAGAACTTTTGGGACTTCATCAAGATAAAAAGCTTCTGCACAGCAAAGGAAACAATCAACAAAACAAAGAGGCAACACACAGAATGGGAGAAGATACTTGCAAATGACACTACAGACAAAGCACTGATTTCCAAGATCTATAAAGAGCTTCTCAAGCTCAACACCCAAAAAAACAAAGTCAAAAAATGGGCAGAAGACATGAACAAAGAAGACATACAAATGGCTAACAGATACATGAAAAAATGTTCATCATCATTAGCCATCAGGGAAATTCAAATCAAAACCACATTGAGATACCACCTTACACCAGTTAGAATGGCAAAAATGGACAAGGCAAGAAACAACAAATGTTGGAGAGTGTGTGGAGAAAGGGGAACCCTCTTACACTGTTGGTGGGAATGCAAGCTGGTACAGCCACTTTGGAAAACAGTGCGGAGGTGCCTCAAAAAATTAAAAATAGAGCTACCCTATGACCCAGCAATTACACTCCTGGGTATTTACCCCAAAGACATAGATGTAGTGAAAAGAAGGGCCATATGCACCCCAATGTTCATAGCAGCAATGTCCACAATAGCCAAACTCTGGAGAGAGCCGAGATGCCCTTCAACAGATGAATGGATAAAGAAGATGTGGTCCATATACACAATGGAAGATTACTCAGCCATCAGAAAGGATGAATACCCAACTTTTACATCAACATGGATGGGACTGGAGGAGATGATGCTAAGTGAAATAAGTCAAGCAGAGAAAGTCAATTATCATATGGTTTCACTTATTTGTGGAACATAAGGAACAGCGTGGAGGACATTAGGAGAAGGAAGGGAAAAATGAAGGGGGATTCAGAGGGGGAGACAAACCACGAGAGACTGTGGACTCTGAGAAACAAATTGAGGGTTTTAGAGGGGAGGGGGGTGTGGGGATGGGTTAGCCCAGTGATGGGTATTAAGGAGGGCACGTTCTGCATGGAGCACTGGGTGTTATATGAAAACAATGAATCGTGGATCACTACATCAAAAACTAATAATGTATTGTATGGTGACTAACATAACAAAATTAAAAAAAGAAATTCTAAGATTATCCACTCTTTTCTTTAGTCCGGTGAGTATCTTTATAACAGTTACTTTGAAGTGTTTATTGTATTTTTTTATCTTCATTTTGTTTAGCTCTTTCTCTGTGATTTTGCCTTGTTCCTTCATTTGAAACATATTTTCTGTCTCCTCATTTTGTCTATTTCTCTCTGGTTTTCTCTGTGTATTAGGTAGGTTACCAGAGTCTCCTGGTCTTCAAAGTAGTGGTCTTTTGAAGAAGGAGTCCTGTGGTTTCTTACACTGCAATCCCCCCTGGTCACTAGGACCAGGCATCTAAGGATATTCTATATGTGGGTTCTGAGCCCACTACTGTGTGGCTGAGCCACAGTTGCGATGGACATACTGGTAGAAGGGTGTGGCCTTCAGCCCAACTGGCTACTGTGACCCACTTCATCTTCTATGGGCACATTGGCATGATTTGCTCTTCATGATAATGTGAGGCCTGGCTGTGACCACCAGGGGCTCACTGACGGGTGGGCTGGCGTTCGGCCTACCTGTTTGCACTTAACCTCTGTGGCAGCTGCATGTGCACCACAGGGCAGGACTTTCTCCTTGCACAGCCAGAGAAAAGTCTCTCTTGCAGGAACTGAATCCATGCTGTTGTGTGGTATTATCGCCCCCCACCTCCTCAGTGCAGGGCTTGTTTTGGAGTGATGCTGATCCTAGTTGGGGCCACTTGCTTTGGCAGGATGCCTGGGTGGGGTAGGAACTGCTTTGGAGGGATACCTGCCCCAGTGGGTGTGTTGGGTTGGGACAGGTCTGCAGGGGAATGCCAGCGTGGGGCACGTGGTGCCAAAAACTTAGATGGAGGGTCTTAGGGTTGGCTCCTGCCAGCCGCTGACAAAGCTGGTGGTAGGGCAAGAAAAATGGCACCCACTAGCACTTTTGTTCCCAGAGAAATCTTCTGCAGATCCCTGCCCCTCCACCACATGCCTTAAGATGAGTTAATAAATCTCCTTCACATATATCCCCAGGCACTTTTCAAACTGCTGCTCTATGTTGTGTCTCCCACCAAGTTATTTATCATTCTGGTTCCTTAAGGGTGCAGACTCAGTTTCCTATCACCTCTAGCTCTCCTGGAGCTAAGCCCTGCCAATTTCTAAAGCTCCCAAAGTTAAGCCCCACTGATTTTCAAAGCCAGAGTTATGGGAATTTTTTTGCCCAGCGAGGAACCCCACAGCTAGGGGTACCTAATGTGGGTTCTGATCCTCTACCTCCTCTGTGCTTGTGGTGTCCCTCCTATTTGTGGTTAGTTGTGCTGAGGGTTTGGATCCCAATGTCCTCTCCACTCCCCCTACCCTTTCTGATGTGGTCTTTTCTCTGTGACTAGCTGCGGAAGATCTGTCCTGCCAGTCTTTGCGTTGTTTTCAGTGTTAGTTGCATAGAGGTAACTGTTGCCTCAGGGTATCCACGGGACAAGGTAAGCTCAGGATATTCCTATTCTGCCATATTGCCCCTCTCCTGTCAAAGTAATTTCTTACTGAGAGTAATTTTAAAAGATAAAGTTGGCAATTGATTTACCTTTTAAGGATTTTTAAAAATATAGACCATGTTCAAGCCAATCCTCATTATGGCCTCACTGGTTTTCATTCCTCGATGTGCTCACTGCAGCAGAAGAGAAAGGGAGGGAAGATTTTGATCACTTGGGGCATGCTCACACTGTAAAGTTACATAAGGAAAAAAAAAATCCAAACTCTGTAGGAAGTATTAGACTGTAGTAAAAATAAGTGTCTATAAAAAGTATAACTAGAGGGGCACCTGTGTGGCTCAGTCAGTGAAGCATCTGACTCTTGATCTCAGTTCATGTCTTTATCTCAGGGTCATGGGTTCAAGCCACACATTGGGCTCCATGCTGGGTGTGGAGCCTTCTAAAAAAAAGAAGAAGAACTAGAGAAGTTCTTAAACTACAAAAGAAAAACTAGAAATACAATAAAATGTCAACAGGTACTAGGATTATGGGTGCTTTATTCTTTTCATGAATTTAAAACTTTTCTAAAAGGAATTTTTTTGTAATTGAAGCAACAATCAATGTCCAACAATTAAGGGGATGTTTCTCAAAACTACAGCACATTTATTCACAGAATAGCACACAGCTATTAAAAACAACTTTTAGGAAGTTTATATAATAACATGGGAAATGCTTATATTTCTGAAAAGCTCTGAAAGACTGCGCACACAGAAAGATAATAGTGGCTCTCTCCAGGGAATGGAACAAGAGAACTGAGGACAGACCTAGGTGGTAGGATTACTTTTCTATGTATTTTTTTATTATGTTAATCACCATACGTTACGTTATTCGTTTTTGATGTAGTGTTCCATGATTCATTGTTTGTGTATAACATCCAGTTCTCCATTCAGTATGTGCCCTCTTTAATACCCATCACCAGGCTAACCCATCCCCCCACCCCCCTCCCCTCTAGAACCCTCAGTTTGTTTCTCAGAGTCCATAGTCTCTCATGGTTTGTCTCCCCATCCGATTTCCACCCCCTTCATTTTTCCTGTTCTACTATCTTTTTTTTTTTTTTAACATATAATGTATTATTTGTTTCAGAAGTACAGGTCTGTGATTCAACACTCTTGCACAATTCACAGCGCTCACCATAGCACATACCCTCCCCAATGTCTATCACCCAGCCACCCCATCCCTTACACCCCCCACCACTCCAGCAACCCTCAGTTTGTTTCCTGAGATTCAGAATTCCTCATATCAGTGAGGTCATATGATACATGTCTTTCTCTGATTGACTTATTTCACTCAGCATAATACCCTCCAGTTCCATCCACGTCATCGCAAATGGCAAGATTTCATTCCTTTTGATGGCCGCATAATATTCCATTGTGTATATATGTACCTCTTCTTCTTTATCCACTCATTTGTCGATGAACATCTTGGCTCTTTCCAAAGTTTGGCTATTGTGGACATTGCTGCTATAAACATTGGGGTGCACGTACCCCTTCGGATCCCTACATTTGTATCTCTGGGGTAAATACCCAGTAGTGCAATTGCTGGATCGTATGGTAGCTCTATTTTCAACTTTTTGAGGAACCTCCATACCGTTTTCCAGAGTGGCTGCACCAGCTTGCATTCCCACCAACAGTGTAGGAGGGCTCCCCTTTCTCCACATCCCCGCCAACATCTGTCATTTCCTGACTTGTTAATTTTAGCCATTCTGACTGGTGTGAGGTGGTATCTCATTGAGGTTTTGATTTGGATTTACCTGATGCCGAGCGATGTTGAGCACTTTTTCATGTGCCTGTTGGCCATTTGGATGTCTTCTTTGGAAAAATGTCTGTTCATGTCTTCTGCCCATTTCTTGATTGGATCATTTGTTCTTTGGGTGTTGAGTTTAAGAAATTCTTTATAGATTTTAGATACTAGCCCTTTATCTGATGTCATTTGCAAATATCTTCTCCCATTCTGTCGGTTGTCTTTTGGTTTTGTTGACTGTTTCTTTTGCTGTGCAAAAGTTTTTTATCTTGAAGTCCCAGTAGTTCATTTTTGCCCTTGCTTCCCTTGCCTTTGGTGATGTTTCTAGGAAGAAGTTGCTGCAGCTGAGGTCGAAGAGGTTGCTGCCTGTGTTCTTCTTTAGGATTTTGATGGACTCCTGTCTCACATTTAGGTCTTTCAACTATTTTGAGTCTATTTTTGTGTGTGGTATAAGGAAATGGTCCAGTTTCATTCTTCTGCATGTGGCTGTCCAATTTTCCCAACACCATTTGTTGAAGAGACTTTCTTCCATTGGACATTCCTTCCTGCTTTGTCGAAGATTAGTTGACCATGGAGTTGAGGGTCCATTTCTGGGCTCTCGATTCTGTTCCATTGATCTATGTGTCTGTTTTTGTGCCAGTACCATACTGTCTTGATGATTGCAGCTTTGTAATAGAGTTGAAAGTCCGGAATTGTGATGCTACCAGCTTTGCTTTTCTTTTTCAACATTCCTCTGGCTATTTGGGGTCTTTTCTGGTTCCATACAAATTTTAGGATTATTTGTTCCATTTCGTTGAAAAAAGTGGATGGTGTTTTGATAGGGATTGCATTGAATGTGTAGATTGCTCTAGGTAGCACTGAGATTTTCACAATATTTGTTCTTCTAATCCATGAGCATGGAACGTTTTTCCATTTCTTTGTGTCTTCTTCAATTTCTTTCATGAGAATTTTCTAGTTTTCTGAGTACAGATTCTTTGCCTCTTTGGTTAGACTTATTCCTAGGTATCTTATGGTTTTGGGTGCAGTTGTAAATGGGATTGACTCCTTAATTTCTCTTTCTTCTGTCTTGTTGTTGGTGTATAGGAATGCCACTGATTGCTGTGCATTGATTTTATATCCTGCCACTTTACTGAATTCCTGTATGAGTTCTAGCAGTTTTGGGGTGTTGTCTTTTGGGTTTTCCACATAAAGTATATCATCTGCAAAGAGTGAGAGTTTGACTTCTTTGCTGATTTGGATGCCTTTTATTTCTTTTTGTTGTCGGATTGCTGTGGCTAGGACTTCAGGTACTATGTTAAATAGCAGTGGTGATAGTGGACATCCCTGCCGTGTTCCTGACCTTAGGGGAAAAGCTCTCAGTTTTTCCCCATTGAGAATGATATTTGCTGTGGGTTTTTCATAGATGGCTTTTATGATATTGAGGTATGTAACCTCTATCCCTATACTCTGAAGAGTGCCGATCAAGAAAGGATGTTGTATTTTGTCACATGTTTCTTCTGCGTCTATTGAGAGGATCATATGGTTCTTGTTCTTTTATTAATGTACTGTATCACAATGATTGATTTGTGGATGTTGAACCAACCTTGCAGCCCAGGGATAAATCCCACTTGGTCGTGGTGAATAATCCTTTTAATGTACTGTTGGATCCTATTGGTTAGTATTTTGGTGAGAATTTTTGCATCCATGTTCATCAAGGATATTGGTCTGTAATTCTCCTTTTTGATGGGGTCTTTGTCTGGTTTTGGAATCAAGGTAATGGTCGCCTCATAAAATGAGTTTGGAAGTTTTCCTTCCATTTCTATTTTTTGGAACAGTTTTAGAAGAATAGGTATTAATTCTTCTTTAAATGTTTGGTAGAATTCCCCTGGGAAGCCATCTGGCCCTGGGCTCTTGTTTTTTGGGAGATTTTTGATGACTGCTTCAATTTCCTTGGTGGTTATAGGTCTGTTCAGGTTTTCTGTTTCTTCCTGGTTCAGTTTTGGTAGTTGATACATCTCTAGATATGCTTCCATTTCCTCCAGATTATCTAATTTGCTGGCATAGAGTTGCTCATAATATGTTCTTATAATTGTTTGTATTTCTTTGGTGTTGGTTGTGATCTCTCCTCTTTCATTCATGGTTTTATTTATTTGGGTCATTTCTCTTTTTGATAAGTCTGGCGAGGGGTTTATCAATCTTGTTAATTCTTTCAAAGAACGAGTTCCTAGTTCCGTGGATCTGTTCTACTGTTCTTTTGGTTTCTATTTCATCGATTTCTGCTCTGATCTTTATTATTTCTCTTCTCCTGCTGGGTTTAGGATTTATTTGCTGTTTTTTCTCTAGCTCCTTTAGGTGTAGGGTTAGGTTGTGTATTTGAGACCTTTCTTGTTCCTTGAGAAAGGCTTGTATTGCTATATACTTTCCTCTTAGGACTGCCTTTGCTGCATCCCAAAGATTTGGAACAGTTGTGTTTTCATTTTCATTGGTTTCCATGAATTTTTTTAATTCTTCTTTAATTTCCTGGTTGACCCATTCATTCTTTAGTAGGATGCTCTTTAGCCTCCATGTATTTGAGTTCTTTCTGACTTTCCTCTTGTGATTGAGTTCTAGTTTCAAAGCCTTGTGGTGTGAAAGTATTCAGGGCATGATCCCAATCTTTTGGTACTGGTTGAGACCGGATTTGTGACCTAGGATGTGATCAATTCTGGAGAATGTTCCATGGGCACTAGAGAAGAATGTGTATTCCGTTGCTTTGGGATGGAATGTTCTGAATATGTCTGTGAAGTCCATTTGGTCCAGTGTGTCATTTAACGTCTTTATTTCCTTGTTGATCTTTTGCTTAGGTGATCTGTCCATTTCAGTGAGGGGGGTGTTAAAGTCCCCCACTATTATTGTATTGTTGTCGATGTGTTTCTTTGCTTTTGTTATTGGCTTCTCCGATGTTAGGGGCATAGATATTTACAATTGTTAGATCTTCTTGTTGGATAGACCCTTTAAGTAGGATATAGTGTCCTTCCTCATCTCTTATTACAGTCTTTGGTTTAAAATCTAATTTGTCTGATATAAGGATTGCCACCCCAGCTTTCTTTTGATGTCCATTAGTATGGTAAATTGTTTTCCACTCCCTCACTTTCAATCTGGGGGTGTCTTTGGGTCTAAAATGAATCTCTTGCAGAGCACATATTGATGGGTTTTGTTTTTTTATCCAGTCTGATACCGTGTGTCTTTTGCTTGGGACATTTAGCCCATTTACATTCAGAGTAACTATTGAAAGATATGAATTTAGTGCCATTGTATTGCCTGTAAGGAGACTGCTTCTGTATATTGTCTGTGTTCCTTTCTGGTCTGTGTTGCTTTTAGGCTGTCTCTTTGCTTAGAGGACCCCTTTCAATATGTCTTGTAGGGCTGGATTTGTGTTTGCAAATTCCTTTAGTTTTTGTTTGTCCTGGAAGCTTTTTATCTCTCCTTCAATTTTCAATGACAGCCTAGCGGGATATACTATTCTTGACTCCGTATTTTTCTCATTTAGTGCTCTGAATATATCATGCCAGTCCCTTTTGGCCTGCCAGGTCTCTGTGAAATCTAATATTTCTACCATTATAGGTTACAGATCTCTTCTCCCGAGCTGCTTTCAGGATTTTCTCTTTGTCTCTGAGACTCGTAAGTTTTACTATTAGATGTCGGATGTTGACCTATTTTTACTGATTTTGAGGGGGGGTTCTCTGTGCCTCCTGGATTTTGATGCCTGTTTCCTTCCCCACATTAGGGAAGTTCTCTGCTATAATTTGCTCCAATATAGCTTCTGCTCCTCTCTCTCTTTCTTCTTCTGGGATCCCAATTATTCTAATATTATTTTGTCTTATGGTATCACTTATCTCTTGAATTCTGCCCTCGTGATCCAGTAGTTGTTTATCCCTCTTTTTCTCAGCGTCTTTATTTTCCATCATTTGGTCTTCTATATCGCTGATTCTCTCTTCTGCCTCATTTATCCTAGCAGTTAGAGCCTCCATTTTTTATTGCATCTCATTAATAGCCTTTTTGATTTTGACTTGGTTAGATCTTAGTTCTTTTATTTCTCCAGAAAGGGTTTCTCCAATATCTTCCATGCTTTTTTCAAGCCCAGCTCGTATCTTTAAAATCATCATTCTGAACTCTAGTTCTGACATCTTACTAATGTCCGTATTGATTAGGTCTCTGGCAGTGGGTACTGCCTCTTTTTTCTGTAGTGATTTTTTCCGTCTTGTCATTTTGTCCAGAGGAAAATAGATGAATGAGAGAACAAAATGCTAACAGGGTAACAACGACCCCAGAAAAATATACACTAAACAAATCAGAAGAGGCCTGAAACCAGGGGAAAAGAAAGGGAAAGAAAAAAGAAAAAAAAGAAAAAGATAAACAACAACAAAAACAGAATATGATCAAGTATGATTAGGCTGGTGCATAGATTGTGCCACACACTAGATTTTGTGTGTATTTTGGTCTTTTGGAAGAAAGTGCTTCCCAAAATTTTAAAGAAAAATTTTATGTACAAAAATAAGGGTAAATATGATGAAGGGATAGAATATGACTGTAAAGGTGAAAATTATAAGATTTTATAAAAGGAATTGATAAGTTTAAAAAAGAAAAGAATTAAAAAAGTGGGGTAGAGAATGTGATCAGGTGGGAATCTAGAACAAAGCCATACACTAGAGATTTAGGGTATATTCTGGTCTGTTAGAAGAAACTGTATCCCAAAATTTTAAAGAGAGAACAACTTATACATATACCAAAAATAAGGTTAACTACTATGATGGGATAGAATATTACTCTAAAAATGAAAAATAAAAAATTTTTTTAAAAAGGGATTGATAAGATGTTGGTTGAAAAGGGAGAAAGATTCAAAAAAAGAAAAAAAAATTAACTTTGAAAGACTAAAGAATCAGGGGGGAAAAGCCATGAATTCTATGTGCAGTATTCCCCTAGTGCTGGAGTTCTGCCGTTCTCATTGATTGGTAAACTTGGTCTTGGCTGGCTGTTCGTGCTGATCTTGGGGAGGGGCCTGTTGCCATGGTTCCCAAATGTCTTTGCTGGAGGGGGAATTGCCCCACCCTTGCCAGGGCCGGGCTAAGTAATCTGCTTGGGTTTGCTCTCGGGAGCTTTTGTTCCCTGCAAGCTTTCTGAACAGCTTTGGATGACGAGAGTGAAAATGGTGGCCTCCCAATCTGTGCCCCGAGGAGCCCAGAACTCGGGGCCCCCTCCTCAGTGAGCCCCCAGAGAAAAGCAGTCAATCACTCCCGTCTCCCCGGTCTCTGGCCGCACTCCGTGCTCACCCGGCCTGTGACCGAGCATTTCTATCTCTGGCACCCGACCCCGTGTGGAGTCTCCAAACCCAGCAGATCCCTGCGGTGCGCTCCCGCGCCACTCCTCCCGGGGAAGGAAGGGGAGTCTCCCCCGCTCTGCCGCTTGTTGGGTCCCTGCTGGAGGAGCAGTGGCCCGACTGTGCCACGGATCACAGCTTATGGCGACCCCGAGCTGAGAGCCCGCGCCTCTGCTCCGTCTCTGCAGCCGGCTTCCCCGCTCCGATCCCTGGGAGCTCGGCCGCACTCAGGCACCCCCAGTCTTTCTGTGACCCCGAGGGTCCTGAGACCACACTGTCCCGCGAGGGTTCCACCCCCCGCTTAGCCACTGGAGCGACGTCCCTCCGCGGAGCCGACTTCTAAAAGTTCCAATTTTGTGCTCCGCAGCTCTATCCCTTGCCAGTAGCGGCCAATGTAGGCCACAAACTCTGCCATCTATCTTCCAGTATATCGCCTCGGATTCACTTCTCTGCACGTCCTACCTTCCAGAAAGTGGTCGCTTTTCTGTTCAGAGAGTTGCTGCTATTTTCTTCAATCTCCTGTTGAGTTCGTAGGTGTTCAGAATGGTTTGATCCCTATCCAGCTGAATTCCTGAGACCAGAGGAAATCCAGGTCTCCTACTCCTCCACCATCTTGCTCCGCCCCTCTCTGTATGTTTTTTAATACTGATCAGATTGGCTAAAACAAAAGTCTAGTAATACCAAGGGCCAATGAGAATGTGGACAAAGATCTGTTCTACATTGCAGGGCAGAGGGAAATTCCTATAACCATTTGGAGAGCAATCACAGATAGGTAAGCTCAAAAATCCATTCCTTTATACTGAGATCGTGTGATTCTACTTCCCCATATTTAGCTTATAACCCCATGTATGCACAGAGAAATACGAAAGGGTGTCTCCACTGCCGCATGGTTTAATACCATGGGAACAGTGAGAACAACCTATAAAGGTCTGTTGTGGACTGAATCACGTGGCCCCAAAATTGTTCTGTTGAAGTCTTAACTAAACCCCAGTACCTCAGAATGTGACTGTATTTGGAAATAGGGTCTTTAAAGAGATAATTAAGTTAAAATGAAGTCACTGATGTGAGCTCTAAGCCACTATGGTGTCCTTAGAAGAAGAGATTACGACACAGACCTGTACAGAAAGAAGACCATGTGAAGATAGAGGAAGATGGTCGTCGACAAGCCAGTAAGAGGCATCAGAAGAAGTCAACCCTGGGGCACCGAGGTGGCTAGTCAGTTGAGCATCCGACTCTTGATTTCAGCTCAGGTCATGAGATTAAGCCCCGTGTCAGACTCCATGCTGAATGTGGAGCTTACTTAAGATTCTTTCTCTCTCCCTTCCTTCAGCCCCTCCCTGTCCCTGCTTGTGCTCTCTTGCTCGCTCGCTCTCAAAAAAAAGTTTTAAAAAGTAATCAACCCTGCCATCACCTTGATCTCAGATTTCCAGCTTCGAGAACTGTGAGACAATAACTTTCTGCTGTTGAGGCCACCCAGTCTGTGGTACTTTGCTATGGTAGCCTGAGCACATGAATGGAAAGTCCATCAGTAGAAGATGGATAAAGGAAGCCATGGTTATGCAGACAACAGTCCCACTAACTACCAAAGGTGGTAAACGATGAGGGTTCCAGCAATATAGAGTCCCATGAGTGGATAACCCCCAGGAATTTAGTTCAAGCATGAACCCCAGTGGCCAGAAGAGTTTCATCTAGCACCATATTCAAGGGAAAGCCTGGATGTTGAAGGACAAGGAAACATGGTGCCTTTGGTCATTACTAAGGCCAGTTATAGGGTTGGTCTCTAAAAGTAGAGGACAGAATCCCAAGGCCCAGCCTGCCTCCCCAGGATGCCCCCTCTCCCTCACCCCAAACAAATAATCTTGCGAGGGTGAATGGAATTCATTCCTTCAATCATTTGTTCTACCGACATTGACTCCACTACCCCTTTGAGTCCAGAGCCTTGCTAGGGATGAAGATAAAAAGATAAACACAACTTACCATTGTCAGGCAGCTGACAGCCTGTTGGGGAGAGAGAAATGAAATCAAGTCACTGCACAATGTATTACTGGGGATCTACGAGCAGAACCCAGAGGTGAGTGGAGAAAGATATCACTGTGAAAACAGCACCTTGTGCATCATATTTTCTCTGTCGGAAAGATCTGTCTTTTTTGTTTGGGGAAGTGTCTGCTCAAAAAAAGGCAGGTCTTTCAGGCAGCGGCAATAAAGGGTCCAAGGGCACAGAGTCACAAGCGCCCCAGGCAGCTGGGGCAGGGCTCTCAGTGGGGCAACTGCATTGTCTGGTGGGAGGGGCGGGAACCAGGCTGGTCAGGGGCAGAGGGGAAGAGGTGGGTTTTAAGCTGTAGACAGTAGGAGTTGACAGAATTTTTTCGGAAGAAGTCTGGCCTGATGGGCTATCCAGGAAGATTCTCTGGCAGCTGCTTGCAAAGGATTAGAGGAAGAAGGGACTGGTAGCCAGGCAGAAAACCTGTCCCAGCATCTGGGGCTTTTCCAGGCCAGTGCACACAGAGTTGTGACTCGCAACTGCAGTTGGAAATGCTGAAAGGTCATTTTGCCCGTGGAACAAAAGACAATAGGAAGAGGGCCCAGAAAGAATGGATGATTGTAGCTGGCAACGGCTTAACCCGTGTACATTTTAATGTCAAAAGTGCTTATTCTGTATGAATTTTCTTTGAGAACAAAAGGGGCCATTTGATCCCCAGGGCTATGGGCATCCAGAAAGCCATAGAGAAAAGTGCTGTGCTGTCCAGAAAAGTGCTCTTCATCTGCTTCCACGGGTTGAATCAGCAGTTTGGGAAAAACTGAGTGGCTGATATTACACCATGGCACATGGAAGCCAGTTGGAAAGAAAGTGCCAATTGCCACTGTTCCCATCTTCTCAGGGGAGGAGCAGAATTAATATCAATGGAAGGTAGTGGCAACCTTGACATTAGTCTCTGCTAGTTAGGGGAAGGAGCAAACTGGTGAGGTGAGAGTCAAGCTGGATCATTTGATTCTGTTCAAGAGGTGTTTTGAAACTTCTGTCAGTGTTTGTGCTCCTCAAAGATTTTTTTAATGTGATCCTTAATGCATTTTGAAATATGCAAAGGTTGGCTCAGATTTCCAGGACCTGATGTAGGTCGTGTGGAGCAAACTTCTTCATGGGAGAAATGGACAGAACTTGGAGGAAATTTAGGCACATACTGCTTGGGAGCAGAAGAGTGACATGGCAAGAATTAGGGGCCTGAGGAGAAAGGGAAGTCCCCGTGGGTGGACTGGTCAAGGGAACCTTTAAGAACTGGATGTGGTAGAATTGCTGGATTGTTATGGAATATCCGTCTTTTACCGCCATGGCTGGAGACATGTTTAATCTTAAAGGAGGTGGACTTGGGTCCAGTTTGGCTGGCATTGGAGGAGAGAAGGGGACCAGACCCAGTGTGACAGAGAGTGCAGTAAGTGCTGGAGAATGGAGCAATGTATGTCCAGGAGTCGTCTAAGCCTTTTGTGAGAACCCCCCAGAATTCTGGCCAGAATACTGACCATAGTGTTGGAGATGGTGCTATGCTTCCTATAATTTGAATTTGTAAGTACAGGGATCTCTTATAAAGTGAGGGGCCTTGGGGATAGGCAGATAACAGATGCCTTAACAGATACTCGGTTACAGTCTCCAGGGTCCCCTTCCCCAGAGATCTTGATTCCACTGGTCTGGAGTTATGCCGAGGAATTAGTATTCTTAACTCACTCCCCCAAGGAATTCTGATGTGCAGCCAGGTGTGGGCATGACTGGCTTCTTCTCATGTTCTTACTTCTGAGAAATTGGAGGCCCAGGGACTTTGATGAGGTCCATTGTATCACAGGGCTCTTCTGTAGCAGAGTTGAGGACAGGAGCAAATTCTTTGACCCAGTAGAGTGTACCTCATGGACAAATGGGCCTAAGACGAGCTTCCTAAATGTTCTGAGACAGGATCAGCCAGTCTGCTGCCAAAATTCTTTGTCTCTCTGAAAACAGAAGTGCTTCTGCACCAGAGAGTGAGATGGATTTTGGAATTGCCCAGACCAGCACTCAAGCCCAGCTCCTCCACTAACTACCTGGGTGACCTTGGGCAAGTTACTTAAGGTCTCTGAGCCTTGGCTTCCACATCTGCAAAAAATAGGGTAATAAAACTAAGTTCACAGAACTATGTGAGGTAACATTAGATGTGATGGGAACTGTCAGTAACAGCTAGCTTTCATCTTCCTAGCATCCAGTAGGCAACCTTGCATAAGTTTAAGGAATTAGACAAAGCTCATGTGGCATGAGCTTTCTTGTGCAAATACCTCTTCTGGGCCTCATGAAGTCATTTACTGAGCATGGGACCTTTACTAAACATCCTTCCGGAGGAGGACTAGATACCTCACTACCACAATGGGCAACTGTGAAGGTACAGCCTGCTCCTTTGGGTGGTCTCTGCAATAACAGGTAATATGTTGCAAGGTCAACATCTAATCTCAGGACAAAGGCAAGCTTGATTCCAACGGACAGGAGTCCTGTACGTGAGGCTGGAAAATAGTAATGTTGCTGTGCTGGGCAACCATCAGGCACCATGAAATGAGGCAGTTCCAAACTTACAGGAGAACAAGGGTGGAAGGCAACCAATCACTGAATAATTCTGAATTCTGGGGTTGTCCTGGGCACTTCTACAGCACACACTTAGATCATGTCTTTTTAGTCACACTGTGAGCTCTTTTGAGCACAATGAATGGGTCTTCAGCATCTTTTACCTGACAGAGTACCAGGCCCATAGCAGACATAATAACATTTAAGAAATAAGTGACTACATCTGTTAATGGATGGATGGACAGATGAGGGAGTTTCAGACCATGTAAACTGACCACCTAAGTGGTTATTTCACATAACAGGCTTTCAGAATCCCCTGAAAACACAAGCCTTTATTTCAAAAACTAGTTCTGAAAACCAGAAAATATTTCCAAGTGCAAAAGTGACTCCAACAATACTGTCAAGTGCAATGATGCATTAAACTAGTTCATTCAATCCCTCATTCATTCGACAAACACTTACTAAACCATCACATGCCAGATACCATGCCAACTGATGGAGACAAGAGAAATAAAATGTGGTCCCTTGAGGGGGGCTGCGCATTGGTCAATTTTTTTTAGACTTCCTACGTGGTTCTGTGCAGCCAGGGTGGGGAAGGGCTGCCCAGGACCACTGTCTTCCGAGACCCTGCACAGAGTGTACCCACCAGGTCTGAAGACCACTGGCCAATCCCTTTTTTGTTCCCTCCCAATTTCCCAGTTTCTACCTTTGCTCCCTTAAACGGTAAAAATCTCAATGAATTATTTATTGCTTTTGCAACTATTGAATAATGTTCCTTGTGGTTACCTTAAAGAGAGAAGATCCAGAAATAAAATATTTTAGATTTAGCTTTTTCAGAAACTATGAAATCTATTTTTTTTCTTTTAATTCCAGTGTACTTAACATGTAGTGTTATATTAGTTTCAGGTGTAGAACATAGTCAAGCATTCCCTATATTAGTGCTCATCATCTTAAGTGTACTCTTAATCCCCTCCCCTTGTCTCACCCACCGCCCCTCTGGTGTTCTGTTTGTTCTCTATAATCAAGTCTGTTTTTTGGTTGTCTCTCTCCTTTGTTCATTTGTTTCTTAAATTCCACATATGAATAAAATCATATGGTATTTGTGTCTTTGATTTATTTCACTTAGCATTATACCCTCTAGCCCCATTCACATTGTTGCAAATGTCAAGATTTCACTCTTTATGGCTCAATAATATTCCATCATATGTGTATACCACATCTTCTTTATCCCTTCATCAACTGATGGACATTTGGGTTGCTTCCATAATTTGGCTATTGTAGATAATGCTGCTATAAACATTGGAGTGCATGTATCCCTTTGAATTAGTGTTCTTATATATTTTTTAAGCTTTTTTTTAGAGATTTTATTTATTTATTTGACAGAGAGAGACACAGCAAGAGAGGGAACACAAGCAGGGGCAGAGGGAGAGGGAGAAGCAGGCCTCCCACCAGGAGGGAGCAGGGAGCCCGATGTGGGGTTCGATCCCACGACCCTGGGATCGTGACCTGAGATGAAGGCAGACACTTAAGGACTGAGCCACTCAGGTGCCCCGTGTTCTTATATTCTTTGCATAACCTTAATACCCACTAGTGCGATTGCTGGATTATAAGGTCAATCTAATTTTTAATTTTTTGAGGAACCTCCATACTGTTCTCCACAGTGGTTGCACCAGTTTTCATTCCCACCGACAGTGCAGGAGGGCTCCTTTTTCTCCACATCCATGTAAACTCTTATTTCCTGTATTTTTTTATTTTAGCCATTCTGACAGGTATGAAGGGATATGGTTTTGATTTGCATTTCCCTGACAATGAGTGATGCTGAGCATTTTTTCATGTTTGTTGGCCATGTGTATATCGTCTTTGGAGAAATATCTGTTCATGTCTTCTGTCCATTTTTTTTAATTGGATTATCTATTTTTTGGGTGTTTCTGTTCTTTACATATTTTTGATATTAACCCTTTATTGGATATGTCATTTGCCAACATCTTCCATTCAACAGGTTATTTGGTTTTGTTGAGTTTCTTTTGCTATGCAGAAGCTTTTTATTTTGATGTCATCCCAATAGATTATTTTTGCTTTTATTTCTCTTGCTCAGGAGACCTACCTAGCAAGATGTTACAGCCAATGTCAGAGAAATCACTGTGTGTTCTCTTCTAGGATTTTTATGGTTTTGGGTCTCACAAAAACAAAGCTGAAGTATCACAATTCCAGATTTCAAGTTATATTACAAAGCTATAGTAATTGAAACAGTATGGTACTGGCACAAAAATAGACACATAGATCAACGGAACAGTATAGAAAGCCCAGAAAGAATGCCACAATTATATGGTCAATCTTTGGCTAAGGAGGCAAGAATATGCAATGGGGAAAAGACAGTCTCTTCAAAAAATGGTACTGAGAAAACTGGACAGCAACATGCAAAAGAATGAAACTAGACTACTTTCTTACACCATACACAAAAATAAACTCGAACGTATTTCTCTTAAAGCTCATTGACCCAAACTGTTTAATTAATGTATATTTGGAGCAGTGTGGGTCTCTACAAATTGTATTTTTTCTAGTTCTGTGAGAAATGCTATTGGTATTTGGATAGAGATTGCATTAAATCTGTAGATTACTTTGGGTAGTATAGACATTTAAATAATATTCCTCCAATCTATGAACATGTATATCTTTTTATTTGCTTGCTCATCTTTAATTTTTTTCACCAATGTTTTGTGGTTTTAAGAGTATAGATCTTTCATCTTCTTGGTTAAGTTTCTTCATTGGTATTTTATTCTTTTTGGTACAATTGTAAATGGAATTGTTTTCTTAATTTCCCTTTCTGCTGCTTCATTATTAGTGTAATGAAAGGCAACAGATTTCTTTATATTAATTTTGTATCCTGCAACATTACTAAATTCATTTATTCTGATAGTTTTCAGGTCAAGTCTTTAGGGTTTTCTAAATATATCATCTGCAAATAGTGACAATTTAAATTTTTCTTACTAATTTGGCTGGCTTTTATTTCCTTTTCATCTCTGATTGCTGTGGCTAGGACTTCCAGCATTATGTTGAATAAAAGTAGTGAAAGTAGATATCTTTGTCTTGTTCCTGATTTTAGATAAAAAAAATTCTGGTTTTCACAAATATGTTGTTAGCTGTGGGTTTTTCATACATGGCCTTTATTATGTTGAGGTAGGTTCCCTCTAAGCCCACTTTATTAAGAGTATGGATGTTGTATTTTGTTAAGTGTTTTCTCTATTCAGATGATTATATTATTTTCATCTTTCATTTTGTTAATGTGTAATCACATTTTTTTTGCAGATATCAAATCATCCTTGCATCTCAAGAATAAAGCCCACTTGATAAGTGGTGAATAACCCTTTTAACATTGTTGAATGTAGCTTGCTAATATTTTGTTGAGAATTTTTGCATCTATGTTCATTAGGGATATTGGCCTACAGTTCCCTTTTTTATTGGTTTTGTCTTTGTCTGGTTTTGATTACCAGGGTAATGTTGGCCTCACAGAGTGTATTCAGAAGCTTTCTTCCATCTTCTATTTCTTTTGGAATAGTCTGAGGAGAATAGGTATTAAATCTTTAAATATTTGGTAGAATTCAGCTTTGACACAATCTGGTCCTGGACTTTTGTTTGTTGGAAGTTTTTAGATTACTGATTCAATTTTGTTACTACTTATTGGTCTGTTCCAATTTCCTATTCCTGATTCAGTTTTGAAGCTTGTATGTTTCTAGAAATTTATCTGTCTTCTAGGTTGTTCAATTTGTTGGCATATCATTTTTCTTAGTAGTTTCTTAAAACCCTTTGTATTTCTGTGGTATCAGCTGTCACTTTTCTTTTGTTTCAAATTTTATTATTTGGGTTTTTTCCCCACTTTTGTTTTCTTGATGGATCTAGCTAAAAGTTTATCGATTTTATCTTTTTAAAGAACCAGTTTGGTTGGTTTCATTGATCTCTTGTGGGTTTTAAAAAATCTTTGTTTCTGCCCTGATCTTTATTTCCTTCCTTCTACTAACCTTTGGGTTTGTTTTCTAGCCTCTTTAGGTGTAAGGTTTGACATTTTTCTTATTTCTTGAGGTAGGCCTGTATCACTATACATTTCCATTTTTTTAAAGATTTTATTTGAGAGTGCATGTGTGTGAGAGAGAGAGCATGAGCAGGGGGAAGGGGCAGAGGGAGAGGGAGCAGACTCCCTGCTGAGCAGGGAGCCTGATGTGAGACTTGATCCCAGGACCCTGAGATCATGACCTGAGCTGAAGGCAGATGCTTAACTGACTGAGCCACCCAGGTACCCTAGAATTATTTATTTTAGAGAGAGAGAGCGCGCAAGGGGAGAGACAGAGAATCTTAAAGTAGACCCCCCACTGAGCATGGAGCCTGACTTGGGGCTCAATCCCAGGACTCTGAGATCATGACCTGAGCTGAAATCAAGAGCCGGATGCTCAACTGAGACATGCAGGTGACCCTACATTTCTCTTTTAAAACTGCTTTTGTTGTGTCCCAAAGATTCTGGCTGTTGTGTTTTCATTTTCATTTGTCTCCATGTATTTGTATTTTTTTCATTTTTTTCTCATGATTGATTTCTAGTTTCAACCCATTGTAGTCAGAAAAGTATGATTTCAAACTTTTCAAATTAAGACTTGTTTTGTGGCCTAACATGTGATCTATCCTAGAGAATGTTGCATATGCACTTGAACATGTATTCTGTTGATTTGGTATGGAATGTTCTGTACGAATCTGTTAGGTCCATGTGTAATGTTTCATTCCAAGATACTGTTTCTTTTTGAATTTCTGCCTGGATGATCTATCCATTGATTTAAGTGAGGTGTTAAAATCTCTTACTGTCAGTTTCTCCCTTTATGTCTATTAATATTTGCTTTATGTATTTAGATGCTCCAATGCTGGGTGCATAGATATTCACAGTTGTTCAATCTTGTTGGATTGATCCCTTTATCATTATGTAATGTCCTTCATGGTCCCTCATTAGAGTCTTTGTTTTAAAGTCCATTTTTTCTGATATAAGAATTGCTACATTGGGTGTGGGGTTTTTTTCTTCCATTTGCATGGCATTTTTTTTCAGCCCTTTACTTTTAGTGTGTATGTGTCTTTACTCTGAAGTGAGTCTTATAGGCAGCATATGGATGGCTCTTGTTTTTTTCAACCCATTCAACCACCCTATGTCTTTTAAGTGGGCCATTTAGACCATTTACATTGACTTTTTTCTTTTGGCCTTTATTATTTAACACCCAGTGCTCATAACAGGTGCCCATCACCCAGTTACCCCATCCCCCCAGGCCCCTCCCTTCTGTAACCCTGTTTGTTTCCTGGAGTCCAGCGTCTCTCCTGGTTTGTCTCCTTCTCTGATTTTTTCCCAGTTTTCCCTCCCTTCCCCTGTGGTCCTCCACGCTCTTCCTTATGTTCCACATATAAGTGAAACCTTATGATAACTGTCTTTCTCTGCTTATTTCATTTGGCATAATCCCCTCCAGTTCCATCTATGTTGATGCAAATGGTAGGTATTCATCCTTTCTGATGGCTGAATATTCCATTGTATGTATGAACCACATCTTCTTTATCCATTCATCTGTTGAAGGACATCTTGGCTCCTTCCACCACTTACATCTAGAGTATAGATGGGTATGTACTTACTGCTATTTTGTTCACTGTTTTCTGGTCATTTTTTTGTAGCTTTTGCTATGTTTCTTCTCTTGGTGTCTTATGATTGGTGACTTTCTGTAGTGTTACACTTTTACTTATTTTTTTATGTATATTAAGTTGATGGTCACTTAAGTTTGAACAAATTCTAAAAGAACTTTTTTATTCCCCTTTCCACATTGTATGTATATGTTATCCCACTTTACCTCTCTTTATTTATAATTTTCATCTAATTATGGCCTTCCATTTTCCATTTAAAGTAGTACCTTTAACATTTCTTGTAGGCCAGTTTAGTGGTGATGAACATTTTTAATTTTTGTTTGCATAAGAAATTCTCTTTCCTTCAATTCTGAAGGATAACCTTGCCAGGCAAGGTATTCTTGGTTGTAGGTTTTCTTTTTCTCAGATAGGCCTGGATTGTTCTGAGGTGCTTTGTGCCTGTGCCATCTTGATAAGAAAGCTAAGGCTGTAGTGAGTGCAGACTAGGGGTGTCATGGTGTGTGCCATGCTGGGGCCACCTTAGTGGGATGGCTGGAACTGGTGTGGGCTAGGTGCCTGGGGCTCACTGAAGAGGTAGGCTGGCTAGGGTGCCCAGAACCCTGCTCCTACCCATGCTATCATGGTGGTGGAGGAACAGTAACCAGGGTGCTCATAAGCCTCTGTGACCTAAAGATTTCCATCAGCAGTTCCCTGCCATTTGGCAATATTCTAAGGCTAGCTCCTTTGTATTCCAATCGATCCTTCAAGCTATGGCTTTTTTCCTGTGGCCCAGAGCATCCGGGGCTGGTATGGACTAGGGGCCCAGGGCTTTCTGAGGTGGCAGGCCAGCTATCATGCCAGAACCCTGTTCCCATCTGTGCTGTCAAGAAGGAAGGAAAATACAAACCATGGTACTCACCAGCCAATGCAACCCTGAGAAAGTTCCAGCAGCTCCCCAGTCATTTGGCAGTGTCTAGGGCCAGTTCCTTTATATCCTAGGGGGTCTTTTAAACCATAGCTTTTTTTCTTGCCCTACTGCAAATGAATCTGCTTAAGATCCCTCAATACGGTTCCTCCCCACTGCAGTTTGCAACACTGAGGAAGAGGGATTCCCTTCATTATCATGTCTCCATCTCTTTTGCTATTCTCGATGTGGTCTTATCTTTCGCTGTACAGAAGCAGTTCAGTCACCCCTCAGCTCTTCAGGAGAATTGCTCTATAAATAGATGTAGATTTGGTGTATCCATGGAGGAGGTGGGCTCAGAGTCTTCCTATGTCACCATCTTGATCCAGAACTCCAAAAAGTTTTCAATTTACTTTGCCCAGATCCATCAGAAGAATCACTAACTACAACAGCTATACATTATGAAATGTATTACTTAATAAGACTTAAAAGCCTAAATTACCTCCTTGAGCCATAGGCTGCAGAATGGATATTGTTTTAGCAGGCATGAAGACAACATTCATCTCCTTGTCCATGTCCACCTGAGCTCTTGGGTGACCAGGTACATTGTCATTGAACAGTAATGTTTTGAAAGAATCTTCTTTCCTTCTTTCTTTTCCACCTTTCCTGTCTCAACAGTGAGCTTAAAATATTCAGGAAATCATGTCGTAAACATGTGCTGTCATCCAGGCTTTGTTGTTCCATTTATAGAGCACAGGCAGAGTAGATTTAGCATCATTCTTAAGGGCCTTAGGATTTCCAGAATGGTGAATGAGTGTTGGCTTCAACTTAGTAACTGTATTAGCCCCTAACAAGAGGTTCAGCCTGTGCTTTGAAGTTTTGAAGGCAGGCACTGACTTCTCTGTAGCTATGAGAGTCCTAGATGGCATCTTAGTTCCAACTGAAGGCTGTTTCATCTACATTGAAAAATCTGTTGTTCAGTGCAGACACCTTCATTAATGGTCTCAGCTCAATCTTCTGGAGAACTTGCTGCAGCTTCTCAGCACTTGCTGCTGCACTTTGCACTTTACAGAGGAGGCTTCTTTCCTTAAACCTCATGAACCAACCTCTGCTGGCTTCAGACTTTCCTTCTGCAGCTTCCTCACCTCTCTCAGTGACTTCACAGAATTTAGGCTTTGGCTTAAGGGAAAGTTATGGCTGGTTTGATTTCTCCAGACCACTAAAACTCTCCATGTCAGCAATAAGACTTTTGCTTTCTTATCATCCATGTGTTCACGAGAAAAGAACTTTTCATTTCCTTCAAAAACTTGTTTATATTCACAAGTTGGCTGTTTGGTGCAAGAGGCCTACCTTTCAGCCTATCTTGGCGTTCAACATGCCTTCCTCACTAAGCTTAATCATTTCTAGCTTTTGATTTACAGTGATAGATGTGTGATTATTCCTTTCACTTGAACCCCTGGAGGCCGTTGTCCGGTTAATGGGCCTAATTTCAGTGTTGTGTCTCAGCGAACAGGGAGGCCTGAGGAGAGGGAGAAAAATGGGGAACAGCTGGTTGGTGGAGCAGTCAGAACACACACATTTCTCAGCTAAGCTCCTTGTCTTATTTGGGTGGGCTTCATGGCACCCTAAAACAGTTACAAGAGTAACATCACAAATCACCAGAACAGATATAATTAAAAAGTTTGAAATATTGTGAGAATTGCCAAAATGTGACAGACATAAGCAACAGTGTTGGAAAAAAATGGTGCCAATGGACTTGCTTGACATCTGGTTGTCATGAACCTTCAATTTGTAAAAAAAAAAAAAAAAAAAAAAAACAGTATTGGCAAAGCACAAGAAAGTGAAGTGCATGAAAGGAAACATGCCTACACTGAATAAAGCCCTGAAATAAGAAAAATGTGCCTAAGGGTTCATTTCTGTCTGACATACAACATCTCTAAGCCTGGATTCCAAAGGCTTCAACTTGACTCCATTCAGTAATGAATAAGTGATTCTTAGCAGACACTATAGGGACCAATGTTCCATGTTTGCCCAGGACTGAAGGGTCAGTAGAGTCACTAGCATGACAGGATGGTTGGTCACCCTAGAGATCACCAATCTTCTTGCTACCAAAATTCTTCGTTCAGAAATGAAGATGTTTAAATACAGTGAAACCTGAAATCATATTGCAAATTCAAAGATTTCTCGATGATACACTTTATGCCCATGGTGATCTAGACCATTTTAACCAGTGTGCATTTTTCTTGGTCTTGAGCCTCAAAAAGTCCCAGATTTTAAGCACCTACATCCCCTTCCCCATAACCTCCCTCACAGACCAGAGAGGTAGGATTGCCTCAACGTTACCTGGTTAAATTGGGGTGAGCCTCAAACACTGGCCAAAATGTGCTTTTTAACTTCCATTACCTCACATAAGGCCTAGAGTTCAGGTTCTAGTATTCTCCCCCAGCACCATATAAACTCTTCAAGGGACCAGCACATCACATGTCATTGTCCTAAGAGAAGCAGCAGCAGGATATCTCTTGGAAATACTAACTGCCAACAGCTCTCTTGGGACTGCCTTGGATTTTAATCTCTGCTCCTTCACTGACTTTGTGACTGGGGACAGTTAACAAACGTCCCTCTGATTCTCCATTTCCTCATCTGTAAAAAGGGTTTAAGCCTACCTGCAAGGGTGGGAATGAAGATAGAAAATCAAACTAAAAATCAAAACTGTCCAAGTGCCTGACATAGAGGACAAATTGAACATGTTGTAAATGCTCAAATTTGAAACAAGTAAAACCTTAAGTTTGTGCATATTTGTTAAAACAGAGAAACACACAAATATACACACGTGCTTCAGAATGCCGAGTCTCCACTCACAAAAAAAACAACGCTTCTGTTCAGAAACATTTCCTTTATATAGAAACACAGTATTCACTCAGTATGAAACCAATTTTTGACCATCTGAACAAATTCTCTCCTCCCAAGGCATTTATATGAGGGCACACCATTGTACCATACAATTATCAGCATTATTATTTTGCACATTTAATACCATGTTTCCTTCTCCCACATAGAATTATCACCCAATAGAAGTCCCTGAAAGGAACCACAGCACATTCATAACAAAGATAGAAAATGGTTTTCAATGTCTGCTTTCCAATATGATGATTCAACTAAAACAGGTGCAAAATCAGAAAAGTGAAAATCAGCCCACGTGTGCATCATAGCCATGATCATTCACCCCTCTATGAAATGAGGGGAGCAAAGAAAAACGTTGCTTCTTACCAAGCTCCTATATAACTTTACTTAAAAAAAAAAATTATTTAAGACATTCTGCTGCCTCTGATGATGCAAACATTTGGGTGTTTTCTCAGGGCCACCCTGGGCAAGGCAGATGGCACATGTGAAATGGAAAACAGCCCTTCCTAAACTCCCCGGGTATGTGCACAGGAGACTTTCTGATTTCCGATCTTGGCTCAGTTCAAAGAAAAAAGGGAAGAGTCCTGTCCCTGGAAAAAAAAAAAAATGCAGCCTACTTCAGGGCATGCCTTTCAGTCCATTCAAGTGTTCACAGCAAGTCCTCCTGGGTCCTTCTTGCAGGATCCCTCTCCTGCACGGTCTTCTGTATAGTTGCTGTGGTCAAAGGGTCTGGGGTTTCCCCAGGAACAACTGTGGGTATGTTCTGGAAGACAAGCTCTGTCAGCAACCACCTTCCGCCTTCTGGAGCAGGTGCCCGGGTTCCAGTGGCTGGAAATCATGCCAGAAAAGCAAAGACCCAGCAGCCCAGAATGGACGGCCTCTGCAACACCGGCACAGTCTCCACATCCCTCCACACCACTCACATGTCCTCAGCAATATTAAATCAACTGGGCATGGCTAGCTTAATCATAGAAAAGGCTTTATAAAATACTCCCTGCACTTAAAAAAAAAAAAAAAGCATGTAAACATCACTTCTAAGTCCCTGGTGAACCCTTGAGCCTTTGATCTCCTCTTTCTGATGTTTTGCTGTTTTACCTGCTCGGCTTCCTTGGAGGTATCAGTCTTTTTTTTTCTTATTAACGGAGTTCAGAGTCTGAGGCTGCCTCTGGATATGAGCGTGTGGTTTGATTGGCAGAAAGAGTATTATCAGGAGACTTATGATGTGTAAATAAAAATACATGGACCTAGAATAAAACATCCGCAAAAGTTAAATTGCACACAAGGAAACAAATGGGAAATGTTGCATGGATGTGATTACATCATCTGCAGTCCAGCAAGTGGCTTGCTTCAGTCCACCCCATGAAAACTCCAGTAGGTGAGCAGGCCAGGGATGGACCAAAACCACAGGACTGGGTAGAGCAAACCCATCAGCCCATCTACAGATAGACCCACTGCCATGAGCAAACTAAGAACGTTAATCCCCTGACAGCCAGAATCCCCTAATATTCGAAATATAAGGACACACAGGAAAATTCAAACCCTGTATTCTGTACAAATGCAACTTTAGCTGATGTACTCAAGTATAACGGGTTCTTGTGTGAGGAGCCAAAAGAATCCAGATTTTCAAAACCTACTCCATGACTCTTAAAATAGCTTTCATCCAAACTAATAAGAAACAAGTGTTGCTTTTGAGTCTGTGGACTTTTATTGCGTAAATGTGGTGTTCAGCACACTGAGCACAATGTAGACAGTAAATACTGGCATATCTGTAAATGTAATTAGAAACAGCTTGCATTTGTACAATTGTTCTAGATCCTTTTGAAAAGGCTGAACTTAGACTTTCTCCAATACTCTTTGAAGATCAAAGGAAAAATAATGTGAAAAGGAGGGAAAAAAACCCACAATGCATTCATGCATCATTCCTCAGCTTCTGTGATCACCAGGTCAGACCCATTAGAATCCAATAATTCACATATCCCCTAAACTTCCCTGAAAATGTCTACAGAATAGTCAAGACTTCTAACAAGCGAACACATCTTCACTCACTTATTCTTTCAATATGCATTTACTGCTTAGGATGTACAAAGCATTAAACCGGGATTTATAAAAAGGAAAAGCCCGCATCTCTTTCTTCAGGGGAATGGGAAACAAGTATAGGAGGTAAGGTAGAGTAGTTTCCCCACCCCCCCCAACCCCCGACCGAGCTGGAGGACATGTTCCGAAACCCCCAAGGGGATGTCTCCAACTGCGGATAGTACTGTACCCTCTATATGCTGTGTTTCTCCCTATATGTACCTACCTACCATACAGTTTATGAATTAGGCACAGTAAGAGATTAACAACTAACAGAACAATTATAACCATATACCATAATAAGTTATGAGAATGTGGTCTCTCCTCTCAAAATCCAGTACAACAGTACTGTACTCACCCTTCTTGTGATGATGGGAAATGATTAAATCAGTAGCATGGGGCTACTCCTGACCTTCTGACCATATACATCAGAAGGAGGATCATCTGTTTCCGAAGAGCAATTGACCATGCATAACTGAAACCATGGAAAGTAAAACTAGGGGTGAGGTGGGGGGGGGGGCTCCTACAATTGAAACAGCCCCAGGCAAGTGAGCAACTCACTTAGTGTCTAAACCAGAGCACTGAGAATGAAAGAGTCACAGACAGAAACACTGGCTCAACAGGGTGTAAACTAGGGTTCTCAACAGGCAACCCCAGCCATAGATTTCAAAGTCTGCACACCTATGTACTTTGTTCTTTTCCTACGTGGCCAGATCTACAATGGAACAATTATGTTAGATTAAAGCCAAACATTTTGGGAGTCAAGGGAAAAAATATTTCAACCCCTTGCAAAGTTTAGGAACCTATTCTGACCCACCATATTTCTCTAAAATTTTAAGACCTATTCCATCTTTTTATTATGGAAAAACTCAACATTTATTGAGCATGCTAGGGCAAAACTAGGTACCCCAGAGGCACAGATGAATAAGGCACAGTTCCCACTCTCAAGGACTTCGTTATCTTCAAAAATGTCTATACAAATTCTAACATCCTCACACACTGAATTTAAGAAAGGGTCATCTACTTAACGTATATGGATTTGCTTTTCAAAGTGAGTTCACAGAAAGGTCCTGCTATGGACTAAATATGATGGTATTTGGAGAAATAGAGGTAATCCGTTTGGGGTGGGGCCCCTATGATGGGATTAGTGCCTTTCTAAGAAGATAAACGGGCCAGAGCTGTCCCTCTCTCTCATGTCTCTCTCTCTCTGCCAAGTGAGGGCACAGCAAGAAGGCAGCCTTCCTTAAGCCAGGAAGACAGCTTTCACCAGAAACCGAATCTGCTAGCACCTTGATCTTGGACTTCCCAGCCTCCACAACCGTTGAGAAATGTCTGCTGTTGAACTCACTCAGTCTATACTTAGTCCTAGCATCCTGAGCTAAGACAGGTTCTTTCATAACACATTTAAGTGTTCACTTGGGACTCATTTACAACTTAAGATTAGGTAGGAATTTAAAGCTATGAAGTCACTATAGATTGAAAACTGACTACACTTAAAAATAAAGCAGGTCTGAAATTTAAATGCTAAGCAATGAAAGACAGGCTGAGAAGTGGACTTGCATACACCTGCCATTCATTGCTGGTTACAGAATTAGCCCCAAGTGGGGAACAGATCTGGAAGGCTTCTAGAACAGTGCCCAGCAGACAGAAGGTATTAAATGGTTTTGAGTTGAATGCAGCCATTTCTGCAATCATGTGAAAAAAAAAATCTCCCACTCAGCAGTATCATGCACTTAGAATACTGGGGCGTACGGAGGTATGGGGCAGGTCATGTTAGAAGCAGACAACTCGAAACCTGTGAGACCTTGTAACCAGAGCACTAACAAGAACAATTAGCACTGAAGCCAGGCAGACAGCTCGATGTTAAAATGGAGAAGACCGAGAAGGGCAAATATTGGCTGAAGGGCAGAGATGAGGGGAAGGAAGATGGAGCTGTGTGCAAGGGGGGGGCTGCCCTCAAGGTGGGCATAGAGGAAGAAAGCCAGCTGAGAGCCAGGGCAGAGCAGGTGCAGCGGTGGGGGGGGGTGTACCTTGAGAGGGACCCCCAATGTCAATGTTCTTACTCCAGAGCTGCAGGGGCTCGTGCTCTTCCCTCTGTGGCAGCTACACGGAGAGCTCTTGTTGCTGAGGACTGGAATTCTTTCCCACTATTCTGGCATCCCTTGTGTAGAAACATCTGTATATAAACCAGCTCAACTACCACATTATACTGACAGAACTCCCATGACCTAACTGATGGTACAGGAACAGACTTCACTAGCAGCATATACTTTCCTCCACCTTCTTGGCCTGTAACCTGGGGGGAAAAAATCTACTTCTAGACCTTGCTGTGTATAGAATAGTAAAAGCTTCTTTGATCATTTCCGACCAGTGCAACAATGACCAGGAAATCCCCACCAACGAATAGGGCATATTTGCGTTGTTTAGTCTTGGAGCGTAGCTAGGACTTCAGAATCATCTACAAAAGCCTGCGCAAGCCTTCAATAACACAAGTCAGCACTGACTGGTACAGACGATAGGCCAGGCACTGCGCTGTGCCCTTTGCACATTTACTTCATTTCATTCCTAACAACGGTGCTTTGTGATGCAGTCCAGCCAGGTGAGAGAGTTAATCACTTGCTACAGGTCACACACCAGTTGGCAATAGTAGAAAAATACTACATCAACCTCAGTAAAATAATAAGAGCAAGCAAGAGTAGGTTCACAGTTCCTCAGGACCACTGGGGGTTGAATATAAAGGCCTGACCCCCATTCTTTAAAACGCCTCTTGTATCTGGTGTGAGCCATCTCTTCCCTCCACCCCTGCAGCTCACACCATAAAGCCCCTGTGTGCACACCAGCACCGGCATCCCCTAGAGCACCAAGCTCACCCGCAGACCCCTCAGGTCATCCCATCCAGCTGCAGTCGGCTTCTGTCCTGTTCTCAGGATGCTCCCCCACAAGACTCCAACATAGCCTGACCCCCAGGAAAAAGAGGCAAGGGCAGCACATTTCACTCTCTGAGTTTATAATCCAGATATAGCCCTTCAAAATTCACGGTCCTAGCATCCCTTCAGTATGTTAGGAGCATCTGAAAGGCTGCCCGCCAGCTTCGCCCAGATGTACTGCTGTGTGGGGCGCCTGGGTGGCTCGGTTGGTTAAGCGTCTGTCTTCGGCTCAGGTCATGATCCCAGGGTCCCGGGATCGAGTCCCGCATCGGGCTCCCTGCTCAGCGGGGAGCCTGCTTCTCCCTCTGACCCTCTCCAGCTCTCTCTCAAGTAAATAAAATCAGTGTATTGCTGTGTGTCTGTTGGGGTCCCTGGGATAACCAGGTCCTCCCAAAGCTGTCTATGGACATTTTCACGTTGAAGCTGTATTTAGAAATTCTTAATACCAAGTGATCCAATTAACCAACCCCCAAGTCAAACACAGAGAAAACAGAACAGTGTACCAAAGAGCAATAGAGAAGGATGGAAACTCACTTGTATAAGCTGATGGTTGGCTCAACTGCCAACATGACAAAGGGTGCGACAGTGTAAGAGACAGCCAGCTGAGTGGCTGCCCAGGTGACCACATCATACACAACCTTGAGGGCTTTTGAGGAAAGGAAGTAACATCTGTAGTTGTTCCTCACCTGCAAGCCAAGGAAGCCGGGGGCGGGTATGAAAAATAAAAACAACTTTTATTTTGTGCATGTAGGCATTATACTTCAGGAATATAGGTGATCCAAAGTACCACTGTGGTTTTTATTATCAATATATTTATTTATGTCTACTGTAGACAAATGTTCAAAGAACTAAACAAAAAAAAGAATTTACTTTTTGACCTCTCCTCAGAGGAAAGTACTGTTTATAAACTTGGCACACATCCTTCCAAGCCTTTCTTATTCATGCATATCCATAGTTGTAGTCTCACTAAGGGCACAGATTTTCTAGCCTGTTTTTCTCATTTAATAATGGATCAAAAATCATTCCATGTCAGGAAATATTAATCTGATATCATTTTAATTATGGAAAAGCTAGCTTTTCCATAGTTAATTTGTAGGTCTTTTGACATATGGGACTAGATTTGCCTCCAGAAAGACACCCAATTCCAAGACCCAAGAACAAGAGGCATAGCTAAAACAATGGCTGGCTTAGAGGCAGGTCAGCCCCAAAGCAGGAAAGGCTTCCCGGGGCTGCCTCGGTAGGTTACAAACTCCTTCTTGGCCCCAAGTTCAAGATACTGCCAGAGCTCCATCCATGGGGGATGCATGAGAGGTGTCAGAGAGCCCCTAAGGCACTTCACTACTGAGTTCATTCTCCTGGGAATCCTGTTCTATCAACCTTCTCAACCCCTACCTACCTCATTTGTGAAAAATACGTCCAGGCCATCCAAAAGAAAGGCTTTATATAAATCAATGCTTTTATACCAACTGAGATCACAGAGCTAAAGACATCTTCAGGAATAATACTCTGGATAGATTAATAAAATTTTGGTCCTTGGTTTAGTTTGTCCTGGCCATCTGCTCTTTACATTTCTTTTATAATCCAAGTAGGCAGATAAATGGGAGAAGAGAAAAGGTGTTCTTGGTTTCCCACGTACAATGTATACTTTACTTTTAAAAGTAAACTCATCAGCATGAGTTGTAATCAATTATCATTCTTGTTCACACATATATTCCAGCAAATATTCACCTAGCTAAAACAGGAATTCCGTGGGGAGGGGACTCTTGATCACTGTGGTATCCCAGTGTGCCTAGAACCCAAACTGGCACATAGGCGGGCTCCTGAAATATTCGTAGAATACGTGAATTAAAGAATGAGTGAATAGCTCTGTTGGGGCTCCTAAATTCACACCCAAAATACAGTTTGACAAATGTCATTAAAAATTCCGGGCACCTGAATAAGGAAAGCCACAATCATTATCAAATTGCCACCAAATCAAATACAAAACTCTATTTGACAATCAGAGCACGCTGCGTTGTAATGACTTACCTACGTGCCTATCTCATTCTTTAAGGACAGGCATATTTTTTATGTCTTTATCATCCTGCTCTACAAGCAGCAGATGATAGGAACACTCTAGGACAAACTGAAGGCTACCCCCAAAAGCCTAGAGAACCGAATTTATAAAATTCACAAAGAATTTCACACAAACTAATTTACTGGATCAGGCACAAGAACATGAAAAGTTAGAGCAATCTCTAACAACACAGTTCCTATGGCTACAATTTTACTGTCTGCACAGACTGTGAATTATTTCTAAACTTAGGATAATGAACTGAGAAATTAAGATGAGTATAAGCAAAATGAAGCCTACAGAGCCTCAATTACTAATCTTCATCTGTATTTGGAAGACTTTGTTTAATGATTAAAACTTTTTTCGGCCTCTATAGGGGGGGGCCCCTGGGTGGCTCAGTCAGTTGAGCATCCAACTCTTGGTTTCAGCTCAGGTCATGTTCTCCCCAGGGTTGTGGGATCAAGCCCCACGTCAGGCTCCAAGCTTAGCACAGAGTCTGCTTGTCCTTCTCTCTCTGCCCCCCCGGCCCCCCACTCACATGCTCGCTCTCTAAATAAATCTTCAAAAAATTTTTTTTCATCTCTTAAGGTATTAAACATTCATTACTCCTAAAATGCCTTTTTGCAAACACCGCCTGCGAATAACATGAAAATCGTTCATTTTATGGCCCAAAATTCCTATATATTGAAGGAGTTCTCTAATGACAAACACAGAGGCATCGGATTATTAAGGCAAAGATCCTACAACCAAAAGAAGCTTACCGTTCTGGATGCTACTGTGATGAGGATTCCAGTTAAGAAGGTAAAATAGTATCCAGGATAGACACCATGCCACAAGGCAGACAAGACAAAGGTTAGCACCGTGGGGTACCATGGAACCCGTTCGTAGCATACTCTATGAAGAGAGGAAGGCACGAGTCACAGGTCGGACAGACCAAAAGCATCTACCCACACTTGTGTCTTCAGACCAAAATCATCTGATCAGTCCCCTATTGGGGACTTTTCAATGCAATCCCAGCTGCCTGAACTCCACATCCTGAATGCTACCAGACAGTCCAGTCACAGTCCAGTCATTTGGGGAGAGGAATATGAAGTTGTAACCTGCATGGAACTAAATGATCTAGACACCATCACACTATGTTTAATAAAAGTCCAAGTGGCCACCCTATACAATAAGAGCTCCTGCCTTATAGAAGCTTACTCCACCACTACCCTAATCTACTGGGAGTACTTTTGGATAAGTGCCACTGGCACTAAAAATTTTAAAATCAGGACAGCATCTTTAGAAGTGGATATCCTCGGGGCACCTGGGTGGCTCAGTTGGTTAAGCATCTGCCTTCAGCTCAGGTCATGATCCCAGGGTCCTGGGATTGAGCCCCGCATCGGGCTCCCTGCTCAGTGGGAAGACTGCTTCTCCCCCTCACACTCCCCCTGCTTGTGTTCCCTCTCTCGCTGTGTCTCTGTCAAATAAATAAATAAAATCCTAAAAAAAAAAAAAGTGGATGTCCTCAATTCATCTTTCCAACCTGGCCCTCATGCCACCCAACTAGGCAGTGCTGCAAACGCTTTCATCTCTCTTGGCAATGACTCCAGCCCAAAATCAATGTGTCGGCTACTGACTTTTCAGCTCTTCCAGCATCCGTTGGATTTCAATCCATGAATTTGCTTTAAACAGTGACATTGTGAGGATCTAGAAATTGTCTGCAAAGACCTTGGAGATCTTTGACTCTTGGTTGTTTATTAAAGCAAATTCAATCTACAAATTGCCAATGGCACTACGTGGCTCACTAAACAAGAGCACCCAAATAAAAAAAAAAATAGGAATTCAAAAGACTTAACACCAATCCAGCTCTGTATGGGTTGTCAAAAGTAACTGATCTGAACCCAAACTAAGGATTATGGCTCCCTTTTCATTCAAAGAAAGAGAAAGCATTTGGGGAGAGAAACACAGGACCGGGAAGCCACTTGCAATGTTTCTTTGAAATGGGGTAGTTTGCCCAGGTATTTGTTTCTTACACTCTGTATCTTTAGTACAAATATTTCATTTTCTAAAATGACTTTTTAAAATTCTTATTTATAATGTGCTCATTATAAATGAGCATACATGTTTAGAACATAAACTCCTAATGAAGACAGTAGGACTCTTGGTACATTGGGATTACCCAATATACAGAAACAGAGTTTTATGTTAAAATTATTGATAAAATACAGGGCGCCTGGGTGACTCAATTGGTTAAGCATCTGCCTTCAGCTCAGGTCATAATCCCATGGTCCTGGGATCGAGTCCTGCATCGGGCTCCCTGCTTCTCCCTCCCCCTCTCTGCTACTCCTCCTGCTTGTGCTCCCTCCCTCTTTTTAAAGATTTAAATCTTTAAAAGTGAAAAAAATAAAAATTATTGACAAAATTAATAGCAATAATAGGTGCAAATTTTCTAAAATTGCACGTTCAGATCAACTTGCGGACAACGGTGCATGAGCTTACTTTGGAGGTGTTACTATTGTCTCTTACCCCCATGTTGTGACCCGTGAAAAATGCTATGGGTCAAAACCAGAATCTCCAGCCTCATAGTTTCATACTCTCCCTGCACTCACGAGATAGGAATATTTACTAGCTAGAGTTTGTTGCTTCAAAGATAGCATATTACTAGTTTTATATTGTTATGTTTCCAATTTTGGAACGTGCTGAGAAACAAAGGACAGAAACATGAACAAAAAACACAAGAGTGAAAAGGCATAAATATGTGGGGTACCACAAAGCTTTTAATGCTAGGGATACATGGAGATCGTCAGTGATATGATGCCGACATTGACCCTCCTTGACCCTCCCTCTAGGTAAGAGGGGGCACAACACACAGGTTTCAGAGGCTGGCTCTGGACACAGTCTGTTGGGGCTCTTCTCTAGTCCTCACTGGCTGTGTGACTCTGGGCAAGTGACATAACCTCTCGTGTGTGTCACGTTCCTCATCTGTAAAATGGGGCTAACTACCAATCTCTCCGGGGATTGCTGTGACAAGGAAATGAGTGGTTGGTACACAGGAATGGCACTGTGAGGTGATCCACTAAAATAAATATGCTACATTGTAACCTTCTCACATTACTACTTTTCTACTTTTCCATTTCTAGGGAATAGATGTTAATACAAAACAAAAGTGTCAGGTGACACATCATGCCTGGCAGAGCTGCCACTCGTCTGGTGACTCCCATCTAAACATATCCCCATGCCATGAGGAATAAGGTCGTTTCTATTTTTCTTACCGCTTCAGCCAAGTAGCTGTCTGAATATTCCAGTTTTCTAAGTACATTTTGAAACTTGTGGCAGTCTAGAAAGAAGAAAATAACACCTATCATTAGCTTTAAAAATACCCCAAGTAATGGAAAGTTGTCCCCAGAATTTCCCTGGCGGCAGATGAGACGTGTGATTTCAACAGAGACTCCTCCATCAAGAGTAGATCAGCTGTTCCATCCCACGCAGTAAAATTTTCTGGTATTTATAAGATTTACTTTGCACCAAAACTTGGCTTGCAAAGTCTTCATTTCCCTCAAATGTATTTTCAAATTAGAGGAAAATTGAAGGAATGTCTTGTAGGTTTTTCTTCCACTCTGGTTAAGAAAAAATTTTTTTTCCTAAGTCATCTGAGTTTTAAAACTAAACACTCTCTCAAAGGGGCTTTGCCACCGGAAAGGTTTAATCATTTCAATTTAGGGCCTTTCTGGAGACAGCCTGCGTTTGTCATCATTCACTACGTGGCTGTGAACCAGGTCAGTCTTGTGAAGGTATTCTACAAATAGCTGCTCAGGTTCAAATGCTTCCAGTTGTATTTAGAATAGTGAGAGATTTCATGCATGAAGGGGTCTCAATATGAAAAAGAAAACAAACATCACCCAACTGGCAATGATATGGGTACCAAAGATGAGAGATTCTAAAATAAGCCATTAATAGGGTTTTCTCATTAAATTTAAAAAAATTTAAAAAATTTTTAGAAAAAGGTCTTATCAAAGGCTGGTAGTAGAAAGCATAAAGCAAGCATTCAAGAACCAGGATTCCTAATAAAGGTGGAAGTGCCCCATTTTTCTATTTCAACCATAAGACAATTTAGACCACATGCTGGCTTAACATAGTATGTTTGGAGAGAAGGAGAGAGATGAGAGAGAGAGAGAGAGATGGATGGAACGAGCTATAAATAGATAGAGGATATTGTATTATCACTTTTTATTTCAAAACCCTGAACGGTGTTATTTATGTCTTCGCTGGCTAATAAAATATTATATGCACAGCTTCAATGTACCTTAACTAAATCAGACTTCCTTGGTTTTCTTTAGCTCTTTGCTCTCTATCAACGCTATTGAATATGCAAACTCCCTCCTTCTGGTTTTCTTTAATAATAAAGATAGAACCTAATAACTTAGCCCCTTACTCTGACCACACACCCACAGTGGAAGGACTGTCTTGGTGTACTGCTGGGCAGCCAAAGGCAAAGGGGAACCACTGTAAAGGACATGCATCCACAGCGCTCCGAGGCAGCCAGCAGTGATCCAAGACTTTTGAGGAAGAGAAGAATTTTAGTGGGAAAAGGGAGCAAAATCATAACACATTTGGACTCTCTTGGATCATCATCTGTATAGAAATGAGAACCTTGGGGTGCCTGGGTGGCTCTGCTGTTAAGCATCTGCCTTCGGCTCAGGTCACGATCCCAGAGTCCTGGGATCAAGCCCTGCATCGGGCTCCCTGCTCAGTGGGAAGCCAGCTTCTCCCTCTCCCACTCCCCCTGCTTGTGTTCCCTCTCTCACTGTGTCTCTCTCTGTCAAATAAATAAATAAAATCTTTAAAAAAGAAAAAAAAGAAAGAAGAAAGGAAAGAAAGGAAAGAAAGAAAGAGAGAGAGAGAGAAAGAGGAAAGAAAGAAAAGAAAGAAGAAAGAAAAAGAAAGAAAGAAAGAAAGAAAGAAAGAAAGAAAGAAAGAAAGAGAAAGAAAGAAAGAAGAAAGAAAGAAGAGAGAAAGAAAGAGAAAGAAGAGAGAAAGAAAGAAAGAAAGAAAGAAAGAAGAAAAGAAAAGAAAAGAAAAAAGAAAAGAAAAGAAAAGAAAGAAAAGAAAGAAAGGAGAACCTTGAAGGTTATTTACACTGTTTTCCCAAAAATGAGAAAGGTTGTTCTGGAGGCTGCAACTTGGTTTAAGCCATTTAAAATGAAGAGAAGCCTCGGGCGTTAAGGTGGAGACCATCCACCATGTCTCCTTCTGGCCGAGTGTCCACCTAACAGTAAGCAGATGGTCAGTCTCCACATCCCTGGTTTCTTGCTCTAAATGCATATCCGCTTCTGCTCAGATTCTCCAGGGGCACCCTGCCTGCTCTGTGGTGGGTGGAAAACCATGACCAACAGCACATCTGAGTCACCTGGCTAGAGAATCAGCCCTTCTGTAAGTCGAGAACATTGTCCTTACTCCCACCTAGCAGAAAGGAGGGAAGGGTCAAAGACTGGGCCTTCCTCTCCGCTCTAAGGGCTCACAGCGCCGGGAAAACCAAGAATGATGTGGCCCCAAAGAGCCCACGTCCGAAGATGAGAACATCTTCAGTGCTGTGGTCCACGAACAAAGCCAGAGAAAGACAGAAACCACAGAAGAGTCTAGTGGCCTAGAACCTATGTGCCATGACCATTCTTCTTAAAAGCAAATGGGTTAGAAATGGTTCAAAAGGAACCGCAGTGAATGCTTGCAATATTAAAAATCTAAATACCGGAGCTTCCCGTCTGTATTGATTGAAGAAGGCAGAAGGTGAAACAAGAGAAAAATGACACTGGTACTTTCTAGTTGAGAAAACAGGAATGTAAGCAACAGAAAGATTTTCCTGGCTCTTTTTCAGATTTCTGCATGTCATTCCTTAAACCATTACAACTGTCAAGAAAGCAGGTATCTTTAAAAAACAGGAAAAATTCTAAGACACAGAACGTCCAGGAAGCTGCTGGACCAGGCATGCCCTGATCACTTTCCCTTGGACGCTCTGAGGAAGAGCTTCCGGGGATAACGCAAAGCAAACCATTTGCTTTATTCACCGTGGAAGCTTGATTCAAAAGCACAATGAACTCACCTCAATTTTCCAGATGTTTAGGTTAGAAAGCAGATCCCAACAGAAATTTCCATTCTTATCCACTCCGCTGAACCCAAAGCCAGCTGCATTATTCACGGCATCAGCTATGGTTTTTAAAACAACACATTAGGATATGGAACAAAAGTCACATTGCTGCTTTAAAAGATATTAAACGTCTGTCTAGCTTTAAGACTGAGAGATGGGCAGTAGTTTCTCCTTGGAAAAGAAACCAAAACAATTGAAAGGACCTGGTACCATTAGAAATCACAGAAACCTTTTGGGCTCTTTGGCGGGCTTAATTTTTATTCATTCACTAGCACTTAGTGAGCACCTGCTAAGTCAGAAGGCACGAGATGCTCCTAAAAATGCAAAATGAGATACAAGAAAAATGAACTGGAACAAAGCAACAGGATTTCATGACCCACTTGATGGAAGGGGAGAAAGGGAAGAAGGTAAACAAACATCTAAGCTCAGAAGCAGAGGCCAGCAGAAAGAGGAAACCCAGAGGACTTGGGCAGGTCCAAGAGCTGTCATTAAAGTTCTCTCGACAAGAATGGACTCCTCTGGACGAGGAGTCAGGAGAAGAACCAGCTCTGAAAGAGAAACTGGAGCTCGTTCTGGACATACTAAGCATGACATGCCAGTAGGTATCAGCCAGGGCTGCCAAGATACAGTTAGAAGAGTTTAGAGCACAAGACAAAGAGCAGAGCTAGAGATATGAATTTGGGGCCAGCCACCACGGAGACCACACGTGGACCCAATTACCAAAGCATCCTACCCATAGTCATTTTGAGAAAGCTCCCATTTTCATCTTTATTCCACTTCATGGAACTATAAGAAAATGTCCCCCTGCAGTGGGTATAACATTTCTAATTCCTTAATTATGTGATGTTGTAATCAAATAGAGACCTGATGAAATCAACATACTTTTATGATGATGACCAAAAAGGCTAATTGTCTCTTTCACTTAAAGTTAATTCTGTTAGAATATTTTCTTTAAAAAATAAACTTCAACACACAAAAAAACAATCCAATTAAAAAATGGGCAGAGGACATGAACAGACATTTCTCCAAAGGAGACATCCAGATGGCCAACAGACACATGAAAAGATGTTCAACGTCACTCATCATCAGGAAAATGCAAATCACTACAATGAAATATCACCTCACACCTGTCAGAATGGCTAAAAAACACAAGAAACAAGTGTTGGTGAGAATGTGGAGAAAAAGGAAGCCTCCTGCACTATTGGTGGGAATGCAAACTGGTGCAGCCACTGTGGGAAACAGTATGGAGGTACCTCAAAAAAAAATAGAACTACCCTATGATCCAGTAATCACACTACTAGGTATTTGCCCCCCAAATACAAACATACTAAGAGCTACATGTACCCCTATGTTTATAGCAGCATTATTTACAATAGCCAAACTATGGAATCAGCCCAAGTGTCCATCGACAGATGAATGGATAAAGATGATACACATATAGAATAGAATATTACTCAGCCATAAGAACAATGAAATCTTGCCACTTGCAACAACATGGATGGAGCTAGAGGATTACAATGCTAAGTGAATTAAGTCAGTCAGACAAATACCATATGATCTCACTCCTATGTAGAATTTAAGAAGCAAGACAAAAAAGGAAAAAAGAGACAAACCAGGAAACAAACTCTGAACTACAGAGAACAAACTGATGGTTCCCAGAAGGGAGGTGGGACAGGTGACGGGGATTAAGGTGTGCACTTGTCATCATGAGCACCAGGTGATGTATGGAAGTGTTGAATTACTATATTGTATACCTAAACTAATAACACTCTATGCTAACTATACTGGAATTAAAATAAAAAATAATTAAACTAAATCTCAGCACTGTAAGGCCTTAGATCTGGGGAGATCTTAGAGAACTATTTCTTGAGGCACTATTCATTCTTTCCCATAGAAGTTCAGGTCCAGCTCCAGAGCGACTTCTTTAGGGTTACTCTAAAGAAAAACAACCTGTTCTAGGTTTGTCTCCTTTCCTTTTGGCATAGTTGGAGATTTAACACTGCTTATCTTATGCTTGGCTTCACTGGGAAATGATCTAGTTTCTTTTAGAAGGAAGGACAAGAAGTACTGAGAGCTGCTAGGTCATTCTCCCAAGCCAACAGGACGGAAACTCAGTGGAAAAGGAAAAGAACAACGAAGCAGGGGGTGTGCCCGTTAAGAAGCGAAGTTTTAAATGTGTGGGAAGAAACTGTCGATGACAAGGTAAGCTGAACCAGGAGAAGAGGAACCCTTTGGGGTCTGTTTTGGACATGAAAACCAAGGGTTGGCCAGACAGTATGGGACCAGCAGCCCTTCAATTCCCCCTCCTACCTCCAGGCTCATCTAAAACCCAGAACAACAACTTCTCTTTCAGGTGCCCACAGTCTTCCCAGGACTTTATAAAGCACTCTCCAAGCATTCTCATTCAGCACTCCCAGCGGGGTGTGAAGATGCCAGGGGAGGGTGAGCTCTAGAGGCAGAGCCCCTGGCTTCTGGGTCTCCGCTGAGCAACATACTGAACGTATGGCCTCAAGAGAGTTGTCTATCATCTAGAAACCCATTCCCTTGAGAAGAAAATGGGTATGACCGTGGTACCTATCTCAAAGCCACGATGAAAGAATTAAACGAGGCATGAATGGTGCTCCTGGCGCAGTGCCTAGCCCAAGTCAGCCCTCGAGAAATGTTACCTGTTTTCCCAGACCCATCTTGCCAAGGCTTAGTGATGCTAACATTCCGCTCACTCAGGTGGTCAACAGCGCCAGGCTCTGAATGCTAGAAAGGATTCTGATCCCACCACCTGAGTGACTAGGAGTCACTCTGAAAGACAAAGGAAGGATCAGAAGGGTGGCTCTCAGAGGCTGCGTCGAGAGGCTAGGGATGTGCTTGCTCCCCGTCATGCATTTCACCACTGTTTATGCAAGATGTGGTTTTGTCTCTGAGCAGTTAGAGGTTCTAAGTTCACCAGCCCCAAACTGGCTTTACTTGTATTGTCTATTGTATTATTACAGATAAATTAACTTGGACACCCATATTTTGGAGGTTGTGATCCTTGGAACACAGCCCGGGCTGAAGTTGAGTCTCACTAATCAGTACTAATTAGGGGAAAACAACCAGAATTTTATAATAAGTCCGAAGAAAATTGTCTTAATTATTTCAATATAAACAGTAACGAGAGTGAGGCTAACACGGTGCAGCTCAGCTGAGATTCATGAAGAGTCTAGCTTTAAGGATTAAATTCATAATCATGTAGAATTAGTGCATCAATTATATATAAATGATGTTTTAAGGAACTGGATAAAACAATTATTCGGTTAAGCAGTTTAAATATTCCCTGTTAGACTATTCATTGCTTCTTTATTCATAAATGATACAAAGGTTAATTTCAGACCAGCCCATGCAATCTAAACTGTAACAAAGTTCGAACTGAGGCCGTACAAATTAATGAAGTGTTTCTCCTGAAGCTACCGCCCCCACCCCCGCAAAAGAAAAGATAAATGGAAAGGGGTATAGAAAAGAGCCAAGCCCATGGAGAAAGCTACTCACAGAAAAGGATGCTCCCAGTATCCAGGGCATTCCCAAAAGGGCAGAACGATGCCAGACGCCCCCCCCGTTGCCTAGAACCCCCTCCCCACCCACACCCCCACCAGCACAACCCACCTCGAGTTAGACTTTCCCTAGGAGGCCATGCAGGGCCTTGCTTTCCTCCTAAAGCGGGAGCTGATTTAGTCCAGAAGCCAGCCCTTAAGCCCTAGGATACGGAATATGGGAGCGGGAGAGGTAGAGGGAGAGAGAGACAGAAAAGGAAGGGTAAGTGAAGACGTAGAAGGCAGCCAAGGGAAGTGAGCTGTTATCTCTCCCCCCCCCCCCTCTCTCTCATTTGCACACACACACACACACACTCAGGTTAGAGCAAAGTGGAAATATTAAGTATTTCACGTAGGAAAATAAGCCTGGTGCTCCAAGCTAGGTTCCAACTATAGTATGTATCATGCCTACCTACTGAAGAAATTGTCATTCTTAAGTCATAAAGCAAGTGCAGAAAGAGGAATGAGGCTTTTGAAGCCTTCCAAAACAACTGGTCTACATTCATCATCCCCTCTGGATTGTTGGCATTGGGACAGCTCGCCATGTTCCTGCCTGGTCGGTATGCCCGTCCCCGTGCCCACGAGCTGTTAACAATCCTGATGGCAGAGAAGAGGGCTTACTCACCTTTGCATTCCTCCTGGCACAGAACCTGGTGCGTGACAAAAACTCCCTGAATTGAACCAAAGGTGACAAACAAACTTCCCATGCTGCAGATGTTTTAAAAGCCCTCCGTTCCATCTTTCTGGCCAAGTGTCACATAAATACCGCACTGGACTGAACTTCTCCCTGAACATTTCGACCTTTAAAAATAATTCAGACCAGGACTTGGGGAATGAAGAGTTCTTATTTTTTTAATGGGTACAGGGTTCCTGTTTGGGGTGATGGGGAAATTCCGTTCTGGAGATGGATAGTGGTGATAGTTGCACAACACTGTGAATGAACTTCATGCCACTAAGTTGTACACTAGGGATGGTTAAAATAATAAATAGTGTTCTATCTTACCACAATAAAAAGTAAAAAAGTAATTTAGTAGCTACCAGCTTTAATTTGGGGATAAAAACTTGGAGCATGAAATGAGAGAAAAGGAACTCAATTAAGTGCTATGCCTTCACTCATGGAACACAGGCTAAGCACTAGGCGCTGAATTTAATCATCTGTTTGACTTAATAAACCAAATCAGGGGTCTCCGACATCAAGCCCCTGGTCACCTTCAGCTAAGAACTTAACTTTACATTCCTGAGCTGCCGTGCCTTATCAAAAGTCCCTTACCACTCCTGGTGAGTAAATAGGAGGACTTAGTGCTCACTCCAGCAAAGCTTTAAACTTTTCCAGTCTAAAACAGTTTGAAAGGAAAGAGAAAAGCAAATCAAGCTGAACTTTCTATCTTAAAAAAGAAAAAGTCACCTGAATTCGGTTTCTAAGACATAAATCTTAACCAACAATTTCTTAAAGAAACAGTGTGACCCTAAACCAGCACGTGTTTTGGTACATTTTTTCAAGCATGTCCCCTCGGTTATGCACGACCCAGAAAAATGACAAACAGCCAGATCATTCTGGAATTTTCCCCTAACTTTCCACGGTACTAATGGGCACCTTTGATTGGTGGAGGAAGCTTCCAAGTTTGCACATCTGTTAATAACATTGAGTTGAAGCAACAGCTAGGACTGCTTTTCTCTTTTCGGGGATAACTGAGTTTATGGACGGCAGGACACAGGGGTGCTTTGCTGGAAAGTACAAAATGATACTGGCTCAGCTACCTCCATCATGCACTGAACTTTTTTTTGGTTAGGGGATCCACAGTGCTGTTCTGGAGGGGCCATCCAAGGAGTCTCCCTTTTCCCTCATTCACTCAGGGCCATTCCATCAAACGTACCTAATGTCCAGGCAAAGTAATACTTGGGCTTTGAGGCTTGCATGACAATATATAAGTAGCAGAGTCGAGTCAGAAAGTTTGCTTTATGAACAAACCAGTCATCGACCAGGCAGGTGACAGGGAAGGACTTCGTGAGCGTCAAAAACAGGAGGAGAGACACCAAGGTCATACACAGCTTGCGTATCACAGCTCTCTGAAAATGTGGAAAAAAAATCAGGGTAACCATGCAAGACTCCCGTATGAGGAAGACAATTTCAGCAAGGGCACCTTAGGGACAAAGCAGTTCCAATAGCTGCTTTGGTAATATTCCTTACAAGGAGCGGCGACAGGCATTCCTAGGACACAAACTGGATGCTGGGCATAGGGGCTAAATGCAAATGAAGACTACACCACTGACACTTGAGGTCTGAATGTATCTAAAATGGAAGAAAACTATTACTAGCACATTCTACTGACAAAAGGAAGGTAGCTTTTTTCTTTTAAGATTTTATTTCTTAGAGAGAGAGCATGAGCAGGAGGAGGGTCAGAGGGAGGAGCTTGCTCCTCGCTGAGCAAGGAGGCAGGACTCGATCCCAGGACCCCAGAACCATGACCTGAGCTGAAAGCAGCCACTTAACTGACCGAACCACCCAGGTGCCCCCAAAAGGAAGGTGGTTTTATTACCCAAAACTTCAGAGAAAGAGCATTACTGGGGCACCTGGGCGGCTCAGTCATTGGGGAGCCTGCTTCTCCCTCTCCCACTTCTCCGCTTGTGTTCCTGCCCTCACCGTCTCTGTCAAATAAATAAATAAAACCTTTTAAAAAAAAGAGCGTTACAGAGTACAATCTTCTATCAGAAAGGAATAAGCATTTGCCTTCTACTTCTGTTGCCAGCAGAGTTAAGGAAATGGGTCTGAATCACCACAAGGAGCACAGAGGCTCAAGCTAGGAAGGATTCTGTGCAAGTTGTGAAATGCCTGAGCCAGGACATGAGAAGGTAATGGAGAGTTTTAGAAAGCCTTCCAGGATGGTTTACATGTAGTCTGCTCTAGCATTAAGATGCGCTGACATGTTAAATGCCTCTGGACCAAGTGATTTTGCCCAGTCTTCCTGACATTCCAGGGAATGTCATTTAACATCAATAGAACTATAGTTCCCAATTTTATAAAAACAGGCCACTTTCTGGGTGGGGCACCTGGGTGGCTCAGTCCATTAAACATCCAACTCTTAATGTTGGCTCAGGTCATGATCTCGTGGGTTGGGAGACTGAGCCCAGTGTCAGGCTCCACGCTCAGTGCCAAGTTGGCTTAAGATTCTCTCCCTCCCCCTCTGCCCATCCCCCAACTCAGGCTTGCACTCTGGTGCACTCTCTCCACCAGATAAATAAGTCTTAAAAAAATAAAAATAAAAACAGGCCACGTTTTTTGTAATACGGGGACAGTAATAGCACCTCCTCAGAGCGGCTTGAGGTTCAGGTGAATGAATATTTGCCAGGTACCCAGCATCGGGCTCCCAGTCAAGTGCTCACCATGTGTGGCCGCGATTATCGACAACACACTGGGGAGGCACCAGCCTGGGAGTGCCAGCCGCCTCCCCCCAATGTGTCTTTAGCCAAAATACCACCTCACCGCTTCACTTTCTCTGTGCACAAAAATGCAAGAGTCTCCCCGGGGAGTGATATTAAGACTCTGTGATCATATTCTCTAAATAAGAGCATGTGAAACACAAGAGAACTACTGTTGCGGTTTCTGCCAAGAAACTCCTGTGAGTACTTCGATGTCTCATGACTATGGCGACCTCACTCCTGCATTGTTTCAATGACGCAGGAAGAGCTGAGACCGTTGACAAACCATACACTGCTGGACACCTGTGTTCAGATAGTCAAAACTATCTGAAAATTCACGCTTAGTGAGTCACTTAAATTTTCAAATAATTAATTTTGCCTAGATTTTAGCATTTACAAAGTATTTAACTCAATCATCCTGATTTTCTCCTTTTTCCAATTTTCCCTCTTCCTTCAATTACAAACTTCCCTTAAATATAGGATATTGGACCTGAATAAATTCAGCATATTTGTGAAGTTTGACACGTTATCCTAACGCTGACTAACTTGAAATTAATAAAATCCAAGTTAGGATTAAAATAGGATTTCCAAAAAACCATCTTAAACTCTCCAAATCAGTAAAACCAATCTTTAAGCATGCCAACATAAAACTGGTTTCCCACACAAGAAGCAGGCTCTGCGATAAAAAAACAAACAAACAAACAAACATTTATTCTGGTTCCAACTCCCTCCCCATCCCCCTTTCATGACATTATCCTTTGGCTGGATATGAATTTCTATTCATAAAGACAAAAAGGCACTCATAAATCCGAATGTGTTAACCAGCACAGTGCTGAGCACACTGTAAGCATTAAATATTGGCAGGCTGACCTAGTGGATCGATTCTTTAATATTTCCAGCCCATGAGCTCCGCTGTGAGGGAAACGGGGGTGGGGGGAGTTACTGGCCAAGCTTTCTGGTAAACTGTTTGGCTTTTTAATTAGAACAATTACTAGTGAGAGTCAGCCCTGGCAACGGAGCTCTATTTTTCTGGAGCTCTGGGTAAATACTTGGCACTAAACACTTACAGTGGGAGAAGGCTCTGGTAGGCTGTGGAAACCTCTCTGCTTCCAGTTCACTTCCAGCAACTTCGTGTGTATGTGTCTCCCCTCAATAAAGGCTATATAATCCTTGAAATTGTTGCAAGGGCCAGCTATGACACTCATGAAGTTGAGAAGGTAGCTTAAGTATTCCAAAAAAGAGGGTTTTACTCTGTGAAAATAAAGTGAAAAAAAAAAAAGTTGAAAAGCCTTCAGTCTTGGATTTTTCTCTGAGATCCGCAGGTCAGCCAATCCTAAACACAGGCATTGTCTTTGTAGATGATAACACATGACGTGGTCTTTCTTTGTTCCGGTTCTCTAAAACTCCACCTAAGCTAGAAACCTTGTGGAAAGGACAAGTTAATAGAGGTGGGTGGCTCCGAGAAGGTGCAGCGCTCCGTGGCGCCCTCTGCTGGCCGACGGCGGCACAGACATGGAGGGCGAGATCCAGGCTAATTCTGAGGCTGGGACGTGCTCTTTCTCAGCAACCTTAGCTGTCTGCAAGAGAGAATGAAGGTAATAAACACGAGGCAGGGGTGGGAACCTAACCTAATGTGAGCTGCGCGAGATGCTGTGAAATGGGAAAACTCCCTCCCAACTGCCAAAATAGACACAAAACAAATGATGGGTGGAACCAGTTTCCTCTTGAAGAGGACACACAAAACCACCACTATAGCAGTTTCCTGTCTGCTTTGGCATCCAGGCATGAGGTCCCCAACCACAGACAAAAGTAGTGGCGGGGGAAAATTCTATAGAGACCAGTTCTAGGTAGCGGTGTTTTAATGGCATTTAAAGGGGCAGGATAGTATTGTGGGGAAAGGCTCCCTAAAATGCCATTGCTAACCAGTCACTGGAATTATGCCCTACAGCATTTATACCCCCACAATACTGTGCAAAGAATCTGATTCATTAGTCTCCTGCAGTGGGTCTCCATTGCTTCTGAGTCCCAATCCCTTAATGTGAAAACGAGGCACTCAATCTCCGTACCACTCAGGACCCTCTCTTCCTTACCCCTAACTATCTCCTGAAAGTCTCCTATAGGAACCCTCCACCATAGCTGCCCGTCCTTCCCTGATGTGCTACCCCACAAACCATTTCCATTCCCTACCACTGTTGTTCTCCTCCCTTACAGCCTCCCTTTCTCCAACATCCACACCAGCCACTGTCTACCTTCAGCCTGCTTCCTGCTTCCTGCCCCCTGTCTCCTACTCCCCAGCTCACAGTCCTCTCTCCAGCCCTGCTCCCATCTGTCTTCATTGCCGCATTTAATCATACTGATGTGCACTGATAATTTATTGGGCAGACACATACCCAATAAAAATAACTCTGTAAGAGACCTAACAATGGCAGTGAAGGAGAATCTTGAAAAACTAACAAAATTATAGACCCGTGTACTCTCTGGCCCAGCAACCCCGCTTCTGGGAATCTATCCCACCGCTATACCCAAACCTTTTTAAAATGACCTAGGAACAGGGTTTGTAAAAGCCAAAGATTGGCAGACAACCCAAGTACCCATCAGTAGATTCGTTAATAAACACTAATATGTCCGTATAGTGGAGTTAATCTGCATTGAAAAATGAGGAGGATTTCTAGACACTGATGTACAAAGGGCTCGAGAATATATTGTTAAACTTACTTCACAGCAAGTCGATGTTGCTCAGCAGAGAGGTCTTCAGCTCTTCGACCTAATCCTATAAAAAAAGAAAAAAATGTAGAAATAAGATGTTTGAAGTAGAAAATTCTAAGAGAGGCTTATAAAAGTCATTTGAAAAAAATGATTTATTTCACATTTATTTCATAAATCATAAAATCATTTTTGAAAATGCTCTGGATTAAAGAGCTACCCGCAAGTGCACGTGTGAAGGGGAAAGTCTCCGCAGGTTCTCGTGAAGAGGGGAGAAAGCAGGGGTTACTCCTATTTAAACTGCACGGTAGGACATGGATCCCAGAGAACTCCCCACATCTCCTCCACTTCTTACCAAAGTACGTATGTTTTCACCCCTACAAGAGAGAGAGAAGCCTGCCTTTGCAGCCTGCACCACCTCAAAGACCTCTCTGATTAGGCTGGCTGCAGACACCTGCTAGCAGCTGAGAGCACGGGTGTGGAATGGGGAAAGGAATAGGGGATTTTTCCTCTTCCAAAAACACAGGAAATGTAATCCTGAATGCAGGAAAAACATAAAAGATGTATCAGGTGATTCTTTTAAAATTCATCCATGCCAGAAAAAAAAAAAAAAACCCACCAAATCACCTTTGTGCTCCTCATAAAATTTATGTTAGCTTATAGTCACAGAAACTGAAGTGTCATCTAATAAGCTATAGACATTGTTCTACAAAGCTGTGTATCGAGCTAAGACTGACGATGGTCACCAATCATAAAGGCAATTCAGAAAAATGCATAAAGGAAGACAGTGTTTGCTGTTCCCACTACACACAAGAAAAAAAGAAATGACAAACATCTTGCTGTACGTAAGGGCTGTTCCAGAAAATCACGTAAACTAAGAATGCTTTAAAAAGTAATTTAGGCAAAAAGCCTATTTAAAAAGAAAAGATTTTTTTTTTAAATCACACTTTTTTCTAAGATGTCAACATTTCTGGCAATTCTAGAAATTAAATTTATTTTAGCTATTAGTTTATGTGCTAATATTAGTCTATCACCACTACCAACTAGACTTTTAGGTACAAAAACATTTATCAACTCAACCCCGGTTTACTCTGGACTTTTCCAATTTGGGCCCGCCCTACAAGTCTCATGTCCTGGGAAACTGCTCAGTTCTGGACAAACCAGGACAGTTGGTCACCCCGGAAAGACCCCATCCTTGGTATGAAATTACCCAGGTCTCTACAGAATGACTAAATCACCAAGTATGAACTAGGAATACCCAGGGTCAAAATGAAATTAAATCCGGTCCCAAGCTTTAAAGAAAAATAAGACTAGCTAACAGAGATTGTAAATCTTCTCGCACATAAAGAAGCTTCAACAGTCCGAAAGCATTTGCCAGAACAGTACAAATCCGCAGAGTATACTTTTACTAATTGCACCTGACACCTTTTACACCCATATTGAAATCTTCCACCTGGCTGAAAGTGCCGGCCTCCTTCCCTGGAACCAGGTGTTAATCATGTCAATCACACTTTCTGGTCATTTTCAGGAAGGGCATGAGCAAAGAAAATGTTCAGTTTTATACAAACAGGAGCTTCTTTCTTCCAAGGAGAAGGGTCAGGCTAATCTCATTAGATAATTTTCCAAGCCAAACGACAAAAACAAAAACACTAAACAGAACGAAATTAGCATTAAAAAAAATTGTTAACCAGCCAATACTATTTTTTATTACCTTGTGAGCTTCTCAGATTAAACCACAGAAAAAGGATGCCATTTCTTCTCAAGAGATTTGGAAATAAAGGGCAGAGAGCACCATAAATTTAAAACATTATAAATATAAACAGAAAACCAACTGTTCTCAGTGTAAATATTTCAGCAACTTTAGATTACAGAAATAATAGCTGTGAAAGTAAAGAGCTTTGATTAAAGAAGCTTGTAAATTTTTGACAAGTTAAAAAAGATCTGCCAGTACTTGGCTAAGCTCTGGACTATGGGTATTGTCTAAATGAAGAGCTCACTCTCAGAACTGAAAGGAGAGTTGTTTTTCTCACCATCATGAACTTGGAATGCCAAGGTTGTGATCTTCTGTGTGACAATCATCAGAGGCCTAAAAGGAAGACAGAAGAGAATCGATTGGCAGAAGGACCACTAGAAGAAACATTTATTCTATTTCCCTGCATGGTGGTTGTTCATCTTGAAGGCTATTCAATAAAATGAAAAAAAAAAAAAAAAAGATGGAATTCAAAAATTCCCTTCCAAATCACTTTAAATAAGTAGATATAACAACACTGAATGAGAGGACACCAGAAAGCCCCTCTTGCACTGTTCCTCCAAGTGTAACTTCCAGGATCAGCCCCATCAGCATCCTCAGGGGCTTGTTAAAAATGCAGACTCTCACACACTCCTTTCCAGAATAAGAAAATGAGGACGTGCATTTTAACAAGACCTCTAGGGAGACTCAGATGCACATTAAAGTATGAGCAGCCCCAGTTTGGGGGATACCTAATTCAGTGCCCCAGTTCCACCTGGATGAGACATATATTCTGGCTTCTTCATCCTAATATGTTCTAACACATGTTCTATTAAAGGTAATTTTCCCATGCACACACAGTAAGAGATACTTTTGTAAAATGCAGCTACCTGTCAATAAACCATTTAGTGACAAAAAATAAGACCAATCCTAATTTGAAAAAAAGACACCAAATAAAAACTTGTCTAAGAAGTGGAACCCAGGGGGTGGAGCAAGATGGCTGAGAAGTAGGAGACCTGGATTTCGTCTGGTCCCAGGAATTCAGCTGAATAGGGATCAAACCATTCTGAACACCTACGAACTCAACAGGAGATGGAAGAAAAGAATGGCAACAACTCTCTGAACAGAGACGCAACCACTTTCTGGAAGGTAGGACGTGGGGAGAAGGGAATCCGAGGTGATATTCGGGAGGCTAGACGGCGGGGGAGGGGGCCTCCGTCGGCCGCTTCTGGTAAGTGCTGGAGCCGCGGAACACAAAATCGGAACTTTTAGAAGCCGGCTCCGCTGGGGCGCCTGGGTGGCTCAGTCATTAGGCGTCTGCTTTCGGCTCAGGTCATGATCCCAGGGATCGAGCCCCGCATCGGGCTCCCTGCTCGGCGGGAAGCCTGCTTCTCCCTCTCCCACTCCCCCTGCTTGTGGTCCCTCTCTTGCTGTGTCTGTCAAATAAATAACTAATCTTAAAAAAAAAAAAAGTCGGCTCCGCTGAGGAGCCGAGGGACGTCGCTGCAGTGGCTAAGCGGGGGGGTGGAACCCTCGCGGGACAGTGTGGACTCAGGACCCTCGGGGGTCACAGAAAGACCGGGGGTGCCTGAGTGCGGCAGAGCTCCCAGGTATCGGAGCGGGGAAGCCGGCTGCAGAGACGGAGCCGAGGCGCGGGCTCTCAGCTCGGGGTGGCCATAAACTGTGATCCGCGGCCCAGTCGGGCCACTGCTCCTCCAGCAGGGACCCAACAAGCGGCAGAGCCGGGGAGACTCCCCTTCCTCCCCCGGGAGGAGCGGCGCGGGAGCACACCGCAGGGATCTGCTGGGTTTGGAGACTCCACACGGGGTCGGGTGCCAGAGATAGAAACGCTCGGTCACAGGCCGGGTGAGCGCGGAGTGCGGCCGGAGACCGGGGACACGGGAGTGACTGCTTTTCTCTGGGGGCGCACTGAGGAGCGGGGCCCCGAGTTCTCGGCTCCTACTGGGTGGAGATTGGGAGGCCACCATTTTCGCCCTGGTCCTCCAAAGCTGTACCGGACCTTGCAGGGAACAAAAGCTCCTGAGAGCAAACCCCAGCAGCTTGCTTAGCCCAGACCGACAAGGGCGGGGCAATTCCGCCTCCGGCAAAGACATTTGGGAACCACGGCAACAGGCCCCTCCCCCAGAAGATCAGCACGAACAGCCAGCAAGCCAAGACCAAGTTTACCGATCAAGGAGAACGGGAGAACTCCAGCGCTAGGGGAATACTGCACATAGAATTCATGGCTTTTTTTTACCATGATTCATTAGTTTTTCAAAGTTAATTTTTTTAACTGTTTTTTTAATTTTTCTTTTTCCCTTTTTCAACTAACATCTTATTAATCCCTTTTTAAATTTTTTTATTGTTATGTTAATCACCATACATTACATTATTAATCCCTTTTTTAAAAAACATTTTTATTTTTCATTTTTAGAGTCATATTCTATCCCTTCATAGTAGTTACTCTTATTTTGGGCATATATATATATATATATATATACATATATATATATATATATATATAAAAGTTGTTCTCTCTTTAAAATTTTGAGATACAGTTTCTTCTAACAGATCAAAATATACCCTAAATCTCTAGTGTATGGCTTTGTTCTAGTCTCCTGCCTGATCATTCTCTCCCTTTTTTTTAATCCTCTTCTTTTTTTCAAACAACTTCTTATCAAATCCTTTTATAAAATCTTTTACAATTTTCATCTTTACAGTCATATTTCATCCCTTCATCGTATTAAGCCTTATTTTTGTACATATGTAAGTTTTTCTTTCTTTAAAATTTTGGGAGGCACTTTCTTCTAACAGACCAAAATACACCCAAAATCTAGTGTGTGGCACTGGTCTAAGCAGCAGCCTGATCATATTTGATCATATTGGGTTTTTTTGTTTTGTTCTGTTTTTGTTTGTTTTTATCTTTTTCTTTTTTTCTTTTTTTTCTTTCCCTTTCTTTTCCCCCAGTTTCAGGTCTTTTCTGATTTATTTAGAGTATATTTCCTGGGACGTTGTTACCCTATTAGCGTTTTGTTTTCTCATTCATCTATGCTCCTCTGGACAAAATGACAAGATGGAAAAAATCACCTCAACAAAAAGAACAAGAGGCAGTACTGTCTGCCAGGGACCTACTCAATACAGACATTAGTACGATGTCAGACCTAGAGTTCAGAATGATGATTTTAAAGATACTAGCTGGGCTTGAAAAAAGCATGGAAGTTATTAGAGAAACCCTTTCTGGAGAAATAAAAGAACTAAGATCTAACCAAGTCAAAATCAAAAAGGGTATTAATGAGGTGCAGTCAAAAATGGGGGCACTAACTGCTAGGATAAATGAGGCAGAAGAGAGAATCAGTGATACAGAAGACCAAATGATGGAAAATAAAGAAGCTGAGAAAAACAGATAAACAACCACTGGATCACGAGGGCAGAATTCGAGAGATAAGCGACACAATAAGATGAAACAACATTAAAATAATTGTGATCCCAGAAGAAGAAGAAGAAAGAGAGAGAGGAGCAGAAGGTATATTGGAGCAACTTATAGCAGAGAACTTCCCTAATGTGGGGAAGGAAACAGGCATCAAAATCTAGGAGGCACAGAGAACCCCTCTCAAAATCAATAAAAATAGATCAACACCCCGACATCTAATAGTAAAACTTACGAGTCTCAGAGACAAAGAGAAAATCCTGAAAGCAGCTCGGGAGAAGAGATATGTAACCTACAATGGTAGAAACATTAGATTGGCAACAGACCTATCCACAGAGACCTGGCAGGCCAGAAAGGACTGGCATAATATATTCAGAGCACTAAATGAGAAAAATATGTAGCCAAGAATACTATATCCAGCTAGGCTGTCACTGAAAATAGAAGGAGAGATAAAAAGCTTCCAGGACAAACAAAAACTAAAGGAATTTGCAAACACGAAACCAGCCCTACAAGACATATTGAAAGGGGTCCTCTAAGCACAGAGCCTAAAAGCAACACAGACCAGAAAGGAACACAGACAATATACAGTAGCAATCACCTTACAGGCAATACAAGGGCACTAAATTCATATCTCTCAATAGTTACCCTGAATATAAATGGGCTAAATGCCCCAATCAAAAGACACAGGCTATAAGATTGGATTAAAAAACAAAACCCATCGATATGCTGTCTGCAAGAGACTCAAGAGACTCTTCAAGACACTCAAAGACACCCCCAGATTGAAACTGAAGGGGTGGAAAGCCATTTACCATGCTAATGGACACCAAAAGAAAGCTGGGGTGGCAATCCTTATATCAGACAAATCAGATTTTAAACCAAAGACTGTAATTAGAGATGAGGAAGGACACTATATCCTACTTAAAGGGTCTATCCAACAAGAAGATCTAACAATTGTAAATATCTATGCCCCTAACATGGGAGCAGCCAACTATATAAGTCAATAACAAAAGCAAAGAAACACATCAACAACAATAATAGTGGGGGACTTTAACACCCCCTCACTGAAATGGACAGATCGTCTAAGCAAAAGATCAACAAGGAAATGAAGACTTTAAAGGACACACTGGACCAAATGGACTTCACAGATACATTCAGAACATTCCATCCCAAAGCAACAGAATACACATTCTTCTCTAGTGCCCATGGAACATTCTCCAGAAGAGATCACATCCTAGGTCACAAATCAGGTCTCAACCGGTACCAAAAGATTGGGATCATTCCCTGCATATTTTCAGACCACAAGGCTTTGAAACTTGAACTCAATCACAAGAGGAAAGTCGGAAAGAACTCAAATACACGGAGGCTAAAGAGCATCTTACTAAAGAATGGATGCGTCAACCAGGAAATTAAAGAAGAATTAAAAAAATTCATGGAAACCAAGGAAAATGAAAACACAACTGTTCAAAATCTTTGGGAAGCAGCAAAGGCAGTCCTGAGAGGAAAGTATACAGCAATACAAGCCTTTCTCAAGAAACAAGAAAGGTCTCAAATACACAACCTAACCCTACACCTAAAGGAGCTAGAGAAAAAACAGCAAATAAAGCCTGAACCCAGCAGGAAAAGAGAAATAATAAAGATCAGAGCAGAAATCGATGAAATAGAAACCAAAAGAACAGAACAGATCCATGAAACCAGGAGCTGGTTCTTTGAAAGAATTAACAAGATTGATAAACCCCTCGCCAGACTTATCCAAAAGAAAAATGACCCAAATCAACAAAATCATGAATGAAAGAGGAGAGATCACAACCAACACCAAAGAAATACAAACAATTATAAGAACATATTATGAGCAACTCTATGCCAGCAAATTAGATAACCTGGAAGAAATGGATGCACTCCTAGAGATGTACCAACTACCAAAACTGAACCAGGAAGAAATAGAAAACCTAAACGGACCTATAACCACTAAGGAAATTGAAGCAGTCATCAAAAATCTCCCAACAAACAAAAGCCCAGGGCCAGATGGCTTCCCAGGGGAATTCTACCAAATATTCAAAGAGTTAATACCTATTCTTCTGAAATTGTTCCAAAAAATAGAAATGGAAGGAAAACTTCCAAACTCGCTTTATGAGGCCAGCACTACCTTGATCCCCAAACCAAAGACCCCATCAAAAAGGAGAATTACAGACCAATATCCTTGATGAACATGGATGCAAAAATTCTCACCAAAATACTAGCCAATAGGATCCAACAGTACATTAAAAGGATTATTCACCACGACCAAGTGGGATTTATCCCTGGGCTGCAAGGTTGGTTCAACATCCGCAAATCAATCAACGTGATACAGTACATTAACAAAAGAAAGAAAAAGAATCATATGATCCTCTCAAAAGATGCAGAAAAAGCATTTGACAAAGTACAGCATCCTTTCTTGATCAGCACTCTTCAGAGTATAGGGATAGAGGGTACAAACCTCAATATCATAAAAGCCATCTATGAAAAACCCACAGCGAATATCATTCTCAATGGGGAAAAACTGAGAGCTTTCCCCCTAAGGTCAGGAACACGGCAGGGATGTCCACTCTCACCACTGCTATTCAACACAGGACTAGAAGTCCTAGCCACAGCAATCCGACAACAAAAAGAAATCAAAGGCATCCAAATCGGCAAAGAGGAAGTCAAACTCTCACTCTTTGCAGATGATATGATACTTTATGTGGAAACCCCAAAAGACTCCGCCCCAAAACTGCTAAAACTCATACAGGAATTCAGTAAAGTGGCAGGCTATAAAATCAATGCACAGAAATCAGTGGCATTCCTATACACCACCACCAAGACAGAAAGAGAAATTAAGGAGTCAATCCCATTTACAACTGCACCCAAAACCATAAGATACCTAGGAATAAATCTAACCAAAGAGGCAAAGGATCTGTACTCAGAAAACTAGAAAATACTCATGAAAGAAATTGAGGAAGACACACAAAAATGGAAAAACGTTCCATGCTCATGGATTAGAAGAACAAATACTGTGAAGATGTCAATGCCACCTAGAGCAATCTACACATTCAATGCAATCCCCATCAAAATACCATCCACTTTTTTCAAAAAAAATGGAACAAATAATCCTAAAATTTGTATGGAACCAGAAAAGACCTCGAATAGCCAGAGGAATGTTGAAAAAGAAAAGCAAAGCTGGCAGCATCACAATTCCGGACTTCCAGCTCTATTACAAAGCTGTCATCATCAAGACAGTATGGTACTGGCACAAAAACAGACACATAGATCAATGGAACAGAATCGAGAGCCCAGAAATGGACCCTCAACTCTATGGTCAACTAATCTTTGACAAAGCAGGAAAGAATGTCCAATGGAAAAAAGACAGTCTCTTCAACAAATGGTGTTGGAAAATTGGACAGCCACATGCAGAAGAATGAAACTGGACCATTTCCTTACACCACACACAAAAACAGACTCCAAATGGTTGAAAGACCTAAACGTGAGACAGGAGTCCATCAACATCCTAAAGAAGAACACAGGCAGCAACCTCTTTGACCTCACTCAGCCCAGCAATTTCTTCCTAGAAACATCACCAAAGGCAAGGGAAGCAAGGGCAAAAATGAACTATTGGGACTTCATCAAGATAAAAAGCTTTTGCACAGCAAAAGAAACAGTCAACAAAACCAAAAGACAACCGACAGAATGGGAGAAGATATTTGCAAATGATATATCGGATAAAGGGCTAGTATCCAAAATCTATAAAGAACTTCTTAAACTCAACACCCAAAGAACAAATGATCCAATCAAGAAAGGGGCAGAAGACATGAACAGACATTTCTCCAAAGAAGACATCCAAATGGCCAACAGACACGTGAAAAAGTGCTCAACATCGCTCGGCATCAGGGAAATCCAAATCAAAACCTCAATGAGATATCACCTCACACCAGTCAGGATGGCTAAAATTAACAAATCAGGAAATGACAGATGTTGGCGGGGATGTGGAGAAAGGGGAACCTTCCTACATTGTTGGTGGGAATGCAAGCTGGTGCAGCCACTCTGGAAAACAGTGTGGAGGCTCCTCAAAAAGTTGAAAATAGAGCTACCGTACGACCCAGCAATTGCACTACTGGGTATTTACCCCAAAGATACAAATGCAGGGATCAGAAGGGGTACGTGCACCCCAATGTTTATAGCAGCAATGTCCACAATAGCCAAACTGTGGAAAGAGCCAAGATGTCCATTGACAGATGAATGGATAAAGAAGATGTGTGGTGTGTGTGTGTATACACACACACACACACACACACACACAGTGGAATATTATGCAGCCATCTAAAAGAATGAAATCTTGCCATTTGCAACGATGTGAATGGAACTGGAGGGTATTATGCTGAGCAAAATAAGTCAATCAGAGGAAGACATGTATTATATGACCTCACCGAGATGAGGAATTCTTAATCTCAGGAAAGAAACTGAGGGTTGCTGGAGTGGTGGGGGGTGGGAGGGATGGGGTGGCTGGGTGATAGACATTGGGGAGGGTATGTGCTATGGTGAGCGCTGTGAATTGTGCAATACTATTGAATCACAGACCTGTACCTCTGAAGCAAATAATACATTATATGTTAAAAAGAAGAAGAAGAAGATAGCAGGAGGGGAAGAATGAAGGAGGGGGGAATCGGAGGGGGGGGTGAACCATGAGAGTCTATGGACTCTGAAAAACAAACTGAGGGTTCTAGAGGAGAAGGGGGTGGAGGATGGGTTAGCCTGGTGATGGGTATTAAAAAGGGCATGTTCTGCATGGAGCACTTGGTGTTATATGTAAAGAATGAATCATGGAAAAATACATCAAAAAAAAGAGGGTGCCCCAAAGCAATGACTGCTGCAAAAATAAAACAAAACAAAGAGGCAAAAAAAAAAAAAAAAAAAAAAAAGTGTAACCCATGTCAACAAGGATGCCAAGGTAATTCAACAGAGGCAAGAATAGCTTTTTAAAATAGTGATGGTACAACCAGATAGCCACATAAAAAGAATACAAAAGTAATTTAAAAATGTATCAAAGACCTAAATGTAAGAGCCTTTTAAAAGTAAAAAACTCTTAGAAAAAAACACAAGTATAAATCTTCATGACCTTAGATTTGGCAATGGTTTCTTAAATGTAACACCAAAAGCACAGGTCACAAAAGAAAAATGTGGATTAAATGGCTATCACTGAAACTTAAAATTCTGTGCTTCAAATGACTCACACCACCAAGAAAGTGAAAAGACCTTTCACAGAATGTGTGAATATATGTGCAAGTCATACATCTGATAAACAACGTAGTACTAGAATATGTAAAGAACTCTTACAATAAGAATAAGATAATAACCCAATTTAAAAATGGCCAAAGGATCTGAATGGACATTTCTCTGAAAAAGATATACAAATGGTAAATAAGCAGATGAAAAGATGCTCAACAATAATCAGCCATCAGAGAAACGCAAACCAAATCATACACCAGTTCACAAGCACCAGGATGACTAGAACCAAAAAGGTAACAAGTGTTGGTCAGAAGGTGGAGAACTGGAACCGTCATACATTCCTGGCGGGAACATTAAAAGGTCCAGCCACTTCAGAAGGTCTGGCAGTTTCTTAAAAGGTTAAACACAGAGTGACTGTATAACCAAGCAATTCCACTCCTAGGTATATAGCCATGAGAAATAAAAATATATCTACACAAAAACTTGTACACACCTGTTTAAAGCAACATTATTCACAATAGCCCAAAAGAAAATAATCTAAATACCCACCGATGAATGAATAAATGAAATGTGGTATGTCTATAAAGTAGAATATTCAGCAATAAATACAGTGAAGTACTGACCCACGTATAATATGAATGGACCTTGAAAACATGATGCTAAGTGAAGGAAGCCAGACACAAAAGTCCTGTATTGTATGATTCCATTTATATGAAATAGCAGAATAAGCACATCCACAGAGAAAGTAAATTACTGGCTGCCTAAGGCTGGAGGAACGGGGAGGAAATGAGGACTTATGGCTAATGTATACAGGTTTCGCTGGGGGGTGATGAAAATGCAGAATTAATTATGCTAATGGTTGCACCTGTATATCCACTCTGTGACTATGCTCCAAACCACTGCATTGCGGGGCGCCTGAGGGGCTCAGTCGTTAAGCGTCTGCCTTCAGCTCAGTTCATGATCCCGGGGTCCTGGGATCGAGCCCCGCATCGGGCTCCCTGCCTGGCGGGAAGCCTGCTTCTCCCTCTCCCACTCCCCCTGCTTGTGTTCCCTCTCTCGCTGTGTCTCTCTCTGTCAAATAAATAAAATCTTTAAAAAACAAACAAAACACTGCACTGTATTCTCTAAATAGGTGAATTGAAGGATATGTGAATTCTACCTCAACAGAGCTGCAATTTTTATAAATGGCACCTGTTTTTCCAATCATCCACCCCCATCTAGTACCCTTCATTGCTCCCTTCTTGCCCAACCAGACAAGATAAAACCCTACTGCTCAGCCATAACATCCTTCAATCCTTCTTAGTCTAGCCTGGTTTTCTGATCCTTATTGTTGAGGTTTCCTATTGAATTTGCTGTCTCTGACCCTATGGATTGATGGCTCATTTATAGAGACGGCAAGGATTGCACCCCTGGGATGACCCTGGTACGCCACACTCCCCAGGAGCTCAGGCCAAGTGTATGGGGGGATGGGACAGGGGCACAGACCATTTTAGGCCAAGTCTGATATGTGACAACTACTCTCTGCCTCTTGTCTGTGAGTCCTTTTTCCTCCTTAATTCCTCCCCTTCGAGTTCCCATTTTCCATCTCTGTAAAATAATACGCATGCGGGGCACCTGGGTGGCTCAGTCGGCCAAGCATCCCACTCTTGGTTTCAACTCAGCTCATGATTTTAGGGTCGTGAGATCGAGCCCAGCCAGGGGCTCCACGTCAAGCAGGGCTCTGCTTGAGATTCTCTCCCTCCCGCCTGCCCCTCTCCCGGCTCACGCACATTCTCTCTCTCTTTCAAATAAATAAATAAAATCTTAAAAAAAAAAAAAAAAAAACAAAATAAAATAACCATGTAACATTTTTAAACTATCAATATAATAAACTATTTTGAAATCTAAACATTTATGCCCAACCTTGTATCTTATTGGCAAAAGCCCAATGGCCACTTTTTGAAACAAGATTCCTAATATCGCACAGGAGGCTAGCAGAAGAGGAAGGGAGTCTGACTGCAGAAGGGAAGGACTACCATGCTCTGCCAGGACTGGTGAGAATTAGGTGTGGCAAAATAGGGGGCCATCCAGGTGGTCATTTGAGCACAGCCAGACATGCTCATAGCTCACACTGATTAGGATTGTGCTCATGTAGATTGAAAAAAATAACTGTTCTCCCAGAGCCCTGAGGTTTGGGCCTTAGAATAAATAAGAGCTACACTGAAGCTTTCTATACAATGTGGTCTTACAGACCAATATAATTTTGCATCTCACCTTCCTGATATTCAACAAGACTTTGGACCCAGAATATGTAACAGATGCCAAGAGCTATGGTTTCTGTTTTTGTTTTTTTTGAAAGGGGCTCACTCTAAGTGTCACATTCAAGGTAGTTTCCAAACATGACTTTCAAAGCGCAAAAGTTTCTTTCCAAAGCCTTTTTATCTTTTCCTTTTCCCCCTGGAAGATCAAAAGTCCTAGGAATCAGTAATAGGACCTAAGCCCCCGTTTTTCCTTACACAAAGTCCAGTACAACATTTTTTAAAGTTTGAGGCACACATCCTGTTGACTATGCAATTTGCAAACCAAGTTCCTACTTTCCATTCAATTCCTAACTTCATTTTTCACTTTTAAAGGGTCTAAAAAATAGATATATCAAAAAAGGAAATGTTACAGAATTAGCCTACATTTCTTTCTCTATAGCAATATAACATTTGTTTTCCTCTATCTGGCATTACATTTAATGTATTCCATAATAAGGCTCATGTTCAGAAATGCAGTAAGTAGTCTTATATATGCAATGGCCATGAGCAAAAGTCACTCAAATCTATGGGCTTTGGGGGGCGGGGGCATCAGTGATCAGCCGCAGCTGCTGCAGATTCAATCTCCAACTTCAGGCTGGGGCCACGCCCCCTTGAGCTGCTCCAGCCAATGACAGAGTGGGGCAGGTACCCAGGCAGGGTAAAGGAAGCGCGGTACTCCTCCCCAGGGCAAGTTTTGCTAGAGGACTTCTCACTGAACGCGAAATTGTTTTAGACCTGCACTGCCGTCTCCCTTCCTTCCCTCATCTCAGGGGTCAGACTTGCATTTCAATCTATGCCAGATTCCCCAGTTTCCCTCACAGGCATTTCACATGACAAATCTCTTAATTCTGTTCCCATCTTGGTATCTGCTCCTCAGAGAACCTGGACAAATACAATATATAATATTGAATTTCTAGATCATGGTCAATAAATAATTATTCAATATGAAGTCTGCACTATTGGGTCTATGTAAAAACTGTATTGTTGTCATTACCCTGGGAAAAAATGTCCCTTCTGGAGAGAAAAAAAGCTGTGGACCAAATATAATTACTTGTCATCTAGACTACTTTCAACAATATATTGCTTCTGTTTTAAGCCCTCAAGAAGTTTCAAGCAACTTAAGGAACAACTCACACATGTGATCATGGGTTTATTAATAAACACAATACACTAATAACTGGTGAAAAAGCAGATCTAAAATCTGCAAACTAGAACTAGAACCGGTTCACCAAGAGGAGATGGAGTTAGCATCCTCCTACCTACTCATTTTTCTATGGGTGAAAGAAGGAGTGCCATATGCTTTTGCTCAGAAGACTTCGTCTCTCAACATTTTTTCATTGATCATTTACTTACACTTATGAGTAGATCAGATGCCAAATTTAGAATGCCCAAGTTATAAGGTATGAGAGTCAAATCCAAAAAGCTACTGACTTAAAAGATGAAACTCAAATACCATCCATGCTGTATTTCAGTCAAAACCTAAAATAATCTAAGATGTGTTTGATGGTTTATGATTAGAATTCATGCTTACTTTTCAAAGCTGCAAAACCCAGCACACATAAGCACATACTACAAGTACAGAAAGGACACAAAAGGTTCCTTGGTGTAGCCAAAGAACTTCCTCAGAACAATGAGGCCTTAACACTTCAGTTGTACCGGGATTTTGCACCCCCTGAGAAGTGTGCCTTGTCTATGGATTTGTACACACTCACTAGTAGTAGGTGCTGCAGTTGAATCCATGGGAACCATCTGATCAATCTGAAATCAAGGTGTGAGTCCAGCATGGTTGAGGTAGGGCCATTTCTCGTCTTAAAATTTTTTCATGATTTTAAAAAAAAGATAATCAGCTCGACTTCTGGGGAAGATGGTATAGTAGGAGGATCCTAAGCTCACCTTGTCCCATACATACAGCTAGAAAATAGCCACATCAGTGTAAATAACCCAAAAAATGACCTGAAGACTGGCAGAACAGACTTACCACCGCTAAACATAGAGAGGAGGCCACATTGAAAAGAGTAAGAAGGGTGGAGATGGTCGGGAACCAAACTGATTCGTGAGACTGTCTGTGGGAGGGAGGGACACTGCAAGCATGAACAGGAGCAAACCCCACACCAGGCGTCCCAAGCACTGGGGACCTGCACTGCGAAAATGAACCCCCATCACATTTGGCTTTGAAAACCACGGGGACTGAACTTTGCCAGTTCTTACAACCAGCGGGTCTTACCCCCAGAACCTTAAAAAATCAGCGGGCTCTGCTCTCAGACAGCTGGAGGGTGATAGGAAACTAAGTCCTGAACCCTAAAGAGACAGCATAGCAAACAGCCCTGCTGAGATACAGCACAGAAGCAGCAGTCTGAGAAATACCTGGAATATACTGTGGTATACAGAAGGAGATTTATTTACAAGTCTCAGAACATGTGCTTGAGAAGCAGGGAATCTTTAGGAATCTTCTCCAAAAGGAAAAATCTTCCATTCCTCTCTCCCGCACCCCTGCCTGAACAGGGCACCCACGGGAACCAGCTCAAACACTCTCCAGCTAGCTTGCTAACACTGCACAATCCCCTCTCTTCGGCCCCATCTGATCTGCCCTTGGCAGGAGTCCATTCAGAACAGCACCACAAAATGGCATTGTGCAAGCAGCTGCAATAGGGCCCAACACCACTCCCAAGGGACTCCTGCCTTGGGGAGAGGGGACAATAACCACACACACACCAGTTAGACTGTGGTCCCAACAGTGGACTGGGGCAGACATCTGGTCTGACCGAAGGCCCCACCCACCAACTACAGCCTGTCAGGGAACAAAACAGGAAGGGTACCCTTTAGTTCAGTGTGACCACAGCTCTGGAAAATGCCTGGTCTGAACCAACTCAAGCCCAAGGCAGCCCAACTGGCCCATTAGCAACACAGGACCCAAATCCTGCCCACAACAGGCAAAGAGAACCATTGCAGCCAACTGAACTGAAAGCAAACGCAGCTTAGGCACATGGTAGGGTGCATGCAACACACACAGGAAACAACCATGAAGCACCAGGTTCTGGTGAACAGGGGACATTGCACTACAGGGCACTATAGGACCTCTTCTCCATAAGGCCACTACTTTCAAAAGCAGGAGACATAGCTGACTTTCCTAATACAGAAACAGACACAGAGAGTTAGATAAAATGAGGAGATAGAGGACTATGTCCCAAATGAAAGAACAAGACAAAACCAGAGCAAGAGACCTAAATGAAACAGTGAGAGATCATTTAAAGTAATGGTCATAAAGATACTCCCTGGACTTAAGACTGGAGGATCTCAGTGAGACATTCAAGAGAGAGAGAAAACATAAAAATGAACCAATCAGAGATAAAGAGCTCAATAACTAAAATTAAAAATATACAGGAGGGAACAAATAGTAGACTAGAGAAAGCAGAAGAATGGATTAGCAACTGGGATGACAGAGTAATGGAAAGCAATCAAGACGGACAGAGAAAGAAAAAAGAATAACAAAAAATGAGAGGAGATTAAGGAACTCAGTGACACCATAAAATGAAACATTTACATTACAGGGGTCCCAGAAGAAGAAAGAGGAAAGGTGGGAAAAATTTATTTCAAGAAATAACAGGTGAAAACTTCCCTAATCTGGGAGAGGAAACAGAAATCCAAACCCAGGGTTTGGATCCAAACACAGAGAGCACCCCCTGCCAAAATCAACCCAAGGAAGTCCACACCAAGACAGAAGAAATTAAAATGGCAAAATGCAGTGATAAAGCCGGAGGTATCACAATTCCAGACTTCAAGTTATATTACAAAGCTGTAGTAATCATAATCACAACAGTATGGTACTGCCACAAAAAGACACATATTTCAATAGAACACAAAGTAGCCCAGGAGCAAAACCATGATTATATGGTCAATTAATCTTTTGACAAAAGAGGAAAGAATATTCAATGGGAAAACTGGAAAGCTACATGCAAAAGAATGAAACTGGACCACTTTCTCACAACAGACACAAAAATAAACCCAAAATGGACCCAATGTTGAGACCTGAAACCATCAAAATCCTAGGAGAGCACAGGCAAAATGTCTCTGACACTGGCCGTAGCAACATTTTCTAGATATGTCTCCTGAGGCAGGGGAACCAAAAGCAAAAATAAAATTATTGGAACTATATCAAAGTAAGAAGCTTCTGCCCAGGGAAGGAAACAATCAACAAAACTGAAAGGCAACCTACAGAATGGGAGAAAATATTTGCAAATGACATATCCAATAGAGGGTTAGTATCCAAAATATATAAAGAACTGATACAACTCAACACCCCAAAAAAACAAATAATCCAATTAAAAGATGGGCAAAAGACACGAACAGACATTTCTCCAAAGAGGACATGCAGATGCCCAACAGACACATGAAAAGGTGCTCAACATCACTCATCAGGGAAATATAAATCAAAACTACAATGATAGAACTTCACACCTGTCAGAATGGCTAAAATCCAAAACACAAGAAACAAGTGTTGGTGAGAATGTGGAAAAAAAGGAACCCTCTTGCACTGTTGGTGGGAATGCAAATAGGTGCAGCCACCCTGGAAAATGGTGTGGAGGGTCCTCAGAATCTTAAAAATGGAATTACCCTATGATCCAGTGACTCCACTACTAGGTATCTACCCAACGAATACAAAAACAGTAATTTGAAGGGAAACATGCACCTCTATGTTTATTACAGAATTATTTACAATAGCCAAAATATGAAAGCAGCCCAAGTGTCCACTGATAGATAAATGAATAAAGAAGAGGTGATATGTTATTCAGCCATAAAAGAGAATGAAATCTTGCCATATGCAACAACATGGATGGATCTAAAGTGTATAATGCTAAGTGAAATAAGTCAGAGAAATACAGACACCATATAATTTCACACATTATTTGGAATTTAAGAAACAAAACAAATGAACAAAAAAGAGAGAGAGAGACAAACCAAAAACAGACTCTTAAGTGTAGAGAACAAACTGATGGTTACCAGAAGGAGGAACGGGGTAGGGACAAAAGAGATGATGGGGATTAAGGAGTACAATTGCTGTGATGAGCACCAGGTGATGAATGGAAGTACTGAATCACTATACGGTACACCTGCAACTAATAGGTCATTCTACGTTAATTATGCTCAAATTTTAAAAATGATGAAAAAATTTATATATATAAACAAAAAACATAAAGTTGTGTGTGTGTATATATATATTCCATATATTTATATATATATATAACCTATTATATATATATATATATATACATATAAACCTAACACTATTATTCTAATTTGGATAAAGAAATATAGGGGGAAATGAATAAGGAAAAATGGGCAGATGGAGATGTGATTGGGGGAGAAAGTAAGACAGAAAAATGCCACACCCAACACACACACAAACACACACACACACACACACACACAGAAAAATCAATGCCTTCCGAAAGACTCGGGACAATTTGCCAGAAGTGGTACGCGTTCTATTTCTCATATCAATTCCCAACCAAAAATAACCTGTCTTTAAAACATTAAGCAAAAACTCAATTTTGAACAATATTCCAATAAAACCTCCCTAGTTTACCTTATTCTCTGGATGTTCTCTGTCCTGGTAAAACTAGGATAGAACAATGATCTAATGCAGCCCTCAATTAGAGGTTCAAGAGACAGCTGATCACCCAGCCGGCTGGCCAACATCAAGCCAGATCTGACATTCAGGGATCTTATTTTCCCCAACAGGTAATTTTAGATCCAAAGAAGTTATACTTTGTATTTTTATTACTTCTTTCTTTATAATAAAAGTCCCCTTATAACACTAATACATTAGGAAAACAAAGAGTCAGGCAATTATGTTTGACAGGCGGGAGAACAGGACTACAACACACTTGCAATCTCCAGCGGCATCGGCTGGGACCGCCATCTTGCACAACAACCGGGGGCACCAAATTCAAGATGAATGGTGCAACTAGTAGCCTCAGCCTAGCAGCTGAAGGACACTAGGGTCTCAGACGGTACTTTCTAACCTCCCTACGGCTTCTGCCTTGCTGGTACCCACTGCTCCCTAGATGGCTGAAGAGGGAAGTGATGAGATTACAACCTTAGTGGAATGCTCCCAAAGTCCTATCAACTGTGCCAGCATCGAGGAGGAAAATACAGGACTCCAGGACTCACAGCAAACAAAATACATCCTCCCATCAGGCTCCCTAGGACTACAACTGAAGGGAGCAGGAACTCCTCTCAACTCTTTTCACTGTTCACGTAGTATCTGCTGGGAACCATCCAGCAGTCAGTCAATCAGAGGAGAATGGGCTCTTACCCTTCCCATTAAACTTTTCAAAGCTGTCATCTCCATACTTTGGCACTCAACAATAACAAAATCACCAGTTCTCCATTTTAATAGGAGCCCATCAAATATATTTGGTAGAACTTAAACTCATGTCCTTGGAATTAAATTCCAAGTGACTGTGCTAGTTATCAAAGAGCTGGCGGAAGCCTGAAGAAGAAACATGAAATCAGCAAATCCTGAAATCTCTCTGCAAGTATCACTTCTCTGCCCCTATTATCAAACCCAGTTATTCACACCTACAGGGTTGGTCAGGGGGAGGGGTCAGGGTGTCATAAACCAACAGAGGAAAACACATTTCCATGGACAAATAGGCAAATGAAATCACCTCCACCAGCAAGGGGTGTAGGAAAGTGATATTTCTATTATGTCCCAGTAAGGTAACAGGGAACACAGAGGGCTATTGTCCCAGTCCTAGAGGCCATAGTTCACCATAATACGCACTCGTAATATACTTGCAAATATATTTCAATAATATTTAGGATTTCTCATTATAATCATATTAAAAAAATTATTAAAATCACCAATAAAGACCCTCCCAACCCCCCAAAGAACCATTTAGGATGCTTCTGGGTTTTTCACTACTCTTGACAACAATTGAACACACATATGAATAAATTTGACTTCCTTAAGGTAATTCAATTCCTAGGAATTTATCCTATCATAGAATATGATTTTGTAAAGATTTTTATTTATTTGAGAGAGAGTGAGCGTACGCACAAGTTGGGGGAGGGACAGAGAGAATCTCAAGCAGCCTCCCGCAGAGCACAGAACCCGAAGCAGGGCTTGATCCCACGATCCTGAGATCATGACCTGAGTCGACATCAAGAGTCAGACACTTAGCTGACTAAGGCACCCAGGCGCCCCTAGAATATGATTTTTTAAAAGAAAAAAGCCCTTGCTTGAAATTTTATGGCTAAGTTGCCTTCCAGAAGGGTTGTACCAATTTATACTCCCACTGTCAGTGTGTAAGAGTTCTCATTTCAGACTGTTTTCGAAAACACACAGGCAACTCAAATTGCCAACGTGATAGGAGAGCAATTATCTGCCTGAATCTGGCCTAGCCTGCAAAGAGAAAATAAAGGTTCTTCTTGCTGCTTCCTCAGAAAACTCAATTTGTACCCTTCTGTGAGCAAAAAAGAAGAATCCGTTCACTATCGCAAACTTAAGAGGAAATCAAGTACCAGCTTTATTACAAGGAATTGTTGAGCTTCCCCCAGGAGAACAGTAAATGTTCTGGTATTTTTAATAGCCCACATTCACAGAGAAAACACAAAGGACATCTGCCACTGCATGTATTGATATAAACTGTATTAGCAGCAATAATAAAACTGTATCTTGTGTGTTATCCTCGCTATTAATGCCAGTCCAGCCCATGAAAACTTGATTACTTTCAGAATGATAAATAAAATTTCAAGCCCCAGAATCATCTAAAGCACGAGTTTATGGGTTCCCCCAAATTAAAAACATATATATGTTGTTTGACATAAACACTGATCTCATCTCATCCCATTCAATTCCTGTCTGGGCTCTTATTCTAAAGACGTAATAGAGTATGCTAAGCACTTAGACTTGGATGCATGCTCCAAAGAGAATAGCTCTCTCATCAGGCTGCTTTAAAACACCAGAATTCAGCTTCAAAACACTACTTTATTCCTCCCCAAAATAAGATTTTAAAACTGAAATAAATGGCCATGTGAAATGAATTCCATTCTGAAGGGGAACTGGTGTTTGCTTGCAGGCTCATCATTAAAATAGATGTTGGTCAAGAATCTCTAACTGAAAATTTGAGATTTAAAACATCTTGTCACTTTCAGGTTGGTATGTACCTCTCCGTTTGTTTCTCCAAGAAGATGGATGTATGTCAGGGAGGCATTTATGCATTTACGGTGGGAGGGAAAAGATAATGCTGCTTAATAATGTTCTATAATTACAAAAAAAAAAAAAAAAACCACACACACAACAACACACGCCCAAGAACCGAATAGCACAGGCACTGAGAAGTTAAGTCTCATGAGACCGAGACCTGTAATAGACACCTTCTTTGTATCTTTTCCCACAATGTAATAGACACACCTTCTTTGTAGCTTTTCCCACAGTGTCCTTTCCAGTTCAAACATTCTATGTGGTTTTTTTTTTTTTTTAAGATTGTATTTATTTAGAGAAAGTGTGTGAGTGGGGGAGGAGGAGCAGAGGGAGCGGGAGAAAGAATCTCAAGCAGATTCTGAGCTGAGCATGGAGCCCAACGCAGGGTTCAATCTCATGACCCTGAGATCATGACCTGAGCTGAGGTCAAGAGTCAAACCCTTAACTGACTGAGCCTCCCAGGTGCCCCCAAACATTCTATGGTTTTGTGTGTAATGTTAAGAGACTTCTTAATACAAGGAGATCTAAAAAATGCCCGAGTGCAGACATCACTTGAGGAAATGTGTCTGATGCTGCTACTGGAAGTCAGGTTGACAGTGACGGATTTCCATTGTCCCCTGCCGTCCAAGTCCCCAGATCCACCACATTTCACAAGCACACTGCGGTTTTCCAAGAACCCCCTTTATTTTTTCCTACTGGTAACTTCCGCCAGTTCTGGTTATACGAAAAATGAATTAATGATCACTCAAGAGTTTACGGTGTCATGGACAGAACCGACGGAAGAGGAGGTGTGACAAGAAGGGGGAGAATTGGGGACACTGGAGGCATTCTTACCCTGCATGATCAGGAGCGGGGGACAGCTGTTAGCCCATCAAGAGGTAGGCATTCATAAAACACTGTGTATCGGTGTCCTAGAGCCGCCATAACTGATTCCCACAAATCGGGTGGCTTAAAACCAGAAGCTTATCACCTCACTATTTTCTGGAGGCCAGAAGTCTGAAATCAAGGCACTGGCAGAGTTGGTTTCTCCTGGAGGCTGGGGGAGAACCTGTTCTGTGCTCTCCTCTAGCTTCTGGTGGCTTCTGGCAATCCTTGGGAGTTCCCTTGTCTGTGGCTACCATCACCCTTCCCTCTGCCTACGTCTTCACGTGGTCTTCCCTATATGGGTCCCCAGCACCGTGTCTCCCATGGCCTCCTTACAAGGAGGCCACCAGCCATTAGGAAGGGAGGGCCCACCCTAATCCAGTATGTCCTCATCTTAACTAGTTACACCTACAAAGATCCTATTTCCAAAGAAGAACATGTTCTGAGGTTGAGTTCAGGGGAACATGAATCAACCCAGTACACAATGATGCAATCACAGGTGAACTTCCCATTCAGACTTGCAGTCGGTAGCTGTAAGTGCATTCATTCCACAGCGTTTGCTCAACCCTGTGTCCTGTAACCCGGCCTAGCGGGTTCGGGGATCTCAGTCAGCATCTGCTGAGTGATGCATGAATGAACCTTTTGATTCAGCACCAAAGCCCTTTGGAGCATGGATCTGCTGAGTGACAGCATCTTTCTTCCATAAGCCCTGTCTGCTACCTCCAGGGTCATTTCCTCTAACGTAGACCGCGAAGGTAAAAGAAAGTCAAGATGCCCACACTGCGGTGACCTGAATGCAGAAACCTGCCCGGCTCTGGTGCACACCCCTACCCCTCCAGCCTCCCACCCACTTCACCTTCATCACCCATTACCTGTAACACACTGAACTTGCCTTGGTCTCTTTCCAAAGGACACAACCGAGATTGAGAGAAACCACTCTCTCTCCTTTCACGTCCATATATAATCAGTTTCTATGTAAGTACAAACAGGAATAAGCAAGTTTGGGAATAAAACACACAGGACACTAGACAAGCATACAGATCAGCTGGCGAGAGCAGAAGCACCTTCGCCCGCTGACTCCAAACACCGTGCACCAGGATCTCAGGTAGTAGGATTCACAGGGGATGGGCCGCACCAGCCAGTGAAAGCTGGCCGAGACCCCTCCTCCTAGGCAGGCTCCAAAATGCAGTGACCAACAGGAGGAAGGGGACCGGAGACAGGGGAGGGAGGGGGTGGCAATCAGGGAAAGCTTTGCAAAGTGATTTTGAGCCGGGGTGTAGAAAGTGAAGTCAGAGATTTCCACACAGACAAGGTCGAAAAAGGGCTTTCTAAGTAGGGGAATGAGCAAGGGAGAGGCACAGAGACGTGAACCTAACCTAGCGTGTGCGCAGACCAGAAGCTTTGCTGCAATGCTGCCATGCTCAGTGCATGGCTGGAGTAGACTGCAGAAGAATCCAGTCCGGAGCATCACCTGCTTTGATATATTTGTTTAAGATTTTATTTATTTATTTGTCAGAGAGAAAGAGAGAGAGAGAGAGCACAAGCAGGGGGGGCAGCAGGCAGAGGGAGAAGCAGGCTCCCCGCTGAGCAGGGAGCCTGATGTGGGACTCGATCCCAGGACCCTGGGATCATGACCTGAGCTGAAGGCAGATGCTTAACCAACTGAGCCACCCAGGCGCCACTGCTTTGGATATTTTAGAGCCTCGTTCTGGGTGGTAGAGAGCACAGACCGGACAAGGGGCGGCGCAGAAAAACAGACAGCCAGACATGTGGTGGTCCCAAGTGGTGGCCGTGGATGCGCAGAGGAGTGGACAGAAACTAGTGACAGCCAGGCTGCCCACCTGAGAGGACCCAGTGACAAAGGGACGAGGGCGGTAAGGGAGAGGGAAGCAGGTTTCCGGGCCCTCCGCAGACACCTGTCACAATGCCGTGTTCTCGTGGAGTTGTTCCCTCCGCCTAAAACACCTTTCCTCCTGCCCCACACCTGGCCCTATGCCTAGCATACTGGGGACTCAAAAACTCCGGCAGAAATCAATGCATGAGTATGTGTTTTGTGCCCCCCAAAAGAAAAGATGATACAGATGAGAAACCGGTAATAACCTACTTTGGGCCGAAGTGAAAGCTTTTCATTCCCTATCCCAACCCAAAATATGGCCGGAGGGGCTCTTTAACTGAGGCTCCCAGAAGCACTGAAAACAGAACTGACAAAATAACTACAGTAGGTCACTGATTCATTCATTGAACACCTAATAAGTGCCAGGAGCTCTTCTGAGTGTGTGTGTGTGTGTGTGTGTGTGTGTGTGTGTGTGTGTGTGTGTGTGTGTGTGTGTGTCTGGGCGGGGAGCAGTGGGGTACAGTTTTGGGGGTGAAACCAAAAAATGAAGTTTGTTCATTAAACACTAGGGAGAGTTATGATCACTATTTAAAAATGATTTTTAGGGTGCCTGGGTGGCTCAGTTGGTTAAGCGACTGCCTTCAGCTCAGGTCATGATCCTGGAGTCCCGGGATCGAGTCCCGCATCGGGCTCCCCGCTCAGCAGGGAGTCTGCTTCTCCCTCTGATCCTCTTCCCTCTCGTGCTCTCTATCTCTCATTCTCTCTCTCTCAAATAAATAAAATCTTTAAAAAAAATAAAAAATAAAAATGATTTTTAATGCTATAACTTCCTGGCTATATGGTTATCTTCGTTGCTCCCCTATTTTCCCACACACATCATTAGAAAGTAATGATTAGAAAGTTTGTGAATTTGTTTTAGAAAAACCGAATGACTGTGCTCCACAACCTGTGGGGAAGGGAATGCAGAAAGGAGACGAGTCAAAGAGAGACGGAAAATCCAAGAGCCTGAGGGTAGGAAGAACGGATGTGTGAAGTAGCAAACCACAGACAGAAACTTGAGGACAACAAACCGTCTTTGTGCCTCAAAGCAAACACCTCAGCCTTCCTAAGCCTCTTCGTGGTGGGAAATGAGCCCTGAGTTGCAACCCTTTTATGTCATTACTTGTTCTCCAAGAACTCATGGAATCAAGTGCAATCCAACCTGCGGGGGAGAAGGCAGGCTCTCCCTGACCTCAGACAGCTGCGGAGAACAGACCCGAGCTCCCAAAGAAGTAACAAGGCTACTATAATGTGTTATGAGGAATCACTGCATTAGCGTCCGTTCCTCAAGATTCACAAAAAACTCTTCCCAAACAAACATCAACAGAATACAAAATTTTCACTGCTCTGTCCACGGTCTTCACCAGGTGATCCTGAGGAGAGGGGTGGCCCACTAGGTTAAGGCCCCGGTGACAGACAACATTTTTACAACTAGTATGGAGACCCCTGCTGCGCTGGGTATTACCTTCTAGTTGCTAGAAGTCTAGGTAATCTGGGGGAGGGGCCAGGGCAGGCAGGGGCGACCCAAGGGGGTCTGCTTCTCAACTAGTATGGAAGAATTTCTCTATTATTAAAAATTAGTATGAGATAAAATACCGACCCTGTGTTAAGAGCCTCAGAATAGGGGTTGGAAAGCTTTTTCTGTAAAGAGCAAAAGCGTGAAGATTTTAGGCTGTGTGGGTCATATGTCACAACCACACAATAAGAGTAGCCAGAGACAACACATAAATAAGTCGGTACCTGGTTGTGTTCCAGGGTAACTCTACAGAACGAGGCGGCAGGACAGAGAGAGCACACGGGCCCTCGTTTGCAACCCCTACCTTACAACATGGCAGAGCTCATCCAATCTTCAACCCCAACCTCATTACAGCACAGTCTTACCAACTGATTTAACCTACCGCCAAGGAGTCTCCTGTGCAGGCTTCATCTTCACAGACCCCAAGAGACTGAGTCAAAGCCCGCGGTCAAAGCGCCCCCAGGCCACCCAAATTAAGATACTCACCCAGAGAAATCCGTAGTGAGGATTCCATAGTGGAAGATGTATATGCGGCTGATGTGGCATATTGTAAGGTATCCCATTGCTACAAAAAAGGAGTATCTGAAACGAGAAACAGCGAGGATCAGATGATTACACAGGGCGATAACACAATCAATTTTCTCCTTTTCCTCTCCCTCACCCCCCACATGCAATCCATCGCAAAGTCCCCTCTGCTCTATCTGCAACACAGTCCGCGCGCTCCCCCTCACTTTTGCACTCATTGCCTGGAACCCTTCATCTTTTGTCATGGGGACAGCACAGTGGAGTCATCCAGGGAGCTTTACAAACTGCAGACACCTGGGCCTCACCCCTGATATTCGGACTTAATTGGTACAGGATACCCCCAGCAGGTGTTAAGTTCATTGTGCAGCCGGAGCTGGGAACCACTGACCCGGAAGGTCTTGCTCTCAGATTTTCCTCTTCCCAAAGCCCTGCGCTTATACCAGATCTTTGTAAAATACAGGCCAGCGTTACCCTGCCGACCACTCCCTTCCTCAAACACTATGTTCTCTTGGCTTCTATTCTTCGTGTTTGCTTCCCACCTCTCTGGTTAATTCTTCCACGGCTCTTACTCAGCCTATCTTACTCCACTTACTCCTTAGGTGTTAGCGTTCCCAAGGGCTCTGCTCGGGACCCTACCCGCCCAAGCCTGAGGCTTCAGTTACCACATACTACGGATCGCTCCATGGCTTCCTACTGAGACGGGCCCTGACCTCATGGGATAAACCGGCAAAACCCACACACGCACGCTCATGCACGCATGCACACGCACACGCGCACCATTCGGAACACTCATCAATTTGCAATTCTACATCTGTGACGTGAAAGGACAAAAACTCAACTGAGTAAATGCTGAAGATCTAATTATCTTCGTTTAAGTGATGTGTGGCTCTGGCAGCAGCATTCCATCTAGCAAGGAGAGGGGAGCTCCAAGGAGTGGTACAAAATGGAAGGTTTTTACAGGCAGAAGGGTGGAATAAGGAAGTGACTAGGAAAAGAGAAGAAGGGATTGTTTCAAGCAAGGCCACTTTCCCTTAGAGGGAAGCGTCTTACCGTGCGGGATGACCTCATCTTCCCTTTGGGGGATGGAGAGGGCCATGGGACAGATCCTCCTTGGTGCTGACCAGAAAATTCCTAGCTGACCAGGGAGGACTTACATTTCTGGGAGAGGTTGAAAACTGCAGCCAGGTTGGTGAGTTGGCCCAAGTGACTCCATTGTGGGTCTATGGTTTTCTTTTTAACAGTGATAATCTAATTCACCATTGTCTCCCCTACTAGACCAAGAGCCCCATGAAGGCCAAGAACGTCTTATGTGTTTCATTCACAAGAGCAGACAACTGCATGCTGTGTGAACCAGTAACTAAATAAATGTTGTCTGGCTCAAAAGCCTCCAATGGGTCCCACTGTCCAGTCACATCAAAACTCCTGAATGCAACATGTGCTGTGCTTCATGCACTGAGCTCTAGCTTTCCCTTCTGGACTCCTCTCCAGCCACGCTCCTGGTCCACCTTATGTTCAAACTACACCAGCTGCTCACTCTCCACAATTACAGCTTCCATTTTCAGGCCAAATGTCTTCCACATAGCCCTTCCCCTGCCTGCAGCCCCCTTTCTCCATCCTCTCGTCCACCTGCGAACTGCCTAAGCACCAGGTAAGGCTCAGCTCCCAGTCAGTCCCCTGGCTCAGGCTCCCCCACCTACCCCACCCCTCCTCCAACACAATTCCTTGCCACACTGCCAGTATTTCTTGAGCTCTGCATGCCAACACACACAATTATAATGCTGAAATGATATGCATGTGTCTGTCACGCCAACTCACGGTGACCTTGGGCATCCGCACCCTTGACCATGGAAGGGCTTCAGATACTGTTAGTTGAAATGAACTGAAAGGAGTACATTTGACATTTTAAATGGCTCAGGAGCCTCTCAGAGACAGACATAAATGCAGAAGGTATAGTATTTAAACATGGGTCATAAAACAGGGAAGATGTATTTTATCGTATTAAATTATACTGAACTTGACAAATTCATATTAAAATAACTCATGAAGACTAAACCTACGGAATAGTGAAGTAGGAATAATAAAAACTCATTTGGTGGCAAGGGAGAACCAGACAGTGAGTGTGAAAGAGTTGTGAAAACTCTCAAGCACTACATGTCTTTATGTTCTCTTTACTGCTATTTACAAACAAAGATGTTACAACCAAAAAAAGACTTTCCCAGCCTCGGGTTCATCCTTAACCCTTTCCAAAATAGGAAGATGGTGAACAAAGCAAGTGACTAAGAGAAAGCAACTTTCTGAAGACTGAGCAGAAGCAGAATGGAGTTAGTTAGGCCTTTCCGTGTCCAGGCTCTGTTTCTTTCTCTGGCCAGTTTGTGAGGGTCAAGGCAAAAAAAAGATCACAAAACAAACTCAAAAGACAAATTCTCCCAGGGCCCTTTTGAATGCAGCCATGCCTGCTTCCTCTTTCTCCTCAACAGGAGCTAGACCCATACCTACCCCTGCCCCTCCACCCAGAGAGAAAAGCAAGTTCCACTCACTTGTTATAATAAGAGCTACTTATTAAGGATGGCGCCAAGTACTATGTCCCAATACAACAGGGCAATGTATTCATGCTCTAGACAAACGAAAAAAAATCTAAGGAATCCAGGAGTGGTAGACAGAGTACATATCCTGGAGCGAGACCAACATGATTTCAAATCCCAGCAATGGCAAAACTCCTGTGAGAAGTCAAGAGAGTAGTTATTTTAAGAAGGAGGGGTGTGGTAGAGATTGGGGCAGAGTGATGATAATATTCCCCTACTGATCTAGGTGGTGGTAACATGGATGTATTCAATTTGTGCAAATTCATGGATCTGTATACCTATTTACTTCTCTGAACTTTCATTTCCCCGCCTTGGCAGAGAAAAAAAATCTGAATCCCATAGAATTGTCCTAGAAAGAATATATTTGCAATAATGACACGAAATATTAAGTATATCAAATGATACACTAAATAAGACTTTCTATATTAAAAACCATGAAAACTATTTAAAAGAGCTTGGCCTAGCACTTGGCACAAAGCAGGTACCCCCCCCCAACTGGTCACCGCGTTACCACATTCCGATACGAAGCTGTCAGTCTGAGGAGATACAAACTATATTCTGCTCCAGTTGGTTCAGACATAATAAATTAACACCCGTGTTTTCTGTCCCAGAGTGGCTTGGGAAGGAAACAGAGCCTGGTGCCCCAAGAGTTCTCTAGACAAAGACAACCATGTGTCCAGAAATGGGTTAACTCCCCAGAGCAGCAAAGACTGACCTTCCCCTCAGCTTCCCAGCCAAAGGACAGAACTCTTCTAACTGGCTCAGCCAGGGGAAGAAAACAATTCACGAAGAACCATGAAATCCTGATCCTGAAGAAAACTTAAGCCTCACCTTTTAGAGGTGGGAATCTGATGTACAGAGAAGCTGTGAGAACTATTTGAACTCACGCTGCTAGAAAGAGCCAGATTTCCAGGCTAATGTTCTTCCCCTGCCTCAATAGGAAGCAACTTCCCTCCATCAGGAACTATGAACCACTCCCTACTTCTGCAATCTTGGCAACCACACAAGCAAAGAAAGAGGGCATTCTTTCTTGTCTTAGGACATGACCAGCTGCTACCACAATATTATGATGGTGGAGCAGTCATAGCCTGTCTGGAAACCACTCAGCTTGGCCAAGGCTGGAGGGTTCCATTCCTGGCCAGAGACGAACCCTGGGCCTGGCATGGAGCGAGCGTGCGTGGAGGTTCCTGACCCTCTGAAAAATGGTCCACATCCCGTCAGCATCACACAAGTGTGGCGAAAGCCGACAAGTCACAATTTGTAAGGTCGTTACAAATGTGCTATAGAGATGCAACAACATTTTTATTCATTGCTGAATTGCTTTGAAACTCAAGTTTGGGAAAAGCCAGACATTTTCACCCCACCCCCCCATTAAAGACAGCATTCTACTATAATATCAAGCATTCTCAAAACCTGTTCTTAGAAATATGGATTTCCCATTTCCCTTCTGAAGGAGTGACACAATCCCTTTCAAGGAAGGCATTCAGAAGAGAGATGATTACAATTCATTTTTTTCAGAGCTCACCTGGACAGAGTTGGGTGAAAATAAAATTTAGAATCATGCAAAAAATATTTTCCCTTGAAAACCGGACATTTATTACAAGTGATTTACAAGATTATATATGAAAAAGTTAAATTTCTATGATTTTCAGAAGGAAAACTATTGTACTAATCGTCTTATCAAAGAGCCTTCCGAAGCTCAAAGAAGGCATCTGCTTTTTCAGAGAAGTCATCAGAAAAGAAGGCACAACAGGGCAAATGTCTTTTCAAAGGTGTTCAGTCAGTCATTCCAAAAATATTTACTGAGCCCTTATTTGTGCCCAGTATTGTTCTAGGCTCTGAGGATACAACAGCAAACTTTGTTTTTGTAGAGCTTACATTCCAGCACTATTGGAAGGCAGAATTAATACTGAGGTTTCACACAGACCCTGGGAAACACAGACAATACTAAACAGATACCCAGGTGTCTGAATCGATGATCCAAGCATGCTGCCTTCAAGGCAGAATTAAGGTACTTCTAAAACTTCTATATCAAAATATCATAGTAAGAATACGTCTTCCTCTTTTAACATTTGACTGTACATATTTTAAGTACACAAAGTTTTGACATAGGTACACACCAAACCACAGCCAAATTCCAGGTAACAGACATACCCATCACCTGCTCCCCACGCTTCTTCCTACCTCTCTGATCCCTTCCACATCTCCCCGGACTGTCCCAGCTCAGGTAACCTCTGATCTGATCTCTGCCACTACAAGTTAGTTTGCATTTTCAAGAACAGAATTTCCGTGGCGTCCTTCATTCCGCCTATTTTTTTTTTTAAGATTTTATTTATTTTTCAACAGAGAGAGAGAGACAGCGAGAGAGGGAACACAAGCAGGGGGAGCTGGAGAGGGAGAAGCAGGCTTCCCATGGAGCAGGGAGCCCGATGCGGGGCTCGATCCCAGGATCCTGGGACCGTGACCTGAGCCGAAGGCAGACGCTTAATGACAGAGCCACCCAGGCGCCCCATTCCGCTTATTTATTTTGAGGCTTCATCTATGTGACTGTGTGTTATCAATCATTCCCCCCCTTTTAAATGCGGGGTAGTATCCCGCTATGGTGACCATTTGGACTGTTTCCAGCTTGGAGGCTACCACAGAGCTGCCTTTACTCTGACATGTTTGCAAAGCGTCCTCTGAATGCTCCCAGCATTTAGGGGTCCCCACCTCTCCTTCTGACACTCTCAGAGAACTTAGGATATGCCACTTGTGGCCGGCAAAATGGGGAAGGTACCCCTTTACCCTGGAAACACATTTCAGAGGTCACGAAAAACCTCACGCGGCCTGGTTTGCTCCCAGAACCTTACCTGTGAATACTGGATACGTTTGCGGTGACCATGATCCCATAGCACATTAACACCAGCACAAAAAGGTGTATGGAGTACCTTTAAGACATGACGGAGAGGAGAAGCACTGATTATATTCCAAAATAACAGACCTACTGGACCCCCATGATGCCACCACTCCACCTCCCGCCCCCACCAAGAAGTGCGTGAGCCGTTAACTAGTGTTGATGTAAGAGAAAATAAATCAAGTATTTTTGCTCTAATTAAGGTACTAGATCTTGAAACGGCAGGAGGAAGTCACGACACAGTCGGCCAAAGGCAGCGCTGGGAATGTCAGCAATCCATAAATGGAATGCTTATACTTTTGCACACATACACCCGAGAGTCCAGAAGCATTCTTTCTTTAGAACTTTTTGTTTGTGTTTTTGTTTGTTTGTTTTTTTAATTTTAAAGCACCTGGACCCAAACTGACCTTTCCCAGATACCAAGACTTTCACCTGGTAGCTGCTTCAAAATACTCATCATTCTTTCTCAAATTTTTATTGGAGGCAGAAGAGCAGTATTCTAGTATCCTAAATAAATTCACAAATTTCCTTAAGTTGTCATTCTAGAAAGGTTGGTTCCTAGAACTCCCCCCCCCACCCGCCCGCCCCAGAAGGGCCACTCCCAGGGTAATTGGCCAGCTTACCTGGTAGAGGAAAGTGTCATCAACAGGCTCTCTCTGTTGAGAAATAACTCGTGTTTCCTCAAACCAGCACTAAAACTTTTGTTTTACTCCAGGCATAGGACTAACACCAATTACCCCTAGCAGTAATGAAAGAAAAACACCAATATCTACAACAGGTAGGAAAGGTTCCTCACCCGGGAAATAAAACTTTATAGTATCTTATTTACATGACCCAGGGGGAGATCAGCAGAAGCATAATTTGTAGAAAAATTCACAGAACTGACTTCCAACGGGTAGTTTATTGGTTCTAGGTTCTTAAGAGTAAATGGACATTCCTGGGACATCCCCATTTTGCTACAATAGGAGTAAATACATTTCTTTCCTCGGTGCCTGGGAAATGCCAAGAATACTGCCACAAAACACCCAAATGATAAAGATGAGAATTTCTGAGGCTCATACTCACCAGCCAAAGCAAAAGATGACAAAATAGATGCCAAAAATGGTGACAAATGCGTGCCGGACATTGGGACTGGTTTTACCAGGACTTAAGTAGATGCGAAACCACAATGCAGCAAACAGAGCAAAGACCTGGCATGCCACAAAATTCACCTGTACAGGACGAGAAGAAAGAGAGCCTGAAAACCTTTACCCCTTTACCTGTGTGCGAATTCCGTCTACTCTTTCCAGATTTCCACACCAAGGTGCCTCTAAGACTTGGACTTGGATTGTTTCCGCAGCAGAGTGTTCGTTTGGAAACGGTTTGGGAGACTGAAAATTCACCATGCCCCCATCTGGTGTAAGAAGTGAGGAACCGGAGTTTTGTTCCCAATCCTTTAAGGCTAGCCAAGGTGGCTTTTCCACCCACACACAGAGGGCTTTTGAATGTACAAGGGCCTCAGCAACTGCAAGGTCAGTTTGCTGGGTCTCTTTCCCCCACCCCACCCCCAGCCCCAGTGCTATCCTATGATAAACACCTGTTCCCGTAGAGTCGCAAATGAATCAAATCCATGAAGCTTCCTTCATTGAATACCTAAAAAACTAAATGCCGCTCTCCAAAGTCATCAGTCAGCTGTTTTGACTCTAAGTTTGCTCATTTTAAATTAACACCAAATTAACAAGAGCGTTGCTCAAGCTCAAGGGGTGGCACGAAAAATCCACACATAAAAAGAAACAGTCCCGCCTTAAACATCCAATGCCAAACCCTGTCCAATCGTGCAAAACAGGCAACAAATTTCCTTAGAAAAATCTCACTGGACTATCTCTCAAAAATACTGGGCCTGAAAGAAAATATAAAATAATTCCCTGATACCTGTGGGAAAGATCAGCTGATTTAACCTAAAACCAAAATGTATCAAGTGATGTAATCATTAAGGACACGTGGAAGAGCGATTCAGACTTCCCAGAGTATTTGGAGTGAAAACTTCACTTTTGGAAGACACTTAATGGAAAAGGGATCGAGCCTCCACAGTTTTTCACACTACAGAAAATGGTAGCTGTTAGTGACATTCACTAGGGCTGCCGCTGAGGTGGGGTTGGAGGCAGCAACATCCGCTGCACCTGAGCTTACTTTGTTTTCCCAGTAAAAACCAAGACTACTTTGAACCCCTGATGACTCACAGAAATATTTTTAGAGAATTTTATTTATTTATTTATTTATTTATTTATTTATTTATTTTAACGGGCTCCGTGCTTGGCTTGAACTCACGATCCTGAGATCAAGACCCGAGCCGAAATCGAGAGTTGGCTGCTTAATCGACTGAGTCACTCAGGTGCCCCTTTCATTTCGTTTTTTTTTTTTTTTTTATTTATTTTTTTTTTATTTATTTATTCATGAGAGACAGAGAGAGAGAGAGAGAGAGGCAGAGGGAGAAGCAGGCTCCCAAGGAGCAGGGAGCCTGATGCGGGACTCGATCCCAGGACCCTGAGATCATGACCTGAGCTGAAGGCAGATGCTTAACCATCTGAGCCACCCAGGCGCCCTCATTTCGTTTTTAAAAACTGACTGTGCTGAGTTTCCCCCTCTATTAGATCATTTGTGTTCACTGGTCTCTCCAAAAATTTAGTCCCGCTACTGCCTGCCATCACTTTCTACCCTGAAAGACAGACAGGAGGTGAATTGTGATCCCAGCCTACATGATGTGGTCATAGCTTTTTTCTAATTTAAATTCAATTAGCCAACACATAGTACATTATTAGTTTCAGATGTAGAGTTCAATAATTCATCACTTGCATATAACACCCATCATGTGCCCTCCTTCATGTCCATCATCCAGTTACCCCACCCCCCACCCACCTCCCCGCGGTCAAACCTTCTTTTGGAGCCTAAATACACCACCACCAACTCTCTCTCTCTCTCTCTCTCTCACACTCACTCACACACACACACACAGACACACAATGGAGAAAAAAATAACCATTTTAGCAAGGTTCAAAACGTAAAGGAATTGGCAAGTAGAAAGTCAAAGTTATGGGGGCGCCTGGGTGGCTCAGATGGTTAAACGTCTGCCTTCAGCTCAGGTCATGATCTCTGGGTCCTGGGATCAAGCCCCACGTCGGGCTCCCTGCTCAGCTTGGTGGCTCTCATTCAGCTGGCCCAGACCTCCTCAGCCTCCAGACAGTCTCATCAGCTGGGCTTGTCTTAAAGAAAGTGTGTCCTTGCAACCCTGCAAGGAAGAATAAGGTTCACCGTGCAAACACTCCATCTGATCTTGTCACCCCAGTGATCGATAAAGAGGAAAGAAAGGTTCACTGGATCACTGACACAATCTGCCATTTTTCTGCCACCATAATCTGAATGCCCTAGTTCTGACTCTCAGGTGTCAGCTGGGCGACCTTAGGTAATTCACTGATTAATTCTGCCAACATTTCCTGGTTGACGCTATATGCCAGATACTCGGGACAGCGTCAAGACACTGTCACTACCAGCAAGTCAAGAAAAGAAGACGTACGTGCTCTGGGTTTCAATATTTTGGGGGAGTGAGGGGCCAAACGTGTGATTTTGGAGACCTGATCCCTAATGTCTCTTCTGGCTCTAATGGTCTTTGCTCCTAACCTAACCCGAATCATTTCCCTTAACTGTCGGTAGTTAATGCCAAAACGCAAGAATTTGTTAGGAACTGAAAGCTTCCTCCCACACACAGAAACAACCCAGTCCCCCATCCTCTTCCCGGGAGTGAGTCACGGGTGGCTATCTGAATGTTCCCTGGCAAACTGTTCCAAGGCAAAAGTGGAAACAGCAGCACTGCTCAGTTCTACAGGAGGCTTCTAACAGAATTGCTTTTCAACTACCAGATGTTTATCTTAAAAGGCACACGCTGAACCACAGTTAGACACCACTTCACACCCAGAAGAATGGCTATTATTTAAAAAAAAAAACAAAACAACACAAAATAACGTGTTGGCAAGGATGAGGGGAGATTAGAACCCTTGTGCCCTGCTGGTGGGTGTGTAGGATGGTGCAGCCAACTGTGGAAAACAACATGGCAGCTCTTCAAAAAATGAAAAATATAATTATATATGGTCCAGCAATCCCACTTCTGGGTATTTACCCAAAAGAACTGTAAGCCAGGTCGTGAAGGAATATTTCTTCACCCATGGTAGCAGCACTACTCACAATAGCCAAAAAGTGGAATCAACCCAAGTGTCTATCAACGGATGAATGGGTAAACAGAATGTAGTCTATCTACGCAACGGAGTATTATTCAGTCTTAAAATGGGGGACATTCTGACATATGCTACAACATGGATGAACTTGGAGGACATTATGCTAAGTGAATAAGTCATAAAAGGACAAACGTTGTGTAATTCCACTTAAGTGAGGTACCTGGAATACAGTAATTAAATTCATAGAGACTGAGAGTAGAATGGTGATTCACAGTAGACAGACTGAGGGGTGGAAGGAATGGGGTTATTATTTAACAGATATGGAGTTTCAGTTTTGCAAAATGAAAAGAGTTCTGGAGGTGTGTGGTAATGATGGTTGCATAACAATGTGATGTCCCTAATGTCACTGAACCGTACTATATGCTTAAAAATGGTTAAAATGGAAAATTTTATATTTTGTCTCTTTTACCACAATTAAAAAAAAAAGTATAGGCTGAAGCATGACACCAATTTCTTTGCATTTGCTACTTCATATCAACTCAGTAGCTGGTATGAACTGTGACCATCTCTGTGGCCAGCCGTGGCAGGCTGCCATGACAATTCATATAGGAACAGGATGAGATCTTGGCTTCTTTCCTCATATAGGGCCAATAAAATGGGAAGCACTGTTTTTTAGAAATATAAGTCACAATGGGTTTGATTTGAGGTATAGGATCTGCTTCCAAATAATCTTGAAAGGATGGGGAGAGTGGAGTGAGTATACATCAGTGGTTCTCAACGAGGGATGCCTTGCCCCCCAGGTGACAGTTTTGGTTGTCATAATCCAGAAGACGTGGTAGGGGGAAGATCCTGGCATCTAGTGGGTAGAGGCTAGGAATACCGCTAAAACATCCTAAAAGGCACAGGACAGCCCCCCACAACAAGGAATTTTTTGGCCCAACATGTCAGGAGAGCCAGAGTTAACAAATCATGGATCATGGTATAGATGAAACAAGATTGGCAATGAGCTGAAAACCAAGAGCTGAGCACATGAATGTTCATCCTACTAATCTCTCCACTTCCGTGTATGTTTGAGCCTTTCCAGAATAAACAGGGTTTAAAAATTACACAACTCTGGAAAGCAAATCACTGACCTGAGATGATACAGATATTAAACTCAGGTGACTACTAGCAGTTGAAACTAGGAAGGGCTCTTTATCCAAATTGGAGAAACACCTAAGTTAGTGAAGTAATATGTATGTATATATATATATATATACACATATATATATACACACACGCACATATATATACAAAAACAAAACAATAAAAGGATCATGTCTTCCTAAATAGTAAAAGAAAAGAAAGAAAAAAATACCTTTTATGAAATGAGCAAACTTCCATAAGAAGAGTGTCAAATTACAAGAATTACAAGAGAAAAAGATCTACCTTCAATAATCATACACAAAGATGAACAGTGGGTGTTATACGCAACTGATGAATTATTGAACATCACGTCTGAAACTAATGATGTACTATATGTTGGCTAAGTGAATTTAAATTAATCATCATCATCATCATCATCATCACACAAAGTATTTGTGACTGCCCATCCCACAACCAGCAACAGATCCAATGGTTGCAGGAGTCGACCCAGAGCCGATACCTGGCTGCAAGACCAGGATCTGCCACTGACTGGCTGAAGAGCTACAAGAACTTGCTGCATTTTGACTCTTAGATCCTGTGACGGGGGCAATAACAGTGGTATCACTTCACAGGTTGCTGGAACTAAAGAATACTTAAGATTACTTGAAATAATGCCTGGCACTGACAAGCACCTGCTATTAATATTATTCTACACCCACTACATTAACACACAAATTATGGGTAGAATAACTCAATACACAGTAACTTCTGTTGAGCTATTACGAACTGGCTTCCTCAGTCACCTCCCTGCTGCCCTTGTACTGATTCCCTTTCCCACCCAACATTCAGGCAGCTGCCAGAATTCTCCATGCGTCCTTTCTTCTGCAGGGAGAGGCAATGCGGCTTATGACAAAGAGTCAAAGTCTGGGTTTTCCAGCTCCCAAGCAGGGTTTCATAAACCTAAAGTAGAGATATAGCTGAAAAAAGTCAAAAGCAGCCTCTACAAATTTAGGAAAGGAGTCTGGGGGAATGATGCGTGTATCTCTGTAAGAGACTGGTTGCCGGGCTTCTGGGAATGCAGCCCTGGGAGATGGATGGCCAGCACTGTTTCCAGGAGGCTCAGAGGGTGATGAAGTACACAGACCAGAGGCATCAACTCCGGCCCCTCTCCCAGGCTCTGGGGACAGCAGAGAGACCAGCGGAGAGCTGGCAGGCCTGAGAGGTTCCAGCAGTTGCACTGAGGAGAGAACACTAGTATGAACCTGCCATCAGGAGCCACAGAAGATGCTACAGGGTACAGCGGACAAAGCAGGTGCAAGAGGTCAACACCCAAAACCAAAAGGAGAGGCTCCACTTGAGTACAGGCCAGCAAGGCGCCAATGGCACAGGGACCCAAAGCCCTCACCAAGGCTACCAAGGTCTTTAGACCCCTCAGGGCTTAGCTTATTCCTAGCCGGAGAGGTAGACAAACCTTTAACATAACCAGCCTTAGACAGGAAGGGAGCTGCCTATAACTGGCAATTTAGCTTGAAAGCTAGATTAAGTTTAGCCGGGAGGAATTTAAAAGTTACATTTTTTTGCATCTCTACCCATGGCTGTAAATTTTCAACCCATTGTCATCACCCCTATTAGAAATGTGCACAAAATTTTACATAAAAAATATTTACCTCAATATTATTTCTAGTAGCAAGAAGAAGGGACCTAAAAGTTCAACAATTAATAAAGACATTGGTTAACACATGAAACGACTCAAGGATGCACCTTGCGTTATAATCCTTTTTGAAAGTACTGTGGTAGTATTTGCTATAATACTATACTTTCAACCAATTCCTGGAAATCAATTCACTGGATGACAAAAAGCAAAATGCTAAGAAGATGTGAAGGCATTATTTATAAGACAAAATGAAGGAAGATCTAACTTTCAAACACAGGACAAGGCGGGTAGTAATTAATGGTAAACCCATACAGTATAACAGTATTAAAAATGGGCATTATACTGGGCGCCTGGGTGGCTCAGATGGTTAAGCGTCTGCCTTCGGCTCAGGTCATGATCCCAGGGTCCTGGGATCGAGTCCCGCATCGGGCTCCTTGCTCCTTGGGAGCCTGCTTCTCCCTCTGTTTCTCTTTCTCTCTCTCTCCCTCTGTCTCTCATGAATAAATAAATAAAATCTTTAAAAAAAATAAAAATGGGCATTATAAAGCACCTATGATAAAATGAAAAGCATTTGTTATAACTAATTAAAAACAGAATATAAAATTGCATGTATGCTTACAACTGTGTTAAAAAAAACAACAGTGGCATTAGGAAAAAGGCAAACATAACATGCAAAATGGAATCTGGCTGTTTTGCAGGGTGACAGGAATCCAGGCCAATTTTTTGTAAAATTTCTTTTTACAATTTATAGTTGTAAACTCCATGTGGAATTTCTTACACACACACACACACACAACCAAGACAATCTAAGAAACTCCTAGAAATCTGCATTCAATTCTACATACTCTAGCTTCAAGGCTGCATTTATCAGCACCTACGGCAGATAAAGTTTAGGGAGGAACTGGGCATAAATAAAAAAAAAAACAACCTGTCACAAGCTTCCTCTTAAAGAAAAACATGTTTAATAGGTGGCAAAATGTCAAGGGTAACAGTGTGGACGGCCAAAGAGAATAAAAATATGTACCACGATGCTCTTGAATAAACTCTTCACATTTAAAAGGAACACGTGGGATGTCTTTACTGTTGTGCTGATGCACCCCGTCCCGAGCGGAAAAGAAAGCTGAGCTTTGTGATATTCAACAGTATGCTCTGCACAGTTAAAGCATTGTGCGGGTCCTTATGCATAAGGAAACGGTAAAACACAGCTGTTTTGATCAGACTCTCCACAATCGCAAGCCTTACATACCTCAGATTCAACAAGAGCTCAATTTCCAAGACTCTTGCAAGAATTCAAAGTCACTGCAAGAAAAACACACACCCAAGGGTTTGACTCCCTGTTTCACCACAGCACAAACTGTGCTGCAATTTTAAAATGTACGTCTTAAGTCCTCCTGCTGTAATATACTGCTAGAAAGGCGTTATTTGGGGATTTCTGTTCCATGGCCTTCATATTCTTCCAAGAAACGAACTTTGCCAGGAGCAAAAAAAAAAATGTTCCCTTCGTCCTAATGAAGAGATGCAAGCCGTCTATTTTTACCGAACAGCAGCAAATATTAACAGTCTAAAATTATTTCCTCTACGACCGTGGCTCACCAATGAGGCGCAGGCGACCGTCCAAGGCTGGAATGTTTCTCTCAGCAACACTGCCTTATATGCTCCCAGACAAAACCAATCTAATTAAACAATTCCTTACTTAAAGGCAAGCCACTCTTCCTCCACAAACAGTACTCTTTTGCATGACCTCCTACAAATAAAGGTGGCTGGGGAAGACGACACGAAATGCTACTCCCTTCAGTACCACAGAACAAAAAGTGTTTGTACCATACTCTTCAGCTACTTGGCACTTTCAAAGAGATCCTTGCTGTGCTTTCATTTCCAAGCAGTTTGGAACATCAGCACGAAATGCTTTGAAATTTGCAATGAGCTGATTTTTTTCGAAGCTTGTACATAAGCAAATATTTAAAATTGATCATCAATGGTGCGTGATTTATAACCAAACAGGCTTTTTTTTTAAAGATGTTATTTATTTATTTGAGAGAGAGAGAGAGAACAAGAGAGAGAGAGCATGAGCAGGGGCAGAGGGAGAAGCAGACTCCCCGCGGAGCAGGAAGCCCGATGCGGGACTCGGTCCCGGGACCCTGGGATCACGACCTGAGCCGAAGGCAGACGCTTAACCACCTGAGCCACCCAGGCGCCCCTAACCACACAGGCTTCTAATGGACAGTTCATCCCACCGTAACAATAAATGCCATTCACTGCTCACCACATGGCGGGCACAGTGCTAAAACTTCACGTAAATGATTTGACTTAAGCTTTGTAACAACTTTTTGAAGTAGCTGACTCCCACTCTACATGGAAGGAGAATGAAAATCAAAACGGTTATGTCCGGGTGGCTGAATTCACAAAGCTAGCGAGTGGCAGAGCTGGGGCTGAAAACCTAAGCTCTCACTCAGTCCACCCTACCTCTTCCCCTCACCTCAAAGTACCAAGAACCGGGAGGCCTGAACAAAGGAACGTTATTGTTGGGGCACCTGGGTGGCTCCGTCAGTTAAGGGGCCGACTCTTGGTTTCAGCTCAGGTCATGATCTCAAGGTCGTAAGATCAAGCGCCATGTCAGGCTCTGAGCTCAGCATGGAGTCTGCTTGAGATTCTCTCTCCCTCTGCCCCTCAACTCCCATCACATGAGCTCTTTATCTCTAAAATAAATAAATAAATCCTAAAAAAAAAAAAAAGTTATTGTCTCCCAGTCCTGGAGGCTACGGGGCTGAATTCAAGGTGTCGGCAGGCTTGGTTTCTGCTGAGGTTTCTCTCTTTGTCTTGTAGATGGGCCACCTTCTCCCTGTGTGTTCCTGTGCTCTCCTCTGTTGTGTCTGTGTCCAAATTTCCTCTTTTTATAAGGCTATCCGTCATTGGATTAGAGCCCCCAACAAATGACCTCACCGTAACTTAGTTTTCTCTTTAGAGCCCCTCCCTCCAAAATACAGTTCATCAGGACTTCAACATTTGGATTTGGTGGGGGACCACAATTCAACCCATCACACCACTCAGTAAAAATCCTCTACTCAAACACCTGGGATGAAACAGACTTCATTTTCCTTGCTCCCACGTGTGGAAAGTGAGCAAGCCCCAAAGGCAAGGCTGTGAGGAAGCTGTGGGGAGCCTCCTACTCCCTGGAGGGGTCTCTCAGCCCACTACACAGGAGAGGGGCTTCCCAGCTACCAGCCCTGCCTCCCACCCCTGCCCCCACAGCTGTCAAAAGCTCTTTGGCAGGGGCGCCTGAGTGGCTCAGTCGGGTAAAAGTCTGCCTTCAGGGGAGGGAAAAATGAATGGGAAGAAATCAGAGAGGGAGATAAACCATGAGAGACTCTGGACTCTGGGAAACAAAGTGAGGGTTGCAGAGGGGAGGTGGGTGGGGGGATGGGGGAACTGGATGATGGCCATTAAGGAGGGCACGTGATGTAAAGAGCATGCAACTGATCATTGAACACTACATCAGAAACTAATGATGTTTTACTATATGTTGGCTAATTTAATTTAAATAAATAAAAAATAAACAAATAAAAGATAAAATGTTATGTAATAAAAAAAGAGTCTGCCTTCAGCTCAGGTCATGATCCCAGGGTCCTGAGATCGAGTACCACCCCCACACCTCCCCCCACCTCCCCACCCCCCCCACCCCCCCACCCCCCCCACCCCCCCCACCCCCCCCCCCCACCCCCCCCCCCCCCCGTCAGGCTCCCTGCTCAGGGAGGAGTCTGCTTCTCCCTCTCCCTCGGCCCCTCCCCCCTCCACTCACGCTCTCAGGCGCTCTGGCTCTCTCTCAAATAAATAAATAAAATCTTTAAAAAAAAAAAAAAAGCTCATTGGCCTACAATGGGTTTACAAATGGTGAGAAAGTTCATTATGCCTTAGGCTTTGTTTCAAACACACAAGTTTTAAGTAGTAATAGGCATTCATTGAGCGTGTACATTTTCTGAGTTTAACATCTGTTGGCTGTTACTCTAAATGTTTCACACCCATTACCTCAGTTAATCTTCTCAGCAAGCCTCAAAGTCCTACTGAGGAATCTTAGGCACCAAGTGTGGAGCAGGACCGGGACTTAAACTTAGCCACTGCCTGAGGTTGCCCCTCAGTCTTGCAGGGTGGGGAGCAGGGACCTGAATCAAGCTGCCGGGCTCAACGCCCTTTGCCACAACTGTTCTGAGGCTTCCACAGACTTTCTCTCCGCAGTTTGTGCACTCACATCAGAAGCCTCTTCTCCCAGTTCAGAGTGCGTCATCCAGTCCCTCTGGAATGAGATAATCCCTCTCTTAATTCGCAGAAGAAAAAAAACCATCCTGTGTACTTGGTTCCTTCAGATCGCACAGGAAGACTTGTGGTCTACCCTATTCTGTAAATACCATGTCATGCATTAGTTATGATTTAGATTTAAAACGCTTTAAAAATGAACTCCAGTGGATACAAGGGCAAAAAGATGTTTATGCCGTCTGCTGAGCCATGGCAGAGTCAAACCTTCAAATATGTGGGTGACAGGGCTCGTAAGGATCTGTCTGACTCCAGCTTGTCTCCCACCCCATAAATCATATCCTTCTAATCTCGGGCCAAGGAGGAAGGGAAGACTGAAAAGAATTCGGGACCACGTGAGGAGTCCTGAAAACCCTGTCCACAAACACCCACCCATATCCTCTGGAGAAGTGATCTCCCCACTAGAATTAATTCCACTGAGAGCCAGTTGAAAGGGACAACAGCAGCAGCACAATAACTAGCAGTAGGGCGTGAACTAGATTCCAGGCACTGCTTGAAGCCCTTCTGTGTTACTCCTTCAACATTCACAACCCCTTGAGGCTCTTTGAGGCACTCATTTTCTAAAAGAGTCAATTAAGTCACGAAGAAGTTAAGACATTTTCCCAAACACCCCATACCCAGTAAGTAGCAACACTAGAATTTAAACTCAGGGAATCTAGCTCCAGAGTCCATCTGCTCAGCCACCGTGGATGATTCGCTTAAACTTTAATTCCAGCATCTCATTTTCCAGGCGAGGGACGTGGAGCCCAGAGACTGTCAATGACTTGGCCCGGGTCACAAGGCCACAGGAGTGTCAGTGCCGGGATGAGAACTAAGGTGTCCTGACTCTGGTCCAGTGCGACCGCTTGCGATTCTTTGCCAGCCTTGGATGTAGGATGGAAGTAAGATGGGATGCTGGAGGTCAGAGAGGACCATCTCAGAATAACGTCTGAGTGAGGAGGCTCAGGCTGCCAGTGGGAAGAAGGGACACACCCTGCAGAAGGAAACACCACTGACCTAAGAAGTGAAATGTTTGGGGCAACTTTATAATCTTTTCTTATTAAGATATAATTGACATATGACATACTAGTTTCAGGTGTATAAAAAAAGATTTGATATTTGTATATATATATTTTTTAAGTTTTTATTTATTCACTTTTTTAAGTAATCTCTATGCCCAACATGGGGCTCAAACTCATGACCCTGAGAACAAGAGTCACATGCTCTTCTGACCGAGCCAGCCAGGCGCCCTTGATACCTGTATATATTATGAAATGATCACCAAAATAAGTCCAGTTAACATCCATCACCACACATTGTTACACATTTTTTTTTCTGGTGATAAGAACTTCTAAGATCTATCTCAGCAACTTTCAAATACACAACACAGTATTGTTAACTACAAGGCACCATGCCGTATATTACATCCCCATGACTTACTTGTTTCATAACTGGAAGTTTGTGCCTTTTGACGCCCTACACCCATTATGCCCAGCCCCCAGCCCCCACCTCTGTTCTCTGTATCTATGAGGTTTTGGGGTTTTTTTAGATTCCACATAGAAGTGAGCTCATATGATATTTGTCTTTCTGTATCTTGTTTCATTAGCATAATGCCCTCAAAGTCCATTCATATTGTCACAAATGGCAATTTTCCTTTTTTATGGCTGAATAATATTCCATCACAGGCACACATGCGCACGCACACACACACACTTTCTTTATCCATTCAACCATCAATGGACACTGAGATTGCTTCTATGTGTTGGCTACTGCAAATAATGCTGCAATGAACATAGGAGTGCAGATATCTTTTCAAGTTATGAGTTTTCATTTCTTTTGAATAAATACCCAGAAGTGAAACTGCTAGATCATATGGTAGTTCTATTTCTAATTTTTTGAGGAACCTGCATCCTGTTTCTCATAGTGTTTGCACCAATTTACATTCCCACCAACAGGGCATGAGGGTTCCCTTTATATAAGCCACATCCACACCAACACTTATTATTTCTTGTCTTTTTGATAACAGCCATCCTGACAGGTGTGAGGTGAAAGCTTACTGTGCTGATTTGCATTTCCCTGATGATGGACGTTGATCATCTTTTTTCATGTGTTTGTTGGCCATCTGTATGTCTTCTGCGGAAAAATGTTTATTCAGTTCTTCTGCCCAATTTTTAATCAGATTATTTTTTGCTATTGAGTTGTATGATATCTTTATATATTCAGGCTACTAAACCCTTATCAGATATGTGATTTGCAAAATAGCTTCTATTCCATAGGCTGCCTTTTCATGTTGTTGATGATTTCCTTTGATGTGCAGTTTTTTAGTTTGATGTATTCCCACTTCTTTGTTTTTGCTTCTGTTGCCTTTGCTTTTGGCCTCAAATCCAAAAGATCATCGCCAAGACCTATGTCAAGGAGCTTACTGCATGTTTCCTTCTAGGAGTTTTATGGTTTCAGGACTCACAGTCAAGTCTAATCCATTTTGAGTTAATTTTTATATATGGTGAAAGATAGTGGTCGAGTTTCATTCTTTTGCATGTGGCTATCCAGTTTTCCCATCATCTATTGAAAACATTGTTCTTTGCATATAACACCCAGTGCTCCATGCAAACAACGAATCATGGAACACTACATCAAAAACTAATGATGTACTGTATGGTGACTAATATAACGTAATTAAATAAATAAATAAATAAAAATAAAATATAAGAAAAAGGAAAAGACTGTTCTTTCCCCATTATCATTCTTGGCTCCTTTGTTATCAGTTAACTGACCATATATGCCAGGGTGTATTTCTGGCCTCTCTACTCTGTTTCACTGATCTGTTTTATGCCAGTGCCATAGTGTTTTACTATAGCTTTGTAATATACTTTGAAATCAGGAAGCATTATGCCTCCAGCTTTGTTCTTCCTTCTCAAAATTGCTTTAGCTATTCAGGGTCTTTTGTGGCTCCATACACATTTTAAGATTGTTCTATTGCTGCGGAAAATGCAACTGGAATTTTGATTAAGAATTGCATTAAATCTGTAGAGTGCTTTGGGTAGTATGGAAAACATTTTAACAATATTTATTCTTCTAATCCATGAGCATAGAATATCTAAGTATTTCTGTTCTCTTCAATCTTTTTCATCAATGTCTTATAGTTTTTAATGTACGGGTCTTTCACCTTTTTGGTTAAATTTATTCTGAAGTATTTTATTCTTTTTTTATGTAATGTAAATGAATTATTTTATCTTTCTGATAGCTCATTATTAATGTATAGTAATACAACAGATTTCTGTACACTGATCTCATATCTTGCAACTTACTGAATTTGTTTACCAGTTCTAACAGTCTTTTGGTGCAGTCTGTAGGATCTTCTATGTAACATCATGCCCTTTGCAATTGGAGACAGTTTTACTTCTTTCTTCCTAATTCTGATGCCTTTTTTTTTTCCTTGCCTAATTGCTCTGGCAAGGACTTCTAGTACTATGTTGAATAAAAGTAGTGAGAGTGGGCACCCTTGCCTTGTTCCCGATTTAAGAAGAAAAGCTCTTACCTTTTCACCACGGAATATTACAGTAGTTGTGGTTTTGTTATATGTGGCCTTTATTATTGTCAGAAATGTTCCCTCTATACCCACTTTGTCAGTTTTATCATAAATGGATGTTGAATTTCGTCAAATGATTTTATCCTTCATTTTGTTAATGTGGTGAATCATGTTGATTGGTCTACAGATACTGAACCATCCCTGCATCCCTGGGATGAATCCCACGTGATTGCGGCATCTGACTTTTGTCATATTGTTGAATTTGGTTTTCTAATATTTGTTGAAGATTTTTGCATCTCTGTTCACCGGGGATATTGGCCTATAATTTTCTTTTCTTGTGGTGTCCTTGTCTAGTTTTGGTTTCAGGGTAATGCTGGTCTCATAATATGAGTTTGGAAGTGTTCTCTTCTGTTTTTTGAAAGAGTTTAAAAAGGACTGTTACTAATCCTCCTTTTTAATGTTCAGAATTCACCAATGAAACCATATGGTCCAGTATTTTTGTTTGTGGGGAGGTCTGTGTGTTTGTTTGTTTAAGATTTACTTATTTGAGAGAGAGAGAAAGAGAGGAGGGGCAGAGGGAGAGTCCTCAAGCAAATTCCCTGCTGAGTACAGAGGGCTCAATTTCATGACCCATGAGATCATGACCTGAGCTAAACGAAGAGTTGGACGTTCAACCTACTGAGCCACCCAGGCGCTCCTGTGGGAGGTTTTTGATTACAGATTTGATTATGGCTTTATAATCTTGACCAGATCCCAAGTATATCAAGTTTTATACACAGATAGAGATCACCACTAGAAGCAGGTGTATGGTGGGGTGGTGATGTATATACATAACATATATTCAATATATAACCTATATAAATGTGTTTATATGTGTGTGTGTGTGTGTGTGCGCGCGCGTGTGTATAATTTTTCACATGACCCAAATCCACCCAGCTGAGCCTACAGTTGCCTTCTGTCAACTGGGTTCCATAGTGAAAAGTAACCCCCACTAAGAGTCTCCCACCACTTACAAGGTTATATGGGATAATGACAACATGCACTTCACAAGACTGTAATGGTAACTAAGTAAGAGGTGAAAGTACTTTGTGTATTAGGTTAGCTATAAACTGTCAAGTCAGCTAATGAGCTACTACGTAGACTATTTGATGTTATTTTGCCCACTAGTCAGCTACTGCACAAGACCTAAGGCAATGACTCTTCACACTAAACACTGGAATCAACCAGGGAGCTATTTATAAAACAAAAAATAAAAAGGATTGATTCTAGGGCCCCACTCTGAATTTGGGGGAAGACCAGTCATCTTTTTTTTTTTTTTTAAGGTACCTGGATGATTCTAATGTGCAGCCCAGGTCTGAGAACCACAACTTCAACTTATATTGCTAACTGGGAGGTAACAGGCAGTTTAGTAAGTCTATTTCAGAGTAATTAAAGATTTTAAATCAGGCACAAAATAGACAAGAGAATCTTAGACTACTAGCAATTATCTGGTGCAAGCGCCTCATTTTATAGGTAAAGAAACTGGCCCACAGAGGGCAGACATGGGGGCGGGGGTACTATGGCTGGAGGTGCCTAACTCTACAGACAGATCTGCTTCCACCTTATAAATGGATTCAGAACTCCATGCCCAATGTGACCTAAGATGTCTGTATTAATACTTTGTTGACCTACCTGCTGGCTGACTAACTCTGGCTACATTTTGGCTCCGACACTTACCACCCCATCACGGAAGAGCTTTGCCAACTGGCAGAAGACCTACTAAAAAGGTCCAGCTCACTGTACACCTCACTTTTCGTAGAAGGTTTAAAAATGAATCAGAAGGGTGCCTGGGTTATGCTGAGTGAAATAAGTCAATCAGAGAAAGACATGTATCATATGACCTCACTGATATGAGGAATTCTTAATCTCAGGAAACAAACCGAGGGTTGCTGGAGTGGTGGGGGGTGGGAGGGATGGGGTGGCTGGGTGATAGACATTGGGGAGGGTATGTGCTATGGTGAGTGCTGTGAATTGTGCAAGACTGTTGAATCACAGATCTGTACCTCTGAAACAAATAATGCAATATATGTTAAGAAAAAAAAAAAAAGATAGCAGGAGGGGAAGAACGAAGGGGGGTAGATAGGAAGGCAAGACGAACCATGACAGACGATGGACTCTGAAAAACAAACTGAGGGTTCTAGAGGGGAGGGGGTGGGGGGATGGGTTAGCCTGGTGATGGGTATTAAAGAGGGCACGTTCTGCGTGGAGCACTGGGTGTTATGCACAAACAATGAATCATGAAACACTACATCAAAAACTAATGATGTAAGTATGGTGATTAACATAACAATAAAAAATCTAAAGGAAGGAAAAAAACAAAAGGAAGGGTGCCTGGGTGGCTCAGTTGTTAAGTGTCTGCCTTCGGCTCAGGTCATGATCCCGGGGTCCTGGGATCGAGCCCCGCATCGGGCTCCCTGCTCCATGGGAAGCCTGCTTCTCCCTCTCCCACTCCCCTTGCTTGTGTTCCCTCTCTCGCTGTGTTTCTCTCTGTCAAATGGATAAATAAAATCTTTAAAAAGAAAACTAAATAAAAATAAAAACAAATCAGAAAATCAAATGACTCATACAAAACAGACAAAAGTCATCCAAACTAATCAAACTATTATCCTATATTGTGAGAACTAGATGAAATATGTCAAAAGAACTTCACGTCCTTCTTCCAGGCAGCTAGGAAAACTACACATAAATGGGGTCAATTGAAGATGCCATGGTGGTTCTTTTTCATCTCATTTTATGTTCTTATAAAAAATTAATAAATGCTCATTTTAACAACTGAAAGATACAGAGATATACAGTGAAAAAAGCTCATGGTCTCCCCCCATCCCCAACCTTCTACACACACCACCCACCATACTTCTTTGCAAACTGGAGTCAATTTTTAATACTTTTTTCTATGTTTATAAAAACATACCCATACAGATCGGTTTCTCCTTTAATATAATCACGGTAAAAAAATTACCTTGTAATTCAGTGTTTCACTTAACAAGATATCAGACATCTTTCCACATCTGTTCACCCTGAGCTAGTATGTACTTTTTTGAAGCTGCATGATATTCCATAATATGTGTTGAAGTGGGGAATGTTTTCTATTTTCCATAGAAATAAGATAATTTCCTCTCCATTCCCTAGAAGGGAAGATATGAAAGGTCTCCACCCTGACCCCTCAGTCCCTCCTCCCCTGGGAAGGAGGAATGACTTCGCCAACTTGTAAATTTGAGAGGGGACACTGAGCATGCCTAGTTCAGACCTTCTGAACTTCCCTCTTTGGGGTCAGGTCTGCCTTTAGAAAGGGGCTTCTCTGCTCTATGCTCCCTGCCTTGTCCTTCCCAGGGGGTCCTGTGCGGTTGCCCAGCAACCAGTGGTTGAGTGCGTGTAAGTCAGTCTCATTCAGTGGTAAAGAGACAGGTAACCTGTTGTGGTCAATCAGCTTTATCGTTAATAAAGGTAATCTTTCTATCTTCCTCTGTCTGTCTCTTAGGTCTTATTTCCAAGTTGGTCCCTATCCAGGAGGGAAGAAAAGGATCTTTTCAGCTTTCCAAAATTTCAATATTATGTATGTGACATAATTTACTCAAGCTGTTTCCAACTTCCAAGTGGTTTCCACGATTTTTTGACCTTTACAAATAGCACCATAAAAAAAATCCTTGTACATATATATCCTTGTGTACTGAAGATTTTATGTAAGATAAAGTCCTAGGAGTTTAGTCAAATGGTATATTTATTCAAAATTTGAATAAATATGACCAGATACTTTCTCTACCAGTTGAGGCAATGTTTTACTCCCACCATCATATATGCCTAGGTCTCCTTTAACCCTCAGCCTTGCCAGCACTGGATGCTGTGTATCTGTTTAACTTTTTCAACCAGACAGTAAAACACTGGTATTGTAGTAATTCAACTGACATTCTCCTGACTGCTAGTTGAGCACCTTTTCATTTATTATTGACCTTTGGCCAATGACTTTAATAGCCACTACATTAACATTTCTAAAAAGGATTTACTATAAAAAGGGAGAGTTATGCAGATGAATTAAGCACACAGATTTAATCAATAGTGACAAGAGCTAGTATACAGTGAAGAACATGGGCTGTGAAGTCAACCTACTGAAGACAGATTCCACCCTAACTCAAACCCTGCCTGGACAATCTTAGCCAAGTTACTTAACCTGTGTCTCAAAATTCTCCCATAACGTGAGCATGATCATATAGCTACCCTTGTTGAATTAAATGAGTTCATACATGTCACGTGATTAACCAACTGCCTGTTCAGGGCGTGCTAGATATTATCTCCTTTTTTTTTTTTTCCATCAAGCTGTTTTTCCAACACAGTAGCAAGGAGAAAAGCTCAAGTACTAATCATAGTTGACCAGTGTCTCTACACATCCTTTAATAGAAAGCAAATAAATGATGAAACACCCCTCCCCCCCGCAAAAAAACACTGATGGCCCACCAAATGCATACTACGCTTCTGTGTAGTCAAAGACCTGTCCTAGATGAAAAACACAATCCATCTTCCTTCCCAAATGAGAGGTGAGTTTGTGAATGTGCTTTAAAAAGGCCACATTCTTTTTTTTTCAAGTCTCATTATTAACATTCTAAGGCATACACATTGGAAATAGAATTAATCAAGAAACAGAAGCCCAACCAGCATGGAGCATGAATTAATTATATGATACCACGGTGTCATCTTTCTTATAAAAAAGTAACTATACACACAAATGCGCTCTCATACTCATACACACACACACACACACACACACACACACACACACACACACACACACACACACACTGCATTTGGTTATTTCACATCACTAAGGAGTCAGAGAGTACAAATAGCATCAGTGTTTTCCCAGTGGGTAACACGGAGAGGTTAAATAAGATTATTTAAACGAGAGGGAAGGAAAGCGACTCACAACTCGCCTCACCCCCCAACAACCTATGTCGTCTCCTAAACAACAACAAAAAATCTGATTTGAACAACTTCTTTCCTGGCGGACTTAAGTAAAAACTTTGCCACTCCAAAGAATATGCCCTCCATTGAAATATACACTTTCTTATCACCCATACTACTACTTGCTACCGAAGATGCTACTCTGAGTGAGATCTTTGGGGACAACGGAAAATGCAGAACCAGGACTATATTTTCTTCTGCAATTCCCTCGGGTGTGACCAATTATCTGAGCATGTTATGAAATTCTCCAAAGTCTCACAGCAGGCTTAATTTTAATTTAGTTTATACTGAAAATAAAACACATCACCGTTTAGCTTTTATAAAACAAGAGACCTTGTGGGGCCAAATGGGACAGAACACAGATATCAGAGCTCCAAGGGTAGAGAGACCCAACGGCTGGTGACCCTTGTGTCATGGGGAACCATTATAAGAGGGAAATCTGCAATTTCGCCTGGTCTCTAGGAATGAAGCCATTTTCAGCTCCTATTATGGGATCACCTTCTCTAGAATATGTGTTTGCAACAAAAGGGAAACTGCAATATGCAGCAAGAGTCAAAGAAACTGCATCCTGTTAAAAAAACAGAAACAAAAACACCTTAGCCTACTCAACAGCAACCTATACACAGTGTTCAAAGGTAGGAAATAAATCACCAATTACAGGTTAAGATTTTTTTTCAAGTAGTAAGCATGCTTTCATTCAGGGCCTATGAATTCTCCCACCTATGCAGGCACAGGAGAAAAGGGAGGGGTTGGGATTTTATTTTAAAAATTGAATTCCAAAGAATCCCTAGAATCATGCTCCATTTCATAACCTCCCCTTCATGCCGTAAGCCACGGCATATCCCTAACAAGCCGCAACTGCTCTGCCCAAGTCACCGCCACGCCCAGGTTTGCAAAGCCAAGGAACCATACCCAATCTTTGCCTGCCAGGAACACATCTGACCCGCGCTCTACTACTCCATGCTCTTTCTTCTTGACTCCCTGACACCTCATTCTCTTGGTTGTCTTCACCTTTCTGATCACTCCTTACTTCTTTCCTTTGAGAGCTGCTCCCCTGTTACCCATTCCTGCTGAAACAGTGCCTTCTGGGGGGGGGGGCATCCCAGGCCAGCTCCTCTTCTCATGCCCCATTATATGCCAAGGGACCTCTTACTCCCATACCTCAAATACCAGCTGGTGACTTCCAAATCTTTTTCTCCAGCCCAGATGTCCCCCTTGAATTCCCATACATATAGCCCAGGCCTACTGGAATCCTTGCTTGTATAAACCACAGAAACCTAGTTTCCAGTATGTTCCTAACAGAGCTCATCATCTTTCCCCTCCATCTATTCCTCTTGCTAGGTCTCTGCTCTAAGGGTGGGACCCTTCAACCATCCAACTGTTCAGGCCAGAACCCAGAAATATACTTGTCTTCCATTCCCCCCAAATAGAATCAATCTCCTCACTCTATTAATTCTACCTCCTAAATCTTTCTTAAATCCATTTGCTCCCCCCTCCACATCTACCTACCATTCAATTTCGCCTGGACAACTTCAACAGCCACTTACTCATCTCCCCTCCTCCTCAGTTCTTCTGATCTCAGCTTAGAGGTCACCTCCTCTAGGAAGCCTTCCCTCCTGTTGCTCCCACTACACCTTCAGCTTTCACAATCACATCCTTTCCTGTGCTCTGCTCCAATGATCTCATTACCTGTACCAACAGCTTCAAGAAGGCAGAGGCCACATCCATTCTTTTGATCAATGTATGCACAGTGCCTGCTATATATTAAGTTCTCGATAGTGCAATGAATGAATGAAAGAACAAATGAATGGTATGCTCAGGAGCAAGGGGGTGAGTGGTCAGCATGTTAGGAGAACAAGAAAAGGTAGATAATGAAAAGCAGGGCAGAGAAAACGTAAGAGAAGGCTCTGAAGATGATACTCTTTATTCTGTAACGAACATAGTGTCAGACCTCTGCTAGGCATTCAGAAAATGTTTACTGGAAGGCATTCTGAGATGCAAGAACGGACTGTTTTGGAGCCATGGAGGACTTCAAGAAGTGTTCTTCAGTTACAGGTGTCACTTCTTTAAATTATCAAACAAACTGGGGCATCTTTGTGGCTCAGTCAGTTAAGCATCCGACCCTTGATTTCAGCTCAGGTCATGATCTCAGGGTTGTGAGACTGACTGCCAGGTCTGGCTCTGTGCTGGGATGTGGAGCCCGCTTAAGAGTCTCTCTCTCCCTCTGCCCACCCCCCTGCCCAGAGCATGTGCACACTCTCTATAAATAAATAAATAATCAAATTAATTATCTCATGTGCAACTGTTTAGATGTAATTAATACACTGCAAACCTGATGGTTTCTCCCATCCAATCTTCACCCCCAACTACAAGAGGAAACAAATTAAGCCCCTTAATCTGACCTCAGCAGCCTCACTGACGGCCGGAAACTCAATCCATTCTTTAACAGAAGGGAAACAAAAGAGAAGATAATAACTATGCTGTGGTACCAACTGCTATGAAACGCTGATTCCTAAGGATGGCTATGCTACCTAAAAAATCAAAGAAGGGTCTACTGTCTTACTTTCCCAGCTTTTGCTATTAATACCAAACAGAATGTGAAATCAGCATTTTTGCCTTTCCAAATCTTAGTTAGCAAGTACCCTGTGTGCCTAAGTTTCTGTTCCAAGAAAAGCCCAAGGAGAATGATCAAAGTCCTATCAACACCTAAGTGTAAAATATGCATATGCATATATAACCTAGATATATACATATATATGTCATCAGTAGTGTTTTAAATAGACCTTTCAACATGAAAAGATACATAAAAACACAGATGAAAAAGGCAAAACAGGCAGAAATATATGAACATGGTTTAGCTTCCTCAGAGGGACTCCGAAGAAAAGGCACGTTCTTATCCCATGTCACACAAAATTGGGACTTTGTGGACTGAGTAATAGAAACTGGTATTTTCTAGACCTTGGCTCCCACAGAAGAAAAATACTTCAGAAAGTTAATCTAAAATTTAAATCTTAAAATTCCAAAAAAGTACTCATAGATTGAAATAGGTTGTTAAAAGATACCACGAGTTGGGGCACTGGGGTGGCTCAGGTGGTTAAGCAACCAACTTCTGATTTCAGCTCAGGTCATGACTTCAGGGCCATGAGAAGGAGCCCCACGACGGGGGAGGACGTGCTAGGCGTGGAGTCTGCTTAAGATTCTCCGTCTCCTTCTCCCTCTGCCCCTCCCCCACCCCACCCCAGGGTGCGCCGGCGCATGCTCTCTCACGCTCTCTCTCTCTCTAAAAAAAAAAAAAAACAAAAACAAAAACAAAAATACCTCAACTTAATGGAAATATGGCATCAGAAATGATTAATGTCTAATTTTGGAAAATACCTGAAATACAGTCACAATATATTTTGCTATTCACAAATAGGAGGGCACAAAAGAGATTTAAAATTCTGTTTGACTTAGGAAGAGACAGACCAAAAATCGGACAACTGTTTAAGTCTGAGTACTGCATGCAGAGCTAGGCAGTGCTGGTAAATATTCAGGAATCTTGGATTTAAGACACAGAGAAATGATGAAGACAAAAATGTTGGGGAAGGGCAAATAAATAAGAAGGGAAAAGACCAAGAGGATATGGTTAAAGTCACTTCTTACCACACCACTACAGAACTCAGATACCAGAACTGACAGCCCAAACAATTAAGATTCTTGACAAAATCCAATTGTTTTTCCAATAGAATGTGAGGGTCTTGTGGACAGAAACCTATTTGCTTCTTTTTTTTTTTTTTAAGATTTTATTTATTTATTTATTAGGGAGAGAGACAGAAAGCACAAGCAAGTGGAGAGGCAGGCTCCTCACGGAGCAGGGAGCCCGATGCGGAACTCGATCCCAGGACCCTGGGATCATGACCTGAGCCGAAGGCAGACGCCCAACCGACTGAGCCACCCAGGCATCCCTACTGGCTTGTTTCTCTTCAGGTCCCTGCACCTAGTACAGTGCCTGGCACATAATAAGTATTTAAACTGTGTAGAATGAAGGAATGTACAACTATTTGGATGGAATTAACACCATCCAAATCTAACGGTAAAGAAGCAAAGAAGACGTAAATTAGAAAACTGAAATAAAACCTGGGGGGAAGGGGGCTGGGAGCACATAGCTAGCTATAACAGGCCTCACTCAGTAGCTCCCACAACTGATGGTTCCAAAGAATGACCCCATCTGTAGGTCACATGCTATCTGGGTAAAGGCAAAATTATACTCAGGCTTTAAAGCTGGGAAGACTGCTTGATTTCTTTCTTTCTCTAGAGCTGAAAAGCAAAGACAGCTCTAACCTTATGTTCTCACCATTTCTCCCACCTCTTCTCAATGCCCCAGGGTCAGTCTGGAGCAAACACAGTGTGGACCAGGCTGAGGTGAAGCTGCTGCCTTCCTCATCCCATGGGCCAAGCCCCAGAGGCTGCCTGGCTGGCCCCAGTAACCTTCAGCTGGCCATGTAGTGGAGCCTCTATGAACTCCAATGCAAAGCAAGACTAGTAATAACAGTCAGGTCTTCTGCAAATGTTTGTTTTACATAAACTACAGGGCTTGAAGGAACCTTACAAAATGGTAGCACATTAACTAAACAAATCTGTGCTGCAATCACTAATTGCAATTCCTGTGGTGCACTCCAGATCCACCATGATGCAAGGGATATGTATACATAGGTGCAATGTGCATGGACATCGGTGCAACGCCTCTTCCAGGTGGTGGGTTTGCATTGCTCATATCTCAGATACAAAATGAGCTTCATGATACAGTGCAAAGCTGTTGGGTGTCCCTAGAGAAAAACTAAGGCATCAGAGGGAAAAGTGGGGAAAAAAGTAGCATCAGGTGCCCAGGTACCCAGACCACCAATCTACAGAAGCTCCAGGGGACCCTTGCCAGAGTCACGCACCATCACACTGCCAAGTGCAAGCCGGCGGGGTGAATCGGGGCTCAAGAAGCAAGAGCTGCTTCTTGTGAGTAGCTTGAGGAAATCAAGAGGACCTGCACACAGCTCCACTCACGGGACCCACACGGACTAAAAATAGTATCAAGTAACCAATTACGGAGAGGAATTCTCAAAGCAAACTGTTACTATTTTCAAAATTCCTTTAATTCCCATTTTCATGTCTGACACGATGGGCATATGGCAGAACAGAGGCGCTGACATCTGTGAGAGGCAAATTAATTCAAGCTGGATATATTATTTACTAAGACAGTCAAGAAAGAAAGTTCCAGCAAAGCCACGGCCTGTGAAGTTCTGAAATGCAAAACGAAGACGTCTGAGGGCAAGTAGGGGAAACAGACAGAAGCATCGAAACACCATTCCCTCCCCTAACAGGTGGGTCCCCTTTAAGAGCCCACAATAAATTTTTCCTTAATTAATAAAAATAATATAGCAAGAAAGGCCTAAGGTAAGAAACTATCTTCAACACAGTCACTGCTTTCTCTTAAGTGGAGAATTTTAAGCTTAAGCTCTTAGTGAAATTTTTATGTTCCCCTTCAAGAGAAATTCAAGAAAAAAATATTACCTGTTGAAACACATATATATATAATTGCAACACATATTGAGGAGCCAAATAGCATTGTAAGGGTTGTTGCAAGAGGTAAGTTTGGAGTTTGAGTGTGAGGGGGTGCATTTTTGGTTTTGTTTGTTTTAGGATTAATATCGTGTAGTGTTGTAATTGGACAGTTGGAAGCACAGCCTGGGGTCTGTTCAGATCCAAATTTTGTATCCACCCACTACTTATTAATGTTTTTATCTACATCATAGACATAAGCCCTTCCACTTAGGGCAGTTCTGAGGTCTTAGTGAATTAAATTATGTAAAACATTAATATTTAGACTAGTGCCGGCAAATCTAAGGACTCATTATTATTATCATCATAAATTATTTTTCCTTCAGAAATAGCTAATTTTTGTAAAAGTGAGGGCTTAAACAGTCAGAAAATAAGACCCAAAGGAGATGAGAGTATTCACTATCAGTTTTTACTCCATTTCAAAGACGGTAGGGCGGTCTGGCCTCACAATTATTAATGTTAAAGATGGAATGAACTGGACAGTTTACCAAGCTCTTTCATACGTACGAGAAACACTAAAACTTTTTTAACAGTCTAACCTACCATGAAGAATTACTTGCCCACAGTCATTATCCGGATGAAAACACTAATAAAGACCCCAACTGTTGGTGTTTCAATAATTAAAAGTCTCCTTTTGCCAGTGCGTTGGCCTTTGACCTTCAGGAACTTAAATATTCTCTCCTGCTTCATTATTTTAAGCAGCAAACAGAAGGGTTCAGACCTGCCTTGGGGATGCTATAATAACAAACATGTCTATTTAAAAAAAAAAAAAAGTCCACCAAGCTATACAGATATATATGGACAATAAAGTGAAGCACAAAGATTTTTCACAAAACTTGGCGAATGTTTCTAATTATCCTAAAATGTTTGCTATCGCTAAAACTTTATTTTCTCACTTTTGTTTTATTCCCGCCAAAGGGCAGCCAGCCTGCCGGCCGCCACCTCCACCACCTCACTTCCTCCGTCCCTTTCCTCTGACACCAGATTCTCTAAGTCCCTGATGGCAGAAGGAATGACAACTGGGCAGATTAGCTGGCACCGACTGTCACTCACAAGACTCATGTCCTTTGAGCTCACAGTTGAGCATTAAAGGTAGTCTACCTCAATATGGAGGGAAACGTCCTATGGGTTTTATGTGTAACCCCTTAGTCCTATAGAGTATATAATTCAGCTTTTGCAATGGTATAAACTCTAAAAATAAATCTACTCACCTTGCAACCCCACTAAGCCAAGATGCAACTTCCTTTCCCCTATTGTGGGTTTTTTGTTTCTGTTTTGCATGTGAATTGGACCGTTCCTCAGTATAAGGCAGAAGTTACTGCCTGTTGCTACTAGTTCCCAAGGATATAAATTCTCTGGGGAAGAGGAGGCTGAAGGGTACCTCCACATAATGAAACAGCAAAGTTCCTAAAATTTGTACATAATGCGCACAAGGTCACAACTTGCTTATTCAATGAATACACTTCTAGGCCATCCCCAAATGAGACCATTTCCCTCTAGCGAGTGAGCTTGCTATGGCCATCCACTACTAGCCAAAGGGAGCAGGCCGATTGCCATCTGCCAGCTAACGATTAACTGATTCACGCCACATAGTCACTGGTAACCGCACAGACAGTGTGGGAAATAAATTCATTGCACTGCCACCAAGATAATGGGTGGAGCAAGGCTATCCTATCAGTCACTCTTCCTTAAAGTTCAGCCCACCAAACATACACCGGATGCCTAATTGGTAACAGGATCTTGCCAAGAGTTGGACTAAAAAAAAAAAAAAAAAAAAAAAAAAACCCCAGGGGCATATGGGCGGCTCAGTCAGTTAAGCGTCTGACTCGATCTCAGCTCAGGTCTTAATCTCAGGGTCTTGACTTCAAGCCCTGCCCACCATGTTTTGTTAAAAACAAAACAAAACAAAACAATTCTTTCCCTCAAAGAATTGGGGAGAGGCAAACACTGAATCTCCCCCTCCCTCTGGTAACCACTGCAATGGGCTCCTTTGGGCCAACTGCACCCATCACGTCATGTCTTGTACCTCAAGTACCTGTGGACAGGTCATCTCCACTAGTAGACTGCGTCCTCCTTGAGGAGAGGAGCCTCATCTGGTTGACCCAGAAAGCAGATACTCCTTGGGCTCTTTCAACAAACCTCTGAGGTAGCTTGACGTCTTCCAACCTGCTTCAGTTTTCCCCTGTTCCTCTCACAATCACGTCCAACCACACTTGCTATCTCTGGATCTCCTGTCCATTATTCCCCAAACAGCCCTGCAATTTTCCATCTTTGTTCACTCCTATCATCTCTCTGGGACGCCCCAGTGCAGACTCTGGGGCCCTCACTAACCTCTTCTTGTTCCAATAAACACCACTGGCCATGGACGACCTCTAACCTACCCTCCCACCCTCACAGAATCAGCTGCTCTGATTTTTTGGTTAACTAAACTCCAGAGTTGTCTGCACTTGGTGAATCTGCCAACAAAATTCCACTGTGAGCTGCCCTAAACATTATGTGAATTTCTGGCCTTTAAATAGATTTTCTGGCTTTTAAATATGGCACCCACTCTCTCTTCTACCACTTAACAAATACCAATGATTTGTTACTTTTTTAAAATTTAAAAACATACAATGTATCCATGGACAAATGAATAAAATGAAAACTTCATTTAATAAATGGCATCCCTTACGTAAACTTGTAAAATGTTTTCAAATTAGAGGCACCAAAAGGCTTAATTAGTTTTTTTTTTTTTTTTGGTTTTGTTTTTTTTTTGGCAGTGAAGAAAGGCAATTTACTTATTTATTTATTGGTGCAGCACCACCCAGGAGAATGGGGAGCTAAGGCTCAAAAGTCCTGAACTCCTGGGTGGTTTGCAAGTGAGGGTTTTTTGTTTTGTTTTGTTTTTGTGTTTTGTTTGTTTTTGTTTTGTTGTGGTGGTGGTAGTGATTGTTTTTCATCATGGTAAGTGTTCTCTTTAATCCCCACCACCTGTTTCAGCCACCCCATCATCCACCTCCCCTCTGGTAACCAGCAGTTTGTTCTCTATAGTTAAGAGTCTGTTTCTTGGTTTGTCTTTTTCCCCATTGTTCACTTGTTTTGTTTCTGAAATTCCACATGTGAGTGAAATAATACAGTATTTGTCCTTCTCTGACTGATTTAGTTTGCTTAGCGTAATATTCTCTAGTTCCATCCATGTTATTGCAAATGGCAAGAATTCATTCTTTTTTACGGCTAGTAATATTCCACTGTGTATATATACACATGCCACATCTTTATCCATTCATCAGTCGATGGACACTTGGGCTGCTTCCATAGCTTGGCTGTTGTACATAATGCTGCAATAAATATATCCCTTTGAATTAGTGTTTTTATATTTTTGGGGTAAATACCTAGTAGTATGGTTACTGGATCACAGGGTAGTTCTATTTTTAATTTTTGAGGAACTCCAATACTGTTTTCCGTAGTGACTGTACCAATCTGCATTCCCACCAACAGTGCATGAGGGTTCCTTTTTCTCCACATCCTTGCCAATGCTTATTGTTTCTTGTGGTTTTGATTTTAGCCATTCTGACTGGTGTGAAGAGATCTCACTGTAGTTTTGATTTGCATTCCCTGATGATGAATGATGTTGAGCATCTTTTCATGTGTCTGTAGGCCATCTGCATGATTTCTTTGGATAAATGTCTGTTCGTGTCTTTTGCCCATCTTTTAATTGGATTATTTGGGTTTTAGGTGTTGAGTTATATCAGTTTTTGATATATTTGGGATGCTAACCCTTTATCAGATATGTCATTTGTAAATTCTTCTGCCCTTCTGTAGGTTGTCTTTTAGTTTTGTTGACTGTTTCCTTCACTGGGCACAAACTTTTTATTTTGATGTAGTCCCAATAGGTTATTTTTGCTTTTCTCTCCCTGGCCTCAGGAGACATATCTAGAAATATACTGCTACAGTCCATGTCAGAGATATTACCGCCTGTGCTCTCTTCAAGGATTTTTATGGTTTCAGGTCTTACATTTAGGTCTTAAATCTATTTTGAATTTATTTTTGTGTAATGCATAAGAAAATGGTCCAGTTTCATTCTTTTACATGTGGCTGTCCAGTTTTCCCAACACATTTGTTGAAGAGATTATCTTTTTCCCATTGGATATTCATTACTACTTCGTCAAAGATTAATTGCCCATATAACTGTGGGTTGCTTTCTGGGTTTTCTTCTTCTATTCCATTAATCTGTGTGTCCATTTTTATGACAGTACCATACTGTTTTAATTACTGCCACTTTGTAATATAACTCGAAACCTGGAATTGTGATACCTCCAGTTGTGTTTTTCTTTTCCAAACTTGCTTTGGCTATTCAAGATCTTTTGTAGTTCCATACAAATTTTAGGATTATTTGTTCTAGTTCTGTGAAGAATGCTGTTGGGATTTTCACAGGGATTGCATTAAATGTGTAGATTGCTTTGGGTAGTATAGACATTTTAACAATATTTGTTCTTATAACCCCTGAGCATGGAATATCTTTCCATTTCTTTGCATTGTCTTGAATTTCTGTCATTAGTATTTTATAGTTTTCAGAGTAGAAGTCTTTCATCTCTTTGGTTCATTCCTATGCATCTTTTCTGACCACAATGCTATGTAACTAGAAATCAACCATAAGAAAAACATCTGGAAAGAGCACAAATACCCGGAGGTGAAATAACATGCTACTAAACAATGAAGGGGTCAACCAAGAAATAAAAGAAGAAATAAAAAATTACATAGATACGAATGAAAATCAAAACACAATCCAGGGGCACCTGGGTGGTTCAATTGCTTAAGCATCTGCCTTCGACTCAGGTCATGATCCTTGGGTCCTGGGATCGAGCCCCACATCGGGCTCCCTACTCAGCAGGGAGTCTGCTTCTCCCTCTCCCTCTGCCTCTCTCCCTGCTCGTGCTCTCTCTCTCTCAAATAAATAAATAATATCTTTAAAAAACAAAAAGAAACAAAAAAAAAACCACAATGGTCCAAAATCTATGGGATGCAGCAAAAGTGATTCTAAGAGGGAAGTTTATAGCAATACAGGCCTACGTCAAGAAGCAAGAAAACCTCAATAAAACAACCTAACCTTACACCTAAAGGAGCTAGAAAAACAAACAAAACCCAAACTCAGCCAAAGTAAGGAAAAAACAAAGATCAGAGCAGAAATAAATGTTACAGAAATTTAAAAAAAAAAATCAATAAAACCAGGAGCTGGTTGTTTGAATAGATCAACAAAATTGATAAATCTCTAGCTAGACTCATAAAAAGAGAGAGAGAGAGAAGGGGGACCCAAATAAACAAAATCACTAATGAAAGAGATAACAGCCAACACCACAGAAATACAAACAACTGTAACAAAATATGAAACTGACATGCCAACCAACTGGACAACTTAGAAGAGACAAATAAATTCCTAGAAACATATCATTCTAAAGCGGGAAGAAATAGAAAACTTGAACAGACCAATCACCAGCAATGAAACTGAATCAGTAATCAAAAAACTCCCAGGAAACTAAAGTCCAGGACCAGATGGCTTCACAGGCAAATTCTACCAGACATTTAAAGAAGAGTTAATACCTATTCTTCTCAAACTATTCCAAAAAATAAAAGAGGAAGGAAAATATCCGAATTTATTCTATGAGGCCAGCATTATCCTGATACCAAAACCAGATGAAGACCCTACCAAAAAAGAGAACTAAAGGCCAATATCTCTCATGAATATAGACGTAAAAATCTTCAACAAAATATTAGCAAACAGAATCCAATAGTACATTTAAAAAATCATTCGCCAGAATCAAGTGGGATTTATTCCTGGGATGTGAGGGTTCTTCGATATCTGCAGAACAATCAACATGATATGTCACATCAAAAAGAGAAAGGATAAAAACCACATGCTCTATTCAATAGATGCAGAAACAGCATGTGACAATGCATAACATCCATTCATGATAAAAACCCTCAACAAAGTAGGTTTAGAGGGAACATATCTCAACATAATAAAGGCCTTATATGAAAAACCCACAGCAAACATCATCCTCTGTGGGGAAAAACTGAGAGCTTTTCCCCTAAGGTCAGGAGCAAGCCAAGGATGTCAACTCTCACCACTTTTTTTAAAGATTTTATTTATTCATTTTAGAGAGAGAGCACCTATGAACAGGGAGGAGCAGAAGAAGAGGGAGAAGGAATCTGAAGCAGACTGAACTGAGCGAGGAGCCTGATTGTGGGGCTCAATCCCATAACCGGATCATGACCGGAGCCGAAACCAAGAGCAGGATGCTCAACCTACTGCACCACCCAGGTGCCCCTACTCTTTTATTCAACACAGTACTGGAAGTCCTCGCAACACCATCAGACAACAAAAAGAGATAAAGGCATCCAAATTGATAAGGAAGAAGTAAAACGTCACTCTTTACAGATGACATGATACCACAGACAGAAAACCTTAAAGACTCCACTACAAAATGTCTAGAACTGATCAATGAATTCACAAGATCACAGGATACAAAATCAACGTATGGAAATTTGCTGCATTCCTGTGCACTAATAATGAAGCAGCAGAAAGTAAAATTAAGAAAACAATCCCACTTATGGGCGCACCAAAAACAACGAAACATCGAGAACTTGAAATTCAGGAACTAAAGGGAAATGACCAGAAACCGGTGCAAGGTAGCCAAAACTGAGTTTCATGAGACATATAATTAAAACAGAATGAAGTAGCAAATGATGACCTCGGACCAGTCAGCTCCAGGCAGTGCTAACAGCGTGTTCAAAAATAGAAACCAGGTGATTGAACCTTGCCTACTTGTCAGCCACCAAAATACCTGCCTGTTGAGGGCATTTCCCATCTTGGTGGCCACCACTGATGAATTATGAAAATGACATAACAAGAGAGACCACACTGGCCATTGCTGTGTGCCCCCCAAGGACTGCCAGAGACAAGGGCGGCCAGAGCCCCCCAAAGGCCAATGTAGGACCTCTCCTGTCCTCTTCTCCTTCAAATTTACCTTCTTTCACTCCCTTAGTACCATCCCCCTCTGTCCTCCCCTTCCTGCTCCCACTTTATTCTATTTTCTCCCTCTGGCCTCCTCTCTCCCTCGCATCCTCTTTTCGGATGCGAAAGTGGATGAAGACATTTATTCAATTGAATAAGTCACCCCGGAGAGCTCGGGTGGGCTCAGGCACTGGGCTACCTGCTACTATGTGCACAAAAACGGCAGGTGCTCTGGTACCCGCCTTCCAGAGAAAGGGGTGAGGCAAGCACCGCAGACCACTCAGGCACGAGGTATGGCGGATCCCCACACACGAGAGACCCGAGCCCCGTGAGCATCAGAGAGAGCTCACTTCTGCACGGACACCAGATGTTGAAGAAGGAGTCACACTAAGAGGACGCTGTGCACGTAGAGCACGACTAAAGGGCACAGGTACACATACGTACCATCCCGTGCCTCAGACTACAGAGAGATGATTTTGCACCCACAGTGAACTTAAGGAAGGGAGAGGAGCACGCACATCTCGTAGGCAACCTGGCGTGATAGCATGGCTTGGGCTTTGGCATCGGGGGGATCTGGGTTTAAGTCCCTGCTCTCCCACATAGACCTGGGCACCGTGAACAAATGACTCAAATTCCTTAGTCATCAAATGGGGAGTATCAGCCTACTTTCCAGAGCTGCTATGAGAATTTGAGTATTTACTCAAGCCAAAGGTTACTCAAACCTTTACCAGCCGATAACCTTTCCTCCTGGGCCCGCATATAATCAAAGACTTCTCCCTTCTAGAACACTGGGCTGAAACCCTCTCCTTTCCCCCCTTCTCTCACTCAGTCTGTCCAAGGGAGGGTATGGCTGACATTAGTGGGGGCTTTCCTTCCTCTAGGGGAGGAAGCAGTACCTTGAGAGTCCAGACTCTCTCCTGAGATGCCTCTCCAAAGGCTGCTCAGTCTCCCCCACCCTCTTCCCGCCACTGGGGCGAGCCCCGCTAGGTACCCGCCGCACCCACCACTGGGATAAATCCGTTCAATCCAGATCTGCAGGTGCTCCTCCTTAGCCCGGTGCCATGCTAACATGTCCATATTAGCCTTCCCAGTATCCAAGCTGATACCCAGCATCCCAGCTGAGACCTGCGGATACTTCTCAATTGATTCCATTCACCCAGGCAGGGGTGAGAATGGAAACCCTCACACCCCAACAGTTACTATAACTTTGGAACATAATGGAGAAGTCATCACTGATGGAGAAAAATTTGGAAAACACAATGGAAAGGACTGGTCTTACATTTATCAAAACAAGCTGAAATACAGCGCTCTTCAGATACTGAAAGTCCCCCGGCCTTGTCCCTCGCTCCTGTCCAGAGAGGTGAAACTAGGACTACAGCCATGGAGAACTCCCTGTCCTCTGTTCTCCTTTGTTACTCTCTCACTCAAGGTATCTGGCAGGCTGCCCTGTCCTCGAGGCTGGAATATAACTAAAACAAACCATCATCTAATCCACGGTACTATGATCTGCCTGGAAAGGATAATGTATTTACAGAAAGGGGAGGTCTGCAAGGATTCTATTCAACAACAAAAGGAAAAGAAAAACAAGTTGAGTACGTGAGCACCCTATGGTGAACAGGTACCATAACCAGCCAACCCAGGCACAGCCATATATGACGCACCTGGCTCCATCTGACCAACATAGCTCAGTCACCGTGACCATGACGCCCACCCAGCTGACTTCCTTTACTTATGATTATTATACATTGAATTTGCAGGGAAAAGTGTCCTGGGCGGCATATAAATGGAATGACTGCCCAACATCAGTATCTCCATCCTGCATATCAGTTGTATTACTCACTATGAATGGATAAAAAAGGTATTGTTTGGTTAGTGTCCATCCCTGAGCCCCATCGAGTGTAAGTTCCCAAACAAAAATCAAGACTGTAGACTAATTAGCAAAGCCAAGGACAAGACCCTGAAGAGCTGTGACCACGGAGTTACTGCTGCCAGCAAGGTGCTCCCCAAAAGGCCTGCCACCCAGCTCCAAAATCTTTGACATCACTTCCCCTAAAACTGAAATGTATCTTAGGAACCCGGGGTGGGGCGGGGGGGGGTCTCTGGCCAGGAACTCACAGCCAGATGGGCAGGAGGAGGCCCCACCTAACATCAGGGAAGCATTCCGGGGGTCTGTACAGGCGCTGGTGCTGATGGGGAAGTCCAGGCTGGCTGGCAAAGCCAGGTCTGATGATCACAGCATCCCTGGTCATCTTGCAGATGGGTGGATGGGGGGACAGGCGGAGGACGGGACACTGTCTACAGAGATGCCATTCACAAGAAATAGAGACAGAGAATAGTTGATGGCAACCCAGGGTTGGAAGCCCACACTGGCACGAAGGTAGACAAGGAATGAGCAGCCACCCTTGGAAAGCAGGACCCTAAGTCACTTAGGCAAGGCTGATGGCTAACTCAGTCCCTAGATGGGTCACTAGCCCCTGTGTGTCTACAAGACTCCCTAAATTTGGCCCAGCTCTCAACATTGCCCACACAGTACCATTACCTCCACATTTTAGACTCTGGAGATGGACCAAGGCATGTTGGATCCACGTGATCCCCAGGGAAGAAAGCAAGAGCGAGCAGCATTTAGCAGCGACTCTTGCTTCACTTTAACAAACAAGGCTGAGCAATATCCAGGAAAAGTGAAATTCCAGAGTAATATCTGGGGCTGGCTATAGCTTAGTTTCCCAACTTTGCTGGTAGGGATCCCCTGGGTTGCTTAAATATACGGGTTCTTGGGGCTGGGAATCCGGGGGTTTTTTGACAAGCATTCCAGGCCATTCCTATCTTCAGACAGGTTTGGGAAACAGTGTATGCACTGCACCAAAAATAGCCTGAGGAGTGCTTTTTTTTTTTAAAGTTGAGTTTTGCATGTAATACATCAGTAATTTTTCCTTGTTTGAAAATGTGTTAACTTTACGGACAAGTCCCCTTTGATTTCCTCTAACCACCCAACTCCAGTCTTCCCCATCCTCCCAGAGGAGGTTTCAGTTTGAGTGTTTGTCTCCCCAGACCTTTTCTTTACATTAAATGGATACAGGCTTCTGTTTCGTTTTTCGTAAGTGGGTACCAGCTTGTAGTTATCATTCTACAACCTGCTTTCTTTCCATTCAAAACTATGTCATGGAGAACTATGTTAGTCCGTGTAGAGCAACTGTCTTTTTTTTTTTTAACCTGCTGCATACTACTCCGTGGTATGCAACGAACATGGTTTATTTAGCAATTCCCTTATTGATGGATACGTAGCAGGTGCTTGCATTTTCTCATTATGGCTTGCTCCAGTGAGCGTCCTCACCCATGCCTGCTTGTGCACATTTGGGAATAAACACTGAGAAGTGCAACTGCTGTGTCAATCATGTGCATTTTTTAATTTTTCATAGATTGTGCCAAAAGCTGTCCTTCAAAGTGGCTCTACCAATTTACTTCTCCACCCGAAGCATGTGGAGAGGACCTGGTTCTCCACACAGGTGCAGCTGCCTCGCAAAAGCACACGGACATGTGTGGCCAAGTGGCGGCACCCGCTTTCCTCTAGTACTTCCCTTTGGGCATGAACAGGAGGATACTTCCCATCACAAAGCTAAATCCCCTTCTGTTCCAAAAAACAGAAACAAAAAACTCCCCCAAATTTTGTGGTGAGCAAGTCACCTGTACCTGTGCCTACTGAAACCATCCTCGACTAAATGAACTGCTTAGAACAATCCAGCCATGTCTCTCCCAAGCCCTAGAGTTACACCCCCACCCCTACTATCACCTGACCCCCAACTCTCCCCCTCTCCCCCTCCTCACCCCACCATCCCGGCTCCCACCCCTGGACACAGACGAGGGCCTGGGTGCCTGCCTCTATGCTAACTCTGCACCACCTGTATGTACCTAATATTTTAATTGCCACATGTAATTGCAGTCATTTGTGTGCCTATATTCTAGCTAAGCTTGAGTCCCCTATAGGCAAGGAACTCATTTTTGTAAACCCAGCACCTAAGACAGTGCCCAACACATGAGGATTAGTAACTTGCCCAAAGCCTACCAGGCAATTAATACCAGTTGTGTCTGGCTCCCTGCCTTTTATCTACTGCCTCACATCAATAAATCATTAGGAGGAAGGAAATGGGGGTAAGAGGGCTGGAATCTGCTGAAAGCTTCAGCACGGCCGGGATTCCATTCATCCATTCCCTCTTCACCCCACCCTTCTCTGCCTCTGGAACAAGAATCTATAGATTTTCAATATGATTATAGACATCTACTTTTTCTAGGTTTACACATAAGTGAAACGGTTATACAGCACTTGTCTCTGCCTGACTCATCTCACCTAGCACAGTATCCTCAAGGTTCATCCATGCTGTCACAAATGGCAGGATTTCCTTCCCTTTTTTGGCCGAATAATATTTTGCTAGATAGATAGATCGATCGATCGATAGATCGATCGATCGATCTCACATTTTCTATACCCATTCATCCGTCGATGGACACAGGTTGTTTTCGTATCTTGGCTATTATGAATAATGCTGTAATGAATATGGGGCATGAAGATAACACTTCAAGATAGTGATTTCATTTCCTGTGTGTATATACTCAGAAGAGGGATTGCTAGATCATAGAGTAGTTCTATTTTTAGTTTTTTGAGGACCCTCCGTGTTGTTCTCCACAGTAGCTGCACCAGCAGGTAGTCCATCTTCAATGGTCATTCTGGTATACCATTCCCACTGTCCTCACTCTCCAGGCCTAAGCACTTAAAAAACTATGTGCCCTGACTTTCATCACCCTTCCTAAAACCCAGGGTGAGGGAATGAGAAGAAGAGAGGTTATAAGGAAGATTGTATGGAGGGAGGGAGGGAGGGAGGAAAGGAGGGAGGGAGGGAGGGAGGGAAGGAGGGAGGGAAGGAAGGAAGGAAGGAAGGAAGGAAGGAAGGAAGGAAGGAAGGAAGGAAATGGATAAGAACTTGGTGTCTGAAGCAAGTTTACCGCACAAACTCTTCTCTGGCTGGCTGCTGGTCTGAATCTGGAGTCGAGGATGCCAGCCTGAACTGCCATGGCTTTGAGGCAGTGCCCTGGGGTAGTCCTTGAAGAAGTAACACAAACAGGAATATTCTATCAAAGATACATCTCAGACAATGTAAGGGGGTTTAAACTCTAACTGGGTCTGGGACTTAAGAAAACCACATGAGAAAAAAGCCATCTACTCATGAAAGTAAATAAACTAACTAGAAATTCAGAAGAAAAACCACAGAGCCTTGAGTTATTCCCGATGATTAATTTCTAGTTAACTGAACAAGTTCCACACTCTGACATACGGAAAGCAAAGGAGAAGCCTCTCAGCTTTAAGCAAAACCTGCAGCCTGTAAACATGGTCATAAAACTAGTTACCAGGTTGTTTGGAAACATTTACTTCAAACTTAAACATCTTTGGGATAAAAACAGCCTGTTTATTCCTCTGAAACATCTTTGACCATCACAATTTGCTCATTTCAGATATTAACATCAAGTCTTCCCAAGGACATAAGAAGATTCCTAAGCTGTCTGGTATGTTTAAAAACCCACAACTCCATTTGCAAGAACCATTTCATTCAAAGGTCTGTCCTTCTTACCATGGGCACATCTGATTAATTCTGAAGACACGAACAAAGTGGTAAGCATGCCATATTGGAAAGCACATGGACATCATCGGTATGAGACAATCAGTTCTGCTACTAGCTTGCTGGGCCGTCCATGGGCAAGTAATCTAATCTCAGTGAGCTGGATCTTGTCTACCAAAGGAGGAAGGGAATACGATTACCGTTAGGATAATCTGGAAAATTCCGTAACAAAATATATGTAACATATTTAGCACAAGTATCTAAATGGCACTTCCACACACATTTTAGTGGGGAATGTTCTCCAGGGCAAGTCTCTGCTGTGGTCCCCCAGAGGACCCTTTCTTTTTCCCACTTCCCCTAATAGTTCCAAATTCTCATGTTCACAAATTTAAGATAATTTACAAAACCAGAAGAGAGTCACCATTCTCTATATCCAAAAAAGAGGGTAAGAGAGAAAAGAGTCACATCACTAAGAGTGGGACTCCTAGATGAATTCATACGAAGAAATAAGTAGAAAAAGAATCATTTCCATTAGTCAGGTCAAGAAAGGAAGAAATTTAACAAAACACTGGTTTTCTCCCTACAGTTAAAAGTAAAATGGGACCACCACAGGAAGCACGAGTAAGAGGCAACTCTGTGAACTGGAAGAGGACCCAGAGAAAAAGAACTGAGGGGTAGTCAGAGATGCCTTGGGGTCATGGAGCAATGAGACATGGTAGGCTAAGAACAGTGAGCGAACACGTAATTTGCACATACAGAAGCTGCCTCAGCCTGAGAGATAGCAAGCTGCCTGATCACCATGGGAGACTTGAAATTCCCAAGTGAGCAAAAATTTAGAACAAGTCCCTCAAGGAGTCAATGCTCAGACAAACAAACCTTCACACAATGCTCAGAGTATTCACACTCTGGAAAGTCATGTTTTCTGTTAAAAGGCCCCCGGCATAGCCCAGGCAGCTCCTGAAGGGTACGTTGATTCTTTAAATTCCTAAGAGTCTTGGACTGGGACTTCTTAGGAATTTGGATTCAGAAAGTTCAGGATGGGTCCCAGGCATCCCTGTGTTTAAAAAGCCGCCCAGGTGATTCCGATGGTGACCACTGTTTGGGAATGAGTGCTGTAAACCAAATACTTTGAATTGCCTCAGAATGCCTTAGGCCCTTAGGATGCCTTATGTCTTTTGGACACTTTGAGCCCCATTCCACCCTTTTGATGGCTCCCGTCCACTTCACTCTTTCTGAACAATAAATACTGATAAATTAGGAGGGATTTTTAAAGATGTATTTATTTTAGAAAGAGAGAGAGAGCATGAGGGGCAGAAGGAGAGGGAGAGAATCCTCAAGCAGACTCCCCGCTGAGTGCGGAGCCTGACGCAGGGCTCCGTCCCATGATTCTGAGATCATGACCTGAGCCAAAATCAAGAATCAGATGCTTAACTGACTGAGCCACCCAGGCGCCCCTGGTAAATTAGTTTTCATCTTTTCATCCAAAGACCAAGGCCAAGGCTATTCAGCAGGAGCACCCCACCTTCTTCCTGTCTCCACCTTGAAGTAAGTCAAACCCATCTCCATCCCCGTCCTGGATGGAGAAGAGGCCTTCTGTCAGTGTCCTCAGCTGACCTGGTGTCCTCACCTTTAATCCACTGGGCGCCACCACGTCCATCAGCTTCTCCTCCCCAGGTTTCAACTGCACTGCTGTCTTCAAACGTGGACAACTCCCATCTTAAAAAAACAATCTCCAAACTCCCCTTGATCCTTCCTGCCATTATTTCCTGTCTCTCTTCCAAAGTCACCAGATGGCTCTCATGACTGGTCTACACATATGTCCATTTCCTTCCACCTGAGGCCCCTGCAACACCCCTCCTATCCTCACCCATTTCCAAGCTACTAGTCTAAATTATCTTTTCTAACGTGCCCCTCCTGGCTCCTCCACACGTGCTCAGCAGGAGCGTTGGCCAGGGTGAGTCTCCACGGTCTCCGTTCGCCCCTTCCCCCTGCCCCCCGTATGATGCATTTTCCTGGCTTCACCTGCCCTCAGATGCCGGTGATCTCCAAACCTCCATCTCCCCCCAGCTCTGATCAATCACAGCTCACTTTCCCGTCAGGACATTTCATTTTTGAAATCCTGCTCTCATCTTAACATAGTCCAAGCAGAAGTCACATTGTTAGCCTTGTTAGTCGGCCTCTATTTTCAGTTTCCTCATTCCTGTCAAGCATAGTCCCATTTGCCAAGATCCTCGGGACTCCAAGTGTGTAACAACTCCATCTTCTCCGACACCTTTCTCCGCAACCCTATGGGCTCCATGACTGGGAGAGCCCCAAAGCAACCACCACACCACAGTGTTATTTCGCACAACTATTTCACTCCTTTGGGTCTTGAAGCTCTTTCCTTTTAAGGTTTTTACCTGCCAAAAATACTATGTTTAAAAAAAATAGAGATGGGCGCCTGGGTGGCTCAGTCGGTTAAGCTCCTGCCTTTGGCTCAGGTCATGATCCCAGGGTCCTGGGATCGAGCCCCACATCGGGCTCCCTGCTCCACGGGAGGCCTGCTTCTCCCTCTCCCACTCCCCCTGCTTGTGTTCCTGCTCTCGCTGTCTCTGTCAAATAAATAAATAAAATCTTAAAAAAAAAAAAAAGCAAAGAGACTTTAAAAAAAAATAAAAATAAAAAAAATAGAGATGTAAAAATTTTAGTTTCCTTGGCCCTCCCCAATAATCTGGATGACTGTTGAGAGGGTCAAGGTCACTGTGACCACTAGCTACATTTTGGTAACTATCATTCCAGAACGAGAGAGAGAGAGAGAGAGAGAGAGAGAGAGAGAGAGAGAGAGAGAGAGGAAGAGCATTTTGATTTTTTTAAATTTAAATGGGACATGGGATCGTAATATACATGTTGTTCAGCAACTTGCTTTTATTCAATGTGATGGACATCTTTCAAATCTGCCTTCATTCTAATACTTGTGTATGGTTCCACAGCTTGAAAATACCATGATTTAATCTAACCATTCTTCTACTGCTTAACACTTACAGCTCTTGTGATCCATAAATGCTCCTTAAACCACTGACTTGTCAACTAATACTAAAACGAGAATCATGTGGAGTGTCAGCTGGGTAAGAAACAGGACTCAGGGCACGCAGGTAGGGACAACAGGAAGGAAGGGCATAGCTCCTGATGACTGGAATCATCATCATACAGCCCCTGCTTGAATACTGCCAGGGATGGGGGACTCATGAACTCCAATGATCATCAATTCTTTTATCTACACAAGTCTCCATAATAAAGAACTTTCTGATGAATTGAAACCTACCTCCCTAAAGTTTCTGTCCCGTGAGTTTAGTTCTGCTGAGGACACAGCATAATTACACCCTTGAAATATCTGAAAACTGTTATATCATACATAAGGCTTTTCTTTAAGTTAAACACCTGTTCTTCCTTGAACTAGGTACAGATGAACTAGGTACAAGGCTGCTCACCTTCTTTCAGCTATACCTCAGTTTTCCAATGTTCTTCTTAAAACCCAGCACTAAACACCTGGGGGTGGGTGTTGTGACTGCCCCAGCACGGAGCAGACTGGGGCCACCTGCCCTTACGCGGTATCACCTGCTATGGACAGGAGAACAAAACATATCCCCCTGATCATGGTACCCGACTGCACAACAGGCAAACGGGGCAGCTGCAAAACTGCTTTGTGTTCTAGTTCATTCCCAGATTTCCCAAATATTCTCCTAACCATTCCTGCTTTGAGGCAGCATTTCATACCCTTAGACATAAAATACAAGTGTGGATAACTGTCCAGGGTTGGAACCCAAAATTCCTGCATTGAAATCCCGGCTGTACCGCTGACCAGCCATGGGATCTCACACAAGTCACATATGTTTTCCCAGTTTTTCATGGGGGGCGGGGGGATGTGATTTACCACATAGAGGTGTTGTGCGGCTTACATGAGATAATTCGTGCAGTGTTTATTTAGCACAGTATATAGGAAGCACTCATTGTAAAAAGTTTTATTTATAGCTAGATTAGCACTATGCCCGGAAGCTGAAAGTAGAAATATTGCCAGATGATAGAATCAGGGTGTCTATGACCTACACACCTCCCCAGGGCTTAAGCTATATTTTCCTTTTCATCAGAAGAGATAGAAAGAAGCTGTATCTTTTATATACCCACCTGTCTGATAAATAAAAAAACTGCCTCCGTGTCTGCTTTAGAAGACAGGTGATTTTCCTAACATTCCCACATGCAAAACCACTCTGGTGGCTGTGAACACACCCAAACTAACAACCCCAGGATTTCAGTTGATAAGTAATGTTTACCTGATAAAAGGGTTCTTTCACACTTCCTAGGTACGCAAAACCTACTCACATATCAGCTTAGGTTGCCACCCTCCCATTTCACAATGGTCCCTCCCAAAAGAAAAAAAAAAAAAAGCTTTCCTTCCACCTGTCATCCATATCTTTAACTTACTTACTCCATCTGCCCCATCTTTTCTGCCTTGAAATATCGAAATTCCATATATGCATGAATACATACTTTATTCCGATTTCTTTAGCTTTTACGTGGTGCCCTTTCTCTGTTCCAGAATCCCAGGCAGGAAACCACATTGCATCCAATTGTCCTATCTCCTTAGGCTCCACTTGGTTATGACAGTTTCTCAGACTTTCCTTGTGTTTGATGACCCTGATGGTTTTAGGGAATACTCATCTGGTCCTTTGTAGACTCCCTCAACTGGGATTTGTCTGATGCTTTTCTCATCATTAGACAAGGGTGACAGACTTTGGAAAGAAAGATGACAGTGTCGCTTTCCCCACACCATATTAAGGGTAACACACTACCTATATGATTATCACTATTGATGCTGACCTTTGTCACTTGGCTGAGGTCAGGCTTATTAAGTTCCTGCACTGTCCAACTACTCTCCCCCACCTTCCCTTTCCATACTAGCCTCTTTGGAAGGAAGTCACGACGCACGGCCCACACTCATGGAGTGGAAAGTTATACTACCCCCTCCCCAAGGGAAGAGCATTATTTGGAATTCTTCTGCAAGGAGATTTGTCTATTTTCCCCCATGTATTAATTCAGTTATTTATTTATATCAGATTGAACTCACTGATGTTTGCTTTATACTTTGGCTTATAATCTACAGATTATAGATCAAGAATTTATACTTCTATAATATAAGTCTTCTTTACTTGGTTGCTCAAATGTTTCCAGCTGTACCCGTTCCAAGCTCTTTTGATGGGCTCCTATGTCAATGTGACACATTTTCATCACTAGGAGCTTTGTTTTTTTGTTTGTTTTTTTATTTTGTCTTAGAGAAAGGTATTAGAAGCCAAGATCTGGGTACAGGTTTACTCACTGCTAATGGATTGTCACGCCCTGCGGACCCTTTCAGCAGACAGTGAAAGGAAATATGTGTATATATGAACTCTTAAATATATACACATCTGAAAATATTCCTACCTGCAAACCATCTATGTTTATTAAGCTAAACATGAGCTCATGTTGACATGCTTGATCATGTTCATGCACAGCTGAACTGGTAGGAAAGTAAGAAAATTCCTCAGAAGCCAGAAATGCAAGAAAACAGAAATGCAAAAAAAGCAGAAATGAGACATTACGCAAGTACGTGCTCCAGAGAATGCAGAGTTTCGGCACCAGGGACAAAGCTGGCTGAGAAAGGAGAGGTGGGAGGAAGGGCTGGAGACCGTGTATGCAGTGAAGTCATGTCTTGAAACCAGACTGCTCTTAAACTCCTGAAAGGCAACCCCTCACTAGGGAGCATCACTCTTCCCACAGCCAAGACAGTGGGATGTGTTTTTATATGGGCTATGACTCTCGGTGGAGAGACAAAATGTACAAAGACTCCCCTGAGAATGAGTTTGGAGGCCTAAATTTACATGCCCTGTATAGTCAAAAAAAAATCCAAAGCAGAAAATGCAACTTAAGTGAGCCCAGACTGGGAGTGCTCCCAGGTGCCCTGGCAGAAGGAAACCCAAATTTGCTTAAAAGGATTGTGCTTTAAATCCAGGTCTCAAAATATCCCTACAGTTAAAATACAACAGAGCACGAGCACCCAATCAAAACTCACCAAAGACCCTTGAAAAGTAAAGAAACCAATCACAAAAAAACACACACTGTAGGACTCCATTTATAGGAAGAGCCAGGATAGGTCCATTTGCAGAGAAAGAATGTCGGTTAGTGGTTGCCAGGGGCTGTGCAGGAGGAGGCAAGGCCAGGTAGGATTTGAAAAGAAGTAGGAACCGCCTATGATATGGGGATTTCTTTGGGGCAGGTGGGACAAAAATGTTCCAAAATTAGATTGTGACAATGGGTACACAACCCTGTGATGATGATACTAAAAAACATTTTGGACTGTACACTTTAAAAAAAAAAAATGGGTGAATTGCAAGGTACAGGATCCTGGAATAAAAAGAGCATATTAGTGGAAAAATTGGTGAAATTCGAAAAGTCTGAAATTTATTGAATAGTTCTATATTCATGTTGATTTTTTTAGTTTTGACAAATGTACTATGGTAATGTAAGACGCTGACACTGGGGAGAACTGGCTGAGGCATATAGAAAGACTCCCTGGACTATCATTACAACTTTTCTATAAATCTAAAATTACTCCAAAACAAAAAGTTAAAAAAAAAAATGTTACCAAAGAATGTGATCCATCTACTATAAAGCAAAGGGCAATCTTTAAAAGATGTGCAAGTCATTTCCTAAAATACTGTTGTCACCCTTGGTATTTTCACTTGAGCTTCTGAGGGCTAATTACAAAATAACACAACAAAGGAGCTCTGAGGCAACCATGTTCAAGGCTTTTTTGGGGAGATGAGATGTATTACTGGTCCATCCCAACTACAGTTGCCTAACCAGCATGAAGGCCTTCACTGATGGCCCCTCCATGCTCTGTGGCTTTTGCTAACCTTAGTCACTTTTTTTTTTAAAGATTTTATTTATTTATTTGAGAGAGAGAATGAAAGAGAGAGCACAAGAGGGGGAAGGGTCAGAGGGAGAAGCAGACTCCCTGCTGAGCAGGGAGCCCGATGCGGGACTCGATCCCGGGACTCCAGGATCATGACCTGAGCCAAAGGCAGTCGCTCAACCAACTGAGCCACCCAGGCACCCTAGCTAACCTTAGTCACTTTTTTTACTCAAAGTTATTTCCTTTTGTTTAGCAGTCTTCACATAATTGTGAAGTTAAGTTGTTCTTATGACCATTTTCGTCACTCTCTTCTAACATTCCAATTCTTCTGGAAACTTTGCAACAGAGGACCAAAGCTAGACACACAGAACCTAATAAAGGTTTGAAGGTTGCCAAGTACACAAGATATGGTTTTCCAGCTCTGATAAAAACTCGTAAGTGGGGGCACCTGGGTGGCTCAGTCGGTTGGGTATCTGCCTTCGGCTCAGGTCATGATCTCAGGGTCCGGGGATTGAGGACCACATTGGGCTCCCTGCTCAGCGGGCTCCTCCTCTCCCTACCCCCCACTGATGCGCTCTCTCTCTCAAATAAATAAAATCTTTAAAAAAAAAAAAAACCAAACTCATAAGTGGTCAATTTCTAAATTGTTTTATAGCTCACTACCTACCTTCAAATTCTCTCTACAATTCCACCTAAGATGCACACTCATAATTCATTATTCATTAGTATTAAGAAATTGAGCTCCACCCTAAATCTTGATGAAATGATTATTTTTAGTTTACAACCACATTTTGCTCTTCTTTTAAACTAAGATAACAGAACTGGCAATCAGATAAAGATAGGTCTAAAGACACTCGAATACTTCAGTAGAAAGATAAAAACCACGTAAGTCAAATTAAGTTTTGCAACTTGGTAAAGCTAACTATAAAACTGAGGTAAATGTTAACTCAATGAGGCTGAGGTTATGAAAATAAATGTGAGATAGTCCACTACTATACCCTTTGTAAACTCCACCTCCAGGTGATACGGAAATGGAGTCCAGAGCAAAGGGTCAAGAAAGAATTCTTGAGACATCTTCAGTGCAAAAAGGTGGTTTCATTAAAGCACAGGGTCAGGACCTGTGGGCAGAAAGAGCTGCCCTGGGGTTGTGACAGGCGACTCCATATACTTCCAATTCGGGTGGGGGTTAGGGGTAGCACAAACCTCCAAGGTATTTTGGAAACAAGGTTCCCAGGACCATGAGGGGGCTAGCCGTATATTAGTGGGCCATATGCTTGCTAACACATATCTTGGGGCGGGGGGGGGGGGGGGGGGGGGGGGGGGGGGGGGGGGGGGGGGGGGGGGGGGGGGGGGGGGGGGGGGGGGGGGGGGGGGGGGGGGGGGGGGGGGGGGGGGGGGGGGGGGGGGATGGTAAGAGATAAAGGAAAAGGAAGTTTCCAAAGGAATTTTACATGTTAAAGTAGACTTACAGGATCCTGGGGGGTTGGGCTAAGATTGCCTTTTGCCTTTAGCAAAGTGTCAACATCGAGGCAGCTGAGCTCCCAAAGGAAGGTCACTCTGCCTGTTTCAAGGACTTGCCAATGGGTTATATGTAGTAAGGAAATGTAGTATTTTTTTTTTTTGCCCTTGTTTCCCACATCACAGGCGCTTTACATTAAAAAAATTTAAAAATCATTTTGTCCTTTCCTCCACATTTGTATAAGATGACTCTCTGAATATAATTTCATATAAATGTTCGTTTGCTTCCCTTTTGTTAAAGAATCTACAGACAAGTGAAATGTATTGTTTGGAGAAGAATGGCGAAGGGAAGACAAACAGCTCAACAGCCCAGTGGACAAGGAATAGCAGCTCTCCCTTACATGATCTCTTTTCTAGGGTAAAGCACACAAATTCCTAAATTCTGATCTTGTTCTAACAAGGGGGTGTGGTGGTCAAGGACAAAGCCCCAAGATGGGCCACTTTGGCATGAAGATTATTTTGAGTTAAAAGCAATCAAAACCCAGCAGGTGTAGGAAAAGCTCTTTACCTCCCCCTCCACTGCCTAAATTTACATTGGAAAGGACAGCTGGTACCAGGAAGAGAGCTATTAACAGAGACTCCTCTTTACCTAAGAAATTCATTTGCATTCCAGGGCAACGTTTGTTTTCCAAACATCTCCTCACCTTCCTGCTAATGGTCTTCCTGCCCTGTGTATCTCCAGACCCTACCCGTCTCCTTAGCTCAGGATGTCATATAGGCTTCATGTGGCCTGTCTTTGGCATTTTCCATGTTTGTGTGGATTCCTTGCACATACTATTAAATCTGATTTTCTCCTGTTAATCTGTCTCATGTCAATTTGACTCTTAGTCCAGCTAGAAGGTCTGTGAAGGGCAGAGAAAATTTCTTCCACCCCAACAGAGAGAGGAGAGATGATTTCCAAAGGTTAACTCACTTCCGCCAACGTGCACCAAAATACACACATTTCATTTGCAGAAATAAGAAAGTAAAATTATATACGTACAATCCTTTTAGCTACATCCACTAAAAAGTGGAAAATAAAGAGCCTTGGTTTGTGGGTTTTACCCTCAGAAAGTGTTTCTTTGTGATGTAAAACCAAGCCTTCCTTGGTACTACTGAAGATGCAGCAATCACAGACTTTCAGGGCTAAACAGGTTTCCAGCAGATGGGCATACCAAGAGGTCTGGAGAAGTGCAGCCGATGCCAGGCTGGTTAGAGGTAGAGCCATTTTCACCCCCGTGACTCGAGGACTGCGGGGATCTCTCATATTCTCCTGCCTCCAGGCCAGAGTGTACTTCTCTCCATCTGAGGGGAAACTGGAAACAAACCTCAATCTCTCTCCCCACCACATGTAGCTGTTGGAAGGGGCCCTCCGCGCTCTCCATTGTTAAAAAGGAGAGAGAGCAGGCCCAAATTGGAGTCACCTGTGCTAAGCCCCAATCAGCAAAGACTGAATATCTAACCTAATGGCAGTTTCAACTCCCTAGCAATGTAAACTTTAACCAATCAACTTGGAATTACCTGGTCAGCACTAGTGAGATAATCCCTCCCGAGAGACCCTTCTGATCCCCTTAGGAAGGGGACCTTGCCTGAAACAGTGCATTCTGTGCTAATAATCTCCTTCTTCTACCCCCGTTTCTGCATTTAAAAATCTTTCCTTTTCCACAGTTCGGCGGAGCTCCTTTCTGTTGCTAGATGAGATGCTGCCCAATTCATGAAAGATTGAATAAAGCCAATTTGATCTTTAAATTCACTCAGTTGAATTTTTGCTGTTTAATACCATAGTCCTTAGGAATGAGAACAGAGGAGGCGGTGCCAATGTGGCAAGACCCCTCCCCAACCTCCTCACCCACCACTGCTGCCAACACTGTCAGCCTTGGCTAAGGGACAAGGCTGTTCTGGAAGCACAGAAACAGAACTTTCAGTAAAAGGCAGAAAGGAAGTCAAATGTCACAAGAGCTCTGTCTATACGGATACGAATCACTCCCTAAGAGACCATGGTTAGGTTTAAAAAAGAAAAAGAAGCAAGGAGTGGAAGAGCTGTACATTATCAGAAAAACAAACAAAAAGATTTTGTGCACATGCCTGCAGAGCCTGCCTCTGAGAGCATGCCACTCGTGGTCAGCAGGGAGGGGATCCAGGCAGCTGCAAAGAAGGGGAATGGGGGGGACCCCTCATTATATCTTTTCGGTGATTTTGATACTAAGCATACAACCAACTACCTAGTCAGAAAACTAATTTTTTTTTTACTGTACTGACACAAAATAAAAAGCACAAAATTAATTAGTTAAAAATAATTTTTAAGATTTAAATAAATAAAATTAAATAAAAACAAAGACAGAATAAAATACAATGCCGGGGGGGAAAAAAGAATAAGTTTTAACTCGGTGACATTCACAGTTAAACCACTTCATGGAATTTCACAAAATGACTTCTGAATTTAGCAACTTCCTCTAGGCCTTAGCAACCTTCTGCTGAATACCTCTGCTGTTTTGGATGATGGAGGTGGCACAGGGGGCTCTGCGGGGGGTGGGGGGGGGACAGACTACGGTCTTTTTTCATTTTCATTCCTTGTTTGAAGTAAGAAGTTAGAACCACCTGAACAAAAACCATTCAAAGGTACCCCTGGTCTTTTGCAAATGAGACTAGAACCTGAGCTCGGAGCTGTTGTTTGGTAAATACACCTGAGAATGGAATATTTCTAATAGGAAGGTTGGGAAATCCCCGGCACTATCAGAGCAGAAATCTGAATTCAACACTTAAAATTGCTTTAATGCTGCTGTGGACTTTCCAAACCCTCCTTTGAATCAGATTGATATTACTAACGCATAGAAGATTAACCACACAGAACCCCACTATTACAAGGGGGTCAGTACCTGATTCACCAAGGACACATCTTCTGGATAACCAAAAAACACATTACAAATGGGTTAATGAGTTCATCGTGTTGGTAGGTGGTCACATTTTGTAAGCCCAAAGGGATGGTGGTCTTTCGGTAAAGCACATTTTCAACCAGTATAAACTACATGAAGTTACTTTTCCCACTGATGACACTGATCCTTGGTGAAACCGCTAGAAATTGCCATTAATAAGACTGCAGCAAGTTTCCTCTTTATCTTGTTTACTGAAAGGGTTGACTTACTAAAAATAGAAAGCTTCTGGAAAGCACACCACCAAGTACTGTTATTAAATCACACATTCTGAATTCCTTTTACAAGTCGCTGCTACAAAACATATTTCCAGATTGCATCTCCTGAGACAGAATCTTTTTCAGAAATCTTTCAGAGGCCGTGCTGTAAGACTCTTAGATGTTCTTGGGTATACGGCATCTTTTATACATGGGACTTGACCATAGGCTGCTAAAGGAGACTTCCCCGGGTCGTTCACACAAATCTGAGAAAACTGGCCCTAAACTGACATTAATATCTGCATTTATAACTCCAAGCAATGCATACATCAACCCCATGTAATAAAAACGGGAACAGAGAATTTTATATTTAAACAAGCCAAGCCTGACCTCCAACTATCAGCAACTGGGCCTTCTGTTAAATTTTCCGTCAGAAATCAGGCCTATCGGGGCGCCTGGGTGTCTCAGTCAAGCATCTGCCTTCAGCTCAGGTCATGATCCCAGGGTCCTGGGATGGAGCCCCGCATCGGGCTCCCTGCTCCGTGGGGAGTCTGCTTCTCCCTCTACCCTTCCCCCCTCCTCGTGATCTCTCTCTCTCTTTCTCTAATAAATAAAATCTTAAAAAAAAAAAAGAAATCAGGCCTATCAGCTGAATTTCAGGTTCCAAATAACCAGATACAGACATAACCAGTTGGTAAAACTAACTGGCTCCCAAGTGTAACTTAATTTACTCCTTCATTCCAATGCAAGAATGTAAATAAAATTCCACTTCAACAGCCATTTATTAAAATCCTAAGGTGTACTAAGCACACCAAGACAACAAAGATTCATCCTCAGTCACTGCCCACAAAGAATGTACATCTTCTCTCCAGTCAAGTCTCACTCAGTACATTTGCTCAAACAGCTGCTTCTTCCTGGAATTTTCTGCCCATCCCACCTGGCCCCAGCCCAGCACATTCCCCTTCTCCTCCTCAAGCGGCAGCTCCCAGGAATCCCCACTACCGCATGCTCGGATAGGCCTGGGGCACAGACCCTCACTAATCCCTGTATCCCCACTCTAACCCAGTATTTGGCATATGGTGCTGAATAAGTAGCTATTGAAAGGAGCCTCCCAGAGTCAGGCAGGGCAGAAAGGCCAGTAAATATCGAAGACCTAAGGTAAGACCCACAATGTGGTATGCAGAGTGCTGTGGAGAGACAGAAAAAAAAAGGGACCTATTTGGCCCTGGAGCGGAGAGAGACAGCAGGGCCAGGGTGACAGAGAGCAGGAGGAGGTGAGCGAGGAAATGAGAGCCGGGAAGGACGAGGCTCGGAGAGAAGGAAGGGTATGGGCAGGAAGCTGGCCGGGGCGAAAGGCATACTGCATCTGAGGTGCAGGAAATAAATAGCACACTGGGGTGACAGCACGGTGCACGGCGAAGTAAGTGGTGGGTGGCCTGCAGGGCAGTGCCTAGGAGCCTAGGACAGAGCAGCCGACTGGACGCCTGAGAGCGCAAGCACTCAATATACAGAGCTTTTGGTGTCATTAAGCCAGAAAGGTAAACTAAGGCCAGGTTGTGAAGAACCCCCTCTTGTTCCCACAACAGGAGGGCTAAAGCTCCAGGACCCACTAGGCCTCTGCTTAAAATGCCAGGAAGTATGGGGTCACGCCTACACTCACTCCGTCCTCCCTTCAATTACTGTCAAATTGAGCCGCCAGACTGCGACACCGGTCAGCACTTTCCAGGGGGGCCACCCAACTCCTGGACTTCCCCCGAGTCCCCTAGAATGGAGACTGCTCGTTCTCCTGCAGGGCCAGCCCGAGGGACAGTCCCCAACTCCACCAGCCCTGTCCGATGGAATTTGGAGTTTAGTCCTCAGAGTCTTGCCCTCCACACAGCTTACTGCTTGACATTCTCAGACCGTCTCCGCAAGCTGCCCTCCACCTCCCGAGAGCAACCTCCACTGAGCCACCAGGGAACGTTGCACCACATTTGTGTGCAGTCCCAGGAAAGACCGCAGAGTTCAGGGTCGGTCACAGGCTTATCAGGACTCCGGGATCCCAGGGGGGTCACCCCTACCTGCCCAGGAGCCTGCCATTCATCCCGACCCTCGTGCCCAGCCACCAAGCTCCCCTTGTCAACTTGCAGCCACTTGCCGCTCCTGACTTCCTCCTCCTCCATGACTCATCATCCCACTGCAGACCTCCCTGCCTCGGCTGACCTCCACTGCTCTACCCAAAAACCCCCAGCGCCCTCCCAGCTCTCTGCCTTCCCTCCCTTCCTCTACACCTGCTCCTCAGCATCCCTCCAAGTTCTGGCTTGTTTCCCTTCTCACTCCCGTCATTTCCAAGTACTCAGCAGCATCTTCCAACATCTGTCCTTCTTAACTTTCCAGCAACCTTCTCTGCAAATGCCCAACGGTTTTGCTTTTGCTCCTAGAAGGAGCTGCCGAAAGAGAAAAATCACATTTTGGCACAAACTTGTGCCTCTAAAAATGGGTCATTTTCAGGGTTTCAGGCTGGTTACGCTCAGCAGCGCATTAAATTGACCCGGGGCAGCTCTTTCTCCACTCCCCCATAAAGACGACCCTGCACCCTCACTCATCCTCAGACCCCCGCCCCCCCTCCATCCCTGTAGCCTTCAGCCATGAGTCCCGCACCACTTCACAAAATGTCACAAAATGAAAATCTTTCCGTGACTTAAGCCCTTTAGGGCCTTCCCTTTGATGGTAGCAGTGGCCCTACACTTCAGTTGGCCTGAGAATCACCCGGGGAGCCCCTCCACCCTGACATTTGCATTCTCCAGTTTGGGCCAGATCCCAGAAAGACACATGGCAGTGGATTCTCATGATAGTCCGTGCACCAAACTCTAAGTTAGACAATGAATCTCTAGCAAGGGTCTGCAAAAGCCAAACCTCGGGCCAAACCCAGCCCCACTGCCTGTTTTTGTGTGGCCTGCCTGCTGCTAAAAAAAAAAAAAAAAAAAAAAAAAAAATTATTAAGGGTTTGAAAACCATCAAAAGAAAAATTTTCTGACGCATTAAAAATTCTCTGAAACTCTGATGTGATGAGCACGGAGTGTTATATGCAATTGATGGATCACTAAATTCTACTCCTGAAACTAATGATATACTATATGTCAACTAATTTGAATTTAAATACAAATTTTTTTTAAAGACATAAATGGATGCCCAGGGGGCTCAGTCTGTGAAGCCGGCTCAGGTCACGGCCCCAGGGTCCTGAGAAGGAGCCCCACGTCAGGCTCCCTGCTCAGCGGGGAATCTGCTTCTCCCTCTACCTGCCGCTCCCCCAGTTTGTGCGCTCTCTCTCTCTCTCTTTCTCTGTCAAATGGATGGGTAAAATCTTAAAAAAAAAAAATACATAATTTTTTAGAGCCCCCCCCAAAAATTACATGGAACTGAAATTTCAGAAGTGTCCATTAATGAAGTTTCATGAGACTACAGCTGTGGTCAATACTTACTTATTACCCATGGCCGATTTCATGCAGCAGCAGAGTTGAGTTGTGACAGACTGCAGGACCTGTGACAAAGCCAAAAATATCTACTGTCTGGCCCTTTACAGAAAAGGTTTGCAGACCCCTGGTCTGCAGCATAAAGTGCAAACACCTCACCAGAGCCCTTTGGCTTCCTTGTGACGTGACCTCGGCTCTCTTCCCCAACCCAGATCCCACAGTCCGCACACAGCAGCCCACCACCCACTTCAGTGGGCTCTCAGTTCCTAGAACAAAGCACAATTTCACTCGTCCACACCTCTGTATGTGCTGTTCTTTCTGCCCACCATGCCTGATAAAAGTCTCCTTCATCCCGCAAGACCCAATTTGTGCCCTTCCTCACCTGCGAGACGCTCTCCGACAACCACATCTCATCACCCCCACCCCCCGCAAAGCAGAGTAGATCTTTCCCTCCGTTCTGCCTCCACGATGCTCAATTTGTATCCCAGTTAGCTGTGTGCAGCAGTGGTTCTCAGACTTTGCGGGGGGCTCACTAACCCACCCAGGGCTGTGTCTGCCCACAGAGCAGCAGATAGGGGGACTCGGCAGAGAATGTACACTTCTAACTAGCGTCCAGCCTGATGCTGGCCCAGGTACAGCATGTAGCATTTAACACCAGTTGACATATCTGTCCCTGCCTCACCCAACAAGATTTTTGAGGATGGGCCCCATTTAATTCCTGTTTGAATCATCACAGCCCAACACACCCCAAGAAAATTCTTAGGGAACACAGGAGAAACTCAGTATGTGTTTGCAGTCTCACCAAATTATTTTTCTCCTGCTAGCCAATCATTTCCAGTATCAGGCAATGAAAGGGATATTAAGGGGAGAGCAGACCTGACTTTGCAGAACTACTGAGGCCAAAAAAGAAAACCAGAGCTTTCTGCAGGGCTGATGTTCTATGGCCTGCCATATGCCCACACCCATCCTAAGCTGGGATGAACTGGATGGCCCCAAGGTGCAGAGCAGACTGATCAAGTCAGAAGCCCAAGGGAACAGCCTGGAGCCAGCATCAGTGGATGGGGTGGGTTAGGCAAAGGACCCTTCCCCCACAAAAGCCGATCTGCTGTCCGCTTTAAAAACAAGCTTCCAGGGGCACCTGGGTGGCTCAGTCATTAAGCGTCTGCCTTCGGCTCAGGTCATGATCCCGGGGTCCTGGGATCGAGCCCCACATCGGGCTCCCTGCTCGGCGGGAAGTCTGCTTCTCCCTCTCTCACTCCCCCTGCTTGTGTTCCCTCTCTCGCTGTGTCTTTCTCTGTCAAATAAATAAAATCTTTAAAAATAAATAAATAATAAAAACAAGCTTCCATATGCTGAAGTTTAATAATGCATATCATTATCATTGGCACACTTGTTACTAGTGATACATATTTATTGAGTACCTACTATTTCCTTGGAACACAGAAGGGATAAAATCACTACATTGAGGAGATGCTAAATTAGTTGGAAATTCAGCATATAAACACAGCAAGCTAACTCACAACAGGAAGTAATGCTTACTAAGCGTCAAATGTAAGGCACGTCAAAGGTAAATAGCAAATTCTACAGGAATCCAACACGTCCCATGGCTTTCCCCGGGGCTTTCTTTTCTCGGTTCCACCAGGGCACCATCTACAAACCTCCATTAGCCCCTGCACAAGCTGGGGAACGCACAGCACCTGTGACTTACATGGGTCCTTTGTCTCCTCTTCTTGTACAGAAGCTCTTCCGGGACAGGGACCTGGACTGTTTTCATCCTTGTATTTCTACCACCTGGCCGGGAACCTGGCACTAAGAGCATTAGATAAATATTTAATTGATCGAATAAAGAGTGTGGAATGTGAGCTGAGCTTTGAACCAAGGGCAAGATTTAGGTAAGAAGGGACGTGAAGGTTGGGCTTTCCAAGAATGGGCAAGGGAATCAACCAGTGACTAAAAGCTCCAGGCAAGGAAAGAAACCTTGTGGTCAGAGGCCCCAGGGGAATAATGGAAACTCACTACTGGTCTCACCATTAGTCAAGAATGCCAGGTCTTTAGAGCGGGTCTTCATTCACCCAGCCTTTTAAACTGTAACACAAGCTTACATTAATTGTCCTAAACCTTTTCTGTTTTTTTTTTTTAAGATTTTATTTATTTATTTGAGAGAGGAGGAGAGAGAGAGAGAGAGCGCATGAGCAGGGGTAACAGTAGCAGGGGGCTCCTTGCTCAGCAGGGAGAGGGAGAAGCAGACTCCCTGCTGAGCAAGGAGTCGGATGCAGGGACTCCATCCCAGGACCCTGGGATCATGGCCAGAGCAGAAGGCAGACGCTTAACTGACTGAGCCACCCAGGCGCCCCTAAACCTTTGCTGCTTTAATCTCAAAATCATTTCCCGAGTTCCTATGTCCTGAGCTGTTTACCCTTACCCCTTTTTCTGATTAGGTTGGGGGGTGGGGGGATGAAACCCAAACAAGGAATCCTAATTCAACAATGAATTGATACTTCATGCAAAAACAAAAAAGTCTGCGGTACCGGTGGGTAAAAACAGCCTTGGCACCGAGCTCTGCACCCCTCCCTATTTCAATTGGAAATTCCTTAAAGCCAGCAAACCATTTCTTCCTGAGCTTTCACAACTTCTAAGATATGACCACACACCATGCAAATTAATAATGTCAACAATATCCGTCCATCACGGTGGCTACATCAGTCTTGCAAACTTTGAAAGCTACGGTTAGTTGAAAGGCAGATCGTGACACACTCCACAACCAAGTCGAAAGGGCATGAGCAGATAGAGGACTTAAAAAATAAGGCAAAACACTTATCCTTTGCTCCCTGATTCACTCTAAATGGGAAAGAAAAAGTTCTTACCTAATTTATCCTGCGTAAGTGAAGCTTTCTATCTGAATAATCCTACCAGTTGCCGGGGGGCATCATACTTGCTAGACAGAGACTGGTGTTTTAGAAATGCAGCTTTCAAGAAACTCATCTGTGGGGCACCTGTGGAGGTTCCTCTGCCATCATTCATTTCCTACCCTCTGCATCTGAATTGTGTGCTCTCCTTGTTTCTAATTAAAGAAAATGATTTTACATGTAACATCTTTAGGAGGATGTCAGACTGGTGAAGTCCTTGGAAATTAAAACCATAGACTTTTCCTCACAATCCCACACAAGCTTCCCCCAGGAGTTCACAGAACAAACGAAAAGAGCAAATGAAAAATAAAGAGTTCTTCACTCACGTAGTAGAATGCTCAATGGACATTTCAGTTTTTGCAAATAAAGAGCTACTCCACCCGGAGACACCCAGAAGCCAAAGACATTTCTCAGAAGCGCCTTCAATTCAGAAATTACGAATATAAGCATGAAATGTTAAGATGGGGGGAAAAGATTCAATGTCTCCCAGTGACACACGAAGAGCTACTTGAGTAACCAGAAGTACGTGTTTTATCATTTTGAGCATAATTGCTGGCCAATAACAAGTCACTCTTTTTTTTTTTTTAAAGATTTTATTTATTTGAGAGAGAGAATGAGAGATAGAGAGCACGAGAGGGAAGAGGGTCAGAGGGAGAAGCAGACTCCCTGCTGAGCAGGGAGCCCGATGCGAGACTCGATCCCGGGACTCCACGATCATGACCTGAGCCCAAGGCAGTCGCTTAACCAACTGAGCCACCCAGGGTCCCAATAAGTCACTCTTTAATGGGACAGAAGCAAACATTTATTAAGGACTGTGCTATTGTCCTTGTCTGGCTCTACCTTTCTCTTCCAAATTCTGTCCCGGTGGTGGAGCCCTGCACACCGATGCACCCCAGGCCGGGCACCCCAGGCCAGCCACCCATGGGCGGGGTCTGACCACTAGGGGGAACAGACAAGAGACAGAAGGGCTGTAGGGTGGAGAGAAGGGCTGAGGTTCTCTTTCTGCTTCCCACCTGCATCCCAGCAGGGACCGGATTCAGCCCTCACTGGGCGATGGCAACAGGACATCCTCACCTCTCCCCTTCCGCATCCAGGTTCTGGTACCTGACCATCCCCTGAATGCTGCCCACATGCCTCTAGGTAGCTCATTAAAGTTTCTTCACTGCAACCCACTGAGTTAAATTCTGTTGTCCGCTGGGACCCTGTCTGAATGAAGGACCTTTCAGATGTAGGGCATTTCAGATCTACACAAAATTTCTCAACTCCAAAATGTAGATCTGATTTTACCCATGAGGACACTGGGGCTCTTCGAGGCTGAATACCAGCCGGCGGGTCACAAAAGAAGTTTGCTGGCAGAGCAGATCCAGTCTGACCTCCAAGACCTTAAAAAGGCTTTGAAAGTGTGAGGGAGAAAAACACATCAAGCTTCCAAATTCCCAAGCCACAATTTAGCCTCAAACCACATTATTTATGGTTTGGGATTTTCCCCTGGCCTTAAATGAGCAAGCTGGGGCATTGCCCTATACACGCCTCTCCCACCAAGAGTCACTCAGAACGTGAGCCTGCTGGAGGGTGCTGGGGCCATCGAAAGATCTAAGAGATCACAAGGGCTCCTTCCTTGCCCATCACCCACATTTCTCCTTCAGTTTATCCCAGAAATCCCTTTCTCCCAGCCTTCCACATCCTTAAGGCTCTTTTATTCTTTTTTTTATAAATTAAAAACAAGGGTCCTTCGACAGAAATCCAGGAGACTGGGTATGGGGTGGATGCAGTTAAAAAGCACTTAAGAACATCATACAAGCACCTCCCAGTTGTAACTTGTCGGGGGTCCCCTAACTATCCCTTTCCAAACAAAAAGCCTCTCTGGATTCCTCTCTCTAGCAATACCAAATAACTTAAAACAGAAAATGCAATTAAAATAAATTCTGATGGGGGTGGGGCTGGGGCTGAAGGGGTAAGTCCAAAACACACTCCTCCTAAGGAAATTCAGCTGGGAGCTGAGGTAGTTTCAGAGCAAAACAATTTGCTAGTATCTCTGCCTTTACCCAAGTCCCTGGATCTCTCCCATCCTCACTAGGAATTGAAGAGTAATTGACAGAAGCACCAGTTAGCATCTGATACCTCTCCCAATTTGTTAACTTTCTGGATTTTGCAACTGATGAGCACGCAACTGGCCCGGTTGAGGTCAGATCGTTGGAGGGAGCCAGGTAGAAGGAGTGGCTCAGTAAACAGTATCTGAAAAAGGCAAAGAGCCAGCTCTCACTTCCTCCTTGCAGAAGGAATGTGAGTGGAGAGGGCAGCGGGTATACTCCCGTTTGGGGGTGGGGGGGGGGAAGAAGAAGAAGAACAAAGAAAAGAAAAAAAAATCACTAGTAAAAAGCAAAGGAAGAAACCTGGAGCAAAACTCAATATGAAACCAAATGAGAATGCAATGGGCCCCCCTCCGGCACTCCCCATTCCATTTAAATCAACATGTATTTATTGACTCACTATGAAATACATAGCAGATCTAGTTTCCAGCACCTAAAGAGACAGGAAAATGAGTAAGACAGCCTCAACCCTCCAGCAGATTTCTTACCAAGAATTACTGTTCTTTACTGCCATTTTCTATTTTAATAGTAGCAGACAATTCCTGGACAGTCCAACTAACTTCCACGGTGCCTCTCTTCTCCCACTAACCGAACTCACTCAGGAGCCCGGGACCTCAAGGATAAAACCACTGAACCAAGTAAAGCCCCTCGGCAAACCACAGGGTCCTGGTGCAACTCCTCCCTTTCCGATGGACAGAGCACATGGTACAAAACATTGCCACCCCCTGATGTGACAAGTTTCACCGCCGAAGTCGAAAACCCAAGTCTCTGTTCCAAAGCTATAGGTTTCAGCCTACAGACTAATCAACCTTATCTTTTAAGTAGAGATATCTTTCCAATTTTTTCAGTGTATGTGCTGCCGAAGCGAGCACAATATTGAGTAGAGATATCTAAATTAAAAATAATAAAGACTCGACGACACTGGTGGAAAAAACACTTGATTCACTTATCACAATACTTTAGAACTTGGTTACAGGAAACGAGGCAACCCAAAACCTCAAAAAAGGAAAAAAAAAAGGTTCATTTGAACCTGTCTTGCAGGGTATACCAATTTTTTTTCCCCCACACTTAGAGAACAAAAACATCAAGTTAGAAAAAACGCCCACCTGTCGAGTGCGTGTAGCTATAAAATCTTTTGGGGAGGTGGGGGGGAGGGGGCGTTGTGGCTAAGATGTGCCCCCCGGCCCGCACTCCCGCAGGGGCTCGGGAGGAGGGTCCCTGCGCCCCTCGCCCCAGCCGCGGCCAGGCCGCCCGCGGTTACCTGGTCCAGCGGGATGCCCAGGAGCTCGCTGAGCGGGTGCAGGCAGGTGGAGCCCGTGGTGCGGTAGGAGAGGCTGGACGGCGGCTCTGCTGCCATCCTGCATCTTCGGGAGGCGGCTGCCCCGGCCCCAGCCCGCGCCACCCCGCTCGCGGGCCTCCAGACCGAGTGCTCGTGGACGGCTGCCCCAAGCACGCGCGGCCGCCTCCCTCGCGGGCACGGAGCGACCAGGCCGGGGGGCCGCGACGCGCCCAAGCTCCCGGGGCGCAAACTTGGCGTTGGCGCTGCGGCCCCGGGCGCGGTAGGAGGGCCGCGGCCGGGCGCGCTCCGCTTCCCGCTGCCCTCCTCTCGGCGCTCATTGGCTCGGCCGCCTGGGACGGCCCCGGGAGGAGGAGGGAGGGAGGAAAAGTGGGGAAGCGGAGCCCGGCCCCGAGCGCCGCCCGGCCCGCCCAGCCCGGCCTGAACCCCGGCCGGCCGGGAGAGGGAAAGCGACGCCAGCGGGCGCCGTCGCCTCGCCCTGCGGCTGCTGGCAGGCAGCCCCGGGGGCGGGAGGCGCCCGTCCCCTTCCTCCTCCCGAGCCCGCGGGCCTGCCTCCCCCGCGCCGCGAAGCCACCTCCACCCCGGCCACCCGGGCGGGCGCCTTTCCCCAGGGAGCCCCCGGGGCCCCACCCTGTTTTGGTCTCGCGGCAGTCCCGGCTCCCCCCCTTCCCTGTCCCCGCGCCCGCTAGCATTCCCTGCGCTCTCCTTTCGAGGTTTCTCCCTCGCAGTCCTTGCTGCGGAGGGTTAATCTGCCAGAGGCTGGAAACCCAAGGAGCCCCCCACCCAGACTCCCTCTCTTCACGTTCCTCAGAGCAAGACATAGTTTCCTACACTCCGATCTGTGTCACACCAGCAAATGCAGAGGACTGCTAGCCTCTGATCATTTCCTCCCATCCCTTTGGATTGAGAATTATTTTACCTCTGTAAGAAACGGTGTTTCTATTATGAGTGCATTCTGATACATTTTTTCGTGCACAGGTTCTCAAAAGGGAGACACTTCCTCTCTGTTCCCAGACGGAGACAAATGTATCACTGGCACCTGGGAAAACTGTTTCGGTTGATTAATGGGTTTGGAGAATCATGAAAGTCTTAAAGATTCTTCCCAGGAATTGCTGTGTGCCCGCTGATGAAGAAAGCTTTCAGGAAAGCGGGGCTCTGAGTTGATGGGTAGAAAACCAGGGAAAAGGGAGCTGGTGTGGTCCAAAGATCTTACATCAGCAGTTTACCTGGGAGCTGTTATTGAGCCAAGGAGACTCCGAACAGGTGGGCAATGATGCTCAGACAGACCTTCTATTGTTATCCATGTGGCCTCCAGCTTCAGATCCACCTGCAGGCCTGCCAGACACTAGTAAAACTTCCCCTCCACAGCTCAGCCCTGTCTTGCCTTCTGGAGGAGCTCATCACCAACAAGCTTGTCAGGCCTGAATTTTTCAACCTATGTTCCCCCACTGAGGGGGGAAAAAAAAGTGTCCCTACCCCCATTCCCTGTCCCCATGGAGATGCGGAGGCCACCAAGAGCAGATGACAATCTCTGCTCTACTCTCACCACACCCACATTCACACTGACACAGGCATATGATTGCCCATCAACTAGGCTAGGCAGGCTCATTAGATATCACACAGTTCTGGAAACTGACCAGAACGGAAGCACCCTGAGCGGGATGACAGCTGAAGTGAGGTGTCTGAGGGCAGAAAGGGCTTGAAAGCACTGTTTAAAAAAAAAAAAAAAAAAAAAAAAAAAAAATCCGGGCGCCTAGGTGGCGCAAGTGGGTTAAGCGTGGGACTCTTGGTTTTGGCTCAGGTCCTGATCTCAAGGTTGTGACCTCGAGGTGGTGAGATGGAGCCTCACATCCAGCTCCACACTCAGTGCTGAGTCTGCTTGGGACTTTCTCTCCCTCTCTCTTTCCCTCTGCCCCTCCCCTCCACGCTTAGGCGCGTGCGCTCTCTCTCTCTCTCTCTCTCTCTCTCTCTCTGTCTCTCAAATAAATAAATAAATCTTAAAAAAAAAAAAAAATCAGCACTTAGACGTGAACTCCCAGAAAGGAAAAGTAGGCCAGTTTGGGTAGTATTTATGAAGGAAGTACTCAGACCACTCGTAATCTTCTACAAACAGATCTCTGCTCTTCAGACTCCCCAAAATGGTCTTCCCATCGACACAGATGTGAAGAGAGTAGCCCTCTACAGATGTTCTTCTGCTCAACAAAACAGGCTCTAATCTAGTTTAAAATTTTCCCTTAAAAATGCTGTAACTATGCTTAGATCTTGAAAACAAAATGTCACAGAACTTAAATCTTACTAGTTCTGATACTGTGGTACAATTAATGCTAAAAGAACTATGTGATGTTGCAACATCAAGCAAACGGAGCAGTTCTATTACAGATTAATTAGACAGGCTTCTGAAGGATGGGCTACAATTCTAAGACATACAAGAGCTCCACCATGGACACACATCACTCTCTTTTCCTTCCCATTTATCTCTGTTCACATCCTGTGTCAACGATAGATTCATCATAATGATTATCATATATTAGCTATAACTTTACAAAAATTGTTTCAATAGCCCATGTTATTATAATCTCTATTTTACAGATGAGAAAACTGGAGTTTACAAAGTTAAGTATCATGGTTGGTTTAGGGAGGCTAAGCAAAAACGTGTCTGATTCCAGAGCCTGGGCGCTCAGTCCTTATGCCACATTGCCTCCTCTGAAACCAAGCATTTCTCTATCAGGAGGCCCACCCACACATGTGACGCACTTATCATCCCCGTGGACAGAGTACATTTACTGTTCAAAAATGAGGTGGCAGGGGTGTTGTCTGTTTTTTGGGTTTTTTTTTTTTCTTTTTAAGTAAGCTCCACACCCAGCATGGGAGCCAAATGCGGTCTTGAACTCACGACCCTGAGATCAAGACCTGAGCTGAGATCGGGAATCAGATGTTTAACCAACTGGGCCAGCCAGGCGCCCCTGTCTTGCCTGTTTTCTATCTGCGGTAGAACAAGTCTTGATATCAAGGGCAGTCATTTAATCTCCCGTACAGAACCATGCTCAGATTGTGAACTCATCCAGAAGACCCAGTGCTCATCCTGATGACTGGCTTAAAATTAAAAGCCAGACAAAAAGATATGGAAAAAATTCTGGCATGTTTCAGGGAAGGCAGCATGATACTATGGACTGATAAAAATTCAAGACCCGTCACATGCATGGCCAGAACCAGCCAAAGATAAGCAGACAACAAAACTGAGTTAAAACAGTCCTCAAAGCTTACAAAAGTATAACTTAGTCCCTCGAGAAGATAACATTCTAATAATCCATTCAGAAGAGACTCAACCGAAGATAATCACCGACCAAACCACATTAACACTATCTACAGTGATTTAACCCATGTAATAATAAGATTACCATCTTAATGGTACATAATATTCACAAAGCGTATTCATTTGTATCATCCTTTCTGATCCTCCTGAAAAGTTTATGAAGTTGGAAGGGCAGGAAATATTATCATTTTTAATATTATGTCACCATCATCCTCTCCATTTTTATCCATAATACTAATTTCTAGTAATTTGCAGGTGGCATGTAGATCTAATGAACAGCGAAAGGAGGATTCAAACCTGGGTATTCCGTTGTTGTTTTTAATCATACAGAAATCTTTTTATTATACAAGGAGTCCACCTTCAGGAAAACAGCAGAAATTGTTGCCTGCATAGGACATTAAACTCCACACTTCACATTTGAAAGCTAATCTGAAGAATGGTCTAAATTGACCCACGGTGGGTATCGCTCTTGCTTTGTGAGCAGATTCTTTAAGCATCACCCACAAAACCTTAGGGAATTTAGATTTTGCAATGAGTGCTCCATTTTCTTCACATTCTAGCTCAACCTGTCCATGCTTGGAAGGTATTTTGCCACCTACCTGCCTAGCATATTTTCCAAGCTTGAGATCACAGTTAAGCATTGTTTTATATGTGTACATGTTCAGAAAATGAAGAAATTAATATACCTGAGCATCTATCAAATTTAGCTATTACTGTTAAGTATTAGCATTTCTCCCTAAGGATACTGTACAATTTAGTCATTCAAGATAAATCAACACATCTCATCTCATTGTGCTAACCTATGTATACATCAAGGAAATGCTTTTATGTCTAAAGACAAAAGAAACCAAAATAATATCCCAACCTCTGAAAGAAACCATTTATAAGAAATACAAAGCAGAAATTCATCACTGATAATGGAATGCAGAAATAAATCCTGCTAACAAAACTCCATTAACTAAAAATACTCAGAACGATATTTATAACTATGATTTTTATACAACTTCTTAATGTCAGGACTGGAGCCTAAAACCTAGAAGAGGAACAGATTAATTAACAAATTAATTAACTCTGCTTAGCTGAAGCTTCCCCTTTATGAGCTGACATTTTATTTTTAATTTTAATCTTTTGGGAATGAGAGCTTCCCAAAATGCGTCCCCACATACTTAAATGGAGTTAGTGATCACAACTGAATTTTTATCAGTGAGTCAGGCATTATGGTGAATAAGAACTCATCCTGCAATAACAGCTACGTCTTGGAGTCTACCGATGCATCAAGAGTTTGTCCTTGCCCTAAAATTATGCCCAAAGAGGAGAACTTTCTGAATTTCTGTGTCTACTTTCTAGTTTTTCAGTCTCCTGCTCTCATATTTCAGTTGTTGCTGCCTTGCCCGCCATTTTGGGTCTCCCATGATCTGGGCAACTCCATAGATTGCGTTCACTAGGCTTTGGCTTAGTGCCTAGGGAGTTTTGGAAGAAGTGAAGTATTTCAATCTTAAGTAAACTCCATACTGTCTATCTTGGATATTCAGAGGACTCCCCCCCCCCCGCTTACTTCCTGCTTCTTTGGCTGTGTTCCAAATACTCACACTTGCCAAGGAAGTGTTCTATGAATAATAAAGTATGATCGAAGATAATACTTGAGAATATAGAGATAGGCAGAGACCTATCTGCTTATGCTGCCAGGATTCTCTGATTGGCTGCAGTTAAAAAAAAAAAAAAAAAAGAGCAAGGTGGGGCCTTGCCTGATGGCCCCGGAGTCTTTGGGTGTGCTGACATGCTCAGCTCCCACTCTCTCTGCAGCACCCCCAGCCTCACTGTGGGTGTGGCTGCTGAGGTCACCTTCATCATAGGTTTCAGAAAACTCCATAACATTAACTCTAAAGCCCAGTCTTTGTATTCATTGTGGAGACCACTTGGAATCTCTCTCCGCTCTTGGATTTTTCACCCTCCTCTTCACTTCCTGTTCTGCACCTGACCCAGTGATAGTGCCAAGCACAACCATGTTTTTTTAATTTTTTTTTTTTTTGCACAACCATATTTTGGACTGAATGGATAGATAATTCCCTAGCAATCGATGCAGCCAACAGGACTCATGACTGTCTCTTTTCCACTAATTTAAGTCCTCATGACCCAGCTTGTTTTTCGGAGCCTGGGCAGCCTTTGGTCAGCACATTAGGCTGGCCAGCCCTAAATGCTGAGTGGACAGTGAAGTCTGTTATTTATAGGACTGAAGAAGGTATTTGCCCCTATTCCCTTGGATCTTTTCCTGTATTCCTAATGGGCTATTTCTGCAACTTTCACTTACTCCTAAACATTTTTCAATCATTATTGGTCAATTCTCACAGAGTATCCTGTAAAACAAGCTTAGGTTTTTCACAAAAATTTTACTCATGTCAATTGTCAATCTCCAAGAAACGGACATCAAGCTTAGTTGGCCACAGGACGTTTTTTGTGTATATGATGTATCCTTCAGAATTAGCATTCCCCAGATTCACTTGGGGAAACAGTGCTTTCGCTTGTGAAGATTGATTCAACACTGAGCAAATACTTATTTAAGGAGACTTTATTTATAAAGCGCTATTCTAGGTGTTTGGAATACACATCAGCTACAGACAAAAATCACTCCCCCAACGGAGCTCACACTTTAGCAGGGGAAGACATAAACAATAAAAAAATATTAGTAAGCCAGAAGATGAGGAGTACATAGAATAAAAGAAAAGTACAGCAGGGTAAACAATGTACATACTCAATAGGGTGGTCAGGGTAGGCTGCACTGAGAAAGTCACGTTTGAACGAAGACTTGAAGGAAGCCAAGGATTTCTGGGCACAGAACATTCCAGAAAGAGGAATTGTCTAGCGCAAAGACCCTAAGACAGGAATAGGCCTGGCAGGATGGAGAAACATCAGTCTGGCTAGGAAGGCTGGGACAGAGTAAGTGAGGGGAGAGAGAAAGCAGATGGGCCAGCAAGGCATTGGGGAATAGGCTATGGGGACCTTGGAGACCATTATAACAATTTCTACAGCTCCTTTGATTGCAATAGGGAGCCACTGCAGGGATTTGAGCACAGGGCTGTCTATACCCTTTAAATAATCACTCCCTTTTTCCCCTCCCTCTAGCCCCTGGTAACCACCATTCTACTTTGCTTCTGCGAATTTGACTACTTTAGATATCCCATATAAGTGCGATCATATGGTTGTGTCTTGTGGTTACTGGCTTATTTCATACTGCGTAATGTCCTCAAGGTACATGCATGTCATAACATGTGACAGGATTTCCTTCCTTTTTAAGGCTGAACAATATTCTATTATATGTATAGACCACATTAGCTTTTCATCCATCAACAGACACCGTTTTGTTATTGTGAATTGTGCTGCTATGAACATGGGTGTGCAAATACTCTTTGAGACCCTGCTTTCAATTCTTTTGTGTATATACCCAGAAATGGAATTGCTGAATCATTTGATACTTCTATGTTTAATTTTTTGAGGAGCCATTATACTGTGTTCCATACTAACTATGCCATTTTACATTCCCCCCAACAGTGCGCAAGGCTTCCAATTTCTACACATCCTTGCTAACACTTACTATTTTCTGTAATTTTTTTAAACAGTAGTCATCCTAATGGGTGTAATGTGATATCTCTCATTGTGGTTTTGATTTGCATTTCTCTGATGACGAGTGATGTTGAGCATCTTTTCAGGTGCTTGTTGGCTATCTGGATATCTTCTTTAGAGAAATGGCTATTTAGGTCCTCTGCCCATTTTTAAGTCAGGTTGTTTGATTTTTTGTTGTGGAGTTGTAGGCGTTCTTTATATATTCTGGATATTAATCCCTTCCTTATCAGATATTTGATTTGCGATTATTTTCTCCCATTCCATAGGTTGCTTTTCCACTCTGTTGAGACTGTCCTTTGATGAACAAAAGTTTTTAAGTTTGATGTAGTTCCACTTATCTCTTTGTACTTTGCTGTTTATGCATTTGGTACTGTATCCAAGAAAACGTTGCCAAGTTGTTTTGTTTTGTTTTGTTTTTAAAGATTTATTTATTTATTTATTTGAGTGACAGACAGAATGAGCGAGAGAGCATAAGCAGGGGGAGCAGCAGAGGGAGAGGGAGAAGCAGGTTCCCCCCTGAGCAGGGAGTCTGATGCGGGGCTTGATCCCAGGACACTGAGATCATGATCTGAGCCGAAGGCAGACAATTAACCAACTAAGCCACCCAGCAACCCCGTTGCCAAGTTTAATGTCATTAAGTTTTCCCCTGTGTTTCCTTCTAGGAGTTTTTAGTTGTAGGTCTTACGTTTGGGTCTGTAATTCATTTTGAATTAATTTTTGGATATGGTGGAAGATAAGGTCCAATTTCATTCTTTTGCATGTGAACGTCCAGTTTTCCCAACACCATTCATTGAAGAGACGGTCATTTCCCCGTTGAGTGGTCTTGACGCCCATATGGAATATCATTTAACCATGTATGTAACAGTTTATCCAAATTCCTTTATTTTTAATGTAAAACGATTGAACTATCGCTTTGCTTACCAAGTTCTTTAAAATCTATCCCATTAAAGGGCTCATTATTTTCCTACTTAAGACAGTTCTCTCCCTGAGATGAACTGTCCTGCCAGCTATGAAAATTTTACATTTTTCCCAACTGTCACACTGTGTGAACCAGACTAACACCATCTTGGACAAATCTGCTATGATGGCCTTTTTGCGACCTAAAACCTTCTTGAGCACAGCCCCCCACCGCACATTCTTTCGTTTTGTTTAACCACATCCTTAAGTACTCCCTGGTGGCATAACATCCTTGATCTGCCTTGGAGAGAAGACGGTGACCCACACCTATCCTCAAACATTCTCCTCCTGGGTGGTCTCCAGCATGTATTCCCAGCCTCTAGGACTATAAAAGCAGGTCTTAGCCAGAGGTGGAATTGCAAAGATCTATTCCTGTCGCAGCTGTGCAAGACATATTTCGGTCCCTAAGTCCCCCTAATAAACCATTTCTCATCAAGCTAGACTTATTGAACTTTTCCTTCGGTCTTCCAGCTCCTTTGGCCTTTGGAGGTCATTTTGCATATAGATCCCTTTCACGGAACACACGCCTATTGATGCAGGCAGGCCAGGTCCGAGGACCCAGAGGGGGTCCCCCGCAGGACCAACTAAGAGGATCCTTGGCTTCCTCCAGGATGGAAATCAATCCCGAGGCAGCAGGAGGTGAAGGAGTTTATTAAAGGTATAAAGAGAATGCAGGCACAGAGTGTCTGGGAGACTCAGAAAGGAAAGGAGGGAGTCTCATCTTTGTTCAGGGTCTGGAAGTTTTTAGTGAGGACAGTAGTCTGGTGTATGTGGAACAAAGACAAAGGCCCAGGTGTTTTTCCTTGGAGCCATGGGGCCTTCATGTCAAGATGTCCAGTGCACTTGGTCTGGAATATGCACATGATGGCTTTATCCAGTCATTCTCATCTGGTCCTTCCTTAAATGTTATCGGTTTTAAAGAAATCAGTAACTCTTTGTCCCTTACAAGGAGGACAAACCCTATATGCATTATGAGGCTTGTGTAAAGTGGCGTGAGGTGCCGGGCCTAACAAGAATAGAAGAAAAGGAGCAAAAACAGATTTTTATGGAGTCCTTCAGCTTCTCTTTCTCACTATGAACCCAATCTTCCTGAGCTGCCGTTTCCCCTCGTGTGTGTGTGTGTGTGTGTGTGTGTGTGTGTGTGAGAGAGAGAGAGAGAGAAAGAAAGAGAGAGAGAGAAATAAAACTGCCTGCAAACATCATAGATTTTTTAAACTATATTTATAGAAAGATACGTCATATGTATGTGTTATCATATATTTAGTTTAAATAAAAATAGTAAATAGTAATAGTAATTTCAATAAAAATAGTAAAACAGGTATGCATGTTCCCTCAACCCATTTTAAGGAACAGAACATCAGGAATACCATCAATAGTGCTCTTCAAATAGAGACTCACGCTCCCATCCCCAGGTACATAAGGACTTTCTAGGATACATAAGCACCTACCAGTTTTAGGAAGTCTACTGCTAGATACCCAAATTCCGTATATACTCTTCCTAAAGCCATTTTGCCTAAGAACTCTTGAGTTCACAATAATCCTTCCACTTGACCAGAGCAACCCTTGCAAATCTCCCAGTGGACCACCATTCCTGGGGTGTAAACCTTCTCATCTCCAGATGGCCAGGTCTCCTGAAGGATTAAGGGTACAGTAAACCCACAGAGCTTTCTTTGTTTCCCATTTTATATATATTTCTGTTAAGAGTAAAGCATGAGTTTTAGAATCAAACATTTCAGTTCCTGTGGAGATGCTCTGAAATCGGATCGACGGTGATAAGGATGGAGGGGTAGCAATGATGATTTTCACCTCTTCCTTCCCTGGACCATTTTCAAAGAGTGGGGAAAACATCCCAGCAGGCCAAAACAAAGAGAACATGGACAAGAAATATTCAACACTCAAAACTTGGGCTTTTTTCCCCATATCTTAAAAGTAAGCATTTATTTTTAGCTATTCGCAATACTTTCTCCTAGGGTGTGTCATTTGCTGGAAATAAAAACATCTTCATCAGCTAAAGAAGCAGAATGATTCTGATTCGTTTCAATGTAACCGGAATGTTTTCTGGGACTGCCAACATTTTCGGGATAACTTTGGGTAAAACCCAAAGATAAAACTTTTATGTAATTTTGTTCCATTTTGATATGTGGCACTTAATGGAGTAATTAAAACCTATTTTAATGATTATATTATTATTTTTTTGGTAATTACTGAGATTCCTCCTCTTATTTCACCCTATAAAATGCTTATAATTTTCTATCTCCTGGTTTTTTTCTTTTCTTTTCTTTTTTTTTTTTTTTTAGCCATCTCTGCACCCAACAGGGGGCTCGAACTCATGACCCTGAGATCAAGAGTCACATGCTCCACTGACTGAGGCAGCCGGGTGCCCCTCTAGCTTTTATTTAAATAAACTAACTGCTAGTCCTACCAGTTCTTAACAGTACAAACTCTTCTCTTCATTAAAGGCATAGAAATAAGATCATGATTCTTATAAAGAGATGTATTTCTAGTAAATTTTACTTTTCATATTATTATTTATCAATATTTATAACATATTTGAGTTTGATCAAGCATTTAGCAATAATTATAAAAGATAACTCCATCTAGAAAAATTTTTTTAATTTTTAAAATATTTTATTTATTTATTTGAGAGAGAGAGCGCAAGCAGGAGGGGGCTGCAGGCTGCAGGCAGAGGGAGAAGCGGGCTCCCTGCTCGGCGAGCCCAACATGGGGCTCGATCCCAGGACCCTGGGATCACGATCTGAGCTGAAGGCAGATGCTTAACCGACTGAGCCACCCAGGCGCCCAAAAGATTTTTTTTTTCTTATAGCCTTATGCTGTCAGGAAATTAGATGAATGTCAAGAATTACATTTACATGCATCTTGTTTTGAAAAATTTGAAAGGGTAATCAGTAGAAGACTTTCAAGCATATGTATGTATCAGGACAAAGATTTGTGGAGGAAGTGGAGTAGAAATATGATTCAAAGAGAAAGGGAAGATTTACATATTTTTTCATATTAAGAGCTTATTTGTGTGTGTTTTAAATGGTTGGTTGGTGACAGTATCAAATCATTACCGTTTTATATTCTATTAAATACTTTTAAGAGGAAAATATAGCAGTTTTACTTTAAAATGTCAATATTTACAATATGTTGGAAACTACATTCTTTGCAACTTTTTCAACTTATAATGGAATATTTTTGATGTTAACTTTAAAATGTAGGAGCAAATGCATGGTTTTTCAAAATTCTTTTAGGGAAAAAGTAAACACAATATTTGAAAGTCAGTGCCTTAAAAAGCCCTGTGTGCCCTTTCCCAGTGCATCACCGCCTCACAAAGGTAACAGTTATTTGAATTTTTTTTTAGTTTTATAGTTTTTTTTATATTTTTAATTTGAGTGTAGTTGACACACAATGCTACATTAGCTTCAGGGGTACAACAGGTGATTCAACAATTCTATATGTTTTCTGTTGCACTTGTAAATTTTTCTTTTTTACCTTACGTGTCCTGTTTGCTGTAATGTACTCTTGAAATTGATTTATCATCTTATACATGGCAACCTTTAAATTTTTTATTGTTAGTGTATTTGTATATAGCTTCTTTTAAGTTTTCTACGTAGAAAGCCATATCATCTTCCTTTAAAAGTTACAGTTTATTTCCTCCTTTCTCGCTGTTCTATTTCCATTTCTTATTCTCATCTTATTGAGCAGGCTAGAACCTCCCAGTACTTTCATATGGAGTTTGGTAAGACATAGTCCTTCTCCAAGAAGTGTTTTTTGGGGGGAAGTTACCCCATCAATATGATACAGTATGAGAGGACATAGGGATAGTTTATATAAAGTATATGGAAACTAAATGAAGCCATAATTCCTCCTTAGTAGACAGAGGTCAAGTCCTGCTATGTGCTTAGCATTGTAGCATAAAAGTATAAATTAATATTTTGCTAATCTAAGTCAATTATATAAATTCACCAAGTCTTAAGACAGGTAGAACTGTGTTTTTGAAGTAACTTTAGAAAGCCAACAATACTTTTATTCATACATTTTTGAATATATATTATAACACTCTTATCCAACATTGTCTCAGACCATACAGATATAATGATGCACAGACGCAGTCTGCTCTCAGTTATTAACTGGAGGATGGGAAGGAACTCTGTTTAAACAGTGAAAACACTTTCATGTCAACTGGTTCTTCCAAGAAAATAACCAACAAATGGGGCTCATATGTAACCCATGATAGACACAGGGGAAAGAGCATACTATCTAAAACTTTTGCTCATATTGAGTTAAAATCTGCCTTTCTGAAACTCTTAACCACTATTCCTAGTTCTGCCAAAGAAAAGAAAATGATAAAATAATTTTCTTCCAATTGACAGCAGTTAAAAATCTATGTAAAGATCCCTCTTTATTCTAAAGATCCTTTCTTTAACAAACTGAGGGTTCTAGAGGGGAGGGAGTGGGGGGATGGGTCAGCCCGGTGATGGGTATTAAAGAGGGCATGTACTGCATGGAGCGCTGGGTGTTATGCACAAACAATGAATCATGGAACGCTACAACAAAAACTAATGATGTAATGTATGGTGATTAACATAACATAATAAAAAAATAGAATAAAATAAAGATCCTTTCTTTATTCTAAGAAAGTGAAGGCTTAGCCTTCCTAAAGGAAGGCTTTAGAAGCCTTCCTTCTAATAAAGGAAGGCTAAACTTTTTTTTAAAAGGTTTATTTATTTTAGAGGAGAGAGAGAGAGCATGCACCTGCTCAAGCAGGGGGGAGGGGCAGAAGGTGAGGGAGAGAAAGTCCCAAGCCGACTCTAAGCTAAGCCTGGAAACCGACGGAGTGGGGCTTGATCTCATGACCCTGAGATCACGAGCTGAACTGAAACCGAGAGTCGGTCACTTAACCGACTGAGCCCTCCAGGTGCCTAATCTTTTTTTTCTTTTCTTTTCTTTTCTTTCTTTTAGAGAGAGGGAGGTGGGGAGGGGCAGAGGGAGAGGGAGAGAGTCTTAAGCAGGCTCCACACCCAGCACAGAGCCTGACCTGGGGCTCGATCTCAGGAACCTGAGATCATGAGATCATGACCTGAGCCAAAATCAAGTGTTGGATGTTTAACTGACTGAGCCACCCAGGTGCCCCTCTTATCTAAACTTCTATTCCTTCAATAATGGTGTGATTTTAAGATCCTAACCCATCCCAGCCCCCTCCTCCTGAGACCCTATTCTTTATCCCCAGCTCTCTTAAAATCATTTCACAAAACTGAGAATAATCTTCCAAATGAGAAATGGCCAGCGCAGTGTAGACGGAAACTATCATCAGCTTTTTCTAGAACTTAATAATATCCCTGCCATATAGAAGTAAAATTTCATTATTTCATTTGGTTCCTCAGTATAGAACTGAGACCTAATACTACCTATTTCAGGAAGTCAGATTTCAACTAAATACGAGTTAAGAATTTCTACCAAGATCCTTTTCCACACAAATAGCTATTAGGCCATGTCTCCCAATCCTATACTTATCAACTGGCCTTTTGATAAAGTTTTCATTGTTTCTTTCTGTTGCAAGTGACAGAAATCCCATTTCAAGTATTCTTTTTTTTTTTTTTTAAAGATTTTATTTATTTGACAGAGAGAGTGAGAGCAGGAACACCAGCAGGGGGCGTGGGAGAGGGAGAAGCAGGCTCCCCGCGGAGCAGGGAGCCCGATGCGGGGCTCCATCCCAGGACCCTGGGACCATGACCTGAGCCGAAGGCAGGCGCTTAACCAACTGAGCCACCCAGGTGCCCTCAAGTATTCTTACCCAACTAAAACAAACAAACAAACAAACAAACAAGACAGAGATTCACTCTCTCACATAACTAATTAGTCGGATAACTGAAAAGCCTAGGAGTATTCACACTTCAAAGACCTCTAGATCCAGGGTCTCAATGTTTTCAGGACTGGCCTTCCACCATATCTAGGCTTTGTGTTTCTCTAGAACGGCCCCATTCTTGTGCAATGCTCCCCTTAAGATGGCAAGATGGCTGCCTGCAGCTCCAGGCTAAAAGTCCTACCTTCTCAGTAACCTGAATGATTCTGTCCTCTTACCAGAAATCCCAGGGCTGAGTCTCACAGGCCCACCTCAGGATGGGTCACTTGGTCTCCCCGGACCCAAGCAAGGAATGCACCACTCTGATTGGCCAGGCCTGTGCCACATGCTCATCTGCGGAGCTGGGACTGAATTCACTCCATCCACAGTCGGACTGAAAAGAAAAAGGAAAGTGGGGGGGGGTAGTAATTTTCCAAGAAAAGATAATAGGGTCTCTGACCAAAAGAAGGGGCAATGGATATCAGACTTTTAATAAAAACAAATGCCCACCCCGGCTCTAAATTTCAGATATATTTATCCCTGTTAAATTGAACCCATTTTTCTCATTCCAATATTGATGTCCTCACCAGCTAGCTGCCCAGGTTTGGTTTATGCAACCCCTTTGAGTTCATTTGCTATTGTAAAATGGAGGAGAAAAGGAGGTGAAAACAAAACTTTCAAATGTATTCTCAAATGAAGGCAATGATAAAATTAAAATTCCTGTAGCTATAAGGTTTATCAAGTATGCTGGCTCCCTGGGAATCCCTAAATTAAATTCTAAAAATCTTCATTGAGTGCCTACTATCAATTAATCAGCAAGTCCTCCTCCAAATGGAAAAAGGCTCTTGGGAAGTATTCAAGACAGGAATTCTGATTTCATAATTGCAAATGGATCACCAAAAGGGTTAGAGGTTGGAGGTAGGGGGTCTAAGGAAATAGTTTCAGTTGCAGGCTCTGTTTAACTTTGATTTTTAAAAAGATATTCAGGAAAGGTGGAAGGAAGGAAGGAAGCAACCAAACACAAATAAAATATGACACTGACCTATAAGAGATAACAGGGAGTCTAAAATCCAGAACGATTTGAGGCCTGCCATGTGAGAAGTGGCGTGGACTAGAGAAGGAAAACAGTGGCCTTTGAATGCAGACAGACTTGGATTCAAAGACCATCTCTATACTTACTATTCATTGGTTTCAGGAATTTGAGCAACTGCAAACCCATCTATGTCCTTATGTGTAAAATGGCTATAATGATTTCTTTCTCAAGAGAATGGGATTATATCAGCTAGCACCAAGAATCACTCGGTAAATTCCCCTTCTTCTTCCAACAGGCCTGACCTTATGAACATTTTTATCAATCACTTGTCCGAAATCACGGAGACATTCATTCGATTTCACAAAGGATACGAAACTAAAGGAATAGGAATTGGATGAAAGTTGGAGGTCAGAAAGGTTTCCCACCACATTGCTCTGCGATCGTTGGCATTTGTTAAACATTTGAATCCGTTTCCCCACTTAATAAAACTAAGATGATCCTATTTACCTCTCTCACAGACTACTGTGAAGAGCAAATTAGATCACTTTTGTGAAAACCTATCTAAATGTAAAGCATTGTATAAATCAGTGGTCGCTCAAGGGTCCCACAATGGGATGTGCAAATGATGCCCAGCCCATAGGGCTGCATTTAAGGGGTACCATTCGCTTCAGAGACACCATGGATCTGTACATCTAGGGCAGCATTTTTCTGACCGGTGGCAACAAAGTGCCTGGTGCTACAAAATTGGTACATTATAACAATTTTCTTTCTTTTTTTTTTTTAAAGATTTTATTTATTTATTAGAGAGAGAGAGACAGACAGTGAGAGAGGGAACACAAGCAGGGCCAATGGGAGAGGGAGAAGCAGGCTTCCCGCCAAGCAGGGAGCCCGATGCGGGGCTAGATCCCAGGACCCCAGGATCATGACCTGAGCCGAAGGCAGACACTTAACGACTGAGCCACCCAGGCGCCTTGGTACATTATAACAATTTTCTAACAGAGGAAAGAAAAGGGCCTTGAAAAGAGGTAGTCTCTTTTCTGACTTGCACAAAAGCAATTTAGAGGCTAGCAGTGTCCACGTGGCTGTTTATTCCAATTAACTCCAAAAGACAGAATAAAACTAGTACATAGAAACTGGGGAGAAGAGTGCAATAACAATCAATTAGAAAACAGAAGTAGTGGAGTGAGCTCCCTGTCATTCAGGGTACTCAAGAAAAGGCTGACTCACCATGAATCAAGGATCTATCAGAAACCCCTAGGGGGCGCCTGGGTGGCTTAGTCTGTTCAGGCTCCGTCTCTTCATTTTGGCTCAGGTCATGATCTCAGGGTCTTGAGATCGAGCCCCCATTCGGGCTCCACCCTCTATGGGGAGTCTGCTTCTCTCCTTCTCCCTCTCCCTCTGCCCCTCCCCTCTGCTTATGCTGTTTTCTCTCTCAAATAAATAAATTAATTTAAAAAAAAGAAGAAATGCATAGATCAAGTATAAGTTAGAAATGATCGTTTCTATAGGAAAGAGAATTAACATTCACGAAGCATCAGCTATGTGTTGGTATTGTGCCAGGGGTACCTATACAGTTATTTCCCTGAATCCTGATAAAAGTCCTTCAAAGTTTGTGTCATTCTACCTGCTTTGAAGAGGAGGTCATTTAGCCTGCCAAAATTCATATAAAGCTCGAAGGTGGCAGCAAGGAAACTGGCAGACTCTATTAGTTTTCTATTGTGGCGATAACAAATTACCCTAAGCTTTCTGGCTTGAAACATCAGATTTTTTTTTAAAGATTTTATTTATTTATTTGAGAGCGAGAGGGTCAGCGAGAGTCAGAGAGAGCGCAAGCTGGAGCAGGGGAGGAGTAGAGGGGGAGGGTAAATATCAGATACTTTTTATCTTCCAGTTCTGCAGTTCAGAAGTCCAAAATGAGTTTCATTCACCGAGCTGAAACGAAAGTGTCAGCAGGGCGGCATTCCTTTCTGGAGACTCTAGAAAATTTATCCTCTTGCCTTTTCCATCTTCTAGAAGCTGCCCATGATGCGTGGGTCCCCTCTGTCTTCAAAGCCGGCCATAGCTGCTCAGGTCTTTTTCATATTACATCACTTTGTCACTGATTCTTCTGCCTCTGTATTTCAAAGGATCCCCGAGCCCACCGGGGTAATATACTCTCAGGTGAGCTGATGAACAACCTCAATTCCAACTGCAACCTCAATTCACAGGTTCTGGGGATTAGGATGTGGCCAGTCTTTGGGGAGGCCATTATTCTACCCACACAGACTCCAAAGCCCATGCTCTTTTCTTTTATCATCTCTCTTTTTGCTGCATCTCTGACACCCTCCTCAATTTTTTTTTTTTTTAAGTAAACTCTACCCCCAATGTGGGGCTCGAACTCACCACCCTGGGATCCAGAGTCGAAAGCTCCACGAACTAAGCCAGTCAGGGGCCCCCGTCCTTCTCAATTCTCAATGAAGTTTATGGAAAATGTAGGGAGAAAAAATAGAAGACACAGTCCCTGCTCTTCAGGAGCTTCCAGTGGAGTTGGAGCAAGACTGAGTCACATAAAGTACAACAGTCAGTTTGGGTCTGTGGGTAACAAAGCCCATAACAACACCACAGCTCCAACTCAGTTTACAAACTCTCTGGCTGTGGAAGCCCAGTACAGATGTTTAGTTCTATCACGGCTGTGCTCATAAAAACAGCTTTCTAAATTCCTTGAACACAAGTGAGGAGGCCCTGGAACTGATTCGGGGGCTGGGCAGTGAGGTCCCAAAGGCCGGGGAAGACGGGGTTCGGCTCAGGAAGGGGCAGGGGGAAGCCACAGAGACAGCGAAGGCTGAGACGGGCGGGCAGGGGGGCTGACGGAGAGAGACTGAGGCAGGGGCAGAGAGGCAGCAACCTATATGTCAGGGGAGGAATCATTTCTTAGTAAAGATGCCTCATGGGCCGGCCAGAGCCGGGAAGCTTCCTCATGACATTTCAGACGAGAAGCCAGACCCCAGAATGCTTCTGTCTGTCTCATTCCTTGTGCGGGTAGCAAGTCTAGAAAAGGGGAGCATCCATGGGAACCGAACAGATCATGGTCAGTCACATTCTTGATGAAGTCGGGAGAAGTGAAAAGAGGAGGGTTGTTGTGGCTGCTGACAGAACAGAGAACGTTCTGTGGGAGAAGGCCGCTGAAGAGAGCGGACAGCTAAGAGAGCCTCTCAGTACTGTCTTTGAACAGGTGCACCAACGACGAAGGAGGACATATTGCAACCCATGGCGGAGACTCGAAGCCACAGGATGCTCATGACACCTTGTTACAGTGGGTCACTCTAATACAAGATTTGGGGGGGGGGAATTTTTTTAAATAAAATAAAAGATTTGGGAGAAATGCACTGTCAACAGAAGCAAATATAAATATGTTGTGACTTAAGATGATGTAAACTGCATAAGGACTTGTACATAAAACTTCAAAGAAATTTTGCTTTCCCCAAACATTTTGGTCTACACTACCAGATACCTCATCGTTACATTTCTTTAAAGACAAAACAAAAGAAAACACAGACTTGGGGTCTTTGCGTCAGGCCTTCAGAACGACTGGAGTTGGGAGAACAGGAATCTTCATCGTGAGCAAGGGTCTCCAAGGGCGGGAAAGTGAGGGCTGTGCTGGGAGGTGGCCCAGTTTCCTTCACTGGGAGAGAGAGCACCAGCAGGCGAAGGTAAGGAACTGGGCAAGGGGAAGAAAACGTCAAGAAAAAGACTTCTCTTTCCCGGTTCTGTGACCACTGCAGAAAGCAGCCTCGAGAAATATAAATGTGTTTGCAAACGATCATCCAGCTTCCCCAAACTATCTGTTTTCAGACCCAAACTTTGGTGGTGCCAGCTACCTGGTACGCTGTTGAAGAAGGAAAAGGACTATAATTTGCTCTGAAATGGTATCATCTTAATAACTCTGTCATTTCTATAGCTATGTGTGTATTAATTACAGGGGGTGGATAGAATATGAATAGCATTTAAAGGGAGCAGATATACCCTCAAGCATATATTCACTTAGTCACTAAAGACTGCTCTAAATTATAGGGAAATTGTAAGGAAAATACTAACATTGATGCTCACTGGATATAGAGAAAGAAAGGAAAGAAAGAAAGAAAGAAAGAAAGAAAGAAAGAAAGAAAGAAAGAAAGAAAGAAGAAAGAAAGAAAGAAAGAAAGAAAGAAAGAAAGAAAGAAAGAAAGAAAGAAAGAAAGAAAGAAAGAAAGAAAGAAAAGAAAGAAAGAAAAAGAAAGAAGAAGAAAGAAAGAAAGAAAGAAAGAAAGAAAAAGAAAGAAAGAAAGAAAGAAAGAAAGAAAGAAAGAAAGAAAAAGAAAGAAAGAAAGAAAGAAAGAGAAAGAAAGAAGGAAGGACGGAAGGAAGGAAAGAAGGAAGGAAGGAAGGAAGGAAGGAAGGAAGGAAGGAAGGAAGGAAGAAAGAAAGAAAGAAAGAAAGAAAGAAAGAAAGAAAGAAAGAAAGAAAGAAAGAAAGAAGGAAGGAAAGAAAGAAAGAAAGAAAGAAAGAAAGAAAGAAAGAAAGAAGGAAGGTGGGGCACCTGGGTGGATCAGTCAGCTAAGCTCCTGACTTTTGATTTCGGCTCAGGTCATGGTCTTGGGGTCGTGAGATCGAACCCCCCATCACGCTCTGTGCTCAGCACAGAGGCTGCTTCTGTCCCTCTTCCTCTCCGATACCCCTCCCCCCACTCACACACATGCGTGTGTGCTCTCTAAAATAAATAAATGTTAAAAAAAGAAAGAAAATAACAAATATATTACCATATCTGCCGTTATTGGTTTCATTTCAGATAAGCTTCTCAATGTGGCTCAGGATTCAAAATACCTTGTTGAGCTAACCCACCTTTTAAAATCCTTTAAACTTTCAACATTTCTTGTTAACACCATGTTCCTGGAGGAGGAAATGCTTTCACATTCTTATATTGTGCCACACCTGTCTAGAGTATTTTTGCCTCCATAGATGTGACCAAGACTGCACCTAAGTCTTTCCTGCGTTCAAGCCAAGTGAGAATTCTGTGGCTGGAGAGCAATTCTTTCCATTCTTTGGAGCTTCATCAAGATTAGTTGAGCAGGGGCCCCTGGGTGGTGCAGTTAGTTAAGCATCAGACTCCTGGTTTTGGCTCAGGTCATATCTCAGGATTGTGAGATCAAGCCCCATGTTGGGCTCTGTGCTCAGCGTGGAGTCTGCTCAAGTTTCTCTCTCCCCACTGCTCACTCTCTCACTCTCTCTAAAATAAACAAATAAATCTAAAAAAAAAAAAAGATTAGTTAAGCTACTTTTTCAAATGTAGGCTTCCACCTCCTTGGGTGAGCATTTGATAAAGACTACCCAGCCATTAAGAGATTATTTCTCATCTTTCACTTCTTTAAATTTCATTTCATGATCCATTTTTCTTAGAGGATCCCCACCTGTTCAAAATTTCAAGCCAACACTTGGGTTACACATTCTCCAGAAACAATTTTTGTTTAGTTGTGTCTAGCTTTAAACCAAAGTTCACAACCTTGGCTATATATCAGAATCATATAGTGTGTGTGTGTGGGGGGGAGGTGGCTTTTATAAATTACTGAGGTCAAGGCTTTGTTGAAGGTCCATTAAATCAAAATGTCCTGAGATGATCCCCAGCAAGACATAGACAAGCTTATTATAAAATTTACATGGAAAGACAAAGAACCTTGAATCACTAAGGCAATTTAGAAAAAGAAGAATAAAGTGGAAGGAATCATTTCTCCCCGATATTAATGTTTATATAGCTACAGTAATCAAGACAGTGTTAGTAATGACAGAGGGATACACAGATCAAGGGAACAGAAAAAAGGACCTAGAAAATAGACCCACATAAATATGCCCAACTGATTCTTGACAAAGATAAAAGAATAATTCAGTTGAGAAAGGATAGCCTTTCCAAGAAATGGTTCTGTAGCAATAGGACATGCATGGGCAAGAAATGAATCTCAGATTAATCTCATACCTTATACAAAAACTAACTCAAGATGGATCACAGATGTAAATATAAAATATGAAACTATAAATCTTTTAGAAAAAAAAAGAATAAGAAAATGTCTTCAGGACCCAGGTCTTGGTGAAGAGTTCTTAGACTTGATGCCAAAAGCATGATCCATAAAGGAAAAATTGAAAAATTGGGTCTCAAAACTTTTACTCTGTGAAAGACACTCAGGAGAATAAAAACACAAGCTACACAGAGAGAGAATATTTGCAAACCATATATCCAGCAATAGAAAATATCTAGAAAATATAAAGAAGTCTCAAAAACTCATGATAAATTTAAAATTTAAATTTAACAATCCAATTTAAAAATGGGCAAAAGTCATGAAGGGACATTTCACCCAAGGGGATATACAGATGGTGAATAAACACCTGAAAATATGTTCACTGTCATTACCGATTAGGGAGTTGCAAATTAAAACCAGGAAATATCACTACACAACTATCAGAATGGCTAATAAAAAAAAAAAATAGCGATACCACCAAATGCTGGCAAGGTTGGGGAGAAACTGGGCTACTCATACATTGCTGGTGGGAATGTACAGCCACTCTGGAAAATAGTTTGGCAACTTATCAAACTAAACACACACTTGTCATATGACCCAGCAATTCCACACTTGGTCATTTGTGCCAAAGGAATGAAACTTAAGGTTCACACAAAAACCTGTTACATGAATGTTTGCAGCAGCTTTTATTCATAACAGCCACAAACTGGAAACAACCCAAATATGCCCTCAGTGGGCGGATGGTTAAATAAATTGTGGTACATCCATCCCATGGACTACTAGGGAACAAAGTGTTGATACATGCAACGATTTATATGAATCTCAAGGGAATTATGCTAAGTGAAAAAAGCCAATCTCAAAATGTTACATACTGCATACTGTCTGATCCCATTTACATCACACTCTTGAAATATCAAATTATAGAAATGGAGAACAGATTAGTGGTTGCCAGGTGTTAGAGGGGGGGAGGGGGCATGAGCAAGGCTTGGGGGTGGTCACATGAATCTACACATGTGGTAAAATTGCCTAGAAACACACACACACACACACACACACATGTGCAAGCATATGTAAAACTGATGAAATCTGAATAAACTCGGGGCGCCTGGGGGGGTCTCAGTCAGTTAAGCACCTGCCTTCAGCTCAGGTCATGATCCCAGGGTCCTGGGATCGAGTCCTGCATCGGGCTCCCTGCTCGGTGGGAAGCCCGCTTCTCCCTCTGCCTCTGCCTCTCTCTCTCTGTCTCTCATAAATAAAATAAAAATAAAATCTTTTTTGAAAAAACATCTGAATAAACTCAGCAGAGGTTCATTTTCTTGGAATTGATATTGTCCTATGGTTATGCAAGATTATCATGTGGGAAGCTGGGTGAAGGGTACATGGGACCTCCAGTACTTTATTTTTTTGGAATTTCTTGCAAATTTATAATTATTTCAAAGTAAAACTTTGAAGCAAAAAATAAATAAAAATACACTAATAAAATACTGATGCCTGGGCCCTTTTCTAGACCAATTAGATAAAAATCTCCTGGGGCAGGACAGGATGTCAGTAATTTTTTAAACCCTTTCCAGACGATTCCAAGGTGTGTTCAGGGTTGAACCACTGTTTCAAGCAAGCATAGATTTCAAAAAAATATGTAAATTAAAAAGATGATAACTTGCTTTGTAAAGAGTCTTTGCCCTAAAATACAAAATTGATCACAAGCAATCTTTCAAATAGAGAGCCCTGTAAGTCACTCAGGAAGTCCAGTTTATGCATTACCTTTTAGGGATATATATGCATGCTTCGGTCATGTGAGCAGTGATAGGGAAGTACTACCACAAAGAAGAATAAGTAGTTTTTAAATAGATATGCATCTGCAAGTGAGCGTTTTCCTTAGTAGTCATCTTTGGAAGTATTACCATTAGGATGACAGCGCTCAAAAGAGTATTGGAACCTGTTTGTTATAAAGCCCCAGATCCTGCCCACCATTTGCAGAGCCTGGAGCAAGAGTGCAAATTGAGACCCACCTGCCATATGTCTAAATAATTAAGAGTTATAAATGAAACTTACAGTTAAATAAAATATGTCCCATCCTTCTCACTTGACAAATACACCTTCATAATATAAAGGGGAAAAAAAAAAAAACCCTGTGTGTAAAGCCTTGGATTTCATATGATTGGAAGTCAGCAATATATCAAAGGCAACGGGGTTTAATTATTATCTCATAAGCTTGGATATTTTGCTGAGGGGTTGGCAAACTCAGATGAGTAAAAAAATGAAAACATAATTTATAAATTATTTATTTCAGAAAATTTCTTTTTTCTTCCTGTCAGTAAAAAAAAAAAAAAATCACTGGTTATGTTCTACTAACCAAGATTTTCACATCATTTGTGTTCTATTGACGGTAATGATTGGAAAGATTAAAAAATGAAGTGAATTTGTAATCAAAGTATTTATAATTTACATGCATTTTATTTTTACTGTATGTGTGATATCTGCAGGGCCCCCTAAATCATGGGCCCAGTATTGGGGTTCCCCTTCCCCAGCACTAAGGGCCTTATGGCACTCTTGGCGTCATATAAGGCTCATTTTATTGTTTCTATCTCAATTGTGTGTGTGACCCATATAATTACCAACCCAATTTACCATTCTGGGTTCAAAGTCATTTTCATTCTAAAAAATTAGGTCTAAAAAAAGAAAATAAATAAATAATAAAAATTAGGCCTGCCCACAAACAATGGTCTTTTACCGTTGAAAAGATTTCCAAAGAATATGCCAGAGACTCAAAAGGAGAATCTAAAACAGCTTGAACAAGTGGCAGCATCCTGGAATTTTGGTGTAGATTCTCAATATAAAGCGTTACAGAATTAGAATACTGATTTATTTATTACACACCGCATGGGTCATTTAAAAACCCTATCTTGAAAGCTCATGAGTGCCTGGCTACCACCTTACAAAAGCAAGATGAGGCTCAGAAAGCTTGGGAGGACACAAAGAGATTGGAAGCTTATTATGCAAATTGGGGCTTGAAGATAAAGAGAAGAAAACCGAACTAGGGATCTAGCCAACATACTAAGCCCATGACAAGAGAGGCAGTGCAGAAGTAGGGGAGGGGACCTGTATGGTGGTGGTGGTTGTGGGGGCTTTGGGGGGACCAAGTGCTCTTGTTGTGTGATGGATAAGCAGGTCGGACGGATGGATCACAACCTGCAGTGTCCGAACATGCTGGAAAACAGCCCTCTCCGCGGAAGGCAAGCTCGGGGATAAGAGAGATGAAATCCAAATTGGCAGAGACTAGGGCTGAGCTTGCTGAGAGACTGACGGCTACCCTGGAAAAGACAATTGATTCAGAAGCTGAACTGAAATGCATCACAGAAGGGCCTGTCGAAATGCAGAATGCTGGGCCAGACTTGGCCGGACCCGTGGGGCTCCCTCACTCCAGCGCTCAGCTGCTCCCTGCAGGCGTCACCTGAGCCTATCCCTACCCCAACCTGCCAAAAACTGACCTTTGAACTGAGGCTGCCCTTTACCTGGAAGGCTGCTTTCTTCTCTGCCTCTTGTCCCCAATTGTTTGTCTGTACCGCCCTGTCTCCCCCAGAAATCCCAGCTAGAGTCTGGGCCGAACGCCCCTGGGAAAAACATGTAAGGGAATGTGAGAAGCAGAGAAGTATCTTTAAAACCCTGCGATGCACACTGCAATTACCTTTATTGATGTTGTTTGTAAAATGTTCTAGATCATTCTACGGTTCTTAAGCTGTCTCTAAGCACTTTCTGAATTTAAGAAGGTAACTTTTCCACCTAATGCATGTTGGCCCCTCTCTTCTTATCAGAGCTGAACATAGAAATTCCATTGTCCATACCAAACACCATCCAAACCAGAAGATAATTCCAGAAGGAGTTTGCACGTCTCCAAAAGTAAAACCCCCAGGCTTAAGGCATCTGAGGGCATGTTTTTAAGTTGTTGGTCATCCTCCAGAATGACTGTCACCTCCAAGTGACTCTGCCAAAAGCAATCCCCATAGTCTCAACTTCCTGGAAACCTTATTTATTTATTTGGGTTCTGTTCACATCACATCAAAGGCCAGGGAATTCTGCCTGCATTATTTAGAAGGGGACAAACCCAGTTTCTGCCAGTGCCCCCGCCAAGAACTCCCTGCCCAGAGCTTCACTGCGTAAGAACAAGAGTCACCAAACTTGGCTGCAAAAATCGTGTCGGGCTCCCGCAGCTGATCTGAACAGATAAAACAAAATAGAACATAAATTTTAATGGTAAAATAGGTTCAGGGGACACTGGGTTAACTCGAGTTTTAAAAATTTCTTTCTTTCTTTTTTTTTTTTTTTTACCAGATATTGCAATGCTTTTACTGTGCTAAGTTACACTGTGACTCTCCAATAAAGAAATAAAATATTCACCACCCCCAGAACTTATTTGACCTTAGCTCTCCCCCCTTTTCCTTTTACAAACATCTCTCCCGATGAATGTTCTCTGGAACTCATTTTAGGAAGTACTACTTGATATGATACGATGGAAACAACACACGCGCATTTTTTTTTCACATAACTGCTTTTTCATTTTTGCTGTGCCTCAGCTAATTGCAATTACCATTCCCTGTGGAATTTGGAGCTACCTCTTTCCAGTCTGCTTTTCATCACTGTTCCAATTGTGGTTACTAGTCTCTATGGCTCTGTTCCATGCTGCATCAGCATGATGCCATCCTTTTAAATTTCAATTTTTCCATACAGATCTGCCCCTTAAGATGTTCCTTTTCTTTTTTTTTTTTTTAAAGATTTTCAATGTTACATAAAGTAGCCAAATAAACACATTGCAGGGTTAGATTGTGCATGTAAAAAGCAATTCAAACTAATCCACTGATTAGATAGGTGACGTACTTCTGTGTAATATTAGATGACACATACAAGATGCGTGCATTACCACACAACAGTCCCTTATGTGATGCTATGATTCAGGTGAAATAGAGATCTGCCAAAAATGGTGGGCTTGTATTTCATGGGAAGATAGTTTACACTGTTTCAGTTTTTTTTTAAGTTAAAATGAAATAAAATGAAAAATACACTTCCTCAGTTACCCTAGCCTTATGCCAAGTACACAGCACCACATAGGACTAGCAGCTACCATATCGGGTGGTAGGTAAAGGGAAACGCAGGGTCCCAGGGACACTTCTCAAAGGATAAGGGAGACCTGCACATATTGTACGCTGAGGGATGCTTGTCTGCTGATGTAGATGGAGAGTACGTTGTACATGATGATGGATAACGTCCCCAAGGACATATGAGGACATAGGATCTGGAGGGACCGACTTGGAGAGGAGGGACTTCTTACTCCAGCCCTAAAGCTGCCACCAAGCCCTTCTACTGCATCTTCATATACCCCACCCCCGTATCTCCAAAGAAAGAACATAAAGTAAGATTAAAGTCTCCGAAGATGAGCATGAAGAAAGGGGAGAGGCAGTCTGGGGCATCTTAGAGAGCGTAACCTGTGACAGATCTGAGTTCCAATCCTGATTCTACTGTGTACCCGGTGACTGTTGTCAGGTTATTTGAACTTCTGAGCCTATTTCTTTATAATCAAAATAGGGAAGAAACTTTGTGTCTTAGAGAATGCTGTGAGACTTAAGTAAAGTAAAATAATGCACACAAGGAAATGTTAGCAGAGTCACTGTCTCATTGGAAGTAGCCAGTCTCAGGGTACCAGGGTGGCTCGGTGGGTAAGGCGTCCGACTCTTGATTTAGGTTCTGGTCATGATCTCAGGATTGTGGGAGATCGAGCCCATGTCAGGGTCTGCACTGGGTTCTGTACTGGACATGCAGCCTGCTAAGGTTCTCTCTCTCTCTCTCTCCCTCTCCCTTTGGCTCTCCCCCACCCTCTCTCATCCTCTCCAAAAGAAAAAAATAAGAAGAAGAAGAAAAAGAAGCAGCCAGTTTTCTCAGCATCTATTAGTTTACAAATTTGCCTGAAACTCTATGTGATAGCTATGAGGACCCGCAAGCCTAGCCCATCATACATTCCACTCAGCCAACTGTCAAGTCACAGAATACTAGTTTTGGACTGAGAACATCCTGGAAGATTTGGACACTTTCCAAAGTGCTTTCCCTTAATCACCATCCTTTTAAGTAAGGCTGCCCTCAGCTAAATCTTCTGCCTTCACACCAAACCACACTATGAGACAGAAGGAGGCAGGTATCCAATTTGGTATCATACAGGTCTTCCTTCCCTGTTATCTCTGGAAATCTAAACTCAACAAATGTGACATTTCACAGGGTAATTGAGAGGTTCTGTGGGTGGGACACTTTCCCTAGACCCTTGGAAAGGCATTCTTTGGTTCTCTGATAGCCAGAACCCCTCAGAAGGGGCCCAGCAGCACCCAGCAGTGAGAAACCTGCTCTGAAGGAGGAGGACCTGCATCCCCCTTGCTCCGCCCCCACCACGCACCTGCCCCCAACACCACCGCCAAGAACAGACAAGTTCTTGCCCCTCCCAATTTTCCACTCCTTCTACCAGATGCTTTCCCTACCTCCACTAACTGGTTGGAAGTTCTAGTCACTTTATACTGTCACTTTTATGGTGTCATTCTCCCAGTGGTGAATCAAAACACCCATGTCAGAGTGGGTGCAGAATGATTGGATGACTTATAAAAATGATTAAGTCTTTCTAAAGCCTGTGGGCAGGTGTTTTATCGTGAGGCATTTCAAACAGACAATAAGGAGGGAGAACAAAATAACAGGTTCTTAGTCACCATCATCCTGATTGTTCTCATCTCCCCATGTTTACTTGAGATATTTCTAAGGAAATACAATATCACAGATATAGTTAAAGTCCTCCTTATGCCTTTTCTTGAAGTTGCAGTTATTATGAATATTCTTTAACTTTTTTAAAAATTTTTATTTATTTAATTGAGAGAGAGAGAGAGAGAGAGAGAGCACTAGTGGGGGGGGCAGGAGGGGCAGAAGGAGGGAGAAGCAGACTCCCCACTGAGCAGGGAGCCTGATGTGGGGCCCGATCCCAGGACCCTGAATCATGACCTGAGCTGAAGGCAGACACTGAACCGACTGAGCCCCCAGGCGCTCCTTAACTTTTAACTTAAATAGCAGGTTGTGAGCACAGGAGTAATACATCTGAAGACAGCATTCAAAGGCTGAGTAATAATTTTCTTCTTCTGTTGCTATGGGCTTTAACCTAGTTAGTCTTAGAGCGTGCTTTCCTTCCCATGTATAGTGCATTTCTTTTTCATTTTTCCAAGAATCTCAAAACCAGAATTAGAATTCACCAGACTATTAGGTTGTGAACAAAAAAAGATCTAAATTTGTTTTGAAATTCTTACCTCAGTCTAAGTAATTTAAGTTTAAAATGCCCTAAAACATCATATATATATATATATCTTAAAGATTTTATTTTTAAGATAATGGCTATACTCAACATGGGGCTCGAACCCAGAACTGTGAGATCAAGAGTCACATGCCCTACTGACTGAGCCAGCAGCGTGCTCCGATTTTATATTTTTTCCCCCATAGAATAGCCATGTAGGGTTGCAAATATCCCTGCAAAAATAACTGAGTGTGGGGCGCCTGGGTGGCTCAGATGGTTAAGCATCTGCCTTCGGCTCAGGTCATGATCCTAGGGTCCTGGGATCGAGTCCTGCATCGGGCTCCCTGCCTCAGCGGGTAGCCTGCTTCTCCTTCTGCTTCTCTCTCTCTTTTCTCTCTCTCTGTCTCTCATGAATAAATAAATAAAATCTTAAAAAAAAAATAACTGAGTGTGGGGCACCTGGGTGGCTCAGCCAGTTAAGTGGCTGCCTTCGGCTCAGATCGTGATCTCAAGGTCCTGAGACTGAGCCCCATGTCGGGCTCCCTGCTCAGCTGGGAGTCTGCTTCACCCTCTCTCTTTCCTTCTGTCCCTTCCCCAGCTCATGCTCTAGCTCTCTCTCTAATAAATAAATAAAAATATTAAATATTAAAAAAAAACTAAGTGTGGCTCTTGCCCTTTTCATCCTATTCAACTGACTTTTTATTCATTTCCACAAAAAAATCTGAATGTTTACTTATGTACCAATTCATTCAAATTTATATACCTCGGGGTGAAAGCCCAGCAAATGTAATGACTATATATTTTTAGTTGTTAACTAAATTTTAGTTAGCATATAAAATTTTTACATCTTAGAAGCCTGACTGTTCTAGAAACTTAGAAGTTTTTTTATTTTCCAGGGATCCATTTGGAAAACCCCAAATTTCCTCATCTTCCCCTAAGTTCGTTAATTCAAATAATTCTTCGATAAAGCATTACACTCATTCTCAAAGAAAATCTCCCTGAGCACGTGCCCTCTTTCCCCACCTACAGGCCAAAGAGTGAAACAACTCATAATTTTTGCAAGATATTTTTTCCCCCAGAATGCTTAACCTTCCAAACTGGATCATTGGATAATTATCTTATTTTCCTCCAACCCAGGGATGCCTGTAACACTTTGTACTTCTGATAATTTGTTGTTCTATTCTATCTTATACTACAGTTACTTGTGAGCAAGTCCTATATCCCCTATTAGACATAGGATAGCTTAAGGGCAGGTCTGTATGTTACAGGTTCATCTTTCATAGCACTTGACTCAATGTGTTTACACAGAGAAGAATGAAGGAAGGAACAAAGGACCAAGTAGACAATATATCAACTTGGAGACAGATTGTCATTCATCCCCATTTGGTCTTGGTTATATAAGAAAAGATGACAACGAGAAGAAAATGCTCCCGGCAGTGTGGGGTATGGAAAAGTGGTGGAAAGTATGGTGGAAGTGTGGAAAGAATGTGACCTTGAGGATCAGATTCTTGCTTTTTCCAATCCTGGCTCTGCCACTAGGTAGTCGGGAAATTGTTGGCTAAGTGGCATTTTCTCTTAGCCTTGCTTTCTCTGTCTCTAAAAATAATAATGCCTGTCTTACAAAGATGTGGAATATCAGTAGTGCCTTGCTCTCATAATGAATAAATAATAACTATCATGATTGTTCCTGGAGAAAGTGCTTGCACATAGAAAGATGAAAGATCCAGGGGTGCGTGGGTAGCTCAGTGGTTAAGCATCCAACTCTTGGTTTTCGGCTCAGGTCATAGTTTCAGGGTCATGAGATCAAGCCCCACATCAGGCTCTGCACTCAGCACAGAGTCTGCTTGAGATTCTCTCTCTCCATCTCCCTCTGCCCCTCCCCCTGCTCATGTGCATGTGTTCTCTCTAATAAATAAATCTTTAAAAAAAGAAAAGAAAAGGGAAAGAAAAAGAAAGAAAGAAAGAAAGAAAGAAAGAAAGAAAAGAGAAAGAAAAGAAAAGAAAGAAAGAAAGAAAAGAAAAGAAAAGAAAAAGAAAAGAAAAGAAAAGAAAAGAAAAGAAAAGAAAAAAGAAAAGAAAAGAAAAGAAAGATGGAAGATCCAGACTCAAGGTCTGGCTCTGCCAAGGCTGAGTAAGTCATTCGCCCTAAGACTCCCTTTTCTCATTAATGAAATTGAAAAGTTGTATGTAGCATCTTCGAGGTCTCTCTCAGCTCTGTGACTTAGAAAGTAAATGTTTAATACATCAACTCATTATCATAGTATATCTGGGTTAACAGAACTCCATAATTTCCTTTTCAAAAAAATAGCAACACAGTTGACAAATTTCATAGTAACTACAACTTCTAAGTTTTGTTGCTGCCATGAGAAAAATAAGGATCTGACTTAAAAAAAAAAAGTATGCATCGCTCAGAAAAGAGTATTTAATTGCCTTTATATATGACACCATCCACTGAGCATATTTTTGCTTCAACATATTTTTGCTGAATGAATGGATGAATAAGGCCTTTGTGGGTGTTTGCCAAAAGTTCCACGAATAATAATACATATTCACTACTTTATAGACAGCCAGCTTAGCTTTTTTTTTTTCCTCTCCCCAAATTGGTTTTGAGTCACTCATGGGATTCATAACTTTAAAAAACAAGTTGAACCTGAAATTTCCCCAGCAGGAAATGAGCTAAGGAGCAGCATACAAGTGGAAGGGAGATGCCCCCTCCAAAAAAAAAAAAAAAAAAAAAGATAGTTTTTCATTTTCTAGTTCCCAAGATGAAATGAGAAAATGTCAACAATAGCTTTATTCTCATCTCTCTGATTACATTGGTTGAAGTAGTAAAATCAAATGCGAAGTACAGAGCAACCAAATCTCCAGGATCCATAAGGCACATTTTTTCAGGTGGGGCTGGGCTTCCCTCTCCGCCCCCGGATGAGTCACTTGGTGGGAGGGAGGCAGAGGGGGGTGAATTGACATTCTGTGGGCACAGCAGCACATACCAGGATTCAGGAGATCTAGGTCAAGTCTTGACCCACAAAGAAACTGTTGATGGCAGACAGGGAGATACCGAGGGCAATAGCTAAGAGAACCATGGGACAGAGGTGAAGGGGATGCAGGGAATGTGACAGAGGACCAAGATGTACAGGTGACATGGGGAAGGGGGGCCTGACATAAGAAGTCAATGCATTTGCTTGTTGTAGAAAGTTTGCCATGTTGAAGAAGTATCCAAATGCAAGAGGAGAGTTTCAGTTCCCTGCTCTCAATATCCTCTCTACGGCCCAAACTTCCAGTAATATCTGGAAACTACTTTGGCTATTTTCCCATGAATGATGGCACAGCCTAGTGTTTGTCCAGAAGCCTATAAAAATTGTTCAAAGGAAGTAGACAAGGCACTGTGGGAGAGTATAACACTGTTAAATAGGAGCGGGGTGGTTTCAGCCTTAGTCAAGTGTAAAGAAGTCAAGTGCAAAGAAGTACCTCGGACCCATGTGGGTGAGAGAGGCTCCTCGCCTGTGATGTGGGTGAGAGAGTCTCCTGCCCTGGATCCCCATACTTTAGAGAGCTCACTCTTGTTCTTCTCTGGCCATGCCCCTCCCTTCATGGCCAAAGGGACACACCCAAGCTGGCACCCATGACCTCTCTCCTAGATCAGATTCCGGGTACCCAAAACCCTGGAATTCCCTTCCCCAACGACCCTGAGCCCTCTTCCAGGGCCTGCACTGGTCTCTTCTCTAGGTCTGGCCCAAGGGTAGACAGAAAAGCTGGAAACCCACTCCTAGACCTGCAGGTGGCCATGGACAGCTGTTGGGGAAGTAGTGAGAGGTGGCTAGAGCTTGTATATGCAAGGCTAGGGTGTCCACATGGACCATATTCCACAAGGCCCTGCAGCACAGGATGGAGCTGGTGGTGAGAAGAGGAGAGGGGGTTCCTGGGAGAGGGGACTCGTGGGCATACAACACTAAGCGGTCCCAAGAATTCTAATTTGAGCTTGCCTTCCAATCATGAAAGTACATCTGTTAATATAGAAGGATAGAACATATTCTGGTGAGCAAGTTGTTAGCTTGGTTTATGGCTTTTAGACCTATGGCATGTGAGCATCTCTTTGTATTCTCTACTAGGCCCTGCAAATGTTAGAAGTGGGGCGAGCACAACATGCATTTCAATCCAAGACTGATTAATTTATTGCTTTTATGATGACAAGAGTGGTTTGTATTTGGTCAGTGGGGAAGGGTTGTTTCTTTGATACACATCAATTTTTCAGTCTGTCGAAGAGATTGTTATGCTCTATATCCTAGAGTGATTTTTAACCTCATTCAATAATTCTTGACAATACCAGAAGAGAGGCTATAGTTTTTAGTGCAAAGGAAAATTAAGGTGTCAGATTGGATTACGGATTCAAGAAGTCACTCCACTGACAGCTGCTCATTTTATTTAAATTTCCAAACACTTTTCCTAAGAGTCTTTGTAAAAGGACCTTGTGAAGTCTGAGTATTCAGCAAACTAAGAATAGTCTGTATTTTGATTTATTTTAGAGAGAGCCCTATCAAAATATTTAAACATCTTTAATTTTATTTTTTTAAGATTTTATTTATTTGAGAGAGAGAGAGAGAGAGAGAGCACACAAGCAGGGACAGAGGGAGAGGGAGAAGCAGACTCCCCTGCTGAGCAGGGAGCCCAAGGTAGGGTCATGACCTGAGCCGAAGGCACACATTTAACCAACTGAGTCACCCAGGCGCCCCTAAACATCTTCAATTTTAAAAAATTTAGGAGATCTCAAATCTGCACTGGTTATTACTATAGTAACTATGTTGGGCTCTCATGCTCACTTGCCTTGCTGCTTTGCAAATCATAAAAATACCACATAGACACTGAAGTCTTGTAAAATGCATCCTGACACAGCACAGACTTCTGTTTTAGAGTCTGTTTCTAACACTGTTTCATGCACTCCGTTGCCAAGGAACCTTGTAATCACAGGATCTTGCATGTGCTCCCGTCCTAACAGCAAACTTGGGCCAGAGCATCTTTGTAAAATGCCAACGACCACAAATACAGATGTTTTCAAAATGTCTGTAAAAAAAGGGGTAGAATATATTTGACTCTTTCTGGCTCCATCACCATATTGTTTGGGCTTCATGCATTCAATTAATGATTTGAAATAGATATTACATTCCATTGTCTTATTGGCTTGGACATGCAAAGTGTAGCGGTAAAAGAACATCCTGAAAACAATACAAGTTCACTCACTGTCCAGATGAGACCCTATAAGGACAATTCCTTTCCAGCGACAAACATCCACAGCCCAATCCAAAGTCTTCAGAAGACAGGGACAGGTCCTCCTTCATTTCTCCCCTCCCAAAGGAGTGCACGGACCCCAGGTAAATCCTTTCACAAACCCCAGATATTGTTCAGGCTACTTTTCCTTGCCCTCGGGTGCCATGTTGCTTTTATTCTTTCTGCAGCCTCGCTTGAGCTGCTGATAGCCTTGCCTCACCAGTGGGATGGCAAGCTGCTATTTCCTTCCTGATGGATGGAACACAGTCATCGCGGTCCCAGCTAACATGATAGACACTCGGACACACCCCTGACCATGACATTCCTCACCCTGACCCTGCCAGCCATCACTGCTTCTACCACCACTGCCTCTGTTTACTCTCTCACTATATTAGTTACTTGGAGAAGCTGCAAAAAGTAGGGACATCTGGGCTATAGACTCTCCATTGCCCAAGGCAGATCGTTGACATCACTCTTTCCCGGGAGCAGGATAAGTCAAGGCAGCTATCTACACTTCTACACAGATGGGCTGGACATTTATTTCCTCTGATCAGCAGGCTACATATTATCCTCTCCTCCAGGGTGATTTTTTCTTATAAGTCCCTTATCATAAGACCTGTCTGTATCTCCTTGTATTTATTTGTCCACAAGGGCAAGGGACTTGTTACGAGTGTGGGGATTGTATTTGTCTTGCAAACTATTATCTTTAGAGCACCTGGTCCTTTAACTGAACCTCAAAAGTTAAAGCAAAAGCCGTGCAGGCATCTTTCAACACTACAATGTGTGCCTACTGATCTTCTTTCCCCAGGCTTCACCCAACTTCCCAGCCCAATAATCCCAAATTATGATCAAAGAAAAACCCCTTATCACCTGGGTCTTCAGGGCACAGGGAGCTTGTTCTGGGTGGCTAGGTTGCATTTTAGTCTTGGTGGTTGAGATTTTAGAATAACTACTCAAAATTAGGGGGTGTGACTAGGAAAGGAGGGAGAAGTTTCTGTTTGGGTTCCTAAGGGACACAGCATAAACTCCCTGCTGTGGAAGCCACTCTCTCCATTGTAAGGGCTTCAGTCTTTAAACTATGGCCCCACTGCATCTACTCACCTGTCTTGGTTGGGTGGTAAAAATGGAACCAGGAGAGATGGGTACTACAGAAATGGAATAAAAGAACAAGACACAGAAGAGGTATGTTTCCATGTTCATTCTTAACTCTTATTCCAATAAAGCCATAATTAACTAAGCTATAACTTTATTATCCTCTAATGGAGGATTATTCTAACTTTCCTTCTGGCATTTGGCATTTATAGATGATACTACTCAGAACAATTCTTATCTGAGCATAAGGTATGACTATACAGACCAAGGCCAGCCCAGCCATCCTACCACACTGAGGAGATAGTTATTGTTGCTTGTTGGAGGCCACAGCTGCCATTTGCAAAATCATCGTGACTGTTTATAAATCAGCCTCTTTGACAAAGAACCTTTGTGGGTGAAGCTGCCCCCTCCTAATGACCTCAGGCACAGCCTTGTCTATGGTTCTTAGAAACCAACAAGTAGCACTATTTAAAACTTTCTTCAGAGGATACTTAGTTTGTGTGTGTGTGTGTGTTTCAACTTGATGTACTACTATAGTTCTCAAGATGGAAAATAATATTTTCTTCCTGACAATTCATTTCAGGATCATTCAGCATTGTGATGACAATAAGAGAATATGGATGAGGTTCTACCAATATCAGATGGAAAGATAGTGACTCTCAATTTATAATTCAACAAGTACCTACAGAATATATGGCAGGACTGATGCTAGGTGGTAAGAATATAAAGTTACATAGAATGGAAGAAGACTTACACCTTGGTCTCCAGGGGCTAATAGTTTAATGTGGGAAAAAGACTCAAGTAAACCAGCAATTACAGCAAGTTTATTTGGCAAATGTTCTGATAGAGCTATATTTGGGTAGGGAAGAATACTTGCAGTACCAAAAAAGCGCATGTAATCAGAGTGGGGGAAGTGGTGTCAGGAAATACTTTCAAGAGTCATGCTTAAACTGAATCTTGAAGGCCAAGGATGATGTGGAAAAGTGAGGCAGGAAGGAGAGAGCAGGGGCATTCTGAGGAGAGGCCTTCATACATGCAAAGGCACAGAGGTCAGAGGTACAGACGCTCAGTATGTCTTCAGAATTGCAAATACGGCTAGAGAAAAGGGCAAGCTGTGGGATGGTGGGAGGTGGGCCTAAATAAAATGTCTGGAACCAGATCATGAAGGACTAGTAGGTTAAGCTCAGTTTAGAGGATCACAGATTGGTTTAAGCTATCCATTGTACTGTAAATGCCAAAAAGGACACAGAACATATCTTTCTTGTACATTTCTGTATCCTCAGTGCCTGGTACATGATAGACTATCAACACAAGTGTGTTGAATAATTAAATTATTTAATTAACTAAACTCTATCACCAGGAAGAAAATACATCTTTATCAATGACAAGGGCAACTTGTATTTATAGGCACATATAGTTACTGAGGAATGAAGAAAAATAATGTAAATTACAAAAGATATATTAAAGATAAACACATTTTTTTAAAGATGAACAAAGTTGACCAACCTTTAGCTAGACACCAAGAAAAAAAAGAGAGAGAACGCAAATAAATAAAATTAGAAATGAAAGAGGGGACATTACAACAGATACCACAGAAATACAAAGGCTCATAAGACACTACTATGAAACAATTATATGCCAACAAATTGGATGACCTAGAAGAAATGGGTAAATATCCAACCTATCAAGACTGAATCATGGGGACCTGGGTGGCTCAGTTGGTTAAGCATCTGCCTTCAGCTCAGGTCATGATCCCAGGGTCCTGGGATGGAGCCCCGCATCGGGCTATCTGCTCAGAGGGGAGCCTGCCACTCCCCCTGCTTGAGCTCTCAATCTCTCTCTCTCTGACAAATAAATAAAATCTTTTAAAAAAAGACTGAATCATGAAGAAATAGAAAATTTGAAGACTCAATTACTAGTTAAGACATTGAATCAGTAATTAAAAAAAAAAAAAAAAAAAACTCCCAACAAACGAAAGTCCAGGACCAAATGCCTTTACTGGTAAATTCTACCATTTAATGAAGGTTGGATACCAACACTTCTCAAACTTTTCCCAAAAACTGAAGAAGAGGGAACACTTCAGGACCCAATTTACAAGACCAGCAGTCTGACCTGAACCAGTCAGTTGGGAAATGTTTCTTTCCATCACTGCCAATCAGTCTGTCACCTGGGTCCTCTCCATCCCCCAAAGAAAGATGAAGTCATCTGCATGATAAGACACCTTGTTTTTCCCCTAGCAAACAGCTTCCTCTGGAACAATCCTTTCCTTGTACTAATAACTTTCTTGCCCCCACCCCCATCATAAGAAACTTCCATTGTGTATGACTCCTTGGGGTGCCTCTCTACTTTCTAGATGGGGTGCTGTCCAATTCATGAATCATTTAATAAACCAATTAGATTGTCAAATGTACTTGTTTGAGTTCTGAAATTTAACAGAACTGGTGGCAGTGACGGCATTGGAAGCAAACTTCCAACAGCATTTTGGGACAATGAGAAACACAGGCATGGTACCTGCAAACTCTCTGAGTTCACTGGCTTTCTCATAGTTTCCAGGATCTAGGCTTAAGCTCCTCTCAGTCTGGATTGTCTTTTTGCATTTTAGCTCCTGATCTAATTGGCTTTCCTTTACAGAGTGGGTGAGTTTGAACTGGGGGACAGTTATGCCCAAAGCCAGTTGAACTGGCGTATTTGCCAGGAGCCTAACTGAGGGGGCAGAATGGTCTGCCTGGAGCCAAGCTCCTAGCCTTTCAGGTCTCAAGTCCCCGGGTGGAAAACCTCAGCAAGTTTCCACGGGAATTGGTGGTGGTGCACACAGGACCAAGGATGCAGTACTGCTGATATATTAAGGCTCGTGTCTGCTTGTCTTGTTTTGTGGAAATAACAGGCTATGGCGGGTGGGATCTCAGAGGCCACAAAGCACAAAATCAGTGGGCATGGATCAAGCACTGAAAGACTGTTCTGTGCTCGCCACCTCAAGAAGACTCTCATGATAGGATAAATTGGTCATGGAACAAGTTAGATTGACCCTGGGTCACCTGTGAACCTCAAGAAAACTTCCTTGCCACAAGGTACACTGTAAAACACACAATCCCCAACCCCAAGGCACATCCCTTTTAGGTTATGAGTTCAGCTCTGAGAAACCCAAAGCCTTACTTAGCTAATGGGATCTTTAAGTTCTAAAGAGTCAGCACACTGCTCTCCGGCACACCTGCTTATTTTATGTCTAAGCACTTTAGCCCCAGAAGTTAAATGTATCTAGGAATATAAAAGAAATTATTTTAAAAACCTAGAATTACGGTGGCCATTATGGGGACTGTTCTAACTAGACAAGGTTGTTCATTTAAGAAGTGCAGTTGAAAGTAAAGACTCTTAAAAAAATTGGCGGGGCACCTGGGTGGCTCAGTCAGTTAAGCATCCAATTCTTGATTTCAGCTCAGGTCATGATCTCAGGGTTGTGAGATCAAGGCCCACATTGGGCTCCACGCTCAGTGGGGAGCCTGAGATTCTCTGCCTCTCCCTCTGCCCTTCCCCCCACTCATGCCCACACACGCAGGCTCTCTTGCTCTCTCTCAAATAAATAAATAAATCTTTTTTTTAAAAAAGTAAAGGCTCTTAAATTAAGTAAACAGAATGGGATGCCTCTTTTAATTGGTATGCAGAAGCTTCCAAAAGACTTCAAGATTCCAAAATAGTCTCATTGAAAGATTCCTAACGAAAAGCTAATGAAAGAATTAAACACGTTCTAGTGCTCGCCACCTCAAGAAGACTCTCATGATAGGATAAATCGGTCATGGAACAAGTTAGATGGACCCTGGGTCACCTGTGAACCTCAAGACAACTTCTTTGAAGTACCTACCAAGAAACCTAGGTAGGTACCTACAACAAAAGGCTATAATATAACACTACAGTAATTCCTACTGCTCCTCTCTGTCCTTCTTACGCGAGTACTCAGTCTACTTTCTGTCTGAACCGCCTTTCCACTTGGAAGAGATGGTTACCTTTTAAAATAAAACCACCCGGGGTTACAGGTGATCCTCCTCAGAGATCTCGCACTCCCTGGTCAAAGACTAACTAAGGGCCACAGTTAATTTCTTAAACCCAGGGAGAGTCCTTAAAAGTTGTTTCAAAAACAGATTACCGCCTGAGCCCAGCTGAGAAGGGGAAATAAAAATTCATGGTGTTCCTTCCTTTCCAAATCCCAAACCACTGGTTATTGATCCTTTTCTCCTGGGAATAGCTGTTTTCTTCTTGATCATCTTGTTTTACATTCTGAGAACAGGGCTTGGCTTCCTGCCTGCCTTGGTTCTTTCTTTGGCTCTCCTGGGGAGTGGCTCTAGATCTTATAAAAATAGTATCTTTTACACCCTCTTTGAGGATGCCTCTTAGGCCCATGAGGTTGTTATATACTGCCAGAAATCTTTACTGTTTGTCCCAGCTAAAACCTAACAAGACATTTTAAAAAGATTTTAAAAAATCTGTAATCAAAAATCTGGCCAAATTAAAAGCTGATATTCAGAGCCCGATAAAAAATTTTTAGGCTTTCTCCCCTAAGCTAAATGTACCCAGAAAAAAAGAAGACTTTCTCATAGGAAGATGGATGTGTGAGTCATTTGATATGTTTTAGGCAACAGTCCAATTCTTTGAGAAACTAAAAACAGCCGTGTTTTACAAATCTAGCAAATCTAGTCTTTATAGGACCAGAGGTATAGTTCCAAAAATAATTCAAAGACCAATCCTCTTTACTAATTGCAAAATCTTCCATATTTATCTCAAAGAACATATAAGTATTTAAAACTTCCGTCCTCAAGAAAACAAAAGTCCTTCTAGAAAGTGCTTGCTTTTTTCCCCTGTGCCTTCACAATCTAAATATACGATGGTCTGCCTGGTCTTCTGCAGGAATTCTTTATCTAGCCCATCTCTTTAAAATTCAAATTCCAGGGAGCTAAATCTTATCAAGTAAAAACAGGGGAAATGTGATTTAAAACTTGACTTGCCAAGGACAAATACAAATCTTAAGTGTTTTCTCCACAAATACTAAAAAAAAAAAAAAAAAAAAGAGGCATTAGCCACCTAGATCAATAACTAACTTATTCCATCTACCAGAAAAACAAACTCAGATTTGACTTTCATAATTAGTAAATTCTGTACCTATTTCAAGGCAGTAATTTTAAAACAGAAGCTATCAGGAGCACCTGGCTGGCTCAGTTGGTAGAGCATGCAACTCTTAATCTCAGGTTGTAAGTTCAAGTCTCACACTGGGTATAGAGATTATTTAAAAAATAAAATCTTAAATAAATAAATAAATAATAAAATAGAAGCTATAAAGTCTGCATCTAGCTGCATGTTCATGTGTGTCGATGTGTTGTAAATGTGTTTCTACCTCGTAATTGTATTGCTAAAATTAATTTGTGAAAGAATTCTATTTAGTTGGTTTGAAGACACGTGCATGTAAGGATTGGGCATTCTAAAACTCAAAATGATTAAAACTAACCCAAATGCTTTTCAAGTTCGTGTGACCCGGAAAAATATTTGATATAAAAGCTAGTTTGAGGTTGATGGTTTAATCAAAATGTTGGGGAGGAAGAATTTCATCTGCCCTTCAAGATTCTTCTAGCTGGACTTAGAATCAAATTGACATGAGACAGATTAACAGGAAAAAATAAAATTTAATAGTGTATGTACAAGAAATCCAGGGGCCCCTGGGTGGCTCAGTCGGTTAAGTGTCTGTCTTCGGCTCAGGTCATGATCCCAGAGTTCCGGTGATCAAGCCCCACTTTGGGCTCCCTGCTCAGCGGGGAAGCCTGCTTCCCCCTCTGCCCCTCACCTTGCTCATGCTCTCTCTCTCAAATAAATAAATAAAATTATTTAAAAAAAAAGAAACCCAGACATGAAAATTCCAAAAATAGTCACCAAGCTTATATGAGTTTATATGAGCTAAGGAGAGGGGTAGGGATCTGAGGATAAGAAAGGGAGAAAGACCACTGGCTGGAAGGTGAAAGGATGTATTTGGAAAATACAGGTGCCCTATAATGCAGATAAGTTTCTTAGGTAAAGAGGAATCTCTGTTAATAACATTCTTCCTGGTAAAGCTGGCAGTCAAAGGGGAGGTAAGGAACTTCCGAACTGCTGGGATTTGACTTCTTTTAATTCAAATTAATCTCAAAGTCAATGTGGTCCATTTTGGGGCAGCTTTCCCTTGGCCCCTACAAAAATAAATCAGTCTTTGGAGCTATTGACATTAAATATGAAATTTGTATTCTACCTGAGTTTACTAGCCAAATAAGTTTATGTTATCTCTTCCAAGATTTATACACACACACACACACACACACACACACACACACACACACACACAAAGCTTAGAATAATGACTGATTTTGTCTAATGTTTAATACAGTTTTTGTAAGTAATCTAAACATAGTTATTAAAAGCAAGTAGGTTAGGGGTGCCTGGGTGGTACAGTTGGTTAAGTGGCCAACTCTTGGTTTCAGCTCAGGTTGTGATCTCAAGGGTCATGAGATTGAGCTTCACATCAGGCTCTGTGCTCAGTGTGGAGTCTGCTTAAGTACTCTCTCCCTCTCCCTCTCCCTCTGCCTCTTCCCCCCCACTTGTGTGTTCACTCTCTGTCTCTCTCTCAAATAAATAAACAAAGCTTAAAAAAATAAAAACAAGTAGGTTAAATAAAAAGTTTTAGGTAAATTTTCCAAATAGTGTAGGGGCCAAGGGCAGACCACCCCAAGATGGGGCCACTTAGGCATGAAGATTATTTTGAGTTAAAAGCAGTCAAAACCCAGCAGATTCAGGAAAAGCTTTTTATCCCCTGCTCCCAACCATCAACTGACTGCCTGTACCAGAAAAAGACCTACTAACAGAGATTCCTCTTTATCCAAGAAACTTACCTGCATAGCAGGGCAACCTTTGTTTCCAAACACCTCCTTGCACCTTTCTGCTAACAGTCTTCCTCCCCATTGTATCCCCAGGCTCCTACTCTTCTCTTTAGCTCAAATTGTCATATTAGCCTCATATTGCCTGACCTTAACATTTCATGTCTATGCAGAGTCTCTGCATGTAGGAAACTAAATTTGATTTTCTCCCATAAATCTGTCTCATGTCAATTTGATTCTTAGTCCAGCTAGAGGCCTTAAAGGGAAAATAAAATTTCTTCCTCCCCAACACTAGTTTTCCCCAATCTTTTTGGTAACTTAAAAATCTTAGAAGTTTTGCTAAGTTAAGTAATGAGTTGAGTTAAATTCATTAAATACCTAAATCATTTCCAAGTACGACAAAATATTAGAATACTAATTACTAAATATAGGTTTACCTACTTTGGCTTCTTATTACAGAGAAACTAAAAATATTTAGATATGCTAATGTTATATTAAAATAAATTAAAAAGGCATACACTTCTAAAAATTTTTAAATGCATTCATAAATTTGCAATTTTAAAAAATGTTGATATGACAGATGGTTCACAATTGCTTAGTGTTCACTAGAAACCAAGATTACTAAGGGTTAAAAGTTCTAACTGATATATAAGTAAAACTACTAAAAATACTAAGAGAAACATCTTCATATGCCAAACAATGAGATATGAGATAGGTAAATAATAATAATTTTGTCTTAAAATGAAGCTGGCTTAAAGTGAAAACTGAGGACAAGATGAGAATATGGAAAGAAAATAGAAATTTATAAAAAAATTAAAATTTTAATGTGTGGTCAAGCTAAGATTAAAGTAAGTTTTAATATCCAAAGTAAGTTGGTGCAAATGTTAGCTAGGATGCAACTGGAAGTTACTCAAACCAGAGGGCTGAAAATTATCAGCAGAAAGGAGGAGGAGGAAGGGACAAAAGCAGGGAAAGAATATGTTTTGTCCTGCAAAACCAGCAGTTCCCACCAAGGAGATGCAAAGTTGTTTCATTTGATAGTCCCTTGCTAGGTGTGTCTTGCCTGGTGGCCTCTTATGCAAGCTAGTTTGACCAGGTTTGGACGTGTGCAGAAGCCCCCCTGACTTGTCCTGAAGTTACCTTTAGCTCATTATAATACAAAGATCTCCTTCTATGAGTTGGGCTTCCTGCCATTTTTTTGGACATATGATGTATGCACTAGCATGTTGACACGCTAGACTTGTACCACAGAGCCAAAGTGCCTAAGTGATAGAATATGTGTGAGTTCCTTAATGTATATGCAAGCTCCCTGCCCCTTAATACACTGAATAAAGCTTCCTGTGCTAACTCCACAGGAAGACACTGCTTTGAGAGCTATCTCCCTGTCTCCTTATTTGTAACAAGTAATAAAGGTTCTTTGCTTCCAATACTTCCTTGGGTTGTGTTCAATTTAATGCATCCCAAGCAGCAAACCCCATTCAGTTACACAAAATTAAAATTTGGTCTTCTCTCTGTTCAGAGGACAAAGTTTTCTTGGACTTTGGTCTACTTTTGATAAGGTTACAAAAGTTTCTTGACCTTTTAAATACTAAGTTTTATAACGATCTATGATCCTATTTAGATAAGTGCTTTGCAACCTTTTCTGGTATTTTTGGCAAACTTCCCCAAATCAAATTCTAAAAAAAAAAGTCTTTTGAACCTGGGGTATTCCAAAAGATTTATTAAACTAATTAGGCTTATTTAATATGTAAATTACATGGAAAATATTGTCAAAGAAATAATATTAAGACTTTTTTAGATTATATTTATAAAATTATGGTACATGTAGATAAAGTCTATTCTGCTTCTGCAAAACCTGTCTTCTCATTGCCAGACTTTTGTTATCCTAATGTCATTGTGACATGGCTACAGTCTGTTTTTGGGGAAAAAAATTAATATAGACAAATAATGGTTGTAAATTCAGTAAACAGTCAGGGCCATGAGAAGTCCAAGATGGTCAGTTGGTTCATTTTAGCTCCCTGACAAACCTCATTTATTGGTTTTTGCATTCCTTCCCTGACCATAGTACATTTAAGATGACTCAAATTATGAATAGACATTGGTGTAGAGAATTCTAAAAAATTTTAACACTGCAATTGAATTTAATTATACTGCCAATTAGTATGAGTTATTAATATATTCTTGTTATTCTATATGTGTTTTCTGGATAGGTTAAAGTCACAAGGCTGATGCCCTCACAGTAAAAAAAAATAATACAAACTTGTTTCCCAATTGGGGTGTACTTTTCACTATCCCCAGTGATCAAGGCATGCACTTCACTGGATAAATCATAGGCCTCTTAACAGAAACCTTGTGAGATTCTTGGAAATTCTACCAGTACGCAACCTTCTACTGATCCCTTGTTGTCTCTTGTTAGTATGAACAGCTACGATGTCTCTAAGGTTTTATGCTCAAGAAGCCTTACTGGATCTTAATTCAAAGGAACCTGTAAGTCAAAGTCTAGAGCCCGGTGACTGGTATTCTAAAGCATCATTAGAGATGCCATTAAAAAGAAGCTTACCAAGTGCTTCTGACCACTGATACTATGGCAAAACTAAAAGATGCTAGAGACCTCCAAATCAAATTGATGAGGAAGAAGTAGCTGACATGGAGGTAGCCCGCTTCTGTGCAGACACCAGATCAAGACCTTATACTTTAAACATAAAAGCTTTTCTTTTTGTTTTCCTTTCCTTTACTCTGACACTGGCCTAGAAGGGTGGCTCCCTCATCTCCCAGGCCACTGCTTAGCAGGGGTAACCTCTTTTATTTCAGGCTGGGGAAAAAAAATCTAACCATGCCTCTAACTTTTCACAAGCAAAATAAGACATCTCATCGGTCACTCCCCTAAATTCACATTGTTGAGTTAAAAAGGACACTTCTTTTGGCAGGTCCCTATTTCCCTGGTTAGGGATAAATGTAAATGAGGCTATGATAAAAAAAAAAAACAAAAAAAACTCCTTAATTCTTGGGGCACCTGGGTGGCTCCATTCGTTGAGTGTTCAACTCTTGATTTTGCCTCAGATCATGATCTCAGGGTCATGAGATCGAGTCCCACATTGGGCTCCCTGCTCAGTGTGAAGTCTGCTTGTCCCTCTCCCTCTGCTCCTCCCCCTGAGTCTCTCTCTCTCAAATGAATAAATTAATTTCTAAAAACTTCCTTAATTCTTAAAATCATTACAAACTATAGCAATAGCAGCCCAACAAAAATCCTTAGACTCTCTGGCCAAAGTTGTCCTTGGTAATAGAATATCTTTTGATTATCTTTTAGCTGAGCAAGGAGGTATCTGTTCTGTGTCCAGCACCACATGCTATGCCTAGATTGATGCTTCTGGGGAAGTTAAAATTCAATTACATAAGAACAAGCTGCTTGGCTTTAAAAAGTGACTCCTTCCATGGGGCCTTTCTTTGACTTATTTGATTTTGAATGATTTAGGTCTTCAGGACCATGGCTCTAAAGTGCACTCCAAATATTAGGAATTATCCTGCTTATAATAACCGTAATAATCTCCCTGGTGCGTTGTATTCTCTCAAAATCTTTAAGTGCATGTTTTGCAGCGGCTAACCACCAAGCAAGTGATCTCCCCAACACTGGAACATCAAAGGAATGAAAAAAATAACCAATTTGAAGAATGTGAGCCAGAAGCCATGACCTACGAATATCACAGAGGCTAAGTAAAAACGTTATGATCTGTACATACCACAGAAAGGAGCAACAAAAACTGAACGAGAGTAGTAGCTGAGAGTGGTTTTAATGCCTTAAGATTTGATCTTATCTCTCAGTTAAACTGAGAGTCTGATCAAAAGGAGGGAATTGTTAAAAAAAAAAGAAAACTATGGGCCCAAATTGGTGTCACTTAGACTGAATTCCCAAACTTGGATTTAATACTCAATGTAATTGCAGTTTCAGGCTCCTCAGAAATGTGGCCTTAACCGGTCAGTCAGGAAATTTGTCTTTCCATCAGCGCCAATGAGTCTGTCAGCTGGGTCCTCTCCATGCCCCAAAGTAAGATGAGGTCATCTGCAAGATAAGACACTTTGCTTTTTCCCTAGCAAACAGCCTCCTCTGGAACAATCCTTTTCTTGTACTACCAACTTTCTTGCCCCTACCCCCTATCTATAAAAACCTTCCATCGTGTACAACTCTTTGGGGTGCCTCTCTACTTGCTAGATGGGATGCTGCCTGATTCATGAATCATTTAATAAAGCCAATTAGATCTTCAAATTTACTTGGTTGGATTTTGTTATTTAGCAGCTGTTAGACAAGAAAAGAAATAAAAGGCATCAGAATTGGAAAGAGGGAAGTAAAACTGTCTCTACTTGTAGATGACATAATATTTTATATAGAAAACCCTAAAGATGCCATCAAAAAACTGTTAGAACTAATAAATGAATTCAGTAACATGGCAGGATACAAAATTAACATTCAAAAATCAGTTGCATTTCTATACACTAACAATGAACTATTAGAAAGAGAAGTTAAGAAAAAAAAAATCTTATTTATGATTGCACCAAAAAGAATAAAACATTTATTTAACCAAATTTAACCAAAGAGGTGAAAGACCTATACACGGAAAACTGTAGGACATTGATGAAAGAAATTGAAGAAGACACAAATAAATGGAAAGATATTCCATGCTTATGAATTAGAAGGATTAATATTGTTAAGTTATGTCCATACTACTCCAAGCAATCTACAGATTCAATATAATCCCTATGAAAATTCCAATGGCATTTTTCACAGATATAGAACAAACCATGTTAAAGTTTGCACAGAGCCACAAAAGACCCCGAACAGCCAAAGCAATCTTGAGAAAGAAGAACAAAGTTGGAGATGTCAAACATCACACTTCCTGACTTCAAACTATATTATGAAACTACAGTAATCAAAATACTATGGTATTATATGATTTCACTCATAAGTAGAACCTAAAAAAATGAATAAAAAAAAAACAAACAGAAACAGACCTGTAAAAATAAAGAAAACTGATGGTTGCTGGAGGGGAGGGGTGGGAAGATGGGCAAAATGGGTGAAAAGGGCTGGGAGACACAGGCCTCCAGTTATGGAAAGAATAAGTCATGGGAATAAAAGGTACAGCATAGGGAATATAGTCAATGGTATTGTGATAGTGTTGTATGGGGACAGATGGGAGTTACACTTGTGTTGAGCAGAGCATAATGTATAAACTTGCTGAATCACTATGTTATACACCTGGAACTAATGTAACATTGTGAGTCAACTATACTCAAAAAAATTAGAAAATAAAATAAAGTAAAAAAGAATATTTTTTTTAAATATTTTCTATGAGACTTTAGAAAACAGTCTGGTATTGGCATAAAATAGAAACATAAATCAATGGAACAGAATCAGAAGCCCATAAATAAATCCACGTACATATGGTCAATTAACCTATGACAAAGGAGACGAGAATATACAATGGGGAAATGATAGCCTCCTCAATAACTGTTGGCAGGAAGACTGGACAGCCACATGAAGAGGATAAAACTGGACTGCTTACACTACACACAAAAATTAACTCAAAATTGATTAAAGATTTGAGCATGAGATGTGAAACCATAAATCTCCTAGAAAAAAATATAGCCAATAAGCTCCTTGACATTGTTTTTGGTGATGCTATTTTGGATTTGGGACCAAAGCAAAGGCAACAAAAGCAAAAACAAAAGCAAGTGCGAATACATCAAACTAAAAAGTGCCCAGCAAAGGAAATCATCAATAAAATGAAAAGTTAACTTATGAAATAGCAGAATATATTTGTAAGTCATATTATCTGTTAAGGGGTTAATATCCAAAATATATAAAGAATTCACACAACTCAACAGCAGAAAAATAATCTGTGGGGTGCCTGGGTGGCTCAGTTGGTTAAGTGTCTGCCTTCAGCTCAGGTCATGATCCCAGGGTCCTGGGATGGAGCCCCACGTTGGGCTCCCTGCTTGTCGGAGAGCCGGCTTCTCCCTCTCCCTCTGCCTGCCGCTCTGCCTACTTGTGCTCTCTCTCTCTCTCTAATAAAAATCTTTTTTAAAAAATTAAATAATCTGTTTTAAAAATGGGCAGAGGATATGAATAAACATTTTTCCAAAGAAGACATATAGATGGCCAACAGGTACATGCAAAGATGATCAACATCACTAATCATCAGAGAAATACAAATCAAAACCACAATGAGATATCACTCTACACCTGTTAAAATGGCTACTATCAGACAAGAAATAATAAATGTTGGCTAAGATGTGGGGAAAAAGAAACTTTTGTGCACTGCTGATGGGCATGTAAATTGGTTTAGCCACTGTGGAAAACAGTATGGAGGTTTCTCACAAAATTAAAAACAGAACTACCATATAATCCAGTGATTTCACTTCTGGGTATTTACCAGAAGAAAAAACACTAACTAGAACCTGCACTCCCATGTTTATTGCAGAAATATTCACAATAGCCAAGATATGGAAGCAACCTAATTGTCCACTGATGGATGAATGGATAAAGATGCGGTTATATATCTGCAATGGAATATTATTCACCCACAAAAAAGAAGAAAGTCTTGCCATTTGAAACAATATGGATGGAACTTGAGGGCATCATGCTAAGTGAAATAAGTCAGAGAGAGAAAAATAAATACCATATGATTTCACTTATATGTAGAATCTAAAAAAAGAAAAACAAAAACAAAACTCAAAGTTATAGATACAGAGGAGGGGGGAGTCACCAAATGCGTGAAGGGAATCAAAAGGTACAAACTTTCAGTTCTAAAATAAGTCATGAGGATATAATATACATACAGCATGGAGACTATAGTTAATAATACTGTATTGCATACTTGAAAGTTGCTAGGAGAGTAGATTTTAAAGTTCTCATCACACACACACAAAAGATAACAAATATTTAGTACCTACCACAATGAATATGAAGAGGTTGAAATTTCATCAAGCAGATCTTAGGGATGCATAGAGTTCTAGGGAGTGTAGTCTTTTTCTTGTCTCGTCAGAAACACATCAGAAAATATCTTTGAAGTGTAAAGCACTGTACAAGTGTCCCTTAGAATTCTAATTCCATTTACCACATCCCATGCAATATCCCTTCTATTAAAAAATATTCATTGTCTGAAATTCAACTTTATTTTTTTAATTATAATTTTTATTATGCTATGTTAGTCACCATACAGTACATCATTAGTTTTTGATGTAGTGTTCCATGATTCATTGTTTGCATATAATACCCAGTGCTCCATGCAATATGTGCCCTCCTTAATACAAATTCAACTTTAAACCGGATGTCCAGTATTTCTTCTGGCAGTCATTTTATGTGCATACAGATTTGGGAAATTCTGAGTTAAATAACCTAACACAAACATCTTTAATGCTGGTCTTCATGGAGCCACTAGTAAGTTCTGGTATATAAAATTTCTCCAGGAGGAAAATGAAGATGCAGGTTTTCTCAAACTTACTTGAACAAAAATGTTTAAATGAGCATCCCCAAAAAGCTACTCTGAAGGACAATTGCTCAATTATCTCTGTAGATGCAGTGTCTCATTCACTAAGTATTTCTACAATTTCCTATTAGATTCTGATCAAATCAGTTCCCCATGTAATATCATTACATCATTTCTTCCACGAGAAAGTCTGAAATCCCTAGCATGAAACATGGCACCTTCCCAGCATCACTCAGGTTCTCCTCCTGCATGATCCTACCTGTGCATCTCATTGAGCTCCCCTCCAGCTTCTGAACATCTCCACACTCTCAAACCACCATGGTCTTTGCACGATTTCCTTTTCCGGGACTGCCTTTCTCTAGCCCCCAACTTCTCACTGAATCCCTTAAGACTCATGAATGAGGATGTTCCTGACTCCCCACTATACAGTGAGTCATTCCTTGCTTCCCCTTCTCACGACAATTGTCTATTAGTCCTTACTCACTGTATTATTCATTTACAGGTCTGTCTCCCCCAGTAGTACAGCCAACTTTGCAAGGACAAAGCTTTATGGTATTCATCTTTGAGTCTTCAGCTCCTACCATGATATTTGACACATAGCAGATGCTCAACAAATGACTGATGAATTAATGAATGGCTAGTGAATATGATTTTTGAAAAGAAGATTCAGGGTATGGTCCCTTCTCCTTTTTCTCCAATCATCTCTCTTCTGATTCTGCAGACGACCTAGCATGTCATCCAAGAAAATAACTATTTAGCAAATAGGTACGATTTTATAGAAATTGACTCAGCATTCTAATACTCTCTCTGAAAAGAATGAGAGGCAATGTATTTAGGTAAATGTCTGCAAACATAGTATAGTAACTATCTGTGGATCCTTGCCCTCCTAATGATTATGATTCTGATAAATTATTCAAATCATGTCTTTCTCTAGTTACATGGTAACATAGTCAAAGAATTTGACTGACATCTAACTTATCTTCCATTCATGAGGTAGGATTATTCTCACCTTAAGAAGCCAGAAAAGTACAGGGCACCTGGCTGGCTCAGTCAGTAGGACATGCAACTCTTGATCTTGGGGTTATAGGTTTAAGCCCCACATTGGGTGTAGAGCTTACTTAAAAAAATAAAATCTTTGGGGCGCCTGGGTGGCTCAGTCTTTAAGTGTCTGCCTTCGGCTCAGGTCATGATCCCAGGGTCCTGGGATCGAGCCCCGCATCAAGGCCCGCATCGGGCTCCCTGCTCCGTGGGAAGCCTGCTTCTCTCTCTCCCACTCCCCCTGCTTGTGTTTCCTCTCTTGCTGTGTCTCTCTCTGTCAAATGAATAAATAAAATCTTTTAAAAAATAAAAATAAATAAAATCTTTAAAAAAGAAAAAAGAATACAGGAAAGTGCAAGGAGGTGCATAGTCTTTTGCATTAGTCTGTTCTTAACTGATTTAACTGCCTTCAGCAACTAATTAGAGACCCTAAATGCTATGAGAGATTCATCTGATTCAGATATCTCCCATTAAAAGTATGAAGAATTATTTCAAAACTCAGGACTGTATAAATGCAACAAAAAGATTAGTTGAGAATAATGAATCCATACTATAGAATTCATTAACTACAGACATACAGATAGATAGAGTCAAGTATATAGAATCCCTTCCCAACTGGAATTTGCTCTCACACAAAATTTTAATGCATGGAGATTTACTTAGGAATGTATTTTCAACAACTAAGATAATTTTATTTCAATATTAAAATGTGTATTGAAAGCTGTGATTCCTGACTTGAGGAATTCTTAATCTCAGGAAACAAACTGAGGGTTGCTGAGTGGTGGGGGGTGGGAGGGATGGGGTGGCTGGGTGATAGACATCGGGGAGGGTATGTGCTATGGTGAGCGCTGTGAATTGTGCAAGACTGTTGAATCACAGATCTGTACCTCTGAAACAAATAATAGATTATATGTTAAAAAAATAAGAAAATAGTAGGAAGAGAAAAATGAAGGGGGGATTCAGAGGGGGAGACGAACCATGAGAGACTATGGACTCTGAGAAACAAACCGAGGGTTCTAGAGGGGAGAGGGGTGGGGGGGGATGGGCTAGCCTGGTGATGGGTATTAAGGAGGGCACGTATTGAATGGAGCACTGGGTGTTATATGCAAACAATGAATCATGGAACTCTACAACAAAAACTAATGATGTCATGTATGGTGATGAACATAATAAAAAAAAACTACTGTATTATTTTTGTTGTAACTGTTCTTTTGATGTTATACAGAATAAATTTAATTCTAACTAAAAAAAAATAAAAGTGATTCCCTCTATCAAGAAATCTTAGAAAGAGAGAATTAAAGGCAGAGAAAAGAAAAAGGAAGTAAAAGGAGTGATATCAAGCACAGTAACTGGTATATAGTAGAATCACAAACAGTATTTGCTGAGTTGAGTTGAACCAAGATTTGAGGAACATAAAGATCTGTGTAATGAAGCAAAGAAAAGCATTTATTTTTTTAAAAAATGAAAAGGCTAAAGGGAAGTAAACATGCTATTAGGCTTTAGAAATGCATTATTAGGAATGAGAAGTCCATGATGGGTAAAAGAGTGTCTGATGACAAATTGATTGACATGAAGCTACCAAGAGCAGGAGAAGCCATTGTTGCAAAGTGGTGGGAGGCTGCTCAGAAATATGTACCTGACCAGGTCAAGTAAGCTAAGCAAAAGTCACACAACTTTGCCTAGCGTGGGCTTTCAAGTGAGGCTTTATCTCTGAGCCCTTACAAGGACTCTACAGTAAAAGTTTATTTATTTGAGATAAGCTGTTTGAGGAATGAGGAAGACACTCACTCAGGGGTGGAAGCTTGGAAAGATACACAGCAGCCTCAGAGCCCCACTGAGCATCTTCTAAGTGAGCAAAAGATGATAAACGGAAAGTAGCTTCACAGACCTTGTGGTCCAAAAAGGGCATGAAGATATCATGAAAAGTGTCCTTATTTTACTAGGTTGTCTTTATGGTTTTATTCCAGTGAACTATATGTTAGTAATAGTGAAAACTAAGCCTCTGTATTCTGGGTTTGTTCTAAGGGCTTTACATATCAGTCATATAATCCTATTAACAAACCCATAGCGTTGGTACTCATTATTTTCATTTTATAAACAAGGAAACTGAAATATAGAAAGATTTCTTGGCTAGTAAGTGGTAGAGTAGCCATTTGAACATAGTCAGTCTGTCTACATGTGAACACTCACATACTCCAGGGTGGGGTTCTTATAGTAAATACCCATTCCTCCTCCTCAGTGAGGTATTAGGAAGGAATGAAAGTGGTATGATTATGGAGAACCCGACGTAAGGGCTGTCCAATGCAAACAAATGTATCAGTGGTCATGTCTGTGCTAAGCCACCATCTGGTACAGAAGTTTCTCACTCTTGCCCAAAGAAGGGAACGTGATCCAAGCTGGGTCCATGGAGAGCCCACTTCTCAACCACAGTGACAGTCCAGGAGGTGAGCATCAGAATCCCATCTGGACCGTCTGAGCTCTTTCCTAGGATCTTCCCAACTGAAATCACTTGGGATGTTGTGTTGAGAAGAGATGGGCTGGGACTGACAAAGGCAGGAGCTGGGAGGTCAGGCGGAGGACAGGACATAATCCAGGCACAAGATGGAAGTCACTTTGAAGATCTTGAGAAGTAGTCAGATTGTGGTTATATTGTGAAGGTAGAGCCCATGAAATGGGTTGATGGAGGAGAAAATAATGCATGCATTATTCTTTTTTTTTAAAGATTTTATTTATGTATCCCAGAAAGAGAGAGAGTGGAGGAAGGGGCTGAGGGAGGGGGAGAGAGAGAGAATCCCAAGCAGACTCCCTGCTGAGCACAGGTCCCACACAGGGCTCAATCCCTGGACCCCAAGATCACAACCTGAGCTGAAACCAAGAGTTGGGTGCTTAACCTAATGTGCCACTCAGGAACCCCCATGCATGCATTATTCTATTAAGATAATAACTACTGTGGGGGAGGTTTACAGCATACAGAAGAACCATAAAAGAATTTGTTCCTAGATCTGGTTAACATGTTAAGTTCTCCACTGAAATATAAACTCTATTCAGCACTGTGTCCTAAGCTTCTAGGAAATGGCCCAGTATATAAAACGTGCTCAATATAAATGTATATTGAATTGAATTCATTTGAGGAAGTTAGTAAAGGCCTCACAGAGGAGAACGTTTTTGAGCTGAGACTCAAAGGGTAAAAGAGTTTTCAAGGTGACAAATGGGCCACGGGCTAAGTTTATTAACCATCCTCATACATCTCCCCACCCCCGAAATAAAATGCTCTCTCCTTACATAGTAAAAACTTGGAGAAGGGGCAGAGGATTTAAATCACAGATCTCTAAAAATGAAGATCTGTACATCAGTAAGTATCCAAGAAAGTGCTGAGAGAATATAGGAGAATATATTTTTGACTTCAGGGTTAGGAAGAAGTCCATAAACAAAATCCGAAAGCATAACCATAAAGAAAAAAAACAGATTCAACTCATGGGTATATGAATCAAAATGGCATGACACAGAATGGGAAGATATTTAGACTCTAACTGAAAAGGGATATATAAAGATGTCTAATAAATCATTGAGAAAAAAACAACTTTTTAATATATATATAAAATGAGCAAAGGATAATGCCCTGTTAATATCCAAGAAAAGAATTCTAAATAGAAAAAAAAAATAGGAATAGACGCTCGATTATTGGTAATCAGACAGATGCAAAATTATACAATAAGCAGATGCCATTTCTTATCCACCAGATAGACAAAAACTAGTTTGGTGGTACCAAGCTTTGGCAACAATGTCCTGATAATGTGCCACAGGCATTCTGGAGTCCAATTTGGCAATCTCTCATAAAGCTAAACATGTCATCCCTGCACTCCAACAATCTTGCTCTTAGTCATATAACCTAGAGAAATTCCACAAATATTTGCACAAGGAGACAAGACCTATAATGTTTACAATAGGATTAAGAAAAAAATGAATTTGAAATACCCAAAATATCCAATAGTTAAATGTATAAATAAACTGTAGAGTTCCTATTTACAGGACTGTAGCTGCCTAGATATTCTAAAAAGTCATCTTGCTGAAAAATGCCCAGATACTAGATTAATTATCAAAAATACTTTGTCGATGCATTGCTAAATTGTGAAACATAAATCCCCAGGGCATTCCCTATCAAAGGAAATAAAATGAAGTTTCTGAACTTGGAGTGGTATGAGAATACAGAAGCTGGGGCTTCCCTGGGGGCAAATGCTAATTCCAGAAATGTAAAGCTTTGAGGATCAATAGCCAGCTGCTGGGGGACCAGGATACTAGGCTATGGTCTCTCAAAAGGTAGCTTGAAGAGTTCTGAACCTGGGACCCTACATGCAAATAAATGTGGGACTTTGAATGGTCCTTGCTCTCTGTGAAAGGGTAGACCAGAAGAAACACTCTGCTTATAGCAAGGCAAGTCAACAAGAAAATCTATTTACTAAGGAAATAAAAAAAAACAACTCCCATGAGAATTTGTATTACTAAGTCTATCTACATGTAGATCTGGGCTTTCAATTTAAATATTTGTGCAGATGCTAAATCACAAGTTGAGGAATTCAATTAAATGGTCCCAGGTTATTAGTACCACCCAAAATCAAGCTAAACAGATGCAAGTCCTCTTTGGAGGAAAACCTCCTATCAGCCTTCCCCAAATTCCCACAGATTAAGTTCTGCCAAATACGAGTTCACAATCAAAATGCATGAGACACTTGAAGGAGGAAACACCAAAGACAAAAGACTTGGTAGAAACAACAAACAAAAGGCATAGAGTTCCCAATGTCTTCAGAGGTTGGAATTATGAGATATTGTATTATCTGAGTATAAAATAACTGCACACAATGTTTAAAGATGTAAAAGTTGGAATTTTAGAATGTGGAAGGAACAAGGACAATTAAATATGCCTAGGAAGATTTGAAAAAGAACCTCACAGAAATTCTAGAAAAGAGTAGATTAATCATTGAAAGGAGAAACTGAGTAGACATTTAAATAGCAGATAAAGTATAGACAGAAAGACAATTAGCTGGTAGGTAGAGCTGAAGAACTTTCCCGTAATTTAGTACAGAGTAGAAAGCAGTTGAAAAATATGAAAGGTGAAGAGACACGCATTTTAGAGTAAGAGAGCCCACGGTATGTGTAATGAGAGTTCTACAGAAGAGAGTAGAAATGATAGTCTTGTCTCGAAGACAAAATAGCTGAGAATTTCCTATAAATGATAACAGGTATATATTCTCATATTTGGGGAGGGGAAAAAAACAACCCTTGGACACAGGGTAGTAAGACTTCAGAAAATCAAAGATAGGAAAGGTCAAAAAGCACTCATTGCTGGAGGGAATGCAAACTGGTACAGCCACTTTAGGAAACAGTTTGGCACTTTCTTATAGTTAAACATAAACTTACTATAACAGCAGCAATCCCTTTCCTATCTATTTATTCAAGAGAAATGAAGATATGTATCTACAAAGGCCCTATATGTAAATATGTATAGCAGTTTTATAATCACCAAAACTGGAAACAGTCTAAAAACTCTTTCGTCAAGTGAACAGATACTGAACTTGTGGTATACCCACACAATCAAATACTATTTCACAATAAAAAGGAACAAACTAAAAATACAACAACACGGATAAATCTTAAAACATTATGCTCAATGAAAGAAACAAGACTGAAGGACTACATACAGTATGCTTCCACTTATATGATATCCAGGAAAGAGCAAAACTATAGGGACAGATCAGTGTTTGCAGGGACTGTGAATGATGGGAAGAAATTTGATTACAAAGGGAACTAGGGAACTCTTGGGGATGATGAAAATATTCTATATCTAGATTGTGGTAATGGTTGATGAGTTGTACATATTTGCCAAAATTCATAGAATTTTAAATATATTGCATTTATATTATATTATGTTAAACACAACTTTATTTTTTTTAAATGTTTGTAGAAGGTGGGGAAAACATCCAGAGATAAAAGACAGATCACTGTAAAGGAATTAAAATTATACCGACAGCAGACTTCTCAACAACAGGAAAGTCCAGAAGACAGTGGAAAAATATATGCTGAGAGAAACTATCAACCTAGAATTATGTATCACTCCCTCAAAAAATATATATCATTCACAACTGAGGGTAAAATAATTTTCAGATTAAAATAGAACTAGAAGGAATTAACCTTTAGTGGGCATTGAGAGGGACACGTGAGGAACTCTGCAGACCCACTCCCCAGCCAGCAAAACTGGACAGTTAAAAAACAAACAAACAACTAACCATTTAAAGTCTCTAGAAATGGACCCAAGGATGTACAGCAAATAAAGAAACATTTACTCAAGAAAAGTAAGAACAGTGAGAGTCTGTGCTATTTGAACACAGCCTCCTTACCCTATTCCAACTCAGCAAGATGGAAACTCCACTCCAGACTGGCGCCACCAAGAATGTGGGGCTCACTCTTGCCCCAGCTCCCAGCCAGAAATCTATCCTCCCAGCAGAAGCAGGATGTCAACATTTTTCCTGCTGCCCCCAGCTACCTGTTACTGAGGCAAAGTTCTAGACAAGAATGGCTGAGAGGTGAGGCTCTCTTCCACCCAAACCCCATTTGTGGGGTGGAGGCTCTACCTTCGGTATGGCGCTGCTGATAATACTGCGACCCTGATTGCCCTTGACTCAGCTCTCAGAGCAGCAATTCCATGCTAGGACAAGCTAAGAACACTTGGGGCTACTGCCCCCCCCTCCCACCAAGAATTCAGCTCTCAAATTGAGGGTGTCATGCAGAGAGAGGTATGCCGTTGCCCCCAACCCTTTTATCCAGAGCCAGGCTCAGAGATTTGCAGAGAAGCAGGCCATAACACAGATAGCTCCTAATCTCTTCCTAAAGGTACTGACTTCATTTGCAACAGTGTGGAGAAGTTAAAATACAAATGACATTCTTCACAGAACTAAAAGAAAGAATCCTAAAATTTTTATGGAACCACAAAAGACACTGAATAGCCAAAGCAATCTTGAGAAAGAAGAACAAAGCTGGATGTATCATAATCCCTGATTTCAAACCATATTACAAAGCTATACTAATCAAAACAGACACATAGATCAATAGAATAGAGTATAAAGCCCAAAAATAAACCTATGCGTATACACTCAATTAATCTCGACAAAGGAGGCAAGAATATACAAAGCGGGAAGACAGTTTCTTCAGTAAATGTTGGTGGGGAAACTGGACAGCCACATGCAAAAGAATGAAACAGAACCATTTACACCACACACAAAAATAAATTCAAAATGGATTAAAGATTTGAATGTAAGACCTGAAATATAAAACTCCTAGAAGAAAACATCAGCAGTAAGCATTTTGACATCAGTCTTAGCAATATTTTTTAGACCAGTCTCCTAGGCAAGGGGTAAGACAAGCTAAAATAAACAAATGAGACTATAGCAAATTGAAAAGCTTTTACACAGAGAAGGAAACAATCAACAAAACAAAAAGGCAACCTGTTGAATGGGAAAAGATAATTGCAAATCATACATCCAATAAGGGGTTAGTATCCAAAGTACACAAAGAATTCACAAAGCAACCCAATTAGAAAATGGACAGAGGACTTAAATAGACATTTTTCCAAAGAAGATACACAGATGGACAACAGAAACATAAAAAGATGCTCACCATTAGGGAAATGCAAATTAAAACCACAGTGAGATATTAGCTCACACCTGTCAGAATGGCTATTATGAAAAAGACAAAAAATAAGCATCAGTGAGTACATGGAGCTAAGGGAACCCTTGTGTGCTGTGGGTGGGAATGTAAATTGGTGCAGCCACTATGGAAAACAGCATGGAGTTTCCTCAAAAAATTAAAAATAGAACTATCACACGAGCCACCAATTCCACTTCTAATATTTATCCAAAGAAAATAAAAACACAAATTCAAAGAGATACATGCACCCCTATGTTCAATGCAGCATTATTTACAATAGCCAAAATATGGAAGCAACCTAAGTGTCCATCCATAGACAGATAAAGATGATCAATAGATAAAGAAGGTTTTGTATATACATACAATGGAATATTACTCAGCCATAAAGGAGAATGAAATCTTGTCATTTGCAACAACAGGGATGGACCTAAGGGTATTATACTAAGTGAAGTAAAGCAGAGAAAGATGAATATGTGGGATCTAAAAAAACAAAGCAAACAAAACAGAACAGAAACAGACTCATAGATCCAGGAAACAAACCCTTGGCTGCCAGAGTGAGGAGGTGTTGGGGGGTGAACAAAATGGGTGAAGGGGTTAAGAGGTACAAACTTTCAGTTGTAAAATAAATAAGTCATAGGGATGGAAAGCATAGCATAGGGAATATAGTCAGTAATACTGTAATAACTTTGTATGGTGACAGATGGTAATAAAACTTGTTGGGATCATTTCATACTGCATAAAATATTGAGTCACTGTGATATACACCCAAAACTAATGGGGTATTGTATGTCAATTATACTTCAGTTAAAATAAAATAATCTTATATTTGGCAAAGTTGTCATTCAAAGTAAAGGCTAAATAAAGACATTCCCAGATAAACAAAAAATGAGAATATTTGTTGACAACAGACCTGCCTTGCAAGAAGTACTAACGGAAATTTTTCAGGCTGGCAGGAAGTGATTCCAGATGATAATCTGAATTAATGTGAAAAACAAGGAGCACTGAGAAAACTGATTATGTAATTACAAAAGACACTAATAAAAGCATTTTTTCTTTTTATAAACAACTGATTTATAAAGCAATCATCTAAAACAATATTTATATAATGTATTGTTGGGTCTATGACATATGTAAATGTAATATACTTACCAATAAGAGCACAAAAAACGTGAGTGGGAGCAGAGCTGTACTGGGCTAAGAAAATAATTGCAGATGGTAACTCCACAAGAGCAAATGGAGAGAACCAGGAACCAGAAATCATAACTGCTTATGAGAGTACAACAAATGTTAAATAAGCTTAGCATACCAAAAGCTATAAATATGTACTTGCTCTCTTTGTTACTCTCAGCTTTCTTAAAAGACATAAAATATATTATATAATTTGATATTTATTACATAAAATATTATATATTATAGAATGTAATAATTATAACAATGTATTCTTGGTTTTGTAACATTTATAGATGTAATATGTATAACAATAATACCACAAAAAAAGGAGGAAAAGAGAATAGAGCTAAAGAGGATTAGTGTTTCTATATCTCACTGGAATTAAGTCATGTAAATCTGAAGCTGATTCTGATAAGGTCAGAAGTATATGGCAAGCTCTAGAGGAACCAAAATAATAATAATAATAATAAGAAGAAGAAGAAGAAGAAGAAGAAGGAAAGACAATAAAATGGAAAAAAGCAAAGGCAATTCAATGGAGAAAGGATAGTCTTTTCAACAAATGGTGTTGAAACAACTGGATATCCACAAACAAACAAACAAACAAACAAAAGATTCTAGACACAGACTTCCCACCTGTTACAGAAATTTACTCAAATGGATCACAGACCTAAAGAGTAAAATGTAACTATTAAACTTCTAGAAGATAACAAAGGAGAAAATCTAGATGACCCTACATTTGGTGATGACTTTTTAGGTATAACATCAAAAGGATGACCTATGAAAGAAAAAGTTAATAAGTTGGGTCACAGGAGAAATCAAAAGGGATGGAAGATGGAGATGAATGGAAATGAAGACACAGCAGACCAGAACCTAGGGGATGCTGCTAAAGCAGTGCTTAGAGGGAAATTTATTGTTGCAAATGTATATATTAAAAAAGAACAAAGATCTTAAATCAATGATCTAACTTTCCACCTTAAGATGCTAGAATAAGAATAGAAAACTAAACCTAAAATAAGTAGGAGGGAAAAATAATAATGATCAGAGAAGAAATTAATGAAACAGTTAACAGAGAAACTATAGGGGAAAAAAGCAATGGAAACAAAAGCTGGTTTTTTAAAAAGATCAACAAAATTGACAAACATTAAGCTACACTGACAAAGGCAAAAAGAAGAATCAAAATAGTAGAATCTGAAATGAAAAAGGGAAACTACTACCAATCTTACAGAAAGAAAAAAGAATTATAAAGAAATACTATGACCAATTGTATGTCAATAAATTAGATAACTTAGATGAAATGGACAAATTCGTAGCAAGACACAAACTACTAAAACTGACTTGAGAAGAAATAGACAGGGGCGCCTGGGTGGCTCAGGCAGTTAAGCATCTGCCTTCAGCTGAAGTCATGATCTAAGGGTCCTGGGATCGAGTCCTGCACCTGCCTCTCCCTCTGCCCTTCCCCCCACTTGTGTGCACTTTCTCTCTTTCTCTCTTTTTCAAATAAATAAATAAAATCTTTAAAAAGAAGAAGAAATAGACAATCTGAATAGACACATAACAAATGAAGAGATTGAATTTATAATCAAAACACTATCAACATACACAAAAAAGCCCAGGCTCCAATGGTTTCACCAACTAAATCTATCAAACATATAAAGAATTAATACCAATTCTTCACATTCTTAAAAAACAAAAGAAGAAGAAGAAGAAAGAAAGGAAAAAAAAGAAAAAGAAAGAAAGAAAGAGAAAGAAGAGAAAAGAAAAGGAGGGAACATTTCCCAATTCATTCTATGAATCCATTATTAACCTGATACCAAAACCAGACAAAACATCACAAAGAAAGAAAACTAAAGACCACAGTGATGTCATGAATATGAATGTAAAAATCCTCAATAAAATACTAGCAAACTAGATCTAGCAATATACAAAAAGAGTGATACACCATGGTCACATAGGATTTTCCTAGGAATATAAGGTTGGTTTAGCATCTAAAAATCAATTACTGTAATACACCATATCAGTTGAATAAAAAGAACAAGATCATCTTACGAGATGCAGGAAAAGCGTATGACAAAATTCAAACACTATATCAGAATTTTTAAAAAACTCAATAAACTAGGAAGATAAGAGAATTTCCTCAACCTGTTAAAGGGCATCTATGAAAAACTCACAGCTCTAATTATACTTAATAATGAAAAATTGGAATTTCCTCTCAAAATCAGAAATAAGACAAGGATGTCTGTCCCTCACCACTTCTATGCAACATTGTACTGGAAGTTCTAGTGAGGACAATTAGGCAAGAAAATGAAAAGGCATCCAGATTTGAAAGGAAGAAATAAAACTGTCTCTTTTTGAAAATGGCATGATCTTATATATATAAAATCCTAATGATTCCACTAATAAATTATTAGAACCTAATAAATAAGTTCATTAATGTGCACAATTCATGATCAATATAAAAGATCAATTGTATGTCTATGTTCTTGCAATGAATAATCTGAAATTTTAATTAAGAAAACAATTCCAGTTATAATAGCATCAAAACGAATAAAACACTCAGGAATAAATACAACAAAAGAAGTGTAATACTATACTCTGAAAACTACAAAATATTGTTGAAAAAAATTTTAAAGATCTAAATAAATGGAAGAACACTTGATGTTCATGGATCAGAAGACATAATATTGTTAAGATGGCAATACTCCTCAAATTGATCTACAGAGTCAATGTAATCTCTAATAGAATTCCATCTGACTTGAATTCATAAGTCAATCCTAAAATTTATATGGAACTATAAATCACCCAGAATAGCCAAAACAATCTTGAAAACATCAATGTTGGAAGACTCACACTTCCTGATTTCATAACTTAATGCAAAGCAATGATAATCAATACAATTCTTACAGCATAAAAATAGACATATAGATCAACAGAATAGAACTGAGAGTTCAGCAATAAAACCATGTGTCCATGGCCAAATGATTTTCAACAATTGCACCAAGATCATTCAATGGGGAAAGAATAATCTTTTAAACAATTGATGCTATGACTACTGGAAAACTACATGCAAAGAAATGAAGTTGAATCTTTATCTCACAACATGCATAAAAATTAACTCAAAATGAAGGGCAGACCTAAATGTAAGAGCTATGACTGTAAAATTCTTGGAAAAAAAATATAAGAGTAAGTCCTCATAACCTTGGATTTGTCAATGGATTCTTAGATATGACACCAAAAGCATGAGCAACAAAGAAAAAAAATAGATAAATTTGAGTTCATAAAAATTAAAAACATTTGTGCTTCAAAGAACACTATCAAGAAACTAATAAACAACCCACAGATGGTAAAAAATATTTGAAAATCATATTATCTGATAAGGGTCATTTATCTACACTATATAAAGAGCACATATAACTCAACAATAAGAAAGCAAATAAGCCAATTTAAAAATTGGGTAAAGGATCTGAATAGACATTTCTCCAAGGAAGATATACACATGGCCAATAAGTTCATGAAGAGAGGCTCGACATCATTACTCATCAAAGAAATGTAAATCAAAACCACAGTGGATACACTTCATAACCACTAGGATGACTAGAATCCAAAAGTCAGCCACACATGTTCATAAGGCTGTATAGAAATTGGAAGCCTCATTCACTGCTGGTGGGAATGTAAAGTGGTGTAGCTACTTTGGAAAATAATCGGGCAGTTTTTCAAATAATTAAATGTAGAGTCACCATGTGACCCAGTGATTCCACTCCTAAGTATGTACCCAAGAGAAATGAAAATATGTCCACACAAAAAGTTGAACATAAATGTTTAGAGCAGCATTATTCATAATAGCCAAAAAAGTAGAGAGAACCTAAATGTCAATCAACTGATGAATGGATAAGCAAATATGGTCTATCTTTAGAATGGAATATTATTTGGTCATAAAATGGAATGAAGTACTGATAGAGCCTATAACATGCATGACCCTTAAAAACATTAAGTTAAAGAAGTCAGATACAAGATGACACATATTGTGTGATTCCATTCAGATGAAATGTCCAGAAGAGTCCAATCCATAGATAGGGAAAATAGATTAGTGGTGTCCAAGGGCTGAGAGACAAGAACGGGAAGTGTATTCATTTCATAACAAATTACCACAAACTGGAGGGATGAAAACCACAGAAATGGTATTCTCTCACAGTTCTGGAGGCTAGAAGTCAGAAATCTAAGGAGCCATACTCCCTGTGAAGGCTCTAGGGAAGGATACTTCCTTGTCTCTTTCTAGCCTCTGGTGGCTCTGGGCCATCTTGCACATTCCTTGGCTTGTGGCTGCATCATGCCTTACATGCCAAGAAGGCATGTAATCTGCCTTCTTTTCTGTGTTTATCTCTGTGTGCCCTCCCCTTTTCTTTTTTATTTTTATTTTTATTAACATATAATGTGTTATTTGTTTCAGGGGTAAAGGTCTGTGATTCAACAGTCTTACACAATTCACGGCACTCCCCATAGCACATACCCTCTCCAATGTCCATCACCCAGCCACCCCATCCCTCCCACCCCCCTCCACTCCAGCAACCCTAAGTCTGTTTCCTGAGATTAATCTCAGTCTCTTATGGGGGCACCTGGGTGGCTCAGTCATTAAGCGTCTGCCTTCGGCTCAGGTCATGATCTCAGGGTCCTGGGATCGAGAACTGCATCGGGCTTCCTGCTTGGCGGGAAGCCTGCTTCTCCCTCTCGCACTCCCTCTGCTTGTGTTCCCTCTCTCGCTGTGTCTCTCCCTGTCAAATAAATAAATAAAATCTTTAAAAAAGAAAAAAAAAGGAGTCTCATGGCTTGTCTCCCTCTCTGGTTTCATCTTGTTTCATTTTTCCCTCCCTTCCCCTATGATCCTCTGTCTTGTTTCTCAAATTCCTCATATCAGTGAGATCACATGATAATTGTCTTTCTCTGATTGAATTATTTTGCTTAGCATAATGCCCTCTAGTTCTATCCACATCGTTGCAAATGGCAAGATTTCATGTTTTGATGGCTGTGTAATATTCCATTGCATATCTGTACCGCATCTTCTTTATCCATTCATCTATCGATGGACATCTAGGTTCTTTCCATAGTTTGGCTATTGTGGACATAGCTGCTATAAACATTGGGGTGCATGTGCCCCTTCAGATCACTACATTTGTATCTTTGGGGTACATACCCAGTAGCACAATTGCGGGTCCTAGGGTAGCTCTATTTTCAACTTTTTGAGGAACCTCCACACTGTTTTCCAGAGTACACATATAATTAGTTCAGATGAGGTCAGACTAAATTAGTATGGTTCCTAAATCCAATGACTACTGCCCTTCTAAGAAAAGGAGAGGGCATCTCATTGAGGTTTTGAAATAAAGATTTTATTTCTAAATATGGTCACATTCTGAGGTTCCAGGTAGACATGAATTTTAAGGGACACCATTCAAGCCACTAGAGGGAGTGACTGCTAACAGGTACAAGTTTTCTTTTTGAAAATGCCCAGAAAATTGACTGTGGTGATAGTTGCACATATGTGTAAGTGTCTTAAAAACCACAGAATTATATATTTTAAGTGGGAGAACTATACAGCCCATGAATTATATCTCAAAAAAAAAAACTACCTAAAAAGCAAAAATAATTGATTCAACAAATCTCCAGTAAAGGAACTTCTAAAAGATGTGCAGGAAGAAGGAAAATGATCCCAGGAGGAAGATCTGAGATGTAGGAAGGGACAGTTATCATGAGCTGGAAGTTAAGTCCCTGAAGATCAGGGACTTTATTTTCTTCACTTCTTGAGTCCCTAGACCTATAGTAAGTCTTCAAAAATATGTGTTAGGGACACCTGGGTGGCTCAGTAGGTTAAGCGTCTGCCTTGGGCTCAAGGATCAAGTCCCACGTCAGGCTCCTTGCAGGGAGCCTGCTTCTCCCTCTACCTGCTGCTCCCCCTGCTTGTGCTGTCTCTCTCTATGACAAATAAATAAAATCTTAAAAAAAAAAAGCCCACAAAAATATGTGTTAAATATATGCAAATTGGTAAATAGAGATGTAAATCAAAATAAATATGTTCATTAAATAATATCTTATTTTCATGGTGTAAAACAACTAAATAATCAGTTCTGGGAAGATGGCAGAGTAGGAGGATCCTGAACTCACCTCGTCTCATGGACACACTGAGAAACAGCCACATCAGTGCAACTAACTTTGGGAAGATAACCCAAAGACTGGCAGAAGAGACTTTCCACAGTTAACCGTAGAGAGGCCACATCAGAAAAGAGGCAGAGGTGTGGTTAGGAACCAGATCCCCAGTAAGACTAACCACAAACAAGAGGGACACCACAAACACAGAGAAGCAAGAGTATCAAACCCCATACCAGGAACCCCAGGAACAGGGGACCTACACCGGGAAGATGAGTCCACGTAACATTTTGGCTTTGAAAACCATCAGGGCTTCACTTCTTAACTTTGCAAACTTTTATAATCAGTGAGGCTTAACTCCAAGTACTTTTGTTTGTTTGTTTGTTTGTTTGTTTCAGGAGAATTTAGTGATTTATCACTTATATATAAGCTCCAGTGTTCATCACAACAAGTACCCTCCTTAATGCCCATCACCTATTTAGCCCATCCCCCCCCCCCACTTCCCCTCCAGCAGTCCTCAGTTTGTTCCCTATATTTAAGAGTCTCTTATGGTTTGCCTCCCTCTCTGTTTTTATCTTATTTTATTTTTCCTTCCCTTCCCCTCTGTTCATCTGTTTTATTTCTTACATTCCACATAGGAGTGAAATCATATGGTATGTCTTTCTCTGACTGACCTGTTTTGCCTAACATAATACACTCTAGTTCCATCCACATTGTTGCAAAAGGCAAGATTTCATTCTTTTTGATCACCAAGTAATACTCCATTGTGTATATATATGCCACATCTTCTTTATCCATTCATCAGTTGATGGACATTTGGGCTCTTTCTAAAATTTGGCTATTGTTGATAATGCTGCTAGAAACATTGGGGTGCATGTGCCACTTTGAATCAGCATTTTTGTATCCTTTGGATAAATAGTAGTGCAATTGCTGGGTCATAGGGTAGTTCTATTTTTAACTTTTTGAGGAACCTCCATACTGTTTTCCAGAGTGGCTGCATCACTTCACATTCCCATCAACAGTGCAAAAGGGTTCACCTTTCTCTATATCCTCACCAATATCTGTTTTTCCTGAAACTCCAAGTACTTTGAATATCAGTAGGCTTAGTTCCAGGAGAGCTGAAGGCAATAGGAAACTGAGTCTCTGCCCTTAAAGATACAGCATAGAAGCAGCAGTTTGAAAAGCACTTGGGGCATACAATAAGTGGATTTATTTACTAATCTTAGAACATGTGCTGGAAGAACAAGGATCTTTGGGAGACTTCTCCAATAATAGAAGAGCTGGTGGACACCATTTCTTCCCCTACCCCACCCCCAGCCTAGATAGCTAAACACTTATGTGAACCAGCACAAACACCCTCTACCTATCCTGCTAACACCACATGCCCTGTCCCTGTGTTATCCTGTGGACCTACCCCAGCCAAGCCACCCCACTCTGCAGGTGTCCCCCCAAAGTGGCTCCTGCCTGACATACCTTTTAAGCAATCCCAGCAGGGACCAGTGCCACTCCAAAGTGACTCCTGCCCTGGTGAAATGGAAAGATAACTACACACACCAGTGCACCCGCAGTCCCAGCAGCTAACCTTATAGGTGGCAGTACAGAGAAAGTACCTTAATAATCAGCGTGATTAGAGCCCCATGAGATAAAGACTGGGGGCAGACATCTAGTCTGACTGCCAGCCCTGCTCAACAATGAAAGCTTCTCAGGGGACAAGGTAGGAGAACACCCTGCAGGCCTGTGTGACTGCAGCCCTGCCAGATGGACTAAGGGCAGGCATCTGGTCTGACTGCTAATACCACCTAAGTACAAGCACTGGCCCCAGATAGTTCCCTGAACAGCACAGGGACCAAACCCTGCCTGGCAAGTGAGCCTTTGCAGCTGACTGGACTAAAGGCAAACACAGCTCAGCCACAACAGGAGGGTGCACACAACACACATAGGAAACACCCCTGAAGCACCAGGTTCTGGTGAACAGGGGACATTGTGCTATAAGGCACCACAGGACCTCTTCTTGATAAGGCCACCACTTGGGATGTAGCTGACTTTCCCAGCGCACGGGAGATGCAGCCGACTTTCCCAGCGCACGGGAGATGCAGCCAACTTTCCTAGTGCACAAACAAACACAGAGAGTCAGACAAAATGAGGAGACAGAGGACTAGGTCCCAAATGAAAGAACAGGACAAAATCACAGCAAAAGAGCTAAATGAAATGGAGATAAGCAATATGCTTGATAAAGAGTTCAAAGTAATGGTCATAAAGATACTCACTGGACTTGAAAAGAGAAGAGGATCTCAGTGGGACCTTCAACAAAGAGATAGATAATACAAAAAAGAACCAGTCAGAGATGAAGAACTCAAAAACTGAAATAAAAAACACAATAGAAGGAGTCAATAGCAGATTAGAGGCTACATAAGAACAGATCAGCAATCTGGAAGACAGGATAATGGAAAGCAATCAAGCTGAACAGCAAAGAGAAAAAAGAATAACAAAAATGAAGAATAGGTTAAGAGAACTCAGAGACACCATCAAGTACAATAATATTTGTATTATAAGGATTCCAAAAGGAGGAGAGAGAGAAAAAGAGCAGAAAGTGTATTTGAAGAAATAATAGCTGAAAAATTCCTTAATCTGGGGAAGGAAACAGACATCTAGATCCAGGAGACACATAGATCCTCCTACAAAAACTAGCCCAACGGGATCCACACCAAGACACATAATAACTAAAATGGCAAAAAGTAATGACAAAGAGAGAACTTTTAAAATAGCAAGAGAAGGGGCACCTGGGTGGCTTAGTCGGTTAAGTGTCAGCCTTCTGCTCAGGTCATGATCCCAGGGTTCTGGAATCGAGCCCACGTTGGGCTGTCTGGTCAGCGGGGAGTCTGCTTCTCCCTCTCCCTCTGCCCCTCCCCTTGCTTGTGCTCTGTCTCTCCGTCTCTTTCTCTCTCTCTCTCAAATGAATAAATCTTAAAAATATTTTTAAAAATAGCAAGAGAGGGGCGCCTGGGTGGCTCAGTTGGTTAAGTGACTGCCTTCGGCTCAGGTCATGATCCTGGAGTCCCGGGATCGAGTCCCGCATCGGGCTCCCTGCTCAGCAGGGAGTCTGCTTCTCCCTCTGCCCCTCCCCCCTCTCATGTGCTCTCTCTCTCTCTCTCATTTCTCTCTCAAATAAATAAATAAAATCTTTAAAAAAAATAAAATAAAAAAATAGCAAGAGAAAAGAAAACAGTTACATACAAGGGAAACCCCATTAAGCTGTCAGCTGATTTTTCAGCAGACACTTTGCAGGCCATAAGAAAGTGGCATGATATATCCAAAGTGCTGAAAGGAAAAAACCTGCAACCAAGAATACTCTATCCAGCAGAGTTATCATTCAGAATAAGAGAGAGAAAGAATTTCTGAAACAAAAGTTAAAAGTTTATCACCACTAACTCAGCCTTTAAGGAATGTTAAACAGGGGGGGCCTGGATGGCTCAGTCACTAAGCATCTGCCTTCGGTTCAGGTCATGATCCCAGGGTTCTGGGATTGAGCCCCGCATCAGGCTCCCTACTTGGTGGGAAGCCTGCTTCTCCCTCTCCCACTCCCCCTGCTTGTGTTCTCGCTCTTGCTGTGTCTCTCTCTGTCATATAAATAAAATCTTAAAAAAAAAAAAAAGAAATGTTAAAGGGAATTCTTAGGGTGGGGAGAAAAGACCATAATCAGGCATAAGAAAATTATGAAGGAAAAAATTCCATAGGTAAATGCAAACATATAATATAAGTAGTATATTAATCACTTAAAAAAACCAGTATGGAGGTTAAAAAACAACAGCAAGAAAATCAATTATATCTACAAAAAAAAAAAAAAAATCTCTCTCAGTCAAGAGATTCACAAAATAAAAGGATGTAAAGTATAACATCAAGTACATAAAACGTGGGGAAGTGAGTAAAAATGTAGTGCTTTTAAAATGGGTCTAAACTTAAACAACCATCAGCTTACTATAGAATGCTATGCACATAAAATGTTATGTACGAACCTAATGGTAACCACATATCAAAAACCTATAACAGACAGAGAGAGAAAGGAATCTAATCATAACACGAAGGAAAGCCATCAAACCACAAGGAAAGTGAGCAAGAGGAGAATGAAACAGAGAAGAACTACAAAAACATCTGTAAAACAAGTAACAAAATGGCAATAAGTACATCCCTATCAGTAATTAAGTGCAAATGAACTAAATCAAAAGACATAGTGTGGCTGAATGGATTAAAAAAAAAAGCAAGACCCATTTATATGCTTCCAAAAAGAGACTTAATTCAGACCTAAAGACACTTGCAGATTGAAAGTGAAGGGATAAAAAAGCATTTACCATGCAAATGGAAGCAAAAATAAAGCTGGGGTAGCAATACGTATACTGGAGAAAATAGACCTTAAAACAAAAACTATAACAAGAAACAAAGAAGGACACTACATAATGATAAAGGGAACAATCCTACAAGAAAATATAACAAATGTAAATATTTATGCATCCGACATGGGAGCACCTAAATACATAAAGCAACTATTAACATACGTAAAGGAAGAAACTGATAGTAATACAATAACAGCAGGGGACTTTAACAGCCCACTTATATCAATGGATAGATCATTCAGACAGCAAGTCAACAAGGAAACAGGCTTTGAATGACACATTAGACCGATGGACCTAATAGATATATACAGAACACTGCATCCGAAACCAGCAGAATATATGTTCTTTTCAAGTGCACACGGAACACTCTCTAGAACAAATCACATATTAGGCCACAAAACAAGTCTCAATGAATTAAAAAAGACCAAAATCATATCATGCATCTTTTCTGACCACAGTAGTATAAAACTAGAAATCAATCACAAGAAAATTCTGGAAAGAACACAAATACGTGGAGACCAAATAACATGGTACTAAACAATGAATGGGTCAACCAAGAAATCAAAAAGGAAATCAAAAAATACATGGAGACTAATGAAAATGAAAAGACAATGGTCCAAAATCTTTAGGATGCAGCAAAAGCAGTTCCAGGAGGGAAGTTTATCGCAATACAGGCCTACCTCAAGAAGCAAGAAAATCTCAAAAAACAACCTAACCATACACCTAAAGGAGCTAGAAAAAGAAGAATAAACAAAACCCCAAGATAGTAGAAGGAAGGAAATAATAAACATTAAAGCAGAAATAAATGAAATAGAGACCGGAAAAACAATAAAACAGATCAATGAAACTAGGAGCTGGTTGTTTGAAAAAATCAACAAAATTGCTAAAACTCTAGTCAGATTCATAAAGAAAAAAAAGAGAGAGGACTCAAATAAATCAGAAATGAAAGAGGAGAAACAACCATCAACACCACAGAAATACAAAAGATTATAAGAGAATATTATGAAAAATTACAAGCCAACAAATTAGACAGCCTAGAAAAAAATGGATAAATTCCTAGAAACATATAATCTTCCAAAACTGAATCAAGAAGAAATAGAAATTTTTAACAGACAAATTTCCAGCAATCAAAAAAACTCCCAACAAACAAAAGTCCAGGACCAGATGGTTCACAGGTTAATTCTACCAAACATTTAAAAAAGAATTAATACCTATTCTTCTCAAACTAGTAAATATAGAAGAGGAAGGAAAGCTTCCAAATTCATTCTACAAGGCCAGCATTACTGTAATACCAAAACCAGATAAAGATACTACAAAAAAAAAAAAAAGAGAACTATAGGCCATTATCTCTGTTGAATATAGATGCAAAAATCGTCAATGAAATATTAGCAAACTGAATTCAACAATACATTTAAAAAAAATCACCCACCATGATCAAGTGGGATTTATTCTAGGGATGGAAGCATGGTTCAATACTCTAAAAGCAATCAACATGATACAACACATTAAAAAGAGAAAGGGTAAAAACCATATGATCATATCAATAGATGCAGAAAAAGCATTTGACAAAGTACAACATCCATTCTTGATAAAAACTCTCAACAAACTAGGTTTAGAGGGAACAAACCTCAACATAACAAAGGCCACACATGAAAAAAAAAAACACAGCTAACATCATCCTCAATGGTGAAAAACGGAGCTTTTACTTGAAGATCAGGAGCAAGACAAGGTTGTCCACTCCCACCACTTCTATTCAACATAGTCCTGGAAGTCTTAGCCACAGGATTAGACAACATAAAGAAATAAAAGGCATCAGAATTGTTAAGGAAGAAGTAAAACTTTCAGTATCTGCAGATGGCATGGTACTCTATATAGAAAACCCTACAGACTCAACCAAAAAACTACTAGAACTGATAAATGAATTCGGTAAGTCTCAGGATACAAAATCAATATACAGAAATCTGTTGCATTTCTATATACTAATGATGAAGTAGCAGAAAGAGAAATTAGAAAATAATCCCATTTATAATTGCACTAAAAAGAATAAAACACCTAGAAAGAAATTTAACCAAGGAGGTGAAAGATGTGTACTCTGAAAAATATAAACATTGATGAAAGAAGTTGAAAATGACCCAAACAAATGGAAATATACTCCATGCACATGGATTGGAAGAACAAATAATGTTAAAATGTCCGTACTACCCACAGCAATCTATAGATTTAATGCAATCCCAATCAAAATACCAACAATATTTTTCACAGAACTAGAATAAATAATATTAAAATTTGTATGGAACCACAAAAGACCCCAACTAGCCAGAGCAATCTTGAGAAAGAACAAAGCGGGAGGTATCATAATCCCAGATTTCAAAATACACTACAAAGCTGTAGTAATCAAAACAATATGGTACTGGCACAAAAATACACATATAGGCCAATAGAACAGAATAGAGAGCCCAGAAATAAACCCATGCATATATGGTTAACTAACTTATAACAAAGGAACCAAGAATATACAACAGGAGAAAGACAGTCTCTTCAACAAACGGTGCTGGGAAAACTGGATGGCTACATGCAAAAGAATGAAACAGGACCACTTTCTTACATGAGACACAAAAAAGAACTCAAAATGGATTAAAGACTTAAATGTGCGACCTGAAACCATAAAACTCCTAGAAAGAAAACACAGGCAGTAATTTCTTTTACATCAGCTATAGAAACATTTTTTTAAATAGGTCTCCTCAGGCAGAGGAAACAAAAGCAAAATTAAACTAGTGGGAGTACACCAAAATAAAAAGCTTTTGCACAGTGAAGGAAACCATTAACGGAACAAAAAGGAAACCTACTGAATGGGAGAATATATTTGCAAATAACATATCCAAATGAAGGGTTGGTATCAAAAATATATAAAGAACTAATACAATTCAACACCCCCAAAACAAATAATCCAATTAAAAAATGGGCAGAAGACATGTACAGACATTTCTTTTCTTTTTTTTTTTTTTTAAGGTTTTTATGTATTTATTTGACAGAGAGAGACACAGCGAGAGAGGGAACACAAGCAGGGGGAGTGGGAGAGGGAGAAGCAGGCTTCCCGCGGAGCAGGGAGCCCGATGCGGGGCTTGATCCCAGGACCCTGGGATCACGACCTGAGCCGAAGGCAGATGCTTAACGACTGAGCCACCCAGGCGCCCCATGAACAGACATTTCTCCAAAGAAGACATCCAGATGGCCAACACACAGATGAAAAGATGCTCAATATCACTCATCATCAGGAATCAAAACCAACAATAAGGGCGCCTGGGTGGCTCAGTTGGTTAAGCGACTGCCTTCGGCTCAGGTCATGATCCTGGAGTCCCGGGATCGAGTCCCGCATCGGGCTCCCTGCTCAGCAGGGAGTCTGCTTCTCCCTCTGACCCTCCCCCTTCTCATGTGCTCTCTCTCTCTCTAATAAATAAATAAAATCTTTAGAAAAAAACCAACAATAACATATCACCTCATACCTGTGAGAATGGCTAAAATCAAAAACACAAGAAACAACAAGTGTTGGCAAGGATGTGGAGAAAAAGGAACCCTCGTGCACTGTTGGTGGAAATGCAAACTGGTGCAGCCACTGTGGAGAACAGTATGGCATTTCCTCAAAAGGTTAAAAAATAGAACTACTTACGATCCAATAATAGCACTACTGGGTATTTACCCAAAGAATACAAAAACAGTAATTTGGAAAAGATATATGCACTCCTACATTTATTGCAGCATTATTTACAATAGCCAAATTAGGTAAACAGCCCAAGTGTCCATCGATAGATGAATGGATAAAGAAGATGTGGTATACATACACAATGGAATATTAATTACTCAGCCCTAAAAGAGAATGAGATCTTGCCATTTGTAACAACATGTTGTACGGATCTGAAGGGTATAAGTCTAAGTGAAATAAGTCAGTCAGAGAAAGACAAATACCATATGATTTCGCTCAACTGTGGAATTTCAGAAACAAAAAAAATGGAAGAACAAAGAAGAAAAGAGACAAAAAACCAGACTCTTAATTACAGGAACAGACTGTCACCAGAGGGCAGGGGGGTGGGGCGATGGGTGAAATCAGTCAAGGGGGTTAATAGCGTACTTGCTGTGGTGGGCGCTGAGTAATGCACAGAATTGTTGAATCACTCTATCGTACACTTGAAACTAATATAGCATCGTATGCTAATTATGCTTCAATAAGAAAACAAATAAATAAGGAAGATAAAACAGAGTAGGCTGAGAGATTGTTCAGAGTTAAAGCAATGAAATGTTTTGGAATTTTTGAGACATAGGCTAAAGACATTAATTTTGGACTTTGTTAAGTTAAATATGCATGAAATTATTTCAAAAGGAACAATTAAGAGATAAAGAGGGTATAAATTCCTAGCTAATTGAGCAAAAACTTGGAAAAAAGAGAAAGGGACGGTCAATTAACCCAGTAGAATGCTGGAAAGGAGGAAAGTATAGATAATGTGGGACAGTTCGGAAGCAAAGCAAATGAGAGGACAGGAAAGCAATCCAAATACATCAGAAATAGATGTAAACAGACAAAATCTTCCATTTAAAAGACAGATTTTATTACAGTAAGTTGAGCACAAATCCAGCTAAATGCTACTTAAAGATATACATCTAAAACATAAGAACACAGGAAAAAATGCATACATATAACCCAAACTCAAAATGCATATATTACCCAAACCCTAGAACAGAATGTGTTTCCAAATTCAGGTTAATTTTAATTTAAGAAGTTAATATAGGTCACATGTTCTATTTCATGTAACACTCTGATTGGGGTCTGAGGCATCACCTCTCATGATCAAACAGTAATATTTCTGAAAGAAACATAAATATTCACACGAAGTAGAATAAGACTATAAATAGCTTCACCTCAGCACCGAGCAGATTTTGCTGTCACATAAATTATGAAAAAAACTTTGTTTTTGGAGCTTTATGGTTTTCAGAACTGCAGATACATAATTAGAGACTTAAACCAAGCAAACATTAGCCAAAAGAACTGGCGTACCTGGGGCAATGTCAAACAAAATAGGTTCTGAGGAAACAACATTATGAGGGGTTACCACACAAGGATATTTTTTAAAGCTTCAGTGTACTGGGAAGATGTAACAATTCTAAATTTATACACACCTATTGAGATAGCCTCCAAACATGAAGAGAAATTGATAGTACTACAAGGAAAATGTACACACATCAAATAATTTTCTATTTATTATACCCTGTCTGCCTGTTCAGTATTTTCGTGTGTGTCTTGTCAACCCAACTAGATTATAATAAATCAGCATGGAGTGGGTAAACTTCCAAGTGAAAGGCACTAGGTGAACCCCCTTACAATCATGACCTCCTTTGACCACACAACATGGCAGCTGGTGTCCCCCGGTTGCCATAAGGGAGATGAAGTAATTTAATTTGCTCAAAATCATAGCGCTAAGTATCAGAGTCTGGATTCAAATTTAGTTCTGTTTGACTCCAAAGACCCAGGACCTTCTCAGTGTATCATGAAATAAGCTTAAGACATTGTCCCTTGATTTATTGAAGTTAAAGTAGCAGGAATTATATAGGAGAATTAAAATCAGGACAAGGGAAGGATACCTATTATGTTATCATTTTCCAGGAGGCATATTCTCAAGAATCCATGCATAAGCGACACGTTCCAAAGATCTGCACAATCTTCACCCTCTTGCCTCTCCCCAAATCTTGCCATTTTCTCCCTGACCTTAAGACAGCTTTGAAATGAGATGAACTCCTAATCCCAAGACATTCTGATATTTCCCAGGCTGACACTCATATTATGCTTTTAACACCAAAAGTCGAGGTGTTTGGGTAAAGGACGAGTTTATCATTTAAAATGTGAAGGCTTTTTAAACCTATCTCAAATGGTGTTCTACTCTCATTCACCAATTACCGTCCATAAAATGGAAAAACCAATTATAACTAAATCGGTCACAGATGGCATACAAATATACAGTGAAAAAGTCTAGAAATAAAAATGGCATATTTGCCCTTATGTTTAAAGCACACCAGAGACCACTCAAGAAGTAAAACCGTACAGGGTGTACTTCCCTCTTCCAGGGATATCAGAAGGTGATCAAGACAGAACTCCACGGCTCACAAAGAACCTTGAAGCTGGATGGAGACTGCAAACTCACTATCCACCGCCAGAGGGCGCTCATCCAAAGGGAGTGAAAGGTCATCCTGCCCTAAATATGCACCGGAAGAGTAAATCCCCGTCCAAGGGGTTAAGAATATTTTTATAACCCGGGGCTGCTGCTAGAATTGGGAAAACAAGGATCCAAATTACGATTCTTCTCCAATACTACTCTTATGTTGTCAGTCCCATTTCTATAATGAAGTCTTAGAGCTACGAGATGCAGAAAGTTAAATTTGCCTTGTCTGTATGGTAAAAACAGAAACCAAATGAATGGTTCACATGAAGCAACTCCAGTAAGTGCCAGCATTAAGGGAATCTTATTTTGGGTGGACGCTGACAAAAACTGGCGGATAAAAGGGATTCAGCTTGCATTTCCCTTTTAGAAAGGAAGGGAGGGGGAAATGTGAATTTAAACCTTGTAGCCCTTATAAACCACTGAAGAGTGAAAACTTTGGGTTCAAATTCCAGTTTTATTATCTTTCGAAAGTATGTGCAGCAGCTGTCTCAGCCTCTTTGTCTCTCCAGATCACTGGTACAAGGTTTCTTTTGGTTAACTCATTCCTTCAAATGGCTTCCACCGACAAATCCGTCCTGCAGATCTGATCTGTCAACCAGGCATGTGCTGTGCTTCCAAGTGCTTCCCAGTGAAGAGGTGGTGTGAGGGTTCGTGGGCCAGATGCAGGCTTTGGGGTCAGGCTTTTCTGTGTTTGAACTCTACCTCTTGCTAGCTCTATGTACCCTTGGATTAGCCTTGTAATCTGCCTGAGTCTCTGTGTTCTTATCTGTAAAAGGGGAATAATAACAGGACCTCCCCCCCCAGAGAGTGACTGTAAGGATTCAATGAGATACATAATGTAAAGCATTTGGTAAAGCGCTTCGTCCCAGCCTATGCTCCATAAACGTTCATTATCGTAATTCATTTATTTACAGATATTTATGGAACACCTATGGTGTGCCGGGTACTATTCTAGGTGCTTGGGATGCATCCATGAATCAAACTGGGAATGATCCCTGCCATTATGGGCTTGCATGCTAGCAACAAAAGACATACAGCAAACAAGAGGTAGTCTAAGTACATAACAGATGCTAGAAGGCAGGAGATAATAGTGCTAGGAAAAAGAAGATAAGAAAGCAGAATATAGAACTTGAGAAGGCCAGTTGCAGTTAGAAATAGGGTGGTTAGGTAGGCCTCACTTAGAGGTGGGGCTTAAGTAAAGAATTGGAGATGGTGTGGGGGAGATACCATGTGGGGGCCAGGGAGCATTTAAGGCCAATTGAACAGCCAGTTCAAAGGCTCTGCAGCAGAAATGTGCCTGGTTTTTTCCAGAACAGCAAAGGGGCCCAGGGCACCTGGGAAAAGAGAGAACATCTCCAAACCGAATGACCCATTCTCACATAAAATGACACCAGGTCCAAAACAAAACTCAGGATCCTCCTTTCAAGCTTGTCATATTTTCCCTCTTTATTAATGGTACATTCTTCCAAGGTCGAAGTTTAGCTCGATTGTTTCTTAAGAGTCTCCCCCTTCAGTACCTCCCAGCTATAATTTATACAATGCAAAACTTTCTGATTGACCTTTCTAAGATGGTGCGTTCATTAGTCATCTCTCTACTTAAGGACTCTGTAATGACCATTTATTACTTACCAGATAAAGTCTAAATTGCAATGCCTGTCCTCCTAATTATTAACAACTTGAGATCAGAAATCTAGTTTTAAACTTCTGTTGTAGTCCAGGAAATGCTTCGCATGGTGAGTGATACATTACTGAATTGATTAGAAAAGTAAAGAACATTGAAAGAAAAGAAAGAGAAATTTACCTAATGTCAAATTCTTCCAGCTCTGAGGGTCATATTGATTTTTTTTTAAATCAGGTTCCTTGAGGTATGATTTATATACAGTCAGATTTACTCTTTATAGTGTATAATTCTGAGTTTTGATAAATGCATATGGTTATGTAACTACCATCCTAATCAACATACAGAACAGTTAGGGCACTCTGAAACATTCCCTTGTGCACCTTCCACTCAACTCCTCTCTCCGCACCCGGTAATTATTGATCTGTTTCTTGTTCCTATAATTTTTTCATGTCATATAAATGCGATCATCCAGTAGATGAGCTTTTGAGCCTGACTTCTTTCACTTAGCATCATGTAATTGAAATTCATCCATTTTGTTGCATGTATCAATTTGTTCCTTTTTCCATTGTATGGATGGACCAGTTTGTTTACCCACTTATCAGCTGAAGAACATTTAGATTGTTTCCAATTTGGGGCAATTATGAATAAAGCTGCTACAATCATTCATGTATAGGTTTTTGTGCAAACATTTGTGTTCAATTTTCCTTGGATAAATACATAGAAGTGGAATTGTTGCAGCATGTTGATATGCTTAATTTTTATTTTATTCATTTACTTATTTATTTGAGAGAGAGAGAGAGAGCAAGCGGGGAGGGGCAGAGGGAGAGAAAATTTTAAGCAGACTCCATGCCCATTGCAGAGCCCAACACAGAGCTTCATCTCATGACCCTGAGACCATGACCTGAGCTGAAATCAAGAGTCAGACGCTCAACCGACTGAGCCACTCAGGTGCCCCTGCTTGTTTTTAAAGAAACACCTAACTGTTTTCCAACATGGCTGTAACCATCTTCCATTCCCACCAGCAGGGCAGGACTGTTCTAGGTGTTCCGAATCCTCACCAGCACTTAGTAGTGTCAGTTTTTTCTTTTTTATTATTTTTTTACCAATGGGAACAGGTATATTTCATGGCGGTTTTAATTTGCATTTCTCTAATGACAATGTTGAGCATCTTTTCATGTGCTTACTTGCCATCTGTATATTGTCTTTGGTGAAATGTCTGTTCAAATCATTGTTTTTTGGGTGCTTGGTTCTGCTTCATCCCTCTCCCTCTGCTCTCTCTCTCTCTCTCTCTCTGTCAAATAAATAAATAAAATCTTAAAAAAAAATTGTTCATTGTTTTTAACTGCTTTGTTTTCTTATTATTGACTTTTGAGAATTCATAATTCTGGGTACAAGTCTCCTAACAAATACACATTTTGCAAACATTTTCTCCTAGTCTGTAGTTTGTCTCTTTTAAATACTCTGCATACAATAGAATTCACAGTGTATACAATAGAATTCACATTGTGTGTAATCCTATGAGTTTTTTTAAAGATTTTATTTATTTATTTATTTATTTGTCAGAGAGAGAGAGCACACACAAGCAGGGGGAGTGGGAGAGGGAGAAGCAGGCTTCCCGTGGAGCAGAGAGCCTGACGCGGGGCTCGATCCCAGGATCCCAGGATCCCAGGAACCCAGGATCATGACCCGAGCTGAAGGCAGACACTCAGGCGCCCCAAGACTGGCTTCTTTCACTTAGTATAATGCTGAACAGTGGTCTATTCCATGGATATACCACAGTTTATTTACCCATTTGCCCACTAAAGGACATTTAAAGTTGTTTCCAGTTTTTGGTGATAAAAAGTTTTGGAAAATAAATGCAATTCTTATGATGAATAAATACAAAATATCAGACATTGTTGAAGACAGCAGATTTAAGCAACATTGTTAAGTCTGAGAAAGCCAGTGAGGAAGGGTTACCAGCAAAGTGGAAAGACCACCATGGGGCCTGCTCAGTTAGGATAATCCACCCTCAGGGAATGAGAGAAACCCAAAGTGGGCATGAGGAGCATGGTGAGCCAGAAAGGCAACCCAGTCAACACAGGACCTTGGTTTCCAGTTGAATGCAAGAGAATTACTGGTGACATTATGAAGCTACAATTATATAATATTTTACTTACATTTTTATAATTTCTCCTCCCTACTTCTCAGAAAGCATTATAACCAATAAAAAGTGATTTGCACCAGAACAGCTAAAACCTAAATGGGAAAAATTTTTCAGAAGCCTATTAAGGAAGAGAGCAAGGAAAATATCCAGCTGAGAACCTCAAATGACATGCTTTTTCGTTCTCTGAGATTCCCCTGGATATTCTAGGGGCGGGGAGTAGGGAGATAATTTTTATTCTTTTGGTTGTTAGTTGAAAGAAAATCAGTTTTTCAGGAGAGGAAATTCTCAGATGAAATTGGAGTGCCTGGGTGGTGCAGTTGGTTAAGTGTCTGACTGTTGGTTTCAGCTCAGGTCATGATCATGACCTCAGGGTTGTGAGATCAAGCCCTGTATTGGGCTCTCTGCTCAGTGAGGAGTCTGCTTGGGTTTCTTTCTCTCTCTCTCTCATAAATAAATAAATCTTCGAAAAAAAATTTGTCACATCATTTTTATATAAAAGACCCATAAGAAATATTGAATAACATCATGAAAACAGCATTTTTGCAAGAGATGCAAAATTTTCTTCATAGGAAATTGCCTTGCTTTTTAAAAAAAAATTCATTCATTCATTCATTAAGAAATCTCTATACCCAGCATGACGCTCGAACGCAACCCTGAGATCCAGAGGCGCGGCGCATGCTCTTCCGACTGAGCCAGCCAGGTGCCCCCATAGGAAATTGCCTTGTATCCATCTGCAGCATAATCTATCAGAATATAGCACATAGAAATTTTTGATGTGGGGGGCCTGGGTGGCTCAGTCGTTAAGTGTCTGCCCTCGGCCAGGGTCCTGGGATGGAGCCCCACATCGGGCTCCCTGCTCAGCGGGAAGCCTGCTTCTCCCTCTCCCTCTGCCTGCAGCTCCCCCTGCTTGTACTCCCTTTCTCTCTCTCTCTCTCTCTCTCTCTCTGTCAATAAGTTTTTAAAAAAAAATTTTAAAAAAAGAAATTTTTGATGTGTTCATGTCCAGTTTCTCAGACATGGTCAGTGGTATCACCAGGGGTCAAAATCGCCTAGGGCTACTTGACATGCATGCAAATTCCTAAGCCCTGTCTCAGACCAACTAAATCAAAATGGGGGGGTGGTGGAGCGTAGAACAGGGCCCAGGTATCTGGTACACAAAAGTTTGAGAAATACTTGTATAGAAAAGTATGGCTTCTTGTGGACCATGTAATAATGCAGAAACAAAAATGGAGAGATTTAGGAAAATGAGTAATTAACATGTCCTTTAAACGGCTTCTATGGATATTAATTGCTTCCACTGTGCGTTTTGGCAGCCAATTAAGAGCTGAGTCCTTCAGTAAGGTGCCTGGGGTGCACACCTTCTCTTTATTGACTAAATCTTTCTAATTTAAATACTTTGAACTGTGTTAGCCTGCAAAAGAAGCTGTACGTGGCTCGTCTCTTCAAAAACTCTTGATAAGCATATTAATAAAGAAAAGATGTTGATCACATTTTCGTGTCCATTTGCCCAAACAATCTGCTCGGAGCGCGTTAGCGCTCTGAGTGTTAGTGTCTGCACTGTCCATCACGAATGAGACATAAACACAGACCAGGAGGTCCTTGGCTTGGAAACACCTAGCCCACAGCCCCGGTTTCCATGAGCCTGAAAATCATAAACTGCAGTTCCTAAAAATATTCTCGGGTCTGGATTGTGCTCCCACAGTTAGCAGAGGTTACTGAAGTGTTAGACTATGTTTCATGAATCTCCTTATTCTTTCTTCAGGAAACCATGGGAGGATTTGACAATTCTCTCTTTAAAAGCACCATAAATAGAAGAGGCTAACCAGTGAGAAATAACTGGAAGTTTCAAGTAAAAAAAAAAAAAACCATATTGCATTTATTTTATAATCCTATTTAGGCTTAAATCTAACACTTCCCCAGAGATCTTGATATACATGTACTTCTTACAAGATGTCAGGCCATGTAACAATATCCGAGGTCACTCTCTGTGTCTGGAAGCAAATACCGTTTGTTAGGCCCTTGTGGACACGTGTGAAATGCTGGATGTGTTTACAAAGCCTCTATAAGAGTTTACATTTTAGGAGGAAAAAAATAACACCAGCTTCACATGGAAAGATATGTCTGAATAACTTGGATTTCTAAAACCCAACAGAAAAATAGAAAGAATACGTCCACTGAAAATGACATGCTATGGAACTTTCAATCCATAAAATTAAAACCACCATTGTGCCTCTCGGAATGTACAGAGAAAATCAATAACCACCACCATTGTTTGCTATGGAAAGATTAGAAAAACAAAACATGTGAACATTATAGTTGACTTACTGGTTAGATTTAACTTTCAATTCTATTTGGGCCAATCATTTTTGTCTCATGGCGGAAAATTTCTGATTGTAAGCTTCTCATTCAATACGGCCCACCCTTTCTTTTCCCTGCCCCTACCTTCAACTCTCAGGGAATGTTATTTCCTAGAGGAACTTTATGGTCTGTGTTTTCACTTCGGCACTCTACATAGTATTACATATACATAGAAATATATACTTCCTGATGTTTGCTCCTAAAGAACTTTTGTTTGGCCCGTTACCCTAACACTTTGTATGATTCCTTTTTAATCATGCGGTTGATAGTAGCTGGAAGTTTCCTTAGAGTTCCCCAATCTTTAAACATTAAATCCTTTAGATTCGTTCCGGGCCATTTCCTTTTCTAGTCCTTGACTCTTTCTTGAAATGACCCCTTTTAGTTCAGTCAAATGTAAACAAAACCGAATTTCAGCTCTGCTCTTCCAAGAGCCGTGTTTAGACTACGATTTGCTTCAGGCCAATCCTTTTCAAAGGGAAGATGTTGCTCTCTGGAAATCCTTGAAGGTGAAAGATGCCAGGGATCAGGAAGGCAGATTGTAAAATGTATATATTTATCATTCATAACTTAGGTTAGAGGAAAAGAAATAGATTTAGATGCAAGTAAAAAGCATCTAAGCATGGCAGGCCACTTACATAATTCAAAAAGGCAAAATTGTCTTATAACTCATTGATGTATTTATTTATACCCCCATCTTATTTCAAAATGGATGTTATTATATGATTCCATTTATGTGAAAAGTCTAAAATCAGCAAATGCATTGAGACAGAACGTGGATTGGTGGTTGCCTGGGGCCAGGGGTGGGGGTGGGAAGAAATAGGGACTTGGCCGCTAATGCTCACAGGGTTTCCTTTTGGGGTGATGAAAAGGTTCTAAAATTAGACAGTGGTGATAGTTACACAACTCTGGGAATATACGAAACACCACTGGATTGTACACTTTAAAAGGCTAAGTTTTATGGGTATGTGCATAATATCCCAAGAAAGCTGTGAATTTAAAAAGATTTACATAGTTTCCTTCCATCAGGAAGATGATAAACAACCCAGTAGAAAATGGGCAAATGACATCTACCAAAGTTTTTATAAAAATTGACCCAATACATTTTTATTTTTTTCTGTTATCAGTTTATAAGCTAATTAGAAAGTTTTGTTTCTCCAAATGTTTATTAAATGCATTCAAAACCCGGGGAGGGGGGGCGGGAAATGGGCCAATGATGTGTCCTGGAAACTCCACATAGGAGGAAACACAATCAGGCAAAGACGTATGGAAACACAGTATCACGAGCGGTTGAGGAAAATGCAAAACAAAACAATGAGACATTTCAGCCCATTCGATTGACGGATGTTATAACGGTTCCCAGTGATGGCGGAAGGCATGAGTGAGACTCTCATACGGAGCTGGTGGGGAAGGAAGTTGGGACAAGAGCGTTGGACGGCAAGTTGGCAACATCTCAAAGAGAAGAACAAGCCTGGGCTACAACCCAGCGGTTCCATTCCTCAGTGCACTCTCAGGCCTGGGGCAAAGACAGACTCACAGGGACAGACATTAACATTGTTGGGAGCAGGGAAAACTGGAAACAACGCAAACGCCTATCAGGAAAGGGATTGAGAATTAAACTCTAGTGTATATATACAGTGGGACAGTATACAGCACCACATAAATACATTCAATTCACAAGGAGAAAAGCACATTTACAAACACATGCCACAGGATTTTTCTTAAGGGAGGAGGACTAGGAAAAAAAGATTCCGCTGAGGGTTTCAGGCACAGAATGAGGTTTGGCTCACTTGCTAGCACTGGGTCACATTTGGCTCTTAACATTTAGACACCCATGCACAAATGAAAATCTGATCAATTACAGAATTAGACTGTGATGTAGGAACCTACAACTATTCCTGACACAAGATCAGAGAGAAATTTCCTCCAGGGTTTTCAGGAAAGGGCCGCCATGTAAAGTGGGTAATAAGCAACATCCTCAAACATCATTGTCTCGTCCATAGAACTGACCATCATTCCTGCACAGGTGAGTCCCCGTAGTGCAATCCCCAAGTGTCTGGCTTTATCAGAAGATTCATTTTTGAGGGGCACCTGGGTGGCTCAGTCGGTTGGGCATCTGCCTTCGTCTCAGGTCATGATCCCATGGTCCTGGGATAGAGCCCGACATTGGGCTGCCTGCTCAGTGCGGAGTCTGCTTCTCCCTCTCCCCCTGCTCATTCTCCCTCCCTCTCTCTCTCAATAAATGAATAAAATCTTTAAAAAAAAAGATTCATATTTGAGAGTGGGGAATTGAAACGACGGTGCCAAAGTATTCTGCTCAACCAGCACGGTGTTCAACATTTTTAAATTTGAATGCCTCTGGTTGGGCATACGCTCCTTAGAAGAGCCCTATTGAATAGAACTTCTTGCCATGATGAGAATGTTCCATATCTGCCCTGCACAGTGGGGTAGCCAACACTCACATGTGGCTGCCTACTGAGTACTTGAAATGGGGCTAGTGTGGTGAAGGAGCTGACTTTAAGTTTTATTTCATTTTAATTAATTTTCATTTAAATAGTCATGCATGGCTGGTGATGAGCCTATTGCATAGAACTCTAGAAGAGGAGGTCTGGAGATTCCTCCACCCCCATTCTCCACTTTATTAAACCTCCACCCTCAGCATCACACATCTGGGCTGTTAGGCTACTGGAGGTGTTTTCATCTGTAACTCATACTTCAAAGCACTGTGACTCGAGAAATGGACAAGTTGTCATTTTATTATATATCCGCCTTTGTTCATTTATTCAATAAATACTCTTTCTACCTGGAGGTATTAGGTCTGTATCAGACACAGCACTTACCCCTCAAGGGCAACACGGAGCAAGGTAGGACTGCACTCCATGGATAGGCCATGCACATGGTGGAGAAAGCAAGGTCCTCGGGGAGCTCACAGGGTGGTGGCATTAAGAAACCTAACCTGAACTTGGTGGGCAGAGAAGTGCCCCAAAAGCAGAGAACTAAGAAGTCCAAATCAGCTGGGGCTTCCAGGAAATTCTTTTTTTTTTTTTAAGATTTTATTTATGAGAGAGAGAGAGAGCGAGCGAGCATGAGCAGGGGGAGGGGCAGAGAGAGAGGGAGAAGCAGACTCCCCACTGAGCAGGGAGCCCAACGCAGGACTTGATCCCAGGACCCTGAGATCATGACGCCAGCCAAAGGCAGATGCTTAACTGACTGAGCCACCCACCCCCTTATCTTTTTAAGATTTTATTTATTTATTTCAGAGAGAAAAAGAGAGAGAGTGCTGGGGGCAATTCTCAGAAGAGGAAACAGTGTGGCCGATTCCGGAGATTTGAAGAAATTCACTAGATGGGCCAGGATGAGACCGTATGGAACGTCTGAACCGTGTCCACCCAACTTTGGACTTTGTCCTGATGGCAGAAGGAAATCACTGAAAAATGTTAAGCAGAGCTGTAGGTTCCTACCATATCCGCCGTTGAAAATAGACCCACAGGGATTAGCATTTGATCCTGCAATCTCACTTCTGGGCATTTACCCCAAAGAATTAAAAGCCACGCAGTGGCTTGAATAGATGCTGGTCCACCCACATTCACAGAGGCATTATTCACGATGGCAGAAAGGTGGAAACAACCCAAGTGCCCACCAATGGATGAATGGATAAACAAAACGTATGGACCTACGGTGGACTGTTATTCAGCCTTAAAAGGGAAGGAAATCCTGACACCTGCTACACATGAATGAACACTGAAGACGTTGTTGCTAAGTGAATGAGTCAGAAACAGGAAGACAAATATATGATTCTGCTTATATTAGGTACCTAGAATGGTCAAACTCATAGAGACTGAAAGTAGAATGCTGGGGGGAGGAGGGAGTGGGGAGTTGCTGTTTAATGGGTATTCGTGAGTGATGGGTACTTAATGGGTTCCAGTTTGAGAAGATACAAGCGTTCTGGACCTAGAGGGTGGTGGTGGTGCACAGCAGTGTGAATGTATATAATGCCTTCAACTATACACTTAAAAGTGGTTAAAATAGTAAATTTTATGGGGCGCCTGGGTGGCTCAGTCGGTTAAGCATCTGCCTTCAGCTCAGGTCATGATCCCGGGGTCCTGGGATCAGGCCCCGAGTTGGGCTCCCTGCTCAGCAGGGAGCATGATTCTCCCTCTCCCACTGCCCCCCCCCCCCAACTCGTGCTCTCTCTCTCTTGCTCACTCACTCTCTAATAAATAAATAAAATCTTTTAAAAAATAGTAAATTTTGTGTTTATTCTCCCACAATAAAAAAAAATTAAATAAATCCTCCAAAACGATGCAACTGATCTCCTAATTGATCTGTGACCATTCTTGGTCCTTTACAATTTCCTACACAGCAGAGGGGAACTTTGAAATGCGAGTGTGGGCACATCGCTGCCCTACAGCCAGACAGGCCTCTAGTCATTTGGTCCCTTGTCACCTCCATGGCGTCATGTCCACTCTCCCCGTGGTTCCCTCCTCTGCAACTCCACCAACTTCCTTGCTGCTCTTCGAACTCACTAAGCAAGCCCCTCCTCTGGGGCTTTCTCACTCTGGAACATTCTTTGCCCTGATGTTCGCCAAGTTTTCTTCTTCCTTTCATTCTGGTCCATTATCACCCTTCAACGATCTTCCTCGACCACCCTATCTAAAAACACCCTTACCTTGGTTTTCTTCATAGCGCTTCCCCCTCTCCGTCACATTCGTAGATATACATTTGTTCATTTACTTCTCATCTGCCTCTTCTGTGATGTAAGTTCCACAAAGGCAAGGACTTGATTGTGCACGCTATTGAATCCCCAGCGACTGGGACAGGGCTGGCCATGTAGGAAACATTCAGCAAATATTTGTTGAGTGAAAGAATTAGGTTTGTGTTGGAAGGTTGTGTGAATGGCTCGTGGTGCTGGGACAAAATAGTTGGCTGGCTGCTGGGGGCAATCCCACGAGGGGTGGGGTTGGCCAGGATGGTGGCAGTGGGGGCGCAGAGAGGTGGAGGGACATGGATACTTAGAAGAAAGAATCAAGAGGCTGGATGGAGGGTTCATTCACTGAGCTAGGAAACTCAACGGGAGGAGCAGATTTGCAAGAGAAGTCAGCTCTGTTTTAAACTCTTGCCGTGGACCATCCCCTCAGAGACGTTCAGGGGCAGTTACATCGTTCAGCAGAGAGATCTGAGCTAGAAATGTGGTTTCAGCAATTCATAAGTGAAATCTTGGAGAACCTTTGATAACTGTCGAGCAGCGGTAAGTCGGAGGTTATCCTTTTTTGAAGAAGTACTTAAGTGTGCATGTGCAATGTTGCCGATCAGTTTCAGACTCACGTGCTTCAGTCAGCCAAGGTGGTCATGTTGTTAAAACTGTGTATGGAAGGCAGGAAATTTTTTAAAAATCTATTGTTATTTTATTTTTTAGATTTTTAAAATTTATTTGTGAGAAAGAGAGAGCACAAGCAGGGGGAGCGGCAGGAAGAGGAAGAAGCAGACTCCCTGCTGAGCAAGGAGCCCACTGTGGGATTTGATCCCAGGACCCTGGGATCATGACCTGAGTCTGAGGCAGCCGCTTAACCAACTGAGCCACCCAGGTGTCCCTAAAAAACTATTTTTAAAAAGCAAAATAGTGCTTTTCTTTTTTCCTTTTTTTGTGTCACTGTAACTGGGTCAATTTTAATTGATGATATCCAAGCCTTAAGCCATATGGTCTGTAATCCATCTAAATAAATAATTAATTAATGTTCAGCCTTTATGGGAACATCATTTTCCTTTATAGTTACAAGAGCTCTCCTAATCCAGCTTCATCATTTCACATATGTGGACATAAAATCCCAGAGACATTACTTACGTGCTAAGGTCACACAGCTGGACAGTGGGAGAATCTGAACTAGACAGGGTCCCCACTTCTGCATAAGTAGTTCATAATTATGCATTTGTTTTGATGTCTGTTTTTGGTCTATCCTTGGAAGGACTCCTTCAAAACTGCTCATCACGGAAAGACAAAAACCATATGATTTCACGCATATGTGGAATTTAAGAAACAAAACAAATGAACAAAGGAAAAAAGAGACCAAAAAACAGACTCTTAACTATAGAGAACACACTGATCGTCCCCAGCAAGGAGCTGGGTGGGAAGATGGGTAACAGAGGTGGCGGGATTAAGAGAACACTTACCAGGATGAGCACTGAATCATGTCTAGAATTGCTAAATCACTTTATCGCACGCCTGAAACTAATATAACATTGTATGTTAATTATACTGGAATTAAATATAAATATATAACATACATACATACATATATACATAAATGCAATGGAGGCACTTTAAAAAAAATAGCTCATCATGACTGCACTGAAGTTGACCAAGAACAAAGCTATCTGGATGTCTCACAGGTATGCTCTACTCCCCCCAGTGAAGCTATTGCAGACACTGAGTTTTCTCTTTTTTACATTTCAGCACAGTTTACCTCTCTGCTGAATATGTAGTGAACTGCTTGATAATAAAGATTTGACATCCAAGATTCACATTCCTAAAACATGGCCATTGGTGCCTCAAGATTGAAGGTCTAGGCTTTGATACCACTCACAGGCTCCTCTTGGATGAGTTTTTTATTCCAGGGAAAACCATTGTTAGATGGTGTCCCTAAGGACCAGAATTTAACAACCAATTCCTACAATGAAACTCTTATATTAGAGGCAGAATAAAGTATCACCTCTATGGTGATAGTCAACCAGCCGGAGTTGGTCATTTTTCTCACCATCCCAGAAACTAATGGTGGTGGATTCACAGAATGGCTACTCCCAACCCTTCCCAATGTCTTCTTGTCCCCTCCTGCTATACATCCTTCCTTGCAGCCTGGTTCAGACCCAAGAAACATAAGCAGAAGTCTTCCCAGGCAGCTGGCATGCCCTCTCCTCTGTCTCCTTTCCTGCTGATGGGCAGGATGGCACACGATAGCAGTCACCTTGCATTTATGAAGGAAAAGGCCAAGGGAACCACACAGTGTAGACCCTGCCATTGTCTAATCACTGAACCAAATCCGCCAACTCCACATTTCTTATTGTGTGAGAAATTATCCTCTTTTTGTTTAAGCCACTGTAGGTGTATTTTCTGTTTCCCACATCTAAATGCAGTTGCAAAATACTAATGAAATAACTCAAGTTACAAGGGTTGGGGGATGAGATGGGACCTAGCAGAATCTTTGTGGGTAGAACCCAGTTATATATGTAATTTTTATATTTATATATTACATATATAATATTCATGGGTAGAGTCCAGTTTTATATATATAATTTATATATATATATATATATAATATTTATGGATGGGGCCAGTTTATATATATATATATATATATAAAATAGTTCCCAACACCTCCTCTGCCAATTAGGAACTACTTGTATAAGGTTTTCTCAATCAGTTCAGTTTTTATACAGCAACAATCAACTATGAAAGAAAACAACAACAACCCCAATACATTCATGATAAAAACCCTCAACAAAGTAGGTTTAGAGGGAACATACTTCAACATAATAAAGGCCTTATATGAAAAACCCACAGCTAACATCATACTCGATGGGGAAAATATTTTCCGCTAAGGTCAGGAAAAAGACAAGGATGTCCACTCTCACCACTTTTGTTCAACATAGTTTTGAAAGTCCTAGCCACAACAATCAGACAAGAGAGAGAAATAACAGGTATCTAAAGTACTAAGAAGTAAAACTTCCAGTATTTGCATATAACATGATACTATATATAGAAACCCCTAGAGACTCCACCAAAAAAACTACTAGAACTGATCAATGAATTCAGTAAAGTTGCAGGATACACAATCACTATACAGAAATCTGTTGCATTTCTATACACTAACAATGAAGTAGCTGAAAGAGAAATTAAGAAAAACAATCCCACTTATAATTGCACCAAATAAATAAATAAAGAAATAAATAATAAATAAATAAAATACCTAGAAAGAAACTTAACCAAGGAGGCAAAAGATCTGTACTCTGAAAACTATAAAACATTAGTTAAAAAAATTGAAGATGACACAAAGAAATGGCAAGATATTCCATGGTCACGGACTGGAAGAACAAATATTGTTAAAATGTCTATACTACCCAAGGCCATCTACACATTCAATGCAATTCCTATCAAAATACCAATAAGATTCTTCACAGAGCTAGTACAAATAATCTTAAAATTTGTATGGTAACACAAAAAGGCCCTGAATGGCCAAAGCAATCTTGAAAAAGAAGAAGAAAGCTGGCGGTATCACAATCCCAGATATCAAGATACAGCTGTGGTCATCAAAACAGTATGGTACTGACACAAAACCTGACTCATAGATCAATGGAATAGAAAACCCAAAAATGAACCCACATTTATATGGTCAATAATCTCCGACAAAGCAGGGAAGAATATGCAATGGGAAAAAGTCTCTTCAACAAATGGTGTTGGGAAAACTGGACAGCAACATGCAAAAGAATGAAACTGGACCACTTTCTTACACCATACACAAAGATAAACTCAAAATGGATTAAAGAGCTAAATGTGAGACTTGAAACCATAAAAACCCTAAAAGAGAACACAGGCAGTAACTTCTTTGACATTAGCTGTAGCAACCTTTTTTCTAGATACGTCTCCTGAGGCAAGGGAAATAAAAGCAAAGATAAACTATTGGGACTACATCAAAATAAAAAGCTTGTGCCCAGAGAAGGAAACGATCAACAAAACTGAAAGGCAACCGAAGGAAAGGGAGAAGGTATTTGCAAATAGCTTATTTGATAAAGGGTTAGTATCCAAAATATATAAAGAAATCATAAAACTCAATGCCCAAAAAACAAATAATCCAATTTAAAAATGGGCATTAGACATGAATAGATATTTCTCCAGAGAAGACATCCAGAAGGGCAAAACATATGAAAAGATGCTCAACATCACTCATCATCAGGAAAATGCAAATCAAAACTATAATAAAATCTTTCCTCACACCTGTCAGAATGGCTAAAATCAAAAACACAGGAAACAAGTGTTGGCGATAATGTGGAGAAAAAGGTATACCCTCTTGCACTGTTGGTGGGAATGCAAGCTGGTGCAGCCACTCTGGAAAACAGTATGGAGGTTCCTCAAAAAGTTAAAAATAGAGCTACCCTATGATCCACAATTGCACTACTAGGTATTCACCCAAGAAATATGAAAACACTAATTCAAAGGATACATGCACCCCTATGTTTATAGCAGCATTATCTATAATAGTCGAACTATGGAAGCAGCCCAAGTGTCCATGGATAGATGAATGGATAAAGAAGAATGGACTAGTACTCAGGCATAATAAAGAATGAAAACTTGCCATTTGCAGCAACGTGGATGGATCTAGAGAGTATAATTCTGAGCGAAATAAGTCCGTCGGAGAAAGACAAATACCATATGATCTCACTCATATGTGCAATTTAGGAAACAAAACAAAAGAACAGAGACAAACCAAGAAACAGACCCTCAACTCTAGAGAAGACACTGGTGGCCACCAGAGGGGAAGGGGTGGGGGATCGGTGAAATAGGTGATGGGGATTAAGAGTACACTTATTATGATGAGCCCTGAGTCGTATACAGAATTGTTGAATCACTACACTGCACACCCGAATCTAATATAACACTGTAGGTTAACTACACTGGAATTAGGGGGGGAAATCAACATAAAAAAAAAAAAACAACCTAGAACATTGGTATACAAAGACCACTTCCAACCACATGAAAACTTTTCTAATTTGGTAAGCTCTGAATATCACCAAAAGATGACAGAGACTATCCTAGGATCATGAAACCATACAAAACAGTAGAGACGCCCTTTGAGAGTTTGTACAGCTCTCCGGGGCTGTGCCCCCGTGACTAAGTGCTGAGGAGATCAGGGGAAATCTGCTTAGCCCAGCCAAGACCGAGGCTCCACTCCTGTCCTCACACGACCCTGGAACAGCCCACCCCCTCGTCCGTGCCGTATGTGAAGGCCTCAGCTGACTGAGCAAGTGCAAGCGCTGGGCTCTGTTGCTATTAAAATAATAAGCGCCTTGGCCACATCGCTGTAAACCATCTGCTGGCTTTGCCTGCCTCCATCATTCTGCAGAGATCACCGTTCAGTCAGGGCTACCACACGGAGGCCAAAGCTCCCCGGGGCGACAATGTGAGTCAATTCAGAAGTCAAGATCTTGCTGACAATGGGGTTGTTTTTTAGATGCTTTGTGGTTTCCTCCCAGCCTCACAAATAAGAGCAGGACTTTGAAACCCAGGGGCATTCCCTTGGTTCCCCAACTTTGCAGGAAATATCAGGGCAGATATGTGAACAATATTTTGTCATCCCTCTTGAATTTACCACCAGCCCAGGAAACACTGTGAAAGGGGTGACGTTGGCTTTCTCTGGCTCTGTCAGAACACCCCTTAGCACCCTCAGGGCTTCCTCTTCTCCAAGCTGCCACCTGGTGATGCTCTGCCCGCCCAGAACCACCCTCAGGAAAGTCTCTCCACATGCAGCCCCAGCCCATCGTCTGCCACCCTGGGGAAGTGGCATGTTTTATTTGTCCTCTTTCTATCTGCTACTTCTTGAATCATCTTTTTTGTTAATCACGTAAGTCGGAAAATGGTGTCAATGTTCTCTGTGGTAGAAAACCTAGAAGCTCGCTAAACCAGTTGACTTGTACTATACCACTGTAACCACCCGCAGGTGAAATTTTGTGTCAAAACAAACCAGAAAAGCAGCCCATTTGGTCACTTTCCTTCAGATCAGTCCTCTCTCCAGTGGTCACTCAGGGTCATCCAGCTGGTCTCTCGGAGCATGGATTTTCTCTACTATGACCTAGTCTCTATTTTTCTTTCATGAATGAATTTGTCTGCTTGGTCTAATACAAAGGAAAGAACACCTGGTTCTTTTCTCATTGAATGCATCATTAGATTCCCTCACCAATTCTGCAAATTATTATTTTTTCAGTGGTACCTGGAAGCTGGCAGAATAAGCAATCTGTTGAGTATTTGTCCTGTTGCAGTGGCTTATGAAGAGACAAGCCTGACAATGACAAGAGCAATGTTTTGAGTACTTAGAACTGATGCCATAACGAATTTCAAAAAGTCCTTAGAATCACAGTCTCCTCTCGTACCTTCTGCTAGACCTTTTGGGTCCTTTAAAAGAGCCTCTAAAATCATGGGGAAGTGTATTCCAAGTAATTTAAGAAAATAAACTTTACACCTTTGCAAAAATAGCTGCTTGGGAATTACTGGTGTCAATTTCCAACCCCCGCCCCCAAGGACTGCCTGGTGTGAATTTCACCTGTCCCATGTTAGTTCCCTGAGGCTTGATTCAGGGCAGCCCGGAAGTAAACAGGAGACTTGCAGAAATATAATTAGAAGGGGACCCCCTTGTCCCGCAGTATTTTTTCTATTTCTTGCTTGCTCTCTGCAGAATGGACTCCCAGCCTAAAAAATGCTGCCTTTTAAAAGAAGTCTAACAAGGAATGGGCAAATGCACTCTTGTCTTCGTTGCAAAGTAAGCCCATGCTGTTTGTTTTTATGGGATACAAACAAACTGCCATGGAAACAAAATGCATTACCAGGTCTATGAAGTCACGGATGAAAGATTTCATCTTAGAGGCTCTTCTGTCACATGATGGCAGGTGCTCAAACACTTCAGTCCTGCTGTGTACCCTTCTCTCCCCGGGTACTTCCCTGGTGAGGCTTCGGAGGAGGGCTCTGCTCTTCTAGGTGTCAAACAAGCACAATGATAACCTCACACATCAGGTGTGCCAGTGAGGACTGGCCCCAAAGCCATGTCTCCATGTCTGTGTCACGTCCCTGGCTTGTGCCTGCAAGACTCACTTGGAAATTTGCAAGGGGGGGGGGGTTCTGTTTCTTTCTTTCTCTGTCTTTCTCACAGCCTCTTTTCCTATTCTGCCACCACTGTCTCTCTGGTTCTACCAACTTCCATCTGGCTGCCAATTCCTTCCCACAAAGCCGGATGGAATTACAACCCAACCCTGCACAGTTTGAAGGTGGGTACCTACTTGTCTTAGGCCTCCTCTCTGTACTTTGATGCAATGAGAATCTTTGAACATCATAAAATGATGATTACCTTTCAGTGTTACATGTTCAAAGGTCAAAAGAAATATGGAGGGAGAATCTGACCCAGTTTCCTTTTTAAACTGTATGCTTGCAATCAAACTCATGGGATTATATAGTGACTTTGTTTAAGGGGTAATTTTGCATTTGTTGCCTGCTAATCTGGAAAAAAAATAAGGGGGAATGGTAGTGCTAGAATGCAGCAAATTAGCTCAGGCTTAGCAAGTTTCTGCAATGACTGCTTTGTTAGGTCAAAAATATCCCAGATGCTTTAAGGATCAGAAGAACCTGGTGCTGAAGGACAAAAATGGACCTGTCAAAAACTGCCAACCCCTGTCTGCAGTTTTCTTTTTACTTCTTAAGGGACCTGGACCCAGTATTAATTTCATGACACATTTTTTTAAAAGTTAGGATCAAATCATTGCTGCCCAAAGAATGTTTGAGAAGTAATACAATATATCTAACACGATAATATTTAGATAGAGGCAGCATTGCCTGGTAGAAAGAGCAGAACCTGATGTGGGTTCAAATCTTGCCACTGCCGTTCACCAGCTCTATGAACTTGGACAAATTACGAAGCCTCAGTTTCTTCATCTGCAAAAGAGGAATGAGAGGATTTTTTTTTTTTGAGATTAAAATGGCTTTATGTATGTAAAAGAGACATAGCATCAACAGTGGAGTCCCTGACTTGCGATCAGGTCCTGGCATCACTGTTTACAAGTTATGTGACTTTCTGCCAATTGCATAACCTCTCTCAGCTAAAATGATGCTGTGATACATACCTCAGAGTGTTGCTGGTCAGCAAACTTTTTTTAAAAAAGTCATATAGTATATGTTTTAGCCTTTAGAGGCCATATGGTCTTTGTCACAACTGCTTAACTCTACCATTGGGACACAAAATGTTTAAAAGAGGGGGTATAGCTATGTTCCCCTAAAATCTTACTCACAAAAACAAGTGATGAGCCAGAGTTTGTCCATAAGCCATTATTTGTTCATTCCTGATGATAATAACACTGTAGTAAGAAACACAATCTTTTTAAAAAAAATGTTTTAAAGTAATCTCTACACCCAATGTGGGCCTTGAACTCACAACCCCGAGATCAAGAGTCACACACTCTACCAACTGAGCCAGTCAGGTGCCCCAGAAACACAATCTTTTTAACTAAGGTAGTTGACACTAAATGAGAGACAAAGGAACGGAGTTGAAGATTCCAATCTTGCCCTCAACATCTGTGTGTTTTTACACAATTACTCCTATTAGATATCCATACAAATTCAATAAGCAATAGTGCAGGTCACTTGCTTCTGACAAAAATCCTTAAAACACACACACAGTTATAATTTCTGGGGAAAGAAAGAAAAATATGGCAACAACAAAAACAAAAAAGACAAGCTTCCAAAACAATAAGCAAGTCTAAATATTTTAATAACAAAAATCGAAAAGAATCACAAAACTGAAGGGGAGAGCAAAATCACAGAAGACAAACTACGCACAATGGTGGGATTGGCGATACTCCCCAAGGATTCCAAGGTGAGAAGAAATCAGCTGGTACTAACTAGGCTAGAGAGATAAAGAAGAGAGCGGGACTATAAAATAAAGAACATACCTGGGGCGCCTGGGTGGCTCAGCTGGTTAAGCGTCTGCCTTCAGCTTGGGTCGTGATCCCAGGGTTCTGGGATTGAGTCCCACATCGGGCTCCTTGCTCAGTGGGGAGTCTGCTTCTCCCTCTGCCTGCCGCTCCCCCCTGCTTATGCTTTCTTTCTCTCATTCTCTCTGTGTCTCTGACAAATAGATAAATTAAATCTTAAAAAAAAAAAAAGAATATACAGCAATACAGAAAGATCTCAATAAATGGGTAAACACTGAAACAACAAAACAACTCCAGGAATTCATAAAGAATAGAACTAATGGAGCATTGGTGGTCCACTTAGAAAACAAAAATCACAGCTAAATAGCACAGCAACTAATAAGAATGAAAAACAAATGGCAAACCGAAAATAAAGAGTAAGAAGATCCAACCTGAGGATAATAAAAACACTAATAGATAAGGCCATAATGGAAACCACTGTGTGCCAGACACTGCTAGTTGCCAATTCAATATCCACTCTTGTGAGCCTTGAGGGAACCATGAGAAAGCCACATGCTGAGGATTGAAGGGAAATAGACAGAGCCTAAGTACATCATAGAGTTGGTAGACCGGCCCAGGACCGCCTGCCTCCATGCTTCTTGACATGTGAGAAAAATAAACTGTATTTGGTTATGCCAGTTGAGTAGTTTCTCTTACATGCAACTGAATATAATCCCTAACTGATGTTCATATATTATCAATTCTAGGATGCTGTAGATTATAAGATGCACCATTATTTTGTGCACAACTTACTAAAAAAAAAAAAAAAAAACAAAACATTGCCAGTTATACTATAACACAATGCCATGATAACCCTATTAGATATGCAAGTCAGTCATAATACCTCTCTTTCTTGCTTTGAAATTTCTTTCACTTGCTCTGAAGGATTTTCCAGTCTTTCTAGCTATGCACTCTATTATAGAGGGATGATAAGCAATCCTTTGACACACATCTCAGAGATAACCCAAATGTACTTGTGGGTATCTTCTTTTCTTAGGTCCCACAAAGCACTTGGTTGTTGCTTTACAAGGCCACTGTGTATGGTTGTGTGGTCTTTGCTTTGCACAAAAGTACCTGACCAAGCAGGGCAAAAGAAGTCCTAATCTAGCCCCAACTCTAATATTCTGGCATGTGGCTGCTGATAAAATGAAAGAGAAAAACCTGTTGCCTGGAGAGGGACCTTTTTCTGATTGGCACAGAGGTTCAGTGTCTTCGCTGTAGCCCTTGCACTAGAGATATGGTGGACTAAAGGAGACATGTGCTTCCTGACTTCCTAGCTCTTGAAGTCCTGTGAGGCAGAAGGACAGCAAACACTGATGTGTGATAATGGGGGTGAAGGAGAATATCAAGGCTCTGGGAGCACAGGACAAGTGTGCCTAGAATGGGTTCAAACATAAATCACCATCAACTTAATCTAGACTGCTATACACAGAAGAGGTTATATACAAACCTAATGGTAACCACAAATCAAAAGCCACTAATTAATATGCAAAGAGTAAAGAGAAAGAAATCCAAATGTACTGCTAAAGAAAATCAGCAAAACAAGAAACAGACAAACACAAGAAAGGATCAGAGAAAACCTCCAGAAACAACCACAAAACAAGTCATAAGATGGCAATAAATACATATCTATCAATAGTTACTGTGAATGCAAATGGAGTTAACACTCCAATCAAAAGACATAGGATGTCAGAATGGATAAAAAAACAAGACCTATCTATATGCTGCCTGCAAGAGACTCATTTTAGACCTAAAGACACCTGCAGATTCAAAATGAGTGGATGGAGAAACATTTATCATGCGAAGGGATGGCAAAAGAAAGCCAGAGTAGCAATACTTATATCAGACAAACTAGAGTTTAAAACAAAGACTGTAACAAAATACCGAGAAGGGCACTGTATAATAAAAAAGGTGACAATCCAACAAGGAGATTGACAATTGTCAATATTTATGCACCCAACCTGGGAGCACCCAAATATATAAAACAATTAATAACAAACATAAAGAGACTAATTGGTAATAATACAATAATAGTAAGGGACTTTAACACCCCACTTACATCAATGGACAGATGATCTAAATAGAAAAGAAGCAAGGAAACATTGGCTTTGAATGACACACTGGACCAGATGGACTTAACAGATATATTCAGACATTCCATCCTAAAACAGCAGAATACATATTCTTTTCAAGTGCACATGGAACATTCTCCAGAACAGATCACATACTAGGCCACAAAACAGGCCTCAACAAATACAAGAAGACTGAAGTCATACCATACACCTTTTCTGACCACAATGCTATGAAACTAGAAGTCAACCACAAGAAAAAAATCAGGAAAGACCACAAATACATGGAGGTTAAATAACATCCTACTAAACAATTAATGGGTCAATCAGGAAATAAAATAAGAAATAAAAAAGTCAGTAGAGGGCATGTGGCTCTTGATCTCAGGGTTGTGAGTTCAAGCCCAACATGGGCCTATAGAGCCTACTTAAAAAAAAAAAAAAGAGGAATAAAAAAATACATGGAAACAACTGAAAATGAAAATATAATGATCCAAAACCTTTGGGATGCAGCAAAGGTGGTCCTAAGAGGGAAGTTTTTAGAATACAGGCCTCAAGAAATAAGGAAAATCACAAAAAAAAACCTAAATGTACACCTAAAGGAGCTGGAAAAAGAACAATAAACAAAGACAAAGGCCAGCAGAAGGAAGGAAATAATAAGATTAGAGCAGAAATAAATGATACAAAAACTTAAAAAAAATAGAACAGATAATAAAACCAGGAGCTGGTTTTTTGAAAAAAAGTTTAAAAAATTGATAAACCTCTAGCCAGACTTATCAAAAAAAAAGAGAGAGAAAGGACCCAAATAAATAAAATCACAAATGAGAGAGGAGAAATAACTAACACCACAGAAATATAAACAATTCTAAGAGAATCATGAAAAACTATACACCAACAAAATTGGGCAACCTAGAAGAAATGGATAAATTCCTAGGAACATATAAACTACCAAAACTGAAACAAGAAGAAATAGAAAATTTGAACAGACTGATTACCAGCAACGAAATTGAATCAGTAATCAAAAAACTCCCAACAAACAAAAGTCCAGGACCAGATGGCTTCACAGGCAAATTCCACCAAACATTTAAAGAAGAGTTAATACCTATTCTTCTCAAACTATTCCAAAAAAAAAAAAAAAAGAAGAAGAAGAAAAGGAAGGAAAACCAGATTCATTCTATGTGGGCAGCATTATCCTGATACCAAAACCAGATAAAGATGCCACAAAAAAAGGGGAACTACAGGCCAATATCCCTGATGAACATAGATGCAAAAATCCTCAACAAAATACTAGCAAACCAAATCCAACAATACATTTAAAAAAAAAAATCACTCACCACGATCAAGAGGGATTTATTCCAGGGTTGCAAGGGTGGTTCAATATTTGCAAATCAATCAACATGATACATCACATTAATAAAAGAAAGGCTAACCACATGATCCTGCCAATAGATGCAGAAAAAGCATTTGACAAGGTATAGCGTCCATTCATGATAAAAACCCTCAACAAAGTAGGTTTAGAGAGAAAATACCTCTACATAATAAAGCCTGTATATGAAAATTCCACAGGTAATATCCTCCATGGGGAAAAACTGAGCTTTTCCTCTACAGTCAGGAACAAGACAGGGATGTCCACTCTCACCATTGTTATTTAAGATAGTACTGGGAATCCTAGTCACAGCAATCAGACAACAAAAAGAAACAAAAGGCATCCAGATAGGCAAGGAAGAACTAAAACTTTTAATATTTACAGATGACATGGTATTCTATATAGACAACCTGAAAGACTCCACCAAGAAATGGTTAGAACTGATACATGAATTAGTAAAGTTGCAGGATACAAAATCAATGTACAGAAATCTGTTACATTTCTATACCTCAATAATGAAGCAGAAGAAAGAGAAATTAAGGAATCAATCCCATTTACAATTGCACCAAAAACAAGATACCTAGGAATAAATCCTAACCAAAAAGGTGAAAGACCTGTACTCTGAAAACTATAAAACACTTATGAAAGAAACTCAAGATGATGCAAAGGAATGGAAAGTCATTCCATGTTCATGGATTAAATATTGTTAAAATGTCTGTACCACCAAAGCAATCTACACATTTAATGCAATCCCTATCAACATACCAACAGCAGTTTTCACAGAACTAGAACAAACAAACTTAAAATTTGTATGGAACCACCAAAGAACCCAAATAGCCAAAGCAATCTTGAGAAAGAAAAGCAAAGCTGGAGGCAACACAATTCTGGACTTCAAGTTATATTACATAGGTGTAGTAATCAAAACAGCACGGTACTGACACAAAAATAGACTCATAGATCAACAGAACAGAATAGAAAACCCAAAAATGAACCCACATTTATATGGTCAATTAATTTTTGACAAGCAGGAAGAATATCCAATGGAAAAAAATACAGTCTCTTCACCAAATGGTGTTGGGAAAACTGGACAGCAACATGCGAAAGAATGAAACTGGACTATTTTCTTACACCATACACAAAAATAAACTCAAAATGGATTAAAGAGATAAATGTGAGACCTGAAGCCTAAAAATCCTAGAAGAGAGCACAGGCAGTAATGTCTCTGACATGGGCCGTAGCAACATTTTTCTAGATACGTCTCCTGAGGCAAGGGAAATAAAAGCAAAGATAAACTATTGGGACTACATCAAAATAAAAAACTTGTGCACAGAGAAGGAAACAATCAACAAAACTAAAAGGCAACCTACAGTATGGGAGAAGATATTTGCAAATAGCATATCTGATAAAGGGTTAGTATACAAAATATATAAAGAACTGATAAAACTCAACACTCAAAGACAAAATAATCCAATTAAATAATGGGCAGAAGACATGAATAGACCCTTTTCCAAAGAAGACATCCAGATGGCCAACAGATACATGAAAAGATGCTCAACATCACTCATCATCAGGGAAGCACAAATCAAAACCACAATGAAACATTACCTCACACCTGTCAGAATGGCTAAAAATCAACAACACAAGAAACAACAGGTGTTGGCAAGGATGCGGAGAAAGGGGAACCCTCCTGCACCGTTGGTGGGAATGCAAACTGGTGCAGCCACTCTGGAGAACAGTATGGAGGTGCCTCAAAAAGTTGAAAATAGAACTACCCTATGATCCAGCAATTGCACTACTAGGAATTTACTCAAAGGATACAAAAATACTAATTCAAAGGGATACTTGCACCCCCATGTTTAAAGCAGCATTATTTATAATAGCCAAATTATGAAAGCAGCCCAAGTGTCCATCAACAGATGAATGGATAAAGAAGATGTGGTACATATATGCAATGCAATGTTAGACATAAAAGAGAATGAAATCTTGCCATTTGCAACAACGTGGATGGAACTAGAGAGTATTATACTAAGCAAAATAAGTCAGTCCCAGAAGACAAATACCATATGATTTGTTTTAAGAAACAAAAGAAATGAGCAAAGGAAAAGAGAGAGAGAGAGAAACCAAGAAACAGACTCTTTAGAGAACAAACTGATGGTTACTAGAGGGGAGGGGGTGGGGGATGGTGAAACAGGTGATGGGGATTAAGGAGGGTACTTGTTGTGATGAGCACTGGGTGATGTAGGGAAGGGCTGAAGCATTATATTGTACACCTGAAACTAACATTACACTGTATATTAACTGGAATTTAAATCAAAACTTTAAAACATAATTTACAAAGAAGAGTGCCTAGCAGCAGGGTGGGTGGATGGGTGTCGGGAGAGGCTGAAAGCTGAATGCTGAGTGGGAGGAAGTCCACTGGGTGAAGAGCGTAGGGTGGGAAGGAAGAGGGACCGGCCTGTGTGGTGGCTGGGAGGAAGGTCGCAACGGAAGAAGAGAGGCCTTTATGAGCAGAATGTGTTGAGGGAGATAAAGTTATAGTGAAAAAGGACATGATCATAGGCAGAGGCCAAATGAAGTGGGGTCATGTGGGCCTTGATAAGGGCCTTGATAAGGCTCCATCCTGAGGTAAGTGGAGACCCCATAAAGGGCTTTAAGTAGGAGAAGGGCACACACAGATTTCTGTTTCAGAAGACACTGTGGCTACAGTGTGGGGAACGGATGGGCGATGTTAGTTAGGAATCTGTCGCACAGGCCTGGTATGACGTGATGGTGGTGTAGACAGGATTAATAGCAGCAGGGATGGAGAAAAGTGAATGCATCTGAGAAATATTTAGAAGGTACAGTTGACACAGTAATGCTAGGTTGTCTTCTCGGGAGAAAGGGGCAGAGTGACGGTCTGACAAGAGAAGTGGGTAGATTGGTCACGTCATCTACCGAACCAGGGAAGAGGAGTAGAATGATATAGAGACAAGGTATTTCCGTGTCATATGTGTTGAGTTTGAGGGAACCGTGATGCCCAGGGGAGACAGCTGCCCACCTCCCGCCATGCTCATCCTACCCACTTGTCCCCCTTCCTTGTTCCCTTTACTCATGAGCCTTATGTCTCCCAGCTTGGTCTTCCTTCAGAGGAAGCACAAAAAAACTTAAAAAGAAAAACAAAGACATAAGAAACAAGAAAGATTAATATTGTAATACTCCCGAGAGAAGACAATTTAACGTGAGAGTCTGAGGCATCTACTTCAGTTGGATTATGTCCCCTGAGCCAGAGATTCTCCAAAATCGTGGTTGGTATTCCTCTTATGAAGGCTGATCAAAATCCATCTCCATTGGGATCTTTCTGAGAGGATGACCAGAAAATCACTGAAAGATGAATTCTAACTTCTTTCCTTAGAGCCACCAGGGGTCCCATTTACCCTGGTAGATATATCACAACATAACTGAATTAGATCCGTGATTTTGACATGGTGTTTAGTTGTGGAACCATTTCATCTAAGGAATCCTTTGGTCTAGAAATGGAACCTGAGATGGAGATTCTTGTGCAAATGATTTGTGGAGGAAAGACTCCTGGAGCGGAGGCACAGGGGAAGCAGGACCCAGCAAGGTTGAAACACTGAATAAGGATGTGGTCTCAGCCCGGCTCTAGCTTCAGCCCCATCCCCAGGGAGTCCAGGAGCCAATCTACACTTCAGAGTCCCTGACCCGCCAGGCAAGGGGCCAGCCTTTTGTATTCTATCAGTTGGCCAGTGGTGGAGGGCTGCTGAGTGGGGTTGTAACTTCCAGGCAGCCCCATGCTGAGGGCAATTCTTTGGACAAGGGGGCAGCCAGGGGTCAGAAGCAGCCTTTGCTCACAGCGGCTGGGGGATGGGTGCACCAGGCCTGGTAAAGGGAATCTAGACAGAGAACCAATCGATCGATGGCTTTCTTCAAACAAAACCTTACCCACAACCCTGATAGATATAAAGGAAAACACACACACACACACACACACACACACACACACACACACACACACAGCTGAGGGATGGCACCTTCACAGAAAACTTTCTGACTTCTTACCACCGCCAGGAGAGAAAGCTCACCAGTTTGTATGGGAAACTTATAGAAGTAAATAATAAACACTCTGTTAAAAAATTAATATTAAAAAATGTTAGAAAAGTAACCAAATGAGATAAGATCATCATCATCATCATCATCTCAAGAAGATATAGAGTTCCAAGCAGACTTTTTAAAACCCTATGAAAAAAGAATAGTAAAAATAAAGATACACTGTACAAGGAAATGCAAAAAAAAAAAAAAAAAAGAGTATGACTAGCTCAATTATTGGACCCATTGCATATGGAATACTTAATAAAGATTTATTGAATGGAACAGAATTGAACTGAGTATCCCCCAAAACATCATATACTGAATGTTTCACTTTTTAAATTCATATGTTGTAGTCCCAACGCCCAGGACCTTAAATGTGACCTTCTAATCAAAATAAAATGGGGATGAAGATGAACCCTAATCCAATCTGACTGGTGTCCTTATAAAGAGGAGGAATTTGAACACAGAAACACCCAGAGAAGGAAGACAAGAAGAGCCACAGGGGGAAGACAGACACCTACAGGCCAAGGAGAGAGGCATGGAACAGATTCTCCCTACAGCCCTCAGAAGAAACCAACCTTGCCAACACTTTGACCTTGGCCTTAGCCTCCAGAACTGTGAGATAATAAATTTCTGTTGTTTAAGGCATGCATCCTGTTAGGTACTTTGCTATGGCAGGCCTCAGGAAACCAATACATATGCCAAGGAACACTCTTGGAGCAAACACCACGGAAGGAGTTGACAGGCTTTGCCTGTTTGATTATAAGAAAAGTAAGAGTGGTTATCTCACTGTCTGATTCCAAAGTTAAGTGAATAAAGTCATTATATAATAGTAAAAGGTGCAATAGACAACAGAAGCCCGAGGACACCAGAACACCATGCAAGGAAAAAGATAGGCAGAAATTAGAATTGTAATTTGAAATGTCAATGTTCCGCATGACAAATCAGTAGGAACGGGATTTAATGAAGAAAGTATGGAGTTGATTAGTATAATAAATTAGGTGGAATTAACAGACATGTAGAATCATAGAAGAAGTTAATACATTTTTTCCAGTGTAATGGGTCATCAGAAATATCAACCAAGAAGTCACAAAAAATTTCTTTATACGAAGAAAAAAAGAGATTTCTACATACCACATTCCCAAACTAAAAAGGAGTGCAATTTGAAATAAAGAGCAATAGTAGAAGTGATTAAAATTTTAAACTAATCTCTTAAATAATAACCTACATCAGAGACAAAATCTACTACATAATTTCAATATAGATTAAACAATGTATTCATACTGTATAACACACACACACACACACACACACACACACACACACACACACACACGATCCACAATATGTAAAGTTGTATATACAGCTGACAGGTAATTATGTAAATGATATGCAAATAAATGCATAAAAATAATCATAGTTGTCTTTGATTTTTGGGACTGAGCCATAATTCTTTTTATTTTATGAATTTTCTAAATTTTCTGCTTTCTAAAAAGGAAAAAAGCATCAAGAGAAACTAAAGAAAAGGAGAGCTAATAAACTAAGCATAAATAAAGTAGGAAAAAGCTGTAAAATCAATAACAGGAGGTCTGTAGGTTTATTGATTGACTGATTGATTGATTGGGTTCCACACCCAGGAAGGAGCCTGACTTGGGGCTTGAACTCACAACCCTGAAATCAAGACCTGAGCTGAGATCAAGAGTCGGAGGCTCAAACAACTGAGCCACCCAGGCACCCCTGTTGACAATTTGTAGAAAGTATTAATCATGGGAATAAGAGGAAAACCCAAACTAGTAATATTCAGTGCAAGAAAAAAGCGATGACAATTTGAACCAAAGTTTTCTGTTTTGCTGAAACGGAGGAACATTATTTTCAATTATATGTTAAAATACTCGATAACCAAAATGAAACAGATGAGTTTTCAAAAACACGAAAAACACACGCAAAAAGAACTAGCAGATATACAGGCTCTTGTTCCCACTGGTGCAGCCTCTATAAGAAGCATTAGCAAGAGGAGATGACTTATAATAATAGACTTATTATGGTTGAGGGGGGAAGAAGCCAACAGAACTAACTACAAAAACTAGGTAAAGCTGTTACACCATAAAGAAAACATAGGAGCAGGAGGAAACAAGACACCTGGCTCTGTAGATCTTTCAAGAAACAAATAATTCTATCACATGGTGTTTCAGAAAACCGGGAAAGACAACACACTTCTGAACTGACTTTATAAGTCATGTGTGTCTCTAGCTGGAGGCCAGTATCAAAGAAGAAAATTGTAACTATTAGCACAGATGCGAAGGAAGAAAGGCAGATAGGAGGAGAGAAAGGGAGGGAGAAGGGATGAGGGAGGTAGGAAGTGAGGAACCAAAGGTAGGAAGGAAGAAAAAATGAGATCATTCCAAGCATCCAAAAACAAATTATCACTGATGACGTCCAGGAGTCATCAAGTGATTCATCAAGATGATTCATTGTATTCACAGGAAAGAGTAAGGATCACATAATGATATGAATAGATACAAATAAAGTATTTGCTTCAATGCAAAATCTTTTCTTGATTGAAAGGAATTTTTCTTAATTTGACAGAGAGTGCGTATTTAAAGCAGATAGTAACTATTTTTTTAAATTTTATTTTATTATGTTATGTTAGTCACCCACCAGACAATACATCATTAGTTTTTGATGTAGCGTTCCATGATTCATTGTTTGTGCCTAACACCCAGTGCTCCATGCAGTACGTGCCCTCCTTAATACCCATCACCAGGCTAGCGCATCCCCCCTCCCCCCTCCCCTCTAGAACCCTCAGTTTGTTTCTCGGAGTCCATCGTCTCTCATGGTTCGTCTCCCCCTCCGATTTCCCCCCCTTCATTTCTCCCTTCCTTCTCCTAATGTCCTCCATGCTGTTCCTTACGTTCCACAAATAAGTGAAACCATATGAAAACTGGCTTTCTCTGCTTGACTTATTTCACTTAGCATAATCTCCTCCAGTCCCAACCATGTTGATGTAAAAGTTGGGTATTCGTCCTTTCTGATGGCTGAGTAATATTCCATTGTGTATATGGACCACATCTTCTTTATCCATCATCTGTTGAAGGGCATCTCGGCTCTTTCCACAGTTTGGCTATTGCGGACATTGCTGCTATGAACACTGGGGTGCATATGGCCCTTCTTTTCACTACATCTGTGTCTTTGGAGTAAATACGCAGTAGTGCAATTGCTGGGTCATAGGATAGCTCTATTTTTAATTTTCTGAGGCACCTCCACACTGTTTTCCAGAGTGGCTGTAACAGCTTGCATTCCCACCAACAGTGTAAGAGGGTTCCCCTTTCTCCACAACCTCTCCAACATTTGTTGTCTCTTGCCTTGTCCATTTTTGCCATTCTAACTGGTGTAAGGTGGTAGCTCAATGTGGTTTTGATTTGAATTTCCCTGATGGCTAATGATGATGAACATTTTTTCATATGTCTGTTAGCCATTTGTATGTCTTCTTTGGAGAAGTGTCTGTTCATGTCTTCTGCCCATTTTTTGACTTGATTATTTGTTTTTTGGGTGTTGAGTTTGAGAAGTTCTTTATAGATCTTGGATACCAGCCCTTTATCTGTAGGGTCATTTGCAAATATCCTCTCCCATTCTGTGGGTTGCCTCTTTGTTTTGTTGACTGTTTCCCTTGCTGTGCAGAAGCTTTTTATCTTGAAGAAGTCCCAAAAGTTCATTTTTGCTTTTGTTTCACTAGCTTTTGGAGATGTATCTTGAAAGAAGTTGCTGTGGCTGAGGTCAAAGAGGTTACTGCCTATGTTCTCCTCTAGGATGTTGATGGATTCCTGTCTCACATTGAGGTCTTTCATCCATTTTGAGTTTATCTTTGTGTATGGTGTTAGAGAATGGTCAAGTTTCATTCTTCTGCATGTGGGGCTGTCCAATTTTCCCAGCATCATTTATTGAAGAGACTGTCTGTCTTCCATTGGACATTCTTTCCTGCTTTGTCGAAGATTATTTGACCATACAGTTGAGGGTCCATATCTGGGCTCTCTATTCTGTTCCATTGGTCTATATGTCTGTTTTTGTGCCAGTACCATGCTGTCTTGGTGATCACTGCTTTGTAATATAGCTTGAAATCGGGCAACGTGTTGCCCCCAGCTTTGTTTTTCTTTTTCAACATTTCCTTGATGATTCGGGGTCTTTTCTGATTCCATACAAATTTTAGGATTGTTTGTTCCAGCACTTTGAAAAATGTCATTGGAGTTTTGATCGGGATGGCATTGAAGGTATAGATTGCTCTGGGTAGCATAGACATGCTCATGGATCGGAAGAATAAACATTGTTAAAATGTCTAAAGCAGATAGTAACTATTACACCTAGCGCAGAACATTAGAAAAGTTTAGCTTCAATATAGGAACGTGTCAAATTTCCCTGTCATTAATCTTACTTAATACTGTACTAGATAAGTTGTCCATTGTTAGTTTATTTTTTTTAAGATTTATTTATTTATTTTAGAGAGCAAGAGGGCACAGGGGGAAGGGTGGCAGAAGGAGAGGGAGAGATAGAATGTCCAGCAGACTCCTCACTCAGCCTGGAGTCTGAGGCGGGTCTCGATCCCATGACCCTGAGATCCTGACTTGAGCAGAAACCAAGAGTCAGATGCTTAACCGACTGAGCCACCCAGGCACCCCATCCCGCATTATTTTAAATAAAATCAAAGAGATACAAACATAGAAAAAGGGAAAAGTAATATATCACTTTTTACAAAATATTATCAATTTCATGAAGAAGCAGGGTATAAGGAAGATCCATGCATTTTAATGAAATTGCCATGAATTAGTGACATAGCTTAAAAACAACCAATGAAGTACATGTAGCAGAAGTTTGTTCTAGAAACCAGAAAACAATGATAACTAAAAAGAAGACAAAACAGGAGTCACTATGTAATGAATATGATTGGCATAACTAGATATCAACATTAAGAATTATGTGAATTAATTACCTGTGTTGTACAATGAAAGAAAGTATATTTTAAAAACTTAAGCTATGAGAGTTTTATAGCCACGGAGTGTGGCAGTCACTATTTTCAAGCAATGATAAGATATCAAAAGAGATGAACAAGTAGACTTTAAAAAATGCAGCCAAAAATACATACAAAATTCACAGGCTTACCATTCATTATGGAAATCAAAATTTAAATAACTCTAGGATCCACCTTTTCAATTAGCTAAAATTGATCTATATCATAAAAATCCAATACATCAGAACTGCATGCAGACAGGTGTACTAACAATAGCTGGTAAGCTATCATGTGGTATGTCTTTCCAGAAAGCAATCTGACAATATTTAAAAGCATTATGAAATTGTTTTGCATGTTGACGAAATAGTCATAGCTTGGAGATGCCATGTCCTCAAGCCTCCAAATATTTTCATTTCATTTCATTTATTTTTAGAAAGCAAAACCTCCAAACTAAAAAAAAAAAAGAAGAAGAAGAATTTATACAAGAATGTTCGAGGAGCCTGGGTGGTCAGCCCATTAAGCATCTGACTCTTGATTTCGGCTCAGGTCATGATCTCAGGGTCATGAGATCCAGCCCCCAGTCCAGCTCCAAGTTCAGCAAGGATTCTGCTTGAGAGTCTCCCTCTCCCTCTGTCCCTCCCCCTGCTTGAGCACTCTCTCTCTCTCTCTCTCTCAAATAAATCTTCAAAAAGCAAAAAAAGAATATTCATGGCAGTACTTTTTTTATTATTTTTAAAGATTTTATTTATTCGACAGAGACAGCGCGAGAGGGAACACAAGCAGGGGGAGTGGGAGAGGGAAAAGCAGGCTTCCCGCGGAGCAGGGAGCCTGATGAGGGGCCCGATCCCAGGACCCTGGGATCATGACCTGAGCCGAAGGCAGATGCTTAATGACTGAGCCACCCAGGCGCCCCCATGGCGGCACTTTAACAGTAAGATATTCCAAACAACCTGAGTGCCCGACAATAGGGAGATGTTTAAGTAGATGCTGGTAAATGCCAAGTGCAGCGCCTCTTCTCTCTTGCAAGCTCTTCTCTCCCAGAAGGACAGCACCCACACAGTAACCCAACAGAGAAACCTAAGATTTCTTTCTTTACCTTATTCTAGCCCTTCCCCCATCTAGGAGCCTCCTAACTGGCCTCTGCTTCCAATGCCCTCCTCCTCCTAAAACTTGTTTTCCTCAGTGCTGCCAGCGTGCTAATTCTGAAACTTGAATCTGCTTCCCCCTCTCTGCAATTACCCATAAAATAAAAATCCAAACAGCATGGCATCCAAAGTCCTCCAAGATCTGACCCTACCTATCAGTGTATCTCTTCCCTCACACACACCCCATGCTCTAAACATCTGGACAATTTTCAGTTCAAGTCCATCATGCGGTGGACAACCTTATGCCTTTGCCTAAAATGCCCTCCCCCACCCTCTTGTTCTCCTGACAAACACTCCTCATCTTTTAACCTTAACTCAAGCTTCACTGCCCTATAAGCCTTTCCTGATATCCCAGGAAATGCACGCACTTTAGCTCCGATATGCAAAAATACATTACCACGTTTCTCTTCTCTATATGCTATTACTCCTGCTAATGACAGGAGCAGTGGAGTCGGGATCCCCCACCTTGCCAGTTAAAGGTAATACAGTCTCTTTAGGTTGAAAGCTGTCACATTCAGGAAGATAGGGAAGGTTTCAAATCCTCATCAGACAGTTTCTTTCCTTTCAGAGGAACTCACGCGACCCCCAGCACTTCACAAGATGGCACCCGCATGCAAGGAAATATAACGCCTCCTTGCAGTGAGGTGACATGTGTCCATCTCCTCCCTGGCTGTGCTGACACGTCACTTGCCTTATTAAGCTTCTGAACGTACTGAACTCGTAGCTGCTGAGATAATGGCTCGTCCAACTTGGTTTTTTGGACGCTGTGATGATACCAACTGCTGAAATCCATGACCTCTGGCATTGTCCCCACGTTCTGAAGCCTCCTCATTCGGAGCCCAGGGGAACCTTCCCAGTCCCTGGATTTTTGGCCCATTAGCAGCCCTGCTCTGAGGCGTGTGGAGCTTCTGGGCGTCCTCAGTGCCGTGTGCAGGCTTCGGACACCTGCTAACTGCCTCACCCTCATAAATTTAGACCCATCCTCTGCCAGTGCTATTCTGTTGTTCTTGCGTCATACCGGATGTGATTATGTGGTGAATTGCCCCCAGATAACACCCAGAGAAACAAGGAATCTGCCCCAATGTTCATGGTTGCCTCAACCCTGCCTGGCTGTTCCTACACCCTCTGCCAACACTGAAGAGAATTGCCTTTCCTGACTTAGAGGAGTTACTGACACCAGTGCTATTCAAAAGTTGATGTGAGTATAGGGGCACCTGGACGGCGGTTAAGCATCTGCCTTTGGCTCAGGTCATGATCCCAGGGTGCTGGGATCGAGCCCCGCATGGGGCTCCCCGCTCAGAAGGGAGTCTGCTTCTCCCTCTGCCCCTCCCTCCCTGCCCCGCTTGTGCTTTCTCACTCTCATTCAAATAAATACATAAAATCTTTATTTTTTAAAAGTTGATGTGAATATAGATCACCTGAGGATGCTATTAAAATACAGAGTCCAATTCAACAGTTCTGGACCGGGGCCTGAGAGTCAGCATTTCTAACAAGCTCCCAGGTAACGCTAGCTGGGCTTGCCGATGACCACTCTTGGAGAAGCAAGTCTGATCAGTCACTGGATTGTATGTGCTTCCCCCACACTCCTTCCCTGGGACAATAATAGCAGACAAGGTATAGGGAAAGGAAATAGGTGAGCAATGGGAAAAGATGTCAGAAGCTCAGTGCCCCTGACCGCCACCATCTTTCCCTCTCCCACTCGAACCCCGCGGCTTCTTTGAGATTCATATGCTCTACCAATTAAAGCCATTACTTCTGTATTTGAGTATATGTGTTTCTCCCTAACTATACTATAATTTTCTTGAAAGTGTAGAGTAGAATTCCCAAACTGGTGGTGACAGGCTGCATATGGCCCCACAGATGTTTTGTTTTACCATCACAGTGTTTTTAAAATATATGAGTCGGTTGCCAAATGCAAAGCGCTGATTCTCAACCCTAACTGCACATTACAATCGCCTGGAAAACTTTCCAAAAATGTCAGTGCCTGAGTCCTACCTTCTTAGAGATTCTGCTTTAACTTGTCTGAGAAGGGTCCCAGACGTCAGAATTTATTTTTAATAAACTTTTCATTCTAGGACCGTTTAAGAGTCACGGCATTATTGCAGATAGTACTGAGTATTTTCCTATATCACACGGCCGGATTTCCCTCTTAACATCTCACGTTGTTATGCTACAGTTGTTACAATTAGTGAACCGTATTGATCCAGTATTATTCACTGATGTCCTATTTTATTCAGACTTCCCTCGTCTTTCCCTAGTGATTTTTTTCTGTTCCAGGATCTCATCCAGCTTACCACGTTCCATTCAGCTGTCCTGTCTCCTTAGGTTCCCCTTGGTCATCACAGTTCACTCAGACTTACCTTGGTCTTGGGTCATCTTGATCGTCCTGAGGAATACCGGTCAGGTATTTGTAGAATGTCCCTCCCTTGGGATTTGTTTGATGTTTTTCTCATGATTAGACTGGAGTATTTTTTTTAAAGGTTTCGAGGTTATTCTGAAGTCCAGCTAGTGTTAAAAAAAAAAAAATCCTTGATTTTAAGAATGTGAAGAGTTCTCATGAAAGTTCAAATTCTGGCTTTCCTTGACATGTGAGGAGATGTGCAAACATTGAGACTGTGGTCTTTCCTGGACATGAACGACTGGCCATGAGAAGTGCTTGCCAGCACCTTCCAGGTCTCCACAAGTCACTTCACTAGTGACCCTCAGGTCACCACCAGTGTAGACCGTAACTTCATCTCTTCTGCCTAGCTCCTAGCGTGTGCTGGCGCAAAGCATGCACTTGATAATGTTGATTAAGGCAATAAGTAATTGAATGAATGAAGGAGTGCCTAAAGGGAAGGACACGCAGTTCCTGAAAACGGCAAATTCGTGTCTGATATCAGCAGGTTAAATTATTGGGGCAAATATGGCCGGTTGATTTACTCAACATTTGTTCGAACCTACTACATCTGATAGGAAGCTGGGCTTCTTTGTGGGACACTAGTCCTGACACATGCTTTGCCCAACTCGGAAGGAGGAAGGAAGCCACATAAGGAGGAAGCCACGCACAGGGAGAGGACTTTTTTTTTTCTGGCAAGCCCAGTCGTGGAGACATTTGGTGATTCCGAGACCAGCAGCATCCTGATTGGTGCAGAGGCCGCATGGTTTTGGGGGCCTGGAAGCAGCAACCAACTGCAGGCCTGTCCTGCAGTGTGCTTCTGGGAGCTGTTCCCCAAGCAGAGCCTCCCCAAGCCTGCGTTTTCATCTGCCCAAGACTTTCTCCATAAATTTACAGGATGGATGAATTCTGTTATCTTCATTTACTCGTCTTGATACAATAATTGGTCAGAGACTGCTAATTGCCTCGCCAGTACTCACTCTGTTCTTCACTCGCTTCTATATTTGGGAAGCATAAATATGTCATGCTTTAAAAACATATGCTCTATCTCCCTGTTCCCTTGCAGAATGAATGGCTGAGGAGTAGAAATGGAAGACTTGGCACAGGGCTTCTGGGAAAGCTCTTGAAAGGGGTCTGCTCAGCTGGCAAGTACTCCCTCGTCCTCTGTCCATCCTCCGACTTGGATGTGATGTTTTTAGCACCCACAGCCTCTTGTGAAGATGGAAGCCACAGGCTAAGAATGGCAGAGGAGAAAGCCAGACAGAGGCTGGATATTGAGGCTGCTGTGGTACCATCTTATCGGCCCTTGACCACCTGCCTCCAGCCTTCTTCTTGTTTGAGAGACAAACAAAATTGTCTTGCTTAAGCTACTATGATTTGGGGGTCCCACTTCCTAAGAGTTTAAAGCTCTCCCTTAATAATATAAATATAATGTAACAGGATATCCAGCTGGAAATTAGATGTTTTGAGTGTTTTTGGCTCTAGTAAGCCAACTTAGCCTTTTCACGTGCCCAGTCTAATCTCTTTTGAGACACTGAAGTACCTTCCTCCACCTTCAGAGCCAGTTTAAGATCTCCAGATGCTTCTCTGGGTAGCCAAGCAAAGACATGAAGGATAGCTCTATAAGCCGGCAAGGGGATTCCAATCAGCCCTTTTGTGTTTTTCCAGATCCAGAAAGGGAGCCCTGGGGAGACACTGAGGAAGGGAAGGCAGTCAAGCTTCCCTGGATTCAGTTGCTTACACAGTACTTCCTAAATATTCACGGTGTATCTACTTTAAGCCGTGGAACTGTCTAGGCATTGAGAGCAAGCAAGGAATGAAAGATCAGGTCTCTCTCCTCTGGGAGTGTGCACGCTAGTGGGACCTCTGCAAGGAAGCTGAGCTGTGTTACAGAATGTGTTACTCCACTCGTGTGACGAGCAGAGTGTGAGGCACTCAGTCCTGTTCACGCTTTAGGGAGACCATGGGAGTGAGCTACTATTATCTTCATTGTATGAATGAGACCAGTGTTCACAGAAGTTAATTATCTTGATTGGGCATGGTAAGAAATCAAAGTCGATCCATCTGACTCTAAGGTCACATTCTTTCCACTTCACTATTCTGCCTCCTCCATGCCAGCCTGCAGTTCCAGAGACCTTGCCAGTCTTTATCAAGCAAATCTTGCCAATTCACATCACAGCCATAGCAGTCATTTCACGGGCCGAAGGCGGCTGTCCAGCTTGGAGGAGGGCACAACAGCTGTATGAATCCAGGAATTTAGTGGGCTTCAGGAATATCTCCAAGATTCTATCCCACCAGAAGAAATATTTGACAGTGCCATAAGTTGTGGGTTTTTTGCTTGTGGTGGTAATTTACATGACCTGTTCTTGCTCTGGAGGGGGTTTAATGCCAATTACTGCCTCCCTACAGAAAGAAAAAAATATTGTCTCCTGTCATTTTCACCAGCTCAATCTTTGACTTGACCACAGGGTCTTCGGCAATATCTACCAGTCAATGGGAATGCACAGACTACGGGAAATTGGAGAAGAAAAGGAGTTGCCAGAAATTCTTTCCAGACCACTGGGTCCTCCTAGAACTAATTAGCTTGAGGCATGTAGGAAGAGAGAATGTATGTCTTATGGTCAGTAGGAGTGTGGGCTAATCACCAACTGTGACCCTCCCCAGGCCACGAGAACTTACTCCCTGGTCAGAATCAGTTGCGCCCTCTGCTCTACCCCCCACACTGGGAATGTATCTCTAAATTTGCCCTTCCCACCGTTCTGCAGCCTCGGTATCTTGATGTCTTTTCATCTCTGTCTCTGAATTCTTTCAGTGTTGGTGGCAAAGGACGTAAAAACTAATTCAAACGGGCTTAAGCCAAGGAAGAGAAGAAAGAAAAGGAAAGGAAAGGAAAGGAAAGGAAAGGAAAGGAAAGGAAAGGAAAGGAAAGGAAAGGAAAGGAAAGGAAAAAGGAAAGGAAAGGAAAGGAAAGGAAAGGAAAGGAAAGGAAAGGAAAAAGGAAGGAGAGAAAGAAAGAGAAAGAAAGAAAGAAAGAGAGAAAGAAAGAAAGAAAGAAAGAAAGAAAGAAAGAAAGAAAGAAAGAAAGAAAGAAAGAAAGAAAAGAAAGAAAGAAAGAAAGAAAGAAAGAAAGAAAGAAAGAAAGAAAGAAAGAAAGAAAGAAAGAAAGAAAGAAGAGAAAAGAAAAAACCATTGGCTCATAAAATTGTAAAGTTTAGGGCTAGTGCCAGACTGATTTGGCCTGGATCCAGAGGCTCTAATAATATCTTCAGAATTCCATTTTTCTCCATCTTAGCTCTGCCTCCCACGATGTAAGTTAGGTGCTATGTGGTAGGTCCTGGCAATTCCAGCTCACTTCATTCTTACTGTTAATAATCCCAAGAGAAAGTACTTTTCAGTGCTTCCAGTTTAAATTCTGGCTTTATTCTGATTGGAGGAGCCCGAGTGACTCAGCCATCTCTGAACCCAATCACCAGCTAGGGGGACTCAGTGTGGTGATTGGCCAGCCCTGAGGCACCTGCTGCGTCCCTGGAGCTGGGGGTGGAGACTCTCCAAACCACGTGGGCTGAGCAAGGGTGGTGGGAGTGGTTCCCTAAAAAGAAATTCATGGAGTTATTACCAGAAGAAAAAGTGGATTGGATAGTAAGTGACCAAGAATAACATGGGATCCTCACCGCCCAACACAGCGCTTGGCACATATAGGAGCTTAGAAGTCTTTATTCAACTTATTGTTGAAGGAGGAGGTGCTGCCTGGGGCAGACCTGTGCTTGGAGCAGTGCCCTGCCTCAGGCACCCGGTGGTATGGGTAAGTGATGCCCGTCTTGGATTTCTTTTCCCTTTGGCTCCTCTTCTCTGCGTCCTGACTCCTCAAGCTGCACTTGAGGCTGGATAATTTCTTCTCTCTCACAACACGTCTTCTATTCTCCAATCCTGACCAGTCTACGCTCTTTCTTCTGAGGTAGAGCTCTTTGGAAGGCAACGCCCATGTCCTCCCGGCCTGGTCCACAGAACTCAACTGGACCTGGGCTGTCCTGGGGGAGACACTGATTGCGCCGGGTGCCTTGCTTCACCAGGATGTTGGACGGGAAGGAAAAGAATTCCAGAACTGATACCTTATCTTCTAGGTGACCCCCTCCATCCTCTTCCCAAGCAGCCCGTTGCCTCTTTTCCACAGTGTATCTGGCTGATACCCTGAGAGGAGGACCAGTGGTTTCTCAAGATGGCAGCTGTTTGTATTTCAACAAGTTACGGCTGCACTGGTGAAGTTTCATCTCAGAGTATTGTACTAATTGACCAGAAAATATTGTGCCTTGGAAGCAGTAAGTCAGTAGCTAAGCTCTGTATAGTATCTGTAAGAAGACACACTTAATTCCATGCTGCTGTGGTTTGGGGGGACCGTGTTCCACTACTCCCCAAAAGAACTGGCAGCTGACTGAATCTTCTTCTATTTTAAAGCTCAGATGCCAAGTTAGCGTAACAGGATGTTGGCAATCCTCTTTGTTTTCCTACAGTAATTAATTGTTCCTATCTTCCTAATCAATGCATTCCTTAAAAATTTTACATTGTACATAACAATGATCCATCTTTATCGTAGAAAGTGTGCTCCACAAGATAAAATATCCAGTTTCCTATTTTCATCACCCATAGGCTTTTAAATAAACCTGAAATTTAAGACACTAAATGTAGATGTATATTCCAATTGAGGCATCATACATGAACCTTGGAGTAACTAATAAACTTGTGATTTCTCATGCATTCCAAATAAGAACCTGACAAAGAGGATGGGGAAGTCACTACCCAGGATAGGAAGATTTAAAGAGCACCTGATGATTTGTCTTAGAATATGACTTTCGCACACTCTACTCAGAGGAAATTGAAAGTGAAATATAGTGTTGTTTCTAATAACAGAAGTATTCTGTATTTGTGCAGTGCATTTCATCAGAGGATGTTGTAAGCCTTATCTTGGTAATCTTTAAAACCACAAGGGGAGTGGAGTAGGCGGTCAATGACTCCATTTTACAGATAAAGAAATTGAGGCACAGAATAATTGGGTTTCTCAAAGTCACATACATCAGAGAGGACGCTGGGAATCAAGTCCACTTTCAATTCTCAGTCAGTCCAGAATTTCACCTACTCCTATTTTTAGAAGCTGAGACCCACCCAGCTTGGCTATTAACCTTTGTTCTACATGCTGTTGTTCATTGCGTCTTCCTTAAACTCCTGTTCTCGTTTTCTTCCCGGCTCTTCCTGACACTAGAAGTTTTTTGTTCTAATCCTTAGTTGGCTCTCAGTATAAATCGATTTCCCGTTTGTGTTCCTGAAGCTCATGAGTGCATTTATTTTACTAGCTAAAAGACATGAGCCAAGATTCTTGTGACATACATTGAAACGCAGTTGATAAATAGAGCACAAAATGTTGCAAAATCAAAATACAAAGGTTTACGGGTGCCCAGCATTCAGGTTTGATGCTGTTCAGCACCGATTTCCAGGAGGCATATCTGCCCTACCCTGATGGAAGTCTAAGTTTGATAAATTTATTTTTTTTTTTTAGCCCGTGTTACATAACTATTCATTTCCCAGGAGCATAACTTCCCTTAGGGGTTATAATAAAATGTCTTTGCAATGCCTTGTCACGGTGAGGCTAGAGGAAAGTTGAATCTTTGGGGTTTAGATACACTTTTGACGGCAATAAGTAAAATGTTTGCAACAATTCCTATGGCGTGCACTAAATCCCAGACTCTTTCCTGATCTTATCATTTGTTCTTGGAACATATCACAACTCCCCAGAGGGGAAGCATTTATTTAGCATTAATTACCTTCTAGGACGCATGGTATTCTAGGTGCTGTCTCTCGAATCAAAGAAGTACTGTGAAAACCAAGTCCTGAGAATAAAGAGTCAATATTTGATTAAGCCTTTGATAGGAGGGTAGAGCATGCTGGTTAAGAGAGTGGGCTTCATAGAGATGTGGATTCGGGGCTCAGCTCTGCTGCTTTGAGAGTCATTTGATTTCCTGTAAAACAGTGCTGATGATACCCACTTCCTAGCGTCCAGGTGAAGCCAAAACAAGATGAGGTATGTAAAGTGCTTATTATACTCAATGAATAGCAACTATTTGAAGATATGTTTCAAAATAAATAAGGTTAGGGGTGCCTGGCTGGCTCAGTCGGTAGAGCATGCAACTCTTGATCTGGGGGTTCATAAATTCGAGCCCCACGCTGGGTGTAGAGATTACTTAAAACTAAAATCTTAAATAAATAAGGCTACTCATTGCCCCGTGTGTGTGTGTGTGTGTGTGTGTGTGTGTGTGTGTGTGTGTGAGAGAGAGAGAGAGAGAGAGAGAGAGAGAGAGAGAGAGTGAGAGAGAGAGAGTATTCAAGGCAATTTGTCACTAATGATTGGCGATAACTTGACCTCTGCAAAGTGTTCTGTTTATTTTATGTACATTGGCATATGTCAGGCACTAAGTAGCAAGTCACCAGGTGTCCATTTATAATTTGAATGAGTACAGGCAGTCTGGTTCTCTGGTCTGCATGTGGTAGAGCTTTATGCTTCTGTAAGAGGAGAGAATTGATTTCCTATCTACAAAGAGGAGGGAGACAGAGTTCCTTACACCTCCTCCAGGGTCACAGAGAGGGAGTGGTGGATCTTTGAAGATTAGAGAACTTCATTGGTTACCTTTTCTTAGATAGAAAACCTTTGTAAGATGGGATGGAATTGAACTTAACTATTTTTGCAGGTGATCTAATCTGAAGCTCCAGGGTTAGGGCACACAGGAAAAAAAAAAAATCTCACTAAAAACTGAAATAGAACTGAAGTTTATTAGGTGTCCTTTGACACCACCGTGACCCTAGGTGGCTGAGCCAGAAGGACTTGGACATGACCTAAACTCAGTTTCTCTTCCATCTCCTCCTCTGTCTGGTGCAGGAAAACCCTGTGACCCATCTGCACTTCTTTACATCCAGCAAGACAGCTGGAATTACTAGCAGCTGTCCCTAGCCTGTCTTAGCCTAGACAGACCAGCATGTGGAACCCATGATTGGAGCTCTGAGCCTCCCTGGCTTCCCTCCAGGCTCACTCGGCTACAGGTGTATAGAGCCCTGCACATTCCCTGCAGATCAGCTTGCTGGTGCTCACAGCATGGAAGGAGCTCGTTAGCAATTCCATTTCCTGTGTGAATGGGGCCAAGGCCACGGTGTTCTATGGGTGGGAGTCAGCGGCAATCAGACCCATAACCAGCCCTAAGTCACTGCCCCCGCCCCCAGCCCGCCTGCCTGTGGACAAGCAGCACCATGACACCCCCGTCACACGGCCATCACCACCACTGGGAAGCAAGTCAACCGGACTCCTTCCTGTTGGGGGAAAGAGGCACTCCTACTAGAGAAAGACTCTCAAACGATCATTACTGGGAACAGTGATGCCCCATGTGTATTAGGAGTCAGGTAGGAAGAGTGAGGATGTGGAATGATTCGGGAAGAAGGAGTCGAAGAAAAAAATATGAGGTTATGTTGGTTAGCTATGATCATAGTACTTTTTTTTAAAACCACAAAATGTATTTGTGTGTACATGAGGGCCAAAAAAGTCAACTAGTATCTATTAAGCAACACATAATATCACAATATGGAGTTGGATGTGGTTGGAAGTACATTAGAAGTATCTAAATTACGCCCATCTTTTAAGCCCTGACTTAAGTATCCTGGCTTCTAAAAGCCAACGGACGCAAGAAGAATCTCTGCCTCCTCCAATTTTCATTCTATTTATTGTCTATCAAAAGATTCCAAGCTTTGGAAGGCCACAAAATTTATTGAGGACAAAAATCCAGCAGAAGCCAATATGGAACGCAGATCTAAGCGGAGGGACTCTGGTAGATAGAAGTGGGGATAGGGTCGCCCTGTCATCCCTCTGTGGACAGCCTGAGAAACACTGCGGTGTTCTAGAACACCATTTGAAAAGCGCTTGCCCGTATCAGTTACTTGGCAGTTAACTGCGTGCCTTGTCTGTGGATTCTTGTTTTTTGTTTTTTGTTTTCCTGATTCTTGTATGTTCGTTCCCAGATTACAGATTTCTAAAGGGCAAAGATTCAAATGGAAGAGAAGTGAGGGCTAGGAGTCGGGAGCCTGGCACCGCCACTCACCAGACCTTGCACATAAGCCCACTCAGTGCGCTGAGCCCACAAAGGCCACACCAGACCATATGTAAGAAGTGTGACAAAATTCCCAGTTTCTCACGATAGTCATGGTTTGCACTTGCTGGAGACATTAACCTCACTGATTATTTTTAGGACCCCTTTCATTCTCAAAAGTCTCCCAATTTGGATGGTCAATCATATGACTTCTCTCTATATAAGGCCACTTTCTCTCTCTCTCTCTCTCTCTCTCTCTCTCTCTCTTTTTTTCCCCACTGCAGGACTTTATTTCCCTCACACAGTGACGCGTTGCCACGGTCCTATTGTTCTCACATGACAGGAGCAAACCCAAATTTGTTGTCATCTCTTAAGGAATTGAGAGTTGTGTACAAAAACCTGACATAAATTAAAAGGGTGAATAAATTTACAGTTGTAAATGCAAACCGTCTTCCAACTCCAGGCAATTAATAACCCACAGTGTGCTGGTGGGAAAACATCAGGTAAGAAAGGAAAGCGGGTCCTAAAGCTGGGACCTTCCCAATCCTGTCAGACCGGAAAGACGGAAATGACAACTGGTTCAGGACTCTTGCTAGCCTCTGGAGAAATTCTGGAACAGGCAGCTCTTACACATTAATACCCTGCACAGAGCAAGAACCTCACAGTCTCGCAGCTTCTCAAACCAACGGATCTCTCTCCCAGACACACGTTCTCCCCCACAGCCGTGAAGGGACTGAGCTGCATGGACGAAGGGTTTAAATCTAAGGCACGTGCAGGGTATCGAACATGCACCAAGGGGACCGTTAACCAAGGGATACAGGGTCAAGACCAGCAGCAAGTTCTGCAATCTAGCACTGATACCAGATACAAGCGTCAAGGACCAATTTCTTTTCAAAGGTGTATTCCAGTTATTTTTTTTTTTAAAGATCTTACTTATTTGTTTGAGAGAGAGAGAGCGCACACGCACGAGTGGGGGGGAGGGGTGGAGGAAGAGGAAGAAGCAGGCTCCCCACTGAGCCTGGAGCCCAACGCGGGACTCGATCCCAGGACCCCCAAGGTCATGACCTGAGCCGAAGGCAGACGCTTCACCGACTGAGCCCCTCAGGTGCCCCCAAAGGCGTCTTCCAGTTATAAGGCCACTTTGTGATTCATGATGCTGTGCTCGTGCCCCCCCCTTACCCACTCACCCCCACCCTAGGATCTAGCAGAGGGCGAAAGACACAAAAGGGCTCGATATCTATTACATTCGTTCAGGATAAGACACGGTTATTAACCCAAAGGAGCTCAAAACCTAATTGAGGAGATGATGTACACGTATGAAGCCTCTTGAAATCAATACAAGCCGGGGTGGGGGGCAGTGGGTACTCCACGAGATGGATGAAAAGAGCCCCAGGCCGGATCCCATGTGCTCTGAGTTGCAGGCAGGCAGTCCCTTCGTGGCAATTAGATTTTAAACATCGGAGCCAGGGAGAGAAGCCAGGTGAGGAACGGGCAGGACCAGACACCAGACAGACCAGCACGTGGAACCCATGATGGGAGCAACAGCGGTTATGAGGTGGTGAGTATCAGGGAGGCAGGGGCTGGGCTTGGGTGGGTGTCCGGGGGTGGGGGGGCGGCACTCAACAGTGATCCAGGCAGGCATTTGGGGTCAGCGAGGTGCCTATGTGGAGGGACCAACGGCAGTGAGGGCTGTGGTAGGAGAGAGCCAGGCGATGGGTCCTGGCAAGGCCACGCAGTCTCTAGCTCTCCGGAAAGGGAGTCCTGAGGTGAGAACAGGGCTCAGCAGTTTAGGCAGAGGCTTTCTGAAAGTCGGGCGGGGGGAGGGGATGCTACGCTTTGGGCTAATTCAGCTCCGGGCATGCGAGGATCTCAGCGGGCGGGTGAGCCCTGGAAGAATGAGCTGAAAATTGGCAGTGACCAAGCAAGAGGGATTCATTTGGCTTTGGGCATGGCCCCAAGGAGAGGAGCCAGCTGTCCAAACCACAGACGAGGGTCTGTCATGGGTCGGTGCCAGTGTTTAAATCTGCCAGCAGGAGCCTGATCCCTGCCCCCTCCTCCGAGAGGTAGAAGCCAAGCGAAATCCACTGGGGCAAAATCCCCCAAGTTATGGTAGGTCACCGGGCCCGGCACAGCTTTCCCAGCAGCGATTCCAGTAGGTGAGGTTGAAGGCAGACCTTGGAAGCATGTGAAATCTTAGACAGCAAATCCAACACTGGGTCATAAAACAGGAGTTTGACTGAGACTAGGTTTTGAGTTTAAGAGCCCCAGGGGAGATCATGAAATGAGGCAAAAGGGGTGAAGACTGGAGGGTCAGGGAACACGGGACACATCTCATAGCAACTTCATGACAAAGTGTGAGCCCCCGATGGGGGTCTCACATATAGCAGTCCCAAGCCATTTAAAGGGGAGCGGATGGTACATGGCAATAACCATCTCCAGGTCGAGATCATGAAGGTAGCCAAGCAGGAGGCAGGCACACGGTTCACAAGACTCCATCTAGCATCTGGAGGGAACAGGTGCAGCCCCGGGGGAGAGGAGGTAGGCGAGCCCTGGGCAGGATGCAGGGGTCTCAGCAAAGTCGACTGGGGTCAGGGTGAGCTTCAGTCCCAGGAGTAAAAGTCAGGATCCAGGACAGAAGCACAGCCACAGAGACAAGCCACATGCACGTGAGGTAAGAAGGAAAACTTGAAAGTGCTGGACCTACCCCAGCCCTACCAAATATCGGCCCGGGGAAGCAAGACCGTGTGATGGTGGAATTTGGTTGGTGCTCTGGACTCAGACGAGTTGGGGTTTTAATCTTGATCCTACCATTTGCTGGCTGTGAGATCATCAGCTAGTTAATTAATATTTCTGAGTTGTGGTTGCCTCATCTTTAAGATGGGGATAACAACATGTACTTGGCCTGGTTGCATGAATATTAGGTGACGTAATGCGTATGAGGCACCAAGCTCCCCAGTGCCCACCTCCATTATAGATGCTCCATAAACAGAACTATTACTACCATTAAGACTAAATCCAAACCACACCTATGGGAAGGGAGGCAAATGGGACTTTTAATACACCGCCAGCCTGGCCCAAGGTACCCCAGGAAAACAGATGGTGCTCAGCCTGCAGGTTGAAAGCTGGATGATGCTGACACAGGCAGGGACTAAGAGTGGCCTTGGTCCTGTGGAAAAAGCAAGGGCTCGATTTCTAAAAACAGGTGTTCAGGTTCGGAGAAGGACCAGCTGTGAGGTGCTGACTCACTGGCCCTCATTTCTAGCTCAAGGAACACTGAGCCTACAGGCAGGGTCCAAACACCCCTTGCAGAAAGAAGGAAGGAACATGGGATTAGGCAACCGAGCAGCTCATGACAGAGAACGAGTGGACACTGTCATCCAAAAAATATCCCCTCTCCTTAGATTGAGGATCCATGGTACCTAAAATTCCACCATTATATATTCATTCCTTTGAATTAAATATCCTTCTCCCCCAAGCATAACTGTTTAAATGTAAGCATTGCAGGACATGGAACACATTGGCTCACTCACTCATAACTCATGTGTCCAGGCCTCCATCTGCTGAGAGCCTGGAACTCCCCCAGAGGACTCACATGGCTCTTGACCTTCCCCAGATACGGGGCAGCCAGCTCAAGGGAAGGAGAGGAGGCATTTTTAGGACTATGAAGTCTTGGGAAAGAATCAGGAAAAGGTAGACGCTCACACGGTGTTTGTTCTCTTCTCTCTGCTGACATTGGGGTTTCACGGGAGCTAGTTTATACATCCAGTTCTGTTTTGTGGATCCGAGGGTCCTAAGCGTCTAGGGAACTACAGGCATCTGGATATGGAGAAGATGGTCTTAGAAAGGTAGGGAGAGGGACGCTGCATGCACAATTTCCCCTCCCTGGGGCCCCAACCCCCAGGATCTTCTTCCTTTGGTCTCCAGCCTTCCTCTGAAGGAGCTAATACCTATAAACCATGGACATAAAGCTGCTAAGGCAGCTTCGAATTTAGGCACCAACAGTGCATTGGAAATGTATGTGTGTGGCTGGCTTGCCATGTGTTTGACCAGTGGTGGGCAATATATGGTAACCCCTTGCTCCACACGGCTCCTTCGAGCCTTCAAGATGTGGCCAGTCCGAAATGAGATGTGCTGTCTGTGTACAATACACACCAGTTTGAAAGATTGTGACAAAAAGGGAAAAGAATGTGAAATGTCTCTTCCATATTTTGTACGTTGATTACCTGTTGGAATGATCATACTTGGGATGTGTTGGCTTAAATGAAATCTATCATTAACATTAATTCCCCTATTTTTTCTTTACTTTTTGGTGGGACTGCTAAGCATTTTAGATTCCATACCTGATTCACATTAGATTCCTACGGGACAGCACTGTTTTGGGTGAATTGATGAGTCAGTTTTGTTCGAGGGGCCCCAGCTCCTGAGGGACCGGCCACCCCCACTATGATTTGTCAATTGGCTGGTCACAGAGGGGTCAGCTTCTGTGGTGAGAGGGAGGGTGATGGTTCTAGGCAAAGATGACTGAACATTCCCTTTATCCCTTTTTGGATCCGTCAGGGAAGTACTGTCTCTCTTCTCATGAGACACTTACCCTCACTTAGTTAAGAAGCTCTCCGAGTCCTTCCCCTCATCACCACCTTATGGTTCCTCCCTGTGTTGAGAAACGGACTCTTTTTTTTTTTTTTAAGACTTTGTTTATTTGAAAGAGAGAGAGAGCATGAGCAGGGGAGAGGGGCAGAGGGAGGGGGAGAGGCAGAGGGAGAAGCAGGCTCCCCATTGAGCAAGGAGCCTGACGGGACTTGATCCCAGGACCCTGGGATCATGACCTGAGCCGAAGACAGATGCTGAACCAAGTGAACCCCCCCAGGCACCCTCCCTGAGAAACAGAAACTCTTAACTCCCTACTTTTTCACCAGCTGGCCCTATGGAGGGATAGGGTCTCCATGAAGCATCTTGTGCTTCTCTGTCTTGGTGAGCTCAGAACTCCATATTAAGACCCTCTCATCTCGATCAAAAAACCTGTCCTTGCTCCCCCTCTGAAACTAGAAAGTTAGTCCTTGATTAGATTAATAAGGACACAAGCTTCACCTGATCTCTTTGCACATTTATGTGGCATCTACCATACGCCCAGCAATGAAGAGAAAAGCTAACAAAACAGACACGTGGCTCTGCCCGCCGCATTCGATGAGCCCATGGCTCCTTCCTTCTTGAAACGCTTGCTTCACATGGCCCCTAGGCATGACTTTACCTTATTTCTTCCTATTTTACCGCCCAGGCCTTCATCCTCTTAACTAGTTCCTCCTGGCCCTGATCTTTGAATATGGGCATTGCCTCCGTCTTCAGACCTCATCTGTTTAACTGTCACAAAGTCCCCAAGTTATTGCTCTGTTCCAATGGCAAGTACAATCTGGGTGCCGAGAACACTTCATCTTCGTGAACTGGCCTGGTCCCAACCTCTCGCTTGCACCCCAGACTCAGAAATCCATCCCTCTCTCTTCAACATTTCCACTTGGATGTCTCCTAGGCATCTCAAATGTTACATATCCAACGCTAAGTTCTGGTTTCTCCTCCAAAATCTGCTCCAACTTGGAATACTGAGACTGCATCCTCCAGTTAAAAAAAAAAAAATTGAATCGTCCTTGATTCGTCTTCCTCTCACATCCCACTTCTAATCTGTCAGCAAGTCCTATCAGCTCTCCTTCAAAATATATCCACATTCTGACCATTCTCTCCATCCCAACCTCTACTCCCTTGGGTCAAGCCGCTGCATATGGGGGATTTTTATGATGGTTTCCTACTGAGTCTCCCTGCTGCTATTCTTGCCTTCCCCTGCCGTCTATTCTCAGGTCAAAAGCCAGAGCAAGCATTGAAAAATGTAAGTTGTAGCCTATCATCCCACTGCTCAGAACCCTGCAAAAACCTCCATGCCTCTCCAAGCAAAATCCAAAGTATTTGCTGCGTCTGCCAGGCCTACCGTACTCTCCGCTTACTGTCTCCCATGCAGCCACTCCAGCCTCCTTGCTTCCCCTGAGCGCATGAGCCAAACTGCTCCTGTTTCAGAGGCTTTGAATTTGCTCCTGTCTCTATGCAGAAAACGCTTCTCCCAGATATCTGCATGGCTTGCTCCCTTGCTCCCTTCAACTCTTTCTCTGCTCAGATGTCAAAGCAGTACCCCGGGGACGCCTGGGTGGCTCAATCAGTTAAGTGTCTGATGTTTGGTTTCTGCTCGGGTCATGATCTCAGGGTCATGAGATCCGGCCTCGTATGGGTCTCTGCGCTCAGCATGGAATCTGCTTGAGATTCTCTCTTCCCCTCCTTCCCCTTCTGCCCTTCCCCCTGCTCATGCTCTTTCTCTCTAATAAATAAACACAATCTTAAAAAAAATAAATTAAAAAAAAAGCAGCACTCTGCACCAGACTTTTGTATCCCCTAATTCCTGCTGGATTTTTCTTCCTGGCGCTCATCACCATCTGGTAGGTTGTATATTCACGTGCACGTTTATTGCCTGCCTCCCACTGGAATGGGAGTCCTCTGACAACGGGGATGGTGCCTTTTGGTTCACTGCTGTCTCTCAGCATCTGGGACAGCCCCTGACACATTGCAAGTGCTCAAACAACACTTGTTGAGTGCACGATGGCAAAGAAACGGTTTTCCCTCATGAAGACTATGAAGCAGACACTAACCACATACAAGAATAAATACACACCATTACAAATAGTGCTGTGAGGAAGCTGACTGGCCCAGTGAGGGAGAACCTACTTTAAATATGGTGGCCAGAGGAGATCTCCTGGAAACAATGGCATTTAGGGTAGGATTAGAAGGGTGGGGTACAGCCAGCCCTGCACAGGGTGGGAAGACCGTTTGGAAGGAGAGAAAAAAACAGAACAAAACAGCACATTCGAAAATCCTTTAGCAGGAATGAGTTAGACATCTTCGAAGACGGGAAAGGGGGCCAGTGGGGAATGAGAAAAATAGGAATTGCTGTTGAGGAGGCATTCAGAGGCCAAATCATAAAGGACCAGGTGGGCTGTGGTAGGAATTAGATTTTATTCACAGTTTTGTCTAAGACTCCACATGTTAGTAACACGTTGAGAGGAATGTCTGAGGTGGCGCCGGGAGATGGCATTTGGGCATCTGGACCATTAATTTAAGCTTCTGCCTAAAGCTTCTCAGGAAGGGAGTGGCCTTTACAAGGAGAGAGCAGACTGGTCCTCCTACAACAAGGCTTCCAAGACGCCATTTACCATGCAGGAAGCAATAATGTCCTGCCTCTATTGGAAGCAGCCCCCAACTGCTCCGCCCTTATGTTATTTCATCCCTCTTTAATTATGTAGCCAGTCCGAGCACGCACGCTGACAAAGTACACATGACATTTCCAGTGCAGTTGGCCTAGTTCCTGTTCTCTTCCCTACAAGCTTACAGCTGCCCCTGGGCCTTTGCTCATGCTGTTTCCCTGGAAAGAAATAGCCTGTACCTCATCCACATTGCCCAAACCCAGCTCTAGTCCTAAAATAAACACGAGGTCAGATGTATAAGCTAGGACCATGATTTCAAATTTACTTTGTTTATCACTGCAGTAGGCTGAATGATGCCTTCCCCTCCCCTGCAAAAAAAAAAAAAAAAAGTTCAGAGAGGCAAGAATGGATTTTCCCCTCCAGCCTCCGGAGAGAGGGCGGCCCTGTGACACCGATTTTGGATTTCTGGGTCTCCAGAACTGTGACGGAATAAATTTCTGTTGCTGTAAGCTACCAAGCGTACGGTAATTTGCTACAACCGCCACGGCAAATTAATACAATTACCTTGCTCTTTACCTGGGCATCTTGTCCCTCGGGTCACTGCTGCTTCCTGGCTGGCTTTCCCGGGCATTGCTAGGTTCCTCCTGTCCTCGCCTGCTTCTTCATGTCGTACGCACTCACACGGACTGCATACTGTTTCCCAGGTTTGTGGAGCTGTTTTCTGCCTCCTGCCCTCTTCATCCTCGAGCCACATGAGCAAGCCAGCCAGTTGCCAGGCACACATCCCGGGTGACCGTCGGTCTCGGCAAGCCAGGGCTAGCCAGGAGGCCAGTTCTGTGACCCGCAAGCGAGGTGGTGGGTGGGGTGTGGACGAGTGGGCGGCTGGAGCTAGTTAGCTTGTTCGGGTTTTAACTCTGACAACACCAGGTGCTTGGAATTGTGATACGGAGAGGCAAAAAACAAAGGTTCTGGGCATCACTGTACCCAGAGCTCTGGGGACCTGCCATGCAAGGAAGATCTGACAAGACCTAATGGCTAAAAAAAAAAAAAAAAAAAAAGACCTAATGGCTGATGGCTTGGTGGGGGGCGGTGAAGAAAATACTAACAGCAGGTTTAAAACTTAAATCACGGGGGGAAATCAATAGTAGCGCTATCTACCGAAGTGCAAAAAATTAGGAAGCAATGAAAGGGTTTTTAAAAATATTTTATTTATTTATTTTAGAGATACAGAGAGAGAGCGTGAGCAACGGGGAGGGACAGAGGGAAAGAGAATCTCCAGCAGACTCCCTGCTGAGCCCGGAGCCCGATGTGGGCCTCAGTGTTAGGACCCTGAGATCACAACCTGAGCCAAAATCAAGAGTCGGTTGCTCAACCAACTGAGCCACCCACGTGGCCCACAATGAAAGCTTTGGAGAGAAAATTATGAAATGTTGAGTCTTAGGTAGGTGGAAATGACCACTGGGACGGTTGTCTCTTTTGGAAAGTCCCATCCTCAACTCTCTGGTACTGCCAGAATCCTCTGGTTATGTTTTGTTGTTGTTATTTTTTGTTTTTTGTTTTGTTTTGAGAGAGAGAAAGAGAGCAGGGGCAGAGGGAGAGAGAGAATCTTAAGCAGGCTCCACACCCAGCATGGAGGCCAGTGTGGGGCTCAATCTCACGACCCTGGGATCATGACCTGAGCCAAAACCAACAGGTAGGTGCTTAACTGACTGAGCCACCCCCAGGTGCCCCTCTGGCTATGCCCTTATTGTAGCCCTGATAACCCTATATCACATATATGGGCTTTTCTGTCTCAGTCTGTGAGCTCCTTAAGGGAGGAGATCACGTCTTGTTGTATCTCCAGTGCCAAAGAGACTATCTGGCACCTAGTAGATGCTCAGTAAATCAACTTGGAAGGAATCACTGAATGAAATTGAGCTCAGATGAGAGGTTCAGGCTGGGGCTGACAAGCTTGGAGTAGGCAGGCCACTTTGAGGTACGAGTTGATGCCATGATAAATAGCACGACGGAAGGGCGTGGCCACCTGATCTGTCATCAGCCGGATGCCACAAGAATAGGAGGTTCTAGCAAACCTGAGTTCTAGCGAAGCACGCTCTTAAACTTTGACCTAACATTCAGGTGTCAGGGATCATAACGATCAAATAAGGAAGAAGACAGAAGTCTGAGCCATGGTCGTCCACCCACGGCTTTCTGAAAATGGAAAGTAATTTTTTATTTGCCAGCTGGTTCAAGGTTCATTCACCCTTATCACGGTTGTCACGCAACATTATAGTAAGCATCCGTCAGGGGCATGAAGATATTCTGCATGTGACGTGTCTGACTTCTGGGTACTGGTAATTATATTTTATGCCATACCCAGGATTTGGTCTACAGGGAATATGCTTTTTTTGTTGAATATTGCTACTCCTAAAAAGCGACCAAAAGCATGGAACATTCTTGAAAATGCATTTCAAGCATTTTAACGCTGCCCCTCAAATTGCCAGCCAGATCCTTGTTTCACTTCCTGCAGGCACCAGGATATGGGGGTCAAGTTCTTCTGCATGCCAAAAGAGAGAGATAATAATCCTGGCCGTTTCAGACACTGCTCTTACCTTTGTAGCGTGGACCTATAATTGAATTTCCCCAGGAATTTTATGATGTATTGATTGAACCTAATTAAGCCAAGGACCTGCTCTCTATTATCTGCCTTAGCAGCCTCTACACAGAACTATTCAATTCAAACAACATTTACTAAGCTACTAAGTACTAAGCCATGTGCGGGGCCTCTGCTAGACACAAAGATAAATAAGACATAATCCCTTGTCCACCACGAGCCCTGTAACCCCCGGTCCTGGAACTATGAAGGTTTATATACTGATACTCTTACACAGGAACACTAAGATAAATACTGTAAAAGAAATGTAGAGAACCATCACGACGTTCACCGTGAATTATTGGGTTGAAATGGTAAAGATCCAAATTATTTGTTTGAAATAGTAATGACTCTACGTATAGATTTTTAAGCCCTTGTTCTTAAAACAGAGCCTACAATATACTGACTCACCTGGTATCAGGTACCTCGCTTACTTCCTTCATGATTAACCCTGACAGGTCCTTCTGGTAACTGTCATCTCATCACTCCACTTCTGGGGTCCTTGTTTGAACATACCCAGAGTGGGGATTATCTCCGAGGGAAATGCAGAAACCTTTTTAGGATGACCCTGGGTAGCTTTTGTTCCTTTCCTTGGCTCTGCTCGTAGGACATTCGCTATAGCCCCTTGGCAAAGGCAAGGTGGTGCTGAGTTAATACCCTTCGCAACTCTGTCCCACTCCTTCCTGAGCGAGACTATTGTTCCTACAGGTCTCCACCACTCCCAACGCTAGAAGCCAGGCATTCAAGAATTGGGTGAAACCAAGTCTGCAAACAGACATCACTCTACCCTAACTTTTGAAAGAAAATTATGTTTAAGGAAAATCATAGCTATTTTTCTAGAATATCATTTTACATAATCTTGTCAAATAACTTCAAGGTAAATGGTACTCGGTTTTACATATATTTCTATGTGCGTATGTGTGTGTGTGTATCCTAATGCCTCTCTCTCTCTCTCTCTCTCTCTCTCTCTCTCTATATATATATATATATATATATATTCGATGTGTGTATGTAAACTTGTAATTTTAAACTTCGTGGTTATTTTCAGAAACTGCACCGCAATTAGAGCCAACTCCAAGTAGGCAGTAAGTGCTTTGATTGCATCACACAGGCTTCCAGACTTAAACTATATGTGTGGTTAATTTAAAAAGAGATTACCATGCTTTCCTCCACATATTAGCCTGAACCAGTCACTTAGCCTAAATCTGAGATACTTTTACAAAATGGGAATATCTGCCCTTCTGAATTTTCAAAGTGGTTATGAGAAACAAATAGGATGATGTTGGTAAAACCACTTTATAGAAAACAAGGGAGTTAGGATTATTATTATTCAAAAGAATCTTCTAGACCTTTGGGTCCTTTGTTATCTACAAGCCACCAGGCAACTCAGCTATCGTGGAGACTGAAGATGGACTTCTTTCTGTCTTTCCATTGAAACTACAAATAATCTTGGACCCAAAACATCTAAGTCCAGAAGTCATTCTACTCAGGAAATTCTAGAACCTTACGTGTCATTTCTTCAACAAGGGTTGTATTAAATGTTCCCCTGTGCCAGGCAGGGCCATAGACCTTGGAGATGCTAAGACAATAATTCACAGCCTGTGTCTAAAGGGCTTGGAATATAGCCGAAAGAAACAGATAAATAAATGCAGTAAAAATTTTATAGGTGCTATCTAGAAGCCTGTGTGGAGAACAAAGAGCAGAGAGGAGGGAGTGGTTGAAGCTAGAGTGTGGGTGGGAGTGTGACAGACTTTGCTGATCGCCTACCTAACAACCCTCCCTTCCCCTCCCCCACCCCAGCTTCCACTAAATAGACTTGAAAGTTAACTACTCCCTTTCTCACCCTCCCTAGCCACTGAGCACCCACGTGACCTAGATGGGTTCAATGACATTAAAGTGTCACTTGGCTGGTTTCTGGGAAAGTGTTGCTTTCTTAATAAAAGGGTTTCGGGGTCGATTGTATTTTTCAAAGATGGCCACAAAAGCATCTCCCACCGGGGGTGCTCTTCTAACAATGTGATTGTAGAACTCCTCCCGGTAAGAGGCAGAGTCAATGTCCTCTTCCCTCCACCCTGGAGTCAGGTGTTTTTTTAGTCTTAGCCAACAGAGTGCAGGGTAGAGTGATGCCATAGCTCATACAAATGCCCTGCTAGAGGCTAGCTCATACAAACGCCCTGCATCTCCACCTCTTCTTCTGGCATACTTGCTTCTGGAAGCCAGCGGCCATGCTGTGTGGAAGCCCAAACCAGCCTATGCCAGGAGACCCCGTGGAGAGACCGGGTCTAGATGTTCCCGCCGACAGCACCAACCGCGAAGCCTAGGAGTGCGGACGTGTCTCAGTGATTGCAGCCACCTGACTGGACTTCAAGTCTTCCCAGCGGAGACCCCCGACATGGTGGAGCAGGACCACCTTCCCCCATTGTGCTCTGCACAAACGCCCACGCCACCGAATCTGTGCGCATAATAAAATGGTTGTTTTGATGCCACTTAGCTTTAGGGTGGTTTCTTTTACATCTGGACTGAGGATATGCCTGGCATTACTCCTTCTCTCTGCTTCCAGCCTCGATGCTAGGAGCTGAGCAGGGTGGGAGTGGGGGAAATCTCACAAGCCTGTGGTGAAAGCCTGATGTTGATCTTGACGAGGTCGATCTGTTAAACCGACATCTGCAACTATCTCCAGACCTCCTGGAATGTGAGAAAAATTAACACACTTCTGTTGGTCCACAACACTGAACGCCAGACTATCTGTTACCTGGAATTAGAAGTACCCCTGACTCATACATGCCAGCCCTCCTGGTAAGATTTGGTAGATTTGTGGGGGATAAAATTTGATTTTTAAATGTCTCTGTCTAATCAGAATAAAAGTAGAAATAGCCCTTGTAGCCTGGTCTTCTGAGAAGTCTGGCTGTGAAGAAAATTGAGGGAAATGAATTGGTAACTAAGGGGCAAATTTGCCTATGGACAAGTTTTATAGTCCATGAGGAAATATTCAGTAAAGCCATAGAGATTAAAGCAGGAAAGAGAATAATGTCAGCAATTATTGTTACAACTCAACCCTGCTTTGGCCCTCTCCGTCTTCAGCCAATCTCAAAGACTCTCTTGGGAATTTTTAAAAAAATAGCCAGCTTCATGGGCATACAACCTATCGAGTGGCACAAGGGCCTCATGTTAGAAGGACTCCATGTTTGATTTAATGCTCTCCTGTTTCTGTCTTGAAATTCTTAATAATTTTTAAACAAGGGGCCTCGTTTTTATTTTGCAAATAAAAATGCAAATAACATAGTCAGTCCTGGCTAAAAAGTGTTCTGCTCCCACTATGCATTCATGTGCAGTGTTAAGAAACAACTTGGACTTTTACTACCCGTGGATCTTCAAGGGCATTCCATTCTGTTTTTAAGTAACATGCCACGTGTTGTCATATGGACATATCCTCAGATGGCCATCAGGACAGTGGCTCTCTCCATCTGGGGAGTTTTCCAGCCCTGTGGAATGACTGGAAACCCAGAGAGACTCCTGCAGATCCTTATTAAAACCGTGCCGTTCGGGTCCATGGGTCCTCTGCCCAGGACCTACACCACGATGGTCAAATGCATTAGCAGAGCTGGGAATCCGTTCCTCAGGAACTATACCACATGTCCCCCAGATGACTTGGCAGTTTAGTGGCCCACCGCTGACTAATACCTTCCATATGACCTGCTGAAATATTCCTTCCACAGTAATTATGGAGTCTCTCGTTCATCCTCCCATCTCCCCCAGAACTACAGTTGTACCCATAGAATAAGCTCCAGGTCAATCTCTGGGACGTACTTTGTGGAGCAAAACCTTGGTATGAAGTCCCTAAAAAATGCAGCCAGTTAAAAGGGGGTCCTCTATAGATGGAATGACCTTGGTTGCCACCCTCTTTTTTAATTTTTAATCTGAATACAGTTGACACCAATGTAACATTAGTTTCAGGTGTACAACATAGTGATTCAACAAGTCTCTGTGTTATGCTATGCTTATGACAAGTGTAGCTACCACCTGTCACCTTGCAATGCTGTTACAATATCATTGACTATGTTCCCTATGCTCTGCCTTTCATTCCTGTGACTTACTCATTCCATAACTGGAAGCCTGGATCTCCCACTCCCCTTCACCCATGTTGTCCATCCCCCACCTACCTCCCCTCTGGCAACCATCAGTTTGTTCTCTGTATTTATGGGTCTAATTCTGCTGTTTGTTTATTCATTTGTTTTGGTTTTTTTATTTCCACATGTAAGTGCAATCATGAGGTATTAGTCTTTCTCTGCCTGACTTATTTCACTTAGCATAATACCCTCTAGGTCCACCCATGTTTTCATAAATGGCAAGATATCATTCTTTTTTGTGGCTTTTTTTAGATTCCATTATACATGTGTGATATGTATATATCACATCTTTATCCATTCATCTATCCGTGGACACTTGGGTTGCTTCCATACCTTGGCAAATGCAAATAATGCTGTAATAAACATAGGGGTGCATATATGTTTTTGAATTGATGTTTTTGTTTTCTTTGGGTTGATACCAAGTAATGCATATGATATTTCTATTTTTAATTTTTTGGGGAACTTCCATACTGTTTTCCACAGTGGCTGCACCAGTTTGCATTCCCACCAACAGTGCCCAAGTGTTCCTGCCATACTCTTTATATTTTATCTCTTGAGCTGCCCAGAAGACTTCAGGGTGTCTCCCTGGGGACAGAGATAGCTAAAAATAGTCAAGGAAGGGATTTAATCAACTCTCACTAATGTGGACAAACAAAACACCATTCTCTCTCTCCTTTCTATGTTGAGATTACCAGAAGCTGGGACCTCCCTCATTGCTTCTGATCGATACTCCCTGAAGTGGGCCAAAAGGGGCACCAGAATGTTCTGTGAAACTGTCATTTTCAAGCCATCAGGCATGTGCCAAGGTATAGATCAAGAATTCCAGAGGCAGAGTTCATTCATTTTCTTGAGAGAGTCATGGTGACCAGGTTTCCAACCAGCTGAGTTTCAATCCTACCAAAAATCAAAACCAGGAATGGGGGCAGGAGGTCTGTTGGTGAGGTAGCGGGAGGGCCTGCCGTGGATGCCCAGGAGCGTGTCCACCGTCCCAGCATCCCGGAAACGAGGCAGCAGACTACTACCGAGCTCCCTCATCCTCTCCACCACTGGGTGGTTGGGGAACCGTGGACATACCCCACCTGACCTGACTCTCACTGGCTCAGGGGAAGGCACGTGGTCGCTTCTAGCCGTTGGCGGTATGTGTTGGAGACAGTGAAGGTGGGAAATTACCTCCTCCTCTCCCCTCACCTCTCCGTGTGCTAAGGGAAAAGGACAGGTTGAATTTATGTTTCCGCTCCTATTAGCAAGGCTCCGCAACCATTTAAAAAAAATAAATCTAAGCATTTGTTTTTAACTACAAGTGGAGAAGTACTAGCAGAAAACTGAAAAGCAGAAGATGGATTTTTACCCACCCAGAGGAAAAGCTGGTTAAAAAACAAAAGAACAAAAAGTAAAAAAACAAAAACAAAAACAAAAAAACCCTGGGTGTTTGATATATATCTTCAGGACCCATTTCCATGTCCAGGATAGATCCCACGGTTCAATGCCTGCATTTCATAGCAGCCTGAAATAATTTCAGCCCAAATACCTTGAAGAGGCATATGGCCCACAGGCAGACTTTTCAAAGTCCCTTTTTCTTCTCCCGCTCACTGTCCCACATGCAGCAGCTCACCTCTCCTCACTTCTCAAACTCACTTCTCAAAACCCTTCAGAAAATATCCTCCTAGCCCTAACCAATGTGCCTCACATCTTTCTCCCCCTTTTTCTTTCCTCTCGGTTCTCAAGACAGAGGCCTAAGAAAGCTCATCTGGCAAGACAGGTCCTTCCACCGAGAATGAGGGAGAGAGAGAAACCTGCAGGACTCAGAATTCTTTGCAAGTGCAAAGAGGGAAAAGCTGACATTGTTACATGGGCTATCATTTTCTCATCTTACGTGTGCAGTTAAAAAAAATAGATGTTATTCTACATCAGCAAATATTCTTATATGTAATCATTTTGAATGGCTTCCTAGTATTCCATTGTAAACTATAATAAATTATTATAAATAAAGTATAACTTCTTTAACCAAACCACAAGTAGTTTATTTGCAACTTTCACATAAGATCTGTGATAAATTTCTCTGTTGCTTACATCTTTACACGTATCCTCCATTACTGACTTAGGATAAATCTCCAAAAGTAGAGATTCTGCTGCATTAGTTGGGATATTTTGGCCACACATGTGACATGCTGGGACTTAATTAACATACATGTATTTATATCTGGGATAAAGTCAGAGCTGGAATGGTGGTTTTTGCTCCATGATATCAAGGACCCAGGCTCTTTCTGTCTTGCCGCTTTGGCATCCCTAGATGATGCTCTTGTCCAAGGGATCTGGATTCCAGACAGCAGGACAAAGAAAAAGGGGGCAAACAAGAGAACTTACTTCTGTCCTTTCACGGCTCAACCTGGAGGTCACCACATCCCTTCTGCTCTCATCCCATTGGCCAGAACTTATTCATGTGCTCATTCTCAGCTGCAAGGGAAGCTGGGAATATCATCTCTATTCTGAGTAGCCCAGCTAAAAATTCTATTACCATGCAAGAAGGGATTAATGAGCATACATGTTTTTAAGGCTTTCTATTTTTTTAATATTATTTTTTTATTTTAAAGTCTTTTGATATCTGCTACATTATTGGTCTACAGAAAGACTGTAGCAATTTATATCACCCTTGCCAGCACAGGACCTTTAAAATATCTCTGGCCAAATTAATAACATAAGAAAATGATCATTGTGCTGTTTTGTGTTGCATTTTCTTAATTTTTGGTAATATCTGCACCATATTTTTCTGTCGAAATACATCTCAGAAGTGGCTTCAGCCACTGATTCTAAATGCAGAGTGAAGTAGGGGAGCCCAGATTTCAAGATTAGAGACTCTCAGAAGGGCACACCAGCTTGCCCACCATCCTCAGGTCTGTTTTGTAACAGACAATTCTAATCCTGGTTCTCAGGGGTGGTCCCTTTTTTTTTTTTCACCCGGTATGGACGTACTGTTGCCAAGTAGGTCTGCCGTTGGGTTTTACTGTTTCAAAGACTTTGATGGCACAGGGAGGCGGCCCCTTTGAAGCGAAGGGGGAATTACTCAACTTGAAAGGACTGTTGCTTCTGGGAATTCCAGCTAGACTAAATTCAGTGTTAACTTTGTTCATTTTTAGTGTTGCAGGCCACCGGGGACGCCCAGTCCCAACTCAGACTAGAGAGCCTGATTCAGGACCACAAAACCTCTTGCCAGGTCTGGGAGATGCCCACTGTATCTGTCAGGAAAGGCTGGGTTCTGCTGAGGTAATAAACACTCTTAAATTTCAGTGGCTTAAAACAACAAAGTTTTTTCATGTTTACATAATCATCTATCTTGGGTCAGTGTCGGGGATTCTGTTCCAAATCACCCTTATCATGGAACCCAGGCTAATAGAGCCTCACTATCTGGAACACGGCCAGTCACTGACATAGAAAACCATGCACTTGTTCATCAAGGCTTTTTCTCAGAAGTGACATATATTACTTCCATTCACATCCTATTGGCCAGAGCAGGTCACCTGGCTGCTCTTAACTTCAAGAGGGAGGGAAATGCAACGGTACCATGTGCTCTAAAGAAGGAGAACTGGAAATATCGGGGAGTAACATTAATGACTACCAGACTCCCACTCCCATGGAAGTGGGGGGTGTGGAAGGGGCTTCAGGTTTGGGGAGTCTCCAGAGTTAACCTGGAGGGATCTAGGTATGTTTCTCATGGTCCTTGTGAACCTGGAGGCTTAAGACAAAGTCTTGTCTTACTTGCTTTCGATCCCCGGCAACCGGTATATCTCTTGGCACTGGCAATTGCTCAACAAATATTTAGTGAATGGGGAATGAGAGAGGGAATACTACCCCTGGAACAGCTTTTATGTAAAAAGTACTAGAGAGCATAGGACTAAATTGCTAGGAAGGGTGGCCCATTGCTTGGGGCAGTCCAAGTCACTACATGAAAGAAGCCAGAAATAATATGTTCATATAATATAACTAGCAGGTGTGGATGAAATGGTGGGTGGCTAGCTAGCATGGAAGAATATCGACCCACCATTCTCACATACCCATGCTTATATGACCTTGACTCACACACTCCCAGCGTGTCTGAGTTCACATAAGTTCAGCGTAAGTTCCAATTATCACATAACACCACGTGTCCTCATGAGCATGCACACACATACACCCAGCACTAGCTGATTACAAATGTCTCGTTCATTCTTAAAAGAAACTTGCTAATAATCACAACCAGCTTGAAAGAAGCAAGAATGAAAAGCCTAAAAAGTTTCCATGACTTAACCATTCATAGGCAAGAGGACAAACCAAATTCATTCTTTACGTTTTATCTTGTTAATCTTTTAAACCAAACAAGTAATAATCGTTGTGTTAGTAAAAATATTTTCATTGCAAACCCCCAAATCAATTCAGACCAAAGACGAAACCAAAGACAAAATGAACAGGGGCGCCTGGCTGGCTCTGTAGGTAGAGCATGCGACTCTTGATCTTGGAGTCATGCATAGGAGCCCCATGTTGGTCATAGAAATTACTTAAAATAAAATTTAAAAAAAAAAACGTAAAATGAACAGAAGAAACTGCATAACCCTAAAATTAAAGTAACTCCTAAAGCCTCAAGAAAGACAGAAATCAAAGAAGTTCCAAAGATTCTTTTTTTTGACATTGCCAATGGATGATACACCTCCCCAAACCATCCTATGTGTATAGACAGATTCAGATTCCAGGAGAGCATCTGACCTGCCAAGTCCAGATGATATGTAACCACCTTCATGCTGGGTGGGGTGGGGAGGCAGGGAGGTGGGAAGGGAATAATTCTTAGCTCTCAGGACATCCACAATCATATGGGCTAAAAGCAGGGCAGTTACCCAAAGGAAGGGACACTGATTAGAACAAAAGTAATAGATGCTCATGATAGCTGCTTATATTTTTTTAAGTAGAAAATAAGTATACAGGAAGAAAATGAAAATCACCTGTATTCCCCCCCTACAGTTTATATTTTGGTATATAGCCTTCCAGACATTTCTCTAATCATATATAATATTTTCTTGGCAAAAACTGAGCCTTACTGTACATTCTACATTGCAATTTGCCTTTTTTTCCCCCACTGAAAATACCTTGCAAAAACTTTAAATAAATAGCAACAGGATGGAAATATAATTTTTAATTCAGAGTAAGGGGATTCAAATGAATTGTAATCAAAGATAGTGAATAATTAGTCAATGTTAGAGTAGGAATTTTTGAGTCATGATTTCTAGACCTACTTTCCTACCCATGAACAACTACTACCAGGATATTTGAGTTTTTATCTCTCTGCATATCTGTCTACATACATACACACCTACCCATCAGCTAGTTAGCTACCTATATTACCAGTCATGATGGACTCAGTAATGCTCCAATAACAAACAATCCTGAAATCTCAGTGGCTTCATAAGATGCATTTCTCTATCCCGCCACATGTCTAATACAGGCACTTGGGAACCAGGGTGATAAAAGCTCCATTTCAACCCAGCAGGGGCATAAAATGTGGTAAAGTACACCCCAGTTCCTGAAGCTTCACCCAGAAGTGATACATCTTGTTTCTTGCTACTTCTACTCACAAGTCATCAGCCAATGTAAGTTTCATGGTCAAACTATCACCAAAGCAGGAATCCCGCCATGCACCTTACCATGTCTCCAGAAGAACTAGAATATTTGCGAGTGACAAATAGCAAAGATGATACTTTGTTTGTTTGAGTGTATAAACAATTCAGTCGTTGAAATTGGGTTGGAATAGAGAATAAAATCTTTCCCAATTTGCAAAGCCTTTAAGAGGATCAAATGATTTAACCATATTAGTCAGCGTTTGCATCATAAACCATTTCCCTTTCTATCCTAAACTATATTTTGTCTCTCCCCCTAATCCTCTGTTCATATAATATCAAACAAACCAGAAAGTAAGGATGCCGACAGCTGGTTCTGGTAACTCACACAGAAGACAATTTTGCGTTATGCTAAAGCGCCCAACGGTATGAATTCTAGGTGATCTAAAACAAAATATGAGTAATTTTGATTACTTAAACTGTTTTAAAAACTATCCTGAGGAATTTAGTATTAAAATGGGAGCATTATTATCAGTGAGTCTGACCAGGGGACTATTATGAAGATAATACCGGTAATGATATATAGCTTTGGAGCCAGTTTATTTCACGTATTGCCAGCTGAATGTTTTAACTGATTAAATGTTTGAGATCTTTCTAAACAAGTAATATATTATACAGACTATGGGAAAACTATATCTGGAGCTACACGGCGTGGTGGGACTCAGATCTATCCATCTGTTACATTTATTGATGGGTCCCAAGGGGGTGTAGCCTTGGGGAAAGAAAGATGGCATTGGTCATCATGGGAGGTCCACAGGAGCCACTGGGTACCACTGGAACCAAGTGCAGTTGGTCATCATGGGAGGTTCACCCGAGCCCCTGGGTACCACTGGAACCAAGTGCAGTTGGTCATCATGGGAGGTTCACCCGAGCCACTGGGTACCACTGGAACCAAGTGCAGTTGGTCATCATGGGAGGTTCACCCGAGCCCCTGGGTACCACTGGAACCAAGTGCAGTTGGTCATCATGGGAGGTTCACCCGAGCCACTGGGTACCACTGGAACCAAGTGCAGTCATCTGCTTGGAGGCTGAGGTGGGAGCAAAGGTAGCCGACTGAGTGCTACTGGAAGCTCCAGATTTCAAGCAGACAGGTACCAGGGATGTCCTCTGATGAGCCTAGACACAAAGGCTCACTTACAACCAATTTCACTGGTAAAGATGCAGCAGGCATGGAGGGAATGAAAAAGAGGTGATAGGTCTCTAGGGCTGGCAGTTTGCAGCTCTTGGAAAGGGGAGCTGAGTAGGTGGTCGGCAGAGCAGAGGACTGCCTGAGGCCCAGGGAGAGGTATAGCAGGATCCTGGAAAGACCTCTGCACGTGGGGTAGAGAGGAGGATGTGTCCTAGAAAAAAAGCCAGAGAGACTTACTGAAGAACCATAGTTCACTGCAGAGGAAAACTCCTAGCTGGGCTTGGGGGCTGGGGTTTAGCTTCCTGGTCTTCTGTCTTCTGCTCACTGAACAGATAGGGAGGGTGCAAATGTCCTGTGTCTGACACACACTCTCTTGAGATCTTAGCTACTCTGAGCAGAGAGGAGAACTTTTCTCAGTCCTAAAAATGGAGGGGACAGGGTGGGGAAAGAGGCCTAGACGGGGCTCAACTGGATTCTGAAAAATGCTGCTAATCCTGCGGTATTCAGTTCATCCATCCCCCTTTTGGGTCCCAGAGGGTGTATGCTTGGTGACAGAAATGCAAGTTTGAATCAAGACAGCAAGTATTTTTTCAGTTTAATATAACAAGCATCATGGTTAAGAGTCACTATTTTTTTTAATGCGTCCAATAAATTAGAATTTCTTTTTGTAATTACAAAAGCAATACACGTAAATTGCACAAATTTTTGGAAAAGCAGAAAATGATAAAGAAAAAAACTTAAAGTGCCCATAATCTCACTGCTGGGAGACAGTTACCGTTAATATTTAATATGCTTCCCTCTTGTCTTTGTCTATGCCATTTTTAGCAATTCAGATTTTTTAAAACATTTTAGATTAAATGTTATATACAGAATGAATCCCACATTTATCATTTTAAATTAAAATATGAACACTTCCCCGTGCACTAAATAACTATCACTATTTAGAGGCTTTACATGATCCTTGCGGTGCACCAACATTTATTCTTTTTCTATTGTGAGTCATTAGGTTTATTTCTAATATTTCATTATTATAAATTATGCTGAAATATATTATTTATGTATACATATATCTATTTACACACAAAACTTTGTTCACATTTTGAATTATTTCATTAAGATAAATTCCTTGAAGTGAAATCACTGGATCAGAAGACATAAACCCTGAGGCAGTTTTGAAAGGAGACCCCCCAAATCATCTGGCACTCCTCCCAGAGAGAGCAGGGGTCTATTTCCCCTCTCCTTGGGTCTGGGCAGGCTCGTGACAACTTGAACCAACAGACTGAGCAGAAGGGAGGCTGTGTGACCTCTGAACTTTGATGGTGGGAGCACTCACATCTGGAGCCCCCAGCCACCACACAACGCACCAGACAACCACAAGGCTGCCATGCCATGTCACTGGTGTGACCCAAAGAGTAGTGCCTTACTGGCCCCCCAACCCACACGGGGGCCCAGTAAGGCACTACTCTTTGGGTCACACCAGTCTAGGCACCACACTTGTGAGTAAACATACCATCCGAAGATTCCAGCCCAAGCCAGAGTCACGCCCACCCAGCCCTCAGGTCTTACCTGTTGAGGCCCCACATGCCATGCAATAGACTGTCCATCCCTACCCTTTGAATTCTTGATGTGCAGAAGCTGTGAACTTCATAAAATGGTGTGGGTTTTTGTTTTTGTTCTTGCTTTTTTTTAAATAATAAAACGGTGTTTTAACCCAAGTTTCTGGGTAATTTTTCATGCAGCAATAGTAACTAGAACAAACATTTTTGGGGTTCTGGATATATCCTGTCAGACTGTTTTCCGGACAGCTTGTAGCAATCTGGCTTCCCACACAGATCCTAGGCGAGCTCCCAGCTTGCTGCACCCTATCTACACTGGTACAGTTCAGAGTTTGCCTCTCGTTTTGTTTGTAAATATTTTTTTAAGATTTATTTATTTATTTATTTGACAGAGAGAGAGAGAGCACAAGCAGGGGGAGTGGCAGCAAAGGGAGAAGCAGGCTCCCCGCGGAGCAGGGAGCCCGATGCGGGGCTCGATCCCAGGACCCTGGGATCATGACCTGAGCCGAAGGCAGACGCTTAACCGACTGAGCCACCCAGGCGCCCCTTGTTCGTAAAGTTTTACTATGGACAATGAATACACACAGAAATGAGAAAGTAGTATATGAACAAGACACCCATGTGCCTATCACCCACTTTATAATTCCCACTTTCATTTCATCTCTTCCCCTTCCTACTCCTATCTCTATCAGCAGAGCTGTTATATTTTGACATCACTCTTCCTCAATAAAAGTATGTTTGCTCCTCTTGGTCAATGGAGACCAGGACTTGCCGGAAATAGCCAAGTCAGACAATCAACAATGGAATAGAAAAGGAGACCAGAGCTACTACATCCCAAATGGTTACAATGAGCTGGGCACCATTTTATTTTATTTTTAACTTATTTATTTATTTAAGTAATCTCAGCACCCAATGTGGAGCTCAAACTCATGACCCGGAGATGAAGAGTCACATGCTCTACCGACTGAGCCAGCCAGGCGCCAGAGCTAGGCACTATTTTAAACACATCACCCATAATCACTCATTTAAGCTTCACAGAACTTTAATAGGCAGGTAAGATGAATTACCATCATCCCATTTTACAGATGAGGAAATCGAGGCCCAGGAAATGAAGTGACTTGTCCAAGTTTGCACGGCTAGCTACTAAGTGGTAGAGACAGAAGTTGACCCCGAGCAGTGTTTCTCCAAAGCCCACAGTGTCATCTACTACATCACTGCTCTTGAGGGAGACCAACTTCTGTGGCTGGTTATAGCAAATCGGTTTGTATGGCACACTTGAAATGATTCTCTGCTCCACCACGACCCCGGTTACTGGAGAGAGATTTGAAAGCTGGAGATACAGTGCCATTTGACCAGATGACTCATGTCGAAGTGTTGCTGGCTAGCGTGTGGATCCCTGCAAAGAAAAAAGCCAGGTCAGAAAAGAGTCAAATAGGGTATAGCCTGATAAGTTCAGGGTTTCTACTGCCTATGGAATAGGTCCCATTCCTATTAAAAGGGGAAAACACAACTTCTGGATGACTATGGAGCAATGAAGCTGCCTCATAGCTAATTCCTAAGGAAATAATGGAAACAAAGTAAAAGCGAGTCCTCCAGAAATTCCCCAGCGGCAGTCAAATGAGGAAAGACGCACATGCCAATGCCATCAACCTCAAAAAAGTGGTCCAGGAAGAACACAAGACTTGGGAGCTTACCAGGATGGCTTGTTGGTAGGGCTCCCAACCCCATTGCCTTCTCTCAGAGGTCACGAAATGCTAAACATTGTCATCAACCCTCAAATCTGTAAAAAGCCCATCCGTGCAGTTGTCTCTATCTTTCCCGATGGCAGGGAACGACAATTGGGGGAAACATTCAACGGGAGGGGCGCGGGTGGGAGAGCCTCCAGGGCTGCCCTCCTAATGACAGACGGGATCCGAAGCCTGTGGAAATGGCATCCAGCAGGTGGAATGAACTCTCTGAAATAGAAACAAGGGTAGAGCTCCGGGTTTCTACTGAAGAGTGCACATGGCTGCCCACTGAGCCCCCCTACCATGCCCCGCGGTGCACAGAAAAACAGGAAACACCGCGACCGCCAGTTACAGCACTTCGGGGAAAACAGACTGGTCTCGGATAAGGTGGGAAGGCAGTCACGAAGTCACCCACACTCCATCAGAGCAAACAGGGGGTTTGACAGAGCTGCCCAAACTTGAGCAACATGAAAAGAGGCACTGGGGCCTGCAGGGCTGGGGGTGGCGTGGGGGTGGAAAGAACAGAGTCTAACAAAAGACAAACACACGGCAGCCTGCGTGAACACTTGACTCAAGGAAAAGAAAGAACCACCCTAAGAGGCTCAAGGACAAGACAGAGCCACCCAGTGATCAGGGCCTTCAAGAGAAGGGATCGAAGAAGAGAAGAGAGCCAGCGAGAGGGTACCCAAGTGAGCCATCCTCTTAAGTCCCAGCTTGGGAGGTCTGCATCCACATTCCTTTGTGCGATTCAAGCAAGTGGTCCAGCTCCAGCCTGAGGACCCTGGCTGAACCCTCCAAAGAGAAGCCAGCTATTTGACTACCACTGTGCTAGGCACCAAGTTTTTTTTTTTTTAATGCATTAAATGTATTTTAATTACGTATTTTATTAATTAAAATTAATGTATTTAATGTATTAAGTCATTTAATCCTTACAGCAGTCCTATGAGATAGTCACTATTACCATCCCAGATGATAGGAAAGGAAACTTTGCACAAGAGAAGGAAATTTTGAGCAAAGCGCACAGCCAGTAAATGGTTTGGATCCAGAATCCATCCTCTTATCTATTATACTATTTGCTAGCTTTTGCTTAAAAAAAAAAGAGAGAGAGAACGTTAATTTCCCAGCCTGGGAGAGGAAGTCTTTGATTTTTGCTGTCCACTCCTCTCCCCCAGAGAAAGGGGCTTGCCATCTGGTTATATTTTCTTTTTTTAAAGATTTTATTTATTTATTTGACGGAGAGTGACACAGCGAGAGAGGGAACACAAGCAGGGGGGAGTGGGAGAGGGAGAAGCAGGCTTCCTGCCGAGCAGGGAGCCCGATGCAAGGCTTGATCCCAGGATCCTGAGATCATGACCTGAGCTGAAGGCAGACGCTTAACACTGAGCCACCCAGGCGCCCCCTGGTTACATCTTCTCTTGTTCACAAACCTTGCTTTACATGTAAATAACCGGTTGAAATTAATCTGATTTCTATTAAGTGTTCAGCTCTTTCTCGTAGGTAAGTGAAAATCCCTTCCAACAGGTTTAGCTTCCCAGGCTGTAGACTACACCCATACATAAAACACCCACACAGGGCACACGCGGCTTGCAGCCGTGGCTTAACACAGACAACGATTATGACTCACGAATAAGCATGGCTGGAGCATAAAGCACTCAACCAGAAGTTACATAAGCATGGATGTCATCCATATTCCATTAGAGCGTACTAGCATGACGCATAGTGGACTGGAGATTAAATTAACAGGAGGCAGAAGAGGCCATTTATTGTAATGAATTCCTGAAGGGAGGTATCTGTCTTGTAGTCACTAGTTTACTGGGGGGAGTGTAATATTCTGCCAATTAACAATCAGCTCAATAATAAGCCCCAATATTGCTTCCAGAGAGCCGTCTGGCCTACAACCCAGTGATTTAGAAACTTTCTATCTGGACTCAGTGTCTTGTGTTCTAGAGCTGGTTGCCCTAGAATAATTCCCACATGTGAAGGATGATGGATTTTGAAAGCCCCAAGAAAGCACCTCAATTGTATCAAACTCCCCAAATCACAAATAGGAAAGAGGGGTAAAGGCCCCCCCCCTTCACTGGGGGGAAACATGAAACGTCTACAGCATGCAGGACAGCAAAAGTATTTGGCTCAAATGTCACACTCTCTCTCCCACTTCGCCCCCTCTATCTTATTTGCTCCTTGATCTTTCTCTAAATTTTTAATGTATGCACGTGTGGAAAAGTTCAGAGAATAGGCGGGGTAGAAGTCGATATGGTCCTACCTCCAATGATCTGTTACTTATAAATACTTATTGATCATCATCGTCTTCATCATTATTGCTTTATCTATGGCACACCCACCTGCTGGTACATGTAAGGTGTTAATTGTGAAGAGAGGGGGAGAGTCCTAGTGGCCTCAAATGGAGGAGAGTGGCTGAAAGTTATATTGACACAAAGCTCCCTCCCCAAGGCATGTAGGCTTGAGGTGGGAAATGATCTCACACCTTGGGAGCCTCTGGGGCCACCCCTGAGGCAGTCATGAGTGTTTAGATTGGATTTAGAACAAGTCAGTAAGAACTACAATTCGGAAACATGATGGGTCTCTAAGTACTTTAGGTGTGCGCGTGTTTAGAGGGCAGAAGATGGAGGTATGTCATGGGAAGAAAGAAGCAGAGGGACGAAACAAGAAAGACCAGGGGAAAACAAGTTCACAGAAGCCATGACAGTAGAATTGCAAGAAGGAAGGGGAGAGTTAAAAGTGTCCAGATATCATCAAGCTTCTTGAAACGTATATTCCTTTAGAAAAAAGGTCCCTTTGGACCCCACACATCCCCTCCTCCTCTCTCGCCGTCAGTCCCTGCTAGATTCCCAAATCTGTTCCTGCAGTTTAGATTCTTATTTTTCTTCCAATTGCTAAACAATTTCACTTGGATGTCCCATGGAACCAACGGAAGGAACCCTTCCTTCTCCCCTTTATTCAGCAATGCACGGCAGGACTCGCCATCTTCTGACAATTACCCAAGCTGGAAACCCGTGCGTCATCTTTGATAGCTCCTTGCCCTACGACCTGCATTTCTAATCCCTGAGACTTGCCACTCTGGTTCCTCCACGTTCCTCATGTTCATCACCCCTTTTCCAGCCTGGGTTCCTGCTGTATCATCTCTCTCTGTCATCACTGTGGTCTTCTGTCATTGCTCTCCCCATCTCTGGTCCTGTCTCCCAAAAATCCATGCTCCCCACAGTCTGAGAGTCACCTGATGGCCAAGATCGCCATTTCACTGTCTTGTTGGAAACTGTCCATCTGCTGCCCCTCATCCAGGGACACTATGGAAACAACCTAAGAGCCCATCAGTGGATGAATGGGTAAAGAAGATGTGGTATCTATGTACAATGGAATACTACCCAGCCATAAAAAAAGAAGGAAATGTTGCCATTTGCGACAACATGGATGGATCTAGAGGGTATTATGGTAAGTGAAATGTCAGACACAAAAAGATAAATACCATTGATCTCGCTTAGAGGTGGAATCCAAAAAACAAACACAAAAATCGAGCTCATCGATACAGAGAACACATTGGTGGTTGCCAGAAGGGGGGGGGAGGGTGGCCAGATGGTGAAGCAGGTCAAAAGGAAGAAACTTTCAATTGTAACATATATAAGTCATGGGGATGTAATGTACAGCATGGTGACTATAGTGACTGCATTGCATTTTTCGAAGTTGCTAAGAGAGTAGATCATAAAAGTTCTATCACAAGAAAAAGAATTTGTAGCTAGGTATGGTGATGGATTTAACTAGACTTACATGGCAGTCACTTCACAATCTATACAAATATCCAATCATTATGTTGTACCCCCGAAACTAATATAATGTTACATATCAATTATATCTCAATGAAAAAAAATTGTCCATTTTCTGCCCATCATCCATTGGATAAAATTTATGTGGGCCTTCCATCATCCAACCCTTGCCTCCCTCTTCAATGTGGTCTTAATGCTTCCTTCCCCAAACTCAACAATGAACTTGATGAGATTCTAATCACACTATTTTATTTCTCCCTATCTCTGCTCTTGCTCCCTCCCTAAGCCCAGCCTCACCCAATTATCTCACACTCATACTCTAGAACTCATCTCCACTTTGCTTTCTCCAAAAAACTTATCTGACCCTTCCAGACTAGTTTCCCTCCCCAGTACCTTGACATTGTAGGGTTTTTCTTTAGGTCATGCAGAATAGTGCCTGGCATATAGTAATCACACCAGTGTACGCTATACAGCTACTCCATCACATCCCATGTTGTATTATAAGCACCTGTTTTTATTTCTGTTAGATACTGATCTCCTTGAAGATTCACAGGATGCTTTTTATTTGCCTGTCCAGGTCCACTCTTCCCTCCTGCTTCCTGCTCTGCCCCAGGAGGCCCATGTATAGACTGCATCAACTCGCTTCCTCTTCCACCGGCCTCCAGTTGGTTGGGAACGGACACTGCAGGGTGAGGAGAGTGCAGTCAAGGTAATTATTCCCCAGCTCCCTCCTTGCCAGGTTGCCATCAGCTGATGTGCCCTTGACCGAAGGCCACACTGTCAGGAAGCCTCTCTGCAGAGCTTGCTGGTACTTCTTCATTTCCCATGTTCCAGCAGCTATGCCTCCCCTTCTCCCCCCGATTTCAGGCCTAAGGATGGTAATTCCCAGTATTTCTAGCCTAAGGGGACTACTCTATCCCCTGTGGTTTCCCTAAACTCTGTCTACATTCTCCTCAAATGACCCAGTATGAAGTACCATCTCTCTTCTGCAGGGATTCTAACTGCTACAAGGACAGACAGCCTCTTACCTATCTCTGAAGCCTCGCATCCAGCATAGGGCTTGGCATACAGTAGGTGCTCAATAATGGTCAAACGAATGAATGTGTCATCTTGCTGCCGTTTGCCAAGTCATGCCCAACTATGTCCGAGATAACAGAAAGGAATGAACTCCTTGAACATAGGCCCAAGGGGAGATAGAAGGAGGTGCTTCCAAAAGCACAGGCAGGGGATGAGTCTCAACAGGACGACTCATAATTGGTTAGGACTAGAGGAAAGAGGGAGGGTCCGAATTTTCCTGGTAAATTTAGAATGGAAGTTCACCTTTGGAATGTGAGGAAGGTTGGAGCTATTGATGTGAAAGAAGAGATGTGGAAGATATAGAAAAAAGAAGTGTCAGTTTGCAGGGAAAGTGGAGTTGATGTTAGAATTTTTTTTTTTTTTTTTTGCATCTGCACATATTTATAGTATGTCAGGACAGCAATTTTCTGGCTTGGATGCAGGAACAGAATTCAAATAAACATTGTACTGAACACTCCCACGTGTCAGGCATTGTGGTAGGATCTAGAGTCACAGGCATGAATGAGACAGTTTCTATCCTTATAGAGAGAGGGAGAAAACACATAAACAGATCTTTAAGGCCACCTGGTAAGTATGACAGTCTGTAGAGAGGGCAGACAGACTTAGGAAGGGTTATCCAACCCAGCCTGGAGGAGATAATGTGAAAGATTTCCTGAGGAGGTGAGCTCTGAGAAGCATCTTGAGTCAGCCAGGTGAAGAAGGGTGGCCTAGATTTGGGCATAAGGAGAGTGAGCAGAGAAGATCAAAGGCGTGGGAAACGCAGGACCCACACACCCGACACCAGCCCTGAGATCTAAACACTATGGCCTGAGAGGGAAACTTGTGTTTTATCATTAGTTTTAATTACAAAGATGTCTTTTTTTTTTTTTTTTTTTGAGAGAGAGAGCATGAGAGTGGGGAGGGGCAGAGGGAGAGAGAGAATCTTCAGCAAGCTCCACGACCAGCGTGGAACCCGACATGGGGCTCAGTTCCAACACCCTGAGATCACGACCTGAGCTAAAAATCAAGAGTTGGACGCTTAACCAACCGAGCCACCCGTGTGCCCCCAAAATATGTCATTAAAATATGTCTATAAATAATAAGCGTCTGCCTTCGGCTCAGGTCATGATCCCGGAGTCCTGGGATCGAGTCCCGCACCGGGCTCCCTGCTCGGCGGGGAGTCTGCTTCTCCCTCTGCCCCTCCCCCCTCTCATGCGCTCTCTCTCTCTCTCTCTCTCATTCTCTCTCTCTCAAATAAATAAGTAAATAAAATATTAAAAAAAATAATCTAAAGAAACCAAAAGAGGTTTTCAGAGTGAAAGTGGTCTGCTTTTACCTCACTATCAATTCCCTTCCATTCCTCACAGGTAAAACCCACTAACAGCCAGGAAGATTTCTTGGGTTTTCTTCTATGGGTGGTGAAATAATATTTTGGTATATTTAATCAGTGTGGTTTTGTCCTCAATATTTGTAGTTGTTATTTCTGATGGGTTTTTTTTTTATTTGTAATTCTTGGGTTTTTTTGTTTTGTTTTGTTTTATTTTTACTCTTTTGGTCCGCCTCTGCACATACACACAGCGTTAGAGCAGGACTGTGAGGCTGGGGTATTGCAGGAATCAGGAGGACATGGTCAAAGCTGTGAATCCCCAAAACCTGAAATAAAAGTATTCTCAATTCCCAAATCTTGATGGTATGCATCCAAATCAGAGCCCTGAAATATTTGCAGCACAAACAATGGTTTGGAAATAGAATGCACGAAGAGGCCAACTTTGCCACCAGAGACTGGCTGGGAGGTGCAGAGGTAGAAGGAACAGGACATGATGGGGGCTATGTGTGAGTCAGGGCGAGGGCAGGACACAAAGCCAGCACATCCACACAAGAGGAGACTCCACCTTCCTTCCCTGCGAGTAGCAGAGAGCTCCTGGGGGCCATGGCAACGTCTGTAGAGGATCCAGCAGCCCTCTGAATAAACAGAGCCAACAAACACTCTAGTTGTTCTTCTGGTTGTCCTGTGGCAAGGGCTTTCTATAAACAGCAGCTGGCTGGACAGCCACCAAATGTCCAGCAGATATGGTGGCTGTTCGTGCCTTAGAACTTTGCCCTTTCCAAAGGTTCAGGCCATTTATAGACCTCCACGATGGAGCCCGGATACATAGGGAGTGGTGATGTGCGAAAGCAAGCCCCTGCCTCCATATGGGGTGGCCTGAGGAGAGCCAGCTTGAGATCTTTACCTACTTGGCGGAGGCGACCACAGCCCAGGAGACCTTTCCACACAGGTGCAGATAATTGTCTAACACGCACGGGTCATACTACGTAGACTGTCCCATGGTTTAATAGTTTTAACTTTCAGCACCTGGAACGGTTTGGGCAAACTTAAGTCCTCGATAAGTATTTGTTGAATCAATGGACAATATATGGGTGATCTTTCCCTGTAGAATGGACAGACTTCCATTATATTTTTTAACTGCCGGCACAGTGCTCTCTGATATGATACAATCTACTTAACTTTCCCCCACTGAAGAACATTCCAGCAAGTGTATTTCTGTAGGTTAGATACAAAGTACAACGGCTGAGCCAAAGTACATAGACATTTTGAAAGATATTGCCAAATTGTCCTCCAATAAGGATATACCTATTTATACCCGGCAAAGGTAAATGATATGATAGCCAATGTTGACTGAGAGTTTATTGTACCCAAGGCAACTTCCCAAATATTCTGCCTGGATTGCTTAGTTTATTCCTTAAAACAGCCCTTTGAGATAGGTACTTCTGTCTTCTTTTTACATTTTATTTAGAAATGGAAGCATAAACAAGTCAAACGGCTTGACCAAAGTCATGGATCAGTAAATTGGACTCCAGAGCATATGTCCTTCAGCATGTGTTGCTCCAAGGAAGGCTGCCTGTTTTCCTACATCTTCAATAATAATTGGGGATTGTACTTCTGTCCATCTCTTATGAGATAATGTGGATGAACATTATGAGCTAAATGTGGATGCAAAGGATAAAAGATTAGAAAGTTGATTCCATGTGGCTACTTCACCACTAGCCCCAAATTTTAATATTTTTGTGATGAAACGGAAAGTTCTAATGTTCTTGTTGACAGGGTGAGTGTATCAGTCAGGGATCTGAGTGGCCGACAGCAGAATCCATGCAAGCTAGTTTCAACAGAAATGGATTTATCGTTTGCTATCTGGGTTTATGGAACTTCCAAGCGGGCCAGAAAGAAGTTTGGCAGCCACACAGCCAAGAACACCGCCACTAGGAGAAATACCCAACCACACTAGGAGCCTGTGGGACACCAGGGAACCTCTTGGCTGCTGTGAGGGCATGGGACAGCAGACTCTTGTGTCCGAGGCTCTCGAAACATCCGTCTCCACCACTGGACCACAGCTCCCGATGGGCTGCCATTTCATCCTGTTCATGCCACCCTCCAAGTTTCTGGTGGCAGCTACTTGCTAAGGAGCCTGAGAAATGGATGTTTAGCTTGCTCGCCTCAGAGGTACAATCCAGAAGGGTTTGGAGTACGTCCTACACAAACGGCGGATTCTGCTACAAGCGCACACGCTTTTTCTCCCTGGGGATTCAATAAAGTTTTGCCCTCTGTGAATAAGGGGCGGAAAAAGATGTGATCTAGAAATATCTTTATTTTTCCTGAATTTTCCCTCTTGCAATTTGTCCTAAACATGAGGGCAGGGTGAGAACTGTAAAGAGAACAAAGCACAGAACGGGACCAGTAAAGATTTCACATTCTCAAAGCAAGATAATTGATCGCCCGCTAATATAGATAAGACAACGGTAGATATCAGTGGCATCATCCCCCGCAGACTTGACTTCTCTGCTCCTGAGAAGTGCACTCCCCACCACACCTCCCATCTGCACGGCTACTCTATAGGAGTATTCTCCTTATGATTCTTTCACAACTACATTTCCCCAACCAAATGTGACTTATCTTGGGATGGGCACCTGACCCAAATTAAGACGAGGAGGGCCTTTACTGGCAGCTTTGAGTTCGTGTCTCAGTCTATGGAACCCAGAAGATATGAAACTAAGAAGCTGTTTGTAGCCCTGTGTCTCGCATGCCCAGGAAGCCAGCCTGCAGTGAAAGAAATGCAGCCAATTCAAATGAGGGAAGATGGTTAGACAGAAAGTTCCAGTAGGGTTTGAGCTTCTGGTTCAGGTAGTTCCTGAGACTCAATGGTACTGCAATCTCCTCATGACTTCCCCTCTCTGATAAAGTTTAAGACACTATCAATTAAAAGATGCACCAGTTTGTTAGTATGTATGTTATGTAAATATGCTCACAGTTAAACCATAATGTGCTATCAAGTGTTAGACTCATTTTATTGCAGAGATATTTTTAAAAATTGTAAGGCAAATTTTAGAACCAATGAAAGAGTTATTTGACTTCTCCTTGGAGTCTAAGCAAATTCAAGTTGGCTTGAGTTACAATCACAACGAGTTTAAGTGAATGCAATGGAAAGACGGGTTCTGACCTGGAAACGGGATAATGCGAAAAAGACATGGCAGGAAGTATTTCTTTTTTTCGTTTTTAAGAGAGAGACAAAGAAAGAGAGAAACAGAGGGAGAGGAAGAGAGAATCTCAAGCAAGCTCCATACCCAGCGCTGAGCCTGAGTCGGGGCTCGATCTCACAACCCTGAGATCATGACCCAAGCGGAAATCAAGAGTCGGAGGCTTAACTGACTGAGCCAGCCAGGCGCCCCGGCACTATTTCTTAAGGGAAAAATGGTATCGTGCAAGAATTATAAGGAACATAAATTACCCTGAAAATAATTGATTTTGCCAATGTCCTCCTTTATTCCTCCAGTGTTACTCAGGAGAACTGTAGCAACCCACCTTGAGGTAAAGGATGACTGACAGGGACAATGTTGTCAAGCAAGTCAATTAAGGTGCTTTCCTATAATTATTATTCCTAAATACAATTTTGGATACTGGTTAATATACACGAGCATCTTCTCAAGCTAGAAGTTAGAAAGTCCTCAGAATCTACCCTCCTAGTGTAATTAAATTGTTTTCTCACTAGTGATGAATGAGTGATTCAGACAGAAGAAAGCTTTGGAAGTCCACCGATAAGCAAATTTTCTTGGTTAAAACAATTTTTCAGAAGCTCAGATTTACCTTTGTCAGTACAGGTAAAGAGCCCTATTGGAAGGCTATGGAAATTTACACACTATTTACAAATGGTTGTCCCACCGAAAAGAATTTCCGGAGCTACATGAGAATTCATTCTTACAGACTCAACTGTCCTGTAGCCCACTTTTACTTTAAATGTGGCTTGTGGTATTGCTTCTGCCGTAGTGTGAGCTATGAACTTACACAGTCTGCCAGATGGCAGTGGGAAGCCCATTAGTTATGCATCACACATCCTGATCAAAACTGAAAGAAATTATGCTCAGATTGAGGAGAGATGCCTGAGCGTAAGGCAACGATTAGAATTTTCTGTGTTTTTACAGAAGATTTCACATAATCATTGTCCATAAATAAACTCATTCTTATGATCCCACAGACCCAAATCTGGGATAACTTCCAAAGGAGCGCCCCTTGTGGTTTGGGTCAAAACATGCACGTTCCCATGATATTCGTTAGAGAATGCCATAGAGCCGAAGCCCTTTCAAGGTTATCTCGAAAAGTCTGAGAATCAGAGTGTGAGCTAACACATTAAATGTTGTGCCTTCTAGAGGTCTGTTCTTTAATAGGTACTGGAGAGGAAATAGAGGAATTCAGTTACAAAGGAAGCTTATTAGAATCTTTGAGAGAACGGGCTTGATGAAAATAAATGGGAAATGCAGTATATAAATACTGCTGATAGGAAAAGTCTAAGTAGTATTTTGAAAGGGCCTGAGGGACCCAAACTGTATACAATAACATTAGCTGATTGTAAAGTTTATCATCTCTGAAATAAAATATAAGATGGTGTTTGTTGCTGAACAAAATCATGAGATCGTTATCATACCCATTCATTACCAGCTATCTGGGGAGTAGGAGACATTTATATTAGGGCTGATTCTAATGTACTCTTGTGTGAAAAGATCTTCCTTTTTATGGCTTAAGGAGAGCCAATCACTGTAAATATGTCCATGGAAGCCAGTCCAAGCTCTGCTTTGAATTGTCTTGTTGGTAAGGAGTAAACGGATCCATTTTTCTAGTTCTTGGTTTCCCCATCTATAAAATAAGGGAAAGAAATGCTTATCTTTCCCCATCCACTGGGATGCTGTGAATAAAAATGTCAGAAAGAGACATTTCCAAGGGGGAAAGCCCTATCTTGGATGAAGAGAAGAAAAAAAACCTCTCTGCCCTGTCCCCAAATTTTCTGAGAATGCTAGACTACATCAGTAGACATTCGCTGAGTGTCTATGATGACGCTAACAATCCTTGCAATCCAAAATCAGCTCCGGGGGAAGCTTGGAAGACCACAAACCTTCCGCTGCAGTAGGAGAAGCAGGGAACACAGTGTTGGCACCTCCGGTGAACGTGGTCCTCGAGTTGTGAGGGACACAAGGTGTAGATTCTCTGCTCTCGTGGCGCATCCAGTCTCGTACCCAGGGGAGCCTTGGAGCTGCACCTTCCTAACCTGCCTCCACATCCCCCCAAACACCCAGATCTGCCTCTCCCCAGGTTTAGTGAATTGGAGCGTCTGCAATGAAGAGGGCGGACCGCGAGAGGAGCTTGGATGACATCACTGGACGCCCCACTTGAACTTGCATTCAAGTGTGGCTCTGCCATTATTTATGTTCAGCAAGATGTTGTTTGAAGAGAGAAATCAACATCTAAAACAACAAAACAAAACAACCCTTTGATTTAAAAACTGTGAGTCTAACGGGTTTTCTCACAAGCAGGAAATTGTTTCCAAAGTGTCTTCCGTTCCTTCAACAAATATTTATTGTATGCCTGTTGTGGGCACTAGGGTCTTAGAAGGGTGTACACCCACTTCCAACATGGGGGGAGATGGGGTTCAGTCCCACAAGGCTGCCTCCGCCCCGATGCCCGTCACAAACCCAGGTTGTCCCCTGCGCCTCTGACCAACCAGCTTCTACATTTGAGGTTTCAACAACTTCCTCCCTGGGTTTCATTAATTTGCTAGAGTGGCTCACAAAACTCAGGAAAACATTTTACTTACTTGGATACTGGTTTATTATAAAAGAATGCAACCCAGAAAGAGCCAGATGGAAGAGATGCATGGGGCAAAGTGTGGGGAAAGAGAGCAGAGCTTCCATGCCCTGTCTGGGCCCCCCACTCTCCCCAAATCTCCACGTGCTCACCAACCGGGAATCCCATCCTTTTGGGTTTTTACAGACGCTTCTTTATTTAGTCGTGATTGATTAAATCATTGACCACTGGTGATTGATTCAACCTCCAGCCCAGGGGTGCGCCTAAACAGGAGCTCTGTGCCAGGAACGGGGACAAAGACCAAATACACATTCCTTGTTATAAACCACAAAATCCCAGGTCTCAGCTGTGAAAAAGGACAAAGTCCCAGCTCTTACGAAGCTATCATCAACATAAACTGAACATCCGGGCCCCCAGGTTTTGTTTTTCTAGGTTTTATTCTTTAACTGAACCAGATGTTCCTCCCATAATTCTACACATTCTTTCTTTCTTTCTTTTTTTTAAGATTTTATTTATTTATTTGACAGAGAGAGAGACAACGAGAGCAGGAACACAGGCAGGGGGAGCGGGAGAGGGAGAAGCAGGCTTCCCGCTGAGCAGGGAGCCCGACGTGGGGACTCGATCCCAGGATCCCGGGATCATGACCTGAGCCGAAGGCAGATGCTTAACGACTGAGCCACCCAGGAGCCCTCCCTACACACTCTTTCTTACTTCACCCCTTTTCCGCCACCCTCTCTTCCCTTCAGAAAGTCATTTCTATTTATTCGCAAACACAGATTTTAACGTTTGCTCATCTGAAGTATATTAGTCCCTACATATCTCTGCCATTGGTTCTGAAGCCGGCGGTGCATAAAACAAGTACGTCTGCATAACACGTGCTTGTTCTCTGGCCTTATTTCCTTCTGTTTTATATTCAACATGACGTGTCAGAAATAAGTCTTCTAAGACCTTGGGTAGGTTTGACTTGATGGGCCACACAGACACAATCAATCAATTGACAGATATTTCTGGAGACATGCCTGAATGTATAAATCAAGGTCCTCATTCTCAAGAAGCCTATCCAGCTTCCTGTGAAGGGCAGCTCTGCAAGGATCACAGCGGCCTACCCGTCATCTGAAAAGAGAAGGAAGGATGTTAAAGGTGACAGGCAAATTATCTCCTCCTGTAGTCCACAGCCAAAGTGATGACTACCTCAGAGTGAACAGTTTCGCATTGGGTTCTGTGTGTGTGTGTGTGTGTGTGTGTGTGTGTGTGTGTGTGTGTGTGTGTGTGTTTCAAGAACAGGACTGGTGGGTACCCAGGGGGATCAACTTTTCACTGTTGCTGGTGGATAGCTTGGCAGCTTTGGGCGGGATGAAAAAGGTTAGCTCTAGATAAAACCAACTAAAGGGAAGGTGGTCCTCGGAGTGTCTTTTTCACCTTTGTTCTCCTTGTTCCCTCTCTGCTGGGCTTGCTCATCAGCACCAATTGCCACCTTTCTGCTCCTAGAATATCGATACTCAAGGCCCCACTCTGTGTCCTGCCTCCTCACTAGGGCATGAAGGCAGTATTCGTACCCAGCCCCACCTCCGTTCTTCAAAGGCGTGGTTCCAACTGCTCCTTGGTGGGTGGACCTTCATTCTTACTTGCTCCAGAACATCACCCCTAAAGCTGGCTAGCCCAAGGGAGAGGATGACCTTCCCAGATAGTGAAGAATCGTTGTTCAAGTAAGAATGTTGTCCAGGTAAGAATGTCATCCATCAAAGGACACCATCCGCATAAGGACGTTGTCCGAATAAGGAGCCTACTGGTCTCCCCAGCAATCCTCCATGCTCTTATATTACTGTGCCTTCCCCACCACCCAAATAAGCCTCTCCAATCCAGATTCTTTGACATGGCTGCTAAGTTTTAGCAGATCAAGCAAATTATTCCATGCTCAGCAGCCAATGGGACAAGAGCAATGGAAAATCTAAACCCCCGTCTTTTGCCTCTCTCAGGTGTCTGAGCTATCACAATCTCTGAAGACAATGCCCTCACCTTTGTTCTCTGGCCCAAAGAAATGACTCAGAGGGAAGGAATGTTAGGCCAGGGTAGTAAGGAGATATATTAAAACTGGAAGGACCTTCACCACATATTATTACATATAAGTCATCCCCAGCACAAAACTAGCTCAATGAGAAAAATTCAGTGACCTTCTCGCAAGCCCTCTTCTGCATGGAGAGAAAAAAATTAATATATACTTCAAGAAGCATTCACATTTTATAAATTTTCTGCCATCGCTTAAATTGAAAAGGTTCTCATACAACAATAATGCATAAGTATTTCTTTATATGTTTCCAACAAAATAACCTCAGAGTTAAAAAAAAAATTATAATTAAGATGTTGAGGAAAATAACCTCAGGGATTATATATTGACTATTTGCTCTTAAACCAAGGACATATTCTTTTCCTTTGACCTCTTAAATCCTCATTGAGTAACTGAAAGATAAAAATCATAATATCATATTTCTGGCATTTTATGAGCTTTGGTTTTGTTTTGAGGAACTTAAGATATAAACAGAAAATGTCATCCTGACCAAGAGAATATGATCACTTTTTATGAATAAATTGTTAGCAAAGGTTTTTACCTCCATTACGTAGAACTTACCTTTTATAGTGGTGTCTAGGGATGCTGTAACTTTGCAGCTTAAAAACAACAGGAATTTATTGTCTCACAGTTCTGGAGGCTAGAAGTCAGAAATCAAGATGTTGTTGGGACCATGCTCCTCTTTAAAACTGTAGGGAAATCCTTCATTGTCTCTTCTACCTTCCGATAGTTGGCTGGTAATCTTTGGCATTCCTTGGCTTATAGCTACGCACCCCAATCTCTGCCTTCACCATCAGAGGACCTTTTCCCTGTGTCTCTGTGTCTTCATATGGCCATCTTCTTAAAAGGACACCAGTCATGTTGAATTAAGGGCTCACTCTACTCCTGTATGACCTCATCTAATTTAACTAATCGTATCTGCAATGACCCTATTTCCAAATGGAGTCACATTCTGACATGTTGGGTGTTAGAACTTGGATGTATCTTTTTTAGGGGGACACAATTCAACCCGTAACATTTGGGATCTGCGATTTTATTTGAGAATGACTTGGAAACCAGGTATTGCTCTCCGGAGAAGTTGGCTCCTCAAATTAGACCAGTGTTCCATTTTCAGAGCTGTGTCTATAGGCCACTGGGCTCCCCTTTAGAGTGTCACGGCATGTAGAAGGATCACTGAATCAAGAGTAGGAACATCTGAGTCAGAAATTCAGCTTTGCCATCTAGCTTGACATTATAGATGGCATCCTCTGTGTTAGAGAGGGTAAAAAACACCTATGCGTTACACAGGGTAGAACATAGCACATAGCCTCACTGTTTATTGTGAATATATATTTTATATATATAAAAATATATATATTTTTTAAACTTTGAACAAGAATATCCATATATTACTTGTAAAATTAAAATTTTTTTTAAAGATTTTATTTATTTATTTGAGAGAGAGAAAGCATGAGAGGAGGGAGGGTCAGAGAGAGAAGCAGACTCCCCGCTGAGCAGGGAGCCTGATGTGGGACTCGATCCCGGGACTCCAGGATCATGACCTGAGCCGAAGGCAGTCGCTTAACCAACTGAGCCACCCAGGCGCCCTAAAATTAAAATGTTTTAATGTAAAAGCATAAGGTTTTATCATCTGTAAAGTGCTCCCAAGTTAAGATATTTTATATTTCATAAATCATACCCAATTCCTTAAAAATATTAATATTCCTTCCAAAGTACCTACCGCTCATCTTAGAGATTTCGCTTATGCAAAAAAAAAATGGCATTTGAGGCAATTGTTCATACAGGTCCACATTCTACCTCTTTCTTTTCTTCCTCTTGCCTTCCATTTTTTGCATTTGCTCTTCTTTTCCTTTCCCTGTTTGTTTCTCTTAGAGTTCCTTCTCCACCCAAGGGCATTCCAAAGAGCACACGAGATGCTCTAATCCACCTGCTCACCTTTGACATTAGGTTCTATGTGTGTATGTGCATACCATATAAGAACAGGACTAGTGAGTACCCAGAGGGATAAACTTCCACTTTTCCTCATGGATATTCTCCCAGGTTGGGGCAGGATGAAAGTTAAGGTCAAATCTAGGCAATACTAAATTAAGGGAAAAGATGGCCCTGTGAGTTTCCAAGTATTTATAAGCAAAGACTAAAAAAGCTTACTGGATAGGCCTGGATCACATTCCTACCCCTAGAGTGCAGATGAAAGGGCTCAGCTTCAACTAAATCTCATGGTTCCTGACAGTGAGGAATAGGGGTCAGCAAGCAAAAGCAGCAGATGCTTTCTGATATCTACACGTGAGTGTCACACCCATGTAAATCTACATACACCTATTTCTCCAGCAAACATTTACTAAGCAAGTACAGTGTGCTAAGTACCAAAAGACAAAGTTAGCTGAAGAAAAAATATCTACTCTCAAGATGTTCACGGTTCAGTGGAAGAGAAAAAAGAGAAAATAAGAAATCAATAGATTATCATTTTAAGTCACACACTATGGAAAAGAGGAGACATCTCGATCTGCCTGGGTGGTCTGGTCTAATTCACTACGATGTCTCACTTAGATCAGAGGTTGGCCAACTTCTTCCGTGAAGGGCCAGACAAATATTTTCAGCTTTGTGGGTTAAACTATGTTACAACTATACTCAACTCTGCCCTTGGAGCCCCAAAGCAGCCATAGACAATATGTAAACAAATGGGCTTGGCGCAGCTCTAAGAAAATTTTATTAACAAAAACCAAACTTTGAATTCCATTTAATTTTTCATGTGTCATGGGATATATTCTTTTGATTTTTTTCAACCATTCAAAAATATAAAAAGCTAAAAATCATCCTTCAATTGCAGGGTATATAAAATCAGACCACGGGCCAGATTTGACCTGGAGCCATGGTTTGCTGACCTAGATTATTGCCATAGTCCTGATTCCTCCAATACATTCCCCATACTGAAGACAGAGGAGTCCTTCTTAGACCAGATCTTACCATGTTGCACATTGTCTCAATGACTTGCCCTCAGGATAAACTCCAAATGTCTTGATACTGGTTTATAAAGGTCTTCCACAGTCCCCTGCTGAACGACTTCCATTTCCTGCAAGAAGCCATGCATTCATGTTCCCTGCTTCCATTCTATATTACCTAAATAATTCTTACCCATTTCTCTATTTCCTCCTCCAAGAAGCCTTACATAAATTCTCCCCTAAGCCCAGGTGAAGTATCCTTCTGCAGTGTTTTGATAGTACTATGTATTGCCTCACATCACAGACTTATTATGTATTATCATTATATATGATTATAATTATATCATTATTATTATTCCCTATTAGCTAGCCTCTATCTTCAAGCCTGGAGAAGATACTTTTAAGTCTATCTGTTTCTCACTTACAGCCACTGTTTCTAAATTGGAGTCTGGCACAAAGCAGATGCTTGATAAACATTTATTGGGTGAATGAAAAATATTGGATCTGAGCAGAGGAGGTGCTCCCTGAGCTGAGTCTTCAAAGATGAGTAACAATGTATAATTTTGACAGAAAGGGAAAGGCATTTCCAAGCAGACAGCTTTAGCCATCATGGAAGTGGGAGAGAGAGTAGTTTGGAATGGCTGGAGTGCTTGTCACCTATGGGAAAATAATGTAAGGTGAGACGAGAGAGAGAACCTGAAACTTGTAGGCTAAGATAAGAAATACACTCTTGTTTAATTCCTCAGGTAATGGGGAGCCTCAGAAAGACAAAGTTCACTGGATTGACATTTTAGAAACTTCACTTAGATCTCCTTGCTCATGTAGGTAGTCTAGATCCAATTAAAGTGTCTGAGATAAAGTAGACAGGATCATGTTGGCAGGAGAACTGATTGGAGTTTGGTGCCAATTTCACATTAGGAAATAAATTTGGAGGCTGCAGCAAGAGTTCACAAAAGAAGTAAAGACCATGCGAATTAAGGACATGTTAGTGGAACCACAGTGGACGTTTCATACTTAAAACTCGGGAAATATGGCCAGGTGGGAAATAGAGAATTGGGAAAAGCCACAGCCTGGAAGTATATGCTATCTGATTCACCAGCCCATGCACAGCTATTTAAATTAGAATTTAGGGGCGCCTGGGTGGTTCAGATGGTTAGGCGTCCGACTCTTGATCTCAGCTCAGGTCTTGATATCGGGGTCGTGAGTTCAAGCCCTGCATTGGGCTCCATGCTGGGTGTGGAGCCTACTTAAAAAAATAAAATAAAATAAATATAAATAAATAAATAATAAAAATAAATTTGAATTTAAATTCACTAAATGGGTGAAGGGGTTCCAAAGGTACAAATTTCCAGGTATAAAATAAAGTCATGGGGATGCAATGTAGGGCATGGTGACTACCGTTAATAATACTGTGTTGCAAAACAAATAAATAAATATTAAAAAGTCAATTCATTCATCTCACTAGCTACACTTCATGTGGTCATTGGCCATATGTAGCTAATGGCTACTGTATCTGACAGTACAGAATTATAGACCATTTCCATCATTGCAGAAGGTTCTATTGGACAACACCATCTAGTCTGAAGTTGAAGTTACAGTGAAAGTCAAGACTGTCCAGGAAGGCCCCCAAAACTTTAAACAAAGAATGACCACAGGACTCAGAAATTCCACTACTAGGTATGTACCCCCAAAGAACTGAAAGCAGGGACCTGAACAGATATTTGTAGACTAACATCATGGCCACATTATTTACCATCTCTAAAAGGTGGAAGGAATCCAAGTGTCCATCAATAGGAGAATGGATAAACAAACTGTGGTGTATACATCCAATGGAATATTATTTGGCCTATGAAAAGGAATGAAATTTTGGTACCTCTTACAACACGGATACACTTTGAAAACATTATGCTAAGTGAAACAAGCCAGACCCAGGACAAACATTATATAATTCCACTTATATGAGGTACCTATGATAAGGAAAATCTGTGTCCTAAGATGGCCGACTGAGCCAGCAAGAGAGTCCCAGTCCTTGCCCCGGGGCTCTTCTGGGTTCTTCTCCTGCTCTGCTTCCCGCGTGCACCAATCTGGGCTCCTCTCCCTGCCCCGCTTCATGCAGGAGGCAAAAGTGCCAAGTATGCAATTTATACACTTCTACTAGTGTATAGTGTATAGTGTATAGAAGTGTATAAATTGCCCCCTTTGTTTGTGCTCAGGGCTCAGACCTTTGGAGACCCACTCTCCCCTGAGCCTGCCGGCATTAAATAAACCTCCTGTCCTCCAAGATCTCCGGGTGCCTCTTGGTTCTTCTGTCGGGTGATCCAGTCCAGGTTCCGTAACACTTGGTTCCCTGAGGGGGAAACCCAACCGCGCTGGCCCATTGTTGCCCCCGGTTTGGGGGCGGTGACGGAATGAGGGATCGTAACGGAGAAGGTGTGCCCTGCCTAATTTTTGGCAGTCTACCCCCCCGCCCCCGTCCCAGTTGCCTCGGGCCGGCCCCAAGGAGACTTGGCAGGTGAGGACCTGGTCCTGACATCCCTAGGACCCAGACAGGCCCAACCCCACTGGGGTGGAAGGGGAGCCTGATCACCTCCCAGAGACCTCTTAGAGCTCTCACAGGTAGGGATTCCCAGGGAGCGAATGTAATAACTTCTGGAGTGAATGTGTGAGTGAATGTGCAGTCTGACCTGGCTTGCTCAAGCGGACTGATTCTATGACTCCATGGGCAGGCACCCTTAAGGTCCCCAGAAGCCTACGGAGTCTGAGTGGGCCCGTCTGCGATTCCGTGGTGAACGGCATACAATCTATGGCGGCATCAGAATAGTTTCTGATCATAAGTCACAACGCTGAGACCACTACGGCTAAGCCTCACCTAAGCTCCTTTGGGACATGGCCAGACGGGCATCTGATTGGTCTCCTCACCTCAGGAGGCACCCCCCCCTTGTCTGTCTCTGCGCCACCGTACACAGAGACATCACCATGGGGTCAGGGCAAAGTAAACCTATGGTTCTAGAGACCATGATCAAAAATTTCAAGAAGGGCTTTTCAGAAGACTATGGAGTCAGAATGAACCCCGGCAAACTGAGAACCCTATATGATTGGAATGGCCCACCTTTGATGTCGGGTGGCCTTCAGAAGGGACATTGGATGTCCCAAAGATTTGTTGAGTATGGCAGGTCATAACAGGAGAACCAGGACACCCTGACCAGTTTCCGTACATTGACTCCTGGATAGGAATTGCTCAGACCCTTCCCTTCTGGGTGCGATTCACTTGCAATAGGGAGGGACAGGCCAGAATCTTAATCGCCTCATCCAAGTGACCTAAAGAAAATCAGCAAAACCCCAGTCTCCACAAATCCTAGCCAGAGAACCTGAAGATGAACAGACCCTGCCCCCACTGTATGTACCCCCAAGACCGCCTACACCTGGCCCTTCAGCTCCAGACACTCCGCCATCATCAGTTTCACCAGCAGCCCCAGGCCCAGAGGATCCACCAGTGCCCCAAGGACCAAAAGATCCACTTTCTCCAAGACCAGTAGCCAGGCTGCACCCCAGGCTGGGTGCAAGCACCCTCCAAATGCCAGTACGAGAGATGCGGGAACCCGAGAGGCACGATGAAGATAGGACGTTCCAACCCCGTCATTCCATGAAGTATTATCAGCCCTTCTCCACAACCAAACTCCTCAACTGGAAACATAACACCCCATCCTACCCTGAGAAACCACAGGCTATGGTAGACCTCATAGAATCCCTCTTCCAGACTCATCAGCCAACGTGGGAAGACTGCCAACAGTTACTCCACACCTCGGTTAACACAGAGAATTCCCAACAGTTACTCCGCACCCTGTTTAACACAGAGGAAAGGAGGAGAATAATGAAAGGTGCATGGCAGTACCTGGAAGAGCTCTCACCAGCGGAAGTCATCGACCCTGCTACCTGGGCTAATACGGCCGCACCCGAAGAGCGCCCAGCATGGGACTTCACCACAACCAAGGGACAGGCCCATATCCACCGGTACCAGGAGGCCCTCCTCCAGGGAATCTGGGCAGGAGCTAAGAAACCCATGAACATGACTAAGGTATCCTCGGTCACTCAACAACCAGGGGAGTCCCCCGGGGACTACTATGAAAGACTATGTGAAGCCTACAGGATATACACTCCATTTGACCCCAAGGCACAGGAAAGCCAACAGATGGTAAACACCTCCTTCGTGGCTCAGACCACCCCAGACATCAGAAAAAATTTCAGAAACTAGAGGGTTTTGCTGGGATGAACATCACCCAACTAATAGAAATTGCCAGTAAGGTCTACAGGAACAGGGAGGTCACAGCCGAATGGGAAGCCGACAAAAAGATGAAAAAGAAAGCTTTCTCGCTGCCACCCTGAAAAAAAGGACAACACAAAGATGGGGAGACCCCAACCACCAAAAGGGGGGAAGTCCAGAACCCCCTTGACAAGGGATCAATGTGCCCACTATAAAGAGAAAGGACGTTGGAAAAACGAATGTCCCAACTGGGGAAAGGCTCAAAAGCCCAGTTGTTACAAGGAAGAGCCCCGAGAGGAGGCCCTCATAGGCCTTGTGGGAATGGACTCAGACAGAGGGACCGGGCTCTTTCCTCCTTGGCCCCCATAAGCCCACGGTCAAAATGAAGGTGGGGGGCCAACCAGTGACTTTTATGGTCAATCCTGGGGCTGAGCACTCTGTTGTCACCTCCCCAGTGGCACTTTTCAGCAAAAGGACTGCAACCATCCTTGGGGCCATCCGGGACGTAGGAGATATAAGAGCCCTTGTGCCAGGCTCACCGGTGCAAACTTGGGGGCCACAAGGTCTGACACGAATTCCTTCATCTGCCTGATGGCCCCATCCCTCTCCTGGGCTGAGACATACTCTCCAAGCTTAGGGTTCAGATCACCTTCGAGCCCACTGGACACACTAGCCTCTGACTGAACCCAAGGCAAGAGGAGATGGGGTCTCTAATACTAGCAGTTACCACGCCAAAGGAAAAAGAATGGAGCTATTCTGTGCCCAGGCCCAACCGAGCGGCCCGCCGGGGTTCAGACTCACCTTGCCTTTGGTATGGGCTGAAAACCACCCACCTGGACTAGCCCGGAATCAGGCCCCTATCATTGTTGAACTGATCCCAAGAGCCCAACCTCAGAGGCAAAGGCAATACCCCCTTCCACAAGAAGCTAAGATCGGCATCCAAGAACATCTGACCAAACTCAAAGAAGCAGGTATTCTAGTCGAGTGCAAGTCAGCCTGGAATACCCCACTCCTGCCAGTCAAGAAGCCAGGAGGGGGACACCGACCTGTTCAAGACCTGCGGGCCATCAACAAGGTGACCATCTCTCTGCACCCACTGGGCCCGAATCCATACTCCCTCCTCGGCCAAATCCCAGGGTCAGCCAGATGGTTCACTTGCCTAGATTTGAAGGATGCCTTCTTCTGCCTCCGCTTAGCTCGCCAGAGCCAGCCACGACTTGCCTTTGAATGTCGGAACCTGATAGAGGGCGCCAGATGCAACTGACTTGGATGTGCCTCCCACAGGGGGTTAAAAACTCACCAACCCTCTTTGGGCAAGCACTGGCCGGGGACCTGGTCAGCTTCCCAAGAGAGGCCACACGATGCACCCTCCTCCAGTATGTGTATGACCTCCTCCTCACCAGTGACACACAAGAAGACTGACCAAAATGCACAAAGACCCTCCTACAGCTCCTGTCATTCTCGGGATATGGAGCCTCATGGAAGAAGGCACAAATCTAACAACAGGTCCGATACCTTGGTTTCCTCCTCACCCAAGGGAAGAGAGAACTAGGGCCGGAGAGAAAGAAAGTCATCGTCTCCCTGCCATGGCCCCAGGCAAAAAAAGGGGCCTACGAGAATTCCCGGAGGCTGCACGATTCTGCCGCATCTGGATCCCTGGGTTCTTGGCAATAGCAAGACCCCTCTAAGATCTCTTAGGGGGACCAGATCGAGAACCCCCTGCCTGGACTGAGGAAGCAGAAGCCGCTTTCACAGAGATAAAGACCGCCCTGGGGCAGGCTCCAGCCCTGGGCCTACCAGATGTAGAAAAACCCTTAGTTCATTGTACATGAAAGGGAAAAAATAGTGCTCGGGGTAATCACCCAGACTGTTGGACCCTGGCAACGGCCAGTTGCTTCCCTGTCAAAGAAGCTGGACCCTGTGGCAGCGGGATGGCCACCATGCCTCAGGGCGCTGGCAGCCACAGTCCTACTCATCAAGGAGGCGGACAGACTTACCCTCAGGCAAGAACTTAATGTCAAGGTCCCTCATGCTGTTGTGTCCCTCATGAACACACAGGACACCGCTTCCTTTCCAACTCTTGGCTAGCATAATACCAAGGGCTCCTCTGTGAAAACCCACAGGTCACCCTTGAAACAGTAAGGACATTAAATCCAGCAACCTTTCTCCCCATGGAAGAGGGGGGACCAGACCATGACTACTTTGAGATGACTGATGAAGTGTACGCGAGCCGTCCAGATCTGTGGGATCAAGCTGTAAAGAATCCAGAGCTCATGCTGTTCAGCAAAGACAGCAGTTACCTACAAGAGGGTGCCCGGAAAGTGGGTTATGCAGTAACCACAGCCACTGAAGTCTTAGAAGCTAAGACATTACCAGCTGGATGGTCAGCTCAATGGGCTGAATTATATGCCTTAGTCCGAGCCCTCACCCTCGGTGACGGCAAGTGAGTCAACATCCATACTGACTCTTGGTACGCTTTTGCTACTGTACCTATACATGGAGCCATCTACAAGGAAAGGGGCCTCTTAACCACAGCAGGAAAAGCTATCAAGAACAAGGAGGAGATACTGAGACTCCTCAAAGCCGTCTGGCTTCCAAAGGAAGTAGCAATCCTGCCCTGTAAGGGACACCAGAAAGGAGATGACCCCATAGTGCGGGGAAATCATCTGGCAGATGAGGCAGCCAAGACCACAGCCAGTGAGGACATGGATAGAGCCCCTTCCCTCACCATCGCCCTAACACCCCAGAAGAAGTTCCTCCGCCCGGTTACACTAAAAAGGAAAAGGAATGGGCCATGGCTGAGGGAGCCACCCTGATTGAAAAGGGATGGTGGATGATGCCAGATGGGCGCATCTTCGTTCCAAAAGCAACTGGAGGGCATCTAGTCAAGGAACACCACCGACTCACTCATCTGGGAAAAACTGCATTAGAGGCCTTCTCAAGAAGCACAACTACATCAGTCAGCTGGCGGCACTGTGCTGAGCAATGAGTGGATGATGCATAACATGTGCTAAAAATAATGCTCGGTTTGTACCATGGTATCCTCCATGTGTCCAGAGGATGGGAGCAACCCCCTTTGAAGATCTAGAGGTAGACTTCACAGATGTGCAGCCAAGCAGGGAGTTCAGATATCTCCTAGTAATAGTATGCACATACTCCGGGTGGTTCAAAGCCTTCCCGACCAGGACGGAGCAAAGTTGGGAAGTAGCTAAAGTCCTTTTGTGGGAGAGATTGTGCCCCAGTTTGGCCTACCATTAACGATCCATAGTGACAATGGCCCCACATTTGTGGCAGACATTGTACAGGTCTTGATCAAATCTCTCAGCATCACCTGGAGACTCCACACTGCTTACGGGCCCCAAAGTTCAGGGAAAGTGGAGCGAATGAATCGCACCCTCAAGGGAACCTTAGCAAAGTTTTGTCAGGAGTCTAACCTCCCATGGCTGGATCTGCTACCCCTAGCTTTCCTATGTGCTCGCTGCATGCCTGGGACATCAGGTTTCTCCCCATTCAAACTGATATATGGACGGCCTTCCAGGAAACTTGCATCAGGTTGGATATAAAGGGATAAAGGACCAGCTTCACGCCCTGGGGGCCACCCTAAATAAATTACAAAAGTACACCACTGAGAGGGCGCCAATCTCCTTAGGGTCTCAGGTACACTTCTTCCAGACAGGGGACTCAGTTTGGGTCAAAGATTGGAAGAAAGGCCCCCTCAAACCACAGTGGACAGGGCCCCACACTGTTGTTCTAACCATCCCGACTGCCCTCAAGGTCTCAGGTGTCACCCCGTGGGTCCACCACTCCAGAATGAAGAAAGCTCATCATTAGGACCAGGAGCCATGCCAGTGCAGAGTCCAGCCAGATTTCACGAACTCACTCTGGCTTCACCTTCGATGAGACCCCCACCGACTAATGGACACCTGCTCACCGTAGTCCCTGCCTCTCATCAGTGTGATTTCCCTCATCTTGGGAGTCGGACTCTACACTGTTGCCCCTCCTGACTGGACTTTCCCCCAGAGGCTTACTATTGTCATTGCTTATTGGGTGACCCTAGGGTGTACTACTGCACTTACTTGTCCACAGGTTTCATCTGCTGTCGGGTTAGTCATGATGGCTCCCTCTACCTAAGGTCATAGATCCCACTTTTACTGGCCCTCTGCTGTCTACTCCTGAGCGCATTTCACCATGGTTTTCTTTTCTTTTTTTTCTTTTTTAAGATTTTATTTATTTATTTGAGAGAGAGAGCATGAGAAGGAGGAGGGTCAAAGGGAGAAGCAGACTCCCCGCCGAGCAGGGAGCCCGATGCGGGACTCGATCCCAGGACTCCAGGATCATGACCTGAGCCAAAGGCAATCACTTAACCAACTGAGCCACCCAGGCACCCTCACCATAGTTTTCCTGGCCCCAGTCAGTCCCGGTCTTCTGCTACCTGGTGTGCTGTTCCTCCGCACTGCCTCTAGCTTGCCCAGCCAGGCAAGGGGGGCAAACTCTCATATCACCATTACTGGTAAATGGACTTTCCAGCTTATCCCCCTCAATCCCCACCAGTGCCCCCACTGACCTCTTCCACCTGGGATGGGCACACAGCAAAGGTTAACCTCTATTTTGATGGATGCCAGCTTCTCGACACCTCCTGGGAACCTTATAGACAGTGTTCCTACCATGGCCCTCACTCAGGTTACCAGCTGGTACATATCTACATCTGTGGGGGCCCTATGCCTCAACAGCCAAACACCTGCCCTCAGTTGCAAGCCTGGGGATGTGAGTGATGGGTGGCGACTTGGCTGGGAATGGAACGATGGTTCACCAGGTAGTGACATGTCAAACAGTGCAGTGACATCCGGATTTCCTTGTCACGCAACGCCACCCCACCCTCTTGCTCTAACAATCACTGTATGCCGCTCACCCTCTCAGTCTTAGAACCCAATGCCACATCGTGGGTACAGGAATCATTCTCCCGCTGGGCCAATATCACCCGATGGTGACGGACCCCATGGCCAAATTTATGATTAAGTCCATGTTCACTCCAAGCCTTACAGTCAACCCCCAGAGTCAGACAGAAAATAACTTGCCCTGGCGCATCCCCAGGTCCCCCATCCACACGCAGCAAGCATCTATAGTGCAACTGTTAGGTATGATTAATGCCTCCCATCAAGCGCTTAACCACTCGAATCCACCCTAGCGTCTGACTGCTGGATCTGTATAAAGCCCGGTCCCGTCCAATACCTAGGTGTCATCCTCAACCAATCTACCATGTCAGTGTCTATCATGCCACACCTCCCACCTCGGCGCCGGGGACCTCAGATTATCCCTTTCTGGCTCTGGTACCGCTGTATGGCAACTCTTCCTCTCCTGTCACTGGCCACTCTCGGGTCTGTGCACCTAACACCACTTTTCTGGCTTGTGATCAAGGTGTATACATCTGCATCACCCCGCGCGATCAATCATGCACGCCTGTCAGTCTCTTACCCGATCTTTCAGTCCTCCCCAGGAGCGATGCCCCACTCATATGGAGACCCCCTAGCCGCCCTCGATGCTCTCCTGAGGCCATCCCTCTGATCATGAGCCTGCTGGCCGCATCAGGTGTTGCCCTCGGTGCCGCTGGCATTGGGATGTCTCAGGTTCAGTACCAGGGGTTAACTCAAGAACTCATGGCAGATTTTCCGCCCTCACTCAGTCGGCCCTGGCCCTGCAGAGCCAACTCAATTCACTGGCCTCACTGGTCCTCCGAAACAGGCGTGGGCTCGACTTGCTCACGGCCACGCAAGGGCGACTCTGCCTCTTCTTACAGGAGGAAAGTTGTTGCTAAGCTAATGAGTCCAGGGTGGTCCACGAAACTCTGACCCAATTACAGGAACGAGTACATCGCTGGTGGGAACCACTCCAGCAGACAACTTGGTGGGATACCCTCTCACAGTGGTTCCCTTGGTTCGCCTCCCTTGTCCGCCCCCTCCTATTGCTTCTCCTCATAGTAGCATTTGGTCCTTGTATTCCTAATGCCCTTACTAGGTCTATGACTACTCAAAATGCTAAAATCAGACTCCAGTTACTCCTTACTCACTATTGCCCCTTAGAAGATGAAGATGATGCCCTCTAAACTAGGTGTTTAAAGAGGCATCAAAGGGGGTAATGACGAGGAAAATCTGTGTCCTAAGACGGCTGACCGTGCCAGCGGGAGAGTCCCAGTCCTTGCCCCGGGGCTCTTCCGGGGTCTTCTCCCTGCTCTGCTTCTCACACGCACCAATCCGGGCTCCTCTCCCTGCCCCGCTTCGCGCATGCGCCATAAGTGTCAAGTATGTGCAAGTAGAAGTGTATAAATTGCCCCCTTTGTTTGTAGTCGGGGCTCAGACCTTTGGAGACCACTCTCCTCTGAGCCTGCCGGCGTTAAATAAACCTCCTGTCCTCCAAAATCTCCGGGTGCCGCTTGGTTCTTCCATCGGGCGATCCAGAGTAGTCAAATTCACAAAGACCTGGGGATTACCAGGAACTGGTGGACATGGGGGATGGGGAGTTATTATTTAACGGGTACAGAGTTTCTGTTGTATACTTACAAGTGGTTAAAACAATAAATATTGTGTTGTATATATTTTACTATAATAATTGTTAAAAAAAATATTGTCTAGGGAGAATGTATAGAAGAGGAGGAGGAGAAGGTTGAAAAGAGATTTTTAAGAGAATAACGAAGAAAAGGAAGCCGTTAAGAAGTTCTGGAAAGTCAGGAGTGTAGAATGGGAAACCAGAGGCAATGCTGTCAAGGAAACCAAGGTGGGAAAGAAAAAGTCATTTTCTACCCACAGACCCATTTGTGATGCTCTGCCAACAACATTCCCTATTTAAAACCCACAAGAAAGAGGTACAACCAGACTACCCAGTGTGGAAAGGTAGCTGTGTCCCCCCACTTCCTCCTATTCTAGATCTCACTGGAGTCACTGCCTAAGTAAAGTTAAGCATCTCGACTCCGCTTCTCTTCCTCAGCTCACTTTTTCAAGTTCTATCTGATAACCTGGAAAGAAAACAGCTTATAATGTTCCTTTCCCTTCACGCTTATGGAAACGTGTGCCGGCATTGCATTGTTTTCATGACAGTCCAATGTGGTGGATTCAAAATAAATTTGATTAAAAGGAAAGGTAAGGGTATGTACCCAAAGAATACCAAAAAAAACCACCTAATTTAAAGTGATACATGCACCCCTATGTTAATAGCAGCATTATCCACAATATCCAAACTATGGAAGCAGGCCAAGTGTCCACTGATATGTGAATGGATAAAGAGGATGTGGTATAGGGGCATCTGGGTGGCTCAGTCAGTTTAGCGTCCGACTCTCGACTTCGACTCAGGTCATGATCTCCAGGTCGCAAGATTGAGCCTGTGTCAGGCTCTGTGCTCAGTGTGGAGTCTACTTCTTTCCCTCTCCCTCTGCCCCTCTCCCTGCTCCTGTTCTCTCTCTCTCTCTCTCGCTCTCCCAAATAAATAAACCCATCTTTTAAAAAAAGATGCAATATATATATATATTCATATATACATATATATAAGGCATATTATTCAGCCATAAAAAAAAGAATGAAATTTTTCCTCTTGCAACAGCATGGATGGATCTAGAGAACATAAAGCTAAGTGAAATAAGTTGGTCATAGAAAGACAAATACCCTCTGGTTGCATTCATATGTGGAATTTAACAAAACACATGAGCAAAGGGGAAATAGAGACAAATCAAGAAACAGACTCTTAATCATAGAGAACAAACTGGTGGTGACCAGAGGGGAGGGGGTTGGGGGTTGGGTGAAGTAGGTGATGGGGATTGTTGAATCACTATATTGTACACCTGAAACTAATATAACACTGTATGTTAACGAAAATTAAAATATAGACTTAAAAAAAAAAGGAAAGGTAAATCCGAACATGGCAATGCGGCAGCATTGTTCTTCAATCTCTCCCTACCCCCGTATGAAAACAGAAAGGACTTCTAGATAGGAAAACCAGTACCCCATGAGCAATGTTTATGACAAAATTTGGTGACAGAGTAACCCCATGAGTCCCAAAATACAAATGAGAGGGAACAGACCACCAACTACCAGAAAAGCTGCCTGGTATCAGCACCTGTGTCTGGGAAAGAAAGAAAGAACAGGGTAGTGCCATTGGACCTATGATCAGGAGAACCCCCAAAGAGCCAGCGGAGCCTCACAGGGCTGTGAGCAGAGCGGCAGGGGGATGGCAGCTGAAACTGTGGGGGGGTTCTGCCCCCCAGGAGCAGGTGAGAGCAAGGACAGTGGTAGGATGGTCTGGAGGGACAGGAACAGTCTTAGCCTCTGCCTCCAAAACCCTCCGGGTTCCCTTTTCAGATGAGGAGACACCAAGCAGGCAGTGCTAGGATAGAATCAGAACTGACCAAGCGAGGGGCGCCTGGGGCGCTCAGTCGGTTAGGCGTCCAACTCTTGATTTCAGCTCAGGTCATGATCTCAGGGTCCTGAAAGTGAGCCCCAAGTCGGGCTCCACACTGGGCATGGAGTCTGCTTAAAATTCCCTCTCTCTCCCTCTCCCACACCCCTTCCCACCCCGCTCACATGCTCTCTCTCTCTAAAAAAACAAAAACAAGAACAAACAAAAACAAAACAAAACAAAAACTGACCAGGACAGGGACAAGGCAGAAGAAGGAAAGGGAAGGTCTACACTAGACTGGAGTAGGGGCGGAGGGGACACAACATAGAAATCTCAGAAAGTAAGCCTCCATCCTCATGACAACAATGAAAGATGGAGCTCTGGGAAGACAGACAGGCTTACCTGAACCCTTCTCGCTCAAGTCCAAGAAAACAAATTTCACATGCAGAAAAGTATTGAGGACAAATATGGTGGGAAAAAGAAAATAAGGAGCATGAATGATTGCTAAGACCACAGAACAAGGGACAAAATGGTATTGCATGCCTCAGGTTTGCCAAACAAATCAAACCTGAGGCTGGTCCACACCGTGGATCCAGCTGCAAAATCTGCAGGAAATGCAGGAGACAGAGCAGCAGGGTTAACTATACCATGAGTGTGCCTGCCAAATTCAGGCCATGAGGTTAAAGGGCCCAAATTCTTTGAGTGAGCTCCTGGAGCTGTTATAACAAACGACCACAAACGAGGAGGCTTAAAACAACAGAAATTCTTTCTCTCCCAGTTCTGGAGGCCAGAACTCTGAAATCAAGATGGCGGCAGGGTTGTTTCCTTCTGGAGGCTCCTGAGGGAGAATCTGCTCCATGCCCCTCTCCCAGCTTCCAGTGACTACAGGCAATCCTTGGCGTGCCTTGGTTTAGGGACACATCACTTCATTCTCTGCCTCTGCTCCCATTATCTCCTCTATGTTTCTCTTCTTCTCTTCTCTTATAAAATAACTGACATTGGATTCAGGGCTCATCCTAATCCAAGGTCATCTCATCTTGAGATCCTTACCTTAATCATTCTGCAAAGACCATTTTTCTAAATAAGGTCAAAATCAAAGGTCCCAGTGGGCATATCTTGTGGGAGGGGCCACCATTCAACCCACTCCATGCTTCGAGATTAATTGTAAGGAAAATAAAAGGATGAGTGAGGAACCATAGATTAAAAGAGACTTAAAAGGCATATCAACATTTTCTTTAAATGGGCAAAATGAAACTATCGTTTCTAAAGATGCATATTTGGGTGATGAAACTTCAAAAAAAAAAATTACAGGGAAGTGAAGACTAAAAATATCGGGCTGATGGTTAACTTTTGGTAGGAGGCCAGGGACTGTGATCAGGATGGAGCATGACGAAAGGTACTTCAGGTCGATGTTAGGTAGTTGCCTAAGAAGCCAGTTTATAGGGCAGAGATTGCTAGGTCATGGATGGACGCCTGCGGATGTTTCTCCAAGTGTGTCCTGTGGACTGCCTGCATCACAATTACCCTGTTTATAATAAGGCACATTCCTGAACTCCAATCAGAGATGCAGATTCAGTGGAAGTGTTTGAGAGCCATGCACTGTGCCAGAAGTTCATCCTAGATTTATTTAAAAACACCAGGGACAGCTGGGTGGCTCCGTCCATTAAGCATCTGACTCTTGGTTTCACCTCAGGTCATGACCCCCTGGTTGTGGGGTTAAGCCCAGAGTCGGGCTCTGCACTCAGGGCAGAATTTGCTTCTGATTCTTTCTCCCTCTTCCTCTGCCCCTCCCACTCCCATTCCCACTCTCTCTGTCTCTCCAATGAATAAATAAAATCTTAAATAAATAAATAATAAAAACACAAGAGCTCTATCCAAACAGTACCTTCCTGGACAAAGAGCTGAAGACAAGAAACTCTACTTGGGTATCTAAACCACAATCTGTAATAACTATAATGGTCAATTTTCTAGGATAAGCACCTAGAAATTTCATTATTAGTGTGTGATGTGGTAATGGCTTAAGGACATGCTCTTCCTAACCAGGAAGATAAAACAGAGAATGTTATTTCAATGTGGGCAACTAACTGAATTGCACTACAAAAGCCTTAAATTCTTAAACCAGTCTTCTCCAGACCCTCACATTTTAAAGCTATATACTCTAAATCCAGTGTGCCAACCGGATTTGGCTGAACTGAAATTAGAGGCACAATTTAAACTTTCGTTCTTCCAAAGACTTTCTGGGCTTATGAGCAGTTTCTTTAGTGTCCTGAGCCTACGATTTCTCTATCTGAAGATTTAATATTGAATTGCCACAAAACTGCTTATGGGTACTGTTTCTTAGGAATTATTTATATTTGTCTGATGGATGTTGGCAAAATTTTATTTTGAAATTGAAAATGAAGACTTTTAGAGAAGATTACAATATCCAGCTTTATATACATATATATATATATATATATATATATGCATGTATATATATATATATATATAGTACGTGTGTGTGTGTGTGTGTGTGTGTGTGTGTGTGTACATGCGTGAATAGGAATTCTGAGCTTATTATGTTAACTGGCAGGATAAGAAGGGGCAGGAGGATGAGAAACACCCATCGAGGCATTTAGGCACAGGAGTGGCAACTCCAGCTGGAGCTAGAATAGGAAATAATGCGAAGTCCAAAGTCATACAGCGGACTCTGGCTCTCAGTCTTTAGTGCTTGAAGAAATTAACCTGCAGGGACTTGTTAAATAAAATGCTTGGGCCCTGCCTCAAAGGATTCCGGCTCGTTAGGACTGGGGAGAGCTCAGGAATCTGCATTTTTACAAACTCCTTAGGTAAGTCTGCAACAAGTCATACTTTGAAAAGTCTTCAACAGGGCCTCTAGCCTGGGCTGACAATCAGTGTCATTGGCGTCCAGCAAGGAATGGTCTCTTGGCAACCGCACAAAACCGGTGAGTAGAAGCGGAGAGGTTTGAGATTCAGGTAGGCAGGCCAGCAGACTGAATTAGTCCCCCAGGTCTGCCATAATAAATTACCGCAAACTGGGTAGCTCAAAACAACGGAAATTTATTCTATCGCAGGTCTAGAAGCCAGAAGTCCTAGATCTAGGTGTTGGCAGGGCTCTGCTCCCTCCAGAGGCTTTATGGAAGATTCTACTCCATGCCTCTTCTAGCTTCTGGTGGCTGTTGGCATTTCTTGACTTTCAGCTGCTCATTCCAACCCCTGCCTCCATCTTCAACAAAGCCTCTCCTCTGTGTCCTTCCTCTGGGTGTCTAAGGATATTTGTCATTGAATTTAGCTCACCTAGGTAAGTCAGAAGGATCTTATCTTGAGATCCTTGACTTAATTACATCTGCAAAGATCCTTTTTCCAAATAAGTTCACACTATAGGTTCTAGGGATAGGATAAGGACATGTTTTTTTGAGGGGCCACCACTCAAACTAACTATACAAGCCCATTTTGTAACAACTAGCTGCCTGGGCCACTGTCAAAGCAAGAGAAAGGAGGTGGTGGTTGGCAAGAGCTATCTGGCTCAAGTGCTAGATCAGTCTAACCTTTAAGGGAATGACAGGAAGGCTCAGAGTCAGGAAGCAGCCAGGAGCCACTAACCCATTAGATGGGAGTGGATGAGCAGCAGCGAGGACTTTATTACCCTGAACTTCTGAGTCAGTTTTCTAGAATCCCTACTAACCAGGACATCACTGTGCTCCTACTCTGGGACAAAGCTAAGCTGCCACAGCAAGTGGACATCCACGGGCAATTGGGAAGATTTGAGGCTGGGAGTCAGATTGGACTACATAGAGCTACAAAGCACAATCACACAAATAAATAGAATCATAAATAGCTACCGCTTATTGAGCACCTGCTATGCTATATGCCTGGCACTTTCCATTTATTATTGCCTCTTTTCATCATGACCTTGTAATATGGGCATTGCAATATGACTTCCCACTGAACATATGAGAAAACAGGCTTTTAAAGATTAAAGTTATATAACTAGCAAGTGGCTCCAAAACCCATTATCTTTCTAGTAAAACATGCTGCCTCTCCACAAATCAATAGCCTACCTCAAATTTTAGCATCTTATTTTCTGTCACAAGACATAAAATGTCAAAACATTTGTTTTCTACCAAATACCCTACATTGAAAATATAACTTGGCTAAAGTAGAATAAGAATGTGACTGTCATATTCATCTTAATGTAAATCACTTGCAGGGAGATCTAGCCAGGATTTTGTACACAGTTCCAAATCCTGGGCTTGTCTCTAGTCTTAAAAATGCAGGTCTCTCACGACTTGGGCACAACCCTCACTGCCACCACCAAAACCATGCTGCCAGTGATGTTCTACAGGTGGTAATATCCAAGGAGTTAACCGAACGAGGGTTCTCAGTAGTGACCCACGGTGGAAAGCAGCATCGATGGAACAAGATCAAAGAAACTGCTTATACAGTATGCCTCTAGTCCAACAAGAATTGATGCCCTCCGAATACCACCTAATCTGCCCTAAAGAGAGTGTCAGTTTTATGATAGAGTGTTTGGGGACTAGGCCATGCGTCCCCAACCAGCTTGCATGCAAGACCAAAACATTCCTGAGCCTGGTGCCAGGTTTAACAGTACTTTTAGCTCGTCCTGTTTCAGACTAGGTTAACAGGACTGAACTATTAGGGAGTCCGAGCCTCAACTGACATATCTGGCCGGGCCTTTCATAATACTGAGTATACGAATTTTTTGGAAATTATTATTAAAAATAACAATAATAGCAAAGTTTTGCAGCAGGGCATGAAGAATCGCAAGCCTCATCACTCCATGAACACCCGCTTAGCGGCTATTTTGTACAATTCTCGGTGACCGGAATTGTAAATGACGACTGACACGTACACCTTTCCCCACATTCCTTTTCCTGTTCAGTCTCACAGAAGCGATCAATTTTTTTAAGACCCATGAACAGAGTTACATCAATACAGAAGTCGATTTGACAATAATTTAATAGACTTCTGGTGACAATTTCTGGTTTACTAAAAAAAAAAAAAAAGTTTAAAATGTTTTGGAATGAATCTGGATCGTCGCGTTTGCTTTCAGTCGGAGAACTTGGTAGGAAACCGAGACTGAAAAGCGCTGGTTCCTGGGCGTGAAGCGTTTGCTGGGAGCAAGACGTCATCGTGGGAAGCGTGTACTCCTTCGGATTACTGTTTGGTGGATTAGAAACCCGCAGATCAGTCCTAAATCAGCCCAGATTAACTGCCCTGGGTGCTTCTGGCCAGTGTGTGTGTGTGTGGGGGGGGGGTCCGCTGGACTCAAACCAATACTCGTGGTGAGCTTTCGCCCCAAACGTTCCAGAGTTCATTTTTACTTAAACCCCATCCAGGCTAATAATGAAGCTACCAGGAATGATCTGGAAGGCTAACTAAAGTGGTGCCCGCAATCACGTCAGTCGAACCTTCTGCCCCCACGATCCCGTCTGCCCACATGCTTCTGTCTATCAGCCTGGGCCTCCGGATCAGCTCTCGCCGCGGCATTGGTTGGATTTCAGGATAAGAGAAACCCACGATTTAAAGGGCTCAGGTCCCACCTGCCAGGCATCGTCCGTATGGTCCATCTTGCCTTTGGAGCACATGTGGGAGAATCTCCGGCTCGTGTACCTCTATTACACTGACTGGCCAAAGGAAAGTGAATTCCCGCAAGTGTCCCCTTGGTCACCTTGACAATTTCTAAAAGCGAAACTCGCACTCCAGACTAGATCGACACTGAGTCCGCCGGCGCTGAGCGCCTGCCCAGGTCAGCAGCCCCCGCCCGGCGTGCGGGCGGGGACCGGGCGGAGCTTGGACAAGGCGTGGTTTTCCGTGGGAGAGAAGGAAAGGCTTTGCCCCACCTCTTAAGAACCCTGCTCTCCCTCAGCCAATCAAGGAGACCTATGCAAATAGAGCCCCCTGTCGCCCCGGTAACCATGATGCACGGTAGCCAATGGAAACCAGCAAGTCGCGGCCCTGCGCCACGATTGGGACTTAAGTAAGGAGGCAGAGGCCCAATGGGCTGTGGGAACGGTCCTCGGCGGGTTGAAGGGCGGGGATATGCAAATATGGTTTGAAAAGCCGGCGGGAAATCTGAGTTTCGCGGGAGGACCTTGGCGCGTAAACCGTATCCCTTCATTCATTGTCAGCAGCAGCTTCCTGGAGCCATTTTTCAGCTGCCGGCCGCAGCACCCGGGCTGCCGCCGCCGCCTCGCAATCCGTTGCATCGGCCGCCCCCGACGCCTCCATCCCCCCTCGGGGCCCGATATCCGTGCGGCCGGGACCCTCCTCTCTCCAGAGCCCCGATTATTTTTGGCCCCCGGGGCCCGTGCGGTGCGGAAAAATAAAAAAGAAAAGAGAGAGAAGGGGCTCGGAAGCGCCGGGCGGGGAGGAGAGAAGGAGAGACTTGGAAACTCCGACTGCAAATAATAAAGAAATTGAAAACAATACATTAAAATACCATAGCAATAAAAAGAGCAGGAGCGAGAGATGAGAAAGGGGATCCAGCCCGCCCTGGAGCAGTACCTGGTGACCGCCGGGGGTGGGGAGGGGGCGGCTGTCGCCGCCGCCGCTGCAGCCTCCATGGACAAAAGGGCACTGCTAGCCAGCCCCGGCTTCCCCGCCGCCGCCGCCGCCGCCGCCGCCGCCGCCGCTGCAGCCCCGGGCGCGTACATCCAGATCCTCACCACGAACACTTCCACCACCTCCTGTTCCTCCTCCCTCCAAAGCGGCGCCGTCGCCGCCGGCCCCCTCCTCCCCAGTGCCCCCGGCGCGGAGCAGACCGCCGGCAGCCTCCTCTACACCACGCCGCACGGACCCTCCAGCAGAGCCGGGCTGCTGCAGCAGCCACCAGCGCTGGGACGCGGCGGCAGCGGCGGCGGCGGCGGCCCTCCGGTAATGCCCTCCCGTTCCCACCGTCCCCAGCCCGGGCGGGAGGTGGGCTCGCACCGCGCGGGGTGGTGGGCGCGCTGAGGGCCGCCCCGGGACAGCGCGGGGCCGAGCGTCGTGGGCCTCGGCAGCTGCCCCTCCGACTGGGCTTTATTGTTAGACTTGTGCACTCCCCCTCACGCCCCTGCGCCCGGAGGGTCGGGGGGCTCCGCCAGGCGCGCGGGGCAGCGGGGCTTGCCTTGGCGCGGACCACTTCAAACACTCTGAAACTTTTCGCGGCCCCCCCTTCTTTTCCTGCACTTTCCCCTACCCCCACCCTCCCCTCCCCTTCAACTCGAAGCTTCCTCTTTCTCGGGCGTAGGAAGGGGTCACGCCCCGGATGGAGAAGGGGGTGGGGGAGGGAGTAGTGAACTGGGGAGTGGGGGACTCTGGGGGCTGGAAACCGGGGGGGGCCTGTTGGGGTGATCACCCCCCGCCGGCCTCGGAGGCCTGTTGGCTGCCGGGGGTCCCTAAGGCGTGCTCGGGGCGCAGGGGCTCTGCCATGCCGCGCTTGACACATTTTGGGATCTGTAACTCCCGGCAACAAAGGGGCCAGGGGAGGCGGAGAGAGGTGGCGGGGAAGGTGGGGCTGGAAGCCGGGTGCGAGCTGGGGCGTGGGCTGTCCGGGGGTGAGGGACTCGCGGGCAGGCGCCCCGGCCTGGGCGCATCCCGGCGGCGGCAGCGGCGGCGCCCGCGTGGCCTGAGCGCCCGGGCCTTTCTCGCCGGGCCCCGGGCCTGCCCTTGACCCGCCTCTCCCCTTGCCCCTTCCTTCCCCGCCCTGTCCCCCTCCCCGCCCCCCGGCGACGGAGGGCGGGGGCAGCCGTGTTCCCGTCCCGCCGCCTGGGTCTGTCCCTCTCCCCGGGACCCGCCGGTGACGTTTCGCACACGTGCGCGGAGGACGCGCCTGTGACTGGGGAGGAGGCGGCGGCGGGAGGGGGCGCTGGAGGGGGAGAGGGGGGCACCCACTTCCTCCTGCTCGCCGGCTCCCTGGCCTGGGACGGTCCCGGCGCCCTCGCACCCGCCCCCGGCACGGCCACCCTCCCTCTGCTCTCCCTAACCCCCCCCCCCACCACGGGCGCCCGCCCTCGCCCGGCGCCGCCGGTCTGTTCGGCCCTCCGGGCCCCCTCTCCAGCCGGCCCCCCCACCTCCCCCGGAGCCAGGCTGGTTTCGGAAATGCCCTTACAGCAGCAGGTTAGTGACCGGGACGGCTCGGGGGCTGCCGCCGCCGCGGGGGCACCGGATTCTGTTGGGGGCTGAAGCCGTGGGGGTAGGCGGTTGAGCGGGGTTTTGGAGTGGGAACGGGGGGTTGGGTGCTTGAGGGAAATGAGTAAGCAAGAAAAATCTAACTAAGTAAATGCCCCGGCCTCCGGTTCTACGAACCTCGGGCCGGGAGTGTCCGCCCCAGGGGGTGGGTATGGTGTTTACGTGTATTTTTTTTCTAGGGGGCCGATGGATGGGCGATCGGAAAGCGGAGGGGGGGCTTCTCGCCAATGGCCGAGTTGAGCTCTGTTTTCTGTCTTCCTTCCCTTGTGCTGGAGGGGGAGGGGGGCGGGTCAGAGGGTAGGGTGTCTGTAGGATTCCCAGGCCACCCGCCACCCCCTCCCTTTGTCCCTGTAATTTATAAAGCGCCTTTGAGAGATGATTTAGGTCAGTATGCGGCTTCTCTTTTTGTCGATACTAGAAAGAAGTGTGGCCCGGAGGTCTCTCCCCTTTCTCCTTTTCTCTCCTTCATTCCCTTCCTCCATGGCTCCTGTCTTCACCCTCGTGGTGAGGGTTGGCCCCCACGAGGTTAGAAACGAACGCGAGACAGCTATGGTTGTTGATAATACCAGTCGTTGACCTCACCTTGTCTCAGTTCCAAATGGGTGTATTTTTTGGAGAATCAAGATTTTGCAGGGCTCTTTAAGAAAGTCAGCACCTACGCAGCACTTTGGGAAATGAGATGGGTTTTGGAATAATGAAGATTTTTTTTATTCCCTTACTCTTTCCAATTTCTCCCATGGTTGGATCTTCACTGCTTTCCGGCCCCAGAGATACTTGCTGAGGATGTGTGATACAGTCTCATATAGTCTCAAAGAAGCTCATCGTTTTTAGTGACAAGGGTCTGCCAGCAGGGGGGAGATAGAGTACAGTACCTACTTACACATACTGTATCCAGGATGCTGGATCTCAGGCACAAGAATATTCCATGCTTTTAGCATTAAATACTGTTAACTTCATCTGACCTGAACATGTTTAGAATATTTTTTAAGCATATTGGCCCCTTACATAGTTCTCTTACTGTATCAGAAACCTAATCTGAAACAACCACCTATTGACATAATTCTTGGATTGGATTCAGATTTATGGGAGAGTAGTTTTGATAATGGGAAATTATGAGACCACCAGATTGCTGGGGTTTTTTTGGGTTTTTGTTTTGTTTTGTTTTGTTTTTTTTTTTTGAATCTTAGCCTGCTTGTCGAGCCTCCAAAACTGTCTAGCCAAACTTAGATGTAGTTCATTGTGTTTAAAGTATAAAAATTACCCTGTCTTCCAAGTTATGTCAAAACTTTATCTTTCTTTCCATGAAATTATTCCAAAATCATGAGCATTGAAGATAAAGTTTGATTTTCTCACCAAATTATATTAAACTTCTATTTAAGCCTTGAAATTTTGTTCATCTTCTTCCACTAAGGCAGAAGATGGCTTGGGGACAGCTAAGTGATTGGCTGAGCAGAGTAACCATTTAAACACTTTGTGTCCAAGAAGAGGTTGAGAACTCTGTTCTGGTGGCCAGATTTGCAGACCCACCTGGTTCCAGTTCTCAAGAACATCTAACAACTTTTTACAGGAAGAGATCCTCAACCTTTTTTTAATGGGAGAAAATATATGAGTACTATTTTACTAGCTATATTGCTGCTGTCATTTACAAGTTTTATGATCTTAGGCAAATAACTTAATTTCTCAAAAGCTTCCCTCTTCTGTAAAATAGGAACAATAGCAGGGTTAAGGTTAAGGTTCTCTTTCTTTTTAAGAGTTCGATATGATAATGCATGTAAAACTCTTCACACAGTGCCAGGCAAATAGTAGATATCCAACAAAATTAACATTCGGAAATGTTATTTCTTTTATAACTTAGAGAAATAGTGTTAAGACTTTGTGCACACTGCCTTGTTTATTTACCTATGAGAGTAAAAGGGTTAAAGGTTTTCTAAGGTGATATGTAATTAATGATACCGAATTAATTTGGGTTTTTAAATCCACAGAACGTGGCTCTTTCAGCAATGGGTAAAATAGGGACATGTCCCTATTTTAGTCCTAGGACTATAGTCCCAGGACTATATAGAGATTGGTGTCGAACTGCCTGTACATGATCTTGTGCCCTGAGTGGTGATAAATTTAGATCAACTCATCCTCACTTTTTCACCTGGGCTCTACCTCTCCCGTGACTCCATGGACCTGCTCCCTTCAGGGTGCCGTCTGTGCTTCCTGGCTCTCAATTGTCAGCAAGGCAGAGGCATGCTCTAGGTAAATTCATTTTCAACTGGTGGACTCTTGGAAATGGAAGAGCTGTAGAGGCCCAGAAGTGCTATTTTCTGAAGCAGAAAGGGCTTCATCATTTTCTGCCTCTTCTAAAAAAGAAGGTGAGATTTATTTCATTCTCCTCCTAGAAAATTTGGGATCTATTAACAGGAGAGACAGTGGCCTTTCACATCTGATTTCATTTAATCCAGTCACAGCAGCCTCCTCATTATACTTTGGGAAAGAACCCACAGTGCTCGAAATTTCGGTGTGAGAATGGAGGAGCCATAGATGCTGTAGCTGGGTTTGTTGTTTCCTGTGCGAGTATAAAAGAAAAACGCCGGGTTCCTGTGGTTCTATACTCAATAATCTTGCTTCTGCTGAGATATATAGTTGATGCCAAGTTTAAACTAGGAGAGAATTTTTAGTCACTACATACCCCAAAATGGAAGTTTTAATATAATGCAGTGCCCAGACTCGGGCAGTACAAATAGCTCCTCTATAATCAGTACCCAGGGCGCCACTCTAATCATCCTCTCGAACAAAGCACCCTTAAATGTGGCGCTGCGAGTGGAGGAACCCAAGCTTGCGCACAGGAAAGGATTTTTTTTTTTTTCCTATAAGTCATCACCTTGTGTAATGCTTGGAAGAGTAGATTCTGAGATTAATGTTGTGCGGTGTAAAGCTAACTTGAAAACAGAAAATAATACTCAAAGCTTAGGCCTGAATAAACAGCAGCACCTGGAGATTTAAAGGCTGAGGGGGAGGGGAGGCGGGGAGTTGCTTTTATTCTCATTTCTCAGAGATCTCATGCAGTAGTTTTCTTTTTAACTCTTCTGTCTTGGGGCGCCTGGGGGGCTCAGTTGGTTGAGCGTCCCACTCTTGATCTCAGCTCAGGTCTTGATCTCAGGGTCATGAGTTCAAGCCCCGTATTGGGCTCCACGCTGGGCCGGGCTAGGAGCCTACTTGAAAAACAAAACAAAACCTCTTCTGTCTTGATTGCCTACCCAAAGATATACCACCCACACCTTCAGCCCTCTTTCCACAGGACTGGGACCCATTTGGCAAAGCTTCAGATATCCATCCTTAGTTTTCTGATTTCACAGGGTTTACCTGTCTTCCATTTGTCCAGTTTACAGCCACTTTGCCAGGCTCACCGGCTCCCATTCCTTTGTAACCACCTCCTTTCTTACTAACGTTTTTAAACCCAGGATGAGAGAAAGCCAGCCATTGACCTGTGCTCAGGATATCGAGTCCTGCCTCGATGCCCATGAAACCACTCCAAAGAGTGCAAGGCACAGAAGTAGATTCAATTCTTATCACGTTCTGTGTTTCAATTTGGTTTTTAGAGAGGGGAACTTTCCTGAATTCTTCGAGGTACTAATAAGCATGTGGTTTAATGCATATTCTCATGCTTGTTAGCAGCTTTAAAATAGTGTTTTAGGGACTGTATTTACAATTGCTAAGAAGCATTTTTTTCTACTAATCATTTTTCATGGGACTAAGAAGGGAAGATAAACTGGGAAAGCAGTAAATATAGGAAACCACTAATGGTATCTTCTTCTGCCTACTCTGATCCACTCTTTGGCTTCACAGAGTGACTTGGAAAATGTATCTTACGCAAAGAAAAGTTAGACAACAGAAGGCTCAGAAAAGCAACAACTGAGGTGAGGACAGGAAACCCGGGAGGGGGGTTCCTATAGAGGGGTAACGCACGTAGCATTGCTCCAGTAAGAAGGAAATTGGTTTATTTTCTGTTGTCATTTTTGCTTCAAACACTCCCCCCACCCCCATAAAGCAGTGTGTCTTTAGAACTCAAAGAATGTACAAGTCACAAGAATGCATTCTTAGTCTTCCCCGGACCTCAACTGGGGAGTTAGTCTTGTGGCCATGGTGGAGTATCACTTTGAGCAAGAGGAGATAAAGCCCACTGGGTGCCAGATGGTATCACAAAGCCCATGCACTTTGCTTTGCTGGAGAGAACCTGAGCAAAGCAGACCATTACTTAGATTGGTCAGCTAAAGCAGGGGTTTATGTCCACTGGAGGCCGATAGGGAGAATGAACAGCTGGTGGAATAGGGAAGAGATGAAGAAAAGTACAGGTGACCCTTGAACAGCACACACACACAACCAAAAATCTGAGTATAGCTTTTGACTCCCCCAAAAACTTAACTACCAACAGCCTACTGTTGAACCTTTCCTGATAACACAGTTAACACAGATTTTGCCTGTGTATTACATACAGTGTTAGAATAAAGTAAGCCTGAGGAAAGAAACTGTTAAGGTCACAAGGAAGAGAAAATACACTTCTAGTACTACAAAAAATAAATAAATAAAACCCCATAGAAGTGGACCCATGTACTTCAAACCTGTGTTGTTCAAGGGTCAACTATAAGTGACTTTGGCCCAACTGTCTGGGGCTATCTGTAGGGTCCAGGCAGTATTCTTATAACTCGACAGTCCCTAAGAAAAACGCTTTCGGTTAGCACGGGCAACAATCGATGGTTCCTGTGGTCTTCGTTCGACTCCTAACGTTGAGAGCTGTGAAGCAACAGTTATCCTCTGACCAGATCCCTTCATTTTGCAGGTGAAGAAATTCAGCCCCAGTGGAGTTCAGTTACTTGCCCAAGGTCACAAGCTAGCTCATGGCAAAGCCAGGACTGAAATTAGAGACTTGAATTCTTAGAGGAAGCTTCAGTCACCAAGAAAAGGTTAACTATGTCTCAGGTGCCCTATATGGGAAAAATCGGATGTATAGAGTCCATTTTAGGTTGCCTTCAGGAGGGGGTGACATTTTTTTTTTGACGTGCACATATGGAAGTATCCTTTGAACAGTTGGTCTTGGAGTAACAGCTCATTGTCAAATATTCAGAATAAGCGAGTGACTTAGATGTTCAATGAAAGGGAATTTTTCAAAATGGAAGGAATGACTGACTTATAAAAACGTGGCAGTGTTTTTAAAGCTTTGTTACAAGCTTATTCTCTGTGTATATGACATTTCGGATGCTTTTGTTAAAAGGGGAAACATACAGAGAAGAGAACCTAAGAGGACTTTTGAAACTTTTTTCAGTGCAGGGCACCAAATAGCTCCAGTGCTGGAAGTTTTGTCCGGGGCCATCCACGTCTGGAGTTACTGGACAGGTTTTCAGAGGTCCTTGCCGGGTCACACTGGGCTAGAGGCTCTTCCCGCAGGAAAGACTTCTGATCTGACCAAGTGGCTGGTCAGTTAACACTTTCAGAGGAAGTCACCATCCCCTAAAACCCAGAACGCATTTCATTAAAATGTCAGCTTTTACTGGTGGAACTGAGGAAGCTTAAAAATAGAACCACTTCAAGCCCTGGAGCCTAAAAGTGAAACCTAATCTGAGGTGGCTGTAGTTCATCCAGTTGTTAGGGGCTCGGATCTATGGCTTGTGTGTCGCCCACAGACCCGCAAGGGGCTGTGCGAAGCGCCGGCCTCTCGGCCAGGGAGCGCTCAGGAGCGTGAAGACCGGTTGTGCTTATCAGTGAAACTCGTGTTCCAGAAGATATTTTGGTAAACGGAGTCCGTCTTCCAGGCAGCGAGAAGCCGAGTGCCCTTTGGTCCTCCCGGCCAGCTCATGCCTGGCTACCCTGGAGAGCCTTTTGGCTCCTCTGGCATGCTCTAGTTTTCATGACCCCAGTGGTTGTGGCTCCGGACCCTGGGGTCACGGGAAGGGAGCTCAGAGCCCCGAGAGCTTGAGAGCTCACCCTCTCCTTTGCCCGCTGCCATTTCTGATGCTCCAAGGTTCTAGAGCTAGAAAACCAGAGCTGTAACCCTGTGGGCCCCAAGCCCCATCCCCTTTGAGTCCCGCTGGGTCTGGCAGGCCTTAGGAGAGAGGGAGGCCCGTGTGCCAAACGGCACCCTCACCTTGAATTCAGGCGACAAGGGAAGGGCAGCTGGGTATGAGGGTCAGATGATGGAGTCTAGAGCCAGGGCCCCTGGGTTCTTACTCTGGCTCCGCGCACCAGCTATATGACTTGGGGCTTAGCACGCCGAACCTCTTCGTCTCAGTTTCCTAACCAGTAGAATGGGAAGATCACAGTACCTCACCCCCGAACCCCCGGGGTTGGGGGGGGGGTTAGGAAGATTGCAGGAGTTCGTTCTTATTTGTAAAGTAAGTAGATGAGGCCTGGCACATGGGAGGGGTCATGAGAGTGTTGAGCAGATACCTGGCAGGACCGGGCTCCCCTTACAGGGCCATCTCTTGGGCTGTCCTTTGTGGCCTGTTTTCTTAACTAGCCCCGCCTTCATTTAAACCCAGTCACGCCTCCACAAAAGGTGGCGGCAGGGAGGAGGAGTGAGCAGGGGGCCGTTTTCTCCTGACCTGGTCATTAGGGTGTGTGTCTCTTGATAAGCCGCGCACTGACTTGGGAGAAGGAACAGAAGAATAAGCTGCTTATTATAATAGTCCTAGCAGTAGTAATCGCGTCGTGAGGAAAGGCTTTATTTCTGCGATTAAATGCGTTAATAAAGTTGCACTGTTAGCGTGATTTCACTTCTGCACAGTAAACTGTGGCTGAAGACTGAATGGCCGGAATCGGGGAGTCTGAGCACGCTGGGCCCCGGCTGGCGCAGAGGCCCCCGTCCATGGAGGGGGCGGGAGGGGAGGACTGCGCTGATCTCCAGAGTCGGGGAGCCTGCCTCCGGGCCTCCCTGGCCCCTTCACCCATCGCCTCTCCCTCCGCCTGGCTTCTAGAACGATGCCAGGATTGCAGCCTTCCCTGGCCGCTCTTGCGACTTACCAAATTAGCTACAACCTTTTCCGCGGCGTTCGAGGTCCGGTGAGATCTCGCCTTTCCCGTTCTGCCTCCCGTTCCTCCTGGCTGGGCTGCTGGCCGGGCACAGCACTTCAGACGGCTGCAGAGTTCCTTCTGACGCCTTCGTTTGCTCGTGGGTTCCCTTTCCTCCCGCTCCACCTCGCTTCTCTTGCTGCCCTCATTCCCACCGGCCCCGAGTCCGCCTCTTCGCCGCCTCATTACTGGCGTTCCTGCAGGCTCCAGGAAACCCGTCTGGGGTGGTTTCATCACGTACTGCCCACAGTGCCTTCTACACCATAAGACCCGGATATTCGAGAGGCGTTTTCATTCGATGTCTCCGGTGTGCTCGGCACCCTGGTTGGTCTGTCGGGGATGGAGAAGAAGTCGGAGGTGTGACCCGCCCTCTCTGGAGTTTACAGTCTGTTTGGGGAGACAGGCTTTAAACACAAGGTGATTTGGCGAGCAAGACTAAACAGGAGTCAGGAGGAAAACAAGACTCATCTAGTCCTCAGTGGTGCAGTGCTGACAAGAGGTGCTGGCTGGGCCAGGGGAGAGGGGAGCTCTCGGGACCATCAGTCTCGGAGCACACGAGGGTGCACATTTGAATTATCTGGGCACTTCCAAAAACATACCAAAAACTCGGGCCTCACCTGGTTTAATTAGAATCCTTGAGGGTGGCATCCAGACATGGGAATTTTTTTCTTTTTTTCAAAGTGTCCCAGATGATTTTGCTGTGCATTCGCAGCTGGAACCATGGAGCTAGATGGAGAAGGAAGATTGAGGAGATTGTTCATGGCTGGGGAAGCATCATGAGGCAAAAGGTAGGGAGAGGAATATAGGTCACAGAAGGAGAGACCAGTTGGACTGAAGTCAATATGGGGGAATAACAGAACCTAACATTGGATATGTTGGTAGAATTGGTCTAGAATAGGGCTTGGCCTTCCTGCGACGGTCAGGCAGGGAGTTAATCCTAAGTGATGTGGGGGGCTATGCTTGCTATCAAAGGGGGGCCGTGGGACCCAGCCCTAGGCAATGTCTGCCAGAGGGGAAGGCAGGCCCTGCGTGTTGCCATATCTTCAACCTTCTTAAAATGCCAGAATCTACCAGTTTTAAACTGTTGGCTCGATTAAATAGGAAAATGTGCAGGCCAAACAAAATAGGTCTCTAGGACAGATTTGGCTTAAGGGCTGCCACTCAGCAGTCTCTGGTCTATGGGATAATAATAGCTAATGTTTATTGAGTGCCCGAGTGTGTGGAGGGCGCTAAACTAAGTGCTTTACGCACATTAGCACATTATCCACATAACAACCTATGAAGTGGGTATTATCATCATGCTTGTTCTGCACAGGGAGAAACAGTGAGGGGTTAAGGGGCTGGCTCTGGTCCCTACTGATGAGTGGGGCCGCAGAAATGGAACCCGAAGGGCCTGGCTACAAAGTCTCCGCTCATTCCTGGCTTTTGTCCTCTGTGGTCTCTGACATAGTGTTCATTATATAGGAGAAACTCAAGATGCCTGTCAAAAAGGAATCACCCGGTGTTTTTCCAAGCTTCCCTGATAGTAAGAATTGCCTGTAGCCCTTGTCCCTCTACCCTCTTCAATTAGAGAGAAATACCAAGATCTTCTGATCTTCTGGGATGTGTGACAAACACCGGTGGCTGGAAGGAGTTGAGCACAGGCAAAGGTTCTGGAAGCTGGAACGGCCAGGCGAGGGCTGAAGCTACCTGCAGAACCCGTGCACTAGTGTTAGGCTCATCTCAGCTCCTTCCTCAGCCCAGAGGGACTAGCCCAGCAGACCCCGGAAACCTGGGCCAGGTGCGCTGGACCCCAAGCCCGCCCCTGTGGCTCCAACACCCGTATATCCAGGTCATTGCTAAGGCCGACCATCTGAAGGTGGGTTACCCAAAACCCAAAGTGAGCAAAACAAGAAGGGGCTCCCAAAGCACTGAGAACCTCGGCCCAGGAGGTCCAAGTGGGTGTGATTGCCGCATGCCGGGTACCCACACGGGCTGGGAGCATACCATATCGTATGACATGCTGGACATCGTGCCCTCAGAGGATTCACTTGACCCTGTAGTAGGAAGGCTTCTCATTCTGTTGGGTCTAGGCCTGCCTGGAACAGGTTACCACGTGAACTCAAAGCCAGGAAATTTCCCTGGGGAGGGAGCCAGGTCACACCATTTAGGGTATGGGCACCATGGATCTCATGAGTCTGGAAGCAGGATAGCAACAGTGACCATGTGAAAAGGCAGGATGGAAGTGAGGGAAAGGCTGAGAAAAGAGCTAAAAGGACTTCAGACTGCCCCCGTGCTTCGCTCCCGGGACCGTCGGGATGGGTGAGGCCAGGGGTGTTCTCCGTCACTGTGTGCGCTGTGGGGAGTGGATGGCTGTTTGGTAGGAGTTGGTTGTGAGTGACACCACAGGCCATCCAGCTTCCTAAGAGGCTAGGGGCACGCACTGGAAATGTGGCCTTGGCACAGAGGACTCAGTGGGCCTCTTGAAGAACAATGGCGAGCCAAGAACTGGTCTCCCTAACTTAAAAAAAAAAAAAAAGAAAGAAAGAATTAATGTGGTGCCACAAGAAAACCTTTCATTGTTTTCACTTCTTCCCGTGTAATATGAAAACGAGACAGATCCATCAGGTTGATTTGGGGGATCAATACTGTCAGGGCTCACTGAGATGAGCCATCAGATGTTATTTATTATGTGCTTTACCAGGTCCGGGCCTAGCTCCTGGCTGCTTTGAGAAAGCCCACAGTTTGCAACCCCTCGAAGGCGAGAGCCAGCTAGGGAGTATAAAGAAAGGTCACATAATTACGTCTTGAACTAAGATGGCTCTTTGGACCGTAATTTCCTAGGCTCTCTGATTTTGCTGATTAAAAAAAAAAATCTTGAACTTTCTTAAGCTCTAGCACATTAGCATTTAAAAATGAGTCGTTGAGTACTCCTCTGGAGGAAAGACTCATGTAAACTCTTAAGTATCTTTATAATTAATTTTTAAATATGTAACTTGTACTTAAGCCCATTTCCAGCACTCCACGAACTGACTGATTTTGTGGCTATATTGGGTAGCAAAACTGGTGATGATCACACTAATGTAAAGTTTCCAACCTTTCATGTTGCTGTTTTCCCCGTTAGCATCTCCGGCACCCTAAATCTGGGACTCTAGGAGGCGGGGCTCTGAGCCCTGGTGTCAGGGCAGTGGGTCACTGAAGGAGCACAGGGCTCAGAGATCTGGCCTCAAAAACGGGCTCTGTCACTTACCAGCATGTGACCTTTTACAAATGAGATGTATGAGCTGAAGGTACCTAAAATAGTGTTTCCTGTCTCCTTCAGCGGTTCGTTCGAAGGATTAAAAGAGATAGCATTTATAGGAAATGTGTGTTCCTGATTCAGTGCACACCGCTTCTCCACCTCCACAGTAGAAACTCTTGAGTATTGGTGGGTCTGAATTCTCAGTATTTTTACCCCCTCCAGGGAAAGCCGAGTGTCGGACAGATACTTATCGCACACCCACTTTGTGCAGAATGCAGTTCTCAGTGTTTTGAGGCCTTCAAAGGCGACCAAGACGCTCTTGCCCTCATCAGGAGAAAGGCAAGAAGGAACATGTTCTTCAGTCATTAAGACGAGATAGAAGACAGTGAAGGCCGTAAGATGGTGTCAGTGGAGTTTCTTAGGCACCCAAACTTGGGGAAGAGAAGAAAGCTGGAGGGCATTTGAAAATGGAGAAGGACTTCAGGCACCACTGACGTTTTGGGCAGAGACTGCCTCCACTTGATGTCAGTCCCCCCTCCAAGTACAACATCAGCGTGGTCTCTGGACATTGCCAATGTCTCCTGGGGGCAAAATCAACCCCCTTCCCCATTGAGAACTGCTGTACTAGAGCTCGAAGGAAGGGCAGCAACAGGGAATCCCATAGATGCATCTTTGATATAAAGTGTGTATTGACATTCTAAAATATGGTAGAGATTTTCAAAGCAAATGATCTCTCATAGCTTGATTTTAATTTCGGCATGCCTACCCTCCCGTGGAACCCCGGAGCCGTGCTCCCACCCTTGGTCAATGATACAAAGAAAACATGCTCTACCTAGCCTGCCGAAGCCCTGGCCCATGTCTGGGCGGGCGTGCTGTGAATCGGCCACTCAAAGCCTCCCCGTAACTTGGAAAAGAAAGGATCAAAGTCTGCAGCTCAGCGAAGGCCGAGGAAGTTTTGCATTTATCATTTACTGACCTGGGTCATTAAGACAGACCTGCTCAGGACCTCCTCCTGTTCAGCGTGGTGGTTCATCCCCGTGCAACCATGCCATACTTCCGACGATTTGGGCACACGATTTCCCCTCTCAGCCCCATCTCCCTCACCCGAATTGGGGTTCCTACATCACGGGGCTGTTGTGAAAGTCGAATGCCATAATGTGTGTCAAGTGCTGGCTCCAGGGCCGGCCACATGCTCAACTCGGGAGCGTTTGCCATCGTTGTCTGTGGGTATCCGAAGTGGTACCGTCGTTGTTAAGTAGAAGCTTCCCTTCCAGCGCAAACCAACTGTTAGCAAATAGGGTGAAGCGGACTGAGAGGTGCAAACTTGCAGTTATAAAATAAGTTAGTCACAAGGGTAAAAAGTACAGCATGGGGAATAGTCCAGTAATATTGTGATAACTTCATACGGTGACGGTGACGGTAACTACACTTAGTGGTGGTGAGCATTTCCTAGCACAGATAATTGTTGAATCACTGTGCTGGACACCTGAAACTAACATCATATGCGTCAACTCTACTTCAGTGAAAAATAAAAATAACGGGGCACCTAGGTGGCTCCGTTGGTGAGGCGTCTTAACACTTGGTTTCGGCTCAGGTCTCGATCTCAGGGTCATGAGATGGAGCTCCGCCTCGGGCTCTGTGCTCAGCACGGAGTCTGCTTGGGATTCTCTGCCTCTCCCTCTCCCTCCTCTCTAAAAAAAATTAATAAATAAAAACAAAAATAAATGCTCAGAAGAAAATAATCTTAAATGTGCATATCAAAAAAGAAGTTAGAAAGGTAAAAATCTTTTTAAAAAGAATTGAAGTCTGTAGAGATTTAAGAAACATCTGTTAATGTGTTATTAATAAGCTAGCAGAAGTGAATCAATGTCAACTGAGATATTAATTTGCATCAAATACTTAATAAGAAAAAATGCATAATATACATTTTTCATCATATGTAGTAATTGTGCAATCTAAACATTTTGAAATACATCGGCCAACCAGGAAATTTATACATTGTTGAAGACTAGATTACATTTGTAAATGAAGAGAAAAACCTGGTGGTTTTTTTTTAACGTCATGTTTATTATATTTTGCAAGTGACAGTATTAACTGTGGTACACACAGAAGCAGATGACAGAAATGTCAGCTCCACGTCTCCTTGAAGTGACACAATTTCCCCTTCTAATAAAAAAGAATACTATAGCTCAGCCTTCCATTCAGACTTGCTCACTGAAACACGGAAAATCTGAGTTTCGAGTTTTCAGAATTAGATGCTTTAGCAAGAATATGCATGTCAATTACTTTGCATTCCAAAGGAGTATTGGGCTGCCTGACTAGAAAGACGGGAACATGCCACGAAGAGATCAACTGGGTGCCCGTGGCATGGGCTCTGCACAACATTTAACTGTACCTCCAGGGGTGTGGAGAGCCTCCACCTGCTCAGGAGAGCCGACAGTGCTCATCCCTCCCCAACTCTGCATCCAGTGAATCCACACGGATAGCTTGTAATTGACCATGGTGGAAGGATTTAATTAGGGCTTTTTTTTTTTTCCTGGAGAGCTGGTTGTGAAATATTTAAAAATGTATTCTGTTGTGACCATGGGAAAAAAAAAACCCAAAAACTGTTAGCAGCCATTCCCTTTGTAGCTGGTGCATATACAACCACTTTCCCTGGTGCACCCCCACCCGTATGGGCCAGTCTCCACCATGGAGTGTACCGATTCATTTGACTTCCCTGCTGGGGTGTATGGGGCACCTGCTATACGTCAGCCCCTCTTCTAGGTGCTAGGCATACAGCAACAGACAAAATCCCCTGCCTTTGTGTGGCTCAGATCAGAATTGATAAAGATTTTGCCATATCATAAATACCCTGTTCCCATCTTTGATGGATTCTGGTCTATTTTTTTTTTTTAAGAACAGTGGTTCTGAGGTGTGTGGTCTCAGACCAGCAGAAGCACTTGGGAGCGTGTTAGAAATGCAGACTTTCCGGTCACACCTGAGAGCTACTGAGGCAGAAGCTCTGGGCTGGGAAGCAGCAGTGTAGGGTTAAACTGCACCCCCCCCTCCCCCACCCGTCATTCTGGTACACCAAGTTTGGGAAAGGCACTGTTAGAGAAAAGAGCTCTCAGCAAGAAAGGACTGGAGAATGCTAAGGTCTCGCTTGTGCTACAGTGTTGCTCACGTAAGTGCAAGTCTCCTAGCAGCAAAGCTTACAAACCATAGTCTTGGGTGTATCAAGATGGTTTGAAACTGGCAGTACCCCTTGATCTCTCCCTGGACCTGGCATCCCTCCCTGAAACCAGAGGCTCTGGGAGGATCCTGCACGCTGCAGCCCAGAACTCAGTAACAGAAATTCTTAGCCTTCTTTGGGCTTTTCATCATCCGGCAAAACAGGGAAACTGCTTCCCTCCCTTTTCTCCAGAGACTGTTGACATGTTTGCTTGACAAATATTTTCCTCCTTTTAATTCCTTCCCTCTTAATGGTCCCCTTATCTAGCACCATTAAAAATCTTTATAACCAAATTGCCAGCCAGATGTACAGGACTTATCTGGAAATGAAATGGTTGTTCTCCTTCCATGTCTGGTAATTTGGGTATTTAAAGATATTGTGAGGAGCAGATGAAATGAGAGACCACGGGAAAGCGTCCAGCCTGGAGCTGGGCACGGAGTGGCCGGGCACTCGTTTACTGTCTGCAGTTCCTGCCCCATCCCCAGTAAAGGCATTAAACAGATCACACGCTCCTTGCAAAAAGCTTTTGACTACCCACAGTTTGAATGGGTATGAATCACCATCATATAAATAATAATCAAAATGATGGAATCAGAAATTCTGATTAGTTAAACTTACATATATATAAAATTAAACTTAGAAACTAGAAAATAAAGATGTTAACCTGATTTTTTTTCCTTCATGAAGAGGGTTGTAAAAAAAAAAGACCTTTATCAGAGTGGCAGAAATTCTTCTGCACCAGCCCAAACCAGGGTTGGCTTCTTAAGTAACCTCTTTTCAGTTTATAAATGCTAATCGACTGCTACCCGTGTTAAAAGGAGGGTTTGAGATGGAACGATACTTTCTTTTGAGAACAGGCTGTCTTGAAAACGCATGTGAAGGATCATGTGGCTTGGTTATGGCCCAGGTTTGTCTTGGTGGTTCTTTTTCTAAAAAATGTCTCTCTAAGCCATTCAGTGGGCAACTCTGCCCCCTTTCTGCCCACCTTCAGCCAAACCAACTTCTGGTGACAGAGACAGTTTTAAGTTTGACAGTTTTAAGCTTGCCATTTGGGGCTGATGATATTATAGAGGTCGAGAAAACACAGCAGGCACTACTCATTTCTTGCTTCCTGCTTTGCTCGAGAGTGTGAGCATCAGCTTTTCTGAAGCCCTTGACTTCCGACGTTTGCGGCTCGGTGTCATGAGGGTGGCCAAGGTGTGGCCCTTAAATGCCGCCACTTCTGAAGGTCTAGCATGACTCAGCTGCTGCCATCTTCCCAAAACCAGGTCCGGGGTGTGGTCCTCCCGTCCTGCCTTGGGGAGTAAAAGAAGTTAGCCGTGCCGTCTACCATAGTTGAGTTTTATAAATATTTTTTAAACGGATCCAGGCGTACGTTGTCACATTTGACAGTTACAGGTTGCCAAGTGGTGAGCTCTTTTGGGTCTTGCTCTACCTTTTGCTGTAATCCAAGAATGAAGGTGTTGAAATGGCCAGCTTGTTGGCTGCCCTTTCTAGGTCAGGAAGGTCTCCTGCTGTGTAGGCCCCCACCTGGCACGATTAGGAACTCGGATCTCTTGCCCTGGGAAACTTCTTTGTGTAAATCAGACTTCTGTAGACTGATAAACTAGTGTGTGAACTTGCTCGTTGACCCTGGGACATCAAACCGCCGGTCGCTGACCTTGCTGTTGCCTTGCATCCCCAATCAGGAGGTTATTAGCGGCGTCAGGTTCAAGTTGAATGATCCTGTTAGTATCCAGCTTTCATAGCTCCTCTCTGGAGCCGACCTGCCAAGGTGCAGCCCGTGCTGGCTGCTGAAGGAACATAAGGGACCCTGTCATTTACTCAGGTGTCCACCCATGACCTCTGAAATAGTAACTTTGTTGCCCCCCCCTTTTTTAAAGAGAAAACGTGTTTTTAGTACGTGCTTGCTTATTTAAAGAAATCAAAGACACTCAATGGAGTAAAACTTTAAATACCCCATCCTGCTTCCCTTCCTAGACGTAACCACAATAACAGCTTGGCCTTTCCCTTTTTTGTTCATTTGCAAATACATATTTTATACAAAGGAACAAATTGTGGCTTGCAGTCTGTGCTTAGCAAGACCCTAGACACATTTCCACGCGGGGGTTCACCCTTTGCCATTGCTGTGCTGCAGTCCATTATATGGATGAACACAGTGAGTGCTTCCCGTGTAGTCGTGGTTTCTGTTGTTTCTGGGTTTCACTGTCCTTGCGGTTGTGTTTCTGTACGTGTGTGTGTCTCCTCCAGGGAGGTGGAGACAATGCCTGTTTTCCTACCATTTCCAATATTGGGTAACATTAGTCTTTCTGCACTTTTGCTTAGCGATCTCTGATTTTTATTTTGTGTGTTTTCTTAATGAATACTCGTTCACCACCACCTCCACTACCACTATTTATGCAGTGTATTTATGTGCCAGGATTGTGGCACAGGATTGGAATTTACCGATTTAACTTCAGCACCCCTGTGAATTTGCTATGATTATTGTCCTCATTTTACAGATGTAAATTGAAGCATCCCTGACCCGATTTGTATTTCTGTGAGTTGCCTCTTGGAATCCTCTACCATTTTTTTGTTTACAAAGCTATTTATAACTTCCTTCTTGAATTATTGGAATTTTTAATGAGTTGCAGATATTGGACTTTCTCTGGTGTGTGCACCTGTGTGTGTGTAGTAACTATTTTTCCCTATTTGTCATTTTCCTGTTAATTTTACCTTTGAAATATTTCTCTCTACGAAAGTTTTGCTCATTTTTTTTAAACATATAAAACAATAATCTCAACAGTTTATGAGTTTGGTGGCTTGTTTTGGGAAAGTCTTCCCTAATCCCTAAATTATAACAATATTCTGTATTTTCTTTTCCCAACTTCATAATTGTGTTATTTTGATCTTCGGCCTCCTTGGAAGGGGGCGTGTGTGTGTGTGTGTGTGTTTCTGTTTGTGTATGTTAGAGACCTAACTTTGTATTTTTCCCAAATGGATAGCCAGTCGTACTAGTGCCCTTTGTTGACCGGCTCAGCCTTTCCTCATGAATTTGAAATGCCACTTCCGGGGTGCCTGGCTGGCTCAGTCAGTAGAGCGTGCGACTCTTGATCTCGAGGTTGTGAGTTCAAGCCCCACATTGGGAGTAGAGATTACTTAGGAAAAAAAAAAGAAATGCCACATTTATCATACAGAAGTGTGTGTGTGTGTGTGTGTGTGTGTGTACATACACGCACATGGATCTGTATTGGTCTGATAAGTGTCTGCCTTATTGAACAGGTTTGTACACCAGCCATGGCCCTGAGCATCTTGTGTATATTACTGCATCTGATAGAGCAGCCCTTCCTCATGTGTAGATGAGCAAAGGGAGGTTCAGGGGTTCAGCACCTTGTCCCCGGCTACGCTTCTAGACGGTGGTAGAAGCAGGATTCCACACCAAGTGATTTCCAGCCTCTTGTTTAACCCTGATGCTAGCCAGACGCAGGGAGTCGCTTCCCGAGGTGTTTCCAGGGCCTTTAGGATGGGTGATTAGGTGGCTCCGTGGGCTATGGGGCAGTCGGTGGTACTTACCGAGCGTTTACTGTGTGCAGTGAAAGAGCCAACGAGAGCCCGCCTAAGGACTCCCACATTGGGGGCAGTAAGGGTTGAAAAATCCATCCTCGCTCAGGGTACTTGTTCGCATCCAGGACGTGGGTCACCGTGGGACCCCCGTGTAACCTAGAGGAAATGGTTTAGCTACATGCTTCTTGGGCCTGGAGTTGTTGAGCTGTCCCTCAGCCCGGAGCGCCCCGTGGTGTGGAATGCACGGTGAGGAGGAGGCAGTCCCGGACATTCCAGGGCATTCTGGAGGGAAAGGTCCTCAACACACACACACAGACACACACCTCGGCGCACACACACCTCGACACACACACACACACACACACACACCTCGGCGCACACACACACAGACACACACACACAGACACACACCTCGGCGCACACACACACAGACACACACACACACACACACACACACACACACACACACACACACACACACACACACACACACACACACACACACACACACACACACACACACACACACACACACACACACACACACACACACACACACACACACACACACACCCGGAGCGGCTACCTTTTCAAAAGAAAAGGCAACACGTGTTAGGTCTGGGGTAGGAACAAAGAAAGGTCTTGGCGATCTGGAAACATGTTGCTGGAGAGAATTTAAACTGGGGCATTTTTTTCCTCCGTGTCTAAATCAGTCTACCTGCCAGGCTGAGCCTTCTTTGCAGGCGGTTGCCCCTTGATTCGATTTCTCTTGGGTGCCTCCCGTTCTTAAGGGTGAACATCAGGGAAGTAATTTTCTTTGGAGAACTTTGGAACTGCCTCCTACACAGAAGTCCAGCTGAGCGCCCACTGGGAACCTTAGAAAAGTAATCCTATTTATTAGTAGGAGTATATTGATTCTGTGTGTAAAACGGACCCAGAGGCCTGTGACAATGAGTCCATCTGAAATTATAATTTAAAATATCTAACAGACTAGCTGTGCTGAAATACTACTCCAGAATATAAATGATTAGGTGCTCAGTGAATTTCTCACGTACGTGTAATAATTAAAGTGGCAATTGGTGGGTCAAGTTTGTTTTCATATCCTAAGTCATTTAATTTACCTTTTCTTCTTCAACCGTCACTGGTAGTAAGGAGAGAGGAATCGCTATTAAATCTTATAGGCCTTTATAAAAATAGATCATTGTGCCTTCGTTGTTCATTTATCTGTTTAATCAGTCCACATTCCCCGATCTTATATTATAAAACAAAAGGCACCTCATCAAAGAATTCTCCTTTTGACTGCATAACGGCAGTCTTAATTCTGTGGAAGTCTGCAAGGTTTCCCTCGCGATTGAGAGGTGAATGTGTAATCATCTGATTATCTATTTAGCACATGCCATGTGGCCCTGTTTCTTCTGTCTGCACTTGTGGCTGGGACGCCTGCCCGAGCCTTCTCCGTGTCTCTGGAATCTCTCTGGTCACCATCGAGTGTCACTCGGGGTCCGTGGCCCCAGGTGGGCCCACTGGGGTCACACTGGTGGTGAGCCCCGAGCGGCTAAGTGTGGCTTTGCCTCCACCGACCTGGGCTTTCTGTCGCTCCCAGGGTTTAAGCTTCAAGTCTGCCCGCTCAGTTAGCGGTCATTCTCCTCCTTGCCTTCAAAACGGATTTTCACTTCTTCCTCTCCGCCCCCCCCCATACAGCCACCCTGGCATCCTGGATTTTTCCATTCTTGACAAATGATCCGTCCACTGTAACTGTAGCTCCCCTGTGCTGATATCCGTTGAAATTAGACCCAGAATCTAAATGTGGCTTCATGAAGCCACGGGTGGGACGTTTTTCTCTTCGGATAGTCTGTGGTCTTCAGGCACCCAAACCACCCAGCTGTACCTTCTCCGCTGTGACGCGTGGGGGGCATGGGGTGACCTGTGTCTGAAAGTTCCACCCAGGGCGCCGTGTTAGCTGTTTTTGCATCTGTAATGAAGTAGAGAGGTGTTCACCACCAGGGCTGCCTGCCTCCCTCGGGTATGGTGAAGTGACTTCAAACTAATTGCCTCTCTGATCATATAAAAGGAATCCAGAACCTCCCTAAGTTTGCTTCCATAGCTGCTCCTCAACCCTAATGAGACTTTGTAACCCAAAGATGAAACGTTTTGTTTCGGCTTCCTGGACTGAGTTACCGACATACTTTGTATCTGGTCCTTTTTCTCTTAGAAGTTCAAAACAGTAATTTGGTCCAGAAAATACTGCAAAATAGGTACCTGACAAATGTGACTCTGTTTGGGCTGGAGGTGGGCCAGACTGTGCGGTGATCACTTACAGGGGCAGGGAGGAGGTCCGCCGAGGGCTGTGGGTTTGCCGTGTGGTCAGACTCGGGGGGCCTGGTGTCTGGCAGGGGCCACAGCCTGGATGGACAGGGTCGGTCAGTCCTTACACCTCTAGGCTCCAGTTCCTCATCTGTCAAATGTGGGTGATCTTCAAAGCCTCCTTCTACTTGGACCTTCCATGATTTGTCCACTCAAGCCACAGGCACCTGCCACTGTGGCCCCTGGGTTCTTGGGGGCCTCGGGGAGGTTTCGCCACCCCAGGGGGCCACTCAATCTGCCGCTGTGCATTTGGAGCCCCACTGGAGGTGACTCAGACCTCGTGCAAGGGGGGAGCCCCAGAGTGTGAGTCGCCTCCCTCCCACCACTCGCCACACCCCTCCCCAGCCAGACTTGATGTCTCTGACTTCTCCACTTTTCAAAGTCCTAAGGGTTAATTATGATGTTTACTATTTACATTTGCATTCCTGATAGTGCTCTTTCAAAGTGAGTGGCACTGGTTCATTTTCAAGTCTAAGTAGATCTCAGACTCAGGGCGTGGTTCTCCTGGCCTTTGAGATGGTCCCCACCCCAACGCAGCAAGCCTGGGTGAATGTTACACTCGCCCAGAAATCACTGAATCTCATTGCCTGCTCGTTGCCAGGACTTTGGTCCCTTCCCTCCAACAACCCAGGAAACCACCTCTGGTTTCTAGTGACTTTCTTTTCCCCTCCAAGCTGACATGGGATTAGACTTTGGAATTACTTAGGTTGAAAAATCTCATGAGCCTTGGGGGCTTGGGCAAGCTCTTCCACTTTTCCAGGTCCTCAGTTCCTTCATCCATAACATGGGACAGTTAATGACCGACGGCTCAGGGGGGAGATGGCGGGATGAGGAAGAATGCATGCCTGGAATGTTGAAAGTGATCAGAAAGGTTAGCTCTTACTCTCTAGGGGGAGGAAGTTGGAGAGACAGGCCAAAAACAGGTCTGGGGTCTAAACCTCCCGTGAGCACACCACTCCCCGTGTATACAGAGATTCAGAAGCATCTTTAGGTAGATAGACCTGTTTATTTTAATTAGACCCTACATATATTTAAGAACCATTTCAATCAGCATGGCTTTGGTGCAAATTCTGTTGTAGTTCTCTCTCTCTCTCTCTCTCTCTCTCTCACTCATTCTAAGCTGTCCTGCAATGGTATTTTTTTAAAAATTGCTGGAACTCCGGCGCCTGGGTGGCTCAGTCGTTAAGTGTCTGCCTTCAGCTCAGGTCATGATCCCAGGGTCCTGGGATCGAGCCCCGCATTGGGCTCCCTGCTCGGCGGGAAGCCTGCTTCTCCCTCTCCCACTCCCCCTGCTTGTGTTCCCTCTCTCGCTGTGTGTCTCTGTCAAATAAATAAAATCTTAAAAAGAAAAAATCGCTGGAACTCAGGACGGCGCAGTTGCGGGGGGATGGCGGGGGGAGCCGGGACGCCGAAGGTTCTCCTAGGCCAGTGGTTCTCAGCCGGGGACAGGTCTGCTCCCACGTTTGGTTGTCCTAACTGAGGAGAGGGCAGGCGGGGATGCTGCTGGCATCTCGTGGGTAGAGGCTGTTAAGTGCCCCCCGCCCCCGCCAGAACAGAGAATTGTTGGGCCCCAAATGTCCTTAGTGCGGAATTTGCGAAGCCATGCCCTCGGGTGATTCCCTTCCTGTCATAGGCGGGCTTCCCCCTCTTCTACAAAGTCCTCAGTCTTTCCATTTTCTAAGGTATATTGGTTTTCCATATGAAAAATCTTCAAAATCCTAAAACTCTAGGACCATCTCTCAAACTGTAAGGGGAGAAGGAAGCTGGAGAGGAAATGGTTCGGTCCTGTCTTCTAGCTTGAGGTATAGAAGCTCTCAGATCCGCTCAGAAATTCTCGCCACAGCTTGCTTTCTGGTGCTCCCGGCCCTCCCCCACCCGTGTCCGTTGATATTTTAGGTTTTGTGAGCACTAAGTAAGCAGTGGCAAGCTATATGAATAAAATGTTCTTCTTATACTGTCAATTACTCTTTCTTATACAAATAATACATGACTTCTTGTTCTTACACACACTGATTTCTAGGGAACATTAATAATTTGTTTTGAAACTTTTATTTCTTTCAAATTGAATGACCCAATTGTTAGAATGAACCATCAGTTCTAGAATGAGTCCTGACTATGAGAATAGCAGCCTGTTCTAGCTAGTCATGCTTCGAACATTCTGCTGTGTAGCTTATCAAAGTGAAAACAGGAAGTTCGTATTTTAAATAGAAATTCTACTTTAAAATTCTAATTTTGCTGATTTTCCATTCTGGAATATTAAGATCGGTAGGCTTGCCATATAAAACATAGGATGCCAAGTTCAATCTGAAATTCAGATAAACAACAAATGCCTTTTAGTATAAGTATGTCCTATGCAGTATTTGAGATATACTTATACTAAAAATTATTTGTTGTTTGTCTGAAACTATAATTCAGCTGAGGGTTCTGCATTTTTACTTGCTAAATCTGGCAACCCTAAAGATAGGACTCAGGATTGGAGAACACCAGGAAATACCACTCATGTCTGGCATCTCCCTGCATAACTTTATCTTGGATGTTGGACTTTATGAAAGTGTTCAATAATAAATCTCAGGCAATTATTTGCCAAAAAGAAAGAAAGAAATTTCTGAAGGGAATTTAGGAAAGTCGGTTCTGCAGTCACATTTCTTGGTCTTTGAGTGTGGCTCAGATCGTCCTGAGTTAGAAATCTCTTACCTCATGTTCAGAAGGGCCCTGTATTGGACCTAAAAACTGGATTCCAGAGGTGGAACCTAGATGGGAGAGAGAATCCTTGTTCTGGTTTGACTTTCTGAGCATTACCTAAAACGTAAGTGAGATTGTACAATATCTAAGTGCATTCTGTTCGTCATGGGCAGAACTCATGTTCGAGTTCAAAGGCCGGTTACAACAAAGGGAAGGGGTTGATTGTAAGAGAACTAGATTAGCTCTGGAAAAGAGCGCAAAAGCCCAGCCAGAATTCTCATTAAAAATACAGAATTTGCAAGAGTCTGCTGGAAGGGAGCATGCCCGAGCGAGTATCTGTCCACGTCCCCTCACCATTATCTAGCGACATCCATGTTTACCTTTATGGGAGGAAAGCAGCTGTCCCAGACACTAGCACCTTCCCCATCTTTGTGGCCTGGAAGTGGGTCCATCCCAGATCCCTGCTGCCCCCAGCCGCCCTAACGATGTTTCTGCTGTGTCAGTTGTGGTCAGGCACCTGCATGTTCCCGCTGGTCCCGCGGCGCATCGCGGTGGCCTGCCTCTATTTCAGTCACCTCTGAGTGCGTCAGCCAGCCGGTGTCCTTCGAGCTCAGGATCTCCCCCCCCAACCGAGTGTCACTTTCTGCTTTCTCCCAAGGAGCTGCTCTAGGGCCCCTGGCGCACACACTGCAACCCACAAGTCAAGGGCATTACCAGCTCTGGAGGCAACCCTGTGCCCTGTGGGACTGGCAGGAAGCCAGTGGGTCAACGTCCCTGCCTTCCAGAACAATTCCAGGGGGGCCACGGCCGAATCAAGCCCCCATCATCCATAGCCATGACGGGGTTCACACACCCTGAAATAATACACCTGCCTCACACTCCCTGCGCCCTAACTCCTGCTTCCTGGGATGGCTTCCAAATAAACTGCCTGCACCCAAGTCCTTGTCTTGGTCTCTGTTTTCAGAAATATCTAAGTTCAGACACCTGTCACGTGAGTCTGCTAGGGCTGCCATAACAGAATACCACCAACTGGAAACCGGAATCCGAATCCCCACTTCTCCCCCGTAAACTTCTAACTTTATGATCGTATAGCTTGTCTTAAACAAACTTACACTCTTCTCTGCTGATGTACGACTAACTGTCTTGTTTTATTTAGCCTTCCGGCTCCTTCTGGCTAGCATCACCCTTGCCTTGCTTTTTCTCCAGAGTATACAGAGCAGAAGTAGAGACAGGCTGCTAGGTGAATTTAAAGGAAGACAGCCAGCTAATGTAATCATTCCCCTCGAAGCTCACAGATCCACCTCTCCAAAGCCTGAAGACAGAAAAGTTTTGTGCCAACAGCCACAAACTGGAGACCCGTTATGATGGGGTGACCTGTACTCTATAAGTTTTTCTTTCTCACAGGTGTTATGGGCTGAATTTGTCCCCACTTCGAAATTCGTATGTTGAAGCCCTTAACCCCCCAATACCTCACAAAGGGGCTGCATTCAGAGACAGGCTCTTTAAAGAGGGGATGAAGTTGAAATGAGGCTGTTAGTGTGGGCTCAAGTCCAAAGAGACCAGGGTCCTCGCACATGCACAAGGGACCACGTGGAGAGGCAGCTAGAGGGGGGCCATCTGCACGCCAAGGAGGGTGGCCTTGGAGGAAACCAACCCTGTTGGCCTTGGTTAAACCCAACCTGGATCTTGGACTTCCCGGCCACTGAAACTGTGAACAATAAATTTGCTGTTTAAGCCATCCAGTTGGTGGTATTCTGTTATGGCTGAAAGAGTGGTTAGATTATTAGAGGTATGGTTGAATCAGGTGATTTATGGAACCTCTGCCCTGAAACCCTCTGATGTGAGAGATCAGTGTGGCCTGGAGTTTGTGAAAACGTGAGCGATTAAGGGAAGAAGGGAGGGGTCCGAGAGAAATGAACACCACGTCTTCCGGGGTCTTGGAAGAGGCTAGAGGGTTTGTGTGAGGGAGGGGAGGTGGAGGGAATGTTAAACGTGGTATGGTCAGGCGTGTTAAGGAATAGGGAACTTTTTCTATATTTGAGCGAGGGCCCCAGAGCATGGAAGTGCTTAAGGAGGATGGACTGGGCCATGTTGTGCAGGCAGGAACACAGGGCCCAAGAGGAGAGCAGCCCTTCGGAGGACAAGTTCGGAAGTAGGAAAGGCCTGTGTCAAGCTTCTTCCTGCCTCACAGCCTCTGCGCTTGCTGTTCCTTCCTCCTGGAATGACCTTGCCCCACTTCTTCCCACGCGACCTTGGCTCCTGGTCGTCACAGACTCAGCTGAGCCCTCGGAAAGGCCCCTGCCACCATCTAGTCTAAAAACGCCCCTCCCCCGCCCGTCACCCTTTATCCTGTTGCGGTGTTTTATTTTCCGACCAGGAATCACCATCTGAAGTTAGGATCTCGCATCCACGCCACACCTAGAATGCTGCCTGACACTTACTGGGTACTCCGTGAATATTTTGCTGAAGGAACAAAGAGGTTGAAATAGGGTGGCCGTTGGTGGACCGGTTGAGGTTTGGAGTTTGCAAGGTCACCCAGCAGATAAGTCAGACTTATCTACTGACTCGGTGCAAACATTCACTGAGGGTCTGCTTTGTGCCTTGCCTCTCGCTCATTGGATCTCAGGAATCGTGGGTAAGACCTCGTGGGGGTCTTTGTCCAGTGTATGGTTCTTCCCCTGGGTCCCGGAACTGGATTCTAGATCTTCTTTCTATTCCGACCCTCTGACTGAAATGTCGCATTTCCTTCCACGGTGAACGTGGTGGCAGCAAAGTACAGGAGTTTCGGCAGCGCCTATGACTTTGTCACCCTCAGAAATCACAGATCTCTTCATAACACACTTCGTTATCGCTTGTTGGCAGATAATCTCGAAATACTGTGTACACTGTGTATACTCATCACCATTTCAAAATTACAGTAATTTGGGGGCGCCCAGCTGGCTCAGTCAGTGGAGCGAGCGACCCTTGATCTCAGGGTCATGAGTTCAAGCCCCACGTCGGGCGTGGAGCCTGCTTTAAAAAAAAAAAAATTACAGTAGTTTTTGACCTGCTACTGAATCTTTTTATTTAATGTGTTAATTAAAAAGTACATAGATGATTGTATCATAAGTTGCTTTTTAATATTTTGAATAGCTGTATTTCAGTACAGAGTGTTTCCTTTACAATTGTTTTATGTATATAAAAACATTAGTCTGAGAAGGGGTGTGTAGGCTTCACCAGAAGGCCAAGGAGTCTGTGGCACCAAAAAAAAGAAAAAAAAAAGGTTAGGAGCCCTGGTGGAATTATGTAAAAATAGAGGTCCTATCGCCTTGGCTTACATGGTATTAGTGAAGATTCCTATCAGAAAAGATCCTACCCCTGCTCCGGGCTTATTGATTCCTTTAGAATCTCCTCCTCCTTCTTTTCTCCACCTGCCCCCCAATCTTTTGTAAATTTTGGGACGGACTTTCTGTGAAAGATTCTTTTTTTCATAGTGTGGTTGCAAGAGGCACTCGCCTCGTCAGGACGGTAAGAGAGGGCATTGCAGGCCTTGATGATGAGCAGGAAAATCGCAGGGCAGCGGGTCAAAACAAGCCCATCCTGCTTTGTGGGAGGGACCGAGCTTTCCAAACAATCTTTTGGTGAAGACCTTAATTAAAAACAGCCTCAATTCACTTGTGGCCAGAATTTATTAAAGGAAAATAACCGTGAGCCAATCCCTGTTGTGGTTTAAAGCAAGGAGCGCAGTCGTGGGAGTCGGGAGGCTTGGATTCTGGTGAGCGGGGCACAAAGCAGCCAGGAAACCTCCAACTGGTCTGGCAATTTACGATCCATATAATGAGGGGGTAACTTGGTCACTGAGATCTAAGAATCTCTGAACTTGAAGACACTATGATGTGTGGCATAATTAGGTACCATTTACACTGTGATATCAAGGTGTCAGAAGGAAATGTACAAGTAATGCATCTGCCTCACTTCTGTGCCCCTGAAATCTTAGACCTGCTGAAAGCATCTGAATGCATCCGTGGGTTTTTCAGCATTACCCAAAGTGAGCTGCTTGCTGTTTCCCTGGGAAGTCTGCAAAGAAACACGGGGTTTCTTCCAGAATGCCTTTATGAAGTTTATTAGCCCTTGTACCTTGGAGCTTCACTTCTTTGTTTAAGACCAGAAGGGGGTCAGGTAGCCGAATATCCCTTTCTTGTCCCAACACCCCGTTCACTGCAGCAAGCTTGGTACTGCTTGTGGTCATCCGTGGTAGGAGTGAGCCCTGGTGACTGACCCACTGAGCAGGGCTGGCTCTGCTCTTCAAAATCAGCAAAGGCACATGCATATAACCAGGGAAGGGAATCGGGAGAGTGACCGGTGCCGGGCGTAGGCGATGGAGGGGCAGGTACAAGAACATGGCGCCAGGGCCAAAGCAATGGGCACCTGCCCTGGGCACTCTGCACAGCACGGGTGGCCACATGGGTGTGGCCTTGGATGAGTGAGGTCGAGATGGACCAATTCAGAGTATTTCCTGGTAGTTTTTAGTTGGTCTTCCCACTTGGAAGTAGTTCAGTGGTGTATCCATCTTACAGAGGAAGAACTCAAGGCCTGGGTTGGTTATAACTTGCCCAAAGTCGTGTATAAAATTAACAGTGAACCCCCAGTAGTTGGTAACTTGAGTATTGCTTGGCCTTCGAATGGATAGTGAGCCCAGACCCCTTGAGTGTGATAAAAATAGAAGTTCACCAAGCCAATTTGTTAACTTAAAAAAAAGAGAGAGGGAAAACAATGAATATCACTAACCCTCACCGAATTGCTGAATACCGTAATTAAAGAGATACTGGAGGTAGGAAGAATGGGCTCCTTTTGTTATTCTAGAGCAATAATACTAATAGCAATTATTATTATTACAGTTCTTCCGCTTGTGCCTCTCAGCCTCCCCTGGGGAAAAAGAGCACTTTACCAAACTAAGATTGTATATTAAAGAATTGTCTTCATGGAAAAGGAATGTTTGAGTTTTTCCTATTATGGTCAAATGGAGATTCTAGCCCTTCCTCTTTATTGGTGCCCGAGACGCTCTCCCTCGCTGGGAGTAGCCCTTTCTCTCCTCCTCTCTCACACAGAAGTACCAGGCAGAAGTGAGAAAGTAGGAAGTTTAGTAAAGGGAACACGCTGCCCATCCTTTAAGCCCTTGAATTCAAGTAAAGCTCAAATACGGACCTACAAGCAAGTGAAACAATTAAGACCATTTAGGGAGTGGGAGAGTCTTCTGTACCTTTGAAAACATCAGAAGTCGATATTCCCAGGTGGGATGTACTCCTGAGAAACAGGAGTCTCTGGCTGGACCTGGCTTCTGTGGAAAGTAAAACATGCCATTGCCCATTACAGGCGACTGGTGATTCTGATTCGAATTTATCAGCATTTGAAAGGGCATCCATTTAGAAGGAGTGGTCGTTTGTCTCTAGGGAAGACTGTTCACATTCCAGCCTCCATTACCCTGGATCTATCCGAAGAGTACAAAACCTGGCCAGCGCAAATCAGGTTTGGAAGTGCAGCTAACGTAGTCACCTACAGAAGACATTGAAAAATTCTAAACACGTTTGTTCTGTAGTGTTTACTTCTTACGTTGGGCCAAAGTTGGTAAGATGCATTTTAGAACCCTGTTTTCCTGTGGTCAAGGTGGGTCGAGAGCCGTTGACCTGGAGACACGTTTGTGAATCCAGAAGGAGGAAGACCACTGGTTGACACCAAATTCTGAGTAGGCGTGAACAGAAAAAAACCGAAGCCAGTTAATGTTCTTATCAGCTTGCTGTCGAAAGGACTTGGGAGTTTTCTACTCAGCCGTTTTTGTGCTGAGGAGGAAACCGAGTCCAGAAGCAGACCGAGCTAGTGGGGAGCAGCCTCCCTGATCCCATCCTCCTGTGCAGTCTGTGTTCTCGAGCGGGGCCTGGTATTAAGATTTCTCTAGTGGCATGTGTTGACCCTCAAGACTCTCCGGGATGGCGAATACCACAGATTTGACCAGGTAACCTGATCGTTTTTATTTGCGTGAACTTGAGCCCTTAGCACGGCGTAATGGAAAGGGCACTCAACTTGGACCCAGAAGGCTTGGATTCAAGTTTCAACTTCAACATTAGCTCTGCATCAGCAAATCTGAGGACCCTGTTTTCTTAATCCATAAAATGGGAATAACACCAATTCCCCAATTTACCTTACACAGTGGTGAGGATTAATGGTGGAGGACCTGGTTTAAAAAAAAAAAAAGACACAAAGTGCTACACAAGTGTGAGACTAATCTCACACTTTGGTGATAAGCGCAAAGGCACATTTCACATTTGGGCTAACTCTCATTTGCATAATCTTGCAAATTCTTTCCCTATTTTTGCTCTTGGTATTTTTTTTTTCCCTCCAGAATTCATGCGAGGCATTCGAGCATCTCTCCTCCTGCAAACTTTTGTCTCCAGGTGTATGCTTGTAAAGCGTTTCCTCCGGTGTAATTTGTCCATCCCGTGGCCTGTTGGAAATTTTTGGTACTTTACTCAGTATAGGATAACTGCATCCTCCAAGGCCATGAGACACTTGAGCAAATGTTCAGGCTTAACATTGAAAATCCAAGCATGCTCCTCACTGGGGAAAAGGGAGGCTTGAGTATGATTTGTGATGTACTCATCCCCTGGGAACAGCCCACCTCTTGACAGCACAGATTGCAAGGAGTCTGGTAATTATGCTCTTTAGTTCTTCTATGAATATAGCCAGTCTGGGCAATTTGGGCACCAGGGTGAGTTTTCAGGCCTGGATTATCTGGTTAAGTTAGCCAGATAATCGCCAGCTGTCTCCACTGCTCTCTGCTCTGCAGACCCCGGCCTGACTGACTGTCTTCTATTTACTCGTGCAAGCACGTTGCTTGTTTCCCTTTTCAAAACAAAAACGACCTTACATATTAGGATGGTATTTTAATTGAGCTATTTTTGCTGCTGATTCAAAAATCCTCCACCCCTTGCCAAAGGAGCTGCCCAGATCAGAACCCGTTAATTTAGTTGATTAGGGGGCTTCCCTTGTTGACTTGGGGAAAGACTTAAATAGACTAAAAGAGATTTGGAACTTGATGGTAGGAGGTTTTGTGAAACATTCAAAACTTATCTCAAATTCTGACCATTTTTCTACTAATTTTCCTCACTAAATGGAGACTCCAGCTGTATAAATAATGATTTTTGTTTGGAAATATTTCTTCCCTTGCTTTTAGAACCATCAGGGGAATTAAATTATAAATAAGTAGCAGCAAAGAACTACTTTGTCAATGTGGAACAGAATGCAAAATGGCTCAGATTTTGAACTGAGTTCTAGAATGGAGAGACCACCATTTAGCATGGGTTGACAAAGCAGGCTGCCCTTGGGGGAGGACAAACAGGCTTGCTCTGATGTTCCTTTTTATTTGTGTCTTTATTTTATAAATAAAGACACAAATTTATTCGCCCACTTCTCTCTTGGATCTGATTTTAATACTCTAGTTCCTTCCATATACCCATAACTGATTACAAATGCAGTGACGTGTGCCTCTGCAACCATTACCCCACCATCCCATTTTTCCTTTAAAAAAAAAAAAGGGGAAAAACAAACACCAAAAAAAGAGTCCACATTTCATTAACCTCACAAGCAGTGTCTTACTTAAGCATACATAATGGAGATACTTAAACTTCTGACCGGCACTGATACTTTTCTTTCAGTATGTTTGGGTTTGGGTTATCAATTCCTCAGCCTAGCCGGGGTTCACACTACCCCGAATCTCCTGGTCTCCTGACCCCCTCACTGCACTTCCTTGAACCCCCATTCCTACAGATCCGTGATTTATCCATGTTATTATGCTGTGAGCATCATTACATTTTGAACTCATCTTTTGTTTAAGGGAGTCGTTTTATTAATGTCTTTATTCCACAAGTACTTACCCAGGGCATATTTTGTGACAGGAGTATTACTACCAAAGAAATCATCATTATGTCAATGGGTTATCCAGAAGGGTTGTAATAACTTAGGCTAATAGTGTCAACATTATCTTCCATCGGACATTTTTGCAGAATTACTCAGTGGAAACGAATGGCCATTGTGAATTTTTACCTTGGCCCCTGCCTACTTCTGATCAAGGCATTTAGACCCAGCGAAGCACGTCCGTCAGCCCAAAGAAGAGAGGAGGGGGTGCGGCCTCCGGGTTGGGGACAGTGGATGATTCGTGGGAGGCTTGGCCCCTTTTCTGTCTCTCTGGCTTCTTGGTAGGAAGTCAGTGAGAGCAGTAGAAAAATCCCATTTTTCCTACTTAGGATTTGCTCTGTTCTCTGGAACCTACTGGAGAAACTGAAGTTTTCTTTCCAAAATAATCTTAAGTGTTGGTAGTTACCGTGTGTGTGAAAACTCATTAAGAACGATTTCTTTTCCTTTGGAAGGGGAGGTCACAGGCTGGAGCTACCAGGGGAACACGGGACCCAGGATCACAAGCCTCTTGCTTTAACTCTGGTTCTCAGATTTATTGGAGGCTACGCAACTAGGACTAGTTTCAGTGAACAAGGGGAAGGAAGGTGATCGGAAGCAGGGGTGGGAAGACGCAGCGATCCAGTGTGGACAGGCAGGGGTGAGGGAGGACATCCCTTGGGAATCCTTGTTTTGTTTTATTGTGGTAACTTATCATTTTTCGATGTATAATTTGGTGACATTAAGTACATTTATAACGTTGTGCAACCAGTATCCATTTTTAGGTTTTTTTCCCACCATCCCTACCAGACACTCTGCACTCAATAAACCATCACCCTGCATGCCCCTCTCTACCCGGTCCCTGGCCAAGCACTGTTCTGCTTACCGTCTAGCAATTCTCTGAGAAAACTCAGAGGTCTTCCTCTGAGAGGAGTCAGAGTATTTGTCCTTTTGTGTCTGCCTTATTTCACTCAGTATCTTCGAGGTTCATCCGTGTTGTAGCATGTATTAGAATTTCGTTCCTTTTTAATGGCTGAGTACTATTCCATGGTGTGTATATACCCCCGATAGTTTATCCATTCTTCTCTTTGATGGGTCGTTTCCACCGTCAGGTTACTGTGAAGAAAGCTGCTATGAACACTGGCATCGAAGTATCTGTTTGAGTCCCCGCTTTCAATTCCTTTGAGTATATACCCAGAAGTGAGATTGTTGGACCCGATGCTATGTCAGTGTTTAACTATTTGAGGAGCCTCCCAACTGTCTCCCACAGTGTCTGCGCCATTTCGCGTTCCCACCAGCAGGTGCGCAAGGAGGAGACCCTTGTGTAGACCCGCTCTGACTATCACCTAACCAATGGGCTCGCCAGGCCTCATTCGTCACTGGGTCTCCTGTGAGTGACTGCTTTTTCTTACTGCTGGGTCGGCTTTGACTGGGGGAAAGGGTCATTTTTGTTTTGTCCTTTACTGGTTGAATATGCCCACTTGTTTCTGGGGTGCCCGCAGGCTTCCTGTGGCTGTGGGGTCCAGCGGGGTGCTGCTTTGTGTTCTTCACTTGTAAAGGGAGCCGATGTGGTGAAGTGGGCTCACCCCACCTCCTCCAGAAACAATCTGCCCGTGAGTCTTTTCATTATCCTGGTAACCGGCTTCTTAATAGCTCCTGGTTCATCTAAATGAAAAATTTATCTTGTGCTGCTTACCAAAGGGAAGGCTCCTCACGTGTCACATATTATTTTACCCATTATCTTGGAAACTTCTGCGCTTCTTTTTTATTTCTTAAAGCTAAGTTTAGAATTATTGGTGTTTCTGTAACATTCAGCTCTTTATACTTTTTTATCACTATGTAGTAACAATAAATCAAGCAGAGTTTCAAAGTATTTGAAAAGCTGTAACACCTTCAATTATGTACATGTTTGTGTATGTACATATTTATATCTGGTCGTGATTCTTCTCCTTGACCAAGGTAGATAGAGCCTTTAGTAAACATTTAGGTTTCTCGATTAATCATATTTATAGAAACTTCAGTCTGCTTTTTTTTTTAACCTTTGAAACATTTGTGTGAAGCAGGTGGCTCATGAACACCATTATCTTCTCTTGGCAGAGAAGGAAACCAATGTGTCTGTCAACAAGGAAAGTGGGACCTGCCCAAGAATTCCCGTCTGGGTGCAGTGGGGGAGGGGCCGTGTAGACTGGACAGCCTCAGAGCTGCCCACAAGGGGAGGGGCACGCGTGGGGACAGAGATGTCTGCACTTCCCTGGTCCTCATTCTTTCTCTCTTCATGGAGTTACTATGTTGGATGTGTACAGGGTTACCCTGCACCCTAACTCAGAGTGTCGCCAGACCTTCAGCTCTGCACAGAACATACACTTTGTTCCTCTGAAATCCCCGGCGTGGTTATTGATCATATTGCTTGGAAACTGTAGTGCTTCAGATCCTGTCTCAGCCCGTGGGAATTCCGGTATCTTGATTGCCTATGGAAATTATGTGTTAATAGCAATGAACTGTGCCCACTGATATTACATGTCTTCCATCCAGTTAAAAATTAGTTATTTTATTTTATTTATTTTACTTCAATTTCCTATCGCTACTTTATCCTTGTTTAGCTTTTAAAATGATGGGGCAACAGGGCGGCTCAGTCGGTGAAGCGTCTGCCTTCAGCTCAGGTCATGATCCCAGGGTCCTGGGATCGAGCCCCATGTCTGGCTCCCTGCTCAGCGGGGAGCCTGATTCTCCCTCTGCCCCTTCCCCCCCCACCCCCCACTCCTGCTCACTCTCTCTCTCAAATAAATAAAATCTTTTTCAAAAATAAAATAAAAAACATATAAATAAAATGATAGAACACCCTCCCCACTAGATTGTTAAGCTTTCTAGAGATAAAAGCTACACATTCGCATCCCCGTGGTGTCTCCAACATCACAGGTCCACACCATGTACTTACGATTTGATACGGTGCTTTTAGGTAAGATCTGTAATACTAGCTATTCATGATTCATAACAAGTTCAGTCTTTGTGAAATAAACTCACTCAAATCCTTGAGATGTCCATTTTTTTCAGTAGAGTTACACAGTGGACACCTGGGACAGATGAAAGCCTTGCCTGTTTCTTAGTTCCTTCACAAGAGAAGAACATGCAGCATCGAGCACAATCCCTGGTGGGCCCTCCACCTGCACCTGAGGTCAAGTTGTGGCCCTGTTCCTCTGTCTTCCATTGTATGTGAGCTCCTTCCTGCAACGGCGCCCAGACCCCAGTGCAGGCAAGCGGCACACGTGCCCACATCCCCACCCAGAAGCAAGAGCCTTGGAAATGAAAGGTTATGTCAAACAAACACAATGCAGAGAAAACACATTCTCTTAAGCACTCAACACTTTGTTATGTAAGTCTTGGGAAGTGTTGCACAGTGAATCCAAGGTTCACAGGAAGTCTCCTGCATCCCGGGGAGAGGGGGTGGTGGCTGCGGACCTTGGGCGTGAGGACCGCTGGGCTTCTGTGCTGAGGCTCGGTCTGGTCCCCCAAGGCCGGGATTCACACTGAGCACCAGGCGGCTCCTAGTCGTGGTCTCATAGGTGCTCAGTACCTGTCCTCTGAGCCTTCAGCTCATCGCACGTCGGGGTGGACGAGTAGGGAGCACGTCGCAGCAGGTGTCTTCTGTGTGGGCATGAGCACATTTTCTCTATTTTCTGAGACAGACATTTCTTCTTTTCTGTCCTCGTACCATTGAGCTCTCTACGTTTGTTTACCGAACCACGGTACATCTTGCAATCAGTTACTTCTGAGAGCCAAGGACGTTGTTTTCACTTCGCTCTTAGAGGCAAATTAACTATTAGAAAGATGGATTCAAGCCACTCTGCGGCTGACGTTCAGTTTCCTTGTCTGTGACTTGGAAGTTGGGGGAAGATGATGTAATAGTGTCTAACACAGCACTCTGACTCTCAACAGAGGCTCAGCGCGTACCACCTATGATCATTTTCCCAAAAGGGCAGGGGCTCCGCTTGAAGGCAGGAGGAGAGGGGGGCCTACTGGACACCTCCACGTGCAGCACCGAAGGTTGGAAGCATTGCTGAGCCCTGACGGAGAATATCCGTTTCTGGACTAGGAAATGGAAAACGAGCTTGGTGATCCACCCTTTGTAGTATTTTTGACTGGACAGACAATACATACAGTTCAAGGGAAACTGGAAAGTTAAAGCAGATAAATCTCAATCACGAAAAAGCGGTTTCATGTAACGTCTCTTTATACTGCCTCTTTATAAAGAAATGCAGCCGCCTTGGACCCAAAGGTGATCGTTTTTTAAATTGTCTTTCTCGGGTAGTATCAGGATGCAGTGTACTAAGTTAGATTAATGTATTAGCTTGTGTCTTCTTGTCAGGCAAAAGAGGTAGGTCCTCAGAGCAGAGAGGACAGAGGATCCTCCCCGTTACCCTGTTTAATGTCATTTTGAAGGGGAATGGTGCCAGGCAATGCCTGGTGGTCTGCAGATTTTGACAGACATGGGGGCAGGGCACTGCCTCTCTTGTGGGGTTTCTTGCCCAAGGGACCAATGAGCTAAGCAATACTGCATTATTGTGTATCTATGGGAGAGAGAAAGATAGAGAGAGACACACACACAGGCAAAGCCAATAAGTCTTGCCGTTTTGCTTTGTCTCTGACAACCCACCCCCAGCCCTCAGCCCAGAAATGTAATCCTAACCCCAAGCTACTGCTTTGTCTGCTTGGGTTTCTAAACTTGAACAGGTCCTGGAGACAACTGACCATTGCACCAGACTGAGAACCACAGCAGTCTTCTGGGATTTGGGGTTTCCCGCCCTCCCCCCCAGAATGTCCATGATTTGCACTGATCCAGTCTCCAAGGATAGGAGACAGGATGAAATAGAGACCTTATTTTTATATTATGTCATCTTGTGCGAAGACTGCTGTGTAATCAGTCTAGAAAAGCCAGAAATCTAAAGGATTAGGCTCTGAAGTCACTTTATGCACGCTTTGGGTTACCACACACCCATTCATCTCAAGCAGTCACCAACAGAAGAATCCACAGTCACTGACAGAATTTACCCTTGCCAGTAAATCGGGATTTCAAGTGATGGAGTACACTAGCGGAATGAAGCCACCTAAAGTTCCAGCCTCTGTTCGTGTGGCTGGGAAAAGACCTTCATGAGAGCTCAGGTACCACCCCTGCCTTTTGGGGATGTGCAAACGGAGGCCCAGAGAGGGAAAGTGACTTGCCCAGGGTCACGCACTGAGTCCGGTTGAGGACTGGAAAATTGGCAATTCTGGATGCTCTGTCCTTGGGCCTTCCCACCACTTCCTGGTGACACAACAGCCAGGATTTTACTCACGTGTCATTCCTGAGGTGAATAGGGAAAATTTAGCCCCTGTCCAGGCCCATTCTCTTTTTCCGGGTGGATCACAGGCGGTAACGTGAGAAGCCTCACGAGGGATGCTGAAGAGCTAGTTGTGTAGTGGGCTTTTTTGGTTTGGTTGTCAGGAGTGCTGCTCTCCACGCATTAGCTTAGAAACATCTCCGGAGGGATAATAATCAGCTGTCCCAGGAACGCCGGCAGGACTGGCACATTCCCGGCCCACTGGTATATATGCTCCTGGGAATTCCTGGCGTCCGGAGTCGTCAGTCCAGGGGAGGTCAGCCGACGTGTTTTCCTTCATTGATGAGATGACAGACAGTCCTTGGATTGTAACTCTGGAGCCTTGGCGTGGGCCCAGAGTGAGTTAGATGTGTTTGTCTTTATTTTTAAAAAATTTTACATAACATTTATATAAGATTTATATGAAATTTTTATATAATGTTTATATAAGGTTTATATTAAATTTTTATAAATCTTATATAGAACAGTCTAATTATAGGGAATGACGGGACAGTAGGTTGTTTTAGGGGACTATGTAAAAGCTGTTATCTCTGGGAAACACGGAGGTGGTACCCAAAACCCTCGGTTACTATGACTTACTTGTATACTCCATGTGGTGTACTTTGTACAGTATCTGAAGCTGTTTCCTCATTCTGAGTTAGATAAGCGACAGGCTGGGGAGGTGGGGGGAGGGCAGATCATATTTCTTGTCTGATCTGGGGAATTTTATATTCCTGAAGTCTATAATCAGGCACCGATGTTGATTGCTTATTTATTAAAACAAAGGTTGGTGGGGGGTGGAGGGGGAAGTGCCACAAAGTGAGAAGCATTCTAGGGCTAAGGTCTGAGCTTCACTTAAAAGCATGGGCTCCAGAGAAATGTAAATTCATTGGCTTAATTGGAAGAGAGTATTTATAGAAATTGAATGATCCAGTAAAACGAAAAGCCTGGCTTCTTTCATCTTCAGAAGCCCTCGTAAATGCCATTCTGGAAAGCTCTTGCATGCAGAGTGGACTTTGCCATCCATGTCTGGCCTCCTGGAGGTCAATAACTTTGGCCAAGCCCTATCACTTGACTGGTATTTACTAAGTACTTAGGGGTGTACGTGCGTGTCTGTGTGTGGGGGGGTGTGGGTTTGGCTTTGAATTGTGCTGAAAGCATGTAAAGAAAAAAGATGTTCAGGTACACCAAAGTTTTCTCATTGATGATACAGTTAATTTTATTTCAAGAGCTATTATAAAGGAACTTGATAAGAAGGTACGCTTGAAAATCTTGCTCTCAAGCCTGTTTCCCAACCCCTACCCCAAACTTCCCTTCTGTGCCTTTTATGGGTCATCATTTCCCTTAGTTTGTTGTGAATTCACCCACTGTTTAATGCAAATTTGAAAAATGAAATATTTTTTACTTTCTTTCTTAGAAAAAGATAACTATATGTTCTTTTCCACCTCCTTCTTACATTTAGTGATGCGCTTTAATGAGCTTTCCAGAACATGCAGAACTGCCTGGTATTTTTCATCTTCCATTGTAGGGTTGTGCCATTGTTACTAAATCAATCTCCTGTGAATAGACTGTTGGAGTCTGTCAACCGTCGGCTGTTACGAACAGAGCGGCACGTATATCAGGTCCTACAGGCGCAGGCGTATTTGTATGGTCGTTAACTGCAAGATGGATCGGAATTCTGGCCAGATGTATGCACATGAATTTGGGGTGGTGTTGATTCCTTAAGACTGTTTCATTTTGCACTCCTACCAACAACTTAGGAGAGCTTCACCAACAGAGGGGGTCATCCCCCTTTTGTTTTTTTGCCAATCAGATATGCAAAATAGAATATTGATACGGTTTGGATGTGCACGCTTTCTTTTTCAGTATGAGATTGGACATCTGCTATGTGTAAAGACCGCTGGTATTCGTGTATGTGAACTGTGTGTTCCTGTACTTAGCCTTCTATTGGCTTGTTGATCTTTTTCTTACTGATCTGCAGGGCTCTTTATATACTAGGGAGGTTAATTAGCTCTAGGTCCATGATATGATCCCCAAATATTGTTCTCCGTTAGTCATTTTCTTAGTCTTTGAGGTTTTATGTGCCCCATACAGTGATTTTCATGTTAGCAGAGTTTTTCCATTTTGTTTCTTTTATAGCTTCCAGACTTGGAGTCCGTCAGAAAGCACTCTCCACTATGCCCCTCCCACACACACATACAGAAGTTGACCTTTTTTTTTTTTGGCAGAATTTCTGTATTTTTTTTTTTTACATTTAAATGTTTGCACCATTTGAGGTTTATCCTCTACTCTGTAAAATACGATTCAGTATGATTTTTTTTTTCTAGCTATCTCAGTTGCCCCAACCCCTGAGTTAAAAAGCCCACCGTTGCCTCTCCTTAGATGCCACATTATAAAATAAACATTTTATAAATGAAAAATAGCCACTATTCCCTTGTGAAACAAACCACGCATGAACACTTTTTGGGGAAGAATGTTTAGGTTCTTGTCTTAAGGCAGCTCTCCCATTTTCCCCTCCAAGGTGACGTCTACTCACGAGCGAATGAATGATGTTAACTGAACCCATCTGCTTCTCTCCAGGGGAACAATACAATTTTGCCTCCTGGGCATCTCAAGATTTAACCCAAGACAATGTGTCATTTCACTCAGTCATTTGTCTCTTTATCACAAGCCTGAAACAGGGCAGAAACATTTCTTGACACCACTCAAGAATCACACAAAGGTTCTCGAAGGGTGGTTCGCAGAGCAGCAGCCTCAGCGTCACCTGGGAGCTTGTCAGAAAGGCACATTACCATCCTCCCCCTACAGGTCAGAGGGCCTGTCTGGTGGCATCCGACAGTCTGCATGTACCCAGCCCTCCAGGTGATTCCGAGCTGGCCCAGGTTTGAGAGCCGTGGCCTTCCAAGTTCTAGTTCATCTCCTGATGGAGACCTACAGCCCTACAGTGCTGCCCTCCTGATGGATGGGGTTGGGTCCTTCTCTTCTTGATATGGAGACATGTAACAACCAGCACCAAACAACTGTCTCTTCTTTGGCCATGGTATTCTTCGAGTAGAAAACTTCCCTGGGTTTTTCCAGAAGTCACAAAGATATCTCACTAGTGCTTTGGACTAGAACATCTTAACCTCCGAAATTCTGCGATTGGGTCAGTGATTCCCTTTGTCCTATAATAAAAGAAAAAAAAAAAAAAACCAACAGCAAAACTGGTTTCTGTCATATGCTAGAAAGTTTTGTAGCCTCGAAGACGTCTTCCCTCTACAAAAGTGTCATTGTTCCTTGTCATCCTTTGCCCCTCTTCCTTAAAAAATAATTTGATATCTGAACAGAATGCATCTTTGCTTCTGATGACTGTTAGCCACACCATAATTGGGCTTCTATTTGGCAGACGAAGGAGGACTCACCATAAACAGCAGTACCCTCTGGGCCTAATTTCCAACCAGGGTTCAGCCAAGAGCAGCAGTTCGAAACTCTGCGGGACATTAGAATCAGCTGGGTAGCTTTTAGAAACCCTGCCTCCCCGACGACACCCAGGCACCTAAACCAGAATCTCAAGGGTGGGACCCAGGCATCACTTTTAAAAGTTTCCTACTCGATTCCCCTGTGTACCCCTCCCAGCTGGAGAAGCAGGACTCACGCACTTGTCTTAAAGTGATTTTGGTTGTAACAGCAAGAACCGTAACGGAGCAGACACCGCGTGCCAGAAAGCTGTCCCGAAAATGGCAAATGCGATCAGAACGAGACCTTTGTAGTTGAAATAGCAACTTACTTGAAACTGAAATCACCTCCCTTTTGGATGACTTCCTCACCTTCTGAAGAACCCGTGTTGAGGCAAGCTTTCCTCTCTGCATCCTCTGTATTTCAATATAGTAGTCTTGCCGATTTTGTTAGCTGCAGGGAAAGGGACAGGGGCGCCGGGGGGGGGGGGGGTGGGCGGGTGTCAGGACTGGGTTGTCCCACTGGCTGTGCTTTGATGCATTAAGCAGATGGATTCAAACCTTCTCTTGGAAACTTTCGACCCCCAGCAGCTTCTGCTGTCTAAGCTGCGAGCCTTGTTAGAACTTTCCCCACCTTTTTTGCTGTCAGATACTGTTTTGTCCACAGCAATAGGGTAACAGTCCTTCCTAGCAGCCCGTGATTCTATTAACCGACCCCTGCTGCACAGGTTTCCTCGTAGCAAGTCATAGTTGGCTGGAAAGGGAGAGGAGGATGGAGTAGAAAATTTTCTAAACATCCTGCTTTCCCTGAAGACAGGGCACTGCTCGTAAAAAAAAAAAAAAAAAAAGTGTACTTTCTCAGTGGCCCTGGGGCAAGGGTGTCCCAGCTGCTTTGGCCAGGGTGCCATCTGGTCATAAACACTGTGGTCATAGGGGTGGGGACAGAAAGAAAGTCTGTCGTCTCTTTTACAACCCCGGTCAACTCTAGAACCAGACTCTTAGGGACCCAGAGCTCACGGAAGGATCCAGGGGCGGAGGCGTGCCTCGGCCACACCTCAGGATGAGCTGAGAAGGAGCTTCTGTGTTTGGCTGCAAGCTAAGTCACACGTCCAGAGACTTTCAGTATGAGGTTTTTCCTCAGGATTCCATGATAGTTTTTGAAGTAGATTTCCCTTACCTTATGCTGGTAACTAATCAAGTACAGATTTCCGGTGAATTTAACGCTTTCCAGGTTCTGGTCGGAACACACTGGGGCAGGGCATCTTGCTCCGAGATGGTAGGCGCACGTGACCAAGAGGTAAACTGTATTGGCGGGCGAGGCTTCCCGAGACTCCCAGGGGTAGGTCTAGTCTTCTGTACACCTGGTACAATGAGGAAGCTCGGGCCCAGGCAGGCGCTGTGTCTTGCCATTCCTCCACAGCCTGACAGTTGAAAAAAGGGTGGTTTTTTTTTTTTTAAGTTCTATTTTGCAAACTGACAAAAAGAATTATATAATATGATGGAAATAACACGCATTTTAATGTATCTGTTCCTGTAGTTTCTTATTTTACTCACCTTTATAAACCGCTCAGAGTATCGTCATAAAGAACGTTCTTCTAAACTGGACGGTAATTCAGACAGTCCTCTTTTCCTCCTGATTTTTATGAAGTCACTGCCTACACATGCAGTTTTAGTGAGTAATACAATCAGCGTATGAATACAAACGGAAATAGATTTTGTAAAAGATTGTCAGTCCATTAGTTGAGAAAAGTGCCAAGGTAATTACAAGATTCATTAATCATATGATTAATAAAACTATCAAGGTTTTCTTTTGGATTGCTTAATTTTATTTTATAAGCTGATGTTCTCAGATCAGTAAATGCCAAATGATCTGTAGAGATCTTGGTTTTATTTATCACACGGGTAAGCATTCGTTATTTTTTTTAGTAAGTAGGTACTTACTTTGCATTCATAATGATTAACTGCAAAATAGTTAACACTGGCAAAAGGAAACTCTAGATGGATCCTCAGGTGAGACCTCCGTGGCGCCCTTTGAGGTTCACTTGGGGTCATTCACCAAGAAAGCGATGCATTTCAGGTTTGTGAACTCACTTTGCCCCCAGGTGAGCTTTCCAGGTGGAGAGCCAGCGGGAGGAGTGGCACTGGGAGGATCTGATGTGTGTGGGGCTTCAGAGATGAAGAGAGTTTCTTGTTGGTGCACTCCCCACCCCTTGCCTACCTCTGGAAATAAGTGTAGGTTAGGGAGAAATTGTTCTCCAAGGTGTCAGGTTCAAGTGGACTGCTTTTGGAGATCCTTAGATCTCGCTTTAGTTTCCCAGTTAACAAGTAGCAATTGAGGTAACATCTGATGCCTGGAATGATTCTAAGGTATATAGGCTGGAGGAGGAAGAGGTAAATGAGCAAGGAAAAAACCCACCTGTAAAAAGGAGGCAGGCCATCAGAGTGGCCACCTCGCTGGACCTGCCACTCAGTCGTGTCCCCCAAGAGAGCCTCATTGTCTCCATGTGCGCTTAAGACCTATTCAGATCAACCGTTTCCTGTAATCATGAGGCTGCCGGATAGACTCAGCTTGATAAACTTTATAGTTTGTTATTGTTTTTTTTTTTAAAGATTGATTGATTGATTTGAGAGAGGGAGAGAGAGAGAGCGAGCATGAGCAGGGGGTGGGGAGAAAGAAAATCCCAAGCAGACTCCCTGCAGAGCATGGAGCCGGACGTGGGGCTCGATCTTCCAACCCTGAGATCATGATCCGAGCTGAAACCAAGAGTCAGACGCTCCACCGACTGAGCCACCCAGGCGCCCCTGTTACTAATTTTTTTATTAGTAAAGGTTAGCATTATCATCATCCCTTTCCTATAGAACACTAGCCTAGCATTTTTTTCAAAACTCGTTTAAAGAACATTTTTCTTTGTCTACATGTTCACTTAATTCATTATTACCCAGTTTGTGTATCTTCAAAGCTACTGTACCACCACCGCTCCATCCTACATCTTTCATAGCATTTATTCCTGGTATGTTTTCAAGGTCTTCTTACGTGCATTTGGAAAATGAACATGATTTCATACACATTCAGTAGCAGTCCCAGCCGTAGACCTTTCTAGTCTGATTTTTCTTCTCTGCCTCAAAGGTAGTGGCTCCTTACAAAGTAGAAAAAAGCCAAGACCTTGGTCTGAACGTTTAGCGTGTAAGTCAGAGGCTCCCCAGGCATGATCTCTATCAGAATGTTGGCCCAGTGAGTCCAACAGGGAGTTAACGTCTGATTCACGTATCAGAACCTGGGGAGTCAAAATTGCGGGATGCAAGTGGAGGGATGTGACTCCTTTCAGAGAGTTGTACTGTTTCTGTTTTGATGGCGGTGTTGTTTTGCTGTGTAGACCAAGAGGATCCATCTTTGAGTTCCCGGGGTTGCGGGGCCTTTAAATCCTAGGTCAACGGGGTGCCTGGGTGGCTCAGTCCTTAAGCGTCTGCCTTCGGCTCAGGTCATGGTCCCAGGGTCCTGGGATCGAGCCCCGCATCGGGCTCCCTGCTCCACGGGAAGCCTGCTTCTCCCTCTCCCACTCCCCCTGCTTGTGTTTCCTCTCGCTGTGTCTTTCTGTCAAATAAATAAAATCTTTAAAAATTGAAGCAGAAGCAGTAGGTACTAGTGCAGGACTCCTGGAAGCTACAGCAGCCCCTCCGCGGCCCTGCCTACCCTCCCAGCCTGGTCTGGCTCCTCTCCACACCCCCCTCCTAGACCATTTCCTCAGCCTCAGAAAGCTCATGGTGGTCCTGTTGGGAGGGAAATTTCTATTCCCTGGTGAATGTTGCTTTTTGACACAAGTTGAATTCTCATCTTAGGGCCAATCCATGTCTTTTCCGTATAACTTTACTCACGTGCCCAGCGTTCCATTCGGTCCTTGAAACTCTAGGAGATTTTTCAAAAATGGTCATCAGCCTGTTGCTAAAACCTGGCCGTGACAAAGAGGCCAAATTTGCTTCTGTGCGTGGCTGGTGCTTTTTTTTTTTAATATTCTTTTTCCCGGAAACAGGATTCCAGGATGCTTCTCTGGAAGTTATTGGGAACAAAAACAAATAAGACAATGGAGGGTCCGTCATGTACCCCATCCTGGGTGTTGTAGGGTGCTTCGCCCACCTCCAGGATTGCTTAATCCTTTATAGACCATGTGGAGGATCATTTGAATTGGGGTCTAGGTCATATTTTCCAGTTGTTTGCTCTTCAGTGATCTAGCTCGGGAGAGCCCAGTGAGAGGAATGAACCCGCAGGGATTATCTGTGGGGACTCACTGATCCCAGGAACGCCGGCTGTGAAAACCAACTATCACTCATACCAGTAGACGAAGAGACTAGTTTGCAATCCTCCTGTTACCCGTAGACTATGTTAAATACTGCTTCTGAATAGTCAGTGTATCTAAGGTCTGAGGTCACTATGTTAACATTAATTTTTTTTTTTCATCAAAACTTTTCCTCCCCAGTACTTACTTATTTTGTACCTGGAAGTTTATACCTTTTAATCCCCTTCACCTATATACTGATCTTTTTAAATGCAAAGAAATTTTCATCTTACCAAGTTGAAGGTTTGTTAGAGGACCCACTTTTCCTTAATTAAAATAATCTGCAGTTGACCCTGTGCAGGTCCATTAATATGCAGATTTTTCTTCAATAAATACAGTATGGTACTTTTAAGTGTATTTTCTCTTTCTGGTGATTTTTTTCCTTTTCTGGCGCTTTATTGTCAGAGTGTAGTATATAATACACTTGATATACAGACTATGTATCAGCTCTTTATGTTAACAGGCCTCTGGTCAACAGTTGGCCATTAGTAGTTCAGTTTTGGAGGAATCAGAAGTTATATGCAATTTTTGGCTGCGCGACAAGGGGTCGGTGCCCCACCTCTTGTGTTCAAGGGTCAACTGTACATGAAAGTACATGGTATTGGATAAATTTTAGTTTCTTCTCTAAAAATTTGGGAGTTAATTGAATTCTAGGGGAGTGTAGAGAAGTGATGCTACAGAAACGACCACTAATTCTAGAATCTGAAGGCTCCCACCCCCATCCCTTCCTTTCTTGCTGTCATCCATTCATTCTTTGACTGAACTCTGTCCTTTGCTGTTCTCCAGGGAGGCCCCCCGTGCCCTGGCCCCCAGGAGCCCGCCATCTCAGACCTTCTCCTGGCCTGGCTGGCCCCCCCCTCTCCCCACCTTTAACTTCTGGTTCCTCTGATTTCTCATCATTTCTTTGGTGCCTAGGCTGTTACTGTGTTTTTAACATGTGTTCCCTTTTTTATATTCTTTTTTCTTTTAAGATTTATCTATTTATTTATTTTAGTGAGAGAGAGCACACGAGCAGGGGGAGGGGCAGAGGGAGGGGGAGAGACTCTCAAGCAGACTCCCCACTAAGCACAGAGTCTAATGTGGGGCTCGATCTCACCACCCTGGGTTCATGACCTGAGCCAAAATCAAGAGTTGACTGCGTAATGGACGGAGCCACCCAGGTGCCCCTCCCATTGTTTATATTCTACTTTCACCAATTTAAAATGAATGACAGAGATACTGTATTCTTTTTTTTTTTTTTAAGATTTTATTTATTTATCTGACAGGGAGCAAGAGCACAAACCACAAGCAGGGGGAGAGGCAGAGGGAGAGGGAGAAGCAGGCTCCCCGCAGAGCAGGGAGCCCGACGTGGGGCTCCATCCCAGGACCCTGGGATCGTGATGTGAGCCGAAGGCAGATGCATAACCAACTGAGCCAGCCAGGTGCCCTGAGATACGTATTCTTGCACATCATCCATCAGTAGAGGGTACTGACTTCCTCCACCCTTGGCTTCCCTCCTTACTGACAGACTTCCTTCAAGGCCTTCCCTGGTTTTGTCTTTCCATAGGAGATCCTACTGCAAATGCTGTGCTGACTTGCTTTTTTGTCTTACTAGATAAAGCCAAAGATGGGCCTCACCATAGAGTACTGCAGCTACATAGCGTTCTCTGGCACGCTTGTATGATATAGAGTGGTTTACTTAATTATCCTCTTGTTAATGGACAATGGACATTCAGGCTTGCTTTTTTTAACTCCCCCCGTTGAATAGAATGCTGTGACAGACATCCTGTATATGCCTCCCTGTGCACGTTTTTGTAGTGTTTCTCTAGGATAAATTGATTTCCAGAAGTACAATTTTGGGGTCAAAAGGACATGCATGTTTAAAATACTAATATTGCCAGATTGCCCTGCGGTGGTTGGTCACACACCCGTACTTCTCTCTTCCCAGCTGACTCCTACTGGTTTACAATTTTTTCAGAGAATAGCACCATATAATGACATCAACAGTGCAGTTGAAGATTCTTGTTTTCCTCCCCAATTGCTTTTTCTCTTTTCCTCTCTCTTTTCTGTGTTGCTTCTACTTTCCTACCTACGTCTTATGTGCGTATACTCATACTACATATGTAGTACCCTAATTCTATTTAATAAGGTTTTCAACGTTTTAAAATTTTAGGTAAGGATACCATGTCCATTCTCTTGTGGGGGTTTTTGTTGTTACTCAGAATTTGTGTGATCTGTCCATGTTGATAACTATATCCTAGTACAAATTCTTGTTCATGCCTCCTTGGCATGTGTGCAAGAGTTTACGGTGCATACTGAGCAGTTGATGGTTTTCACTGAGTACGGATAAAACTTTTGTCCGGAGGGTTTACAACCCCCACCCCACCCACTAGGAAGGTGGAACAGTTGTGCCTGTTTGCAACACCTGCTATTTTCAGACTTTGCACTTTTTGCCAATCTGTTGAGTGAAAAGATTCTTTTAATTTTACACTTTCCCAATTATATAGTTTAATATTTTGACCACTTAGTACCCTCTTCTGGGACTCACCTGTTCCTGTCTTGTATCAGTTTTTCTCTTGGGTTACAGTCCCTTTCCTTACCAGTGTCTACTAAATTCTTCTATCTTTTTGGATTATAATTCTTAAGAGGTTATGGGCATCGCACATATCTTCTAACCGGTGGCTTGACTTCGTTGTGGTCTTTTGATGACCAGAGTTGATTTTATTTCTTTTTAAAGATTTTATTTATTTATTTGACAGAGACGGACAGAGAGGGAACACAAGCAGGGGGAGTGGGAGAGGGAGAAGCAGGCTTCCCGAGGAGCAGGGAGCCCGACACGGGGCTTGATCCCAGGACCCTGGGGCCATGACCTGAGCCGAAGGCAGACGCTTAATGACTGAGCCACCCAGGCGCCCCCGGAGTTAATTTTAATGTAGTTTTTCACATGTATGATCTGTACGTTTCTTTCTTAAGAAAGAAATTGAAGCCAGACATTTCCTTTGTTTCTTCTCATAGCTGTAAAATTTAGTCCCTTCATTAAGATCTGCAGTTGAATTTTGTGTGTGGTTTGAGGTAGGGATTCGGTTTTATTTTTTTTCCTTCTTGGATAAGCAGTTGTCCTGATACCATTTGTTAAGTAGTCATTCTTTGGTAGCTACACTTGTGGTGAGCATAGCAGAACCTAAAGAGCTGTGGACTCACTGTATTGTGCACCTGAAACTAACGTGCTGTGTGTCAACTACTTCAATAAAAAAACAGACATAAGCAAAAAATAGTCATCCTTCCCAACAATCTGCAGTGCCCCATTTGTAATACATGACATTTCCATGTATGTGTGGAATTGCTCCTGGGTTTTCCATTCTATTCTCTTGGTCCGTTTGCCTCTCCCTGCACCAGTTCACATTTCACTAGTGACTGTGGTTTTACAGTGCAAGTCTGGATACCCGGTAGGGCAGGTCTTTCTACCTTGTTCTTATTTCTTCAAAATTGTCTTGGTTATTCTTGGCTCTTTGTACTTACCCCTACTCATTCTTTAGGTATGCTTAAGATTATACCACTTACCTTATGATGATATAGCTCCATCTCTCCCCTTCTGGTCTTTATGCTAGTATTGTCATGCATTTTACTTACACATATGTTATAAATGCCATAATGTAATTTACTATTTTTGTTTAGATCGTCGTCTTCTACAGAGAAGTATAAGGGGAGAAGTCACACATTTACCTTGTAGTTACCATTTTTGATATTCTTAATTTCTTTGTATAGATCCATATTTCCAGCTGGTATCATTTCCTTCTGCTTGAAGGTCTTCCTTTAATATTTCTTTTATTGTGGATCCACTGGTTAAAAAAAAAAAAAAATCCTTCAGCTTTTGTATCACTGGAAAAGTCTCTACTTGCCTTTGGATTTCGAAAGGTATTTTTGCTGGGTATGGAATTCTAGCTTGACAGTTTCTTTTCTTTCACTTATAAAACAATGCTGCTGCACTGTCTTCTGGCTATGTTGTTACAAATGAGAATTCTCAGTTTTTGTTTTTTTGTAACCTATTCCTCCACTCACCCCCACTAGCTTTTGAGATTTTTCTCTTTATTACTGATGATGAGCAATTTGATTGTGATGTGCTTTGTTCTAGTTTTCTCTCTGTTTTCTTGTGTTTGGGATTCACTGAGCTCATTGAACCTGTAGGTTTAAATCACTGTTATCTCCCCTTAATTTTTTGAACATACGGAATACAGTCACATTAACTTTTAACTTTTTTCTGCGTCTTTGTCAACTAAGTCTACCATTTGTGTTGGTTCTAGGTCAGTTTTGATTGATTTTTCTCCTGAATCTGGGTCATATTTTCATGCTTCCTTGGAAGCCAGGTCATCTTTGGTTGAATGGTAGTCATTATTGGGTACTGGACATTTTTGTATTTGTGTAAGTGTTCTTCAGTTTTGTTCTGAGATGCCGTTAGGTTTCTTAGAAATAGTTTTATCTTTCAGTTCTTGCTTTGTAGGTTGGGACCAGAGCAGTATTTATTCTAAAGCTAATTTTGCCTCACCAATGCAGCAACACCCTTCTGAGTACTCTACCTGTGTCTCTGCATTATGAGGCTGCCTTTTGTTTTGGTTTTGCTTTTTGGTGTGTTTCCCTGCCCCACCCCCACCCCCACCCCCACCCCACTCCCACCAGTCTGTCTGTTAGGAACAGTTGTAGGAACAGTGTGCCTACAATTTTATAATTCCAGGCCCCATGGGAACTCTAGGCACTCCGTCTTTCTTATTTGTTTCACGCTATATTCTGCTGGATTCTCAAGAGGGACCTTCTGCAGATTCCCAAGATTGTGTCTCTGACCAGTTCTCTCCTTTCAGGGCTCTGTCCAAATTTGAGCTACTTTGACCTCCCTGGATTCTCTGCTCCATCTTCTCAACTCAGGGAGTTCATTGGCCTCCACCCGGGCTCCTCCTTCCCGTGTTACAACCCAGAAACTCCCCAACGCTCAGAGACAGGAATTAAGTTGGCCACTAAATGAAAGTGGAGTGCGTGGGAAAAGTAGCACTCTTTGGTCTTCAGGTCAGTTGTGCAAGTATTGGACGGTAACCTTTTACTACTTTAAGAGGAACTTCTTCAATTCGTTCTTCGTTTCATACATCTTTCAAAAGAGCACTTACCTCTTGGAGTCCGTTTATCATGCTTCTGCACCAGGGGGCGGTTTGTGAAGCTGTGTCCACCAGGACCAAGTGCCCCATCTGTGGGAGCCACGATAATCTTTATTAAACACATGCTCTTTTTCCAAGATTTAAGGTGCTCGCACTGTGCTGCAGGCCATTTTATCAACTACATTCCGAAGTCTGGTTGAGATTCAGAACAGTTACTCTGATGTTTCTACAATAACTCAATGGGAGAAAGTTCGCTGAGAGAAGATTTTTTTTTTTTGACACAAGTCATGAAGCAATTAAATTAATATTCTCTGAAATTGATCTGTCAAACCCATAGTAAGAATTTGTTTATAGCTCTTCATTGTGCCTATAAATTATCCCTTTATCCATAAAGGTTGAGGACATAAAAAAAGAGTATCTTCGTGTGTTTAATTATCATTATTTTCTGTGGATGAGATGAGGTTCAGCTATTCAAACAGATAGCTCAAATGCGCTTGTATTTTTAGTACTTCTTTGAAGTCCTCACATATAACATAAAGCATGACAGTGACAGAATTCCATTACCCAAAAAGATGACTGGCTTTCTTCGTAAAATTTCAGTATTTGGTGTGAGCAATATAAATATCCTTTAATAAAAACATAAATCAACTTGTAGGAGGGTAATGGTTTATCCGATGAGTCCACAGACTGTGGCCTGTGGGCCAGATCTGGCCTCTGGCTTATTTTGTAAATAAGTTTTATTGGAATACAGGGAAACCCATTTAACAGGGCTGTGTCCCACAAGGTCTAAAATATTTACTACCTGGCCTTACACAGAAAACATCAACTCCTGGTTTATTTCATTGGTGTTGAAGTGAGGTAGAATCGTAAGACCAAAAACCAGGAGTTGGAAAGGAAAGTCGAGATGAACTGAATAGTACTCCGGTGGGAGATTCAAGTACATCTGAGCAGCAGAGCCTATATATACTTCGTAACTGCCCATCACTAAATCTAGTTTAAATTCTTTTTGCCAACGTCCAAACTGGAAATTCAGCTGTCAGAAAAGAAGAATTCTTAAATTCTGTTTTATGGGCAGTAACTACATACTTAAGGTTAGCAATAACTTAAAAACACATTATGAATTGGGTGATATGACTGAATTTAAAACTCTCTTTTCAGTTAGTGGTTTAATTGCACAGTGTTCCGTGTTTAGTTTCCTGCAAAAGCATGTGAAGTGTAGACTTCAAAGGGAATAATAAAGCTTGAGCATTGTGTGGGGGGATTAAAAACCTTTTGCCCTCTCTGTAGGTCGAGAGACCACGATGGTTATGATAGAAAAGGTCATCACAGTATTTCTCATTATTAAAAATATTACTTATTTTCACTTCATTTGCATGACATTAAATCTAACTTATTAATCAGGCCCTTTTCTTAAGCTTCTTATTCATTTAGTATAGATACAGAATTAATCTGTAAAAGGTTTTCAGAGGTTTTTGCTTTTTTATAATCCATATTCAGTTATTAGGGTAGAGGCTTAGGAAGGATGTCTGGGTTTCAGCTGCTCTTACATGCAAAAGGAGCCATTCCTTTATCATGGGAGGGCCTAGCTCGGTGCCTTACATACGGTGGTATCATCTGCTGATAAACGAGAATTAAATACATAGACACTTCTGGTTCAGAAAGGCACATCGTCAAACAGAAGTATCTCCTTTCCCTGGAAGCCCGATGAGAATAATAGTAAACAGTTTAAAAAAAAAAATCATTGAAAATGAGAACGGGGTTTTTAGTGGACAAGATCATTCAGCAGATTTCTGGAACTCAGAGAAAGGATGGAGGGGTGGAAGTCAGTAAACTAGAACGGGGGGCGCCTGGGGGGCTCAGTCGGTTAAGCGTCTGCCTTCGGATCAGGTCATGATCTCAGGGTCCTGGGATCGAGTCCTGCATCGGGCACCCTGCTCAGTGGGGAGCCTGCTTCTCACTCTCCCTCTGCCGCTTGCCCAGCTTGTACTCTCTCTCTCTCTCTCTCTCTCAAATATATAAATAAAATCTTTAAAAAAAAAAAAAAAAAGAACAGAGGAAGCTAGGGCCAGAGAGAGCGTTGGTCTGCCTTGGAGAAACTGAGATGTGATAAACCAAAGGTAAAAATAGGAGTTTGCAGGAAGGACTTTATGCAGAATCTGGGAATCTTGTCCTCAGCCGGATAGGTTTTGAGAAATCTTCTCAAAATAAATGGATTAGCTCCATTCTGGCATTTAAGGATATCACCTCAATCTGAGTCATACAGCCGCTAGGTGTCACTTAAATAGGGACTAGGCATTTGAAAAAAAAGACTACAACAATTATAGAGTGGGGCCAAGATTTCTTTTTTCTTTAGGTAGGAAAAGAAGACTGGAGAAAATAGATTAAACGGGAAACAAAAGAAAATTTGAAAAGAAAATAATGAGTGGCGAAGGAGAGACTCTCCTATTCATAAAAGAACAAGATGCTATAAAAATAGATTGATCAGAGAGCAAAAGCAAAACAAATGCTCTTGGATATTAAAAGTCTCAGTGCCCAAACTTTAAAAAAAAAAAAACGAACAATTTAGTGAATGGAAGCTAAATTTAATGTAAGAACAGCTAAGTAGAACAAAAAGGCAAAGACATGGAAAATAGAAAATTTGAGCTTTAGAGGATCACTCTAAGAGGAATGGGAATTCCAGGGCGATGACAGGGAATGGGAGGGGATGATTTACAACGTAAATATTTCTTGTAGCTGAAGGCCACGCAGGTAGTTTCTAGGATGCCCTCACACAGTGAGTGAGAAAAAATGTACACTTGAATAGATGTTATGAAATGTCACAATAAACGTGAGGCAGGCTGGGAGGCTTTCAGAGAGGTTAGAAACCGAATAGCTTCAGCCAAATGAGAATCAGTGGCTGCAGGTTTCTCATCATCCACACTGGGTTTAAAAAACCACTGGAACAGTGACTTCCAGGTTCTGAGGGCAACCAAAGATCAGCCTTACGTTCTTTACTTAGCCAGCCTATCGAGCGTGAGAATGAAATACACATTTCAGATATACAAGGACTCGGATTTTCTCTTCCATACTATTCGGGTATGTTCCGGGAAAGCCATCGGTTAACAGCCCTGGCCGACTTAAGCAGAAAAGACCTTTATGGGAGGATATTGAAGATGAGAGAACCAGGCTTGGAGAACAGGCAGGAACAAAGGAAGGATCAGTAGCCAGAACCACAGCCAAAATGTCAAGCCACGGAAGGAGTCCAGCAACACCGGGGATTTCTCCTGGGCTCCAGCAGCCATCACCAAACAGCCTGCTGCTTTGCCAGAGCAACTGCAGATTCCAGATTCCAGGGCGGGTGTGTCTGTCTGTCCCTCGTAGGTAACGGGCCTGGCCCAAGTTCTGATGAAGCTAGGAAAGAGTGCGTGGAGTCTTCAGCTTCTGCAATAGCAAGGCGGCTCCCACCAAGACTGATCAAGTAGGGAGTTTCCTAACCATAGGAGGGAAGGTTCAGAGGCTGGGCAGTCAAATAAAGTGACAGGTGTCCCCCTCAGGCTTCAACACGGTACAGAGAGTGGAAAATCCCAGAATGACAGCTTTGCAACAGGCTTGCAGAACAATCAGTCAAGAGTCTAGACGGCAAGAGGTCCAAGAGTTTCAGGTGGGAGAAAAACTGGGGACTTGATAGCGTACCTGACAGGACGGAGAAAGAGATATGATGGATGTAAACAGGTGAGGTAGTCTTTGGTGGGGTGGTCGTCACCATTGGGTGCTGGACATTTTTGTCCAGAAGTAGCTCTCCAAGCTTATTCCTTAGCGAGGTGACCAGCAGGAGAAAGAGTAAAACTGATTCCCCTGGGGAGGTAGCCACTAGAAGCTGCCCGAACTAGTGGATTTTTAAAAAATCGTGTACATTGATTTTTCTCAAATTTTCTTAAATTATTCTTTTCTCTTTTTTAATAGGCTCCGCGCCCAGCAGGGGGCTTGAACTCACAACCCTGAGATCAAAAGCCGCATGCTCTACCAACTGAGCCAGCCTGGTGCCCTGTCTCCCAATTATTCTTAAAAACAAAACAAATGCCTTTAGAAAGGGATGCAGTCACCAGTTTATAAGTAAATGGCTTCCATCCCAGAAGTTAGGCTTTCTTTTCCTTTGGAAACATTCATGTGTATGTGGTTAGATTCCCAAACCAGTCCATAACATAAGTTATAGTAAAATTAGGATACCCTAGATCTGTAGTTTAAAAATGAAAAGAAGAAAAATGGCCCAGTTTGGGGGCCATTCTAGGTGCCCAGTGGTGGGAGGATTTCGCTGGGGCCGGGAGGCGTGGGGAAGAGAGCGACCTCTGTTCCCCCACTGGTGGTGGTTGGGATGCAGGATCAAAGGGGCAGTCTTCACCGCGGTAAAATGCACACTTGCTACTCCTGTTTCCACATGCATCCGTCGGGGCCTTCTGCATGCCTGTTGGGCTCACCAGGTCTCGGAAAGAATTCGGTTCCTGGTTGGGCTTCTCACCTAATAGCTCATAGAGACACTGCTCTGATTCAATTCTGAACGTGCCCATGGCTGAGGAAAGCCGGGGAGGACAACCTTCCAGCCCTTCGTCCTAGGTAACCTCAGCGCCAGGAAAAGGGGACATGGAAGGGAGCAAGGATGTGGCTCCTTTTTCACCCTCTGCACCCAAGCCCCTCCCTACCCACCAGCACCCCTGAACCGTGGCCCTTCCAAGGCTCTGCGCTTCTGCGCATGCTTGGACCCCCGACTCCCACTCCATTTCGTGCGGGACAACCCCGTTGCCTTCCAGCACATGGTTCAAGCGCTGCCCCCTCTAACCACCCTCTCCAGACCTCCACCCTCTTCTCCATCCAGCCCCCTGCCTGCCTGCCTGCCTACCCCCCAACCCCCAACCATGGGTTCGTTGCTGTCTTCATCATGCATTTCCCGTTACTGGTTTGCCCACAGCCTCTTTAATAGCAGGGACCACCGTGTCGCCTTTATAATCAATTATCTGCATGTGCGGGGCTTGGTACACAGCAGGCATTTAATAAATATTCGAATGGATTTAAAAATGGTTAGCCAGATGGAGTTACTATGTAGTCCCAACTGGAAGCTGGGTATGCCTTTCTTAAAATCTTCCTGCCCTAACCTACTGACCTGACAGCCAGAATCCAAGTGAGATTCAGCTGTGGTCTGGTCTGGAGCTGGAGAGTCTCACGTTGGGTTATTTCACTAATGAACCTAACCCGGCCCTCATTCTTCTTATCTAATTTCCATCTTCTGTTTCTCTTCTTCCTCTGTTCAAAATGCCCTGTCTCATCTTTGGCCATGAGACAAAATGTATCATAGATCCGGTTCTTTCCCTTGCCCGGATCTCTTATGAACTGGGGTAAAAGGAGTTTATTTTAGGGCTCAGTTTGTGAACTACAGCAGGCCATGCCTTTCTCTTGATTTAATTTTTTCCTGTCATTCGGTCGAATGGTAGACAAGAACACCACTTCCCGCCCCATCGTGAGCCTGGGATGCCTTTCCAGTAGTGTACCCATCCCATTTCTGCTGAGAACTCATACCCATACCTACTGAATGATACATAAGATTTTCAACAGTATAAAAAACAAACCAGGGGCTTTCTTTTGTCTAACCTCAAAGGGCAAATGGAAGTGATTTTTGTCACGTAATGCAAGTATTACCCATGCTCACTTTTAAATGATTTAGAAAGAAGAAAATAAAATCACTGTAATCCTACCACCCTGAGATTAATACTCTTAAACTATTAGGTCTATATCCTTAGACATCCTTTCTTCCTATGCACATAATTTCCTCACAAAAATAAAATTTTACTACTCACACCTACTTTTCTTTTAAACTTACATATGTAGATTGTTCATCATTAATTGCATAACATTCCGTTATAGAAATGTACAATAACTTTCTGAATTTTTCTCCTGAACTTGGGCATTTGTGTTGGACATATGTGGAAAAATATAAAAATATTCAAGAAACTGGCTGTACTGTTTTTAATAGACAAACCCTAGAGACAACATAAACGTTTCTCCTGACATACTCCAAAGAGTTGAATTGCTAGTTTAGAAGGTATAACTTTAATATGTACACATTGCTTTGTAAAATACAGTCAAATATTACAGAGCTATAAACATGAAATCATTACCCTGTATTTAATTTTACTTCTCAGAGATAACCTCCATTAACATTTGATGTGGATCTTTCCAGACTTTCTTCCTCTCTGGATACTTGGAAATTTTTATAACGAAGTTTATATTTTAGAGTTTTTCTTACCCTTATAAAATCACATGATGTGCATCCTTCTGCAACTTTAATTTTTCCACTTCGTATTTCTTGAAAACCTTTCCAAATGTGTAGAGATTAATCTGCAGCATGTGTATATGTGTACACACGTGTCTATATATACACACATGGGTTACAACATACACGGCAGCCTTACGGGTGGGTAATGTCAGAGCTTTGTGATTTACCTGCCAAGAGACTTTGGGAATTTTATTCCTTGGATTCATTCAAAATAAATAAGTAAATTCAACTGAGTGCATGCCAAGTGCAAGGCTACGTAAGACCTGAGCTCCTCGTGGTCCGGTGAGGAAACCTGGAGCGTATACCTAAGTAATGATGGCAAAATGATGCCGTGGTGCCCCGGAAGTTGCTATGGCAACAGAGGAGGGACATTTCCATCAGTCCAGGGAAGTCATAGGCTCAAATCTTGGTATCTATGACTTAGAAACTGAGACTGTAGGTAAATCCTTACCTTCTCTGCCTCAGTGCAAGGTGGATATAGTAATAGCTACCCCAAAATGCCATTATGAATGCTTAATGGGAAAATGTAGTAGTTTCTAGAAGAGTGTTGAATGCCATGAATGCTTGGTTAAGTAAACAAATCATGGTGTATTAATTAATCCAATATTCTGTAGCTATGAAAAATAAAGTCATTCTGTGTACTGACAGGTCAAACTTGAAGATGTGTTAATAGAGTATTGTATGGTTTGCTATCATTTGTGTACAATTTTTTTATGGGTTGCACAGGTGTATACCTGTATACATGCTTGTATTTCCATAGTCTGTCTAAAAGGATATCAAAGGGGGAGGGTTGCCTGGGTGACTCAGTTGGTTGAGTGGCTGACTCTTGACTTCAGTTCAGGTCATGACCTCAGGGTCGTGGGATCGAGCCCTGCGTCCGAGCCCCGTGTCAGGCTCCCTGCCCAGCGGTGAGTCGGCTTCTCCCTCTCCCTCTGCACCTCCCCCCACCCGTGTGCGCACTCTCTCTCTTTCAAATAAATAAAATCTTTAAAATATAAAAGGATATCAAAGGAACTTAACAGTCTTGCCTTTGAGGAAGGGAACGGGGTCAGGAGAGGGGGGAAAGATTTGCTTTCCTCATAAGCACATCTGCGCTGTTTGAATTTCCATGTTTATTGTGTAAAGGAAAGTTCTTAAAAATTATGAATCAAGTAAAACTCTACGTTTATCATAGAGGAAGATGGCATCAGTTTAATGAAACTTCAAATATTCTTACATGGCGGTTTTTCACAATCATTTTGTAAAGCAGTTGTAAGCATGGACTTGAGTAGGCGTATTTACTGACTGGGGTCCTGGAAAAGTTACTTAGGTGCTGTAAACCTTCATCTTTTTCTGTAGGATAGGAAATAATAACAACTATTTTCTGGGAATGCCGTGAAAATGAGATAGCGTAATGAAATGGAAAGCAATTAACGGTGCATGACACATTGTATGTACTCAGAGGTTCCTTGTGTTCTAGCTAATGCTAGCAGGCTAGCTCTGTCAGGACACTGGGTTGCAAATGGTGGTGATCTAACTCAGTTTTCTTTTACCAAGAAAGGGAATTTGTTGGTTCACACAAATGGAAGTCGTGGGTAGGCCTGCCTTTGGGCGTGGCTCTATCTAGCACTTCCCTTGAAGGCGCTGGGACTCATTCTCTCTCCAGCTTTTTCCTTCCATGTTGGTTCACTGCCCAGGTAGCTCCAGGCTTAACGTCCTACTAGCTCCTAGTGAAAAGAACCCACCATTTCTAACCAAAGTCCCAGCACTGGCCGATTCTCCTGCCTTGGTCAGAGGCCCACTAGCCAAGGGACTGGAATCCACGATTGGCAGGCCCAGATTACAGTCCTCTCCCTTGAACCCTTGATGGGAAGGGCCAGCCTGAGAGGTTGAGCAATGGTAGGCTTTTTGTGCAACAGGCTTAGAGACAAAGAAACCACCTGAACCAAGAACTGGGGAGAAGTTTCTTCCCCAAAGGGAAAAATAGGGGCCAGGGAGGCAGAAACTGTGGATGTTTTCCCCCTCACAGCCTACTGCTTGGCTGCCTGACAGTTATTCCTATTATTTTTATATATACATTTTCAGAAATTTAACAGTCCAACTGTTTCATTACAGAGGCACGTCATCTTCGTTTGGGCTGAGGTCCTAAAATTAGTGCAGGGTTCCTTGGTAAGAGAAGCTACCCTTGATAATACCTCGGCAGTGTGAAATGGTCTACACAGCATCACTCCTGTCTAGCCTTGACTCTTATTTAGGACCAAATGGCTGGGCCTTCTGCTGAGCACCGGATAGATGAGTTGCTTTACTGGTAGGGGCCCTGTGATGTGAAGGTCTGTTTGTAAACAGAATAACTCACAGTTCGGGGAGATGGTCACGTTAAGAGCCAACAAAAGAGATTTCCATCTGGCCTGGTGTAAGCAGAGACCACCTGTACTGTTTAAAACCTCCCATCTAGTTTTTTGGTTTGTTTTTTTTTTTTAACCAAGCATGCATGCTTGCCTTTGTTAAGGTGAGTGTGGAAGTAATGCTGCCCCATCGGAGACCAGAGTTGTTTGGCCCTTTCCCAAAAGAGAGTCCAATTAGTGTGCCCGTCCTCAGGTCTGGGAGGTACAAGTAGTTAAGTACTGTCTGTGTGTTTCTCTCAAATCCATTCAGCCCCTGCCACTGCACAACGGAGGGAGGCTCACGGGATAGCCCACCAGAAACATCCATCGGGAGAAGGGAAATGACACAGGGATCGCCTCCCAAAGCACGTCATGTCTCCTGCACAGGAATAAATTCCAGGCCCTGGGAGACTTGGTGGGGACGTGACTGTTGGTGCAGCCGATAGGACTGCCTCGATTCCTACCCTCCAGGAGGATTTGCGGGGCTGACCTTCCTCCACAGCTCATTTCTTGGTGTAGATGTATTGGCTTGGTGATTGATTCCCTTAGAGGCTGAGCTATCATAGACCTTTGTTTTCTGGACTTAAGGATTCTCTGGCAGTAGAATTGCCTTTAAGATTTCTTAGATTTTCTATCTAGTATCTAGATTGGATCAACTATCCAAAGTCACACAACCTGCCTAGTCCTGGTCCTTGAAGTTAGATCTCCGTTTCTTGGCAACAGATCTCTGGGAATTTCCCCAGCCTACAGCTTACGGCTTCCATAGGCCTTTGCCTCAAAGCAATTTGGAACAATAGCCTGGATGGGGAGACAAAAGTAACATGCCCCCAGCGTGCTCGCCAGCGGGTGGTTCTTTCTTGGGAGTGTCCAGGGAGAGTATACAGACTTCCCAACCTAGGGGCCCAAGAGTCCTAGATCCTCAGCTCTTTTCCCATTTGGCTTCCTTCTGGGGACCTTCGCGTGGAGGGGATACAGCTCTGTATCTCTTGGATTACTTTCGATGGAAAGAAGAGGCCTCCATAGCAAAGCTGTCCCCCTCTCGACTTTCAGGCAAGCCTCAAATGAAGCTTATCCGCAATAATTTCCTGAAGGCCCCACGAAGGGACCCGCTCCCTCTGCCACTCTTGAACGAGGCTTGCCAGCTCCCCATTGCACCAAGGCTCAGCTTGACTCAGCCCGTTCCACAAGCTGTCACTTGCAACACCACACTTCCATTTCCCTAACTCAAAGAGCTTTAAGCAAAAAGGAGATGTTATGGGCTGATGCAACAGAGAAATCTGGGGCAAAGACCAACCGTTGCCCCCAGCGTATGACCTGATTCCGAGTTTTGAAGGACGGCCTCAGACCCTCTCTCTCCATTTCTCCACTCCACTTGCCCCTGTGGACCCTCCGTTCTCGGATGGCTTCTGGCTAACGTCAGCCTTCCTGGGAAGGCCCACCCCTTCTTGGCAGTAGCTCCATAAAAATCCCTGGGGTTGGCCTTTGTTTACCCCCCTTTGGTCATAGGCCCCTCACTGCAGCCACTGTGAGGGAGGAGGAGGGTGGAACAAAAGATCAGCCAGGCCCGGGTCACCTAGGGGCGCGACGCACTTGGGCTGGCACCTGGGAGCAGTGCTCCCCCAAAAACGAGGAGGGAGCTTTTGCCTCATGAAGAGGGAATGGTTGCTGGGCCAACTAAAACAACAGGCTCACACAAGGATTTGACAGAATCTTTGGGAGGGGAAAATGAATTTAAGAAAGTTGCCAAATGTCATTCCTAGGCCTTTCGAGTGAAGTACAGCCCAGCATTGCCCAACAGAAAGATCACGTGTGCCACAAATTTAAGCCACATGGTAAAATATATATATATATACATATATACATATATACATATATATATGGAAACAGGTAAAATAATAATTTTAATACTACCTGATTTAATCACATTTCATAAAGGCAAAATAGTATCATTTTGACATGTAATCTGTGTAAAAACTATTGGTGAGATCCTTTACCCTTTTCAGTGCTGAGTTTTCAACCTCCGTTGTGTATTTTATACTTCGAGCTCATGTTGATTCAGATGGGCCACATGTGGCTAAAGGGGCTTCTGGAGCGAACAGAGCAAGATTCGCTGATAACTTTTTATAGAGAAGCTGCATGTCTGTCATCAGCTGATAAGTTATTCCTTCTGTTTCTGTGTCATGAGGGGTTACCGTGAAATTGTGTGTCTCCTCATTACAAGAATGTGTCTTCAGATGAGCCTGAAGACACAGGGCCATGCGGGGTGTCTAGTTGGGTGCCATTCCTGTCTGAACACCCATCCCAGCATACAGTTAGTTAGTACACAACAATTACTTAGTTATCTGTCTCCTCTCTTGGACTCTACGCGCTAAGGAGGCAGACACTCTTCCCCATTTTGCTTTACCTCTGTTCCCTAAGCCCAGTCCATAGACACTAAGTAGGTATTTTTTAAGTAAAATTAAATTAAATGAAAAACTTGGATGAAGGGGCACCTGGGTGGCTCAGTCGGTTAAGCGTCCGACTCTTGATTGTGGCTCAGGTTGTGATCTCGGGGTCCCTGAGATCGAGCCCCGAGTTGGGCTCTGCACTGGGCGTGGAGCCTCCTTAAGATTCTCTCCCTCTGCCCCTCTCCCCCTCCAAAAAAAAAAAAGGAAGAAGAAGAAGAAACTTGGATGAAGACTTCTCATTTGCCAGGTTTGATGCAAAAATGGAGACAGTGATACTAGTTGAAGCCCAAGATTGAGCATTTACAATATTTGTTGTTCTGATGAATGACCATTTGCAGTCTGTGACTAGCTGCGTTGCTGTTTAATCACTCTTTCGTTGAATATAAATATATAGAGAGCGAGAGTAATTGAATACCTACAGAAAGCCAGGCTCTATGCCAAGCACTAGGTATACAAAGATAAATGGGAAACAGTCCCTGCCTTAAAGGAAATGAGAAACAGATAAGTAAAATAACCCTTCAATCCAATAAGTGTTATCATGCATGTAAACACACAGTGTTTGGGGGGCACAAGGAAAGAGATCCAACCCGGGTCAGAGATGAAGGTAGGCGGCGAAGTGTCGCAAGGGAAAAGCGAATTTACGTTCCACGCTGCCTGCTGTGGTCTGACTGTCTCACCCCATGCCTGGCACATATGTCGAATCAACGAAGGAGTAAACAATGTGGCCCCCAGGCCTGATCCTGCAGGACCAGTGGATGGGGTCCGTCTGAGCCTAGATGGGTAATCCGTGGCAGGTGAAGAGAGTTTCCGCGCCAGCCCAGCCTCCAGATCCAGCATCTGGCCGGAGGGCATGACAGGGGCCCCGAGTGAGGCAGAGCAGAGGTGCCGGGAGTTGGCACGTGCCCGCAGCCTTTGGCAGGGCCAGCCCCCAAACAGCCCCGCAGCTTGTGACTGCCCGCGTGGCCAGTGACGACCGATCGTCCTTTCACGTTGCAGGCAAAGCGACGGCTGGAGCTAGGAGAAAGCGGTCATCAGTACCTCTCGGATGGCTTAAAAACCCCCAAGGGCAAAGGAAGAGCCGCCCTGCGGAGTCCAGATAGTCCAAAAAGTAAGGATCCCTTCCATCTCGTATTCTCCCCGGTGTGGGCTTCCCCCCTTTCAAAGCTCGTGGCTGAGACAATGCCAAGGTGTGGATAATTGTGGCCTGTTGGGTCCTTTTTCATCTCTTTCTGTTCCTAGCCAGAAAATAAACGCAGTGTCTGCAGACACCCCCCAAAGGGTGTAGAGCCCCTTCGGTGCCTGGATACTGACTCAGGGGGAGGCTTCTTTAAATGTGCGCGGTGTCCTTTTTCACCCGGTGTACAAGCTCTCTGGCACCATTCTGTAATCAAATTTAATTTTAACTTCCCTTAATGGACATTACTTTTGAGACCGGGCTAACTGCACATAGAACTGTGCCAGAGTCGGTCAGGTCTACACCGGCCCCAATCTCTAGCTCCGCCTGAGGCAGTGTCCAAATTGACCGAAACTCCTACATTGCAGCTCGTTTTCCTTCCCACCTTTTGTTTCTTTGGGGAGAGAGAGAGAGAGAGAGAAGTAGGTTGGAAACAGCAGAATAGTCCTTTATGTCTCTGGCATTTAACACAGACGCTAAATTAGACTTTGTTCGCCCCTTTTGTGGAGTTTACGGATCAGGCCTTCCACAAACCCTGTGTGATGCACACCCGCACGACAGAATAAATACGGTATTGAATGAGGGCATAACATGCAAGAGGGATGGGGCGAGTCGGTGGAAAGACTGTTTAGGTATTCTTCATCCAAATGAAGCATTCCCTGAAAAGCTGGTGACTAAGTCACAGACACACACAGACCATGGAGCCTGCAAAGCCAGTTGCGAGGGGTCTGTCTGAGCCCCCGTCACGAAACGCAGGAGAGATTCGCAGCCCCGGCCCCATTGGGCTGGGCTCCCCACGTGCTGGTGCTCAGAGACCGTAGCATGTTTTCATTCATTCAACAGATAACGTTGAGCACCTACGATGTGTGGGATACCTCACTAGACTCAGGGAGGAGGGTGAGGCAAAGTAGAAACTACTGAGAAATTCACAGGAAAATGCTTTCATCAAACAGGAATTTGTACTGTCCCTTCCTTTTCTAATAAAGCCACTTCATAGCTTTCTGTAACTTACCGAGAACAACAACAGCGGCTTCGCTTGGACACTAATACTTGGGCTGCAACGGGAAAGAGGGCTTGCCTACCTGCAAAGAAACCCTTCATTTCTTTACCTTTCCCCCTATCCCCCCCCCCACCCGCTCGGCTTTTGTTTTTCTTTAAGCTCCAAAATCTCCCTCAGAAAAAACACGGTATGACACATCCCTTGGTCTGCTCACCAAGAAGTTCATTCAGCTCCTGAGCCAGTCCCCTGACGGGGTCTTGGATTTGAACAAGGCGGCGGAGGTGCTAAAGGTGCAAAAGAGGAGAATCTACGACATCACCAACGTGCTGGAAGGCATCCACCTCATTAAGAAGAAGTCGAAAAACAACGTGCAGTGGATGTGAGTACAAGCCACGACCCCCAGCCCCAGATTTCACAATCACGCCCGCACTCCACTTCCGTGGTCTCCTCCCTGCTGCCCCTCGGCTCCTCAGCCCAAAGTTCAATGTCTCTTTACCCTCTAGATGCTGTCAGAGACATTTGATTAGCCTCAGTCAAGGAGATCCCGGGATTTCGGGGCAGGGGGGCCCTGCAGATGTCAAGTAGGATGTTATTCATCTGCAGCCGTGAGGCCGTGTGTGTGATCTAAAGGACGCGGGCACATGTTTTCGGCTTGATCCTAACAGGGCTTTGGCAATGAACTCCGGCTGTGTATGAACACATCCGTGTAGGTGCCCCATCACCACGTAGCTTCATCCGTGGCTCTGACGGCAGGTCAGCTCGCTTTCTGGGTAAATGGAGGCAAGACTTAGAGGCCTCAGTTCCTCCTGGAAAGCAGGGATGATAACACATGTCACCACACGTGTGATTCAGTGTGTGGTTAATCTCGTTTGTGAATTACGGACGGAGCATCCCAACAGCCAGTATTTTAGAAGGGACCATGAAAGTGTTGTGGGAAGGAACAAGTCTGTTAGAGGGTGGCTTTGAAAACAGACTCCCTCAAACAGGAGATGAGTGCGGGTAACTTTTTGTACTTTTGGGGAATTTTGTGACGATTCAGTGACCCATTTAGGCCTGTGGTTTCTAGAAACCTGTTGGGTATTGGTCTTTGTTCTTGCATACAGCACACACATCTGTTCCCTTAACCTTTTCCTTTTCGGTGGTTGGTAGAAGACCCTCAGAAACTGCCTAGGTCTTTTGTGCCTCCCGAATGATATTTCGTTGAATTTTGAACCACGCTTCATCTTTTCTTTCACACTTTTCTCTCTTTCCTATGCCTCTCTATCCTTTTGTATTCCCCCTCTTTCTCTCTCTTTCCTCCCGGGAGGCATGTGACAGGCGGGAACTCCACCTTTCGCCCTTTGAATTTGAGCCTTCTGAAAAAACAGCCCTCCTCTGGAGGAAAGAAACCTGAAAATAACAGTGTGGGGGTTTTTTCGGGGTTCCCCTCCACACACTTAAATTTCTATGGTGTGAAAGGTGAAGGACTGTCTAGACAAAAAATATATACAAATGTATAAATGTTCTGATTTTGACGCTTGGCTAACAAGCAGTGTGACCTCCTGTGTCAAGAGAGGACATGTTACTCAAAAGGACCATTTCTCATTGTCCCGCCCTTGCACCCTCGCCCCCTTGGCCCCCCGAGCAGCCACGAAGAGTCTGTGTTTGGGTTTCTAGGGGCTGCAGTCTGTCTGAGGATGGGGGCATGCTGGCCCAGTGTCAAGGCCTGTCCAAGGAAGTGACCGAGCTCAGCCAGGAGGAGAAGAAATTAGATGAACTGATCCAAAGCTGCACCCTGGACCTCAAACTGCTAACCGAAGATTCAGAGAATCAAAGATATCCTTTGTGCACCTGTTCCTTGGGGGTTAGTGCCTTCTAGAACACACCCAGTGTTCACACACTGACGCTTACGCCCAGGTAGAATTTTACTCGGGTTAACGCATGTCATTCACGTGTGGTTCGGGACATGCAGATACACGCAGTGCATAAGGAAGCACTATTCTAAGATAGGTGAGGTGTCAGCGTTAATATTAATGACATCATCCAGCAGCTCCCTCTCTGTCTCCCCAGATTTTTGGTGGGCGTTCACTGTCACCGTTGGGGTTCTCACATTCTATTTTCTTTTCATCAGATATTGGAGCAATTGGAATTTGTTGAATCTGTCTGAGCTATAGCTGAAGGAATGAAGAGTCTAGAAAAATCATTCTGTAACCTCTACCATGCATTATTGCTGATGGACAACACCAGAAACTGATTTCCGAAGCACCCCCCACCCCCACCCCGGCCCAGGCCTAAGACGTCTCCGTCTATCCATTCATTTACAGACATTGGTCCTTGGAAATAAAAATTTTTAAAAGCCAGTTCTTGTCAACTGGCTGACAATCTTTTGGCCATCACAGGAAAACTCACTGTTCATCAACTCACTCCCGACAAAAAGGGAGAAAGATGACTTCATTGTGTTGACAAGAAGGTCTTGCAATGTTCTCAGTTATGCATAGAAGACAAAGCCAATATTTTAAGACATCCTATCTCTAATTTGTGTTCCCCACTTCTGATTGTTCCACATTACCTTTTCCCTTGGAGGGTATGGGGACATTCATTTCCCAATTCGGGCAGTTTTTTGAAACTGCGATTGCTCATTTTCTATTGACCACAGGATTGATCTTGTCCGCTGATGATTAGTGAGGTGGAGAAGAGGTGTGGTGATTTGAACCCCAGTGGCAGCCAGCCAGAGTGGGTTTACAGGGGAAGAGACAAGAATAGCTCTAGTCGGGCTGTTTCATTCACTCTTTAGCTGGGAGCCCCATGGAGGACGATTGGCAGCTGTCTGGAACGTGCAGCTTACAGCAGAGTCGCTGACATTAGCTTTCTCTAGGGCCTTTGCTGTGGAAACTGGAAGCTTCCTTGCAGGGAGCTGCTAACCCAAAAAAACAAATTCAGGAGGGAGCCACAGTGGAAGTACTCTAAAGTTTGGAAGATTAGAAAATGTGTTTGCACAATTTTTTTCAATTCGCCATTCAGTTCCGAATGTGGTACAGCTTGTTCACAAATGTGTTGAAATTTTCCTTCCTGCAGCAGGTTGAGTAACCGTAGATGAGTTTTTATTTTAATAAGTTCTTGTCACGTAGCTTTTTGACAGTGGGCTGTGGGCTAAGTACCTGGTTATCACTTTCCCCGTGTTCTCAGTAAAAACTCAGAACTGTCAAGTCTCGTATAAAGGCAACAGTTGGCTCCCTTGATGCGATACATGGTGACCTAAGACCCGGACTCTTGCATGAGCTGTCCTGTCAAGCTCAGCACTGAATTAGCTCTTGTCTCAACCATTAAGATGTAAAGAAGATAGTCTGCAGTAGATGCCCCTAAAAGTATATACATATTTGGCGTGAATGTGCTTTTTTATCTGCACAGTAGGTTCATAGCTTCCTTCAATTTCTAATTAAAAGCCACTGTTCTAAGAGACATCATTTCCTCCTGACTCTCTAGACCCTATTTCTGTATTAAACGTGTTAGATCACAGACTCTATTTGCTAATATTATATTATCTTCAGAAAGGCCTTCATTGAGTCATGTGATTTGCTGTTTTAGCCTAGGCATTTTTTGTGGGCTAACATAAAAAACGCAACAGACTAAAGACATTGTACATTAATTATGTTACCCCGTGTCCCTTACAGAAGAGAGCTACGTGACTCTTATAAGAGAGCTATGTGAGCTCTTTTAGTGCCAAGTAAAAACTTGTCTCTCCAGGCAAGCTTGCATGAATACTTTTTATCATGTAATAAGTACCATATTCTTTCATGATATCCTCTTAGCTTCGGCTGCCAGGGCACTTAAAAGAATCGCTCAGCGCTCAGAAGTCATGACCAAGGGTACTAAAATACTCTTTCACTCTTTTCCCGCTACAGTGTTTCTCAAATTGATTCAGGTTGCAGAGCACTTGGAAGCTGCATTCCCTCCTTGTGAACACTGAAATATTGATAGTAATATACAAAGGCTAATTTTTCTAACAGACAAATAATGACTCTTTTATAGGTAGGCAGTATACAATCACAACCAGCCCAGGTGCCCTTAAGAAAACCAGCTATCTGCCTGACCCATCTTCTGAGTTAGTTCTTCCACCAATATATCTGTTTGCTACGCATGCGTTCATGTGCGTGGCTACTGACATTTGCGAATGGTCAAGCAGCAGATAGAAGTTACTGGAGTTCCAAAAAATATATGAGCAATAGAGCTTACTTTTTTTTTTTCTTCTGTAAATTGGGGTCTGCCATCATTCAATTTGAGTGACAGAACACTTCACCAAAGTTCACAGAATGTCCATGCTCCAGAGGAACTTGGCTAGAACCTGACCAAACTGGGTTTTGGTTTTATTTTGATAGTTTAGCTATTCTGTTTCTGTGTTTAACATTTTAAATCGCCATGGACTTTTTTAGAAATGGGTAGGAGAACGCCGTGCATTTGTCTTATTGTTTAGAATATCAACCAGAAAAGAAGATTCACAAGAGATCCCATATATTTAAAGAGTGAGACAGAGAGGGGCGCCTGGATGGCTCGGTCATTAGGCCTCTGCCTTCGGCTCAGATTATGATCCCGGGGTCCTGGGATCGAGCCCCGCGTCGGGCTCCCTGCTCTGCGGGAGGCCTGCTTCTCCCTCTCCCACTCCCCCTGCTTGTGTTCCCTCTCTGGCTGTGTCTCTCTCTGTCAAATAATAAAATCTTAAAACAAAAAAAAATTGAGACAGAGAGACCAGTATATTCTTACAGGTCATAAAATACTTGAAAATGTTTCCATGCATCTGTTCTGTCAGTCTTCTAATGGTTACATTCCTTAACACTCACTACGTTAGCTTACGTTACATATCAAGATATTCGAAAAATTAGTGGCCTTAAAGACCAAACTGTTATAGTTGTCAAAGCCCCTCCAGAAACAAGACTTGAAGTGCCTGACCCAATAGAGGTAAGGAGATAACATCTTTGTTCACCTGCAGAGATCTTTTTGCAATGCCTGAGTTAAAGAATCATTGACATGTGGTCAAAGCATGTATCCTCCTTAACACTCCATAGTTCTTTCCCATCCATTTTACTTAACCTGAACTTCAAAAACATTTCAACAGTTCAATACGTATTGAGTGTCCCAAAAGTCTAATTTTAACATCATGGGGCATTGAACTCAGGGTATGGTGCCCTGTCCCTCTGGTACTTTTTCTTGCTCACAATTTGGTATCTGGTGGTTCTGATTGATTTGAACGGTTGGGGAATTTTATGTTGATTGCCCTGGATATGATCCCCACTAGGAATAGAGACATAAACGTTTTATTAGAGTATCTCCCTAACTTAAAAAAAAAAAAGTATCTCCCTAACTTATCTTAGCACACTTTAAGAATTTATCTTTTAGAACATGTTTACTTTTAAGAAATCACATACAACTTTGGCTCAATTGGTAGACTAGAATATTATAAGAAAGGAGGGAATATATTTTTGTGATTGGTTTCCGACAATCTTTGCTAATATAGGCCTGGACCATAGCTATAAGATAAAGAAATGTAGCAAAAAGGAAATGCATAGGAAATAAAAAGTGAGATTTGCAAGCTCCCATCTAGGGTAGAGTTCTCACCTAAATGATAATAATAGCTCTATGACCCAGATGAAGAAGAATTTTAGATGTTAGTGTGCTGCATTCTCTTATTAAACTCTGCTCCTAGCACTTAAGAATACTATTCATCCAGTGGTTATTAAAGTTCACATAAAAACGCCCCGCCGTAAAGGGATAGCAGCATGGAAATACTGCATTTAGAACACTTAAAGGACCTTTTCATAGTTTGCATAGAAGGAATATATTTAAAGAACACAGTTCACCTCCTCTTGGGCAGGGGTCAGCAAACTTTTTCTTTAAAGGACCAGAGAGTAAATATTTTTGGCTTTGTGAGCCATAAGTCTCTGTTGGGACTCCTCAACTATACAACAGTTGCCATTAGAGCGTGAGAAGAAAAAAAAAAAACAGCCAGAGGCAATCTGTAAACAGTGGGACCGGGCATGGTTCTATGCCAATAAAACTTTATTTACAAAGCCAGTTGATGGACTGGATTTGGCCCTCAGGCTACTGTTTACTGGCCCCTCCTCTAGAGGATGACAGTCATCTGTTGATGGGGGGGCAGGGGGAGCGGCTACCAGTGAAGAAGCAAAATGAACAATGAAAATTACCCTTCCCGTTTCTAGATGAAAATTACTATAGCTCTCATTTCTTAGTTTGAACTTTTCTCGCTTCTTCTGTTGATAGAGCCTACAAATACATTTGGCAAGTACCCAAGGGCCCATTGAGGTTTATTTGTGTCCAGAAGAGACAGAAACACACAGTCCAATGAAAACAAACAACCAAGACCACAATGGGAATATCCCGAAACCCCCTTCCAAAGGTAAAAATTCCACTTTTGTTATTTGGAAACTGTTTTAAAAATGAAGGTGACCAGAAGGATCCATTGTGGGAACCACATGCCTAGGCAAGAAACAAAAACTTCTGTTATTAAAAGTTATTAAGGTAACTTTTTTTTTTTAAGGCATTCTGACTAGTTACAGAATAAAATCATGATTTTGAGCCAATGACTTCTCTGCCCACGAATGGAGCCCCTCAGGCTTTCGCTATGGGCAGAAACCGCTTCCCTTAAAATGTTTTGAAAGCCAGCTAAGGTGCGGACTGAAACTGTGAGCTCTCTGGGTGAATCATCAGCTCCACTTGGCCACACACCTTCTCATGATGCTGCAGAGGTCATGCTAGCGAAAGGGAACAAGTTCGGAGCAAAGAGGCTTTTGTCAAAGAAGTTATAACTTAATTTCTGCTCCTTTCCCCAACCCCCCAGGGTGATGGGGACAAGATATGGGAGGAAAAGCCCAGGAATATCTAAGTTCTTCCCCCTTTTTTCGGTTTCAGACTGGGGATATGTATTTAATCTTTCCCCCTACTGTCTCCCAATATAGCAGCAAGAATTAGAGCGATTTAGGTGAATCAGGTCTGATTGGTAATACTGAGCATTTATAATTGCCACAGCACCTCAGATGGGAAAACGAAAGATCACTTTTTTCACTGTAGACATTCAAAGCGGACATGTCTTATTACGTGCATTTTTAAGAAGTATCTTTAAAAAGTTGTTCAAACAAGACTTAAGTTAAAATCAGTGAGTCCCTACGAGGAAGCCACCTTTTCAGTATGTGTTTTGTTTTGTTTTGTTTTCCTTAAATATTGACTAGCTGATAGCAGAGAGAAGTGTTCGAACTTGTTAATCTCTAATCTTGGAAACCATTTGTATTCTTGTTTGCTAACAGTAGGCATCTCAAAAGTTGAGTGAGTTAGACCAGAACAGAGAAAAGCTGCCAGTCTCGGTGAACAGTTAGCACAAGACAGGCTGGATCGTAGTGGCATCTGATCATCCTTAGCAGAGGGTACATGCTTTTATAACAGCAGCGTGCATAGTCTTCCAACAAGTTGATTTGATTTTTATCCTAACTTACTTTTTGGTTTCCTCCAATTTTTTTTTTTTTTCTTTCTCCTTTCAGACTTGGCTTCAACCAACTCAGGACATAGCGATTGTTCGATTTCTATGGCAAACCTTTCTCCTTTGGCCTCCCCAGCCAACCTCTTACAGCAGACTGAGGACCAAATTCCTTCCAACCTAGAAGGACCATTTGTGAACTTACTGCCTCCCCTGCTCCAAGAAGACTATCTCCTAAGCCTTGGGGAGGAAGAAGGCATCAGCGATCTCTTTGATGCTTATGATTTGGAAAAGCTCCCACTGGTGGAAGACTTCATGTGTAGTTGATTACGCTTTGTGTGACCTCCCCTTATAAACCAATATTTTTTTATTATGGAACCAGAACATCTGTCATGCAGTGTTGTCCCTTCCTACCTTCTTCCTCCGAGATAGTATCATGAAGTAAACTACAAACTTCAGAACAAAGCTGACATTTTAATGAATTAAAAAAAAAATTTTTTTTTTTTTTTTTTTTTTTTTTGTCTAAACGCACAGTCGCAGGCTCCCTTGGGAAAGCCCTGCTATGCCCCAGGCTCCAAAATCTCCTGGATGAGTCAGCAAGTGAGAAAATGTGCAATCAGGTGTCTCTCACCCATATTTTTCTTCCCTCCCTCCCGGACTGGCTTGCTGTGCCTGTCGGATGGGCTGTAGAATGGGGTCTGGCCACCTGGCCCACTCGAAAACAGCAATCTTCCTTAATAGCATTTCAAGCCGTGCCTTCTCCGAGGAATGCATGTCTTTGGGGTCTGCTCATATGGAATGGAACGGCAGGAACTGTAAACTTGAAGTCATGCAAAAGTATGAAATGGATTTCTTCAGCTCTTCTTAGGAATATTTAAATTACTGTCATAATTCAGTGTAAGCTACAGACCTTGTGTACCGCTAGGAGGTCAAGAGAACCTGCACAGCCTTTCGGATGAAGAACCTGTTTTCCAATATTTGTTGCAGATGCAGAAGAACGGTAGATCTGCCACTCGAAGCTGTTGTGGATTTTCCTGTCTCCATTAACTACTCCCACTCCCTTGCCCCCAACGTATTTGTAAGTTTAAAGTTGATTTGTAGCAAATGCTTACTTAGGAGTTTTCTGTGGATTGTTTTTGCCTTTTTTTTTTTTAAGCTGCCATTTAAGCATTCCTGTGGCACCCAGCACCATTTCAATTTAATTGTTTACTTTGAAACGGTTTTTGCTAATTCATATTATTTAAGCAGAGGTAGAGGACCTCTACTGATCAGAGCATCTAAACGTGTGTGATCTAAGGTTTAACAGCCTCTGCAAGAAGCATTGCCCCATCTTGCTTCCTTTCCCAGGGTGGGGAGCGTGGAGCGAGTCAGTCCTGGGGCTCGCTCGCTCGCTCGCTCACAGACACGGGTGGCCCATTTGAGAGGAGAACCAGGTCAGATGACATAGCAGTCCCAAGGAGCAGCAGGTGTGGATCCCTCCGTCCTTGGGCTTCCTGGCCCTGTGACTGGGGCAAGGGCTCTCTTACTCTGCACTCAGGGAGACCACTTCTCAGGATGGGGGTCGGATGGAGAGGCCTCTGGGGACAAAGACATCCCCACTGTGTCAGTGGCATTTACTTAAAAGCTGGTGAGAACAGGGCGTTCCCCCTGCATCGGGGGCTGCCATCGTCCTGGCCCAGAACCCATTCCCCTTCCTCTATGAAGGAGTAAGTTGGACCAAGGGAAGTCATTACATGGAAGGAGAAGTGATAGAATGCCAGGGCGTGTCCCGCTTTACTCTTCAGGAATGGTGTCCCCCAGCTGGAGGCTTCGTGTCAGCTGCAAATCCTACCAGTTAGGTCCAAGAATGGCTTTCCCATTGGCTCTGGGGAGAGGTACCCTTCTCCCGCTGGGCGTGTGGCATGGTACCTCAGGTCCATTGCTTGGATCCTGAAGACGGCGGGAATGAGGGAGTCCGGTTAAAAAAAAAAAAAAAAACCTCCAAACGAAACAGTTAAATTGAAATGCTATGTGCCTGACACAGTAGCACTCGATTTGTGTGTTCAATGGAATCGAAAATATCCCTTAGGAAAAACACAAAACGAAACAAAAACAAAACAAAACAAAAAGAAAACCACGAAAGCCCCAGCCAGTTGATTCAAGGTAGATTTCCACAATATGCAAAGTGGTGGTAGGGTCAAAACCAATGACACCAGCACTTTAAACTATTTGTGTGGGTGTGCGTGGGTGTATGTTTGGGAAGGAAAACAAAGGTGCACATTATCCCTCTTTTTCTTCTTCGGCCTCCGTCCCCAGCCTCCTCCCTCACACACACTGGCTTTGGTACAAACAGCAGTGTGGTCTGTGATGAAGCATTGGGGTGGGGGAGGGAGAGGGGAGCTTTGTGTCAAGTGCCTACTGGAAATGCACTGTGGGGTTTTTTCCTGTACGGGAAACCATTTATGCCAAGCTTTTGCCCATTTCCCATATTTATCTCATCTGGTTGGCTGCCTCTGTTTCCGGCTTTGTCATGATTCTCTTTATCAGCTGCACAAAGCTGATTTTGTTTCCAAAGTCTAAAGACTGAGCGCTCACCTGGCTAGGTGGTTGTGTGTTCTGTTGGCTTTCTCCTTAAGCCTTTTCGTAATGTAATGATGCCGTATTTATTGTTTTGAAAACGAAAGGAATACTAATAAGTCTTAAAAGTTCCTTCATGCATAAGATTTTTCCAGTTAGTGGGCTGAGCTTGGTGTCCCTGAGTTAGCTGTCCATGCTGTGTTCTGCTTGCATTGCCCATTTTTTCTTTCTGACATAGTATCTGGCACACAAAGTGGGTTAGTACTACAGTATTTGTGTTACTTTACGTACTAAGTATGCAGGTTTTCTGGTACCATTGAGTTGCTGCTATTAACGCTCACACATGAAATGGCTAAAAGTTACAAGTGTGCGAATTATGACTGCGTGAGCCTTACAAAATAAAAAGTGTATAAAGGGCAACACATGAGCTGTCAAACAGTGTTAGGTGTGTGTTCATATGTACAGATCTGTGCATAGCGATCGTTTTATTTAAGTTGATTGTAGTCTCCTCCACACTTTCATTATCTAGCGATTTTGTACAAGAAAAAAAAATAGCAATTAATTTGTAAACACTGCCAGAATATTTTCTAGCTGGTTTGTAATTTTTTAAGAGTGTTCTATTTTGTTTCTGTTTATTTGTTGTTGTTGTGGTGGTGGTTGTGGTTCTTATTTCCGTTTTTGTTGTTTTCAAGTGTAGATCTGTAAATAAAACCGCAGTATTTAAAGCTTTAGCTTTCAGGAAGAAAAGAAAGTAAGTAAGAACTCAGATGCGTGCATGACAGCCTGTGTGTGGGGGGATTTGAAGGAACATGGCTTGCAGAGTGAGTCAGGTGGCAATTGTCAGATTGTGGGAATTTCTTTTCCTACGGGGTACGTGATTTTTGTCAAAAGGAAGTATTTCTCCCAAAATTGGGAGTAGGCAAACTACTAATCGGTTTAGCTTTGTGTTGTATGCTAGTTTAAAAAAGAAAATATGTAATATAATGTAAAAAAAAAAAGCTTTTATGATGGATTTTGTAAATAGATTTGTTACAGGGTAACCTGTTCTCTAGTTGTGATCTTACCACTTCAAATGGGTGTAATTTGAATAAATTTTGTATGGTAAAGGATCAATAAAATGATTTTTTTTAAGAGTTCAGACTTGTAAATGGCTTTCCTTCATAGTATCTTACATTTCTGTATTAACTTCATTCTTAAAGACGTGCTTTAACACGGGGAAAGGTGGCCCCAAAGTTCAAGAACATCACATGCCCTGCCCTTTAAATGGGACTTCAGGAACACTGGCCAGATATTTGTCGAGCACCTGTGGTGTACTCGGCACTTTGAGAAGCAGAAGAATTTGCCACGCCTCTGACCAGCGGCAAAAACCACTTTCAGATCTGGAAGGGTTTTTACACCACGTGGCAAGTCCAGTTTTATTTTTCATAATGAGTTATGAAGCCAAAAAATTTTAATTCTCATGATGGGTAAATTACCTCCCTCGTCCTGTGTTCCGTGTTTCTTGTAATGCCACCTCTGAGCAGGTTAGGGGTTTTGAATAGCCATCTCATACTCTTAACTCAGCTCATCATCTAAAATTCCAACGTGTTATGTATTGTACATATACACACAATCATTCAATACACAGGGTATAAAGTACGAAAACAAAGCCACCCCTCGTCCCCCCAACCTATTCACCCCAAAGAAAACCACTATCCTCCTTTATTTATTTATTTGAGAGAGAGAGAGCCCAAGTAGGGGTGGTGGGGAGGGCAGAGACAGAGGCAGACTACCCTCTGAGCAGGGAGCCTGACATGGGACTTGATCCCAGGACCCTGAGATCACGACCTGAGCCAAAGGCAGATGCTTAGCCAACTGAGCCACCCAGGCACTCCTGAGTAATTTTCTATTTGAGAGATTATTGTTCGTTTTGCTATAAAAAATAATATGTAAGCTTTATTGAATGCTTATATTATGCCAGATACTATTTCTTTTTAATACGATAAAATACCCGTAACATTAAATTCACCATTAGTGACATTCAGTACATTTAACAATCTTGGCAATGACCACCACTATCTAGTTCCAGAACATTTTCATCATCCCAAAAGGAAACCCCATACCCATTACCAAACCCCATACCCCTCCTCCCAACTCCCAGCAACCTTTCTGACCATATGGATTGGCCTGTTCTGGATATTTCCTATAAATGGAATCATACAATAAATGACCTTTGGTATCTGCCTTTTTTCACTTAGGTCCTCAAGGTTCATCCGTCTTCAAGCATGTATCAGTACTTCCTTCATTTTTTACACTTGAATAATGCTCCACAGTGTGGATAGACCACATTTTGTTTATCCATTCATTAGTTAATGGGCATTTGGGTTGTTTCTACCTTTTGGCTATTGGAATGCCGGGTACCATTTTAAGTGCTTTATACGAGGGCTCTATGTTTTCTTGAAGCATACATCACTAGCTAATATATATGTAGCTGTCATTTCTCTACCTCTAGAATGTCAGCTCAGTGAGAGAGGTACTTCATGGGGCTTGAACTCACAAACCTGAGATCAAGACCTGAGCTGAAATCAAGAGTCAGATGCTTAATCAACTGAGCCACCCAGGCAACCCTAAATATTGTTGTAGAGATGGGTTGTACTTGAGAAAATTCAGAAGTCAGTCTCAGCAATATTAAGAGATAGAAAATAATTGGAAAATTCACTGTACTCACTCATTCAGTGCCCATTAAGAGAAATCATTCATTAATTCATTTAGTCACTGAAGGATACAGCAATTACTATATGCCAGGCACTGTTGTAGTTCCTGGAGTCCAAACAGAAAAAGGCACAGTTCCTATCACCAAGAGGAAGCTTATAGTCTAGTTGGGGGAGAAACAAGTTTTAGCTGGAAGTAAATACTGAGGGCCAGATCTTAAATAAGCAATTTTTCTTTCTGAAGCCGTATTTGAAAGACTTGGAAGGACAGATGATTAGAGGCAGAAACAGAAATGGAGGGGGGATGTAGCCTTACTACTAAAGAGCTTTGCAAAATGGGAGATTCTGATCTGGGGTGGTGTGGGGGCAATTCCCAGTCCTGGACCTGTGCATCCAGGTGCAGGAGTGGGTGCAGGAGATTGCCCAGGTAAGCATGACTCAAAGGTGAATAAACCAATGGATTCATTTTCTAGGATCTCAGGAAGTGGGGAGCCTCCATCTAGACCAGGACTGCAACCCTGATACCATGAAGGAAAACAACAAGTGTAAATGGTAGGTCATGCATTGTGGTATTTAGTGAGAATGCCCACACTGGCTTTTGAGAATGAATCAGCCAGGAGTCAGTCAGAAGTTAAAAGAAGTAATCTTTGTAGCAGCAAGTTGGGGTGATCCATAGAATGCACAGAGAAGGCTTTCCATGGTGCCTTAAATCTACGACTTGAAGGTGGAAAGACGAACAGAGCAATTTATTAAAATATTCTAAAATATTTCTAACACTAGAAATTACGAGTATGCTTTTCATGTATGTGAAGAGCACTATGAAAAAGTTCCTGAGTTCCTGATGCTGAAGTGTCTGAGAAGTACTATGGGAAACAGAAGGGACAAGGTCCCATGTTCTCAGGAATGTGCCTCAGGAACAACATTGGAAACTCCATTAGTGCTTCTGTGGGGAGACTTTGGGTCTTGGGTATAGATTATATCATGGAACAGGTAGAACTAGGAACTAGGGGAAAGAGGGGTTGTGTCTTCTCTTTGCTACCCCACCTCAGGGACTGCCTGCCTGCAAGTCAGGAACACAGAAACTTGGGAAGTAGAACCAGGGAATTAGGGAGAAACAAAGCCAACCATTAATCAAGCCCCTGGTGTTTCAACTCAGACAAAGCCACGTCAACTGGTAATGATCAAATCCCAGAATTCGAGCTGGAAGGCAGCCTCCTAACAAGAAACTGGTTTCATCATGTGACAGTACAGCAATCAATTTTTTTTCATCAGGAAAAAAAAAAAGTCTCTAGAATCCTAGACCAAGGCTCCTTCTGCTATGTCCATAAGGTTTAGTTGCCCCACTCTGGCATGCACATCAGAAACCTTCCAAGTTTTAGCCCTGGAATCATAGGCTTGCTGTCATGGTTAATTCATCATTTTGAATCAACATAGCTTCTGGAAGTTCCTCATCCAGATTGTCCACGAGTGCCGTAATTCCTTCTACTCTTCCACACCACCTTTCAGAGGTGCAGGCTTCTAAATAGGATGTTCCATTTCCCCCTTGAAAGACTCAGACAACTATTCCTGTGCAGACCACTTTGCACCTTCAGGAGGCTTTAGGACTTCTTTTTCTGGACTGTTTTTCTAAATAATCAAAGTCCGGGACATCTGCGTCAGCTGAAGCCTAAACTACACTGTGTATCTTATCCCCGAATCATCCTCAGCATCGCACAGGGCTTTCTAGTTTACAAAGTATTTTCATATGCCTCTGTTCATCTGAAGCCGCTCATAACTGATGGCAACCACTGCAGAAGTAACTAATCAATCTAGAAATGACAGAACAATCTATGGGCAGTGATGTAAACCGAGGAAGAAAAGCATTTAGCTTTAAGCCATATTCTGGAGATCCAAAGAGCAAGAAAGAACACTAGTTCCACAGGAGGGACCTGAAATAATGACATCAGCAGATAGAAATTCAACCACGCCAACAGAGAGATCATGTTTAAATGGGTTAGGGCTGACAATAGAGATTGTGTGTGTTTAGAAATGGGAGGAGGCTGGAGACCCAAGATGCTTGAAAAGAGCCACAGCTAAATTCTGTCCTTGGCAAGAAACCAAAGAACGGGTGTTTCTTTGGTCAAAGAGAAGACACCGTCATTGTCGACTCTGAGTTTGGGTATCTGTTAAGGGGATAAAATGAGTGCTGAAGACAAGGGCAGGCACAGGGCTATCGCAAAGGAAAGGAGAAGGTAGAAAGTATGGAAATAATTCCCTTACCTGGTCCTGGGAAGGAGCTAAACCAACAAGTGGGGGCCAAAATTAGTCATAAGGGTAGAACAAAGAACTGGATAGGACTCCCACCCTGGCAATATGGCAGATTAGATAGCCAGGAAACCCTCCTGTTATACAACATTGAGATTGCATAGAAAAAAAATTTGCCGAGATTACAGGGAATTCCTAATGGCTAGAAGAATAAAGAAGAAAACTGAGCAGAAAAGAAAATTAGAGGAGCATGCACATGGGAAAGACAGGCATGCCTAAAGACAGTCACCAATTTAATTGCCGATATTGGTGCTGGAATGGAAGGAAAGAAGTCTTGGGTCAACAGAGAAAGACTGAAGCGTTGAACCTCAGACTCCCAGATTAAGCGAGAGAAATTGGAAGAAGGCTCTAATGCTTCAGGTGATAGTCATCTCCCTGGCTTCCAGCAGAGCAAAATCCTCTCTGGACAGGTCCTTAATGTAGGACCATAGACTTGATCTAAGTCTGAGCTCACAATCAAAGATCGCCAAATACATAAAGAAACGATCCAACATCAGTAGCAGAAGTGGCAATATCAGATTTAGACCTTAAGGGATTCAAACAATGGAATTATCAGGTACAGAATATAAAATAAATATATATGAAATGTGTAAAGAAATAAAAGATGGTATCACAAAAATTCCTTACTCAAAGCAATAGAGATGATCAAAACCTGCCACATAGATTAGAAAAAGGATAAAACACAGTGTTAAAAATTTTAAATTGTGGAAGAAAAGGGGGAAAATGATGACTAAATCAGCAGATTAGATATGCTAAGAAGGTCATAATAAACTGGAAAGTAAATTACCAAGAATGTAGCACAAAGAGAAAAGGAGATTATATATATATGTATATATATATATATATATATATATATATATTTATATACACATAGAAATATTAAGAGATAGGGAGCAGAGTTTTAATTTTTTTTTCATTGTAAAGAACCAGATAATAAATGTTTTAGGCATTGTGGCCTTGAGATCTCTGTCAAAACTATTCAGCTTGCCTGTGCAGCATGAAAGCATCCATAAATAGCATGTAAATAAGTAAGCATGGCTATATTCCAATAAAACTTAATGATGGATCCTAAAACTTGATATTCATGTATTTTTACCAGTTGTGAAATAATATTCTCTTTTGATTCTTTTCAACCATTTGCAAATGCAAAAATTGTTTTCAGTTCACTGTTGTACAAAAGAAGGTGGTGGGTGGTTTCTGGTCCAATATGTGAAGAGTGTAGAAGTTGCCTCACAGTAAGAATAAAGCTGAACAATGTGAAAATCAACAATTCTCCTTAGATTCATCAGAGAATTGATCCAGAACAAACCCAGTCTTAGGAGGACCCCTCCCACTTACACCAGTTTTTCCTTCAAGAGCCCCACTAGGTTCTCAGGATGAAGATCTGAGAATATTTCCTTCATGCTTCTAGCAGGGGAAGGGGGAAATTACCTATTTTGAAATATGCCCAGAGCATTATGGTCTCCTTAACAAAGGCCTGCTCTTGAGGAAAACAGTTTTGCCAGATGTTAACCAACGTGGATTTGGTCAGAGCCTAACTAATGTGGGGAAAAGGGCATACCCAATTCCAGCCACTTCTAGTCTTCCTGTCCCCCCTAAGGGGCAGAAAGAAACTAATGAACAAACACACACACATACACACAACAACAAAAATACCCGAAATTCTTGTGGAGGTCTCGGCCCAGAGGCACTAAAAGAATGAGATCCAACTATAGGGTTATAGGATGCTTTCCATCTCCCACACCTTACTACCACAACATCAGGACTGTGTATAATAATAGGGAACCACAATGGAAAGACCTATAAGCCTCAGATTCTATTTAAAAGGGAGGAAGTCTCTAGGAAAACCCCAAGACAATAGGAAAGAAAAAACAAGGACACAAGAGGAAATTTTGGCCACTGACTCTAGACAGCTACAGCAAATAACACACACAGCCTAACTCCTAAGCAGATAAACATAAAACCTCATGCCAAAGGCCCATCTACCTCAGTTCCTTTTACCCTATACATAATGTCTGACTTCTGGCAAAAAAAAAATTATGAGGCATGTTAAAAGACAAAAAACAAAGTTTGAAGAGACATAGCAAGCATCAGAACAAGACTCAGGTATGATAGAGGTTTGAGAATTAGGAGACTGAGATTTTAAAATAACTGTGATCAAGATGCTAAGGGCTTTAATGGAAAAAAGTGGGCTTTAAACAAAAATAGAGGAGCAATGTAAGCAGAGACATGGAAACTCTAGGAAAGAATCAAAAGAAAATACTAGAGGGGCACCTGGATGGCTCAGTTGGTTAAGTGTCTGTCCTTGGCTCAGGTCATGATCCCAGAACCGAGCCCTGTTGGGGGCTCCCTGCTCAGCAGAGAGCCTGCTTCTCCCTCTTCCTCTGCCCACCCCCCACACACTCATGCTCTCTCTCAAATAAATATTTTTTTTAAAGGAAATACTAGAAATTGAAAACACTGAAACAAAAGTGAGGTACATCTTTGATGGACTCATTAGTAGGTTGGAAATGGTTGAGGAAAGAATCACTGAGCTTGAAGATATGTCACTAGAGACTTTTTAAGCTGAAAAACAAAAAGAGAATAAGAAACAGACTATCCTAGAACAGTGGGAGAATGTAAAAAGTTTTATCATGTACTCAGTAAGAATACCAGGAGGAGAAGAGAGAATGGAGAAGAAAAATTCTAAGTTATAATGGCTGAAACTAATATAACACTGTACCTTAATTATATGGGAATTCTTTTAATTTAAAAAAATAATGGCTGAGAACTTTCCAAAAGCAATGACAAACACCAAAACACAATCCAGGAAGTTTATAGTTCACCGAAGAGGAAAAGAGATTTATATCTTGGTATATTATAACCAAACTGCAGAAAATCAAAGACAAAGAGGAAATCTTGAAAGAAGCTGAATGCAGGGGACTTTATTTGTAGAAGAGGAAGGCTAAGTATTACACTGGACTTTTCAGAAACCATGCGAGCAAGATGAGAGTAAATTGAAATATTTAAAGTGTTGATAAAATATTGAAAGAAAAAAAAACTAGCAACCTAGAATTCTATATCCAGAGAAATTATCCTTCAAAAGTGAAAAGAAAGAGAAAAAAAAACTTTCTCAGACAAATAAACATTGAAAGAAGTTGTTGCAAACAAATCCCAGCAAGTAATTTTGTGGATATCAGCAAAAGTGGATATCTAAAGTTCATAGGGAAAGGGGAAATTCCCAGCATAGCCAACACACTACTGAAGAACAAAGTGGGATAATTGAGGCTATCCAGCTTGAAGATTTAACCATCATGCTATAGTCATCAAGTCAGTACGGTACTGGTGAAAGAATAGACAAATAGATCTGGGGAACAGAATAGAGGGTCCAGAAATGGATCCATGAAAACATAGTCAAGTGATCTTTGACAAAGGACCAAAAGCAACTCAATGAAGAAAGGACAGTTTTTGCAGTCAATGGTGCAAGAATAACCGGACACCCACATGTAAAAAAAAAAGAAAAGAAAAGAAACTAGACACAACCTTCACATCTTTCAGAAAAATTAACTCAAAATGAATCATAGGCCTAAATATATAAAACACAAATCCATAAAATGTGAAGATGACATAGAAGAAAATCTAGGTCACCTGGGGTTTGGTGATGACTCCTGACATGCAACACCAAAAGCATGACCCAGGAAGACAATATCGATCAACTGATCATAGTTTGATGCAACAGTGCTGGTTCTTCATGCTTACTTTAAGCAGTAAATTCACAGATCTCATTTTATTAGGTATCAAAATTTTCATGCTACTATCTTTTTGAATGTAAAATTATTATATCATCTAAAATGTTTTTAAGGTTGGGCCCCAAAATGCCCAAGAAGAAATCAGGTAAGGGATTGACAGGTTCTTTAACAACAAATACCAAATAGAATACCAAATGGGATATTTCATGGCCCATCATATTACTAATTAATTAGAGAGGAATCACACACTGCAGATTGAAGTCATCTTTTTTTTCTTTAGCTTGCTGTGCGCTGCAATAAAAAGGCTTCTAATAGATAAACATCGAGAATTCAGTAGAATTGAGAGAAAGGCAAAGCTTTACAATTCGTTTTTTATTTTTATTTTATTTTAAAGATTTATTTATTTGACAGAGAGAGAGCGCGCACAAGTAGGCAGAGAGGCAGGCAGAGGGAGAGGGAGAAGCAGGCTCTCCACTGAGCAGGGAGCCCGATGAGGGGCTCAATCCCAGGACCCTGGGATCATGACCTGAGCCGAAGGCAGACGCTTAACCTACTGAGCCACCCAGGCGTCCCTCGTTATTTTTTTAAAGCCAAGAAATAAATCAGAAACATTAAAAAAAAAAAAAAAAAAAAACCCGCAGGAGAGAAGCAAGGAGACAGAAAAATTTAGTTTTACTGCACCAGGCCTATAGAGTGCTATGCCTAGCCCTTCTTTCAATGCTGATTATGTGCAGATAGAATGCCAGGACCTGCCCTTGAGGAAAACTGCTCCAGGCCCCCTGTCCAGTTGTGTTCAGTTACCTTCTCAAAGGCCCCAGGCACCACTTGCTCATGGATAGGGGAGAGGGGAGAGGTTGATAAGAGCAGGAAGAGTTGAGGAGCAGGGATCTGTGCTGTGTGCCTTGTGCTTTCATAGTAATTTCTTTTTTTTTTTTTTTCTGAAGATTTATTTACTTATTTGAGAGAGAGAAACAGAGCACTCATGCACACATGACGAGGGAGGGGGCAGAGGGAGAGGGAGAAGCAGACTCCCCGTTGAGCATGGAGCCTAACGATGTGGGGTTCATGGACCCTGAGATCATAACCTAAGCCAAAATCAAGAGCGGGCTGCTCAACTGACTAAGCCACCCAGGTGCCCCACTTTCATAGTAATTTTGTTATGGAACCTGGACTGCATCGCCCAACGGAAGAACAAGCAGCACCCGGAGATCTTGGAGGACAGGAGGTTTATTTAACGCCGGCAGGCTCAGGGGAGAGTGGGTCTCCAAAGGTCTGAGCCCTGAGCACAAACAAAGGGGGCAATTTATACACTTCTACTTCCGCATACTTGACACTTACGGCGCATGCGCGAAGCGGGGCAGGGAGAGGAGCCCAGATTGGTGCAGGCGGGAAGCAGAGCAGGAGAAGAACCCGGAAGAGCCCCGGGGCAAGGACTGGGGCTCTCTCACTGGCTCCGTTAGCCATGGACACAGATTTTCCTTATCAATTTCATGAAAATACCAGGAAGAGGGGAAGCTGGAGCAAGAAAGAACTTTCTGAGCCATTCTTGCTGCTTTACTCCTTCTTGCCTCGGTCTTACCTCCAAATTCCACAGCTTACTTCGTAACATCTTTGCTTTCTCTTACTCCTTCCCTTTCCGAGGCTCCCTGTTTCTCAGCCTGTGTGACCTCGGCTTGGATGCACCTGCCCCACAATGACCATTCCCCAAACCCAAATCCCCTCTGACCACCCAGCATTAGGAGTTGGCATTTTGGTCCTTGCTATTCCCAGTCTGGCTATCACAGCACACACTTCATGGAAGAACCGAGACAATAAAGAAATAATCTATTAAGTATTTGTGAAACTACCCACCCAAGTCAGTTTAAAACCTTCTGTGGACTCTGCTGTTTTTCACCCTATTTTTTGCACTTTGGGGGAAAATACAGAGAAGCCATATGTAATTTTTTTACCCCATTCATTGTACTTTGGGAGAAAATATATATAGCCCATATATGCTTTTCATCTTTTAATTATTTAGCTTCTTAAATTAAAATTACAAAGATACTCTCTTCATGGTAAAATTACCAATATTTTTCTCTCCTATTTCTTTTGGCAATTATTTGGCATAACTGAAATAGATAGTACTAACCTTATAATGGAATTCTATATTATTTATGAAAGCTACTCTTGTTTTAGAATGACTATTTTCCTTACAAGGGCAAGGAGGTGACATAAAAGAAAAGGAAATGGGGATCATCCCCTGGCCTCTTCCTACCACTTAAAGCTGCCACATCCAGGACCGCTTGCAGGATACTACATGAACATAAAACGTGGAAAGCCTCAACTCTCAGAGTTAAGTATAAAAATGAAGTTTCTATTGCTTCAATTATCAAAAATAGAGTGGTTTCAATGCAACCTCCCACACTGAATTCTATAGCGGCCTAATTAAGGAGACTTTTCAGACTGTTCAGGAAAATTCTAACGCCAGCCATGTTTATTGCACAGATTCAGATATTACTGCAAAGACCCTTCTCCTGGCACTGGTTTGGCTCTCAGCAACCATTTCTTACTTTGCCTCACTTGTCAGCTCTGCTACCGCTTGACAAACAGCCTCTTCCAGGAGTCAACGTTTTTGAAGACCTGAGGAAAACAGCCTAAGTTGTTTTTCTTTAAAGATTTTTATTTATTTATTTGAGAGAGAGAGAGAGAGCCTGCACACGTGAGCAGGGGCAGAAGGAGAGGGAGAAGCAGACTCCCCACCAAGTAGGGAGCCCAATGCGGGGCTCAATCCCAGGACCCTGGGGATTATGATCCGAGGCAAAGGCAGACGCTTAACCACCTGAGCCACCCAGGTGCCCCAAGATCATAAATTTTAAGATGGTAGAAGAGCATTTTAAGCTGCTTAAAAAAAAAAAATGCCTAGAGGTATTTTAACAACATATTGGAGCATTGAACACTTGACTCACATTATGCTTTGAAAGGTAAGAGATTGGTATGTGTTGAGTTTCTTCTAAAACCATAAACAGAAATGCTGGAATGGAAGGGATGTGGGAATCAGATCATATGATGATTCCTAAAAACATATAAACTGCTCATTTCAGAATCACCCAAAATGAAGGAAGTTGGTCTTTGCTCTATGAGAAGTAGATCAAGAATATTGCAAGTGTTTGCTTCCTTTCCTTACTAATTCATATTCTTTCCACACAGTGCTGTTAGATAAAATAAGCTGAAAAACAAATCAGTGAGGGGAACCCTTTTGCACTGTGGTGGGAATGTAAATTAGTGTGGCCGTTATAGAAAACAGTATGGAGGTTCCTCAAACAATTAAAAATAGAGCTACCCTATGATCCAGCAATTCCGCTTCTAGGTATTTATCTGAGGAAATGAAATCACTATCTTAAAAATACATATGCATCCCATGCTCACTGTAGCATTATTCACAATAGCCAAAACATGGAGATACCTAAGAGTCAACCCATCGATAGATAAAGAAAATGTGATACATATTTAGCCATAAAAGTTATTCAGCCTTAACAAAGAAGGAAATTCTGCCATTTGCAACAACATGGTTGGAATTTGAGGGCATTATGCTAAGTGAAATGAGTTAGACAGAGAAAGACAAATACAGTATGATCTCACTTGTATGTAGAATCTGAAAAAGAAAACCTCATAGACCCAGAGACAGACTGGTGGTTGCCAGAGGCAGGAGGTGGGGAGGTGGGTGACATGGGTGAATGTGGGTAAAAGGTACAGACTGCCAGTTATAAAGTAAGTAAGTTCTGCGGATATAATGTACAGCATGTTGACTATAGTCAAGTTAAAAAAAAAACAAACAAAAAAACAAATCAGAGAGGCAATTAAGAAATGAAAAAAGAGACACCTGGCTGGCTCAGTCAGTACAACATGCAGCTCTTGATCTCAAGGTCGTTAGCTCGAGCCCCTCGTTGGGCATAGAGATTATTTAAAAGAAAAAAAGAGGGGCACCTGGGTGGCTCAGTCATTAAGCACCTGCCTTCGGCTCAGGTCATGATCCCAGGGTCCTGGGATCAAGCCCCGCATCGGGCTCCCTGCTCAGCGGGGAGCCTGCTTCTCCCTCTCCCACTCCCCCTGTTTGTGTTCCCTCTCTCGCTGTGTCTCTTTCTGTCAAATAAATCAATAAAACATTTTTTAAAAAATGAAAGAAAGAAAGAAAGAAAGAAGAAAGAAGGAAAGAAAGAAGAAAGAAAGAAAGAAAGAAAGAAAGAAAGAAAGAAAGAAAGAAGGAAAAAAAAGAAAGAAAGAAAGAAAGAAAGAAAGAAAGAAAGAAAGAAAGAAAGAAAGAAAGAAAGAAAGAAAGAAAGAAAAAGAAAGAGGGGCGCCTGTGTGGCTCAGTCGGTTGTGTCTTCCTTCGGCTCAGGTCTTGATCCCAGGGTCGTGGGATCAAGCCCCGCATCAGGCTCCATGCTCAGCAGAGAGTCTGCTTCTCCCTCTCCCTCTGCCTGCCTGTCTGCCTACTTGTGATCTCTCTCTCTGTGTCAAATAAATACAATTTTTAAAAAAAAGAGTTGTCTTCAAGATAATATGTACATAGTGATGAGATTAGCATGCATGATGCATGTTTGCTAGAAAAGAAACGCTAATTCAACTCCAACATCTTTAGAACCAGCACGAAGAGAGAAATCAGTTACATGGTTCAGAGTTGATAGGATCCAACAAACCAGGGCTCAGGAGAAGTCCTAGCTATTCCTTGGTTCTAAGATCCTGAAATCACAGTTTCTCTGAGAATCTTCACAGAAATAATACGGTTTAAATGTCATAAACAACAAAAATTATTCAATTCAGCGAATGTTTATTGAGCTTTGATAATATGTCATTAATTTTATGTGTCAGCTTGGCTGGGCCATGGTGCCCAGATAGGTGGGCAAATAATATTCTGGATGTTTCTGTGAAGATGTTTTTGGATGAGATTGACAGCTAAACCTGTGAACTTTGAGTAAAGCAGATTGCCCTCTGCGATGTGGGTGAGCTTCTTCCTATCAGTTCAAAGTTCAAATAGAGCAAAATACTGATCTGTGTAGACATATATATACACAGACAGAGTCTATTGGTTCTGTTTTCTGGAGAACTCTGATTAATGTAGTAGAAACCTTTTCAGGGTCTGCCCGTCCTCCAACTATCAAAACTTCCTATCAAACCATAGGGGCCCAGGTAGCCCCTCTTCTATTACATGATCCGCATTTCTGAGACTCAGCTGATTGAAACAGTCTCTTGCCCCAGAGTTGGAATTGGAGGTAAGAGAAATTAGTGTCTGTTTCTTGAATGGCGGAGATGTAACCATTCTGGAGCATTGTACAGCCATCCTCCCATGCACTGAGTAGCCGAGAAAGCCACCACAATTAGAGAAGAGAGAGTTCCAGGAGTTCAGAGAAGCAGGGATAGAGACAAAGAGAGCAATGAGTTCCACATGCTTCCTGAAGCTAGCTGCCCAGGAATTCTCCTTACAATAAACTCTTCATTGTTTAATTGGGCTTGAGTTTGTTGTTTCCATTACTTGCTACCCAAAGAGCCTAAAGAATATAACCTAGTGTGTCACACAATGCGTCAACCACTAGGGATACAGAGATAAAAAAAAAAAAAAAAAAAAAGATATGGTTTCCATGCCACACCCTCACCCCACTAACTCCCCACCAAAAAAAAAGACATGGTCCCTTCCTGTAAGAAACCTCCAGTACCCAAGGGAGAGGTACATATGTAAGCAGATAAATTCCATACAGTATAATAAGCGAGGAAATGTTTAGTGTTGCCAGGTTCAGAAAAGAAAAATGAAAACAGGATGCCTGGTTAAATTCGAACTTCAGATCAACAATAGACAATTTTTTAGTAGAAGTGTTCCCGAAATATTTTATCTGGCAACCTCAGAGATATACTGTATAGAGATGTCAGAGAAAGGGGGGACTTAACCCAAAGTGAGGTGTCTCAGAAATCTTATTTTATTTATTTAGTTAGTTGGTTCTTTCCCGGAGAAAAGAGTGCTTTGGGTTGAGTTTTTCTTTTTTTCTTAAGATATTATTTATTTATTTGACAGAGAGAGAGAGACAGCAAGAGCGGGAACACAAGCAGGAGGAGTGGGAAAGGCCGAAGCAGGCTTCCCACTGAGCAGGGAGCCTGATGTGGGGCTCAATCCCAGGACCCTGGGATCATGACCTGAACCAAAGGCAGATGCTTAACCAATGAGCCACCCAGGCGCCCCTGAGTTTTGAAGAACAAGTAAGAGTTCACCAGATCAAGAAATGTGGTAAGAGTTTTTGAGTGAAAAAGAGAAAACCACTCCACCAAAGGCACAGAAGCATGGCATATCTGTGTGTGTGTAGAAAACTCCAGCATCTTGGTATCGCTAAAGCTCAGGAGCTCCAGGCAATGAGATGAAAAATGTCAGTAAACGTATTGGAATTAAGATGACATGCTAAACACAAACAATGATTTCCCTTCCTGTGCATATGCCTATTGGAATGTCAGGAAAGATATTTTAAAAGCAGTAATTCATGACACTAGAAATCTAGAAGGGCTGTAGGCAGCAGATAAAAGAGTTAAAGAATTCCTGGAAAACAGAACATTGAAAGCATCAGATTAACAAAGAAATAAAGAAATTTTGGCTACAGAAACTGTAGCCAAAACACACACAGGAGAGAGTCACTTCAATGGGGGTAGTTAGAAGGGTAAGAACAGATTTACCTAAGGAAACCCCAAGGTCATTGTCAATAAATAGGAGAAAAGAGAAGAGCCTGGACACATCATTATGATAATTATTGAAAGATCTGGCCTGGAACAGCAGGATCTATTGGATTTCCCTCCCCTCCCCATGTTGCTAGCCAACAGTTTGCTTCCAGAATAAAGGGCTGAGGATGTTTTTTCCTAAGCATGGCAGGAAAGGGTCCAAGTTAGAAAACAAAGGAGGAGCCATTGGTGACTCTAGACTTTGGCCAAGACTATGGAGGGAGAAAATTCCAAACTAAAGTCATGAGCACTACTCTCTAAAGAGAGGGGATGCCTGGGTGGCTCAGTCAGTTAACCGTCTGCCTTGGGCTCAGGTCATGATCTTGGGGTCCAGGGATCAAGCCCCGAGTTGGGTTCCCTGCTCAGCGGGGAGTCTGCTTCTCCCTCTCCCTCTGCCTTTCCCCACACTGGTGAGTGCTTTCTCCCTCTCAAATAAATAAATAAATAAAATCTTAAAAACAACAACAACAACAAACAACTACTCTTTAAAGAGAGAATTGTGTTTCAGGAGATAGGTAGAGGGCCCCAGATAAGAGTCAGCTGCCTCCATAACCACTCACTCTCTCTCTGCACATATATATATGTATATATATTATCTTTCCACCTTGACAAATACTCCTGAATAACAGAATATTTTTTAAAAAAATTTTTTTTAAAGATTTATTTATTTATTTGAGAGAAAAAGAGGTGCAGAAGGGCAGAGGGAGAGGGAGAGAGAAACTAAAGCAGACTCCATGCTGAGTGCAGAGCCCAACACGGGGCCAGATTCCACGACCCAGAGATCATGAACTGAGCAGAAACCAGGAGTCGGATGCTCAACCAACTGCACCATCTAGGCGCCCCGAAAACGAAAGTATTTTAAAGTATGCAAAGCCATGGTTTTGCAAAATATCAACAAGGTCTGACTTTAATTAGTATTGCACCTGTCTGGATACTCTGTTGATGGGCTGATTATGTTTAGATGTACGAGGGGGGTGGAAATCTAGAATTCATAAGTTATATTTATTCCCTAACATTTCTTTTTCTTGACCATTTTGGTAAAATCACTAACTATATTGTTACAGTCAAGATTTTTAGGGGCGCCTGGGTGGCTTAGTCATTAAGCGTCTGCCTTCCGCTCAGGTCATGATCCCAGGGTCCTGGGATCAAGCCCCGCATCCGGCTCCCTGCTCGGCGGGAAGCCTGCTTCTCCCTCTCCCACTCCCCCTGCTGGTGTTCCCTCTCTCGCTGTGTCTCTCTCTGTCAAATAAATAAATAAAATCTTTAAAAAAAAAAAAAGATTTTTACATAATTTGTCTGCTACTGAAAGTAACTATCTGAAGGATTAAAAATAAAATGTAGTCTTTAAGATGTACAAAATTTATATTGCGTTTATCAAAATGTGTAAATTTAAGTAAATGTGATAATTATTTTTCATAAGTTTTCAAAAATGATATTTTCTTCTAAAATATTTAAAATTTTCAGAATTAAATGACAAACTGCAAATCAAAGTTCATGAGTATTGAATTTTTTAATCAAATTATTTTAGAGATGAAATTTAAATTTAATTTTTATAAATTTTATTTAACCAATATTAATTTTTAAATAAAAGGCACTAAAAGCTAGTTAAAATTTAATTTTCACTGTCCATCTAGTTGCCAATAGAAAGGATCAGCACCATGTTACATGCTTATTATATTCTAAACATATATATATACAAATTTAAAAGCAATATGATTTATTCAACATTGCACAATTTTATTCAGCTGTCATGTAGAATTGTTTCAAATATTGAGCTAATTCAAGAGAACCTCCAGATCTACAAAGGCAAGCCAGAAAATGGATGCTCAGGCTTCTTAGAAAATAATTCTTCATTATGTAAGAAACTATTGCATTCAACTTGAGAGGAAGGATTTGTCACAGTAATTAATTTGTATTTTCTCTTCTTTCGATGATTCTGCCTCTCGAATCCTCCATGCTGAAACAATACCTATTTCTGAACTCGATAGGGCACAACTCACAAGCCTTTATGCAGTTTGGACAGGATTGTCTCTTTTTGTTTCAAGGTCACAGACACGAGGCAAGGAAAAGTGTTTCTCTGAGGTTTGAATACAGTTAGCATGAGAGCATATGTTGAGGGATGCAGATCTTACTGTGCCAGGACCAAGGGCCTAGCCTGAGTGGAAAAGGCACTTATGTGTTCTTTAACCATTTATTTTTGTGCAGAGCCTTTTATGTCCAGCTCTCAGAGTGTTGATGCCCCCAACACTTCACCTTTGTCTCATGATTCACCTCTCACCTACAATCATCAGAATCAGTGTTCTGTGATCAAAACTTGAACCCACTGGGGTGCCTGGTAGCTCAGTTGGCTAAGGGTCTGACTCTTGGTTTTGGCTCAGCTCATGGTCTCTGGGTCATGAGATTGAGCCCCACGTCAGGCTCCTGGGCATGGAGCCTGCTTAAGATTCTCTCTCTCCCTCTGCTCTTCCCCATCTCTCTCTCTCTGTCCCTCTATAAATAAACAAAACAAAACAAAAACAAAACTTGAACCCACTGGGATAGGTGACCAGAAAGCCTCATTTGGGCATGGAAATAAGCTGTGGAATCTAGACCCACAAGCAAATATTAACAAGAAAAAAAAAAAAAAGCAAGAACCACCAAACACTTAAGAAAAATCAACACTATGGAAGAGAGACACCAAAGGCAACAAATAAGAGAATTGACACTTGGAAACACAATGTTAATAAGAGGGGAAGCAGGCAATGGCCAGATCCTGACAGGCTTTATTGGTCATGCTGAGGAGATTGGACTTTATGGAGTTGTCGGAGGGCCTGTGGAAGGTTTCCACCAGGGAATGGCTTTATCATATTCGGGTAATAGATAGGTCACTGGTTGCAGTGTGAGAAACAGTTTTGAGAGGAATAAGATTAGATGCAGGAAACAATTTAGGAATCTATTTAATAGTCCAGATGGGAGCTGATGGAGGCCTGAACTAAGGCATGGGATAAAGAAAATAGTCTGAAAGGACTCAGTAGATATAATCATTAGAACATAATGATTGATTGGAGGTAAGGAAGGAGGATAAAAATCAGTCAAGGATAATATCCAGGTTTCTGGTGTTTAGACTGATGGGATCACTGTGTTGCTAATTGATTTTGAAAAATGGGAGCAGAAGCAGATTTGGTTAAAATTAAAATTTAAAAATTAATAGTCATAACAAATAACAGCAAATAGTGATGGGATGGATGACACCTACTGAGCTTCTACTATATGCTATTTATGATTCCGTTTCATTCTTTAAACTAACTACACCTATTATTCCAGTTAATGCTCTACACATTTTGAAAAATGGGTACTATTAATTAGTCTCGTTTGACAGGAAAAAAACTGAGGTGTAGCAGGGTCACCTAACTTGCCCGAACTCATAGACAATACCCTTGATAAATAGTGTTATTGTCATTGTAGCAAATAGTGTATTGGGATTGTTTCTTATAATGTCTGCTTTAATTTACTGCTGCATAACAAAATACCAAAAGGTATTGGTTTAAACCAATAATAAACATTCATCATACCACACCTTTTCTGTGGATCAGGAATTCAGGAGCAGCTTAGTTAGGTAGTCCTCATTTTGGATGTCTCATGGGGTTGTAATCAAGATGTCAGCCAGGGCAATAGTCATCTGAAGGCTTGACTGGGATTGGAGGGTTCACTTCAAGATGCTGCACTCTCATGGTTGGCGCACTGGTGCCATGATTGGCAGGAGGCTTCAGTTCCTTCCCATGTGGACCTCTCCACAGGGCTGGTTGAGTGTCCTCAGGACATGGCGGCTGACTTCTGCAGAGTGAATGATCCAAGAAAGAAAGAGATAGGAGTTACAATATCTTTTATGTCTTAGCCTCAGAAATCACACAGTGTCATTTCCTCACTGTCCAGGTTCAGTGTAGGAGGAGAATAGAGAGAGATGAGCATCATTGGGGTCATCTTGGATACTGGTTGCCACGTGTCCCTTAATTTGGCCATGTGGCATTAAGTCACAGTACCTTCGACAGTGGTCTGGCTCTCAGCTCATCTGACTTAACCGATGGATAGATTTTTGGAGACAAGCGTGTGCTCCATACCCTGAAGGCAATCCTTTATTAATATTGTATCTGTCAATGAAGCTTTAGTCAATGTTAAGCATCAGGAAATTTGACATTGTAATCCCTGACAAGTTCCTTGAGGGCAATAAGCCTCCCCTGATGGTTAGCAATATAGAAGGCCTAGCATAGCTGATCTCTGTCTACATGGAACCCTCATCCCTGGCCACTCTCTGCCCATTCATACATTCCACTGTCACCCTCATTTTCCCCCACCTTGGAGCCTTTGAAGCTGCAGTTGCCTCTGCCTGGAATGCTTTCCCTTGCTTCCTCCCACTCCTTCTCTCCCTTGGCTTCTTATTCTAGACTTCAGCTTACTTGTCATTACCTCAGAGAGAGCATCCCTGCTGACATGGGACTCACATGGAGCTATGGCCTCTCATAATTGGGGTTCCTGAGCTATGTTCTGCCAGGAAGCAGGTGAAAAGAAATCTGTTTTACCTGAGGAAGACAGCTACATTAGCACTCTCATGGGGGGAAGAAAAGGCGCCATTTGTTATGGTTGTCATGAATAATAAAGACAATTATTGCTACCATTTGTCAGTACTTAGATAGCAGTTGTGCCCTTGTCCTCATCTCCTTCAGGAATTTACTTGCATAAACTGATAGTGAATAAAAGGGACTTTACTAAAGATGTCAAGGGAAGAATGAGAAGTAAACAATCTGAAAAAAAAAAATCTCCCTTAGATACCCCTGTTGCTCTGACATAGGGATATTTCTGGGGGGTTTTGAGGGGTAGTCCACTTTTTCTTTTAATTAGGCTCCATGCCCAGTGTGGAGCCCGATGTGGGGCTTGAACTCACCACCCTGAGATCAAGACCTGAGATCAAGAGTCAGATGCTTAACCAATTGAGCCACCCAGGCGCCCTGACATAGGGATATTTCATCCAGTGTCCTGCTGTAAATACTTACTAAGCAGGTGTTTGGAAGGTGGGAAGGGCTCATTTGTACACTTGCCAGGTGCCGTGGTGTAAATATTCTCACCATGGTTAATCGCACACTACCAACACAGTATCACCAAACACAGAACTGGAAGGAGATGCCAACAATCAGCCCTAGGAAGCCAATAGGAGCCACCTCCAGCACATCCTAACACCCATTCAACACCAACGTCTTTAATTCTTTTATTTTCTTCCTCAGATTTATTCCATCTCTCAGCCCCTAACCATCAAACTTTGTCTATCCAGACCCTATTAGGCATTCAGAAAAGCAAAAGGTCTTCAGTTAATGCATTCATCCTTCCTAGAAAGCGGTCAATTTTGATAGCAGAGCTTGAATTTTGGGGTCTTGGGTCAAAGAAGCCCATCAAAGTATTTCTCTTAAACTCATGTGCTAGAGCCAAGAGTAATTCAAGAGAACGTTATTTCCTGTTTTTCCTTATACATGCATCATTTCATTTATAATCTTTGTAACTGTATTGGGTATCATTACCCAATTTTCCATTTAGGAAATTGATGTTGAGGGATTTTTTTTTTCAGTTTTATAACTTTATTTGACAATCAGTGATTAGTTATCATCCACATTAACTGTCTGTAGATTTTTGAAAGTGACTACAGGTACATAGGTAACCAACATATAGAACTTGTTTGGTGAATCTTCATCCTCATTACATTTTCTGGACAACCACACATGGATGTGGTATGGAACATTCTTTATTCCTTTGGCCCAGATGGCTTTGTGGAGCCTGGTGTTGTTGTGCACATCTGGAGTTCCCATCTCCTTCATGGCACATTTCTGGATCTCTTTGAGTGCCCGAGGGGCATGCTTCTGGAAACCCACTCCATGGACGTGCTTGTGAATATTAATGATGTATTCTCTGGTCACTACCTCGCTGATGGCAGAACAGCCCTTTTTCTTCTTGCCACCCTTCTTCGTATGAGCGATTCTGCTGGGCCCTGGTTGGAAAAGTTGAAGTTGAGGGATTTTAAGTGACTAGGATTTGCTAGGGCTGACTGATTCTGTGTCTGTGCTCTTCATCCTTACCTTACATTATGCGCACCTGTGCATCTGTGCTGTGTCATAGAGACCTGACTGGAATGCACTGATATAGTTATTTCTCCATCAACCACACGGCCTTCCCAGAATGTTGCTGGAGAATTACAGAATTAACACTATGACTTGAACAAACAAAGTGAGGGTTTTTTTTTAAGATTTTATTTTTAAGTAATCTCTACACCCAACATGGGGCTTGAACTCACAACCCCGAGATCAAGAATCGTATGCTCTACCGACTGAGCCAGCCAGGTGTCCCCAAAGTGATTTGTGTGTGTGTGTGTGTGTGTGTGTGTGTGTGTGTGTTTTAAGACTTATTTATTTATTTATTTATTTGAGAGAGAGAGAGTGTGTGTGTACACACATGTGGGCGCCGGTCGCATGAGTGGGGGGAGGAAGAGAAAGAGAGAGAATCTCTTAAGCACACTCCACACTGAGCACAGAGCCCAACTCAGGGCTCCATCTTACAACATGGAGATTGTGACCTGAGCAGAAACCAAGAGTCAGACACTCAACCGACTGAGCTACCTAGGTGCCTCCAAAGTGAGTTTTAAATAAAGAAATTCATAAGACTTTTTTTTAGCATGTGTCAACAATACAGGAAACATGGAGCCAGGTAGAGTTGTGGATATAAACATGGGACCTAAGGCTTTTTGAACGTTTGTAGAAAAGCAATGACTAAGTGGCTTAAGGCCAAGTCTCATAGGGTGTTCCATGTGGGGAAAAAACCAGGAGATAATTGTTAACTATACAAGGCCGTAATATGTCAGGTGGGATCCTTAGGAAATAAATTCACATTACTTAAACTCAGTTTTTGGTGGCCAGACTCCATTCACCCTTCTTTTAATAACAGTGCCCATTTTGTTCTGGAATATCTTGCCTCCCAAATTTTCAGTCCAGGTGCTCTAGGTGGTATTCATTCTTTGTTCTTCTTCCAAAGAGTTCATGTGGGGTGAATTTTATGGTATGTGAATTGTATTTCAATAAAGCTGTTATTACAAAAAATAGAATTCATGAGACTCAGTCTGGCTAATTAGAATATTACATTCTCCTGGCCAGAGTGAATTTGTTCAGGGACAGTTATGTAACCCAATCACGCTAATAAAAAGAAATGAGGCTTTTGCTGGGATTGTTGAAAGGCACACCTTAACACATTTTTTTTGTTATTGAATTGACCTGAGAAGATGATTCTAGAGATAGTTCTCTCATAGGGTCAGAGAACAAGCCCAACCTTCTCAAGACAAACATTTAGATGGGATTTCCTGATGACATTTTGTTTAAACTTCCTCCACACCCAGCCTTAATTGAAGCGAGATCTTTCCTTTCTTTTTTTTTTTAAGTTTATTTAGGTAATCTCTGTACCCAATGTGGGCCTCGAACTCATGACCCTGAGATCAAGAGTCACCTGCTCTACTGACAGAGTCAGCCAGGTGGCCTGAAGATCTTAAGACTTTTCAGTACCATAAGCCAATAACTTATCTTTCTTTCCTTAAGCCAATTTGGGTTGTGGTTTTTGTTAATGGCAACTAGAAAGAAGTTCTAAATGATGACACAACTTATACCAAAACTGGAGTGTAAAGGACACTCAACTATAGAATTATCTAAGTTAAGGATAGTTTCCGTAAGAGTGAACACCCTCCTTTCCTAGACTGGAAAGTTGGCCACTCTTATAGCCCTTAATTTGAAGTAGGAAAGAGCTGGTCAGATGACTATCATGTATTTTATCTTGGGACTAGGACTATTTATTGCCAAAGGATGGAATGTTAAAAGATACAGTACAACAATGGAAGAATTTTCGAGTGCGTTGGCTGTTTCTTGTGGCCTATATGATGGTGCTCCTTAAAGGAGGGCTTGGTTGAAAGTGGCTCAATCTGATATCTGAGAGCTAGAATCAATATTTTTAAAAACACTCCTGACCCCACAGGTCCCATCCAACCAGCTCTCCTAATGTACTTCTTTGCCTGACAAAATGGGCAATTACCAATTACAAAAATGTGGCGGAGACACAGGCCTGGAGCAGATTAGCTTCAGCTACGTATCCAAGAACATCATTTTGAATTTTGTAAGACAGATGTAGAGATGAAGCCATTAAGCTAAGAGTTCTAGAAGAACAACAGAGCCCTGGAGTCTGCTGCTAAGAAACAGAAGCCCATAGGTCCAGTTCTAGACTCGACTAGTTGTCTGGCTTTGGCTATTAGCTCAGAGAATTGCATGGACGCAAGAGCTAATGAAACTCCAAGTCTGGCATAAGCACTAGTGATCATTTTACCCCTAAGTCTCTTGTCATACTATTAGTAGCTGAAGAGGTGTAACCTCAGGAAGGGAAACCCTCCCCAATGTCCATCTTAAATGTGGCCTTGGAGGAAAAGGACTCTTTTGGCCAATTACTTCACTTCCAAGATTGGGAAACTTGCTATTCCTATCTAGCAGTATATGATGCATGCTGTGGATTGGAGACAACTCTCTATTTTTTTTCTACTCTTCTCTTTTCCAAAGAAGTATTGATGGGGGCTAGGTAACAAAAAAACAAGATGATGGACAGATCAGAACTCCACTTTTTTTTTTTAAGATTTTTTATTTTTAAGTAATCTCTATATCCAATGTGGGGCCGGAACTTACAATTCCAAGATCAAGAGTCACATGCTCGGGGCACCTGGGTGGCTCAATCAGTTAAGCATCCGACTCTTGATTTCAGCTCAGGTCATGATCTCAGGGTCGTGAGATAGAGCCCAGCATTGCGCTATCCGAGCTCAGCAGGGAATCTACTTCTCTCCCTCGGCCTCTGCCCACCCCCTGCCCCCTGCTCACATGCTCTCTTTCTCTCTCTCAAATAAATAATAAATCTTAAAAAAAAAAGAGTCACATGCTCCACTGACTGAGTCAGTCAGGTGCCCCTCACTACTCCTCTGTTATTCCTGATTCTGTTCCCTAGGTACTTTGATACTGGGAATACTGTTGTGTCAATTCCAGTCTATTGGAAAGCAGATCCTGATGAAGTTAGAGATGCAAAAAGTTTATTAGGGGGGTGGGGGGAGGACCCACAGGAAAATTGATACTCTAAAAAAGATACTCTAAAAGAGAGATTTATCAGGAGTAATGTCTGTAAAGGATAAAGGGGGAACAAGTTGGAGTGGGTAGGCAAAGCCTTCAGTTGGCAACGCAGATCACACAAAGCCTGAGTCAGTGCAACGGAGAGCTCTATAGCAAAATTGCAGTTACAGTAGTCTGCCTTGTATAGAAATGGCTAGATATGAATAAGCCTGTCATGCTTAATCATTGCCTGGGAGGGTTGCCCAGGAAGAGCATGGCCTCAGCTGAGAAGCTGGGTGGGTCCTGAAGGTGCTGCTGACGGAGGCTGTTAGCTGGCTGCCCTCTTCCCAACTGAGCAGCTTGTTCTTTCTTGAGAGCAGACCTGATGGTTGCACTTCCATGGCCAACACAGGTTTTGGTTCTTTTTATTACCATTATTACCATAGCACATTGGGTATGTTGGTGGGTGCTTGTGTTACTTTTTATCATTTATATGGATTATATGAAGTCACCCAGAGAACTTCGACAAATATTTCAATGGAGCCATGAGACAGAAATTTGAGTCGTCCTATTTTAAGGTTGGAGTGGTTGTGTTTTGGTTGCATATGGTATTTCAGTATGGAAGTGTGGGCATGTTTTAAAGCATGTGTATGGGAAGAAGGGTATGTGGGAATGTCAAGAAACAAATTGAATAGTGAAAATCCACCTTGCTACCCAGCACACGTTTATCATTCTTCTAGCAAAAGTATCCCAACTTTCCTCTGTGGAGCCATTCTGTCCTACACAACCAGTCCTGATGCTTTGGAGAGAAGCAAGCTTATTCCAACCCTGCCTCCAGGGGTAGGCGTGGCTAAGCCTTAGCCAATCACTGTATCGCATTCTCCATGCCAACCTGTAATACCAAGACAGGCACAAGATCCAGTCAGAGCCAATAATATGCAGTGAGACTTTTTTTTTTTTTAGGTTGTTGAGTGAAAAGCAAATTTTTTTGTTTTCTTCCGGATGTGAATCTGGAAATTGGCCTTGAAGCTAATGACAGCCATCTTGACACCTTGTAGAGAGTCTGAGAATGTAGATGAAGTCAAGATGAATGATAGAGCCAAGAGGCTGAGAGAGATGGGTGCTGGCTGAAACTCTATGACATGTATGTATATGTACCAAATTATCTTAGGTAAAACACATTCAAATCTTAGGAGGGATCATACATCAGGTAAAAATTTGGTACATATACATACATTGTATATACACACATATATACACATTTATATTTACTTCTATATCTACTGTTATATATTAACAACAAGTTTATACTGAAATCTCCAATTCAAATCCAAAACCACAGGGTTCGTTCTTATTTTCCTATTTTTTTTAAGTCATCTCTGTGCCCAGTGTGGGGCTCAAACTTATGAACCCGAGATCAAGAGTCACATGCTCTACCAACTGAGCCAGTCAGGTGTCCCTTATTTTCCTCTTTCTAATTGTCTTGTTTGCCTCCTGTTATGTTGCATATATTAACTTAAATGCTTTATCCTCCTGTATGTAGCTAATCTTTCATTATGGCCACCGTGCCTCTTCCCCTGTCATAAAGCCCTTGTCACCCACTTAGAATCTGACATCCTCCCTGCCTTAGCAGACACTATTCTTAACTCGGCCTGGGCTCTGATACTTTGCACCTAGCTGATACTGGTGCCCTCCTATATCGATATCCTTTTCACGCAACTCTGACTTGGACATCCCACCCTGGGTCACCACTGCTGAGTAGTATCCATAGTATGGATGTACTATAGTTTGTTTAGTCATTCACATATGGAAGCACATGTGGGTTATTTCCAGTGTGGGGTATTACAGATAAAGCTATTGTGAATGGTTGTGTACATGATTTTGTATGAACACAGGTTTCGTTTTCTGGGATGAAAGTCCAGGAATGGCATTGATGGGTCATGCGGTAAGGACATGTTTCATCTTCTAAGAAACGGCCAAGCTTTTTTCCAGAGTGGTTCTGTCACTTTATACTCTCAGTCTAATGGCTTTTTTACTAAGTAGTTCAGGAAGGGCAGAGCAAGGAAGGGAAGACAAAGGGAGAGAAGGGAAGGAAAAGAGGAAAACGAAGAGTTAATAATAAACTATTACCTATATTGATGTCCATGTGTGGTTCCTCTAATTTTTTTCTTTTGATCTTGCTTTTTGTTTTCATACCATTGACACATTATTTAAATTTCTATTGCTATGTGATACTTTCTTGTAAAAGCACATTTTACCTGTTCTTTTTTTTAAATTTTTTAATTGTTATGTTAATCACCATATATTACATCATTAGTTTTTGATGTAGTGTTCCATGATTCATTGTTTGTGCATAACACCCAGTGCTCCATGCAGAACGTGCCCTCCTTAACACCCATCACCAGGCTAACACATCCCCCTACCCTCCTCCCCTCTAGAACCCTCCGTTTATTTCTAAGAGTCCATCGTCTCCCATGGTTCGTCTCCCCCTCTGACTTACTCCCCTTCATTCTTCCCCTCCTGCTATCTTCTTTTTCTTTTTTCTTAACATATGTTACATTATTTGTTTCAGAAGTACAGATCTGTGATTCAACAGTCTTGCACAATTCACAGCACTCACCATAGCGCATACCCTCCCCAATGTCTATCACCCAGCCACCCCATCCCTCCCACCCCCCAACACTCCAGCAACCCTCAGTTTGTTTCCTGAGATTAAGAATTCCTCATATCAGTGAGGTGATATGATACATGTCTTTCTCTGATTGACTTATTTTAGTCAGCATAACACCCTCCAGTTCCATCCATGTCGTTGCAAATGACAAGATCTCATTCCTTTTGATGGCTGCATAATATTCCATTGTGTATATATATACCACCTCTTCTTCATCCATTCATCTGTCGATGGACATCTTGGCTCTTTCCACAGTTTGGCTATTGTGGACATTGCTGCTATAAACATTGGGGTGCACGTACCCCTTCGGGTCCCTACATTTGTATCTTTGTGGTAAATACCCAGTAGTGCAATTGCTGGATCGTACGGTAGCTCTATTTTCAACTGTTTGAGGAACCTCCATACTGTTTTCCAGAGGGGTTGCACCAGCTTGCATTCCCACCAACAGTGTAGGAGGGTTCCCCTTTCTCCACATCCCCGCCAACATCTGTCGTTTCCTGACTTGTTAATTTCAGCCATTCTGACGGGTGTGAGGTGGTATCTCGTTGAGGTTTTGATTTGGATTTCCCTGATGGCGAGCGATGTTGAGCACTTTTTCATGTGTCTGTTGGCCATTTGGATGTCTTCTTTGGAGAAATGTCTGTTCATGTCTGCTGCCCATTTCTTGATTGGATCATTTGTTCTTTGGGTGTTGAGTTTGATAAGTTCTTTATAGATTTTGGGTACTAGCCCTTTATCTGATATGTCATTTGCAAATATTTTCTCCCATTCTGTCGGTTGTCTTTTGGTTTTGTGGACTCTTTCTTTGGTGTGCAGAAGCTTTTTATCTTGATGAAATCCCAATAGTTAATTTTTGCCCTTGCTTCCCTTGCCTTTGGCTATGTTTCTAGGAAGAAGTTGCTGCGGCTGAGGTCGAAGAGGTTGCTGCCTGTGTTCTCCTTTAGGATTTTGATGGACTCCTGTCTCACGTTTAGGTCTTTCAACCATTTGGAGTCTATTTTTGTGTGTGGTGTAAGGAAATGGTCCAGTTTCATTCTTCTGCATGTGGCTGTCCAATTTTCCCAACACCATTTGTTGAAGAGCCTGTCTTTTTGCCATTGGACGTTCTTTCCTGCTTTGTCAGACCATAGAGTTGAGGGTCCATTTCTGGGCTCTCGATTCTGTTCCATTGATCTATGTGTCTGTTTTTGTGCCAGTACCATACTGTCTTGATGATGACAGCGTTGTAATAGAGCTGGAAGTCCGGAATTGTGATGCCGCCAGCTTTGCTTTTCTTTTTCAATATTCCTCTGGCTATTCGGGGTCTCTTCTGGGTCCATACAAATTTTAGGATTATTTGTTCCATTTCTTTGAAAAAAGTGGATGGTATTTTGATGGGGATTGCCTTGAATGTGTAGATTGCTCTAGGTAGCATTGACATCTTCACAATGTTTGTTCTTCCAATCCATGAGCATGGAACGTTTTTCCATTTCTTTGTGTCTTCTTCAATTTCTTTCATGAGTATTTTATAGTTTTCTGAGTACAGATCCTTTGCCTCTTTGGTTAAATTTATTCCTAGGTATCTTATGGTTTTGGGTGCAATTGTAAATGGGATTGACTCTTTGATTTGTCTCTCTTCTGTCTTGTTGTTGGTGTATAGGAATGCCACTGATTTCTGTGCATTGATTTTATAGCCTGCTACTTGACTGAATTCCTGTATGAGTTCTAGCAGTTTTAGGGTGGAGTCTTTTGGGTTTTCCCCATACAGTATCATATCATCTGCAAAGAGTGAGAGTTTGACTTCCTCTTTGCCGATTTGGATGCCTTTGATTTCTTTTTGTTGTCTGATTGCTGTGGCTAGGACTTCTAATACTATGTTGAATAGCAGTGGTGAGAGTGGACATCCCTGCCGCGTTCCTGACCTTAGGGGTAAAGCTCTCAGCTTTTCCCCATTGAGAATGATATTCGCTGTAGGTTTTTCATAGATGGCTTTTATGATATTGAGGTATATACCCTCTATCTCTATACTCTGAAGAGTTTTGATCAAGAAAGGATGCTGTACTTTGTCAAATGCTTTTTCTGCATCTATTGAGAGGATCATATAATTCTTGTTCTTTCTTTTGTTAATGTATTGTATCACATTGATTGATTTGCAGATGTTGAACCATCCTTGCAGCCCAGGGATAAATCCTACTTGGTCGTGGTGAATAATCCTTTTAATGTACTGTTGGATCCTATTGGCTAGTATTTTGGTGAGAATTTTTGCATCCATGTTCATCAAGGATATTGGTCTGTAATTCTCCTTTTTGATGGGGTCTTTGTCTGGTTTTGGGATCAAGGTAATGCTGGCCTCATAAAACGAGTTTGGAAGTTTTCCTTCCATTTCTATTTTTTGGAACAGTTTCAGGAGAATAGGTATTAATTCTTCTTTAAATGTCTGATAGAATTCCCCTGGGAGGCCATCTGGCCCTGGGCTTTTGTTTCTTGGGAGATTTTTGATGACTGCTTCAATTTCCTTAGTGGCTATAGGTCTGTTCAGGTTTTCTATTTCTTCCTGGTTCAGATTTGGTAGTTGATACATCTCTAGGAATGCACCCATGTCTTCCAGGTTATCTAATTTGCTGGCATAGAGTTGCTCATAATATGTTCTTATAATTGTTTGTATTTCTTTGGTGTTGGTTGTGATCTCTCCTCTTTCATTCATGATTTTGTTGATTTGGGTCATTTCTCTTTTCTTTTTGATCAGTCTGGCCAGGGGTTTATCAATCTTGTTAATTCTTTCGAAGAACCAGCTCCTAGTTTCGTTGATCTGTTCTACTGTTCTTTTGGTTTCTAGTTCATTGATTTCTGCTCTGATCTTTATGATTTCTCTTCTCCTGCTGGGTTTAGGCTTTATTTGCTGTTCTTTCTCCAGCTCCCTTAGGTGTAGGGTTAGGTTGTGTATTTGAGACCTTTCTTGTTTCTTGAGAAAGGCTTGTATTGCTATATACTTTCCTCTCAGGACTGCCTTTGCTGTATCCGAAAGATTTTGGACAGTTGTGTTTTCATTTTCATTGGTTTCCATGAATTTTTTAAATTCTTCTTTAATGTCCTGGTTGCCCCATTCATTTTTTAGTAGGATGCTCTTTAGCCTCCGCGTATTTGAGTTCTTTCCGACTTTCCTCTTGTGATTGAGTTCTAGTTTCAAAGCACTGTGGTCTGAAAATATGCAGGGAATAATCCCAATCTTTTGGTACCGGTTGAGACCTGATTTGTGACCTACGATGTGATCAATTCTGGAGAATGTTCCATGGGCACTAGAGAAGAATGTGTATTCCGTTGCTTTGGGATGGAATGTTCTGAATATGTCTGTGAAGTCCATTTGGTCCAGTGTGTCATTTAAAGTCTTTATTTCCGTGTTGATCTTTTGCTTAGATGATCTGTCCATTTCAGTCAGGGGGGTGTTAAAGTTCCCCACTATTATTGTATTGTTGTCAATGTGTTTCTTTGTTTTTGTTATTAGTTGCCTTATATAATTGGCTGCTCCCATGTTCGGGGCATAGATATTTACAATTGTTAGATCTTCTTGTTGGATAGACCCTTTAAGTAGGATATAGTGTCCTTCATCTCTTATTACAGTCTTTGATTTAAAATCTAATTTGTCTGATATAAGGATTGCCACCCCAGCTTTCTTTTGGTGTCCATTAGCATGGTAAATGGTTTTCCACCCCCTCACTTTCAATCTGGGGGTGTCTTTGGGTCTAAAATGAGTCTCTTGCAGACAGCATATTGATGGGTCTTGTTTTTTAATCCAATCTGATAGCCTGTGTCTTTTGATTGGGGCATTGAGCCCATTTAAATTCAGGGTAACTATTGAAAGGTATGAATTTAGTGCCATTGTATTGCCTGTAAGGTGACTGTTACTGTGTATTGTCTGTGTTCCTTTTTGATCTATGCTGCTTTTAGGCTCTCTCTTTGCTTAGAGGACCCCTTTCAATATTTCTTGGAGGGCTGGTTTCGTGTTTGCAAATTCCTTTAGTTTTTGTTTGTTCTGGAAGCTTTTTATCTCTCCTTCTATTTTCAATGACAGCCTAGCTGGATATAGTATTCTTGGCTGCATATTTTTCTCGTTTAGTGCTCTGAAGATATCTTGCCAGTCCTTTCTGGCCTGCCAGGTCTCTATGGATAGGTCCATTGCTAATCTAATGTTTCTACCATTGTAGGTTACATATCTCTTCTCCCAAGCTGCTTTCAGGATTTTCTCTTTGTCTCTGAGACTCGTAAGTTTTACCATTAGATGTCGGGGTGCTGACCTATTATTATTGATTTTGAGAGGGGTTCTCTGTGCCTCCTGGATTTTGATGCCTGTTTCCTTCCTCACATTAGGGAAGTTCTCTGCTATTATTTGCTCCAATATACCTTCTGCCCCTCTCTCTCTTTCTTCTTCTTCTGGGATCCCAGGTATTCTAATGTTGTTTCATCTTATTGTATCGCTTATCTCTCGAATTCTGCCCTCGTGATCCTCTATTTGTTTATCTCTCTTTTTCTCAGCCTTTTTATTTTCTATCATTTGGTCTTCTATATCACTGATTCTCTCTTCTGCCTCATTTATCCTAGCAGTTCGTGCCCCCATTTTTAATTGCACCTCATCAATAACCTTTTTGATTTCAACTTGGTTAGATTTTAGTTCTTTTATCTCTCCAGAAAGGGTTTCTCTAATAACTTTCACGCTTTTTTCAAGTCCAGCCAGTATCTTTAAAGTCATGATTCTGAACTCTAGGTCCGACATCGTAGTAATGTCCGTATTGAGTAGGTCCCTGGCTGACGGTACTACCTGTTGTTCTTTTTGCTGAGGTGATTTTTTTCGTCTTGTCATTGTGTCCAGAAGAGAATAGATGAATGAGAGAACAAAATGCTAACAGGTTAACAATGTCCCCAGCAAATATACTGTATACAAATCAGAAAAGACCTGAAACCAGGGGAAAAGAAAGGGAAAGAAGGAAAAAAGAAAGAAAAAAAGATAAAAACAAAAACAGAACAATACAAAAAAAGCAGAATATGATCAAATATGATCAGGCTAGTGCATAGATCAGTGCCACACACTAGATTTTGGGCGTATTTTGGTCTGTTAGAAAAAAGTGCCTCCTAAAATTTTAAAGGAAGAAAGACATATATGTACAAAATAAGGGTTGATACAATGAAGGGATGGAAGATGACTGTAAAGATGAAAATTATAAAAGATTTTATAAAAGGAATTGATAAGATAAGTTGTTTGAAAAAAGAAAGAAGATTTAAAAAAAAAAGAAAAAAGGGAGAGAATGTGATCAGGCAGGAGACAAGAACAAAGCCATACACTAGTGATTTAGGGTATTTTTTGATCTGTTAGAAGAAACTGTATCTCAAAATTTTAAAGAGAGAACAACTTATATATATATGCCAAAAATAAGGTAACTACTATGAAGGGATACAATATGACTCTAAAAATGAAAAATAAAAAAAATTTTTTTAAAAAAGGGATTGATAAGATGTTGGTTGAAAAAGGGAAAAAGAAAAATTAAAAAAAACAGTTAAAAAATTAACTTTCATGAACTAATGAATCATGGTAAAAAAAAGCCATGAATTCTATGTGCCGTATTCCCCTAGCTCTGGAGTTCTCCTGTTCTCCTTGATCGGTAAACTTGGTCTTGGCTTGCTGGCTGTTCGTGCTGATCTTCTGGGGGAGGGGCCTGTTGCCGTGGTTCCCAAATGTCTTTGCCGGAGGCGGAATTGCCCCGCCCTTGTCGGTTCGGGGTAAGCAAGTTGCTTGGGTTTGCTCTCAGGAGCTTTTGTTCCCTGTGAGCTCTCGGTACAGCTTTGGAGGACCAGGGCGAAAATGGTGGCCTCCCAATCTCCACCCAGAGGAGCCGAGAACTCGGGGCCCCGCTCCTCAGTGTGCCCCCAGAAAAAAGCAGTCAGTCACTCCCGTCTCCCCGGTCTCCGGCCGCACTCCGTGCTCACCCGGCCTGTGACCGAGCGTTTCTATCTCTGGCACCCGACCCCGTGTGGAGTCTCCAAACCCAGCAGATCCCTGCGGTGCGCTCCCGCGCCGCTCCTCCCGGGGGAGGAAGGGGAGTCTCCCCAGATCTGCTGCTTGTTGGGTCCCTGCTGGGGGAGCCGTGCCCCGACTGGGCCGCGGATCACAGTTTATGGCCACCCCGAGCTGAGAGCCCGCGCCTCGGCTCCGTCTCTGCAGCCGGCTTCCCCGCTCCGATACCCGGGAGCTCTGCCGCACTCAGGCACCCCCGGTCTTTCTGTGACCCCGAGGGTCCTGAGACCACACTGTCCCGCGAGGGTTCCACCCCCAGCTTAGCCACTGCAGCGAGGTCCCTCGCGGAGCCGACTTCTAAAATGTCCGATTTTGTGCTCGAGGCTCGATCACTTGCCAGAAGCGGCCGATGGAGGCCCCCTCCCCCGCCGTCTATCCTCCCGAATATCGCCTCGGATTCACTTCTCCGCATGTCCTACCTTCCAGTAAGTGGTCGCTTCTCTGTTCAGAGGGTTGTTGCTACTCTCCTCTTCGATCTCCTGTTGAGTTCGTAGGTGTTCAGAATGGTTTGATTCCTATTCAGCTGAATTCCTGAGACCAGACGAAATCTAGGTCTCCTACTCCCCCACCATCTTGCTCCTTTACCTGTTCTTTTTAGCATTATTCCTTAATTGTTTCTCCATTAAAAATTTTTAAAAGCCATGTTATTCAGGTATTATATGCATACAATACAATTCACCATTTTTAGTGTATAGTTCTTTTTTTAAAGATTTTATTTATTTATTTTAGAGAGAGAGAGAGAGAGAGAGACAGCAGGAGAGGAGCAGAGGGAGAGGGAGATAATCTCCAGCCGACTTTGCACTGAGCACCAAGCCCGGTGCAGGGCTGGATCCCAGGACCCCGAGATCATGACCTGAGATGGAACCAAGAGTTGGACGCATAACCAACTGAGCCACCCTGGCACCCCATGCATTTTCAATTTCTGTTTACTTACATCTGTCTTGGTTTTACTTCACTCAGGATTTACAAATTTTCTAAGATCTTAAATTGAATGTTTATTTAGCTGTCTGTTAGTAATAAAATAATTTAAAAGCCTGTATTTTTTCTAAGAGTTTTCCCGCATTTCAAAGCTTTTGAGAAGTACTTTATTATTATTATTTTCAGTGAATTACATAATAACATTGTGAATAAGTGTTGGAGTAGTTTTAATATTATTTTAAAATAGACTTTTATTGTGTTCTTAATTTTCTCCTTAATAAGTCTATTATTTAGGAAAATTTAAAATTTTTCATGTGATTAAATATTTTGTTTTCTGTTTTTATCACAAGTGATGTCCTAGAGGACATTTTGTATGTCCTGTAAATAGAGGTCTTCAACTTCATTTAATTGATTCCAAATATCAATTAATTCTATATTTGAAGATGTCACAACCCTTAGCACAATACTTCATGCACTCAGTCTCTCATTATTGACACTGGAGAATTAAAATCTCCAATATAATTTTCATTCTGTCAATTGCCTGTATTTCTAACAAACACATATACACCAGGGCTTTGGTTCACGTTCTTCTCTACCTAACTACGGCCACTTTCCTAGGTAAATTGTACGCTCTCTCTCTTACTGGCAGAGTTCCTGACCCTCTCCTCCAACACTTCCCTCCTTTCAACAGCCCCCTCTCCTAGCCACATCCTGGACCTTGTTGCAATTTGGGACTTTTCTACCTTTGGTATCTCACTTTGGGACCACATCCTTCCTCTGCATTCCTGACTCCCAGAAAGCAGCAAACTCATCTAACTCTGCCCTCCAGCTCCCCAGTCTTTCCCTTCTTCTAGTTGGGTTTAGCCCATTTTGGATTCTCTTTCTTCTCAAACCCAAATCCATCCTCATTTTCAGTCTCTTCAACTTTGTTCTCACTGGTACCTCCAGTTTCCTTTTCTGCTTATCCCTCTCTACTCTAACTGTCCTACAAATTCCCAACCCTGGGTTGCTGTAGTCATCTGCTTTCTCCTCTACTTACCTTCGTGGGCTGCAGAATTAGAGATTCTTGATTGACAAGGAGAAAGCAAAGAAGCTAGCTTCAAAGAAGGAAACTAACATGAAGATTCTAATGTGTACCTTCAGAGGACCGAGGGTCAAGAATGTAGCCTGGCTGAGGCTCCTGGGTGGCTCAGTCAGTTAAGCATCTGACTCTTGATTTCCGCACAGGTCATGAGCTCAGGGTCATGAGATTGAGTCTTGTGTGAACCTCCACTCTGGGTGTGGAGCCTGCTTAAGATTCTCCTTGGCCCTCTCCCTCTGCCCCTCCCCCTGCTTGCAGGCACATGTGAATTTGCTCTTTGTCTTTACCATAAAAAAAAAAAAAAAAAAAAATGCAGCCTAGCCTCGAGAGGACCAGTATCAGGACTTCTCTTTTCATTTTTCATCTCTGCTTCTCTCTTCCTGACTGCTCCGTTTTTCTAGAAGGCTTTCTGTTCTCCCACAGTCACATGGAAGCGCCCTAATATACAGTTCCTCTGTTAAAGACGTGTCAAAACTGATACTGGGCCTTCTTAGTCTCAATTTTGAAATCATGGGAAAAGAACTCTGATTGGCCCAGTTTTGGTCAGAAGTCAATTCTAGATCAACTAGGGCCAGAAGTGCATAGTCATATTTTATAAGAATGGCAGGAGGCGATGCATAGCGGTTACCATGTGCTCACGCATGAACTTGGGCCAGGGAGGGTAGGATATGCTGATGGACCTAGCCAGAATTGAATGTCCTCATGAAATCCAGTAACAGGGTCAGAGAAATATGAGGTGCTGATTGAACTGGTCCTCCTCACTTGCCCACTAGTAGAGGCTCAAATAGTCCAGGGCTACCTGAACCGCACGGAATTAGAGTAGGTTCTTCTGGATAAGGAAAAACAATGACTATCTGACATAGTTGCTAAATGATAGATAAGGAAGGTGACAAATTTCTTGGTGATTAATTAACATCCATTTATTGCAAGTGTAATTTGTGTAGGACCAGCCTATGAGCTAAATGAGGTTTTGCTCAGTATGTTTTCGCTGCTTTATTTGAAGTTTAAAAAAAATCTTAGAATGTTAAAATTTTCCACACTTATTGCTAAATATTAAACTTTTTTCATAGTCAAATATGAAAGACTTTGGATTATTTTGGGTTAATCACTGCACTGTTTACTTCCTTTAATTAAGATAATCAACAATCAATTAAGCTCATAAAAAATAAAAATAAATACACTTATAAAAATAAAAATAAATACACATATAAAATAAAATTAAAATAAATAAAAATAAAAATAAAAATAAATACACATATAAAAATAAATTTATATGTGTTCTTTGTCTCATAGACATCATAGTTATGTAAAAACAAATCAGCTTCAGGGAGTATAGTTTTGCTTTGAGCAAATTCATTTAGGATATGAATTCTGCCCATATTTATGCATAAAACAATTAAATATGCTTTGAAAATAAATGCTGTAATTATTCACTGAGTGCCTTTTTACTAAACATTTTTTCTGCCTCCTTACAAATTATTTATTGAGAAATTATAGAGGGTAAATATGAGAACACATGAAAAGTAAGACAAAAAGAATCTTGTTTTCTTTATTTTGTCCTGGCTTAGCTTTTCTTTTTATCTGGCTATTACTCTCCTTGAATGAACAACAACCCCAATGGGGGTATTCGAGAAATTTAGAACAACCAAATATGCCAAAACTGAATAAAATAAAATGGAATACTCCCTCTTCTTCCTCCCCTCCTAGCTGTTTCAACATAAACTTGATCTCTCAGCAGCTTCAGAGAGTAAAATTCTCCTAAAATCAGTTGCTGAAAGGGTTCTGTTCTGTTCTCTGGCAGAATTTCTGAGGAGCAAAAGCTCTCTGTGGCCTTTGTTATTTCTACTATTCACTCTCAGAGGGATTTGTTCTCAGTGGAATTGCAAATCTCTGAATTTCCCCTATAGATTTATCACTTGTAAGAAAATATTTGGAAAGAAGCCAGTGAGAGATGTGGCTAATAGCATCAATGATGCATTTTTCTTTCTTTCTTTTTATTTTTTAACACAAGCCATGAATGTCCTATGGTTAAAAAAGAAAAAAAAGATTTTCTTTTTTCCACACCTTCCTGGAAGTGACCACATTCTGATACTTGCCAGGGAAATATATTTTCAGCATAATATTTTAATTGACTCTTTTTTTTAAGTTTTATTTATTTATTTAAGTAATCTCTGCACCCAACATGGGGCTCAAACTCAAAATCCTAAGATCAAGAGATCATGTTCTTCTGACTGAGTCAGCCGGGCACCTCTATTTTAGGTGACTTTTTTTTTTTAAGTTGATTTATTTATTTATTTTTAAGTAATTTCTCCCCCTACAATGTGGGGCTCAAACCCAGGACTCCGAGGTCAAGAGTCACGTGCTCTTCCAACTGAGCTGGCCAGGCACCTAGTTGACTTTTCTTTCTCTCTTTCTTTCTTTCTCTTTCTTTCTTTCTTTCTTTCTTTCCTTTTCTTTCTTTCTTTCTTTTTCTTTCTTTCTTCTTTCCTTCTTTCTTTCTTTTTTTTTTAAAGACTTATTTGTTTGAGAGAGAGAGTGTGGGCAGGGGGAGGGGCAGAGGAAGAGGGAAAAGGAGAAGCAGACTCCCCGCTGAGCATGGAGACAGCAAGGCTCTGATCCCAGGACCCTGAGATCATGACCTGAGCCAAAATCAAGAATCCGACGCTCATCCAACCAAGTCACCCAGCCACCCCATCCCTAGTGGGCTCTTGATGGTCACTGCTAATGTCTCATTAGAAAGCTCTAGCTTTGGGGCACCTGGGTGGCTCAGCCAGTTGGGCGTCTGCCTTTGGCTCAAGTCATGATCCCAGGGTCCTGGGATGGAACCCCACATTGGGCTCCCTGCTCAGTGGGGAGCCTGCTTCTCCCTCTCCCCGCTGCTCGTTCTTTCTCTCTCTCTCTCAAATAAATAAATAAAATCTTAAAAAAAAAGCTCTAGCTTTGTTTTTTTTAAGTCATATTTTTCAGTTTGACTTTTAAAATGACATCAGCCAAATGTCTTAGATTTTTTAAACTAGGTGAACAACCTCTATTTATTCTCCAAATATTTATATTTCAGGCACTGTGATACAATGCTCAGAAAAGTCACTGTCTCTCCTCAGGAATATCATTTCAGTGGTTTCCACCTCTTTGTACTACATCATCAATTTCTCCATCTCTATGGTGTTGTTCTTATTTAGCATATAACAATCTCTTGTTTTCTCCTATCTTTAAAAAAATAGTCCTTTATTTTTTTAAATTTTATTTTAATTCCAATGTAGTTAACATACAGTGTTATGTAAAACAGTCCTTCTTTATGAACCCACTTTCTCCACCACTACCTATAGTCCAGTATTTCTCCTCTTTGCAGGAAATCTGCAGAGTTTTCTATACCTGCTATCTCTAGTTCTCTTCCGTCCTTCACCCTGGAATCCACTTCATTCAGCTTCTACCCACACCATTCCACCAAAACTGTCCTTCCAAGTTGCTCAATCCAATGTCTAATTCTCAGTCATCTTATTTGACCCATCAGCATCATCTGACACTATTGATCATTCTCTCCTCTGTGATGCATCTTTATCATTTGGCTTTTGGGATACCATATTCTTAGTTTTCTTCCTACCTCACTGGTTGCTCCTTAGTTTTCTTTACTGGCTCTTCCTCTTCTCCCTCAACTTTAAATTTTTTTATTTCTTAAAAAATTAAAAAAAAAAATTTTTAAGTAATCTCTACACCCAGTGTGGGGCTTGAATTCATGACCCCAAGATCAAGAGTTGTATGCTCTACCAACTAAGCCAGCCAAGTGCCCCATCCCTCATCTTGATATCAGGGTGCACCAGGCCTCAGTCTTTGGTTCTCTTCATTATTTATGTTCATTCCATAGCTAATCTCATCTAGTCTTTTGGTTTTATATGTCAGCTATATGCCAAATGACTCCCAAATTAATGTCTGCAGCCCAAACTTCTCACCTAGACTTCAGAATCATCCATCTAATTTCCAAATTAACAATCCAATTAGATGGCTAAGAGGTATCTCGAGTTTAAGAAATTCAAAACTGAGCTTCTGAAGCTATGATGCCTATTAGGAATGAGCACACTTGGTGCTCACATCTTGGTTTGTGAATATCACTTCTCACTAAAAAGAACCACGATTTATTGAAGAATTGGCGGATTCTGAGGGGCAGCAAAAGTGCAAGATGAGCCTGGAGAATCTTGTGATTCCAAAAAATGAGAAAGTGTTTAAAAAAAAAAAAAAAGCAGACTTGTTAAAAGAACACAGAAGCCACCCCAAAGTCCAATGGCCAAATCTGGGATAATTGGAGCATCAAAATAATGGTAGTAATGGATGATAAGCCATAGAATAAAATAGACATCTATGAGTTCATATTAATATAAATAAATAATTGAGCAGATAAATAAATGATGGGAAGGAACAGCTCATCTAATAATAAAAGTAGAAGGAATGATGGAAATGGAAAATTATCATTTGGCAAACACCACAGTAATAACTGTTGCTTACAAGAATCATTAAGGGCTACTAAAATTAGTGGATGAATGGATGCTGAGAAACAAGATACTTATATACTCTCAAAGTATCTTCACAGAAGGCACTTACTAATAACAAAAGGGAGGATAGTAACTTTCCACTGGAGAGGTCTAGTGTTCAAAGTGCAACATTGGTAGTGAGACATTCCAACATCATGTGCCTCTTTGATTGTGATGGGCTGAAAGGGGCATGGTATCGATAATTTCTATAGTTGTACTGCCAATATTTCATACCTGAATTTAGTCATGAGGGAACATCAGACCAACTCAAATTGAGGGACATTTTACAAAATAATTGATCAGCATTCCTCAAAAGTGTCAAGATAAAAAAAAAACAACCACAAAGAACAAGGAAGTGTCCCAGACTGGGACAGTTAAGAGTATCATGTCAATGTTAATTTCTTGGTGTTGATAGTTGTACTTCCGTTATATAAAATGTTAACATCTGGGGAAGCTGGGTGAAGGTTATGCATAAATTCACTGTACTATTTTTTGCAACTCTATTTTTTTTTAAAGATTTTATTTATTTATTTATTTGACAGAGAGAGAGACAGTGAGAGAGGGAACACAAGCGGGGGGAGTGGGAGAGGGAGAAGCAGACTCCCCATCAAGCAGGGAGCCCGATGCGGGGCTCAATCCCAGGACCCTGGGACCATGACCTGAGCCGAAGGCAGCCGCTTAATGACTGACCCACCCAGGCGCCCCTATTTTTTGCAACTTTAAAAAACTTTGAAATTATTTCAAAATAAAAAATGATAATAAAAGGTAAAAAAAAAAAAAAAAAACCTCAAACAAACCCTGAATTCCTGATCTCCCCCTTCAGTAATTAATTCCAAATTATGGTAATTTTATTCTTCTTGTAGTCGAGGCCAAAAACTTGGGAATCATCCTTTATTTCTCTTTTTTTCCCCTCATACTCTAGATCCAACCTACAGGGAATTCTATGGGCTGTGTCCTCAAATGTGTCCAGAATCTAACTACTTATCACCTCTGCTGCTACCTGGCTAGTCCAGGACAGCATCTGCCCTCCCCTGGATTATTAGTTATCTCCAATTTATGTCCTTGAGCCACTCCTCTCTTCATAACCCTCTAATGGCTCCCATTTCATTTAGAGGAAAAGCCAGAGTTCTGACTATGGCCCATAAAGCTGTACATGATCTGGTTTCATTGACTCTTTGACCTCCTTTCTTATTACTCAGGCATTCACACACTCACTCCATTCAAACCACTCTAATCTTCCTGCTATCTCTTGAACACACCAGGTGTTAGAGCCTTTAGAGCCTTTCCACTGGCAGGTCCCTTTCCCCTTTACACTCTTCCTGGCTAACCTCCTCATCTTCTTCAAGTCTTTGTTTAAACATCTTTTTCTCAATTAGCCTACTCTGACCACCATCTTTAAGAATTGCAGGACTTCACTCTTGGTTATCCTTACTCTGCTATGAACTTTTGGCCATTTTTATCACCTTTGAACATATGATTTTTATTTATCTCATATTTACTGTGTATCATCTATCTCTACTTGCTAGCATGTAAACACTTAAGAGGGCAGAAATTGTGTCTGGTTTTTTTTTTTTTTTAGTCTGAGAATTTCAGGTACACTATATACACTGCAAATCTATTATTCTATGACTTAATAAGTTTATTATATATTGAGTTATATATTACTGAAAGACAGAAAAAACATCCTATGTCTCCCACAGACACAAGTAATCAGGGAGTTAGACAACAGATACAAATTATCTTTTCTTGTTGTTTGTTTTAAATCAAGAGAATATGTAAAACCAAGAAGTTTAGCTAGTACTCTTTCAGTTGCAACTGAAAGAAACCCACTCAAGTTAGCTTAAGAAATAAAAAGGGGGAGTTTACCTATTCATGAAACTAAATAGCTCAGAAGTAAACCTCGCTTCAAGCAAGCTGGATGTAGGGGGGTTGATAGTTGTCCTCAGAACTTACTGATTTATTCCTTCATCATTCAGATCTACTTTCCTGTGAAATAGCTTGGGCCCCAGGCAGGTGTTCTCCACCTGGTAGTTTTAGAAGCTTCTGGCTGCAGGTTCTCCTGGTGGACAAAGAGCCCGGAAATCACCCTGGCCTAGCGTGGGTTACCTGCCCTGAGGCAAGGGGAGGTGGGCCTCTCAGTGCTTTGGCCTGGCCCACAGGCACAGCCCCCAAACCACTCATACTGAGAGTGGAAGAATCAAAACAGAAAATTAATTACAGGATTGAGCCAAATCTATTTGTGCAAACCGACAGAATAGAAAAAGCTGCTATTATTGCAAGTATAGTGCTCTGACCCCTAGTGGTTAGACGACACGGAGAAAATTCAGCATTCATTCAAAAGCCCTCAGCAGGTTAATATATTTCACAACAGGTTTTATATAATCTTTTTTCAGTTTACTTAAGAATATCAGTGTCTTTCCCTTTTATTCTCCCCATTGAAGGCTTCACCTATTTGGGGCAAAGTTTCTTTTGACATACTTTCAACTATCACCATCTTTCTCCTTGGGTTTGTATTTAGATACTGTGATAATGTCCTAAGCTATTTCCTGATCTTCAATTCTTTATGAAAACCAACACCTGAAAAGCCTTCCTAAAAAGCTGCTTTAGTTGTATAGTTTCCAGCTGGGGAGTTTACTCTGACAATCAGATCCAACCAAAAACCCTGGTCTAGCATCAATTTTCATGTGCTCCCTTCATGCTTTTTGCTTATGAAATTACAGTTAGCTTTGAAGCTATCACAAATAACAATACGTTCACATGGTGGCGCCCGGGTGGCTCAGTGGTTAAGCGTCTGCCTTCAGCTCAGGTCATGATCCCAGGGTCCTGGGATCGAGCCCCGCATCAGGGTCCCTGCTCTGCGAGAAGCCTGCTTCTCCCTCTCCCACTCCCCCTGCTTGTGTTTCCTCTCTTGCTGTTTCTCTCTCTCTGTCAAACAAATAAAATTTAAAAAACAAAAAAACAATACGTTCACGTAGTATGTGTTGACCTGCTGAACTTTAAAAATTGAGAACACTCATACTTTTCTGATCTCATATAAGAAATAGATTAATACATTTTAAATTTCATTCTACTAAACTTACCTAATATTCTACACAGAAATTTCATTATACTCCTTAGCATTTTTCAAGGGTGAATTAAGTGCATGATTTATTTCTTGTAAAAAAGACATCGATTGGTACAAATTTATAAGTATACTAACTAAAAGCTAAGATTATAAGCTAAAACTAAAATATATGTGCATAAATGTTTATAATCTTCATGTTTCATTCTTTCTTTCTTGGTTAGTGGCCGAGATAATAAGAATTCGAACTTGATTATTGTCTACATTTTCTCTTCAATTTTCACTATAAAGACAAACATAAAAAATGGAGTCAGTCATTCTGAAGGCTTATAGATTTTATTACACATTTCTCTTATTTTTGTTTTTTTCTCTCCAACGTTTTTCTCTATGTGAATATTTGCATTTTTAATGATAGTATACAGTTTGTTTCTTTTGAAGTATTCATATAAAATTGCTAAAAAAGACCAGAGTAGGACTACCTAACCTTCAGTTTCCTTCTCTGTAAAAAGAGGATAAGAGATGTTTGCCTGGGTGGTGCAGTTGGTTAAGTGGCTGACTTTTGGTTTCGGCTCAGGTCACGGTCTCAGGGTTGTGAGATCAAGCCGTGCATCGAGCTCCGTGTGCTCAGCTCGGAGTCTGCTTGAGTTTTTCTCTCCCTGTGCTCCTTACCCCCATGCTCTCTCTCTCTCAAATAAATAAAAAAAATCTTAAAAAGGAGGATAAAATAATAATAATAATAGTACTACTAATTTATAGGATTATTTATAGAGTTATGATGGATCCATTTGATAATTCACATGGAGGGCTTACTGTTGTTACTGGCACACACTTATAAGTTCTCAAAAATCTTTACTATTATTTTATAGATTCACTTGCATTTTTAGTGTGTCTCTATACACATAAACTGGTTCGTCTGCCACCAAACATTTATAAAGCATTTAATATTATATTTGTGGGCTGAAGGAACAATAACAAGATAGAGTGTCTATTCGTACGAAGTTTACAATCTAATTGAGAATCAAAGCATAGAAATTTAAAATTTATAAACAAAATGTGATATATACATATAATGGAATATTGTTCAGCTGTAAAAAAGGAAGTTCTGACACATGCAACTACATCAACATGGTTGAAGATATTATGCCAAGAGAAATAAGCTAGTTACAAAAGGACAAATATTGTATGATTCCACTTATATGAGGTACTTAGAGTGATCAAATTCACATGCTCAGAAAGCAGAACTATGGTTGCCAGCAGTGGGGGGAAGAAGGAAAGGGGAGTTACTGAGTGAGTACAGATTAGTTTGGGGGGATGAAAAAATTCTGGCAATTGATGGTGGTATGGCTACATGAAAATGTGAATGTAATCAATATTACTGAATTGTACATTTAAAAATGGCAAAAATGGTAAATTTTTTTTTAAAGATTTTATTTATTTATTTGAGAGAGAGAGAATGAGAGATACAGAGCATGAGAAGGAAGAGGGTCAGAAGGAGAAGCAGACTCCCCGCTGAGCGGGGAGCCCGATGCGGGACTCGATCCCGGGACTCCAGGATCATGACCTGAGCCAAAGGCAGTCGTCCAACCAACTGAGCCACCCAGGCGCCCCAAAATGGTAAATTTTATGTTATATATATCTCACCAAAAAAAGATTTAAAGTCTAAATATTAACATAAAGGAAAATCAGAGTTCGATACTACAAAATAATAGATAAACCAGTAAATTATAAATTATCAAGTGCCATTTTAATTTTATTTATAAAATGAATCTTTATTTTTTGAATAAGTAGTACATAGGCTCAGTACAAAAATAACAGTTACAAAAGGGCATAGAGGGAAAAGTAAACCTGTAGCCAATGTATATATTTACATATATATATATTTTCCATAACTATACCAATACACTGTAAACACTACATTGCAACTTCCTTTTTCCACTTAAGAATGTCTTGGGTAGTACATTAAAAGCAACCTTATTCTTTCTTAAGAGCTGTATAGATACCATAAATATATTTAACCATTCCCTATTGAGAAGCCAGAGAGGGTTTCAGTATTTTGTTATTACAAGCAACATTTCAAAGAATAACCTGGCACATATGTCATTTGGTATAACTGTGAACATTTCTGTAAGATAAATTCCTAGAGGTAGGGTCACTGAATTTTCAAATGATTCATATTAAAAGTGTCCTCCCTTTCCATTTCCCCATTCCTCACAGTCAACAATTCCATTTAAGTTTTCAATATTTATTCATGTTTGAAGTTTTGTCCTCCAACCCAACCTCCTGAAAGAATCATCTGCTCAGACATTTTCATGCTACCTAATACATCCAAGATTATGTCTGATCTAATGTTTATTTTAGCAAACAAGGCTCACCTTCATGTGGTCCTTGCATTTTGCCTCTCTAGCCTTCTCAACCATCACCCCCCTTTACTCTTTTTGCTTTTATAATATACAAGAGTTTATACTTCAGGCCTCCATACATTTGCTCTTACTATCTCCCTGCCTGGAATACCTTCCTCCATTGCTCTTACTTCCCCCATGGGGCGTCTTGACCCCCTTATGTAGAAGGAGAAATCTCCCCTTTGTGCTCCACAGTCCCTGTGCATTCATCTTCCACAACGATTGCTCTTTTCTACCGAAACTATAACCTGGAAATATCCTTCAGGTAGGGAGTTGTCTTTTTTTCCCTTTCTAGCTCTAGCATCCAGCATCATGCTTGAGGTCAAGTGATGTGTACTCAGTAAAATTTCTTTAAGTGAAATCGACTAGATCTTGGCAGGGAAAGGGAGGGGGTCAGTCACTTCATTTAAGGTATGCTTGGCAGGGAAAGGGAGGGGGTCAGTCACTTCATTAAGGTATGCTTATCTTCCATTAAGTGGAAGATTATATGCTAGGCAGTGGGATTACAGTGAAAGATGCGGCAACATAAATGTACAATTCGAATTCAGCTGGGTGAGGACTGCAGTGGACTCTAGGTCACAGAAGGAATTGCACTAGGAATAAAGCTCACGATTTCTGTCTTCTTCATGGCCAGTTGTCTTCATTTTTTAAAGTGGAGATGCTCTTTCAGTAAACAAGGTCAAGCACAGTGTCTTGGGTAAAAAAATAATAAAGTGAGAAAACACATGGAAAGCAACTAGGTCAGAATCAGTATACTCCGTGGAAGTTCTTTCTGCTAAACTGCCTTACAGTTTATCTGCCTTCTAAGCATTAAAAAACAAAACAAAACAAAACAAAACAAAAATGCTTGGTGTTAAATGATCTGTACTGTTTAATCCAACTGTTTTTTTGTCCTTTTCTACTCTCTTCTCCAATATGACCTCTTTTCACAAAAGATTGAGGAAGAAAGTAAAATGTAATGAAAAGAGTAGGTTCTTTCAGAGTTGGGCAAAATTGAATTCAGCACAGAGGACTGTCACAACTAGTATAGTAACTTTAGGCAAGTAAGTACACTCCCTGTTTCCTCTTTGATAAAATAATAATAATAATAAGTTGGGAGATAATGTTTATGTTAAGCGCTTAATATGGTGCCTGACACATAGTAAGAGCTCAGCAGAAGATGGCTATTAATCGATTTTAAGAAACTGAGGTTTTGGTGTCTATTTTCACTCTTGCAAACAAAGGAATTCCAAGTGTAATCTCTACCAAAATAAGTTAGACCTGAACTCGCACTTTCAGCGATGATGCAATTTGACCTCTCCGGGCCACCGTCGCCGAGCATGCGCAAATAGACGTGGCGGGACGTATGTGTCATGGCGAGCTCCATCTGAAGTGTTTCCCGTATCCGCAGAACGGCGTGCGGTTCTCTCACTTCGAACTGGTATGTTATTTCCCGATCTCTGGGTAAGGGTGGCGGGTGGATCAGTGTGGGGCAGAGTGTGGCTAGAGCTTCTTTAATGGTGGAGCCTTGTTTCTCCAGTTTCGGTCTTTTTCGGGCCGTTTGCTGGTTTGTTTCGTAGTTGAAAGGGGACTTGCCAGCTGGGGTCGGGAGATTGGGAGGCGGGTAGCGCTGCCTGAAGTGAGGACAGAGTGGTTGGCGTTAGGTGCTGGAGGGCCGTAAGGAATATTTAAGGGACCTCGTTCCTTATTGTCAAATCTCACTCCATTTGTTCTCCCACTTTCTGTGCTGAATTTGTGGGATGGGACAAGGCTTTCGCAGTTATGTAGCTTTCACAGACTTGTATTTCAAGGATTTAAACAGAAGTTGGCTAGAAGGGCCAATGTCTTGTGGTTTTTCACTTTTGTTCCCTTTTACTCATAAAACCTCTCTCTGAATCTCGGGACGACACGTGTTTTTCTGGTGGAAGGAGATCTGTATACCTACCTCATTGCCTAGTTTCCGTTTTGTAGTTGGTATTTACTCGAGTAACGCGGACGTGTTGTCGTGCTGGGTCCCGGGTAGTGTTCATTACTGTGGCCAGACGCTCGATCACCATCACGGCAAATAATGGTGGATGTAAACGCGCCTGACCCGATCAGTAAGAAGTTGGAGTAGTACGGAACATTATTCACCTTGCTCCATAAAGCAGTCTTTTAAGAAGTCTAATCCCGTTTAGCTAGTTTTAAAGAGTTCTTACTGTGGGTTTGTGAACTTGTTGGGAGCTCGCTTTTTCTAATCAGTTTTTATTTTCCAGACTTTCCAGAGGATTTGAGACTAATTGCAGATAATCAAGGTACTCATTTATTTTCAAACCTTTTACGCTTGAGTGAAGTGTTAACACATTAGAAAGTTCAGAAAGGCAGCCTAGTTTCTTAGTAATGTTGCCACCATCATTCTGTGGAAATATCCTCTCCAGATCATGCTGTAACACTAAATCAATGAGACATTTTCTTTTTTTAAGATTTTATTTATTTACTTGAGAGAGAGAATGAGAGAGAGAGAGCACATGAGAGGGGGTAGGGTCAGAGGGAGAAGCAGACTCCCCGCTGAGCAGGGAGCCCGATGTGGGACTCGATTCTGGGACTCCAGGATCATGACCTGAGCCGAAGGCAGTCGCTTAACCAACTGAGCCACCCAGGCGCCCCTATCATTCACTTTACTTTTTGTCTACATTCAGCAGCACTGACCTTGTTGATCTTTGACATGTTCTCTTCCTTTGCCTTCTATCACCTACAGATTTTCTCCTTTTCAGGTTGCTGCTTCTTGGCCTCTCTTATAGGCTGGTTCTCTTCTATTTGGCAGTTAAATTTGGAGTTCCTCAAGGCTTAGTTCTTAATCCTTTTTCTTTCTGGGTGGTCTAATCTACATCGTAGTCAATGCTGTTTTATTTATTTATTATTTAATTAATTTTAGCCATCCTAGTGGGTGTGGAGTGGTATGTCATTGTGGTTTTGATTTGCATTTTCCTAGTAGTTAATGATGTTGACATCTTTTCGATGTGCTTTTTGGCCATTTGTATACCTTTGGAGAAATATGTATTCATATCTTGTCATGTTTTACATTGGGTTATTTGTCTTTATTGTTGACTTGTGTAATTATTGCATTCTGATACTGGATGTTTATCAGACATATGATTTGTAAATATTTTCTCCCATTGTATGACTTGTCCTTTCACTTTCTTGATGATGTCCTTTGAAACATAAATTTTTTTTATTAAAGATTTTATTTATTTGTCAGAGAGAGAGGGAGAGAGAGCGCATGTGCGAGAGCACACAAGCAGGGGGAGGAGCAGGCAGAGGGAGAAGCAGGCTCCCTGACTTGGGACTCGATCCTAGGATCCCAGGATCATGACCTGAGCGGAAGGCAGATGGTTAACCGACTGAGCCACCCAGGTGCCCCTCAGTTGTTTGTAATTTTCAAAAGCTCTTCAGGTGAATACAGTGAGCACTCAAGATTGAGAACCTCTGTCTGGGAGAATGGTGGATCTCAATCAGGGATGTTTAGTGGAATCAGCTGGGTAGGTTTTACGTTAATATCCTTAAATTCCACTCTTGGAGATTCTAATTCAGAATGGGACCTGGGCATTTGATACTATAAAAGCTGTCCTAATAAATCACGCCTGGAAGTAACACTACTGTAGGATGTTTCTTTTTTCATCATTTTTAGTATCTCCCTTTTCACTGGTGATTTTTTGTTTTTTTAAGATTTTATTTATTTATTTGACCGACACAGTGAGAGAAGGAACACAAGCAGGGGGAGTGGGAGAGGGAGAAGCAGGCTTCCTGCTGAGCAGGGAGCCTGATGCGGGCCTCGTTCCCAGGATCCTGGGTTCATGACCTGAGCTGAAGGCAGACGCTTAATGACTGAGCCACCCAGGCACCCCATTCACTGATGATTTTTTATTCCCTTTATCAAACTTGAATTCCTCTATCTTTTGAGAAAAAACTTTCATATGATCCTATTGTTACCTTTAAATATTGTCGTGCTTTCTTTTTAGCCTCAAACTTTCATTTCATTATTACTCATTTATAAATGGCTGACGGCTAACAATTCCTTCTACTAGCTTGTTGGAAGTAAAAACTTTATTAATAGTGATGAGTGAGATTGTTTTTTGTTTGGTTTTTAAAGATTTTATTTGACAGAGAGCGCACACAAGCAGGGGGAGCAGCAGGCTCCCTACTGAGCAGGGAGCCTGATGTGGGGCTCCATCCCAGGACCCTGGGATCATGACCTGAGCCGAAGGCAGTTAACCCACTGAGCCACTCAGGCGCCCGGAGTGAGGTTGTTTTAATGTGCTTATGATATGCAGCCAGATTTACCATCCTCTGCTTTATATTCGTCTCCTTTGTTTCTCTAAGGTGAATTTCTAGAAATGGAATTGCTGGGTCAAAGGATACATATGTTTTAAAGTTTAATAGGTATTGCTAGAAAGCCTTCCAAAAAGGGTATGCCAGTTTTACCATACTTTGAGCCAGCAATAGGGCTTGTCAGTCTTCTTTTTTCTTTTTTTTTTAATCAGTGGGGTAGACAAAAAACTATTTATTGTTTAAACACTTGCTATTATTGTGCCTGAGCAGTATTTCCAGTACTTATTGGCTATTTGTATTTCTTGAGTGCCAGTTTTTCCTTTGTCCCCTTTTTTCCTGGAATGTCTTTATTTCTTAGCATTGCATTAGACTCTTAACATGGTTTGGGCTTTGCCAGTGAGGCAGAGCTATAGCTGGGGGAGCTTGGTGTTGAGCGAAGGCCTGGGTTCTAATTCTAGTTCTATTGGTGTACAAATCCTTTTCTTTCTCTCGACACTGAGAGGCTTAGCAACGTTTTCTTCTTCCCTGTGTGATACTGTATGTCTACTTCAGTGGACCCGTCTCATCTTTCTTTCTCTGTTCTCTTTCCCTTCTTTGGATCCATACACAATGCTGTATAGGATGTCAAAAATGTGATTAAGAAATATGGCTTTTAATGTGTCCTTCAATTCAGAATCCTTCAGTCCTTCTTTAGTAACATTTGAAGGCACTACCTGGTCTTAGCCATTCTCACTCACCTTATTTATTTCACGGACTAATAGTGATAGAAGAAACTCCCAGGGTTATTAGGTATTTGCTTCAACTTCACATCCAGTGTAAGAATTTCCTCCTCTATGTTATAGAAAGACTAGCTAAATTTACCTTAAGCATTTTATTAATTCATTCATTTGGTCAACAAATACTGTGTGCCTGCTCTATGGTAGGCTTTGTTATAGGTGTCATAGATACAGTGGTAAGAAGGAGGTAATGCCTTTTTTCCTTATGGAGCTTACATTGCAGTGAGAAAGATGGAATTATGTTCTGCAGTTACGGTGTCAGCTTAGAGGTCATTGTGAGTGTGTGTGGATACTTGGTCTCTGTGTGGTTATTTTGTTTTATTTGCCTGAGAGAGGGAGAGTGAGAGCGAGCGAGTGCACGTGCACAAGCAAGGGGAGCAGAGGGAGAGGGAGAAGCAGGCTCCCTGCTGAGTAAGGAGCCCGTTGCCGGCCTCGATCCCAGGACCCTGGGTTAATGACCTGAGCTGAAGGCAGACACTTAACTGACTGAGCCACATAGTCGTCCCTGTGTGGTTATTGTAGATGTGGTGCTTAGGAAGGGCCTCTCTGAGGAGGTGTCATTTGAATAGAGAAGTGGGCAGCAAGCCATACAAATATTTGGGGAATGATATTCCAGGCAGAAAAAAAAAAACAAGCGTGAAGACCTCTGAGTCAAAAACTAGTTTGGCATACTCAGAGAATATTTAAAAGGTTTAGTATAGTTGGGACAGAGGGAGTAGCCAGGGGCCATATCTTGTTAGACTGGGTCATCTACAGTAAAAGAAAAAAAAATATTGAGAACCTGCAATGTGCTAGATGTAGTTTTAGGCACTACTTGGGATAAAGCAGTGAACAGAGCACACAAAATCCTTTACCTTCGGGGCGCCTGGGTGCCTCAGTCGGTTAAACGTGTGACTCTTGATGTCAGCCTAGGTCATGGTCTTGGGGTCATGAGATCAGGCCTTGTGTCCAACTCTGTGCTGAGTGTGGAGCCTGCTTGGGATTCTCTGTCCCTCATTCACATGGGCACTTGAATCTTTCAGTAAAACAACAACAACGACAACAGCAAAGCCTTTACCTTCATGGAGTACATACTCTAGTAGAAAAAGATTAAAGAAGTAATGAAAACCTCTAAGTGGGTAATAAATTTGTGGTAAGGAGACAAGGCAGGGAAGGGGGAGAGCAAGCGTGTGTACATGCAGTGAGGTGGGAGTTGCTCAGAAAGGTTTCACTGGTGATGTTCAAACAAAGTCCTGAAGGCATCCCAGACAAGACTAAGACCCTGGGATGAGTGTGTACTGGTGGGTATGAGGAAGCCTGTGTGTTGAGTGGAAGGAGAAGGGGAATGGTAGGAAAGAGGGTCAGAGAGGTGACAGGAGGCTGATTATATATGTCCTTGCAGATCTTTGCAGTGATTTTGGTTTTTTACTCTGAGATGGAATACCATTGGCAGGTTTTGGTCTGAAGCTTGAGATGAAGTTAGGTTTTAAAGGAATCCCTGGGTCCTGTGCTGAAAATGTCCTTTGGGAATTAAGGGTAGAAGCAGGGAGACTAACTTTGGCAATAATCTATGCAAGAGTTGATGTCTTGATTATTGTAAATAATGCTGCAATAAACACAGGGGTTCATATATCTTTGAGTTAGTGTTTTGCTTTTCCCTGTGTAAGGACCCCATAGTGGAATTATTAGATCCTATGATATTTGTTTTTAATTTTTTGAGGAACCTCCATACTGTTTTCTGTGGTGGCTGCACTAATTTACATCCCTACCAACAGCGCACAAAGTTCCTTTTTCTTCACATCCTCTCCAGCACTTGTTCATTTTTGTCTCCTTGGTTTTAGACATTCTAACAGGTGTGAGGTGATAGCTCATTGTGGCTTCGATTTGTATTTCCCTATGATTAATGATATCGAGCATCGTTTCATGTGTCTCTTGGCCATCTGTCTTTGGAAAAATGTCTATCCAGGTCCTCTGCCCATTTTTTAATAGGATTTTTTTTGGTATTGAGTTGTATGGTTGTTTATATATTTTATATATTACCCCTTATTGGATATATCATTTGCAAATATCTTCCCCATTCAGTAGGTTGCCTTTTTGTTTTGTTAATGGTTTCCTTTGCAAAAGCTATTTATTTGATTTAGTTCCAGTAGTTTGTTTTTTGCTTTTGTTTCTCTTCCTTAGGGGATGTATCTAGAAACATGCAGTCTTCCAAAACTGAACCATATCATCTGCGAATAGTGATAGCTTAACTTCTTTACCAGTATGGATGCCAGTTATGTTCTTCTCTCGTCTGAAAGCTGTGGCGAGGACTTCCAGTACTGTGTTGAATAAAAGTGGCGAGAGTGGACATCCTTGTCTTGTTCCTGACCTTAGAGGGAAAGTTTTCACCACTGAGGATGAGGTTGGCTGTGAGTTTTGCATGTATGGTCTTTATGATGTTTAGGTATGTTCCCTTTAATTCAGTTTTCTTGAGAGTTGTTATCATGAATGGAAGTATACTTTTTTCTATATCTATTGAGGTGGTCATATGAATTTTATCATTTGTTGTGTTGATGTGGTTCATGACGTGGATTGATTTGTGAGTATTGAACCATCCTGGCGTCCTAGGAATAAATCCCATCTGATCGAGGTGAATGATCTTTTTAATGTATTGGTGTATGAGGTTTGCTAATACTTTGTTGAGAATTTTGCATCTATGTTCATCAGTGATATTGGCCTGTAGTTCTTTTTTTGTGGTGTCTGGTTTTGGTATCAGAGTAATGCTTGCCTCATAGAATGTATTTGGAAACTTTCCTTCCTCTTCTATTTTTTGGAAGAGTTGGAGGAGACTAAGTGTTAATTGTTTAAGTGTCTGGTAGAATTCACTCATAAATCCAGCTGGTCTTGTACTTTTATTTCTTGGTAGTTTTTTGATTACTGATTCAGTTTCATTGCTTGTAATTGGTCTATTAAGATTATCTGTTTCTTCTTGGTTCAGTTTTGGAAGATTATGTATGTTTCTAGGAATATATCTATTTCTTCCAGGTTGCTTATTTTGTTGGCATATAATTTTTCATAGTATTCTCTTACAACCCTTTGTATTTCTGTGGCATCAGTTGTTACTTCTCTCTTGTTTCTCATTTTATTTATTTGGGTCCTTTTGCCTTTTTCTCGATGAGTCTGCCTAAAAGTTTTTCACTTTTATTTTTTCAAAGAACCAGCTCTTGGTTTAGTTGATTTTTTTTTCTATTGTTATTTTAATCTCCATGGCATTGATTTGTGCTCTGATCTTTATTATATCCTTTCTTCTACTCATTTTGAGCGTTGTTCTTTTTTTAGTTCCTTTAGGTGTAAAGTTAGATTGAATTTTTTTCTTGTTTCTTGACATAGGCCTGTATTGATATGGACTTCCCTTTTAGAACTGCTTTTGCTGTGTTGCATAGATTTTGGACTGTGGTCTTTTCATTTTCATTTGTCTTCATGTATTTTTTAAATTTCTTTTTTTTTTTTAAGATTTTATTTGAGAGAGAGCGAGTGAGAGAGAGCGAGCACGAGCAGGGACAGAGGCAGAGGGAGAAGCAGACTCCCTGCTGAGCAGGGAGCCCGATGCGGGGCTCAATCCCAGGACCCTGGGGTCATGACCTGAGCTGAAGGCAGGTGCTTAACTGACTGAACCATCCAGGCACCCCTAAATTTCTTCTTTGATTACTTTTTTGACCCATTGGTTATTTAGTATCATGTTGTTTAGTCTCCATGTGTTTGTGTTTTTTCCAGTTTTTTTGTGATTTATTTCTAGATTTATACCAATGTAGTTGTAAAAGATGCGTGGTGTCCTTTCAGTCCTCTTAAACTTATTGAGGCTTGTTTTTTGGCCTAATATGTCATCTATTCTGGAGAATGTTCCATGTGCACTTGGAAAGAAAGTGTATTCTGTGATTTTGGGTGTAATATTCTTTTATATCTGTTATGTCCATCTGGTCCAGTGTGTCATGCAGATACATTGTTTCCTTCTTGGTTTTCTGTGGGTGATCTATCCATTGATGTAAGTGGGATGTTAAAGTCCCGTACTGTTATTGTATTACCATTAATTTCTCTCTTTATGTCTGTTAATACTTTATCTATTTAAGTGCTTTGGTGTGGGGTGCATAGTTATAATTGTTATAACCTCTGGTTGGATCGATCCCTTTATCACTATGTAATGCCCTTTGTCTCTTATTACAGTTTTTTTTTTTTTTAAGATTTTATTTATTTGACAGAGAGACACAGCGAGAGCAGGAACACAAGCAGGGGGAGCGGGAGAGGGAGAAGCAGGCTTCCTGCGGAGCAGGGAGCCCGATGTGGGGCTCGATCCCAGGACCCTGGGATCATGACCTGAGCCGAAGGCAGACGCTTAACAACTGAGCCACCCAGGCGCCCTCTTATTACAGTTTTTGTTTTGTCTCTTTTGTCTAAGTATTGCTGCCCCAGTTTTTTTTTTTTTTTTGACTTCCATAGGCATGGCAAATGTTTTTCCATCTCTTTGCTTTCAGATCTGAGGTGAGTCTCTTATAGGTGGCATATAGATGGATCTTTTTTTTTTTTAAGATTTTATTTATTTGAGGGGAAGGAGCCGAAGGAGAGGGACAAGCAGACTCTGCACCGAGCACAAGGCCTGACATGGGCCCGATCCCAAGACCCCGAGATCCCGATCCAAGCCAAAACCAAGAGCTGGATGTTCAACTGACTGAACCACCCAGGTGCCCCAGATGGGTCTTTTTATTTTAAAATACATTCTCTGTGTCTTTTGATTGGAGCATTTAGGCCATTTGCATTTAAAGTAATTATTGATAGGTGTGTACTTATTGCCATTTAAAAAATTTGTTTTCTTGTTGTTTTTGTAGTTCTTTGTTCCGTTCTTCTCTTACTCTCTTTCTCTGAGATTGATATGTATCTACAGTGTTTTGTTTGGCTTTCTTTCTCTTTAGTTTTTGTGTATCTGTCATAGGTTGGGTTTGTGGTTACCATGAAATTCATATATAACATACTAAGTAAAGAACAGTTTGTATTAATTTGGTGGTCATTTAAGTTCAAACACATTCTAAAAAAAAAAAAAAACAAAAAAAAAATCCTTTTCCTTTTTCCCCTTCTCTTTTTACTCCCTGCTCCACATTTTGTGTATATGTTGTCATATTTTACATCTTTTTCTTATGTGTAATTATGACCATTTCTTTTCCACTTAAAGAAGTTCCTTTAACATTTTTCATAAGGCTGGTTTAATGGTGATAAACTCCTTTATCTTTTGTTTGTCTGGGAAACTTTCTCTCTCCTTTAAATCTGATTTATAATCTTGCTGGGTAGAATATTCTTGGTTGTGGGCTTTTTCCTTTCAGCACTTTGCGTATATCATGCCCTGCTCTTCTGGCCTGCAAAATTTCTGCTGAACAATCAGTTGATAGCCTTATGGTGTTTACCTTTTAGATAACTTTTTCTCTCTTGCTGCTTTTGGGATTATGTCTTTATCTTTATTTATTTATTTATTTATTTATTTATTTATTTATTTGAGAGAGAGAATGAGGGATAGAGCACATGAGAGGGAAGAGGGTCAGAGGGAGAAGCAGACTCCCTGCTGAGCAGGGAGCCCACTGGGGGACTCGATCCCAGGACTCCGGGATCATGACCTGAGCCGAAGGCAGTTGCTTAACCATCTGAGCCACCTATGTCTTTATTTTTAACCTTTGACATTTTAATTATTATATGCTGAGGTGTGAACCTCCTTGGGTTCTTGTTTGGAACTCTCTGCTTTTTGGACTTGGATGTCTATTTCCCTTGTTAGATTAAGGAAGTTTTCAGTTATTCTTCAAGTAAGTTTTCTGCACCTTTCTTTTTCTCCTGGGACCCATCTCATGTGAATGTTTGGTCACTTGATGTTATCCAAGAGATCTCTTAATCTTTCCTCATTTTATAAGAATTCTTTTCTCATTACTGTTCAGCTTGTGTGCTCTCCATTACCCTGTCTTCCAGAGTGCTGATATGTTCTTCAGATCCTCTAACCTACTGTTGATTCCATCAATGTGTTTTTTTATTTCAGTTGTTGTATTCTTCAGCTTGGATTGGTTCTTTTCAATATTTTCTCTCTCTTTATTGAAGGTTTCACTGAGTTCTTCCACTCTTTTTTTCCCAGCCCAGTGAGTATCTTTATGATCATTACATTAAATTCTTTATCAAGCATGTTGCTTAAGTCTGCTTGATTTAATGCTTTTATTGAGGTTTTTTTGTTTTGTTTTGTTTTTTCTCTTTTGGAGCATATTCCTCTGTCTCCCAATTTTGCTTGACTTCCGTGTTTGTTTCTGTGGATTAGGCAAAAGTGTTACTTCTCCAAAAGTTGAAAGAGCGGTCTTGTGTGTGGTGATCCCTATGCAGACTGTGTGTTCTTGCTGACTTTGGCTGACTGGCTGGAGCTGTGGCTTGTATGTGCTTACTTAGTCTTAAACTGTGGCTTTTTACAGAAAGAATTAAGAAAAAAATTTTGAAAAGAAAAGGAGAAAAGAAAAACAAAATGAGGATAAAAGAGTAAGAGTGGCACCTGGGTGGCTCAGTTTTTTAACTGTCTGCCTTCAGCTCAGGTCACGATCTCAGGGTCCTGGGATCGAGCCCCACATCAGGCTCTCTGCTCAGCAAGGAGTCTGCTTCTGCCTCTCCCCCTGGCTTATGCTCTCTCTTCCTATCTCTCTCTCTCAAATAAATAAATAAAATATTAAAAAAATTCTCAAATCCTAAAGAAAAAGAACAAAACCAAAAAGAAACAATAAGCAAAATAAGTCAAATTTTAAAAAGTTAAACAGTAAAAATTGAAACGCATACATACAGAGCACAAAACTGCAGCTTGTTTGCTTTGTCCCAGCATGACAGCTGGTGTGAGCATGTGACCCTGGGCTCACTGAGATCACAAGCTCTCTGTGATGACTGGACCTGCCAATTACGGCATTGAGACCCTACAGTTATGGTGTTGGAATCCACCTCTTAGAGCAGCCAGATCCTTCTTCAGTCTCTTCTTTTGAGGTGGAGAGGGAGAGAGTATTCCTGCAGTTCCTTGGCCCTTTTAAAGATTTTATTCATTTACTTGAAAGAGAGAGAGACAGAGCACAACCAGGGGGAGAGGCAGAGGGAGAGGGAGAAGCAGACTTCCTGCTGAGCAGGGAGCCCGACATGGGGCTTGATCCCAGGACCCTGGGATTATGACCTGAGCTAAAGAAAGACACTTAACCAACTGAGCCACCCAGGCACCCCTCCTTGGCCTTTTTAAACCCAGGCTTTTTTTTCTGTGCCCCAGCGCATCTAGGGCTGGTATGAGCTTGTGGACCCTGGGCTTGCTGAAGTCACAGTCTCATTGGGAGGATTGGGCCTGCCTGTAATGGTGTCTGGACCCTTTTCTGATCTAGGCTTTTAAGGTGGAGTGGGAGCATCAACTGTAGTTCCCCAGGCCCTCTGACCTGGGGAGCTTTTCCTGCAGCTCCCCTGCTGCTTGGCAGAGTTTTAGTGTTGTCTCTTTTATATGCTAGTTGCTCTTTTTTCTTTTTCTTTTAAGATTTATTTATTTGAGAGAGCATGAGCAGGAGAGGGGCAAAGGGAGAGGGAGAAGCAGACTCCCCACCGAGCAGGGATCCCAAAGCGGTGCTCAATCCCAGGACCCGGGATCATGACCCAAGCCCAAGGCAGACACTAAACCAACTGAGCCACCCAGGTGCCCTTGCTAGTTGCCCTTTTGAACCATGGGTTTATTTTGTTTGTTTGTTTGTTTTTCTGTGCCCAAGGACAGAGGGCTCTGTTCCTGGTCCTTTAGTACTGTGCCTTCCCACTGCAGTTCCCGGTGTTGGAGGTGGGGGTTCCCTCTGTTACTGTGTCTCTGTCTCTTTTGCTGTTCTCTTGCCATTCCGGCTTCAGTTGTTCAGTAGTTGCTCAGTCAGCCCTCTGTTCTTAAGGAGGAGTTGTTCTATTAATAGGTGTAATTTGGTGTGTTCTGTGGAGGAGGTGAGTTCAGTCTTCCTACATCACCATCTTGAATTGGAACTCGCAGGAGTTTTTCTTCTTCTTTTTTTAAAGTTTTTATTTAAATTCCATTTAGTGAACATACAGTGTAATACTCGTTTCAGGGGTACAATACAGTGATTCAGCACTTCCGTATAACACCCCGTTCTCATCACAGCAAGTGCCTTTCATAATCCCCATCACCTGTGGCCCCCATCCTGCCGCCCCCCTCCCCTCGGGTAACCATCACTGTGTTCCCTAGAGTTAAGAGTCTCTTTCTTGGTTTGTCTCTTTATCTCTTCTTTTTAACCCCTTTACTTGTTTGTTTTATTTCTTAAATCCCAGGTATGAGTGAAATCTTACGGTATTTGTCTTCCTCAGACTGACTTATTTCCCTTAGTATAATACGCTCTAGCTCCCTGCACCTCATTGCAAATGGACAAGGAGTTCTTCTTTAAGGGAGAGGAATACGATTGAGATAGTAAGGGGAGGGAGTGGGGTCAAGATACAGTTTTTTTTTTTTCAGTGGGAGAAATAACAGCATGTTTATATCTAGATAGTAATGATTCAGTAGGGAGACAGTGATAATGCAGGAAAAGGAGCCGTTGCTGGGCGCCTGTGCTTGAGTAAGTTAGAGTAGAAGGATTGTTTTTGGTGGGGGTGTGGGGGGGCGTACCGTTCATTCACAGGAACAGATTGGTGGGCAGAGTACATGGGCAGAGAACCATTTCCCTGTAAAAGAAGGAAGTCATCCATCTGTGCAGAATGTGGGAAGGGATCTGAGGGTCTGCTTCATTCAGACCTTCTGTTTTTGGTACCATCTTTAGCCTCATTAAGAGGAGATCTGTGAGAAATCAATTTTCAGAAAATTCCTAAGATAAATGAGTTTTACGTTCTTTACTGCAGTTTTTCACAGTCTTTGCTCTACTAATGAATATTGGGGTTCTCTAAGGAGGCAGAGTTTCCTAAATTTATTTGACACAGAACCATTTTTTCTTTTCACTGATCCTTCAAATTTCAAATAAATAGAACCAGTTTCATAAAGACTAACCTAGTTCAGGGGCGCCTGGGTGGCTCAGTTGGTTAAGCGACTGCCTTCGGCTCAGGTCATGATCCTGGAGTCCCGGGATTGAGCCCCGCATCCGGCTCCCTGCTCGGCGGGGAGTCTGCTTTGCCCTCTGGCCCTCCCCCCTCTCATGTGCTCTCTCTCTCATTCTCTCTCAAATAAATAAAATCTTAAAAAAAAAAAAAAAAGACTAACCTAGTTCATTTCTCCTTCTCTAATTTGCTGAGCTGGCCAGGGCTCTTGTGTGCAAGAGCAGAAAACCCAGTTTAAACTAATTTAAGCCACAAAGGGAACTTACTGGCTCACATGACTGGGCAGAGCAGGGCTTTGATCCTGGTGCTCAAATAATGCCAGTATGGCTCTTTATCTTTCCAGCTCATGTTAGGCTTCATTCCCTAGGTAGTTTCTCCCTATGATGGGCAACATAGCCCCCAGCACCTCAGTTTGACATCCTTCCAACTTAGTCACTTTAGTGAAAGGGAAACCATCTCTCCTGTTAGCTCTGGCATAGAAGTCCTCTTGATCATTTTCATTGGCTGGGCTTGTCATGCCCTTCCCTGAACCAATTATTGTGGCCAGGAGGATGGTTTACTTTAAAAGCTTGGCTCATGTGCCCCATTCCTGTGTCCAGGGAAGGAGAAGGCCTGTGATTGGCAGCCCCACCACGACTGTTAACTACATTTTAACCAGTCCTTACGAGATTAGATTATTTCTAGTCTTTTGCTCTTACTACCGATGTAAAACTAGCTGAGCTTTGAACACAGGTTTGTCAGATTTACTGGGCATAATTTGTCATGGTTGTAAAGAGTGCATTACAGTAAAGGGCACAAAAGGATCCTGGCTGGAATCTGCTCTGTTAATTGAAAGTTGTTAATGGAAAGATGGGGGTCTGGCTAATGAAGAGAGGGAAAATTCGTCAGAGAGGCTTGAGACCAACAGAGAGTATTAGGATTCTTTTTTTTTTTTTTAAGATTTTATTTATTTATTTGACAGAGAGAGACACAGCGAGAGAGGGAACACAAGCAGGGGGAGTGGGAGAGGGAGAAGCAGGCTTCCCGCCGAGCAGGGAGCCCGATGCAGGGCTTGATCCCAGGACCCTGGGACCATGACCTGAGCTGAAGGCAGATGCTTAATGACTGAGCCACCCAGGCGCCCCAGAGTATTAGGATTCTTAATACTGGTTTGAGCAACCCAGATGAGGATTAGTAGTCATTTGGTGTATCTACATTAAGTAGGTAGTCGAGTGCTGTGCAGCAAATGGGCTTGGGCTCATTTAGCATGGTTGTTGTTCTTTGGGTAAGTTAGCTTCTCTGTGTTTCAGATGGCTCTTTAAAGTGAGGACGGTAACACCACCAAACTCATGGAGTTGTGAATTTTTAATGAATGACTACTTGCTTCATGTCTAAATGTAGTAGTAGTACTCTTAGTTAGTGTACTCAAGTATATATTCCTTTTTCTTTCCAGATAATTTTTTTCTTAATTACTGTATTTTCACATAATTATAGAATCACTTTCAGTAATAAAAATTCCATGGAGATGCTGTAAGTTTTCTCCAGCGGTAACATCTTGCAAAACGGTAATATAGTATCACAGCCAGGATACTGACATTGATAGGGTCAGGATGTAGAACATTTCCATTACTCCAAGGATCTCTCATGTTGCCTTTTGATAGTCACATTCACTTCTCTCCCAGCGGGCCTCTGCTTAATCCCTGGTAACTTCTGTTGTATTCCCCATTTCTGTAATTTTGTTACTTTGGTCTCAAGTAAATTATATAAATGTAACCATAGAGTATGTAACCTTTTGGTCTTGGCTCTATTCACACTGCATAATTCCCTGGAGATTCATCCAGTGTTGTGTGTATCAATAGTACATGTTTTATTGCTGAGTAGTGTTCTGTGGTAGTCAGTCTTCCACCCACTGAGGGGCATCTTTGTAGGTGTTTGTAGGTTTTGACTGTTACAAAGAAAGGTGCTATAAACGTTTGTGTTGAGGCTTTTGTGGAAATACGTAAGCCTTTATTTCTCTTGGATAAACCCTTAGGTGTAATTGCCAGCTTACATGGTAGTTACATGATTAATTTTTTAAGAAAATGCCCAACTGTTTTCCAGAGTGGCTGTGCCATTTTATGTTCCCACTAGGAGTGTGTGAGTGATCCAGTTTCTCTTCTTCCTTGTTGGCATTTAATGTTCTCATTGTTTTTTCCTTTAGCCATTCTGACAGGTGTCTAGTGATACCTTATTGTGGTTTGTTTGTATTTCTCTGATTGTGAGTAATGTTGACTGTCTTTAAATGTGTTTATTTGCCTTCTGTATATCCTCTTAGGTGAAATGACTTTGTGTCTTTTGTCCATTTTCTAACTGGATTTTTTTTTTTTTTTTTTTTACTGTTGTGTGTGTGTGCGTGTGTGTGTTTTCAGATTTTAATTTTAAGTAATCTCTACACCCAATGTGGGGCTCGAAATCACAACCTCGACATCAAGAGTTGCATGCTCCACCAACTGAGCCAGCCTGGCACCCCTTTACTATTGTGCTTTGAATTCTAGATACCAGTCCTTTGTCAGATATGTGGTTTGCAAAAATTTTCTCCCACTCAGTAGCTTGATTTTTTATCTTCTCAAAGGGTCTTTTGCAGAGCAAAAGTTTAAAATTTTGATGATGTCTGGATTTATTGATTTTTCTTTTTATGGATTGTGCTTTTGGTGTCAGGTCTAAATTCTTCACCTAGCTCTAGGTCTAGAAGATTTTCTCTTACGGTTTTTCCTAAAAGTTTATAGTGTTACGTTTTACATTTAAGTTCGTGATACATTTTGAGTTAATTTTTGTATAAGATATGAAACTTAGATTGAGGTTCATTTTTTGTCTATAAATGTCCCATTGCTCCAGCACTAATAGAAAAGGTTATCTTTCTTTCATTGAATTGCTTTTGTACTTTTGTAAAAAATCACATGGGCATATTTCTGTGGGTCTGTTTCCAGGTCTCTTTTCTGTTCTGTTGATTCATATTTCTATTCTCCCACCAATACCACAGTCTGGATTACTCTCTCTGTATAATAAGTCTGAAAATTGGGCAGCCCACTTCCTCCCACTATTTCTTTTACACACTTGTTTCAGATATATTGATTTTTTTTTTTTTTACTTTTCCATATAAATTTTGGAACAGTCTTATCTATGTCTATGTAACATCTTGCTGGGATTTTGATAGGAATTTGATTTTAAACTTGTATATCAGTTTGGTCTTAACTGACTAGTTGGGGGAGGGCCTGGAGGTTCATTACTGGTTGGTTGACTGGTTTGGAAGTCCAGGGTCCCTACCTGCCTTCTCTGGTTCTATCCTGTGGAGTGTTTTGGGGTGCCTCATTACAGCCTCAAAAGTAGAAATTAGGAGGTGGAGCTCTAGTTTTGTGTTTTGTGGGGTTTGTTTTGTTTTGTTTTCTGGAGTAGGATGGTTATTGTCTGAAAATTTTCGGTCTCTGCTAGGCTGCCCCTTTTCTGGTTCTTCGCAAAGAGAACCGGCTTCTGTGGGGGGGGCTTTTATTGCCTGCATCTATTGGGTTGCTGGCTTTTTCAGCTTTAAGTCTGGGATACAGGAGGCAAAAGAAACCCCAAGGAACTTGCCATAATGTTGTTCCTTGGGTTCCCAGGTCCCTAGCCAGTTTACCTCTTTCTCTCTACCTTTTAAAGTCTTCTGATGTTTATTTTATATATAATGTCCCTAGTTTTAGTTGTATTTAGTGGGATGGTTAGGGAAAAGTATGTCTATTCTATCTTCCTGGAAGCTGTATCCACATTTTCTTAATTATAAACATTTTTTTAAGGATTTATTTATTTATTTGAAAGAGAGAGAATGAGACAGAGAGCACATGAGGGGGGGAGAGTCAGAGGGAGAAGCAGACAAGCAGACTCCCTGCCGAGCAGGGAGCCCGATGTGGGACTCGATCCCAGGACTCCAGGATCATGGCCTGAGCTGAAGGCAGTCGCTCAACCAACTGAGCCACCCAGGCGCCCCTAATTATAAACATTTTGAACGTTCAGGAAAGTAGAATAGGATAAGGAACACCAACACACCTATTTCTTAGATTTAAGACTTGTAAATATTTTCCTATATGTCTTACCTATTCTTATTGTTTTAAAGTAAATTATAGGCATAATGATATTTAACCTCTAAATATTTAATATGCATCTCTAAAAAGATTTTCTAAAAATAATAAATAAAAAGTAAAGTGTATACAATGTCAGAAATCAGATTTTTAAACATAAGGACAGTACTTTACATCTAATGATTTGCAGTAGTACCCTAATATTATCTAACACCCACTTCATATTCTAATGTTCCTAGTTGTCCGCAAAATATCTTACAGCTGGTTGGACAAAGTATGATATAATCAAGAACATGAATTACCTTTAGTTGTTATGCTTTTGAGTCTCCTTTAACCATGACCAGTCCCTCTCTTTTTTTTTCTCTGTGATACTGGTCTGTTGAGGGGATAGATCCAGTTGAACCTTGGGATGTCCCATTATTAGTAGGATCTGTCTGATTGTTTCCTTGCATTTCTTTATCTTTTGGTGCTTTCTGTAAACCTGAGGTTAAATCTAACAGCTTTATTAGACTCAAGATCAGCAAGAATATTTCATAGGTGATACTCTGTTAAACAGATTTCTGAGGGACTCATGTGTTGCTGTCATTTATAACTTTCTTATATAGTAGAGAAGATGCCTTCTGCGTCCTGTGACACACTACTGGACGACATAGAAGATATTGTGTCACAGGGAGATTTAAAGCCACAAGATAGGCATTCTGCACGAAAGCACGTTGTTCCAAAGGCACGAAAGCGAAACACCCAAAAATATTTGCAAGAGGAAAACAGTCCACCAAGTGACAGGTAAGCTCTTGTTTTGAAATTATAGTCAGTATCCCGCCAGGGAAGATATGTGCGATATGTATATCGCACACTATCGTGTGCGATATACATAATGTTTCTTTCTGAAAGTCTTTTGAACTTTTGAGAGTAGATATGTAGATTTATTTTTTTATTTGAATAGTTTTAAATTTAGCAAAGTAATTGCTTAAAAAAGAAAAAAAAATGTCAGATGGCATGTTTCTTGAAGACAGGGCCAAGGGCACTATTTGGCACAAGCATAGGATCTCTCCCCTCCACCCCCCCCACCCCGACCTCCACTGCCCCAGGATCTCTGATATTACTGTAGTTGGTATGGAATCTTGTGTTACTTCCAAATTAAAACTTCTACTGGAAGTTTTAATTCTTATGAGACAGTGGTGGTTTGGTGGTTTGGGTATTTCATTTTTCTTAACAAATTTACAGATACTGTTGGATCAGCTAAGGGCACTGGGCACAAATAAATTCATACTGTTTAATCTGTTAGGTCTGTAATTGAGTGGAATTCTAAAACAATCTAGCCAGAAAGGATTATGCAGTTGTATAGCTTTAATATGCCTACATTTGTTTAGATAGTAAATTGTTGAAAAGTTTTAATACACTTGGTTATTTTGTTTGGAACAGTAAGCTTTTAAAATCTGTGAGTTTAAACTTTTCTTAATATTTTAATGACTGAACTTTATCAAATTCATTTTGAATATGTCTTTAAGGTAATTTCTATTTAATTTTTAAATTATTAGGCCAGTCCAAATTGAAAGTCCTTTTTTATCCTTCCTAAAAATACTACATTTTTATAACTATTTTTATATACGGAATTTTTTTTTTATATTTTATTTATTTATTTGACAGAGAGACACAGCGAGAGAGGGACCACAAGCAGGGGGAATGGGAGAGGGAGAAGCAGGCTTCCCGCTGAGCAGGGAGCCTGATGCGGGGCTCGATCCCAGGACCCCGGGATCATGACCTGAGCTGAAGGCAGATGCTTAACGACTGAGCCACCCAGGCACCACGGAATATTTTTAATTATGCTACAGGGTGATAGTTTTTCTGTTTTGATTCAGCTATTTATATCTAAGTTATAAAATAAAGATTGTAACTGTTATATAGGAGTCAGTGAGCAGGTAGAGGTACTTAGTTTTTCTTTATTTTCTTCTGTTGCTAGAACCATTTTCTTTGCTGTTAACTTGTATTTACCTTTCTATGAGTTTAACTTTGTGATAATACATTAGTATTGAATTTAAAATACAATTCTGAGCAAAAGGAGATCTTGTTACGTAGAGAGTCTTAATTTAAAATATAAGTCAGAGAAGGACCCTGGGATCATGACCTGAGCCGAAGGCAGACGCTTAACGACTCAGCCACCCAAGCGTCCCCAAAAAAGGAGATCTTTTTATGTAGAGAGTCTTAACTTAGAATTCTGTGGTTATTTTATCTTGATTATAGACTTAGTGTAACAATTGATTGTGGATTAAGTTGGTGCATTTCATGAATAGATTGTGAAGGGTTGCTTTGTGTTTTTGAATAATATGCCCAGAAATCATCTTGTGTTTTCTTGTTCTAAAAATCCCTTGATGAGACTTACTTTTTTTTAATTGATTGTTTAATAGCACTATTCCAGGCATACAGAAAATTTGGATGCGAACATGGGGTTGTTCTCATAATAATTCGGATGGAGAATATATGGCTGGACAACTAGCTGCTTATGGATATGAAATTACAGGTAATGAGATCTGTAATGTATTTTCTTGATTGTTTCAGAGCTAAATTTTTTAGAGATACATATTTTAGTTTCGATAGTTAAAGCATATTTTAACATAATTTAATGATTTTAAGCCAAAACAAAATGATAGCTATTTTATACATTGGGTAATTACAGATATCATATTTTAAAAATACTTCAAAAAACTATTTTGAAATGAATTTATACTTACAGAAAAGTAGTAAAATTACAGTTTGCTTATGTCCATTACCCAGCTTCCCCTAATATTAGCATCTTACATAACTGCACTGTACTTAAACTGGGCAGTTGACATTAGAGCAGTCCTTTTACCTAAACTGCATATCTTATTTGAATTATGCCAGTTTTCCCATTTACATTCTCTTCTGTTCCAGGATCCAATCTAGGATCTCACTTTATATTTATTTGTAATGTCTCCTTAGTCTCCTTCAGTCTGTGACAGTTCCTCAATTTTTTTCTTGTTTTTTATGTCTGGACTGCTGAGGAAAACCAATGAGTTACTAGTTATTTTGTAGAATGCCCCTCAGCTTGGGTTTGTCGGATATTTTCTCATGATTAGAGTAAGGTTATGTATGCAGTCATGGCAAGAAGGGGACATTGAGTTCTCATTGCATCGTATCAGGGAGTTTGTCATGAAACAGTATGTCTTATTACCAGTGGACTGTGTCTGCCATATTTCTCTATAGTAAAGTTGCTATTTTTTCTGATTGTAATTAGTAAATATCCTATTTCTCCTCAACCTTTTCTCTGCTAATTTTAATATCTTGATAATTTTAGCATTTGTCCATGGAACTTGTTTTCAGCAGTCATTACTGTACTGTTTGTTGAGTGGTGATTCTCTGTTTTCTTTTCTTCCACACTTATTCATTGGGATTCTTCTGTAAGGAAAGACTATCCTTTCTTCCCCGTTTTATTTATATGTATCAGTATGGACTTACCTATTGATTTTTCTATTCTGTGGGTTATGGTCCAATACTGTCATTATTAATTCTGCTGCTCATATTGTTCCGGCTTTGGCCATAGGGCCTCATTCAGGCTGGCTCCCGTGTCTTCTCAACATGCCCCCATTCTTTTTGAGCACGTCCTTATTTTCTGACACCACAAGATGTTCTAGTCTCATATTTTCCCTTTCCCAGCCTTGGAAGCAACCACTTCTCCAGGGAGTTCTGATTCCTTTCATAAGAAGAATGGTGTTTAGAGCAAAATGAGAGCTGTGGACACTAAGTGTGTTCCTTGCTACCATGAAGTGTCCATGCTCCTAGGTGCTCTCAGTGAACTGAGCTGGGAAATACATGTATATAGTAACAGGCATGTATACACATCGGTGTTACTGTATCTATCAGCATGTATATTAAATTGGGCCGTAATTTGAATACTTTGTGACAGGCACTGGCCCAGTGCTTTCTGTTTGTTACCTTACTTAATTTTTGGGAGATGAGGAAATATTGGTATCCGTACTTTACAAAGGAGAATGGAGGGATTGTGTCCTACCTTAAATCTACCAGATAGTGAAGCCTCTGTCACTCCAAAACACTGCTCTTGACCACTATTTTGTAGCTTCTAGTTGCCTCTGTCTGTGTGATTGGCAAAGTCCTAGCCTTAAGATGGCCTGGGAGAGTTTGGGAGGATTAGAAACTTCTTACCTAGCAGTCTGTCTTTCAGTAACTAAATGATCCTAATGTCTTACTCTGTGTTTTTGATTACTTATTCTTTACACAGCGAAATCACCCTTAATAATTTTGTTCTTTAGATAAAAGTATCAAAATGTGCTTTTAGAACTTTTAGAATTATTTCTCTAAAAAAAATTATTTTTCTGTATTCATTAGTAATTTTTATTTTTTTATTTTTTCGATTTTATTTATTTGAGAGAGAAAGACAGAGATAGTGAGAGAGCACAAGTGGGGAGGAGAGGAAGAAGCAGGCTCCCCACAGAGCAGGGAGCCCGATGCGGCACTCGATCCCAGGACCCCGGGACCATGACCTGAGCCGAAGGCAGACGCCCAACCGACTGAGCCACCCAGGCGCCCTCATTAGTAATTTTTAGTGTACGTTAGTGTGGGTTTGCCCTAATACATCCTGATGGTGCAGTTTGGGTATTCGGACAATAGCCTCTGAGATCATTTCCTAAAACATTACAAAAAACTGAGCTTGACTTTTCTTGGGTGGTGTTAAATATCTAACACGTTTTAATTTAAATTTTAGTCCGTTAGCAATTTGTATTTGGTCTTATTACAGTACCTTTCTAAATAAAGGTAAAACAATAGTCCTGATGTATTTATACAAGAATACTAAGTTTTGGGGCGGCTGGGTGGCTCAGATGGTTAAGCGTCTGCCTTCGGCTCAGGTCATGATCCCGGGGTCCTGGGATCGAGCTCCACATCGGGCTCCTGGCTTGGCGAGGGGCCTGCTTCTCCCTCTCCCTCTGCCTCTCTCCCTGCTCATGCTTTCTCTCTCTCTCTCTCTCTATCTCTGTGTCTCAAATGAATAAATAAAATCTAAAAAAAAAATACTAAGTTTTGTTATGTATACCCAGTTTTAGCTGCTTATTTGGGAATAGTGAAAAGGGAGGATCAAGGGAGCAATCACTTGAACATGAAATTTATTTTTCTTATTAATGTGGTATAGTACTTTTACATAGATGCATTGCCTGTATATATTTGTATTAACATTATGTACTGTTGATTGTCCCCACTTTAGAAATTTATAGTCCGTGTTTATTTCATTTTTTTAATTAATTTTTTTTTTAAGATTTTATTTATTTATTTGACAGAGAGAGACACAGCGAGAGAGGAAACACAAGCAGGGGGAGTGGGAGAGGGAGAAGCAGGCTTCCCGCAGAGCAGGGAGCCCGATGTGGGGCTCAATCCCAGGACCCTGGGATCATGACCTGAGCCGAAGGCAGACGCTTAATGACTGAGCCACCCAGGCACCATATAGTCCGTGTTTAATTCCAGTCTGGCTTGCATGCAGCAGACTGTGGAATCACTTTTCTCACTGGTCAGGTGCTGTAGCCCAGGAAGAATGAACAGTAGTAGCTTCTGTAAGACATTTAAAGGAAATCAGTACAGATTCTATACTTAGGTTAAATATATGAGATGAATGATTTCTGGATTATCTGTGCCAGTAGTCTCTTCCATTACTGTGGAATGGTGGGAGTTTATAAAAATTATTATTGCTAAATAATTAAAAATGTTTTATTGATCAAATGTAGACCTAAAATATTTTCTTTTAACTTTATAATTGATGTGAAATAGGTATAAAATATAGATTATGTGAAATATACACAGATTTTTGGAAACAGTATATAAGAAATTCAAAATTAGCTCTCAGTTACCAATAATAGATATTTTTACTATTTGGGGACAAAAGAGAGATTATGTGGGTATATACTTGAAATTGCTTTTAACTATGTGAATCCAGGAATGTAGTTATTCCATAGTGAAATCTCAGAGGCTTACTCTGAGCAATTAGTTCTTTGTCCAGTGCGTCCTTTTTTTTTTTTTTTTTTTAAGATTTTATTTATCCATTTGAGAGAGAGAGAGCACAAGCAGGGGGAACGGCAGGCAGAGGGAGAAACAGGCTCTGCACTGAGCACGGAGCCCGATGTGGGGCTTGATCCCAGGACCTGAGATCATGACCTGAGCTGAAGGCAGACGCCTAACTGACTGAGCCACCCAGGTGTCCCTGGAGATACTTTAGATAGAGATACATCAGAGGGAGGAAAGATGCTGGAAAGAGGTGTTATGTTTAGTTTGTAGCTCTGCCTGCTGTGAATAAACATAGTATGTGCTTTTTGGTTAGTGGAAAAAAATCCATTGCAAGGCCATTGACTGAGGTTCTAGTTCATAGACATAAGAGAAAAATGTGAATTATATACATGGAATATTTGTGATAAGCTTACGTAGGTTGGAATAGGGCATTAGCTTGGGTGTCCCCAGTTTCAGAGAAATCGTTTTTAAATTGCTGGGCTTTTACAGTTCTTGATAGTTCCTTTGTATATTTGTATATCTTTTATTCATTCCACAAGTGCTGTCTGAACTTGATGTGTTACAGGGTATAGTGCTAGGAGGTGGGAAGATGTGAACATGGACTAGCCATGGATTCCAGCAGGTGAAAAGTTGATTGTTTTTTGGCAGAGGAAAAGCTTGCTTATTGTGTGTTACATGTTAGAAGATATTTTGGTAAATGGCCAAGCTGTTAACGTATTCTCTTGTGACACAGTGAAGTAGGACCTGCTTTGTTAAAAGAGCTTTTACAATTTGTATTTTAGAAATGCTTTGTGATAATGTCAAGTCAGAAATAACATTTTTTTATCATGGTAAGTGTACTCTTTAATCCCCATCATCTTTTTCACCCATCCCCTACCCACCTCCCCTCTGGTAGCCATCAGTGTGTTCTCTAGAGTTAAGAGTCTGTTTCTTGGTTTGTCTCTCTTTTTTTCCTTTGCTCTTTTGTTTCTTAAATTCCACATGTGAGTGAGATCCTATGGTATTTGTCTTTCTCTGACTGAAGTAGTTCTCCTAACATAATACTTTTTAGCTCTATCCACGTTGTTGCAAATGGCAAGATTTCATTCTTTTTTATGGCTGAATAACATTCTTATAGGAATGTATGTGTGTGTGTGTGTGTGTATTCCTGTATATAGGAATTCATACACACACACACACACACACACACACACCACCTCTTCTTTATCTATTCATCAATTGATGGACACTTGGGCTGCTTCCATAGTTTGGCTGTTGTAGATAATGCTGCTATAAACATAGGGGTGCATGTATCCCTTTGAATTAGGGTTTTCATATTTTTTGGGTAAATACCCAGTAGTGTAATTACTGGATCATAGAGTAGTTCTGTTTTTAATTTTTTTAAAAAAAGATTTTATTTATTTATTTGACAGAGAGAGAGATAGTGAGAGCAGGAGCACAAGCAGGGGGAGTGGGAGAGGGGGAAGCAGACTCCCTGCTGAGCAGGGAGCCCGATGTGGGGCTTGATCCCAGGACGCTGGGATCATGACCTGAGCCGAAGGCAGATGCCTAACCATCTGAGCCACCCAGGCGCCCCTCTATTTTTAATTTTTTGAGGAACCTCCATACTGTTCTCCACACTACACCAGTTTACATTCCCACCAACAGTGCAAGAGGTTTCCCCTTTCTCCACATCCTCACCAACACTGGTTGTTTCTTGTGTTTTTGATTTTAGACAGTCTCAGAGGTGTGAGATGATATCTCATTGTAGTTTTGATTTGCATTTCCCTGATGATAAGTGATTTTGAACATCTTTTCATATATTTATTGGCCATCTTTCTGTCGTCTTTGGACAAATGTCTGTTCATGTCTTCTGCCTGTTTTTTAATTGGATTATTTGTTTTTTGGGTGTTGAGTTGTATGTATGAGTTTTTTTTATATTTTGGATACTAACCCTTTATTGGATCTGTCATTGGCAAATATCTTCTTCCATTATGTAGGTTGCCTTTCAGTTTTGTTGATTGTTTCCTTTGCTGTGTAGAAGCATTTTATTTTGATATAGTTCCAATGGATTATTTTTGCTTTTATTTTCCCTGCCTCAGGAGACCTATCTAGAAAAATAATGCTATTACTGATCTCAGAGAAATTACTGCCTGTGTTCTCTTCAAGGATTTTTATTGTTTCAGGTCTCATATTTAGGTCTTTAATCCATTTTGAGTTTATTTTTGTGTATGGTGTAAGAAAGTGGTCCAGTTTCATTCTTTTGCATGTTGCTGTCCAGTTTTTGCAATACCATTTGTTGAAGAGACTGTCTTTTCCCCCATTGGATATTCTTCCTTTTTTGAAGATTAATTGACCATATAATTGTGGGTTTATTTTTGGGTTTTCTGTTCTGTTCCATTGGTTTATGTCTGTATATTTATGCCAGTACCATACTGTTTTTCTTTTTTTTAAGATTTTATTTATTTATTAGAGAGAGAGAGAGCATGAGCAGGGGAGGAGCAGAGGGAGAGGGACAAGCAAACTCTGTGCTGAGTGTGGAGCCTGTTGCGGGACTTGACCCCATGACCCTGAGATCATGCCCTGTGCTGAAACCGAGTCAGATGTTTAACCAATTGAGCCACCCAGGCACCCCAGTACCATACTGTTTTAATTACTACTGCTTTGTAATGTAACTTGAAATCTGGAATTATGATACCTCCAGTTTTATATTTCTTTTTCAAGATTGCCTTGGCTATTCGGGGTCTTTTGTGGTTCCATACAAATTATAGGGTTGTTCTAGTTCTGTGAAAAATGCTGTTGGTATTTTGTTAGGGATTACATTAAATCTGTAGATTGCTTTGCATGGTACAGATATTTTAACAGTATTTGTTCTTCTAACCCATGAGCATGGAATGTCTTTCCATTTCAGTAATCATCTTGAATTTCTTTCATCATTGTTTTATAGGTTTTAGAGTATAGGTCTTTTACCTCTTTGGTTAAGTTTATTCCTAGATATATTATTGTCTTTGGTGCAATTGCAAATGGGATTTTCTTCTTAATTTCACTTTCTGCTGCTTCATTATTAGTGTAAAGAAATACAACAGATTTCTGTACATTGGTTTTGTATCCTGTCACTTTACTAAATTTATTTATCAGTTCTGGTAGTTTTTTGTTGGAGTCTTTTGGGGTTTTTATGTTTAGTATCATGTCATCTGCAGATAGAGTTTTACTTCTTCCTTAGCAATTTGGATATTTTTTATTTCTTTTTGTTGTCTGATTGCTCTGACTAGGACTTCCAGTACTGTGTTGATTAAAAGTGGTGAGCATGCACGTTCTTGTCTTGTTCCTGATCTTAGGGGAAACTGTTTTTCACCATTGAGTATGATGGCTGTGGGTTTGTCGTATAATGACTTCATTATGTTGAGGCATGTTCCCTCTAGACCTACTTTGCAGAGGGCTTTTATCATGAGTGGATGCTGTACTTTGTCGAATGCTTTTTCTGCATCTATTGAAATGATCATGTGGTTTTTATCCTTTCTCTTATTGATGTGACTTGTCACGTTGATTGTTGATTGTTTTGTGAATATTGAACCACCCTTGCATCCGGGGAACAAATCCCTCTTGATTGTGGTGTATGATTTTTTTTAAATGTATTGTTGGATTTGGTTTGCTAATATTTTGTTGAGGATTTTTGCATCTATCAGAATATAACATTTTATGTTGGAATTAAGAAAATTAACCTCCTTGTAGAAACAAGTACTAGTTTCTATGGTATAGGAGATAATATTATAATTGAATGTCCAAAGTGGAAGCATATTTCCTGGACCTGGCCATTTAATTTGAAATAGCTTTAAATTTTAAGACTGAGATTAATGGGATATATTAGGTTGGTATACCCAGATGTTTGTGTAAGGAATACATTCAAGGACTGCACTTATGGGTCAGTAGAATTTTAAGGACATTAAAGCTACATTTTTGTGTTTGAACTTGGATTTTTTGGAAATCACATTTGGACATAATTCAAGTATGAATGCACGTAAAGTTTCTTGAGAGAAAAAAACCCACTTTGCCTGCTTTTTAATCTTTTTTTTTTTTTTAAAGATTTTATTTATTTATTTGACAGAGAGAGGGAACACAAGCAGGGTTAGTGGGAGAGGGAGAAGCAGGCTTCCTGCAGAGCAGGGAGCCCAATGTGGGGCTCAATCCCAGAACCCTGGGATCATGACCTGAGCCGAAGGCAGACGCTTAACGACTGAGCCACCAGGCGTCCCTTAATGTTTTTTTTTTTTTTTTTAAGGAACTGCTTACCATGACATTTCACATTAATATCTTGAGCTTACCTATATAATAAAAAGATATTAAGATGCGTAGACCAATTCTGTGGGAAGCTGAAAAAGCAGTGGACCTTCACCTTCAAAATGAAACTAAATGAAAAATGTATATTTTGCTTCTCTTAGGTGACACAGTATTTTGTGCCAGCTAATTCTAAGTGAATCAGGTTTTTTGTACACATTTTCCAGGCAAGGGAGTTGAATTAGTTGAAAGTCTACCCTGTTAGGCATTTCACATAAATTATTGCAAGGATCAGATGAAGTAACTTTGGCAGGAGGTTACCGCATATTTTAAGACCAGCAAATTGAGACTGGGAGACGGGAGACACGTGCTTTGCACACCTTCACCCAACTACTCTGTGCTAGAGTGGACATTGACACATGGCTGTCAGCATGACCACTGCTCTCTGCTTTATACCGTGTAGTCGCTCTAACTTGATACTTTGAAGGCAGGTCAGTATGGAAACCTAATATTGGGTAGGTTTTATTAGATAGGTTGTGGTTTTTTTTTGTTTGTGTTTTTGTTGCTTTTTATTTATTTATTTTTTTGCTGCCCAACATTTTGAAATTTCTCCTGAAAGACTTCTAGGACTCTGATGTGCAATCCTTATTAGAAGCCTCCCCCCCCTTTTTTTAAATGTTGTTTTGGAGAAGAGAAAGGGGGATACTAACCCCTGGAATCCATACCTCAGGAATATGCTCAGTTTCTTAATTTCAGCGCTGTGTTGGGAGTTGGAAATAAGCTGTTACTTTAGTTATAGATAGCATTGTTGGCTGAGAGCTACCTGGTCCATTTCCACCTCCTTTATCATAACTGTAAAGTCATCTCCTGGTGGAACATAAATATAACATCTTCTTTCTTTTTTGCTTTGATCAACAATAATTACCTATGTTCATTTGGGGTTTACCATGTGCTGGGCCTCCATATTCCTTCATTTAACCTTCACAGTAATATGTGAACACCGGTACTCTATTTTTGTTAAAATTTTTTAAAGTTTTAGTTGGCACACCTGTTACATTAGTTTCAGGTGTGCAACATAGTGATTCGGTAGCTCTGTATGTTCTGCTGTTCTCACTACAAGTGTAGCTCCCATCTGTCACCATACAACACTCTTAGAAGACCATTGACTGTGTTCCCTGTCCTGTACCTTTTATTACTGTGACTCACTCATTCCATAACTAGAGGCCTGTATTTCCTGCACTCCTTCACTCATTTGCCCATCTCCCTATCCCCCAAATGAAACATCTTGATTTTTGTATTTGAGAATCTCTAGTGGAATTCAATGAAAGAATCATTAGCTGTCTTAGTGTAGGGCTCCGGCCTTCCACATAGAGCTCTTTAATCTAGCCTTCCTATTCCTAACCATCACTGCTGTTATTTACCTGTGTATAATGTGTTACAGTTCATAAAACACATTCATCTCTGTTGCTAATTTTGTATAGATTGTACCTGAAGATAAAGAGAGAACAAAGACTTTGTTTACCTAGGCTTTTAAAGAATTACTTTAAAAATCCTGACATTTAGGTTTCTGACTTAAATTACATATATTAGTAGTGAGTATTTACGATGAGGTATTAAGTTATGTGCTGAATAGATGTTTTATTAAGTGTAACCCAGAGTTTCCTTGGAGAAATTTTTTATTCTGTAGCTAAAGGTGATGTCTTCTGAAGTCCATCTGGAAATTATAGTGAAAATAAATTCTGTTCTGATGATTTGCAGAGTGTAATATAAGGGGTGGCTATCCACTCATAGATGCAGTTGAGTCTTAGTTTTAAAGCTCAGTGTTAAACAATAGAAAGGGTTTTTTGTTTTGTTTTATTTATTTTTAAAGGAAACAAGGTCTTTTGTACATTGAATGGGAACTATATCTTTTAATCTAACTTTCCTCTTCATGGGGGCATTTCAGGCTAATTTTATAAGCTTTTACTTTTTATATCCTCTGTGCTGGAAAACTATAGGCTTAAGGTAATTATTTAAAAGTACTTCCTGGGGTGCTTGGCTAGCTCAGTTGGTTAAGCGTCTGACTCAGGTTTTTGGGATTGAGCCCCAAGGCGGGCTCTGCTCTCAGTAGAGAGTCGGCTTCCTCTCTCTCCCTCCCTCTGCTTCTCCCTCCCGCTTGTTCTCTCTCTCTCTTTAAAATAAATAAGTAAATCTTTAAAAAAAATAAAAGTACTTCCAGTACTTCACTTTTTAAAAAAAAAAGATTTTATTATTTATTCATTTGTGTATGGTGCGGGGGGGAGTAGAGAGAGATGGACAAGCAGACTGCACTGAGCGTGGAGCCCGATCCCACAACCCCAAGATCGTGACCTGAGCCGAAACCAAGAGTTGGATACTAAACCAACTGAGTCACCCAGGTGCCCCTACCAGTAATTCACTTTTACCTTGCTCCCTGGTTCCTATGGCCATATTCATATATTAGGTTATTTGCGTGAACCACTAGGAATATTCTTTGTAAATCTTAATAATGGCAAAGATAACAAGAAAAATATTATTTCACATTGAAAGTTGAGAATTTTACTATAAGTAGTATAAGGATTTGACAGCACAGGGGTGGTAGAAGCAAACGTTTTTTTCAGGATGTGATTTAGAAAAAGCAATGGTGATGTACCTGTTACGGGAGAGATGACCGTTGTTATTGGATCACAGAGCTGTATTCTTTCTTCCAAGTCTTTACAGAAAGTTCAGCTTTCAAGGATAGAAGTCTGTCAGAAGTTTGGTAGTCTTCTTACCCTTTGACAAAAACAAAACAACTCGCAGTATTAAGATTTGATGCGCAAAAGTAATTTGGAGATCTCTGAATGTAAAATGAGACCTGTAGGCACGTTGCATTTTAGTATGTATAATAAACAGCTGGCTCTTCAGTAAAACTAGACAGCCTCTTTTTGACCAGACCTCATGTTACAGGAGGATGAAATTTTGGAATCCTATACTTGGATTTCTGGAATGGCTAGCTTGAGCCAGGAAAAGTCATTTTGTGATTGCAGAAGGAATTGAGTAAAGAAGGTTTGCTTTTGTTAGAAAGTGGATTGGGAATGCTAACAAAGTAAAAGATGCATTGGTTGAAGTTGAGGAAGATGAAGAGCGATCTAAGGGGGTTAAAATAGGATTTTGAAAGTGAGAATAGTTGAGAACAGGTTTGAAGAGAATTAAGAGTGTAAGAAAATTAGTGTTTGTGCATCTTGTATGTATATTAATGAAAGACTCCATCATTTGGAAGGATATGGACAAAGGGAACTGGAAAACCATTTATATATAATTCAGTCTTAGAAATGCTTCAGTTTGGAAGGCCATTGATATATATAATCGATTGCTATATATCATGGATAACTTGCTTTTGTGGTCCCCTTGTAGAAGGTTATGGTCACCTGAAAATGGAGCCCAGTTTGTACACCTCTCAAGGAAAGCATTGTAGTAAAGATACTGTGTAGCTTATGTGGTGTATTGTGATCAATGTTTGTCCTATAAGTTCTTTTTTTTTTTAATTTTAAACAACTGTAATGAAGTATAATTTACATTTTATTTACCCATACAATTTACCCATTTTACCTGGAAGGTCTTGTAAGGAGGTTGTCTTTATTTTAAAATGTGTCCAAGGTGACTGAGAAAGGGAGGAAAATTGCTTTTCATTACATCAGGAATTATATTATGCTTATATTGTAAAAACTGAATGGGATTCTCTAGTTAAGTCCCTAAGATTTAAATTTGATATGCTAACAGTTTTCTTTAAATTTTGTGATGCTTCAGTGGAACATAACATTTTAAAAATGTCTTAATACATTTTAACAGGGTGTTGGGACTCCTCATTACTGCTATATAAAATAGGATGATGCTCATTTTTCTGATCTCTATATTCTAGTTTTCTTTTTCCTTCTTCAAATGGAGCATGGAAATACTTAGTTTCTGTTACTTTTCATCTCGTTGGCCCAAGAGTCTCTCTCTTTTTTTTTTTTGGAGGATGTATTTTTTTTTAATGTGTCTCCTGTTTTTAAAAAACGATTTTGAGAGAGAGTGAGTGAGAGAGAGAGCACGAGCAGGGGCAGAGGGAGAGGGAGAAGCAGACTCCCCGCTGATCAGGGAACAGGACGTGAGGCTCGATCCCAGGACCCTGGGGTCATGACCGGAGCTGAAGGCAAACGCTTAACCGACTGAGCCACCCAGGCGCCCCGCAAGAGTCTCCTTTATCATGTGAAGCACAAAACTACATGTCTTTGAATCTACAGTTTATTAAGTGGCATAATCACTAGTTTTGATTTTGTACCAAATGTTGGGTTATCTGTACAAACTAATTAGTGTCAGCCTTTTTTTTTTTTTTTTTTAAATCCCAGGCATTATTTCCCTTCTGTTTGGGAGTAAACTTGCATGGTTAATTAGAATCTTCAACTTTTAGGCAGACAAAGAGAAAGTCTAGTTCACGCTTGTGAGTTCTACAATGTGTTGGTTCTAGGTCATAATTTTTCTTAGCCTGGTATTACATCCAAAGTGAAATACCAGTAATAGTTAATGACTTCTGTGGTAATTTATTTTGAAAAAAGTTTTGAACTCTTTCTCTGAGTTTTCTTACCTAGTAGATATGGGAAAGCTTTGTCCTTTTGTCTTTGGGAACTTGAATATCATCTTTCATCCTCTGTCACTTTCTGCCTGACCTGTTTAGGTTACTCAGTTCTTGTTCGTATGTCCGGTACTGTGTAGGTGTTACTAATGGTTCAATTCGTATGTAGTTGTATTTTTGTGAATTAATTGCTGTGGGGTGCTAACTTGTGTGAAGATGACTATTTTTTTTTTTAAAGATTTTATTTATTTGAGAGAGAATGAGAGAGAGAGAGCACGAGAGGGAAGAGGGTCAGAGGGAGAAGCAGACTCCCCGCTGAGCAGGGAGCCCGACGCGGGACTTGATCCCGGGACTCCAGGATCATGACCTGAGCCGAAGGCAGTCGCCCAACCAGCTGAGCCACCCAGGCACCCCAAAGATGACTATTTTAAAATTTCTGGCATTTTTGTATTGAACAACTTATTTTCCACTTTTAGTATTTTAGACTTTTTAGGAGAGGAAAATCAACATAGGCCCAAAGATTTTCAGAAACTTGATATTTGCTTAATTGCTTAATGATCCAGATTACCTTTTGAGATTTTGTAAAACTTTATTTTGGATAATTTACTTAGAAATAGTCTGTGTTTAAATTTTAATTTTCTTTCTTTAAAGAGTAGATGATAATTACCATGGAAGCTTCACTTAAAAGTCTGTTTTTTGTGTTACTGTCTTTGTTTTTTGGGAAAAACCTTTTTTTGAGATATTGACCCTTGAATGTGTAAAGTAGCGTTGGCTCTTTGTGGCCTTTCACTGGGTTTGGATTAAAGATAAGATGTATTTTTAGCTCTCGGACAATAGGTGGCAGTATTCTATTGCATGATCACTGCAGCTGTACTGTGATAGATGAAAAGCGAATTTCATGTTACAAAAGTCTTCCTGTAAAATTATTAGAAGTCATTAACTTTGTTGACACCTTATTTTTTTCTAATGTACTACTTTTTAAACTTCGTAGTAGTATTTATGTAAGAATTAGACAAGTTGACCTTCTCAGAGGTAGCACAGATTGTGTACAATCTGCTTGCAGCATGTATGCTGGAGACCAGATGTGAAGTTACTCGTTCATGGACTCATTGCTCGACACTTCATAGCTCTTGCCCTGCCTGTGTTTGTCCTCGAGTGTGGCGGTTGTCCTCTTGCCCACGGGAGCTTACTCACGTGGGAGTTTTTGAATCTGAGGACAAACATTTATTACTTTTACCATTACATTGCTTGGACACTTTCTAAAAACTAACCTTTGCATAAGATGCATTTTGAGTAGTTCATTAATCTTCAAATCTGTTAACATATGTTAAGGTTAAAGAAGCTTAATACTAAAAGAGAATGCCATAAACTACAGCCCTTTAAAATTTCCCACCATTCCCACTTGACCAATGTGTGTTTGATGGTTAATTTAAGGGGAGGTGATTTGAATATCCAGGCATTTGCAGAGACTTTCCTTTTGGTCCTTTCTTTATTGTAGCTTGGTGATTCTCAAATTTAAGAGTTTCTAAGAATTTTTATAATGTTACAGACATAGATTTGTGTGTGTGTGTGTGTGTGTGTGTGAGTGAGAGAGAGAGAGAGAGAGAAAGAGAGACAGTTGTGACTATACATATTAGATCAGCTAATTTCATCATTTTAGGTCCTGATTCTAAGTGTATAGACTCTGATTGTACATAACTCTGCTTGTGCTGCCACATTCCATTTGTTCCCCTGGCTTCGAGGCAGAGAGGAAGTGCTCCCTCAGTTAGTTGCTGTCTGTTTTACATGTGCTCTCCCAACGTATGTGAGTTCCTTCTACCTTAGTCATCTTTACCTTTGACATCTCAGAGACAAATGTCGTTCAGTTTTCAGGAGGAGACTGTAGCCAGTTATTAACATTAAGCTAGACCGTAAAACCAGCTACTGCCGGGTACTAGCTGTATGACTGGACAGACGACAATATCTCTGTGCCTCAGTATCCTTATTTACTTAATGAAGACAGTAGTAGTTTTTTCTAAAGAGTAAATGTATATGTAGAGTGTTAAGTGTGTGTTTGGATTATCATCATCAATTATTTTTAAAAAAGATTTTATTCATTCATTTGACACAGAAAGAGAGCACTAGCAGGGGGAGCTGCAGGCGGAGGGGGAGGGAGAACATGGGCTTGATCCCAGGACCCTGGGATCATGACCTGAGCCAAAGGCAGACACTTAACTAACTGAGCCACCCAGGCGCCCCATGGATTATCATTATTATTATTAAGCACAGGACCTGGCACAGAGTAGGAATTCAATGTAAGTGCATTAGTGAACCAGTAAAAATGCTATTTTGACTATATCGAAGTAACTTTATTCTTCGTATCTTTATAGCAGAATAAAACATTAAAGTATATTCTAAAGGTTAAGGAAATGTAGGGTGTGCTCGCATGCATGCCTGCATGTGTGTGAGTCCCTTGAGTTTTCCAGCAGAATCCTGTTTAGGTTTATGTCACATCCAGTCTGTGTAGTCTTGACAGGTCTTGGAAAAGATACTCATACTGTCGCTTTTCCTGACATGGACACTGCAAATTACATTGAATCAGAAATCTAGTTTAATCCATCCTTATTGGATTGTGAGCAGTGATTGCTTTCAATTTAATGGGATTGAATTCAGTACTAGAAATTTTGATGTTTCCTCATACCTCATAAAATTTGGTTATATATATTTCCATATATTTGTGTGTATGCCTGTGCAGTCATGGAGAGAGACAGGTGATCTTAGAGTATTACTTGGACTCAAATGTTGAGTTATTTGTGACAGTTGATAAGGGTGCATAGTATAAGGATGCCAGTGGGAAAGGCATTTACTCATTCTTTTTTCCCTTTCTACCCAGGAACTAAAGCAGGCAGAGCAATAAAACTAAGAGTCTTCAGAATGGGATTTTCAGCCATTCAGAAATAGGGGAAAGCAATGAAGAGTCTCTAGAGAAGATGCAGAATGTTGTTTACTGTTGAGGGTGAGCAGCCAGCCCTTGTAATGATGCGAAAAGAGCTATGGGCTGAAATGAAATCCTTCTAAAAAACTTACTCTTAGCATGTTTTTGCTTGATCCTTCCCACTAAGTCATTTTTAAAAATAGCTCAGTTTACCAACTTTCATGTCTTACACTGTGCCTTTTTCTTGAATATGTTATGAATAAGAGGTGAGGCTAATTCATGCACTAAATGCATTTCTGGGTTAAGGTCTAACTGTTGCATGGGATTGTGAGGTGGTGTTTCAGGGAAGAAGTAGGGCCCTTGGCCCCTCCCTCTGGCTCCCTCACTGATTTGACTCTTGCAGTGTTTTCCACAACCATTTTTTAGCCATCATCATATTAGCTTTTGTTTTTTTTTTTCTTTGTTGCTGTCTTTTTAATTGAGTTGCTGTGTCATTTAAGATGGAATCATTACATATTAACTGTGATTTTGAAGTCACTGTAAGGAAGTACTCCATGAGTGCAGTTTGAGTAAAATCCATGGTAAAAAGTGAATCAAAGATAAAGATCATTGGGAATATTTTGTGCTCTTTATGTGAGAGCTGAGTTGTTAGCTAGCTTGGAAGAATGAAGGACCTGTGAGGATGTTCTAGAGTACATATGTTATAGGTCTAACAAAACCAGTTAGGAAATAGCTGCAAGATGTAAAAATGGAAGACATTGAAAATGGTACACAGACTTCTAAATATGAGATCAAATTAAGGCAGAGAAACTTTAGGGGAGAGTATTTGAAGCTTATTTCCATCTCTTTAGTAGCAGTTTTTAGTCTTGTGACTTAGGTGAGTTGCAAATCACGTGCAAGCCATAAATCTCCTGGGGTGGGGCGGAGAAGGTAGTGAGAAGGCTTTCAGTTTCCAGTGAAGGTTTTTCTAATCAGCTTGGAGATAGGAAGAAGACTGTATTGGATGAAGGGTTGTTGGTGGTTGTGTTTGTGATGTGTAAACTGCTCTGAGTGTAGTCCATGTTTGTGTATCCTTCATGGAGGAATGTAAACATAGACATGTTTCCATTTGCACATGTCTGCAAAAAACATTATAAAAGCAAGAACTATTTTGCAAAATCTTACACAGGGTAGAAATGTGTGCATTAATTGCAACGTAGGATAATTCTAGGATTTGACTTATTCTATAATGTTTTAGGAATTAATGTAGGAATTTAAAATCTAGCAATTTTCAGCCATTGATGGCTCAACCATTCTCACCTGAGGGATGTTTGGATCAGTCATTAAAACTTTCTGGGCCTTGTCAGTTCTTTCTTTTCTTTTGTTTTTTAAATGAGGCGATGTTCAACCAACCTCATGAAATTGAAATGAAAATATGTAAACATGAGGTAGTGTTTTAGTTTTTGAAAATATTTATAACTTGAAAGATAAATAACTAATTTATTTATTAAGCTTTACTGTTATTAAACTGTAAACTGATGGTTTTTTGATTTCTTGCTTTACTCTGTCATCTGTGTTGCATTAAAGATGTTTTGTACAATTTAGAAGCTCAATTCCTTAAATATACCAAAAGGTGGCACTGTTGACCTATGTTTAATATTTTTAATTTGCTTTTTGATGAGAACATGTGTTGGATGTTTTATCTGCAAATGTATTAAATTGAGGTTATATTTTTTACATTTAATTTTCTGTTTTGTAAATGGATCTTTAATTCACGTAGGGTTTACTAGGACCAGATTTCATTTTTATTTTGAAATGGTTTGGAAATTCAGATATTTAACATTTTGTAGACATAAACTCCTGTGTAATCCAGTATAATTAATGATAAAACCTTGTATTAATGTGACAGCTAATGTTTCATGGAAAACATAGTTGCTTTTGTATAGCAAAAACCATTAATTTTTTTAAGCCTCTAAAAACAGTCCAGTGATTAAAACATAACAGCCGTAAATAAATGATTTGTGTGAGCTTTTAGGTCACACCACGTAGGTTTATCCATTCTGGAATGTTACTTTATGTTAAAAATACCTTTGAAAATTTAGCAAAATCTGTCATTGCTTGAATTTCCTACTGGCAGTAATGTGATGAAAGGAGAATCTAGGTTCTATGAATAGCTTCTCAGGTGAGAAATGCAAAAATTAGGTAACAGGAACGTGACTAGAAGTGAGGGTTATTTATGTAGCAGGATGTGGTCCATATACTTCCCATACAGTTAGGCGAAAACCTCCTGATTGTTCATTCATGGAGCATAGTGCAGCCAACATAGTTTATGACCCGAGCAGGAGCATACAAGTGGGATGTTTTTATGTCCAGTCCGAGCTGTCTGTAGTTGGTTTTCAGAATGAACAGAATTTGTCAATAATTTTTACTGGAAGCAGAAAAGCAGAGGACACCTCTCTTACTACTATTATAAAATGCTTGACTCTTGTCTGAGGGGCAAGGTTAAAAAACCTAAGGTAATTGTGAATATGCTTCCACTGGTTCCTTTATTGAAAACTAGAAAATGTGTCAGGTTAATATAACCTGTACTTTTGAGTTTTTGTTAATTTTTCTTAAATACCACTTTCTAAGGTGCAGGCCTTAGAAATAAAGAGTTTACCTCTTTTTCCATGAAAAAGTCATCCTTAGCACTCTGATGTTATTGTTTCAGTTCCTGAATGTATGTAGTTTGTGGGAAGTGAGGACACACATGGCAGTTAGAGGTTTGTTTTATGTTCATTAGAGTGTGTGTGCTTATATTTAAGTGTTCACTCTTGTTGCTGCCTTTGTTGATGTTAGTAATATGATACATATGTGATTTGTCTGAATTGTTTAAAAATGCATAATTAAAGGAGGATTTGATTATTCAGCAACTGTTCCAGTAGCTAAAGACTATTATTTAGATATTTTCTTCCAGTATTTGACAACTGTTCTATGAGCTATGAATTGTATGGAAAATAGAAGGAATGTATTATGACACTTTAATACCTTAGACCCTATACTCTTAGGATACTATTATTATAGAGAATGTTTTAATTATTTAAAATAGCAAGAAACTGATCTGCTCTTTCCCCTTTGTGTGTCTCTCTGTGTGTGTGTGTAGATGTAAAATTCTGTGGATTTGGTAAATGTTTATTTTCCTAAATGACTTTGTGCTTTCAGATTTTTGTAAGGAAATTAGTTAAATGCATTCAGAATGACTTTTTAAAAACCCTCTATTTCTGCAAAAATGCAAAATGGAGAAAGACAGCCAAGTGTCCTCCAAATGCTTTAAACAGAGTTCCCCTTCTCCACCCTTCCCGCCCCCCCACCGACCCCACACACACTCAGGCTCTCCTTAATTTCAGATTTTCTTCTCAGGGAAGCTGATTTAGTAAAATGTGGTGTTATACAAGCAATACTTTTCCTGCAAATAATACTTGTGATTAAAAGAAATCCAGTCAAATAGCATTATATATTTGTTATGAAAAAACATCTATCATGGAGATTTTATCTGGCTCCTGTAGATGCCTTATAATAATGTGCTAATTTATGCTGATGATTTTACCTTGTGACACTTCTGTGTGTCCTAGATATGTTAATATGTTACAGCTTTTTAGTTTCAGTAATCTGTGTTGGTTGAATGTGCTTGTTAGTCCATGGTACCCCTCACCAGTCTGTGTCAAGGACTGAAAAAGAATAAGAAAATATATCTCAGAATCCTTTTCTTTAAGCATGCATTAGTAATAGAGGGAATTATAAAATGAACATAATTTTTTTTTTTTTTTTTTTTAAAGATTTTATTTATTTATTTGAAAGAGAGAGAATGAGAGATAGCATGAGAGGGAAGAGGGTCAGAGGGAGAAGCAGACTCCCCGCTGAGCAGGGAGCCCGATGTGGGACTCGATCCCGGGACTCCAGGATCATGACCTGAGCCGAAGGCAGTCGCTTAACCAACTGAGCCACCCAGGCATCCCTATAAAATGAACATAATTTTAATAAGACTGTTACATATGAATATTCACTCGGAGTAGTAAGTACTCCAGATACTGTCAGCTTTTAATCAGGAAAGAGAGTTGGGTCACTGGTATTATTAAGCAAGTCCTTGTTAACACCTTTCGATTTTTAAAAATTTTTTTAAAATGTCAATGAGAAAATATTACAAGAATGAGAAATAGTCATCATAGGCAGTTTTTAAGAAGTAAATCATTTTATTATAGCCCTTTTTCTATTCTGCACACTTTGAGGGTTATGTGTCTAAAACTCCCCATGGTAGGAAACTGCCATATGTGGTTGAGAATTTCAAGGCCTCATGGTAGAAAAAGGGGTAAGGATGACCAAGGTCTAAAACATATGAAAGAACTAAAATATTTTTTAAAAATTTGAGGGGTGCCTGGGTGGCTCAGTCGTTAAGCGTCTGCCTTCGGCTCAGGTCATGATCCCAGGGTTCTGGGATGGAGCCCCAGATCGGGCTCCCTGCTCAGCGGGAAGCCTGCTTCTCCCTCTCCCACTCCCCATGCTTGTGTTCCTTCTCTTGCTTTGTCTCTCTCTGTCAAATAAATAAATAAAATCTTTAAAAAAAAATTTTGTTATAATAATTTCATAGAAGGAAAATAAAAATTTGTATTACTTTAATTAATTCACTTATTATTCTTCCCAGAAACTCCTTATAAATTATTTTTATCCTTTCCATAGAAAGTATTTATCCTAGGAAGGATTTTTTTTTTTTTTTTACTTCTTATATTTAGGCCTTGATCTGCTCCTTTAGCTTTGCCTTGAAATTGTTGTTTCCCATTTTTGGGTCTCACTTTGATCTGAAGGACACTGACCAATTCAAATGTCTGAAAAACCTGGAGTAATTTTTAAATTATGAGGCTTGGCGTAACTGAATAAGTTATTTCTCAGACCTCTCTGAGCCTATGATTCCTCGTCTCTAAAATGGGTTACAGGGTTGAGAAAATTAATAAATAGTTGGTAAGTGTTAGCTCTTATTAACTATTAATAAAGAAAATTCACTGTTATATAGAAATGTTTCAAATTTGAATCTCTGAAACAAACTGGAACTTTAAACATGTGCTTAATTCATTTTAATCTACTTAGATGGTTTTGTGTTTCTCTTTTGCACATCTCTTTCTCATGGTGAATGTGAATTAGGAAATGAGACTAAATAGGATGTTGAGGTAACATATAATAGATGGCTTCTTTGGGTAACCAGCGAGGCAGAATGGAGGGACTTCACAGGATGAAAAGGGGTTAGGTGTTCGAAGATTTGAGGTTTTGGTTCAAAGATGACATTATTAGTGAACTTCTTTATCTTTTTTCAGTGAACTTATTTCTATTTTATTTTTTTACTTCTCACTTAACGGAATAACCCATTTTGACTGTTCCAGAAGTATGAGGGACAGGTCATGTTTTTTCACACACGTTTTCATACTTTGAAAGAGGCAAAGCGCTGTATTAAGAAATGTCAGGTGCAAATCCTTTTTGGACATTTCTAACTCTGCTCCTTCCTCCCTTCTGCCCCTCCCCCAGTCAAGCTCATCTTTAACACACTCATTTCACCAAGATTATCTTTATCTCTGCTTGTGGCACTTATTAGACTCTGTTGGGATTATGTGTTCACAACCCCTTCTCTGTCCTATTAGACTGAACTTGAGTACAGCTTTTCTATTCATACGACCAACCACCATGTTTGGCCTATAATGAGCTCTCAGTGTTTGCTGAATGAATTAATATCCATATTCGTGTCATTCATGAGCAACAAGTAAAATGTCCTGAACAATTATATAGAGTTGGTTTCTCATTTGCGTTGTTCTTCTTTTTACTGTTAGGTGGAAATCACTGATGATTTCTTGCCACCTGAAAGAATTAAATTTAGCATTTTTCTAGTTCAAATAGTTCTTTTATAAGTTTTTGGGACTCTCTTATGAGCCTGCCCACAGTAAATGGCCTTATTTGTGCTTTACAAATGTTGTGATTCATGGGCACTGTGAGTGTAGATTTCATGCTTAAAGCGACTAAATAAAATGGGCACATTGTTCTTTGTTAGTTTCTTCAATTGGTTCTTTTAATTTTCCTGTTCTTACTGGTGATACCTTAAGGCATCTGGCCAGTATTGAGTATTTCTTCCTGACTCATCATTCCTTCCGCCACCTGCCAAAGAAATGCTTTTTTACTTTGGTCAAGAACATTTGGAGTTAGATTTCATTATGGGTATAGGTCATGGGCCATCTGATAAGTCTGAGCATGTCATACTAATTAGCATTGACTGCCAGCCACTTGAATGCTTTAATTCTGGTGCTATGCTGTTTAAACCTAAAGGTATTATGGGGGATGGAGAAATCCTTTATCAGAGTATGAAACTAGTTACCAAATTTGAAGGTTCTTCCTCTACTCCCAGTACAATTTCTCTTTGTGTGAAGTTCCAGTAGATCGTATTAGGTTGATGTTTATGTAACCTTTCAAGGTCATTAGATTTTTTTTCTTAGGTGTATTTAAATCACCCCTTTTTGAGATAATTTAGAAAAGAAGAAATTGAGGGTCGGGAATTCAGGAGGAAGAAAAATGACTGATAGGTCCTATGGTAGAGGTTTTAACCTTTCAGCCTGGAAGACAGAGATAGTTTTGGGCCCTGGTATTTACCATCTTGTATTTGAGAGCCAGAAGAAAGTTGAGATCTGTGTTGAGGTGTCCCTGGGACCTTGTGGGACCCCAGAAATATAGGAATCTATTATAGTAAGAAAGGAATCGATTGGACTTATAAATGTTTTAGATACAGTGAAAGCATCTTAGAATGTATTTTATCTGTTGCAAGTCAAAAAATGTTCTCATGTTTGAATGAGACTGTAGAAGGGAGATCCTGAATTTTCTCAAAAGCAAAGGATAGTTGGCCTTAAAAATGCAGTATTCATCATTATGAACTGTGTAAAATGTCACTTAGTTCTTTTAGTGTGATGTCTTTATTATGTTGTAGCAAGTTAAAACATTTTTGATAGGGGTTCTCATGGGTTTTTCTCTTTCTTTCCTTTTTTTTTTTTAAGTATGTGTGGCCTGAACCCACAACCCTGATAACAAGACCTGAGCTGAGACCAAGAGTCGTATGCCCAACCAACTGAGCCATCCAGGTGCCCATCTGTGGGCTCTTTTTCTAGTTTTGGTCTCTCTGTTCTATCCTTCCCTTAGATCTTAAAATTCCCCCCAAATAGATTCTTCTTTAATAATTTTTTAAAGGATTTTTATTTATTTATTGAGAGAGAGAGATAGCATGAGAGGGAGGAGGGTCCAGGGAGCCCGATGCGGGACTCGATCCCGGGACTCCAGGATCATGACCTGAGCCGAAGACAGTTGCTCAACCAACTGAGCCGCCCAGGCCCCCGCCCCCAAATAGATTCTTTTGCTATGGGAAGTTTTAGAAAATTAGCCCCCTGGTTGGGAAGGTCTTACTTTCCACCTATATTTCTGTAAAGGGGAAACCTATGTAAATCTCTAGAAAGAGGGTTGTGTTGATCTTAAAGAGTAAGTACTGTAGGTGGGAGAACGAATAAGAAAAATGTTCGTGTTGAAAAGTAGTGAGACTCTGCGTGCGGTTGACCGGCCTGCCTTGGGATCGTCGCCAAGCCATTTACTCTTTCTGAGCCTCAGTTTACTTCTGCGTAAAATGAGCGAATTCAACTCCAGTGTTCTCTTGTTCTTTATAAATTCATTAGGTATTTGTTACCTGCTGTTAGGTGCTGTGTATTTGTAGTGAGAAAGACAGGTACGGTCTCATACTTGGTAGAAGATCCCCACTTCTCCTGCCTTTGTTGACCTACCCTTCTCTGTGTTCTTCCCCTTATCTAGGAGTGGGGTGGGTGATGAGGAAATGAAGCAATGCAAAATGATTAATTATGAACTTGGGGACCCTGCCTGCTTTTATGTACAAAGTGAGTCAGCATTTTCTGGAGGAAAAACACACTTGCAAAGACCATAGTTTATGTATGTTAAAAATGTTACTAACATGAAGAATTATCTGTTAGTGGAAATAATTGGGTGACTTGGGAGAGAAAGGAATGAATGTCTGAGCTAGAGAACAGTCTTGTTTCAGTGGACCAGGTATAAACCGGGAAGATTTATCCTTGATGCTGAAAAGTAATTAAAAAGTATTTGAGCTTTTTGGGGGTAGTTGCTCATGCCATTGTATATGCTGAAGGTCAGATGTAGTTTTTTGAATCGGGGGGAAAAACCTGTTTTGTATGTCAGTCTTTAGTCTGGAGAATTGAAATTTATTGTCTCACCAAAGTGGAAAATAATTTGAATAGAGTTAATAAAAATGAAAGGAATAACATTTTACTTCATTAAGAAATACGGTGAGGCATCCAAAATGAAGAAAAGTCCGCATTTGGCTTCACAATTTAAAATGATCCTCCAGTCTGTGTAGGTTGGTTCAAGAGCATTTAACTCTGTCGGAGGCAGCCTGGTTAGTTTCGTATAATTTAAAACTCTGACTCTTCCCAAGATACTGATGAAAGCAACTAAATTTATTGGTTATTAGGTGGTGAGAGTAAGTTCAATTTTCTCCAGACTTGTGACAATTAGAGGTTGGTTCTAGCATATCTAATGCTTAAGTTTCAAGGCTACCTCTATTGGAGAGCTGTTCTGGGGAGATAACCTTGCAACACATACATTTTAATGAGTACATTACTCTGACCACTTGCTGAAGTAGACTCGGAGTGACTGCTGACCTGAAGTGAAGGCCCGTGTTCAATATTAATACGGCACGTCCGCATCCAGACAGCAATCTTTCATTTTGACATGCACCATAGTCAAAGTAAATTAATGTTTAAAACCCGAACACTTTAAGTTCAGCCAGTGTGTGCATTCCATAATAATCCTTCAGAAGCAGTTTACATAGAAATGCTGAGTGCTTTCTTATACTTTATTTATCCTATGTATGGGTCCACACTGCAGTATTTGTAACAAGATTTATCCAGTGCTGTTTTTGTGACTCACTTGTCTTGTGGTGGCTGAAGAAATTAATTATCTTAGGATTTAGTCTTTGCATGTTTTAAATAAAATTACATACTTTTTATATATTCATGCCTGGCAAGACAGTAGCCTAATTTTGGTTATATTTTAGATATTTTTATTAAGCTAATTCCTTTCTTTATTTCTGCCCAAATAATCACAAGTTTTTGAAAGCATGGTACTAATTTTTAATAAACTAGGTCAGGAAGTAGTGTGTATTTGTGACTATATATGTAATGAGGATATTACTGGAGGATTTTTCTTTTCTTACATACCATTTTCTAAACTTGCTTTTATTGGTTGAAAAAACATTCATGGCAGATGTAGTAATGGGGAAATTATATTAACATTTAAGTATTAAATTAGCTTTTAGCCAGAGTCTCCTACTAATATGATGACATTTAGTGAGTTCAGGATTTTAAGGACCACGTTGCACAACTCATTGTTACACATTTCCTGTTTGCCTTTTTAAGAAAGTATGTTAGATCTGCCTTTTCAGATTGAAAATTTCCATCGTGGATTTCAGTGGTGTTCTTATTTTACTTTGCTTGTCAATGTTGGTTATTGATGTATTAAGAATATGTGTACAGTGACCATAATGAGAATAGTATGCTACTGTTGCTGTGTATAACAAGCCAGTTTTCATTACACTTTTACAGTTTAATTCCAAAGAAAGATCTCAAGTTATATTTATTAACAAACATGTTTCAGCTGGGGGGGGTTTCCATTCTCCAAAAGGATGGCAGATGCAAGTGAACCTAATAATATGTTTAAAGAACATGTGCTGTATTTAAGTTCTATGTCCTACGTCAGCATGGTGTTTTTATATTTTGTCCTAGCGTTATCATAAATGCCATACTTTTACTGCAAAACTCAGAATTAGATTCCTTCTGTGTCTGATAGAATTTATTTTCTGTTCAGAAATTAATATTTGGTTTAGGATATAGACCATCAGATAACAACTGTTAGATAATGCTTAATACATTTATAGTTTCCTGAGTCTTGGATATCCCTAACATCAGGAAAATCTGTGCTTTCTTTCCCCATGGTACAGTGGATTTAGACTGGACTTGGAAACATTGTACAGAGAACACCTATTGTTTCCACTGAATGATGTATGCCCTACAGAGGCGAACTTTTTGACCCACGGCTCTTCCAGTAGTAATGGATTTACCCTGATTTGAGCATAGTCTCTCACTTGGTCCTGTTTTCAGTTCTCATGTGTGATGACTGGCTGGCAAAATTAAACATCTGCTTTGTGGCTGTGGAAGGCAGTATAACTAGCTGGCTCATACTTTAAAATTTACAGTGCAGTCTTGATTAGTGTTATGTTGTCACTACCTGAATTAACTAGCTGTGGATAAATTGTCTGTATCATGTGAACATACTCATTTTTGCTCTGCTGCATGGGGGATTTTTGTACTCCTGTAAGGTTTCATAAAAGCTTATATTAGCTTGGATTAATTAGAAAATCAGCATTTTAACACCACCTCTCCCCTAGTCAGAGACTTTGTGAGTGATTTCTACAAAAAGAGAATATTTGAGAGATTACATGGTTGGGCCTGCTATTTGTGATCTGATTCTAATTTGCTTGCTTTTATAATTCTCCCACCAAACCCAGCCATGTTATACCTCTAGAAAGATCAAGGAGTTTAGCTGGAATGTGTACACATGTAGGTTTTTATGGAGTCATCTGTACAAACACACTATAAAATAAGTGCATTTTGCTGAAGTAATTAGAACGCTTGGAAAGTGAGAGTTACCTTGGAGTCCTCAGAGGTCTTGGGCTGTTTTGATGGAAGCTGTCCCTGTACCTCCACTGATAGAAATACGATGGGGCAGACATTTTCTTTGGTGAAAAGTAGCGCACAGCAGCCTGTGACCTCCACTTCTTGCAGTTTTATGGACTTAGTTCAGAGGGCTGGTTACTGAGAGCAGAATATGTGCATGATTACATATAATCAAGGTTAATTTTTATCAAGGGTCACCATGTTTTTGCTATGGTCTGACAGTCATGACCTACATTAAAAGAGCCCTGTGGGTCTGTCTGGTGTATTTTTGCTTGATGTCTGGGTAGTTTATTTCAGATGCTTGTCAGTTTCATTATATATTATCGTTTGGGGCTCTTGTTGGATTTTCAGGTATACCATAAACACAGTGCTCTTTGCAATTAGATTGTCATGGGGGAGCTTCTGTTTTATGGTGTGTAAACATTCTTTAATCTTGAAGGATGAGTAATTTGGGGGACATTTTCCATTTGGTTTTGTGTTCTATTCAATTGGTGGATTATTTTGAAATAAGATACATTTTAGCCCTACAACCGAGATTCCAGATTTGGTTCAGTTAATTCACTCTTCAGTTAGGTTTTCTTGGGGAAAATATTTTGGAGTTTTTAATTCAAATGCATTTTCCTTGCTTAAAAAAAAATCCAGATGAGTAGTTTATTTCACAACATAGCAACTAAGTAGGATTTATAAGATAGAAATTTACAAATATTTTCCTTTTCTGCTGGTACAAAGGGAATGGTGGGTAGTGTTTAAAAAAACGTGATTTAGGACATTTTGGTAACTCAAAGACAAAACTTAATGGCTGTTAAAACTGGGTATTTGGTTTTATAGTTTTGAAATCATATTTAATTTTGGCCATATCTGTCTTGGTAGTTTAAAGCATAAACAGTTCAAACAGTAAGAAAAAAGCAGTTTGTGTTTTGTCAGTTTTCAACTTTAGATATCAGTAAATCATTGCTGTAGCCTTCTTTATCTTTTGTTTGCACAAAAAACCTGTTAGAATTATGTCTGGGGGGACCATCTGCTGTGGTTCCCAGTCTTGTCTGTGTGATAAGGGATAAGCTGTATAAACAGGGGCACCAGGAAAAAAAAAAAAAAGAGAGAGAGAGATTGAGAGAGAGAAAAGCAGGCTGCTTTTAGGAAGGAAAAAGTCTGATGTGGATTTAATTTTATAATGTAGCCACAGAAAGTCATAGGATTTTGCTCACGTGTCAGGATTGACGCTGTCACGTATTTATTTAGAAACCACAGGTCCATGTTATTTAAAATGGTTTATCTTCACGTTAATATTATACCCTTTTTTTTTTTTTTTAGGGTTCCTGTTTTGGAGGTCGAGCTTTAAAAGTTCTTTGAAAATATATCCGTATAGCACTTGACATTGCAATATTTTCCAGATTCTCTTTAGTTTTTGAATTCTTTTTTCTAGCTATTAATTTTTCTCTCAGTTGAATCCTCAGAAATCATTCTTTTCCTTTTTCATTTGCAATGAGGTCATGGTGCTTCATAAGGAACAAGCCAGTCATTTCCATGGCAACGTACTCTATCAAAACATCACAAATCTGTCTTGTCCCTTACCTTTAAACTCTCAAGTGCGAGAAGTGTGTAAGCAGCACTGTTGTTCTTACAGCATATTGGATTATAGCAGGAGTGCAGAGAGAAGAAAGTCAATTAAAAAAAAAAATCTGAGAAGTACCTAAATTCACTTAGCTGCATATATATGTGTATTTGTGTGTGTGTATACATATAAAATTTATATTGAAATGTTTTATATTAAACAGTTTTCTTAAAATGGAAAAATAAAGATTTCAAAAAATTGATATGAAGAGTGGTCCTTTAGCACCAGTACAGGAATAATAAGAAACTGATTTAGTATGGTGCATATGAACATATTACACAGTTGCTCCAATCACGAGAAGTCTACCTTTGCTTTAAGGCTCTACCACATTGCCATCAGTCATTTTGGCTTAAGGCAGTATTATTTCGGTACGATAGTGGCACCTTGAACTTTAAATGAGTTCCAGAATTTCGTTGGTTTTTTTCCCTATTAGGAGGTGCTAGTGAGATGATGTGATTACAGTCAATCCTTGATCAACACGGGTTTGAACTGTGCGGGTCTGCTTATACTCAGCTTTTTTTAAAAATAAATACCGTACAGCACTGTAAGTATATTTTCTCTTTATGATTTTCTTAATAATCTTTTTTCTAGCTTACTTTATTTTAAGAATACAGTATATCACAAAGTATGTTAATTGTCTATATTATTGATAAGGCTTCTAAAGTAGGCTATGAGTAGTTAAGTTTTTGGGGAGTCAGAAGGTAGATGCAGATTTTCAACTGCACAAGGGCTAGGGGGTCTGCGCCCTTAATCTCTGCAGTGTTCAAGGGTCAGCTGAACTTGTTTATAAAATAGGAGAACAAGTGCTGTATCATAATTACTGAGCATTTCATAGTCTTTGAGATCAGCTATTATGGTGTATGATAAAATTTTTAATAATTTTTATAATTTTTTAATAATTAAAAAATTTTTCAAAGTACATTTTACTTCTTTCCCCATATGTATTTTGCAAAATTTCCAAGGCTTATTGGTGTGAGCTGTGAGGATGGTACATACTGCGAGGCTTAGTGCTTGCTGGTTCCCTGTGAGCCCCGTTGCGGGCCGTGTGGTGCGTCTGTGCCCATCCTTGTCGTGGGGGTTGTCACTCGACCTCCAGAGGCTGGCTCATCTGACTCGCCCCTCCCATGTGACTGTAGGAAGTCTGAAGGCCGCCACCTTCTTGTCTCTGTCTGTCTGTGGCATGGAGCAAGTGCTCAGGAAATGTTTGGTGCAAGAATAGTGGTCAGAATGAATGGAGTTAGTTGTTTGTGATAAACTGTTTCTGTGGCAAAGCTATATTCTGATTTTTTTCCTGTGTGTGTTTAAAAGGAAGTTGGAATATGTTCTACATAACCATTTTGTATCTTTTTTTTATTGCCCAGTATAGTTGGGTATCTTGGGCCCCACCCCCTTGTGCCTGCCCAGGCCTTCTCCTTAGTCATCACAAGAGAACTCCCAAGCCTGTCTCTTCCCGTTTATCTTCATTTCTGATGGCCTAACCTGGCCATTCTAAGCTCTCTGTTGTGGGAGAAGGAGCTGCTGGTGGTAAAGGTCTCCAAAGGCTGCAGACAGTATGTGGTGGATGGCACTACAATTTTTTATTATGAATTATTTGATAGAGAAAGGGATTCAGAGAATAAGATAAGGAACAGCTACACAGCCCCTACCCAAAGTCAGAAATAAAACATTTTGGATACAGCTGAAGCTCCCTTCTGTACGGGGTGGGGAATAGGTGGGAGACACTTTTCGTTCTCCCTTTCTGCCTCTTTGCTCCAGAAAAGCTTCAGCCTTCAAAGGAAATCTTCCTCTCTTCTGTGCTTTCCTCGTACCACCCCAGGCTCATGTGTGTTATTGAACCTGCCAGGGTGTTGTAACCATCTGTTCAGATGTCTGCCACCTCCACCGGGCCGTGCTGCAACTTCGCGTTCCCGACACCACGCACGATGGCTGGGATGGAATAGGTGCTCACTGAGGGCTGGTGGCATGAATAAGTGTATGAATGAATAGGTACTGGTCTTTTCTGATGATCCCCGTTTCAGTGTAGAATTCTGTTGAGCAAAACTATTTCCTTGTCTAGCCCATAGTTCCAGGGCCTTGCTGCTCTCATTTGAACAAATTGAATTAAACATAAAATCCTGTAGAACAGATGCATTTACATGTCCCTGTTCACACAGCTGCTGGTCTCTTTAATAAAAACATTGCTGTTTTGATTGAGCATTCATAGGCCTTCTTTTTGTTAACTCTGTTTGTATCATGCTGTAAGCGGAGGCTACAGACTCCCGGGATGAGTGCAGGAATGAGCCCGTGAAGAGAAGTAAGATGGTAGGAGATGGTGAGATGCAAGGCAAAAGGGCGGATGGGGAGCAGGTTTTGTTCTTAGGTGTGGTTTTCATAAAAAGAATGAATACATATGTGTGTTCTCCCTGGACCGTAACTTGGAAGTCTCTGACTCCGTATTTCTCCGGCAGTTATTTTAATCTTACCTCTCTTCAATCACCCACGTATAACGTTCCTCCTCACAATTACCCAGAACATATATAGATATATTTGCTTTTTAAATTTTTAAAAAATTCTGGCGTGATTTATATCCCATAAAATGTTCAGGTCCTAAGCGTTCTGTTCAGTGACTGTTTCCCCTGTTGTACGCATCCACTCACCCCCCCTCCACCCCCCCCCCCCCCCCCCCCCCCCCCCGCTGAGAAGATGGAGATGCTTTCTGCCAGTCTTCTTTTCCCTTTCCCCTCTTCCCCTCTGCCGGCGGCCCCTGTCTGACCCTGCTCCGTCTTAGCTGTGGACGCCACGTGAATGGCCTCACACAGTGTGAGCACTTTCCCCTTCGGCCGCTTTCCCTCACAATGTTTTTGAGATTCATCCGTGTTGTTGCATGTGCAAGTTTTATTTGCTTCTAACAATAAAGATGTACACATGAGCAGCCAAATACGAGTTTATTTTTACCTTGAAGCTGAGAAACTGAGGAATGCTTTCTCAGGAGTTTTGTTAATGGAGTTAATGAGAACTCGTATTTATGGAGCGGCAGCCCCTATGCCAGGGGCTCGGCCTGCATCATCTTCGGTTCCTGCCGCGATTATCTGTTTACTTAGTTCTCTGTGGCAGACATACCTGGTGGAAATCTTGACATCGGATGAAGGACTTGGTGTTTGCCCAAAGAAACTGCCTTGTGTTGTGGAATTCCGATTGTTTTCCTCAGGCCTGAGCACTGTGTATGGCAAGTATTGAGGAACTAAGCGTGGAACGGCCGGGGAAAGGATGCCTGGCGTAGGAAGAGCCCTGCAGGAGTTGAGCTCAGGTTCCCCTCACGCTGGCTGCAAAGAAATCGCCTTTCTACGTAGGAGGAGTTACGTTAACTTTCTCAGAGATGATTCTAACAATGCGATGCCCTTGTTTGTGTTCAGAATTCTGTTGGCCCAGCTTTGAATTTTTATGTATTGGTTTGTTTTGCTTGCGCTTCCATAATACCTACTGTGTGCCAGACACTCTCCCAACTGCTTCACATCTGTTAATTCTCGTAATCCTGGAAAGCACGGATTTTTTTCTTTTGAATCTCTTGTTTTGCACATGAGGTCGTGAGGCGCTCAGAGATTATAGGACTGGACCAAAGTTGCATAGGTAGCAAGAGCGGGGCAGTCTGGTTTCAGAGCCTTCCCCATGGCCCTGTGCACCACACGCCCCGTACCTAACCACATTCCTCATTTTTCTTGATCCTGGTGATGATGCTGGGTGAGTATTGGCAGGGCTAGTAGGGACTGACGATATCCAAACAGATGTAATGACTGCAGCTTACTTTTATGACTTGTATGATTCATGAAGTAGGTCTTGACATTGCATAGTTCCTTTTTTTTTTTTTTTTTTTTGGTGCTGGGGAGGATATTTAGGACGGAACTATTTACATTTGGAATCTGTGCAATAATACAGTGAGTGCTTTAAGCCTCAACAAAACTAATCATGCAGCCAACATTGTGCTTATTCAAGCCCGTTTGTGTAGTGGATCGATGCTTCTCAGTGAGTTGTCTGTAGATCCTGCGGGTGGGAGACTCACCAGATTTATTGCAAGGAATGTACTGTGTGTTGTCTTAGTCATTGGCAGTTGAAAGTATGATACTACCATGAGGGGTCCTTGTACTCCGAAGATTGACACACATGCACTAGGTCCTTGATATTTGTGAATTTAGTATTTGGGGTTTCAGTTATTTTTGAGCACCTAGAAAGTCCGTGACATTTAGTAGTTTGTCATGAGAGTATCAGTTTCATATAACTGTGGGGTTATGAGAATTAATAAAAATAATGTAGAAATTAGCCATCAGGACGCTGGAGTATAAATTCTGTCATTTGGTTCATGAATGAACCTAGCAGAGGTTCCCACGTGTCTGTTTCACTTTCTGATACTTGTGAATTTGGGAAGGTGTCCGAATGCATCCATTACTCTGTCCAGGGGGCACTGTTGTTGCCACTCCTGGTCCATGCAGGCCTGTGGGGTTTCTTCCCTGGGCTTGGGCCTTCAGTGTTACTTTGCTCTCTTGTCCTTTATGGAGAGGTTACTGTTTACTTCTGTTTGGTCTTTAAAGATGAAGTTCCTTTATATTGTTGACTCCCCTCTCCAGGCTCTAACATAGGCTATTACTGGCGGTCACCTTTCTTAGCTGTGGGTTAAACATTCTGGGCAGTATTCTTCCCTTTATTGCTGTGCCATCGCCTCTGTGTCTCTCTCCTCAACTCATGGTTAGGGTGGTTTCACTGACACTTTTTCTTCCTTTTACTTTTTTCATCTTAAAATACATTATTAAAATTTCTAGGAGAATCCGAGGTGTTTTTGTAGCTCAGCCTCCAGAGCCTAGGTCATGCATTATGTCTCTTTGCTCCCCACGAACTTGGGACAGTGGATGTTGTGGACAAAAAAAAAAAAAACCCAAAACCCCCCCAAAACAAAAAAACCTCGAATGGGGTTATTATCATTCACCCTTATTTTTTAAGTCATACTTCCATTTTACCGTGCTTTACTGTAATTTGAAAAGAATGGGTTATCACATATTTATATTTTACGAAAGGTGCCATATATCCTTTCGTTGGTGAAGGTTGTTTTAAATACATAGTTCTCTGGTAAAGGAGTGTTTTTCCCATATACTAATTCATAAGATATGCTGTCTGTATGTGATTTAGTAAGAAGCCTTATAATTCTTCTTCTTATTCTTAAAATTCTTTGAATATGTTCTTATAATTCTTTGAATTTCAGAAGGAGCCATTTTTATAGGGCCTGTTGAGTGTATACTTAACCATGTAGAAGATACTGAGTTTGATGCTCTGGGGGGACACAGAGATGAAGTTCTGTTCTTCATTCTTATAAAGCATTCATCCTTTTAAGTCTCTTGAAGATGTTAAGCTAATGTTTTGGGCAAACCAAATATAATTCCTATTATTAGAGGTTAGGTAAGTATTTGAAAAAAATTTATATACTATATGAAATTCTTAATTTATCGCAACTTTCATTAATCTTTATTTTTTTAATGCTGTTCCTCATGAAATGTTGATATTAAAGAGATCCAGGTAGTGTGACAGAGTCATTAATGATGGATGCTTCAGCAGCCTTCAGAATTGAGCAGTGGGAGATTTACACCAACACAAAGTGCCTGTGGTAATCGTTAAAGTATGATTTCCAGATTTGGTATTTTACATATCTGTGATTTATAATAAATATTGTGAAATTGCAGGTTTTGCTTTTTGCAATAAAGTACAAGTCAGTAAATAATGTTATAACTTTAACACCCTAGTTTTTGGCTTAGCAATTCATGGTAATATCTGAAATGTACTTAACTTTTACTGTGTGCTAGGCATTATTCTGCATGCTTACATATATTAACTTCATGCTAAGGATTAAGCATGGTTTTCAAAAATGAATACTAAATCCTTTTGGAAAAATCCAGCAGAGCTGTCTTGCAGACCCTGGGTTTGAAAAGTTCAGTCCCCACCTCCACCCTTCCTTTAAAACCATGTGCATACAGATACACAGATTTAAGTATATTTTCAAAAATAAACATAGCAATTCATAATTACTTTTTGGAGAGGAAGTATTTTCTTCATGTATCTGACCCATAAAATACTTTTTCTTTCACATGACATTTTACAGAGACATTTTCATGTATGTGAAGTAAATATTAACATGTTGCTTAGCTATTCAACATATCTGAGATACAGTGCTATGGGCTGAAAGAAATACATTTAAAAATAAAAAGATTTGGTTTTTGTTTTTATTTTTTCAGTTATTGCAGGTGGCAAAACATGGATGATCCCAATATAAGATGATGCTATATTCTCCCAATGAGAAGATTAAATGAACTGTTTGGATTAACTGGAATATATATTTTTTATATATTTATGTAATTGTCAAATGAAATTGTCAGATATCCGCACATTTAGTTTTATATGCATAGTTAAAATTGCATTATATGGAATAATTTTAAAGTTGTTACTTTTCTGGCTTTTCCTCTCTAGAGTCACTTTTTTGACTAGTCTGACTCAGTTTTCTAGACTTGATTTCCATTTGACTTGTTTGGAATTCAGCGTATTTAGAATCTATCTATGATGTGGTCTCTAGAAATTTCTCCCAGGCGCCTGTTCTTACAATTAAAGAACAGTTGGTTTTGTCTTTCCTCCTGTGGAAGCATATATGTTGATCTCTACAGTGTAACCATTTATTATAATGCTTTTAAAAAATTAATCTTCGAAAGACTTGTTACAGTGAAATCCAATACTTGCCAGTGTGAGGTTATATCCCTAGGAGGTAAATCAGGATTAAATCTCACTGCAGCTGTTTTTACTGATTCTGGGGCTTCTCTAGGCTTCCAGAGATCCTGTTGCTCAGGGTAATGTCTTCAAGGGATAGTCTGTTATTCAAAGTAAGGGAATGGAGAGAGTAAGAAAGAGCTCCTGGTAATAAGAAAGATCTCTGCATGGATTTTATTAGAAATATAAAACAGTTCCATCTTTTCTGAGGGATAATTTTTGGAGGAAAAATAAACTGTGCCTTTTGTTTGAGCATTTGTTTAGTAGCTAGCTAACACGTCTCGGGGAGAATAGATAGGTGATGCTTTAGCCCATTTTCTCCCTTGGTATACTGTCAACGTCGCGTACTGCTTTTTCTTGCCCTGAATTTAACTCTTTTCACCTGTTTCTTCATTTTCACATTTCTGTTTATATTATCTTGTTAGATTTTCCCCTTTTAGTCAGATGAAGAGTATTTATCACCTTTGATGTCTTCAGAATCATAAATATCTGTAACTTATTCAGGGTGTGAGACTAATGTTCTGATGGCTTAGAGTCTACCAAATTGACCTCCAGTACAGACTGATGTATTTCTGGAATGAATGTTTTGGTGATTCTTGCTTGCAGATTAAACTTCAATATTTGATATCAGACCTGTGTAATGTGGAAAGATAAAATACGCTCTTAAAAATATTTGCATGATAATCTAAAGAACGAAAACATTTAGTAGGAGTGGTGGTAGAAGTGTTTTCAGGATCAACACTTGAATGCTGTGGGAGAGCAATTTTTTTTTTTTTTTAATGGCTGGCAGGTGGCAGAGTTGAAAAACAGGTTTTTATAATGGAAATGCTAAGAGTCTTAGCTATAGTGGTGTGAATGGTATTGTTACAATAGATGTAATAGATGTATTGCATTATCTTATCTAATCAGACACTTTTGTTAGAAAAAGCTCTCCTCCCCATTAGTTTTCAGCATGCTTATTTCAGAGAATGGTTGTTTTGAACAATTTTAGCTACTCACAAAATTTTTGAGAGACTGAGGATATTTTTGTTTTATCTTTGTCAAATTTTACAGATTTAATAAGCCTAAATGTATTTTATTAAAAATACTACTTTAAGCTAAGAAAGTAAGTGTAGGAAACAGCCCAGATGTATTCCACATTAGAGGATATGACTTTGCCCCTTTAATGAGTATCAGTGATGTTGGCAGTGTTCTGCTGGTTTATGTTTTTTTTTTTTTAAATGTTAGTACTCATATTTCACTTTTGATTTGTTTTCAATATCCTTACTCTTAGAAAGAGGCTCAGGAAATTGAGTTACATTTTGTATATTTAGTTCTAATCTCATTCTTATTTTAAAAATCCTTACAATTTGTAAAGGCTTTTGTAAATAGGGGTCTGTAGTTTCTGTAAGTCTGGGAGGCTAGGGGGAAAATACCACACAGGAGTCGGGTTTGATCACAGTGGGGAAGGTACTCTATAGTATACTTAAAGGAAAAGGAACTCAATTATATTCCAAGAAAGAGTAGGACCAGTTGGTCTGTTCTGAGTAAACAGACTAGTGTCTGAGGAGGTCAGTCAAAACCAAAGTGGATAGTTGCCATTTGGGGACTTTAATCCAGTGGGCAGGAAGCATTTTTTGCACATGTAGGCTGGAAATGGACACATCCTTCCCACCCCGTCCGAGAGCAGCAGGGGATGGGGGGATGGATGGGGGGATGGATGGGGGCCGTGGTTCGTGAGAGCTGTGACGCCTTTTCTTCTGTGAAATGTTGAGCATCTGCAGCACAGAACTGGCTAGTAAGTCCTGCACATGTTGAGGCTTAAGCTGAGGTGCCTGGGTAGTTAGGTAGTTCTGAGAATGTATTAGTTCAGTGGAACTCTTGAATAATTTAATGCGTGCCAGCTTGCTAGTGCTAGAAATACAGAGATGACCAAAACACAGCCCGTTCTTCTGAAAAGCTGTCAGTCCACTGAAGCACACAGCTATTTAGAACCATTAGAAGAGAATACCCATACATTCCCAATACCAGATCTCCCTGCCCACATGAATTTGCTTCAGGATCCACTTTGTGGTCCATCCACTGCACTTGATGAGTGGTCCATGCTCTCGAGACAAGCTCTGTCCCCCTTGTGCACTCATCCCCTCTCCCTGCTCCAGGACATTGTTCCTGCAAGTTGGCTCCTTTCTCTGTTGGATTGTTTTCCCTCTTTCCTGGGTCATTCCTATCATCAAACATGCTGTGACATACCCAATCTTAAATAATTTCCTTCCTTGACACCATAGTGCTCTCCAACTTCTACATTTCTTTCTTCCTTTTGTAGCAGAACTCCTTGTAAATGGTTGTTTATACCTGCTGCTTCCCCTTCTGTCTCCAATTTACTCCAGTCAGGCACCTTTACTAAAATTGCTCTTGCGAGGTTCACCAGTGACCTCTGTGTGGCCAAGTACAGCTGTCGCTTCTGAGTCCGTGTCTTAGAGTCTTCATCTGTAAACATTTGACATAGCTGATCTCACTCTTTCCTTCCTGAAATACCTTTACTGGGCTTTCTGGACACAGTTCCTCTTGGTTATTAGTTCTTTTCTCATTTCACTGGCTGCTCCTTCAATCATCCTTGCTGGTTCCTAGAGCCCCCAGGGTACTTCTTCATTTTATTTCTCCACCTATCCTAAGTTGGAATTTTACGGACCTCCATGGCTTTGAAGTACTCTGTATGGAGACACTACCAAAATAGATTATTTCCAAATCAGATCTCTCCTTTGAACCCTGGATTCTCTGCCTGTGTATCATCTGAATTTGAATCTTTAATAGGCGTGTCTATTTAACATGTCTAAAAGTCCTAATCTCCCCCACAGATCTGCTCCTCTGTAGTCTTCCTATCTCAGTAGAAGGAATCTGTGTCCTGTGAGTTGCTTAGGGCAAAAATTTTGGAATCAAGGATAACTACTCTTGTTTTCCTGTCCCACGTTGAATCAGCAAATCCGGCTGGCTCCATCTTTAAGACATATCCGGAGTCCTGTCATTTTTATCACCAGCATTTAGGCTACCACCTTGGTCTAATTCAGCATCGTCTTGCCCAGATTATAATAGTTGCCTAATTTATCTTTCTCCTCCCCCCCCCCCCCCCATCTCTTTTCTACATAGTGGTCAGATTCTTTGAATACCTAAGCCAGATTATTTCACTCTTCGGCTCAAATTTCCCAGTGCTATCTAATAGAATTTTCTGCAGTGATGGAAATGTTCTGTTTTGTACTATTATGGTAGCTATGGCCCCATGTGGCTGTTAAGCATGTAAAATCCAGTTAGTGCAAGGGGGCAACTGAATTTTATTTTATTTAATTTTAATTAGTTTAAATATAAATAGCTGTGTGCATGAAAGCCAAAATGTTTATTGTGACATGAGAGGTGTTAAGAGAAATGGAACCCCTCTTGCTTCTCTGACTTCATCTCCTGCCAACACCTTTACCTTAATTTTCTTGCTGTTCTTTGAACATACCCAGTCATGTGCTCATACATCCTGTTCCTATACCTGGAATGTTCTTCCTCCAAGGTATCCACTTGTTGTGTTGTGTTCCCTCATTTCAGGTCTGTGCTCAAATGTTACCTTGTCAGAGAGTTCTTCCCTGAGCACCCTATATAAAATAGCACCTTCCCTCACTTTCTGTCTTCAACCTTCTGTATTTCCTTTGAGTACAGATCACCATCCGATGTATTTATTGTTTATGATCGGTTTCTTCCCCACTAGAATGTTAGCTCCAGGAGAGGAGGGGCCTCATGTGGTGATACTGTTGTAGCCCCTGGAGCCGAGAACAGTTGCCAGCCTCTAGTAGGCACTCGGTCAATATTTAGTTAATGAATAGTTATTAGAGTCAAGGTGATGTACTTTTGTTGGTGTATGGATATAGGCTTCTTATAGTTACGGAGGAATTTGTAATGCCTTCAGCCTCAGGACTTGGGAAGACTTCATGGAGGCAATGAAGTTGGAATTAGGCCTTCAACAAGCAATAGAAATGTTTCTAATTTTCGTAGAGAGATTAATATTATGTGATTTACTTTATTTTTAGTTTTACCTTGTTTTAAATGATGGTGACATCTGGTGTATGAGTTCTGTTGTGTGGTGGGGCCTTATGAGGGCCACTGGCAATGCAAAGAATATGATGCATGAGGTGCCCTCACTTCCTTCAGGGAACTCTGGGTACCGTATGTGATAATACAGTGGTGTCCGCTGACTGCGACTAGAGGAAAGTGGTAAAAGGCTCAAGTACAGCTTTATTTATTTAATGATGAAGAGATTGATGCGTAAAAAAATGTATCAGTAGAAATGTCTGTTTCCATCAGCACCAGGTTTTTATTGATAGGGACCAAATTTTCTTTTCTACCCCCCCTTCCTCTTTTTCTCATTATGGGATGGGAATTCTACAGAAAGCTGAGACAATAAAATTCATTAATTGTCCTTAAGCTTTCAAAAATTACAAATCTGAACTGTTGAGATTTTCATTTTGAAAGAGAAGCACCAACTAGGATTACATGATAATTTTGGACTGCTACGGAATAGATACTGGGTGAATGCCTGATGGGTTTGATGCTGTTAAAATCCAGTAGAAGCAGATTTGACACTGCGTCTTCGTTCCCTTTTCATTACATGCTGTTGTTCATCATTATGTGTTGTGGGTGATGAATGAGATTTTCGAAAATACTCCTTCTTTTCTACAACCCACAGAGTATATTCTTCAAAGCCCCCTTCTACCTCCCTCCCTCATCCCAGAAAGTTCACCTCTCCTCTCAGCCGCCCGTGTCACTCTTATTTCTTTGAGCCCACCTTTGAATTTGGGACTTGTAAAATTATAAACATTTATAAATGTTTGATCTCTGTGTCCGTGGAACGGCTTTAAAAATCTTCTTTAATCTCTGAGATGAGGCAGTCAACAATAAGGCATCTTCGATTACAGAATCTCTTTGAAGTTTTCTAACTTCAGTTTTTCCCTCTAGCGCTTCTGCTTTCAGTGGCTCAGAGGTGGGGTTTTTTTTTTTTTTATTAAAATTTTTTTTTCCCTTTTTGCCTAGGTCTTTTTGGCAGTCATTCAAAAGTTCAGAGGCAAAATTAGTAAAATTATACTTTGAGTTTTGTTTATTGTTTTCAAGCTCTGCTTTTCTACCAAGATAGTTGTTGGGGATGGAAGGAGCTCTCCTTTTAAAATATTTTCATCTATTTTACATTTTACTGCTGCTTCTTGTGGATATAATAGTCCTACGCATGACCTGTTATTTGAGTAGACTAGGAAACTTAAATTAATCAAGATGTCTTGAGTATAGTTTAGCTACTATCCATTTTTGTTTTAAAGGATTATGTACTTAAGTTTTGAAATGAAAAATTTGAAATCTTATAATTTTGGACTTTTCTTTTGTGGCTTTACATGAATCAAAGTCTTAGTTCAGGTGACAATATTAAAAATATCACTACAAAAAGAAGGTATCTTCTTTTTTTGTTCAGGTTGTCCTGTGTGAAATTATTGGTGGCCTTTTTGTCTCCCCAAATACCTATTCTGCTACGTTAAGAAATTTGCTTCACCTTTTGTTAAGAGATTCACATACTACGAATGTTCAGGCTAGATAGCATTAGAGCCAATAAAGTACGCGTGTCACAGTCTCTTGCATATTTATGCTGGGCTTTTACTTCAGTGATGGCTCCTTTATACTTAATATCATACACACGCATACACTCACACACTCACTCTAAAGAGAAAGAGTTTCAGATTGCCTCCTATTTGATTTTAGGTGTAATCGAAACTCTTACTGAAAGCCGATGAAATTGAAAGGCCTAACTTTGTAAGTCGAGTTTTTGTTTCTTTAATTCTGTAATTAATAATTATTGTTTCTCAAGTTTCCTTTGGGGAGTATTCTCATGGAACATTCTAGGATCCTGTAATACTTGTTGTTTGATTAGAAAATAATTCATTACTTGCCTTTCAGTCCTTGCCTCCTCATTGACATCAGTGGGATTGAATTTCAGAAGAAGAATATACCATGAAAAACACTTTTTAATTATTCTTTCAGGTAGTTTTTCTTTCATTTCAATGGAATATTAAGAATAAAGTCCAAATTTATGTTTTCAAGTTTTACAGAGTTATTCATTGACTAGAATTGTATTGCTTTTTTTGAAGCATTGGCGAGGTGTTACAGGGAAGCAGGGAAGAGGGTGTGTGATGGTTCCAGGCTGTGTGATGTGCAAGAGCCATTTCGTGACTTGCTGTGTGACCTTGAGGACATTGTTTACCCTCCTGTACCCAGTTTTCTCATCTGTAAATTAGGAAAAGAGTACCTGTTTTATACGGTTGTTACGATTAAGAAACGAATTTAAATGAAAATATTCAAGATACTTAGCATTGTACTGAGAAGAAACTCGGTATAATAGTAGTAGGCAGCTGCTACTGCTATTGGATTGATGTTGTTTTGTTAGTATCAACAGACAGGTCTGTGTTTGAATGCTTGCTTTGTCATTTTCATAGTTGAGTGACTCTCCCAGTTCACCCGACTTGAAGTCTGATTTTCCATCTTCATAATGACGACTGTGTAATGTGGTACCTAATAAAGTCATCATGAGGATTACAGATAGGGTATGTAAATGGCCTGCTATCAGAGTAGGTGGGGTGCTGTAACTTTACTGATCCTAATGGTAGTTTTTATATTGTTTCCTCTTGGAAACCCTGCCTGATTTATCTGTTTTCCTTTTTCCTTCATCTAACGTTGTAGTATTTAACCGTATCCTGCTAAGTGAGTATCTGGAGAGTTTCTAAAAGGAGGAACTCTTTTGGGATTCTAGGGCTTTAGACATGATGGAAACAAATGTCTTTTAATTGCAGGCTGAGAGAGACATGGTGGGGATCATTAGGGTCCCACTACTGAGTGTCAAAAAAGGATGTTGAGTGCTGAGCCAACATTTTCTTCCTCCTTTACCTCCTATCTGTTATTCCCTTCTCTGTGTGCATTAATATCTGTTTTGAGGTTGTTACGGTAGCTGGAGTCATGGTGCAGACAGGGCAGTGCCTGCGTTAGGAATTGCAGGCCTTTTGTTTTAGACTGATGGCCTGGGGGCCACAGGGTGCTCTGCAGGCATTAATGGATTCAAAGAGCTTCTGAGGCATCGTTGGGAAGATGAAGTTGCATTTCCTTAAACTCTTATATTTGCAGTGGGTCGAGTTACCAAGAGCTCTGGCTGTATTGGGGGCTAGTTTTGTAATAAATTTGCTTTTGCTAATGTCACATACTGATTTTCTTTGCCCCAAAAGGCAAAATTGTTTCTAAACTGAAACCTCAGCTTACTGAGCCTAATATTGATTTTGAAGGCTGTATAGTGATGACAGAAAAATAGGTTAGAGCCATTTTTGAAGAGAGAATACATTTGAACTTTTACATTAAGTATGGCATGTGCTACATGTCTGACACATCCTGCTAAAGCAAGTCATTAATGACATGACCTCCTGTCATGAGCACAGACGCATGTTTTAAATGCATAAGTGACAGCCTACTGAGAGATGTCTGGTGTGTTCATTACAATATACATATGGAACTGGAGTCACATTAAACATTTCAAATAGCTAATTTTATCAACTCTTAATAATTAATTAGTTTTTAGCACTGAGAATAAAGGTAATTAACATAGATTTACTACATGCTATACTAGATTTCGGCCTCAGGAAGATGAAAAGGGGACGTTTATTTTTCATATACTTAAACATTGGCATTTCTACTTTTATACTCTCGGGGTTTGTATATAACAAAAGAACTTAGTGAATATTTTTATTATTGTAAAACTATGATTATAAAATATACTTAATGCTTTTTAGTCTGCCTCAATTTAATTGCAGCCTGTTGGAATGTTAAAATTCCATCTTTAGCCTCTGCAGTTGTTTATATGTGGTTTATTTTCAAATTATTTTATTTACAGTTTTATTAATTTGATCTTTAGAATGGGTTATATTTTCACATGGTTTAAAGTACCTAGAATGTAAAAAGATTTGTAGGCAGAAGTTTTGTTTGAGTACCTTTAATTTCTCAGTTCTTCTGTGCTTTCCAAGTAAAAACATTTATTAGTTTCTTGTGTATCATTCCATAGTTTGTAAAAATGCAAGCAAATACAGCCATATATCTTTATTTTCTCTCCTTTTTATTACATTTTATTTTTTTATTTTTCCTTTATTACGTTTTAAAAAGTGAAGTCCAGAGATAATAAGGTAATAGATAGTAAATGTTAGCTATTAGATAAGTACTTGGAAAGAACAAAGTCACAGTATTTTTGTACTTGGAAATCCGTTCATTGAGTTACGTGTATCCCTCCCTTTCCCTGTTAGTTCAGGTTGAGTGTACATGTTTGCTTCATCTTCAGAAGGGAAAGTTCCTGGAGAAGACCTGCCCTTTCTGGAATTGTTTCTGTTTGACCCATCCTATGCAAACTTACTCACTCATGCAAACACTGGGTGCTTTATACAAATATTACCACCTGTATTTTTTATTTGTGTTTCTCAGAGGAGTTTTTGGTAAAATTTGCATAATGACTTGGCTCATTTAGCTTTGTATATTGTTAAGAGTTCAAATGTGGATATGAAAGATTATAGTGTGTACCAAATATAAAGGTTCTGTGACAGGCGACGTTCTCAGGATAACTCTGTTTTAGGTATTTAAATCTAATTTGCATATTGAATCGACACCTATGATTATTAATCTAACTCCATGTACAGTTGATGAAAATTTGCATAAAATTGGCCTTGATAGCTTAAGGAATGGTGAGCAAACGTTAACTCCTTTATGTAGTAAGCCCAAGTCTCACTGTCACGGTGAAAAATTAATCTAAGCGCATTTGGTATACTGATAATCTTTTCTAGAAATTAACTGTGGTATCATGTCAGAATGTCAGAAACATGTCTGATAGTTTGCCTTTTCATACTGGAAATGGTGGATGGCATGTTTCAAATCCTAGCAGCTGTGCTGTATCAGAATCTCTCTTAAGTGAATCTCATTCTTGGTAGGCCCGTCATTGAGGAGGGGCTTGTGCCTTGTGATTTGTTTGATGATTTTGAAAGAAATTACAGTAATTTTATCCCTTTTCGGTTGGTTCTTGCTCTGTTGCAGGCTTTCTTTTCTGGCCTTAACTGGTAACTTCCCAATTATTTGGTCTTTTTTTTTTTTTTTTTTTTTTTTTTAATTTGTTGTTCGGGGAAGGTGATTCTTTTTATTAAATACTGTGTGGGTATGCATGTGTAATGGTTTACTGGAGGCAGCGCGGGTACAAATCTCCTTTTCAGACGAAGTTCCTGGCTATTTACAAAGGTTGATTATGTCTTAGAACATTGATTGCCTCAGATTTGCAAAAGCAGAGGAAATCACACCTCTTATTTTAACTTTCTCCATCTGTGGTTAAACCTCCTGTCAATATATTGGTAAGGGTGTTGGGCCATTGACCGGGCCTCTGTATTTGAACAGTTTGATTCTAAGTTTCACTGAAGTCATTATTCTTTGTTAGGACCTCAGGATGATACCACGTTCAGGGTGGTGGCTGAACAAACATCAGTCCTTAAATAATATAGTTTCTATTAAAACTTTTCTTCTTTTATCAGAGGAGTAATCTATGCCTTTTAAAATAAGATTTTAATAAGATGGTAATTAAATAGTACTCAAGATGTTTGATTTTATTTATAAAGTTTTGGTTGCCTTGAGCAAATCTCATGATGTACAAAACCTGGATGGTGAGTATATATATTATACAGTATTTATAAATTATGTCTGGCTAGCAAGCACTCTTAGTGTGTTTAAAGTATTAGATTTGTAAAATTCACCTTATGTACAATATTAGATTAGGATGCATGTTATATAAAGTAAGGTATTCCTCCGTGTGGCATATTTTTTCATTGCCAGGTTCTGCGGTGTGCTGCAAGATAAACAGCCATGTCCTTAGTCCCATTGATTCCCAGATCCCCTGAGCGAACTGCTAAATTTTCAGTTTTTCTTTCTGCATTGTTTTCCCTGTGGCCCACACTTTGGTCAGATTACTGAGAAAGTCAGTGTTACTGATAAATGCTTTGTATATAATTCTAAAAGTCTCAGTACCTCTGAGAAAGAGCAGAAGCACATAATTAAATGCAGATGGTGACAACTTGTTTAATTTTGAGTTAATGTAGATTAACCCAGTGTCATTGGTCACTTGGGGTAGCACCACTTGGGAGTCCATAATAAAGATCATAATGATGCTTATTTTTTCTTTTAGGTAAATTAACATTTGAGGATAATAAGTTTTTACTACGTTTTAACAAAAGATCGTTTTGGAGGGAGAAGAGTAAGTCGTGATTAAAGTTTTGAGTTGAATGAATGGAAGGAAAAAAAAATAACCGGTTGATTTAAATTTGTCCTCAGAGAATAAGAGATCAGTGCTCTCAGAGCTGTTTCTCTGGTAGTGAGCTGGTAGTAGATGGGGATGAGGAAGATGAAGATGTGAGCAAAAATCTGGGAGGATCAAGCACTGGCGTACTAATAATGCACACCTTCAAAACTTAACATGGATTGCATTGTGGAATTGTAATGGAGGCAAAAACACTTGATAGCATTTAACTCAAGCATGTCTTATAGCTCACAAAACTGAGGCCCATGTAGAATGGGGCACCTTCCGCTTGTGTCAAGTTCTAGAACTTATTAGTGGCAGCCTGGAATCCAGATCTTATTTATTCAGCCCAGCACCTTTTTCTGCACTATCCTCCTTCCATGTTTATGCACCCCTTCCATGTTTATTGCTTATGCAGAATTTTTACTGGGTTACCGCATGATTAGGTAAGATTGAGAAGGAAGGTGAGAAAACCTAATGCAAAAGTTTATTTCACAGTTCTGCTGCAGACCAAGGCCACTGACAGTCGGTTAAGAATAGTAGCTAATGTAACAGTGAGGGCTTGCTATACAAGAGGCACGTGTACTTTACATGTAATTCTCAAAAGAGATCAATGAGGTGGATAGCATTATTATACTGCTTCGTGGATGCAAAAGTTAAGTCTTAGAGAGGTGAAGTAATGTGCTAAAAATGCATACCTACTGAGTGTGAGAGCACAGATTTGAACTACCATATCCTGTTCAGCTTCCCATGGTATGTCATTCAGCATATAAGGGAAGGCCTTTGAACAAATCCAAAGCCCTTTTCAACTCTAACACCCTGGGACCACTGGATTTTAACTCTTTCTAAAAAAATTTTTTTCTTTTCAATTATAATATGGCAGGTTAGCTAATTGGATTACACTCTAGCTTCTGAGAGGGGTAGACTCCTTCATGTGGTAGAGTTCATTCAGGAAGGCCTGCCAACTCTTAGGAAGAATTGAAGTTAGCTTTGCTGTTATTTGGTCCTTAGGATTTCAGACTTTGCCTCATTGGTTGGTGATGTTTCTTTCTGTAGTGGTTTTAAACCATCTTTAAAATGGTGTAATTATAGTCCTTTGAGGATTGATGGCAAATGGGCAAATTACCCAATTTTCCTTACCTTGGAGAATTGGAATACATGTCTACCTCTTATGTTTCCATATTCTTTCTCTGGGATTCCTTTGAGATTACTGTTAGATTCTGCAGCTGCACTTGCTTGTCCTGTCATTACGCTGGGATATGAGTTACCTGGGCTGGGTTAGAACAGTGAGACACTTGATTCTTCTTACTCATCTTGGCCTCCAATTCCTTTTAACCATATTTATTGTATTCTTTTGGTCACATTCAGTTTCTTAAGGCAAGGAAGAGAAACTCACTGGTAATCTTTTCTCCGGGTCTCCTTTATTATTTGGGACTAGAGCCCTGTCATACTGATTAAGTCTCAGAGGAGTGTAGATTTAGGGAGTGGCATCCATCTGTTCCCACTGTGTTTAGAAACAAGGAGGATGTTGTGAGCAAAGGTGGTATTCTGTAACTTTTCCCGCCTCCTACCTTTTCCTTCTCCCTATTATTTGCCTCTGGCAAGTACCAATAAGAGTCACAGTGCACACCTCAAGGAATTTGAGGCAAATCTATGTCCTCTTCTCAGATAATGATTTTTCTTTTGAGAAACAGCTCCTGGCTTGTATGGGGCCTCGTTAGAGACTGAATACCCAATTGTGAGAAATCAGGTGACCATGTGACCTGAGCTTCCCTTCATGATTTAGGTGTTGTCTGACCCATTTTGCCCAGAGTGGGAATGAACAGCAGCACTCTGTTATCAAATGGAGATGGTATATAGCAGGCCAGACTTAGGTGGGTCTGTAAGGTATGGCTAGCTTATATGAGCAGGTGGCTCAGAAACCTTTGAGGCCAACTTCTGTTTCATTGTTTCCTTCAGACCATGCCTGTGGCCCCCTGGGAGTTCCTTATGACCAGTTGGACAAAGAAGAAAAAAACTTGAGCCTGGTTTACAAATGAGTCTTTATGACATGCTGGTACCACTCAAAAGCAAACATTGCAGCACTAAAGCCCCACTCAAGACTGACCACGAATGACAATGATGAAGGAAAGTCCATCTGGTGGGCAGAACTTTGAGAAGTGTGTGTGTGTGTGTGTGTGTGTGTGTTTCCTATTATATTTTGAGTAGGTGACCAGAGATAAGCGTCTACATTGATTAATGGGCAGTTTGTAATGTTTTGTCTGGATGGTCAGGGACTTGGAAGGAAAAGGATCTGAAGGCAGGTGACAAGGAAGTGTAGGGAAAAGGTATGTGGATGAACCACTCCAAATATCCACAGACTATGAAGATTGTGTCCCTTGTGAATGCCCACGAAAGGGCATGTACTACAAAGGAGACTCTTGCTAATGAGGTGGACAAAATGGTGTGCTTTGTGAATGTCAGTTAGTCTCTTTCTGTAGCTACCTTAGGGCTTGCTCGGTGGGCCCATGAGATAGTGGCTGTGTTGGCAGGGCTGAAAAGTCCATCCTTCAACAATATGGCCTTTCTCTTACAAGGCTGACCTGGATAATGCTATTGCTAAGTGCTTAATCTGCCAACAGAGAGTCCAGCATTGAGTCCCTGATATAGCACCATTCTTCAAGGGAACCAACCAGTTATCTGTTGGTAGTTGACTACAGTGGACCTGTTCCATCATAGAGAGGGCTAAGATTTATCATCACTGGAACAGCCACATATTCTTCATATGAATTTGCTTTCTCTACCTATAATGCTTCTGCTAGCACCACCATCCATGGATTCACAGAATACATTATCCACTGTTCTGGCATTCTGTATTGCTTTGCTTCTACTCAGGGAATGAATTCCACAACAAGGAAGGTGTAGAATGGGCTTATGTCCTTGGAATTAATTGGTCTTGCCATGTGCCATGTATCCTGTTACCTGAAAGTGGCTGGAATTGAAAGGTGGAATTGATTACTCAACAATTCATTATAGCATCAGTTGAGAGACAAAATCATGAAAGGATGGGGTTCTGCTTTACAGGATGCAGGATGTACTTTGAATTATACAGTGCTGTCTCTCCCATAGTCAGAATTCATGGTTCTGGGAATCAAGGGTTGGAAGTGAGAGTGGTTTTTCTCACTCTGATACCTAATAATCCATTTGTAGAACTTCAGCTACCTGTCCTGGGAATACTGGATTCTGCTGGTTCAGAGATCTTAGTCTGCAAGGGGAGGATGTTTCCACTAGGGGACGCAACAATGGTACATTGAATTGGAAGATGAGACTGCCACTTTGCCATTTTGGGGTCCTAGTTTCACTGAGCTAATTGGCCAAAAAAAAAGGCTAATTTACTCACCGGAGTGATTGATCCTGATTACCAAGGGGAAATTGGGTTACTGTTATATAGTGGAGTCAAGGAGACCAAATCTGGAATTCAGGAGGTTTTCTGGGGGTACTTTTTAGTACTTCCATTCCGAATAGTAAAGGTTAGTGGGAACCTACAGCAGCTCATAAAGGGCAGAATGATTAATGCCTCAGATCTTTCAAGAGTAAAGTTTAGGGTCATGTTGCCAGGTGAAGAACCCAGAGCAGCTAATAGAGTTTGGTCTTTTGTGCTTCAATTTGGGTTTTTTTTTTTTTTTAATCTCTCAGGTCTATGCTTAATTTTTTGAACAAAAGTAATTTAGTTATAATTTTTTTAATGTGTTTGTCTTCTAATTCTAACATCTGTGTTAATTCTGGGTCCATTTTGATTTATTGATTTTTCTCTGCATTATGGGATTTTATTTTCCTTAGTTTTTGTATGCTTGGTAATTTCTGATTGGGTGTTTGACATTGTAAATATTACTCTGCTGGATAGTTTTGTATTCCTATAAATATTCTTCATTTTTGTTCTGGGTTGTAGTTTGATCCTTTTGAGCCTGAGCAGAACCGTGCTCAGACAAGGCTGCTACTGAGGCAAGACCCTTCTGTGTACTCTACCCAGTATTCCATGAGTGCTGTTTTCCCACCTGACTGGAGAGAACAGACATTACTTCCAGCCCTGCGTGAGCTCTGGGCACTGTTACCTCCATTCTTTTGACATCATTCTTTCCCTAACTTTGGGTAACTTTCTCACTATGCATTGATCAAGACCCAGTGGAGTATTTCACCTTTTGCAGATCTCTAGAATTCTTTTGCATGCGCTCTCTTCTCTCTAGTATTCTGTCCTGCAAATGACAGCATATCTTGGATTCTTAACTCTGTTCTTCTCATCGTGCAGTCCTCTGGACTGTCCTGGTCAACTACAACTCAGACTTGGAAACTCAAGGCAGTAAGCTGGGGCCCCACAGCTTTGTACCCCCCCCCAGGGGTCACCGTCCATTGTGTGACGTTCAGTGTCTTGAAAACTGTAACCCCCCCCAGGGGTCATTGTCCATCGTGTGACGTTCAGTGTCTTGAAAACTTGTTTCATGTATTGGCACATTATTTTGGTTGTTTCAAATGGGAGCTTTTAGTATCATGCTCTAGACGATGTATTCATGTAACATTTAATAAGCTAAGATTAAACAAAAAAAAAACCCATGTTGATTATTTAGAAAGTTAAAAGGAAAGCTTTCTGCATAATGAGAACCCATTTTTAGTAATTTATAACCACTTCTTTATCATGACAAGGTAATTTGTTTTTATTGAAGATTGTGTCTCTCCAGACTTTTTCCTTATAAGTTGTAGAACATAGGGAAGAAGAGAGGGCAGGTAAGGCTGACCTGTTGCCTCTACAGGTTTGTACGCACAGAGAAGCTGAGTGTGTAGAATTTCAAGAAGGTAGTAGAGAAGCCTGGGTGTAGTTTATCTGAGCACCAAAGAATCGTTTGTAAATAAATGCAGAATGAGAAAAGCAAAGAATCAAAAGAGAAACTTTAAAGCACAGTATTCCTAAGGTCTTGTCATAAAGATATATTTCTGTGTTTGTTATTTGCTGATTTGAGGTCTGCTTAGTGTGTGTTGGAAAATTTTATCAGTTTGAAGGAGTTGATCCTGAAATGCTACAGAAGAGTTAGATACGAAATGGGGAAGAAAGTTAACTTTCATGAAACTTTTCACAGAATCTGTTTCAGTTCTCGGCAAAAATAAAACTGTGTGTCTCCCACTGAGGTTTTAAAAGGTATGCTGGCTGTTTGTATGAGTTTTCTGAAGTGAGGTTTTATATATTTGGCTTCTTTCTGCCTTACTGTATGCCAGTGTTACACATATGTTATCTCCTCTCGTCCTCCTGACAAATCCAGTGAGGTATGCGGTGTTAATCTATCCTAAAGATGAAGGTTTGAGGCTTACAGGGTTTAGGTAGCTCACTTAGGGTCAGTGCTAGGCAGTTAAGTGGGGATTGTGCCTGGGATATTGAGTCCTAAGCAGATACTCTTGATACCTCACCAGTGCATGGATTGTGTGTTTGTAGTTGCTTTTTCTGAAGGTAATAGACAGGTACTTCTTTCTTCGGGTAAAGAGTAGAAACTGAACTGAAAATAGTTCTTAGGTTATCAGTTTCTTCTGGTTACCAAATTAACAGAAAAAGGGAAGTAGGGACTGGGCAGCCTGTCTCACCTGGGTTTTGCATTTTCCCTATTACTCCAACATTGTATTTTTGAAATGACTATACCTTTTTGTTGAAATAGCCACATGTGTTTCTAAATAAGATTGTTATATATATTTAAATGCATACTTTAATCAGTTAATTATGCCTTCAGATTAAATGATCCATAGGCTGTCATAGGTTTTATATCAGGTGGCACTTGGAGTCATAACTTCAGTAATGTAGGAGAAAGATTCAGAGCATCTCCTTTCACCAATAAAATCATCTGAGCTCAAAGCACAATTTATATAACACTATAAAAGTAGAGCTATTAATAGAGGAGGTGGTAGCTACAGGTATTTGGCCCTTTTTTCTTGGGGTTGAGGTGTTTGTAAGACTAGAATAGTGCCTGGATGTGTGGTGTTTGTGTTTTGTTGTTTGTTTCAGTTTGTTGTATTATTAAGAATGTCAAATAATGGTATATTGAGATAGCTCTTCACGGATAGTTCATGGTAGTTAAATCTAGCAGTGTTCTGTTGTCCTGAAATAAATTAACGTGTATAGGAGATTCTAAGATACCACCATTTGGACATAACAGAAGTTTCCTGAGGAAAGGAGAAGTTTAAAGTCGATCTTCTGAGAGGTATTACTTCTAGCGCTGTCAAAAGCCTGTGGCCAAAGTTGAGAAATTTCTTGAACTAATAAAAATAATTTGCATTGATGGTGAACTTGGCACTTTGTGTACTTTTGTTTTCTTTGGTATACTCTGTATTCTTTAGGAGGTTGGAAATTTTAAGAATTTGAAGGTCTGCTTCTAGTTTTTAATAAAAGCACTTTTTAGGTTTGTTCCTGGTTCCAGTGTATACAACTGCATTGTACGATGTTTTTGTCTATCCAAAAATAAACAAGTAAACAAAATCCAGTGTGTTATATCCTTGATAAGAGCACTATTTTGTTGCTGACATATGGTTAGTCATTAGTTGTGTTCAGTACTATACTTTCCTCATCTAACAGCACCATCTGTTAAAACTTTGATACCAGTAGAGAGAGGAAGCCAATTATTTTTTAGCTTGTGAGCATGGACTAAATAAATGAGAATGTGCCTGAGGTTGCCTGCAGCCAAGTACTTTACAACTGGTTTAGTCAAACAGTTGGAGCTGGTGCTACCTTGGGAAACCCGATCTGGAGAGAACATGATAATGCTTGTTTAGCGTCTTTATCTAACTCTTAGCAAGGGTAATGTTTTATAAAAAAATAAATAACATAATTAAGTTATTCAGAAAGATTTGCACGATATGCTTTGTTTTTAATGCTATCAAACTACTGGTGTTTGTGGTTTGTGATTGCAGCTAGCATAATGAGAGTTGGAAAAGGTGTTTTCGCAATGAGGCAAACACACCTTTACAGGAAAGATTTTTCATAGACTTGGATTTGGGATGATTTTGTACTAATAAAATAAAATCTTAAAATTATTAGACATCCGGGTGCCTGGGTGGCTCAGTCATTTAAGTGTCTGACTTCGGCTCAGGTCATGATCTCAGGGTCCTGGATCAAGCCCTGCATCGGGCTCCCCACTGAGCGGGGCACCTCTCCCTCTGCTCCTCCCCTCCACTCGTGCTCTCTCTCTCAAATAAAATCTTAAAAAAAAATTAAAATTATTAGATGTTATAATTGATTCCTTTTCATATCTGTGACTTTAACTGTGTTATGAAATAATGTTTTGCAGCATGTATGGGACTCTAGCATAACGACTGGCCCTGCCGGGGGATGAGGGAGGCAGTTCTTCACAGCCTCTGTGCGCGTGTGTGCGCACGTGTGTGTGTATGGCAGTGGTGTGTGCGCGTGTGCGCGCGTGTGTGTATGGCAGTGGTGTGTGTGAGCCTGTGTGCGTGTATGGCAGTGGTGTGTGCGTGCGCACGCGTGTGCGTGTATGGCAGTGGTGTGCGCATGTGTGCGTGTGTGTGGCAGTGGTGTGCGTGTGCGGCAGGGGTGTGTGCGCGCGTGTGTGGCAGTGATGTGCGCGTGCGCACGCGTGTGTATGGCAGTGGTGTGTGCGTGTGTGTATGGCAGTGGTGTCTGCATGTGTGTGTGTGTGCATGTGCGTGCACGTGTGTGTGTATGGCAGTGGTGTGTGTGCTGTCACTGTCTTGCTACCTCTGCCTGGGCTCCTGAAACACTTTTATTTTTTTAATAGTTTCCACTTGGAAATTACGTGTGGTCTCCTCTTTACCTACCCTTGCTGCCCAAAACTCATTATAGAACCAATAACTGATTCTCAGATCAGAGTTTTCCTTCCCTCCCTCTCCCCCCCGCCACCCCGCCTTTCTCCCTTTCTCCCTTCTGTAAGTCTTATCCACATGATGATAACAAAAATTAGCAAAATATAAAGGGTGGGGAAATACGTCAACAAAATTCAACTTTGGCTTGGTATCTGTCTTGGATAATTGTGTCAGAAAAGATCCGTAGTAGTAAACTCTCTGCTCATGCATGACTGAAAACGTTTCCTATCTTTTGGCATGGGTATAACTTCTTAGGTTGAAATAATTTTTCCTCAGATCTTTGAGGCATTCTTTTCTTTTAGAATTCAGCCTAATAGATATGAAGTCTGATGGCAGTCTGTTCTTCTCTGTAGTATCTTTTTATATTTTTCTCTTTAGAAAATGTATAGGACCTTAACTTTAGCCTCAGTCTGAAATCTCAGAAGGGCATTTCCAGGTGTGGATGATTTTTCAGTTATCATGTTTAGCAGTGTGTGGGTTATCAGTCAGAAGGTTCACATCTACCTCTAGGAAGTTTCTTTATTTTGTTCTTTATTTTCATGTCTTCTCTCTCTCTCTCCCTCTGGCAATCCTGTTATATATGGTAGCCTTTGTGGGCCGGCCCTTTGTGTCTTATAGATTTTCTCTCATATTTTCTGTTTGTCTTTTTGCTTAACTTTCTGGAATTTCCTTGATAGTGGTACACTAAAATATCCATGGTAGCAGTTAACTTTAGTGCATATTTAAAGATCCATATGTGCGTTGACTGTATCTAAAGAAGTCTGTATTCATAGCATTTCACGCTTTCATGCAGATTATTAATATATTCTTGAATTTTTTATATATACACATACATAATAATTGTATATATTAGGATGATTGCATTTTTATTTTATCATCAATACCTTTCTGGGCTCATCTTTCATACCTCTTTGAAATTTTCCCACATTTCTCGCTATAGATTGCTTTCTTTTAACCTCTTAACTGCCTTTTACTTTTGTTGCCTCATTTCTGGCGTAGAAATTGCATTAGTTCACATCAACCCACCCTACATTAATTTTCTTCCAGGTGTGATCATTTCATCATTTTACTTTAGTGTAGAGAAAAATTGCTGGCTAACTATTGTTTCTTGATAATCTAGCAAACATAATGGACAGTTGATTGGGCTTTCTACCTCGCTGGGTGTAGGAGGGATTCTGATAGTCTCAGTAAGAGCAAATTAGAGGTGAAAGATTATTTTGAAGTGATAATATTTTTGGGAGGCTAATTCATTAGTATATTTTGGATAGGTAAGGCTTTCTCTGTGACTCAGGACCCAACATATTTGTTATGTATTTCAGTTTAAAATTGATGGTGTATGTAATCAAGACTCTGGTGTTTACTATTGCTGTCATTCTTCTGGCTCAAACTAAGAATATTAAAATTTTATTGAGTGGATAATTTATTCACATGGTACAAAATTCTAAAGGAGCCAGAGGGTATACACTGATAAGACTCCATCCATCTGACCCAGCTACCAACTCTTTCTGAAGAAATCCAGTATTACAATTTCCCTTTCTATGAGGAAGGATTTGGATTTATAAGAATAAATGTATATACAGACAATTGTGCTCATGTGCACGCACACGTTTTTTACTTCCTCCATTTGTGTAAAAGCTAGCATGCAGTACATGTGGTTTGGCACCATTTTCATTTAACAGTACGATTTAGTGATCGTTCAGTACCATTTCATTACAAATTTCCTTATTCTGTTTTTTAAAATAGTATTGTATTCTATTGTACAGATGTAGGAGAATTTATTTAACCAGGCCTTGGTTCTAGATACGTATGTTGTTTCTGTTCCTGTCTTTCACATCTGCTACAGGGATACCCCCCTCTCTCTGTGTGTGTATCATTTTGCACATGTGTAGATACATCTATAGAATAAATACCTGAGCTAAAAAACCTGAGCTATAAATTTGTAATTTTGATGGATATTGCCAAATTGTTTTCTGTAGAGATTGTACTAATTTATACTTAAAATTATCAATGTCTGAGCTTGCTAGTTTACCCGTTTTTTTTTTAATCTTCGCTAGACTGATGAATGAAAAGTGGTATCTCTCTCTTTAAATTTGTATTTCTCATAAGAGCTATTCTTATTTCCTTTTCTGTGACCTAACCATATCCGTTTATCATTTTTCTGTTGGATGATGTATGCTTACTAATTTGTAGGCACTCTCTAATTGGGAAAGTAAACCTTTGTGATATGATTTCCAGATTGTCCTCTCTTTGTTGTATTTGTTGTTTATGGTGGTTTTGGCCACGAGAAAAGTAATTATTTGTTATACAGTTAACACGAATGTTTGGTTTTTACTTCAAGGTGATGATTATAATTCTCTGATTATTTCTGCTGTTACTTTAATGGTTTCATTTTCTTATTCTTAAACTGACCTGTATTCAGTTTATTTTGCTTTATCTGTGATTTATGGACCCAACTCCCCCCTCCCCCATGACTAACCAGTTCTCGTGATATCCCCTTCCCCGCTGATGACTAACCAGTTCTGATACCATTTATTGAGTCATTTACGTTTTTCCTCTGATTTGAAATGCCACCTTTACCATACACTAAATTCCTATATGCATTGGTATTTTCTTTTCATATTTAAGAATTATGTTTATTTTCTTTTCATATTTAAGAGCTAAGCTCAAACATGCAAGTAGAGGGAATAGGTGAGCAAACTCCGCGTACCTATCCACAGATTGAATAATTAAGATTTATCTCCTTCTTTTCTCTTACTTTGTTTTTGCTGAGGAGTTTTAAAGCAATTCCAGGTACTATGTCATTTGACCCTTATATAGCTAACTAATGTATGCAGCTCTAAAAATACAGATATTTTAAAAGATAAGTTAAATATTTGACTTTTTATTCCAAATTCAAGGGAAAACACTTTTGGGGCTACCATTTGGTGTCTTTGCCTTTTTATTAGCAATCAGTTGCTTCAGAAGTTGATATCATCTTAGACTTTCAGCTGGTTAGTGTTGTGTCATTGTAAAGCTTTCTTCCTGCACTTGTTTTTCGGGGGGGCCTGCCTCTGTTTTACATGGGTATTAAAGTGTTTTGTTAGTGTGGCGGTGTCCAGGTGACTTCACTACTGGGTCACATCATGAGCAGTCTGTGTAGGCTGCATGAATAATAAAATTGTAAGTAGTGGTTAAATATAGCCAAACGTATAGATGGGAGCAGGGCTATGATACACAGGCAGTTCAGATATCGCTTAATCTATTTTTGACTGTGTAATAGAAGGCATCATGCTAGAAATTAATGTTTTGATTAAATTAATGTCTGCAGTCTTGAGAATAAGGATGTCAGGGCGTATGTCCCATTTGGTTGTAGTACCATTAGGGCTCAGTTTCACGTTGTCAGTTTCATGTGAGAAAATATACTTCTGTGATGCCAAATGGGCACAATATTTTGCATAACTATACATTTCTATTTAGGTTATATTTGTCAATTAGATTGCATGTTTAGTATGTTTTATTTCAATTTAATCTTCTTAAAGCTGAGCTAACCTCCTAGGACTTGTTCTTGATAATAAGGTTATATCCTTAAATTTGGTCTCCAAAGACAGCTTCAGAAACTTAAAATGTGGTTCACATTTTTGTACATCTATTAAATTCTTTTGAAAATGACAAATTATTTTTATTAAACAGCCATGGTATTCACACCTGGTATTCACTTGCAGTGATATAGATTTTAGTTACCATTTGCACAATTTATAAAACCAATTTGGAAAATCTTCATTTTTTTGAAAAATTCCCTGATTTTCTCCCATTTCACTGTGTTTATATGTCTGTTACATTATGTTACTGTCTAGTGAGTCCCATAGATATTGGACTGGTTAGGTCTTCTAGAGCCCGGCAGTTCCAAAAAATGATCTGAGGAGGTGCTTTTTTGTTTATCTCATTGGTTTCTACTATCTAGATAATTTCAGTAGTCTCCATATTCTGCTTCAGCTTTTAAAAATCTCCCTAATTTGCCATAGCAACTTCTTTCTAGTTGGGTCGCCTGAGGCAAAGGAAACAAAAGCAAAAATGAACTATTGGGACTACATCAAAATAAAAAGCTTCTGCCCAGTGAAGGAAACAGTCAACAAAACTAAAAGGCAACCGATGGAATGGGAGAAGATATTTGCAAATGACATATCCGATAAAGGGTTAGTACCCCAAATATATAAAGAACTTATAAAACTCAATATTAAAAAATAAATAATCCAATTAAAAAATGGGCAGAAGACATGAATAGACGTTTTTCCAAAGAAGACATACAGGTGGCCAACAGACACATGAAAAGATGCTCACATTAGGGAAATTAAAAAAAAACCACTACAATGAGTACCACCTTACACCTGTCAGAATGGCTAAAATTAACACAAGAAACAGATGTTGGCAAGGATGTGGAGAAAAGGGAACACTTGCGCATTGTTGGTGGGAATGCAAACTGGTGAGCCACTGTGGAAAACAGTATGGAGTTTCCTTAAAAAATTAAAAATTGAACTACCCTACGATCCACTAATTGCACTACTGGGTATTTACCCCCAAAATACAAAAGCACTAATTCAAAGGGATGTATGCACCCCTTTGTTTATAGCAGCATTATTTACAATAGCCAAATTATGGAAACAGCCCAAGTGCCCATTGATTGAGGAGTGGATTAAGATGTGGGGTGTGTATGTGTATACATATACACATAGATGCATACAGATACAGTGAAATATTATTCAGCCATAAAAAGAATGAAATCTTGCCATTTGCAATGACATGGATAGAGGTAGACAGTATTATGCTAAGTGAAATGAGTCAGTGAAAGAAAGACAAATACGAGATGATTTCACTCATGTGGAATTTAAGAAACAAAACAAATGAGCAAAGGGGAAAGAAAGACAAACCAAGAAACAGACTCTTAACTCTAGAAAACAAACTGATGGCTACCAGAGGGGAAGTGGGTGGGGGATGGGGAAACAGGTGAAGGAGATTAAGGAGTGCACTTGAAATGAGCACCGGGTGATGTATGGAAGTATTGAATCACTGTATTGTACACCTGAGACTAATACAACACTGTGTGTTAACTAACTGGAATTTAAATAAAACCTTGAAAAAAATAAATACCGTAAACTGGCTTAAAAAATAAGTATCTTCCTAACTTCTATGTGTGTTCAACTGACTTGAAAAGATTATAGCACAATCTCTTAATGAGTGATTTAGTAGAAAGCTAGTCACACCTCTCTTCTTTGACTTGAATAAACTATTAAAAAATCTCCTTTTCTCCTTATGTTCAAAATAAGTAAATTATCCATTGCAAGTGTACTCAGTTTTTCATGTTAGAATTTCTCAGTATCCTTCTGGTAGGTTTTCAGCCCTATTTTTAATTCATATGTGCTGGCTAAATAGGTAAAACAAAGTTTGGGCTGAAAATCTTACCTCTCACATGTTAAAAACCATAGTTTGTATTTGAGGGAAAAAAACCCCACAAAACTATCTCAGTCTGTTGGAGGGAAATGGTAAAATCTGGGACATTATTAACCAGGCAGTGTGTGTTTAACAAGATAGCTTGCAGATGTTCTGATTTATAAATTTAACATCCTTTTAGAACTACTAAATTTAGGGGGCGCCTGGGTGGCTCAGTAGTTAGGCGTCTGCCTTCAGCTCAGGTCATGATCCCAGGGTCCTAGGATCGAGCCCCGCATTGGGCTCCCTGCTCGGCGGGAAGCCTGCTTCTCCCTCTCCCGCTCCCCCTGCTTGTGTTCCCTCTCTCGCTGTGTCTCTCTCTGTCAAATAAATAAATAAAATCTTAAAAAAACCAAACAACTAAATTTAGAACTGTTGAAAATATTTATTCATCCAGATTCTCAAATAATTTTATTTATTTGTTTAATTTTAAAAAAGATTTTGAGTAATCTCTACACCCAGTGTGGGGCTTGAACCTACAACATGGAGATCAAGAGTTGCATGCTCCACTGACTGAGCCAGCCAGGTGCTCCTCTTAAAGAATTTTTAAAGAATTTAAGTACATGTACCAGTGGTTAAGCTTCTACAGTGCTGGTTCTGTCCTAGTGGTAACTTTGCACGGATCATCTTTAATCTTGACAACAAATCCACAAATATTATCCCCACATCATAGATGAAAACAGCAAAGCTCCAGAGGTTAAGGATCTGACAATGTCACACAGCTAGTATTTTGGTGGAGTGAAGATTTGAGGCTTACTCCCGCCACCAAATGTTCATGGATACTATATTTCCTAAGTTCTTACTCATATGTTTGAAATTCCATTTTTTTAAAATAAAAATTGGGTTCCACAATGAGATGTTTATGAATTTTCTTATTTTCCTTTTCATCCTCATAGTCTTGCTTTTGGATTTTGGATGTATAATGCGGGCAAAGGGAGTGAAGAATAGCATTGTGTTGATTATCAAGATATTTTGTTTTCAATTTCATTTGTTTACTGGGCTTCCAGGTGACATTTTTCAGAAGTTTATAGGTTAAGTTTGGCTTCTTACCAGGTTAGAACACTTGTGGTGCTTCTCTTTACTAATTTTATTTATTTTTTTTTTGTTTACTTCATTGAGATTTGAAAAAGACAGGCTCAGGGGTGCCTTGGCTGGCTTAGTCCGAAGAGCATGCAACCTTAGATCTCAGGGTTGTAGGTTTAAGCCCCACGTTGGGTGTAGAGATTACTTAAAAATGAAAACCTTTAAAAAAAAGAAAGAGAAAGATGGCTTCAGTGTTTCTGTATTCTTCTTTCACTTTGGTTAACACATTTTTCTCCCAAAGTCATTTCCACTGTACCTTACTGCTTCCTCCAATTTACTATTTACATTTAAGTATAATTGTAGTATGGAATTAGCTGTTATCTAGTACAACTTTCATTTTATAAAGAAGCTTAGTTGTCATTTGCATTAGAAACTGACACACTTGGGGTGTCTGGCTGGCTTGGTTAGTTAAGCAACTGCCTTTGGCTCAGGTCATGATCCTGGAGTCTCAGGATCAAGTCCCCACTTAAGGCTCCCTGCTCAGCAGGGAGTTTGCTTCTCCCTCTGACCCTCCCCCCTCTCATGCTCTCTCTCTCAAATAAAAATCTTTTATTAAAAAGAAACTGACACACTGATATATATATGTATACACATATGTGTATATATATATATATTTTTAGTATTCTGAAGTAAAAAGAGACCAATTGCATTTGCTAGGCTTTTTTCAATAAAATGTTTTTGTGCCTAAGCTTATTTGTGGGGACTAATTATGTTGGTTTTGTATGGACTTTTTGGGGAAGAAAAGTATATTAAAAGGTGGGTTTTTTTGTGTGTGTTTTTGTTTTTTTTAGCAAGGCAATGAAATATAACTCTGTGCATTCCAGGGTAAAGCAGGCACATTACTTATCTTCATGTAAACTGTTGTAGTCAGGTTTCATTTCAGAAAGCCCATTCATTTTTTAGTAACAGAAAGAGATTTTAAAGTTGCAGTGAAATCTGTACCTTTATTTTAGAAGAAGAATTTTTGAAAAAAGTCTTAAATCAGTTTATAAGCTGACTTTGTAAGCAAAGAAAGCAAACTAGTAAGTTTATGCAGTGATCCATTTGGAATATGGGAATGGGACATGATATAACATAGTTTGCTAGCTTAGATTTATTTTATGCACTTCAGTTATTCAGTGTATTAATGGTTTTAAAATGGGATCCTTTACGTTATACTTTCCCAAACTGATGGGGGAAGGGAAATTGCTATGTTGTGTTCAAATCTTTTAAAATAAAGTCTGTTGCTATAGTTTATAGAAGAAGTAGTGCATCAATTCAAAAATTTTTCATTCAGTGCAAGATGTTTGCTATGTTCTACAAAGTAAATCAAGGTGGAGATTAGTTATTTAATAGGAGAGGTTTTGTTGGTTTCTTAACCATGGTGCCTAACATAAAGAAAAATAGTACTATGTAATAGGCCTTTATTTTATTACTGATATATTTTGATGTGCTTTTAAATACATTTGGCAGCAGTCGTGGTTAAGGTTACAGAATCTGTTTACAAATAGCTTCTCCCATTCGGAAGGTTGCCTTTTATTTTTGTTGATTGTTTCCTTTGCTGTGCAGAAGCTTTTTATCTTGATGAAGTCCCAATAGTTTATTTTTGCTTTTGTTTCCCTTGCCTCAGGAGACATATCTAGTAAGAAGTTGCTATAGCCCGTGTCAAATAGGTTACTATCTGTGTTCTCCATATTTGATAAAGGGTTAGTATCCAAAATATGTAAAGAAGTTATAAAACTGAAAACTGAACATGCAAAAACCAAATAATCCAGTTAAAAAATGGGCAGAAGATATGAATAGACATTTTTCCAAAGAAGACATAGAGATGGCCAACAGACACATGAAAAGATGCTCAACATCATTCATCATCAGGGAAATACAAATCAAAACCACAATGAAATACCACCTCACACCTGTCAGATTGGCTAAAATCAACAACACAAGAAACAACAGGTATTGGCAAGGATGTGGAGAAAGGGGAACCCTCCTGCACTGTTGGTAGGAATGCACTCTGGAAAACAGTTTGGAGATGTCTCAAAAAGTTAAAAATAGAACTACCCTATGATTCAGCAATTGCAGTACTGGGTATTTACTTAAAGGATACAAAAATACTTGTTCAAAGGGATACATGGACCCCGATGCTTTAGCAGCATTATCAACAATAGCCATACTATGAAAAGAGCCCAAATGTCCATCGACTGATAATGGATAAAGAAGTGGTGTGTGCGCGCTTGTGTGCGCTCATGCGCACGCGCGCGCGCACACACACACACACACACACACACACACACACACACACAAATGGAATATTTCTCGGCCATCAAAAAGGATGAAATCTTGCCATTTGCAATGACATGGATGGAGCTAGAGAGTATTACACTAATGCAAATAAGCCAGTCAGAGAAAGACAAATACCATATGATTTCACCCCTTGTGGAATTTAAGAAACAAAACAGATGAACATAGAGGGGACTAAAAAGAGAGACAAACCAGGAAACAGACTCTTAACTTTAGAGAGCACACTGATGGTGACCAGAGGAGAGGTGGCTGGGGGGATGGGTTAAATGGGTGATGGGGATTAAGGAGGGCGCTTGTGATGAGTACTGGGTGTTGAATCACTAAATTATACCCCTGAAACTAATATTACACTGTATGTCAACTAACTGGAATTTAAATAAATACTTGAAAGGAAAAAAAAAGTTTGCGGAGCCTATAGCCAGACTGCTAAAGTCAAATTCCTATTTTACCATTTGGTAATGTGTGACCTTGGTCAAGTTTACTTAAGCTTAGGTTCCTTATCTGTAAAATGGAGATAACCTGCCTCATGGAATTATTGTAAGGATTGAATGAATTTATGGAAAGAAAGTTCTATAAGAACTTTAAGAACTATAAGAACTGGTACAAAGGAACATGCTTAATAAATGGTAGTCGGGATTATATTTTTATATATATATATTTAAGGAATATTGGCTTATTGATGTGCTTTCTTTGGGAGACTGGAGAACCTTTTACATGCTGCCTATTGTGGAATTCTTTTCTTGAGATAAGGTCTTTGTAATTTGGAGAGTTCACTACCAATTCAAGGGGTTTGTTTTCAATTTATGAATAGGTATTTGGTACCACTAAGGCGTGACTACTAAGATGAGGAGCTGGTGGCCAGTGCTCAGCAGGGACCATTTTGTAGGAGTGTTTAGAGCTGAGATCCACGGGGGCAGCTCCTACTGTCCCACAGGCTTTTCGTCCCCATCAGCAGTCAGTTCAGAGAACTTGTTAGAAGAGCTCATAGGTTTTCATTTGTCGGTTTCTGCTAAGACTTTCTTCCCTCCCAAAGAGGCTTCTCGTTGTCATCTGATTCAGGAGCGAGCCAGGCAGATAGATACCAGGGCATCCAGTAGCTGCTCCGTCCTGTATGTACACTACCGATGCAGCTGGATCCCTGCTTCTCTTTACTTCATGCTCCTAACACCTCATACCACTCTGACTCCCACAGACTCATGAAACTGGGCTGAGATCTCACAGATTAGATCTGAGGGCTAGAATTAATTTTATTTTATTTTTTCAAGATTTTATTTATTTGACAGAGAGAGAGAGAGAGCAGGAACACAAGTAGGGGGAGTGGGAGAGGGAGAAGCAGGCTTCCCGCTGAGCAGGGAGCCTGATGTGGGGCTCGATCCCAGGACCCTGGGACCATGACCTGAGCCGAAGGCAGACGTTTAACGACTGAGCCACCCAGGCGCCCCTATAATTAATTTTAAAGGCATCCATTTCCACAAGTGAAGAAAGTACTAAGGGAAAAATGAGACACAAAAATTTGAGAAGAATTTCAAATTATAAAATTACTCAGTACAAGTGTATTTTACATCAGCTTTTGTATTTCATTCTATATGGTACCATATTTCTACAGAATGTATGGAAGCCAGTTTTTTGTTTGTTTAATTGAGTTTATTATATTCATATCAACAAGTGGTATTAGAGTGGTTTGTAGAATAGAAACAGTTTTTTTATAATAATGATTTTGTTGGGATGAAATTTTGTCTCATGCTTCTATGCTTTTTGGCATAGATCCTTTGATTATGGTTTATAAAATATTCTCACTTCCTCTCTTCCTCTGTTTTCTGAGTAGTAACATGATTTCCCAGAATACTTAACATACTTAATACAAAAAAGACAATATTTGTTTTTGCTCTAGTTGCAAAAAAAAAATACAACTGAAGCATTCTGGATAAAGATCTTACAGATAGTTAATTCCTAGGAAAAATGATTGTATTTCTGTTGGGGAGAAGGTATAGTCTTTTGCAAGAGTAAACCATAGATGAGACTAGTATCTTTTTTTGTAACTGTAATCTAGAAATAGTTACATATTCTGTTCTATTTTAGCAAACTTCTTTTGAATATTAAATTATTTACCTGGGTTCTCTTATCTGTCAAATATAAAAAGAGTCTTTTAGAGAACCATTTATTGGTGAACTAAGTTAAAGTGTTCAGTTTGTATGCATCTGTTTAACTTTTTTTTTTTTAAGATTATATTTATTTACTTAAGCGAGCGTGCACATGGGGAGGGGAAGAGAGAGAAGGAGAAGCAGACTCCCCGCTGAGCAGGGAGCCTAAATGAGCTCGATGTGGGGCTCAGTGTGGGGCTCAATCCCAGGACCTGAGATTGTGACCTGAGCCGAAGGCAGATGCTTAATCATCTGAGCCACCCAGGTGCCCCTGTTTTGCCTTTTCTGCATTGGTTAGTTGAACAAGAATTCCAGAGGTGAGTGTAGTAGGCTGGTGTGTTCCCTTCCCACAGTTCTTACCGGGGAAGTATGTGAAATTCACTAATTGAAAAGTTTTGAATGTCTTTGTGGCTTATGATAAATTCCTGAAAACTAGGGCTTTCTGGGTCCAGTTATATAGGTAGTGTGTAAAAGTCAATATGTTACTATAAGGTACAGTTTAATAAGCCTTTAGACATATTTGGTTCAAATGCGTTCTGTGTATTTTAACCCTCTTAAGTGATTTGTAATATTTAGATCTATTTTCCCTGTGTCATTAAGTAGAAGGAAGGCATGTAGAGTCAATGAATTGCTTCTGGGTAGAGCTCAGCACAAACAGATTTTGCTATAATGAAGATTTTGAAATAGAAGAAAATGTGGACTGTTACGTTCAAAAAGTTAAGTCAGATTCTATAAAATTGTAACTGGGGGACTCTATACCCCTTTGACCTATTTAAGCTTATTATCAGCCTTTCTTCCTGGTTTGGGCTTAAAACAATAGCCCAGTCTCTGAGACCTGCCTTAATTGTGTTCCCCTACCCCCAACCATTAAAGTCAGATTTAGGATCATTGTTTTCTTTGCTGCTGTTACTTTGGGGGGGCGGTTTGAGGATGTGGATTGAGTATGTTTTTTTCCATACCTCTTTTATTTTGTAATTATTTAACTTTTCAATTCACAGTTATGACTCCCCCCCCACCCACTACTTAGACTGACTGACTTAGACTGTCTCGTTTAGAAGCCGCCTTCCTGGATTCTTTCTTTTCTCCCCTTACCTGTGTTATACACCAAACCAAGGTTCATTGCCCCTTACATGTTGGTGTTTGGACAGAGCATTTCCTGTCTGTTTCATGTTGCAAGTAAGTTTTTTGCTAGAAAGTCAGCTGGATGGAAGTAGAGGTCTTGACTAAATCTTGATCACTTCTGTTTTCCTGGCTTCTAGAAGCGTGCTTAATAGGTAAGCCACTTAAAAATACATGTTGAATGAGAAAAAGGAACTGAGGTCCTCAGAGGCTAAGTGAAATAATACACGGGAATGTATGTTATAACACATAGTATCAAGTTAATACTCATTATGAAAGTACTCTAAAAGGCTCTAGAAATATTAGGTACAGTAATATTTGAAATATTAGTGTTCATGTGATAGTAAATCATTCATATTTTAATTATTATAAGGTAACGTAATACCCTGATAATATATTAGGGATGCTTTTCTTTTTTTATTGTAGTTGGCACACGTTGTTATATTAGTTTCAGGTGTGCAACACAGTGATTTCACTTCTCTATACATTATGTGATGCTCATCACAAGTGTAGCTCCCACCTGTCACCATATAATGCTATTTTGTATTATTGACCCATGGTGTGCATCTGTGCTGTGCCTTTTTTTTTCATTTTTCATAAAGTTTATTTTCTCTGAGAAATGTATGCCTATTAACAAAACCCAGGTTAATATTAGCACTAGCTCTGAATCAGAAAAAAACCCCCAAAAACCTTTTAAAAAATATAAACTAAATAACTACATCATGAAGTAATTGCATACATCATGAAAGCAATCCTGTTTGTAGTAGGGGCAGGGAAAAAAGGAAAAACTTCCTAATTCAAAGAGAAAAAAGAGAATTGTCAAAATTAAAATACAGTTATAAATAGACAAAAATTATCTCTTCCTGTCATACTCAAACTCTTCCTAATGTCCATTTACCACATTCTGTTCACTTTATCAATCGAAAAAGTCTTGTGAAAGACCAAATTACATAGATGATTTTATTCAGGCTGTTGTAATAGAAGGAATGTTCTTTATTTTATTTTTTTTCCTTTTATTATTAACATGTAATGTATTATTTGTTTCAGGGTACAGGTCTGTGATTCAGCAGTCTCACACAATGCACAGCGCTCACCAGAGCACACGCCCTCCCCAGTGTCCTTTTATGCCTGTGACTTACTCATTCCATAACTGGAAGGCTGGACCTTCCACTCCCTTTCACCCATTTTGCCCAACCCCTCACCTACCTCCCCTCTGGCAACCATAAGTTTGTTCTCTGTGTTTATGGGTTTGTTTTTGCTTTTTGTTCTGTTTTAGATTCCACATATAAATGAAATCATATATAGTATTTGTGTTTCTCTGACTTATTTCACTTAGCATAATACCCTCTAGGTACACACACACACCCCTCCCACATCTTTATCCATTCATCTATGGATGGACACTTGGGCTGCTTCCATGCTTTGGCTATTGTAAATAATGCTGCATTAAACTTAGGGCTGCTTGGGGCGCCTGAGTGGCTCAGTCGTTAAGCGTCTGCCTTCGGCTCAGGTCATGATCCCAGGGTCCTGGGATCGAGCCCTGCATCGGGCTCCCTGCTCGGCGGGAAGCCTGCTTCTCCCTCCCCCACTTCTCCCTGCTTGTGTTCCCTCTCTCGCTGTGTCTGTCTCTGTCACATAAATAAATAAAATCTTAAAAAAAAACAAAAACCAAAAACTTCGGGATGCTATTCACTGCATGAAACAGAACACCTAATCAACAGTGGCTTAAATCACGAGGGTGTATTTTTCTTATGAAAACAAGTTTGGAGGTCAGTACCTGCTGACATTGGCTTAGCAGCTCAGCAGTGTCAGGGCTGTTGTTCTGTAATTCTCTTGGCCTCCTTTGTGGTTGCAAGGTGGTTGCTCCTGCTGGGGGCATTACCTTTCTGTTGGAGGCACCGTGGAGGGGCATGGATTGACAGCAGCATCTCTTCATTTTACCAGGAAGCCAAAAGCTTTCCTAGAACATCTCTACATTACAGCCTTCCTGGAAGCCTTGCAGCACAGCTAACTAACTCCTAAGTGTGAGGGACCACCTGTTTCACTTGGACACCCTTAATTGGAAGGAAGGCTGTGAAAATGGGATTTAGCTTGTTTGGCCTCTAGTAGAGATGGGGAAATGGAGGGGGAGTTTGAACATAGATGTTGGGTTTGCTAACCAACAGTATCTACAAAATCTACCACTCTGGCTGGCCAAAATCCAAATATATCCTTTTTCTTATGACTGTGTTTTACGGGGATACAGTACCCGTACTGTATCCCTTTCCATGGGAGAGGATACCTGTTCTTCTCCATGACTGCATCTCCCTCTGAATCCCAGCTGTGTGTCTGAGGTACAGCTTTCTCCATCAGGTCCGGTTGTAGCTTGCCCTCTGGTGACCCTACTGCTAAAAGAGAAAGTCTGTGCTCCCAGTACATTGAGCAAAGTACTGTGGATAAAGGAGCAAAGTGACTGTGATAAATCCTCCCACTTAGAAAACGGGTGAAGTAGAAACTCCCCACTAGAAACTGGTCCTCAAACACACCATACAGTGGAAGGTGTGAATGTTGAAGACTTCCTTTTCTGGCAGTGGATTAAATTCCTAGTGAGCCAGTCTACTGTCCCTGTTTATGTTCCCAGGAAGGGTCTCCCCAGGTCACAAAGTGTTGACCACCATAGCTATAGAAGAAGTCTTGAAATCGGGTAGGCTGATTCCTTCCACTTGATTTTTCCTTTTGGCTATTTTTGGGGTGTTTCCCTTGCCATGTAAATTTTGGAATAAATTTGTCTATGTGTGCCAGAAACCTTCCTGGAATTTTGATAGGAATTGTGTTAAAACTTGTAGATCGGGGTGCCTGGGTGGCTCAGTCGTTAAGCGTCTGCCTTCGGCTCAGGTCGTGATCCCAGGGTCCTGGGATCGAGCCTCACATCGGGCTCCCTGCTCCGCGGGGAAGCCTGCTTCTCCCTCTCCAACTCCCTCTGCTTGTGTTCCCTCTCTCGCTATGTCTCTCTCTGTCAAATAAATAAATAAATAAAATCCTAAAAAAAAATTAAAAAAAATAAAACTTATAGATCAGTTTGGGGAGAATCAACATTTTACTGACTCTTCCAATCCAAGAACATGGTAAGTCTCTCCAGTGATGGCCTAAATCTTTCATTTCTTTTGACAGATTTTTATACTTTTCAGCCTACAGATCCAGCATGTAGTTTGTTAGATTTATACCTAAGTGTTTCATTTTCTTGGGGCAATTGTAAGTGGTATTGCTTTTTTGATTTTGATTTCACTTGCTGGTTGTTAGTATATACAAATGCAGTTGATTTTTGTTTGTTGATCTTCTGCAGCCTTGCAGAATTCACTTATAATTTCTAGGAGTCTTTTTTGCAAATAATGGGATTTTCTGCATACATATTCATATTATCTGCAGAAAGAGAGAGTTTTATTTCTTTCTTTCTGATTGGTACGCATTTTGTTTCCTTTTTTTGCTTCACCATGCCATCTAGACCTTCCTGTATTATGTTGAATATGAGAGGTGAGATTAGACATCTTTGCTTGGTCCCTGATCTTAGGGGGAAAGAATTCAGTCTTTCACTGTTAGGTATGTCAGCTGTAGGATTTTTGGTAGATGCTGTTTTTGTGTTTGAGGAAAATACTGTTTTTCCCTAGGTACCTAGTTTATCCTGAATATGTGTTGAATGTATATTATGGATACTTAAAAATACTATGAAGGAAACTGGATTATTCTTTTTTAATTGGCAGTAAGGTAGTATGTGAACAGTAAAATGTTAAAGTCTGAATGTTATCTAATACATAACAGTACTAAAGGCACCAAAGAGATTAATTACCTGGGTCTGAATCAACTTATTTCTCTATATAGGGAAAGATTTATGAAAATCATTACATGTGAATATTCTTTTTTTCTCTTGGACTTTTAAAATAAATATTCCTTTAATCTAAATATTAAAGAAACCCACTTTGTCAATATCTTTATTGGTCCTGCTACTGACATTGTTCCCATTAAACTGACCCTTATTTTCTTATCAGGGAAAAAAAAATACCTCCATGTGGCTAGAGAGTCCTGTTCCTTATTTTATAGCACTTTCCATTCTCATGGCAGTTTTTTTTTTGGTGTCATCTATATATTCTTATGTTGCTGAGCAGCCTGCTTCTCCAGTCTCCTTGTTTCAAAAATAAAACTTTTAAAAAGGTGTTTATAGTAAAAGTTACAAGAGCAGTACCGAAAATCTCTTTTTCTGAACCATTTTCTAGGAAGCTGTTTACTCAGAGCCTCATCATCCCCAAATGCTTCAGTGTCTGCAGAGTTTCTGCAAAGTTATTCTCCACAAAACCGCAACATCAACAGCTAGACATCCTTGCTACCTCATCCACAGGCCATGTTCATGTTATTCCCGTAGTGCCCTTCACAGCAAGGGGACCCACTTTGTAATCCCATTTTGTGCTGACTTGTCATGTCTCTCGAAGACTCCTTTAATCTGGACCAGTTTTTGTCTCTTGCCTTACCTTTTTATCTTTGACATGCTTGAGGGGTATAGGCCAGTAATTTGAATGATTGTCCCTTGATTTGTGTTTGTCTGATGTCTCTCATGTATAGGTTCCAGTTTTGCATCTTTGGCAGGAATATCTTTGAAAGTGATGCTGGTTTCCTCTCCGTACATCCTGAAAAAAGTCGTGTGGCACCTGACTTTGATTTGTCCCATTATTGGTGATAGCAACTTTGATCAATTTGTTAAGGCGATGTCTGCTGAGTTTCGACACTGTAAAGTTACTATTTTCCCTTAATATATATTTTGTGAGAAGGTTTTTGGGGAGTCAGTTTCCTATTCCTCATAAAACTTTGACCTCTCTGGAACTCCTGTACTCTTGCACCTTCCTGGGTTTTGACAGGGATGCCTGGTTGTGCCTTCTGGGTTCCAGCACATTCTGCCTATGTCCTTCTAAAACTGTATGGGGCTACCGGCCTGCACACACACCTACCTCCCTCACCCTGTGTATGCTCTGACAACAGGCACCGTCCCATGTGTGTGTCCGCTTCACCTTCCTTGGGTTTGACACCCCATGCCAGTCTGCCCTTGTGTGCACCTGCGCATCTCCTCAGACAGGAGCCCTGACAGCCCGGGCCGGGCCATGCCCTTCAGGGATGCCCCTCTTGCTCTTCTCAGGCTCTGAGACCCGGGGCTCGGCTGCCTGCCTGGGTGGGTGCACTCACTCTGCTCACACTGTGATACCTCATGTCAGACCATCTCCTTTATACCACCCCCACCCACTTTGTGTCTTGGGCACTGCTACCCCGTGCCGTCATCCTCCTGCACAGGTACCTTCTGCATTCTGCTTGTGCTCCGACACCCTCCTCCCTGTGAACGGGCTCTGGTGTTCCGGCTTATGCTGGCTCGCACCGTCCCCCAGCGCCATTGCCTTCCTCGCGCCCCCCCCCCCCCTCCCCGCCCCAGGGACTCCGTAGTGAATTAGTGGAGAAGGGTGGAGAGAGCGAGGGGAACTCCAGCTTTCTCTTGGTGGTTAGATTCATCCTCAGCCCCTGTTGTTTGCTTTCTCACCTCTTCTTTCTAGTTCATAGCTCTTTTCATGAGGACTAGAGGGAAGTTGTAACATTCTACATGTAAAATTTCTCTTCCTTAGGGAAAAATAGGGGAGTATAATGTATGAATAAATGTGCAAAGCTTAGTTGTTTTGGGCGTCATGAGAGAAATAATCCCTGTCCCTGGGAGCGAGGACAACCCACGTGACAGTATGGAAATCAGACGGGAAATCACTAGTGCAGAGTCAAGAGTGCTGCCGTTAACCTTGAGAGCCGCGGTCCATCCCGGCCCTGCCTCCTGCTTTCCCGCTTATGAGGCCTTTTTGCAAGTCACCACATTTTTCTTCTGTTTCCTCATCCATAAGATGGAGATTATAAATACTTACCTCATGGGGCTGTCGGGGAACTGGGATGAGATAATGTATTTAAAAATGCTTTGCAAGTGGTAAAATGCTATGCAAATGTGGTTCTTTAGCTCTAATTTATTGCACATTCAAATTGAAATCTGTAGGAAATTAAGTCAAGCATTTTAATTGCACTTGTGACTTGTAGGCAAATTCCCTTTGATTCATAAGGCAGAGGAGAGGTCAGCATAGTGTTTGTTTTGGGCTGCCGAGTTAGGGCCATTGTTCTGTCACCATTGCTCAATCAGGCATACACTCCTGCCCACTCACTATGCCTTTGTCACATCTTTCCATCTTGATGATTTTTACCCCTGCCGTGCAATAGTCCTCCTGACCCTGCTCTCATCCTTTGTGATGTCAGCACCACTGAGCTTAGACAGATGGGTTCCGTCATGCATTCACGGTTGCTCGTGGCATGGCTGCATGGCATGTACACTGGGTAGGCCTCATGAAGTGAACATGGCTCATGCCGAAGCTGCACTCTCCTTCTCTGACCTGCTTCTCCATAGAGCTTCTCCTTGTGTTACTGGTGTCACTCTGGGTCAGCTCTCCAGTTCAGAAACCTGTAATTCCTCCCTCTGTCATTTCCCGTATCTAGGCAGCTACGAGTTCTTTTATTTTTACAAAAATCTCTTTCCTAATTGAGCCTTTGTTTTCCCATAATTAACAGTCTACCTTTGGCCCTTATTACTTAATCCCTGAACTATTGAAACAGCCTTCTTCAAGGCCAACATTAGAACATTAGCTTGCCAGGTCTAAGCTTGGGCCGCTGCTGAATAATTGCATGAAGAAGACTTCCGGGATCTGAGCCAGCTCTCTGAGGAGCCAGCCCTTCCAGAGTATAGATGGTATAGAACATGTCTCTAGAGCCGTGTAAGACCCTCCAGATGGTAGAGATCAGGCTTGGGGAAGATCTGCCTTGTCAGGCCCAGACTTGTGTGGAAGTCTCTAGAATCCAGGAAGACCTGATCTCTAGAACAGGAGTTCCATTATCGAAATATAGCTGCTGTTAACATTTTGGTACGTTTCCTTCTAATCTATTTTTAATGCATAGGGTTTTTGTTTTTTGGTTTTTTTCTTTTACTTTTTTCTATAATTATCACTATACGCATAAATTGCATAATATCTGTTGGATGAACAAAGCATTTTCCATGATATTTTTGTAAGCGTAATTTTGTATACAGTGTTCCATAGATTAAAAGGTTGCTGTGGTCTTTGTTCCTTTTAGAACAAGACGCTTTCCTGGGAGAAATACTGGATTTTCTATCAGAGCTTGACACCAGCTTCTGCTGAAAGTATTTTTCTAGTGTTAACTTTTTGATTGCTGACAGGAACTAGTCTGTCTCTCGTTTGGTCTTGATGCTTATTCATTTACATGGCTTTCTGTGTCTTTGATCTGTGCTTGTTTGTTCATTCTTCCTTCCTTTCATCTTTTGTTTTTTTCCTTCCTTCCTCCCTCCCTCCCTCCCTCCCTCCCTCCCTCCCTCCCTCCCTCCCTTCCTTCCATCCATCCTTCCATCCAATCCATCCATCCATCCATCCATCCACAGAGAGGACATATTCTCTTCTAATTTCTGAGATCAGCTTTGGGGATTTAGAATGAATGGTCTGTTAAGGGTCACATACTGGGGGAGACATATCTAGGAATATTTTTTATGGTGTGCAGCAGGCTCATCTGTGGGCACAGAGGAAGCAGTGCGTACCTCTTTCTGAAGACGGTAGGGAAGGCCTCTCAGGGGAAGTGACATGTAACCAAGCTGTGAAAGGTTGAGTAGGAGCTTGCTAGGGGCAGAGCAGTGGAAGAAACATTTAGGCAGAGGGCCCAGAAATGGAGAGCAGTGAGGATATGGCTCACGCTTGTCTCTAGTGGGTTTTTTGTCTTTGTGTTTCCTTTTTTATTTTTTAAACAACTGTATTAATATAAGAGTTCCCATATTATACACCATTTAAAGTGTACAGTTCAGTAGCTTTTAGGATATGCACAGAGTTGTGCATCTGTCACCACATTCAATTTAAAACCTATTCATTACCCCAAATAGAAACTCCGCATCTTTCAGCTATCACCCTTAGTGTGCCTAGCCTTCGCAGCCCTAGGCAGCCACCAACCCACTTTCTGTCACTATAAACCTGCCTCTTTTTTTTAAGTGGAATCCAGTGACTTTGTGACTGACCTCTCTTGGTTAGCATGTTGTTGTCAAGGTCTAACACGTGTGAGTGCTTCCTGTCTTTTTATCATCTGCTGATGTTCCATTGTATGGATATACCACATTTTATTCATCCATCAGTTAAGGAACATTTGGCTTTTTCCACTTTTTTGGCTATTAAGAATAATGCTGCAGTGAACATTGATATACAATATGTTTCTGTATGATCATGTTTTCATTTCTCTAGGGTTTATACCCAGGAGAGGAGTTGCTGGATCATAGATTAACCCTGTGTGTACCAACTTAAGGCACTAGACTCTTTTCCAAAGCAGTCATACTATTTTATATTTTAATCAGCAGCAAATGATGGTTACAGTTTCTCTACATCCTTGCCAACACCTGGTATTATCTTTTCAATTTAAATTTTTTTATTATACCCATCCTAGTAGATGTGAAGTGGTACCCCACTGTGATTTTGATTTGCATTTCCATCATGACTAATGATGTTGACCATCTTTTCGTGGGGTTATTGGTTACTTGTTTATCTTTGGAGAAATGTCTAGATCTTGTGCCCATTTTTAGTTGGATTGTTTGTCCTTTTATCATTAAATTGTAGTATTTTTTACATTGTTTCTATTTTTTTGAAACAAAATTGAGGCTAAGGTACATTATTGTTAACTTTGTTAACTAGAAAATGAACCAATTAATCAAAATAAATTTTGAATTACCTAAAATAAATGAAATTTAAATCTGAAAAGTAGATTTGGAGTTAGGGGATATTAACTTTAAAAGGTGGTAACATTAATACACACTACAAATCAAATTCTTGTTAAATTATTTTAGCTGTTTAAGATAATTCTTCCTTCCTATATGCAAGAGTGTCCAATACCTAAATACTCCTCTCCTCAGCAAGTCATTTTCTGTGACAAATGAGTAAGGTTTCTAATAGTTTCTTCTTTCCCAAATAGTTCTTTTCTCTCTTTCTCTCTCTCTCTCTCTTTTCTTTCTTTCTTAAGATTTTATTTATTTGAGAGAGAGAGCACGAGCTGGGGGAGGGGGCAGGGCAGAGGCAGAGGGAGAAGCAGACTCCCTGCTGATTAGGGAGCCTGACTGGACCAGGGGCTCCATCCCAGGACCCCGGGATCATGACCTGAGCTAAAGGCAGACGCTTAACCAGTTGAACCACCCAGCCGCCCCTCCAATAGTTCTTTAAAGCAATATTGTTTCTTAGTTATTACTTATTTTTGGTCTCAAATTGGTAGCCCATATTTGTCATTTTAGAAAGTTTGAAATTGCTTTTTGGGGAATATTATTTATGGGTATCTGTCATCATTCAGTTGAATAATTAGTGGATGTCTACTAGGTATACAGCCAGCTTACTTTGTTTCTCTTCAGGGATAGTATTCAGAATATCTCACGGTGGTGTGGTGTGTGGACCCTGACACATCAGAACGGACACTGGCCTTGGAGTACTTGACTCAGTACATTCAGCTTCATTGTTTTATTCAGAGATCTTTGATGTTCTTCTTTGCACTTTGGAGTCTAGTGAACCTAGGCCTCGTCTGTAGCTTTATCTTTGGTGTGGATCTTTCCTGTCTTGGCAGTTTCCTATGGGCATTTTTCTTTGATTACCAAATTGGTAATTGTTTTGATCTGCTAATTTGAAAGGTTAAAATCCAGAGGGTAGCTCTGTATTAGAGATGATATTCAGCATATAATCTATACTTCACTTCAAGGAAATACTTCTGTACTTAGAATTTGTCTTGGGAATTGGTCATAGGGGTGAATTGGTCATTCCTAGCAGATGACTCAAGTTATTGATTTGTGCTACACAATTGAGGGTTTGTATATCATTCTGAATGAAAATCAGATGTTTTGCAAATTTACTAGCAATGGTTATGATTTGCTCCTTGGCTGAATAGAACTCTTTTCAGCATATTACTTTTAAAATATTTGAATTAGGAAGGAAATTTTTCATAGAATACATGAATTTAAGGTTACGATTGGACTGTTGGGTCTGGAAAGCCATCCTGGCTTAGTCCCCAGGCTGGCTCTTTGCTCTCTGCATCTACCACGTCTAGTGCTGCCTCTGCCAACGCAGGCTCGGGCAGCCCTATCCTCCTAAGCCCCAAACTCTGGTTTCCTTTCCAGTCGGCTGCCGTGGATCCCGGGCGTGCCCCACCACATCAGACGTGGTGGTGGACGCCAGCGCCGAGTTACCACCAAGGACTTAAGGGACAAGAAGGAAGTTGTGGAGGGGGCGGACGGTGGGAGATCGTGTCTGCTAGTGGGGATGCTAATGAGGAGAGTGGGGAGCAGAAGGCTGCCAGGGAGGCAGGCCAAGGAGGGGAGGGCGTTAGGGAGGAGGAGGAAGAGGGGAGAGATGAAGATGAGGCGGAGGTAGACCCCGGCAGACGGGCAGCGGAAGATGACGGTGTCGACACTCGGAAGCAAAGACCCATGAGAATGACTAGACAGCAAAAAAAGGAAAAATTAAACTTAAAAAAAAAAAAGGCCCCTATGACCCATTCATGCTCCCCTTCCTGTCTCAGAATCTACACGTGGTCCTGTGTGAGTGGAGAGCCTGCCTTGGATGACATCAGCGCCCCAGCCCCCAGCCAGAGCTGCAGAGCGGATTTGCAACAGTTGCGACTTGCAAACTGCGCGCAGCCCCTGTTTTTCTTAAAAGTACTTTAAAAAGGAAAATTTGCATTTTTAATTTACACTTTATATTTTTGCTCATCTTGTGAGGGGTCAGCCATTTTTAATGACCTGAGATGATCCAGCCAGCCTTGGGGCCTTCTCTGGCCTACTTCTGACTTGATTTGTGCTGTGACCATGTTCATTACAATCTCAAAGGCGAGAAAAATGACAACACATCTTACCCCCAGCGTTCCAGTAGCTTTTTGTCTGCTTACTTCGCTGTACTGTGAGTAGTTGGTTTTATGAGATGTTTAAAAAAGACCAAAGATAAAAAGTTTTTTTTTTTTTTATGCAGTTACTGTTTTTTTTTTTGGTCTGTTGAAGTGTGAAAGGTTCAACAATTAACTGGAATTGTATTTTGCTGAGTTCTTACAAAAAAGATACAATTGCATTTTTTAGCAACTCTGTTTTTTGTAAGTACTGAATTATCAATAGTGACTTATTTTTTCCCTTACCAAAATAGGGTTTCAGCTTGCTGTCAGTAGTATGTATCTAATTAACCCAATTTTCAATTATCTGTATGTAGAGATTACCCAAGCCTGTTAAAACAAAAAGCTCTAGCTTTCCTTTGGTTCCTTGATAGTGTTTTGTTTTTTTTTTTTTAAAGACTCTACTTGAGAGAGAGAGCACAAGTGGGGGGAGGTGCAGAGAGAGAGGGAGAAGCAGGCCTCCTGCCAAGCAGGGAGCCTGATGCGGGACTCAGTCCCGGGACCCCGGGATCATGACCTGAGCCGAAGGCAGACACTTCACCGACTGAGCCACCCAGGCATTTGGTTCTTTGATGGTTCTGCGTCACGTCACCGCGGCTGTGGGGAGGCAGGGCACCTGCAGTGGTCGGGGGGAGACCTCTTGGCTCAGACATGGGTGGTGGCAGTGGAGTGAAGTAGACGCATTCACATTATTGTGGAGGTGAAACCCTTTGGGAGCGGTTGAATGTGCCGCAGGGGATGGTGATGGCAAAGGAACGGTTACAGAGGACTCCCGGGTCCCTGGTCTCAGCATTCGGTGGGTGTGCCAGTCAGGGGGATGGGAGGACTGGAAGAGGTCACGTACAGTCTTTGCTGGCTCTCAGGCACGGTCCCCTGACGTTCTCTGTCCTGCTCTTTGCTGCGTGGAACTGCTTTTCTTACTCTTCTCCGCCTCTTGGTTTTTGTGGGTAGGACTGGCCAGTGAGAGGTGCTGATGGAAGCCTGGAGGAGAGGCATATGGGGAGAAGGTAGGACATTTTCCTCCTTCTTGTTTTGCTCTGGGTCATGTCCCCGGACACAGCAGTTTCATTCCTGTGCCTTCCACTGCTAGCAGCTCTTCCCTCTGCAAGCCCAGCTCCCGTTGGGCAGTTCCTGCCCTCCTTCCAGCCCCTGCCAATGATGGCAGCTTCGGGGCTCCTAGAATCCCGCCTCTTCTGCTGGGCCCCTCCAGCCTTTGGGCTGCTAGTGGTTTCTTGTTGTTACTCATCTCAGGCTTGCTTCACCATGCCCTGGTTGGTGTTGGCTTTTCCATTGCCCCTGTAACAACATTTCTATAGTTTTCTAAAATCTCTAGAGTGGGTCCTTACTAGAACCTGATGAGTGAATGAATACAAGAGTGAAAATTCAAGAGCCCAAATTTCAGAAATGATTTTTGTCAAGTTTAATATTTCTTGGATGCATTCCAGTGGAGGTGTTACTGGGTGAGTTGAGTAGTGAGCTCCAGTGGTTGTCTGATATGCAAGTATAAATTTGGGTATTGTCTCTCAGCATAATGGTGGTATTCTAGACCAGTGGGATGGTTGGGAACATCTAGAGCACAGCTGAGAAGAGAACCAAGGCCTCGGTCCTCGGGAGCTCTGTTTTGTGGAGAGCAGGGGGGTGGATAGAGTAGAGAGGCCGGGGGTTAAGAGGAGGGAAGGAGGGTCATGCCGTTGACCCCAACCGGAAAGGGTATTGCGTGGTGTCGCGCACCTGCTGTATCCAGCGTGGGCACCCGTTCCCTTGGTGAAAGTGGTTTCAGAGGAAGGGGGAGCGCTTGAGGGGCTTCACCAAAATGAAGTGGTGGGAGAGTGAATGGGAGGTGACGGAAGGTGGGCACAAAGCGACCGTTCTTTCGAGATGTTTGACTTACAAAGGGAATAAAGAAATGGGAAGATAGCAGGAAGCTTAAGACAAGCTACGGTTTTTACAATTGCTTTTGTGTTTTGTTTTGAAAAGACTTTATTTTTGAATAGGTTCAAAAATAAAAAATTATACAAGGAAGGAGGTCTTCCTTTTACCTTATCTCCCGTAAGAAAATCCGTTTCTGCTTCCTCCTCCCAGCTCCAGCCATGCTGTTTATTTCTGATACACATCCTGACACTTTTAATGCAAATAAATGCAAATGTGATGTATTCTGGATCTCCTCCTTTGGCCCCAGGGGTAGCCTACTGTATGTGTTTTGTAGATCTTTTCTTTGGGTAGCTGCCCTGGTGACCTCTCTGTATTAGGATTTAGAGGTTATTCATTCTGTTTCTTCTTTTGTGGGCATGTTTATCTCAATCTTGGTTCTGAACGTACTGAAACGTCTTCCTTCAGTCACCTTGTGCTATTGAAAATAATGTTGCAGGGCGCCTGGGTGGCTCAGTTGGTTAAGCAACTGCCTTCGGCTCGGGTCATGATCCTGGAGTCCCAGGATCGAGTCCCACGGCAGGCTCCCTGCTCAGCGGGGAGTCTGCTTCTCCCTCTGACCCTCCTCCCTCTCATGCTCTCTGTCTCTCATTCTCTCTCTCGCAAATAAATAAAATCTTAAAAAAAAAAATAATGCTGCAGTGAATGACCTTGCTCAGTGCAAGTATGTTTGTAACTAGGCTAAATCCTTAGAGGTAGGACTTCTTGGTCAGAGGACACACAGTTGCCATTTCGGGAGGGCATAGGTGCTGTTGTAGTTGCCTACTTCCTCACAGCTGTACCAGCACAGTGGGTTAACAAGCTTTTGGGGTTTTGACACTCTAGTAAGTGAAACATGGTACAGTTGTGTTGTTTTTTTCTCCCCCTTAGTGAAGTTTTAATTTTCACTTATTTTAAGAATGGGATTGACCATCTTTTTGTACGTCAGGAGCCACATGTGTTTCTTATTTGTGTGAACTCCGAGGTTCATATTCTCTGCCCATTTTTTTTTTCTTTTAGATTTTGGTCTTCTTAATTTTTACTCATTATTAGGCCTGAGGGCCTAAAGGCTCTGTGTGGCAGGAACGGCAGCATGCAGGATGGGCATGACAGGCTGGGGTTTTGGAGAGAGTGGTGGTGACCAGATTGTGAAGTGCCCTTACGAGTCCATTTGGTTTGTATATTGGCTCCTAGTTTAAAAACCTATTTAACATGTAGAAATAGGTATCCTGTTAGGGATTCCTCAGATGGAGTGACTTCTGAGCTAATTATGTGTCAGGATCAACAGAGCAATTTAATTTGGAATGAGGATGGGGAATATTAGCAGTGTTCTTTTCCACATAGTAAGTAAAAGGTCTGTCTTGCACTCGGAGTTTGATTATGGCCAGCCCTACTTAGCTATGTAATTAATTTTCAATAGTTATCGGTAGACCTTGCCAGCCATTATTTCTCATTTAAAGGAAAAAAAAAAATGTTCTTTCCCTTCATAAACTAAACAGAGTTCAGGCTGACCCTTGGCTTCATATTATTTCTGTGAAGCACTCAGCAGGACTGTTTTCAAAGAACAAACTTATTATACAAGTAAAATCTGTGGGAATAAGTGCTTTGCCGTAGGAGCGCCTATATGCTGCCTCACTCAAACAGACCCAACAGTCACCAGCACCCGACGGTGGGGCGTCGGTTCTTGCCCTGAGTGTTTCAGACGGGGCACTGGAGATAGCGCTCTCTTTCTTTGTTTCTCCTCCCTCCTCCCCCCTCCTCTTCCTTCTCATTTTATTCTTCCCAGCCTCCTACTCCAACCGTAGCTAGCTAAAGGCAGAGTACTTTCTCATGGACATAGTTTTTAAAGCTTTTATTTATTTATCCGAGGGAGAGAGCACAGGAGTTCGGGGTGGGGGAAGGGAAGGAGGGACAGCGGGAGAGGGAGCCCGACGCGGGGCTCGATCCCAGGACGCCGGGATCACGACCCGAGCCGAAGGCAGACGCTTAAGGGCTGAGCCGCCCAGGCGCCCCTCATGCATCATTTTAGTTGCTTTTGTAAAACAGATTTTGATAACATGGTTCCTCCATTCTGCGCGTTACACATTCGCTGTGGAGAACAACGAAAGGGATGCAGAAGGAAAAAATTAACCCATTGACCAGAACTTTTATTTTGCCTTTTATTGGTTTTAAGAAATTATTTTTAAACATGTGCCTTAATGGTGTTTTGAAATTCTCTTACTAGAGCATACTGTGTTCTCTGACTTTGTAGTAGGCATCCAATGATTTGTATCACATAAATAAACTCCCTGGGCATGATTAAGCACAATGGACATTTAAACTGTTTGGACTTGTCTTCCTGGTAAGGAGACTCCCTCAAAATGCTTGTGAGGTTTAAAACAATCAGCGTTTTTCCTCTTCATTTTGTTCTTAGTGATTTTTTTTTTTTTTTTTTTTTTTTGGTATCACCTTGCTTAACTGCCTTACTTAAACCCCCGAATGGGCTCCTCTCCCTGTTGTATGCTGCTCCTCTAGGTGACTTTGCAATGGAACAGTTGTGTAAGATAAATGTTGTGCTCTGAGTAGTGTTGGTATGAACCATGGCCATCTCTTCTGTAATGTGGCCATTATGTGCAAGCCTGCAGGGTGAAGGGAAGATTGGTTGCTGTCAGAGTCAGCCGGTACTTTGGAGTAATGATCCTGTGCTCATTATTAATTCTCTCTTTATTTGCATGTCTCCCACGGATTATAGAAGGCCAAGAGCTGACATGTTCAAGATCTTGGAAATTTTGGAAATAGCCAAACAGTTCCTTTTGAAGCCTGATTATTAGTTGTCTTAGCAATACCATGAGGCAACCCCAAGGCCATGTAATACTTCTTTATTTTGTTTTTAGATACGGTCTATATTATTTTTGATCAGGAGGCAAAGAGCCACTAATGAGACATTCTAATTTCCTTAAGTTTATAGTCTCTGGAGTCAGTTTGTCTGGATTTCTAATCCTGGGCACCCTCCCGCCCCCCGCCCCTTGCTGTGTGATTTTAGGCAAGTTACTTTTCCATTCTAAGTCTTAGATTCCCTGTCTAAAATTAGAGTAAAAACGAACTTACCTCAAATTGGGAAGATTAAGTGGGGAGAAAAGTAAATATGATATGCTTGGCTCATTGCTGGATGCATGATATGTACTCAGTAATGCTAGCTATTATCATTATTGCTAATCAGGTTTGTATTACTTTAGATTTAAAAGCAATTTTTCTTGTGTATATAAAGAAATAATTTGGAAAGTAATACATTTTGATTAAAACAAATGGTAGTTTGTTTTTCTCTCCTCACACTCAAAGTAGGTGGTGTGCCAATGACCATCATTTTCTTGGTTCAGTGAGTACAAAAGCTTTTAGCAGTGGGGAAAGAAGTCCCTCAGAAAATGTATATCAGGTCACTGTTTTCATGATGGATCTCAGCAGGGAAATAGCTTTTTATATTCTCACCTTAAAATGAAAGAACACTATTGATTCTAAGCTCTCTGGAAAAGGAAACTTAAAAAAAATTAAAAAGGTTTGGTCAAAAGCAATACATACTTTAAGAAATTCAAGCAATACAGATGGATATAAATGAAATATTAACGTGCCCCTTCTCAGGATTACACTTTATCCAGTTATAAAAGTAATGCGCATGCAAGTTTGAAGAGAGAAAAAAGAAAGAATATAAAAGGGGCACATGAACAGCTCAGCCTTCATCTGACTCCCAAGGGCAAACACCTCAGTGTCCCATGTATATGCTTCCAGAAGTTTTCTTTACTTAGAATGGAATTTCCCTTTGTAAAAAACGAATACAAGATCTCCTGTCTTTACCTTGCTTTCATTTACCTGATGATTTAACAATGATTATTATAAATCAGCATTTACAGATTTATCTTGCTTTTTAGACAGCTCAGTGGTATTTTAGCAGTAGTCTCATAATTTATTTAAATGTTTTCCATATAATGGATATGTAGGCTTTCTGGATTTTTTGCTTTGTCAGTAACGTTCACTGAGATTTTAAAAATTGGTCATTGGTCTCTATATGTGTATGCCTATATGTGTGTCTATAAATATGCATGTGTGTGGTACAAGTAGCTCTACAAGTAGGTGTTAGAGAAATTCTGATGCACATTTAAATTTTTGAGAGCTGTTTCCATATTGGCATTCCAAAGTGTTTCATGAGTGTAGACTGCCATCAGCAAAGTTACCAGTTTCTCCATTCCTTTACTAGCACTAGATAATATCATACCTTTTAATATTTTCCAATGTGATATGAGAATATAAGATTTTATTTCATTTTGCATTTAAAAAATTGAGTGAGATCAGTGTATATCAGGATCAATTCCTAACAGATCAAAGATCTACATGTAAAACCATATGTGTATTAGGAGAAAACATTGGTAAACTCCTAGTAATCTGGGTATAGAGGAAACTTGCTAATTATGACTCAAAATCCAGAAGCAGTAAGAGAAGACGTTGATGAATTTGATGTCCTAGAAATAAAAATATATGAAGAAAGTCTATAAAAAATGTAAAATGACAAACTGGAAAAAAAATGTAATCTATCATAGACAAAGAATTAATATTCCCTGTGTGTGTGTGTGTGTATTTGTGTTTATTAGTAATTAAAACTTGAGATAAAAATGACTGTTTGACCCGAGGGGGGAAAAACGGGCAAAAGATGTGAACAAATGGAAAACATTAAAAAAAATTGCAAGTAACCCTTAAATATATGAAACAATGTTCAACTCATTCATAATAAGAGACGTGCGTATTAAAACTTCCCTGGATCCAGTTTCTGAGCAGATTGGCTTAAGTGCAGAGATTCGATAACTCCACGGGCAGTCTCGGGCATTGCTCACAGAAGTGCAGGGTGGTACACCCTTTTAGAGAGGGATTTGAGAGGGTAACGGAATGACATATGACAATCTGACCTTTTTGGACTTGATTCCAAAGGTAATCTTGGAGAAATACAAAATGAGGTATGCACAGGACTATGCATTATAGCACTGCTTGTCATAGTGGAAGCCTGAAAAGAGTCCAGTCTTGGTGCCCAGATGCCATCTGGATGGTCCAAAATTTGTTCCCTTCCAGATCAGTCCTGGTGTCCCAGCTGTGACACTGGCAGTATTTGGCTGGCATGCAGATGATTTTCGGCTGCATATCGGGGGTTATCTGTGCTGGAGGCCGCATCCAAGAAAGGTAGAAATCTTTCTGGGATCCTCTTCAGGCCTCCAAGCCGGGTGTCTTCTGACTGCCTCTCCCTTGCTTGGTTCATTCTAGCCCCTCTGCCTTGTGCTTCTTTCTTAACTGCTCTTCTCTGACTTAACTGCTTCTCTTCCAGTGTCAGGAGAACCTGACATGAGTGCTCTGATTAAAGCAAGACCATAAGGTGTTAACTTTCTCTTTGCAGATATTTAATCTGATAGCCAAGTCATCCACCAATGGTAGTATGCTTGAACGTTTATTTAATTTTGGGTGATGGGGTCCTGGAAAGGCAGGTCTTGTGGCATTTCTTGATTGTTCTAGATGCTAGACATGCTAAACTAGCTTATTCCTGTTTCAGATGCCATTCACCCCTACCTTGTTAATGTTAATATTTGAGGTTGGGATGTACCTTAAAATTGATAAGAACGTGATGCAGTTTTCCACCCCGTCTTGAAGAGCTCTTACTAAGTCGATAGTGTTTCTGATAGGTGTTGGCATCTTAAAACCAAGAAAATGTGTTTGTAGGGGGACAGAACAATAAAGAGCCTGCCTTCTTTATTGGCAAATAGCCATATGCAGTTCCTCCTCTCTCCCCTTGCGTAGTGTTTGCTTTCTGTGTTACTTAGTAAAACAGGGCCTGTGAGTGATTGTGGGTTGGCACAGAGATGCAGATATCATTCTTGAACTTTTAGCATGTAACTTAATTGTTTATTCCTTTTTCAAATACTTTTTTCTCTGGATTTCTGTAACACCATGTTTTCTAATTTTTTTATCCTCTTTATGTACTGCTCTTTTTCAGTATCCTTTCCCTATCTCACCTTCTCTTCTAGATCTTTGAATGTCCCAGTGTCTGTCTGCTGCTGCTTTCTCGGTCCGATTTTTTTCCCCCTGTAATCCCTCGTTAGGTGAGCTCATCCATTTCCATATATTCAGATGTCTTCTGTAGGCTTTTGATCCTCCCATTTGTTTATCCGGCCTGAAAGAATCCCCTGAGCTTTGGTTTATTTTATACCAGTAGCCAATCAGTATTTCTAGTTGGGTGTTTGATAGGGATCTCAGACAAAGCGTGCGCCCCCCCCCCCAAAAGCCCTGTTGATTCTCTTGTCCCCAAATCTGTTTCTTTCCAAACCTTTCTCGTTTCAGTAAACAGCACCATAAACAAACCGAGGCTCAGGCCCAGACTCCTTCCGTGTGCTTCCTACTTACTCCTTCTTGCACCGTTCCTATCTAATCTATCGGGGAATTCTCTGGATTCTGCCTCCAAAATAGGCCCCCATTTGCCTTCTTGCTTTTGCCATCGCTCTGACCCCCTTGCAGCTCACCATGCTCTTTCCCATATTCCTCCTTAGACCAATGTGTCAGCTTCCAGCTGGTTTTCTTCTCTTTACTTTTTCCCCATCTCTAGTCTTCATGGCACTTCTAGAATGAGCTTTCGGAAGTAGAAATTAGCTGTTTGAAACCCAATGGTGACTTCCTGTAATTTTTACAATACAGTGTGAAGTTCTTAACTTGCCAAATACTCTGGTTGCTGCCTGCCTCTCCCACCTTTCTATCCCCACTTGCCCTGCGTCCAGTCTCTCTGGTCCTAGAACACGACAAGCTCGCTCTTACTTCATGGCCTTTGTACTTGCTGTTTTTCTCTTGAAATGCTCTTTCTTCTGGTCTTTGCATGGTCTTTTATTACTGGAGTCTCAACTCAGATTTGAACTACTAAGTGAGACCTATTTTGACCTAATTATTCTTTGTCCATTACTCTCTCGTATCATCTTAATAGCATTGACCAGTACCTGAAATTACCTTGTTTTCTGTGGTTTGTTTTTATCAGACTTCCTCCTGAAGACTTAAACTACCTTGAGGGCAGGAACTCTTTCCTCAGCCATATCCCCTGTGCCTGGAATAGAGAGCTTGGTGTATGGTAAATCCTCATTGTGTTATGGTGGTTTACTGCCTGATTTATGCTTATAAATAGTATGTTTTGACAATATTAAGTAAGATGTACCAACACAAAACTGAGTTTGGAAATAATTGGTAAGAAACTCTTGTGTTCATTGGAAGGGACATTTATCTTCTGAGGGGTAGTCAAAAAGTTGTGTGATTTTGTAGGCATTTTGGTATATTCATTGGATTCCTATTGATTGCAGTTAGATCACCAAGCATAGTATTCACTTTATTTTGAAAGTCTGTACATTCCAACATGGACAGCATTTCAGACAAAGTAGAATGATTTCCCTTATTTATTGCTGGAGTTCTCCTTGAGAGGGCTTTTGTTGTAGTATATATGGTAAGCACTGTCTTCACCCTGAGCAGTGGCTGGATTGAGTAGAAGAATGTGCCAGGACACAAAGCTGGCATCTGGCACAGATCGTTCTGTCTTTAGGTTTTGTGTTTTTTTTTTTTTAATTTTAATTTTTTAACTATTTTTATTTTAGAGAGGAGAGAGAGAGCACATACACGTGTGTGCAGGGAGAGGGGCAGAGGGGGAGAGAGCATCTCAAGCAGATTCTGTGCTGAGCATGGAGCCCGACGTGGGGCTCGGTATCACGACCCTAAGATCACGACCTGAGCCAAAACCAAGAGTTGGCCACTTAACTGACTGAGCTATCCAGGCACTCCTATCTGTCTGTCTGTCCATTTATCTATCTATCTATCCATCTATCTATCTATCCATCTATCTATCTATCCATCTGTGTATCTCTTTTGAGATTTTATTTATTTGTCAGAGAGAGACACAGCGAGAGAGGGAGCACAAGCAGGGGGAGTGGGAGAGGGAGAAGCAGGCTTCCCGCGGAGCAGGGAGCCCGATGTGGGGCTCGATCCCAGGACCCTGGGATCATGACCTGAGCTGAAGGCAGATGCTTAACAGCTGAGCCCCCCAGATGCCCCCCTATGTGTTTATTTTAAATAAATGCCAAGTCTTTATTTTTTTTTATCATTTTTTTTATCAGACATCCATGACTTTTTCTTATCTGTGCAATACATTGCTCATAGTTTAATTTTGTCTTTCAAAATTCAGCATTCACTCAGTACATGTTTAATGGATATCTACCAGGTACCAGGTGCCATATGTAGTAAGTGCTGGGCATACAACTGTGAGGAAGATAAAGTCTCATCCCTAAGTATTTGTTTACCTTGTTTAGTGTGCCAGGGTATTTGAACGTTTATTCTGTGCCCATCAGTGTTTTAGGCCCTGGACGTTCAGAGGGCATCAGATAAAAATGTTGTCTTCAGTATCTCTTAAATAGTAATAAAGACAGGTTGGAAAAAGGAATTATTTTAATACAGAAGGTAAAGTGCTAGAATGGTCTGTTCCCAGTCTGCCATGGAGGCAGCTTCAGACCTCAGGCTGCAGCTGAAGGGTAAGTGGGAGTGAGCCAGGTGGACAGGAAACAAAGGTACTCTAGCCGGCTAGCGTAGTGCAGGCCTTGGGGGTTCCAGGTGGTCTGGTGTGGCTGGAGGGACAGCTGAATGTAGGGAGAGATCAGTACTGAAGTGGGGGAGGGAGCCGGGTCTGGAAAGGCCTCGAATACCACTGGAAATCATCAGAAGATTGATACTGGAGGAACGTCTTCGGGTGGCATTGCGGAGAATGATTGGGAGGGAACTAAGGGAGGTGTGTAAGTAGCCATCATTTCTGAGTTTGAGCAGGGAAGTGACGTGACCAGATTTCTTAAGTGAACGATCACTCTGGCTTTTGGGAGGGCAAATAGCCCATGGGGTGTGGGCGGGGGATAGGGAGGGAACGACTGAGGCCCGTTAGGAGGGATAAATAGTAATAGGCACTGTCCCTTTAATCGATCCAAGAATTTTTTGTTCTTGTCTCTATAAAAATATTTCATCGTTTTTACCACCAAATGTTTGGGAAAAAATTTTTTTGCCAATTTGCCGGAAGCTTTGATGGGCTCACATCCGTTTGGCATAATGCTCTCACTTGAGGTTCCCTTCCCACGTGGAGAGTGTGCACACAGACGTGTGTGTCCTCCTGGTTCCTCATGTCACTGCACCTTAGCCTCTCTTACTGCGTTAGTGTATGTGCAGGGTGCTGCAGTTTTCAGTTTTGGTTTTCCTTCATTGTGGTAGTCCTGGTTTAATGAGTGTGTCCCGTTGGGTGGCAAGGTAGTTGGAATAGCAGTAAACACTTCAGTCATTTACAAATTCCTTTTGTAAACTGGATGCGTTTGGGTTACTGGTTGCATTCCCAGTGAGTTTATCACAGTATGGTCGTCCCTCTCCCTTATCTGCGGTGTCAGTTACCCGCCGTCCGCCAGAGCCCAGAAGCAGATGGCCCTCCCTGGGACGTAATTTTCAAGGTCAAGTAGTAGCCTACTGCTGCTGCGTCCCAGGGCCTGTGTGTTTCCTCACCTCATCTCCTCACGTAGGCATTTTATCGTCTCACCTCATCCCAAGAAGAGCGGTGAGCGTAGTACAGAGAGAGACCTGTTCACATAAGTTTTTTTTACAGTATGTGGTTATAATTGTTCTATTTTATTATTAGTTATTGTTATCTTCTTACTGTGCCTAATTTATAAATGAAACTTTGTCACAGATATTGTATGTGTAGGAAAAACTATAGCATCTATCGGGTTCAGGATTATCTGGTTTCAGGCATCCACTGGGGGTCTTGGAATGTGTCCCTGCAGATGGGGGGGGGAACACATACGTAACAATATTTGATCAAATTGGTGAGAGGAATGAAAGGCTCACTTTGAGGTAAATCATTAACTTTTTCAGGGAAGACAAATTATATTTTTAATAACTTCTAAGCTATAGAATATTCAGTATCTCATAATATTTATGCTGAAACATGTTGACACAGTCCAAAAGGGGGCAACGAATTTGCATATTCAGAAGGAAGATTAGGCCAGTTCCACTTTACTTTTTGGAAGTTTTAAAATATTCTCAAGTATTGAAAATAAAGGAAGAAAATACTTATTTTCTTTATATTTTAAATGAAAAGATACAGTGCAGGTTATAAATATTTATATTTATTGCTCACGCATATTTCCATATGCTATTTAGCAGTTACCGCTTGTCATGCAGTTATGGGTTTACTTCACTGCCCACTGCCTCTGTCTATGTCAGCGTGAGCTCGTGGGTACTTTGGAATGATTGAATGTGAGACTGAAGTTTCTTTTTACATTTGTTTTTTTAATAGAAAATGCATCAGACGCTGATTTATGGCTCCTGAATAGTTGTACCGTAAAAAACCCCAGCTGAAGACCACTTTAGAAACTCAATTAAGTAAGTGGAAGTTGCTTTTTTCTTTTTCTTTCTTTCTTTTTTCTTTCTTTCTTTCTTTCTTTCTTTTCTTTCTTTCTTCTTCTTTCTTTTCTTTCTTTTCTTTTTTTCTTTTCTTTTTTTTTTCTCTTCTTTTTTCTTTTCTTCTTTCTTTTTTCTTTTTTTTCTTTTTCTTTCTTTCTTCTTTCTTTCTTTTTCTTTCTTTCTTTCTTTCTTTTCTTTTCTTTTCTTTTCTTTTCTTTTTTCTTTTCTTCTTTTCTTTTTTTCTTTTCTTTTCCTTTTCTTTTCTTTCTAAGTGAACTTAAGATTTATAAGTGAACTTAAGAAGTTGAGGAAATCCACTTTTAAAAAATTCCCTAATAATATAAATATTTAGTATGTATCAAAAAGAGTAGGAGTTGGACTTATAAGATTATACTGTTTTGACTTTATCTGATAAAGAATGAAACTTTACTGTGGACTTTTTGGATAGGTGATTTGACTCTCTGTGAAGTTAGCTAATTAAAGGTGATGTGAGTATGTGTTGTATCAACCACGTCCTCTTTTCAGGGAACCCAGTCCACACTTTTTGGACTGATTTGAAACAGTCCTTACCTCTTTTCTCTCTTCCTGTCGGTTAGCAGTGTGCTTGATGCTAATAATGTCCGCCCTTCAAGGGAATCACAGTTCATGTGGGAGAAATGCATATGAGTCCTTGCTTCTTACTATGTTTCCTCAGGTTCGAGTGAAAGAAGTGTCCTTTTTCACGTGTGCCCTAAACCTTCTCCCACTCACCTTCTCAGAAACCTCGCTTCATAAATTATGTCATTTTCCTGTGTTCCCAACCTCTCTTGACCCCACGGATGCCTTCTGCTGGCACCTGAAACCTTTTCCAGGGCCCCCATTTAGCTGTTGCCCTGTTTTCCTTCTCGCCTTTCCAGCCGGACTCCTCCTCGTTTCGTGCTCAAGCTCAGCGCCCATGGCTTTTATCATGAAATACGTCAAACCAGATCTATCAAAAGTTTATGAAACTTGTACAGTTTCCATAATAATAATAAACTTAATGCTTCTGTATCTACCACTCAGCCTAAGAAACATAACATTGCCAAGACTTTAGAAACCACCATGCGTCCCTGTTTGAATCATATCCCCACGAAGTCATCTTTACCTTGATTTTCGTGCGTCGTTCCCTAACTTTTATTAGTAAGTTTATCATTTATGAAGAGTATCTCTAAACAACGTGTGGTTTAGTTTTGCCCTGTTTTGGACTTTGTTTATTGAACTTCATGCTCTGTGTGTTCTGAGGTTTGCTTCTTTTCCTCCTTAGGATTTTAGATTTATCCTTTGATGGACGTGAAATAAATGGCCATTCTTACATTTCACTGAATGAATTTGTCACCGTTTACTCATCTTACTACTGATAAGAGTTTTCCCAGCGTTTTGCTTTTATGAACACTGCTGCTGTGAATATTTTGAACGTGTTTTCTTGGTGTGCATGCGCAAGAGTTATTTTAGGATATGTACCTAGGAGTTGAATTATTGGATCACAGGTGTGTGTGTGTTCAGACTTTAGTAATGTCAGCCTCTTTTTCCTGAATGGGGCGTACCAGTGTTCACTCTGAGCAGTAAGGGATGTGTGTAGTTGTTCTGCATTCTTGCCAATTCTTCATATAGTCAGATTTCTAAATTTTTGCCAATCTTGTGGTACAGATGACATCTCACTGTGGTTTTAATTTGCATTTCCATGATTCCTAATGATGTTGAGCATCTTTTTGTATGTTTATTGGCCATTTGGATTTATCATTTTTGTGAAACAGCTTTTTAAATATTTTTTCCTGTTGAGTTGTCTTTTTATTATTTGTGGGATTCTATTATATGTATTCTGTCTACTAATCTTTCCATGTTATACAGGTTGCAAACATCAGTTGCGGCTTATCTTTTCACTTTCTTTAATGGTATCTTATGATGAAGAGAAATTCTGGGTTAAAAATTTATCTTTTTCTTTTGGGTCTGTGCTCTTATTATTTAAGATGTGTTTCTTTATCTTGAAGTTAAGATACTCTCCAGTATTGTCTTCTAAATGTCTCATGGTTTTTACTTCTTACATTTAAGTTTATAATCCATCTGGAGTTAGTTTTTGTGATGTGGTACCCGGAAGGAGGTCCACTTTTATTTTATTTCCATGTAATCACTGAATTTTTTCAGTATCATTTCTTGTTTCTTAAAAATCCATTCTTTTTCCTTTTGTCTGTATATTACCCACTCTGTCATGCTGAGTGTCCCTGGATGTTTGGGTCTGTCCCTGGGCTCTTTCTGTGGTTCCATTGACCTCTTTCTTTGTTCTGGCACGATTTTACACAGTCAGTGATTAATACAGATTCATATTAAGTCAAAATATTTGTTAATATCAAGAGTGTCTTGGCTTTTCTTGGTCCTTTGTCCTTCCATATAAATTTAATATCAGGTTCCGAGTTCAACAAGGAGAATACCGTTGTGATTCTGGTTGTGATTAGAGCAAATATCTTGATGACTTTGAGGGGAGAATTGGCATCTTTCTACATTTTGTGTCTTCCAGTTCATGAATAAGGTATTTAGGTCTTCTTTGACCCTCCAGGAATGTGTAATTTCTTTGTACAGCATCTGTACATGTTTCAGATCTTTTTTCCTAATGATGCAGGCACAGCTGCATTATTCCAGTACCATTTATTATTATTGTTATTTTTAAATCTGTCCTTTCTTTTACCTGTGCAGTATTTTTTTTTTTTTTATTGTTATACTACCATTCAAGGTCATTTCAAAGAAATACTCCTTTTCTAGCTGTGTTTGCCCCCTTGGTCTCTCAGGATTAATTCCCGCAGCAGGTGCGAAGGATGGTTGGGCGCACGGAAGAATATAGCTCAGGTCCCATGGCAGGCAAGAGCTGTAGTAGTTGAGGAATTGTCGGCCTCGTTTCACGTGGAGGCGCTTGGATTTGGAAGGAAGGAGTCGACTTAAGGAGGAAGAATTCTTTATAGTTTTGACATTGTCAAGTATGACTCTGAGACCCCTGGCTTGAATGCAGCGGGGAATGCCCGACAGGGAACTCACTTGGAGGGAAGACGTGTTTTGGTTTTGAACAGGCCGTTTGTTATTTGAAGTCCCAGCTAAATACTCTGATAAAATGATGATTCTATTTGATCCTTATCGAGCCCCTTCTGTGTGCTGGGCGCTGTCCGAAATGCTTTACTTCAGTTGGGTATATCACCCAGCTTAATTCTGGCAGTCTGTCACTGAGTTGTAGGTTACGGTTTTATTCTGCTTATACAGATGAAGCGTCTGTTTTCCAGAGGAAGTTCTCTAAGGCTGTTCAGTTCATAAATGGTGGAGTGGGGTCTTTAACCTAGGCAGTCCGACCAGAGTCACTGAGTTTAATGAACCCTGTTATTCCCGTGCTTCCCAGGTGAAGCCGTCAGGTAAGCAGTTATCAGAGCCCAGGACCTAAGAGATAGGGAGGTGATATTTTTTTGCACAGAAGTGATAGTTGAATGTGATGGCACCCTCAAGTCGGAAACCACAGAAGGAACAGAGAAGAGATCTTGCTGGCACCGTGGTGGGAAGCAGGGGAGGTGGACGTGATGTGGGGTGGGCACGGCGGACTTGGGTCGTGGTCAGGAGGGGGAGGAGGAGTTGTTACAGCGAGCCGAAAATGATGATTACCAGATGCTGCTCATTTCCAAAGAATGCTTTTCATTTTATGAGAAATCTCTCATGTCCCCAGGTTATCTACTCTTTCCCTCGGGGAAAGGTAAATAAGATGTAAAGATACTTTCGTGCTGGTGATACCCCCTGAGCACAGAATCCAGAGAATTTAGTTTCTGTGACTCTCAATTTTGTAATGTAGCTGATGGTTGTGCTGCTAGACTGTTTCTAAAAGTTTATTTAAAACCACAAATGTAACTTGTGTCCGTGGGTTTTGTTATCTGCATGAACCGTGTAGTGAGTGTGGTTCTCAGTAGTGATGTGGTGTTTGAATGATTAAATGAAGTCATCCCATAAGAAAACTGTCATTTGAACACTGCAGAGCTGGTGCTCGCAAGCATAGGTTCCCTTAATGCACTCTTCTGCGTGATTGAAAGAAAGTGTAAGAACAGTACACAGGTGATTAAATGTTTTTTTTTTTTTAATGGTTTTCAAGGCTTTTGATAATCACAACTAGTTCTTGTTAATAGGACACCTGTGCTGGCATTTGATTTGCTTCCAGAGTAAATGTAATCCGGTGAAAGACACAATAACGGTTAACACTGAGGTGACGTGTATACCTTCAGGGACATTCAGTGATAGATTGCCTTCCCTTGCCAAGCATCTCGTTTCATTCCGATGCCTTCTTCCTTGTCCTCACCACCCCCTAGCAAAGAAAAAAATGAAGATGGATACTTCGCAAACTCTAGTGTGCCTTACGTCATGCTCCATCCTTTCCCTTCAGCCTCCTCTCTCGCGTGTTTCTTTTTAAAGATAGTGAGACGACATTGAAATTCAAGGAGCGGCTGCTGGACTGTTTCCCTTCTCCTTGTTCTGCTTCAGTTAATCCCTCACGTTCAAATTCAGTGATTCACAAAGATGAGTCTAGATCTCGCCCAAATAATGATGGCTTCACTTTGCCGCTCATTCCTGAGTGTTGTCATTTCTGATCTTCTGCTTTTGTGTCTCTTCCGGTGTATTTCTGGTATTTAATAATTGTTTGTCTTTAATTACTTATCACCTCATTTTTCTCTGTCTTGAGCCACCAGGCAGTCAACCATCTCATTTTAACAGGAATGAAGAAAGACAACTCTAAGGGATTGGCTTTCTTTTATGTGATTAAGATCATTGATATTAAGATTCGTGAATCGTTGATCTCATTGATTAAGATCCATGAATTGTATAATCCTGACAAGATAGCCATACACTGTTCCCCACCCCCCACTCCCCCACCCCCAGTGGTGGCGGCCAAACTTTACAATATATACAATATTGTGGGGAGTGTTATTTAATGTTGGTCAGAGAGAATATTGGCTTAAAGTTATTTGGAAGCCTTCATTTTATAAACTAGTGCTGATAACACAATGTTCGGCTTTAAATAATTCCCTAATCTAGGCAAAGTAATGTACCAATAGGAAAATGGCTGTCTGTATTAATCTGTAGGCTCTACTGCTCTCTTCTAGTTGATCTGATTATGAGGGTTTTTACAGTGTTTGTGCTACTAGTAATTTAGTATTCAGATTGATAAAAGAGTAGGAGTTTTAGTAGCAAAAATGGAGTTGAGTGATTTTTTTGGGGGGGGAGGGGCTGCCTTTTGCACTTTGAAATCTTAAATGCTGTTGCCTTCACTAATTTTGAAAAAAGTCGCTAATGAGCCCCATATTTTGTGATGGCAGCCTGTTGGATGTATACTCTTTCTTCTTGAGCCTTTGCTAGTTGCCCTGTCCTTGTTTTATTCATTGCACCAATTTGATTTAAACAATATGGCCTTTAACTTGAGGGGCTCTTGAATAAATGAAAAAGATCAAAAGTTTCAAAAAAATAAAATTTGCTCTTAATGAGAGTATCAAATAAGAAAACTCCTTTGGTTAATGCTTTATAGAAATGTGGGATCTTTTCTCTGCCACCTAAAGGAGGTCATTCAGAGGCTGGTGAAAATAAACACATCTTGTGTGTTCTATATAAATGACAGAAAGAATAGCCAGCTTGCTTTGATCATGGACTGTCAACCTCTGTTTGACCTTGTGCGTTACTCTAACCCAGACGGGCAGTGTGGTTTAGCCATACTGATAGTGGGTAGACGACGATCACTAGTTCTTTGAACCACCTCTGCTGTAGAAACAAATGGTAATGTTGAAGGGATGGTTTAGACGTCTGAGTGAAATTACTTGAAAGAACAATTAGAATATAAGGAGGAGTGAACAAAGAGGAAAAGTTTGTGTTGAGACAGTATTTGCTTTGTATAACATCTTTTGTCTATGGGATAACTCCTTATATAATGTTCTGTTGACAGAGCATAGAAGTTGTTGGACGGTCATTCTTATTATGAAATTGTTTTTTTGCTTTATGGAGATTTAACTTGGAGTTCTTCATTGTGATAGTATTGTTTCAACTTGATTTTGTGAAATGTTTTCAAAAAAGCTAACTTATGAAGAACAGAGAAGTGCTTGGCCTTTCAGTTAGTAATTATCCAGTTTATAAGGAAATAAAAAACTTGACCGATTCTGTTGTTAACCTAGATTCACTAGCAATAGGTTATCTTTTTCTTTTTCTAATAAAAGTAATTGGCACGGAAAGAGAAAAGTAACAGTAGGCTTTAGTTTTGACCTTTTGTAAAACACAGGTCAGATAACACAAGTTGTTCTGTTAAACTTAGTTTTTAATACTGTACATTGTAGATTTTTGTTTTTAACTTGATGTTTTAATTTTGGTTTTTCTAGTTGTATGAGATGGCTTTGGTTCATTGTCCATTTTAGGTCCTTGCTTAAACTGTTCGTGGCAGCCCCAAGTCCCTGTATGATGTTATCACTCACAGCCTGGTGGCTTCAGTTTTCCCTGCTCACCAGGAAGTTTCCCTCCGTACGCAATGTTAGTTCAGAGTTTTGGACTGTTCGACGGCGTATGTGTCACAGACCAGGTGTGGCTCTCTGAACAGTGCTGTGCTGAGCATGAGTTTACATTTCCTCCTACCATTTTTTCTTCCCATCTCCTTCACTTGTTTAGATACTGTCTGTGTGCTGATTACTTGAACATTTCTGTTTCTGACCTTCTCTCCTTGTCCAAGATCCAGACCTGTGCATCCCACTGCTTCCTGGCCTTCTCTGTTCGGATGACTCAGGGCCACGTCGTGCAGAACCCCCGTGCACCAGCCCTCACCTCTTCCCCAGCTGCTGTGTCCCCTCCTGTTGTCTGTCCTGTTTGCTTGCACTGTCCTTTCCCAGATAGTCTGTGAGCTTTCTTTGACTCCTTTACTTCTAAAATACCTTTTCCTGGGACGCCGGGCTGGCTCAGTTGGTTAAGAGTCTGCCTTTGGCTCAGGTCACGGTCCCAGGGTCCTGGGATCGAATCCTGCATCAGGCTCCTTGCTCAGCGGGGAGCCTGCTTCTCTCTCTGCCTGCCGTTCCCTCTGCTTGTATTCTCTCTGGCAGATAAATAAATAAAATCTTTAAAAAATAAAAAAAATCTTTTCCTTCCTCCTTTTGAGCCCCTCCTTTTTTCTTTCCCTCGATGTTATTAGTGTTGTGGTCCTTACTTGGTAATAAATGTTCCTCTTGGAGCTTGCAGTGAACCACTGTGTTCTAATGTTTCCTCAGATTGCCACGAACTAGACACACATCTTCTGACTGTAATCCTTTCTCTCCGTTCCTGTTGTTACTGCTGTGGTTACGGGTCCTCACGTTATCTCTTGCTCTTCATTTCACAGCAGAACTTCGGCTTGTTCTCAGCTGCTTTTCTGGCCTAGTTTGTGCTCTGCCCTCCTTCACACCCAGTGCTGGGTCCTTCCCAGCCACGGGAGGAAGATAAACTTTCTTAGTGTAACAAGGTCTTTGTACAAAATCTCTCTCTTTTTTTTTTTTAAGATTTATTTGTTTTATTTTCTCGCCTCCCTCTCTAACTTGTTTTCCTGCCATTCCTTCATAGAATTCTCTTTCTCCCTGACATGATATAATTTTGTGTTTGCATATATTCTTCCTTTTCCCTGGAATAGGCTCCCCTCTCTCCCAAATGCATGCATGTGTGCACGTGCATGCACTTGCACCCCCCCCCCCACACACACACCCATGTAGTCCTGCCTGGCAACCTGTTCATCTTTTGGAACTCGTAACAAAAGTAATATCATCTGTAAGGTCATCTCCCTTCTAATTCCCACCCTTTACCCCCAAGGTCCACAGAGTTAATCACCCTCTATTCTCTGCTACTTCTTGATCCCATACAAACATCTATTGTTGAATATTACATTTTATTGTTTGTTTACATATTTGGCATTCTACTAGATTGTGAGTCTTGAGGTCAGCTTACTGACCTCAGGACATTTCTTTTTTATGGAGTTTTTGACCCTCTGACTCTGACTACTGTGTAATGATCTTCCTTTTCTTGGGAAACAGAAACCATTAATAGACTGCTTGTCAACTCTTCTAAGAATGGTCCCCCAAGGCCCTTGTGAATCCCTTGTGGGAGACAGCCTTTATATTTGTAAAGAGGAGAGACAAAATTCTAATTTTCAGATTATCATATTAAAGGACCCTGTTTTTAAGAAATCATGCTCTTTTCTTTTTATGTTTTACTTATAAACTAGAAGAAACCTGCCCTTTGTCCTAAGTGAGGTAAGAAACTTGTGTTTATCATTGTTACTCTGCATTTTCCTTCTAGAGGGAAGTAGTAAAGGGGGTAAGAAATCTTTTTTTTTTTTTCCTTCAAATTTTTATTTAAAGTCCAGTTAGTTAACATTTTATGTAGTATTAGTTTCAGGAGTAGAATTTAGTGATTCATCACTTACGTACGACACCTAGTGCTCATCGCAAGTGCCTTAATCTCCATCACGCTTTTAACCCATCCCCCTGCCCACCTCCCCTCCAGCAATCCTCAGTTTGTTCTCTGTAGTTAAGAGTCTGTTTTATGGTTTGCCTTTCTCTCCGCCCCCTCTCAAATTCCATAATGAGTGAAATCATATGGTATTTGTCTTTCTCTGACTTATTTTGCTTAGTGTAATGCACTCTAGCTCCATCCATATCATTGCAAATGGCAAGATTTCATTCATTTTGATGGCTGAGTAATATTCCATTGTATGTATATGTACACACACACACACATACACACCCCACGTCTTCTTTATCCATTCACCAGTTGCTGGACATCTGGGCTCTCTCCATAATTTGGCTACTGTTGATAAGGCTGCTATGAACATCAGGATGCATGTGTCCCTTTGAATTAGTAGTTTTGTATCCTTTGGGTAAATACCTAGTTGTGCAGTTGCTGGATCGTAGGGTAGGAATTCTTGTCCCTTCTTGGAGTGGCCACTTGGTCAAGCTGACAGACGTCGAGCTGTGAACGGCAAGACCTTATTCTCCCTGACAAACTAACTAAGCTGGGCCAGCTTCAGGACCTTGACCCTTGGCTCAATTGAAGCATCTCATCCTGAGTCAGAGGAGAGGAAAGAAAGGTGTAGATAAAAACCTGGTAGGATTTGGTTGAGTTTGACACACAATTTTAATTACTCAACACGTTTGTACAGTTAGGTTGAACTGATTCTTCCTTTTTGGGGAAGAGAGTTTAGCATCATTCTGTCTGTGCATCAGCATGTCATTGTGAATGTATTATTCTATGCTAGGTATATAAAATATATAATATAGCTATGTTAATATCATAGCATTTATTTTACATTTGAGTATCAAATTGCTCAGTTTCACCAAATGAGCAAAAAACATCAGCTAAACCATCAAATTAAAAAAAAAAATCAACATGGCTGTTGCAGGGGAGGAAGCAGAACATTGGTAAGGTTAACTTGAGAAAGGGTGTTGTGAAGGAGTCAAACAGTAAGATCTCTGCAGACAGTGATACTGTTGAAGACCACATTTCTCTGCAGAAGTTGCTTAGACCTTAGGTCTTCTCATCATACCATGTGTGAAATAGTATTATTCAAGTCTCAAGTCATAGTTGTGTTTAGTCTGTTTTCTCCTGTTGCAGGGACTTTGTATTGTTTTTTTCCCCATCAGCTTGTCTGAGGTTAATAAAGGTGTTGGAGGAACATGTTTTCTGGAAACATAAAAGAAAGCTCTCTGTTGAAGGGTGAGAGTCCTATAGTTTAGAGCAGATTTTGACTCCTTCCTTGTTACAGGCTTTAGGTTGCTTGTTCCTAACTGAGGAAAAACAGAGATGAGGGGGTACAGAGAGATTATTATGTCGTGTACCCCAGTAGAAACTTGACTGGAAATAAAGGAGAAGGGTATTTTGGGGTTGAACTTCTGGTTGACTTAAATAAAACCGGATGAGGGAATGGTTAAATTCACAGTTGAAGGATTAGTAACTTATTTTGCAAATCAGGAACAGAAAAAGCAGTTCAGATGTAGTAAGTCATTTTAAAATGCAAAACTGAGTTTTGCAGTTATCTAAAATCTTTTTGGTGAATAGTATTTTGCATATCTCATGATGACTGTGTTACATCAACAGTTGCTTTGTTTTTGCCGTTTTAAGCAAGAGAGTAAGTGAAAGAGGTCAGTGTATTGTGTCCTGGCAACAGCTGGCTGATAGCGTTGAATACTTACGTAATTAAATGTACGTGTTGGCCGTTGTCCTAACAACTCTGTAGGTGGAGGCCCCAGAAAGCATGCAGAAACCTGCTTTAGCAGGATTAAAGAAGAAATCAACATGATCGGAGTCTGTGTTCTCAGCCAAGAGTGATTTCCTATTGTTTTGGTTTCAAAGACATTCTACTTATTCTTGGTGTGTGTGTGTTTATACAACAGAGAAAAAGACTCTTGTGGTTTTTTTTTCCCTCTCCCCTTATTGTATGCTCTAAGTGTAAGAAACATACTCTTTCTTAATTTTTAGTCACTCAGTGGTATTGTTTAATAACTGATAATAAATGAAATAAAAAACCATCCGACCTTTAAACCTATAGAACATGATACCAAGATATTACATGTTAACTGTTTCTGTTCCTTGCTGACAGGTGCACTGGGCCAATTTAAAGGGTTACTTCGGTTTTAGACCACATTAGGGCAATGTTGTCTGTGGTCATGGAAAATTGGGTAGTGTGGCTGAGAAGAACAAACAACAATCCACAGGTAAAATGTGACTGCGCTTTTGGCTAATAGCCTTATCTGTGGAGGCAAATCCTATTCAAAGTACCCTATGTTTATTTCTGTTACTGTTTTTATAGCTCAAGGGCTGAGGCCAGTCCTTAAGGCACCTTTGAATACAGGCTTTGGTGACCGGATAGCACCTTTGTGGGTATTAGAAAAAGTTGCCAGTCCTTGTAGACACAGTCCCGCATGGCTGTGTATGGCTGCCCCATATAAATAACCCTGTATTTCACCACCTCTTCGTGTGTCTGTACCCCATTTCAAAGTGGCTGCCCCTCAGGAACTAGCACCTGGTAACAGCAGTTGACCATGATGGTTGAACAAATGAATGAACCAAGTCATATGTTTGCTTTCTCTATTAGTTTATCCTTCTGAGCTCCACCACCCCCTGCCTCTGCCAGAACAAGTGTCTTCCTCTGTAGCTTTTCATAGAACTTCTTCTGTATCCCGGTTTTCTGTTAGATTGCATCATTTAGAAATTAAGTTAGGCTGCATGTCCTAGAAAACTCAAAAAGTAGAGGCTTAAATAAGATGGGGCGTTTATTTTTCTCGTATGACGCGAAGTCCATAGTTAGGAAGTTGCCAGCTTTGGTTTACCAATTCGAGGATGTGCTTGCTAGGTCTTTGCAGTTTTATTGATCTTTATGTTACAGTGTAAAGTGAATGTTACTCTCCAGCCATTATATGTATTTTCTAAAAAGGAGGAAGTACCCAATGGGACTGTGCCCCTTGACTTTGTCTCTCCTTTAAAGGAGCTTTACAGGAAGTCCCACTCAAAACTGTGTGCGTATGTCCCAGTGACTGGAAACATAACATATGACTACTCTCTGAGGGCAGCTAGGAAATATGTCTTTGTTTTGGACCGGTCACATTGTTGCTTCTAACAGAATAGGGGTTCTATTGGTAAGAGAGAACTTTTTCTGGGGGCTAACTTGATGTCTTTGCTATAGATTGTAATCTTTGGAGCAAAATGATGATGATGATGATGATGATGATGATGATGATGATGATGATAAGGAGTAATTGGGATTTTCAATTACTTTCTGCTCCTAAGGCCTGCAGTTAGCATATTTGAAATGGAATCTTTAAGGAAAGTATCTCGTTTTTCCTGAGATTCAGTTTTGTGATACAATAATTATAAACCTGGTTTAGAAACTAGAAATTTTAAAAGAATTTAGATCGAGAACAAAAGTAGAGTTTAAAATGGAGTATCATCGAATTCAATGACCAATTGGAAGAAAGGTTGAGACTTAAATTTGTTCTATAATTAAATGTTAGAAAACACTATTTTACATAATTCTAAAAAGTGTGTTTCAGCTGAGAACAATGCTGTTTTTCACTAAAATGGAAATTTAGTGTTGTACATCTAATGTGAAAGAAATGGAGAATTAGAAATAACCATCGAAAATCTAAACAATGGACGGTGCCTGGGGGGCTCAGTCGGTGAAGCATCTGCCTTCGGCTCAGGTCATGATCCTGGGGTCCTGGGATGGAGCCCCGCATCGGGCTTCCTGGACAGTGGGGAGCCTGCTTCTCCCTCTGCCTCTCCCCCCTGCTCGTGATCTCTCTCTCTCCGATAAATAAATAAAATCTTAAAAAAAAAAATATCTAACCAATGGGAAGAGTCCTATAAAACTTGCTGTAGATTTTCTGTGGGTTTGTGCCATTGGATATTTTTACAGGAAAGTTAAGGATATCAAATTCTCATTCTGGAATGCACCCTGAGCATTCAGCAACAGTGTCTTTTGTGTTCTTGCAGAGATATACTGTTGAACCATTGTAAGGAGTACCCAGACAAATTTATGTTCTAATGACCCATTCTTTAGTATTTTTCTTCTTTTTTTGAATGTCTGTGTGTGTGCACGCTTGTCTGCTTTTCTCAGTGTAGATGCATCGAGAAAGAAAGTGACAGAGTCACATGACAGAAACTGTTCTGGGAAAAGTACAAATTAATGTGTATGTCAAGGATCTCTTTTACAGTATGTTTTAGAATCAACAGTTCATCGTTTGTGCCAGGCAGTGACGTGTTTTCTAGCTCATAAATTTCTTTTCTGTTACAAGAGGTCAGATAAGGAAAGTTGATGGCAAAACTAAAAAGTTTAATTTGATGCTTTCCTTAAACACATGTCAATATTTTATGATAGTTACTGAGGAGAAAGACTAATTTTTCTTTGAATGAGAAAATGTCAACATATTTTATAGTTTTTTTGGTCATCTGTGGTTGAAGCATAGATTAATTTACTGTTTTGATATTTTACCATTTTAATAAATAGCAAAGAGTTTGGTATACTTGATCAAGTAAATTTTAAAATGGTAATTAAAAAAATTAAAATAGAACTGATGGGTATTCATTGAGCAAATCCTGGGCACATGGCACTTTGAGTTTATATTTCTGATGCCCTCATTGTCCTACTGCCTAAGTAACTTCAGGTAAGTGGTTGAGCCTTAGAACTGGATGTGTGAGGAGAACACTGACATGCCTGAGACTCTTGGGGAGAAGGTTCACTGTTCAGGGGAATGAGAGGAGGAGCCTTATCTGTATTCCTAGTGGGGGAGAGGAAGGTCAAAGACCTGGAATTAAGGAAGTCTTTCCTCTCCTGTAATCCGAGGGCAGTATTTCTGATCCTCGTAGGCTCAGCGATGCTTTTGTGTAACAAGTGCATTGCATTGTACCCTTTATTATTCTGAGATGAAATTCATAAATAATATAATCTACCTGTACACATAATAGCAAATAACACTGCTCTGAATAGAAATAATGTTAGGGGAAAACCCAAAACTTGATAAGGTAGTGTATGTTTCAAGATGTAGATGTTCAGGCATGGATACGGTAGGAAATTAAGGAACGTGTGTATGTAGAAGCACAAAGCACGCTGAGTGTGAGAAGAGTGAAGGGGGTCTCGTGTGTGTGGCCTTAGCAGTTTAAATACCAAGAATGCCCTTGCCCTAGGGATGCGCCTTTCTCTCAAGCAGGTGACAACTCTTGGGAAAGTTCTCAGTGCAACGAAGTGTCATTTTTTTTTCTCCCTCCATTTTCATAAAAGTTGGATTCCTGAAACTGTTTTAAAAATGCATTGTGTTTATATGTGAAAGAGACTTAGATTCTGGATATTGTAAATAATGTTTTTTACCTACATGAATGTTCAATGGGACATTCAAAACTCATACAGGACATATGGAATTCTCTGTATAGGACAGACCTATGCATTAGAAGAAATCTAGCACCTCTGACTTCTGTCCACTGAATGGCAGTTGCAGTCTCCAGTATCATAATCAAAAAGATGTGATTGATTTAATGATGTAATGGTTTAAATTTCTGTGTGGTCTGAAGAACCCAAATCAATATTTTAAAAAAACACAGATTTTTAAATATATAGAATTTATATGTATGTATGTATGATTTATATTTGTAGGAACATATAAAAATCATATATAAAAATCATATATATATATGAATGAATGATGCCAAAGAGCTCCTTGAATGAAACAGCTCAACTGGACAATTTCCAAATGCTATGAATAAGCAATTTATAGGGGAGGAAATGCAAGTAAACATGAAGGAGTTTCATCCTTACTGGTGGTCAGAGAAATACAAATTAAAATGAGATATTGTATTTTGCTGAGTATGTTGGATTTTTTTTTTTTTTCCCAGGAGATCCTGTGCTCCTAAGATTGTGGGGAAATGTTTACTCTGATTCATTGCTAGTACATTCAAATATATCTGAACTACTGCCAACTTCTGGGAAAGTAATTTTTTGATAGGTATAAAAATAAAAAATATGTATGCCCCTTGAGTCAGCAATTCTGTGTTTTATGACCCTCTTCCCTACAGATAGGAAAAGACTTGTCTGCAAGGATAGGGATATAACCACCTATTGCATTGTTGTTGCATATTACTCTTACCTATAATAATGGATCAGAGCTCTTACTCCACTCCCCGCTTCTGTTCCACGCTCTCTTCTCTCTCTCTGTTCCTCCCTCCCTCCCTTCAACTATACAGCTATAGGTGAAACTTCCTTATCCTTTCACTTATGGATTTATAGAATACTTCTTTGTGCCCTTCCTTATTTATAGATTCATAGAAATAGTGTTCTATCTTGTGTACATATTTTATTTAACCACTTCTGATGGACATTTAGGTTTTTTTCTAATAATTGGCTATTATAGATGATATTGTCTATGAGCCTGTTTTGACTGGGACTTTATAGAGCCTTAAAATTTTTTTAACTTGCGGGCGCCTGGGTGGCTCAGATGGTTAAGCGTCTGCCTTCGGCTCAGGTCATGATCCCAGAGTCCTGGGATCGAGTCCCGCATCAGGCTCCCTGCTCTGCGGGGAGCCTGCTTCTCCCTCTGCCTCTCTCTCTCTCTCTCTCTCTGACTCTCATGAATAAATAAATAAAACATTTAAAAAAAAATTTTTTTAACTTGCATCTTGAAATGATATCATACTTAGAGAAAAGATGCAAGAGTAGTGCAGAGACTTCCTCTAGACCCCTCACTGCAGTTCTGTAATGCTCAGATGTCTTACATCACCATAATGCAATTATCAAAGCAGGAAATGAATGTTGATCTGGTACAGTGAACTATTACACAGATCTTACTCACACATTGTCTTTTTTTCTAGTTCAGGGTCCCATTTTGGATCTCCCGTTGCATTTAGTTGTCATGCCAGTCTCTCAGTGTGGGACAATTTCTCAGTCTGTTTTTGTCTTTTATGACATTGACACTTTTGGAGACTACTGGTCAGTTATGTTGTAAAATGTTGCCTAATTGGAGCTTTTCTGGCATCTCCTCATGATTAGCTTCAGCTGTGCATTTTATCAAACCTACAGATATGATAGATATGTGTCCTCAGTACATCAGTCATACCAAGGAGATTCTGGGTGTTGTAATATTTCTCTATAGTTAACTTTAACATAGAGTAACTAGTTGTTAAATTTATTTCATTAAGTTGGTGGCTTTTGCCTTTCTCCACTGTAAAGTTATTATCTTCCCCGTTGGAATTAATAAGTATGTGGTGATACTTTGGGATTATACAAATACTCTGTGTCTCATCATGCTTTCACCATAAAATTTAGCCATTGATTATTCTTGCCTGCAACAAAAGACTGTAGTGTTTATCAAGTGGTGATTTTTCTATTTCCATCATGCTGTCTACATTAATTAATTGGAATCTTGCTGTATGGAAGAGAGTGGACTCCTGTTTATTTCATTATAGAGTCAAGGTTATTTATTCTGTGGAGCATAATAATCCCTTACTATCATTATTTTATTCCTCAAATTGTTCTGGAGTTGACCAGTGAAAACTCCTATAGGTTGACTCCTTTCTGGTACATGAGATAGTCCAGGCTCATTTTGTCCTCACCTTGCTTCAGTCCTGAAGCCATTTCTCCACAGAGCCTGGTTCCTTTGATTGGTGACTGGTATAAGGACACCTAATCTGAGCACTTGTATGCTCTTTGCTAGTGGGATGTCACTGCTTCTAGTCAATGTTAGTGGATAGAATTAGGAAATGTATATATGTATACAAACATCTCTGTTTATCAGTGTATGTACTGAAAAGCATGAGGTCGTACTACTCTCTCTGATTCTATGTCCGCTGCATGGAATTTATTTCTAGCCTTCCCTCCTTTCTTATATGTAACTCCATTCTGTAGCTGCAAGAAACACACCTCTCATTTCCCACCATGTACAGGTTATTTGTTTAATCCTATTAAGCATATAGAGTAGTTTCAGAATTATTAACCCATTCTCCTGTGAAAAAGACATTTTACTAACTAGAATATAATGTTTAAGTCCTTTTTGTCTTTCATCTTACAATATGTAGCCAAAACGTTGCTTTCCAAAGTTAGATCGAATGTGGTTATGTTATTAATTTGTGATTCAATTAAGTTAATTTGAAGCCACTTGTATTCCATTATGGATTCTGCCCACTTCCTGTCTGGTTTTAATTTTTTTTTTTTTTTGTATTTTTGTTTTTTTAGTATGTGAAACATTAGCATGATTTTCAGTGTCAGAACTCTGCTAATAAGTAGTTTACCAAGGGAGGGATCATCGCCCTGTCACCGTCCCCGCCCTGCCCATTACCCTGTGCTTTTCATCCTCACCCCGCCCCCCAGTCTCCCAGTAGCTTCTGGTTTATTCTTCCTTTTTTCCACATACAAGCGCAAGTCAAGTTGTGATTTTCCTATTTCTATCAAGCCTTTTGTATTTATTAATTGGAATTTTACTGTGAAGAATTGTTTGTTTCTCCCTACTTATTTATTCAGTTATTTATATCAGAATGGACTCATGGTTATTTATTCTGTGGGTCATAATCCCACAGAATAAGTTGTACTGAATTCTGGATGCAGAATCCATGTAATTTTTAAAAATTTCCCTTTGTTTTTTACTTAACTGATAGCGTATTTTAGATATTCTTTTATTCTGTAATACAGCCTATGAACTTTGTATCAGGTGGTAAGAGATCATCCTCATTCTTTTGTATGGCTGCACCGTTCTCCACTGTGGCCGTACCAGGGTTTATTCTACTATTTTCCTGTGTGTGGACATTTAAGTTGTTTCCATCGTTTTGTAGTTCCAGATAGTGCTGCAGTAAGTAAACTTTGGCACATAGATTTTTATATTGTTGGAGGTGTGTGTTTAGGATATATTTCTAGCGTGGAGTTTGCTAGGTTGAAAGGTAAGCGTATGTAGAGATATTACCAAAATACTCTTCAAAAGGGTTGTGCTGATTTGCATTCTTAATGGGCAATGTATGAAAATTGGACATTTCCACAGCCCCTCAAACAGTGTCGTTGTCGTGCTTTATAATTCCACCATTCAGTAGGGGGTATGGCGTCCCAGGGTTGTCACTTTCAGTTCTCTCCTTCTCTGAGTCTTTTTATGTTTGGCCATTTTTATATCTTTGTTAATTGTTCATGTCTTTTTCTTATTTCTTATCAGTTGTCTCAATTTTTGTAAGTGTTTATGTATTACAGATAATTTGTCTGTAACATATGTTACAACATACACGTTCTCCCAGTTTTTCAGTTGCCTTTGACTGTGCTTATGGTGTTTTAGTGATAGATAAAATACTTCATTAAATTTATAAAATGTTTTCTCCAGTTTCCCTGGATATTGAGTCCTAGTTAAGCCATAACCTTTTGGACACTGAAAGTAAAGAGAAGCTCACTCATGGTTTCTTCTAGTACTTGTTTGAGTTCCTTCTTTTGCATTTGCATCCCTGATCCATTTGGAGTGTATGTTTATGTACGGTGTTGCGGTATGGATCTACTTTCATCCTGTCTGAATAGCTCCTTAATTGTCCCAGTGCTCTTTATTCAACATTTTATCTTTGCTCCAGTGTTTCGAGATGTCATCTTTATCATACATTTCCAGATTTACCTACGTCTAGTTTGAGCTTCTTGCTTTATTCCACGGGTCTGTTTGTTTATGTTCCGTCCACTCTGTGCTTATGGAAGTTTTATTTTTGAGTTGTTATCTGGTAGAGTTAATCTCTCCTCGTGGTTTTTCATTTTTCATTTTTTTCTCACTATTCTTGCATGTCAGTTTCTTCAGATGAACTTTACTGTCACCTTTCTAACTCCATGACAAAAGTAGTTGGTACTTTTCCTGGTAAATAAAAATTAATCATAAATTAACTTGGGGAGAACCGACATTTTTATGATGTTGATTCATCCTTTCCAAGAATAGGAGATGGTATGTTTATTCAGGTCTACCTCTCTTACTTTCAGGAGTGTTTTAGCCTTTTTCCCAATATAGATTTGGGATGTAGCTTGTTCAGTTTATCCCTAAGAATTTTATGGTCTTTGTTTGCTATCTTAAATGCTTTCTGTACCTCTGATGAAGATTCTATTTTTTTTTAAAGATTTTATTTATTTATTTGAGAGAGAGAATGAAAGAGAGAGAGAGCACGTGAGAAGGGGGAGGGTCAGAGGGAGAAGCAGGCTCCCCGCTGAGCAGGGAGCCCGATGTGGGACTCGATCCCGTGACTCCAGGATCATGACCTGAGCCAAAGGCAGTCGCTTAACCAACTGAGCCACCCAGGCGCCCGAAGATTCTATTTTTTGTCCTCAGATTGGTTATTGTTTGTGTCTACAAAGGCTGTTGTTACTTTATGTTTATTTTATATTTTAGCTTAATTTTTATTGTTAATTTTTATTAATTTTTGTAGGATTTTCTAGATGCACTATCGTTTCATCTGCAAATAGAGTTTCATTTCTTTACCAATTTGTATCCTTTAATTTATTTCTCTTGCCTACTTACATTGGCAGTAAGCTCATTGGCTTGTGGATAGGGAGACCTTCTTGGAGGATATTCATTGGACAGGAAATAAGTCTCTGTCTTCTGAAAATCACCATTTACTGGAAATGTCTCTCAGCTCCCTTTTTCTGAGGGTTCTTTTGGGATATTTTCCATTTCATATCATCTGGCTCTATTTTAGACAAATCTTTCACACTTTCAACTTCTGTTTAGTTTTTATAAGGGTGGCTGCAGCATTATTTCATGCATGGATATTTATAAATTACAATTTTCTTGTCAATTGTGCCTTCAGAATTAAAGTGCTCTTTTCATGTTTAAGTGTTTTGGCTTGGATTCTACTTTGCTGTCTTTTGCTTGTTACCACTTTGTATATCCTTTCAATTTTAGCCATTCTGAACTGTGCCTAAGATGTGTCTCTTATATCTGGAATAGAGTTGGGTCTTGCTTTGTGAGCCAGATTTGAAATCTTGTTGTCTTGTTGATATGACTGATAAATTTGGTCTCAAGTCTGTGGTGATATTTTGTAATTATGAGATTTATTTATTTTTTTTAATTAATGACATGTTGTTTAGGAACATTTGTATTATTCTGTGGTTACCTTTGTCTCTGTACCTTTTAAATGCCTGTAATCCTCTGTTACCCATTTAATCGTTTAGCATCTGTTGTGTTAGAGTTTATTGGTACCTTTTAACTTTTGGCTTTTGCCAACCAAAGAACTTATTTTACCTTCTCACCTCCTTTCCCTTTTCTTCACATTCTTTTTGCATTACTTCTGTTTTGTTACAACATGTAACATTTGCATATTAATCTTCAACTTTCAAAGGTGAATGTCCCCACCTTTATTTTAATCTTAGATTTACAGTTATGTGTATGAATGGCCTTATCATTCTTTTTCCTGTCATTTGTTAGGTGCATTAAGCTAGGAGTCTTTGAGAAGGGATAGTGATTCCTCTGTGTTTAAAACTGTTTTTACAAGGCTTTGATATTTGAAGGACAGCTTGGTTGGATATAAAATCCATTATTCATACTTTATTTCATTGACTTTCTAAACAGTGCTGTTCCGTTGTTGCCTTGCGTTGTGTTTTGTTTTAGACAACTCTGACGCCAGTCAGATTTGTTGGCCTTTGTTCATTGTTCTATCTTTTTTTGCCTAGAGGCCTTGAGCTTTTCTTTATATTTGAAGCCTTTAAGTTTTCTAAGATGCATTTGGGAGTTGATTGTTTCAGGTAAATTCTTCCAAGTATTGGTTGGCACTTTCAATATGTAGATTTAGATCTTTTATTTCTGCAAAGTTTTCTTGGATTATAGTTTTAAATATTGATTTTACCCCCCTCTGTGTTTTTGTTTTTTTTTTTGCTCTTCCTTTGGGACTCCAGTTTTATAAATGTTATTCCTTCGTTCCTGTTTTCTAATTCTACTACTACTCTCTGACATTATTTTTAACTTCTTTTTATCTCATTTTTATTATCTTGATTGTTTTACTGCATTTCTCCAATACTCCCTATTAAATTTTTATTAAAGTTTTAGAATGGATCTTTTTATTTAGATGGCTTCATTTTTGGGTGGGCTAGTTGGGAAGGCCCTTTGAAGGCATAAGTCTAAATATAGGTCTCAGGTGAGTTCTATATTTATTCATAGTCAGTAAGAGAAGAACATTCCAGACAGAGCAGGAAAACACTAAAAAAAAAAAAAAAAAGTGTTTTTTTTTTTTTTTTTTTTCTTTTTTCTATTCTTCTACCATTCTGGTTCCACCTCTTGAAGCAAGACCTAGCTTATTACAAGGAATGTAAATTAGATGTGGGTCGTGTTTTGTTCTGTTTAGAACTAATTGACAAAGGGTTCATTATGATTAGTAGTGGTGGATAGAATGAATGAATGATTTTCCCACTAGTAACTTGTGGATATGAAGTAGAGTGAGAATGAGTGGCACTGTTATCCATGGCATCGGCCACCTCGTCGAATAGACCACCATGTGGGAGATCCTTTTAGCCATTTCTTGAGCAAATGCTGTCACTCATCTCTTTGGTGTTGGACACTGTAAGAGGCACTGGGGACATGGACCCTGCCTGAAAAAGAGCTGAAAATAAGTCTCTTTAGATAAGATCTTTAAATACAGTTCTGTTCTGTGTTGAGTGGCTTATAGACTCCGGTATAATTAAATTTTGTAGTTCCTGAAAGGTGAATGAACATTGCTTTTGAAATTTATTGGAAGGACATCTTTTAGAATACAATTATGTTGAATTTTAAAAACCTTTTATTGTAATAATTCTAGTCTCCCAAGTGTTGATTTTTTAAAAAAATACGACATCAGGGGCATCTGGCTGTGGCTCAGTCGGTAGAGCATGTGACTCTTGATCTCGGGGTCATGAGTTTAAGCCCCACATTGGGCATAGCGATTACTTAATAAAAATGACATTATATTTGAAGTTTGTTTTCTTATAAATGTGTGCCAAATCAAGAAAAACCGAGGATGAATTTCCTGCCAGAAAGCACTGTTAGCAGTGTTTGATTCTTTACATTCATTGCTTAAACCAGGACTGTTCTAGGACTAGTCTTTTTTTAAAGCTGGTTAAAACTAGGGCAGGTTGTCACTTGTCTGGAATTGTTCTTTCAATAAGCAAGACTTTCTGAAGACCGAATGTTGTCTGTCACTGTCTGCATCTGTGATTCTCTTTATTCTGACTGAAAGAAAATCCTTACTTCCTGCAAGTAGCTTTATATAGAAAGCTGGCATCACAGGGCACTTTTGGATCGACTCTTGTGCCTTAAAAACCATTAGAAGATGTAATTTAACACTGATGTTTCTGTTCAGCAAGGTGAGGCTGTTTGTAACAGGGCAACACTTAAAGCTGTGTTTCTTGTTTGCTAACCTGCGAAGAGACATCTTGTTTTATCATCAGAGTTTTCCAACATCAGGATGTGATTTTAAGAAAATAACAGTTTTTGATCCTGAGGATACCATTTGGTGCCTGAAATGAACAGCAGAGGTGAAAAAGCAGGTTCGGAAGGGTGCATGGCTTCAGTTGTGTTTGTTGCATCACCGTAGTTGGGAATATTTAGCTCAAACGTCTTTCCTGCTGGCCCGCTTCAGCTCAGTTGTTTGGTTGTCATGAATGCATTTACAGTTCCATGAAAACATGGCATCTCGAGGTAGATGAGTCCCTGTAAGGACATCGTAGAACACTGTTAAAGTGTGATCTGGAGTCTGAAATGTTTCTGGGTAAAAACAGTCCTGTGCATGCTGACCTTTAGGAAATCCCAGTTTTTTCCTGCTTCTTATTTGTGTATTTTCTTCCCTCTACCTACTGAACAGGCTTGACCCAGTATCTGCCTGCACATCCCTTAAGAAAGTCTGGTTCTAGCTGTACCATTCCATTTGTACTTGGCTGATGTTCCGTTCCTCCTCTGACTGGATAACATTTTTCTATTATCTAGATCTAAAGTCTTCCTTAAACTCCAGCCCCAGTTGCGTTTCCTAACTTGTACTTCTTTAAAGCAGCCTGTACTTAGCATAGCTGTATTGTAACTTTTCTTTGGCTTGTGTTTTTCTTTCCCTGCAAACTGGGAGCTCGTGTTTACTTCAATATACCCACTGTCCCGCAGAACCTCTCAAATGCTTCCTGAATTGATTTAAATCTTCTGTTAATGCTCTTTACTTCTATCTAGTAAACATTGCTTCTGAGGGAAAATAATAGCTATCTTTTACTGAGTAATGTGTGAGATAGTTCTGCATACTCTGTCTTATTTAGCCTTACTTTAAACTCGAGGAAACAGGTACATTTTGAGGGATTAAGTATCTTGCCCCCAGGTTTACGTGGCTAGGACGTGATGGAGTTGTTTTTTGTAAACTTGGGTCTGTCCCACTTCAAAGACCCATACGTGTTCAGAAGATGTTAAAACTTAAATGAGTTTTTATGTTTCTCTCTCTCACTTTTTAAAAATTTGGTATGTTTCTAATGGTTATTTTCATTATAGTTAGCATAGATCCAGTAGAGAGCCCTACAATCCAGTATTTGGTTAAAAATTCCTAGTTGTATTTATACTTAGAGATTTATCTGTTAGCAGAAAGTTGCTTAAGAATAGTGTCTTGTCCTCTTCAAAGTTGGAGTTAATAAAATGGTTCTTTCATCTCTCACAGTTATTTCTAGGGAAAGAAAATCACAGAGGGAAAAACCGTAATGTCCATTTTATGACTATTGTGTAATTCCACCTGGGGATAAATGGTGTTTTCTTTGTCATTGGTTGTTGTTTGTTAAAGGTTTATGTTGTGACACTGATTTTCAAAGTCACGGATGATTTATCTAGAAATCATTCAAAATTGAATGATAAATGTTTTTTTTGTAAAAGCTTATGTTTTATAAAGCTGATCTTAGTGTTTTAAATAGCTCATTTAAAAAAATACCATTGGTTGTTGATCCATAGACCTTTGAAACTATTTTACTTGCCAATTTTAAAATAGTAGCTTGCAGATTTTAGAACATTTGGGAAATACAATTTAAAAGTCACCTGTACCTCCTTATGTAGTGGTTACCAAGGTTAAGATGTTGGCATATGACTTTCCAATCTTTTTTCTGTATTGGTTTCTCTTTTACATAGATGAAATTGTTTTGTAGTATTTTTGTATCCTCCTTGAAAAAAATAGTTGAGTTTAATACATGATATATTAATTTTAAATGGCTGCATAATGTTTCATTTTATAGATCTATTATTTATGTACATTCTTTGGCCAAGTACTTAGGTTTTATCCAGTGTGTCACTTACTACAATAAATATATTATAACCATCAAATAAATCAGCATGTTTGGGTATAAGTCTCTGTGTTCATTTCTGGTTATTATATATGAAGCAAATAAATCAGCATGTTTGGGTATAAGTCTCTGTGTTCATTTCTGGTTATTATATATGAAGCAGATCAGATTCTCAGAGGTGGAACTTGGGGTCAAAGAGTGAGCATTTTAAGAACTCTAGATACATTTTGTCTCATTGTTCTCTAGACAATGTATCCATCAGCCTCCTCAGTGTATGAGAGTGAGGGGGAGACACTTTTCACTCCTGTGCTTTTGGAATTACCATTTTTGTCTTTGCTAATTTAATGGGGGTTGGGATGATAGCTCATTGTTTTAATATATGTTTCTTTGATTACCAATGAAATTAATATTTTCATATTTATTTGGGTTAGTTATCATTTGTATTGTCTTTATTTTAGGCTTCATGTTTTTCAAGTATGCTCATATGAGCTTGTATATTGAGAATCAGCTGTAAGAGAACTTTCAAAGTTAGGACTTCTTTTTCATGCTCATGGAAACTACTGAGAATAAATTTTACTTTCAAATTTTGAGAAAAGGTTTTGTAGATCTAATATGAATTCATTTAATAATATTCCTATGTACCTACCATTGTCTGCTTGAGTACTTTCATGCGTATTAAAAAAAAAAGGAAGTCGAGATTGTGGTATGCTGTAATTATTTTGCTCATAAATAATGACATATATTTTTAAAATAAAATGAAATATTTATCCAGGAAACATAATAATGACTTTCAAATTCTTTAGGAACTACGGGTGGGTTAGTTGCTTTATGACTCCTCCCCTAGAGGTTTTGTGGTTCACATTTGTAAGCTACCATTTGTTGTCCTGTCTCTCATCTTTGGCTCTCTCCAGCTTTTCTTTCTGAATCCTTGGACTAGTTCCTGTGGAAACTGTGAGTTCACAGTGGTGCCCTCCGGGCCAGGGCATCTCTGGGCCAGCAGATCGTGAGCAGCCGCTGCTGCTGAGCGCAGGTGCACGTGCAGATGGCATGGTGGGGCCAGTCTGCCTTCTGCTTGGTGGTGCGGGAGAGGTGATTGATAATACAGCTTACTCCGCATAATGGTAGCAGGAGTACCAGGCTGAGTGAAAGTCCGAACTGACAGAGCAAACACACACAATTAATTTACTCTGTAGTTTTTTAAACTTCCTTATTAATGCTCGTAACCAGTGGCCTCAGCGCTTGGTGGTTTGTCTCCTTGCCTCCTCTCTTGCACTGTATCTTCAGAGGGAGGTGAGAATCATAGATACGGAAAGGGCTTGAAAGCAGCCATCCTGAGTTGGAGCGGGTGTTTAGTCGTCTGTGCTTACATAATGTAGCGCGGACTCCAGGGCAGTGTAAGGGCCGCTTATTATGTGCCTCAGTCTGTTTTTGTTTTCTTTCCTCCTAGTTGTCTCCAAAACGGGAGTACACATCCCTGGAGCAGAAAAGCCAGGGCATTGCTTTTGATTGTTGTTAATACTAGGACACTGGGACATTTACATAAGATTACGGTCTGCTTATTAGGAGTTTTTTCTTTTTTAAAATTTATTTTATTTATTTGTTTTTAAAGATTATTTGAGAGAGAGAGAGAGAGCGCGCGCGCATGAGCAGGGGAGAGACAAAGGGAGAGGGAGAGAGGATCTCCAGCAGATTCCCCTCTGAGCGCAGAGACTGTCATTGGACTTGATCCCACGACACTGAGATCATGACCTGATCCCAGATCAAGAGTTGGATGCTCAGCTGACCGAGCCACCCAGGTGCCCTGAGTTTTTCCTTTTTTAAAAACTTTCCCTCCAAGTCAGGCTACATAGAGTACATACGAAGACATGAAGTCAACGACAGTTCACACTCTTTCTTTGCTCGGATTTTACTTTGAATTTAAAAATGTCAAAATGACTAAAGACTTCAGAAATGACAAGCGTGGAAGTATTCTCAGTTTGTTATGTAACCTCCGAGTTCACCTGGAGTTTTATAACTGTTTTAGGTAGTTTTCTGTTTGGAGCCCCAAACATCAGGGGATCTTGTGAATTCTGTCTACAACTAATAAATAAGTGTAATTCATCTCTGGTTTTCTTCTAACTTCTTTTAAATGCTTATCTATAATGTTTGAAACCGCTCTGGGCTTTTGATTTGGTATTCCACAGAATTTCTGTCTGGGTCTCAGAGGACTTAGTTTTTGGAACTCTGAAATTTCATTATTCTTATGGTTTGAAAATCATGAAGCCTAAAGTGAAAGCCACTGTAGAAAGCTCACTGCTAGGGAATATAGCTCTGAGACTTTATAATAATTATCATTTTGCATTTTTTTCCCTTAGGACAAGTTACTTTTTGAGGCTTCATTTTTAGGGGGTTGGTGGTGGTGGTGTTTTTAGCAGGCCAGAATGTAAGTCTTTCTTTAACAAACCTGGATAAATTTGGAAAACCAGTATTTTGAGGGGGTCACAATTAAGAGAAGTTGGGAGCTGCCCACAGCGTTAGGAAGTTAAGGGAAAGTCAGAACTTGTTACAGAGCAAAGCATGAGATCTCAGCTGTTATTGGAGGGGGTGGCCCTTTAGGCTCTAAGACAGCCTCTAACTTGTCATCCTCTGTTCTTATTTCCATGACAAATCTTTTAAGTGTGCAAATATTTATGCCTTTTCTGGTTAGTCAGATAGGATTTCTGATAATTTATCCACTTGAGATAAGGTGATTTTTTTTTTTTAAGATTTTATTTATTTATTTGACAGAGAGATACCGAGAGCAGGAACACAAGCAGGGGGAGTGGGAGAGGGAGAAGCAGGCTTCCCGCGAGCAGGGAGCCCAATGTGGGGCTCGATCCCAGGACCCTGGGATCATGACCCAAGCCAAAGGCAGTTGCTTAACAACTGAGCCACCCAGGCGCCCCAGATAAGGTGATTCTTGTTGTTCAGATCAGGTCACTGAAATTCCTGAGTCTAAACTTGTAGAACTCTCGCCTAACTCTTTGCTGCGTCGACTATGAGAATGAAGACCGTTCTCAACAATGAGACTGTTGACATTTCCAGAAAACGTCCACATCACTCTGAAGGGACACACTGTTACTCTGAAGGTCCCCAGAGGAACGCTGTGAAGGGACGTCAGTCACATTGACATAGAACTCAGTCTCCTTGGAAAGAAGAAGAGGCTCCATTGACAAATGGCGGGACTAGAACAGAACTGGCTGTGGTCTGCACTCTCAATAGTCAAGTATAGAACATGGTCAAGGGTGCTGCACTGGGCTTCCGTGCAAGATGAGGCCCATGTGGGCTTGCTTCCCCATCAACGTTGTTATTCAGGGGAATGGTTCTCCTGTTGAAATCTGGAATTTCTTGGGCGAACAATACATCTGCAGGGTTTGGATGAGGCCAGGTGTTGCTTATTCAGTATTGCAAGCCCAGAAAGATGAGTTAATGCTTGAAGGAAATGACATTGAACTTGTATCAAACTCAGCTGCTTTGATTCAGCAAGCCAAACAGTTAAAAACAGGGATATCAAAAATTTTGGATGGTATCTATGTTTCTGAAAAAGGAGCAGTTCAGCAGGCTGATGAGGAAGAACTAAGCTGTCCAGAATCAGCAAGATGCTGGATGATTTTTCACACTTATTTGTGATATTTGAAAGATGCAGTAAAAGCCGTATTGATTTCAGGCTTTTTCTTAAAACAACAACGACAGCAGAACTCTCAGCTATTTGAACTATGTGTTTTATCAAGACAAAGAAGAACAACCACTTCCCTCTTTCTCAGAAACACAGAATGAAGGACAAATGACCAAATTATCTTTCCAGATAGATGTGTTTCTTCCGAGACAGATGTCCTATGTCCTTAATTCTTCTTAGTTAATATGCCTCCTGTTGACATAGACCTAGCACTGCCTGCAATAGCAACCTTACTCTCTTGCCTGTGACTTCCTGAAAGGTCAAGACCATGGACATACTGTTGCCTTCTCTTGTCACGTCCCATCCATTTAATGAGGATGCTTGAAGTCTAAACTAAAAGCTTTTCATTAGAACTAGTTATACTTCAACTTGGAGGTGCTGACCTCAGAACAGTTCCTTGTTTCATTAACTTGTAAATAGTCATGCTTGGCATGAGTTATTCAGGAGCTGCAGCTACTTTCCTAGGAGTCACAGTTCTTACTCTGGGTGCAGGAAGAACGCCTTGTTTTCCACAGAAAGAGAAGAGTGGACCTCTCTACCTGTGCATCAGGATGTCATCCTTGGAGTTGTGCAGAGAAGGTTCTACTCCCACATCGTCTGCGTGTTCTCCATGTTTATATTACTTCTGGGATGCAGCATCAGCTGGGCAGAGGTCATAGGAACCAGGGTTACAATGATGCCAGGGCTTAGAGATGTCCCTTTGCCCTTCTCCACATAGCCCATGGAGGTAATGGAAAATGTCCTGACCCCTTGTGGTGAGATACATAAAACCGAGAATGAAGACCTTTTTCAGTGCTTTTCATCTCTAGCGGAAAAGTGGGAAGTCTTTGTAAGTCCCTGTGTAATGCAGAGTTACTTCTTTCCCAACCAGTAATTTTGAAAGCTAGAGACACACAGTATGTGTTTTTAAGGACTGGGGGGAAAACAATCAAGTTGTCCAGTGCCTTCAGAACTGGATGTTCTCATGCTTGTAGACAAAATTTGATACTGTTAGGAATATCCAGAATTATTTCTTAGAAGCTCTCTAGGACATTTGGCCTACCTTCCAGTGGCCCTTTATCATCTGTTGGCTCTCTTCTCTGTAATGTGCCTTCTTGTTTCAGCTGGGTGAAGGACTTGCTATCAGAATCATCCTCTTAAGACTGCCAAGGTTATAGGTCCATCCAGATGTTCATAAATAGACACCGTTTTCTCTTTTTGAGCTGAGCCCAGTTGTCAGGTGATAGTTGGAGAAAGTGGTATTTCTGTACCACGGGGGCTTTGGGTTCTCCCTGTCTGCCAACTCAGTCGCACCACCTCGTTTCTCCACCGTCGGTCTTGCTCCTTCCATCATTCCTTCTATGCCCTTTTCTCGGCCATGTAGGTGTACTCTGGATTGCCACCCATTCGGTACGAGGCTGTGTGCAAGCCCTCCTGGTTTCATTGATACTTTCTTGTGGTAAAATACATGTAACATAAAATTTACCATTTTAACCATTTTAAAAAATTCATTAAGTACATTCCCATTGCTGTGCAAGCATTGCAACTACCCATCCCTGGAGCTTTTTCATCTTTCTAGACTGAATCTCCGTCCCCCATTAAACAATAACTTCCCATACCCACCTCCTCCCAGGGCCTGGGAACCCCTGTTCTACTTTCTGTTTTGTCAATTTGACAGTTCCACATACCTCCTATAAGTGGATTCACTGATACCTTAAAAATCGATCTGAAAAATCCACTGCCACATTTCTCGAATTTGTGGCTTACCTCCCCAGTGCACATTTCTTCTTGCAGCTCTGGCCCTGCAGGCATTCCTGGACTGACCAGCCAGGAGTGAGGCAGAAGCACATGGAGAGATCCCAGAAATGATGGGCCTTCCTCCTTTAAATAGAGACTGATCCTGAGGAGTCATCTAAAAATGATACAGCATTTTCCCCAAAGTTGTACAACCCGTGTGGCTCCAGTGTTGTCCTTACAAAAGAGGGAGAATTTCAGGTTACTCAGCCTTTACCTGGGCTCCAAGGCTAGGCTCCAAGAGTTCTTCAGGGTAGACTGGGATTCTTTAAGGAATCACATAGCTAAAGGCACCTGAAGTTAGTGAAGAAAATAAAACCCATTCTTGAGAAAGCAAAAATTAGAAGTTAGCTGAACAGCAAGGACATTTTCCTCTGGCTGTCTCTAAAACTAGTAGACAGACATTTTTGCTTTGAACTCCTTTTTTATCTCTATCCATCATTTCATGCTTGGATTAAATGAAAAAAAAATAGACGTTTTATTTTTGAAAGTGTTTTAAATGTTTTAACAAAATTATTTAAATTTTGACCAGGTAGCTCTAAAATTATCTCTAATGGAAGATCTATGAAGTTGAAAGATATTGTCACGGAATAAGAACTTCTCTATAGCATGTGAGTCAGTGTTGTGTGACCCTCTCACTAGCTTTTGATAACTCATCCATGACCCTGACTGCTGCCCATTTTCTTTCCAGCGTTCCCCAGTTAGGACCTGACTCAACCCGTATGTGCTGAACAATATTTTGTATGATGTGAGGACTCAGCAGCCATTTTTCATAATGTTCATTTAATTCATTACAACATTTTCCATGTCTGCTCTTGAGGGTTAAAAACAATTACTGTGTATTGCTTTATCAAAAGATTGACTACTGAGATGGTACTCTAACCTTTAGCAGCATTTCTGGTGACTCTGTAGGATGTTATTTCCTTGTGCCAGGTCATTCAAGATGAAAAAATATTCACCAAAGAGGTACAAAAAGGAAGAAAATGGGTCATTCTTTTCCAGGGCTGGATGAACTGGAAACTACAGTAGCATGAAGATGCTGTAAAAACATGGCTGAAATAATGGACTCTGTTTAAAAAATAAAACAAAACCTAACTGCACTGAGATGTACAAATGATTCACCTCTTTAGGTAAAATGGTTTGACATAAAAAAAGGCACAGTGCATCATTCTGTGCAAATAACAGCTCCTCGAAGAAAGTTTTGGTTTCTACTTTGGGTAAGATGTTTGAAATGTCAAGTGAATTGTATTTCCTGATAGTTACCTTTCAAAAACAGATAAAATTGGCTATGGTATTTAGATGAAACTAGAAGGCTGCTTCTTGTGGGGGGGGGTAGATATAAATTGTGTAATTTAAGGGATTTTTAATAGAAAAAAAAACAGTAGTTAGTTGACTGTTGATTACTCAGGGCTATGGTTAATAATTTTTGAGTCACAGACTATTTTAATAATCTGATAAGACCTAAGGACATTTTCCGCCCTACCAAAAAGAAGCCCATTTACAAACATGAAGTTTTCATACAATTTCAGTTACAGTTTTGGAAGGCCACACTTGGATGTTAAGTTTGAACCTGTTTCTGTAAGGCGACTTGACATAAGTGAGCTTTGTCATTTACAACGCTTAGGTTTTGCCAAACAAGTTCAAGGTGGGGGAGGATATTCTCTGCAAGACGCACACCACATTCATCCACACAAAGATGTTTATTAATCATTCATCAGTGAAGCAGGCTCAAAACAATTAATACAGTTTGTTACATAAGCTCGATGAGGGTTCAGATCTCTGTCCTCATAAGTGCCTTGACTACCACTTTGTAGGAAAGGTTCATCCAGGCAGTCCCAGTGACCTTTTAGAAGTAGGGTTCTGTTACCTTTATATTCGACATTAGGCAGCAAACAATCTTCCTAAACCCATGACTGGACACAGGACCTTTTAGAGCTTAAGTTTTGGGAGCTGTCCCCAAGAGTAAAGGCTGCAGGCCTCACTAATTCTTTTTTTTTTTTTTTTAAAGATTTTACTTATTTGAGAGAGGGAGAGAGAGAGAGAGAACAAGCCCAGGGGAGGGCCAGAGGGAGAGGGAGAAGCAGACTTCCTGCCGAGCAGGGAACCCTACCCGGGATTCGATCCCAGGACCCTGAGATCATGACCTGAGCCGAAGGCAGATGTTAACCAACTGAGCCACCCAGGCGCCCCTAGGCCTCACTAATTCTTATGCCATTCACTCAGAAGTGTGTAGTATCTCTGAATAGATTAGTCAGTCTACATTTCTTGAATACTATTACTTTCTTTTTTTTATAATTTTTTATTTTTTAAAAAATTTAAATTTGGTTAATTAGCATATATTATTGGTTTCAGAGGTGTAGAGGTCAAAGATTCATCAGTTGCATATCACACCCAGTGCTTATGACATCACGTGCCCTCCTTAATGCCCATCACCCATTACCCCATACCCCCCACCCCTTCAGCAAGTTACTTTCAATAAGTGGAAATCCATTTTTAGCAAGAATCCTGCCAGCCAACACCACACTTTTTATCAATAAGAACTCATTTCTGACATTTAATAGAGTATTTAGCAAACGTAGACTGTTATTTGAGATATCAATAATGAAGTAATTATATTGGCTGTTTCTGGAATGGGGATTCTTACTAGATTGCCCTGGCTTTGCATTCTGGAGTAGGGCAACTGAATGCCCTTATTAAAGTTTGAGCTACATAAGCATCTCCTTCTTTATGCTCAAGTATTTTAAAGGAACTGACATTGTGATAGCAGATACTAATTTGTATTCTTTATGTCAGTGAGACGCCCTCTTCCATACACACCGGCTTATAACCCTTTTCCTATCATTGGTGGGGTTGAGCCTCAGTTTTGTGGTAGTCCAGTGTGTTCGCATCAATCCTGTCTCCTGGTGGGGCCCCCAGTGCATTGTATTGTATGTGGTTGCAGTATAGTGACTGATCAATGGATTTTGGTTGAATGAGTGAATATTCAGAGTCCCCAGTGAACAAATTTTTAGACGGTCTTTTTATTTTTTAGAATATTTTTTATTTTAGAATAATTTTCACTTTTTTAAAGAGAGGTTGCAGAGATCGAATTCATGTGTACACTTCACCCAATTTCCCCTATTGGTACCTTTTCCATCACTACAGTGCATTTTTTGCAAGTGAGAAATTAACACTGGTTACTGTTAACTAAACACCACACTGTTTTCAGATTTCACTGGTTTTCCCTAATGTCCTTTTTCTGCCCCAGGACGTCATCTAGGGTGCTCCATTGCATTTATTTTATTTTTTTTTAAGATTTTATTGTATTTATTTGAGAGAGAGAGAATGAGAGAGAGCACGAGAGGGAAGAGGGTCAGAGGGAGACGCGGACTCCTGGCTGAGCAGGGAGCCCGATGCAGGACTCGATCCTGGGACTCCAGGATCATGACCTGAGCCGAAGGCAGTCACTTAACCAACTGAGCCACCCCGGCGCCCATTGCATTTAATTATCTTGTCTTCCTAGTGTCCTCTGGTCTGCAGTAGTTTCTCAGACTACCCTTGTTTTTGACAGTTTTGAGGAGCACTGTTTTGTTAGAAGGTCAGCTGTTCTGTAGAATGCCCTTCGATTTGGGTTTGTCTGATGTCTTTCTCCTATTTGGAGTGGGGTCATAGGTTTTTGGGAGGAAGACCACAGAGGTGAAGTGCCACTCTCATTGTATCATATCAGAGGTACATACTAATCAATTTTATTTCTTAAGTTTCAGTCTCAGAATGGAGAGATGGGGGAAAGCAGGAAGGTGGAATTTAAATCCGTCGGTTTTGCCGTGGTAGAAATTGTGGTGAAGACAAGAAAGGGAACTGAATCTAGAAGAAAAATTTAAATTTATCTGGGGGAATTCAGCCCTTGGTATTCCTGTCATGCCTCACTTTGGATGTTTGTGAGATGGTAATATTTACTTTATTTAAATGCTTGACTGATATAAATCAGACAAATGAAAAGGCCAGTGGTTTAAAGATACACATTAAGGCAGAATTGCAATAATTTTTACAAGTCTCTCAAATAACCAGTTTTTTGAAGTGGGAAAAATCCTTAATTGGATTTCTTTTTTCCTCTGCAGCTATGTTTTTTCTTTTCCTGTGTTCTTTTGCATTTGGGTTTATGTTTTTCAAGATGAGTTAATGTTATTGAGAAACATTTCAAAGCATTTGTCACTGGAGTAGTTTATCCCTTAATTAATGGTGAGGTGGTTTTGCAGACAGGTGACACACTTTAATGCATTACAGAGACTAGTCTTGTTAGTTATTGATTACTGATGAATAAATTACTGCCATTTTTAATCACAAAATTTCTTTTGAGGATAATTAATCAGATTCATGCATTTCTTAACCAGCGTAGGATTATCCTCTTTTTTAGTTACAAGAATGAACATGTCTGTCTCTGCCCTAGGTAGATTCAAGAGAGAGGAGACAGGTTTCTAGGTTTGTATTTTGATCTTTACTTTAAGGCAGATGAAAAGTATACTTGCTTAAAAATTACTTCAAACTGCCTTTCTTGTTGAGTAGGTTTTGAACTACCTGCCTGACAGATGGTGTTGGAAGTAATTACTGAAATCATGTGTTTACCTGTACATGGACATGTGTTCACCAGATGCACCCTGTTTACCCAGTGCTGCTGATTTCTTAAAGAAATACACACCTTCTGGATAGAGTTGCATAACTCCGGAGAAGAGAAGCTCTGCCGGCCGGAGCTGTGTCTCTCTCGGTTGCAGAATCAGCTCTAGTCAGGGTGGTTGGTCAGGAAGGCCAAAGAGGCACTTTCACAACACTATTTACCTTTACCTTTTTTGATTTATTAGTACTTGAATTTTACCTGCCTAGGGAATGACTTAAGAAGTAGCCCCCCAGATTGTGTATTTGACAGCAGTAACAGTGATCACTCTTTTATTATGATGATTATGGTTTGTTATATTGTTGTATTATTTGTACTCGGTTATTTTTAGAAATGTGTTTTCCCGCATAGTGAAGAAGTACTCATCCTCTCCATTTCTAAATTCTGATTTTGGAGGTCTGGCTTTTGGATTAAGTGTTGGTTATTTTTTTTTTTTTAAGAACTCACGGGTAATTCCTGTACTCATGAAGATTGGAAATAGCTGCTTTATTTTATTTATTAACCATCAAAACCGAATTTATGTTTTCCACCTCACTTCTGTTTTACTTCTGCTAAAAAAAAAAAAAGTTAAAAAAAAACCACCCTCAACATAGTGACCCCTTTCGCATGTATGCCTTAAGTGTTCAGTTTTGAAACAGTGCATTTAACTGTCTGTAAACCCTGAGGAACAAGGAAAGTCATTGTTTCAAGATTTTGACAGGTGCAAAACTGTAAATAATTACAGGCCTGGGCAGAAGCTAGAACAGAAGTTGCACAGCAGTTGGCAGGCCTGACCTGTGACAGGTCTGACCTGAGTTAAGTAGCCTAAATTTCATGGCAAGCTCAGATTTGTTTTATAGTCTGAAATTCACCTTCTGCCACAGAACGTTGCTAGTGATTCAGACTAGATACCAGCTGCAAAGGGAGGAATACACGCAGAATATTGGGAAAGAAAAATGCCCATTGAGCTACCTTTTGTATGACTTCGGGGCCAGATGGAACTTGTATAGATGAATTCTAAAATTGATTTACACTCTGACTGAAATAACTCACTCAGCACCAAATGGTATTCCACAGTTACATCTGAGGAGGGTGGTCTGGCTTTTTTTTTTTTTTTTTTTTTAACTTTTTGTGTTACCTATTTCTAAAACATTCAGTTTTTTAGTCTTATGAGCGGATCTGACTTTCGTATGAAGTTATGTCTGGGAACACCTGAGTTGTCATTTTTTTTTAGGTCTTCACAGAGAGAAAAGCAAATTTTTAATGAGATTTTATCACTGTCGGGTTCCATCAGGCAGTTGCCCACCTTAAAAAACACCAGATTCATTGCCGATCCTTCAAGAATCCCGCTCACTACCAGCAACTTCTCCCTCCACACCCCGCGTTTTCAGCCCAGAGAGCTGCGGTTTGGAAAGGACAGGGTTCTGCTAGAGCAGAAATAAGACGCTGATGCCTCGTGGGCCCAGTCGAACCTGTGGACGCGTTGTCTTTGGCTTGCACAGTGTTTTAAAATGTTGACAGATTTGCGGGTTTATTTCTAGCTTCCTCAGAAACGCTGACGATACGGCGAACCTGGGCCTGCATTCCTGCAGTTGGCAGGGCTGGGTAGCGTGTGCCCCTTTTCCGTCCTTATCATCCTCTTGCTTATCCATGTCTGTTACCTACCCACAGACGTTTGAGTTGATGCCTCTTGAACTAGAAGATGTGTGGGGTTACAAGTGGACAAGCCTGAAGAGAAAGGACCACGTTCGGAGAGACGGGTGCAGCGCTGACCCAGTCGGGGTGGTTGGCCTGGCGCTTGGTTCCCGCCACGCTCATTCCCTTTTATTCCCTGTGGTGCTCGCACTGTTTTCCTCTTCACTGTAAACTGCTGCGAACTTTGAGTTGTGATGTTCCCCTAACCACCCTTAATTAAGGAACTATCCCAGGCATCCAGAGGAGGAGTTTTCTGAATGATTACCAGTCCTTTAATTCAGATGTTAGTATGATTTAGTTTACTCAGCTAGTTTGTCTCCCTGTTTTTAGTGGTGATCAGCTTTATTGAAGGATGAGAGTTAAATTAGAACAGGAACATAGACATTTTTAAAGCTCTGGACATATCGAGAGTTAGGGCAGATCATGGCATAATGCCATGGTGGGTGACGTAAGCGAGACTGACAGCACGGAGACCCTTTACAAAGTGGACAAGAAGAAGTAGAAAGATCCCAGAGATTAAAAGTTTCCTAGAAAGGAGAGAAGAAAGGGCCCTTTTCTTCCTTCCTCGTAGCCTTGTACTGTACTATGCTTTCTCCTTTGTTTCTAATTAGTAAGAGAGAGGAGAAGTGGGGAAGAGTTGAGTTTCATTTGTCTAAGAATCTCACTACTAAAATATATGGGAAAAAAAACCCAACCTCTATGGTAGGTTGACTTGGCACATAGTGAACTCAGAAGCTGGGTTTTTCTGAGCTTTGTTGAGTAAAGTTGGTACAGAAGGAGTGGTGTAGACCAGGAGTTGGGAAACTGTGGACTGCCGACAAATCTAGCTTACTGCCTGTTTTTGTAAATAAAGTTTTATTGGAACATAGTTGCACCCATTAATTTATATACTGTCTGTGGCTGCTTTGATGTTGTAAGGGCACAGTTGAGAAGGTGTGGCAGAGACCATATGGTTTGCCAAATCTAAAGTATTATCTGGCACCTCACAGGAAAAAAAATGTGATGATTTTGGTATAGAAGGTTCTGTCCAAAGAAAGAAAAAAAACCCAGCTCTTTTATGTGGTCTAAGTTATTTTTGTTGAAAACAAAGGGAATTAGATGTGTGATTGATTTTCACAATTTATATGGCTTTTTGATGGTTTTGCAATTATTTTATATAGAGTTATTGTTCCATTTGAATAAAATGAAAATTTTATAATGCCTAGGACTTCAATGGGGCTATGATTTTATTATGTCATTTACAACAGCTGTTTCTGGGGAAGATTATAATAGCTAATGGGAAAACACGAAGTAATATAGTTAGTGAAAACATGATATAATTTTAGCAAAAATTAATAAAATAAAAAATTGGTTATGTTTGGACTATAGCTTTTTTGGAAGGAAGAGTATAATGACAGTAAGTATAAAAACACGGTGTTACTTAATTAGCTTTAAACATAATATTTTCAGGAATATATTTAATGCACAGATGTGCACATATGGTACATTATGGTGTTAATTTAAACTTTGAAAACTGCCAAAAGTTTTAGTTATTAGGGAAATAGTGAACTTTCATCTAATGATCACATTAAACATTAATAACCTTACGTTTTTATTGTTTTCAATTTGGAGAACATTTTAAAAGTAGCAGGCCTGTATTGTGGGATTCATTTAACATGATTATTGAACATCTCAAGAATAGGCACTGTTCTAGGCCCTGGGATTTAAGCACCGAATAAAATAAAATACTAAATAAACACTTCCCATTGCTGTTGCTGCAGGAGAAAAAACCTCAGAATACTTTTGAGCTTACATGGGCTAGGTAGGGGCTTGGTGGGGGGGCAAATGTTCATCCACTCAGTTATTATGAGCTGTACCAAGTGCTCTTTTAAGTCCTGAGGATGTAATAGTAAAGCAAATTTTTGACTTTTAAAAAGTAGCTTCCATTGGAGTTGGGGAAGAGATGTACTGTGTAAGTCGAGTAACAAATGCCTTGAAGAAAATGAAAGAAAGGTCTTGGGAGAGATGGGGATGTTATTTTGGATAGGTGGTCAGGAAAGATTTGTCTGATAAGGTGATGTATGAGCAGTCACCTGAATGAAATAAGGTAACAGGAAGTGGGGATATTTGAGGGAAGAACATTCCATGCAGAGGTAATAGCAGTGTAAAAGCCCTGGGATAGGTATGTGCTTGATTGTTGAAAGGAAAACAAAGAGCAGCCAATGTGGTTGGTGTCCAAGAAGCCAGAGGGAAATGGTAGGAGATGCATTTGTTTTCTACTTAATGCATGGCTCTGAGTCTGCATCAAAGGTAAAGTCACATGGGACCAAGCTAAATTCTATATGAAGTGACAGCAATATAAAGGTAGAGAGTAAGGGTCTATGGAAGATGCCCTAGACCAGAAGTCAGAAAATAAGAGTTAATTTGCTCATTGTTCCTCAAATTAAATCTCACTTCTGTGAATCTCTTTGTGATTTACTCTTTCAAAATGGAATTCTACACGGTATAGTCCAGTGCCCTGAGGCCTGGATAAATTGTTGAATTTATGGTGTGCCAATACCCATTACAGGGTGGCCATCCGGTGAATTTGTAATGAAGAGTATGAGGTTTGGAATAAATGGGTCAGAAAGTCTGACTAAAATGAGAATAACAGTTCACATTCAATTAAAATGTGCATAGCCTGCAAGAATTTTTCATTGTACTAGGGTTAAGGGGAGAGTAGAAGTAGAATGATAATCAGTAGTTGTAAATTTAAAAGTCAGCTTTATACCAAGTGTTAATTTTTCCTGGAAGTGTTTTACAAAACGGTCAAGTTCCTGAAATTGTAGAAACACTGATCATGGTATTTATAACTATGAGGCATGCTAGGTAGCTGACCTCAAGTGTGAACTAATTAACTTAGGGCTTGTGTAATATGCTTTAGCAAAAATAGATATTTTAAAAAATAATTGACTTGTTTTTTTTCTTCATTTCACAAATGACAGTATTTATGGTGTTTTATTTTAATATTACCGAGCACATTTTTATGGTGATTCTTTCAACTTTAACACAGGTAGGTATCAATCAGTGAAATTTTTTCCTGGCATAATAGGATGATTAAGCTTTTTCACCAAATATATATTTTATAAAGAATACCATCAATCACAGCTACCCTAAGTCTACTGTACTCGAAACAGTATAGGTTTTTGAAACTCAGCAGTTAGTAATGATTATTGAAATGACAATACAAAGACAAGACAAACGTAGCATACGGAGCAGTATTTCACCGGGAAGGCAGGCGCCCACATGGAAGCAGGTTGGGTTAAAAAAGTTCTTTTGCAAAGACTTGCTGGAGTTGAGGATGCATTTTTCCTTAGGAGTAATAATATATATGGTAATTCGATTTTCAGGCAAACCCAAAGTGTATTAGGAATCTCTGTATATTTCATGGGTTTTTAGAGGACTCTGGCCCTGGTTTTCAGCAGATCTAATTTCCAGCAAAAAGCCATGGCTTAGCTTTTCCTCGGTGTATCTTTATCAGCAGCACACTCCTGCTCGAATCTGTTCAGGATTACTGTTCCATTTACTTTCTGTGTTGCTTTACCTGGGTGGTGGGTAAGGTAGTCTGTGTTCACAGAGGAGTTGCTTTATGAGTTGGGTCTACAGGTGAGGCCATTATTGACATCCGCAAACATTTAATTCTGTCACTAGCTCTTCCCAGGGTGGCAGGTCTTACCTGTGGATCTCCATGCCCATGATTATCAGCCACGAGATAAATGAGGTGATGGGGAGGGCATGTCCCTGACCACCCGTTTGTTCCCCATTTTATTGGACAGTAGGAGGCAGTGTAGGCCAGGCACAGTGGGCTGGGACTCGTGGGCCCTCTCTACTTACGGTGGCGTGTCCTCTGAAGAGTCCTTTATTAAGGGATACCCACCCCCCTCAGTAGCTGTGCCTGGTGTGGGGAGGCAAAGCTGTTTGGGCTGGACCTTGGCTGGAATGTTGTTTGGTGGGGGAGAAGGGAGGGGAAGGAAAAAAAAAAATCATGCAGTCTAACTTCTTTTGCTTTATTATGTTATGCTTTTTTTTTTTTTTTAAACCCCTTTTCTGGTGAATTTGAGGTAGGTTTCAGATGCCCTTACATTGACCCAACCAGCTTCTGCCTACTTTTCACTCTTGCATTTCTATGAAAAATATCCTACTATTCACATTTTGGTGAAACTAGACACACTCTTCTCCTTAGTCCTGACTTTATTTTACATTTGTAAACATTTTACTTTTATTTACTCAGACCTAAGTATTCATTAAATTCAGCCCCTACCCTCAAGAAAATAACTTGTATTTAAATATATGCGTATATCTGTGTTTATGTATATTATTGATATATATTGTACGAAGTAATAAATAATCCAGGAGAACAGCATCTGTCTCCCCTGCTGTTCTCTTTATGATGTGAAGCGATGAGTCACATGAGTAATTGTATTCCTTGTATAAAGTACTTGGAAGACAGTTTCACTTGCATAAGTCCTGTGCTGCATGTCATAAAGATGAAAAGTTTGAGCCATCTGTTACTTAAAAAAAAAAAAAAAAAATTACCCTAGTATACCACCTGGTGTTTGACTAGGCCTCGGGATTTGTTCCAGTTACGGCACTGCTTCATTGAACAAATATTGGGGTGAGGAGTGGGTAGGGTTTGATGATTACTCCTGTGACTTGGGAGGGGCCCTTTTCACTGAGTCTTGAACAATGTTATTTGGATCATTGTTATTTCCCATTGTGGCTTGCCTGTCATTAAAAACAATTTTGTCTTAATTTTGAAAATTGGATGTGAGGAGTAACATGACACAAAAACAACATTATACAATGATGGAGATAATGTTCTGTGCAGCATGATTTAATTTGGAGCAGTGGATGGCCACCTGCTAGGGCTTTGTTCTGTGGCAGTCTGGCGAGTGGCCCCGGTGTTTTGGTTCTTTCGTTGGTCACGTGGCTGTTGAGATCCGCCTGGGTTAGTTGCAAGCCATTAATCTGGTAGCACAGAACGATGGAATATTTGCTGGGTTTTTGATTTGAGAAAACAAATCCCTTTTAAAGTTATTATTCAGCAATCACAGAAGGCTTTTAATGTGTTGATATAACATCTGAGTCTTTACATTTTATCTAGGGGTAGCCTCGTCTTATCTGCAACATAAAAAAAAAAATCTAGTAGTATTTGGCATTATGGTAACTAGCTACCATATAGCACCTGTCTGCTTACCTACTGTGGTGGGGTAACCCTGTAATTCAGTGACTAACCTGGGACACTTTTGAGAGTGACAGCCACTAATAATGCTGGGTTAAGAGGCATAGACAAGGACATATGGTCACTCTGTTCATAAGGCATGGTCATTTTTACCATCTTCTGTGATCAAGAATCACCAAATATTCCATATGTATTTAAGGTAATTCCTATAATTAAATTGCATTAATTGTGACTGATACAGTCTTTTATATAAAGTAGGTGCTCAAATCAGTATTTGCAAATGGAGTAAATGTTTACATATAAAAAAATTAAAACTTCCTGCCAAACATTTTAAAACAGCTTTGGGTTAAAACTCTTCTCTGTTTCCCTGATAATCAGGATCGGTCTCAGGCTTCCCCATCATGATGCTCCCTATTGACCTATGCTTATAACTCTGAAATCATCTTAATATGTGGTGTATTATAAGGGTAGGAAAGCACTTAAAAATTGCAGTTGCCTATCGTTCTGTCTAAAATAATTTAAACTGACTACTAGTAGAAGGGGCCGTCTAGTCACGTGCTTATTATGACTTATCCTGGTAACTTAATTTACTTTTCCTTATTACTTGAAGTTGTTAAGTGATTCATTGGCTAACTAGCAATTCCTTAAATTTCTTCTGAGGAAATCAGGAAGCCAAGTCAATCAATTTAGTTGTCTAATAGTACTTTGAGACTTTCATAGTATGGAAGGGTTGAGACTTTGGAGAATTTTTTATGCTAAGTTTTAATCTTGTGCTTTTTCAGTTTGGAAACTTTCAACGGTTTTCTCTCTCTTCACAAGCCATCATTTATTACACATAAGACACAGAAAAGGATGCAGGAATCTCTCTCCTTTTCTGGCTGAGGTAAGAAAAAGGGTGTTTGTTGCCCATCTGGGCATCTCATGAGACGAGACCCCAGAATGTGGGTTATGGTGTTGGGGGGTTTTGGAAAGTAAGTTGTGGTTTAGAAGGACTCTGTGATGTGGGCTGGGAACTTTGGTGTTTTCTTCTGGTCTGAGGTAGGTGTTTTTAAAAGAGAGGCGTCAGAAGATCTTGGGTTCTAGACCATCCCATTTGTTCCGGTCTCCGTGTTTCTAATAGGAAAGCGTTGAGACAGATGCTCTTTACACCTCCATTTCTTTATCCTTTGTGTGTGCGTGTGTGTCTTGGTGATTCCATAGTCTTGTTCTTTTTGCCTCTTTCCCTTTTGCTTTTCTTCCATTCTGGTCTCGTTTCTTTCTCTTGATCGGTTTTTTCTTCATGTTCTAGGCCTTGCCTGTTTGACATGAGGGAAAGAGTTCATGAAGTCTTCTTGTATCCTAATTGTTCATGATATTCAGATACTGGCCATGAGGGAACTTGCTTGGGTACTTCATGACTTTTATATGGTAGAACGAAATTCATGAGGAAGATATTTATGTACTTGCTAATTGTCTTTCCTTCCCTGTTGCAGGGAAGGTCCAAGGGCGGGCGTTTTGCTTTGTTTACAGCTGTATCCCCAGAACCTGGAAGTATGCTGGGCGCCCAGTAACTTTTTTTTTTAAAGAGTAGATTAAAATAAATTTTTAAAAAAGGGGGTGGGGAGCACCTGGCTGGCGCAGTCTGTAAAACATGTGACTCATGATCTTGGGGTCGTGAGTTCGAACCCCACGTTAAGGGATAGATTGTACTTAAAAAAAAAAATTTTTTTTTTTTTAAAAAAGCATAGAAATACCATAGCTTTCTGATAGTTTACCAAATCAGATATTATTTAGGGAGAGTCATGGAGCTACTTTGCTCTAAAGAAAACCTTTTGAACCTTGGCTGGTATTTGAACCATTTAATGAGGGAGGAAGTACTTTGGAGTAATTCTTCTTGTAATAATGTAGGTTTATAGTCTCCTTCCTTTCTAGCACTTATAATCCCTAGACTTGATTTTACTACTTTTATCAGTTAAGATCCTTTTTGTTGCAAGTAATAGGAATCTCAACTGAAACTCACTTAAGCAATAAAGAAGTGGCTTATTCTCACAACGAATCCAGCAAGGCTTCGGAGTGGGTGGGTTGCTCTCAGTATTGTCCTGAGAGACCCAGGTTCGTTTGTTCTTTCTCGTCTTCCCTTTGCTCTCTTGGCTTCATCCTTCCAGCTTGTTCTTTCTGTGATTATGAGGACTGGAGCAACAGTCAAGCCCATATATTTCTTGTTGATATCTATTGGGAAAAAGAGTGGTTTTCCTTTCCTTGAAGACCTGAGCAGGACTTCTTCTTGTACCATTGGTCCAAATTGACTTGGGACTCTCCCCTGAACATTGGCAAAGAAAGTGGAATTGTAGCATTTGGCTTGGGCTAATAATCATCTCAAGTGAAATAGACGTTGGGATCAACTGCACTACTCACTAAAATCCCATGTGAATTAACCTTTATAAGTACATTTTTAAAGACTGTTGATTTCCTGAACTCCAAGATAAGACTTCCCAGAGTAATTAGGTTCATAACCAAGAGGATGCTAGGTGAAGTCAACATTATCATCATAATTACTTCATTAGGGAAATTACAGCATTTAAATAAAAGAAGTGGCAATTTTTGTTCTGTCTTCCCAAGTTTATTAAATAGACATGCTCCATTGTTTTTGTAAAGTAGAAAGTAGATATGTAGAAATTGGTTGGAACTGTGACTCCCCCTTAAGTGTGTTTACACTGATAACAATTGATATGTTTAAATTATTTAAATAAAATGAAATCTTGTTGACTAGGAAAGTGGAGAAAGATAACTAGGACACAGTGGGGCTTCACTTAAAAAACAAGTCAGTGTATAAGGTAATGTGCATCTGTCACCTTAACTTACTAAAAGGTTTCTGATTTACTTGAACATACAGTAATGGATTATTTTGTTTGAAGAATTCTTAGTAAATATTTAATAAGCAGCATGGAAGCATTATGATACTACGAAGAAAGCACTGAATTAGGAACTGAAATCCAAATTTCTCTAATTTTTCCACTGACCAAGTAGGAAAGGATGGTTTCATTCAGGTTAGTATGCTCGTTCGCTCGTTCTGTAGCGTCTGGCCGCTTCCAGGACTCGAGAGTGGTTGAATACTCATGTACTGTACAGTGGAATGCTCCACCTTGTGAAAATCTCCTGCCTGATCTAACAAAGACCTGAGTGGAGATACTTTTTTGGTTCAGGTTTTAAAGAGAAGTAATCATTTTTTTCCTTCAGGAGGTGGAGATCTTCTATGTACATTCTGTTTTCTGCGAGCACTCCCAAATGCTTCCTTTTGCTTTAAGTAGTAGAGACCAACGTTAACTTGTCTTTTACTTGTGTATTCCATTTTCCAGCTCACGTCTCCGAACCTCATTTTCCTAGTTTGTAAAGTAAGCATCTCTCCTGCAACACTCAGATTCTCCACAAGAACTGATGGCACGAGGCAGCACATGCTGTGTGTGAAGATTGCTCTGGAAACATCTAAAGCAGAATGTTCTCTAGAAACATGGACAGTTGCACAGGACCACTCCTTAGACTCCTGTCTGTCATCTTACAGAGACCTTTGTTTCTTTTTTCTTTCCTTTTTGTTCGTTTGGTTTGGGTTTTTTCCCCCCGTTAGAGGCTTACTTGTAGTGAGCTGGGTATTCAGGACCCTGATGGGGGGGGCAGCGTTGAAATCTGAACACTACAAACTGGAGGTAAAAGAAAAGAAAGCTGAATGTATTGCCTGTTTTTTAATGGTTTATTATTCTAACCTGTAAACACCACAAGCTTTCCCTCTCATCATAGTTTTACAGGTGAATGTGTGAATGTACCAGAATTTAAAATATTACAATAAAACTTTTTTCTCACACTTTTTATTTGCTAATTTTCAAATCTACTAAAGAAAGTTTTTTCTTGTATCAGCTGGATGTAAAAAACTGCACATAGATTGCAGCTTTTGGGGGGAGTTTTCAAAGAAACTTTACGTTTTTCTAATAAAAAAAAAGTAAATATTTGGAAAAGAAAATAATTCCTAATGGCGTCATTTGCTACTGTGGTATTTTGTATTAGCCTTGTTGAATTTCGCTGGGAAGTACTACTTTTGGGGACAAATATTCCCTGTCATAATCGTAGATATTTTAGTGCTAGAATCAGCCTCCGAGTTGATCTTCTTTTCCCCTTTCCATGTATATGTGAGAAAATAAGGCTTGGCGAGGAAGATTTGTCCTACTGTGCGTTCATGGCACAGCCAGGACCCGGGTTCAGGTCTCTGGGCCGTCAGTGTGGGGTGCTCCTCCTTGGACCTTTGGGAGCTTAGACTTGTGCCCTCAGAAAGTACCAGTGAAGCCGCACATACACGGTGCAGCAGAGCAGACAGACGTGCGTTATGCTTTTAACTTTCCTGTCCTTTCTGGGGTAAAGATGTTCACCACTCTCCACAGAATACAGAAAATGCACATGTTCTCTTTGCAATCTCCTCCTGAATAATTCAGAATTATTTGTTCTTTTCTTTGTCACTCCAGTGACCTCTGATGAGGATGGTCAGAGGCCAGAATGCAGTTTTGTTTCTACCAGTGTACGTCGGGGTTCTTCCAGCTAACTGTGACATCCTGTTTACACCCCCTGGGTTAAAACCACTTTCAGGTGGCTTCTGAGATATATTGGAAGGTTCAAAAGACTTTAGAGACAGCTACCACAGTGTAACTTCTCTTCCCCTTTTTGTTGACTGGGAAATTTCTGGTTATTCAGTTCTAGAGTATTTTATTTTTTATAGATATTCATTTTATTTTTAACTCCTTTATAAAATACAGTAAGAGATTTAAAACTCACAGACACGTATAGAGGTTAGTGAATTACTTTCGGGCAGAGCTCCCTGTGGCCCCCAGCCAGGGTAAGAAGGAGCCTGTTGCTGAGCCGCACTGGTCACCCTGCCGTGTGTCCACAGGCGCGGCCCTCTGCCGGCCTCCGCAAGGGACCGAGCACTGTCTTGGCTTCTGTAGTCATCAGGTCTATGGCTTTGTCACCCACAGTTTCTTTTTAGACAGTCAAGTTCAATCCTGCCCATGCTTAAAAACCTGACCTGTGTTTTACATCCCTCTTAATCTGCATCTGTCTTACTCAGTTTGCCTGTTGAAGAACCTGGGCCAGTTGACGTGTGGGCTTAGCCTAGTCTGGATTGTGCTGATGGCGTATTCAGAGTGTAGCCCACCGAGGTCCTCTGTCCTCTCTCCTTCCTGTAGCCTGGCAGCGGGCAGTGAGGTCTGGGCGGGGGGCTGTAGGCTGTACTGTGTTCTGTCCTTGTGTGTTTGTTTCTGGTTCCTTGATGCGACCAGCCATAGGTGTTTAATGTCCACATTCATTCTTTCTTTGGGGTTTGGAAAATGGTGATATTTTATTTTATCACCTTGTGGCCATAAATTGGCTGTAATAATTTTATAAGATGGTTCCCCCTCGTCTGCTGTCTATTCATCAGTACAGTTCACAGGGAAGGGCACAATACATGTTAGAGTCTTTTATTTACCCGGTTTTCAAGATAATGAATTAGTTTCCTGTCATTCTCAGAAGGTGACTGATAACTGCCTTTTTTTTTTTTTTTTTTAAATATATGATTAGAAACTCATGAGTCGGGCTTCAGTTAATTGCAGTTCTTCTCCAGGTTCAAATTGTCCCATCTTTGGCACCGTGCCCCTTTCAGGTTGGCTTTTGAGTCCTTTTGACATGACCCTGGTACTCTTTGATAGCTCCCTTGTTCTCGGGTGGTATGATAAGATGTGCCAAGCTCATCATGTACATTGCCCGTCCTGGACCTGGGATCAGCAGTTTCTCTAAGAAGCCCTGGTTTCTTTGATGGAAAACGGTATTTCGTAACCACACCTGGGTGCTTTGCTTCTTGTGTTAATCTTTGTTTCTAGGCTTGAAAAAATGGAGACACACACACACACACAGTCACACATAGATTTTAAGATAAAATACCTCATGAGTGCATATTGATATTTCCAATTTACATTCAAGACCACAGGATTTTGCTTTGTTTTGTTTTAATCTCCTTCCTTCTTGATCAAGAATTGTAGTTCTTAAGGACATCGGGGATGATAGAATTGGAATTATCCTGTAGTCCTCATGAGTTTTACCCCACTTTACACACACAGTTTCAGAATAATAATACATGTACTTATGCCACAATTATGATTACTGAAAAAGTTGAAAAGACTTCTTTCACAAATCCTCATTCTCCCCCTAAATATTTATAATGGGTGTTCTGTATCTACATTGTCAAATCATATAGTCATTACATACTCACTCTTCTCTCTTAACCCTTATTTGGTATTTATTCCATAAATAACCATATATTTGTGCTTGCCACTAGACAATATGTAGATATCCTTATGTAAAGATCCTTTTAGTGAATTTCTTGGTTGTTTGAAGTGCATTCCTTGTAGGTTCTTCAGGAAGGGTGTCTGGGAACAACAGTCCCTTAGTTTGGCATGTTGATGATAGTGCTCTTTATACTTGAAAGTCAGTTTTGCTGGATATAAAATCCTTGGGTCACATTTTCTTTCTGGCATAGTACACTCCTTTCAAAGTCCAGTGGCAGTCTAATATTTTTCCCTCTTAAAAGTTGTGCTCTTTTGGGCGCCTGGGTGGCTCAGTTGGTTGGGCGACTGCCTTCAGCTCAGGTCATGATCCTGGAGTCCCTGGATCGAGTCCCACATCCGGCTCCCTGCTCAGCGGGGAGTCTGCTTCTCCCTCTGACCCTCCCCCCCTCATGTGCTTTCTCTCTCTCTCTCTCTCTCTCTCTCTCAAATAAATAAATAAATAAATCTTTGAAAAAAAAAAAAAAAAAGTCGTGCTCTTTTTACCTAGTTGCTCAAAGGAGTTTTTTCTTTTTCTTCAGGGTCCAATGATTTTATTAGAATTTGTCTTGATGTTGGTTGTTCTCGGGCCATATTCTCAGGTACATAGTATGATCTTATAGTGAAATTTCTTAAATCTCTTAAAATCTCTTTTAATTTTTCTGTATAAGTGAAATCTCTTAGAATTTTCTATGTAAGTTTTCTTGAATTACAATTTTTAGTATTCTTTGCCTTAGGTTTTTGTTTTTGTTTTTTTCTTTTCTTTCTAGGCACTTTTGTTATTCATACGATGGCTTGTCTTTGCCCATCTTCAATAATTGCTACTTTCTCCCGAATCCTGTGGTCTTGCCAAACTAACTTACAAGGTCTAGTAGCTTTTTAGTAAATTCCTTTAGAATTTTATATATACTCGATCATTTCATTTGTGAAGAAGCTCTTTTAATGCCCCTCCACCTCCCTTCCCGGATTGTATCCCTTTTCTTTCCTTATTGTGCTAGCCAGGGCCCCTAGGACAGTATTGAATACAAGTGGTAAGAATGGGCATCCTTGCCTTGTTTCTCATTTTAGGGAGAAAACCTGTTAGCTGTTGGTTTATTACAGATACTCTTTATCAAGTTGAGGAAATACTCTGATTTTAGTTTGCAGAGTATTTTTCATGAATGGATGTGAAATTTTGTCAGATGCTTTTTCTGCTTGTATTGAGATGATAATTTGATTTTTCTTTGTCAGTATGCTAATATGGTAAATGTGGTTCTATTTTAGGAGCTTTGACTCTGGTTGTTTAGGGGGTGATAGAAGTGATGATAGGATCATGAGTGGCTTCCTTTTGGGAAGGGGGAGATGCTGGTCTTTTAAGTGTGGTGATTTGGGGGCCCTGTGGTGGCTTGAAGTCCTTTGGTCACACATTTCTGCTTGGTTGCAGTGCTAATAACGGGCCCACCTCTAAGAGCTACTTTATATGGAAAGCTGTGCTGTGGCCTTACCTTCTAGTTCACTCTGGAAGCCAGTCGCTGTGAGGGCAGGGGGACTTAAATCATTGTTTGTGCACCTTTTATTAGGGAGGTTAGCTTTTCTCAGCTGCTTTCACCTTTGACTTCCAGATTTTCTTTGGAAAAGTTGCCTGGTCTTTTTGAAGTTTTTATACAGTTTGCTCCACGATTGGGGTTGCTCACTGTCCCTTTCCCCGGTTTTCCATCAATGCTGTGGATTCGCGTGTGTGTGGTGTGTGTTGTGTGTGTGTGTGTGTGTGTGTATTTTTCTCTTCTCTGTAGAATTTTGCGAGAAGGTGCTTCTGTTCATTTGGTTATCTCAACCCTGGGATCAAACTACATAATTTGGCTTTATCTTTTAGAAAGACTCAGAAGATAGTAACTCATAGCCCTCTTCACAGCAGCTGCTGTTCCCGTTAGAACTTGCTTTTCTGCCGTCAACCTGAGTATAATTTTCTTATTTTTTTTTCAGGTCCCATTTCTTTTGTTTCTAACTTCAAGGTCACAAATTTTATTTCACCATAACAATCTAATTTTCTGTATGTGTAAAAATACAGATAATATGTAGTACCTTGCTTATTCTGAGATTGAAAGGAGGTGACCTCAGTGTAGGACAGTGTTGGTTTTATATATATATATATATATATGTATATAATGTAAATGTTCACTTCTCTGCATCAGTAAAATATGCAGCTACCTAAAGGAGAAATTAATTGACTAATTTCAGTAGAATTCCGAGAAAAATCTCCAGAGGGATATGGAACTTCAAAATTAACCACAGATGTTGCGTCTGGCCTTAATAATTAAAAAAGCATCCTAAGAACTGACATGCTTTGTTTGTACAGGTAAAGTGAAATGGATAATTAATGGGATTATGCAGTTAAAGTAAACCAGATCTTTTCATCCTCAGCATATATAACTTTGCATCCCAAATATTTCGTGCTTGCTACATTGTGATTGTTCAATAACTATTAGTTGACTGTATAAAAACTTAATTGTGGAAGTTCTATGTATTGTTTTGTTGTATACATTCAGCCTTTTTATTGTTATTGCTGTTCCTCCTAGTGACATTGAACATAGAAGAGGCAGTCTGAACCTGTTCTTTTCTCTTAATGAAGAAAACCTATTTTTTTTTTGTTGTATATTGTGGTATGTTTTCATTTTTTTAAGTCATGCTGCTAAATGGTGAGTGCCATTTGCTTGGTCATTTCAGTTGATAATTTGAATGGATGTCAGTGTGAGTGCTGTGACGTTTGTCTTTTGGCTGGCATTGCAAACAGTGGAAGCTCGGGGCAGGGGGGGCGCCCCCCAGTGACATTCCATCCTTTTACATCGGTGTTAGGGCATTTGCACGTACAAGAGAGGGCAGTGTCGGCTTCACTGAAACTGCTTTGCTTTCTGGAACTAGAAGTGAGCCAGTCACCCCAAGATTTGTCTGTGACCAGCTATGACATCAGGTGCTCCTGTAAAAAGAAATTGTTTTTTCCTCGTGAAGTTAAAATAAATAGTTGTATTTGTTATCAGTAGCTTTCTTATCTGAGGTCAGATTAATGACAAGCAATAACTGTATTACTTTTCTGAAGATGTAAAATAAATAGAATTTTTTTTTTTTTTAAGAAGGAGTGTTGGGGGGGACAAAGAGTTAAGGGGAAAATCGTGCTGCTTATAAACGCTAAGAAAATAATTCTTAAGAATATGATAGTAATTCTTATAAACTGTTTATTTGATCTGTGAGAGTGAAAATCCTGCTAGGATTTACCATAAAATTCAAATTTAGTTAAATGATGTTGACACTAATCACATGTTGTTAGTTTATCTCATTGGATCATCTGTTTCTGATGATGAAAAAGATAGATTCCTGTTTAATGGTGGCTTTATTAAGTTATAAGAGACCTGGGGGCGCCTGGGTGGCTCAGTCGGTGCAGCATCTGCCTTCGGCTCAGGTCATGATCCCAGGGTCCTGGGATGGAGTCTCGCATTAGGCTCCCTGCTCAGTGGGGAGCCTGCTTCTCCCTCTCCCTCTGCTGCTCCCCTTGCTTGTTCTCTCCCTCTTTCAGATAAATAAAATCTTTAAAAAAATGAAAAAGAAAGAAAGAGACCATAGCATGGCTTGTTAATCACAACTTTAGTTAATGATTGACCCTAGCATTATTTCCTAGTCTTAGCTTTTCTTTCATTTATTAAATTTTAAGAAGTCTTCTGAAAATGTATTCTGAGGTGTGTAATGTGAATCACATCCTGGCGTTGCCCTCAAGGAGCTCATCATAGTCTGCATAGGGAGATGTGTCTGTTGTAAGAACTACAGTACAGTCGATCAGTGCTGAACGTTATGAATCGTTTGTCAAAGGAACAGGACAGAGAATTTAGGACAGCGATTTTTCTGAATTAGGTAGTTTACCTAGAATATGTTAAAAATGAATTGTTGATAGTGCCCTGAGATATTCATATTCTTTGCCTCTTGCCCCTCCAGTGAAACTTCTTGATCATGCCAGAGTTAAAGCTTGCCAAAGCCCAGTTAAGGCAGTTTCGAAGGAAGTTTGTTGCCTCATCCTGTAGGCGGGGGTTCCATGACTGTAGGAGACAACTCTTACTTTTCCTTGGGCGCCCTTTTTATTGTATGATTTTAAATAACAAAGTGCTTTTCCGTTACCCCCTCCAGGGGATCAGCTTTTATATTAATGTCTCTTTGGAAGAGTGGCTTTGAAAAAGGCATAAAGAACTTGGAAATCTTGTTTAAGAACTGTTTATAAGTTTCTAATAACTTTTTATTCAGACCGTATAAGCCAATTCTAAATGCAGGTGGGTCTCCCCCAGAAACCAGGATGGGATCTAATGGTACTCCTGCTCAAGGGGCATTTAGGATGGATTAGAAATAAAGCCAACTGCGCATTTTCCTTCCAAACTTTGATCCCTTTAATTCAGTTTGTAGTTGGAACCTGAAGTATGTATTTCCCTCGTTCCTTCCTCAAAATATGTAGATTCTGGTTGTAATTTAATTTTAGTCTTTCTTGGTAAATGTGATAATTAAAGTACAGTGAGATGTGCAAATTGGACAGTGAATTGAATAAATATAAGAGCTGATCAGGGTGTCTCTTCTTAATGTCACTTTATTAAGGTCTTCATATATTCATAGACTCTTGAGATTCCTTTCTTAACCTTTTTCGTTCCTCTGTTTCTTTGCTCCGTCCAAGGATATTACCTTCTAAAGTGTTTGCTATGAAGAGAGTGTCAGGATATTGATCTTGGGGGGGGGTGAACTAATTACAGATTTGCTTTTCATTTTATGAAATGAATTCTCCATAATAGGAATATATCTGTCAGAACCTTAGGTTATTTTTTGTGTTAATCCTTTTAAGAAAGGAGTGTTTTACTTACTTTCATTAGCCTAGGACAAAGGAAATGAGTGATCTAAATGGTAAGTGCTGGGCAAGTCTTACACGCGGTTTTAAAGGTGGTGAGGTGTCCTCCGTCCAGTGGTCAGATTTGCATGGGCCTCATGCCTCTTACTTTTCCTTGGATCCAAAAGTTACACAGAAGTTACACAGAACCTTAAACTTCATAATATAGGGGAGGGAAAAAAAAATCCCCTCATTGTGTTTACCGTCTTAGGTTCATTGACTAGCGCCTGGGAATCAATCTGATAAAAGATGCATTAACAGGGGAAAAAAAGCAGATTTAGGTATCCACGGTTATTCATAAAGAAATATGACTCAAGCAGGAGGCTGGAATTTGGAGATAATATACCATCTTAACAAAGGTGATAAGGAGTAGAGAAGAGTTTGGATAAAGGCGAAAGGGTTTGGGGTATCTTGGGGAGAGGGAGATGAACGGTAACGTGATTAGGAAATGCATGGTAAGTCAGGGTTGTGTAGTGGGGTTGGTGATGCGTGAAGGGTCAGGCGGTCTGAGTTGTCTCTGGAGTACTTCTCTCTTCCTGGTGGGGCGTGGGGTGGGGAAATGCCTTTACAAGTGGAAATTTATATCCTTCTCTTAGCCTAATTGGGGAGGGGGTCTCTTTTCCTTAGCCTGCTGTTTATTAATTTCCTTCACCTCAAAATAATCTTCCTACCAAAGTGCTATATTTTGTGGTGGCATATTCTGGTCCTCTTCAGGGACTAAAGGTTCTAGGTGACTGTTAGCATTACACCAGAGTTTAGGAGGCTTGCTAATCCTTTATTTGAGCCTGCAGTAATTTCTCCCTGTTTGAACTTAGAACACTAATTTTCTTCTGCAGTAATTCATTACAGAAATCTCAATATTATGTTATGTTTTATAATGTATACAACATATTAGTATAGTACTACATGTGTATGATTTATATACAATTGTATATATGCATCTGGAATATCCCCCCCCCTTTTCAATTGGTGATTTCTTTGATTAAAAATTTTGGTGGCCACTTTTTTAAGATTGTAAAAAGTCTGTAAATTTATTTGTACTTATTAATATACCAGCCTTGTACTTAAATGTCTGTCTGTATTTCTGTTCAGTTTGCATATTTCAGGGTTTTTTTTTTTGTTCTTTTCAACTTCATGTGTATTTCTTGAAACAGAAATTCCTCTTGATATCTGACAAGCTTCTAAGCATATACTGTACACATAATAGGCACAAAATATTTCACTAAAGAATTTGTGAAAATCATGTATAAAAAGAGGTTGTTGATTGGTCCTCATTTACTCTAGAAGTTTCATAAATTCATTGCATGACAGTTAGAAGTGGTGGTGGGAGAGTTGAGTAGACAAGTTAGAAATGACATGTTGAGAGGTAAGAGCCGACAAAAGAGAAGAATCCATCTGTATGGCTTCCTGAGGTTATTTATTATGGGGCCACACAACCTTACAGATCTTGGTAACCCCTGGTACGGACATCATTATGTTGAAGTAAAGGGCAGTGATGGATGACTGTCAGTCCTGTCTTTACTTTGACCTTGGGCAAACTATTTCATCTTTCTTTCTTTCTTTTTTAAAGATTTTATTTATTTATTTGACAGAGAGGGGAACACAAGCAGGGGGAGTGGGAGAGGGGGAAGCAGACTTCCCGCTGAGCAGGGAGCCCAATACGGGGTTCGATCCCAAGACGGGGCTCGATCCCAAGACCCTGGGATCATGACTTGAGCCTAAGGCAGATGCTTAACCAACTGAGCCACCCAGGCGCCCCACTATTTCATCTTTCTGATCCTCCATTTTCTCTTTTACAAAATGAAATCACAGGGCTAGAAAGTTTTGGGTGTCTCTTACAGATGTGAAAATTCTGTATCTGCAGTGGTTAAGGGAATCAACTACAGGTTCAATTAGATGCACCATATTTTGTGAAATAGGAAATGTGAGCCTGCCATACAAATATTTTAGAGACATTTCCTTTACAACGGTTACATATTGTTTTGACCAAACATGGTTTGGGATGTAGGCCAGTGTAGGGGATAAGGCTTTGAGGGCAAATTTGGGCAAATAAGTAGAAGCTATCTCGAGGTGAACTTTACCAATAAGAACTAATGGGGGGCACCTGGGTGGCTCAGTCGGTTAAGTGTCTGCCTTCGGCTCAGGTCATGATCCCAGGGTCCTGGGATCGAGCCCCGCATCGGGCTCCCTGCTCGGCGGGGAGCCTGCTTCTCCCTCTGTCACTCCTCCTGCTTGTGTTCCCTCTCTCACTGTGTCTCTCTCTGTCAAATAAATAAATAAAATCTTAAAAAAAAAACGAATGGGCAAAAACAAGTGTCAGTGATTACACAGGAAACTGTGAAGTACTGAGCTCCCTGTTTCTGGGGAAGTCAAGCAGAAGCCGTATCACCACTTGTGATACTCTAGGAAATGTGGACCATTTGGGTAAAATCTGTTTTACTGGGCAGTTGTCCTGTGTAGGAGGAGCTCTACAAATGTTGGGGAGCTCTTTGAGGGGACCCAGGGCAAGTTAGGAAAGTGTGTAATGAGGAACACGCCGCGAATGGCCTCCTCGACAGGCATTCATCCTGGGATGATGCCTTCGCAGGAGCTGGTCCGGATGCTGGGCAGTTCTTCCCCTGCCCTGTTGTAGTGGCAAGCTTTTAACACAGTCTTTGTTTTCTTCATTCCTTCTCCAACAGAGGTGGTTGTTGTTTACCGGTTAGGACATTTCCTTTCAGGATTTATTCTGTGCGTATGCCTTCTTAATCTTCTCTGTATAAGTGGGACATATTTTCCATCCTGTTCTCTTAAGTTGGTGTTTCTCATAACCGTGTAATGTCGCCATCTGTCCACGTCAGGCCTGGTAGATCTTCATAATGCTCTCAGATAAGAGTGAGTGTTTATAACTTTCTTACTGTGTGCCAGCACTTTCTAAAGTGCTTTTCATTTAAGTCTAACAACTTCATGAGGTAAGAACTTCTATAACAAGTGAAGAAACTATAGCTCAGAGAGGTTAAGTAATTCACATGCAGTTACACAGTAAACAGAGGCAGCATTAGAACCTAGGCCGTCTGGCTTCAGAGTCTGGGCTCTCGGTCACTTTGCTACTGTGTTTCTCAGGTGACTGTGCTGTTCCTTTATACGCCTCTGTCAGAGTGGTTGGACTGCTCCGTGGCTGGACTTCTAGTGCCTCCCCTCTTCTTGCTACTACAATATACCAGGTTCTGTTGTTGTTGTTGTCCTTCTTCTTCTTCTTCCTCCTTTTTTTTTTTTTTAAGATTTAGTTAGTTTGTCAGAGAGAGAGCAGGAGAGCACAAGTGGGCGGGGCAGCAGGCAGAGGGAGAAGCAGTTTCCCCGCTGAGCAAGGAGCCTGATGCGGGGCTCGATCCCAGGACCCTGGGATCATGACCTGAGCTGAAGGCAGACGCTTAACCAACTGAGTCACCCAGGCGTCCCTACCAGGTTCTGTTCTAAGTCTGGAAATACTTCTTTAAGAAAAATACACCCAAATCCCTGTCTTATGACAGTCACACTTTGTGGAGGGACATATAGGGGAACACACTATTTAAAAAATAGGAGAAGGTGAGAGGTGGTGTGAGGAGGCAAGCAGTGAAGGGAGCAGTGGTGGTGCTGTGGTGGGCCACAGGGTTGGTGAAGGTGAAGGACCTGGCGGAGCAAGGGAGGACCACGTGGGCTTCTGCACAGCAGTGGAAGACTCGGGAGGCCTGCGTGGCTGGAACAGAGCAAGTGGGGAAAGGGTAGTAGACATCACAGGGAGAGGGGAGGAGGGCTGTGGGGGGGCAGAGCCTTGTCGGCCATTTTGAAGAACTTTGCCTTTTAATCCTTGTGAGATAATGAGCCACAGGAAAATTCTGAGGAGAGGGGTGCTTTGTTCTGGCTTACATTTTACAGAGATCCCTCTGACTGTAGTGTTGAGAGTAAATGATCAGGGGACAAAGGTAGAAGGACGCAGGGGAGAAATGTTGCTGGCTTCGAGCAGGGTGATAGGCGTGAGGTGGTGAAAAGTGGTTGGAACCTGGGCATCCTCCTGAGGTCCAGTGAGCGGGGTTTGCCCGCGGCCCGAGGATAAGAGAACAGGATGTAGTAAGAATAATTCTAGGAGTTTTGGAAAAGCATCTGGGAGGATGGACTTGTTATTCATTGATTTACCTTTAACTTGCCCAAGTGTCTTGATGCTGAATTTCTGAGTCAGAGAACAACCTGTGGCTTTCAGTTCTTCTGATGATAACCTTCAAGCCACTAGCTTTAGAAACCAGATAGTATGTATGGCTGCTTAATTGCCTTGTGGGATTGAGGTTTCAGTTTTAGAGCAATGGAAAAATATGTCATGTCAAGCTGCCTTTCCATGTGGCATAACTAGGCGTTATCATTGTATTTCAGGGTATGATCCTTAGTTTTGCAGATACAGAAACTTGCTTTTTGTGGACTGACCTAGAGTTAGATGGGCCCGGGGACCGAATTCATAATAACCAGTCTCACTAATTCAGCTTCTTATGTAGGCCTATCTAACCATGGTCAAGAGCAGAATTAGAAGGACTTCCCCTGGGACCCCCCATTTCTGAGGAAATGCTAATTTCCTGACTTGCAGAGAGAGTGACTTTTAGCAGCTACCCTGGCAGGATTCAGAGAGAAACCTCTTGACTCCGTTTGGCGCCATGAGGCTCGTTAGGCCTACCTGGCGCTTTCTTCCTGTGCTCTTTCTTGGCCTCCGCCCAGTGTGTGAGCACATCACGCATTTTCTGATTTCCTTCTGCTTCCTCCCATCGCTCCTGTCTTTGGTCTCACCCTCTACCCGCTATCACTTTTCTCTTGCAGCTTCTTTTTAAAACTTGTTTACACTTCTATTGAAATTCCATTTTTCTGTAATGATCCAACTTTCTTTATACCTTTAGCTTCTTAACAAAAGTCCGTGCCCTTGGTAGTTATACCTCAGTGGAGCTGAGAAAAAGTCTGTGTCCTATGCTCACCTTTTTTCCCCCTTAATTTAAAGTCACAGAATCCTTTCTTCAAACAAAATCTTTCACAGATCTTTGATACACGAAGCACATTCAAGCACACTAACAGGTGGTAGTGGACGAGAAGGAGGAAGACCTCAGTCCCCTTTGCTCAGCCTCCTCTGTATCCCTGACCGTGTCCCTCGGACCTCGTGGGGTGTCAGGCTTACACAGCGCTGCTTGCAGAGAAGGCCGTCTGTCCTTCACAGCCAGGCCCCTGGAGTCTTCGCAGGGATGCGTGCTGATGCTCCCACAGGGCTCCTCGCGGCTCTCCTTGCCACCCCCAGACCTCCGGGCTTCCCCTTCGTGCAAAAGAACCTGGGCTCTCAAGCCCATTTCCTCCTCTTCTCACTAGACGGTGAACCGCTGGAGATCAGGGACTATCGTTTTATCTTTCTTTTTCCTTGTGTCTGGCATGTGGTGAGTGAAGGAGATAGAATGAAGAAACAAAATGCTGAATTACTGACTTTATCGACAGACAAAAGTTCTTAGCAGTGAACCCAGGAACTTGTACTGGCAGTAAGCATAATAAAGGAAACTCACTGGACCTGAACTCAAGTGGGAATTTCTTGACTGGTTTTGTATGGCCAGTTCATCGGGGTGTGGTAGTTTGTTGTGCCTGGATTCACTATGAAGAAATGACTGCTCTGTCTGTGATCATCTGCCTCGGGTACCTACTCTGCTTGTCACTGTTACAGATGGTGAGAAATGTTTATTTACCCTTTGGACTCCTCTGGGTGTAGTGAGGACTACTCCCCTTTCAGTAACATTCTTTCTCATGGGGCATAAAATGTGCAATTATGTTCTAGTTTTTTTTTTTTAATTTTATTTATTTATTTGAGAGAGGGAATGAGAGATAGAAAGCACGAGAGGGAAGAGGGTCGGAGGGAGAAGCAGACTCCCCGCCGAGCAGGGAGCCCGATGCGGCACTCCAGGATCATGACCCGAGCAGAAGGCAGTCGCTTAACCAACTGAGCCACCCAGGCGCCCTGTTCCAGTTTTTGTTTAGTGAAAATACAATTGGGTCTTGAGATCCTGATATTATACCCCAGTTACTTTGGATTTGAATGTCGGCAGATATCCCCAGTTACATATTTGAATACATGTTTGGATGGTTTTCTTCAGATTGATAAATCCCATCAAGTCTTAGAGTAACTTTATTTTCAGCTTTTGGCAGCCTCTAGCCCAGCTGTCCAAGTCCTGACAGTAGTTACGTAGGTAGACAGTGGCATTGCTACAGATTACGGCTTCCTCAGCTGCTTGTTTCAAAATTAGAAAAGGCGTTGTGTTATTGAAGTTTATCACACACATAGATCCTTAGTTGCTGAGATATTTTTATGTGATTCACCTAACCATTGCCTAACTGTGAACACTTAAAATAGATATTCTCTTCCTTGAATATTTAAGCACAGAGAATACTCACATGCAGAGTAGTGAAGACTGGGCTTGCTTTGTACAGAAACAGATTAATTTGGCTCTCTTTTTAGTGCTGTTGTGAGGAGGGGTTTTTATGATTATATCAGTATGCATTTAGAAATGTAAAAATTAAGGACACCTGGGTGGCTCAGTGGGTTAAGCGTCCAACTCTTCATTTAGGCTCAGGTCATGATCTCAGAGTCCTGAGCTCGAGCCCTATTTCGGGCTCTGTGCTGGGCATGGATCCTGCTTAAGATTCTCCCTCCCTCTCCCTTCTCTTTCTGCCTCTTCCCCCCACCAAAAGGAATGTAAAAATCAGATATATATTTAAGAAATACTTTTTCATGAAAGAAAACTTTGGGTGAAGACCTACTCATTATTATGAATGTTTTTATATTGATTAAGCATCAAGTTGCAGGAAGGATGTAAGGAATAGGAGAAAAGAACATGGAGAGAGAAGCAACATTTGCTCCCAACCCACTACTTGTTAGAGAACTGTGTTTTTCTTGATATATACAGGAGTTTATTACTCCGCTCTTAGACTGTGCACAAAACTCAGGAAAACAGGAACTGTCAAATACTGTTTCGACTTTGAAGATATTCGATATATTGTAGTCCCTATAAATTTCTGTGTGGTTTTAATCAAGAAATGTTTGTTCTCATTTTTATTACACCATCAAAACCCAAGTTTGATTTATGTGCTGAGATCTGATCTTCAAGGAACAGAGAATCTTGGTTGTCCATCCCAGCTCCAGCACTAACTCAAAGTGTGGACTTTGGGCCACAATTACTACATCTTCTTGAATCTCAATTTTCTCTCTCTCTCTTTTTTAAGATTTTATTTATTTATTTGAGAGAGAGAGTACAAGCGAGATGGGGAGGAGCAGAGGGAGAGGGAGGAGCAGACTCCCCGCTGAGCAGGGAGCCCTATGTGGGGCTCGATCCCAGGACCCCAAAATCATGACCTGAGCCGAAGGCAGATGCTTAACCGACTGAGCCACCCAGGTGCTCCTCAACTTTCTCTTTTGTGAAATAAAGCAAATGATATTATATCATCTTTATTTTCTATGCTTCTGTGAATTTTAAGATTCTGTACAAATTATTTCTTTGTATTTAGTAGTTGGCAGAAAAGAGAGAAAGGTTTCTTTATATTTTCCGCATTACTAGTTAGTCCTCTAGTCAAGGGTGTGTCTCTAATTTAGAAATATGTTTCAAGAAAATAAGAATGATTATATTGAATTAACTTTACATGTAATTTTTGTTTTAATTAACATTTCAAGGCTATCTAAAATGAGGACATAGAAATTCATGCTACTTTAAAGTTTCTTAAGGTATTTTTGTTACCAGCATTCATATTTTGAAGGATAAAGCTTTTAAAAATATGTCTGTGCTGGGTTTTTTTCTAAAGAAATTGTTTTACAGGCTTTTATTAACCTGAACAAAGCTCACTAGACAAAAAGAACAGGATGTAAGAGGGGAATGTTTGGAACCAGAGGGACTTGGAGAGTTGGTGTTAAAACTTGTGCTACTTTCTTTGATCACATATAAAACGTGGCATTAGTATTCCACAACGAGGCTGTGATTCTTGCTTTGATTATAGTTCTGATCTACCCTAGCATTTTAAATCCAAATTCAGTAAAAGTATGAAATAGTATTCTAAATAAGTTACTTACTCAAGCATCTCTATTTCCAACTTTTCCTCTTAATTTTCTGGTGTTCTGCTTACTGCCTTAAAATCAGTCTTGGACTGTTTTATGACCTGATTTAGTGTTTATAATGTCACCAGAACATTTTCCCTGGATTGTTACACATATTGGCTGCACTGTTTTCAAATATAGCTAACAATGCAATGGTTAACTTGATGAAGTGCTGTGTAAGTGCTAACCATGGTTGTTGTTAAAGTATGGTTGTCGGTGGTGATATTAGCTCCTTTTTGTTTTCCACACTAACATTTTTATTCTGTGGCAGTGTTTCTACATCTCTAAAGGGCCTTAAAGTTTTGTACTCAATTGGATTGTCTCCACACCTTTACGGTCTGTTCTGTCTACTGTTTTCAACTGTCACATTAGAATGCATTTCGAAAATCTCCCCCCAGCTTCATTCCCAGCTGGTGACTTGAATGTCCAGAAACTTGATGGGCATTAGTGGAACCTCAGGTTTAGTGTGTCCTTTGTGAATTTGTTGCCTTCTATCTCAGTACTCAGCCAGCTGCTGCTTTGAGCCAAATGTGACCTGCTGCCTGTTTTTGTAAATGAAGCTTTATTGGAACATACACACACACACACGTGAGTATGATGTATGATTGATTTTGCATTAAAGTGGCAGAGTTAAGACTCTTCCAGCAGAGGACCTCTGAGTAGCAAAGCCTAAGCTGTTTAGTATGTAGCTCTTTAAATAAGATGTTTGCTGGTCCCTCTCAGACCTTTGATTACTCCTTGGGGTTTTCCCTCAGGTATATTCTAGCAAGAAAACTAATTTCCTTTCCTTTAATCTTTCTTTTTTTTTGGATATTCCACATGCATTCAGTCATCACATCCTTTTGCCTAGAGTATTAATTTCCTCACCTCTTGATTTCTTTTCCCCTTGTGTTTCATTTTATATCTTGCCACCAATGTCATATCCTTGAAATTTGGTTCTACTCTATGTCCACACTGCCACCAAACACTTCCCCATCGCCCCGAACCTAAATAGAAACTCGCTAGCCTCTTTCTTAAGTCTCCTTCCGTAATAGCAGCTTCACTGGCCCCTAAACAGGAATTCTGTGCTGCAGTACGTTCCTCCCCTCCCTTCTTGTCTTTGTTCATGCTGCAGTAGCTGCCTGGGGCTTTCTCTGCCCCTGAGTTCCACCTTGTAGGAGTTTGTTTGGAAGCCTTGTACTGTCTTTTTCTGTCTGCATATTCCTTTCTTCTCCCTGATATATATGTTGCCTGTGTATCTTTCTGTCACTAGCGGCATTTTATTTGCTGCTGTGTTGTTGATGTTCTTTTACATCTCATCCATTATAAACCATAAGCTTGTTGGGTACAAGGTGCATGTCTTCTTCTTTACTGTGTTCCCTTAAGCTCTCAACATCATGTCTTAGATGTGCTTAATAATTAAGTAATTGAGTCACATTATAGGAGGCAGGCCTTTAATTTGAATGTAATTATTGGTGACTTTACAGACTCCCTTGGATGTTTACTGTGATTGTAGGTGTTATAGCTAAAATTCTTGAGGAAACCGGATTTTCCTCCCCATACAGACTGTTAATGTAAATGGAAAAATTTTTGTTGTTGTTGTCTGATAAGGTATTTCACATTTACCAAAAGAAAGCTATTTGTGTGCAGTGATGTGCACGGCACTGATAAAAAAGTAAAACCAGGTGGCAGAGCCAGGCAGTAGTTCTCTTGGATATGTTAAGCAATCTATCAAACTCAGATCTTTTTTTTTTTTTATTCCATTAACAAGTTTTTTTTCCCCAGGATTCCAAATGGAAAAATTATACCAAAGCTCTCTAATAAGTTATTGAAATGATGTTAAAATAGTATTTTATTCTCTACTTACGGATGATGTTAAGAGAATATTTTATTCTCTACTTATTCATTTAGTCACTCTCTCATACTTTCCAGAAGGTTTTGATGTGGCTGTCGGTCACAAATAGCTAGTTCTGTTAATCCCAGGGGTTTTTTTGGCCTCCAGTTCTGAGTTCGTACTCTTGAAAAGGTTGCAGAAACAAGAGTGCCAGTTGTAGAGACTTCTTACTTCATAGTGGTGTGTTCTAAAAGTTACATGTCCTGAAACCGGGCTGCTGATACCCTTAACTTCCTCAATTGATTTTGGAAAGGTAAAGATTGCCATTGGGGCCAGGAACACAGTTGGTGCATAAAGCCTAGTACCGAGTATCCAGAAAAACAAACAAAAAAGGAAACAAAGCATGACTGTACCCCAAAACCCGTATACTTGAAAAAGAATTGAAGACTTGAAAATTTCATTTTAAAATGGGCAAAGGATGTGAATAGTTTCTAGAAAAAGATATCAGCTCTGCTTGGTTGACCACTGTCTTCTAGCATGGAGTCAGTGTTTACTGTATACATGTATGCCAGATGAATGAGTAGTGCCTAAAATATATCCCAGCCCCTCCTAAGTAAAGACATGCTAAATAACCAGACCTGTATACCTTTGAATCAGCATTTCTACTTCTTAGCATTTATCTAGGGAAATAATTAGACATCTTAGCATAGATCTCACATCTAGGTTTCCATAATCCAGAAACACTTTATCAAATGCTCAAAGATATCTGTCCATCCACATATATATGTACATATGTATATATTTATACATACATGTATATGTTGTATGTATATGCATGCTCATTGTAAAATCATCTGTAATAGTGAAAGATTGGAAACAACCTAAATGCTGATTAGAACAAGAATAGTTAAGGGCGCCTGGGTGGCTCAGTCGTTAAGCGTCTGCCTTCGGCTCAGGTCATGATCCCAGGGTCCTGGGATCGAGCCCCGCATCGGGCTCCCTGCTCGGCAGGAAGCCTGCTTCTCCCTCTCCCACTCCCCCTGCTTGTGTTCCTGCTCTCGCTGTGTCTCTCTCTGTCAAATAAATAAATAAAATCTTAAAAAAAAAAAAAAGAACAAGAATAGTTAAGTTATAGTATATCCACATTGTAATGGGTAAAAAGGATGAGATTGATCTTTAGGTAAAGATGTGAAAGAAAAGATACAAGTTGTGTTTGTAAAACAAGATGTAGTTTCATCTTTATAAGTACTGAACACAGGTCTAGTTACACAATATACTTGCACATGTGAGGACTGGGCTGGAAGTTAGCATAAGCACCCTATAAGCTTAAGCATAAGTCTCTGGGGAGCAAAACTGGGGAGATGTGTGAATTCCCAGGATAGAGGGGTATTATACCTTCTATTTTTTAAACTTTGTTCAGTTTTTTTTTTTTAAAGTATATTTTACTTTTATGTTGGTCAGAACACTGGGAAGTCATAGAATGAGTTTTAGGTACATTTTCATTAATATTTAAAATAACTTATTTGAATGGCTAACTTGTCCGTCTAGAAAGTGGCTTTTTTTTTTTTTATTATGTTCAGTTAGCCAACATATAATACATCATTAGTTTTTGATGTAGTGTTCAACGGTTCATTAGTTGCATATAACACCCAGTGCTCATCACCACCCGTGCCCTCCTTAATACCCATCACCCTGTTACCCCGTCCCCCACCCCCTCCCTTCTGTAACCCTCAGTTTGTTTCCCGGAGTCCAGAGTGTCTCATGGTTTGTCTCCTCTGATTTCTTCCCGTTCAGTTTTCCCTCCCTTTCCCTGTGGTCCTCCACTCTATTCCTTATGTTCCACAAATAAGTGAAACCATATGATAATTGACTTTCTCTGCTTGATTTATTTCACTTAGCATAATCCCCTCCAGTTCCATCTTGATGCAAATGGTAGCTATTCATCCTTTCTGATGGCTGATTAATATTCCATTGTATGTATGAACCACATAATCTTTATCCCCAGTAGCCAAACTGTGGAAGGAGCCAAGATGTCCTTCAATAGAAAGTGGCTTTTAAGCATAATTTATGTCCTTGAGAATTCTGTATAAGTAAGTTTTTTGGTTTTGTAATGGGACAATAACAAAAGACATGATCAGGTTGGACGGCTGTTGTATTCTCTAATGGTATGACCAATAGATGCGCAGTGCAGGAGTCTTATTAGAATAGGTTTTCTTTCAGCAGTCGTAAGAAAATCCAGTTTCATAGTAGAAGGGCTTGTTAGGATTTGAATGCTTTACATGTATTAACATCAGTTTCCAAGGGTACACTTGCGAGCAAAAGAATCACACTGTTTTCTCTTCAATCTTTCAGAAAAGCTCAAGAGGAGAACAAGAAGATAGTGCTCGCTGGCTGTGTTCCTCAAGCCCAGCCTCGGCAGGACTACCTTAAAGGACTGAGTATCATAGGGGTAAGCTCGTACAAAAGAACATCTTTGGCTGCTGAAACATATACTTGGTCCACATTTGATTCGCTCTTTCTGTGTTACTTACAAGCTGTGTTACACTTCTGACTATCTCTCCTCAACATTCTGGACCCATTGCTGCTGAAATTTCGTCATGTCTCTGTAACTTTTCACCTTAGTGCAAAAGATATGTCCTTGATTCTCTTGTTAAAAAGAAAAAGTACCAAACACAATAAAAAGCCATACAGAATTGAAGTCCCTTCCTAATACCTGGACTTTGTCTGCCTGTCCAGCACCATTTCTTGCCATATCATTGTAATTTTCCCATCCCCCTGAACTGCTTGTCATCCCCCCAGTACAGAGATGCCTTTTTTTGGAACGCGCCCCTTCCCGTACACTCATCCCCCACGTCGCTCCGCCATTACCCGCTCCACCGTTACCCGCTCTGTAAAGCCTCCTCTGACCACTCAGTGTGGTCTTCCCGTCATCCCTGGCCTTGGTTCCCTTTGCCGACTGTGCTTACCTGTCATCTGCCCTCTCAGCACCTCACAGGGTTGTGATTTTACAGTCACTTATCTCATTTTTTGATGAAGGCCACCTTTCTACTTAAATTACTAACTTCACAGTGACCGATTTTCAATCTTTTTTTAAGCTGACCATGTTTCTCCAACCTTTCCCGTGATGCCTGACACACAGGAGGCACTCAGTAAGTGTTCGGTGACTGACTGAATGAAAGAATCTTCCTGCTCTTAGCATCGTGAAGTCAGGAGACGTGCTGTCTGTTATCGGTCTTATTCTTTGTGGCCATCACTATTCACAAAATGCCCAAGGGTCGTTGGCATTCATTGACCACATGGTGGTGCTTCATCCTTCCCACCATTCTTCTAGGGCTGTACTCAATATGCTCAGGAATCCTCTTTAAAAAAAGACTTTATTAATTTAAGAAAAAAATAATATATATATAAAAATAGAGTCCACTCATAGAAAAATTATATGAATAATTGGCATCTGGAATGAGATTTATTGGATTTTTCCTTATTTGATGTACAACAGTACTGTTGACAACTTTTTTTTTTTAAGATTTTTTTTTTTAAAGTAGTCTCTGTATCCAACGTGGGGCTTGAACTTACAATCCCGAGATCAAGCATCATATGCTCTACCAACTGAACCAGCGAGGTGCCCTGCTATTGACAACTTCTAATACTGTATTCTCAGTGTAATGAACTTGTTTTCTGCTGTCAAATCCTTGCCCCACTAGCAAATTTAATAATCTTTGAACAAACATTCTAGTGTTAAACAGAACTTCAGTGTTTGAGAAGTTTAGTTTGTTTTCACCATTTGTATGTTTACTTTTTGATTTCTCTTGGTTTAAGGAATGACATGAATATGGACTCCTGAGTTATCTATTCATGTGAGACTAACTTTCTCCATAAACATAGTCCTGCTGTGTTAGGGAAAGAGGAAACTCGTTAGAATTCTGTTTTAGGATGGAATGTGGCAAAAGCATAGGATTCATCTTAAATTTCATTTCTAGGAGTTAAGTTACTGGAATAGGATAATTTCTTTAGTATGACAAAACCTCTTCTTTGTGTACATTATGGTAATATTTCGCTGAACTCCACTGTGTGTAGTGAAGAGCTCAGTATATGTTGGGATGTAGGGGAGATTCTAAGGGAGCATGCCCAGTGCTGCTAATGGGGAAGATGATTTTCTGGGATGATAGAAACTTGTGGCTTTGGCAAATAACATCTCCCCCCCTCCCCATTTAGTCTAGTACCCTTTTTGTTCTGTCATCGAATCTCACTTGATTACCACTAAAATTCTTTAGACGTATGTATTTTGTTTCTTTATAATTAGAGAAATAACTTAAGATCACATATTTAAAAATGGAAACAATATTCATAATTCCATCACTGAAACATGATAATTATAACTTTGCTTATTCCCTTTAGACTTTTTTTTCCCCCAATGTGGGGTTTTTTGTTTTTTTTTTAATGTAATCTTTACACCCAATATGGGGCTTGAACTCACAGCCCTAAGACCAAGAGTCACAAGCTCTTCCAGCTGAGTCAGCCAGGTGCCCCCCACAAAGGGCTTTTTATTTTAATTTCAAATCAGTATGTTGTGAAAAGTTTCCAAAAGTGAAATCACACTATTAGTAACAGTATTTAAGTTGTAATCTGTCTTCAGCAGTTAGTGTTATTATTAAAATATAGGATTATTCTTTGTAAACATCATTTTATAGAGCAGTTCTTTCTTTGGCAGCTATATGACATTTATCATAACTGACTATGTATAAAAGTTATGTCCACAGAACGTAAAATTAAAAAAATCTGAAATAGGAAACCAAAATCATCTATAATTGGTGTCTGAAAAGACCTGTTTCTGAAGATAATTGTTAGAATTGCTACAAAAACAGAAACCTGAAGAATAGTGAATTTAACTGAAATAAAGAAATGAATTATATTGATTTAGACAAGAAAAAAATTCTGAAGTGTGAAAAAAATACGAAGATATTTAAATTCATTGACTTAGGAAACTAGTGTTAGGGATTGTACTGCAGTTTTTTTTTTTTTTTTTTTTTTTTTTTACATACGGAGTGAAAACTGTTATTTCCTCACGCAGTTCCGCTCATAGAGTAACTGTGACGCAGGGCTTTAATAGGGGTGGAAGAAAGAGCCCATGTAACTGCATTCTGTGCTTCTCCCGTCTGCTAGGATTTGTCTGTGTCCCCCCACGGTACAGGGAGGCTGTGTCGATTCTTTGGACCAAGTGATAGAAATAAAAAGGTAGTGCACACCTGAATTAAAAAGTCCCCATGTGTGCAGGTCCTCATGGAGTAAGCGTTTAATAAAGAAGATTCTTGGGCACCTGGGTGGCTCAGTTGGTTAGGCGACTGCCTTCCGCTCAGGTCATGATCCTGGAGTCCCGGGATCGAGTCCCGCATCGGGCTCCCTGCTCGGCAGGGAGTCTGCTTCTCCCTCTGACCCTCTTCCCTCTCGTGCTCTCTATCTCTCATTCTCTCTCTCTCAAATAAATAAATAAAATCTTAAAAAAACAAAAACAAAAAAACCCCCGAAGATTCTTAATAATTAAGGATATTACTACCGTTGTCAGGTGAAGTTTCATCGATATCAGCCTTTAGAAAGGGGATGTCCAGTTTGTTTTCATAATCAGAGCAGCGTAGTGAGGGTACGCAGTAATCAGTTGTCAGACCCCTGGGCATTTTATTATCTTCTCTCCGACTGTCTCCTGGAACTATCTAGTTGTAATTAATATTATTTGTGTGGTGCTGGATGAAAAGAAAATAACAGAATATCAAAACCTACCAACCTCTGGGTCCAGAAGAACTGGCTTTGGTGGCCATAACCTCTACACTTTTCCCATTCTGGAGCACAAAAATGTCTAATTTTTTTTTACATTGGGAGAAGAGGGAGAAAAGATTTAAAAACATCCATGTCTTTGATAGAAAGACCTTTTTGTAACCACAACTTCTTTCTTAGAATGATTAAATGAAATTTTATTTAATATATAGGACATATGTATTTATAGGTAACCTGTACAGAATCAGGATCTTTTTAATTTTTTTCAGGATCTTGAAACATTTTACCTCACAGTGAAAAATGTCATCATGTCTCTTGGGGCAGATAGTTACGGTTAACCATCCCCCTTGGAAGGTGTTTTCATGCAGTGTCATTTTTTAAAGTCACTGCTGTTATTTATTTACTTTGGTTACTCTGTGTCTGGCTGTAGGTGGTTCCAAGATCTTGTGAGTATACTTTTTAATGTTCCTTTCCTTCTCTTCAGCTCATTTGTTGGCAGGAGAGTTTTGTTTAGATTAGTCAACCAGAAAGCATAATGTTCTCTGTTGAAGTCTGGTAGAAAAAATGAAGAGTAGACTTCAGGACTCAAAAGCCTGACTTCAAATCCCTGGGCTGCCACATCATTTTCCCTTTAGTAAGTACTTACTGGAGGCCTGTTACGTGGTAGCTGCTAGGTGCGAGGCACGTGGCAGTGTATCAGATCAGCCAAGATCGCTGTTCTCACCATTCCGGTTCTTAGTCATATCTGATTCAAGCCTAGAACATCCCTTGTCCTAGAGAATGTGGTGGGATGGGTCCCTAAGACCAAGGGAAGATTGGCTAGTTGGGAATCTCTCTTGAGGCTGAGATATACTTTGAGAAAATATACTTCCTGTCCATCATTAGAAGTTGTGTTGGGGATAGGTGGGTGAGACGGTACTGATTTGCTTCAGTTCTTCTTAAGGTAGGGTTATTTCTCCATGATTGCAGGAGTCATTATTAATATGTGTGACATTTATTAGGAAGGTTGGTTTGTACTCTGTTAAGGAAAGCATGTTTACAAAATTGTACATTTTGTGTTGATTTTCTGTGCTAATTACTGAACATGGACTGCATTTGAACTTGATCTTGTTATCTTTGTGATTGTATACTCTAGAAATCCTAAATAAATTGCGTTAATACACAGGTTATAACAGAAAACATGCAGTTCACAGCAGAATATATAATTTGATGTCAGAAACTTTGTAAATGACAGAACTTCCTGATTTGTTAGGTGTGAGCCCTATGGGCAGGTGCACAGCTCTTTGGAGAGCTGAATGAAAATGCTGCTTACCACAGGCACCCACTTATTTCAGGGACTCTGAACCACGTTGATTGGCAGTGGTTTAAACGTCTTTTCAGGCAGGCTGACCTAATACTAAAAAGTCACACAGCGTGGTATTTCAAATGTGGACACTTTAATTTTGAAAATTACTTGTATAAATAAAGTAGCACTTGAAAGAGGCTATATTTGAGAATATTTCTGTCATATATTGCAAAAGGTAAATGGAACAGTGTCACGGTAATCGCGGCATTGATATCGAGGGCAAAGCTTGAGAAATTGTGTCTTCCTGTTTGTCTCTACCTCATGGCTTCCTGTATGTCATCTTGTTATAGTACCTTTTTTTTTTAACCTGTAATTGTCAAAAAGGCACTATCTTACCAGAATGACATGTAAATTTAAAAGCCCACTGATGTTTGTACCTTCTTAGATCTGTTGGGTTTTTTTTTGCGTGTGTGCTTTAAAAAACGCTATTGCTTTATTAACTACCAGCAGGACTGGCTTGCACAGGGGGTGGTGGACGCTCTAGGCTCCGGGTCCGTGGAGGATGTGAGGAGGATGTGATGATTGGGAGGCCGTTTTGAAGGAAAGAGGTGGTCTGGAGGCCAAGGCCCAAGAGCCCCTCTGATTTACTTCTGGAAATGGGTAGACCTTGTAAAGGAGTCATGGCAAGCTACGGCCATGCCACCAATAAGATTAAGAAATTCTTGGAAATCTAGCTGCCCGTCAGTGTTGAGGTCCAGTTTCTTCATCATGCGATCAGGGTCCTTCTGGTTCTTTGTGAAGGCAGCCAATTCTGTATTCATGAAGGTTAGGAACTCTGTCTTGGAGAGTGTGCAGTTGTTACCCGCCTTTCCAGCAAACTTCTGGAAAACAGCAGTCGGAGACTCAATGCACTGCTTGGTCTCGGTAGGGCTAGACATTTTTGCCATGTGTTCGTGGAACGGGCGAGGACCGTGCGTCCGGCGACGGAGGTGCTGCCAGATCTGTTGTTTTTATTTCTTTTATGGCCTTTTCTAATTTTACCTGTATGTGTACACATTCTTCAATTATTCAAATACAAAAATAGTAAAAAGTAGTGTATCATAGTAGTTAAGAGCATGGATTCGGGAGCTAGATTACATAGATTCATATCCCTGAGGCACCATGTATTAGCTGTGTGACCTTGTACAAGTCCCTTAACCTCTCTCTGCCTCAGTTTCTTCCTCTTTGGATGGGCGATAATAATAGAATCTAACTGAGTTAAATCAGTTAATACATGTCACATGGTTAGCATGGTGCCTGGCATATAGTAAGTGCTCTCTCTGTATTAGCTTTATTATTATTATTATTTTAATTTTTATTTCATTCACTTGCTAGTAGAATGAGCATTGAGCACACCTCTGTACCTGAAACAAGAACTATTTGCTAGAGACACAGAGCTGAATGAAATGTGTTTTCCCTAAAAACAGTGAAATCTGAAGAGAGCCACAAATAATCATGATAAATGTGCAGAGGGATAAAGTCCTGTGGGCACACAGTGGATGAAGCCGTCCTTGACTTGGGCTTGAAAGCCTGAGTAGTGGTTTGATGGAGAGAGGATGAAAGGCTTTCAGCAGAGCAACAGTGTATCTAAAGAAAAGCATGTGTGCGTCAGGGCACCTGAAAGGGAGAGTAATGGCAAGTAGTGTGTCCTGACCTGAGTGTAATTTGGGGGAGGGGTAAGTTTAAGAGGTATAGTTTGGAGCAATGCAGATAAGTGATAAATAGGCTAGGGTGAGGGGAGAGCAGGAGTTTGCAGTGCATGGAATGCTTACGTCAGACCCAGTAGGACAGGGTGAAAGACTGTGGGGAGTCATATAGCCCGGAAAAGTGATGATTAGAAGCAGTGTGATCTATGCCCTGTATTCATTATTTGTTAATTATTTTCTTGTATGTTATTTATACTGATCTTTTTTCTTTAAGTCAGATTTAATGAGGCATAATTAACAAAGAAATTTATCTTTGATGAATTTTGGCAAATGTACACTGTTGTATAAGCACGATAAGAATTAAGATACAGAACATTTCCATTGCTCCAGAAAGTTCCCTTGTGTACTTTCGTAGTTGAGCGCCCCCCCCCCCCAATTCCCACCCCACCAAATACACATACCCACAGTCCTTGGCAATTGTTGTTCTGATTTCTGTCCTTACAGTTTTGCCATTTTCAGAATGTCATAGAAATGAAATTTTATGTTACTTCTTGATTTTTTTCACTTAGCCTAATGCATTCAGTTTTCATCCATGTTGTGATTATTAATAGTTCGTTACTGTTTATTGCCTAGAATTATTTCACTTTAGGGATGGGCCACAGTTTATCTGTTCACCAGTTGATAGAAATTTGTGTTGCTTACAGTCTTGGGCTCTTAAGAATCAAGCTCCTATAAGCATTCATGCGTAGATCTTCATGTGGATACGTGTTTGCGCTCTCTTGGGTCAATACCCAGGAGTGGTATTGCCTCTAGTCATATGGTAAACATCTGCTCAACCTTTTAAGAAACTGTCAGAGTATTTTCCAGAACTGCTATCCCATTTTGTTTTGTACCAGCTGTTCCATTTGCTTCACACCCTCACTGAAAGTTGGTACGGCCAGTATTTTAATCTCAGCAATTTTACTATCTTGTGTCGTGATATCTCTTTGTGGTTTTTAATTTGCTTTTCTCTCTTGACTGGTGATGTTCAGTGTATTTTCATGTGATTATTTGCCATTGGTAGATCTTCGGTAAAGTGTTCGACTCTTTTGCCACCTTCCCCTCTCTTTTGGTGATGTTGAGTTAGGAAACTATTTCTTAGGAGACCGCACGCATACACACTCAGCTGTTTCTTAGGACATGAAAGAAAAGAAGTTGATAAATTGGACTTCATCAAAATTAAATATTTTTGCTTCTCAAAAGAAACTATTAAGGAAATGAAAAGGCAAGCCACAGACTGGGGGAAAAGAGTTGCAAAATACCTTATCTTCTAAACAGTTTATATCCAGAATATGTAAAGGACTCCTACAACCAAACAGTAGGAAATCAACCTATTTTAACATGGGGGAAAGATTTGTCTGTCTTTCTATCATTTTTCATTGAGTTTTACCATTTTGATATATTAGAAACTCGGAAATTTGGGGTAGGGGAAGTGATGAATCAGCAATGAGATTCTTCTTTGGTTTCCAAACTTAAAATTTATATTCCCAGGAACTCGGGACAGGTCTGATAAAGAATGCATTGCTCTCTTTCTGTTTTAAACCTTTTCTTTTAAAGTATGAAAAGGATTTTTTCAACTTTCCAGTTTATTTGCACTTTACTCTGATGGACAAAACCAGGGACTTTGTTTATTATTATTTTATATTTTTAGATATTTTACATTACTTTCAGTGCTTACTTAGTATGGTGTCTGGCTCAATAAATATTTGTTGAGTGACTGTTAAAGATAAGGTATGCATTTAACTAAATTTTTTCCATGTTGTTCTGTTTTTCCCACAGCATTTGTTTTTAAATTTTTCTTTTCCTGTTTCATGAGGCTGACGCTATCATATGTTGGTTTCTTAATTAATGCATCAGTTTTGTACACCATATATATAACGAATTGCCACAAATATAGTTGTTTATACACAATACACAATAAATACACAGCGTGTATTTATTATTTTACAGTTCTGGAGACCAGGAGTTGGACATGGGTTTTATTGGACTAAAATCAAGGTGTTGACAGGGGATTTGTTTTTTTCTGGAGGCTCTGTGAGAGGGTCTTATTGCCTTTTGCAGCTTTTTGAGACCACACACATTCTGTGACGGGGGGCCCAGTCTTCCATGGTCCAAGCCAGCAGTGCTCTCTCTGACCTTTTTATCAATGTCTGTATCTCTGTCCCAGGCAGGGAAGACTCACCTTGTAAGGACTCAGGAGAGTAGATTGGGCCCATCTAGAGAGTCCAGGTTAATCTCATCACATTGGTGAGGTCTGTTTGCCAGGGAGGGGAACGTATTCATAGATTCTAGGGCTTAGGACTTGATCATCTTGCCTGAGACAGACAGCATGATTTATTACTTGATATTTCACATCTCTCATGTGCGTTTGTGTTTTGGTTCTGTTATTACTCTCTTTTTAACTTTAATAGCACTTTAAAACTAATTTTTTTTACTTTGGAATACTGTCCTGTTATTTAATATGATTATAATATTCTAATGTCCCAAATAGTGTGTCTCTGTACAGTTGTGCTTAGCATGTTGAGTTTTGTTGTAATTGCTGAAAGAGTTGGTTTTTTTTTCCTGCTACAGAAAGTTTTATAGGTATTTTAATTGGATTTAAGAGGAAGAAGTTTCTGGTACAGATACTCATTTTTCTTGGCATCCATCTAGCCTGGCCTTATTTGTCAATTAGTAAATTTTATCTCTTACTGAGTGTTAGTCACTCACTGGTACCATTTAGGTAGCAAATAAGCTTTTAGTGATGTGTGGAATGTGTGCCATATAATTTTTGTTGAAAAGGCTGTTTCTACCATTGGGGAAGAATTTTTCTCAGTGAAGAGATGAAAGAAGATAAAACTGTATTGGGAAATGAGGTTTTGTTCAAGAAGTTAAACCACATGTAGCATCCAATATTCTTTTGTGTACCTCATGAGCAAACTTGTGCACAGGCTTGTGAATTCAGTGTTTTTTTTTTTCTAGTTGGATTAGCTTAGTGACTGCTATGGACTTCCCCAAATTTTAGAGATTGGGATGTTGAGCTCTCTCACAACACCATGTATAGAAGCTGGGACTTTCCTTCACAGCTTGGAGAAAAATTTTTAGAAAGAAAAATGTTTTTTTTTTTTTTTTTTTACAGAGAAGTCAGTATTGAACTTTAACCTATCAGATGCTGATTATTGAATTAAACATTATGGTAAAAGTGAAAAGTTCGGACTTTGATGGAAAGACTTTATATAGTTTAGTTCTTAACAGAGATAGAAAGGCATTTCTTTTTAAAGGTTGATAGGTGGTTTTGAGGTTTTGCTCTGATATTTCTTAATTAGAATGGTAATAACAGGTTGTCCTATTTACATACAATGAAAATTAAGAGAGCCCATGAGAGAATTCCTTTGGATCTGTGTTCAATGTCTACCTATAACGTATTAACCTCTCTTCTAAAAGGATTTGAGGTCTTGGGATGAAGTCTAGAAATAGTAAAACCCCAGCCAGATCTGTGCAAATAGAAAAAGACTTACACCAAATAATAGAGAAATGCAGGTGAACAGTAGTCTTTGTACGATTTCAATAGAATTACCCTGAGCGATGCTTTTGAAATAGTTCTATTAACCCCACAGTGACTTCCTTGTGCAGGTAGAATAGGATCTAAACTGCATAGCATGAGGTACAGTGTCTCACCTAACCTTCCTCCTCCAATTATCTGATCTCCTCTCCTGTCGCTCTGCCCCTCATTCACCATCACTTCTGTCTCAGCTCCTGGAGGTTCACGTTGATGCTCCTGTCTTAGGGTTCAGGTCCCAGGATTAATGCTACCTGTCCAGAGGTTCACATGGATCATTGTAGCGAAATTGCGCTCTCTACCTCTGGCCACTCCCAGACTCGATTTTCTTCATAGCATCTGTTATGACAAGAAATGAACATTTTCAGTTGTTTCCATGGTTTGCCCCCCGCCCCCATTAGAATGTAAGGCCTATGAAGCAGGGACTTTGTATTTTCCACCATTATATCCCCAGAACAGTGCTTCGTGCTTTGTTGGTGCTTAATAGATATTTGTCAAGGGAATGCATGCATGCCAGTGGTGATTTGTGGGGGAAGGTTTGGGGGAGTAGTTGTTACCGGGGTCTCTTGAAAGTCCAGGTTTAGTTGGATAGCATTCTGTGATCATTTAGTAATGACCTCCATGTGTATAGGAAAAAGAAAATTCATGAAATGTGCCACCCATGTGCCATTCCTTGATAAGATCTACGAAAAATCCTTGGCAAGACTTTAGCTGGATATCCTTGTGCCGCGGTTCCCTTAGCCTCAGAAATAACAATAGTATCTACTTCCTGGGAATGTCGTGAGGATTAAATGTAATAATGCAGGTGACGTGTTAGCACAGAGCCTGGGACATAGTAATTGCTCAGGAAATGTTAGCTATCACTGCGTTACTACTAGTTATTAATGTATCTAGCTGCTCGTTGTTCAAAAAAAAAAAAAAAAGATACTTCCAGATGCATCCTAAAGCAGAACCTCTGGCTGCAGAACAGCATCCGCTTGCTCCCTGACTGGACTTTTTTTTTAGCCTAGTTGGCCAAATTGTGTCTGAGGTGTGTGTAAGTTTCCTAGACCTGCCGTAACAGATTGCCACAGCCTGGGTGGCCACAGGCTGGGTGGGCTGTCTTAGTGCACTTCCTTTTATGGTTGCCAGTAGCTGCATGTGACTGTTTAAATTAATTAAAATTAAAAGTTCGCTTCTTGGTCACAGTAGCCACATTTCAAGTACGCAGCAGCTACATGGGACCCATGGCTGCCATGTTGGACGGCACAGCATATGAACATTTCTATCATTGCAGGAAGTTCTGTTGGATAGCACTGCTCCAAACAAATAGGAAATTTCAGAAGAGCACTTTTATTTGCTTTAGGTGACTTGGTATAGGTTTGTTTCTTCAATATGTGTTCCGTTTTAAATTTGGAGTAGTTCATAATAGCCGAATAAAATATTTTTATGGATTTCTTTTAAAAGTTCTGTAGCAGAGTGACTCATTAATGTTATTTATGAATCGTTTGTTCACTACTTTCTTCCTTGTCGAGAACATATGGAGTCAGTAATAGAACATACTGCATGTCTTTTTTTTTTCCTGTGTATTTATAACTAAGTGTCTGAAGGACACAAGATACTGTTTTATTTATTTTATTTGAATTATATGCCAGAAACTAAGCTCTTGTGTATTCAGGGCTACAATTTATAGTATTAATTAAGAACAGCTTTCCTTTTCTCTCCAGAATGAATTCAGTATATTCTTCATCACCGTGTGTGAATCTTGAGTTTGTTCTCTCGTGATTGTTTTCCCTTTTCTCCCTGCCTCCCAGGTGTGCTCTTTTTTTCGCCTCCTAACTCCGCTCTTCCTCCAACTCCCTCTCTCCTGACTCTTCTCTCCCTTCCTGCTCTGCTTCCCTTCCTTTCTTTTTCTCCCACCACTTCCTCCAATATCCTCTTCATGAGAAATGGACACAGCACAGTATTTTCTTTAAGTCATTCACTGAACTTCCCCTTGTGTGTTTGTAATCAAATGCTGTTTTTTTCTTTGTCGTAGTATTTGGTAGGCCCTTCTTTTTAAAGTCCTAGAGGTCCTCCACACCACCATCCAGCGATTAAATTATGTATAGGGAACATCGATTTTTCTTCCATAAAGCAAATGTAATTGAGTACTTAAAAAATCAGAGAATATTCTGCATACATTCTGCATACATTCAAGCAAATTCCATGTGACCATCAGTGCAAAAGAAGATCTCTATTTCTTTGACACATACACACACACACATACACATATTTTTAAGCTTCTATTTTGACGTAATTTCACAGTCACAGGAAAGTTACAAACAAAAGGAATTACCATATACCCTTTACCCTGATTCCTCAGATGTTAGTATTTTACAAAATTTGCTTATAACTCATATATATATATGTATGTATACACACACACACACGTACATACATTTCTTTCTGATCATTTGGAGAGTAAGATGCAAATAGATGCCCCTTTACTTCTGAATATGCATGCATTTCAAAAACAAGGATATTTTCATATACTACTATAGTATATATATAAAAATCAGGAAATTAGCATAGCTACACTACTATAAGTTAGCATGCAGACCTTACTCAGCTTTTGCCAGTTGTCCTAATACTGTCCTTTAGAGGAAAAGAAAGAACCCAGAGGCAAAGTTGAATTCAGTTGTCAGGTTTCTTTAGGCTCCTTTAATTTGGAATATTTCCTCAGTTTTTCCTTGAGTTTCATGACCTCCAGCATTAGAACATTTGACTACCCTCAACTTGTATTATTATTATTGTTTTTAAAAGATTTATTTATTTTAGAGAGAGCGCGCATGGTGGGGGGTAGAAGGAGTCATAAGTAGACTCTGAGCTGAGCGCAGAGCCTGACATGGGGCTCTATCTCACGACTCTGAGATCGGGACCTGAGTTGAAACCGAGAGTCGGAGGCTTAACTGACTGCGCCACCTAGGTGGCCTGTATTATTATTTTAGTAATAACAGCTTTTTTGAGCTGTAATTCACACATTATACAGTGCTCTCATATAATGTGTGTAATTTAATGGTTTTTAATATACTCATTATACAGTGCTCTCATATAATGTGTGTAATTTAATGGTTTTTAATATATTCAGAATTCTGCCACAATCACCACAATCAATTGTAGAATTTTTTCATCCCTCCAAAAAGAAACTCAGCACTCCCTGGCAGTTTCTCTCATTTCTTTTACTGGCACCCATAGGCAGTCATGAATCTACTTTGTTGCTGGCCATTTCATATACATGGAATCATACAATATTTGACTTTTTTTTGGTCTGGCTTCTTTCAGTTAGCATACTGTTTTAGCATATAGTAGCCCCCCCTTATCTGTTAGTGATGTGTTCCAAGATCCCCAGTGCACACTAGAAACCGTGGATTGTACTGAGCCTTATATACACTGTGTTTTTTTTCCTATACGTATATACCTATGCTGAAGTTTACTTTATAAACTGGTGAAGCAAGAGATTAACGATTACTGCTAATAAAATAGAACAATTATAATGATGTACTATAATAAAAGTATAATGCAAGTTATCGTATTTACATAATGTAATATGTGATGTGATCTGTTGCTCGAAATACCTTCATGTACTATAGTCATCCTACTGTACTCATCCTTCTTGTTGGGATGACATGAGATGATAAAATGCCTACGTGATGAGATGAAATGAGGTGAGTGATGTAGGCATGTGACCCAGCCCTAGTTAGGTTCCTGTTGACCTTCTGAGGATATGTCAGAGGGAGGACCATCTGGTTCTGGATTGCAGGTAAATGAAACCGTGGGTAAGGGGAGGACTACTGTATATCATGTTCCCCTTTATGGTGTAATGATATTTCGTTGTATGGATATACCACCTTTTGTTTATGAGTTGATGAGAAATGAGTAGGTTCCACCTTTTGCTTATTTTGAATAATGCTGCTATGAACATTTGTGTCTAAGGTTTTGTGTAGACATGTTTTTATTTCTCTTGGGTGTCTACTTAGAACTGGAATTGCTGGATCATATTGTAACTCTGTTGAACTATTTGAGGCCCCACCAGACTCCTTTCCAAAGCCACTCTACCATTTTACTGCATTCCTACTAACAATGTAGGATGGTTCCAGTTTCTCTGTCTCTTTGCCTATGCTTGTTGTTGTCTGTCCTTTTGATTGTAGCCATCCTGGTGGGTATGAAGTAGTATCTCATTATGGTAAAATATATATAACATAAAAGTTGCTCCTTTGATTAATTTTAGGTGTGTTTCAGTGGCTTTAAGTGCTTTCACACTGTTGTGCAACCATCACCACCATTCACTTCCAGGATGTCTTCATTTTTAACAAACTGAAAATCTAGACCCATTAAACAATAGCTCCCTATTCCTCCATTGCGATTTTGATTTGCATTCCCTGGTTGGCTAATGATATTGAACATTTTTTTTTCATAGGCTTATTGGCCATTTGTATATCTTCCTTGGCGAAGTGTCTATTCAGATAGACTGCCCATTTTAATTTCTTTTGACAATTTCATTTATTTATTTTAGAGACAGAGAGAGAGAGCAGGAGAAGGGGCAGAGGGAGAGGGAGAGAGACAGAGTCTCAAGCAGACTCTGTGCTGAGCCTGGATCCCGATGCGGGGCTTGATCCCACAACCCTGAGATCATGACCTGAGCCAAAATCAAGAGTTATATGCTTAACTGACTGAACCACCCAGGCGCCCCTGCCCATTTTAATTTTTATTTTATCATTTTTTTAAATAGGCTCCATGCCCAGTATGGAGCCCAGTGCAGGGCTTGAACTTACAACCTTGAGATTAAGACCTGAGCTGAAATCAAGAGTCGGACACTTAACCGACTGAACCACTCATTTTTGCCCATTTTTAAATGATTTGTCTTTTTATTATTGAGTTAAGGGAGCTTCTATGTATTTTGGATACAAATCTGAATCATACCATGTTTATGATTTGCAAAAATGTTCTCCCATTTTCTGTTTTGTCTTGTTACTTTCTCAGTGGTGTCCTTTGATGTATCAGGAGGTTTTAATTTTGATGATGTTCAGTTTACCTTTTTCCTTTTGTTGTTCATGTTTTTGATGTAATATCTAAAACATCACCGTCTAACCTAAAGGTTAACCTAAGGTTCATCTACATTTATGACTGTTTTCTTCTAAGAATGTTATAGTTTTAGCTTACCCTCAATTTTGTAATTTTTTAACTGCTCCTCCTACAAGTAATTCTGACTCTTCTTTAAGAATACTGCTTCTTTCTCAGTCCATGTGCTATAAGACTGGATGCAGTGATCCCTTTGAGCTATTAGGTCTCCAGCTGCATAGGAACACTTTGATGTTTTCATTCCACCATTGGATTTTCTCATATTGTATTACTATTATTCTCCGTCTTGTATCCTCAGCTGATATCTTGGTCATTCATCCCCATTCACTGGGAAATTTGGCCAAGTCTTCTTTCCTTGTCCTACCCATGTCTCCTTTCTACCCATCTGTCTGTAAGAGTAGTCTCTATTTGTTGTGTTTTCTTAGTTATGATGCATTACTATGAACTCACTGCTTCCCCTAAGTTCATTGACTCCCTCATTGTTAAATCAGGCGTATATATTCCAGTCTTTATGTTAACTTATTATCTCTGTAGCGTCTGACCCTATTGGGTACCTTCCTCCTCTTTGAACTCTGTTATTCTGGCTTTGATCATATTCTGTAAGGAAGCCATACGAATTCTCTTCGTAAAACCAGAACCTAGTGGTTCCAGTGGTTCCAGTGAGGTAGGTTTGTTTGGGACCTAAGATGCAACAGAGATTTACTTTGCCTTTGGCAGTTTCTCAATAGTTAGTGCAACTACTACCATTATGTTGGGATGAGTGGTCAGAGGCAGAGCCGAGTCCAAGTGTGTTCTCACAAGTCTTTCCTTGCTTCCCATAACACACTGAGGCCAAAGGAATATTTAAAAGCGAGTTGGCACTGCACTCTTTAAAAGGTTCTTACTCAGTTGAGTTCATTGCCGCATCATTATATAATAATGAAAGATTAAAAATAACATAAGGGTCCATCAGTTGGGGAATGGGAAAATGCATTATGGTGTATCTATACATGAGATACTAGACAGCTAGTAAAATAAATGAAGTAGACCTATATGTACTGATGATGTATAGAAAAAAATTAAAAAGGCAGATCTGTTATTTTCTCTCTCATCTATCTGTCTACCTATTTATCTCATAATTCGTAAGAAGGACAGACCAGAGCTATATATAAATGTTTGCATTGGAATATGTCTTGGTCTACTTATTAAGCGATTATGAATGAATTATCTTAGAGTGGAAGTAGAGGATGTTGCATAATCCGGTTACTTTATTTCCTTTTATATTTCTAATTTGTTTGAATTTTTTCAATGAGCATGTATTTCTTCTATGATAAAGCAGTGATTTGAAGATTTTTAAGGCATAAGTAGTATCAGCTTATGACTCATTGTGTTTTGACTTTCTCTCTTCCCTTAGCTTCTTACCTACTGTATCTTCGCTTTTCTCATTTTCCTTCTGGACCCTAGCCGCTCTCACTCCGTCTCCTTAGTGGGTTTCTCCTGTCTTAATCTGGTTTATCCCTCGATTCACCTTTGGTTCCCTGAGAAGCATTCCTGGATCACTCAGTCACAATTCATTACCTTTCCTCTGTGTTTCCACTGCAGCCCAGGGACTGTCCCTTAGTCACTGGTGTCTAGGGTAGGAGCTGTTACTGTTTGACTTTCTATCCCATCGATGTGAGCATAGTGCCCAGCACACAGTAGACATCCATTAGAAAGGGGCTTCTGTGTTAGAATAATAAAGCCTAGAATTTGGGGTAGATCTCCTTAATACCAGCATGTCCTTTTGTGTAGGTTGTCATTTCGTGCCATTTTTCTTGAAGAATGAAAAGAAGAGAATGTGTGTGTGAAGAGGCATGTTTTAATTAAACGTCAGTTTAATATCTCAGGATGTGTTGAGTTTATGTTGATAGGCTATGCTAACAGAACCCCAGGCAGTTTATTTAAATGTATTGTGATCTCTTCAGTTATCATTGGAGGACAGGAGAGTGGTAATTTCATACTTCACTGTAACACAAAACATTAATACAGAATATTTTTTATAATATCTCCCAGTGCATTAATTAAAGAAAACCTACATTCGTGTGCTTAGGAAATGTGATACACTGACTCAAGCAGAAGGGTAAACACAAATTAATGTTTCTTATCCATGTAAATTGCTTGTCTAACAATTTGTTTTCTTTTCAGGTTCAACAGATAGATCGAGTGGTAGAAGTTGTGGAGGAAACAATTAAAGGTAATTGTTGAAAGTGGGATAAGCAGACGTATATGGTGGTCCCCCTTTCCCCATCTCCACCTTTGCTTTCTGGATACAGTTAGCCACAGTCAGCCGACGTCCAGAAGCAGGTGATCCTCCTTCTACCTTACCATCAGAAGGTCAGTAGTGGCCTGAGCCTACATCAAAAATGCCTATCTCAGTCACCTCACGTCCCCTCATATCATCCCAAGAAGGGTGAATACAGGACAATAAGACACTATGAGAGAGAGAGACCCCATGCCCATAACTTTTATTGCAGTCTATGGTTGTAATTTTTCTAGTTTATTGTTAGTTATTGCTATTAATCTCTTACTGGGCCTAATTTATAAATTAAACTTCATCATAGCTATGTATGTGTAGGGAAAAACACAATACAAATAGGGTTGGTACAATCTGTGCATAGTTTCAGGCATCCCCTGGGCGTCTTGGACCGTATCCCCTGGCTGGTAAGAAGGGGGAAGTACTGTATTGTTTGAACTATATTATAAAAATATCAGTTAACATTTATTTACATAAAAAATTACAACATTTTGTCCTTGACTCATTCATGCATTGACCAATCCAATACAGGAGGCAGATATTTGATTGGCTTATAAATGAGTCAGGTCATAGTCCTTTTTTTTTTTTAATCTCATTTTTATTTTTGCATGAAATAGATTTTATTTGAGTTTTGGATCAGGAAGACATAATTGAATCAGTTTTAAAATAAGGAAATGAGGGATGCCCTGGTAACTCAGCTGGTTAAGTGTCCAATTCTTCGTATTAGCTCGGGTCTTGATCTCATGGTTGTGAGTTTGAACCTCTTGTTGGGTTGCAGCTGACATTAAATAAATAAATAAGTAAATGGAAATGATTATATTTATGTGGGTTTTTTGTAACTTCATTGAGATACATTTGACATTATGTGCATGTTTTTTAATCACCTAATTAGTTGCAGTTACCCTTTTTAAGAGTACTTTTTACAAAAAAATTTTTTTAAGTAATCTGTATACCGAGCATGGGGCTCAAACTCACACAAACCTGAGATCAGGAGTTGCGTGCTTTTCCGACTGAGTCACCCAGGTGCCCCTACAAGTACTTTTAAAAGTAGTATTCAGTTTTGATATTCTGCTGAATATAATTTTTGTAGTTACACTAGAAAATAGAACTATGCTTTGTTTCATTAGCCATGGTTCGAACCAGATTCTTATTGAAGTCACTGAGAAATAAATTATCCTCAGTTCTGTGGTTTAATTTTTAAATACTCATAGTTCGTTTTCCTCTCTTAGATTAGTACAAATAAAAACCAGTAATGTAATTTTACACGAATTGAGCTTCTCACTTAAAATTTTAATTGTTTTGTTTTAAATGGGAATTGTGTGTTTTTAAAAAAGAAAATGGACTGCTGTCACCACGTTGAGATTTTTTTTTTTTAAGATTTTATTTATTTGACAGAGAGAGACACAGAGAGAGAGGGAACACAAGCAGGGGGAGTGGGAGAGGGAGAAGCAGGCTTCCTGCTGAGCAGGGAGCCCGATGTGGGGCTCGATCCCAGGACCCTGGGATTATGACCTGAGCCGAAGGCAGATGCTTAACGACTGAGCCACCCAGGCAGCCTCCCACGTTGAGATTTTAACTATGCACTTTTCCTGCTAGCTTGTGTCTGCCACCTTCCACATGCTCTTCATTTATTTTGATTCCTTGATTTATTGGATGACCATAGAACGTGAGAATTAGCCTATACCTTAATCTTCTTTGAAATTTCAAAATGAGATGACCTACAATGATTAAAAATGTAAAGCAGTGATCATTTTAAATAGTTTGTCAAACGGTGCACCTGAGTCCCCATCTGGGACAGTGTACAAGTGCCGGCATTTCTTGTGCAGTCCTGGTGTGATTGGGCGTGATGCCGAGCCGTTCACGAAGATTACATCGTTTAATCTTCACAGCAGCACTGTGAAGTGAAGTGGGTGTAAATAGTTTCCTCATGTTCCAGACGAGGAAGCTGAGACACAGGGGCACATGGCTAGTGAGTGGCAGGGTTGGGACTGGCATCCAGGCAGGCCTGCTCCCGGGCCTGTGCTCGTGAGTCTGATGCCACATTCATGCAGCTGTACTGGGACTTCTCTCATCTCTCCCACCCGAGAGTCACTGTGTTAGTGGGTGACTGAGTTTCTGTAAGTAGTGCTTCAGGATGCTTGAGGGTTTTGCTGCCTTATTCATCTTCTGTCTTAAGGACCAGCCCCATGATGGCCCCTCAGTATGTCCATATATAGTCAATTAATGGTGATGAGGTTAGCAGAGGAGACAATCTAGGCAACCTGGGGTATGGTGATGACTTTTTAGAGGCAACACTAAAGGCTTGATCTATAAAAGAGATAGTTGACAAGGTGGACTTACTAAAATTAAAAACTTCTCCTCTGCAAAAGACACTGTCAAGACAGTGAGAAGATAAGCCACCGACTGGGAGAAAATATTGGCAAAAGATGTATCTGATGAAGGACCATTATCCAAAATATATAAAGAACTCTTAAAACTCAACAATAAGAAAATAAATAACCCAATTAAAAAATGGACCAAATACCTCATCAGACACCTCACCAAAAAAGATACATAGATATAAGCATATGAAAGGATGCTCCACCTCATATGTCATCAAGGAAATGCAATTAAAACAAGATACCACTACACACTTATTTGTATGGCTAAAATCTGGATCACTGACAACCCCAAATGCTGGTGAGGGTATGGAGTAACAGGAACTCTCATTCATTGCTGGTAGTAGTTCAAAATGGTACAGCCATTTTGGAAAACAGTTTGGCAGTTTCTTACAGGACTAATGTACTTTTACCATGTGATCCAGCAACCATGCTCCTTGGCATATACCCAGAGGAGTTGGAAATTTGTGTCCGCACAAAAACCTGCACATGGGTGTTTATTCAATAATTGCCAAAAGTTGGAAGCAACCAAGATGTCCCTCAGTAGGTGAATGGATAAACTGTGGAACAATGGAATATTGTTCAGTGCTGAAAAGAAATGAGCTATCAGGTCATGAGAAGACATAAAGGAAACTTAAGTGCACATTACTAAGTGAAAGAAGCCAATCAGAAATGGCTACACGCTGTGTGATTCCAACTCTGTGACTTCTGCAAAACGCAAAGCCAGTAAAAGGATCAGTGCTGCCAGTGTTGGGGCAGGGGGAGAAAGATGAATGGGCAGAGTACAAAGGAATGTTTTAGGGCAGTGATAGTATTCTATGGGATACTGTAATGGTGGATACATGTCCTTATATATTTTCCCAAACGCATAGAATGTTCAACACCATGAGTGAATTGTAATGTGGTCTTTTGGTGATTGTGATGTGTCAGCGTGGGTTCACTGATGTAACAAATGTACCACTCTGGAGGAGGATGTTGGTAATAGGGACGACTGGGGGGGTGTATGGGAACTCTGTACTTTTCTGCTCAATTTTGCTGTGAACCTAAAACTGATCTAAAAAATAAAGTCTAATAAAAAACAGCAAATAGTAATATTGTGGTCTGAAGGCTGCCAAATGGCTTGCAGAGATATAATTTCTATAGGAAATCATAGAAGGTAAAGCTAAACTATGTTTTTCTGTACTGACAGTACTTCTGGCACCAAATGTGTAGGTTTTCTATACCAAGCAATTTTTAAATTTAAACATCACAAATAAGATTTTTTATTTGTCACCATTAGATGTGTGAATTTTAACAGATTCTTGGACTAGTGGCTCATACCCATCAGTTCGTTCAACTTTACACTGGTCTCATCCCCAGTAGCATTTCCAGATCTACTACCTTCACCATGAAGCTTCATGAACATTCCTTTCCCAGTTCAAACCTGGGATTCTTCAGCATTTTTACTCTTCTAACAAAGACATCATGGAGTGGATAAATAGATGGGCAGGCCTTTTCTGTGTCTTTTCCGATGTTGCCTGGAATCAATTTATTGAGCACTCCTTTCAAGTCATTGGTCTGCACATCTCAGGTCATGATTTCCATCATCTTTTTCTGAATTTGGCAGACCTGTTGGTGCTGCATTTTTAAGTAAAATCAACACAAAATAGATGAAGCAAATAACCATCGGTAGTCTTGACATCAACCTGAGCTTCAATCCAGGTCTGTCATTTTTTGACCATGGAACGCATTTTGTCCCTGGTAAGATCCATGCCATGCTAATTCGTCAGGGAGGTTTTGCCTGAATGTCCTCAGCAATTAGCTTGAATTTTCTAAATGCAACTTCTTCATTGTGCAGATCAGCAAGGCTCACTGCGAAAACACAACCCTTGAGGCCAGCAGATGCAATTTTGCTTCCTTGAGTTCTCGTGACTTGTGTTTTTTCCAGTATTTCTTATACTGAACGTAGCTGGTGCTTTCACATCATACAGTCTTTTCTAGAAAAATGGGATCAACCACTTTCTTCTTGCCTCCCTTTTTGCTGCCTTTCGTAAGGTGTTTGTTCTTCCCACCTGCCGTGGTGCTGCTCAGGGAGCCAAAGGGGCTATCCCAAGCAATTCTGACCTTAACTGTCTGGAGTTACTGCAGACCTCATGGTTGAAGGCTCAGTTCCATGCGACTACCTACCACTGCGGATGCCAATTGCAAGTCCAGATTGTCACCTGTACTTCTGACAGACCAACTATAAATTGGGTTCTCACGACCCCCTACTTAGGTTTGATAATTAGCTAGAGTAGCTCGTAGAACTCAGGAAAAGTGGAACTGGAAGAAATGCACAAGGCAAGCTATGTGGTAATGGAAATGGAGCTTCCATACCCTCCCAGCACCTTAGTACGTTCACCAACCTGGAAGCTTCCCAAACCCCATCGTTAGGGTTTTTTTAATGGAGTCTACATTACATAGGCCTGAGTGATAAAATCATTGACCATTGGTGATTGAACTCCCAGAGGTTGGGGTTGGGGCTGAAAGATCCAACCCTCCAATTACATTGTTGGTTCCTTTGGCAGCCAGCCCCCATTCTCTAATTCAACCTCATTAGCATAAATCCAGATATGGTTGAAAGGGGCTTATGATGAGTAACCAAAAATGATCCTTTCACCCTTAGCAATCAGGGAATTAAATGAGTTTTAGGGGCCCTGTATTAGGAACTGAGGATGAAGACCAAATATGTATTTCCTGTTATATCACAATATCACAGAAGGCCTGTCACCTCCAGGTTGAGTTGATTGGGGATGGCTTCTCACTGAAGAGTTTTTGCTTGAGTGGATTTATTGGGGAGATTGAAATTGGATTTAATTTGAGAGTCCACGAGGATTAAATGGATATGACTTTTGAGATACCTGGGACATACTACAGGATCAGCTTTTGTTACTGTTTATTTCTTACTACCTCCTTAATACCCAGACTGCTGGAATCATCCAACTGTTGGAAGCAACTCCCCTCCCTGTCTGAGGCCGCTGCTACCATCATCCCGGGGTTATTTACACTCCTGCGTGTGTACCTTCAGTGGTTGCCAGTTACCTGCTGAATGGAAGTGTGACTTCTTAGTGTGAACCTCATGGTCTTTTCCTCTGTCCTCTTCTTTTTCTCACTTTTTCTTCCACTGATTCCATACGTACACCCTTCGCTCCAGCCCCGTGTGCTGTTTGATGGCGTATTTGCAGCTTGCTTCATGTTTCCCTGAGGGTCCTGCCCGTGAGTGGATGCATTCTGTCGCCCCTTACAGACCCTTTCTCCACCCTGACATGTGTCGCTGGAGGCTGACCTGTGTGTATGGCGTCAGTAGGACCCTTGCTATTTGGTGTCTAGGTGGATTTTTCCAGCTGGAGGTTGGAGGTGTGACTCGAGTGTGAGACGGGAGTATTTGTTACGCTTTCTCACTATCTCCTTCCCTGCTTCTACTGATTTTGTGCTTCCCTGAGCGGCGGCCACAGATCCTGTCAGGTGGTCCACTCTATTCATCTCTTTCTCCAGGTTCTTCTAACTGTTCCCTTCCTTTGCTTTTTCAGGCCCAGGGGTGGAAGTAGCACCCCATTGTTGCTAGCCTGAGAGTATTGCATTGTCTCTTGTTGGTGTTCCTGACCTTGCCAAACCTTAGTAAATAGTCCCTTTATTAAAACCTCTTCAATTATGCAGTGTGCCATCTGCTTTGCTGGGATCCTGATTGATAAATGCTCCTTGGAGAAACGAGTCTTTGCCCAGAAGGGCCAGATGGAATACAGCCCGACAAGAGGATTTTGCCACAACTGTCTTGTTTCCACATTTGATTCCTGTTGGGCTCTCTTCATATGTCTTCCTTGAAGGGGGTTTGGACGTACAGCTTCTGCCACAGCCTGTTTGCATGTTTCTTGTTATACCAAGCAATGTTTTAAAAATGTATTAAGAAGCTACATTGATGCCCAAAGCATGTAACTATTGTGATTAACATAAAACCATATAAAGCATATTCCATTTGTATCTGTCTCGGTTGCAACAAAATGGAAAGTTCCAAGTTACTCTGAATGAATCCTCCCTATTTTAATAGTGGCCTGAAAATTCCATCCATTTATAGCATTTGCTTTAGGAGAAAACAGATTATAATGAATTTAGGATTTTCTTCTGTATCATTTTGATAATTCAGCAAGGCATATAACCGATTCTGAGGGAAGATGTATAGAGTTTAAAGGATTTACATTTATTTCTTTCTTTTAAGATATTCATGTACCTTAGTCTTGGTTTACATGGTCACTAAAACTTTTTTTTTTTGGTATGAAAACTCTGAAGGGAATATAAATTTGTATTTCTTCTGATATGTGTACATTACATCCTCCAAACCAAAAAAAAAAAAAAAAAAATCCTTTAAAAAAATTCTTGTCTTTGCAAAAATAGTCTACTGGATAACTTAAGACAAATGATTGCAAGTAAATATTGCCTATTGAAATTAGAAAAATGTTTTTACCATTAAGTCATATTTCTTCCCCAGTCAACCTCTAATCAAAGAGGTCTCCATTTTTATTAATATGTTTGCTGGTATTTGATTCAGTCTAATTCCAGATGCCTCCAGTGTCGGTAATTCAAGACTTTCCCAATATGGCACAATCTGCAAGTTTAATTGATTTTCCGTTTCCCTTAACTTCTCAGTAATTGATGCAATCTTGGATTAGACTGACCTAAATTCCCAGGGTACTTCACCAAATAGCTCTTTCTTATTTAACACATTGCTGTTCATCTTCACTCTGTCAGATTTTGTACTTTGCATTTGGTACGAATTCAGAGTATAAACTTTTTGTGAATTGAGACTGGAAGGCAAAACCCTATCAAGCGGTTTTTGTAAGTGTTAATAACTGAGCAACCATCCAAATGTCCCATGGAGATTTACTTGAGGATGCTTTCCAAACTTAATGAGTAAGTGAACTGAGCTTGGATATGTAACATGGTCCATCTGGGATGGTATTGGACCATATATGCACATCTACTTTCTCAGGATTTGTTTTTCAATAAAATAATTTTATTGATTTTCAAAGTATGCTTTGAAGGGACACTTCTGCATTCTCTCAATATGTGTAATTGCTGACACAGTTATTATATAGTCTGGATATGCTGGAAAGTATTGCACATTGGTTTAATATTGGGACCACTTCCCAGTCTCATTGGTGTAATTAAATAAGTGATAACTTCTATCTTGTAATAACTAAAGAAGCCAGGAATTTATGGCTGTGGTTGATTTAGTTTTTTTTCAATGAACCTGTTTGTTTTAAGTTTATGTACCATGTTAATACATGATTACAGTGTCGCAGACGTTGCATTTTGCCACCTTCTTAAATGTGTCAGTTTGTCTTTTCCTCTCCTTTTGCTTCACTCTCCCCTCCTGCTGGTTACCCCAGATTAGCAATAGGATTCTAACTTTACTTATATGCCCCCTATACTTCAGTATACGTTATTTCTAGAATGAATTTTTTTTATCCATTGTTATCTTTCATTTTGTCTAATATTTTTCTTCCCTTAAAGCTTTTAAAATGAAAATAAACACTTAAGTGTTTATCGCCCAGGTGGATTCTGTTGCTTCATGATTCAGAATTGTTTTATGTGTTTTTGGCTTGTTTTTAATTACACTGCTTTAGTATGTTCATCACTTACATTTCCTTTTCTGTTCAAAGATGCATTTTCTCACAGATTTGAACCACCTTTTATTATTAATGGAATTAATTTTTATGAAGTCTTGGGTCTTTCATTAACTTCTGCTTCATTCTGTGGTGGGGCTACAAGGGAGGGTACATGGTGTTGAATAGTTAGTTTGGCAGTCTTAACTAGAGTTTTCACATAACACACTGTTACAATGGTTCACTGGATTTGATTGTTCAAAACAAGGAAAGGAAATTGCTTTCAGCTTGAACCTCTCAGGCTTCCCATGACCCAACCCTCCTGTTAGTGGTCCCACCGATCTGTCTGGAAATGTAGCCCCATCCTTCCTTGTTTAAATATTAACAAGGAGTCACCTACTGTGAAAATTGGATGTTCATGTTAACTCTTGCAAATTTTCTTTTTTTTTTTAAACACAGGTGGGACCATGTCCCTCCTTTACTCTGACTTACGTGGTACACCCTCCTCCAAACACCCCCCCCCCCCAGAATAAAAGACAAACTTGTATAGTGGCCTCTAGGGGTCAGTGTGAGCTGCTTCCCCTACAATGTCACTCCTCTCCTCTCCTCTCCTTCAACTCTGCCCCCTTTTCATTCTGTTTTGGATGCATTGATCTCTTTGATGTTTCTCTCCCCTCCAGTTTTATGGAGAAATAATTGATGTACATCACTGTCTAAGTTGAAGACGTACAGCACTCTGGTTAGATTTCTATATATTGTGAAATGATTACCAAAGTAGGTTCGGCTAACCTGTACCTTGTCATATAGGAAAAATCGAAAGAAGGAAGAAAATTTCCTCTCTGTGATGGGAACTCTTAGGATTAACTCTGCTAACAGCTTTCCTGGGGGGGCGGTACAGCACTGCTAGCTGTTGTCATCAGGTTGTACACTACATCCCTAGCGCCCACTTATCTTATAACTGGAAGTTTGTGCCTTTTGACCACCTTCCTCCAATTCTCTCTTCTCTCCTCCACTGACCCCCTGCCTATGGTAACCACAAATCTGATCTCTTTTACTATGAGTTTGGTTTTTCTTTCCTCCTCCTCCTCTTCTCCATCCCTCATATAAGTCAGGTCATGCAGTATTTGTCTTTCTTAGTTCACTTAGCAGAGCCTTCAAGGTCCACCCATGTTATTGCAAATGGTAGGATTTCTTTATTTTTGTGTGTGGCTGCATAGTAGTCCATTGTGAATATATACCACAACTTCTTACATTCATCCACTGATGGACACTTAGGTAGTTCTTGTATCTTAGCTCTTATAAATAATACTGCTTTAAAGATGGGAGTGCAGATATCTTTGTGAGTTAGTGTTTTTAATCGCCTTCGTATATATTTTTAGAAGTGGAATTGCTAGATCATATGGTAGTTCTAGTTTTAATTTTTTGAGGATCCTCCATAATGTTTTCCGTAGTGGTTGTATCAATTTACAATCCTGTGAGCAGTGCACAGGGCTTCCCTTTTCTCCACATGCATACCATCATTTATCTCTTGTGTAGTTTGATGATGGTCATTCTAACAGGCATGAGGTGGTATCTCATTGTGGCTTTAATTTGCATCTCCCTAATGACTAGCGATGAAGGTAGTGTACACATTTTAACAATACTTGTTCTACCAGACCATGAGCATGGAATGTCTTTCCATTTCTTTGTGTCATTTTGAATTTCTTTCATCAGTGCTTTATGGTTTTCAGAGTATAGATCTTTCACCTCTTTGACTAAGTTTATTTCTAGATATTCTATTGTTTTTGGTGCGAATATAAATGGGATTGTTTCTTTCTTTCTTTTTTTTTTTTTTTAGTGGGTTCAGGATTGTCTTTCATTTTCAGAGCCTGAAACAGTTGGTCAGCAATGCTAGCTAAGCTGGTACAGACTGAAGGCCATCCCACTTTCCTTTCCTGGTGTTCACCAACAGAATCCCGACAAACAAGGTTAGAGACCAGTTGAGATGTATCTCAGTGTTGGTGAGAGGGAGAAAAGGCCTTCCTCTCTCCTCCTGTTCCCCTTCCCCCCACTTTTTCTAACAAGATTGTTTTATGGCTAAATGCAGCTCAAACCCATAACAACAGCAACCAGCCATCTTCAATACCACTGCTTCCAGAGTAGGAAGCAAAGTAAGAGAAGAATGGGATTGTTTTCTTAATTTCACTTTGTGATGCTTCATTATTAGTGTATAGGAATGCAGCAAATTTCTGTACATTGATTTTGTATCCTGATACTTGACTGAATTCATTTATCAGTTCTAGTAGTTTCTTGGTAGAGGTTTTGTGGTTTTCTATATCTAGTATCATATTATCTGTGAACAGTGAGAGTTTTACTTCTTCCTTAACCAGCTTTTAGATGCCTTTTATTTCTTATGCTTTCTAATGGCTGTGGCTAGGACTTCTAGGTCTATGTTGAATGAAATTAGTAAGAGTAGACATTCTTATCTTGTTCCTGACCTTAAGGGTAAAGCTGCATCTTCATCACTGTGTACGGTGTTGGCTGTGGGTTTGTTATATGAGGCCTTTATTAGGTTGAGATATGTTCCCTCTAGACCTGCCTTGCAGAGGGTTTCTATCATGAATGGATACTGTCTTTTGTCGAATGCTTTTTGTGCATCTGTGGAAATGATCATATGGTTTTTAACCTTTCTCTTATTGATGTGATGTATTCATGTTGATTCTTTTGCAAATATTAAACCACTTTTGCATCTGGGAATAAATCTCAATATATCATGGTATATGATTTTTTAAATATATTGTTGGTTTTGGCTTGCTAATATTTTGCTGATGATTTTTGCATCCATATACTGGCCTCATAGGATGAATTTGGAAGCTTTCCTTTCTCTTCTGTTTTTTTGGAACAGTTTGAGAAGAATAGCTATTAAAATAGCTATTTCTTCTTGAAGTATTTGCTAGAATTTGCCTGTGAAACTCGTCCTGAACTATTGCTTTTTGGGAGTTTATTACTTACTGGCTCAGTTTCATTGCTGGTGATTGATTGGTCTGTTCAAATTTTCTATTTTTTCCTGCTTTAGTTTTGGTAGATTGTATGTTTCTAGGAATTTATCCATTTCTTCTAGGTTGTCCAGTTTGTTGGCATATAGATTTTCATAATATTCTGTTACAGTTGTTTGTGTTTCTCCTCTGTAGTAATTTTGTTTATTTGGTCCTTTCTCTCTCATTTTTTTAATGAGTCTTGCTAGAGGTTTATCAATTTTGTTGATCTTTTCAGAGAACCAGCTCCTTGTTTCATTGATCTGTTCTGTTTTTTTAGTTTCTGTATTATTTATTTCTGCTCTAATCTTTATTGTTTCCTTCCTTTTGATGGGTTTGAATTTTGTTTGTTCTTCTTCTAGCTCCTTGAGGTATAAGGTTAGGTCGTTTGAGATTTTTCTTGCTTCTTTAAGTAGGCCTGTGTTGCTATAAACTGTTAGAATGACTTTTGTTGCATCCCAAAGATTTTGGACCATTTTGTTTTCATGTAATTTTTGATTTCTTGATTAACCTATTTGCTGTTTAATAGCATGTTCTTTAACCTCCATGTATTGTGCTCTTCCAGATTTTTTCTTAGAGTTGATTTCTAGTTTCATAGTGTTGTGGTCAAAAAGATGCATGGTATTCAATCTTTGAATTTGTTGAGACTTGTTTTTTGGTCTAATATGTGATCTAGTCTGGAAAATGTTCCATGTGCACTTGCAAAGAATGTACATTCTGCTGTTTTATGATCGAGTGTTCTGAATATATCTGTTATATCCATTTGGTCCAGTGTGTGTTTCAAAGCCACTGTCCTTCTTGATTTTCTGTTTGGGTGATCCGTACATTGAGTTAAGTGGAGTGTTAAAAGTCCTCTACTGTTGTATTATTATTGATCAGTTCTTTTATGTTTGTTATTAGCTGTTTTATATATTTGGGTGCTCCCACGTTGGGTGCACAAATATTTGCAATTGTTATATCCTCTTGTTGGATGGTCCCCTTTATGATTATATAGTGACCTTCTTTGTCTCTTGTTATAGTCTGTTTTAAAGTCTGTTTTGTTTGATAGAAGTATTGCTGTCTTGTTTTCTTGTGATGATAAATGTTTCTCCATCCCCTCACTTTCAATCTTCAGGTGTTTTTCAGTCTGAGACGAGTCTCTATTAGGCAGCATATAGGTGGATTATGGTTTTTTTAATCTACTCTGTCACCCTATGCCTTTTGATTGGAGCATTTAGTTCATTTACATTCAGAGTAATTATTGATAGATATTTATTGCCATTTTGGTACTTGTTTTGTGGTTGTTTCTGTAGATTTTCTCTGATCCTTCTCTTGCTCTGTTTCATGATTTGTTAGCTTTCTTTAGTGACATATTTGGGTACTTTATATTTTTTGCATATCTCTTACTGTTTTTTGATTTGTAGTTAGCATTGGTTTGTATATAACATCTGCATGTAGAAGTCTGTATTAAGTTGATGGTCCCTTAAGTTTGAACCCATTCTTTACTCTTCTCCCCACCCCCACCCCTGCATTTTAGGTCTATGGTATCATATTTTACATACTTTTATTTTATGAATCCCTGTGATTTTTATAGAAATATTTATTTTTACTGCTCTCATGGTTTCTTTTTCTTTCTTTTTTTTTTTTTTTACTTTTTATACTCTCACTTATGGCCTTCCTTTCGACTCAGAGAGTCCCCTTTAATATTTCCTGTAGAGCTGGTTTAGTGGTCATGAACTCCTTCAGTTTTTGTTTGTCTGAGAAACAATTTATCTCTCCTTCAATTCTGAATGGTAGCCTTGTTGTATAGAGCATTTTTGGTTGTAGATTTTTCCCCTTTAACATTTTGGATTTATCATTCCACTCCCTAATGATCTATAAAATTTCTGCTGAAAAACTGCTGATAGGCTTATGTGGTTTCCCTTTTATGTAACTGTCTTCTTTTCTCTTGTTGCTTTTAAAATTTTTTTCTTTATTACTACTTTTCCATTTAATTACTGTGTGTCTTTGTGTGGACCCCCTTGTGTGAATTTGGGGGGATATCTCTGTGCCTCCTGGATCTGGATATCTGTTTCCTTCCCCACATTGGAGAGGTTTTCAGCTATTATTTCTTCAAAAAAATTTTCTGCCCCCTTATCTTTCTCTCTTCTTTTGAGGTCCGTATAATGTGGATGTTATTACATTTGATGGAGCCACTGGGTTCCCTAAGACTATTTTCAATTTTCATAATTTTCTGTCCTCTCCTTTGCTCAGTTTGGTTTGTTTTCATTACTCTGTCTTCCAGGTCATTAATTCTGTGCTTCCATCTAGCCTGCTATTTATTCCATGAAGTGTATTTTTAACTCCATTTTATTGTGTTCTTGATCTCTGATTGATTCTTCTTTTTATCTCTGTGTTAAGAGTCTCGCTAATGTCCTCCACTCTTTTCTTCAGTTTCTTTATGATGACTACTTGAAGTTCTCAGTCACATATATTACTTATATTCATTTCACTTTGGTCTCTTGCCGTGGCTTGGTCCTGTTCTTTCATTTGGGAGATGTTTCTGTCTCCTCACTTTGCCTTTCTGTGTCTGTTTCTGTGTGTTAGGAAAGTCAGCTACTTCTCTTGCTCTCAATGATAACAGGCTTATAGAGAAGAGAAGGGGTCCCATAGTACAGTGTCCCCTGTTCCCTAGGGCCTGGCTCTATAGAGAGCGTCTCCTATGTGTGTTGCGTGTGCCTTGCTGTTGAGTCTTCGGCCTCTTTTTCCTTCGGTCCAGTTGTCTGTAGATGCTCTCTTTGCCTGTTGTGCAGTGGTCTGCTTGTGAAATGAGACAGAGGTCCTGCAAAATGCACAGGTCGGGAGACGTGATGCTGGCAGGGTTTGCGCCAGTCTTCTGGAGGAGGGACCTGTTGTGCTGGAACTAACTGGACGGTGACTGGGAAGGGTGGACCATCGAAGTGGTGCAGATGGGAGATACTTTTGGCAAGCACGTTAGGTAAGAACCAATGTTCTGTACTGCTTCCTGCAGGTGGCCCTTGTTTATATGCTGATGAGGCTGCGTTGGGAAATGGCTCCTGCCAGCTCCTTTGTTCCTCAAGGGGTCTCCATGCCATGCTCTGAGATGAGCAAATCCTTCCTCCTCCCATGTGCTCCCACCCCCTACCCCCAACGTTTTTCAAATTGCTAGCTCCATGCTCTATGTGCTCAGGCTGTTTGCTGTGCTGTCTCTTTTAAAGGTGGGGCCTCTCTTCCTAAAGTCCTCCAGACTCTACCAGAGCCGAGCCCACCGATTTTTAAAATTCCAGGTTTTAAGTCCCACTGGTTTTAAGAACTCATGCTATTCAGCCCCTCTCTCTTTGAAGGAAAGATGTTACAGAGACGCGTCCTTCCCATTCCTGGGCTTCTGTGTGAGAGTCTGTTTTCTGCCCTTCTTCAAGCCCCACCAGTCCCCTCCCTGTCATGGATGGTCACATTCCCTTTTGCTCCCAGACCACAGTCTTTGCCCTTCTTACCCTCTTTGATGTGGCCGCTTCCCTGCCTTTAGTTGTGGAGTTCATTCTGTTATCTTTGGGTCCTTTCCTGAATTATTTACATTGATATGGGTGTTATCTAGTTGTGTCAGTGGGATGAGGTAAGCTTAGGGTCCTCCTACACCATCTTCTCAGCTGACCTTCTGAAATAATTGTTGACAGGTAAGTATGCACTATTGCCATTCTGTTCATTGTTTTCTGGTTGCTTTGTAGACCTTTTGTTTCTTATTCTGCTGTCCTTTTTTGTGTGCTTTGATGTCTTTTGGTGTTAGTATGCTTTGGCTTGTATATCACGTTTTTTGTGTGTAATTCAGTTTTCCCTTGTGGTTACTGTGAAGCTTATATAAAATATTTTAAACTTTTAATACTTCGTCTTAACTGATAATGACTTACCGTCCATACTTACAGATTTCCTTTGGCAGAGATAGTTCTTTACCAGTCAGCTCAGTTTGGGTTTCTGGGTGTGTTTGTTGATAATGTCTTTAGCAGTTGTGGGGCCCGCTATTATGATCTTTTGTAGATGAGGCAGCTCTGAGGATGGGGATGGGGGTGTGTGCCCTGCTGAGAACAATTGGGTAGGACTGCTGCCTTGGTTATGTACCCATGTGAGGCATCTGTAGGATGGGTTCTTTTGTTGCCTCAGTCTCCAGTAAGTCTTCCTCCATGGTCTGGACCTGGAACTATATTCAGTAATAGGTGGGGCTATGAATTAGCTTCTCTGCTCTGGCAGAGGGCAGAGAAGGGCCTAGGAGCTATATAGCTTATTGTTTGGGGGCCTGGGTCAGGCCCGAGTGTGCACTGAATTTGCTGGTCTGGTAGGCCCACAAGTTTTGCTCTGCAGGTGGGGAAAGCCGCGTGCTGCATTGTGTATGTGAGTGCCATCTTATGTAGGACCGTTGAATGGGCTCCCCAGCTTCCTGTGTGGCCCGGGTAGTTTCCGTGGTTGGATAGGCTGAAGCTGTATTCAGCCATGAGCAGGGCTCTGAATTAGATTCCCTGCCCAGGCACAGCAGGAGAAGCAGCTCTAAAAAACGGTAAAGCTCTTTGTTTTTTGTCTTCATTCAAGCTGACTCTCAGGTTCCCTGGCTGAGCAGGGCACTGGCTCTGCCCCGCAGTCTGTCAGCTCTTCTTAGCCTTCTTCTGGCTCACGTGCTACTGGCCATGTAGCTTCCAGGCCTTGTCACCAGCCCTTCTGTTCCGATGGGACTGGAAGACACTTCATACTGAGTGGGGCTTTGAGTCAGTACCTTGCCTGGGCATGGGTCAGCCTGGCTCTAGGGCCAGCAGAACTCCTCATTTGAGGATGAGAATCAGGCACATCTACACCCAACCTAGTTCCCTTGCATCGTGTGCTGCCGACTTGTTCTGCAGGTGAGCGTAGGTGCTTTTTGGGATTACTACTTGGGCACTGCGTGTGCTGGTTGTTGCAAGCCCTTCCCCCACCTTCTCTGTCATAGTCAAGATTCCCAGTGACTGGGCCCCACAGATTGTTCGGCAACCCCTGTGGTCTGAGATCAGAGTAGGGGCTCCCACAAATGACCCACGATATGGGGGAGGTGGATTGACCCCTCTGGGGTTTTCTTTTCCCCCTGGAGAGACCAGTGGCTCGGGAAATCTCTCCTCTTGGTGCTGCACTGACTGGGGGAGGGGCAGTGCCATCAACGTGCAGCTACTTCCCCTATATGCAGTCTGACTTGGTCTTGGAAGTGCAGTGGGGTGCTTCATCCTCACCCATGTTCTAGGATTGTCTCCGTGATTTCTTGTTCTTGAATAGTTGTTGTTCTTGTGAGAGGAAGTGAAGTCAGGACTGACCTGTCGCCATCTTGGTGACATCCCGTTCCCACTCTCACAGATCTTAGCATGTCTTAGCAGATTGCAAGAAGGTGAGACTACAGATATTGCCGAGTTCCTCTAAAAGTGTATATAGTATTGTAGTCTAGATTTTGTGAAACTATTAATGTAAAACAATTTTTAAGTTTGAACATCCTGATTTTTAAGTTTGAATATCATTTTCATTTCAGCTACTTGGTATTCTTAGGTATACCAGTTTCTGAATCCCAAGGTTCTGATTTATATTTACTGTGATAGGATTATTTAGCAAAATATGCCAAGTGGATGAGTTAATCTTCTTTTGAAGCTCTCATAGAAACAATGAAAATGAATATGATTTTTAAAAAACTTTAATATATGTAAAAAAATTTTCTTCATGCAATCTTCTTCCTTTATTGACTACCTTTGAAGAGAATCAGCATGTGGTACGCTGCTTTTATACTCTATGTGCGTGTCATGTACGTGCTTTATATTCAGGAGAAGTTTTAATCTTCATTTAAAGAATGCAATTTTTGTTTGGCAAAATGTAGTGAGAATCGTTGAGACCATAAACTTAAATAATACTAGCAGCTGCATTACACTTTTCAAATAGAGGGTGAAGTTGTAGGTTAATTGTGCTATTTTTCTATTTTCCTAACACAATAGTGAATTGTATTGGCAATTCTCCATTAGTACTTTATAGCTGGCTTCCATAAAAACAGAGTTAGAAAGTGGAAACCAGTAGAAATATAAAGTGAAAGCTAGGTCATGTTAAAGGTGTACTAGAACTTCAATATCAAAGTAAAATATGCATAAAAATCATGATCATCCTTGAGGAATATATTAAAAACAAGTATTTTTTTTGCCAGTTAAATCATGTATTATATCATAGCCACATGAAAAAACTGACAATATAGAGTAAGTTGACAAGTCAGAGTACATAAAAAATTTAAATCTGATTTTCTCTTTTTCTTGAAAATTTTGTTTGACAGGAAAATTTATTTAATCAGACAGTTGGAGGATATTGTTTATTAGGTAATGCTATCAGCCTTTCCTTAGAAAACCTAATATTGATAATAATTGGCATAGAGAAAGAGTGCTTCTTGATTTTAACATTTTGTATATAATGTTTGGGGATACAGTTTTCTTTTAAAAGTTCATTCTGTAACACTCTACAAAGCATCTAGCATATACATAACAATTCTGAGACTGAGAGAATGAATTATCAGTTTTCCTGTAATTATTATTTCAAGGGGAGGGGAACTCATTTGCAAAATCTCCAGTTAGAATATCAACTGTGGATGAATTTTTAAGTAGAAGTTCATCAGAACTACTGTTTTATAGCAAAACATACATTTTATAGAATAGTAAAGATGTAGTAATTGAGATGTCTTTCTAAGGTAGTTTCTAACACATGAGATCTTTATTGTAACTCCCAACATTTAAATGCACCATTTCTTTAAACCGTGCCGAACTCTGCTGCTATGAGGGGTAAGAATCCTGGATTCAGAGTATGAAGAGCCACGTGGAAATACCTGGTTCTTCTTTTAACAATGTCGTGTTCAGCAACCCATACGACCTCATCGGTTCTGTTGCTAGAGTTGTAAATTGTATGACATGGAAGGTCCTTTCAGCTCTGAAATTCCAGAAGTGTTTGAGTCTGCAATGTAACACTGACTTTCAGCGTCTGTCATTAGAATGAGATGTTGACATTTTGGACAGTGATCTCTAGCCAAAGTTATTAGAATGGGAGAAGCTTTTTCTCACATCCTAATCTCCTTCTGCCGGATTTTACTTTTTCTTTCCCTATGCCTTCCTCCTTAAAAAATGAGGTTGAAAATGTAAAGGACATAGCATGTGTTTTTCTTTTGTATATTTCTGTATTCTCCAGTGAAGAGGGTCTTGAAGTCATAAAGCGGCCGTTCTGTGACTTATTTGCCTTTACTTCATTCAGTTATAATGCCATCCTGGGTGCTGATGGGCAGTGTACTTCCTGGTGTTGCTTAAGAGTTTTATGCTTCTTTGAAGCAACTTTCATTACTGCCCTGGGGCATGTTTATTTTTGGGACTTTGAGACAGGCCATTTTCGTCTTGGTGACTAGGATTGCTGGAGAAAAAAAGCAACTTGAGAGGATTTAATGTAAGGTGAGAACATTTCCTGGAGCAGAGACTCTCAAGTGTGTTGGTGGAGAGAGGAATGGTAGCTCAGAGGGGCTCCTAGCCAGAAAGGGAGTTGGCAGAGTGGTTTATCAGAACTTGGGGAAACTGAGGTTTGGGGCTGCCATGTGGCCCTTCACCTAGATTCATTGCCATGGGGGCAACTGTTGCAGCCTGGTAAGGATCCTGTCACTCAGGTGTCCTGCGTTGGGGAAACAGCCACTGACCCCCAGGCATGGATGCTTAGACTTACCCAGGATCCTGTGTGGTTCCTGGCCTACTGTTTATGCTTTCTTACTCTTCCCTCATATTCAAGAAATTGTATCAGGATGCAAGTGAGTGATTTAATAGGAATGACCTTGAGTCTACTTTAATTTATATATTTAAAAAATCATTCACAAATTTGATTATCATCATCATTGCAATTATTTGTGACCTATTTCTTAGCCCTCCAGAGCTTAAAACAATAAATGGGATCTGACTTTAACTTCTAGTATTTGAAAGTTTTGAAAATCTTTCCTCCTTGCTTTTGAAAAACGTCATTAGCTCTATAGATCTTGATAGGATTACAATTGCATTAATTATAGTAGCAACTGTAATTAACTTCTGTCTAGCTCTTTGTAGCTCACCCTTTCCGTATACATTAATTCATTTGTACTCCACAGGAACCCTGGTATTACTGATTACACAGTGAGGTAGCAGTGTGTTATAATTTGAAACCTAGCCCTCTAATCTCATGTTCTTTACTCTCTGTTAAGCTGCTTACCTTGACTGGAGGGGAGGAAGAAAGGCTGTTCATTATTCCTTTTGCCCATGCCTGTTGTTGAATGTCACTGCTCTCCCATTTCTATACCCTTCGTATCCTGGCTTACACATTTCCTTCCTTCACATTTCTCGTTTCCTCTGTGATCTGTTTTCCTCCTCTCCTACCTCAGTTTTACTAGCCATCCCCATTTTGTGCCAAAGTAATTTTTTGTAAGGAGTCAGTAAAGATTTGTTTCATTAAAAAAAAAAAATTGTGAATAGAATATTTGAGTCTTACCTCACTGTAAAGGTGTTTAATTTAGGAAATGAGAGAATGAAAGTCTACCTTAACTGTAAGCAACCCAGAAAAAGCTGATCTAACCAATAAAAAGCTAATGAAAAGGTTTTACAGAGAAAATTCTCTTGGGTGTGTGTATTAGGGGTAATTTTCGAAGGTTTTTATTTGAAATACGCTTTATATAGGTTTTACTCTCAAATGGGTAGGTCAGGAAAATCCTTCCATATTTTTTAAGGATATGGACTATGTTTTCTATCTCAATTTTGTATTTAGACTACATAAATAATGAAGCTGTAAGGAGAAGGATTTTGATGTAGATGACTTTCTGTCTTTAGCATTTCATAATGGACATTAACTAATTTCTCAAAATTAAGTTTTAAAAATAATGCTTGATCACTTTGGATTAGACTTCATTCATCTCAAGCCCACATAATTTCTACTTCATAAACCATATTTAGAAATAGTGTCATTTTTGAAGGTGTGGTTTTTCACAGTGGGGCTCTTTCATGCCAAGTCTTAATAAATCTTTTCGGTGAAATCTGGTTTTCAAGATAGGCTCTTAACTAGATTGGTTTTAAGAAGTGGAAAATGAGCAACAAGCGGGAATTCTAGCAAAGATTTCTGCTTGCTGTGTTAGTCATGTTGTGTCCAAATGTACTGTGAAATATATATAATCGTGTATTTAAATTGTATCCTGCTTGCCCAGCAGGGTCAGCTCTCTGTGAAGCCTTCCCTGATCTTTCCCAGGAGAGTTGACCCCTCTCTCATGGTGTCCCACTGTTCCTAGAAACATTGATCAGACCGTCTCTGACGCTTCATTCCAGTTATTTGTTTACAAGTCTGTTTTCCTTGAGATCTTACATGGCTTTAGGACAGAAGTCAATGGTTGTGGTGGTGACTCAGGACAGTATAGGTTGGGAAGTCTTTATGTTGTTTTTCAATATTGATAAAATAATATTTCATACATCATTTTTAAAGCTCGTCTATAATACCATGGAACTTTTGTTCCTGTTATGCATATACGTTACTGTATTATGTTATGATATAAAATGCATATCTTTGTTTTCCTTACATTTCTACGCTTAGCCCATTATCATCATTTTATAGAAAGGCAGTGATAACACCTGTCACAGGGTTGAGGACTAAGAAAGGGTGAATTTAAAGCCAGCAAGTATGCCCCAGGTGCCCTGGTTCCTACCTCCTCCCATATCGATTGTCTTCAGACAGCCTCAGTACAAGTATGTTCAGCTCATGATGAGAGAGGAAATGCAGTGCAGACAAGGTATGTTTCAAGGTCCATAGATGGAACACCTCTCCAACTTTCTCCACTTCCTGTCTCTCTTCTGTCATACTTCATGCGGGCTTGGGTTGAATAATAACAGGAGGAAATTTGAAATCTTCATTCGTGATTGAAAGTGGGAATTTGAACTTCAGTTTTTAAACGTTCAGTTTGTGGAAGTTCATACGGAGCTCGTGGCTTACAGGTTCCTTAGGTCTGTATTTTACGGTTCTCATGTCCTAGCAGCCTGAATGCCGTGTTTTGTAAGGTCTGTTATTTCTGCTTTCATCACCTCGTGCAGTATTTTCTGAATGTAGGTTTGAGCATGAGCAATGATTAAGTTCTGTGTTGTGGCCGTGGATGCTCTACATACTGAAACTGAAGCAGACATCGCTTTATTGCTGTAAACACTAAAGCCTTGGAGCTATTTTGCAAATTTATAATTCAGAAGAGCCTATTACAGCAAGACAGCCAGTGACTTAAGGAGTTCTTTTAAGGGTCCTGCTAATGTGGAGTTATTGACATGGGACTGCCTTTAACTCTTGAATGTTTCGGCCTACGCTTGATTTACATTTGGAAAAATAAATTGGCACCACACAAATCTCCCACTGTCATGAAAGGTACATCCGCTTGTAAAAGATGTCATTAAAACACAAAATTCAGCGCTTATAGTAACTTGTCCCCTGAAGGTGTCTCCTTTCGGGTAAGAAGACATTTTGCTTATGTGGATTATTTCTTAGGTGTGTCTTTTGTTTAATGTGATGATCTTCAACTGATCATCGTTATCAGTTGTCTCAGCAACGCTCTGCAAATGGAAGAAAATATTGTCTTAAAAAATGTTCCATTGCCCCAAATGCTTTCATCTTTCTGTCTTCCACGGTTTTGGGGCTTATGTAAATTTCACATCCTTATAATTACAGTGTAGGTACCCTTTTTGTGCAACAAGAGTTTTGATGTTAAATAATCCTCAAAGTGCTAGGGATTTAAACTTTGTCTTATGACCTCATCTTAGCTTCCTCTCCAGCTCAGCTGCCCATCAGCTAAGGTGTCGGCTTCCCTCACACTTTGTTGACCTCTGGAGATACACATCCATAATGTCAGCACCTCCGCAGGGCTCTCTCCACTTGCACTTGGATTCACGCTTCTGATCTCTTTGAGCAGCTGAGTCTGACTGTTCTTTCCTTACTTTAGTATCTTTTCCTAGGTGTCATTGTTCTAGTTCACATTTAAAGTCTTCATACTTGTTTGAAGTCTTAAAAGCTGAAATTGATGCCTGAATTGGAACAATTTTGTGTGTTCAAGTCTGTTCTGGCCCTTTGTGTAGAGCGTTCCGGCTTCGACTTGTGGCAAAGCTGCTACTCCCACTTAATCCAACCTCCTAGTTTTACTTAGCTTTCTCCTTTTAAAATGAAGTTGTTACACGGGAAGGTCACACTTGTGTGACTATCGGAGAATTCTTTCTTGCTTGGGAAGTGCCTGCCTATGAGGAATGACATTGGATTGAGCAGAGACACATTTTTGGCCACATTTTTGTTTTTCTTCGTAATTAAGCATTTAAAAGTGCCTGTGGAGGATATGTCATGTAATAACTCCAAACATTTTATGGAAGAACAGAATAAATTGAGCATTCCTGGGGCGCCTGGGTGGCTCAGTCAGTTAAGTGTCTGCCTTCGGCTCAGGTCCTGGGATCAAGTCCCACATCGGGCTCCCTGCTCAGCGGGGAGTCTGCTTCTCTCTCTCCCTCTGCCCTTCCATCTGCTTTTGCTCTCTCTCTCTCATGAATAAGTAAAATCTTAAAAAAAAATAAATTGAGCATTCCTTTCTAATATTCTTAAGTAATATTCAAATTGATGTGACTACATTTACTAAGTGAGAATTGGTGACTGCAGTACATTTCTCCTTTTTTCTTTTTTCTTGAATTTTCTGCCAGTCTCTTGCCCTCTGCCCCTTGCATCTTGTTGGGTTGCTTCACGAGGAAGTTTTCCAGTAGCCTGACCCAGAGCTTGGGGTTCAGACAGGTCTGTTGAATGTGCAGCTAATAGGACTGAGTTTGTGTGCAGTAAGAGCAGTTGGTAAGATATCAAGAAAACTTGGCATGAGAGGTCTCCGTTGCTGGTGGAGGGTGGGTGGTCACATATTAAGGAAACAATGACCTTTGAAATTCGGTGGGATGACTAAAGTATTCAAGCGAAGTCTGGCTGTTTAAAGAGCCTTTAGAAGAACAGGAAAAATTAAAGAGGGGAAAATAAACAACAGGAGTCCAAGTTCCCAGATCACTGGTACTTCTGTGATGTGTAGTGATATTCTGAAGCTAATTTGTACAACCCACTTTAGCTATGAGAACCAAAGGAGGGAAGATTGGTTTGTGAGTTGAAACATAATTAATAAATACATATTTTGTAGGTAATCCTGTTTCTATCACTCAGTTAACATGTGTGCTTATATTCCAGAGGTTGATTCTTCGCTGTTTGTGAATGACTATTGTAATTGCCTTCCTGACATGTTGATAGACTGTCTTTCTAGTAGACATGGGTGGCATGTTTCCCCTTGATTTCAATAATGTTGTCAACATTTAGCACTGTGGGATTTGGAAAAGATATTTTGCTCTCGAAGATCCATAAACAGCATTGAATATTGATTCAGCTAATAGAGCGATTACTGTACAAAATAGGCCCATTTTTTTTCCACATAGATTTTTTTCAGTATTATGAATTTACAAATATGCATATAACAGTGGATTATATTTAAAAATTAGATTCAGGTTCAAAATTTTGTAATACATAATAATTTTAGCTCATAAAATGGTTTAGTAACATTCCTTAGTGTATTGGATCAAACGTAAAAACCAGCACAGAATCAAGGTTTTGTAGCTGATTGAAAAATAAACTGCTGAAAGCCTCAGGCTTGAAATTAAATTTGGTTTTAACAGGGCTGAATTTTATGTGACATTGGTAAGTAACAACTTAGGGAGATGTTTATTAAAGGTGGTTAATAAACCCACCGAGACACATAAGACCATTACTTATAGGAGATGAAACATAAGTTTACATTTAAAATGGAAAAGATAGGGGCGCCTGGGTGGCTCAGTCATTAAGCATCTGCCTTCGGCTCAGGTCATGGTCCCAGGGTCCTGGGATCGAGCCCCACGTCGGGCTCCCTGCTCAGAGGGGAGCCTGCTTCTCCCTCTCCCACTCCCCCTGCTTGTGTTCCCTCTCTCGCTGTCTCTCTCTGTCAAATCAATAAAATCTTTTAAAAAAATAAAATGGAAAAGATAAAAGATCTCAGAAATACTATGTTTGAGTGTGTCCCATTCTGCATATTAAGGCAATCTACTTTTTTTTTTTAAATCTTCATATTAAAATTCCTTATCTCTGTTTTAATCACTTTACATCTTTATCACTGTCTCCTCAGTGGTCTCCTGTTACTATCAGTTGGTTTGGTCACACTGAGCATCGTTCTTCCCATTTGTTCCTATTAATACTCACTCCTCTAATTTCTTTCTCTGTGTAATTGAAATGATGTCAGAACTGGTATTTTCATTCTGTTTTTCTTTCAGACTCTGTTCCGATTCTGTTTCTCTCCCTTTCTCTTCAGTCTGGCCATGAAGGATGATGAAATTCACAGTAGTCACAACATAAATCAGGGCTCCTTGAGCTGCGTGCGTTCCCCATCGTGGGGCGAGGCACCAGTGGGCAGAGGGGAGCAGACAAAGAAGCAGTTGTGAGTGTGTAATTGTGCTCCTTGCTTCATGGTCCCTTCGTAAGCATGGCATGTTCATTTGCAGCACAAATTGCTCCCCAAATTTCCCTTTTTACTTTTCACATCTTTATTCCCTGAACATGCTTCCCTCTTCCAACGTCCTTGTTTCCTCTCCTTTCCTTCCCAAAGACATCATCTCACTTTTAGCCTTTAGCCTGTCAAGTTTCAGTTTGTTTTAGATGGTTATAGTATTGATAACTGCACACAGAAGAGGTAATGATTTGCAGTGTATGTTTTTATTCTGTGGTCTGTACATTTAAGGAATTAATTTGAAACAGCAGTCTGTTTGCACAAGGATTCTTTAAAGAGTTGGTTTATAGGAAATAAAAGTTTCATTCCTCTAGTCCATTAGAAAAAAAAAAAAACTGCTCTGTGGTTGAATTTTCTTCTTTTCATCTTTGGCCAGATATAATGAGGGACTTTTATGTTATTTCCTACTTTGTCTTCAATGTACTATATTTTTCAATTAAAAAAAAAACAGGCTATTGTTAGTTCTCCTGCTCTTTAATGAATCATTGGATTGGAAAATAACTCATTATATCATCAGGCAGAGATATGTTCCTTTATTTGCATGTAGATAGTGAAGATGAATAATTTATCAAATGTTATTAGTGCAGGCTGCATATTACTGGAATCTCAGCAGGATATAATGAAATTTGTCTCATGCTAGTGTGAAGATAGCATGCCTTTGCATAGTCATTATTGAACTTTTGGCATCTCTCAGAGAACTATTATGTTAGCATGCTAGTCTTGCTCGCCTCTTCATTAACTGGACTTTTGATTGAAGAGTTGAACTTATCTTGAAGATCTGTGAAATCTCGTGTGCCAAATGCTTGCTTGACTCTAGCTGTTTCTACAGCAGAGCAAGTATTTTCAGAACGAATGAAGGACTTAATGTTTCTTTTTTTTAAATTTTATTTATTTATTTGACAGAGAGAGAGGGAAAGCAGGCAGGGGGAGTGGGAGAGGGAGAAGCGGGCCTCCTGCAGAGCGGGGAGCCCGACGCGGAGCTCGATCCCAGGACCCTGGGATCATGACCTGAGCCGAAGGCAGACACTTAACAACTGAGCCACCCAGGCGCCCCGGACTTAATGTTTCTTATTAGAGTGATTAGTGCAAAAATGCTATGACTGATGGTTTTATTACTTCTGGTCATGAAAAGCTGTCTGTATGAGAGAGACATGGAAGCAATATATCTTTCTGAAACAAAGGTTGATGAAACATGTATATAATTGTCTTAGAATCTTATGCTTGTACTAATTATTTGAAGTTATTTTAAATAATTGCTTTGAAAAAGTTGGCTTTGATTTGCTTATGGCATGAGTGTGTGAGGAGGTCAACAGATCTCCTCACGAGCAGCAGTAAAGCTGGACACTCAAAAACAAGCAGCTCAGTTGATTTGAAGAACTGTCCATTAAAGTGGAGATTTTGATGGCAAGTGACAGGAAGGGTCTGTGGCTTTACCTGCTTGAAATTGTGGGACTGTTGGGCATGAAGAGTGGACAGGCAGACTAGCCAGGGATTGAACAGGGACTTCCTGAAGGTGAGGCAGTGACAGGAGGCTTGCTAAGTCTCCATAGACCTTTAGTTGACTGGAGGTTGTGCACACGCACAGCAGAGTCTGGAGTGGGCCCAAGCCACCCACACTCACCTGCCTGATGGAGCCTGCACGCACATCTTGGGAAGGTGGGGCAGATTCGAAAATGGCCCTAACTCCCAAGTGACCTCACTGGCTCATACACAGTTCCATCAGCAGATAGAAATCTTATTGGCTTGTGGTGTTTGAACAAATGTGTGACCAGTCTTTCCTCAATAAAAAACTGTGCTGATACAGAGTTGATCTCTAGGAAGTCATGCTTGCTGGTGGGGGGTGGGGATGGAGAACTGAGAAGGGACATCGACTACCTTTCATTGTAGAGAGACAGACTTCATAGATTTAGTCCAGGTAAGCTAGTAAAGAAAAACAACAACAGCCTTTGGTGGGGGCAATCTGAATTGAGAGTTGCTACAATATATTATCTCCAGTGTTCTGTATTGAACAAACTATGATACATGCAAAGAAACCCAAGTATACCCATATGCAGGAAGAAAAACAAACGAGCCAGTATAGATTGTCTTTGACCAAAAATGTTGGAGTTAGCAAAGTACTAACTATAACCAAGTACTAACTAAAACCATGTTAAAGCCTTTAAGGAAAGGATGATGGCAGTGACTTGAATACAGAATGACAAAAAGATAGAAATGATAAAAAAAGAACCAAGGGGAAATCTATAGTTGAAAAGTACAGTAACTGAAATGAAATGTTCATTCAAGGGGCTCAGTTGCAGGTTTGAGATGGCAGAAGAAAATAAAATCAGTAAATTTGAGGACAGATCAATAGAAATGATCCACTCTGAATAATAAGAAAAATCAGCAGGTACTCAGAGACCTGTGGGACAGCATCTAGCCCACCAAGTGTGTCATGGAGCCACAGAAGAAGATGCAGAAAAAGTGCTCCCCCTCAGTTTTTTTTTTTTTTTTTTTGTAAGTACTGTATGAAGACTTCCCAAACTTGGTTAAAAAAACAAAACAGAACAACTTTATGGAGCCAAAAAGCTACATGAACCTCATGCAGGAAAATCACAGAGATCCACACTTATGAGAAAATCTGGAAAGCATAAGAGAGAAGTGACACATTATATACAAGGGGAACAACATGAAGATCAATAATTGATTTCTCATCGGAAGCAACAGAGTCAAAGGTGGTGACCTTTGACAGTTGACCCTTGAACGACATGGTTTTTGAACTGTGTGGTCCCCTTCTCCGTGGATTTGTTTACAATTCAGTGTTGTAAGTATATTTTCCTCTAGCTTGTCTTAACATTTTCTTTAACTTATTTTATTGTAAGAAGTGTGTAATAATACATATGACATATAAAATATTTGTTAATCAACTGTGTATGTTACTGGTAAACAGTGTAAGCTATTACTAGGTAAGTTTTTGAGGAGTCCAAAAAGTTATATGTGGATTTTCAACTGTATGCGGGTTGGTGCTGCTCACCTCTGCAATGTTCAGGGATCAGCTGTACTCAATGCTCAAAGAAAAAATCTGTCAACTAGTAATTCTGTATCCAGCAAAGGTATCTTTCACAAATTAAACAAAATGAAGACTCTCTCAAATAAGCAAAGAATTTGTTGCTAGCAGATTTCCTTTACAAGAAATAGTAAAGAAAGCTCTTCAGGCAGAAAAGAAGTAGTATCAAATGATAAGTTGAATTCTCAGGAGGGAATGAGTGTTAGAAATGGTTAAATATGCAGGTAAATATAAAGTCCTCTGTAAATGTGTGTTTTTCCTCTTTTTAAAAACTGTAGCTGTGGGGCATCTGGGTGGTTCAGTCAGTTAAACGTCTGACTCTTGGTTTTGGCTCAGGTCATGATCTCAGGGTCATGAGGTTGAACCCTGTGTTGGGCTCTGTGCTGGATGTGGAGCCTGCTTAAGACTCTCTCTCTCCCTCCGCCTCCTCCCCCACAAACAACAACAGCAACAACAAAAATTATACAGTTGTACAGAACAGTAATTATGGCACTATGTTTTTGGGGTTTATGCAGCTGTCTGTTAATATGTGTGACAACAATAGCACAAAGAGGGAGGTGGGAAAAGAAATGGCACTTGGACGATTGAATAGCCATGTGCAAAAAGTGAACTTAGACCCTTATACACAAAAAGTAACAAAGTGGATTCTAGATCTAAAGATAAGACCTAAAACAGTAAGACTTTGAGAAGAAAATACAGGAGAAATTTCTGTGCCCTTGGGCTAGGCAAAGAGTTCTTAGCTAGAATAGCAAACGCATGAGCTATAAAAGAAAAAATTGAGAAAGTGCACTTCATTAAATTGAAAAACATTTACTTTTAAAAAGATACTATCACAAAAGTGAAACTGTAAGCTGCAGACTGCGAGAAAATATTTACAAATCACATACCTGAAGAAGGTTTTGTAAGCAGAATAAAGGGTTCTTATAACTCTATAAGGCAGTTACTCCAGTTAAAATACTGGCACACTCCTGGAGTAGACATTTTTATTAGTGAGGGTTCTCCAAAGAAAGAGCCAACAGAGTGTGTGTGTGGGGTGTGTGTGGGTGTGTGTGTGGGTGTGTATTTGTGGGTGTGTGTGGGGGGGTGTGGGTGTGTGTGTGTGTTGAAAAGAAATTTATGGTAAGGAATTGGTTCACACCATTATAGAGACATTATGGAGATTGAGAATTCACAAGACTGCAGTCTGCAAGCTAAAGATCCAAGGGAGCTGATGTGTAGGTCCAGTCCAAGTCCAAAGACCCGAGAATCACTGGAGCTGATGGTGTACGCTTTAGTCTGCAACTGGGCAGAAACAAGACCCAGGAAGAGCGTGTATCCCAGTCAGAATCTGCAGGCTGGAAAAGAGCAGTGACCCAGCTCCACAGTCAGACAAGAGTTGTTTCCTCTTAGCTTCTTCCTTCTCCTTAGGTCTTTGATTGATTGGATAAAACCCACTAGTGTTAATCAGTTTCCTGATTCAGATGTCTTATCCAGAAACACCATGGCAGAAACACCCAAGATAATGTTTGGTTAAATGTCTGGGCACCCTGTGCCTTAGTTAAGTTGACACATAAAAATTAACCATCACAACATTTTACCAAACAAAACATGCAGATGGCTAATAAACACATGGAAAGATGCTCAACATCATTAGTCATTATGGAAATGCATGTTCACTCAAACCACAATAATATATTACTTCTCACTAGAATGGCTGTTGTCGAAAAAGTTACAACATGAGGTCTTCATTGACAATATGGGGAAACTCAACCGTCATACGTGGCTGGTGGGATATAAAATGGTACCACCACTTTGGAAAACAGTTGTTTCTTATAAAGTTAAATATAAATTGACCCTATGACCCAGCAATTCCATTCCTAGGAGTCTTTCCAAGAGAAATAAAAACATATGTCCACATGAAGACTTGTATGTGAATATTTATAGAAGCAAGCATTATTCTAATAGGTATTAATTGGAAACAATCCAAACATGCATCAGCTGGTCAACAGACGAACAAAATGTGATATATTTTGGAATGGGAGCAAGGGGGGAGTATAAATAAGCTTGAGGGGATTGTTAGAGTGATGGAAATGTTCTAAAATTGGGTTATTGTGATGATTGTAGAACTGCCTGTGCTTACTTCAAATCATTAAATTGGGGGCACCTGGGTGGTACAGTCAGTTAAGCATCTGCCTTCGGCTCAGGTTATGATCCCAGGGTCCTGGGATTGAGCCCCGGGTCGGGCTCCCTGCTCAGCGGGGAGCCTACTTTTCCCTCTGCTGTTCCCCCTGCTTGTGCTCTCTCTCTCTCTCTCTATCAAATAAATAAGTCTTTTAAAACATCATTAAATAACATACTTGAAAGGAGTGAATCTTACAGGATGTACCTCAGTAAAGTTATAAAAAAAATACTATGTATATAATGAGCAAAGGACGGAGTAAACATGGAAAAAATAATTGGAGAATCTGAAAGGGATTGGAAGTCTTAGTACTGTTCTTCCATATTTTCTACCATTGCAATGCCTAATTTCAAAATTATAAAAATTTTTATGGCTCTGAGAAATAGTCTGATTTTCTTTTGTAATAGTTTTAAAAACTAAGTTTAAAAACTTTTGTTTTTAAAAATCTGACCCTAAAGTGTCATCTTATCCCAGCTTTTTAATTCTTTATTTCTTTTTTTATTATGTTAATCACCATATATTATATCATTAGTTTTTGATGTAGTGTTCCATGATTCATTGTTTGCATATAACACCCAGTGCTCCATGCAGAACGTGCCCTCCTTAATACCCATCACTGGGCTAACCCATCCCCCCACCCTCCCGAGAACCCTCATTTAGTTTCTCAGAATCCATAGTTTCTAATGCTTTGTCTCCCCCTCTGATTCCCCCCCTCTTCTTTTTTCCCTTCCTGCTATCTTCTTCTTCTTCTTCTTCTTCTTTTTTTTTTTTTTAACATATAACGTATTATTTGTTTCAGAGGTACAGGTCTGTGATTCAACAGTCTTACACAATTCACAGTGCTCACCATAGCACATACCCTCCCCAATGTCTATCACCCAGCCACCCCATCCCTCCCACCCCCCACCACTCCAGCGACCCTCAGTTTGTTTCCTGACATTAAGAATTCCTGATATCAGTGAGGTCATATGATACATGTCTTCCTCTGATTGACTTATTTCACTCAGCATAATATCCTCCAGTTCCATCCACATCATTGCAAATGGCAAGATTTCATTCCTTTTGATGGCTGCATAATATTCCATTGAATATATATACTACAGCTTCTTTATCCATTCATCTGTCGATGGACATCTTGGCTCTTTCCATAGTTTGGCTCTTGTGGACCTTGCCATAAGTATTGGGGTGCATGTACCCCTTCGGATCCCTACATTTGTATCTTCGGGGTAAATACCCAGTAGTGCAATTGCTGGGTCGTATGGTAGCTCTATTTTCAACTTTTTGAGGAACCTCCATACTGTTTCCAGAGTGGCTGCACCAGCTTGCATTCCCATGAACAGTGTAGGAGGGTTCCCCTTTCTCCAATCCCCACCAACATCTGTCGTTTCCTGAGTTGTTAATTTTAGCCATTCTGACTGGTGTGAGGTGGTATCTCATTGAGGTTTTGATTTGGATTTCCGTGATGCCGAGCGATGTTGAGCACTTTTTCATGTGTCTGTTGGCCATATGGATGTCTTCCTTGGAAAAATGTCTGTTCATGTCTTCTGGCCATTTCTTGATTGGATCATTTGTTCTTTGGGTGTTGAGTTTAATAAGTGCTTTATACATTTTGGATAGTAGCCCTTTATCTGATATGTCATTTGCAAATATTTTCTCCCATTCTGTCAGTTGTCTTCTGGTTTTGTTGACTGTTTCTTTGGCTTTTTATCTTGATGAAGTCCCAGTAGTTCGTTTTTGCCCTTGCTTCCCTTGCCTTTGGTGATGTTTCTAGGAAGAAGTTGCTGCAGCTGAGGTCGAAGAGGTTGCTGCCTGTGTTCTCCTTTAGGATTTTGATGGACTCCTGTCTCACATTTAGGTCTTTCAATCATTTGGAGTCTATTTTTGTGTGTGGTGTAAGGAAATGGTCCAGTTTCATTCTTCTGCATGTGGCTGTCTAATTTTCCCAACACCATTTGTCGAAGAGACTTTTTTCCATTGGACATTCTTTCCTGCTTTGTCAAAGATGAATTGACCATAGAGGTGAGGGTCCATTTCTGGGTTCTCTGTTCTGTTCCATTGATCTATGTGTGTGTTTTTGTGCCAGTACCATACTGTCTTGATGATGACAGCTTTGTAATAGAGCTTGAAGTCCAGAATTTTGATGCCACCAGCTTGCTTTTCTTTTTCAACATTCCTCTGGCTATTCGGGGTCTTTTCTGGTTCCATACAAATTTTAGCGTTATTTATTCCATTTCTTTGAAAAAGTGGATGGTACTTTGATAGGGATTGCATTGAATGTGTAGATTGCTCTAGGTAGCATTGACATCTTTCACAATATTTGTTCTTCCAATCCGTGAGCATGGAATGTTTTTCCATTTCTCTGTGTCTTCCTCACATTCTTTCGTGAGTATTTTATAGTTTTCTGAGTACAGATTCTTTGCCTCTTTGGTTAGATTTATTCCTAGGTATCTTATGATTTTGGGTGCAATTGTAAATGGGATCGACTCCTTAATTTCTCTTTCTTCTGTCTTGGTGGTGGTGTATAGGAATGCCACTGATTTCTGTGCACTGATTTTATATCCTGCCACTTTACTGAATTCCTGTATCAGTTCTAGCACTTTTGGGGTGGAGTCTTTTGGGTTTTCCACATAACGTATCATATCATCTGCAAAGAGTGAGAGTTTGAACTTCTTCTTTGCTGATTTGGATGCCTTTTATTTCTTTTTGTTGTCTGATTGCTATGGCTAGGACTTCTAGTACTATGTTGAATAGCAGTGGTGATAGTGGACATCCCTGCCACGTTCCTGACCTTAGGGGGAAAGCTCTCAGTTTTTCCCCATTGAGAATGATATTCGCTGGGTTTTTCATAGATGTCTTTTATGATATTGAGGTAGGTACCCTCTATCCCTATACTCTGAAGAGTTTTGATCAAGAAAGGATGCTGTACTTTGTCAAATGCTTTCTCTGCCTCTCTTGAGAGGATCATATGATTCTTGTTCTTTCTTTTATTAATATATTGTATCACAATGATTGATTTGCTGATGTTGAACCAACCTTGCAGCCCAGGGATAAATCCCACTTGGTCATGGTGAATAATTCTTTTAATGTACTGTTGGATCCTATTGGTTAGTATTTTGGTGAGAATTTTTGCATCCATGTTCATCAAGGATATTGGTTTGTAGTTCTCCTTTTTGATGGGGTCTTTGTCTGGTTTTGGGATCAAGGTAATGCTGGCCTCATAAAACGAGTTTGGAAGTTTTCCTTCCTTCTATTTTTTGGAACAGTTTTAGAAGAATAGGTATTAATTCTTCTTTAAATGTTTGGTAGAATTCCCCTGGGAGGCCATCTGGCCCTGGGCTTTTGTTTGTTGGGAGATTTTTGATGACTGCTTCAATTTCCTTGGTGGTTATAGGTCTGTTCAGGTTTTCTATTTCTTCCTGGTTCAGATTTGGTAGTTTATACATCTCTAGGAATGCATCCATTTCTTCCAGATTATCTAATTTGCTGACATATAGTTGCTCATAATATGTTCTTATAATTGTTTGTATTTCTTTGGTGTTGGTTGTGATCTCTCCTCTTTCATTCATGGTTTTATTTATTTGGGTCATTTCTCTTTTCTTTTTGATAAGTCTGGCCAGGGGTTTATCAATCTTGTTAATTCTTTCAAAGAGCCAGCTCCTTGTGTCGTTGATCTGTTCTACTGTTCTTTTGGTTTCTAGTTCATTGATTTCTGCTCTGATCTTTATTATTTCTTATTATTTCTGTTCTTCTGCTGGGTTTAGGCTTTATTTGCTGTTCTTTCTCCAGCTCCTTTAGGTGTAGGGTTAGGTTGTGTATTTGAGACCTTTCTTTTTTCTTGAGAAAGGCTTGTATTGCTGTATACTTTTCTCTTAGGACTGCCTTTGCTGCATCCCAAAGATTTTGAATAGTTGTGTTTTCATTTTCATTGGTTTCCATGAATTTTTTTAATTCTTCTTTAATTTCCTGGTTGACCCATTCATTCTTTAGTAGGATGCTCTTTAGCCTCCGTGTATTTGAGTTCTTTCTGACTTTCCTCTTGTGATTGAGTTCTAGTTTCAAAGCCTTGTGGTCTGAAAATATGCAGGGAATGATACCAATATTTTGGTACCAGTTGAGACCTGATTTGTGACCTAGGATGTGATCTATTCTAGAAAATGTGCCATGGGCACTAGAGAAGAATGTTGCTTTGGGATGGAATGTTCTGAATATATCTGTGAAGTCTCTTTGATCCAGTGTGTCGTTTAAAGTCTTTAGTTCCTTGTTGATCTTTTGCTTAGATGATCTGTCCATTTCAGTGAGGGGGGTGTTAAAGTCCCCCACTATTATGGTACTGTTGATGCTCCCGTGTTACGGGTATAGATATTTGTAATTGTTAGATCTTCTTTTTGGATAGACCCTTTAATATGATATAGTGTCCTTCCTCATTTCTTATTATAGTCTTTGGTTTAAAATCTAATTTGTTTGATATAAGGATTGCCACCCCAGCTTTTTTTTGGTGTCCATTAGCATGGTAAATGGTTTTCCACCCCCTCACTTTCAATCTGGGGGTGTCTTTGGGTCTAATATGAGTCTCTTGCAGAGAGCATATCGATAGGTCTTGTTTTTTTATCCAATCTGATACCCGGTGTCTTTTGATTGGGACATTCAGCCCATTTACATTCAGGGTAACTATTGAAAGATATGAATTTAGTGCCATTGTAATGCCTGTAAGGTGACAGTTACAGTATATTGTCTGTTTTCCTTTCTGGTCTATGTTACTTTTAGGCTCTCTCTTTGCTTAGAGGACCCCTTTCAATATTTCTTGTAGGGCTGGTTTCGTGTTTGCAAATTCCTTTAGCTTTTGTTTGTCATAGAAGCTTTTTATCTCTCCTTTTATTTTCAATGACAGCCTGTCTGGATATAGTATTCTTGGCTGCGTATTTTTCTCATTTAGTGCTCTGAATATATCATGCCAGCCCTTTTTGGCCTGCCTGGTCTCTGTGGATAGATAGGTCTGCTGCCAATCTAATGTTTCTACCATTATAGGTTACAGATTCTTATCCCGAGCTGCTTTCAGGATTTTCTCTTTGTCTCTGAGACTCGTAAGTTTTACTATTAGATGTTGGGGTGTTGACGAATTTTTATTGATTTTGAGGGGGGTTCCTCTGTGTCTCCTGGATTTTGATGCCTGTTTCCTTCCCCACATTAGGGAAGTTCTGTGCTATAGTTCGCTCCAATATACCTTCTGCCCCTCTCTTTCTTCTTCCTCTGGGATCCCGATTATTCTAATATTGTTTTGTCTTATTGTATCACTTGTCTCTTGAATTCTCCCCTCGTGATCTAGTAGTTGTTTATCTCTCTTTTTCTCAGCTTCTTTATTTTCCATCATTTGGTCTTCTATATCACTAATTCTCTCTTCTGCCTCATTTATCCTAGCAGTTAGAGCCTCCATTTTTGATTGCACCTCATTAATAGCCTTTTTGGTTTTGATTTGGTTAGATTTTAGTTCTTTTATTTCTCCAGAAATGGTTTCTCTAATATCTTCCATGCTTTTTTCAAGCCCAGCTAGTGTCTTTAAAAACGTCATTCTGAACTCTAGTTCCGACATTTTACTAATTTCCGTATTGATTAGTTCCCTGGCAGTCGGTACTGCCTCTTGTTCTTTTTTTTTGAGGTGATTTTTCCATCTTGTCATTTTTTCCAGAGGAGAATAGATGAATGAGAGAACAAAATGCTAACAGGGTAACAACGACCCCACAAAAATATACACTAAACAAATCAGAAGAGGCCTGAAACCAGGGGAAAAGAAAGGGAAAGAAAGAAAAAAGAAAAAAAAGAAAAAGATAAAGATAAAAGAAATAAACAACAACAACAACAACAACAAAACAGAATATGGTCAGGTTGGTGCATAGATCGTGCCACAAACTAGATTTTGGGTGTATTTTGGTCTTTTAGAAGAAAGTGCCTCCCAAAATTTTGAAGAAAGAAAAACTTATATATGAGCAAAAATAAGGGTAAATATGATGAAAGGATGGAATATTAATGTAAAGTTGAGAAGTATAAAAGATTTTATAAAAGGAATTGATAAGAAGTTGGTTGAAAAAAGAAAGAAGAGGATTAAAAAAAAAGGGAGAGAATGTGATCAGGCAGGAGACTAGAACAAAGCCATACAGTAGAGATTTAGGGTATATTTTGGTGTGTTAGAAGAAGGTGTAACCCAAAATTTCAAAAAGAGAACAACATATATATATATGTGTATATATATATATACACACATATATATATATGTTTACACACACACACACACACACACACACACACACACACACACACACCAAAAATCAGGGTGACTGCTATGAAGGGATAGAATATGACTCAAAAAATGAAAAATAAAAAAGAGTTTTTTAAAAAAGGGATTGATAAGATGTTGGTTGAAAAAGGGAAAAAGAAAAGTTCAAGAAAAAGAAATTAAAAGAAAATGTAACTTTGAAAGACTAAAGAATCATGGTAAAAAAGCCGTGAATTCTATGTACTGTATTCCCGTAGCTCTGGAGTTCTGCCGTTCTCACTGATGGGTAAACTTGATATTGGCTCGCTGTTCGTGCTGATCTTCTGGATCAAAGATCCAGAGGCCTTTGGAGGGGCCTGTTGCCGTGGTTCCCAAATGTCTTTGCTGGGAGGCGGAATTGCCCCGCCCTTGTCGGTCCGGGCTAAGGAAGCTGCTCGGGTTTGCTTTCGGGAGCTTTTGTTCCCTGCAAGCTCTCGGTACAGCCCTGGAGGACCAGAGTGAAAATGGCGACCTCCCAATCTCCGCCCAGCAGGAGCTGAGAACTTGGGGCCCCGCTCTTCTGTGCACTCCCAGAGAAAATCAGTCAATCACTCCCATGTCCCTGGTCTCTGGCCACACGCCGTGCTCACCCGGCCTGTGACCGAGCGTTTCTATCTCTGGCACCCGACCCCGTGTGGAGTCTCCAAACCCAGCAGATCCCTGCGGTGTGCTCCCGCGCCGCTCCTCCCGGGGGAGGAAGGGGAGTCTCCCCGGATCTGCCGCTTGTTGGGTCCCTGCTGGAGGAGCAGTGGCCCGACTGGGCCGCGGATCACAGTTTATGGCCACCCCGAGCTGAGAGCCCGCGCCTCGGCTCCGTCTCTGCAGCCGGCTTCCCCGCCCCGATCCCTGGGAGCTCTGCCGCACTCAGGCACCCCCGGTCTTTCTGTGACCCTGAGGGTCCTGAGACCACACTGTCCCGCAAGGGTTCCACCCCCGCTTAGCCACTGGAATGACGTCCCTCGGCGGAGCCAACTTCTAAAAGTTCTGATTTTGTGCTCCGCGGCTCTAGCACTTGCCAGAAGCGGCCGACGGAGGCCCCCCTCCCCCGCCGTCTGTTCTCCCGAATATCGCCTCCGATTCACTTCTCCGCACGTCCTACCTTCCAGAAAGTGGTCGCTATTCTGTTCAGAGAGTTGCTGCTATTCTTCTCTTTGGTCTCCTGTTGAGTTCGTAGGTGTTCAGAATGGTTTGATCCCTATCCAGGTGAATTCCTGAGACCAGACGAAATCCAGGTCTTCTACTTCTCCGCCATTTTGCTCCTCCTATCTAATCCTTTATTTCTTTGATTTGCTGCTTGCTTTGAGCAGATAGTCTCCTTTTGCATTTTTTTTTTTAATCCCCCAGCAGTGAGTTGGTTGGCAGGCCCAGTGCCCAGGTGAACACTTCCTGTTTCATATATGTACCTGGTCAGTGCTCGAGAGCATGCATACCTTACGGAATGACATTCTAAGGATATTTCTGTTTCTGTCATCTGTACAGTAGAAATGTGCAAATATTATAAGCAAAGCACTTTTGACTGCAGGACGCGCACATAGCTGTTTGTCCCTTTGGCAGTATTTCTTAGGTTAATGGTCACATCTTTTATATATATATATTTTGTTGTTTGTTTCATAAAAGAAGAAGGTAAATGAAAATATTAACACATTTGTTGAGAGCAGTACATTAAAGTGAGGTTCTGTGGCTGATGCTAATGTGTATTTATATGGTTTATTTGAAGGTCACTCTGTGAGACTGCTGGGTCAGAAAAAGGATAATGGAAAGCGCTTGGGTGGAGCACGATTGGATTTGCCAAAGATCAGGAAGAATCCACTGATAGAAATCATTTCCATCAATACTGGGTAAGTGTCTCTCAAGCTTACTCATAAAATATTCAGTATACTCCATGAATTCAGGTTTTCCCTCTGGACATGTGACAGAGTAAAGCAGTTGAACATTTTCATGGGAAAGAAAAATCAAAAAGCTCTAAATCACATGAATATAGTTCTCTGTTAAATGTTTCCTGTGTACAAATTACCTGTTTATTTGCAGCAAGGTTTTAGGTCTTTGATTAATATTATTCCAATGTCTTATTGGTAATAAACATGGATTTCATTTTCCAGCCAAACCTTTTGATTAAAATATTTTTAAAAAGAGTTTTGTTTTTGGAATGATTAACGTACCCATCATCTTTGTTTTTTCAATAGAGTTATAGTAAATAATGCCCGAGGTACTAACCATGTTTTGATTATTAACTATCTGAAATACATGTTTAAAATGTTGCCCTTGGGGCGCCTGGGTGGCTCAGTCGGTTAAGCATCTGCCTTCAGCTCAGGTGATGATCTCAGGGTCCTGGGATCAAGCCCTGAGTTGGGCTTCCTGCTGAATGGGGAGTCTGCTTCTCCCTGTCTCTCTGCTCCTCCCCCTGCTTGTGCACGTGCTCTCTCTCTCTCAAATAAATGAATACAATCTTAAAAAAAAAATAAAAATAAAATGTTGCTGCTATGAGCTTTGAAGTAAAAATAAGCATCATTAACTGAATATTAAGCACTCTTATTTTCACATCTTAGTTTGAAGTTCCTGACCCTTAGTTTTGACTCTTGGTGTGCTTATTCGTACTTTGTTTTATTCGCATTAATGGACTTTGTCGTCAATATTAGTGTAGTCTGAAAATCTGATGAGGCCAAGGCCTTCTGTTCTTTAAATCATGGGAGTTCTTCCAATCACAGAACTGCCTTGAACAGACATAAGCTATCCTGCTTTTTTTTTCCCCCCAAGATTTTATTTAGGAGGGAGAGAGGGCGCATGAGTTGGGGGGCGGGGTGGATTTAGAGATAGAGGGAGAAGGAGAGATTCTCAGGCGGACTCCACTCTGAGCATGGAGCCCAGTGTGGGGCTCGATCTCACAATCCTGAGATCATGACCTGAGCTGAAATTAAGCGTTAGATGCTCAACTGACTGAGCCACCCAGGCGCTCCTGTCCTGCTTCTTTTTGATTTCAGCTTCCTTTCCTCGTTTCTGGAATTGTTTTCCTTTGTCCTTTGCTTCCATCATGCTGTTTCCTGTGGAGAGTGGGTGAACTTGCCTTTCTCCTTCTCCAGCACTGTTCTACATCTCTAAGCCATGCCTCCATTTCCTCCTGCACGGTCCCAGCTCTTTTGTCACTGGCCGTCTTTTCTCAAGTTTTATCACCTTCTGGTTAATCCTCACCGCTGCCAAAGATCAGGGAAGGTTGAAGAAGTCATTTGGTTTTTCCCTAAAAGCTGCCTGGGGTGACTTTCCTTTGCCTTGGTGAATTTACCTGGCACCAACATCTGGTCTTCAGCGTTGAAGATTCAGAAACCTGCACTCATCAAGCTCAGAGGCTAGTGATTAAATCAGAGTATAGCAGTGAGAAATGTCATTATCACATTGACTGGAGCATCTAATATATTCTCTCTTTTGAGCCTGAGCCAAATTAGAAGCATAAGGCTGTTTGTTTCTCCCTCCGTCTCCATTCTCCTCCTTCCTTCAGATACTGCAGTTGTTCTTTTTACTCCCAGTTTCCTACCTAAAATTGCCATATCCCTACATTCCCCATCCTCCCTATTTGCCTTATTTTCTTCTGTAACACTTCTCATTATTGAAGTATATATGAGTTCATTTCTATTTTAATCGTCTCTCCTCATTGGCATGTAGTAAGCTCCAAAATGACAGGGAATTTCGACTCTCTTGCCTACCACCGTATCCTTAGAATATGGAAGAATGTACACAGCAGGGATTTAATAAATATTTACTTACTTACTGAATGAATGATTGATTTTTATAATTTGAAAGTTTAATGGGTTTATGCTAAATTGTCTTCACAGTACAGATTGCCTTACCAGTTGGACAGTAATACGTTGAGATTGGCTAAGCATGCTTTCTCCTGAACAATGCCTTTAGGAGGGCGAAGTCAAGTGTTTCTGAGAATCTCTCTCTCTCTTTTTTTTTCCAATATAGGATTGATCATCCCTTTTTCGCCAAGATACATTTCTTTAAGCATGTTAATATTTCAAGGTCTGTCAAACAGTATTATATTTAGATCCATTTGGTTTCTTCAGTGTGACTTTGAAGCTCTTGTTGACCTCTGGAGTGTTGCTTTTAACTATTGGTTTTCAAAGATGCTTTCTTTTTCTAGTTTCTCTGCACTTCTGCATGTGGTCACTCCCTGGGTTCAGTCACACTGAACGACTTGAGATCCCCAAACTCAAGGTTCTCCTCTGTCTTGACTGCAGGCCCCTGGGCACACTGTCAGGTGTCCCTGGCACATCTTATCCTTGCCCCATTCACTGTGTTGGTAATCCTTCCCTGTGCAGTTATATGCTCTTTTTAGGTGGTACGTGAAAAATATTCAGGAATTTTATTTGGGTTTCCTTTCTTTTGGATTTAGTGTTTCTTAAAATGAGGCTACGCTGTAAACTTTTTATTCTTTTAATTTTTTAAAAAAGATTTATTTATTTTAGAGAGAGAGGGCATGTGCGCCCATGAGCGTGAGCATGGGGTTTGGGGCACCGGGAGAGGGAGAGAGACAGTCTTCAAGCAGACTCCTTGCTGAGTGTGGAGCCCGACACGGGGCTCAGTCTCATGACCCGGAGATCATGACCTGAGCTGAAATCAAGCGTTGGACACTTAACTGATTGAGCCACCCAGTTGCCCCTACATATAAGCCTTTTAAAGCTCACTGGATATTTGCCATCACTCTCTCATATTACCATATAGAACTGTCCCTTACTAAGTAAATTAGCAAATATGCTTTTGATGTTAAGAGAATTTAGTCCATTCTCTCTCTAATTGAGATCGGTGTTTCTAACCTTCTCTGACTACTAATTACTTTCCTGAATCATTTGTAGCCTTATCATTTGCTCTCAGGTGAGAGCATCCCTGTAAGCATTTGTCACGGTATCACTCTTCACATCTTAGCTTGGATTTTATTCTCTGGTGGAGCTCATTGTTTTTTTTTTTTTAAACTTACATTCAAATGTTTTAAAAGAAGTATATCCATAATTATTTCTTTCAAGAGAAAATTATCCTTTCCATCAAAGTCTTGACAAAATTGTATTGCTTTCAAATTAAAAATGGACATCTTAAATTTCATATAAATTTTCCATTCTCCATTTGGGAAAAGGCTCACATTTGCAGCAAGTTTTACTGTGTATGTTAGTAAATTGTTGAAGTTACTATTAGAGTCTACAAAGTTGTTACGCTTTGTTACATTTCTAAAGGAGTATAAGGAGTGTATTAATTGCTTTAGCAATGAAGAAGTTAAAAATTTCAGGTCATGCTAGATTCTGGAGGAGCTGAGAGAATTATGTATTTGATCATAGTGTCTATAATGAGTGTGCCTTTTATTTCTTAAATAACATTTATCTTTTCTCCTAAAATCTGTCTCTCGCATTCAGCTATCCATCTTTGTTTCTGTTTGCTGTATTGAGTATATAAATTTTGGTCCACTTGATTCATTGCTCCAGTTTCCAGTGCTCTTCTTGTCTTCTGAGGCGAGCTTTTTGAGGTTGGCTGCCGGTCACCTAGTGCAGCTCCTGTTTCTAGACTGTCTCTCGTGTGGCAGAGACGCCCTGCAGAGGGAGCGTGGGGAGGCACATGTCTGGTACGCTGATAAGACAGTGATGTGGCTTTGACTCTGAAAAACGAGTGAGAGTTTATTATGATAGCTAAGGTGAACTAAATGCCTACTGGGTGCCAGACACAGTTCTTGGAAATGTATATTCTTTCCTATATTTAATCCTTACAACAGCCTCATGAGATTTTTTTTTTTTAAGATTTTATTTATTTATTTGACAGAGACACAGCGAGAGAGGGAACACAAGCAGAGGGAGTGTGAGAGGGAGAAGCAGGCTTCCCGTGGAGCAGGGAGCCCGATGCGGGGCTCGATCCCATGACCCTGGGATCATGACCCGAGCTGAAGGCAGACGCTTAACGACTGAGCCACCCAGGCGCCCATGAGATTGTTTTTTAATAGGTGACGAAAGTAAAGTGCAGAGAGGTTAAGAGACTTCACGGGGTCGTGTAGTTGGTAAGCGGCTAAGACCGAGAATTACCTATTAGTCCATCAGATACTTTTGTGGGTTCAGAGGAGCAAGGAAGCCTCTCTAGTGTGGTTGGCAGAGAGGGATCTCGTGGGAGCCGAATAACCTTTGCATTATAGAGACTTTTGAAATGGGCCCCGAAAGATAGGTAGAGTTGTGATAATTACGTATGGGGGTATATTCAGTTTCAGATGACCACTAACTGGGTGGCTTAAAACTACACAAATTTATTACGTTACAGTTCCAGAAGTCAGAAGTCTAACACAGGTCTTGCAATGGTAACATGGTATAGGCAGGGCTGTGTTCTGTAGGCTGTTGGGGAGAATCTGTTTACTTCCTTTCTTCAGCCTGGAAAGGCCACCCACATTCCTTGTGTACAATCCCCTTCTTCCATCTCCAAGGCCTGCAAGATCATATTTCTCCTCCGACTCTCTCTCTCTCCCACTTTTAAGTGATTACATTGGAGCCACCTGGATAATCCAGGATACTGTCTCTATTTTAATGTCAGCTGATTAGCATCCTTCATATCATCTGTAGCTTTAATTCCCGTCTGGCCTGCATGGTTCCGGAGAGTCAGATAGGTATGATCAGAACACTGTAGGTAGAGAGAAGAACGAGCGAAGGCGTGTGAGCGGGCCACGTGGGTTGTTTGTGAAGAAGATAACTTTCTCTGGGCAGTGTGGTGTTTCCGATGTATGCAAGGAAAAGTGCGATAAATCATCTTTTGTGTGAAGAATGTAATTGCCTCAGGGTGAGAAATTACACTTAATTTATTTAGTGAAGGACAAGGAGAGCCGCTGAAGTCTGGAACAGAGGTGAGAAATAATCGTAGCTGGGCAGTAGGGAGATTATTCTGGTACCAGGTTGTAATGTGCGTTGGTGTTGGAAGATAGTTACAGGGAGATCATTTATGAGGCCATTACAGTAACCCTGTCAGGAAGGACTAGGCCCCGAGTGGTAGTTCGGGGAACGAATAGTAAGGATGGCAGAATTGTCACGGTTAAGAAAATGGGCTTTGGCATATGCCAGTGGAGTTACTTGTAACCATTGATTTGGAAGTTCCAAGGAATGGCGGGGGATGGAAATACAAGCCACAAAGAAGCTTTAGTTGGAGAGGCGTGAGTGAGTGAGGTCATGGAAGGTGCTCACTGCCTGCGCATGGGAAATAGGAGGAGTCATCTATGAACTAGACGTAGTCAGAGACGAAGGTGTGTGAATAGGGAGAGTCATCCCATCCATTGCTTTCGACCCCTTCAAGAGAAATAATGCTAGGGTAGGTGAACCATTTCAGGAGAGTGGGAAGATTCAAAATTAGTAAGTTTTGCTCCAGGAAGATTACTCTTTGGAGGAGTTTAACTATAAAGGAAGAGAAGTGGTCTCTAGAGAACGGAAAGATGCTTCTGTCTGAGCCTTTTTAGAGGCAGGGGGTAAGGAGTAGAAATACATTGACAGAAGGAACTGTTTCAGTAGGATTGTGTATACAGATGGAAAAGTAAGCCTTGGCAAGGAAGAAGGACACTTTTGTGCCTCTTTAGGTATAGGAGTAAAGGACGTTGGTAAGCCCAAGTGTAGGACTTAGTTCTTTTTCTTAAAGGTCTTAAACAATTGAGTGTACAGAACGTGGTTCCATTCTTTTGTGCTAGCAGGTGAAATAGAGGGTATTGTTTCTGTGTTTTGTCCCTTTATGTTTTAGTTAATATACTGTGATCTTTTGATGGCCCTGACTCGAGATAGGGTGAGCTCTTGATTGGAATACCAGCCTCCCTCCCCAGGATTCGTCAGCACTCCTTTCTCCTCTCTTCCTCCCGTTGGTATTGGTGTTCAGTTGTTGTTGTTGTTGTTGTTGTTGTTGTTTTTGGTAATGTAAATTTTTTTTCTCTTTTATTATTATGTTATGTTAATCACCATACATTACATCATTAGTTCTTGATGTAGTGTTCCATGATTCATTGTTTGTGCATAACACCCAGTGCTCCACGCAGAACGTGCCCTCCTCAATACCCATCACCAGGCTAACCCATCCCCCTACCCTCCTCCCCTCTAGAACTCTCAGTTTGTTTCTCAGAGTCCATCGTCTCTCATGGTTCGTCTCCCCCTCCGATTCCTCCCTTCATTCTTTCCCTCCTGCTATGCTATACTACATATTTTCTATAAACTGGAAGTGACGTCACATGTTAGATTCGAATTAAGTATCTAGCCAGAAAAGAGCTAGTCTCTGAGGTAAAGATAGAAATTTGATTCATGCCAAAGTGTTTCATTTTTCTCATTAAATTGGGGTTATAGTTCTGAAGTAGATTATATGTGGGTGTTTATGTAGATTTAAAAAAAGGATCCATCCAACACTGTGGTCCGCATAATAAGGAGTCATCCTGTGCGTAGAGAAAAGAAGTGCACTGAGGTTGGAAAGCTTAGGTTTTGTTAGGGGCCCCATGTGTGTGATTGCCTTGTTTTTTTTCTAGTAGTGGAGACAGAAGGTCCTAGGTAGTGTAGAGACAAAAAGTGAAAAGTTGGAAATTGGACCATAAAGAAAATCTGTGCCTCATTCTTGCCTTCTCTGTCACTATTAAAGTCATCAATTTTGACAATCTCTTGGCAATTTTTGTTCTTCCAAAGCCAAGAGTTGGATGCTGCTTAGCCGTTCTGATAGAAGTTGTATCGCTTTTAGGTCTTACTATCAGATTATCCCTTGTTTGAAGGGATATTACTCCCTTGGGCTGAGCACATCTAAGAAAATACTGTCTGACCCTGTAATATTTTACTAATACTTTCTCTTTTAAGATTTATCTCGTTTTTCTTGTTACTTGCCATCTGTCAGACATAAAATGATGGTATATGGGAACCTTTAAAGGGAAATCTAATTTTCTTTGAGATTATGTACTCGAATTTATTATCATTTTTTAAAGTATCTGTTACTTTTTCCACCTGTAACATCATGTCTTTGTGGAAAAAAGCTAACTTGGATGTTTTCACTTTCTTTCTATAATGTTCAGAATTTACCATCTCTTTCCAGTGCTGGATTCATAGGTGCTCTCTAAACATTTGAATGAATGAATGAATGAAAGAACGATAATTTATTTTATATAAGTGGAGTTGTTTTTAGAGAAATATAATCACAACTGATAACATTTTGTTATCTTTCTGGTTCTAATGATTACAACATGAAATAGTTATTAACTAGACATAATCACAGTACATTTGAAAATACAATTATTATGTGCTTACACATTACCAGGTATTGTGTTAGGTATTATGATATATGCAAAGGTAAACATTTCGCAAGTCAACAGGTAACTAACATGGAATGAACTAATCCAAAACACGCAGCTCTAAACTCAGACTTAATTGCAGCTCCTGGATGGGGAGGATTTGGGTCTCTTTCTCTTCTGTATTCTGGGGAATGCTTTTAGATTGCAAGATGACTATCTTTCTAGGGGCTAAGGGTGCACAGACCTCGAATTTGAGAGCTGTTGAGATACTCAGACACTTTCTCACTGCCCTTCTGTGGGACACAGTGGCAGCCACACAGTAAAATGGTTTCCCTGACCTCCGACATCACACAGGACAACTGCCATCATCAGTACACGTGCGGAAAATAGAAGCCTCAAATGCCATCTTTTTCTGTTACTCTTAAGTTAGAGCTTTCAGAAAATTACATTGTATAAAAAAACATTTTAAGAGGTATTTTAATTAGAAGCACTCTAAAAAGCTTTTAATTAAGGCTCCAAGGAAAGTCTGTTAGAAGGTTGAATATATGTGGGATCACACTCATACTAGGGTGAATCCTTTTAATATTGTGCGAGGACAAAGTTTGGAAAAGCCTATAATGTCTTTGAAATGACTGCATATTTTGATATATTCAATAACGACTTACTGAGTTTTTGTATCTTAGCATCATGTGAAGAAATTAAGATTTTTTTTCTTTAGTTCATGCTAGACTGTTGTTCCCGTGTCCTGATGATATAAATCATGGCCATCTTTTGAATATGCTCTCTTGAGAATAGCTCCTTCAGCTTCTGTGCCATCCTTAGACACAGCTGTTAGAAGGTCATAATACCCCTCTCTAAGAGGCAGAATCTCAAGATAAAACATTTCCCAGAAAGGATTTGGCAGACTATATAGTCATTCTCTTATTCAAAAATTATGGGTCAGTCTTGGCTTTTTATATATCAGGCACTGATGACTGCAAATTAACCCAAGCCAATTTCGTTATGTACAACTAACTCTTAGGGGTTCTTTGGATAGATGGTAGTCACTACCAATGGGGATTAGTTGCTTCCTTCCAACCCAGCTGTCAGGTTATAATGAAAGCAAGTCCCAGTCCACAATCTGAAATAAGAACTTACTAAGCAAGCCGGCACAGTCCACCTGTTTTTGTAATCCCGGTGAAGTCTGAATTCTTTCTCCTTTTGGGTGATTAAATCACACCTTGCATTAAAAGGTTCACTTGAGCCCAGTGAGACGGTGTGGTCAGCCTCAGTCGACCGGAATCCTCTACCAGTGTCTGGAGTGATGGCCCAGTAGGGACCAAGCCAGAAGAAGATCCTTAGTGTGCAAGCCAGGGCTGCCCGAAGTGTGGTTCATTGACCAGTGCTGGGTCATTAATTGCTGACGACTGCTCTGTGACAAGGGGAGAAATAGACAGCAAACATTTGAGAAACTTTTAAGATAGTTTACCACTGCTGCAATAGCTTGGAATTAATTTTCATTGTATTTTATAAAAATGATGATTTACAAGAGGTTGGATTCAAAATCCTGGTCCGTCACTATAGGTTGAGAAACACTGGTCTCAGCTAGGTGTGTTAACAGATCCTTTACCCTACTGTGGAGACTATTTTAGCCAGTGCACTTACCTGGAGTGCCACTGATTTATCTGCTTGGATCGTGTTTCTACTACGTTTTATGCTACGAGTTACCCACTTGTCCTTTGTAGCTAGCTGCTGCTTTCACAAGTGAAAACCTATTTCTGTCATCTGTTATGCTAATTTGCAAAGCTTCTGCTGTTGACCAAAGGTAGTCTTTGGAAGGTGGTCTTTCTGATTAATTACTAGAAGAGAGAGACTGTTCTTTAGAGTTGTAGCTTAAAAGGACTTGCACATTTTATATTATGCTCTCTACATTAAATTCTTTCAAAAGTAAACTACAAAAGTCCTAACATGGCTAATGCGAAGCCTGACTCGAGAGGTTGTAACCATTCTTGTAGCACGTCCCTAAGATGAGCAGACAGCTGTTATTATTCTCGTTCTTCTATCAACTTCTGGAGGCCAAGAACCTTATCTCCTCCTGGAGGCCATGAGCCTGGAGCGTGACATCGGCTTATTCCTGGAAAAGACACTGGAGTCTGTGGTTCATTGGAGAGAGCTCTCCGTTTGGGTTTGGAGTCATAGACACTGTTGTCTTCTGGCTTGGTGACTCAGATAAATTAGATCCCTCTTAGAGCTAATCTCTTTTTGGACGTAGACACGTGCTACCTATATTATATGTGTCACCTCACACAGTATGAGTACTTTAATAAGTGTTTTCCTTAGAATTTTGATGTTGCTGTATCCTCCACTCTACCAATATTCTCCGAGACTCCCCCTCCCCTTTCTTTCTCTTCATCCTTTGTACTATCTAGGCAAGGAAGTTGCTGGTTCCACAATTTGAAGTTAGGAGTTCATTCAGTTCATCATCAGCTTATCAGTCTCCCATTTCACTTGTTCAGTGTTAAGTGAATGACAAACTTAAAAAAAATTAATCTTAGTTTCCTGCATAGCTTTTGGTACAGTGTCTTGCTCACAGTATTCACTTCATAAATATTTTAGTATTTTAAGGACAGCAGTGTTACTCAAATGCAGAAAATTCTTTCTGGCTGCACTGGAGTGTAATTGTAATATTTCTCTCTTGCTCCAGTCATTTGTTTTGTAGAAAAAGAGAATATGATAATTTGGACTATGAATGAAGTGAAACTTATCTCAAACAATTAAATGTGTGAAATTGAAGTATTTATGGCGATTTCGAACTTGTTACATTTTTACTTTTATCTAAAAACTAGTTGTCCTGAAATTTGCTGCTTTTTTGATATCTTCAATGAAATCCCCAAATACCTTATTTTCATTTAAATACTGTTGACATGAAATTTTAAAGTAATCTTATTTTTAGTGCCTTATAAAGCTGGATTTGGGAAAGATCATTCATAAGAACAGTGGATGGCACTATTGGTTCATACCTGTGAAGTAATTATCATTTAGTAGGACATTTAAATGCTGGTGTAATAAATGCCTTTGAATAAGAGGCCCAGCTAGAAATTTTAGGCAGAATTAGGATGGGGGTTTAATCTTAAATTTTGTAAATTCTTCTTTATGTATTCATTGTTTTATATAAACTTTGAAATGAATATATAACTGTCTTAGTAACTATATATAAAGAAATGGTTTTAAAAAAGCATTTCAAATGCTAGCATGTTAGAGGATATACCATTGCTCTAACTAAAAAGTGTACCTTGCTTACTACTTTTCTAATTAAACAAAACTATGTAGTTTGAGGAAGGGATTAAAAAAAAACCTGGAAATTTAAAGATACTCAAATTTGGGTATAACATTAAGGAGACCTTAGGTTATGGTTAATTGAGTAGAATGGTTAACACTTTCTTCAAGTTAGTTCATAGATTGTATGGTGAGGAGGTACATTAAATATAAATAGTTACAGATGTATTTACAGTTTAGAAAGTTCTTTTAATTTTATTGCATGTGTAGAAGTCTTTTATGCTTGTTCATTAAGAAAACCAAAGAGCCCCCCGTCTGGACATTTATTTACTCAACAAATGTGGTGGAACATATGTTAAGTGCTGAGGACAGATAGATGTGTCCATCACGTGTTGGTGTCTGCCCTTGAGAATCCCACAGGAGAGTGAACCAAGCACAAAACAATTATAACATTGTCAATACAACAGTACAGGAGTAGACAGAGTTATATTAGGACCACGGTGTTAGGGAGGGCTTCCATAGAAAGTGGATATTTAGACTTTGTCTCAAAGTTTATCTCCTAGTTGGGTTTAGAGGCGACTTAAACAGGTGGGAAAACACACGCACGAACAGTGGTGTTGACTTGTACATATAGGGAACGTATACAGGCTGTGCCCTACACAGGGGATGATGAGTCTGTAGGTGTGGTTGTGTTTTGAATAGGGAATGAGAGAAGAAAGAAAGAGGTGGCTTGAGATTGCTTAGGTTCAGACCTTGGCCTCCTCATTTCATCATTTGCTGTGTGACATTGTATAAATTATTCAACCCCTCCATCAGGCTCAGTTCTCTTATTTGTACAGTGGGGATAATCATACTATTGTGAGAATTGAAAGGTCATCTGTTAAAAGTAATTAACACACTGCCTGGCATATAGCATCCGTTCAATGTGGTTATTATTAAGTTTACTACTTTCACAACTATACAGAAGAGAAATCTGAGACCTAATTAGGTTGTAGTTTGCTGAGGACTCCGGGGCAGTAAGTGGCAGGGTTGTGACTTGAACCCCTTCATCTGACCAGTTCTTTTTCCAGTAAACCCCAAGGTCGGTGGTCTCTAGCTCAGTTTTTTATCCTTTCATTCCATCTGTAGTTGTTGAGTTAATTGAAAGGCATGCCAGTGTGAGCTAAAGTTTGAGAGTAAAGTGGGGGATATCGTACTAAACCTGGGGGTGATACTGTGGGCCCCAGATTTTTAAAAAGAGAATGGGCTGTCAAAGGGAGGTGGGCGAGGATAGTTGTCAGGTGCCTCTGAAGGTGCATTCAGTCACCCAGTGGAATGAGTTCCCTATTTTGATGTTTAGCGCTGGGGACTACCAAATCATACAGATTTAGAGATAGAGGCTTCCTGGATCTTCCTGTCTTTTCTTTTCTTTTCTTTCCTTTTTTTTTTTTTTTTTTCTTTTTACTTTTTTAACTAGAGCTTGAGTTAGGGTGCATGAAAATGAGTTGCACTGGGAAGGGCACGTTGGGAGTGGATGACTGGCTATACCCAAAGAGCTTCCATCTGTCAATTTTCCTGTTGCTTCAAGAAAACTTATTTTCTAATCCTTATCAGGAAGGAAAAAACCCTCCAAAACTTGTCTAGCGCAACTTTAATTAAGGATAATTGGATTACACATACGATTGTGGATAAAGTCTTGTCAGGTTTTTTTTAACACAAAAATAGTACATATCTCATATTTATTTCAGAAACCACTTAAAAAAATTTTTTTTCTACATCTCAGCATGGTAGCACCAGTTGTTTTATTTTTTGTAACCCTGACAAAGCAGAATGTTTTGTTTGGCTTTTTGAAAAGGCAATAGTACATGTAGTTACGACCTCATTTACTTTATCTGATGAAGCAGTCTGTGAGGAATGTCTGTTTTTTTGTAAATTCACGAAAGAACCTGGGTTTAAGGCAAGGTCATTTTTTAAAATCCTGCTCTATGTTTTCAAACAACATATGTAGCTTTGTGATTTGTAATGTCTATTTTATGGTTCTTTTGAGGTTCTCCTTGAAATAGCTATTAATTGTGGGAGGTAATACGGATTTAGGAAGATCTTTCCACCCTGTAAAGTACCTTTTATGTATTGTTCCATTACAGTTCTTGAGGAAAACGTAAACTCTCTGAACCGGGATTTTAAGTCTCTTCTCTCCCTCTGCCACCCTCTTTCCCCTTCTCTGTTGTTCTTTCCCCCCACATGCCTCTACAAATTTATGAGAATGGTATGTAAGGATGGATTTATTTATTTAGGACCGGTAGCACCTTGTGCGTGGAAGAGCTCAAGTTTGGTGGTCTGCTTTATTCATTGGTTTGTCTACTTATTCATTTGTTCTGTACTCCTTCACTCATTTATTCAACAAATATTTGCAGGCTCTCTGTATGTATCAGGTACCCCAGGTGCAGTGAAAGAAACAAGGCTTGCCTAGTTTATCCCTGCCTCCCGAGAGTCCCAGTCTAGCATAGTTAACTGGTAAATAATTCTATTTTAGTCTTCATGGAGTATAATAATCATCAGTTCTTTTTATGTGTCTGTGACTTAGGGTTGTGTACCTAGAAGTGACCACAAATATAGAAAAAAATAACATAGGAGGCCAAAAATGGGCTTGTCCAATCATAGTGTTCACCATGTGGAACGTGTGAGCTTGTGGGACCCTCTTTGCTAGTTGATTACCTTTGAGAATTCATCCACTGCAGTCACATACTGTTCTCACTCTGGAGTTTGGGCAATCCATGATCCTTTGAATGTTGATTCTCTGTTTACTCTCTTAAACTAAGTGCCTCTGATTTTATTTCCAATGGTTGAAACTGTTAAGGCCCCTTTCCACATACCCCAGCTTCTTCCTCATTCTTATTTCTGCAGTTAGGTTTATTTTTTTATTTTCCTACCTTAATTTTACAATTATTTGCAAAGTAAGAAGCAGAGCAATAAAGACAAAGACACTGTGTCAACAGCAGTGCTGATGTTGACATGTGGAACTGATTTTTGGAAGAGACGTCTGTCTGCGTCAGATGTCCACGAGGAGAGAATGGGGCTCTGGGTGCGGCCACCAGCATGAGGGACAGTGGCGTTCAGTGACACCACCTAGTAGAGGCTCCTTGGAGACATAATGTGACTCCGTTTAATTCTAGTGGTAAATTATCATAAGTGGATGATGGGGGAGAGAATAGTACAGGCGTTTCCGGGTTTGTTTTGTCTTTGATTTTGAAGTTACTGCCCTAATTCAGAATTCAGCACTTGCAACACGACTGTCCTATGGCTCGTACGTAGGATATTTTCCTTGTACCGCTCCGCAGTGCTTGTTGGAGGCAGCATTGCCATGGCTTGCTGCATTTCTCAGCTCCCTTTCTTTAACCAGCGCTGCCTTGCTTTTATCGTAATGGTTCCTGGACCACTTTGGTTGACTGGTCCTGCCATAGCCCTCTTTTCTGATTCCTCTTACAGTCTATTCATCTTCTCTGAATTATTGCTTAGTTCCCTTGCCATTCTTCCCTCTTTGTGTATCCTGTCCACCCACGAGGGGCCATTACCATTAAGATATTTTGGTTGCTTAGACAGTTATTTTTTTCTTCAGTACCACCCATGTGCTGTTTTCTTCTTTACATCTAATATAGAATGATTAGTTGTGTTTTTTTTTTTTCTTTTTAAGAGTGGACATCTGGAAGAGCTTTCTCCCTGAATTTAGATATATTGATAACAGCCAAAAAGTAACTTTAATAAAGCTAGAGTATCCATTTTTTTTAAGAATACAGTACTTCATAAATTTACCTTTGCCTTTTTATTTTCTTTCTTTTCTGATTGTTTTAACTGCAATTAACTTTAGCATGTTTAACATATACTACAGTTAACCCTTGAATAATACAGGTTTGAACCACACAAGTCCACTTACATCTGGATTTTTTAAGTAAGTATTCGTACAGCTGCAGAAATGTATTTTCTCTTCCTAATGATTTTCTTAATAACCTTTTCTTTTTTTCTAGCTTACTTTATTGTAATAATATAGTATATAATACATATAACAAGCAAAATATGTTTTTATTGACTGTTTATGTTACTAGTAAGCTTCTCTGGTCAACAGTAGTTAAGGTAAGGCTCCCAGTCAACAGTAGTTAAATTTTGGGGGAAGTCAAAAGTGTTACGTGGATTTTTGACTGTGCAGGGGGTTAGCACCCCTAATCCTCTGTGTTGTTCAAGGGTAAACTCTACTACGTAACTAAGAAGCATAGATTTTCAAATATATTTAATTAGGATGAGTTAACAAGTAGAATTATGTCAAAGTTAGGAATCCTTTTGTGGGTCTTGGAATATAAGCTCAAAGCACTTTCTACAGGCATTTTATTTTTTTTTTTTTTAAGTAGGCTCCAAGGCCAGCGTGGGGCTTGAACTCACAACCCTGAGATCAACAGTCATAGGCTCTACTGATGGAGCCAGCCAGGCGCCCCTCAAATTGCTTTCTAAAACATTGCCATTTACAGTGCTAACAATTATTCCACTATAAAGTCTTCATGATTATCCCCGTTTTAGGGAAACTGAAGTCGAAGAGATTAAATAATGTGCCCAGAGCTACCATCTTAGCATAAATGTAGCTAAGTTGAGGGTCATATAGCGAATGTGAGGGGCTGTTTGGCATAGTGTAAGGAGCATAATTCTGGAGCTGAACTGCTTGGGTCTAAATCCTGGCTCCAGTGCTCACTGGGTAAGTCTGAGCAGGTTTGTTTCTGCATCGGTCTCTTCATCTCTAAAGTGGGAACATTCATAATATAATATCTATTTCATAGGCTTCTCATGAGGAGTAAGTATATCTGTGCATAGTGTTTAGAATATCATCTGGCAAATAGTAATTACTGTATAGGTGATTGCTATCATCATCATCATCATCATCAATTAGACTGTGTTCTCTTTATATTTTCTTTAACCCTGTGTTTGTTTATTCCTTCTTTCTAAAACAACATAGGCATTTGGGATAATCTGGTTACTGAACCATCCAGACATTTGTGTGAGTGACTGAGTGAGTGAGTGAGTGAATGGATGAAATAATGCCTGGAACCCACATCTTTGACTTTTATATCATTGGGATGTTTTATTAAAAACCGCCTTGTTTTGGGGTGCCTGGGTGACTCAGTCAGTTGGGCGTCCTACTCTTGATTATGGCTCACGTGGTGATCTCAGGGTCCTGGGATTGAGCCCTGCATGGGGCTTTGTGCTCGGTGAGGGGTCTGCTTGGGATTTCTCTCTCTCTCTTTCCCTCTCCCCCCACTACCTCTCCTGCTTGTGCGCGTGCACACACGCATGCTTTTTCTCCAAAATAAATAAAAAATCTAAAAAAACCCCACAAAACCTTCTTGTTTTGGTGCATTAGGTGAGAAAGAACTAGTTGAATTTAAATATGTCCATTGAAAATATATGAGTGTGTCCTTTGTAACATGTCTTTACTGAATGTTTACATGGATAGTAGAAAAACACGACAGTTTGCATAGTGAGCAGCAGGTTGATTTAAACTCTTTATTAATGGGTTATACTGCCTGAGATCTCTTGCCAACTAATGAGAATGGTCTGAGGCCTTTCTTACAAAAGATGAGGGGAAAAACCCCTTTTAATTAGGGATAAACTTTGCAAACTATTTAATAAGTTCCTTTATTATTTGTAACCCTGTGGCCAAATACCAACTGCCCACACACCTTTCTAATACACTCTATGCTTGGATGATTAAAAACCCTTTTGGCAGATTCATATATTCAGAGACTGTGAGAGCCAGAAAGGATTTTAGAGATTAAAATTTTTCATTTCATTGATAATGAAACAGGCCCACTGGACCGCACAGCCCACAGTTTGGCAGCCCTGCACATTGCACCCACTCGTAGGAGAACTTGGCTCATGACAGACAGAAGAGGCTACTGCGACGGGTGGTACACCTTCACCTTCAGGATTTTAGAGCTTGGGGAAGGAGTAGAAGCTTTTGTTATCTGCAAGACATCGTAAAGTTGGTATTTTATGTTAGCTTGTATTGAAGTGTGTATAGGTCGAAACACCAGGAAGTGGTATCACCTTGGCCATTAATGTTTGGTGAATGAACAGTGGAACACAGTGAAGTTATCTTTCTATTAAGTGAATTGAATTAAATGGGATAAAGAGGCTATTGAGACTCAGGGCTTCTCTTCTGATATGCGAGAACCTCCACAAGAACTCCAGACTTTGCATCTCCTTGGATTCATCTTCTGTTCACTCATTATTTGCCTTTCCCGTCTGTATTTCTGATTCTACACTTTATCTTCCTTTTTTCCCTTATAGGTTCGTGTGTTTGTATCCCTAGCACCTAATAGTGACTAGTATATGGAAGCTCTCAAAAAAGTTTTTATGACTCAGTTTCTAAATGCCAGTGGTATTCTAAAGTCTCTCTTGCTATTTGCTTCCTCAGTATGTATTTCAGTCTTAGGGTGTGATCGGTGAGAGAATGAAGCCTGAACCTAAGACCTGAATGTTCTACGGCATTCGCTGTGTAAAATGAATTAACTTCTTTCTTAGACTTCTAGATCGGTAAATATCTGTGTACCATCCTTGGGAGAATTTAGAAAATAATCACTCATTATTTTCTGTAGTACTTAATTATCTTGGAACACTGGATGAGAAAGTCTGATTTATTCTCTTTGTCAGACTTCCCTTCTTAAAGCTTACTTTTGTAAGAAGCATCATCACCAATTGATCTCATTTTGATGTTGGTTGTTTTTTTCACTCCACATTTCCTTACGTTGCATTGACTTATTTTTTACTATGGGTTGTTGCTAAGTTTGCATTTTGCTGCATAAGTTACAGTTAATTTGGCTCATTCTTTAAAGAGAAACACAAGGAATAAGTGTATAACAGAATTCTGACAGTGCTCTGTTTTTCTTATGTAAAGCACCTGTTACTTGAATATCAAACTGGTCATTGTTTGGGTGGGTTTGTATGTGAGACATGCTAGCACCATGACCACACAGTTCCAAGGGCAAAGGATGGGGGACTGGAACTCTAGTAGATCAGAGGATGGTTAACACTGACTTGGCCACCACAGCTGACCCTCGAGAGTCAGCCTTGTTTTTAGCATGGGCTCTAAAACTGGCAACTATCTGAGTTCTTACTTCCAAAGGAGTCAATATTAGATGTGTTAGGGCACAGTTTTAGAAAATCCCATGGAATTTACAGTAAACCTCCTAGAACTCATGAGTGAGTTGAACAAGAATGCAACATAAACCCACGAAAAGCAATCACATTTCTACATACTAGCAATGTACAATTGGAAACTGAAATTTTAAGAAATTACTTTACACAGAAGTTCCAAGAAAAATTACTTATGTATAAATACTTAGGTATAAATGTAACAAATCAAATTAAGAGCTGCATGTTGAAAACTATGCAATGGAGGAAATCAAAGAAGACCTAAAAAAATATATAGACATATGATGTTGTGAATCGGAAGACTCAATGTGGTAAAGGTTATCACTTCTTCCCATATTGATCTATAGATTTAAAGTAATTTCAATACAAATTACAATTGGATTTTTTCTTTTTTTGCAGTTATGGACAAGCTGACCCTAGATTTTATAAGGAAAGGCAAAGGAACTAGAGCCACCTAAAATAGTTTTCAAAAAGAATAAAATTGGAAGAATCACACCACCCTAACTTAAAACCTATTCTAAAGCAGCTGCAATCAAGGGAGTGTGGTAGTGATGAAGGGATAGACACACAAGTCATTGGGAACAGAACAGCAAGTCCAGAAAGAGACCCCCACAGAATGGCCAGGTGATTTTTGATAAAGGTGCCAAGTCTGTCCAACAGGAAAGCAGTGAAAACATCAAATTTTGCTGGAACGATAGTTATCCATATGGAAAAAGAAAAAAAAAATCCTTTGACTTAAACCTCACAGATAATGACAATTTGCCCTGGTATTAACCATCAAATGTAAAATTTTGAATTGTAGAATTCTAGAAGAAAACATAGGAGAACATTCTTGTGATCTGTGGTGAGGCAAAGAGTTCTTTGACATGTTACCCAAAGCATGATCTAGAGAATGAAAAAAGATGGACTTCATCAAAATGAAGGTATTTTGCTCTGTGAATGATACTATAAAGAGTAAGCTGCAGACCGGGAGAAATAAGTTACATACCATACCCAAGCATAGAAGTAATATCCAGAAGAACTCTCAGAACTAAGTATGAAAACCAGAAGCTCATTTAAAAAATGGGCAAGAGGTGTGAACAGACACTAAGCCAATGAGGATATTCCAGCGGCAAATAGGCACATAGAAGGTTTTCGGCATCATTACTATGCTAATTTACATATTAGCCTAGGTAAAATTAAGAAATCCTGACAGGATCAGGTGAGGTTTGGGAACAACTAGACCTCTTACACATTGTTGGTGGGGATATAAAATATACAGCCACTTTGTAAAGAAGTTGCAGTTTCCCAAAAAATGTAACACCAACTTACCATGTGACCATTAATCCCACTTGTGGGGATGAGAAATGGAGATTTCATAGGAAAACCTGTACACAAGTATTTATAGCAGCTCCCTTCCAAATTGTCCAAAACCAAAAACATTTCATATGTCTCTCAGGGAGTGAATGGGTAAATAAATTATGTTACATCCATTCAGTGGGTGGTGAGCAATGAAAACATGAATGAATGATTGATACCCTTAGCATCCTGGATGAGTCTCAAAAACATTGTGCCGAGTGAACAAAGCCAGTTTAAAAAGGTTATATACTGTATGATTTATTTATATGACATTCAAGAAAAGAGAAAATGGTAATGATGGAGAAGAGATCAGTGATTTCCAGTGCTTAGAGGTGGGGGGAGAGGGGGGGAGACAAAAGGGAGAGCAGGAAGGAGTGTGTTAGGGTGATGGAACTCTGCCATATTTTTATTGCTGTGGTGGTTCCATATATCTCTGCATGTGCTAAAATTCGTAGAACTGAACTATATTCTCTCTAAGAAATTAGTTACAGAAATTACCATATGACAGTTTTTTTAAAAAAATTAATTGATCCTGCAAATAAAAAAAAATATATTAAGAAATGTTTAGGTGGAAAACCGAAGTAGGAGATTGAAATTTTTGAAAAAAGGTTTATACCTCACCTATGTAGGAAGCAAAGTCATCTGGACAAAGAGGGAGGTAGGTTTGGGTTTGTATATTTGAGAATAACTTAGTTTTGGAACAGCTTCTGAGGGTAAATGAAGTCTTACTGAATTTGTCCTCAGTGGTGAGTGGAATATTGTCACCTCAAGGTAATTTGAGATGATTAACAAGACAGTTAAATGGCAGGATTGTGTCATGATTTGATTTATTAAATAAAATTTTTTAATTACCTGCTGTCATTTCCCATTAAAGAAGACTCTCTTTCAATTTGGCAGTTCCTGCCGTTGCCATTTGTTGACTGGAAGACAGCTTTCAGAGGTATTCTGTTGTTGCTGGAGGTGGGAATGGGCAAGGGTAGAATTTGATTAGGACACAAATGTCACAGTCACAGAAGAAAGGGTTTGTCTCACAATTAAGCCAATGCCTGTATGTTCGTGTTACGTGTATGCACACATGCAAACCCATCTTGAAGTTTTGCTTGCTACTCTTTGCATAAAGAAAGGAGTTATTGCTTTGGAACTTGTGCCTATAAAAATTGCCAAGGTTGGGACACCTGGCTGGGGCAGTGGGAAGAGCATGCGATTTTTGATCACAGGGTTGTGAGTTCGAGCTCCATGTTGGGGATAGAGATTACTTACATATATACATACATACATAAATACTTTTTTAAAAATTGCAAAAAGTTCAGTATATAGCTACTTTGTCATAATGACTTGTTTAAATTTGAATTTTTTTGTCTGAGTAGATACTACAAAATCAGGTCCTCATGTTCAAGCGTGTAATCATCTTAATCGTATATATGGAAGAATTGCAATCTCCTTTTTGGAGGGGCTGTAAAAATATGTATTGGTGGAAAACCCAACAGCATGGAGAATTCAGTATTCAGAGTCAACAATATCTAGGAGCATTCAGCTCTGCTGGATCTGTTGGACCAGCATGTACATACCAAACTGTTGCTGCTGCATTTTTTTTTTAATCAAATGATCATAGAAACATATGTAATAACCAAAAACTAGAATCAACTCACTGTCCATCACCAGATGAAAGGACAAATTATGACACAGGCATACAATAGACTACCTACCAAAATAAAGGAATTAGCTTTTGATACACGCAAAAGCATGGATGAAACTCAGAATAACTGTGCAGAAGAACTCAGACAAAACCATTACACACTGCATTATACCATCCACATAAAATTAGAGAAAATGCAGACAAATCTATAAAGTGGTGGTTCCCGGAGCAGTGGTTTCTGGAGGCGAGAGGGTCCTGCGGGGAGGGGAGAGGACACACAGGAACACACAGAAACTCTATCTTTCTTGGCAGTTATTGGCACATGATAGGCACTTAGGGCTAATACCTCTGACTGTTGTGAATCACCTATAACTGCACACGTTACCTGACTCTTCATAAAACAGTTAGTGCTCTTTAATGTTTTGTCATATGGTATATAAGTAAGAGAATGGAAGATACAATGTGAAAAATTACTGTGACAGGCAGTTCAGCCCAACTGGTTTATCAATAGGGAGTTACTAGTGTCATCCTTATAAATAGCGGATTATGTAATAAACTTACATCTGTGAATACAGTTCAGTCAGTGTTTTGTTTTTTTTTTTTGCCAGTTTTAACTGACATCTGGTGATTGCTGTGGACCCCTTCATCGGGGTGAAAAAAAGGACACATGTACGTGCCTCTTTAAGTGTTTTTGTATAGTTTGATGGGGTTCACAGAATCCTTGAAGTCCACATATATATCCTTAGAGATTCAGGGACTCTTACTAATAACTGGCCTAGGAGGTGGCATTTAGGATGTCCTTGCTGTTCCACCTGTTCCTTCTATCCTTTGGCCAGAGTTAGAAGCCCACAGATTGCCCAGACTTTCCCTTCTGAGGGATTGGTTCCCCGGGGGTGGGTGGGTGTTGCCTCTGAAGAGTCCTTAGGGTTTCCTGCTAATTTTCACCACCAGACTTGGTGATACAAAAGGTTCAGTAGAGAGTCCTCAAGCCTCCATTCCCCATAGCAGCCCCGTCTCTGTGATGTGAGCACTCAGTGCCCTCAGCCACACCAACCCCCTTCTCCACTCATTCCCCAGAAGCATCGGAGACTAGGCTTGGCTTTCAGTTTAGTGGACATACTACCATGACCCCTCGTGGAGTGATCCTTTACAGATATTAACTCTTCCATGTTAATTCAGACTCATGGGGACTTTAAATAAAAAAACCGAAACCAAACCAAACAAAAACCCAGTTGAAGTGGGTCGTCATTAGGTGTAATTGTGCGAACCACTGCCCCACCCCTATCTTGCGGTGTCCAGGTCTTCGTTTTTGGCAGTGACTGGAGGACAGGCCTTGTCTTGCAAGATAGGCCTTTAGGCTTTGTAAAGAGGATCTGCAGACGGCACCCTAGCAGACTTGTTTACATTTTCCCAAAATTTTATTATGAAAAATGTCAAATAACTAGCAATGTTGCAAGAATTTCATAGTGAAGAGTCTCTCATTAACATTTTATTACCCTTTATGTATCAAATATTTACTCATCTCTCCATTTCTAACTATCTATCGATCCAGCTGTTTTCAACACATTTCACATTAAATTGCAGACATTCAAACACTTCTCTCTAAATGCCTCATCAGACATGTCATTAACTAGAGGTCAGTATTTGTTTACAGTTTTTATGTAAAATTTAGAAGCAATGGGATATGAATATCTTAAGAGCACATTTCCTGAGTTTTGACATACGTATACCTGTGTAACTCATATCTATTACAAAACTGTGACTTAGATATTATTCACATAATATTCATAATGCAAATATAGTAACAACCTTGATTTATAGGGAAATGTTCCCTATAAATATAAATTTATATAAATATAAAGTGTTGGTAAATATTCTGTATTTGTTAAGGAAAAAAAGCTATGAATTCTCTCCATGGAATGATGGAAATGATAGATTAGCTAGTTTTGTGGTGTCTTTCTTAACTGTGTTATATATTTTTAAGTGTGCTGTTATACAACATACTTGGTAAGATATTTTCTTTAAAGATATTTTCTTACCACTGCAATACTTGCTGTCAACCCTTAAAAAGTATGAGTGAGTTATTTTTCTTTAGCAAATAATTTTCTTCATCTTATTTTAAAATACTGAAAACATATTCATGTTTTATACATGGCATTCTCTACATCCTATACAACAAATAACCAACCAAGTAAGTAGATAGAAAAAGGAAAAAAAATTACTTCCAGAAAAACTGTCATGGGGAAGACAGGAGTTTTATATTCAGGAGAAATAACTGTTGGATAATGAGAAAACCAACTGAGAAGCAAGGCTCTTTTCTTTCTTTTTTTTTTTTTTTAAAGATTTTATTTATTTATTTGACAGAGAGAGACACAACGAGAGAGGGAACACAAGCCGGGGAGTGGGAGAGGAAGAAGCAGGCTTCCCACTGAGCAGGAAGCCTGATGCGGGGCTCGATCCCAGGAGCATTAGGGGTGCTCAGCAGATGCTTAATGACTGAGCTACCCAGACTCCCTGAGCAAGGCTCTTTAGTAGAATAAGTTCCTGGTACATGTGGGATCAAGAACATTGGTGAAAGTACTGAGAAGGATAATCTATCACCTCTACCTCAAAGGCAGGAGGGGACTAGAAGAAGATGAATGAATTTCAATTTTTCAGTCCTTTTTAGGGGGGAAAAACATGACATGTGATATTTAAATCATTTGTGTGACATTTTCCCAAGATCATATTTTTTATTCTGTTCTGTTTACGTTTATTGTATTCTGTTAAATCTTTGACTAGAACTACACTATACCATTGTATAACAACCACATATTTGGAAAATACCTTGAAAAGTTTAGGAATCGTAATACAGTCATTGAGTAAGATTATCCTGAATGCATATTATGTATCAGCTACAGGGCTAGGTAGAAGAATGCGGTGCTGAGTAAGAAGTTATGAGTGAATTTTAACAATTCAGGAAAGAAATATGGTCGTATGAACTCAGAGAGAGGCAGAAGGTGAGTGGCAAGAATAATTGGGATTAAGGACACAGGTGATTGGTTAGTTCAGAGATGGGACAGTTACAGTTCAGAGATGGCCAGAGCTGTCCTGCAGGTCAGATGCAGCCACTAGCTTTGTTGGTACAGCCCGTAATCCAAGAATAAGAGTGTTTTTCACATTTTTAAAGAGCTTGGAAAAATCATAAGCATATTTCATGACATGAAAGTTATGTGATATTCAAATTTCAACCCACATAAATAAATTTTTATTGGTATATGTGCTAATGAAACAAGCACTAAATAAAGTTTTATTGGGAAACAGCCATAATTACTCCAGTTTTGTTGTTTGTGCTATGCTGGCTGAGTTGAGCAGTTATGCCAGAGAATATATGTGGTGCTGTGCAGCAAAGAGCGAATGTAGGAGGTCTTGGGATGCCTCGCTGGGGGTGAGGGGGATGGAAAGTGGGGTTGACCCTTTTATGGCACCAGGTTTTAGAATAAACTGGAAGTCTGTAGTTTTGATAGTTGTGACTTGTCTGTGACCAGCCCAAAGTACAAATTCTGCCGTCTATGTCTCCAGTGGGCTGTCCTAGGCTGAAATCTTGTACATGTGTGTTACTACGTCTCGCTGCTGGAGAAAGGAGTGCATTCTGTATGGCCTTTCTGGAGAGGAAAAGCGTAAGAAGCCTGTGCATGATCCCTCCAGTCGTCATTGATATGTCCTTGTGTCTTGCCGATTGCTGAGAGAAGCTATAGCCCTGAGGGCAGCAGTCTCCTGAGGACTGTGAGTCCTTCTAGTAAATTGCCAAATAGGTGGGTGGTCTCAGGTCCCCCGAAACAAAGGAGCTCTCAGCCATCGCGCTGCTGCTCCGCACATGACAGACTGCAGTTACAACTCACACAACAGTGTTTTGAGTAGATGCATAGTGCTGTTTTTAAAATTTTATTTTTTATTAACATCATTCCAAAACCAAAGAAAACAGAAGTGCGCTTTGAATGTCTCACTTTTAAGGCACAGTGGAGTGTGGATTATTTTGTTATCAAATTAGAAGGCAAAGCATTGTTTGTTTTATGCAGTGGCACTCCATGCAAGAGAAATACGGTCTGCCTTGCCATCATAAGACCAAGCACTCATCACAGTATTCCCGGTTCAAAGAAAAGCAGCAGTTAGAAAAATTGGACCGTTTAAAATGGGATACCTGTTTACAGCAGAATTGCTTTACAAAAGTAACAAATGAGAATGAGGCTGCAACCCAGTTGTGTCTGATTGGTGCTTTTGTGAGCCGAGCAGGGAGAGCCCCTGCTCAGTAGTGATTTCACGGGAGCGGCTGGAGACATGTGTCCAGTGGATTTCAGGTGGGTTTCTTTGGCTCTTGGTTAGTCATCAGCGGTCAGTGATGAATGTGAAGTGGCGGAAGGATTAGCTTCTCTGAACAGCCCCGGGTGGGGCAGTTACAGGTGAGGATACTTATAAGAAAATGAAGAAGACACTGAGTCAGTACAAGCTGAAGCGGAATCTGCTACGATGTGTTGCAACTGGTGATGGTAAAAATACACGTGTGGGAGGAGAAGTCTTAGATTCACAAACTGGGAAAATGTAGGGTGTTTAAAATGTAGAGTCATTTATTATTCATCAGCAGACACTGGAAGGAAAATACCTGAATCTGTTGTGTATTGAACCAGAACTGCAGTGGTGAATTTCCTTTTTTCTTTTTTCTTACAGATTTACCTTTTGTTAGTTCCATGAATTTTTGTCAGAGACTAAAGCTAAAAGTCTTGACTTGCCCTACGACACAGCAGTTGGTGATTCAGTAGGGACAGAGTTTTACTGTGATTTTTCTAAGGTTGTTGGGGCTGCAATTGAACTTTTGCTGAATGAGAAGAACCACTCTCAACTGTTGTTACTGAACACAAAGTGGCTTTGGATTAGGTTTGGCTAAAGATTTGATAATATTTCTTAATGAAGTTAATCTAAAATGAAAAGTTGGGGGCCCCTGGCAGGCTCAGTCGGCAGAGCATGTGACTCTTGGTCTCAGGGTGGTGAGTTCAAGCCCCATGCTGGGTGTGTAGCCTAGTTTAAAAAAAAAAAAAAAATGAAAAGTTGAAATGGAACTTACAAGTGAAACTCCTAGTATAGTGAAATCATTTTGATAGCAACTAATGTTTGCATCACAAGTAATGTTGGGCTACTCTCCATACTTCATGTGCTGTCCAGTGCTCGCTTTGGCAGCACATATACATACTTCATGTGCTGTCCAAACTCCAACCAAGAAGCAAGCACTCCATTCCCACCCAGATTTGTAGCAGATAAATTTTCTGAGCTCAAACTACAGTTCTAGCAGCATGTTTTGGACCTTAATGCCAGAGCCAAAGAAACTTCCGTACTTAATCTATTTAAGTGTATAGAGTGAACTCCCACCTGCCTTCCTTGGAAGTGATTAATCTGCATTGTAATGATGTACTCAAACGCAAATATCAAGAGTAGAATTGGGTGGATGCCGTCCAAGTGATGAATTTGCTCAATTAAAATCATATGCCATGTGTTGCTATCAGTATCTGCCATTACCCATCTGTGTGAAAAGACATTTTCAAAGATGAAATTAGTAATATCTCTTCACATATCAGTATTAACAGATGAGTGCTTATAACCAACTTTGATGATGGGGGACATTAACTTCGAACCCAAATTAAGTAAAATGTTTTACCCACAAGGAAAGAATTCCATTCTACTCCTTAGGAGATCTGTATTACAAAAGTATTGTACTCTGTTATTAATACATTTTGAATTTTGTTGATTAAAAGCTTAGGGAAATTTGTTGTTTCTCATTATAAAGTACATACCTAATAACCTTGATACTGCCTTTTGCCTTGGAAAGCTTGGCCTGAAAAAATATTTACTCTCTGTCCCTTCACAGAAAAAAAAAATTGCCACACCTTTGTTAGTTGATTGAATGTGGAAAGAGGGTGGTGATGGAAACAGAGAGAAATGTTGCCCACAGTTTCTGGCCGGGACATTTTGGCACTCTTCTTGCAGACAGTGGGTTCAAATGAGAACAGGTTTGGTGGTGAGGCAAAGATGAGTAGTTGAATTTTGGAATGTGTATGTGTGAGATGACTGGGAGATTTTCAGCAGCCAGTTGAAAATTTGGATCTGGGTTTCAGGAGGGAAATGGGCTAGATTTGCTGTCAGTAGTCTAAGATGGTAATAGAAACCATGGGTGTGGTTTTTAATGTAGTCTGTATTCCTTCAGAACATAAATGCATTTTTCTCCTGTGTTTTCTATTAGGAAGCAAGGCTAATTTTTCGTGGAGTTGGTGAAATACGCACTTGGTCACTAAGTAACTAATGTTCTTTGATTTTTATACTGAGGGGAATATTTCACATTTCTCTTCTTGACTGCATGATAAAATTCTCTTTCACTGTGTATAACTTTAATTCTCAGCTACAGTACTTGCAGTAGAATCTAGACGATCTTTTTTGAAGGCTAAAAGCATACATGCATTTTGGCTCCATCAATGTTGCTTGCAGAAACCACAGTGTTTTTATCAGGGAGAAAGCAAAAACTTGTTTACAGTGGAAAGCATAACAAAATCTGTGATCTTTTTGCCTGAAGACTCTTTCCAAAACAACTTACTGTAACAGACATCTAAGGTCAGTATTTCCTAATTAAGACTATTCAGCTGGACCTGGAGCCAGCTCCCACCCCAAGCCATCACTCATAGGGCTCTTCCTTCCACACACGCGCGTGCGCGCGCGCACACACACACACACACACGCACACACACACTCTCTTGCTCTCTCTCTCTCTCTTCCTCCCCGTCCTTAATACTCTGTGCCTTTTAAGTTACTAGTTAGTATCAGGGGCCATGCCTTCTTTAGCTTAAACTAATATGAGAGAGAAAGATGTTTTATTTCATATCACTAATGACGTTTAATTTTTTTTGCCCTTTTCTGAAACCAAATTTAGAAATCCAACATGATGAATAGATATATCTCTTTGTTAGCCAACTGTGAGCAGGGAATTTAATGTACTGGTATTTTAGCATATTAGTAATAATGTTGTATCTGGAGTTTGTGGTGATGAAGTGCTGGCCCAAGGAGGCGACATACTTCTCTCCTTTCTGCTCTTGCTTGTTCTCATCAGAGGGCCTCATTCTAGTGAATGCTCGGTAAATATTTGTTCATTTGAACTCAATTAAATGAGCTAATTAGAGGGGTAACAGTTGAAGAATAAATAAATTTAGAAAGGAAGAGCCACTTCAAGATGAGTTGCTCTAGTTCTTGAAGAGTGTATCAAGTGACAGAAAATTGGGGATTGATTGGACTCATCCTTTTTATTTATTTTTTTTTAAGATTTTATTTATTTATTTGAGAGAGAGATAGCACGAGAGAGCACGAGTGGGGGAGACGGAGAAGCAAACTCCCCCGCTGAGCAGGGAGCCCTATATGGGGATTGATCCCAGGACCCTGGGATCACGACCTGAGCCAAAGGCAGACGCTTAATCAACTGAGCCACCCAAGCGCCCCTCTTCTTTTTTATTGTATTCTTAGCTGATTTTTTCTTTTTAAATATAACTCCCTCAAGAGAGATATTTTTAATTTTCAGTTCTTCTGATAGAAATTACTCAGGAATATACACTGTTTCACATCCCAATTTTATAATATGAAAAAAAGTTAATATGGAAAAGGAAGCAGCAAATCAGTTTGAAGACGTACATAAAGTTACAGGTGGACATATCCTTTATTTTGTATTCTATTTTTTTCCCTCTATTCTTTCACATTTCCTTTATTTTTTTGATTATGGAAAACTTCAAACAGAAAAGAGGGTGGTATAAGGAACCCTCAAGTATTCACCAGGCTGCAGTAATTATCAACTAATGGGTAATCCATATTATTTTATCTGTCTCACACCATCCCCTGCCCCTTCCTTGTACCAGCACAACTGGATTGTTTTGAAGCAAATTCCAGACATTGTATTATTTAACTGGTAAATACAATAGTCATCTATCTCTAAGGAACAAATCTTACTCTTTTTTTTAAAGATTGATTTATTTATGAGAGCGAGAGTGTGTGTGTGAGCATGGGGGGGAGGGGCAGAGGGAGAGGGAGACAGAATCTGATGTAGCCTCTGCACTCAGTGCAAAGCCTGATGCAGGGCTCGATCTCACAACCCTAAGATCATGCCCTGAGCCAAAATCAAGAGTCACATGCTTAACCGAGCCACCCAGATGCGCCTTTCCTTTTCTTTGTGGGCTAAGAGAAAAAGAAAGAGTAAAAGAGAAACCAACCCAAATACCATTGTCATACCTAAAATAAAATTAATAGATTTTCAACGAAGACCTTGTCAGTCTGAAAACTTTCAGAGTTGATGCTCTTTTTTTTTTTTTCCCCTCCCTCTCCTGCTCCTCCCCACCATCTTTACAATTGGTTCCTCTGACTCAGGACCCAAAGGGAACCACACATTACTTTTGGTTGACCTGTCTGCACCACAGCACTAGTGATGTGTCCAAGTTGTCCATCAGACTTACAAGACTCAGATGACTTTAATACTGCTTTTATTTTGATGCATAGAAAGAACAAGGGCCGGAGGCATAGCAGTTCCAGCATCTTCACGTCATCGGGAAGCCTAACCTATGTACCCTCATACACAGCTTCTTCTAGCCCTCACCTGGAATGAACCTTCTAACTTCCATGGTCCACAGCCAAGACGTGTGGTTGCCATCTTGACACAGTGAAGACCCAGCCTTGATTTGTCATTAATTTTTAGACCATTCTATTAAGTTAGGACTGAGGCCTGCACACCATTTCGGTGAAGCAGACATGTTCTGTGTTTATCTGAACCCCGGTGTTTCGAAGGAAACAAGGCTGACAAGAGGGACACAGGTCACTCCCAGGGAGGTCTGCATCAGCTCAGGCCAGTGCTAACTATTCATATGGCCTCTTAAGTATTTTTTCACCTGTTGTTTGTTTTTTCTCTTTCTTTTCTTTTTTTAAAAATTGATTTTAGGGGACCATTCACCTGCCCTAGAACTTCTCATATTCCACGTTTTGCGTATTGCATCCTCACAGTGTTATTTAATATGTTTCTTTATCCTGAGTTTCTGCTGTAAAGTGGAAATTAGACCCAGAGTTCAGAATTTTGGCAAGAATACTTCCTAGCAGGTGGTGTGTACTGCTTGTTGCAACATATCAGAATGCTCGTGTCTAGTTATCTTACTTCTGTTAACCTGTGCTATTTGAGTTCATTTGGACTGCTGTAATAAAATAGCACAGACTGTCTAGTTTATACACAACGGAAATTTATTGCTCACAGCTCACGAGGCTGGGAAGTCCAAGGTCAAGGCACCAGCCAGCATGGTCACCTAGTGGTGGGGGCCTTCCTCCCGGTTCACAGCCACTGGCTTCTCTCTATGTCCTCACACGGTGGAGAGGGCAGAGGGATCTCTCAGGAGCCTCAGAATTATCAGACTGATTTCAATCATGTGGGCTTTCATTTCCCCTTAGGTAAATATCTAGGAGTGGAATGGGCTGAGCCGATTGTACCGTTTTATATTTCCACTGACATTTGTGATAGGTCCAGTTGCTCTTTATTGTTGCCAACACTTCATATAGTCAGTTAGCTATCGTACCAGGTATATAATTATATCTCAGTGTGGTTTTAATTTTTATTTCTCTAGTGACTGGTGATGTTGAACATGTATATATCTTTTTTTTTTTTCTTATTAGCTTATATGGCATACCGTTTAGTTGTTTATATATATATAAAGTTGGAGGGGCCCCTGGGTGGCTCGGTTGGTTAAGGGTCCAACTCTTGATTTCGGCTCAGGTCATGATCCCAGAATTGTGAGACTGGACCCTGAGCTGGGCTCTGCACTGGGCACAGAGCCTGCTTAGGATTCTCTCTCTCCCTCTGCCCCTCCCCTACTGCTCTTTCTCTCTCTCTCTAAAAATAAAAAAAAAAAGTTGGAGACAATTCTTTATTGGATATATATTTTGCAAATATTTTTTACGTTGTATGACTTGTCTTTTTATTTTCTTAACCTTGTTTTTTGAAAAGCAATAGTTTTAAATTTTGATAAAGCCTTTATCATATTTTAAAATATAATTTATACTTTTTTATGTTCTACTTAAGAAATCTGTGTCCAGTTTGAGGCTGCTAACATTTTCTCTTTTCCCCTAGAAATTCCATAATTAATTAATTAATCTTTACATTTAGGTCTACTATGTATGCATTTTTGGTTCATTTTTCCATGTTGTATGAGGCAAGGGTCGAGGTTCATTCTCTTGGATGTACAATTGTTCCAGCACCATTTGTTGAAGAAGAAACCTTTCCCCTTGTCTTGGAACCTTTGTCAGTGATCACTTGATAGTGTATGCATATGTCTGTTTCTGGATTACCTATTTTGTGTCACTGATCTATGTGTCTACCTTAGTATCAGTTCCCCATTGTGTTGATTAGTGTTGCTTGAAATCTCATAGCTTGTCTTCCAGCTTCATTCTTCTTTGGACAACTTAGTTATGCCATTCTAGATCATTTGCATTTCTATAAAATTTAGAATCATTTTTCAGCTTTTACCAGAAAAAAGACCTCTTTTATGATTTTCAAATTTATAAGTTTATAGATAATTTTTGGGAACATTGACATCTTTAAATATTGAGTGTTTCAATCCATGATCATGGTATATTTTTCTGTTTAATTAGATCTTTAATGCTATAGTGTTTTGTAGTTTTTATTAACAGGTGTTACACATCTTTTGTTAAATTTTACCTTTAAGGTTTTTTTGGGGGGTGTTACTATAAATGGTATTTTTAAAAAATTTCAATTTCTAAATGCTCATTACTATTATATAAAAGTTTAACTGATTTTTGTATACATCCTACCATCTTGTTAAACCTACTTATTAGGTCTGGTAGTGTTTTGTAGATTTCTTGGAATTTTTTACATAGTCATGTTATCAAACAAGATGATTTTACTTCTTTATGATCTCTATGCCTTTAGACTTTTTTTCTTGGCTTATCGCGCTGGCCGAGACTTCCAGCCTAATGTGGAGTAGGAGGATAAGAATGTTCCTGATGTCAGGTGGAAAGTCCCAGTCTTTTACCATTCAGAGTAGTGTCAATTGTGGGTTTTATTGTGGCTGAGGAAGCTTGATTCCGTTTCTAATTTGCTAAGAATTTTTTTTAAAGATTTTATTTATTTATTTGTCAGAGAGAGAGAGAGAGTGAGAGAGAGAGCACAAGCAGGGGGCGCGGCGGGCAGAGGGAGAAGCAGGCTCCCTGCGGAGCAAGGAGCCCGATGCGGGACTTGATCCCCAGGATCCTGGGATCATGACCTGACTGAGCCGAAGACAGACGCTTAACCAACTGAGCCACCCAGGCGTCCCATAATTTGCTAAGAATTTTAATCACAAATGGGTGTTTAGTTTTTTCAAATGCTTTCTCTGCATTAACTGAGATGATCATATGCATATTTCTTCATTTTTAGTCTTCTGCATTTTATATAGTGAATTACATCAATAGTTTTTTTTTTTTTTTTTTTTTTTTAAGTAGATTCCACACCCATTGTGGAGCCCAACGCAGGGTTTGAATTTGTGACCCTGGGATCAAGACCTGAACTGAGATCAAGAGTCAGACGCTTAACTGACTCACATCAATAGATTTTTAAGTGTTAAACCACCTTTGCTTTACTGGTATAAATCCCACTTGGTTTTGGTGTACTGTTTATCATGCATTTTTGGATTCAATGTGCTAAAATTTTGCAAAGAATTTTTAAATTTGTGTTCAAGAGAAATTTTAGTCTGTAGGTTTCTTGAAATTTACCTTTTATATCAGGGAAATGCTGACCTCATCTTTTTATTGGTGTGTTTATGTTGTTTATATTTAACACACTTATTGATGTGTTGGATTTAATTGCCCCATTTTGCTATTTTCTGTTCATGCCATGTGTTTTTGGTTTCTATTTTTACTGGTCTCCTGCCCTCTTTTACATGAAATGTGAATTTTTATTATTCTGTCTATTTTGGTCCAATTTTCTTGGTAGCTGCTCTATAGTTTACAGTATTTATATTTAAATTCTACATCTTCATTCCAAGTTATATCACTCCAGATTTGTTTAAGAACCTCATAAGCCGTATACCGTTACATCCCCCTTCTTGATTCATTGTCATCCTACAGTTTATTTTTTTCTGTAAACCATATTAATACATATGGTTTCCTGTCACTCCATCTTGTCCAGAAGCAAAAGTCTTTTTTGCCAGTGTTTTATTTAGCATTTTTTTGCATTGATATTCCTGAGAATGGTTATAGGTTCCTTTTTTGGATTCTTTGTGAAGTTTTGGAATTATTGTCATGTTTGCTTAATAAGCAAAGTATTGGATAATTATCTTGTTTCTCTGTTTTTAAGAATAGTTTACATAGCACTTGTACCATCTGATTTCTTTTTTTTTTTTAAGATTTTATTCATTTGTTAGAGAGAGAGGGCACATGAGATGGGGGAGGGGCAGAGGGAGAAGCAGACTCCCTGCTGAGCAGGGAGCCTCATGCGGGACTCGATCCTGGGACTCCAGGATCATGACCTGAGCCGAAGGCAGTCGCTTAACCAACTGAGCCACCCAGGCGCTCTGTACCATCTGATTTCTTAAAGGCTCAGTAGAGGAAAGAGTACTTTAGATTCTCTATTTCTGCTCTAGTAAATGGATTTTTTTTTTGTCTTCCTGTCTTTTCTGGGGTCAGTTTTGCTAACTTGTATTTTTCTAGAACATTATCCATTTCATTGAGATTATCAAAATCATTTACATAAATTTGTGCAAAGTTTCTTATTTTTAAAGTTGTTCTCTGTTTTGATGGTTATTTCTTCCTTACCCTTTCTAATTTTGTTTTTTTCTTTACGCCTTGCTACATGATTAGTTTTGTTTTGTGTAGTTTTTTATAGCCATCTTTATTGGCTTTTATTCTGATTTTAAAAGTAAACATGCTTATTGAAAAAAGGCTTAGAATATTTGGATGAAGCACAAATAATAGGATGAAAATCAGTGTGAGTCCACCACCCAGAGATAGGCATTGTTAACAATTTGGTCACATTTCATATGTTGCTGTGCATATAATTGCCTGTTAATCTAATACAATCGAAATCAGTGTTCTGTGCACATACTTATATTAGTTTCTTAGGGCCTCCATAATAACGTGACCACAAACTGGGTGGCCAAAAATAAGAGAAATGTATTCTCTCACAGTTCCAAAGGCTAGAAATCCACAATCAAGGTGTACATAGGGCCATGTTTCTTCTTTGTACTGTCATTTCTTTTTTTTTTTTTTTTTTAAAGATTTTATGTATTTACTTGACAGAGACACAGCAAGAGAGGGAACACAAGCAGGGGGAGTGGGAGAGGGAGAAGCAGGCTTCCCACTGAGCAGGGAGCCTGATGCGGGGCTCAATCCCAGGACCCTGGGATCATGACCTGAGCCGAAGGCAGATGCTTAACGACTGAGCCACCCAGGTGCCCCAGTACTGTCATTTCTATAGGGGAATTTTAGGGTCTGCTGCTGGGCAAAATCATTACCAGAGGGTATCAGCATTCTGATGTGCTAGCAGCCAGCAACACGTATGGTTTACCCATCAACACAAATTTCCATCATTACCTAACAAAGCATCATCATTGAGAAGAGAAGCAGAGCTCATTAAATTTCTTCAGAGCTTATTTCTCGGTTAATTTTAGAAGATGAGAATGTTCTTACACCGTTCTTCAAAATTATTTAATTTCATCATAAATAAATGAATAGAATGAAAGTGATGTTTTTCAGACCAAAAATTAAGAATCATGAAAAAGCAGGTAGAGTTAATCAAATGCTATCATCAGAACACTAAAAAGAAAAGAGCAGTGGCTTGAATGTTTTGCTGGTGGTGGCGGTTAGTCTGGTCAGCAAGCCGTTCAGGACCTGGTTCTCATATGTCTCATGGTACGCTCTAGTCATAATCCATGTTTCCTTAACAAATGTTGTTCTGTCATCCCTGTTGCTGCCCTTGTATATCAAGAGTCAGTGGCTATTCTTTTTTTTTTTTTTTTTTTTAAGATGTATTTATGTATTTGAGAGAGAGAGAGCAGGGCAAGGGGCAGAGGGAAAGAATCTCAAGCAGACTCCCTGCTGAGAGGAGCTAGACACGGGGCTCGATCTCACAACCCCAAGATCATGAGTCAGATCATGACCCCAAATCAAGAGTCGGACGCTTAGCCGACTGAGACCCTAGGAGCCCCATCAATAGCTTTTCTTTATTATGATGAATTCATAATTCCATATGGCCATGGCTGTTTGACACTTTGCATTTTAATTGGTCTAGTTAGGGGATGGTGGAGGGCAGGGTGTGGGCAAGGACCCAACAGTCTTTGGGGACATTATGTGTGATGCACTGTGTGATGCTTTATATGTTATTTTTGTTTAATCCCTCAAACTGTCTGAAAGGTTAAGTATTTTATATCAGAAGGTATTTATATCAGAAGGTAAGTACTTAATTATCAGAAAAATTGGTATACTTAGAACTAGAATTCAGGCCTAATTTCCATGATTTTGCTTACAGCTCTAGTTCTTTTTATTAATATATGTACTTGCAGACTCCACTGTAAAGACACGTATAAATGTCCTCTATTAAGTCTTGTGTAAGGCAACCCATTTTTAAGAGTTGATGTGGAATTCTTCTTAGTTTTTTCCCTTTAATTATTTAAATTCTCATGTCATACACGATCTATTCATAGTAATTAAAGGTATAAAAAAGTTCTCTATTTGTCAGAGGGTCAGAGAAGGTAGATGTCATGCTCATTCTCAAACTGGTTTTATTTAATACTCCTTATTTGTTTTATGTTATTGGATTAAATAATAATGGGTCTAGCTAAAAAGAATTGATTAGTTGTTGTTATTTGAAGGGCAGTAGTGATAAAAAGTTGCCTTTTATCTCCAGCGAGGACACAGACCCACTCTTTTTCTAGTCAACTTGGTATGACCCAAGAAAGCACAGATTTATTATTATTTATTATCAAGACTATAATATTAAGGGTTTTTATGCTTTACATCAACAAGGAACTTAGCCATAGGTTTTTTGTGAAAATACTGCTTTTTTGAAAATAATGGAAGACCAGATGAACATGATTATCACGTAAAGTGCCTGGCTCTCGAGGAAGTTTCCTGTTCCCAAAGAAAAGGTCTTCTTACTCTTTTTTCCGAGCCTTGCAGATAACGTAAACTTTGCTTCATACTCTCCATCCCCATAAATCCTCTTTACCAAGGAGTCATTGACGTTATTGTTCATATTGTGGTGTCAGCTTTTCCCAAACGTGCTCTCCTCAAACTCGTGAGTCATTTCTGTGATGATGGCTTATTTCAGAATCTTTTCACAATCTCCTTTTTGGTCCTGTGGGACCAAATGTCATGCTGTCACAATCAAGGGTTAGATTCTGGTTTCTGATAACATGTATCAGACTGGAGTTAACAATTTCTTCACTTGAGGAATGTTTCTGAATTGAATCCTGTAAACTGTTCTATGATAATAATGTCATCTGTCATTACATTTGTACCTTAGTCATTACTCACATACGATTGAGCAATAAACTCAAATGATCTTCACATTATCAGATCGTTGGCATTATAAAGAGCAGTCCGGTGTCAACTGGTTATCTTTTTTTTTGCCTGAGTGTTTTGTATGTAAGAAAAGTGATAAGGTTTTCTTCTCATTAAAATTGAACTAATGCTAGTTTTCTATCTCCTGTAATTGAAATCAATTACTTAAAAACAATTATAGATCTATATTATGTCCCCTCAAAGGAAGCACCATTACAGAATTCTCCATTCAGGGCATTGACTTCGTAAGGCTTCATTCAGAATGGAAGGGTAGGCTTTGTTAGAACAGGTGCCTTAAACTTACAGAAACTTTGAAGAATTCATAGTAAAATTCTTATAAGTATGTTATGCTATTCCAGTATAGGACATACATATCTTGAAATGTCACTGTTGTTGTGAAGTCACAGTGAAATGGTGCCTACCCGAGGGAGTAGTGAGAGAGGTATTTCACTCACCCTCTTGTGACATATTTTGCTTATTGCATATGCTTAGAATTTCGGTTTTATAGAATGCTTTAAAAATCTCTTCATCCTCTCTCTGCTATTAACTGACACAGGAGTATGTGTTTCTTCAGTTCGTGAATGATGCACATGCTTGGTTGGTTTATGCTTCATATTAAAACAGTCATTCGGTTGAATGAGTGTTTGATTTGTGTTTACAAGTTACTCACTTAATCTTGTTGTTAAGAGCCATTTCTGATAGTAGTGTTTTCAAGTGGTGTTTTCTGTTTTTCCCCTTCTGTGTAGCTGGCATACGTTGTAGCAAAACTTTGATTTATAGATGTTTGCTGTCTTATTTTCCCATGTTTTGTATGCTTCAATGTTTAGAATACATATTTCTGTTTTTACCTATATTGATGGATAGTTTGGCCAAGATGATAGCTATACTAAAAAAGTTTGAGGTAGGTTATAAGGAAACATCTCTTTTAATTTGATAGGCAAAAGAATTAGAGTATAATTTTTGTGTCTGATAGGTGTACCTTGACTCCAAGTCTCTATGAATATAATGGTTTTTAATTTTTTAAAGAAGTGGCTGTCTATTAATTGATTGGCAAATACACTTTTGATTTTATTCATTTAAGACTCTGTCTCCTGTATTCCTAATGGTGAAACTGATGATGTAAACTTTGCTTCATACATTTAGTGACAGAAAACACCAGCTAACTAGATATTATCCTAAGGTGACCAGCTATTCAGGCATGAAGTACTGTAAAAATCACGACACACATTCATCTTAATGCTGTACTGAAAGTTTTGATCACTAAACAAAGGAGACTCTTCTATATTTGAAAATGCAGTGTGAAGATTTTTAAAATGTGAATATTTTTTCTTTATATTCTGCTTTACAAGTGGATTTTTATTATAGAAACAGGAAGATAGCAGTAAATACCATGCTGAAAAATTTTAGTTATCCTTTTCATTCAGTATTTAAGAAGGAATCTCATGGGTCACTCGCTCAGGCCTCACGTGCCCCTTTCAGTGGTGCGCAGATATGGAGGCTGCTTAGTTTTCCTCATCACTGCCGCCCCCCCCCCCCCCCCAGAAGAGCTTTCTCTCCCTGGGGGACACCACTGTATGGGGCTGAAGTCTGGTGTGTAGCTTGTCATGGGGCCAGTGGTTCCCTTTAAGAGTTTGGGCTTGCTTTCTCTCGGTGCTCCCCAGAAGTCCTGAAAGTGAGCATAACGTCACACTTCCTTGTGCTGCCTGTGGTTACATCAGTATCTTTAATCTGGTTGAAGTCAGGTTTTCATGCCTAGAAGCCATTCTATTCTTTAGTAATGATGGTGGTGATGGTGGTGGTGGTGGTGGTGGTAGAGGAGGAGGGACCCTCATGCACTGTTGGTGGGAATGTAACTTGGTGCAGCCACAGTGGAAAACAGAATGGAGATTCCTCAATAAGTTAAAAATGGAGCTACGATCCAGCAATTTCACTTTTGGACATACATTCCCGTGTTCATCACAGCCTTACTGACAATAGCCAAGATATGGAAACAGTCTAGCATTCATGGATGAATGGATAAAGAAATTGTCGTAGAGATCTACAATAGAATATGATTCAGCCATTAAAAAGGGTGAAATCTTGCCATTTGCAAAGACATGGATAGGTCTTGAGGGCATTATACTAAGTGAAATAAGTCAGACAAATACCGTGTGATCTCTCTTATATGTAGAATTAAGGGAAAAAAAAGCTCATAAATGCAGAGAACAGATTGGTCGTTGCCAGAGGGGGAGGGAGTTTGGGAGTGGTGGGAGAAATGCGTGAAGGGAGCATAAATTTATTTCACAATAAAATTAATAATAATGAGTGTACCTACACTGCTCCAGGCCTTTGCTAAGGATGTTACAGATTATTCTTCCCACCAGCATTGTGAGGTAAAGTGACTTGGCGCCATCTACATGTGTAGATTTAGTGTTGACCTCTCTATCTCCGGTCCCCCCAGGATATGCCTTAAGAGCTGCTGGTGAGGAGTGTGGGCTTTGGTCTCCAACCATCTTAGACTCAAGTTCTGGCTTGGTTGCTCTTTCAGGGTGTGCTTGGGAAAGCTCTGACTTCTCTTTTGCAAAGTAGTCCCCCGTTCTTGCATTTATTCCAAGATGTTGTTGATAGTCCCCTCAGTGCCAAACACTGTTTGAAGGGTTAGGAATGTCATACTGGGGACAGAGTCCCTGTCTTCATAAGAGTTTAGTTTCTAGTGAAAGAAACAGGTAAACAAAAGACTATATAAGATTATCAGAGAATAAACAAGTTAATACTGTAATTTCCTTAGAAAAGGCTTGGAACATTGTAGGTACACTTATTATTATTGATTTATTTTGTTGTAGAATAAGTGTAATGAGAAAATCAGCACAGGCTGTGGAGACGCTAAGACAGAGGGGGCTGTTTTGGAAAGAGGAGTTTTAGGGGCAGCCTTTGAGGTGGTGCTCTTTAATATGAGAGGAAGAAAGTGAGAGCGAACCATGTGGGTTATCTGGGGAAGAGCATCTCAGGCAGAGGCAGAAGGCCTTGGATGGAATGTGCATGGCATAGAACCTCAAGGAGGCCAGTGTGGGGAGACAGAGTGGTAGGAGATGAGATTGGGGCATCACCAGTACCAGATCAGGCTTTGGCTTTTCTTCACTCACTGTGGGAATTGGCCTGGGCAGGGGATTGGCATGACCCAGTGGGCATTTCAGAAACATTTCTGGAGTGGAGCCAGGTGGAAGAAGAGAGAAGAGAGAACCAGAAGGTTGCTGTAATGGTCCAGGAGAGAGATGATGGAAGTGACCCGCCTAGCGTGAGCTCCTCCTGGAAGATTACCATCACTGACCACACTGTTTGAAATTGCCACTCTCTCTCTGCCCTGACATCCCCACCCCTGCTCCCCCTCTCCTCCCTTCTCTCTTCTCCATTGTACGTCTCACTTTCTAATATACTGTATCCTTTACTAATTTGTTAAGGTCGTTATTTATTGATACTCATCACTTGCCAAAATATAAGCTCCTCAAGGGCAGGGACTTTTCTCGGCTTTACTCTGTAACCTGACACAGTGTGTCTTGCTTGCTGCCTGGAGGGATGGATGGGTCGAGTAGTGATAGCTGAGAAGATACTGGATTTTTGTGGATTTCTGTCCAAGACAGAGCTGACAGAATTTTCTTCTGGATGATTGCATGTGTTTCTGAAAGTTACTCTGATAGACTGGAGGTCACGAACTGAGTTTGGTACCTGACAGGCAATACAACATCAGTAAGATTGATATAATTATATCATTTAATTCCAATGTGCAGAAAGGGTTACATTTTACCCCTTTGTGTGAAAGTAACTTAATGAAAGGAGATACAGATTCAGGTCAGCATCCATGGCCTCAGCATCCATGGCCCCTGGGGCAAGCCCGGCCTGCTGTCTGTGTAAATGCAGTTCAGTTACAGCGCAGCCACCTCACTGACTTGCAGAAAGTCTGGCTCCCTTCGCTGTGCAGCAGTAGTCGGACAGTTGAGACAGAGACTTAGAGGGCCCTCAACGCCAAAAATATTTACTCTCTGGCTCGTTACAGGAAGTTTGCCAACTCCTGTCACAGAGCGTTACAGTTTATGGTGTTCCACGTTTTATGGCATAGATCATACGGCATTTTAAGAGTTGTCACAGGGAAGCAATATTGGTGAAAGCAAGTAGCAAATGAATCAATATTGACCTGTCTCCACAAAATTGATTTCTTTACCAAATATCAAAAGGCAGAATGGAGAAGGAAGTTCTACAAGCGATTGAGGGAGCGGGACTACACTTAATATTTTAGGTCAGTGTTCAGTTCCACTGTCTGTAATCAGAAGATGCTTCAAGAAGGGTCTAGCCTAGGGATGCCTTTCAGGCAACAGTTCTAGAATCACAGAACCCCAGGCTAAAAGGCAAAGAGTATCACTTTCTCGGACACAGTGTGCTTGAAATTTTGCTGTGCATTTCTGATAAATATAAGCTTCTCAACGTGGTGTTCAGTCTTCTGCCCAGCCTGCCTCTGTCTTAACAACGCCCGCTCTCCTATACACTCACACACTCACACTCTCATTCCCCGCCCCTTCCACGCCGCCTGCTGTCTGTCTAGGCACTTTGCTGTTACCTCCTTCTGGAGACGGGGTGTCATTCCTCTCCCTAACCCCTGCTATACACTTGTGAAATCCTACCGTTTTACTCCTGGCCTGCCTAACATGCGGTCTCCTTCGTGAAGGTTTCCTGGTTCCCCACTCCACCTGTGGTTGTGTCCTTCCTGGATTTGGCCATTCTGCTATTCCTTGTTGTATTGTTCTTTATAGTTACTTGTGCATTTGTCTCCTTCCTCCCATTAGACTCCTCTGATGACACAGTGTTTTATACAGAATACGTCCTCAATAATTATAGAATTGATTTGATTTGACCTAACACATGTTACCTGTGATGCAATCTAATATTTTCTGCTCTATTTTAATAATTAAAATAAATGCTGATCACAACCCACAGTTTGGAAAACTGTGCTCTAAGTATTTTTGTGGCTGGCCGAGATTGGTGGTTATGATGTTAAGTTTTGAGATTGCCTCGGAGTCTACTAGTGGATTCCAGTGTGGAATAGACTTACCAAATGGGTTAGTTATGTCCACTGCTGCTAGTGCTCTGGGTTGTATAGTTTGTAATGTAGGTAAAGGTATGTGAAGCCTCTTGATCCTCTGTCAGAAGGACCATGTTCTTCTGACTCTCAAGTGATCATATAAATAGATGGCTTGATCATTCTAAAGGCCCTGTATTAGGGCTGAGTTCTCACTGGAAGATTTGATCGGGGAAAGGCCCTCTTACAAACTCACATATTTGTCGAGAGCATTTGGTTCCTTATAGGCTGTTGGATTGAGGGCCTCAATTTCTTGCAGGCTATCAGTCAGAGGCTACCTTCAGTTCCTTGCCATGTAGCCATCTCCAAACATCACCTTACAACATGGCAGCTTCCCTCTTCAGAGCCATCAAAAGAGAGAGTCTCCTTGCTAGACAGGTGTTATTTAACATAATCATTCAAGTGACATCTTAACATCTTTGCCATATTTTATTGATTAGAAGCAAGTTAGAGATCCTGCTCAGCCTTAAGGGGAAGACATTTCACGGGGGCATGAATACTGGAAGGCGGGGATTATGGGGGCCACTTTACTACCTGTTAGCAGGAGGCCCATACAGATGTAACACATTTTTACTGGAGCCACCCATTAGGAAGGTGTGATATGGTTTGCTTATCTCTATTTAAAAGAATCTTGACTGTTGGGTGCCTGGCTGACTCAGTTGGTAGAGCATGCAGCTCTTGATCTCGGGGTTGTAAGTTTGAGCCCCACCTTGGGGGTAGAGATTATTTAAAAATGAAATCTCAAAAAAAAGTTATAAAAATAAAAAAAAATCTTGACTGTTAAAATGCTATGGATATTTGGTAATTCGTAAAAAGACGCAAGATTTTTAGCTCTTCTAGGAGATAAATTGTAACTGATTAGTAATTCTAGCTGAATTTATTTTTATATTTCTCTCTCCCAACAGTTGTCTCATGGGTAGGGTGGAGAGAGATGGATCAGATCTTGACCTCTGGATCACATGTGAAATTGTTCCTCCTTCCACCTTACATCCTGTTTTCCTTAGCCTCCAAGTAGGCCCTCTTCTGGTTCTGCTCCTTTCTTCTCCTTCATTCCTTGCCATTTTCCTCTCCTGGATCATTTTCTGTTTTGCTATTGTAGCTTGATCACTTTTATATGCTCAGTAAGTGTCTGTTGACTATGTCACTTAAAAGGCAGGATGCTAAGTTCGGACTTTGTAAGGCAGAGGTTTCAAAGCTGGGTTCTGGTCACACTGCAGGATCCTCAGGGGCTCTAGGTGGGAAGGCAAGTAGAAGAGCTAGAGTTGGAAGGTGGTGCTGCTTTGTGAAGGATCTGTTACCATTCTCAGACCACATACATACAGAAATAGAGAGTCCGTGCTTAGACGCTTTGGATGGGTTTTTGTTTGTTTGTTTGTTTTTCTAGTTTTAGTACTTTAGTTGTAAGTAATATTACATCATGTCACACTCTATGCTTTTATGACAGCTCTCATGAACTTTTAAAGTATGGCTTAATTCTTCTTGGCAGGACTTGTGACATGAAAGCAGATCTCTAGTGACAGGCTGTATTTACTGTAAATACTATAAAAACTGTTACTGACAATTCAAGGCTAATTAATGAATTTTAAGATGGTCCCAGTTTACTGATACTCAAGTTGATTATTAGTTGTGACTAATGAAAGTATTGCCAAATTCCAAATATGGCCAGGCAGACTATACAGACAGGCCCCCTACGCCCCTGCAGTCTATTTTTATGATATTTCTTTGTTGGATTTATATCTCCTCTCCATTCTATTTTTTTTTTTTTTTGGACCCTTTTTGGAAGATTAGTACATGGCATTACATTTTGGAGAGATTGAACTCCTTTCTTTTTACTCACAGATAGACCTGAATTTGGTTTTGGAAGGCATGTTCCTGCTACATGTAATTATGTAATGTTCTCTTCAAACAGACTACATTGAAATAGATGTAGCAATCTTCAATCTGTCTGTAGCGTTTCTCCTTTGAGATAGAAACCAGAGTTTGTTTGTTTGTTTTTTAAAGATTTTATTTATTTATTCAGGAGAGACAGAGGGGGAGAGAGAGAGAGAGAGAGAGAGAGAGAGAGGGAGGGAGAAGCAGGCTCCAAAGGAGCAGGGAGCCCGATGCGGGACTCGATCCCAGGACCCTGGGATCATGACCTGAGCCGAAGGCAGACGCTTAACCATCTGAGCCACCCAGGCGCCCCGAAACCAGAGTTTTGAGTAAGAATTTCTCTAGATTGAAGCCAGTCCCCTATACCAGTGGACTCAACCTAGTCAGCCTGAGGAGAGAGCCATTGGCCTCCTTGAGTTCTTGTAAATAAATACAGGGAGGAGGGGAGGAAACCTGCCGAATGAATGCAGCCAGTGTGACAAAAAGCTCTTATTCTTTTTCTCCCTAAATATAGTAGTTTCTTACTGTAAGATATTTTATCCTCTGGCTCATAAAACTTCCTTTTTGTTTTTTTTTCTTGCTTCTTTTGTGAAACTTGCTATTTTCAGGTGTTTTGATTTTGGGGGGAAGTTATAAATGGACTTGTGTATTTCAGAGAAGGTCAGGTTTAGAAGTCATCACTCATCACATGCCTATCTCTCCTTTTTATTTTTAAACGGCACACGAGTGTCTGACTTGCACGTGGTATTGCTTGCTTGGAAGACTGGTGCCAGACTCAGTGTCCTTTGTTTTCAAGAGATAACCGTCTGGTGGTTTTTGTTTTGCTGTGAGACACATGTGAGTCATAGTTAGCATGAACTAAGTCTAAGTCCTTCCTCCAAACCTCTAATTATTTTGGACAACTTACCTAGACTTCAACATCTAGAAGTTAATATATTAAAAACTTCAACTGCGTGTCTGTTTATGAAAGTTTGATTAGTCATCTACACTTTCCCTTTATGGATTGATGTAATTATTTCTTGGTTGTGGAACCACCAGTCCTGTTGGCACTGACGTTGTTTTTGTGCTTGGATATTGATTGCAAAGTTAGAAAAAGATTAAAATAAAGAAGTAGGCCTCAGTCTCTGTGACTTCCTTCCTTCTTGGGCATGGACAGTTCCAAAAATCTAGATTTCACTAGTGTGTTTAATCCTGTGAATTATACTCTCTAGTGCAGTAGTTAGTAGTTTTTTAAGAAAGCAAACAATACTGTGATCAAAGAGACAACTGAAATATTTTGTATTTTGTTACTAAAGAACTTGTTCAGTGTTATCAAAATCATCTTTATTTTCTCCATATATTATGACAGATGCTATGTGTGATGGTTAAGAGAAGGCGTGTCAGAGCTGGACTGTCTGGGCTTATATATTAGCTCTACCATTTAATTGGTTCCATGATGTTTGTGATATTTGTCAAATAACTGGATCTTTCCAGGCCTCAGTTTTGTCTTTGTAAAATAGGGAATAATAGTAGTACTACTTCACAAGGTTGTTTTCAGGACTAAATTAACGTATATAAAGTGTATCTATGGGGCGTCTGCCTTTAGCTCAGGTCATGATCCCAGGGTCCTGGGATTGAGCCCGACATGGGGCTCCCTGCTCAGCGGGGGGCCTGTTTCTCCATTTCCCTCTTCCCCTCCCCCCTGCTTGTGCTCTCTCTTGCTCTCTCTCTCTTTCTCAAATAAATAAATAAAATCTTTAAAAAAAAAAGTGTATATATGCACAGGGCCTGGCACTGCCTGGTAGGTACGTATGAGTCTTAGCTGTCATTGGTCACCTTTATGATTGTCTAATTTTACAAAGTTTTGTTAATAACAACGAAAATTTATTTATCATATATTAAAAGCGTGTACTAAGATTTAAGTTTTCAAAACTAAAAATTTCCAGTTAGAAACCACTTTTCATCTGTAACTCTTAAGAAATGAACGGTTGAAGCAAAACACTTCATTATCAAGGGCCATGTGTAAAACATTAAAAACAAACTAAAAACAAAAAGGTTGTCCATGGAGTTGTATGGAAGACTCAGTAACGGAGTTCTGCATTTTTTGGAATTGTGTTCTTTTTAACATATCCTAAGTTCCTGATTGAAAAAATAAAGACAGGTGATTTTCAACCAAGTAGCTACCAAGTCTTCTATGTCTTATCTCTGCAACTTTAGTTTTCATTGGATTACCACTTAAGTTTTCTTGACTGTGGATACACTTCCATATTATTGTTTTAAATAGTCTTTTTTTTTTTTTTTATTGGGAACATTTCCTTGAACATTCACATAGAGTATCAAAAGAAGTTTTTGTTTGTGGTTGGAAAAATGTCTCTAACCTGCCAACAGAACTTAAAATTGCATAAGGAAACGGGTGTTGATGCTGAGAAATGGTGTGTAGGCAGCAGATCTCTTGTTCTGTCTGAAAACAGTGATGAAACACAAACAACAAATGTGGATTGCCGTTGCTCTATTTTAGTGTGGGAAAGACAACTTCAGGGCAGGAGAAAAACTTCTACTGTTTTAATCAACTTTCATTATATTTTAGGCATGGGATTTTGTTGGCAGTCATTGCAGGGATCACAGAAAGCTAATGTCTATAAAAAGCACTATGGTGCCTGTTTCATTATATTTGTGTTGAACTTTAGTAGGAATTTATAACTTGGGATTCGTTTTTGATCTTTAAGTGATTTGTGGACTCTTGAAATTATTTATAGAATTTTACTTTTTTTTGAAGCTTTTATGATGCATTGTTGTCATGAACCAATCTTTTACTCTTTTTGTTTTGTTTTTGTATTGAAATAAAGTACACATAACATAAAATTTACCATTTTAACTATTTTTAGGTGTCTGGTTCAGTGGCATTAAGTACATTCATATTTTTGTGCATCCATCACCACCAACCACCTCTAGAACTTTTTCATCATCCCAGCCTGAAAATCTGTACCCATTAAACGGTAACCCCCCCATGCCCCAATGCCCTGGCAACCTCTATTCAACTCTCCGTTTTTATGAACTTGACTCCTTGCTGGGAATGGCCAGCAATCCCTGTACCAATGGATGAAAGTTTACTCCAGACTTTGCTGTGAAAGGGGAAGGCGGGGGGGGGGTCCATGCTCAGAGACGAGGACCCTTTGCTCTTCTTTGCTTTCACCTTTATTCGTGCTTCAAGATAATCATAAATCTTTATTACTCTGTTTCTCAAGTAAGTGATATGTGGCAAGAGTCTGATGATGGGAAAGATACAATGTGCTGATCAGCTTGTTCTACGAGTTCTGCTAAGCATAGCTTTAGGGGACAATGCATACATCTCTTAGATCACAGGGCAGCTGTTTGGGCTAACAAAGCTTCGGGGAAGGTGACCCCCCGTGGCATTCCTACGGCAGAGTGGTTGCGCTGGGACTCGGCATTCCAAAGGCCTGCGTCCTCCTCCGAAACCTTCCCTCGCCCCCAGAGGCCTCCGTGTTATATTTTAGCAAGCCAGGTATTATCGATGATTTCATGCTCTACATTAACCCCAACAACTGCTCTACCTTATGTAAGTGGAATCGTGCAATATGTGTCCTTCTGATTTATCCATGTTGTAGCATGTATCAGAATTTCATTTCTTAAGGCTGAGTAAACAGTCCATTGTATTTACATACCACATTTTGTTTATATGTTCTCCCATTGATGGACAATTGGGTTGTTCTACCTTTTGACTCTCATGACTAATACTGCTACAAACATTGGTGTGCAAAATCTAAGTCCCTGCTTTCATTTCTTTTGTGTATATACTTGGAATTGTTGGATTACGTAGTAATTCCATGTTTAATATTTTGAGAGACCAGCAAGCATACCATTGTCCACAGTGGCTATACCATGTTATACTCCTGCTGTCCGTAGAATTTTGTGTTGTGTACATTTTTTTTTTTTAAGAATCAGTCATTAGATTTCATCAAAATCTCAAAGTGATCTATTATATTTAGTCTTCAACAAATTCACTTTAATTCCTGCATACTTGATAGAGTATGTAGTGTGTTGTAGAGATGAGTTATGTTAGGCCTATCCACTTGCTTCCTCATTCCACCAGAACCTCTCTGCATAGATGAAATGCAAGGCGTTACCTTTCAAGTTTAGTTCTCTGGGTTAACACTGATGTTCAAGTGGTCTTGAAAAAGAGTATTATTTTTCAGGCTCACAAGAAGACTGAGATGACAAAACACAAAAAGTAGCATTAAATTCTGTACTGAGAGTATGGTAGCAGGTTGGCACTGATAATTTTTATTTCTCATCTGTGTGGAGGAGACTTTGCTTATAGGCCAACAGACTCTACTGTGTGTGTACCTTTAGGTACTTGAACAAACTATTTTCAATGTGAATATGATCATGGATTTCTTTTATGTAAATAGATTTTTAAAATAGGTTTGTTCTTTAAAATGAATTATTATCAACCAATGACATTATCATAGCTGGAATTTTTTTCACCTAACTTTAGAATGGTAACTAGCAAAAATTAATAAATTAATTGATAGTAGAAATATGACTTCCTTTTTACTTCCTTCAAATAAATAAAATAAACCTAATGACAAAGAGAAGTTAAACATTATCTTTTGGCCTATATCCCCATAACACTTGAAAATTACATGAAGTTGAACACAGTGATTAGAAATACTATCTAAGATTCTACTCTTTATATTTTATTTCCTTTTTTTTTTTTAAAGATTTTATTCATTTATTAGAGAATGAGCAGTGGGGAGGGGCAGAGGGAGAGATAGAGGGAGAGAAGCAGATTCCCTGCTGAGCAGGAAGCCCAATGCAGGGCATCTATGCAGGGCTTGATCCCAGAACCCAGAGATCATGACCTGAGTGGAATGCAGAAGCTTCACCGACTGAGCTATGAGCCACCCAGGTGCCCCTTTATATTTTATTTCTTAAGGCAGAGAATTTGTGCCATAAAGAATTTTTTATTAAATGAATTTTAGAGTCCTGTATTTTGGGACCAAATTTAAAAATCCAAAACAAACTAAGGAAAATTGCATGTAACTCTATGTAGTAAGGCTACAATAAAAGAAGTTGTCCCTTCCAGATTGAGTGATGCTATGGCACCCCACCTTTCTCCTCCTCCTCCTCCCATTCAGGATCACCATTGTTGGTGGGACTGGGGCATAGCTCAGCACTGTCTCTGGGCAGGAGAAAAGGTGGAGAACAACCAGTACTGAAGTATTAAGTTACATTTTAGAAAACTTGATTTTCGCTTATTCAATTAATTAGCTGAATCACTTGGTCTGCATTTCTTATTTGTAAAATGTTAGGATTGAACTAGAGGATGTACTTTTTAAGGGGATTTTTTTTTTTTTGAGGGGATGTTGGGGACGTGTATGATTCCTGAGTCTTAGCAATACCCCAAATTCAGAAACCTAGCCAATTGCTCTAACAGCCTTTATAGAGCTTCTATAATATCCTAACCCTGTAATTCTTTCCTAATTTGAAGGTAAGGACTGTCCCATCTTGTAAACTTCAAAATCTCTCAATACAAGGCATTACTCACAGTTGGCACCTAGAAAGAATACAAATGCAAAGAAAATGGTTCAGATTAAGGAAGGTACAAAACTGTTGTGCAAACACTATTTAATTGGTTCTTCAATGCTCTTAATGGGTTTTGGTGGCTATTATTGGTTATTTGGATCCATACATCTCAACTGCAGATTGCAGGTATCCTTCTGATAATGAAATATAATGACTTGCATCACTCAAATTTAAGAGATAACACCCTAATCCAGTGGCTTTGTCTGCATTTCTCTGGGATTTCTTTGGCTATACCTTCTTCTGGCTTTTAGCCTCAGGGTCAGATGGTCTTTAGTTCACTCTCTAAAAGAAAGGGGCCGTATTTTAAGAGCAAAACAATGCTTTCTCCAAACTCTCAGTGCATTTCATTGAATTTTACCCTTGTACATATATGAGCTAATTCCAGGTTCCATGAGAAGGCCATGTGCTGATTGGCTTAGCTGAGTTCTTGGACTAACCATTTATTAGAAGAGGAAAAGGGACTTCCTTTGATTAATCATGCCCTTGAAAACTCTAGAATTGGTGCTGTAGCTAGTTTGTCTTGAGCTTCATGGATGACAAAACCAGTATTCTTTCAGGATGGGGATGGGACTAAGTCCAGGGCAGGGATCTAACAGCCCGCCCTGTAGCTCACCCTTTCAATCCCAAACATCCAAATACATTCTTCCTCTTATGCGTGTCCTTAATGAAACTTTGCCTATACATGAAATACTCTCACTACCTCCCCAGAGAAGGACATTTCAGCGGCTCATCTAGTTCCAAAACCAAGATCTTTAGGTGACGCATAGTCTTCTTTCTCAGATCTGATGGAGCGCCTCATGGTTCTGCAGCCCTATGGCGAAAGAATAACAGGTCTGTTCCTAGTGCTCAAGCAGGAGCAAGGTGGTCGTAATACGAGTTTCCATTTGTAAAGGAGGGTAATGGAAAAGGATGCGCAATGATCAACGATCACTCTTTCCTAGTCCAGGAGTGATGAGTACCCCTGTATGGCAGGAGGTTCATTTCTTAGCGTATTTGACAGCAAGTGATTTTTATCTCTGAGAGTGTCTCCTTTTCCCTTGTCTTTATGGCACATCGGTGGTGGCCTTTGAGAAGGACCGACCATGAACTTCTAATAACTCTCTCGCCTTCCCCACGGGATTGGAAGGGAGGGACCTCAGGTTGTGTCAGAGGAGTGGTTCTCAGTGTGGTCTCAGGACCAGCAGCTTAGCAAATTCTGGGGTGTCACCCCAGTGCATGTCACCTAATGCACTGTCCTCCCGGAGCATCAGATGCACTTTCTAGTTTAAGAACCATCGACGTAGACGTTTAGCAGGGTTTTGTGGTTTCTTTGGCAAATCAGCTCCCTTAAAAACTAAGTGGACTGCTAGTTGGTTTAGGGTCAGTTCAGGGTCAGTTCCATTTGCAGTAACCGTAGTCAGAGTTGCCTGGTCATCGGCTCTAAGCCTGTCAGAGCATGAAGTCTCCTCTCCACCCATCCCCTGGGTTCTTAATTTAAAGGCTACTGCCCTATCTTGGCCTCTGCTTGTTCCTTGCCTTTAGGCTGCATCTTAACTGTTTTTTTCCACAATGAAGTGTATTGTCTTCTTTGTTAGGCAAGGGTATGCCTATTAGCGGAGGTGCTGGGGAAAGGACCCTGGTGGGGGGGGGGGGGGGTTAGGTGTCCTTCCAGCTCCATTCTCATCTCCCCGGGAACCTCCTACTTCACAGCGTCTGCTTTTGCAAGCCTTAGCTTGGCCTCCATAACTTGGCTTTTTGGTTGGTTGGTTGATTTGTGTTTTAACCATACTGGAGTCCACATTACTGAAATTTTAGCTTTTTTGGGTTTTTTGTTTTTGTTTTGTTTTTTTGTTTTTTTCTCCCCTCTCTGCTTTTAGCCTAAGTTTATCTTTAGGCTACAGGAAGCAGGCAACACATTTCTTCATTCTTAATTTTTGTACCACTTACTTTTCTTTTTCTTGAAGCAGCCATAATAAATGCTTTTAGTAATGATGAAATTTAAGGTATTCGCTTTTTGGTTAAGAGTGCTGATGTTAAACTCTAAAGTTTTGGGGTCAGAAACTGGTGCCTCTAACAGACAGGAAGCAAATAGGAAAAAGCAATTCTTTTCTCTTGTCCAGGCTTTCTGTCTCCCTCTTTTGACCCCTGCCCTCATGGCCTCATGAGGAGAAGTTGGCAAAACAAGGAATCCATGGAATAATACTCAGGAATCAAAAGCAGTGCACTGCTGATACACTCTGTGAGATGGATGAAAGAAGTCACCCAACAAAGAGTATATATCCTATGATTCCATTTATATAAAATTCTACAAAACTAAGTTATCATGAATACGGATAGGGAGAGAAAGGACAGCTGCTGGGTCCGGGGGTGGAGAGGTGACGGAGGGACTGGAGGGGAAGATGACAAGCGACACAGGAAACCTTCAGGGTTCATGATTTCACAGGTGTAGTCCTATAGCAACTGTTACCAAAGTATACATTTATTTTTTTAAGATTTATTTATTTATTAGAGAGAGCATGAGCGAGCGGGGGGGGGGGGGGCAGGCAGAGGGAGAGAGTGTCTCAAGCAGACTCCCCACTGAGCATGGAGCCCAACCGGGGGGCTCGATCTCATGACCCTGAGATCAGCAGCTGAGCTGAAACCAGGAGTCGGACGCTTAACCGACTAAGCCCCCCAGGTGCCCCTGTAATGATGAAATTTCAGTGCCTTCCGATTGACATTTGGTCGCGGATATCAGGACATATCTGTGGGGGCAGTGTGTGTTCGTGTAGCACATTTTGACTTTGTATATTAAAGTAGCATGACCTAGAGCTTCTGAGTTTCCCCAAATCCCAGCCTCACCACTCATCAGTAGCCTTTAATAAATTACTTAGTCTCATTCTGCCTCAGTTTCTTCATCTGTAAAAGAAGGGCAATAAAAACACAGACCTCATGAGGTTGATGTAAGGATTAAAAGTGCTTTCATATATGTAAAGTGCTTAAGACAAGGACTTTCACACAGTAAGCATTGCGCAACTGTTAGCTATTATTTCAAGCAGCAAGCATTGCACAACTATTAACTGACTATTACTCTGCAGCCAAAGAGTGTTTTATTTTTAGGACTGGGTTCTTGGAAAGATTTTTTTTTATACAGTGTATACAAATTGAACATTTAAACATGAATGTTTATTAGATTGGAAATAGGGGGGAATATTGGGGAAAATACAGTAAGGGTTTTAACACTTGTTAACCAGGTTCTGAAGAGAAGAGCTAAACCAGTTCTCATGCCTGTTGGCAATCAGGGAGCCTACCGAGAATGGAATTATGAAGTCAAACTAGAATGTTTTTCTCTTGAAAAATCTTAAAATGAACCAGTTTCCCTCTTTAATTTAGAAAATAAAAAAGTCAAATAGGATAGGAGATATAAGAAAGGATTTTCCTATACGATCTATTGAAAAACAGGAAAATAAACATTTTCAGGTGGGCAGAGAATCTACACTGGGAAATGCTAATAAACAGCATTTCCTGTTATTTATTTTGTACTGTCTGGGAGCTGTGGGCACTTAGATACCTAGCCTGATCTATAATATTTGAATAAACAGTCTTAACTGTGTTGCCTTGGTTGATTCTTTTAAACAAAGGAAACATCCCATACCTTTGTCTGCCTGTGTGACTCGGCCTGCTGGGGAGCCAGAGGAGGCTTAAGATTTCCTTTTGCCTCCTTCAGAGGAGGTAGCTTCCTTGGGGTTTTACCCCATGCATACCGCCACCTCTTGGGGAGGAAGTTTTCAGCTGACATATTGCTCATCTCAGAAACATTCTTTTTTTTTTTTAAAGATTTTATTTTATTTATTTGTGAGAGCGAGAATGAGAGAGAGAGAGAGAGAGCACATGAGGGGGGAAGGGTCAGAGGGAGAAGCAGACTCCCTGCTGAGCAGGGAGCCTGATGCGGGACTCGATCCCAGGACTCCAGGATCATGACCTGAGCCGAAGGCAGTCGCTTAACCAACTGAGCCACCCAGGCGCCCTCAGAAACATTATTCTTTGGTGTTCCTATTCTAGTTCTTACATTTACACTATTCCCTTCATCTGAGATACAAAATCCCTTTTCTGTCCTCATGTTTTTGAAAGCAGCATAATAGTTCCTTAAAAAGGATTGCCTTCTCTATTTAAAGGGGGTACTTAAAGGGGGTACTTTTTATCACTCCCTCTTCTTGTCTCAATAAGGAAAAAGAGTTGTTGCTGAATCGAGACGGAATAGTACAGTCTTTCGAGGAAATAAGGTGCAGTATGCATGAAGGTTAACGGGCACTAGGGTCCCAGTGGGAAGAGCTTTCCTCCCAGGAGGTTTGGATAGGGTAGGCAGCTCGGCTGCCAGTGCCTAACCATTTAAGGACCTGCAGGTTCCCTCATCTTATCTCTGATAACTGGTATTTGTCTTGGCCCTGCTTCAGTTTGTAAGCTCCAAAAGCTAGAGATAGGCAGTTGAATTTTACTTCAATTATTTTAATGCTAATTAGAATTGAAATATTCAAATTTGGAGAATTTGTTGGAAAAAATGGTGGGTAATTGCATAAATGCTTAGGCATTACTTTTCCATTTCAATTTAAAACACCTCCTCTCTCTTCATTATATAATTACTCACACCATTATTTGACCCAAACAATTTGTTATTTTCCCACACAGTTTAGACAATTATCTGAATTTAGCTTTCTAGTTTCAACACAGTTGAAATATAAGATTTTTTTTTCTTTACCCAGGATGTTTTGACCCGTGTTAAAACAATACCTTTTATCCCAGGCGCCAAAATGTGGTACCTGTTATACGTTATGGAATTAGCTTTGGCTAGTGTTTCCTGTGAGATTTCACCCCGGCAGACGTCAGCCTCCAGGGCCACGGAGGAAGCAAGAACAATAAGCTCTCCTTGCTGATATGCCTTTACTTTTTAATGTATTCTGAGGTCTATTAATCACGGTTTGTTGTTGTTGATACACTCACTTAGTGTGTGTGTGGGTGGCGAAGCCTTCAGGAGATTAACCCCCCCAGGTCAGTCGTTGCTTCAGGTCACTTCCCCTGTGTTGTCCTTTAGAATATTTGGAAGTGAAGTTTTATTGTTCCTTAGTTTAATAGCAGGTAAGTGTTAACTGTTGAGCCACAGGAAGTAAATAAATGGTATTTCTGATATCATCATGTAAATTTGGCTTCAGCTCAGGTGGATTAGTACCATTGTTTACAAATACAGATTCCTTGGTTCCGTGGTTGTAGGTCCTGATTCAGTAAGTTTGGTAAGGGGGCCAGGTATTTGTACCTAAAAAGAAGCAGCCCAAACGAGGAACCAAATCCAAACCAAAACAAAGCAATAATAACAAAAAAACCCCTCCAAGATGTAGAGGACATTTAGAGGTGGAAGGGGGGAAACTGTGTGTGTGTGTGTGTGTGTGTGTGTGTGTGTGTGCGCTTAATATAGAAATATACATCTACTTGGTTATATTTTTTAAAAAGAGTATGTGTTACTGCTTTTTCACTTTAGGGTATATTGGGAATATGTCCTATATGGCAGAATTATATTTTAAGAGGGTAAGTCATATATATTTATTTCTTACAAATACATATGCCTTGATGTGATCACACATGGCTATACATGACTTATACATACAGTGCGTAAATAAAGTCTCCTGTGGTAGGAGATAAATATTTGCCTTCAGGGGCCCTGTTTTTGTTTTTGTTTTTTTTTCCCAGCATGGATATTCATAAGTTAATTCAAGTCTGTAGCAGAGTTACTTTGTATGGGCCTCCCAGCTCTAATGGTCCAGCTGTCTTTGCTTCACTAACAAATACAATTTGGTGGCTGTAGGTATCTTCAGTGGTCTCTTTGAATGGTGCAGATAATAGCTTAATGTTAATCTTTTGTAGTGCTATCATTGTTTTATAAAACTAAAAATAGCCTTGTAGGTGGAATAGAAGAAAAGTTTTGGAAAACTATGTGCTTTATGGTTGACAGAATTTCATCATCTTCCACCATGCTATTTTAGTAAACACATTCAGAAAACAGTTGTTGCTATTATGGGTGTGGGACTTTGTCTCCCAGGGACTAAACCACTAGCTACAAATAGAACACACTGAAAATCTAACTGGAATTATTGTTACTTATTATATTTCTTCTGTGTATCAATTGGTATGTCATCTAACCCAGGCTAATATTCAGTGAAACCTTTCTTTCTTTCTTTCTTTTTTTTTTGCTATTTTTTTATCTGTATATCTCCAATTCTAAAGATTATCATAGAAATGTAAGAAAACTTAGATGACATAGAATCATCTGCAGCAGTGGTTTCTGTAGACCTTGATGGATTTTTGCTGGTCTCTAGTGAAATGAGAAATATAAGGAAAATATAGTGAATTTTTCCTGAAGCTAAATATTTGATCCTTCATCACGATATTCCTCCTATTTTGGTGTTAAAATGGGCTCTTTTTAAATAAAATAATGACAGTACAGGGTAGTTTGAATTTTTTTTTCTTTTTTATGTCTTTACTTGGAAAAATGAAAAGTTGGCACCCAATTTGGTAGGGCAGATGTAATAAGTGTGTGCATTTTAAAGTTGATGTCTCTGTGATATCTCAAGGTCTGGGAACTACTGATGGAAAATGTACAGACAGGTACATTGAAAATGGATGGTCTTTGATGAATACTTTGGCCCTTTGATTTCTCTTACTGGGTTGTGTATTTGGCATTGTGTAGACGTTGTATTGTGTTTATATCCTGTGTATGGTCTCTGGCCTTATAGTTCTAGTCCCTGAGCTTCCGTTTCCCGTTCCCAGCTGCCTGACCTTGAAGACTAGAGAGTGGCTCATCCTTTTGTCTGGCAAGATCCATAAGATCCATATCGTCTCCTTGCGTCTTCTCCATTCCTGAATTCCCTTTCCCTGCCTCATTGTATCTTACTGGATTTGTTTCCAAGAAGATCCAGTTATAAAGGCCAGCCGACCTTTGAGCTTAGCACTGCCCCTGGCTCTGTAACCAGGTACTGACTTGACAGCTGGTCTGGTTTATTATGAAATCACCAGTAGCTTTGGGTATGGATACTCTAGTGGTGTACACGGCTCTGTGTAGGACGTTACAACACCCAGTAAAATGAGTAAAATATATGCCTGTTCTCTAAGTCAGTTGTCAACTACTAAGAGTATTAAACCACACAATCATGTATTTTTTTTTCTTTTTTTTTGTGGTAAAATACACATAACAAATTTTACCATCTTAACTTTTTAAGTGTACAGTTCAGTGTTATGAAATACATTTGCATTTTTTGTGCAGTCATCACAACACCCATTCCCATAATTCTTTTCATGTGGTAAAACTGAAACTCTGGACCCCTTAAACAGTAACTCCACATTCTCCGCTCCCCCACAGCCACTGTCAGTGTGGTTCAGCTTCCTGCCTCGAATTTGGCTACTTTGAGTACCTCATACAAGTGGACTCCAAAGAGCATTTGTCTTTTTGTGACTGGCTTATTTCATTTAGTATATTGTCTTCAAAACTCACACATATTGTAGCATATTGCAGAATTTTCATTCCTTCTAAGGGTGAATAATAATAGTCCAGTGTATTTTCCTTAGCCATTCATCTGTCAGTGGACATTGGGTTAATTCCACATTTTGGCTATTTTAAGTAATGCTGCTGCTATGAATACGGGTGTATAAGTATCTCTTTGAGACTTGCTTTCAGTTCTTTGGCATATATGCCTAGAAGTGGAATTGCTGGGAAATTCTACTTTTTTAATTTTTTGAGGAACTGCCGTATTGTTTTCCATGGTGGCTGCACCATTTTACATTCTTACCAGCAGTGCATGGGGGTTCCAGTTTCTCTATATATTTGCCAGCACTTATGTTTCCCATTTTGTTTTGTTTTTTGGGTTTTTTTTGATAACCAGTCTAATGGGTGTGAGATGGTATTTTATTGTAGCTTTGATTTGCATTTCCCTAATGATTAGTCATGTTAGGTATCTTTTCATGTGCTTGTTGTACCTTTGCGTATCTTTGGAGAAATGTCTGTTCAAGTCTTTTGCCCATTTTTGAATTGGGTTGTTTGTTTTGTTGTTGAATTTTAGGAGTTCTCTGTAATTCTCTTAACCTCTTATCAGATATATGATTTTTTTTTTTTTTTTCTGATTCTGTGGGTTACCTTTTTACTGTGTTGAAAGTGTCTTTTGGAGAAAAAAATTAATTTTTCTTAAATCCAGTTTGTCTGTTTTTTTCTTTTGTTACCTGTGCCTTTGGTGTCATATCCAAGCAATTACTGCCAAATCCAAGGTCATGAAGCTTTTATCTTATGTTTTCTTCTAAGAGTTTCATGGTTTTAGGTCTCACATTTAGCTTTTTGATGCATTTTTGAGTTAATTTTTTTTATATGATGTCGGGTAAGGGCCCAACTTCATCATTTTGCATGTGGATATCCAGTTTTCTCAGGATCATTTGTTGAAAAGACTGTCCTTATCTCATCGAATGGCTTGGCACCCTAGAGAAAATCATTTGACCATGTATGTGTGGGTTTATTTCTGGGTCTCCGTTTTATCCCACTGGCCTATAAGTCTGTGTTGTGCTAATACCAAACTGTTTTTGATAACTATAACTTTGCAATAAGTTTTGAAATCAGTAGTGTGAACCCTATAGTTTTATTCTTTCGCAAGATTGTTTTGGCTATTTGGTGTCCCTTGAGATTCCATTTGAATTTCAAGATGTTCCCTCCTTCCCCGCCCCGGGCAAAAAGCATCATTGGGGATTTTGATAGGGATTGCATTGAATCCGTATACCACTTTGGGCAGTATTGACATTTTAACAATATTCATCCAATCTATGATCATGCAATGTGTTTCCGTTATGTCTTTTTCAGTTTCTTTCAGCAGTGTTTTGTAGTTTTTATTGTGTAAGTAACTTTCACTTTGATTAAGTTAGTTCCTAAATATTTTATTCTTTCTGATGTGGTTGTAAATGAAGTTGTTTTTGTAATTTCCTTTTCAGATTTTTCATTGTTTATGTATAGAAATGCAGCTGATTTTTATATATTGACTCTTGTTCATGATACTTTGCTGGATTCATTTATTCTGGTGTTGGGGGGGTATATTTAGGATTTCCTACATAGAAGATCATATCATCTGTAAACAGATAATTTTACTTCTTCCTTTCCAATTTGGATGCCTTTTGTTTCTTTAACTTGCCTAATTGCTCAGGCTAGAACTTCCAGAACTATGTTGAATAGGTAAAAATGAGCATCCTTGCCTTGTTCCTGATTGTAAAGGAAAAGCTTTCAGTTTTTATTTTGAGTGTGATCCTCACTGTTTTTCACATACGACTTTTATTGTGCTGAGGAAGTTTTCTTCTATTCCTAGTTTATTGTTTTCATCAGGAAAGATGTTGAATTTTGTCAAGTGCTTTTTCTGCATCAATTGAGATGATCATGTGTTGTTTTTTCTCCTTAATTCTGTTGATATGGCATATTACATGGATTGATTTTTTTTAAAAAGATTTTATTAGAGCATGCAAGTGAGAGCACATGTGCAAGAGAAAATGAGTGGGGGGAGGGGCAGAAGGAGAGGGAGAAAGAGGCTCCCCGCTGAGCAGGAAGCCTGACTCTCTGGCTGGGTCCCAACATCCTAGGACCTGAGCTGAAGGCAGACACTTAACCACCTGAGCCACCGAGGCACCCCTACATGGATGGATTTTTGTATGCTGAACTATCCTTGCATTCCAAGAATAAATCCTACACGATTATAATGTATAATCCTTTTAACATGCTAATGAGTTGTGTTTGCTAGTATTTTGTTGAGGATTTTTGCATTCATGTTCATAAGGGATATTGGTCTGTAATTTTTCTTGTGGTGTCATGGCCTGGCTTTAGTATCAAGGTAATGCTGCCCTTATAGAATAAGTTAGGAAGTGTTCCCTTCTCTTCAGGTTTTGGAAAAGTTTGAGAAGGATTGGTATTGCTTCTTAAGTGTTAGGTAGAATTCACCAATGAAGCCGTCAGGTTCCAGGCTTTTCTTTGTTAGGAGACTTTTGATTACTGATTTAAGCTTTTTAGTGGTTATAGACCTATTTAGATTCCCCATTGCTTCATGACTTGCTTTTAGTAGGTTTTGTGTGTTCAGGAATATATCCAGTTTAACTAGGTTATCCGATTTGTTGGTATACAGTTGTTCATGGTACGTCTCTTATAATCCTGTATATTTCTTTAGAATTGTTAGTAATGTCCCACTTTCATTTATGATTATAGCAATTTGAGTGTTTTTTTCTTAGTCCATGTAGCTAAAGGTTTGTCAATTTTGTGGATCTTCCTAGAACCAGCTTTTTTGTTGATTTTCTCAGATGTTTTTCTGTTCTCTGTTTCATTCATCTCTTCTCAAATCTTTATTATTTCCTTCTGCTAGCTTTGGTTTTAGTTTATTCTTCTTTTTCTCTTTTCCTAAGTTATAAAGTTGGGTGTTGATATGAGATCTTTCTTTGAAAAAGAAAAAAGTGTTTATAGCTATAAATTTTCTCCTTAGTACGGCTTTGTCTGCATCCTATAAGTTTTGGTGTGTGGTATTTTTGTTTTCCTTCATCAGTAAGTATGTTCTCCTTTGATCCATTGGTTGTTTAAAAGTATATAGTTTAATTTCCACAACTTTGTGAATTTTTGTGTTCTGATTTCCGACTTCGTTCGTTGGGTTCAGAGAAGATACTTTTATATCTGTGGAGACTTAATTTGTGTCCTGACCTATGGTCTGTCCTGGAATATGTGCCATGTGTGTTCTGTTGCTGTAGAATGTTCTGTTAGATCTAGATGGTTCATTGTATTGCTTAGGTTCTCTGTGCCTACTTTCCTTCTGTCTGGTTGTTCTGTTCCTTATTGAGAGTGGACATTAAAGTAACTACTATTGCAGAACTATTTCTTTTTTGAATTCTATCAGTTTTTGCTTCATATTTTGATGGTGTGTCATTACTGTGTAAATGTTTATACTTGTTATATCTTCTTGCAGTATTGAATCTTGTATCAACTTATAATGCACTTCTTTGTTTTCATTACATTTTTTTATTTAATGCCTGTTGTGTGTCATATTAGCATAGCAACCCTTGCTTTCTTTTGGTAATTAAGTGCTGGGAATATCTTGTTCCATCCTTTTATTTTCAACCTCTTTGTGTCTTTGGATCTAAAGTGAGTCTTATGGACAACATATAGTTGGATCTTGTGTTTTTATCCATTCTGCCAACCTCTGTCTTTTGATTGGAGAGTTTAATTCATTTGCATTTAATTACTAATAAGGAGGGACTGACTTCTCTCTTTGTGCTGTGTTCTGTATGCCTTATAAAGCTTTAGCCCCTAATTTACTGCATTATTGTTTTCCTTTGCATTTATATTTTATTTTTTATTTTTTTAAGATTTTATTTATTTGACAGAGAGAGAGAGACAGTGAGAGAGGGAACACAAGCAGGAGGAGTGGGAGAGGGAGAGGCAGGCTTCCCGCCAAGCAAGGAGCCCGATGCAGGGCTTGATCCCAGGAACCTGGAACCATGACCTGAGCTGAAGACAGACGCTTAATGACTGAGCCACCCAGACACCCCTGTTTTCCTGTGCATTTAGTTGATTTTTTATAGTGAAAGTTTTAAGTAACTTTCTCATTTCCTTGTGTTTATATTTTGTAGCTGTTTTCATTATGGTTACCATGGGGATTATATTTAACATTCTAAAGTTACAACACTAATTTGAATGTATACCAGCTTAATGTCAACAACAATAAAATCTGTGCTCCTTTTCAGCTCATCCCCATGTCTTTTGGTTGTTGATGCCGAATCTCTCTAGTGAATTCCTCATTTTGCTTCTTGTAGTTCTCAGCTCCAGAATGTCTTTTTTTTTTTATGCTTTCTGTTCTTTTATTTCCATTTTTTCATTCATTGTTCTCTTGATTTTTGCACACTTTTTGTTCTTTGAACATCTCTAAGAGAGTTGTTTTAGAAGACAAAACCAGAGAGGGAGACAAACCATAAGAGACTCTTAATCTCTCAGGAGACAAACTGAGGGTTGCTGGAGGGGAGGGGGGTCGGAGGGATGGGGTGGCTGGGTGATGGATATCGGGGAGGGTATGTGCTATGGTGAGCGCTGTGAATTGTGCAAGACTGATGAATCACAGACCTGTACCCCTGAAACAAATGATACATTATATGTTAATTAAAAAAAAAACTGGAAAAAGCCAGTTGTCTTATTTTTTTCTCTTTCCTTTTTTCTTTTTTATTATTATGTTAATCACCATACGTTACATCATTAGTTTTTGATGTAGTGTTCAATGATTCATTGTTTGTATATAACACCCAGTGCTCCACGCAGAACATGCCCTCTTTAATACCCATCACCAGGCTAACCCATCCCCCCACCCACCTCCACTCCAGAACCCTCAGTTTGTTTCTCAGAGTCCATAGTCTGTCATGGTTCATCTCCCCCTCAGATTTCCCCCTCTTCATTCTTCCCCTCCTGCTATTTTTAACATATAACGTATTATTTGTTTCAGAGGTACAGGTCTGTGATTCAACGATCTTACACAATTCACAGTGCTCACCATAGCACATACCTCCCCAATGTCTATCACCCAGCCACCCCATCCCTCTCACCCCCCGACCACTCCAGCAACCCTCGGTTTGTTTCCTGAGATTAAGAATTCCTCATGTCAGTGAGGTCATATGATACATGTCTTTCTCTGATTGACTTATTTCACTCAGCATTGTTGAAAAAGATAAGAAAAGCCAGTTGTTTTAAAGTCTTTGTCTAGTATATCTGCCATAGGACTTTCTTGGGGACAGTTTTTGTTGACATATCTTTTTCCTTTGAATGAGCCATACTTTCCTGTTTCTTTGTATGTCTTGTGATTTTTTTTTTTTTCAACACCTGACATTTATCTGATAATGTGGTAACTCGGGAAATCAGATTCTCGCCCTGCGCAGGTTTTGCTGGGTTTTGTTATTGTTTATTTTTTAATTGTTGTACACTTTGTTTGTGGTGAGGGTCAGCCTGAGGAATGAACTTAAGATCTTCTCAGGTCTTTTCTGATCCTTTTTCTGGGCATGTGTGGTCACTTTCTAATTTTGCTCATATGTGCAGTTGTTTTTTGAGTGTCCTAATCTTTAATATCTGGGCTCCCCAAAGGAAAACAAGTGAAAAATGAAGGGAGAGGAGGGATGCTGGCCCTTTAAATCTTCTGACAGTCACTTCAGCTAGAGAGGTAGAGACTTTTAACAATGTGGGGAGGTGCTACAGTGGCTGTCACCTCTTTATCTTGAGCCTCTGTGCTAAGAAGTGGCAATCAGAGCATCATTCCTGATATTTTGGGGGCAGGGTCCTTTTTACGCACCCTAGCACCCACATGCTGTGCGTAAGCTGCTCTCAGAACATATCTATAGCTGCCTTGCTACATGGCTAGGGGTAAGGCGTTGGTAGGATGGGAGCCACTCTTGAGCTAAGAGCTGAAATTACCCAAAAGTTGCCATCCAGATCTTCCCCTGGAAGTTGTAAGCTCTTAGCCCTTAGGAACCGGAGTTCCAGAATCGTTGCATCAGACAGATTCTGTCAGTGCAGTACTCTCAAGGTGAGGACACCCTTTCCTGGAGCTTCCCAATCCACCTCCTAGGATCCTCCCCACCCATCATGTGTTCTTACACACATGTGTAAGATAGGTTGTATCTTAAGAGAGGTCAAGTACCATCAGTGCTGAAGGAGTTCCAGATAAGATAGATTCATCTTTGGGGACTCTTGGCTGGCTCAGTTGGAAGAGCATGCAACTCTTGATCTCAGGGTCACGAGTTTGAGACCCACATTGGGTGTAGAGTTTACTTAAAAAAAAAAAAAAAAGATTCATCTTTTATTGAGCTGTCTGTGTAGCTTTGAGTAAATTTCTTACTCTTTTTCAACTTCAGTTTCCTCTATGAAAGTTAGTGATAAAAATACTGATATCAAGATTTCTGTGAGGATGAATGAAACCATACAAAATGCATGACTGAGTGTCCAGCATTGAGCAACCACCTTTTACTATTGTTAGCAATTCTCTCCTCACTCCCCCCCACCCCCCCAACCAGGTGATTTTAAAGGTTGTGGTGATTTTTACACAGATTAATGGGTGGTGATGATAAGGGTAATTGTGTTAGGTAAAGGGAATGGGAAATAAGCATATAGAGCTGAAATATGTTGGAACATCTTTTTGAAGCAAAGGATGTAGCCCAGTAGCTAATGGAGGTAGAATAAGAGAAAAATGTAGCTGCAGTTGTTTCTGAATTCAGTATAAGTAGGAGAAAGTCTAGCTGCTCCCCAGGCCCCCTCTCTCCTTCCCTCCCTTCCTTTCTTTTTCAAAAGGAAAAGCAACTTCAGAAAGGTAACAGTTGAAGAGAGAGATTGTAATTATTAGAATAAGATGTTGGAGTTGGGGACAGAAGATGGAGTCAGTCACCCTGGTGGAGAGATTCAGTTCAGGTTGGAGGCTTCCTGGCTACAGGAAGCTTAAAGAATGTAAGGTTTTGGAACTATATTTTGTTAGTTTTTAAGGATGTCATTTTTCCTTTGCTTGTTCAGGATTTTGAGCTTGGCAAACAGGTATTATATTATCGTTTGAAGATCTAATCAGATCCTGCTGATAGGAGTATGTCTTACATTTGTTTAAAAGATCAAAAGGTTTATAATTTTCCTGGAAATACTTTTAAAACCAAGATGAGGGCTCAAAATAGGCTATATTTAACAGCCAAGTCTGGCACAACCCACCCTGTGTGGTGAACCTTTTGTTTCCTGAGGTTTTTTTGTTTGTTTGTTTTGTTTTGTTTGTTTTGGTTTGCTTCATTTTACTTCAGTTATGGAAGAATGTGGCTGACCCACAGCATGATTTTTGTAAGGTTTAGCGCTGTAAAGGGCTTACTATTTTGTAAGGTTGTTGAAGCTTTGAGGAGTATTGTACTTTGTCAATTGATTAAAAGTAAATAAGGATTGAATTATGTGAATGAAACTGAATATGCTAGTTTGAAGTGTTAATGTCTGAGTCCACAATAGTTTTTTTGCATATTTAAATTTAGTTTTGACCCTAAAACACAGAGAGAAAGGAAATTCTGAGTCACATAGGCTTTTTCTCCTCCCCCATAAAAAAAAGATATCAGTATGGGTGAATTTTTAAAAGTATAACTCTGATTTTTAAATTATTTCAGAACTTGTGATATTTAAAGATGCTCTTTAAAAGAAAAAAACTGAATATGTTGAAACTTTTAGTTTTCATTTGCTTTCTGTGGCTTAGGTATTAAATTTGACATTTTGTTATGCATTTGAGCCCTTTGAAATATTTTAATTTGTGAAAATTGTTATTTCATCTCTTTGGTTTCCGTAACTTAAAAATATTCTGCCACAGATGCTTTTTAAGACTTTAGAGTTGTACTGGTAAATCGAATGCTGAATCTGTCTTTGCTTTTGAGGTGTTTAGTTCCTTCTTGGCCTGTGGCCATATGACACCCTTACACAGAGCAGTAGGTGTGGTGTGCTCGCTTTATTATTCTGTCAGGACAGTTGAGGGCTCTTCAGGATTTTCCATCTTCCTTGGAGTTTCACAGGCATCTCTTTTTGGTTTTGGCTTTCAACAGTCAGCCTTCAAAGATCTTTTGTTTTCTGACGGTTGAAGAAATAGCCTTGTTGTTCTTACTCCCAAACAATTATTTAATTGTTTACAGATAACTGAAAGTATCTAGTAAAGGTTTCTATGATGAATCCCTTTATTTTATTGGAAGCTTGTCATGTCGAAATTGAGAAAATTGTTTTTAACCTAAATATCATCAAAAACTCATTCTTTTCTGATTTTGTTGTACATATCTTTCTTATGTATTATAACAAATCTTTCTCTTTTTTAAGTGTAAGGCATAGCAGATTTAATGCTTGAGATAGTGCTGTTGTAACATGTTTGAAGAAATACGCTTTATAGAAATTTTCACTATCAAAATAACATATTTTGATTACCGCAGATAAGGATGAACCTATCTTATACAATAAAGAGTTTAGAACTTCAAAAACGTATCACATCAGCCACCCTAATTAACCCCAGGGGAGCAGTTTAGTGAAGAATATTTTGAATTCTTAATGTAATATTTATACTTACTGGCTTATTTTGATTATTATAAATGTTTCCAAATATCACCTTGTTTTATTAAAATGTTCTAGTGGATTTTCATGAGTGAGTTTTCCATGGGGTTACATTTCCACCTTTATTAAGTGAGCCAGTAGGAAAATATGATTTGGTTTCCACAATTGGTTTAAGCCAACCCATCAGCAGCACATCTGTTCCATAAAGTTAGGTACATCTGGAACATGATAATGCATAATTATTTCTTTACAGAATTGTTTAGAACAGTCACATTAAACAACCAGTGGCCAACAGTTACCAATCACTTACTAGGTACGGATGCTATTCTAAATACTTCACATGTGTTTATTCGTTCATGTTATAAATGTTTCACATACATGTTTACTTCTCCTTCTGTTTTCTTTCCCCTTCTTCAGGCTGATGTCCCTCAAGACAGTTACTTTTAAGAAATAGCCCAAGTCAGAAATAGTAGTAGCTTTTATTAAGATTGTCCACTTAATTTATGGAATTCTCCATTGGTAATAGAAATAAGAGAAAGGGGTCAAGAGACGTGAAGTAGTTTCAGGAGGCAAAGAGAGCAGATTCTCTGCAAGAGTGCTGATTTACCCAGAGTGAGCCCATCATAAGGGGATATCACAGGTAAAGGAATGGTAGGGCTTGCTGCATTGAACATTACTGTGGTGCCACTTGAGAAGGGCAGCGAGAACCTGAGCAGTAGAATTTAAAAAGACATGGCATATCAAATGACATAACACATTTTGCCCCAATGCCAGCAAGAAGATGAAAAACAATTTGTAAAGAAGGATGGAATAACTGGTTTGGGCTGGTGGATGGAAAAGAAGTCTTAGATTTCCAAAGAATGAAAGAGAGAAACACATGTTTTAGACAACTAACTTCATATACAGGATGATAAGTACTGGCCATATCTTTGAATCCATATGCTACATTACTTGTATCTCTTGTCAGATGATTGACTAGTTTATTATTTGCATCTGTGTGTAGCTGGGATGTTTGACACACATTTATTCTGGGGAGTCAGATTGGTATGAAACAGCGTGAAGTTTGAAATTTGTCAGGCCTAGATTTGAATCATAGCTACGTGTCTTGAGCAAGCTACTTACTAGACTTCTCCCCCCTCCTGCCCATTTTTTTTTTTTTAAGATTTTATTTATTTATTTGAGAGAGAGAGAGAATGAGAGATAGAGAGCATGAGAGGGAAGAGGTTCAGAGGGAGAAGCAGACTCCCTGCTCAGCAGGGAGCCCGATTTGGGACTCGATCCAGGGACTCCAGGATCATGACCTGAGCCGAAGGCAGTCGCTTAACCAACTGAGCCACCCAGGCGCCCCCTCCTGCCCATTTTTACTGAGATATTATTGACATATCACATTGTATAAGTTCAGAGTATATACAGCATAATGATTTGATATATGTCTATATTGTGAAATGCTTACCACAGTAAGTTTAGTTAACAGATTTCCCTGCTAACCACATGGTTAACATTTTTTTCTTGTGATAAGAACTTTTAAGATCTAGCTCTCAGAAATTTTCCAATATAAGGTAGAGTACTGATAATTATAATTACCATGCTGTACATTACATCCCCAGAACTTAATTTTGCTTGTAACTAGAAGTTTCTACCTTTAGATCACCTTCACCCATTTCCCACCCCCACTCCCCACTTCTGGCAAACACCATTCTCTTCTCTGTTTCTATGAGTTTGTTTGTAGATTCCACCTATAAGTGAGGTCATACACACTTTGTATTTCTCTGTCTGACTTATTTCACGTAGCATAATAAAACCCTCAGTATTCATCCATGTTGTTTGAAATGGCAGAATTTCCTCCTTTTTTATGGATGAATAATGTTCCATTGTGTATGTGTATATACGTATACACACACCATGTGTTTTATTCATCTGTTTATCTGTTGGACAAACTTCAGTTGTTTCTATGTCTCGGCTATTGTAAATAATGGAATGACAATGAGGATGCAGACATCTGAGATCGTGATTCCCTTTCTTTTGGATATATACTCAGAAGTGGAATTGTTGGATCATATGCTTGTTGTATTTTTAACTTTTGGGGAACCTCCATACTGTTCTTTATAGTGATTGCACCAATTTACATCCCCTCCAACAGTGGCCAGATGTTCCCTTTCTTTTCTGTACATCCTTACCAACACTTGTTATTCTTTTGTCTTTTTGATGATTGCCTTCCTAACAGGTGTGAAGTGATACCTCATTATGGTTCTGAGTTGCATTTCCTTGATGACTGGTGATGTTGAGCCCCTTTTCATGTACCTGTTGGACATTTGTATGTCTTCTTTGGAAATGTCTATTCAGATTCTTTGGCCATTTTAAATTGGATTATTTGTTTGCTTGTTTTCGCTATTGAGTTCCTTCTATATTTTGGATATAAAGCCCTTATTGGATATTAGGATTTCTTATTATGGAATAATAATCAAATGTTTGAATCACTTATTATATTACGAATTAGATGTGTGGTTTGAAAATATTTTCTCCCAATCCGTAGTTTGCCTTTTCATTTTGCTGATCACTTCTTTTGCTGTGAAGAAGCTTTTTAGTTTGATGTAGTCCCACTTGTTTATTTTTGATTTTGTTGCTGAGCTTTAAGGTGTCACATCTGAAAAATCATTGCTAAGACCCATGTCAAGGAAGTTTCTTCATGTTTTCTTCTAAAACTTTTATGGGTTTTGGTCTTACATATAAATCTTTAATCCATTTCAAATTAATTCTTGCGAGTGGTATAAGACAGTAGTCTAGTTTCATTGTTTTGCAAGAGAACATCCAGTTTTCCTGGCAACATTTATTGAATAGACTAACCTTTTCTCCATTGAATATCCTTGGCTCCTTTGTCAAATATTAGTTGAGTGTATATGCATGGGCTTATTTCTGGGCTCTTAATTCTCTTCCGTTTGTCTATTTGTCTGTTTTTATGTCAGTACCATAATGTCTTGATCACTGTAGCTTTGTAATATTGTGTGAAATTAGGAAATGTGATGCTTCCTAGCTGTGTTCTTCTTTCTCAGGACTGTTTTAGCTATTATTAAGAGTCTTTTGTAGTTCCAGACAAATTGTAAGATTATTTTCTCTATTTCTGTAAAAAATGCCATGGAAAATCTTGGTAGGGATTGTAGTGAGTCTATAGACATCTTTGAAGCAGTATGGACATTTTAACAGTATTAAATCTTCCAATCCATGAGCATGGACTATTTCTCCCAATTATTTGTACCTTCTTCAGTTTCTTTCATCATTGTCTTACTATTTTCAGTGTATAGGTTTTTTACCTACTTGGTTAAATTTGTTCCTATGTATTTTATTGTTTTTGGTGTTACTGTAAATTGGATTATTTTATTTCTTTTTCAGATACATTGTTAGTGTATAGAAATGCTGCTGTTTTTTTGTATGTTGATTTGGTATCCTCTAACTTTACTACCTTCATTGATTAGATCTAACAGGTTTTTGGAGGAGTTTTTAGGATTTTTTACTGGTTAAGACCATGTTATCAACAGGGGCACCTGAGTGGCTTAATCTGTTAAGCATCTGCCTTGGGCTCAGGTCATGACTCAGAGTCCTGGGATTGAGCCCTGAGTCGGACTCCCTGCTCATCAGGGAGCCTGCTTCTCCCTCTCCCCCACTGCTTGTGCTCACTCTCTCTCTCTGTCTCTCTCTCTCTCTCTGTCTCTGTCTCTCTCTCAAATAAATAAAATCTTAAAAAAAAATCATGTCATCTGCAAACAATTTTACTTCTCTGATTAAGATGCCTTTTATTTATTTTTCTTGTCTAATTACCCTGGCTAGGACTTACATGACTGTGTTGAATAGGAATGGGAAGAGTGGATGCCTTTGTTTTTGACCTTGGAGGAAAAGCTTTGACCCTTTCACCACTGAGTATGATGTAAACTGTGGGTTTGTCATGTATGGTTTTATCATCTTGTAGTACAGTATTCTATACCCAGTTTGTTGAACGTTCTTATTATGACTGGATGTTGAATTTTGTCAGATAGTTTTTCTGTATCTGTTGAGATGAATGTATGATTTTTATCCTCAGTTCTATTAATGTGTTGTATCACATTTCTTCATTTGTGTGTGTTGAACCATCCTTGTTTCTGAGGGATGAATTCCACTTGATCGTGGGGTGTGATTCTTTTAGTATGCTGTTGAATTTGGTTTGCTAGTATTCTGTTGAGATTTTTTTCATCTGTATTCGTGAAGGATATTCACTTGTAGTTTTCTTGTCTTAAAATGTCCTTATCCGGCTTTGATATCAGGATAGTAATAACCTCAAAAAATGAGTTCGAGAGTGTTCCCTCCTCTTCTGCTTTTTGGAAGAGTTTGAAAGGATTAGTATTCGTTCTTTTTTAAATGTTTGACAAAATTTATCAGTGAAACTATCTAGTCCTGTGCTTTTCTTTGGTGGGATATGATTCAATCTCTTTACTCATTATTAATCTATTCAGATTTTCTGTTTCTTCATGACTTAATCTTTGTAGTTTGTATGTTTCTAGGAATTGGTGCATTTCTTCTAGATTGTCCATTTCTTCTAGATTTCTTCAGATTGTCTGCTATGAACAACCATATAGCATATATATATATATATATTATGTCTCATTGTATTTCTGTGGTATCAGGTGATTATCAGACATTTTTGAAGTAGATTCTTCATCTATAAGATGGGGTTCGTAACACTGAACTCTACAATGATGAATGAGATAATGTGTATAAAACATCCAAAAAAGTGTGTGATGCTCAGTCAAGACTAAACAAAAGTGAGTTACTCTCCCAGGGAGAGCCAGCAACAGTTTTCTCTTTTCCCTTCTTATGGAACAGATGGAAATTGAAAAGAGAAGACCGATAACAACTCGGAGACTAGAATTTGTGCTCATAAGAGAGAGGCCACAATCTGTGTTTTATCTAAAAAAAAAAAAAAAAGTAAATGGTTAAGGAAGAAAAGAATGGTAGTTTTTTAAGATTATGTGGTTGGATAAACAGTAAAAATCATTTCTAAATATATGTGTTACTTAAGAGTGCCTTGCAAAAATTATCAGAAATGAAGCATTGCAGGCCACGTGGGTGCCTCAGTCTGTTAAGCGTCTGCCTTCAGGCTCCGGTCATTATCTCAGGGTCCTGGGATCGAGTTCCATATTGGGCTCCCTGCTCAGCGGGATGTCTGCTTCTCCCTCTGCCTCTCCTCTTGCTCATGCTCTCTCTCTCTCTCTCTCTCTCTCTCTCGCTCTCTCTCGCGCGCGCGCGCGCACTCTCATCCTCTCTCTCTCTCAAATGAATAAATAAAATCTTGTAAAAAAAAAAGAAATTAAGCATTGCATATTTGGCTGCTGAGTACAGTGATTCATATGTATCTCATAGTGAAATATTAACAAAATTACACATTGGTTAGGTTCAATTATTAAAAGTTCATTTTTTTCTCATTTTGAAATTTTAAACCATTTGTATTATGATGGTGTTTTTCTGTTCATTTTAGCAGTTGAATCAATGAAGAGTTATTTTCTTGTTTTGTTCAGTGTTGTTGAACCTTTTTGGTGTAGGACTGTTCTATTATGTTGTAACTATTTCTTTTATAATAACAAAATTTATTTAAACTATATTTAAAAATTACGAGAGTAGAGCCAGTGTTTTAGTTTTTCAAAGATAACTCTTTATCATGTCTACAGACTATTGGGAAATCTATTTTTTTATTTTTCAAAACTAATGTCATTCTCCTTATTTACTTTCTCTAATATAATCCTAGGGAGTATTCATTGGACTTGTTTTAATATATATTTTCTGACTTCAGGAGTGAAAAATGTTATCTGAAAATTTCTAAGGGTGTGTTTTTTAATGAGAATGCTATGTTGCCTATTTATTCTGATATCATTAGTTAAAAGTTAAATGAATATGCTTTATTATTTCTAAATAATACAATATACATAAGCAGTACTAAATTTCTACTTTTACAATGGCCAAGCAATGTCACAGGTTTAAAAAAAAATGTGGATCTTAAGTTTCTTTTGATCACTTAATCATTGTAAGCATTTATAAACTTTGTTCCTCATCAGTATGTTCGTTTGGAAGATAATCCTGTGTGATTTGTGCATTTTTGGATAGTTGAAACTTAAAAAAATTGCAAATTGTTAATTTCTGTGCCTTGTGGAAATTAAATAAGTATGAAGTATGATAGGTATTGGTTTTTTAGTATTTTTCATATAAAGTGGCACATGTTACTAAAATAACATCTTGGTGTATGTTTTAGGTCTTTTTCCATGTTAAGTGTGTACTGTCTTTTTTAAAAATTTGAGCCTCGTTTATTGCTATCATTTGAACAGGTGTCTCAATGCTTGTACCTACTGCAAAACCAAACACGCCAGAGGAAATTTGGCCAGTTACCCAATTGATGAACTAGTAGAAAGAGCCAGACAGTCTTTTCAAGGTAAGAGTTTCTAGAATTATGTGCGATTTTAGCCTTCTTAATAAATTATAATAGTCTTCTAAATAACCCTTCCCTTTAAATACATGCTTCTTTAGCTTTCTGAAGAGTTTATAAATATTTTAGTAGATATGGCAGAAATGTTCCCAGATCACTCAACCAGGTTCTAGTATTCACATTACTCTTCTTTTACCACTCTTCCATTTTCTTATGATGTGTTTTGAACTTTATCACCCACTTTCACTTCACAGAAAAGACAAAAATAAAAAAAAAATGAAATCCATGACCATCTGATGTGTGTTAAGACTTTTGTGGACTGAGAGAAATACTTTTCAAGATTTCCGACTCTTTCTTTGGTACTTTTTGGACATTTGGAATGTAGAGTGAATAAGTGTTTCCAGGAGTCTTGAAAAAGGTAGATTTTACTATCAGTCAATAAAGATAACCCTCTTTATCTGCAGAACTTTGGACCAGCAAAGAGTGGTACGGGTAGAGAGTCCTAATGAGAATAATTCCTTGCGTGGGTGGCCAGCTACTTCCGAATCATCACTTGCTAGAAAATGTGATTGTTTAGGTATCTCTCAGCATATAATAAGACTTATCTTTAACATGAGTCACAGTTGTGTTGACACATAACTGCTTAAACCATAAACTTCCTCTTTTGTCTTTGTTTATAGTATGTGTGTATAACATTGGTGTGTCTTTACATCCAATATGATATAATCTATTGTCTCATAATCTTGTAGGTTAATAGTTATTGGCAATGTACTTTTCCTTTTAGCAAGTAAGTTGGAGTGCTACTTTCAGTACTTCACACCCTAGAAGTGAAAGCATGAGTTCCGAACGCATTTCTTTATTTAATCTATAAATGATCTATAAATAAAAAAAATAATCTATAAATAAAGCTTTTATCAACATGAATTTGGAATGCTCTTTATAATAGAGAGAAAAGTACCCTTGATTGATTTATTAACACCTCCCAACAATTTTTTTCTATTTTTACATTCTTAGTTCAGTCCCTTCCTTCATTCACATTCAACTTATATTGAACAAGAAATAAAAGGCAACTCATTGACTCCTGCCAGTGTTCTGTTTTAGAGCCAGGTAATTCTCTAATCTGAAAAACAGTCTGAGTGATTGTCTTTTGTACAACATGACTATGTTAAGGCGTGTTCAGAAAGGGCATAAATTTGCACAGAAACCTAATCTATTTGAAAAATGATGCCTTTGCTGGCATTCTAAATTGGTGTTTATTTTTCCATATATTTGTCAGAAAATGGGGATATTAAAACTCTATGATCTATCCACCAAACACTCAAATTGGTAGGAGTATGAATTAGTTCTTTCAAAGTACTTTTCCAACATTATGCATTTCTATCCACAGCTAAATATAACTCTTAAATAAATTTTCTCACTTTACTCTGAAAATTTATTTTAAAGATCTAAAACTGATAAATCACCATATAGGACATGAACGTATTCTCTTGGCTCCCTTATAATCTATCTTCACCTATAACCTATCCTAACATTTTGATGTGATTGCTTCATGACTTAGTATGGACACATTGATCGATTGATTGATTTTTATTTAAATTCAATTAATTAATATATAGTGTATTATTAATTCCAGAGGTAGAGGTCAGTGATTGATCAGTCTTATATAACACCCAGTGCTCATTACATCACATGCCCTCCTTAATTGGACACATGTATGTATTACATTTGACTTGAGGTAAAAACCAGAAAGGAATAATCATAGTTTTTATAAACTAATCATAGAATTTTTCTGAAGATATCCAACTTAGTTCTCTGATTTATCTTACTTATCTTCGGAAATGCCCTCTGAGCAATGGAAGTACAGGGTGTGACTTCGGTCAGACTTTATTGTCATTTAGCATCATCATAGCCTCGTGGTTTGGGCCAGTTAAGGTGAATGTTACAAAGAATATATCAGAGGTTAGCAGTGATGTAGTGTTTATTCACAGAGGAAGCATTCAAAGAGATTTATTTAGTATTGCTTCCATCATCATGAGTGTGTGTTTAGGTATGCGTGTGTAGGTGTATTGCCTTTTTATTCCCAGCCATGGAATGCTGGCCATGTAACATCTTTCTGGTGTCTTGTTATCTGTATTTTAGAGCTGAAACTGAGTGCTACTTTTTGGACTGGTGAGCTCATTTGATTGATGTATGATAGTGTTACTAAAATATTGAGGTCATAACTTCCTAGGCAAGCCAGAGTGGTTAGGAAAACTTTTAAGTTGTCAGGTATTAGATGCTCTTTGCCACAGGATAGTTTGAATTTGAAACAGTGTTCTGCTGCTGACCAGCCACTGTGGTCCGAAGAAGGTATGTGGCCCCCTCCAGCCCATGGTTTTCTCATTACTGTGACAGTTAGTATTGTTTGTTGTTAGGATTCGAGATAACTTACAGGAAGTAATTGGCTGTGTTCTTCTTATGAAGAAGACATGTTACTTAAACTGAAGGAATTTAAAGTGAATCCAAGAAGTCTAATTTTGAGTGAGAATATTGAAACATCTGTAACAGACATTAATGACTGGAGTCAAATGACAGATTTTCTTTTGCTGCTAAAACATGTTTTAGGAAAAATGCCTCTATAGATAGAGGCTATTTGGTGTGACTGTTACCTTTCATTCTCTTAATTTGAGAAAAGGAAATTCATGCTGAGAATGGCCTTATACTCTTTTTCCCACTATAGGAAGTACCTGTTGATAGCTCACATTTTAAAGGCCTTAGTTAGTTCATTATCTTTTTTTCTGCAAAAGACTTTGGGATATTACTGATCTTACAGATTTCCTATATGTGAGCTTTAAAATTGTGAGGAATAATTATTGAGGTAAGTATAATAGAAGAAATTCTCTCTCACCTCTGTGACTTTTGCATATTTGTTCTTTAATAATTCAGGTGTTAGGAATATTCTTTGAGCTAGAACCCCTTAAATTCTGCATGACACCATTATTATTAAATGGCCCTATAATTAATAATAAACAATATGGTTCTTTGAAAGGATACTTTAAGATGAAAACCCTAACTATGCTGCCAATAAGTTTTAGTAGTATGAAAGCCACTCTGTCAGTGGAAGTTAAATTTCCCATCCTGAAAAGTACATTTCCTTTCTTTTTCTTAAAGTTTTTGATGACTGTGTGTCAGAAATACCAAATGACTTTTAAAAACTCTGAACCAGTTGTAGAATAGGGATAGAACCCAGATTGCCTGTCCTATGATACAATAAGAGCACAATTTCTTTCTGAATAGCATATTTATGAAACATTTTATATTCATAAAAATTTATTTCTTAGTAGTCTAATGAATGAAGAGACTAAGGGCTGACCCAAAGACAAGGGAGCATTCAGAAGAGATTCTGAAATAATCATGAAATCATTCTGAATGTACAGTGGATTCCCAAAGCACCAAAAATACACTGACTATACATTCAGCTGCCAAAAAAAGTGAGAAAGAGAGCTCATTAAATTTTGAATGGATAGCATTAAAGTCAAAATTATTTATATTTTTAAATAAAAACTTTAGTTTGCTTTTTCCAAAAATACACACACACACACACACACACACACACACACATACACACACACACACGTATGTATTTAGTTTATATTTGGTTGGTGTCCTAGCTTTTTTTTTTCCTCCTTTTTTCTCTTTTTCTCTCAACCCAGTCCCCTTGACATTTTCACCTTCTCAACGTGTTTATCATTTTTGTGGCCAGTTCTGAATATGAGTATAAGATTTATCAAGTAACTTGAGCTTCTCCTCTCATTGTTCTAACAGCCTGTGGGGAAAACTTTCCCCTCACCTCCTCACCTCTGCTGAGATTTAGGTTTTAAAACTTCCTGGGCATCGTGATGTTTGGGGACTGGGATTTGACATGGTTGCATTTTACATATCTAGAAAAACATGTCAAGCTATGACCAGGACTTTGTTGGGGCCAGAATGAATTTACAAGCTAGTGTTTTCTAGGATATTTGTATTGATTTTTCTCTAGCAGCTAATCAATCAGTTTCAGCTGTATAAGTGATGGAGCAAACCTTTTTAAGTGTGCTGGGTGAGTGGTGTGGAAACAACACCTTTCACTGCTGTCTCTGGAATCAAAATGTAGAGATGATGGATGAGCTATTTTTTATAGCGGTTGTGTGCTTTTCTAGATCTCATTTGTGTGTTGCTACCTTTTCTCTCCCTCATAAACCTGAAAATCCCTCTCAGGATAAGTGGCATAAACCGGTTATGGAAAGGTAAATAAATTAAGATGAAGTATTCAAAGCAGGGAGAAAATTTCTTCGTGTTCAGTGATTTTAGTATTAATGTTGAAATTTAAAAAAATGAATCCTGTTTTGAGACTTGCAAAGATACTGTCCATCGTGTGTTAGATTAATTATGAGATGCAACTGGAAAACATTACCTCCTGACCTTTTAGGGAGGAAAGGACATGAGCAGTATTTGATTTTCGGTTGTATGAACTTAGATTGTTGAGTTTTACAGTTTCTCTCAAGCCACATTTGACTCATCACCATTAGCAGTGATTGCTATATATTGATTCTGGTCTGAGATCAGAAAAGAGACCAATAATTGCATCCTGTTAATTTATATGGCAGTTATTTAAATATCTTGTTTATTCCTTTATCTTTTCATTTGTGCTGTGTTGACATAGAGAAATTTTTTTCTTCTATAGGATTAATAATGTTAATTTACGTGTTTATTATACACTGTCAATTTCCAAGGAGGATTTTAGGCAGCTTACATTAAAGGATTGTGCATGTAATGGACCCTGAAAATAAGGGTTGTATAAAATGTTGTATTGTGTTTGCAAAGAGGGAAGATAATTTTACAAACTGGTCAATCCTGGCTCTACAGAAGAATAAGGAAATACAGTGATATATATACTTTGATAGGAGTGTGTAAAAGGAAGCATATAGGTTATAATGAGGCAGGTACGTGTTTCGAGGCTGTAGACTCTAAGAAGAATTATTTTCTTTTCATAAGAGACACTGAATAATATAATAAAGTGCTTTTAGCTGGTTGTATGTAGAAATTCAAGATATAGTCTCTACATGGCCTTTTCTTCTGTTGATTCTTTAAAAAAATCCCAAAATATAATGTTATTTTTATTTTTTAAAGATTTTGTTTATTTGACAGAGAGACAGACAGCGAGAGAGGGAACACAAGCAGGGGAAGTGGGAGAGGGAGAAGCAGGCTTCCCGCTGAGCAGGGAGCCTGATGCGGGGCTCGATCCCAGGAGCCTGATGCGGGGCTCGATCCCAGGACCCTGGCTGGGATCATGACCTGAGTCGAAGGCAGACGCTTAACCACGGAGCCACCCAGGCACCCCACAAAATATAATATTAAATTGTAACTTTTCCAAAAAATTTTAATAGAGCTAAATAAATGTGATGTGCATAATACATGTAACTTGATAAGGCAGACATGATGCTTAAATAGGTGTCAGATACTCAATTTAAATAAGTTAAGATTAATCACTTTGATTTCAGAGAATGCTAGTTAAGTCTGTCCTTGGCAAAGTGGAGTATAATTTACCTGGCCTTTGCCTATTCAGGTCTCTGAGTTTCTAAGACAGTGGTGTTCAAGTCTTTTTTTTTTTAAGCAATAAAGAAAATCCTTTCTTCAATTGAAATTTGAAAAGTAAAAGCTGAGCCACCACGGTTTTAGTAGAGGTGAGGCCCTGTTCAATGAGCCCCTTCCCTCAGAGGCCTGGCCTCAGAACCTTTAGAACCCAGCCTGAATTGGCCGGCTTACATTGGTAGTTCTCTGGCGCACAGGTTTTCCCTGCTCTGCGCAAGGAGAGCATGCCCACGAAATACTTTGTAAGCCAAAGCGGGATGAAGCAAAGAAGCAATTACCATTAATTTATATGGAAAAAATCTTGAGTATTTCCCAGACCCCAGAAATAACCCCTCTTAGGCTTTACTGATATCTTAGGACAGGCACATCTTGCCGATGGATCCACAGAATCAGCGGGGCTGAACACAGATGATCACAGACAGTTCAGCGCTGGGGGGCGAGGCCGAGTGTGCTTTCCTGGGGAGGAGCTCTGAGGGGCCACTCGCTGCTCAGGGTGCATCATGCTGCCTCCTTTCGTGGCTAGCTGCAAAACAAATGCTAAATGCTGTTTTCACTCCCCCCCCCCCTTTTTTTTTGGTAAAAACGAGAATCCTCTTTGGATTTCTTGCAGTTAGCAGAAAACAGGTAGTAACGTAGGTCTTTCAGAAAAGCAAAGTGGCCTCACGTGAACCTTCGGACAATGGGAGTTTCCTGTATTCCTTAACACACCGGTCCAGGGGCGGCAGATGTTTTCTTGAAAGGACCGGGTAGTGAGTTTTTTAGGCTTGATGAACCCTAAGGCCTCTGTCACAGCTGTTCATTTCTGCCCCTGAAGCATGAAAGCAGCCACAGACAATACAGAAATGAATGGGTGTGACCGTGTTCCATTAAAGCGTATTTATAACAGGAAATTATGGATGAAAGTGTTCATTGGTCACCTTTGGGGAAAGCTGACTTGAACAAATTAGAGAAGACTTTCTGGCAGAACTTCCCGTTGTTTCTAATATGCTAATATAGGTCATCAGTCCTTAAGAGAAGGAGAGTGTGGTCTTTAGGGCCTAATGTTGATCTAGAAGAGATCTGTGCTCTCAGTCTGGCTGTTCATTTTAGTCACTTGGCGGTTGTAAGACCAAAGCCAGACTAACGTCTGTGTCCTGTTCCTGACTGTCACACCACACTTTCTGTGGACGGGGAGCCCCGTGCTTTCTAGAATACAGGTGAGTCTAGTGTACTGCTGGAGCTGAGAACTAGCACTGAGAACCACTCGCTGAGAGAACTTTTGGTGGAAGCTGTAAAATGAGCTGACCCTTTCCCCCTCTACTGAGAGGGGTCTCAGAGAGGAAACCCTGGTGATGAGTAAGGAATGAGCTGACTTAGGGATGTGGGAGGGGCACCAGATGTGTTATCAGTTTCCCCGACACTGTCCCCCTCCCAAGAGTCAGCGGAGGGTTTCAGAATGCAAAGGTGCTTATTTAAGGTAAAAGGGGCAATGATTTTTGTTGTCCCTAAGGTATCACAAAAGGGTCAACGACACGGAGTATTTACTGTGCTGTCTGGGAACTAAAAAGATGAAAAACAAAACAACGAATACATGGGTCTTGTCATTGAGGAGCTCCTCCTAGTTTAGAAGGACAGGATGGCAAGTTGGGCTAATGAGAACTCAAGTCCCCAAAACCAGGAAGCAGGTAACAGAAATCACTGAACCTATTAACATGTGTAAGCACCTGGATTTCCAGAACGTCTATTATGTACCTGGGGCGGTGTCCACAAATCGACCACACTTGGGTTACCTCTCCACCTTCCCTAACTCTGGGTCCCTGTTACCAATCAACCAGGGCTTCTCCTCACAATCTTTCTCCACAGAGTTCTTGTCAGCCACCGCCATTGGAGCATACTTAGTGTGCTAAGTAGAGTCTACTTGTCGTTCTGAATCTTGGGGTTTCTGTGATGCTAGCGGTCTGTGAGAGACACTGGGCAGTGACTCCTTCACTGAAGTAGCTATTGCAACTATATAGTTATTTTTCCATTCATTCGACAAGTATTTATTGAGCATTTGTCAGAAACAGTTCATGTTTCTGCTAATAGGCACGCGCTTTAGAAAAGGGGGGATAACGATACATTATTATAATCAGCCTTTGATTACTTCCGCCGATAAGATAGGGAGGCCACTGGGTGAGGTTTGCTGGCCCTTGAGCAGACAGCTGACCTTCCATGTGGGAAACAAGGATGCAGTCCTGAGGCTGTTCAGCGGAATGGAGTCTGTTCCTAGTTCTCTGAATTTTCCTAGTTCAGAGAACATAAAATCCAAAGTACAGAAACCTTGGAGCTTCCGGGAATACCTTTTTGTATCCATCCATAGGAAATCTAGAGTGTCATCTGTCCTCCACTGTTATTGGAGTTGTATTTTTTGGCTCCATTGTGTTCTGCAAAACAGCTTGCCAACACACAGGTATAGAATTATATTTAAAATAGCGAGACCCTGGGAAAAGAGGGGAGAATAGAAAAGTCAAGAGTTGATGGGGAATTGCACACTGAAGGTAGGCCATCGTCACAGACGCAGTGTAGACTCTGAACTTCTGGAAAACTTGTTGTCTATAAGGAAAAAAACCCAGCTTGGCGTTCAATTTGAAAGATTTTCACGTGTGAGTTCGAATAGAGAGTACTGAGAGATGTAGTGCTTCTCAACAGCATTCCTTTAACGCTGAAATTTACATTCTGCTTTCTTAAAGTTGCATATTTTGGCATTCCTTGTTAAAATTTGTAGCTGAACCCTGAAAAGCGTAACACTCTGAAAGGCTTTCTGGAGAGTCTAAAACAATACATTCTAACTGGCTGTGACTTTGTAGCGACCTGGTCCCACTTCGAAGCCCTGGGGCACCACAGAGGAATCCCACAGTAGAGACTGAGAACGGAGGGGTTTATACACCCTGGGTTATCCTGTAAGATGATGCATCCCAGTGTGGGAAGAAGATAGTAACGTTTGTGTTTATTTGTATTTTCTCATTCTTGAAATTTTTCTTTTGCATATATTTTATACTGTACATAATACATTAGTACAAAAATGCATGAGTATAATTAATGATTTGCATCTCTGGGGATGCATTCTTAAATTTTTTGGCTGATTCGAGACAGGGATTTTTCAAAATGCAGAGACCACTGATTTAGAGGAACACATGGCCCAATTCCCACTATCAGTGCAGCGCTTTCAGCCAGGCATTTGGTCTGAGTAGGGCAGCGGAGTTCTTTGCTCTCTTTTATGGTCCGAAGGTGCCCGTATTCTCTTTTGCTTGAGTGCAAATCCTTTTGCTTTTGAGATCAAATAAGCAAAGAAGTTTATGTCTTTTGGAGGAAAACTAAAGCACTTAATGAAGACTCTTGCCATGCATCTCTGCCCAGAGATGGAGACCCCTTGTCCTCAGTGGCACGTTTCCCCTTTCCTTCCATCTGTGGTTTAGGCTGGAAGACTGAGCCAGGAGGGCATGGGGTCAGGCATATGCGGCAGTGTGCATATTGGTTTAGTAGGTGCTCAATAAATGTTGAATGAGTTGCTAATCCTGAGTTGATGGGGCCTGATGAAATTCCATATGCGACTTGGAACCTGTAATGAAAATATAGCCTGGAAAAGCTAAATTTTAAAGTGGGCAAGAGATATTGCTTAGTTTCAGCTGTTCTTCAGGCACAACTGAGTACGGTGTCTTATAACACTGGCTTGATTTTATGATATTTCGTGGTGGTGGCTTTCCAAGATTTGCAACAGAAATAATTTACTTTTGGAAACTATTTCCTCATAGTTAATGGGTATCTATCATTTTCACTAAGTGGGTACATCGCACTTAGGTCCACATGTATAGTTATAAATAAATACATATTTGCTTTGATTTTTTTCTTCTTTACTAAACAGAATTCTGCAAAAGATTTTTTGGTGACGGGGGACAGAAGTTAACCAAAGGTTTGCTTTCAGCGTCTAAAACTGAGGCTGATCTGTCTCCAGGATCATTTTGGTGAACTTTAAAGGCTGCAAGTTAGTTTTGGAAGGTTGTTTAATGGAATTTTAATAGCCCTGGAAAGATGTGAAAGTGATACTGCTACCTGGTGGTTTGTAAACCTGACCTTTGTGAGATGTTTTCTGGGCAAAAGTACTACTTTGTGGTACCAGCAGCTTTTATTGATTCTGTGGAGTCTGCAGTTTTCTGCCACTGGCTGTCAATTCATTCCAGCTGAAAAATTATTAAATCTCTTCTGCTTGTGTGGGTATTAAATTGCAGTAAACATACTTGCACAATGTCAGGTATGGCGAGCATAATTTTCTGCATAAAAAAAATATTTGTTAGTGGGACCTCGGCTGTTCAGCAGAGATTATAAATTTCTGTACTTTTTATTTGTTGCTCTCCGTTAATATATATTTTTTTATTTCTCTTGGTGAGTTCCAACACATTTCTTGTTATTTGTAATGTAAGAAAGAAAAAGTTTGATTTAGACTGCTGCCTTTAAAGAATAAGTGCCCCCTTTAGTTCATCATTTCTGGTGTCAGCAAAAGAAGGATTAGAACCTGGGGGTAAGAGGGTTTAACCTGTAAAAATGTAATTGGGGAAGAATGAGCAAGATCTGATGAAAGAATGAATTGAATGAATCAGGGAAGGAACGAATTAGATGACCATGCACTCCACATAGATCTTTTTGATTTGTTCCATTTTAGTTAAGGAAGGTGAAGGGTGGTGCAATAATCATCATCTATAGAAGTGGATCTTAACCTTTACTGTCTCTGTGAATAACCCCTGCACCTTTGGGGTATGTATTTAAAATTGCACTTCCTCTCCCCCTGCCCCTCCCCTCTTTTGCACTCTCTCTTTCTCTGTAAAATAAAGCTTTTTTTTTTTTTTTTTTTTTAAAGGGTAGGGGTGCCTGGGTGGCTCTGACAGTGTTGAGCAGTGTTGAGCATTGTACTCTAGATTTCAGCTCAGATCATGATCTCAGGCTTCTCAGATCAAGCCCTGCGTTTGGGTCTGCGCTCAGCAAGGAGTCTGCTCTGCCCCTCCCCTCTCTTGCACTCTCTCTCTCTCTCTCTCAAATAAATAAATAAATCGGAAAAAAAAAAAAAAAAGCAGACATGCGGCCAGATTCCTAATTCAGTAGGTCTGCCTTAGGTCCAGGGATTTGCATTTTCAAATGAATCACTCCAGATGACTTAGATGCATGTGGTAAGGACCACTTCTAGAAACTTTTGTCTAGAAAACTTTCCTCATTAAATAAATACACTGAGTCATGTAATCAAAATATTCAGTGGAAGTGGAGAAGAAACACACCATTGATGTGAGGCGATAAACTAAAACTCTGAGCCTGTTTTTCCCACATAATAGCTGCCGTGTGGGCACGGGTTCCATTCGTCCCACACCTGGCCTCTCAGCGGATTTGTGGGCGGAGTTTCAAATACAGGTTCCGAGGCTCCACCTCAAAAGATTCTGGTTCTGTGAGCTAGACTAAGCCGAGGAATGTTTATTTTAAAAGCTGCACAGGTTTGAGAATCACCAGCCTAGATTTTTTTTTTCTTTTTTTGTAGTTTGGTTCTTTTTGATGTATAAATTTGTATTGATTTTTCTCTCTTTAAATACCACTTTTCGGGCTCAGTTTGAGTTGAGCCTTTCAAGCATAACATCACACTGTCATAATTAGAAGCACAAAGGAGCATTTCTCTCTCAAATGTATTTTATAAAACAAATATATGTATATTGTGGAAATAATTCCCTACTGTGTACCAACATGATTGAAGTAATTAATTAGCTAATTTGTTTTTATAGGTGTAGAAAGAATATGTCCATTTGTGTAGTTTGTAAAATATCTTTATTTCCTTGAGATAAGGTGTGCCTTTGCTTATTTTTCTTTATTTGAGAAGAATAAATTTAAGAAATGCTAAATCGATATTGGTAGCTGAAATCCACAGTTCTCTAGTTCGGAAAGCACTTAATTTTGATTATATTTGCATGATGGAGTGTCACACAGTTTTGAGTATTAGTGTTTACAAAGTTTATAATAACCTGGAAAGTGTTGTTTCATAATTGGGTTAAAAATATGCTGTAAAATCATACGTACTTTACAATCACAACTATTTTTAATAAGCAAGCAAAAATAACTAAGCACAAAGAGAGGAGAAATTAAGCCAATAGGTTACTTTTGTTGGAGGGACAAAAAGCATATTAATATTTTTTGCTTTTAATATTTTCTAAATTTTCTAAAAGTTCATATCCTTTTAGATGGCATAAACACAGTCATCTGCATATTTTAAATTATCAGAGTTTTCCGATTTAGAAAATTAAATCACACATTTGAAATAGAGCCACTTTTTATTTCTTGACTGAGATACGGGAAACAGAAATGGGACCATTTGGAACACTTGATAACCTGAAAGTTATTTGTACCTAACTTTGGAATTGGTGGATTTGGATTGAGCATAGAATAGCCTGATATTCTGAGAATTTACTCTTTGCAAATGATAATATAGAATGAAGACTTCTTCAGGAGAAATCTGGAAGCCCCCTGGCTTCACCGATTCTGCTTCCTGTCCAGCTCTGTGGTTGAAATGGCAGTTCTGTGAATAAATCAAAGAAGAGCCGGCTGGTGGGAAACCTTTGCAGTTGTCTTTTGCCCTTCATTTTCAGATGAGGAACATGGAGCCCGAGGTCAGGAGACTTCCCTAAGCTCCCGCTCACTCCCGCAGTTCCCTCACCACTGGCCTCAGCTGCTTCCACTCCGTGGAATAGCATTCAGAACGTCTTCTTTGAAAGACAGTTCAGAAGGTATGGGGGTAAAAAAGACACGGGGGTAGGAGAAGCTTAGGGAAAGAAAAGTTGTGGGCCGGAAGACTAAGTGGTAGCTTCTTAGAAGAGCAGAGACTTGCTGGAGTCCATGCAAGGTGGTTTGCATTTGGAGGAAGATACAGTTGAACTTGGCAGCGGAGCCCAGGAGGCGCCATGTGATCGGGCTGCACGTTCTCCATTCCATACTCCTCGTTGCCCCACTGTCTCTCTAACCCGTTATCATCCAACCCTTTTTCCTTAGTTCCTTGAACATAGCACTGGCTTTTCCCCTTTCTTTGAAAGGATTTACCTGTGGTCTTTGCACGGCTGTCTCTTTGATGAGTAAGTATCAACTTCTATGTCCCCTCTTCATGGGGCCCTTCTTTGACAGCCCTACTTAAGGGAATCCTTTCCTTCTTATTCTCCAGCATATCACACGTTTCCTCCGAAGCACTTACGATTTGTACTTCATACCCATTTGTTTGTTCATTTCTTGGTTTAAAAAAAGTTCTGAAAAAGTGGTCAGACTGCCTGTTCCATTCATCCCTGGGTTTTTAGAGCTTGGTATAGTGCAGGGCATACAGTAGGTCTGTAGTAAATACTTGTTGAATGGAGGCATGAATACAAATTATAACAAATTAATGGAATTCTATTTAGATCTATCTAAAAAATCTTCTTAGGTATGCTCTTTTCTTTTTAGGGTAAGACATAAGCAACAGAAGCTATATATGTGGTTGTCTGCATTCTTGTTAGGAAAACCTATTTGCTTTCTCTGAATACCTTCCCAGTGGGTGTGAAGTGACAGGCTTCAGTGGTGGGGTTAGGTTCATGAATCATGTCCGTACGGGATTTGTGCGTGCACGTGTGCGGCTGATATGCAGAATAGTCATGGCCAGAAATACGGTGGGAACCGAAAGTTCAAACCTGAAGGGTAGCCCAGAAAAGCATCAAAACAAAATGATCAGAGTCAGAGATCAAAGCCACCAATTCTCAGCATTCTGTACCACATTGTTATTCAGTCACAGAATTTTTTCTTCATACATCCATGACAGTGCTTGCCAGGTTGAGTTGAAGTGGTTTGTTTTAATGTTGGTGTCCTCCACTTTCCCTCCTCTGGGATGGGGACTGCCTGAGTCTTACTTCTCTTTACATCACAGTTAATGTTCAGTAACTGAGTTCTGCATGCATGCACGCACACCCTTACAGTTCTTGTTACTGTAGCCTGGAAACTTCATGTTTTGCCTTACCAAGTGGAAGTAGCAAATGCTCTCAGAGTGAACCTTTTAAATGTCTGGCCATGGATGCTGGAGTTTGAAGTACTAGTCAGCCAGGGCCCTTGATTGGTAATGAGAGAAAGATGGATTGTTCACAGATGTGAGGTAATTTAAGAGGATAATGTGAATTGGGCACAGTTAAAACTATTCTTTTTTGGTGAATATTAACGTACACCCGTCCTATATTATATTAACAAATAATGGCAAACTGGGTAATATTTAAAATAAAAGTGAGTGCTTTACATAAGAAATGTTGAAGAAAACTGGAACCAAAAAGATAGTATCTGTTTTCTTTGAAAAAGCAGGTTGCTACATATTGTATACAAGTGAATTCATTTCTGTTTTTACATCTGTGTTTACTCTGGTTACATCTAGGCTCTATTTTTCAGACTTGAGATAATTTATATGTAGCAGTCTGACCTTCATTTACAGTTGTACTGACTTGAAGATATAATTTACTATGTAATTAGTTTTGGTAAAAAACGGGGGGGGGGGATAGGAGAAACTTGGAACTATGTTAAGTAGAGAATAAATTGAATAAATTTTAAAAATAATTTCCTTCAGTGTGTTAGCCCAGCATTTCAATGTTTCCAGCAATATGATTTCTGCAGCTAAGTTTTCAGGTAGTAAGTGCTCTTTATAAATTCATAAATGCCGCAATTACATGAAAATTATACCACCTATGAATTTTGGAAATCTGTAATGTTTTTGCTGAGATTCACTGATGTTTTGCATTTTATTGTATATTTTTTCACTTAAAATAATAACATTTAAAATAGCTTACTTTGAGTAAATACAAGAGATTGGTTGAGTTTTTTTTCCCTAGCTATTGGAAGGTTAGTGTGCAATTTAATCTTAATTGTTGTTAGTATTATTTATTTAACAAACATCTGTCAAGTACCTATTAAGTGGAGGATTTGTGACAGTGAAATGCTGTATACATTTCACGTTTTCCGTAGTGAATGTTGGAACATTAAAAGAAGCAATTTGTAATTTGTAAGAATGGCTTGATAAGTTATAAAACAAATATGTGTTTTTCTTCACTGAAACACAACTTGCTGGATTATAAGGTGCTACTTAAAGTTGAGTGGCTTGTTCAGATTAATTTAGATAAAAGGAGAAGTAAGAAGAATCTTGGGCCAATGTATTTTAGGTAACACACGGTATTTCTCAAATTGGGTACCAGCTCATTGTTGACATCTAATCATGTGTTCAGCCACCATATTGCTAATCATTCTTAAACATGGACTCCAGGAAGCAGAATGGCTATCACCAAGAAAATAAAAGTTTATTTTATATGCTGCAAAATATTTATTGTATTCTACCACCAGAAACATAAAATGGACTCTTCACACATCAGTGGTTTTATTGTCTTATTGCTTTTATTTTCATTCTTATTTGTGACAGTGATTTTTTTTTTTGATGAATTCAAGCATGATTATAAAGATAATTCAGATGTTACGCTGTTTTGTGGGCCCTTCTCTTAATAAAGCTGTCTAAGAAGTGGACATCAAATCATTTTCTTTACACTTTTACATCTGACTCTTCATCATTACATTCACCCAGTGAATTACAGGTGCTGGCGTTCTCGTCCCTGTTCTAGGGAAGCACAGAGAGGTTACATCGCTGGTCTGAGCAGCAGTCCTGACACACACGCTTTCTGAGTGATGGTCAGCACCCTTTGCACCGTGGCATGTGCACCGCGGCATGTGCACCGCGGCATGTGCACCGCAGGGAAGGCATTGTACTCAGGTCCTCAGCGTTGCAAATGCAGCGCTCGCGATAGCGCAGTGTCCTTTATTACGATAACTGGGGTCATCTCATCCGATGTGATCATTTTGAGAGAAGCCTTTAGTGGCGATGCAGCCATGATGTTCTTGGATGGTGGCACTGACTCACTTCACAGGTCTTTAGTTTCATTGGCCGTTAACCGTTTCAAAGGATTAGAAACCTGTTAAAGACGACAGAATGCTGAAAATCAGATCCAAGCACTCATTTTAGGCTCTAGGAACCTTACCATACTAAGAGAAAATGTTTTAATATCTGTTTGTAAATAAGACTCCATTTAAGTATGTTCACTAAGTAGTTCGTTAAGGTACGTTTAAAACTAACTGTGCTTAATTTGTAAAAATACTTAACTTTTCAAGTTTGGAGATTAAAAATGTTCAAAATAAAGGAAAATTCTGGGGCGCCTGGCTGGCTCAGGCAAAGGAGCAATGCAACTCTTGACCTCGGGGTTGTGAGTTGCAACCCCACGTTGGGGGTAGAGTTTAGTTAATTAAAAAAAATAATAATTAAAAAAAAGAAAATTCACTATTTCATATTTTAGAAATGTACCTAAAATGGGTATAGTAATGATGTTAATGGTACACAAGAGATCTCTTCCGCCACGTGTAATAAATACTAACTTGAGGTTGGGGTCAATGAAGATACTTAAAGTTTCCAATATACCCATCAGAGTAGCTTGATTGCCTAAAATCTGTGTTTTCCTCATGCCACAGACTGTCATTAGGTGTACTGCGCATGTGAATTTGAAATGTATTTGCAAACCAATTCCTATTTAAAAAGAAAATGGATTCATAGCCAAAGCGGGTACCTCAGAAATGCTGAGTAAATCCCATTTTTCTTCAGTTGCCGGTCGCGCCTGTTTTTAATTTTAAGCAAATTGCATTTGTACCAGCTCTTGTTTTGCTTTACTTTCTGAGAACCAGTGCTCCAAAGAAAGAAAAAATCAACCCACTTTTGTTCCTAGTTTATTTGCAAACCAGGTCAGACGCCCTTGATTAGCTCTCAGTTGGAGGATAATTTGAACCTTGACAGATTGAACCCAAACAGCAGGGTTTCTCTAGTCTGGCCAAGAGATAGAAAAAGTAAAATAAAAGCTAATTCCAGTTCACAAGCCGTACAACAGGACTGAATAAATGTGCAACTGTTAATGAATAGCTATTTCAAATATTTACAAAAGGCTCAAGAAAAAAGAAAAGATTAGCATCTTAGGCAGCTGTTCTAAGGGAAGCCTATTAAAAATAAACATGATAAATGATGCTTGAGAGCTAATATATCTGTCAAATATCAAATACACTCAAAGGGGGAAAAAAAAAAAAACACTGTTTCAGGAAAGAAAAAAAAAACCCTGAAGACTGAGGCATAGCTATCTTGCCTTGTGGTCGACACCCGAATTTTGCTCTTATTCTTTTTTAAATTTATCTTTTCTAATCCTGGAATATTCACGCAGATAGTATTTTATAGATTGTAAGGTCATGGGTAAGTGAATGGAATCATTTGAGTTGTGTCTGTTGTGATTAAATTGGTTAGAAACTTTAAAATTCACCTATATATCATTTGAATGAAGACATACTGTTAATTGTTATTTTATGGGATTGCAGATGATATAATGGTTTGAATATGATCGTAATAACATTTTAGCATGATGGCAATTGTGCTAGGAAATGCTACATAAAAATGGAAATTATTAACAGAGGCAGTGAACTGTTGGTTCCCAGCACTGATTACAAGTATAGTTACTATTGCCTTCAGTTTTGGTACCCGTCCACCTTAGCCTCATCATGGGAAACACTCTTTTTCTTTTTGCTTTAGCTAAAATTAAAGCAAACTGCATTTGCCACCTATTAGGGACTTGTATAGTAGTAGACCTTTGGCATTCAGGACTTACCATTTGTGTTTTTAACTGTTTCTTGATAACCTGAAAATCTGTGGAAAGAAGCAATTTGAATTTTCTGAGGCTCGAATTTGTATTTGAATAGCTGTATTGTGAGTTTGGAGTGGAGGATCCAGTCATGTGTCTGCTCAGTGAGTGTAGCCAGCACTTAGAATTCCTATCTCAGTGTAATGGAGAGTGAGTCTCTTGTGGTTTTTTAGTTGAAAATTACTAAATCTTTGTTTTGTGCCCAAGATGTCACCTAAAGGAAAGCCAATTATTAATGTATAACCCTTGTCAGTTTGGAGATTTGTGGATGGTAAGGACCTACTGTATTAATAATAGAATATTTGAAGTTTAACAAATACTTAGTTATTTTGATTTGAGGTCGTTTCTCATTTGTAAAAGTGTGATTCTTTACCCGAGAGTGTGGGTCATTCTGTGAAAGTTCAGAAAGGGCGTTCATTGGTGGAGTGTGTTCTATGTGGGGAGGGGTGTCTGTGGGGCAAAGAGAAAGCAGTTTGGTCGCACCGTCAACTACAAGTCAAGCAGATTGGGCATTCTGACGTGTTCGTAGGCCCACTGTATGTTTCAGGCCAGTCTCAGGACCAGCGCAGGAGTGTGGCCATCCAGAGCCCCTTCTGGGAAGGATACATATTATTAGGGAGACCGTGGGGAAGACTGATGGTGATGTGGGGCCGGGGGGTCGGGCCCGAGCCCCTTGCTCTCCCCTCACATCCCACTCCTCGCCAGGGGCACACTTGGCCTCAGCAGTCTCTTCATTGATCAATTTCCCCTGTCCCCACCCAAATGGGCATGATTGAGCACTCCATAATTACCTATCACCTGCACTAGCCTTTAATCACCATTAATTCATTTCTGCCCACTAATGGAAAGGTTAGAAAGTGGAAGGGAAATGACTAAAAACATAAAACTGATATATAGAGGGGGCATGAATAAGTAAGTAGTAAGGGGATAAGGAAGAAAGCCAGCCACATCAGCCTTTTCTTTTTAAGCCACGTGTTGCTCTGTGTAATGGACAGTGTTATGGCTGTATTTCTGTTTAATGCTTTGAAATACGCACACACACACACACACAACACGAGGGGAATTGCATTATGGTTTATCCTTTTGGAAGGGCAGCATCAGCACTGTTGATATTTGCAAGGATGACTTTCTATTTCTGCGGTGTTGAAAGAGCCCTACGAAATATCACCCCCCTCCCCCCGTTCTAAAAGTGGTTTTAGTGAAACCTGAAAGGGTCTATTTCTTATTTAGAAAATGCTTTTGGTTCAGACTCCACTGATGCCGCTGAATTTTCATGCTGTTCTGCAGTTCTATTAGACCCTTAAACTTAGACTCTCTTTGTACTTCATCATTGTAATTTATACACTGGGTTGGTCCATTCTCTTCAAGACACTTTGTCTTGGGCCCCCAGCTGCTGCCCAGGAGCCGTGGTGCTGAATAAGCACTTACTTCAGTGTGTCCTTGATACAATTACCACAGGCATCTGCACAAGCCGCGGGCCGCGGCAGCAGCTGCGGTGCTTATGGAAGCCAACTTCTGCCTAGCATTGTGATAAAAGAAATAGTTTTGAGCTGGAAGCTAATGTTGGCTTATTTTTAGCATAAAAAGAGTTGCACCTGCCAGGGCTAGCAGAGGACTGAGGTTTGTTGATTACACGTTCTTGTTAGTGCCATTGTTACTGGTAAAATGGGGATGATGTCATCCTTATCAAACTGAATTGGCACCCTGTAGAGTGACAAATAATTTACCCTCTGTGGTTTTATCAGCATGGGCCGCATGTTAGAAGCTAGTGGAGTGCTGAGTTTTCACAGTTGAATGCTATGGAACTGCATAGGTGTATGAAAATGAAAAGGGATTGATACTTGTAATCAGTGCGCATAGTAATGGCCAAGGTGTAATGAAACATAAGTGCACATTTAGGGTAATTATGCTGCTACCAGGTGGGGCCCTGGGGCTTTGCATGTATAGAAGCTGCTTGAGGTGGCGGATGTGCGGCGGGGAATCCTGCAGCACCATCTGGTAGATTCTCATTTTCTCATTAATTCTTCTGTCCCCTAAGTCTGGGCTACACTGACTTTGAACAGCACTTCATCTGTTCGGTATCTCATCTCGTTTTAGTTGGGAGTTGCTTTCAACAGTGGTACTGATATGATGTAACTCACAATCTCAGCTGTGTGTAATATATTAAACCCTCAAGCTGGTTTGTTTGTTTGTTTTTTTTTCCTTTTTGGAGTAAAGCTGACAGGCCTTAGTAATGTCCACATGACCATCTGATTCTAAATGAGTCACCACTTACGTTGTTATTTTTAAGCAAAATAGTCTGAGTAGCTGTTCGATTTGGCCAAATGGACCTTGTCCTCCAAAATAATTTATAAAGAACAGTATGATGTATGTCCAAAAGAGTAAGTGGTTACAAAAGTGCATTTTCTTTGGTAATTTTTTAAAAATTGCATGTTTTATTTCTATAGGCTGATTTAGTTTTTGCCTCAGAACAGAAACATATTTTTCAGTCAAGCTGGAGAATATGAAATTGTGGTGAGGATTGCACAGCGATATGAACATACCTAATGCCACTGAACCTATACACACTTAAGAATGGTTACAGTGGTTTCTAGAAAAAAGATTCGGAAAAATGACAATCAAGGCTGTATATTTTGTAGCAAAGTAAAATGCTTTAACCCTGCTAAATTAATTTTTTACGAATACTTTCACATAAATTAAGAACATATTTAAGGTACCTAGCGTGATGTGTGCAATTCACACATGGCTGCTTTCCTTATTAATATGACTTAATATCATGGAAAAAAATTTTTTTAAGATGTTTAATTTTTTATTAGAGAGCACAAGTGGGGGGAGTGGCAGACAGAGGGAGAGGGAGAAGCAGGCTCCCTGCTGAGCAGGGAGCCTGATGCGGGGCTTGATCCCAGGACCCTGGGACCATGACCTGAGCCAAAGGCAGACGCTTAACCATCTGAGCCACCCAGGCGCCCCAATATTAATATCATGAAAATTTTTGATGGAATCTATAGTATATATTTGTATAACACAAATAGTAATAATAAAGTGACATCCGATGGCCAACTTTTTTATCCTATGCCTTTTGTAATAGAGTACAGTGTATCAAAATAATTTGGGCAATCTTCTGGAGCCTGTGGTTGCATTTGGTTGACATTAGGTTAGTGATTTCACAATCTCTTTAATAAATACAAAATAATATTTGTACAGTCTGAGTGGTTCTTTAAGAGCTTTGTATAAACAGTAAAAATACCCCTATTAAAATTTCCCACCAAGAGAATCCCCATGCATTTTGTCATTTTACTTCCATGAATTTTCCTAAAATGGAAATTAAGAGGAAAAAAAAACCATATGAGCTTCTTCCACAAACTCCATGAATGCTCGCAGGGCTGTCCCTGCAGGCCGTACTGGTCGGGGTGGTGGCACAGAGGCTCACAGAACTTTTCTGTTGACGACTGGGCTGCCCTCTGACAACCTGGCGTCCACATACCTCTAGCTCCAGGACGGGGGAGAGTAATAAGCAATTTGGTGCTTTGAGATGCCCATAAATTTTTTCTCGCATTTACCTTGAATACGGTTCCTTATTAAAAGATTAATAAGATGCATCTCATCTTCCCCTCCTTTCTGTTTATATAAGTTCATTTAGGGCAGCAAATGAGAAGAGGCTGAAAACTCCAAAATTATTTCTTGGGAGATTACTTGATTATTATTTAATATAGTGCACTGGTGGACAGAAAGTATGCCAGCAGTACTTTATTTCTCTCCTGAAGTTTACTTGTATGTGTTCAGAGCATTTAAATATCGGGATTTTTTTTTTTCCCTCATACATTTCAACAGACATTCATGAGATTACCTATTTTCTGGGCTGTGAGCTTAGTACAGGCCTGGGCAGTGAGGTCATACAGTTTGAATCCTGACTTGGCTGTGAGCCGGGTGTGTGACTTTGAGCAAGTAATTGAACCTTTCCAAGCCTCAGTCTTCTCTGGAAACTGAAAATGCTAATTCTTTGCCTTGCATGCAATGTGAGAATTCACAAGAACGTATTCCTAGCGCAGGGCCTATGCAGAGGCCCTCAGTGGATGCCTGCTTCTGTTGTGGTTTGTTTTGACCCACAAAAATGGTCAACAACCTGTGCTTTACTACTTCGTTCACAGAAACCATTACACAGGAAAACACAAGAGTAAGTCATGACCCTGTATCTACTAGTCCCCAGATCCCTCAAAGGCAAGCAGGGATGGGTGTATACCTACACAGTTCGAAGATGGTTAATAGACAAGAAGTGCCAAATGAAAGACGTTAATGAATTAGGAAAAATATCTTTGTATCGCTTCTCATGATGATTTTTTAAAAATATTTTTACAAGTTTTTATTTATTCAGGGATGCCCATGTGGCTCAGTCGTTTGGGCATCTGCCTTCAGCTCAGGTCATGATCTCAGGGTCCTGGGATTGAGCCCCGCATTGGGCTCCCTGCTCAGCGTGGAGTCTGCTTCTCCCTCTGCCTGCCGCTCCCCCTGCTTGTGCTCTCCTGCTCTCTCACTCTCTGACAAATAAATAAAATCTTAAAAAAAAAAAAAGAATCCTTGGTGAGGTATAGATAACTTTCACCTAGGTCTTCTTGATGAAGGAAAAGATATAAACACCAACAATGGCAGAAGCTAATAAACACACTTACCAGCACCAACAAAATACTCCAAAAAAGATTCAGACCAGCAGGTTTGTGTTATGTTGACCCTTGACCAAGACCCCTAGTTGGTGGGCCCTTCAGTTCTGCCTCTGTTGATCTCGTACAAGATTAGCTATGTCTTAAAGTTTTATACAAAGTAGTTTCTTGTCACTTGATTATGATTGCAAATATACTTCATGTTTTATTTGAATTAGAATATGAACTTTCCATGAATTAACATTATTTCCTCTTAAGTCTACTGTGTCATGGGTCTATAATACTCATTTTACAGTCAGTGGATCTGTCCCTTTCCCTGTGAGCAAAGAGTGCTGTTTGGAGTTCTTGGATGAAGTAGCCCGAGATGCAGTAGATGTCCAAATTAAAATCTAGAAAATTTATTTTGCCTAAGCAAGGAGCAAGAGGAAAGACCCAAGCATATTCCTTACAGATTATGGTGGCGTTGTTTTATATATCTTTAATTATAGAAGGGAGGAGTCACAAAAATATATGTTTTCAAGAACATACTCAACATCTTGTATTATTGAAAATATTTTAATTTAAAATGTATATTTTCGAGCAGCAACACATTACTTTTTTTGTGCTCTGAAAAAGCTTACTTTTCCTACTATGCACTTTTCCTGATTGTCTTTCCAAAGGCTAAATCATCACTATAGTTTTGTTTACCAAAATTGTCCTCAGAACTAAGTAAAAATACCAATTAGCAAAAATCAACAGCGTGTAGAGGAAGATGACTTTTTGGCTTTCAAGATGGTGCTGGGTTATAGAGAAAGTGGTACCTTTAAGCTGCGGTTGGAAGGACATGTAGGATTTGGTAGATGGTAATGTGGCAAAGGACATTCCCATTCTAGGCTGGAGAAATAACTTTAGAAAATACTGAAAGAGATGGACTTGCATGTTTTAGTCAGGAACACCACACGGTCTGAATCACCAGTAGGCCATGGCAGCATGTGATGGATTTTATAAAGGCAGAATTGTGGAAGCCTTATGTCCACAACTAAGAAGCTTCACCATTATTTTGTAATTACTGGAAAGAAATCAAGGGTATTTTAGAATATGGATTATGAAAAATTGGAGAATGAGGGAAAAACACACACACACACACACACACACACACACACACACAGTCCAAATGACTGAGATTTGTAACCTGAATGCCTGGAAAAGGTTGTGTCAGTAATGGAAATTGAGATCAAAACAGGAGCAGCTTGCTTTAGAGGAAAGGGTAATTTTAGGCTTGGGCTCGGTGTAGTGTTGGAAGTCTTTGCAGAAAAATACAGCTGACCATTCCAAGTTATCATCTGAGACTCTTTTAAAAAGTTCAAGGTTAGGGGTGCCTGGCTGGCTCAGCCCATAGGGCAAGCGACTCCTGTGGTCTAGGGGTTGTACATTCAAGCCCTATGCTGGGTGTAGAAATTACTTAAAATATATATATATATAAAAGTTCAAGTTTAAATGAAGAATTTGGGAATCAGACATTGGAGCAGTGAAGCTGAAGAGGTGTCAGCTGGTTTGCAGAGGTTGTGTAGGATTAAGAAAGTATCACTGAGGGGTGCCTGGGTGGCTCAGTCGTTAAGCATCTCATGGTCCCAGGGTCCTGGGATAGAGCCCCACATCGGGCTCCCTGCCCAGCGGGAAGCCTGCTTCTCCCTCTCCCACTCCCCCTGCTTGTGTTCCCTCTCTCGCTGTGTCTCTCTCTGTCAAATAAATAAATAAAATCTTAAAAAAAAAAAAGTATCACTGATGTGACAGGAGCTCACCGATTGTCCTAAGAGAACAGTTTCATCACGGCAGGCGTTTCCACATGTTAGTGTAAATGACAGTGGCCTGGGAAGCCTCTCAAAAATGCAGATGTGGGAACTCTTATCACAGGTGTCTAGGCCCAGGGCAGGGCCTAGAGGTCCGCTTCTGTAAGCACTGAGATGCTGAGATGATGGTGGTAATGATAATGGTAATTGAGATATGTATCAGCAGGAGTAGAGGGAGGGAGGAGAGGAGGGGGAGAGAACTTCCTATAAGTCAGGCACAGTTTTAAGTCCATTATGTTTATAACCATGGTCTCATAAGAACCCTGTGAAGTATATACTGTAATTTTTCTATTTTACAAATGAGAAAACTGAATTGGAAGGATGTTAAATAACTTGCCCAATTCATGTAGCCAGGAAATTGCTGCTGTGCGGCCCACGACCTCCATCACTGCGTTCTTCCCAGTGGGTGCCAATGATTCTTGGCACTGATTCGTGCCTTAGAGCAGGGCCCATCAGAGGTAGGCCCAGGAGGACCACCGACCCAGCCTCACATCTACCAAGGCCCTTAGTCATTATATTTATTTCCGTAGATGTTTTAAAAGGCATTGCTTTATTTCACGTTACAATTCTTGTAACATCGTTTTGACCTTGCTTAATTTTTAATGCTGTTGGAGCCTTAAAAAATGTAAGTAAGTGACCAAGATTCTCTTAACGTCCAAGAGGCCATTGGTGAGTGATTGCAGGGGAAGTTGGATTGCAGTGACATGAGTAGCTAAGGGGAGGTGAGAAAATCAAAGTGGCTAAGGTTTAGAGGTTAGGGAGTAGTGGCTGGTCCAGAATTCTATGGAGAAGGGGCTTAAGGGGTGGCAGTCCCAGGTGGGGGAGCTGTGGTTCTAAAATTAAATACACTGATTTCACTCAGAGTTATGTTTATTTGTACTGCCTTGAAGGGCATTGGACCCAAGATGCAGAAGGAAATAATTGGGGTTTGGAGTGGCGTCAGGGGGAGGCTGCCAAAGCCGTATAAACGCCACCCTTTGGTGCCCCCAGCCATGGAAAGGAGAACAGATATGGTGTGGTAAATGATGAAATCACATGGCAGGAACAGTATTTTTACACTGGGGGCTCTTTGTGCATATTTCTAGATGACAAGGAAAAAGGAAGTAGAAAGAGTTTAATCTTATTGGAGAGATGGATCTCATATGATGGGAGTGTGGTTTCAAGGCAGGTGGGAAAGGACTGTCAGGTTAGACACGCCGTAGGCAGAACGCTTCCTGCTCTCACACAAAAAGGGGAAAGGAGAATAACGGAGAAATTCTGAAGTGATGGGAGGAAGGTTAAAGGCTCAGAATGAGTGTTCCCTAGCCCCTGTAATAAGTAGGTAGCAGGGTCATTGCCCAGGAAGCACTGGGGATTTGAGGAGAACCCTGGTGTATCACCTGATAATTATATGTCTTTGTAGACCTTTGAAATTGATAAGAGAAAGGAATAATAGAAGCTCTTAGAATATGTTTCAGTATTTAGATTTGATATTCCATCCCCACTGTTGTTTCCGAGTTGGGGTGGGGGGTTGGAAGACTGTTTCCAGGAGGGGGCAGCAGTGCTATGAGCATTTTATTTGGGTATTTCCTTTCTCTGTTCACTTGGCTTTTAAAAATCAAGTAATAATGTGTTTTCTGCCTCTGTTACCTTAACCAATGAAAAAAAAGAAACAGGGTTTATGAAACTATTTAATAATGTTACAATTTATTAATTTATTAGTCTCACATTACTAAACATAGCAATTGTGGAAAATACAAAGTTACTGAAAATTATGTATAACAGTAATATTTGAAAAATTTTGGTTTGATTTGGCCTAATTTTGTGCCATCTCTGTGTGTGGCTTGTATAATAAATTCAAAAAAGGCTTACCAGCTTAAATAGCTTTTTAAAATATAAACTGTGGGACTATAGGACTAATTGGGCTTGTTGAAAGAATTTTTAACATATAAACATTAATTTTTATTGAGCACAGGCTGAATTGAAAAGGCTAAACTTACATGTTAAAATAATTTGGCAATCTAACTGCAGCTTCAAAATTTCTGAAAATGTAAATAAATGAAAATGTAGGCAGTGTTTTGCCATCTGTACTGAATTAGCATTCCATTTTACCAGCTGCTGCTGGGGTTTTTGACGCTGACTCAGGATCTAAACACACTGGTGGGTAGCTGCCGATAAATATAAGGAACCTGGAGTTTCAACCCACAGGGCTGCACTGGTGGTTAGAAGAGTCCTTGCAGTTTCAAGCAGCAGAGATTCTTCCACGTGGGGCAGGAAGTAGGGATGTATTTTGTGTACAGATGTTGCCAGTACAAATGAGGAGGATTTGCTTGCTGCTAAGGGGTCAGAACACTGAGGATGCCACCGCTCACCAGCGTGGGGGTCATCCTTGGGAGGAAAAATGAGCCATCATTGTCTCTTATCCAGCATACATAGTTTTAGGCACAATAACAGTATTTGTACATTGCTGGGAAATTTTGGGCTCTAGATTAATATTTTTTTCTCCTTGTATTTCATTCCCAAGGCTTTTATTTTTGAGCACAGAGGAGATAGTAATTTCTTGGAAAGAATTTGAACTTGGAAGTCAGACAACCCTAGATACGAATTTAGACTCTGTCACTTGGTAGGTGTGTGATCTTGTCCAACAGATGGCCTCAACTTTCTGAGATTTCCTCATCTGTAAAGGAGGGATAATATCTACCTGGTAGAATTGTTAAGATAATCCTTACTCCATGGAAAGCCACCTCAGTCTGATACTGTTTGTCTAGCTTGGGAGATGTGTACATAAAGGGAGGAATACAATGTATTTCTGCAGGTTATCTGTTGATTTCCCATACTATGTTAAGATTTGTGATATTTTGAATAGCAACTAAGAAATAGATGTGAAGGTTTACCATTTGCTCTGTAATACTGCATCGAAATGGTAGTGTATTCATTTTGTAGGTAGGAAATGATTTTTTCTGGTTAGTACGCTTTTAGTATTATTTTTTTCCCTTGGTGTAGACTTATCAAAAGGAAAAATTTTTAGTGAAAGTTTTTTGTTTTCTTCGGAGCTGAGCATTTTGGCATCCTTACATTGTCAGGATCATACAAACTCAATATATTCTGATTCTATAAGTAGTAACAAAGAGATCTGGAATATCTGTGTGTGTGTGTGTGCGCGCGCGCGTGCATGTTCCTCTAACCTCTTTATTGTCAGTCTTCTTATAAATTAGACTTCCAGATATTAAAAATTTACATACTAGCCAGATCCAGCTAAAAGTCAATATACATATTCAGTCAGCACACTTATTTAGTCTATAGTATGTGCTAGCTATCGGAAGACATAGTGGTGACAGTTCTGGCTTCATTGAGCTGACATTCTGATGGGGTTGGAAGGGGGTTGGTGTGGACTGCTGTGAATTCAGAATGAACAAGCCTGACTTTGTGATATGGTCTGTGCTGTGATAGGGAAAACTTGTGTGGTTAGGCAAGCTTTCCTGCAGGCAATGATACAAAATACAGAACGCTTTACCAAAAAAATATTTGTAACAGCAGTTATGACTCAGGGATATGAACATGCCTCAGGTGTTAAATGAGCATAGCGATTTTGACTCTGACAGATTTGTGCATGCCACTCAGAAACCCTTGCAATCTGAGACCTGACCAAACTTAAGGAATTTTTACTCAAATATGGTGAAAGTATCCTGGGAGTTTTCAGATCTCTCTGTGTCTAAAATTGCTGTCCTGCTCTCACCATCACAGAATTCCCAGGGGTCCTCACAGGCTGCCCAGGACAGAGATGTACCTATCCGGCCATTATCCAGGCCAGCCTGAGCTCACTCCCTTAGGGCTAAGACCTGTGTCATTGATCTGCTAGTGACTCACTAAGTATTCCTCCAACTGGCCCTGACTCTGCTTCCTCAGCTGTAGATCAGTGTGAACTCAGAGAACCTGCTTGTGACCCTAAATTGGTTCTGTGTGCATTTCTTAGTGTTACTCATCCACCCATGACTCACGGCTCGGTTCTCATTTTCAGTGTGTGCATTGGGGTCACTCTTAATTGAGCCTTCCTTCTCTTAGAAGCAGAAACTCTTAGGTTGTTTTGACTCAGCCCAGGAGTATTTGAAACGTCTGTGTTTGATTTTGTTTGATTACAACCCTAACTCCTTAGCCTGGAGATTTATGCCATCCGCGGTCCTCTTTCCCAGCCTTAGCCCTAACCCCGTCACTTCCTGCTGTTCCTGTCAAACTCACCTACGTATACTTTTCCATATGTGTTTCAGACTTCTCTACCAAGATGATGGATCTTTGTTGCCCTGGCTTCCTTCATTTCTTCAGGCCAAGCTCAAAATTGCCACATTGGTTTTGGATCTTGCAGTGATTTCTCCTCCTAGAAATAATTTCTCCCCAGTTGACACTATTTCACTTTGCATTGTAGTTCCTAGTGTTATGTCTTGTCACTCCTCCTAGACTGTTCGATGTTGTTGTCAGGATCCCATATAGTGTCTTACTCATTTAGGTTCTAAGTAAAGTTTTGCTAGTGGAATGCAGTTGGGGCTCAGACTTCAGAGAGTAACTGAGAACAGCAAGATTGAATGCCCTTTTTATCTGTTTGTCCCTAAAAGCTTCTCTCCCTGTTCCCCTGCAGACTTTGTTCTGCAGCAGCCCTTTCTATGCCGACCGACCACAGAACCTACCCTGCCCCTGTTCCTACATTACGACAGCTCTTCCACTAGTGTCTGGGACTCCTTCAGTGTTAGAGCAATAAATCTTTAAAGCCAACCACAACAACCCTGTCTATTGACTTATTTTTAAATAAATCTCTCCCATCAGTGATGGTTTCACTGCTAAGGGGATAGAGAACTATATGCATAGTCTTTAGACTCATGTTCAGCTGGGCTCTCTTCCCATTTCTGTGGAGCCGGAGAGCGTCTAGTACCACTGACAATGCAGGGCTCCCTAAAAGCAGTGAAGAACACTTTGGTAGGAGGAGGAGGGTGTAGTAAGAGTTTCCAGTTGGTTTTAAGTATCGGTACACCATCGTTAGTCGGTACGCCATGGTTAGGAAGAGCAGACTAATACACCTCTTGGTTGAAAACTGCTCATATATGCTAAAAAAAAAAAAACAAACTCTCGATAAATAATATGTCCTGTCTGTTGTGTATCAGGTGCTTTAACAGTTAGTAGGACATTTAACCTTCAAAACAATTTGGGTAGACATTATTCCTACTTTTATGGATGAAGAACCTGAGATTCAAAGATTCATGTGGGAAGCACGAATGTATCTCATGGGGGTAGGTTTACTCTTGTCTCTGCTGGGGGTTTTGAAGTTTAAACTTCATTCTCCTTCAGTGCTGGATACCAGCACATTCCTTCCTATCCTTCGTGGATTTCCTGCACTTCTCACTCCTGACCTCCGCCGACTTCTCTTACCTCTCTGGCTCTAAAAGTCATCCCTAAGAACCTGGACTTACGGTTCCCAATCTGTTCAGTGGTCCCTGCTGTTTGCTGCCCGCGTCCTGGAGTCATGTTTGGTAAGAGTCCCGCCTACACATACCAAGAGGACCACCGGGTCTTTATAGAGCCTTGTTCTCACACTCAATTAAAAGGTTTACCCTGACTGTCCTTTTTTGAATTCAGCATGAAAATTTGATCCTGATTATCTTTTTTTGTATTTCCAACCTTTCTTAATATTTTGTTTCCTGAATTTTAAATCCACCTGCCTCTTGTCTTCCTCAGCTTCAGGCCTCTGTGGGTGTTATGAGCAGGGTTGTCTACCGTGTTCTTGCCATTATCTTCCTGTCAGAAGACATTGTTTGGTGCACCAAGGTAGTAGTTTTAATTATTTCATAGGTTGTGACTTTAATAGTTGAGATATATATACACACAAATTCTGTGTCTCACATACCACACAAAGAAGTATTCAGACATATTTTATTATATTGGCATTTCTGTAAGTAATTCCCTTATGCATCAACATGAAGAAGCTTGCTAGGGCTCTAGAATACTTAGAGTGGGAATATGAAGTAATAGTAAGTAGTTTTACATGTTTTTTTTTTTTTAACCCTATCAAAGAAACTAAATTCTTCTAGTTTTTACAACATTTTAATATAAAATCGAGATGCCAAAATCTATCGTAATACTGGTTTTTCTGTTATTTATACATTTCTCTGTGACCTGTAACTTATGCAGTATACATTAAGCCCCTGGATTCATATATAATGTGGGTCCGAAAACATATTTGAAAGTTTATTATTCATTAAATGGACTAGTGGTTGGTTCTCCATCCAAGTGTGATCCCAATCCAACAACATCAGCATCTTGGTTCTCAATCACCAGGAGGGCTTGTTAAAAACACAGGTTGCTGGGCCCCATCCCCAGAGTTTATGAGTTAGTGGGTCTGGAGTAAAGCTTGAGTATTTGCATTTCTTTCAAGTTCCCAGATGATAATGATGCTGCTGGTCTGGGATTATACTTCAAGAAACACTGACAAGAGACCTTTTCTCCATTGGCATATGATTCCTTCTTTACTTATATATTTATAAGCATATATTATGTGTATATAATATATAAATCTGTGAACCTTCATTTTTGATTCTCTATCCTGTACATTTTTTACTAAGAGTTTTATTGTTAGCATATTCTTCTTCTTGTGAATGGACTCTCTTTTTCTGTTATATTTTCTGACTTTATCACATGTAGATGGGCAGGCTATTGATTTTGCTATATTTATCTAGACATTTGATTGAACTTTCTCATTAATTATTAACCCTGTAGCTTTTTAGTTGATTCTTTTGGGCTTTCTAGGTAAACAACCATATTATTTCTATTTTTCTCTTTGAACTCCACTTATTCCTAAAATGGCTCTCCATGAAATGTTTTTCCTCTCTGCTAGCATGTTGCTGTTATTTTATTGTTGTTGTTATGGTTTTATTTCTTAAATGTGTCTTCCATTCATTTGTATGTAATCTCAAATCTCTGGTTTCTGCCTCCAAAGTGGTTAAATATTTTTTTTTAATTTACACACTTGAAAATTCATTCTTTTTGGAAATTGTAACTGCCACTACAATTAAGATACCAAATGGCTGTATCCTCTGCAAAAATGCCCTCCTGTCTCTTTATAGTCAAACCCTCTTGTCACTGCAAGCCTTGGCAACCACAAATTTGTTTTCTGTTCTTACAGTTTTGTCTTTTCCAGAATGTCCTGTAACTGGAGTCATATAGTGTTTAGCCCTGTGAGTCTGGCTTCTTTTACTTGGCATAATGTGTTTGAGATTCATCCGTACTGTGGCCTCTTTGTTCCTTTTTATCGATGACTGGTATTCCACTGTATGAATGTACCACAATATGCTTATCTGATCACCAGATAAATGAAGGATCTTTGGATTGTTTCCAGGGTTTGTCAATTATGAATAAAGCCACTATAAACATTCACATACAGATTTGTGAAAACATTTCCAAGGTAGTTTCTGATTTTCTTCATCGGTTTTTCATTTTCATGTAGTCTGCATTTATTGTGCTATATTTTCTTTTCATAATGGCTTCCTCTGATTTCTAGAATTAGTGTTCTTTTCTGTGTTGTTATTAAGAACAAGTTTCAGAACTGAAAAAAATGTTTTTTTGATTTACATTTCATATTGTGAGAATTAGTCTCTTCTTTCACATTTTGATTTTTCTCTTTTCCTGCTGAATTTTTATAGGCTGTGTGTTTTCCTTACTCCTTCTTTGTAGTAGAAAAGTCTACAGTCATTTGTGAGGTATAGACGAAAAGAGCTAACTCAAATACTATGAGTTCTGACACAAATTGGTATATGGCCCCACTGACGATTCTTCCAAAAAAACCTTCCCAAATCCATGCTGAAGGAAACAACAAAACCGAACTCTCAGTAGGTGGCTGGATGAGAAATGGAGCAGTGAGGAATTGGATTGGAGCTACAGGCATGTGCCTCTTCTCATATTTCTCTGAATCTTTTTTTTTTTTTTTACCAGTTGTTGGATTTTAGTCAAGATAAGTATGACTAATTCCAGTCATCTGTCCCACATGTGGCAGGCAGAATTGAAATGTGGTCCCCAAGATTCTCACCCTCTGCTCTACATAACTTATGTGATCCCCTCCCCTTGGATGTGGACAGAATCTGTGAATATGATAACATATTCCTCCAGTGTTTTTGTAGCCATTGGCCACATGTGGCTATTGAACATTGAAGCATGGCTAATGCAACTGAACAAATGAATGTTTTATTTTTTTATTTTTAATTAACTTAAAGATAAATAGCCACATGTAGCTAGTGGCAGTTCAAGTTGATAATAAACTTGCTGAAATATTTGGTGTGAAGTGTACTGATGTCTGCATCATACTTTGAAATTCATAAATAAGTAAAACGTTGATCACAGAATCTAGGTGGTGGTTATATGGGATTCTTTGTAAAATTATTTCAACTTTTTCTGTATATTTGAAAAGTTGTGTAATAGCATGATGGGAGGAAATCTTTCAAAGGATTTTACTAAAAAATTAATTATATCCTATGAAGAAAAATCCAAGTCCAGATGACTTCACTGGTGAATTTTACCAAACAGTTAAGGAAAAATTAACACCAATCCTTCTCAAACTCTTTTAAAAAGTAGAAGAAGAGAGAACTTCTCTAATTCGTTCTCTGAGGTCAGCATTACCCTGATATCAAAACCAGACAAAGACATTAGTAGAAATTACACACCAATTTTACAGAAGAATATAGTGGCAAAATCACCAGCAAAAATACTAGGAGATCAAATTCCATAGCATATTCAAAGGGTTATACACCACCACTAACTGGGACTTACCCCAGGAATGCAGGGATGGTTAAACATAGAAAATTCATCAGTATAATACACCTATGTATTATAAAATACCTAAGAATAAACTTAGCCAAAGAAGTTAAGGACTTGTACTCTGAAAACTGTAAAACATCAACTAAAGAAATGTAGCATGGGGCGCCTGGGTGGCTCAATCGGTTAAGTGTCTGCCTTCAGCTCAGGTCATGATCTTGAGTCCTGGGATTGAGCCCTGCATTGGGCTCCTTGCTCCAAAGGGAGCCTGCTTCTACCTCTTCCTGCCCCTCCCCCTGCGTGCTCTCTCTCTCTGTCAAATAAATAAAATTGTTAAAATGGGGCGCCTGGTTGGCTGATATGGTTAAGCATCTGCCTTCGGCTCAGGTCGTGATCTCTGGGCCCTGGGATCGAGCCCTGCATCGGGCTTCCTGCTCAGCGGGGAGTCTGCTTCTCTCTCTCTCTCTCCCTCTCCCCCCGCCCCTCCCCACTGCTCGTTCTCTCGCTCTCAAATAAATAAAGTCTTTTAAATAAATAAAGTCTTAAAAAAAATCAAGCATGACACAGACAAAAGGAAGGATATCCCATGCTTATGGATTAGAAGAACCAGTATTGTTAAAATATCCATACTACCTAAAGCAATCTACAAATTTAATGCAATCCCTCTGAAAATACCATCAACATTTTTCACAGAACTAGAACAAATAATACTCAAGTTTGTATGGAACCGCAAAAGATCCTGAGTAGCCAAAGCAGTTTTGAGAAAGAACAAAGCTGGAGGTATCACAATCTGAGATTTCAAGATATACTATAAAGCTGTAGTAATTAAAGCACTGTGGTACTGGCACAGAAATACACACAGAGATCAGTGAAACAGAATGGAAAGCCCAGAAATAAACCCACACATATATAGTCAATTAATTTATAACAAAGGAGGCAAGAGTATACAGTGGGACAAAGGTAGTCTCTTCAACAAATGGTGCTGGGAAAACTGGATGGCAACTAGATGCAAAACAATGAAACTGGACCACTTTCTTATGCTATACCCAAAAAGAAGCTCAAAATGGATTAAAGACCTAAATGTGAGACCTGAAATCATAAAATTCCTAGGAGAAAATACAGGCAGTAATTTCTTAGACATTGGCCATTGAAATATCTTTCTAAATATGTCTCCTCAGGCAAGAGAAACAAAAGCGAAATTAAACCATTGGAACTACACCAAAGTTAAAAGCTTTTGCAGAGCAAAGGAAACCATCAGCAAAATGACAAGGCAGCCTACTGAATGAAAGAAGATATTTGCAAATGACATATTCGACAACGGGTTAATACCCAAAATATATAAAGAACTCAAAACACCAAAAAACTCAAATAATCTAATTAAAAATCAGCAGAGAACCTGAATAGACATTTTTTGAAAGAAGACATAACAAATTGTCAACAGACACATGAAAAAATGTTCAGTCATCACTAATCATCAGGGAAAGGCAAATCAAAACCACAGTGAGATCATCTCACACCTGTCAGAATGGCTAAAATAAAAAAGACAAGAAATAACAGGTGTTGGGGATATGGAGAAAATGGAACCCTCGTGCACTGTTGGTGGGAATGCAAACTGGTGCAACCACTGTGGAGAACAGTATGGAGGTTCCTTAAAAAAATAAAAATAGAACTACCCTACGATCCAGCAATTCCAGTACTAGATATTTACCCAGACAAAACCAAAACCCTAACTCAAAAAGATATATGCATTTCTATGTTTATCGCAGCATTATTTATAATGGCCAAGATATGGAAGCAACTCAAGTGTCCTGGAATAGATGAATGGATAAAGAAGTGATAACACACGCACGCGTGCGCACGCACGCGCACACACACACACGCACACACACACACACACACACAGTGTTAGGTTACTTAGCCACAAAAAAGATGAGATCTTGCCACTTGCAACAACCTGGATGGATTGAGAGGATATAATACTAAATGAAATAAGTCAGAGAAAGACAAATGCCATATGATTTCACATGTGTAATTTAAGAAACAAAACAAAGAAAAAAGAGACAAACACAAAAACCGACTCTTAAATACAGAGAACAAACTGGTAGTTGCCAGAGGGGAGGTGGGGGGGGGGTGTGAGTGAAACAGATAAAGGAGATAAAGAGTACACTTACTGTGATGAGCAATGACTAATGTATAGAATTGTTGAACCATTATATTGTACACCTGAAACTAATATAATTTTGTATGTTACTTGTACTGCAATTAAAAAAATACATTAAATAATGAAGGAAAAAAACACATGATCATCTCAACTGATGCCGAAAAGGCATTTGACAAAAATCCAACACCTCTTTATGATCAAAAACACTAAAAAAAACCCAAAAAACAAAATACCATGCAAATAGGAAGGAACTTCCTCAAGATGATAAAGGTCATTTATGAAAACCCACAACTAACATCATATTAAATGATGAAAGACTGAAAGCTTTCCCCCTCAGATTAGGAACAAGACGAAGATCCCTACTTCCACCACTGCTGTTTAATATTATACTGGAAGTTCTAGCCAGAGCAATTAGGTGAAAAGAAAAATGTAAAATGCATCAAAATTAGAAAGGAAGAAATAAAACTTTCTTTATTCACAGATGAAATTGTTGTATATACAGAATAGCTCAGAATCTTTAAGAAAGCAACTAAAGCTAAAAATGTTGTAGGTTACAAGGTAAACACATAAAAACCAGTTGTTTTTCTGTGCACTAGCAGTGAACAATCCAAAAATGAAATTAAGAAAGCAATTTCATTTACAGTAGCATCTAAAAGAACAAAACATTCGGGAATAAATTTATCCAGGGAAGTGAAAGAATTATACACTGAAAACCTAAAACATTACTGAAAGAAACTAAAGAAGACTTTAATGGGAAGATATTTGTGTTTATGTATAGTCAGACTTAGTATTAAGATGTCAGTATTGTTCAAAGCAACCTACAGATTCAACACAGTCCCCATCAGTATTCTGATAGCTGTTTTTGCAGAAATGGAAAAGCGGATTCTCAAATTCATGTGGAATTGCAGAAACAAAACAAAACAAAAAAATACAAACTCCAGATAGCTGAAACAATCTTTGAAAAGAATGCATTTGGAAAACTTACACTTGCCAATTTTGAAAGTTGTTCTAGAGTTACAGTGATCAAAAATGTGGTATCTCCCTAGGTCTAGACATATAGATCAATGTAATAGAATTGGCATTCCAGAAATCCATACCTTTATGGCCAGCTAATTTTTAACAAGGATACCAAGTCCATTCAATGGGGAAAGGATAGTTTCTTCACCAAATGGTACTGGGACAACTGGATTTCCACATGCAAAGAATGAAGTTAGACCCTTGCCTCACTCCATATATAAAAAGAGTTAAAATGGTAAGACTCTTAAAAAAAAAAAACCACAAAGATAAATCTCCTTTACCTTGGATTTATCAATGGAATTTAGATATATCACCAAAACGCAAGCAGCAAAAGAATGGATAAATTGTACTTCATCAAAATTTGAAACTTTATGCATCAAAGGACATTATCAAGAAACTGAAAAGATAGTCCTCAGAATGGGAGAAAATATTTATGTCATAAATTTGATGAGTTAAATATCCAGAATATATAAAGAACTCCTACAATTCAACAAAAAGACAACCCAATTAGAAAATGGGCAAAAGATACGAATAGACATTTCTTTGAAGAAGATAAGCCCGTGAAAAGCTGCTTAAAAGCAATCATTAGAAAACTGCAAACTAAAACCACATTGAGAGATATCATTTCACACCTGCTAAGATGTCTGTAGTTTATAAAATGGAAAATTGAAAGTGTTGGTGAGGACACGGAGAACTTGTAACACTCATATATTGCTAGTGCAAATGTAAAACGTGGCTCTTCCTCAAAAAGTTAAATGTAGAATTACCATATGATGTAGCAGTTTCATCCCTCAATCTATACCTGAAAGAATTAGAAACAGGTACTCAGATACTTGTTTCCCTGTTTACTGCAGCATTATTCACAATTGCCAAAAGGTGGAAACAACCTAAATGTCTGTCAGCATACAAGTGGATAAAGAAAATGTGGTATATACATACAATTTAATATTATTTAGCCATAAAAAGGGATGGAGTTCTGATACAAGGTACAGCAAGAACATTATGCTGTGTGAGAACATTATGCTGTGTGAAATAAGCTAAATACAAAAGACCAACACTGTATGATTCTGTTTATATCCAGTATCTTCAGTAGACATATGCATAAAGACAGTAAGTAGGTTAGAGGTTAGCAGGGACTGAGGCAAGGAGGAATAAGGAGTTTTTGCTTTGGATACGGAGTTTTTGATTGGGGTGATACAAAGTTTTGGACATTGATAGTGGTAATAGTTGCACAATGTTGTGATTGTAATAAATGTCACTGAAATATAAAATAAAAATTAAAAGCTAATGAAATGAATAGTCAAGCCAGATACTAGGAGAAAATATTTACAAGATATTTATTTGGGGGCACCCAGGTCACTTAGTCATTAAGCGGCCGGCTCTTGATTTTGACTCAGGTCATGATCCTGGGCTCCATGCTCAGTGGAGAGTCTGCTTCCTCTCTCTCTCTCAAAAATAAATAACCTTAAAAAAAAGACATTTATTTGACAAAGGATTGATATTCAATATTATAAAGACAACTGAATTTTAAAATAGGCAGAAAATTTGAACAGATACTTCACAAAAGAAGACATACAAATGACTAGTAAGTCCACTTAAAAGTGTTCAATATCATGAGTCATCAGGGAAAGGCAAATTCAAATGACAATAAGGTACTGCTGTACCTTCAGTACAATAGCCTGAATTTAAAGGATTGACAACACTAAGTGTTGGAAAGGATGTGGAGCAACTGGACTTTCATACATTATTGCTGGGAATTGGGGTTCCCAACCAGTTAAGAAGAGGTCTGCCAGTTTCTTACAAAAGTAAGCATGTACTTGTCCTCAAGATCCAGCATTTCTAGCCATTTTACCTAAGAGAAATGGAAAACAAATGGTCACAAAGGACTTAACAGGAATGTTTGTAGCCATTTTATTCATAATAGCTAGAAAATTTGGAAATGGTGCATGTGTCCATCAGTAGAGGAATGGATAAACAAAATGTAGTTTTGTTTCACACATGGAGTGTGATTATTTTTTTAAAAGATTTATTTACTGGGGCACCTGGGTGACTCAGTGGTTAGGCGTCTGCCTTCAGCTCAGGTCATGGCCCCAGGGTCCTGGGATCGAGCCCCGCATCAGGCTCCCTGCTCGGCGGGAAGCCTGCTTCTCCCTCTCCCACTCCCCCTGCTTATGTTTCCTCTCTCGCTGTCTCTCTCTCTGTCAAATAAATAAATAAAATCCTTTTAAAAAAAGATTTATTTACTTATTTGAGAGAGAGAGCAAGAGAGCATGAGCATGGTGGGAGAGGGGCGGGGGGGGTTGGAAAGAAGCCAACTCCCTGATGAGCAGGGATCCTGACACGGGGCTCGATTCCAGGACCCCAAGATCATGACCTGAGCTGAAGGCAGAAGCACAACTGACTGAGCCACCCTCCCCAGGTGCCCCTCAATGGAATATTATTTAGCAATTAAAAGGAATGAATAAAGAATAACAGGGATTTATCTCAAAAGCATACTAGATGAAAGAAGCATTACACAAAAAGTACAGAGGGCTTGATTCCATTTATATGAATCTCTAGAACAGGCAAAAATAATCCATGATGGAGAAATTTTCAGTGTATTTGTTGCCTCTGGGATATGGACGGAGAGGGAGTAGTAGAGATTGATTAGGTACATAGGTTCAGGTTTCAGAGGAGTGCTAATGTTCTGTATCTTGAGAGGAGTTTGGGTTATATTTGCCAAAACTCATTTAGATCTGCACATTTCATTTTATGTAAATTGCATCAAATAAAAAACTCTAGTTCATGGTATAAAGAAAAAATTCTGGGCTTTGATGACAGTCACGCAGTGACATGTTTTATGGGGCTGTCATCCCTGGCCTGGGGCAGTTACAGCCCAATGCTGTACCGCGTACTCACCGTGTATGTGAATAACATGTGCTTGAAGCTACATCTTGCTTGATTATCAGTTTGTAGACTCTAAGCAAGATGTGCAAATGGTGTTTAAGGAAGCTTTTCTTTCTCCAGAATGTCCTCTCTGATGACAAAATTGTTGGTGCCCAGATTTGAACAGTTGTTAAAAAAAAAAAAAGGCTCAGCAAGATAAATGGAAGAAATAGTGTGCAATAGATAATCTGATATGTTTTTCAGGAATGAAAGAGTATGCATAAAATCACATTTTTCTCTTGATGTCCGTTGTAACTTCAAACAATCTTGATGGAAAATATAGTCGTATTCAGAACCTTCTGGGGACGTCCAAATTTTTCTTTCCTGAGTGCTCCAGTGTTTCTTTTATATTGCTTCAAATAAGGATCACCTGCAGTGTTGGCTCAAAATGCGTATTTCCTACGCTCTTCTCCTGGAGAGTCTGCCTCAGTGGGGGAGTGATGGGGGTCATGAAATTTGTCCTTTCAACAAGTACATCAAGTAAATTGTATCAAATTGTTTGGGAAATGTTGCTTTCAGATTGTCAGTAAAGGCACTGGAAAGAAAATACTCTTATAATCCTTAGTGGTGAAAAACAATGTACGATATTATTGAATATCAGTTACCGTCTTCCGTTCACTCTTCTAAAATGCTTTGGTTGTGTTACTTGTCTAAGCCTCCCCAAAGCTGGAGGTGCTGTTACTATCTCATATTACGGAGAAGGAAACCCTTTCAGAGAGGACAAATAATTCACCCTCGGTCACAAGGATGGGCAGGGACAGGGTCAGGCTTTAAACCCAGAGATTCTGGCTACAGAGCCCACACCTTGGCTGGGAGCGTGCTCGGCTGCAGTCTGGGTTCTCAGAAGAGGGGCTTTCCCTGCAGGGCTGGCAGGTGTCTCCTGCAGTAGGGAGGTGTGGCAGTAGCCCCGTGCCTCCGCCTTCCGTACCTGCTCGCCAGCCGTGCAGCACTAGCGATCCTGAATGGAGCGCCGCTTGGAGGGCTCTGGCGTGGTGGCCCATTCACAGCAGGCCCGCGGGCGGGCTGCAGCTCGGCCTCACCACGGGGCAGTGAGTCTGCCGTAACGAAGGCGATGCCGGTTGGGGTGTCAGGCATCCTCCGCTGCTTCCCACCTCACCCCGTGCCACCCGTCCTGCTGACTTCCACGGTGCTTATGGGGCTCGTCCCCTTTTTGACGATTGTGTTTTCCTTGTTAAAATTGATCCTCAACCTCCAGAGAGTTTTTTCCCCTCAGTTCTGCTTTCACTGACTGTATCCTTCAAGTTTGTTGTTTTGTGTCTTTCTTCTTTTTTAGCACTTTTGTGACTTCTGTTTCTTGGGTATCTTTGTTAAAAAGAGTTGTTTCCAGGGGCACCTGGGCGGCTCAGTCAGTTAAGCAACTGCCGTCGGCTCAGGTCATGATCCCGGGGTCCTGGGATGGAGGCCCGCGTCGGGCTCCCTGCTCCTCCCTGCTCTGCGGGGAGTGTGCTTCTCCCTCTGCCTCTGCCTGCCGTCCCCCTGCTTGCGCGCTCTCTCTCTCTCTCAAATAAATAAAATTAAAAAAAAAAAAGTTTCCACATCACCACCCATGAGGAAACCTTACCAAAAAGTTGAACTCAAATTTGATTAAGGTAATGCAGAAGACGCGGGGCCATCCTAAACTACGCTTGAGGAATGCTCTTAGTAAAGTCCAGACATGAGAAACTTGACAGGAGCAAAGATACAGTTTCTTCATAAAGAAGAGGTGGGTGGGGTCGGGGGAGGGAGAGGGGAGGGAGAGGGAGAGATGGAAGGACAACCTCAGCGATGACACGATGTAAGAGAAGATTGCCCTGTGTATAGATCCTATATGGATCCTTACTCAGACAGACTGTGTAAAAAATAGACAATTAAAAAACAATGCTGATGAGGTGTGGTAATAATGAAATATTTACAGATGAAATGACATAATCTGTGACTAGCCTCAAAAATCTGTGGCCGGCGGGGGGGGGGGGGGGGGGATGGAGTGTGCGGGAGGACCTATGGATGGGTGGCCCTGGGTTTTAGTTGTTGAACTGGTTCCTCAGTACGTGAGGATGCATTACCCTGTACTGTCTACTTGGGTATATATTTGAAGTTTTCTTCTCTAATAAAAAGTCACAGTGTATGCTTATAACCCTTCTTCATCTGCACAAACCTCCAGAATTAATAAAGTAGTTCTTACATTAAAATTGATGTAAGGAGTTTTCATTTCCCTCATCCTAAGTCTCCATGTCTTCCTTGGCCTGCTAAGATTTTGTGCCCATATTTTCTGACAGGGTCTTTCTAGGCGAACCAAACTTTCAGGAATCAGTTGCCTTAAGCATCTGCATTAATAGAGTCTGATCAAATTGGGTAATTTGAGTGAAGTATAACGGAGGCAAAGTCAAGTGGATGAGAATCTCCAGGTCTTCCACTAAACATCCGCTCTTGGTGACAGGCTCACAAAGGTCAGTTTTACTGATTTACCTGAGTTGAATTTGAGGGAGCAGGTGCAGTCGCTTGCTGCTATTGTCCTGCACCTGCCTCACCTCAGGTGAGGAGAAACAGCTGTTCAGTGCGGAATAGCATTACCCTGTAGGTGGGTCTGGAATGATCCCAACTATGCAGCTCTTTGTGCAGCCTCATTTTTAATAGCTGATATTTTTGACTTGGCATCACAAAAGAAGAACATTAGGACATCTTAATCAGGTACTAAATTCTTTGGGATTTTGACTAGAGTCGGTAAGATAAGCATGATTCATTCAAGTTGCTGCACTGAATGCAGTTTATAGCTTACTGCCAACGAGGTGTTTGCTGGCCTTTTGCTTGCCTCGGAGCAAAAGAACAATAGGGTTCAACGCACCTGCCTCCACACGGTATATCTAAATGGTTCTTGGCATATTCAATTTAGATCTCATGCCTGTAGCAACTGTTTTTCAATAATTACGATAAAGAGTAAAGGATATATGGAATGTGGAGGTTAGATTATTTGAGCGGGGAGGGCCTGACCCTGGGGGAACATAATGTCAGTTTTGAAGTGTATTTGCCATATTGCATAATTTTCTGTTGTGTATGTAGCTGCATTTATCTGTATTGTTTCCAGGCTTTTCTCTTTGGTCGTATGTAGAACGTGTAATGGTTCCAAGTACTTCTGCAGTCGGATGAATCACTGTTCTCCTATTTGCTGAATCTGTGTGACTTTGGATGAGTTATTTAATACCTCTCTTCTCAGTTGCCTGTCTGCAAAATGAGGATAATGACCGAACTAACTTCATGGAGCCATAGTAGGAATCAAATGAAAAGATGTATGGAGGGGCGCCTGGGTGGCTCAGTCAGTTGAGTGTCTGCCTTCGGCTCAGGTCATGATCTCAGGGATCGAGTCCCGTATCAGGCTCCCTGCTCGGTAGGGAGCCTGCTTCTTCTGCGTCCTGCTCCCCCTGCTTGTGCTCTCTCTCTCTCACTCTTTTTTTTTTTTTTTAAGATTTTACTTATTTGAGAGAGAGAATGTGAGAGAGAGAGCACATGAGAGCGGGGAGGGGCAGAGGGAGAAGCCGACTCCCTGCTGAGCAGGGAGCCCGATGCGGGACTCGATCCCGGGACTCCAGGATCATGACCTGAGCCGAAGGCATTCGCTCAACCAACTGAGCCACCCAGGCGCCCTAAATAAAATCTTAAAAAAAAAGATGTATGGAAAGGGCTTAGCAACAGGCTAAGTGCTTCAGAACTGATGATAATGCTGGTGAAGAAGAACAGGAGGAGGGGAGGGAGAGAAGCACTAACACAGTAGTGTGTAAGCAAAAAGATTGGGTATATAACTTTGAACATTTCTTACTAGAACAGAAATGGACATTATTTCATGCTAACAATACAGTCCTTGTCAAAGCATTCAGGTGGTGTGATTGTAAATGAAAATGTAAATACATAGAAAGGAAACGTGTTTCAAACTTCTTGACACGTAATTGTGTACTAAGTACATTTTTTTTAAAGACTTATTTATTTTGAGAGAGAGAGAGAGAGGGAGAGAGAGCACATGAGAGGGGGGGAGGGCCAGAGGGAGAAGCAGTCTCCTCGCTGAGCCGGGAGCCCGATGCGGGACTCGATCCCGGGACTCCAGGATCATGACTTGAGCCGAAGGCAGTCGCTTAACCAACTGAGCCACCCAGGCGCCCTGTACTAAGTACATTTTAATCAAGAGGAGAATGGAATTGTTGTCAAGGACCTTGGTAGTTCGTTTGCTTAGTGGCTGTGTACTGAGTATCTAAAATGGTATTTTGGAGTTAATCTGATGAGTAATTTCTAGTTCAGGGTATTATTGACCTCACCTATTTGATTCCTTAAAAAATCAGCTTAACTACTTCTTAGTTAGGTATTGGTTTCTAAATCAGTGTATATATTTAACAAAAATTCTTCTATTCCTACCGTACCATTCAGATGGTCTTCTTCCATTAACAGTGATAAATTGAGTAGCATTAGAAATTGGGAGAATTAATCTCTGATTTTACATTTTATACTTTTTTTCTTCTTAATTTTTCCTTTTTTTTTTTGCTGTGCTTTCAAACATATAGTACATAATTCTTCAAGTAGTAACGGGGAAAACACATTAATGCCTTAAATTTTTAAAAAGTCTTAAGTTTAAGCTGTTTTTTTTTAAGAATTTTGCATAATGACTTTCTTTGTAGTAAATTGAATGTAAAAGTTAAAAAAAAAAAGGCTACTCTTTCAAATCAGATTTTCCACTTAGGAAAGTTTGAAGGTCTTTTATTTCATATTTGAGTGTTACACATGTCATAACTGACTCCACATTTATAGAGATAAACCATTGATTTATAGAGATGACCATTATTTTTATTTTTACACTAATTATGTACTTTCTAATTTTAGTTATGACAAAAATAACACACAAAAAATACATAATGTAATAGAGCAATACTGGTGTACTTTCCACAGAAAATGATTACATGTTAGTATTGTCACATGCTCTTTAGGTTTTTTTATTTTTAAGAAATAAAATATTACTGATAAATGTGAAATTCCCTGTCATCTCCTGTCAGGTTTTATTCTCCTGCTTCTCTACCAAAAGTAATTGCTGTTAAGAATTCGGTGTTTATCTTTTGTGTGTGTGTGTCTGTGTATCTCTTGCAAGTTTCTAACGTTAAAAAACGGTTTCATGCTTTCAAATATTTTTTCAAATTTTTTCTTCTCAAAATTTTGTATTATAGAGCTATTCGTGTTGGTCCATCTCTTTTTTTACGAATTTTAATAGCTCTATAGTACTCCATTAAATAAATTTACACTTCATTCATTGACATGATGATGGACATTTGGATTATTTCCAGTCACAAACAGTGGAATTCCAACGAGTGTTGCAATCGTACTTGTTTCCTTGCATAAGCATGTGGGGGTTACTTCAGGGTGTATGTTCTCTGGGTTAATGAATATGCTTATTTTCAGCTTTGCTGGATATTACTCAAATCCTCTCATACACTCCTTCCAGCAGTGTGTATCCATTTCCCCACATCCTTACTCAGCTATTCGTTTTTAGAATTTAGATTTATAAAATGTGTATCAGGAGGATGACCTTGAAGACCTTCTCTATCATTGTGTGTGAGATGATAGATACATTGATAACTAGATGGACAGACAGGTGGCGATGCATTTGTTCAAGTAGGTATTTAGCATTACTGGGTTGATCATCTCCTTTAGGCTATTTCAGAGTTTTCTAGTAACATCCAACATTGGCAATTGTGGGTGGTCTGTCAAGTCTCTTTCTCTTTAGCTTTGTTGAACTGCCACTGTTTATAATCATTCCTGGAAAGAAAGGGAATGGTTTTCCATAATAACCTACCCTAATTCAAGCACTGCAGGACCCAAATACACACTCAGATGCACGACTGCCCTGTGGAAATATGCGTATTTTGATAGTCACTCCTTAAAATTGTCTTCCTCTCCTTTCTTTACCCAGTGGCCCTTTGGAGGAAGCTACAAGGCTTATTTCCCTGTTTTCACTACAGCTTCTGATAGGCTGCCGCTTAGAGCCTGGTCTCCAGTATCGCTGCGCTCCGTCAAAGGAGAATCAGCATTCTGGGCAGCCACTGAAAGGGAACACTGACAGATCAAAATTAAGAGATTGGGACTTGGAAGTAACCTTCTTTTCTTTTGAAATCATTTTATGAAATTTAACAATGGGTTGTGGGAGAATCGGTAATGAAGTCTTGGTAAAAATAGCAAGTAAAGTATTTACATTATGTCCATTTGATATAAAATGCATATTTTCACAATTGCTTAGATGAGTGTTTTCCACTGTTAAAGGGTAGAGAATACCGTAAGTCCGTAACGAAAGCCATGGGTTGGGTTTTGTGGTTGAGAAATAAATGTATATAGTTGAGTTTGATTTGTGAGCTCATCAAATTAACATGGTTCTTTTAATTTTTCAGTTAGCATTTCAATGTAGTTTAGGCTTTTGTACCTCATGGTTGGAGCCTGAGACTCCTAGATGTTACCAAGTTGGGTATGGAGTGTGGGGAGAGAGGAATCGCCAGGATGATGATTCCCTACCTTTCTCAAAATAAACCCCTCTTCTCAGAGAACTGTGGCCTTGGGAGTATCAATTATGTTCATCTCAATCAGGTTAAAATAAATGTTCCTGAGTTCAGAGGCTGGGTCTCAGAACTTATTTTTTACTCAGACCTGCTACCTCTAAAGGAAAATAAATAGGACTTTATACTTGGAACTGCTATTGGTAGTAGTGAATTTTTTTAAAAAAAATTCTGTTTAAAACTGACATTTACTTTTTTTTAAAGGTTTATTTATTTTAGAGAGAGAGTGCATGCGAGCTGGTGGCGTGGGGTGGGCAGGGAGAAGGGGCAGAGGGAGAGAAGCAGACTCCCCTCTGTGCGTGGAGCCCATTGTGGGACTTGATCTCATGACAATGAGATCGTGACCTGAGCTGAAATCAAGAGTGGAGGCTTAACCGATTGAGCCACCCAGGCTCCCCCCGAAACTGACATTTAAAAGATGGATGAGTATGTGATACGACCTGCTAGGCAGAGTACTGAGAAGTATGGCTGTCTTGGCTAAATGTATCTCATAATTTGGGAACTGATTTTTAAGTTCTGCTGTTTTCAGGATTGCTACAATAATTGCGTTGATTTGAAATGGTCCCAGACGATTAAAGTGTTAGACAGCCAGCTTCCATGGGAGACATGATTCTGTTTATGGAAATGATGACCTTCTTAAACCAAAACTAACTGTATCTTAATTTTGTATCTCTTTCCTACCAAATCTTCAGTTTTATATTCAGATGATAAGTCAAATTTTACTGTAAGGGACTAACAACCTTATACCAATTATTTAGGGAAAAATGGTGTCTCTGTGTGTATATATATAAAAAAAAGACTGGATTGAAATAAAATATCTAAGTGGTTATCTCTCAGTAGTGGGATTTAGTTATTTTAATTTTATATTGTATGGACTTTTTATAGTGAGTGTCCATATTTTTTTTCTTACAATTAACATGAATCAGTTCCTCCTCCCTCCCTGTGATAAAATAATTTTAAAAAATACCTAGTTAAAGCACTTGGTGGTTTTAATGCTACACAGTAGGAGGATATGTTGGTGGCTGTTATTTTTTCTGCGGCTTATTTATTTATTTTTCGGTTAAATGGCTTCATAACTAATACATCAGTCTGTTGAAGATTGGATTATATGACTCGGTCAAGGTCTGATGAATTGATGAAATTAAGTTTCTGAATCTACAGAGAATTCCATGAAAATGTAGCTGCTGTGTAGGGCATAGTCTTGTTAATCAACAGATTTTTCCTCATTTTCTTCCAGGTGGGAAAGAATAGCCCAGTTCCTCTTGGATATATTTTAGTTTGTGACACCTGGATTCTGCAGTGGGTGACTACATGGGCTCTTTTTACTCTTTTTACTTAGTCTGGGTTTTGTTTCTTTTGCTTCTGCATGTCTCTGCCTTTGTCTCTTGTTGATTTGTACATGTCTTCCTGTTTGTCTTTCTCTGTATCTCTAGATATTGTCTTGGTCCTTCATGGTGCATGCTCTGTGCTCATATTTCTGTCTCTGTTCTCTCTCTCTCTTTTTTTTTTCCCTGCCTCTCCTGCTGTCCATCTCTAGTGGGATACTCTGAATGAGATTTTTAGGCAGATTAGACAATAATGACTAGAGCAGATTGACCTAAATGTGACGCATTCTGAGAGTGGTCTCCTGCTTAGGCTTCCCTAGGTTCTTCTCAGGAGTGAACTCATTTTGATAGAAATACTGGAATTGTTCTAAAGTGGCCTACTCCTGACTAATGACTGTTTGTCTTGGCATCTGAGATCTAAGACCTGGAAACCCAATGTCTCTTTCTAAGTACACTGGATTCAGTAGGATTAGGAACACTCACTGGGAGTCCTGATAAACTAAACAGTATTTAAATAATATCATCATGAAAATTATTGAATATTTTGTAAAATCCTAAATATTTGTAAATACCTAAATATTTTCTTATTCTCATAAACGATAGATTCTGTATTTAGAATAATCCTGTGATGAAACTTTTTTTATAAAACAATTTCCTCCTAATATGTGTTTACTCAGAGTGACTTATACTAAGATTAAATACGAATCCCAGAACTCCCCCTATACAAACTACTAGGGCCAAGGAGTATTTCGGACATCGTCTTACTAAATTCCACATTTTATTTGTATGGAAATTGAGAGCAAGAGGGGCCCAGTGACTTGCACAGGTTCTAGAACTAGTTTTAGTGAACATGACACAAGCAAGACACAGTCTGCTGGAACTTCCCTCGTCCAGTTCTTTAGCTGCCTCACCACACCACCTCCTCTTCGTGGGGTGTCCTTTTCAGGGCAGAGTCTATCTAGTGCCTGGTGCAGTGGATCTTGTGAACAGGATGCTGCTGCTTTTAAAAACCATTTACTGGGGATGTAGTATTTACCAGGTATTGTGCCCTAAGTCTTTGACATTACACTAATTTCAATTTTACTCTCACCGTGACTCTTTGGAGTTGTTAACTAACATCAGCATTTGTGGATGGAGAAACGGAAGCAGAGGGGTTCTGGGAGACATGCCCAACGTACCATGTTTGCTTTTTATGACCGTGCCATGTTAGCTTTAAGCACTGATAAAATGCTTAGTGACTAGAGATGCCACCCGGACCCTCTGCTCTTAATACCCTAGGGAACAGCTGAAGTTATACTTGACCTTCCCAGTAATCTAGGCCTTAAATTTTACCTGCAAGAACTTTTGTTTATAGAAGCTTACGATTTAACGGCCCTTCCCCCTTCAGTTTATACCCACTGAGAATTTGGGGAGTGTTTGGCCCAATACTCATGAAAAGTGGTAAGTAAACACATACCTAGAATCACACTAATGGCAGTTTTCCAAGACAACTAGGTAAAATGGTGTTATGACAATTTTTTTATATCTCCTACTATTTAAAAGATAGTCTCTAAGCTGTTGTCGTAATACACTTCTGTGCTGATCTCGCTTCTTCAGTAAATTGTGAGAAGCTCAAGGCTTATATCTAATCAGCCCTTGTCACATGGCCTCCCATGTTTTCACTTTAAATATTGCATGCTCTGATGCAATATGCAAATTAAAGCACCAGTCCCGTAAGTAGATCTTGCTAGTGGCACATCATCCATAGGCTACTTGGGTGCAAAAGGCTGCTGATAAGTTTAATGATGAGGCTGAGTGTCATTAACTGTATGCTTATTCAAAGAGCTTTCCCTCTCAACATCTGCTCCCTTATCAGAACTGTCACTTTTCAATAACACCTGTAGGGTAGAGTCCTTTCCAACTTTCTCTTCATGTAATCACCTTGCTTTTCCTAATGGATTTCTTGGTAAAAGAGGGAAACACAGAAACTATTTCAAAATCTTACTATTGCATCTCTGCTCAAGTAATGTGATGTAAAATGTAAGAAAAGGGACAGCATTCTTTGAGGAAATCTTTTATGAACATGTGATAGAATATCTTATCATTTATGTAGTAGTTTTTTCCTGGACGTTAAATTTTAAAATTAAATGAAAAAGCATTATCCTGAAAGGCTTGTGTAATCTACAGTAGTCTCAGTCTCAGGCATGTGCTGAAAAATCAACGGGCTGTCCTCCATATTCATGACGAGGTTATGTCCATTTGGACTCATGTATTAAAATAGGAATATTTAGGTTGCCTTTGAAATGCAGAGATGACAACCTCACTAGTGCTAGCTTGGTGTGGGTGGGCATGAGGGAAGGGGGGAGAGAAAAAGGGAGGACCAGTGTGTGAAGGAACAGACGGTGGTCTGAAAGATACGCATGTTAAGTAGCACTTATATTTGTTGCACAGATATGAAGGTGGGGTTTTTATTCGTGACTGTTACCTTTATTTGCAAAGTCTGAGTTTTATTTTCCCCCCTCTGGGATTCTTGTTTAATATTTTTATTCGTGGAACATATATACCAAAAAATGCACAAATCTTAAGGGTACAAGTTTCTTGATTTTTACAAACTGAAACCAAGAAACAGGAAACACGGAACCAGCACCCAGATTAAGAAACTGCATTCCCAGCAGCTCGGAAACCAGTTTCTTACACTTGGGTCATCTACTGAGAGTAACCTCTCCCCTTACTTCTACCACTGTGGATTAGTTTTACCTTTATAAATGATAACAGATTAAGAATTTTGGCCTTTATCCTAAGAACAGTGGGAAGTTTTATCAAAAGCCTCCAGGCAGTGAGATGACATCATCTGATTTGCATTTCTAAAAGATGTGTAGCTGCAGTGTGGAGAACACTTTGTTGGTGTCCAGAGTTTAAGTGGAGGGATCAGATAAGAGGTTATTTGATGAAATCATGTGGTTGTTAGACCTAGTGGGATGGCAGTGAAGTTGGAGAAAAATGGACAGATTCAGGATACACATACACGCATGCGCACATACCCCTTTAATGCTGAGTATCTTAATTTTTATTTCAAAGCTGAGGGTAATGTTAGTCTTTGAAACACTATCTCCTTTAATCTTCCCAAGCATCATTACTTGGAGATGTGTTCTTGAATAAAGTGCTGCTGGAATTGGTAAATGCATGCTCATTACTTTACTCAGCCTGAGTTCCTTTGAGATTTTATAATTGGGCATTAGTAATACGCATCATTTTAGAAGTCTTCAGAGATTGGTCTTGATGTTCCCTCTTTTAGCTTTGCTGCTTTTTTAGTGCCCTCATATATTTATTGAAAAAGATGAGATGATTTTCTACTCCTGTATGCTTTAGTTTGATTGCTTAATCATGATTGTATTTTCCATATACTTGTGCGCAGTAACAGAGAAGGGGAGAAAATTCTGATAACAAAGGTGGTGCTTCTAAATAAAAAATGGCTTATTTGAAAGTGCTTATAACCACCCCCAAGAGACACATGAAACTCTAAAGTCCCTGTGGATTCACATCACAGGGCAGGTTGGGCTTGCTTTATTTTGTCATGAAAATATAAACCCTTTTGTGTTTGGAAAAAGTAGTCTTAGAAGTGACTATGAAGACAAAAATAGTACCTGGGGAAAAATCCTAGGCTAATCCTCTCACAATTGTGGTCTAGTCAGTATCTGCATCAGTCAAGAGTCAGGCAAGGGAACTGGAACCTCTGTGAGTTATGGGATAAGGGATTCATTTTGGGAATTAGAGCTTCCACGGTGTAGTGTGGGGGGAGCTAGGGTGGGGGGTTGGTGGTTGGGGTCCAGCAGGGAGTAAGAGACACAGTGAGTCAGAAGCCAAGCACGGTGGCTGGTGAAGGGGAAGGTCGCCTCTGTGGGTTTGCTGCCACACATTTGGTGGTGGGCCTGGGGCTCCTGTTGGTCAACAGTAGGGTCAGCTTGTAGAGAGTCGCTAGAAGCAGCATGGAGGAGAGTGAGGATAGCCCGGTACTGGCTGGCATCTCTGTGCCTTCCGTTCCCCCGTCTAATCATGACCTTCGTTCAGAGAGGGGTGCTGCTTCACATACGCTTCCAGAGCTCATGTGCATTCCTCCCTGGGCTTTAACCCAGAACCATGCTGGGGAGAGCCTTCTGAGGATTCCAGCTGAGCCATTTGAGACAGAACAAACTACCACTTATGGAATCGGAATAACAGACCTCCTAAAAGTTGACATTTTTTTTCCACCACTTCACATACTAGAATTATTGAATGGAGACAAAAGAAAGGTTAATGTATTTTTCACTAGAAGACAAATGACAGACCTGATTATGTAAGATCAATTTAATAAGAATTGAGTACTGTCTATATTTATTAGATTTGGATGGGTCTAAGTATAACTACTTGAAAATATTTAGTATCGATTAAAAATGTCCCATTTTCTTTAAGATACATAGGAATTATAAATACAAATTTAATTGAATGATTACAATAGATTCCTTCTTGAATCTTCATTGGTAGGCAAATGAAAAGGCACACCAGACTAAACATCACTCAGTCTAGATTTTCGTACTGGCTGTGTCATAAACCAGCTATGTGACTTTATATAAATATGTAATTTTCCCATCCTTACATTCTGTATTTATGAAGACTAAAGGAAATAATGTATGTGAAAACTAAGAAGCATTCTACAATCTTCAGATATTACCATGTCCTTAGGGAAAAAGGTGTCCTCCAATTAGTGAGAAGTTAACTTATAAACATTTTTATCCCGAGTAACAGTCTTCTAATGAATAGATTCCGTGCGTTACATATCAAGTCTGAAGTCTGTCTCAGTGCAATTATTTTTTTTTTAAAGATTTTTTATTTATTTATTTGAGAGAGAATGAAAGATAGAGAGCACAAGAGGGAAGAGGGTCAGAGGGAGAAGCAGACTCCCTGCTGAGCAGGGAGCCCGATGCGGGACTCTATCCCGGGACTCCAGGATCACGACCTGAGCCGAAGGCAGTCGCTTAACCAACTGAGCCACCCAGGCGCCCTGTCTCAGTGCAATTATAATGTGACAGAATATTTTTATTAAAATTTAAATACTCTTAGTTCTTGGTTATTTTTCTGAAAGGAATCTTCATTTACATTTTTGGTGATAGTGCTGGTTTAGCTGTAGTTATAATATGATTCATTTTTGTCATAGAAATTATATCCTTGGCTGTCTTGCTACAATATATCTGAATGAGTATTAGATACTGGATCTGTTTTAATAAATTTTCAAACTTTCTGGTTGTTTCTCCTTTGTTGTTGCTGCATCCTTTTCTAACAAACAAAAGTATATTAAATAAAAGGTCAGACACTGTAAATTAAAATCTGAAAGCTAAAATTAGCTGTAGTTGATGAAAATGTGTGTGTCTGTATCTTGTGTGTGATTTGTGTGTATGATGTGATATATATAATGCTCTTGTTGAATTTAAGCCTCTCTGGGACAGAGTTCAAATTACACAGAGCTCAGAAATCATTCCCAAATATCTAATACAAGAAGAAGATTGGGATTAGGTAATCAGAATTGATGAAGGGATCAAAGAATATGTCATCGTTCAGCACCTTTTAGAGTTAAACAAATCTTATTCACTATAATTAGGTTTTGTAGACCAATGATACTTTTCTTAAAAAGGCCTGTAGTCACATCTAAACTATTACTGCGTGTGTTGTCATTGAGATATATTTAAATGCTTTAGGTGCTTCATTAAATCAACTTAAAACACAGATTGTATTTTAAGGTGGCATTTGCCCTGGTTTTTGCTTGTTATTTTTTTTCTCCCTGTTTGAAATATGTTTCAGTACTTTGAGCTGCACCCAGACCACCCACAAACTCGGTACCGTTCTGCCCTCAGATCCTCCACTTGTAGGGAGAAAGAGAATTTCCCAGTGCCAGGGAGGTTAGGAATCTGGAGGCAGTTGGGTACACACTCCCGGGCAGGCCCCTCCTGGGACAGAACAGCAGCTCCTGATTTCCACCAAGAGGCGGCTCGGTTGTTGGGAAGTCTGAGTTAAGCAGGTTTATACCTGGCAGAAAACGCCCTGGAGAATACCGTCTGACTCATACGGTTATCATACCCACTCGGAGCTCCCCAGGGGGCAAGCATTAATGATTTGTGGTTACCTACTTCTATTTCCTGCATTCTCATGTTCTAAATTAGAAGACTGTTCATTATTCTCAGCTGTTTATTTCTAGATTTTGTTTTTATTTTATCATTCTTCCTTGTAGCTCTTCTGCTAACAGCTCCTCAGCTGTTTTTTGTCCTCATCAGGTCCAGAGTTTCCCACATGTCTTTGGTGATAAGAATCACCTTGGCTACAGCTTAAACCCATAGATTTCTAGACTCCTTCCATGGAAGGTCTTGGATCTCTGGGTCTGGGATGGGGCCTGGGAATCCGTGTGTATAACAAGCACCATAGGTAATTCTCATCAGCAAAGTCTAGGCGATGCTGCCTGACCTTGATGGGCTAGCTCAGTGTGGCAGTCCACCAAGCGGCCCACCAGTGGGTGCCAGCGTTAGCAAGTGAAAATACAAGGGGATCACGGCACATACCTATGCTGAAAAGTTACTCGTTGTTTATCTGAAATTCAAATGTAATTGGATGTTCTATCTGGCAATCCTGCCCACGGAGAAAATAGACTTATGTTGCAGAGACAAATATTTGGACTTGCACAGGGGTCTAGGAATTAGAATTCTCTTGGACCAAAATGTAGGTGCCAGTTCAAACTCTCTCTGTGTTCCCTGATTTCCTAACTCTTTTGATGAAGCATGGTATTATGGGGTTAAATTGCATCATGTTGAAGTCCTAAGTCCCGGTACCCCAAAGTGTGACAGATTTGGTGATAGTATCTTTATAGAAGTAATCAGGTTAAAACAAAGTCATTAGAATGGGCGTTAATCCGGTATGACTGCTGTTCTTCTAAAAAAAGGGATTTTTGTTGACAGACACATGGCAAGAATGCTGTGTGAGGATGGAGGCAGCTATTGGGGTGATGCCTTATAAACCACAGAACCCCAAAGATTGCCAGCAACCCACCAGAAGCTAGGAGAAGTGGCATCATATTTTTCCTCACAGCTCTGGGAGGGAACCCACCCAGCCAACTTCTTGGTCTTCGAGCTCTAGCCTCCAGAACAGGACCTTCTGTTGTTTAAGCCAGGTGGTGCTTTGAGGTAGTCTCTTAAAGTAACCCTTCCAAACTAATGAATAAAGCCATATGGAAACTGGGCTGATGAACTCTCTCATTTGTGTGGGAAATCTGTAGAACGTAGGCTGGATAAGTAGCACAATGTCTGTTTTACAGATGAAGAAGCTGAAGCTTAGAGTGTTTTAAATGATTTACCCAAGTCACTGATTAAGAAGTTAACATCTACCAACATGTATTACCATATAAATAGAGAATATATGGAACATAAATATGGAATATGCATGTGTATATATTTGTAATAATCCTCCTTGTAGAGGGATTGCCATGTGCCAAATAACTGTATGTGCATTATCTATGATTTAATCTCCAAGATAACCAGTAAGTTGGGTCCTATCGATCAACTCCATTTTATGAATGAAAACTGAAGCTCAGTAAGAGAAAATGTCTTGGCAGAGTCAAATAGTAGCTTCTAAGTGGTGGAACCAAAAATCAAGGCCAAGTCATCTGGTTCCAAGCACTGTTCTTTACGACCAGACAAAAGAGATGCTAACCAGTTGTATAACTCCACAAAGAACTAGATGAGAGGAAGGTGACCACTTATTTTGTTGGGCTATTTTTTTTTTTTTTTGCTCTAGAATGATATATTTTGGTTTAAGTGCTAATTTTGCATATGTGCCTATGAATCAGTAATCTTTTATGTGTACATGGTCACCCAGAATGTCTTTGTTCATGAGTTTTACCAAGAATTGAAAGAATTTGATACAAGGAAGGTTTTCACATTATTACAGATGTTTTTAATTATGCTTTTTGTTTTGCCCTTAGACCAGAACAGACATAGTCAAATTTAGTTTCTGGGTTTTATATTCTTGTTAATGCTTGCCAGTTTCTCGGAGGGACTGGCAATACAGTCTTTCTGATGCATGGAATAGTAGCTTCTACCTTCCTCTTCTTCCACTTGCTCTATCTTTTCCGACCCCTGAGATTTGTGGTGCGGACTTGTATCCCTTTGGGTTTTCAGTATAGTGTTTCTAGTCCTGCATTCGAACAGTTAATGTTTGCTTAGTGCACTGGAAAAGAGAATTTCTCACCAGAGGTGATTTCTGGCCTGCAGAGTGTGTGGCTTCTGAGATTTATTATTTTTATGGGGTGGAGAAGTTTCTCCAGGCTATTTCTGTGAATGAGAGATCAAAGTCAGATGGATCTGACAACTTTCCTTTGAGAAGGACCACCCAATAGTTAGATAGTTCTTGTATTTTTCTACCACATGGTGGTTGATGTACCCATGATCCACTGCCATTTTGTTTTGAGTGGAGGTGAATGAAGAAGCTCCTGTTTCTGCTGTTTTTTTTTTTTTTTAACCAGGAAACTGTTGGGCAGTTATTATTATAATTATAATTATTATTATTATTTCATTCAAATGCATAAAAATTTCAGGGCTCTTCTTCCCCCAACCCTCAACTTCCATTTCATGGGTATTTATTTCCTTTGCCTTCATCTAAAGTGGAGTTCATTTAAACCTATTTGACTTTCCTGGCCTAGGTGGAGAAGTAGCAGGCTTTTCTGGACTGAGTCCTTAGGTAAAGGGTCAAGCTCTTCTTGGGGTGAAGTTGGTCTCCTCGCTTCAGCAGGTGAGTTGTTTTATGAGGGTAGTGGTCTGTTGGTCAGGTCTTTAGTTCCTAGACAAGGGTCGGGCATGCAGGAGTCCAGCCCCATGAGGAGTGCGGAGGATGTCCTCCCTGAGGGACGGCTGAATGAGGCAGGTGTTCCCGAATTAAGTCAGAGGCACCTTATGAAAACCAGAGAGCCCCATACGCAGGAGATAAGTTGGAGGCTCAAGTGGTCAAGTAGGGGAACGGAGGGTCAACCTCCCTAGAAGGATTCTGAGGCTCTCTCTTTCCATCTTCCCATCTGGGAGGTGACTCCTGGCTTTACAGAGTCTTAGTTTCCCCTAAATGTCACCTTCTCAGGGACATCTTCCCTGTCCATCCTACTACGACCTGTGCTCCCATCTTTTCATTTCTTACCTCGTGTTACTTTTCTTCATAAGAATTTACCACAATCTTATTTAGTATATGTTGTTCATTTTTCCCCTTCACGCCAGCCAGTGTAGACTCAGTGTAGACTCCATGAGAGTTTGGATTGGATATTTTCTTTTTTTTAAGAAAAGATTTTATTTATTTATTTGAGAGAGAGCACACAAGCATAGGGAGAAGCAGATTCCCTCCCAAGCAGGGAGCCGGACGTGGGACCCGATCCCGGAACTCTGGGATTACCACCGGAGCCAAAGGCAGATGCTCAACCAACTGAGCCACCCAGGTGCCCTGCACTGGATATTTTCTTTAGTGCTGTATCTTTAATGCCTAGACCTTAACCGATACTCAATAGAAATTTGTTCTTCTGTTGAATGACTGTTTTCTTGGCAGACATATTAACACTACCTGTCTAGTCCTGCATTATTTTCTAAAACATTGTTATTTAAGGCATGTTCTAAAAATACTCTGCTACTACTGCATAGAACATAATAAGCTTTTTGTAGGTTCATGTAGCCTCCTGAAAAAGTCTGCAGTGGTCAGTTTTCTCACCTTTTTCATGTGTAGATTTTCTCATAGCTCTTGTACTACTTTGACAACATTTGCAGGCCACGTATATTGAAGGTATCGTTCACCTCCAAACTCACATAATACACCTTTTCTTAGTTTACCATGGCGAGTAAAATTGGAGATAGGATAGTCTGCTTTACTCCTGCTTGCAGAATTTACTTGCTGAAATACTAATGGACTTTATAGTAAGATGTTCTTACACCATATTTACTGGATCTCTGTCAAATTCTTAATTCTAAGCTAGCCAATATGCAGATATCTGAGAAATACTCATTATAAATTGATTTATATTTTGAAGATCACAGATTATTAACTAAGGGGAAAAATTAAAAGGAAGTGATGAGGACAGACACCCCTGCCTACTTCCCAGTCTTAGGATCCTGTCTTAGAATTCTAAGAAATAGAACCGGTTACACACATGCACTCATATATAGACACAGGCGTGCACACACATATGCTGATTGATTGATTGATTGATTGATTGATTGTTTCTAAGGGATTGCCTCACACAGTTGTGGAGAATGGCAGGTCAGAAATCTGCAGGGCGGTCTGGAAATTCCAGCAGGAGTCCATGTTGTGGTCTTGAGTCTGAAGGCAGTCTGGAGACACAATTTCTTCCTCTTCTGGGAACCTTGGTCTTTGTCTTAAGGCTTTCAGATTGGAAGAGACCCACCCACATGATTAAGGATAAGCTGCTTTACTCAAATTATACTGATTTAAATATTAATCACATCTGAAAAATATCTTCACAGCAACATCTAGACTGGTGTTTGACCAGACAGGTGTGAACCATAACCTCACTATGTTGACACATAAAAATTAACCACCATAGGTAACATATGACCCAGCATTCCCACTCTGGGTATTTACCTTAGAGAAGTGAAAATTTAAGTTTACACCAAAATCTGTACTGTTCATAGCAACTTTATTTACAATAGTTCCAAACTGGAAACAACCAAAATGTCTTTAAGCAAGTGAATAGACAAACAAAAGGTGGTATATCCATACAGTGGAATACTGCTCAGCAATAAAAAGGACCAAAGTATTGATATATGAAACGATCTCAAGAGCATTATGTTGAGTTAAAAAAAAAAAATCTCAAATGATTCCATACTGTGAGAGTCTATGTAGAATATTCCTGAAATGACAGAATTATAGAAATGGAGAACAGGATTGCCAGGAGTTAAGGGTAGGAGGAGTAATGCTTATAAATGGATAGCATGAGGGAGTTTTTTGGGGGTGATGAAACAGTTCTATATGCTGACTGTGGTGGTGGTTACATGAATCTGGACATGCAATAATATTTATAAGACCCGTCCCCCCCTACCCCTTCCCCATAAGTTCATGGAAAAACTGGTGGAATCCAAATAAGGCCCTATAGTTGAGTTAGCGGAATTGTAGTAACATCAGTTTCCTAGTTTTGATCATTGATACTATGGTTGTAGAAGATGATATTCAGGGAATCTGGGTGAAGGGTACAAGGGAACTCTACTCTTTTTGTAACTTCTATGTGAATCAAAAACTATTTCAAAATTACAAGTTGTCTAAAAGGCAGAAGGAAGTGAAAGATCTTTAGGTATTAGAGAAGTCACTGAAAATGGCAGATTGGTGGGCTGGGAGGCAGAAGGAATCACAGCAGAGCCCTGAGGTTGTAGGCAACATGGTGGAGGTGAAGGGCAGTGAGGAGGAAGGCTAATGAAAGAGAATTGTTTGTGGGGAAGTAGTAGGGCAGGGGCACCCCCCAGCCCCGGTACAGCGGGCAGGGATCACTGTAGAAGCCATTTGCCTGAGGCATTTGATACCTCATCTCCAAAGGAGGAAATAGGGAGCTTCCACAGATTTTTCAGGAAGTCAAAATTAAGTGGAATTTTAAAGGACATTTATGTTTTAGGTCTGAAAAATGGGAACATCAAGAAGCAGTGATACTGTGCTTATCTGTAAGGGTATCACTCGACTATTCTAAGAGCGTTAGTCCATTTGTATCTTTTTAAGAAAATATGCTTTCTGCATACCTTTGCCCTAACATAGGTTTACACGTACTAACATTTTTTGGAAGGGAGGACTTCTGGTAATAATTAATACAGTGGCACAAGCAATATAACCAAATGCCTTTGAAGTGGTAGGCTTTAGTACACATTTATGGAACTAAGGAGTAAAATTTACAGTACCGTGTATATTTGCTATATGACTGCTCATTTTTACTGCACATATTTTAAAGTTTTAATACTTTTGTGACTTAAGCAACAGAAATTTACTTCTCACAGTTCTGGAGGCTAGAGGTCCAAGATCAAAGTTAGCCTCGGTTGCTTTGGAGGTCTTTCTACTTGGCTTGCAGATGGCACTTTCTTCCGTGTGTTTGCACACCATTGATGTCTCTCTGTCTTGATTTCCTGTTATAAGGACCACAGTCAGGTTGCATTAGGTCCCAGCCTAAAGACCTCACAGTGACTCAGTCAGCTTTTCAAATGCCCTCTCTCCAGGTAGTCACATTCTGAGGTGCTGGGGGCTAGGACTTCAGCATATGAATGGGGGGAAGGTGGGAGAGGCAGACACAATTCAGCCCGTAACAATTGTCATGTTGTCTGCAAATAAATGCCTTGTTCTTCCTTCTCTCCAATATGTGTGCCTTTTGTTTCTTTTTCTGCCTTACCTATCAGGTAGGACTACCAGTGAAATGTTAAATAGAAGTGGATTGAACACATATCCTTGACTTGTTCACAATCTCTTAGGTAAAAAAGTATTCAGCTGTTCCCATTAAATATGATGCTATAATTTTTTTGTAAGAAAATTTACTTCCATTCCTAATTTGCTGAGAGTTTTGATCATGTTTGTGGAATGCGTCCCCCCCCCCCAAATGCTTTTCCTGTATCATAATCTCTGGTAATACACTTTTTCTGAAATCTGTTTTTTTCTGAACACTTGCCCTCACACATACACCCGCTCCTGTATCAGCATCCCTACCAGAGTGGTACATTTGTTAGAATTGATGAACCTCCACTGACACATCCGCTGAAAGTCCATAGTTTACATTATCGTTTACTGTTGGTGTTGTACATTCCATGGATTTGGACAAATTATAATAACATGTATCCATCATTATGGTATCATAGGAGTATTTTCACTGTTCTAAAATCCTCTTTGCTCTGCCTGTTCATCCCTTCCCCTTCTTTGCCCTCGCCCCTGGCAACCACTTATTTTTTTTGCTGTCTCCATAGTTTTGCCTTTTCCAGAATGTCATATGGTTGGAATCATCCTTTTGAGATTGGCTTCTTCCACTTAGTAATATGCATTGAAGTTTCCCCCATGTCTTTTTATTTTTTTTATTTTTTTATTTTTTTAAAGATTTTATTTATTTATTCATGAGAGACAGAGGGAGAGAGAGAGAGAGAAGCAGGCTCCCAAGGAGCAGGGAGCCTGATGCAGGACTCGATCCCAGGACCCTGGGATCATGACCTGAGCCGGAGGCAGACGCTTAACCATCTGAGCCACCCAGGCGCCCTCCCCCATGTCTTTTTATAACTTGATAGCTTGTTTTTTTGTGTTTTTTGTGCTAAATAGCCTTCCATTGTCTGATGTACCACAGTTTGTTTATCTGTTCACCTACTGAAGGACATCTTAGTTGCTTTCTGGTTTGGGCATTTATTAATAAAGCTTCTATAAGTGTCTGTGTGCAGGTTTTTGTGTGGACACAAATTTCAACTCTTTTGGGCACATACCAAGGAGCACCATTGCTGATAAACGTATATTTATTTTGTAAGAAACTGCCAAACTGACTTTCAAAGTGGCTGTACTATTTTGCATTCCCACCAGCAGTGTATGAGAGCTCCTATTTTTCCACACCCTCACCAGCATTTTGTGTTACCGTGTTCCAGATTTTGGCCGTGCTAATAGGTATGTAGTGGTATCTCATTTGTTGTTTTAATTTGCATTTCGCTGATGACATAGGATGTGGAGCATCCTTTCATATGCTTATTTTCCATCTTTGTATCTTTTTTGGTGAAGTATTTGATAAGGTATTTGGTCCATTTTTTAATTTGGTTTATTTTCTTATTGTTGGACGTTGAATTCTTCATATATTTTAGATCATAGTCCTTTATCAGATACACCTTGTGCAAATATTTTCTCCCAGTCTGTGCCTTCTCATTCTCTTGACAGTGCCTTTCAGAGAGCAGAAGTTTTTAATTTTAATTAAGTCCAGTTTATCCGTGGTTTCTTTCATGTTGTATCTAAAAAGCCATTGCCATATGCCAGGTCGCCTAGGTTTTCTCTTTATCTCCTGGGAGTTTCATACTTTTGCATTTTATATTTAGGTTTGTGATCCATTTTGAGTTAATTTTTGGATAGAATGTAATGACTGTATCTAAAAACATTTTTTTTTTGCTATGGATGTCCAGTTCTAGCACCATGTGTTGACAAGACTATCTTTTCCCCTTTGTACTGCCTTTGTTCGTTTGTCAAAAATTAGCTGACTAATTAATGTGGGTCTAGGGCTCTGTGTTCTTTTTTTATTGATCTTTTTTAATCTCTTACCAATAGTGCACCATCTTGACCACTGTCGCTTCATAGTAAGACTTGAAGTCCTCTAACTTTGCTGTTCTCCTTTAGTATTGTGCTGGCTATTCATCTTTTGCCTCTCCATATAAACTTTAGAAACAGTTCATGGATAACTTGCTGGGATTTTAGTTGAGACTGTAATGAATTCATAGATCAAGTTGGGAAGAACGAACATGTGGATAATATTGAGCCTTCCTATCCATGAATATAGAATATCTATTTATTTAGTTCTTTGACTTCATTCATCAGACTTTTATAGTTTTCCTATTATAGGTCTTATACATATTTTGTTATATTTATACCCAAATATTTTTTTTTGGTTAGTGATATAAATGGATTTATGTTTTTAATTTCAAATTTTACTTATTCATTGCTGTTATATAGGAAAGAAATTAACTTTTTTTAACCTTGTGTCCTAAAGCATAGCTATGATCATTTATTAGTTTCAAGAGGGTTTTTTTGTTGTTGTTGATACTTTTGGATTTTCGACGTAGATGATCACGTCATCTCTGAACAAAGGCAATTTTATGTTTTCTTTCCTAATCTATATGCCTTTTATTTCCTTATTGCATTAACTAGTAATTTTAATATGATACTGAAAAGGAATGATGAGAGAGTTTGCCTTAGTCCTGACAACACATATTTTAAAAGAGACTGATTGTGCCATTAAAATATCATAAGCTTTTGCCTGATTTAAAACTTTCTTCAGGAAACATACTTGCAAAAGGGTTACTTTTAAAATGAGAGTCATAATCTTTTTTTTTCCTTTTCAAATTTTTATTTAAATTCTATTTAGTGAACATACAGTGCAAAGTTGGTTTCAGAAGCAGAGTTCAGTGATTCATCACTTACATACAGCACCCAGTGCTCATGATATCAAGTGCCCTCCTTAATCCCCATCACCACCTAGCCCATTTCCCCATCCACATCCCTCCATCACCCTTCAGTTTGTTCTCTAAGGGACTCTTATGGTTTGTTTCCTCTCTCTTTTTCTTTTTGTCCAGCCTCCCATATGTTCATCTGTTTTGCTCCTTAAATTCCACATATGAATGAAATCATATGGTATTTGTCTTTCTCTGACTGACTTATTTCACTTAGCATTATACCCTCTAGCTCCATCCACGTTATTGCAAGTGGCAAGATGACATCCTTTCTGATGACTGAGTAATATTCCATTGTGCATATATACCACACCTTCTTTATCCATGAGAGTCATGAACTTGATTGAATTAATTTTGGGGGTAAGATATGATTATGGGTTATAGTTGGGGACTATACTCCAATAAACAAGTCTGCCTGTTTTCCTACCTAACATGCTCTTTCTTGCACATCAAAAAAAAAAAAAAAAAGGTGCAAAGAACAATCAAATGTGCTTATTCTACAATTTTACCTAGCTGTAAGGCACTGTGAAATTTTGGGTATGTCTTCATCTTTTTTAAGGCATAAGAATGCATATTTTTTGTTTCGGACTTTAACTTGCAAGTGATCATTCTCTTACTTCCACTTCTTGGTCTCTTTACTTACTCATATTTCTGTCCCTGCATGTAGTTTGCATAAGGAAAGCTACATAAAGTCATGCTGTGTTATGGGGCATGAAGAAACAGCGATCAGCCCATCTTCATTGTGTTTATCCTTATGTGATGCTGATGTAAGCAAGAATGCCAGTGCTTAGTTTTCATGAGCATTCCTACACTCTAGTATTGGCCAGTAGCGATATTGTATATATATCAGATCCTGGAATTCACTTCCTGAGTCAGAGCAAAGTGTTCATAGTATAAAAGTGCTTTTACTTAAACACAAATGCTTATTGATGGCAGTGCTGTTCTGTGAGAACTCAGCAAAAACAAAAATGTCCGTAATCACTGAGTAGCTGAAGGTAAAAGGAAAGGGAGGAAGAACGGGGGCAGAAGTAGCCAAAATGTGGCAGAAGTCATTATAGGGGTCTGAAGCGTCGGCTTTGTCTCTATGACTGACTTGGCAAGGTTAAGGACAACTAAAAGGTACTGGAAATGTTGGCACTAGGCAGTTAAAAATACTGTAGAGTTTTCGCCTCCATTGTTCATGGTAGACTGAAATCATGATTAGAGACATTGCTGGGGCCAAACCATGTTGGTTTGCAGTATTTATGATTTAATTATTTGCTTTAAAACATGTCTCTTTTCCAGGATGAAGGGATAAAGACTCTTCATTTTCTTTATGTGGGTGTTTACTTGGTTTTGGCAGTTTATAACCCTGTACAGTTGGCATTAGTTGTATTTCCTGGCTGCCCAGCACTTTTTGAACACTCTTGGAATAATCTAGCATGGTTCCAACCTTACAGAAACCACCTCCTCCAGACGGAGCTCAGAAAACTAACCTCCTTCACTGGAGAGCATAGAAATGTGACCTAGATTCCACCCACACACTAAATTTGAAAGTGAGCAACTTGAGGATGGAGGGTCCAACTCTAATCCCTTTCTTGCTAGCAGAAGGAGCAGTGTCTCCGCTCTCAGAGGTGGCAGTGTGGACAGGCTCTCGTGTTCGGTGCCACAGAAAAATGGAGTGTTTTCTCACTAGAGCTTCTTTTGCTTTGTATTATACATTGTTCCTGGAAGCTTAATATTGAGGCTCATTCTCAGTGTCCTTTTAATAAACTCGTGTTCTGTGTGATCACTCAGAATCAGCTGCTATTGCTTACAGCGAAGTAGTTGAAGGCTATCAATTCTCATTTGGCACCGTGGAGCATCTCATCAGGGTACCCAGACTGAATTTGGTCTGGCTGTGTGTCAGTGACAGGTTGGGGCAGAGAACAAGATCTAGGCCCAACACCTGAATGAATGATAACATTTTTAGGACTAGCCCTAGAAGGTAGGCCTGTAACTGAGGAGTGGAGACTGAGCTCAAGATAAAGGTTTGAGCCCACTACGGGAAAAGCTGAACTCCAAAATGGGCTGAGGATACAGATCATAGTCAGTGAAGTGACTAGAATGGGTTAGACTTAGACCGGATTGACAAGTTAAAGTATATGTAATTTTTGTCTTGGTTTTAGAAAAGTTTAGGTTTCAATACCATTTTTTTTTTTTTATTCCGGCTGCCTTTGTCCTATTTCTAAGACTGTAAGTCTTAAAAAGTTTTAGAGAATCAGGTTCTTTGTCTGCTATATACAGAAGTAACTAAATCAAAATTATTCTTACTGTTCTTAGGGTTGGGTACTCCTGTCCACAATTCCATTTAGTTAGTATTAAAACAATGATGCTAATTTTCTAATAGTTATAAGAAAGCACTTATAATGAAAATATGCTTCCGGAAACTATGTACCTATGAAATTATTATTCAGATACTCTTAGTTTAGCAGATTTATTCTCATATTGAGAGTCTCACTTACCCTTTATGTAGAGAATCACTGACCCGGTGATTTAGGAGTGTGACAATCAGGAGGCAATGTTATTTTAATAATAGGGTCCAAACTGCTGAGATTCAGATGGTTCTCTTTTTCTTTTTCTTTAAAGATTTTATTTATTTGACAGAGAGAGAGAGAGAGAGCACAAGCAGGTAGAGCCACAGGCAGAGGCAGAGGGAGAAGCAGACTTCCCACTGAGCAGGGAGCCCCATGTGGGACTCGATCCCAGCACCCTGGGATCATGACCTGAGCCGAAGGCAGACACTTAACCGACTGAGCCACCCAGGCGCCCTCAGATGGTCTCTTAGTTAAAGCCTCTCTCATATATAACTGAAAGTTTCTTCCTTAAAATTTCTTATTAAAAAATAAGATAATCCTAATAATAGCTTTCATTTATTTAGTGCTGAGTCCAGTCATTGTGTTAGATGTTTTGCATACCTGATTTTTGAGCCACACAACACGCAGCAAGACCCGTTTTTACCCATATCTTTTAAAGAAAATAGGGCTCTGAGAGGTCACTTGACTAGCTCATGGCTATCCAGGTCTATTTTAAGTTGATGTGTCAGAATAATTTTAAATGAAATCAAAGGAGCCTGAGGTTCTTTTCTTAGGAATCATTAATTGTTACTTATCCTGAACCTGATAGAGTCTAAGTAGAATAGCCCTGTGGCCCATCCTCACTTAGCTCTTCAGAGAATTTTTCTTAAGCCCTGGACCAGCTTCGTGGCTTGATTTCACAGACTGTTGAAGTTCCAGCAGCTGGTAGTGACTACTTCAAATCACTTCATTTCACTTCCGATTGGGGAAGTCTTTTTTCATAGATTCGAGTTTTACTTTCTCTGGTTTCCATTCTTCACGCTTGGCCAAAATGGCCAAGGACTAAGAGAATGCCCTGTGGAGAATTTAAACCCTCCTTGACTAGTTTCTCAATAATTGCAGATATCTCTACAATTTTCTTGTTTTAGGAAGGAGGAATACGTCAAACTTTTCAGCGTTTCCTCTCATACTGGGAGATGCTGGGCCTGATTTGCGGCTACTTGAGAAGCCCTAATATGTTTGCGTGCTGTAACTGTGAATGACATGCTTCAGATAGATTTTCCAGAGCTGTGTACATAAAAGCACAGAATATTTTGAATAAAGCATAACAGGATATTTGAACATAATTCAAACTGGTTTTGTGATAAAGGCATAGATTCTGAGGCAGTGCCAGAGAGAAGAGTGATATCAAGCTTATTTAAATCCTCTGGTGCTATTTGAGGAACAGACTTTGTTTTCGAATAAATCATTGCCCCACCAGCATTCAAAGGGTTTGCTGTACTTGCCATAATTAATCACATATTCAAAATGCAGACACAAAAGGAAGCACTGTAAAAACCTTTTCCTCTTTGAAGCTACAAAGAAATCCTGATTTTGAAGTTTTTCTTTCTTTACCCTTTTACACCATCCCCGCTTGCTGGGAAGTTCGTGTGGGGTTGAGGGAGGAACTGAAACCCGTGACCTCACCTGAGAAATACAGGTGATGAGGGGGCAGGGTCTGAATGAAGACTCTGAGTCTTCATACATGTAGTAGCGTGTGTGTATGCACGTGCACACTGTTCTAGGGAAAAGGGCAGAGGCCTTTACGAGGCTAAACTGAGGGCTGCATCCATATCGGGCTGTGATCGTTTGAGTCAAACACCTCCATGCTTTAGCACCCAGAACAGCGGTCTGCAGTCTCTAAGATTTGACTTGACAGTGGCGTGATTATAGAGAAATAGGGCTTGAAGCTCTGGGCTTCACTTTATTCAGCCAATAACTCTCGTGTAGGCAGCCTTTGTTCATTATGAAAATCGGCTGTTGTAGTGAATCTAAATAATGCACAGACATTTCCAGCATTTACCAGATGGTTTGTAGTTGAAACTGCATCTGGATATCATTTGAATTTATCTAGTGAAATGAAGGAATAGCATTCACTTACGTTTGAGGTATATGTCTTAGGTTGAGCGCTAGGCATTAAGAATATTATTAGGTAGAGGGGTATTTGACTTAAAAATGTTTTATTAAGGCAGATTAGCAGTTATAAATGAAGACAAAGTGGTTTTAAAAGATATTTGAGGGGGAAAGCATGTACTCTTAGGGATTTAAGATTTCAAAATTCTGATAGAGAAAATTGGTTAACATACTTGTTATGTTCAGTAGTTAACTCTCTAGGTTACATTATCAGTACTACATTAGTGATGTTCAGAAATGTACTTACTATCGGATATAATGTAAGAGCAAAATACCGTAATACCTTGTTTAATAAATTTTAGGGTGCACTGATTTTCACACTTAAATGAGGATACTTTTACATCCAAATGAGGATGCATCTAATAACTGAGGGAATTTTATAATTATCTGAAAGTATTTTGTGGTTTTTTTCCCCCCTTTAGAAGTACATTTTATAAAGTATATTTTATTTTATTTTTTCCAGATTTATTGTATAATTGACCTATAACAAAAAAGGTTCATTTTACACTGTTGATGTCTTGGGTTCCATTATATACAGTAATCATCTTTTAAGTAGACATTATCTATAAATCATATAATGGTAAGAATCGGGAAGATACTAGTAACACAACCACTTGTCAAAACACCAAGCCAATGCTGTTGGTCAGGAAGTACTATGACACTTTGAAGAATAATGCCAATCAAATAAATTTTATTTCTCTCTTTTATGATGGAGTGATGGCCTACCTGAAAATGGGGAAAAAAGTTCACATTAACTTCCTTGACATAAATGAAAAACTTGACAGTTTCCAGTATATTTTTACCAGAAGAATTTTAGGAAATTGAGTGCACACACGTTGAAAGATACCCTTATGGAGTTCCATTAATAGCCCGAGGATGGTTTTCTATAGGTAATATCATTAGCCTGGAACAATACTGCAGTTTACTTAGTAATTGGAATGAAAAATATATAAGGGGATAAATTGGTGGTGTCAAAAGAATAAAAGACTCTAAATTAACTGTGGGTGGTTTTGTCAAAACATCAATAGATACATAGTATGTTGGACCATAGAGTTGTTTATGTAAAGAATTGAGGCTTGGCATTAACCCCTCAGGGAAAAAAATCTGGGCGGCACTTCCCAGAAAAATTAAAAGAAATCAAAATTGATTTAAATAGAAGAATCTCGACACTAGGAGTTATGAGGAGAAGAGGTACCAGCTTTTCTCCCATTTCTGTTAACAGAGAGTAAGAACAAATGAATATTAATGAGAGCAGAAAATATGCAGTTTGGTTGTTGTAATAGTACCAGAAAGGAAAGGAGCATCTTTTTTTAGAAATTTTGAATGCGGTATATAATTGCATCTGATAAGAATGGTATAATAGTCTCCATGAAGGATATACTCCAAGATCCCCAATAGTCCCCTGAAACTGTGGATAGTACCAAACCCTATATGTACTATGTTTCTCCTAGGATAAAGTTTAATTTACATATTAGGCATAGCAAGGGGTTAACAACAGGAATAAAATAAAACAACTGTAACAGTATACCGTAATAAAAGCTACATGAATGTGGTCTCTCTCTCTCTCAAAATGCCTTACTGTACTGTTCCTCACTCTTGTGCTTATGATGATGGGAGAGACGAGAATGCCTGTATGATGGGACGAAGGGGGGTGAGTGACGTAGGCGCTATGACATAGTGTTCAGCTACTCGGGACTCTCTGACAATATGTTACAAGAAGAACCGTCTTCTTCTAGACCACAGCTGACAACGGGCCACTGAAACCACAGAGAAAGTACAGAAAGCGAACCTTTTGTGTGAACTCATTTGGTAAATATGTGTTAAATGTCTTCCATAGATGAGGCTAACGGTAGGTGCGAATTCCTGTTTGGGTACAAGAGACTACTCCAGGGAGTAGATGTAAGGTGCCCCTCCTGCTTCTGGGATGTTCAGGGAAGTGGCTAGCAGGCTAAGTGAAACTTCCCGAGAAATGGAAAACCAAAAGGGGGGGTAATGTACCAAGATGTTACATACAGGGTCAAGAGTAGAATGACTCTATAAACTTAGTCACCCTTTGATGTCAATTAAACTGACCTTCATATCAAGTACCTTTTGAATATTCCTTACGAAATGTCCAGAGAAGCAAGAGGAGGCTAGCAATGCTGCTCATATTTTCTTTGTCATTATTTACAGTGTATTATGTACACAGTGTAATCCGTCAGCCAACTTTAATTTCATAAGCTATTCATTGTGTTTAAACAGTGCCTTTCTTATATTAAATATTTATGGCAGTCTTTGAGAAGAATACATTAAAATGGCAGATGCGGGTCATTTTAAACATTTCCTTGATTGAAAGAAAGGGACCCCCTTGTGAATTTAGTCTGCTTTCAAAGAAGTTCACAATGCCTGATAATAACCCAAGGAGGCAAGAATTCCACCAATTCCCAGCACTGTGATTTCAAAAAGCAGTGGCTGCTAACAATCTTCATGCTTCAGCACCCCCCATTTTAAAGCTGTTTGCAAGGGCACTGAAGAATGGTGAACAAAAACATTTACAGTTGTATTGCCTATTAATAATTCAATAGGAGTACACCACTTTTGCATTAATATTACCTTTTCATCGATTTTTAACCACACTAGCAAAAATAAAGGGAGAAATCCAATTTTTGACAGGAAAATCTATCCTAGACTCTAGAATTCTAGAACTTGGGAGCTCCGTTTGGAACCCTATCCTAGGTGTCTGGAAGGAGGGATGTGCTTTTTTGCTTTCCTGATTGCTGTTTGCCTTGGTAATGAATAAGCCCAAATCCAGGAACGATAGCAATTTTTTCCCTTTTGTGTCTTCTGGTTAAACTTAGAAGAACTGTACATCTTTAGTTACATTATCTTCTTTGGTAGTCATCGTAAAAGCTACTCTCTTTAATAGCTACTCTCTTTTCCTGAATATAAAAATTAAATCTGCAAATTTTTTTTAAATTCTTGGAAGATTATTTATTAATCTTCATTGTATCATTTGACTGTTGAGAGTTGCGATGGTTCTTTCTTAACCAGTCCTATTCGGTTTTTTTCTGAGTGAATGGTCTGTATTTGATGGAAAAGGGAGACGATTGTCTCTGAAAGTACTGTTTCAGAGACAGTTACCGTGCCCCCCCCCCCCGCTTTTTCAGCATAGTTCTCTTTTTTTATTAAATTTTTTCTTTTAATTCCAGTATTATTAACATACAGTGTAATATTATTTCAGGTATATAATTACAAATATAACTTGAGGTGTACAAGGTAGTGATTCAGCTCTTCCCTACGTCACCCCGTGCTCATCACAATAGGTGCCCTCCTTCATCCCCGTCATCTATTTCCCCCCGTCGCGCAGCCCTTCCCCTCTTGTGACCATCAGTTTGTTCTCTAGAGTTAAGAGTCTGTTTCTTGGTTTGTCAGACAGTTGCTTTAAGCATCTGTTTCCTTCATGTTTGGGAAGAGCTTTGAAATCCTCAAGCCAGAGGAATTGTGGCTCTTAGAGCACTTACATCACTTGCCAATCAATAGTGACCATCCTTGGCTGACAGAGTAATTATTTTACAATTATATGAAATGTATGGGTATGTGTGACTGCTGTGGGCAACCCAATAATTTCAGAGTCCCTTTAAACTGGTATTTCTCAAGTAATTGTTCAGCAGTTATTAAGTGGGGATGCGAAGAAACTGATTTTCTAGTAGTAAAAATTATAGATCTTTATTTTTCAAAAATGGCTTGTTATGGGGGTGCCTGGGTGGTTCAGTTGGTTGAGCGTTTGACTCTTGCTTCAGTTCAGGTCATGATCTCAGGGTCCTGAGATCGAGCCCCGTGTGGAGTCTGCTTGAGATTCTCCCCCTCTCCCTTACCCTCTGCCCCTCTCCCTGCTCACACTCTCTAACTTAATTAATTAATTAATTAATTAAAGAAAAAGAAAAGGCTTGTTATGTGCACTGACTGTTAGCATCACATTTGAAAATGTAGTTCAGGAATTTTTCCACAGATGTGCTTCTAAGAATCTGTGGAACACCTGAACTGTCAAGGAATATGTTGTATTTGGCTTGCTTTTAGAAGGGGATCCTTAACTTCTCTCAGTGTCAAAGGGGATCTTTAATGCAGACAAGCTGAACTAACTAGCCTGGTGTAGTATCTCCTTATTTTCCAGATGAAGAAACTGAGAGCCCGCAAAATCACATGACTTACTTAAAGTGAGGCAGTATTGGAAGGACTACAGTTAACAACCTGTCCCTTACTATGGACTGTCCCCGAGGTTTCCAGTACTCTTAGAATTTAGACGTTCTGAACCTGGAATTGAAAAAAAATTTATGAACCTTTTCCATACAAAAATTTATTCAACCTGAAGTACATAGGAGCTAGTGTCCCAGATTCAAAATGTCTAGGGCATATTGTCTTATCTTGAAGATAATATCTACAGAAGTCAGCCAATATTCATTACATCTGGTAAGTGAAAGTGATGCCTCCTCCCCCACCTAATTTTAATCCTCTACAGCAGAGATGTAGCCTCTCCTTATTCTAGCATTTGTCAGAATAAATCCGGGCAGTTCCAGAAAACGCGGAGGGTTCCCAGGAGACGTTGAGTGGATCCTCACTTAAGGTCAGAACTTAATAGGATGACTTTCCTTAGCATAGTAACAACAGATGTCTTGAATGTATGCAGCCACTCATCTGCTGGTTTTCTTTGGGGAGGGGTCACGTAGAGGTATCCTGTTCTTCCTGGTGATAAAGGCTAGCCTTTGGAGGAAGGATACTGGTCTACAGAGCAGTACAATGTAGGAGAAAATGGAAGGGAGAACCCAGAAGAGCAGAGATGGTCCCCAGCAAGAGGAGAAGTAGGAAAAGTAAGATTTACTCAAGAAGGCAGTGAGATAGGGATATTCTAACAAGGGCAGTTATTCCTGAGGAAGGAAGGAATGGTGGCAGTTTGGATGTTTCCTGTGAATCTTAACCTTGTTTCACCTTTTAATAATCTTTTTGTATTTTGCTATTAGTAGCAGTGATTTTTGCTTTTTATTTGGCTTATTCTTTTATTTCCATAATCATCAAAGTAGGGTGTTTTTGTTTTTGCTTATTTTTGTAGCAGGCATGGCATAGGCTAATTCATTATTTTTGTCTTTAATGTTTGCTGGCAAACACCAGCCCTGAAGATCTGCCCATGTCCACCTCAGAGGTCAGTAGCAAGTGTGTTCTCCTCCATTGGAGATGGGCTTTGAGGCCCCTAGCCGCACCTACTTGGCATCCAAGCACCAACTCACGTCATGTCTACTCTCCAGACCCCAAGAATACAAGGAAAAAAGGCTCTGATTTGGCACATTTGTTTTCAGGGTGTCAGCTCCTGGCTTATGATTTCAGTACGTATTTAAATACTGTGAAACTGTATTTTCTTTTTTCCTTTTTTTTGATCTATCTTCATAAAGTTGGTTTAGAAGAAAATTTCTATATCAAGTTGTTTGGATTTTCTGAATCAAAAGTGTAAGTGATTTCTGGACTTCTTTCTTGACATAAAGTGCCAAGAAAAGCTGCATTAAAACAAAAAATCTAATTTTTAAAACACTTAATGAGTTAAAAAGCAGACCCAAACCAAACTAATGAAAGCTATTTAGTTCTCGAGAAGTCAGTTGAAGTGGTTTTAAGCATTTATTTCATTGCTTTTTTAACTCCTTGACTGTTAACACTATAAATGTGAATCTGAGAAAAATTAACTTGTTTTTGAACTCTATAAAAAGTATTTTTTTTCTTTTAATTAACTTTATTGTTTTTAAAGCCCTGTATCAAGTTCTATTTCTGTGCTTGGGTAGTTCTCATTTGCAAATGGGGCAGTTTCTGCCTACAGGTCTGAATAGGCTATGCCACAATTATCCTTTTTATTGTAACTTTACTGTCAAAGAAGTAGTTTTCTTCTCCAAATGGAAATTCCAGAGTAACTCAAATGCCTTAGTAAACATACTGTCATTTCCAATTTCCAAAGGCAATGGCCCCTGGTCAGCAAACAAAACCTGTGTTGAGACCTGGAATGGGCCCACATCCCCTCATTATTACTTTGGTATCTCACATAATAGTAACAGTTGCTAGCATTTGTTGTTTACTCTGTGCCTGGTGCATGGGGATTGTTTTGTATGGATTATTATCTCATTTAATCTTTACGGCAACCCTGTGAGGTGTGGGTATAATTTTCTTCGTCTCGCAGCTGAGGAAATCTAAGCTCAGAGCCATGTAGTTGACCTACTCAAGGCTGCCTAGCTAGTAAATGGTAGGGCCAGAATTCTAACCCAGGCTGACTCTAACATGAGTCACTGTGCTATACTAATACATAGGGATATACATTTGTTGAGATGTATGTAATGTTTTCCAGTTGTAAGTAATTTTTTAAAAGATTTATCCATGAGAGGAGAGAGAGGGAGATAGAGAGAAAGCAGGGGGAGGGGCAGAGTGCAGGGGAAAGAATCTCAAGCAGACTGCCGCGGAGTGTGGAGCCCCACGTGGGGCTCAATCCTGCGACCTACAATATCATGACCCGAGCAGAAGCCAAGAGCCAGATGCTTAATGGACTGAGCCACCCAGGTGTGCCCCTAGTTACAACTCATTTTGAAGCCGCTTCAGCTTGGAGGAGAAATGATAATAATTGGCCTTGCTTCAGGTATCAGGTCCTGTGCAACCTAGAAAATTTTGCTGGAAATCTTACTGGAAAATCTGCTGTCATTGAATTGTAACAATCCCAAGTCATTATGCCCATTTTACAGACAAGACGTAGGAGATAGTAATATGCTCGTTGTCACTGGCAGATAAGGTGTCCGCCAGGGGGTTGTGAGCCTGGTCTGGCAGCTGGCTGCCTCCCACCAAAGCTATTCTACCATAGCTGGGTGAGAACTACTCAGACAGGCCACACAGAGATTAGAGTGCAGTTCAGTTCTTTTTAAAAAGGTGTGCTGGTATTTTTCTCTGTGGTATCTGACTATCTTTAGAACACTTTCTAGGGATTTCCTACCCACAGACATAGGAAAAAAAATTTGTTTTAAAATTTGCTGTTGCCTAGAAAGTTACATATGTGAAGTATTTCCCTCCTTTCTTACCCATCACTTTCCTTCGATTAGCAAATCTTAGTTAAGTACTTAACGTGTGTGGTAGTCATTGTGTGAAGAGCTGAGAGCACCTAGATGAATACAACACACACCCTTACCTGAAAGAACCTCGAAATGTTTTTTTGCATAATTGCCGTGTACAGTTTGCTTCGACGTTCACAGATGAGTAAAAATTCACAAAATCTTCAGGGGATTGATTTTACAGTACGGATTGTCTCCATGTATTTAATAGGCATCTCAAACGTTGAGTTCTGTCTCTCTGCTTTAGTACTCACAGACCCATAGAATCTTCCATCACTGCGTCACGTACTTAGCTCTTCCAGTTCTGTGTCTTTTGACTGTTGCGGAATGCCTGTATAGCATGGGATCACACAGACCATTTGCAGACTCTTTTTAAGAATCTGGAGCCTGGGGCACCTGGGTGGCTCGGTCTGTTGAGTGTCCAACTCTTCACTTCAGCTTAGGTCGTGATCCTGAGGGTTGTGAGATCCAGCCCCACGTTGGCCTCCACGCTCAGTGCAGAGTCTGCTTGTCCCTCTCCCTCCCCACACTTGCATGTTCTCTCTTTTCCTCTCAAATAAATAAATAAATAAATAAATAAAATCTTGTTTTTTTTTAATCTGGAGCTTATATTCCTTTTGGGGATTAATAATTGGGAAGTGTGAAATCATAGTATAAGTGTTAACTAAATTCAAGGAGGGAGTTTTAAAAGTCTTGTAAAGGTGTGAAATTTTTTTTTTTCTTTTTTAGGATTCTGTAACTAAATATATTTAAGTTGTTGCTGTATACTCTCATGACCCCTGACCTAGCATTTCTCTAAGTGTGGTGATCAGGATTGCCAGGGTACATGGTCTTGGACATCTCAGACATCTCAGACCTACTTCATTAGAATCTTGCCCACCTTTCTCCCTTGATTTTTTAACGTGCTTTGGGGGATTCTTAAACGGTAGCAACTGAGACCTATTTTCTTGTCGATTTTGTCTGTATTTAAGCAGAAGCAGAAGAAACTCTGGTTTGGGGTAAAAAAGAAATTGCAGAGGGATTCCTGATGCCTTGTGAGCCCTAGAGGAAGCTTCCATAGATCTCTGTAAATTGAGTTGATGCAGTGCCATTTGGCCCGACAACTTACCTGCCTTCCTTAACTAGCGGGAGTTTCTTCAGTGGCTTTAAGTAGGATCAGGTTGGACTCCCCTAAATCCAAATTCCAGTCTTGAGGACTCTCACTTCTTAGAGAACCTAACTTCCCAACCAACACTCAAAAATGTTCCCTTAAAAATGGTGGGAGAGTATTTCTACTTAGTTCCAAAGAGACCCCTTGTTTTGATGAATTCTTGTAATCTTCACAAGCTCCTCTTGGGGGAAACTAGCCAACAGTGTTAACTTTTATTATATATACACTTGCTGTGAGCCAGACCCTCTACTAGATATTTTTTGTGTTACTGAATTTAAATTCTTACTGAATTTAACAGTTACGTGGAAGGGTTATTATTTATCCTCAGGTCAACTTGCCCAAAGACATCGAGTCAAAGGAGCTAGGAATCAAACTTTGGTTGGCTAAATTCAAAACCGAATAAATGGAAGACTATGCTTCCCACTCTGAATCACAAAAAAATCCATCCCATGAAGCCACCACCTTTCCAAACTTATAATCAGCAGAGTAGCACTGAATGAAAGGACTGTCTTCATCTCTCTTGAAAGAGGGTCACCTCCTTTCTGAATTTAAGTGTATCCCTTACCCAGGAGAATATAGTACCATTTGCCTCAGGGCAATAAGATAATTGTTTGGTCTTTCCTTCTGGCTCTTACAGGATTAGAATAAACAAAGGTGATGTTTATGTCAATAACGTTATTTAGCCAAAAGGTGACACTGTCAATGTGAAGGAATGGCTTGATGATAGTTGACTCTAAGAAAGCGATGAGATATTTATGAACTAAAACTGGAGACTCAAAATTAAGAATGCCTCTGTAACTGTAACTTTAGCACATTTGCCTGAATGTTATAATGTATTCACTGTAAAGTCTAGAAGCCTTATAAATACATGACTGGCAGTCGCCTCAGGCAGAAATCTTTTACTGATGCAATGAGATAAAAGTAATTAAGCTACATGTAGACTGATGGGTAATTAAATCCATGTGAAGCATTTTGTAACTAATTGCTATGTTCTAATCACAGATTGCTTTCTATTTGTCAAGGTAAGTGTATATAATTACACAGTCCTTATTTTCTTTAATCTGAAATCATCCCAGTTGGGTGAATATTTTTAAGCACTCTGAGTCTTAGAATATTTGGTGCATTTCTTGCATAAAGGTAATTTGCATATTTTATAATTTGAGGGCCTTTTATAGTAAAATAGCTTTTAGTGTCACAGCAGTTCTGTGGTCAATAACAATTTCTACAGTCTAGGTTCATTGTTCAATTTTTAATTTATTTTTTAATAGTAAGGCCAGTTTGTTATTTACTGAATGCCAGTAATGTTCAGAGCTTTCCATGGACTGTGGTACTAATCACAGTAGCTTGAAAAGACCAAGGATCAGTAAGTAGATTTAAAATAGAATATTTCAAATGACTCCAGTAAAATAAATAAATAGCTTTGGGGTGGGAGAGTCTCTGGATGGGAGCTCAGCACGGGCCCAAGATAGGACTGTAACTACTCTCGAGGCGGTTTCTGGAAACAGGCCTGGAGGGGATTTCCTCTCCTGGTGGGAGCAGAATTTTGGATGTGGACACCCACTCAAAGTTTGTTTTTGTTGTTGTTGTTTGTGTTTTTGTTTTTTTTAATACAAGTTGCCCCTGCTGCTACATGACACTAGACAGTGTGCTTCTGGGACGCAGGACCTGTGTCTTACTCATCTTTGTGTTCTAGGCATGGTGCCTGGCAAACGGATCTCACTTGGTTAATATTTGTGGAATGACTATGAGGAATATGTTGACCAAGAGGGAATCCACGATCATTTTCTGCCGGTCATCTTCCTTTGTGAACTTCCCTTTCTCATTCTCTACGTGGGGAGATCTTTAAGGCATATTATAAAGTCATTGCATTAAAAAAAAAAAAAACCTGTATTTAATTCACTTTTTATACATGCTTTTTATTAGATTAACTGTGTAACGTCTTTTTTTTTTATTGCTAATGACTTTTAATAGCCTGCAGTTTGTAATGAATATTCCTTAACTTTAGTCTTCTCTAAGTGATAACTGTTATGAGGAAGTATGGTTTCCTAAGGCGACATTGCAATGTAATTATTAGGGGGCCAGACACTTCCCCCCTCTTCCTTCCCACTGTCTTTCCTCCAGCTGTTAAAGCTGTCCCGTATGGTGTACAGAGCTGGGAGTCTTCAAGCTGCACCCCAGACCTGCTTCCCTGCCCTCTAACCTGGAAGAGCTTATTGACAACCTGCCAGCGATTTGATTCTTTTTCAGATATAAATGCTGTGTTGATTCCTTTACACCACTGTACCTCATCCCATAGTTTCTTTTCGTATTAATGCATATAACAATAAGTATAAGTGTAATATATTTTATCTTTGTTCCGTCTAAGTTTAATACCTCAAGAGTACAGAATATTCTTAGCCATTGCTAAGGCTTCTCATATATAGGTTCTTGTCCTGGTAACCAGTTCCTTGCCTCGATGTTTTTGCTTTTTAACTTTTACTTTGAAATAATCCAGACTTACAGTAATGTTGCAAAAATAGTACAGAGAGTTAGCATTTACCCTCATCCACCCTGCTCAAATGTGAATTATCTTCCCTGACCCTAGTACAATGATCAATACCAGAAAACTAACAGTGATCCCGTTGTCCCACTGAACTCCTTCTTCTGGTCCAGCATCCAGTTGGGGAGGCCATCCGACGTGTAGTCATTATGTCCCCACGGTCTCCTAACCCCCATCTGGGGCAGTACCTTGTCCTTCCTCAACTTTTACAACACTGATATTTTTGAAGGGTGTGTACTGGCCATTTATTTTATAGAGCCTCTCTCAATTTGGGTTTGTGTGATGCTTTTGCATGATTAAATTCAGATTATGTATTTTTGGCAAGAGTACCACTGAATGATACTGGGCACTCTTCAGGTCATCCAGGTACATGATGTTGAGATGTCTCACTACAGGGGGGTTCATTTTTATTACTCAGTTAAGATGGTGTCTGCCAGGTTTCTCCCCTATGAAGTTCATTTTTTTCCTCAATAAGTACCTTGCAGGGATGAACTTCAAGACAATGCAGTTACCTTGTCTCTCTTCAACTCTTGCCCACCAACTTTAACATGCATTGATGATTCTGACCTCCCAACGATCATTACCATGGTGTTTGCCAAATGGTGATTTTTCTATCTTTTCTCTTACATTTAGTAATTGGAATTATATTATCAGGAAGATCTGTGCTTTTTCCTTTACTTATTTATGTAATTGTGGACTCATGGATATTTATTTTATTCTGTGCTTCAAATTTCATTACTATCATTATTTATATTACTGCTCAAATTGTCCCAGATTGGCCATTTGGCAGTGTCTCAGGCACTTACAGGAGATACATCAGTGAACAAGACAGATGAAAATCTGTCGCTTTCATTCTAGTTGGTGGGGTGGAGAGACAATATTCAATAAACATAATTAGAAATCAATTATATAGTATGTTAGAACAAGCCACTTTTCTCCATTTTTCCTTCTGCCTCCTCCCCCTTCCGGCTATCTATATTCACTGAGTAATTTTCTCTGAATGGATACTGTTGGTCATCTTTAAAATAAACAATGAATGAAAGAGACCCTCTCTGGGACCTCACCTTCATCCATCACCAGCTGAAGTCAGATGAAATAACACAAAAGAATGAGGAAATTTCCAATTGAAAATATTTTTTTTTTTTTTTATGAGGGTTTTGTAGAATATTTAAGTGAACTCAGGTTTGAAGTATCAAAATGGTGTTCCCTGGAAGAGATTATCAGACTTGGTAGAAGTAAATTGAAGCATTTAAAAAACTTAACCAATATACTTATAAAAAAATAACAATAATTTTGCTGTAATGGGCTGAGTTTGGGCCAGGGCAGTTACCGCAAGTACTCTGTTTTCTTCTTAAATCATTTCTCCATAGTTGGACAATACCACAGTGATAGGTAGGTTGCAGGAATGGAGGGAAAGGTGGAGAGTTTCCTTGTAACGGTTTCATGGAGGGCTACTGGGGGGTAGTAAATGTTAGTTTTTATTAAGTTAGTATGAGTGGTTTGGTTATGATATTTCCTTTTTTCTCAGAGAAGAAGAGTTGTGTTAATCAGACTTGTAAATTGGGAGCTTTTAAAAAGTTTCCTATTCAAGTCATGCCCTGATTAAGAATAGATGGGTTACATATCTTACCCATTTTCTATGTTTGTTTTCTCATTTTAAAGTTATAAGATAAATAATGGTTTACTCTTGGAGGCAATTTGTAGATCTTTGAATATCTCATGCTTGGGAATGCTATTTGTGTAAAAACTACATTATTGAACATATATTTTGGTAGTGAGAATTAAGGATTCAGGGAATTTTTAACTAAAGCTTTTGGTGTGTTTGTTTTTGAAGTAGGCTCCACACCCAGCGTGGAGCCCAGTGCGGGGCTTGAACTCACAACCCTGAGCTCAAGACCTGAGGTGGAAACTTAACCAAAGGAGCTGCACAGGTGCCCCTAAGTATAGGTTTTTTTTTTTTTTTTAAGATTTTATTTATTTATTAGAGAGAATGAGAGAGAGAGAGCACATGGGGGGGGGGTGGTTCAGAGGGAGAAGCAGGCTTCCCGCAGAGCAGGGAGCACGATGCAGGGCTCGATCGCAGGACCCTGAGATCATGACCTGAGCCGAGGCCAGATGCTTAACGACTGAGCCACCAGGTGCCCCTCCCCTAAGTATAGTTTTCAATAGATTAATGATCTTGGTATGTTTTTTTTAATATTGTGAACTATTTAAAATGTGCAAGTCAAAGATGACTTCAAACATAACACAAAATGGTTGTAGAATTGAGTTTCTTAATGTCATTTTTTATTTATTAACTTTAATATTTTGCAGTTTTCTTAAAATACAGCAACACAATCAAGTAGATAGAAACAAGCATATGTAAATGAAGTATAAAATATATAAGGTATAGCATCTTATATCTATCAGGTTATTTAACTGAAGAATTTTTAGTTTTTCTTGATTATTTCGGAGAAAGTATAATATATTAATAAAGTTCATATTCTTTCAGTTCTTCACTGCAGACAGTTCTATAGTCTATATAACAGTGCTGTCCAATCAAAATGTAATGTGAGCCATGCATATAATTTAAAACTTTCTAGTAGCCATGTGAAGAAAAGTTGAAAGATAGAGGTTAAATTTATTTTAGAAGATACTTTAACCCAGTGCATGCATATGTAACCATTTCAACTTATAATCAATATGAAAATTCTTAATACTGACATTCTTTTTTCATACTGCGTCTTCAGCATTTGTGCACTTACAGCACGGGTCAGTCTGGACTAATTTACATTTTAAGCGCTCCTTACCCACATACACTGCTGGTTATCATATTGGATAGTGTGGGCTTATACTCCTAATGCGTCTCGTTATGTTATTTATGCATTGTTTTGGTTTTCTTCAGCCATTTCTTATTTCTAATGCTGCTAAAGCTTTCTTTCTTTTGAGATTTTAGTTGGTACTTGTCACGTTGCCACAATTACAGTCAAAGTTGTATAGAGGTTGTCTTTGAGTCACTGAATTGACATAAAAAGTATTATGTTCGAGTTCCTTCCTTGGAAGTTAAGAGATTAATTCTTATTCCTGCCCTGCTACTGGTTATTGTATAACTTTGGGTAAGTCCACTTAATCTTTCTGATCTTCAGAGTCTTTGTTTATAAAATAAAGTGGATAAAGTCTTGCATTTTCTAACTAGACAGTTGTGATTTTTACAATTATCTTTGTGTTTTTTACTCAAATACATTGATGAATTACCCTGATATGCATTGTGTTAGGCATACTACCCAAAACAAAAAAGACCTAATGGAATCTGTTTTCAGTGAATCATGGTGAGTGGCCAGTTGATAGATCATGAAGAGAGAGAAAAATGACCTTAATTCACTCTGAAGTATAGAATTACTAAAGTCTTACATCATATCTGGATATAAACTGGAGAGCCCTGAATTGGAATAATTGGGGCAAGGAAAAAGATGAGGTCATTGGAGTATTGCTTTGTTGTTCTCCTCAGTGTCACCAAACAACTGTATTTTATCTTTCTTTGAAAAGTGGAAAAATAAGAAATAATTTTTACCCCTGTGAGGTAGTTATCTTTAAATGGCATTCACATTTTCTCCTTAGGCTAGAGGAGAGTTAACATTCTATTTTTAAATACTGAATATTAGCTATATAAATTAGCCTCACATAGTAGAATTTAATAAAGGTCATTGCTCTTAATTATGCTTATATAATCACTTAAATTAGAACACACTGACTTCGTTGGTTGATTTAGCTTCTTTCAAGTGTTCTATGAAACAGAAAAAAAGGATGGACTTTACTAATATTTAATCACAGGGACTAATACTTCTCGTTCACATTTTAAATTATAAAACATTTCCAAAATATATAAAACTAACACAATTAATTAGAAGCTAACACAGTTTAAAAAATTACTAGCTGTACCAAATTTTAATATTTTATCATATTCAATTCAGACTTTTAAAATAAAAAAATAATTAAAGATAATATTGAAGCCTGCTGTGTGTATCTTTCCATGATTCCATCAGTAGTTCATTATAATTCCCATCATTTCTTCTTTCTATTTTTCCTGTCTTCTCCTGGATTGCGTATTCCATTTTATCTCCACTAATGCCTTGTAAGTGATATCTCTGTTTGATTGATTGATTGATCGTGGGTTGCTCAAGGGTTCAGATATACACATTTAACTTATCCCAGTCAACCTTTAAACAATGTGTCACTCTTTCACTATAGCATAAGAACCTTATAACTGTACACTTCCGTTTCCTCCTTCCTTCTCCTTTTTGTATTATTGTCTTTTTTTTTTTTTTTTTTTTTTTTGCTTATAGACCCCACAATATATTGGTGTTATTTTTGCTTTAAACAGTCCAATTGTATTTTGAACTGATAAAAAGTGAGAAAAACAGCTTTTCTGTGTACCCACAAATTTACCAATTTCTGGTACTGTTCTTTCCTTTGTGTATTTTCTGGTGCTTTTCTTTCCATCTGGAATCATTTCTTTTCTGCTTAAAGATCTTTTTTTCTTACTCTTTAGACTAATGGTCTGCTGGTAATGAATTCCCTCAGCTTTGTCTGCAGTCTTTATTTTGCCCTCATATTAATAGCTATTTTTTTTGTTGTATTTTCATCAAATACAAAATCCTAGGGTAGTTTTTCAGAGTTTTGAGGATGTCTCTCCATTGCATTCTGGTTTGCACATTGGTGACAAGAAGTTTTCTGTCCTATGTCTGTGCCTCTGTGCAGTGTCTTCCTCACCCCCTTCACCCCCAACAGCTTTTAAATTTTCTCTATATTGCTCCTTTTTTTTTTAAGCAGTTTGTTTATAATGAACTTTGGTGTGCTTCTCTTTATGTTTATTTTACTGCGATTGAGTTTCTTGAATTTGTGGCTTATACTTTTCACCAAATTTGGAAATAATTCAGCCATTATTTCAGGGAATCCGATTATGTGTGTTGTGTGATTTGGTTTGGTGTGGTTCTGCTCTGTTCATTCTTACTCTCCGTTCTTCCTCTCTGTGCTTCATTTTGGATAGTTTATGTCACTGGGTCTTCAACTTCATCTCTAGAAGTTTCAATAGGGTCTTTTTCTCGTATCTTCTATTTCTCTTCTTATCACGTTAACATTTTCTGAGCATATGGACCACATTTACAATAGCTGTTGTAGTGTCCTTGTCTGCTAATTTCATCATCTCTCTCATTTATGACTGTTCCTATTGATTGGTGTTTTTCCTGATTTTAAACATAGTGTTTTCTTTCCTGTCTGCATGGCTGATAATTTTTGTTTGGATGCTAGACATTTTAAATTTCATGTTGTTGAACATTGGATTTTGTTGTTTTCCTTTAAAACATTTTGGACTTTGTTCTTTCAGAGAGTTAAGTTATTTGAAATTACTTTGATCTTTTGAGGCTTTCTTTTAAGGTCTGTTAGTATAGGTACAGAGCAGGTTCTAATTTAACACAAATTTTTCTCAACTATTAAGGCAAAATAGCCTTCTAAGGACTCTACCCAGTCAGTCATGTATTCTAAGATCTTTCCGTTGGCTTCTAGGAACACAAATCATTCCTGGTCCTCCGTGACTTCTAAGACTTGTGTGGCACACTGCTTTGCTATGATTGTTTCAAACCAGCCTTGGGATTTAGTTTCCTCTTATGCATGTCCAGATAGTACTTAGCCAAAAAGTTGAGGGGAGCCCTCAGCTGATCTTTGGATCTCCATCTCTGTGCAACTCTTTCTTCTGTAATATTTAACCCAGTGTACTGCAGCTTTCTGAGTTTCAGTCGCTTCCTTCTCAACTCAGCAAGATCACTGGGCTCTGTTTGCTTTCCCCTTTTCCACACTGTGGCTTAGAAAATGCCTTTAGGAAGTAAGATGGTTAATCTATAGGACTAACCTTGTCTGCTTCTTTCAAAAATCACAGGCCTGCACTACCTGTTATTACTCGTCTGATGATTGTTATTTCATACATGTTGTCAAATTTTCTAGTTGTTTATCGCATTGAGGCAATTCCTGTAACAGTTAATCCTTTGTGTGTAGAAATGGAAGTCCTCACTGTGTTTCCTTTTAATTAAAATTTTGTGTTGTCATCAGTATGACCAGAGTCCACAATTTATACCGGATATTATACATTCCTCCACTGAAACACCATTGGTAGATCTAATTTTGATTAGCATAGCTTGGTCAAGTTATAGAGTTGGTTATTGGTATATATGTTATTTTACTATAATAGATGGTAAAATCACCTTTCATTTATACCACCTGCAAGTGTTTATAGTGCTTTCTTTTTAGAAATTTTAAATTGAAGAGATAGCTGATCATTAAAATCTCTGATATGTGGGGTATGTATCAGACCTTCCTATCTGATTATTCTTTCTTCCTTAAGGCACAACTACCTGCTTCTCCATAGAACTTCCAAACTTTTAAATATTTTTTCGTCTTAGAGTTGCACCTTATTCTTTCATTATGTAGGAACAGTGCTCACCACCTGACCCCCCCCTTTTTTTTTTACTTTTTATTCACCAGAAAAAAATATATCTTCAGATTTCCATAACATCAGACCTGGAAAGGGCACACTTAAACATTTACAGGAATACTTTAACCCATTTTTTGGTCAGTTGCCAAAGTATAGTAGCTAAAAAGAGCCAACCTGACCTGAATTATGCTATTTATCACTATAGTTACTTGGTGTGTGGGTAGTAGATTCTTGAGGGCGAGACTATTTTTTTCTTTAATGAAGGAAAAACGAATTTTTCCTTTCCTTTTCCTACCTCATAAGAAAGGATTTTTTTTTACTTGTTCTTATTTGTCCTTCCTTCTGAAATTGTAGCAGTGGTTCAAACTCTGAAGATTGTCTCAGTTTGTGGCAAATGTTGGTTTGTTGGATGTCTACTTCAATGATGTGAAGTGAGAAGCTGGGGGCTCCTCAGGAATCCTTAGGCTCTGTTGAAGGGAGAAGAAATAGAGTAGATAAAAGCTCACCACCACCTCCTTTCCCTCCTTGCCCTCCTTTCCCTCTAGGTGCTACCAGCTAGATGGCATAAATGTGTTACTGACCTCAGGTTCCTTTTACTTGTTTCTGTTTAATTTTGTGAGTCTGATTTCAGGCATTTTGGTCAATTATAAAAAATTGTCCCTCCAAAAAAAGAGCAAAAGAAAGTAATTTTTTTAGACAGACTGGACATTGACATTATCTGTTACTCCTTTTCCTGTTTCTACTTATATAACAAATATAGTGATTTGAGAATTCTGAAATGGCACCGAATATTCATGAGCTTAAACATGAAAATATCTTAAAGCACAGTTATTGATAGCTTTCACTAGCAAGTATAATATACATGTTGCATATTCATTGCCTGTGACAGTGAATAGGTTATCAGCATGTAATTTTTGTTCCCTTGGCTCTGCTTGGTGAGCTTGAACCTCTTGCAACCACTTATGCCCCCACTGGCTCCCATCTTATAATTCTTTTTCACCACAAATTCCTCTCTTCCACCACTTCACCCCAACCACACTGACCTCGTTGTGGTTGCTTGGGAACGATAAACATGCTGATGCTGGATCTTACATTTCCTCTGCTGCAAGTGCCCTGCCTGCAGCTAAATGCACATGGTGCACTTACCGCCTTGGTTCATTCAGGGTTCGTGTCATCCCGAGTCTTCCTCAGCTACTCCTCGTCAAAAATAACAACGTCCTGACCCAACTGCTTTATCATTCATTCTTTATCCTTCTTTTAAACATCTTATAGCACTTACTTATACTTGACAGTATATTATTAAGTTTATTGTATCCCTTGCATGAATAAATTTCATTTAAGATCTAGCACAGTGTCTGGCACATTATAATACTCAACAGATACTTGCCAGATGAAGAATGAGCGATGAATGGATGGATGGATGTTGCTTTATTTGTATTAGGACACCTAAGCCGTCCACCTGCTGCACCTTCAAACTGAATATAAGAATGTGATAGAAAGTGAAAAACTGTATCTGCTGTTTAAGCACTTGAAATTATTCATTTATAAGTTTTATATTCAAAGTTGAATTTCCCTAGTGGTAACTACAGAATTTCTGGTCCTATTTGACTATAGATTTGGTGGAGTTCACTTTTGAGAAAGACCTTTAGGACCATAAAACATCAGTCATAAAGATACTCCGTCCTTTTAAAATTTAAGTTCTATTTGTCCTTCATTCTGTAATTGGGTTCATTGGCCCAAGTAATACAAAACGCTTTGCTTCTTTAGTTTCCTTTATGCTCTAGACTATTCTGTAAGTCTTTAACTTAGTCTTGGAATCTAGAGCAATTTTTATCCATCCCCATGATCACCGGATACTAATCTTTTTCTGCACACAAGGTGCTGTGTTGTAGGCATCTTGTTCCTTTCTTTTTTCCCTCTTCCGACTTCCTTTTGTATCTGTAATATTTGGACTTCTGGAAGTTGAGGCTGTTGTGATTTTTTTAAAGACAATATGACATCTTTCCACATATCCTGTTAAAATACCACAGGGCCCATTCATAGACATTGCTGTCTGTATCCTCTCTAGGGGTATTGGAGAAGACCATATATGGCTTAAAACACACTGTGGGATTAAGAGGATGAACTTAATCTGCCTCGTTGAGGTTTATTGCTGATTTTGGAGCCTTAGGAGTCAGATGCCTTGTTTTCAGAAAGTATGTCATCCTTTTGTGGTGTTTAGTTTGTTTTTAGCTTTCCGTTATTTCCAGATTCTTGTAGAAGTGTGAAAATAAACAGTATTCTCTCTGATTATGACCTTTCGAAAGAAATAAACAGGTTGCTTTTGTTTAGTGACAACATGATCAGTTTATGTCAACCACTCTTTTCCGTGTAGTGCTGTGATCACAGAGGACAGGATGCTCTGCAAATACTCTGCTAACTCTTGCTATTAAAGCAATAAAAATGGTAATTTTAAAGTTTAATTGTCTTGTGGGTAATTGACCTATCCGAACTTACCTATAAGTGGAAAATCTTACTTTTAAGTAAAAGAAAAAAAAGTTTGTATTCACTTGCTCTGCTCTCCAGCTATCACTATCGGGTAATAGGGAACTTTAAGCAAGACTGATAATCTTACGGAGAATGTAAGAGCCCATGCAACACACTTGGCCACATTCAAGCTGCATTTCCATTTCCATATTGTCCGAAGAAAATTTAATTTGTTATTTCCTTGCTGCCTAATACAGAACCTAGTATACTCCTGTCCACACACTATGTACATCCGTATGTATATGGAACCAAAATTTATTGAGTGCTTCCTATGTGTTATGCAGTGTGGTAATCCTTAGGCATATATGTATTAGTAAGGTTTTGGCACCTGCCTGGAGATGCTTATATCCCATCAGGGGAAAGAAACAAATCACTAACTATAATGCTTTGTGATACAAAATATTACACAAGATGCTTGGGAGCACAGAAGAGGAGCATCTAAATTAGTCTGGGTGGTCAAGAAAGTTTCCCTTAAGATTGTATTCATGATGCAAAGAACAGTGGAAGGCATTTTAGAGGGAAGAGCACATGCTAAAGCACAGAGTCCTGAGCTGCAGGACTTGCAGAAGGAAATTCAGTTTGGCTGCAGTGAGAGTGATGTCCAGTGTTAGGTTTGCCAAGAGCAGTGATTGTATTGTGATTATGAGAGAGAATGTTCTTGGTCTTGGGAGGTACATGCTGACATAGCTAGATTTAAAGTGTCACAATGTCTGCAACTAATTCTCAGGGAAGAAAACAAAAAAACCAATCATGTGTGTTTATCCGTACAGAGAGAGAAAGAGAGAGTGAGTGCACTCACAAATGTGACAAACTGTTGTTCCGGAGTCTGAGTGAAGGAGATGTGTGTATTAGGTGTACTACTGTTGAAATTTTTCTATAAATGTAACATTGTTCAAAATAAATGTTAGCAAAAAAACACCTTCGTGCCTCTGGTAACTTTTGTTTGCAAAAATAGTATAAACGATATAGTTGAAGAATTAGGTAATTGATACTTGTCTTTATTGGTGGTATGTCATTGTTCTATCCAGGATAGCCATGGTTGGTCCTGTTATGATGCTATCTTTAATAATATTGTCACTTCAGGGTTGTTGTTTTTTTTTTTATTGGAAAGAGTTTTTTATAAAACTCTTGCGCATCCAATAATAGGATTAGGAGGGACCGAAGAAGATATGTCTAATTCCCTATTAAGTGAATAGATTAATTAGGTGGAGGACTGTCTATATATATTATTACTTAAAAACATCACCATTGATGAAATTTTCATGACCCTTCAAATGCGTAAAAAGAGTCATAGTTATTTGTGAATTTTCTAAGTGTTTTTTTTTTTTAAGAAAAAACAAAAACCCATAAAAATCTAATTAATGTGCCCTTGTCACCCTTAAAAGAGAGCTTCAGGAATTAAGAGCAGAGAATTGAATGCGTATTAAGTAAATACAACATAATGTATGTTTAATTCATACTCCTTATTGGCCTTCGAGGAGGCTGGAGATCGAGTGCTGGAATGGGATGGTGGAGAAAGCGGACGAAGGGGAGGGTAAGGGCAGGGATGAAGGGAGCCAGAGAGAGAGGAGAGCAAGCATGTTCTGAGGAAGAAACACTTGGCAGATTTTGAGGTGACTTTTTTATTCTGTGTCACGGGTAAAGATTTTCTGGCTCTCTGGTGCTCTTTAACTTTCGATCCCATTAATCACTGTTTACAGTTTTCCTGTTTTTGTAATCCTTACTTTTAGAGGCTCTACTCCCAGTGGAATAAATGAATCACCTTAGTATGGTAGAAATTTTCCAAATGATAAAGCAAGAGCCACTGAAGGAAAAAGTCAGTTCTCTGATTAGATGAAATCAGTCTTTGCCCATATTTTCATCTGTTAAAGGGAAGCCCCTACATAGGACAAGTTACAGTGAGTCCTGAGCTTTTGAAATTGAGTTTTGGCAAAGTTTGATTTTTCAAAAAGGATTTTCTTTGTTGTGAGACTCTTTTATTTGAGGATATTATCTTTCTGTCCTCTGTCATCTCAAATTACTGTGGAGCAGAGATCAGAATCCAGCTGTGGAGGTTGTTCTCCGTTCGGGGAGAAATACCGTGTGTTTCAACTATAGGCTGATCCGTAATTACTTGGGTAAAATGATAATGGATTCTAATAACTGAACTTTTTAGAGGATTTTCCCTGGTGAGATGCATTTCATTCCTTCCTAGTATTTGCTCATCTTTTCACCAGAATTAACAACAACAAAAGGGAGGTAGATGATTTGATGAAACTTACGTTCATTAGAAAGGGCAAAATGAACAATTTCAGGAAAACAAACAAAAATCAGATGGATGAAAAAAATCAGATCAGATGGAAAAAGTGAAATCTCTCCTCCGATGCTTATAAAAAGCTAATTTCTGTCTCCCACTTTTCCACCTCCTACTTTCTTTTTTTGCACGTATTTATTTTTACAGGCCTGGGAGTTTTTACTGGGCATTCACTACTCTTATCTCAGTTCTTCCTGCTTGCGTCTCTTTTTTATTTTTGTGTGTTTGTTTTTCTGACACGTGTTCATCAAAGTCCACGTTGGAGCGCAGTCTGGGCCTATCTCATTGTAGCTGACATCATCCTCACTCTGAGCCAGCCCAGCTCGCCTCTCATTCTGGTTTCTGAGGCTGTGTTCTCCAGTCCCTACCCACTCCGCCTCCACCACTGATAGGGATGTATGTGAGGTTCCCAGGGTGTCTGTTAATGTCCCCTTGCCAGCTCCTGGATAATGGCCAGTGTTAGCTCACAGAAGCTTAATGATGAATCCATATCTGTCATGAGCTGGAATTGATGCAGGGCACATAGTAGGTAAGGGCTTAATAAATGTTTGATAGACCAATAAAGAAATGAATGTGCAAAGGAGTATAGCTCATAACTGAAGTCCTTAAGGAGTGAAGCTGTTTAGGCAAGCCCTTCTGTCCATAAGTATAGCCAATTAAGTGTGCAGCTAGAAGCATGCATGTGTCCCAGGCTCCATTAGTGATCACAGACTGCAGCCTTCGCTCTCCCTGGTGAATTCATATGCGAGCTGACCTGACAGGAACTGCTTGCACAGTGAGTAATCACAGGACTTCCCAGAGAAAAGGATGTCAGGGTGGGGATTCTGCATTTAGCTTCACTGTTTGTATGAAATGACTTTCTATAGCCTAACGATTTGAAGGATCAGAACTCATTGGAATTCTTGAGATGGAACCTTGCAAAATCTGACTTTCTCACGTTGATTAAGAGCAAAACCATCTCTGACAAATCAGGGGATAGAATTGGCAAGGCCCAATTCTCCGAAAGTCCTGGGGGTTCACATTTTGCACATGTGCTCTCATTTCATTGTGTTTTAACCCAGGTTGCTGTTATATAGAGCATTTTAGCAGCCTTGATCTTGGAGACATCAAGACCATTATTCCTGTTGTTGCTGATTTAGTGTTACAGCTGCTTCCTCTTTATGTGATTTAATTTGGAGTTTCAGCCCACCAGGGGCCATCGGTCCCCAGCTTTCCATGCTTTTCTGCAGGGATGTTATCTCCGTTCCTATCCATAGCGATCTTCCCCCTTCTATGTTCATCGAGCAACAGCAAGGCACTGTTCCAGGAGCTCGCGCTCCCTACATAAGGCGTAATATGGAACCATTTGGATGGAAAAATTATAAATTAAAATTATTCTGTTCATTTAAAAATATTCATATTGTGTTGCTCAAGTGCCAGTAACTGGAAAATCATGGATAATGTCCTGTTTTTATAACCTCTTTCCGAGTGTTTTAAAATCCATATGTTGTTACTTTAGTCATCTCTTTTCCTGGAGTGGATTTTGTGATAAGATTAAAAACAACCCCCCCCCCCCAAAAAGGTTGTAGGAGTCCACTGTCTGATGGTATATGTAATATTCAAATAAAGATGATACCACTAATTGCAACCCTTCTTTTTAAAATAGAAAAATATTTACTCCATGTATGGAGAGTATTTATAAAACTGTCAGGCTACAAAGGTAACCTATGAACATGGCAGACTATTTCTTTTGAAGAGAAAACTTTTTATTAAATGATTAAAGCTAAGCAAATTTTTATTGATTTCTGGAACTACATGTTTAATTGAAATAAAGAAAACCCATATATTCGTAGCACTACTGATTTGCAGATACTGGAAACATCTTCAACTTTTTAAATAGGGCTGTTTTTTGTTTTTTTTTTTAATACCTCCAGTTCTCTATGTGAAGTTATTCATTCTTTAATTTCAGGAAACTAAAATTTTATTTCTATCCTTGTATTTTCTGTGTTGTATGGGTGTGTGTGAGGATGTGCATGTCTCAGAAAGATAGACCCGTAGGGAAAAGTGAAACATGTTGTTATGTGGTTTGGCTGGTTTTTGGTAAAGTAAATATATCTCTTATTCTAGAGGAAAGAATAGTTATTGGAGATCTCAGCTTCATGTATATTTTTCCACCTCTGTGGAAGGCATTAAAGAGAGTAAAGGTCTTTACTTTTCTCTTCTCTTTTCTGTAAGTTTTTAAGTTCACATTCACACAAAAGCCACGTGTTTTATTTGTTGTCTCTCTTGGCTAAGAATATTTAAATGCATTTTTAAAATTCTTCTCTTCCATCAACTGAAGACAATTTAAAATTATAATTTGAAGACTCTTTCTAGAAATGTATACTTTTGGGTCAGGCTGTTGTCTTTGTGGGCCTGATGTGTGTGCTGAGGTTCTTCTGAAGCAACAAATCACTTTAGCATGAACAAATTTCACAGGGCTATTTGATTGTTGGTCTTAGCTTTGTGTGAATCATTTGGCCTTTTAAAACAGGCTAATCCTTTAATCGAATACTGCTTTCAGAAAGGTTCTGAAAACCTGGGTGGCTCTTGCTAACTCTGTTTTATTCATTTTAAATAATACTAGGTTATCCAGACGTATTTCTTTCTGATTTTTGGAAGGATGTTATTGCAGGCCGTAATATTTGAAGTCAGGATTCTTTATAATAACAATAACAACAAAACGTACAGACATTCTCCTAAAGTCTGATTGATGGAAAATAGGACACAAGCTGTCAGTAAACAGGTTCTTGGACACAAATAAGTAGTTTATACAGCAACCAACTTCCTTGAGTGCAGCAATACAGAGCATCTACTCTTAATTGAATAAAGAAAACAAATAAGAATAGTTACTGCAGGAGAAATGGGTACCTCATAATTAATAATTTGTGAGTTAAACCTTAACTACACTTGACATTTTTCTTTGGGTTGGTGACAGACAGATTAGTGAGTTAACTCCTGATAGTACCTATTCTGTTCAGTCACTGTTTCAGTTCCAAGGCTTACGGTATTCAATAAAATAGGTATTCATTGTGATGGGATTGTCGCTTTAGTCCTGATCAAAGTGCTTTGGAGGAAGCACGGTTGAACTGATTGGCTGTGAATGTTAATCACTCCATAGGACGCACCGATAATTTACAGCATTGTTGTAACTCTCTGGTGTTCATAAAATGAACTTAATAACCCAGTGCCACCATGGGATAAGCTGCTTTTTCTCTGCAATTGAATACCCAGACTGCCTGCATAATGGTGTTGAGTAATACTGCATTAAAAAGAGTGAGCAGCTGTATGATGAGGGAAACAGCTCTGCAACAGATTTGTTAATTATCTCCTTTGATTCACAGAGGGTGTTTGTGAGATATGGTTGACCAGTGAAGACACAGGGGCTTACGGCAGGGACATTGGCACCAATCTCCCCACACTGCTGTGGAAACTGGTTGAAGTGATTCCTGAGGGAGCAATGCTGAGGCTTGGCATGACAAACCCACCCTATATTTTAGAGCATCTGGAGGTAAGGAAAAGAACCCCATTTCCCTGCTGACACAGACACGAACCAGTCCAAGACAATGTGGCAGCCTCAGCATCAGCACACGGGTTACATTTAAAATCTCTCGCACTTTATTTATTTATTTATTGTGGTCCCATGTTACTAAGAATAAGCGGAGAATCTCAAATCCTCTTCTCGTCAGTCTGCACATCTTGTTTTTGCTTGCTCTCCATTAATTAACGTTGCTTGGATTTTCCAGCGCATGCCATCTCATCACAGTTCTTTGTTTCTTCTTTGCAGCTCCTCAGACTCCCTTTGCATAAATTTGCCTCGGTTCCTTTACTCAGTACCTGGGCTAATCTAGTTCAGGCGTGCTAAGACATTGCATTAATTTTGCAACCGGTCGTGAGCACGTTATCCAAACTGCTGTGAGCCCAGTCGGTAAGGATACTGGGCTGTAAGTTTGAGGAAATTTTAAATCTCCTCCCTTTGTCTGGAGATAGTTAGGGATGAAGTACAGTCCTAGAGAGACAGAGCTTGGTATTCCTCTCCTTGATTCTCTTGCGGTCACTGTGAACACGAAGGGGTTGTGGCAATGGGAGATGCCTGGTCTCATTTGTATCCCTTCCCCGGGTCAGGCACTTACCCTCAAGGAGCTTACTGTGAAACTAGAAAAATGGGCATGTGTACAAGTATCTGGCATTGGATGACAATTGCCACAGTAAATATGAGCAAGAAATAGGGGTATTTAAATGAAAAGTGCTTGCCAAGATCCATGACAGCTATTTGAGGAATAAAATAATTACATTGGGCCCATAGTTATGGATGAGAAATCTAATAACTGCTGTTGGAAAATCATGTGCAAAGTATAGAAGGAGGCACTTATATTTTTATCAGTTGTGTTCTTTACAGTTACTTTGTGCAGGAAAAAAAAGCATTCCCAAATCTAAAAGCAAGCATAGCTGCTAAAATTTAATGCACAAATCCCAACGAAAAGTCAACAATTGCAAAGATTGTTTCTGTTGATTTGATTTGAGGCCTATACTTGTTGAAGTTGTGCTGAAAAGCCTCCCTCATATCAGCAACGTATTTTAGAAATTCTGAAAACAGATTAGGTAGCAGTCTGATTGTTAATTATAAATATACAGTGAAGAAATTCAGCAGTTTCAGTTTTGTTTTTCACATATTCTCTAGCCAGATCTTTTTAGTAAAGGTATATGATTGATAGGTTAATTTTAGTACTTTGGACAGTGGGGACAGTTAAGATTTACTATTGAAAAATAAGTTGCAGGTGTGTCAATTTATATGTAACCCTTTGACCCAACACTTGAAAAAAGCAAGTGACTTCTCTGTAAAAATCAAATATGGTTAAGTCCTGCTGCATTTGAAGTAAAGGTGGGCATCCACCAGGTGATATGCTAGATGTGTGGTTTGAAATAAATCTCGTCGAGGACCAAGGGAACCATAGTACTAGAATCAGCAAAGTTCAAGTAGGGAGTAAACCTAAGGGGGAAAATCATGCATAGGCTCTGAGATGACTGAATAAAGTACCTCTTGGAATAAATTCAGCACTTCAGTTAATTGCAAGGTTACAGAAACGAATGCTGCATTTATAGCAAGTCCTGCTGCTGAGTATCTAAAGTAGTGCTAGAGTTGTTGACCTCCAAACGCAAGCTCCAGGAGAGCTTCTGAAAATCAACAGAAGTTGCTAAACATAGCTTTACACTTTACCTGGAAAAACACCAGATGTTTAGTTCATAGATTGTGGTTGGAGTGATAACAAGTTCTGATTGTCATGACATTACCCTTTTAAAACTCTCGCTGTCAGATATCTGTAATGTTGGCCTTCCCTCCTCCATTGTCATCTTTACAAGGCAAGGACCTTGTCATTTCCATCTCTGGTTGTACCCCACCCAGTGGCTCTTGAGTAAATGAGTGAATCAGGAATGGATAAAGGAAGGGCCTTCTTCAAAAAGTAAATTATAGAGCCCACTCTATAGCCTTGACCTTCCAAGTCTTAACGTTCTGGTCAGGAGAAGCTGTAGAAGATGACAAACTAAATGAACTTCAAGGGTGAGAGTTTGCCCCAAAGGAAGGCACTCACTTCTCTGCTGTACACAAGCTGGGAATCATCCAGCCCTGTTGTACCACACCAAGGGAGAAAGCAATCCAAAGGAGAACAGAGCAAATGAAAGAAAGAAGCCAAGGTACGCAAGAGGAGAAGACCCGTGCCATCTGAAAGGAAGAGCTTGAAGAGTCTTCCTTTGACGCTTGGACAAGACCTTCGTACCTTGGCCTTGGTGGTTCTTCGCATTCTCCTCTGAGCGGGAGAGCCCAGAGCTTGCCATGTTCCCCAGACACACCGTTCATTGTGTAACAGGAAAGGGAACTGAGCTGCAGAGGCTTCCCTAGCTCCCCTGTGTGAAACAGGACATCAGGGAAGGGAGCTCAACCCTGTTGAGCCTCAGCCCGTGCCCACCAATACATTGTACTTCCCCATTTTCCTCTCACTAAGCCTAGGGCACTCTACTGAAATTACCTGACTTATCTAAAGAGTGCTGGAGAGAGTTCACCAATAAGAAGAAAAAAGAAAACAGGAGAAAAAAATCAAAACAAAACAAAAATAACACCGGTGAATGACAGATGGTGATGTCTTTTAAACTGTGGGGACAGAAGGAACCCACTCTTGCAATAACTACTCTGATGCTTTAATACCCTCAACAGTGAGGGTTCCTTGGGAATTGTATTGGTAGGACCATGCCTTCTTAGGTTTCTGGAAGATGCTTCATGCTTCAGACTTTAATTAGAGAGCACTTCTCTGGGCTCTTTTCCTTCCGTTTCTTTTCTTTATTCTGTTTACTTCACATTCACCTGACTCCTGCAATCTTTCTTAAAACCCTTTTACCAGCTTGCTTGCTTGTTTATGTGTGTATGTATTTAATTGGACAGCTTAAAGGGGAAATTTTTTTTTTTTTTTTTTTGAGAATGAGCAAGAGAGAGAAAAAGAGTGGCGGGGGCCACAGAGGGAGAGAGAGAATCTTAAGCAGGCTCCACCCCCAGGCTGGAGCCCGACACGGGACTCGATCTCACAACTCTGAGATCATGACCTGAGCTGAAGTCAGGAGTCAGATGCTTAGCCCATTGAGCCACCCAGGTACCCCACAAAGAGGAAATCATTTAAAGGAAAATATCAAAGTTTCTGTCATTATTTAAAAGTACAATGTGGAAAAATAGATCTGTTGATACTACTTTTTATTAAATCTCCATAGGAACAGAAGATGCATATTATAGTTAACATAGGATGTACTTTTAAGGTTTTATCATGCGTCTAGGGGCTCCTGGCTGGCTCAGTCAGTGGAGCATGTCACTCTTGATCTCAGGGTCATGAGTTCAAGCTCCGCACTGGGCATGGAGCCTACTTAAAGAGTCTAGCATTATGTGTGGCACTTTATGTAGTAGAGGTTAAATAAATGTGTAGTGAATAAAAGGGAGGGAGGGAGAATTCTTAATCCTTAAAAGGCAGGCAAGTAGTCAAGTGTTGTTTGGAACATCTACAAACCCTAATTTTAACATACTGCTGCCTTAAAAAAATAATCTGAGATTCATTTTAAGTGGTGAGATAGCTGACAAAGAGATATCTCAAACATTTGTACTTACGTATATGTATCTTGGGAAAGCATCCTAGGATTGCAGAAACATAAGTATAACCTTATGCAGTACTTATTAAATACGGACATGAGGTCGAAACAATAGATAAAACAATGGATTAAAACCTATCTTAGCTCATCTTAAAGACCTCAGCACCTGTCCGTTACCCACAGGAAGAAGATACACTCTTTAGCTTGGCATACGGCAGCCTTACGATGCCTTCATCCAGTGCATGCCCGTGTTCTCATCCCCCTAGTACTCTGCGATGCCACCTGTATATTGCAGGTTTTTCATACTCCTGAAATTTCTACTTTAACTTTTTCTCTTTTCATTCTTACCACGCAATGACCGTCGATAATAATGAGTGAGCCAGACGTACTGCCATTTGCTACTACATGTGTTGACTAATATATGGCCCCTATCATGGCAGATAAGAGAGATTTTCGCTCTGTGTTTGCTCTCCTATTGATATTACTAAGGTAATAACCCTGGCCCTGTTCCTCCTGAGTGAACTCTGACCTTTACAGAAGGTGGTGTGGCTGGTGAACTTGACCACTCTTGAACTGCATTGCTTAGTGTTGCCCTCCTAGTTGTAGGTAGCCCACAGCTAAGGTATTAATTCAGACAATATGATACCCGTGAACCACACAAGGCGTCTTGAGACCAGTGGCAGTGACACAGTGGCTACCCATCCTAAGCACCAGAGATCACCGGTACCTTTTTTCAAGACTGCATCTGCATAATAATATCAGTACAGTTTATCAACTGCTCCTTATTTTCAAGAAACCACGCTGATTGCTTTCCACACATTATCTCTTTTCCTTCTTAAAATAAGCTACCTATAGAGATATTATTCTTCTCATTTTATTGATTTAGAAGCCACATCTTAGAACGCTTTAATTATTGGTCAAATTACATAACTGGTTAGCACCCGGACTGGTTTCTTATCTTGTCTGATTCTACAACGCTTTCTACTGCACTGCGTCTTTCACAGAGCCTTCCCGAATGCTCCCAGATTGCCTCTGTGCTCTGTCAGACTCTGTCCAGCATATCTCTGGGCGCTCATCACCATGCTCTGTGATCACTTGTTTATGTGTAAACCAAACAGAACTGTTGCCATCTTTTAGGGAGAGACTGTCTTGGTCACATCTTTGCATTTCAGGGCCTGTGATGACATGCCTAATGAATGTGTAACAGAATGATGTGATTTCTCTGAAGTTTAGCTATTTCTTGACTGCATGTCTCATATACATTGAAGTAGCTTCATATCTGTGCTGAGTATCTAGTTTTGGAAGACTTTGTGGATGGTTGTCACGTGTGTTTCTCACTTATGAGTCACACTTCTGTGAAGAGGTATGAGATGGTGAGGGAAGATCCATCTAAGGGATGCGTTTTACTTATTTTCCCTGCTAAAATATCATAATGATAGTATCTTTAGAACTACCTGGAGCAAATGAGCTCACTGTATGATTACTTAATTTATAGATTATCTAGGGTCTTAGCTTCTTTCTTCTCCTTCCCACTCCTTAGTTTTCACTGTTTTGTTTTATTTTGATTTTTATAATCTCCCATCAGAGGAGTCAGCAGTGGATGGTCAAGGAGGAGAAATTAAAATCAGGCAATTTGTCTTGTTTTTCATTTTATGGGTTGGCCGGTAAGGAGAAGATATTAAAGCTGTTGACCAGTAAGGGATATAGGAAGTATCTATGGATTTTATTTATCTAAGCTATTCTGGTTCTCCCTGTGTTATGAATAATTTAAAATAACTGTTATCTCCCTTAAGATTCCTGTATGTCTTAAAATTGTATTCAAATTTTAGTACATCACTAACAGCCTGGTCCAGAGAGGGCACGTTGATTAATCTGGAGCACAAATGCTTGTTATTAAGAATTTAACTACATTCAGCATTATGAACAAATCAAATTACTTTTCAATTTATACTACTCTGTAAAATATCACTAAAAATCCTATTCACATTGATAATATACTGCATTTTATTTAGCTTCAGGTAAAATGTATAGTTTTTTTTACAAGATTTACATTTAGTATATTTATGTTATATTATGTAAGATTGATCATAAATAGTGATATTTAAAATGTTGCATTTGTTTTTGGTTGAGAAATCTTGTAATGACTAACAGTTTTCTGCTACCCTTGATTTTTGTATATTTACTTCCACTTAAATGATCTTATGTTCTAACCTAATTGGATATTTATCAAAATTAATTTATCTGGTAAAAGACAATAAATATGCCACATGGTAATGTATGAGCATTAATAATATGTTTGGCTTGGCAGACTTCTAAAAGCTGCCTCATAGTTTCAAAATAATAGTCAATTCAGGACTTGCTGTATTTCTGTTGTGTCAACGCAATACAGAATTTCCAAACTCAAGTCAGTAATTCACATGGGGGCCCTTAAAATTATCTTTCTTTATGGCTTATACTTTTCAGAATAACAGAGAAATATGCAAATAGACTTTGCTGTTGTATACAAAATATTTCCCCCTTTTGATAAATGGAAGGACATGTTAGATGATTTATTTTAAGCAAGGAAGTAGAGAGGAGAAATCTTCTATTTCTGCCATCCGTATTTAGCTTTGGGACTTCAGTATATGATTTGATCTGACTGTTGGCACCCATTTTCTGGCCAGTTTTACTCCTTAGCACTTCATTCTGAACCTGGCATTTGTGAATTTCAAGAGGTCCCTGACACATCTGAAAGTGGAAGCCAAAGTTTGCGCCTATCTGAAAATGGAGGGGGGGAGGGGAGCCTGCATCGAATACTAAAAGGTTTCATATCCATAATAAAAAGTGTATCAGGCTTTCCTGGGAGCCTAATGCTGAGTGCTGGGAGCAACCCTTCTGGAAGGGAAGGGAAGGATGGAGGGGAGGCCCCAGCTGTGTTTGCCAAATGACTTGACTACTTGTGATGAAAGATGAAACTAAAATGCTTCTCCACATAAGCATGATTGCAGGCTCCTCCCCACATTACAGTTCTGTAGCCTCGGATGGGCCTGGGCCTGCGCATCAGCAAAGCTTCAGTAGGGCCTTCTCAGACGCTTTCATCTCTGCTCGGTCATTCCTGGGATCTCCCTTGATCCCTTGTCACCTTCCAGCCTCTGAGTTCCGGCCCGCTCAAGAAGCCCAAGCTTTTCTCAAACCCAGCAGCCCCTCAGAAAAACTTCCATAGGAAGCTTATTGCTTCTTACTCTAGTTTCAGTTTGTCATATTCCGTCTGGGTGATGGAGCCTCGTGCTTCCATGCAGACCCAAGGACCCAGAAAAGAAATTAACTCAGAAACAGACGTGATCTCAGCAAATGACTCTTTGTTGCTGTGCTCACAGCCAACAGACACAAAAGGTTTCATTGGGAATTTTATTTATGCTTATTGTCCCAAGTTTTCAGGGGAAAATGAACTATTTTATGGATGAATGTTCCTCATGTTGAAAATATTGGGTCTGTCTTCCTGGGAAGCGCAATGGAAAATGCATTGTTTAAAAATTCTATTTATATGGCCATCAATAATTTATAGAGACCTACATGGTGGACTTCACTGCTGTTCTCAGTTCCCACTTCTGAATTACCAGGTAGCATAGGTGGGAGTCTAGACCCAGTGTGGGAATATAAATCATTAAATCATTTTTGGTTACCAGAAGATGCTTTAATCCACTTTGTAGGAAAAGCTGTCTGTATTTCTCAATTTCTTTTTTTTTTTAAAGATTTTATTTATTTATTCATGAGAGACAGAGAGAGAGAGAGAGAGGCAGAGGGAGAAGCAGGCTCCCAAGGAGTAGGGAGCCCGATGCGGGACTCGATCCCAGGGCCCTGGGATCATGACCTGAGCCGAAGGCAGACGCTTAACCATCTGAGCCACCCAGGCGCCCTGTATTTCTCAATTTCTAATATCATTTTCCCCCCTTGCCATTGGCCTAAAATTTTGAATATTGCTCGTGAAATCCAATGACATGTGGATATTTATTCTATTGGGAATAAATATCCTGAGAGAGTATTTCCTGAAAGGAAAAGTACGTAGGGATAAAACAAGTGTCAAGATGATCAAAGGCCCCAGCAAATGCTTTATAAAGAAACTGACACCATGGTCAAATATATGGAACCATGTCTGTCTGTATAGATATCTTTTAACAAAGCAAAATACTTTTGTGTATATATATGAACATATATATTAAATTATATAATATATATTAAATATTTATAATATATATTAAATATATAATATAGTATATATGAGATATATTAAGAATTGTATATAATGGAAATTATATATATGAAATACTTTATAGAATACTTCTAAAATATTCTAGAATACTTGAAAAGCCTGGAAATTTACATATTTCAGTTGTGGCATACAAATGTTCCTATTCCATCTTTTAGTATTCCTGTGTATATTTCCGTTTATAAAGGAGGGCATTAGATATGTGTGTGGTTTAATTTGCATCTTAAAAGGCATTTCACATTGCCATTCCCCTGAATCCTTAATTTCACAGGAGTAGCTGAGAAGGCTTCCATGTCACCTGTCAAAATTAGTATAGTTCAAACTCCACAATACACCATCTGTGGGCTTTATCTTACTCATTAATTTAGGAAGTCACTTATGCTCAAACCATTGAGAAAAGCTGCCTTTGACTTTCCTTCATAAGCACAGAGAGCACCTAACACACAAGGCAATCAACGGTCATTCCTTTACACTTTTCTTTTGATTCTAGGATCATTTCTCTATTGATTGCTTTGCTTTGATAGCCTATGAAAGACTACCTTAGGCACTTGCTAATTCAGCATTTAGTAAAATGAAATCCTCATATTTTATATCAGGTGGGTAATGGAATTTTCAGATGATTCATGGTGTAGAACAGAAAGGTTGGTAATGAAGTTAATGGTTCATAGAATAGTAGAGTGACATTCTGCATATTTTTCAGAAAGTAATGTGCAGTTTCTTCGTTTGCTTCTATTTATGTCTAATCTACTAAATTGTTTGTTGCTTCTAGGTCCAGAATGTTTCTATTCTTTTTCCCATATCTTCCTTTGCGTACCACAATAATAATCAGCATGAAAATGTTAAGGTTTCAAAATTCTGTGATGTCATTTAATAGTAAATAATGATTGTGCCCTAGATTGGAAACATAAGGGTTTTTAAATTATTATTATTGTTAATAACTCCTTTATTTGCATGTCATGTAGCCAGACTGTCAGGTAGATTAAATGGGCATGAAGAGTCCATGTGTAATCAGTCGTTTTCAGTATCAGAGTTGCTGCATGTGGTCCAGACAAAATCAAACCGTAATGTTGAAAGTAATTTTGAAAAAATTGTTCGTTAATTTAGGGGGGAATGTCTATTCTGGTTTTTTTTTTATAGCATGTATTTTTGTGTGTTTTTAAAAATCACTGGAAAATTTGCTACATGTAAAGCAGTGTTTGATTACAGAAAAATACTGTGAATAAGTCTGTATCTAATACACGGCAACAAAGAAGGAACTTCCTAATTACATGTTAAAATATATCTAAAAAGCAAGCTTTATATCAACTCTTCTTATCCAGTGTCATATGGAATATCAGCCTCCATTGTGATCAGTTGAAACTTCAGACGTTAATCTTCTGATTAATGTATTACTATATTTTTCAGCCTTCGTTTTTTTTTCCTACCTCAACAAATCCGTGTTTTGTTCCTCTCTTCTTCCATGATTGCCTGTGTGTCAGTTTCCTAAGGTTAACGTAACAAAGTACCACAGACTAGGCTGCTTAAAATAACACATATTTATTCTCTCCCAGTTTTGGAGGCCAAAGGTCCACAGTCAGAGGGTTGGCAGGCTTAGTTCCTTTCTGGAGGCTCTGAATTGAGGATCTGTCCCATTTCTCTCTGGGAGCTTCTGGTGGCTACTGGCCAACTTGGGCACTCCTTGGCCAGTAGACACGTCACCGCAATTTCTCTGTCAGTCTTCATGTGGTGTTCTCCTCTCTGTCTCTGTGTCCAAACTTCTCTTCTTATAGGGAGACCAGTCATTGAGTTAGGGCCCACCTTACTTAAGTTTGACCTCATTTAAACTTGATGATACCCACGAAGACCCTGTTTCCAACTGATCGTATTTACACGTACTGGGGATGATGACTGTAATATATCTTTTTTGAGACACAGTGCAACCCACAACAGCCTTGTTTTGTGGGAAACAGACATTCTCTAGTGTGCCATTTTAATTCCCTTGTTCTGTCTGTATAAATGTCCGTGTGTGTGTGTAGTTATTTTCTTAGTGGATGCCTTAGAGATTACAGTTAATATCTCATTTCCTAGCAGTCTACTTTGAATTAATACCAACTTTATACTAGTATACAGAAACTTTGCTTTATGTATACCCCAGTTCCCTCTCCCCTTCTGTGCTGTTGTTGTCATACCAATTATATTTTTATACAACATATGCCCATCAACACATTTCTTTTTCTTTTACTTTTCTCCTTAGAGCGAGCGAAAGGGAGCGTGAACAGGGGGCAGGAGACAGAGGGAGAGGGAGAAAGAGACTCTTAAGCAGGTTCCACACTCAGCACAGAGCCTGACATGGGACTCCATCTCACGACCGTGAGATCACGACCCTGAGATCAGGACCTGAGCCAAAATCAAGAGTCGGATAGATGCTTAACCGACTGAGCCACCCAGGTGCCCCTCATCAACACATTTCTAATTAGTAGCTTATGCCGTTGTCTTTTAAATTAGATAAGATGAAAAACAAGTGTTACAAACAGAAACCACATTTATACTGTCTTTTCTATTTATCTGTATAGTTTTTGTTACTGGTGCTCTGTATTTTCTCATGTGGATTTTAGTCACTGTCTAGGGTCCTTTCATTTCAGCCTGAAGAACTTCATTTAGTATTTTTAACATAGGACTGCTAGCAACATATTCTCTCAGTTTTTGTTTATCTGAGAATGTCTTAATTTTTTTCTTCTTTTTTGGGGGGGATGACTTCTCTGGATTTAGAATTCTTGATTAACAGTCTTTTTCTTTCAGCCCCTTTTATGTCATGCCATCGCCTTCTGGCCTCCATGATTTCTGATGAAAAATCAGCTGTTAATCTTATTGGGCATCCCTGGTTCATGGCGAGTTGCTCCTCTCTTGCTGCTATCAGGATTCTCTCTTTGTCTTTCAACAGGTTGATTATGAAACACCTGGGGTAGATCTCTTTGAGTTTATCCTACCTAGAGTGCCTAGAATGTGTACTGTTTTTCTTTAAAGTTGTGAGGGTTTTTTGCCATTATTTTTTCAGATAATCTTTCTGCCTTTTTTCCCCTGCCTCCTTCTGGAATTCACATTATGTGTGTGTTGGTATGCTCGATGGTATCCCACAGATTTCTGAGGCACTGTTCATTTTTATTTGTTCTTTTTTCTTTCTCTTCTTGAGACCAAGTAAGCTCAACTGACCTGTCTTCAGGTTTGCTGACTTCTTCTTCTGCCTGCTCAGATCTCCCACTGAGCCTCTCAAGTGAATTTTTTATTTCCATTCTTATATGTTTCTTACCAGAATTTCTATCTGGCTCTTTTTTATAATTTCTTTCTCAGTACTGATATTCTTTATTTGGTAAGACATTATTCTCATGCTTTCTTTTAGTTCTTTAAACATATACATTTTTCTTCTTTGAACATATTTAAAATGATGATTTTAAAGTCATTGTCTGGTAAGTACAGTCTGGGCTTTTGCCAGGACAGTTTCTATTGGCTGCTTTTTTCCCTGTGTGTTTTGCATGTTTTATATTTTTTTGTTGAGAACTAGATATTTAAATGTGGTGTGGAAGCTCTGGAAATCAAATAGTCCTCACTCGCCCATGGTATGTTGTTGTTACTGTTATTATTGTTGTCTGTTTAGTGACTTTTCTTAATAAATTAAGTAAAGTAAAGTCTGTATTTTGTTATGTGTAGATAGTGAAGTCTCTGTCTGATTAGCTTGGTGGTCAGCTGATGGGTAGAGATTTTCTTAAGTGCCTAGAACTGTAAGTCTCTCCCTCTCCACAGAGGAACATAGTGGAGCATGTCTTAAATGCTCAGTGAGGGTGCTTGTCTTTATGTCTTTACCTTTATTTCCTGTTTGTGTAAAACTTCAGGTTGAGCCAGAGGTGAGAGCTAAGGGCCTTCTTGGGTCTTTAGTGAGCACATGTACAACTTCCACACACACACACAGTCTTGTATGCTTGTGGCCTGTAGATTCCCCACAGTATGTCAAGGGTTTTCAAAGCCCCCTCTGGACATCACATTCCCTAGTTTTTCCTGTTAAGCTTTTTGGTTTGTTTATCATTTGCCCCAACTTATTCACAGCCCCAGGCAGCCCTGATGTTGAACAATTGCAGCTGATTATTTTTGACAAATGCCCCTGGGAAAAAGGCCGTTTTCACTGTGTGAGTGCCAGGTCAGGTTAAATAAGCAAGCTGAGTGAGTAGAATCTTCCACAGAACCACTAGACAGGTCAGATAATGACAGTTTTCTTGGAATAGGGCTTTGAAGGAGCTCTGACCCTCTTTTGTCCCCTCCAGTGGCTGCCCAGCTGCTGGTTTTCACTATGATTGAAGGCTGTTGGTTTTCAAGGCTACTGCAGAACTGGGGAGTGGGAGGAGAGGAAAGGGCAGGTTTAAAATGCCTCATAGCTCACGATTCTTACCAGGATCCCTCCATTTTCTTTGAATAAAGGCTACCCAGATTGCTATAAGCCTTTAGTTAATTTTCAGAATTCTGAAAAAGTTGATTTTGACCATTTTGTCACTATCTTCATTGCTTTTATGGAGGAGAGGATTTTCAGAGGTCTTTACTCTGCCATTCCTTCTGATGTCAGTAAATATTATTTATGCCTTGAAATGGGCTGCCTATATATCTGTCAGGCCATTAGCGTGTTGGGTTAGTCAATTTTCTTGCCTAATTTTTGTGTTCCATGTCAAAGGTGCCATCAATCACTTATGGTGCCATCTGCCCTCCTAACGCTTTTGAGGAGGAGCTCATGTCATTAGTAGGTTATTGACAGCAAAAGATCACTATTAATTGAGTCTCTCAGTGGCCTGTAACAAACATCACCCTTACAGAAGGCACAGAGATAAAATGTATACCTCATTAGATACTCATAGCTCTGGGCACCACATAAGAGGTAATGTGGCATACATAGGCTGAATCTTGACTATATGAGTTGGTTGCTTCTCTCTCTCTCTTTTTAATTGATTCTCTTATGAAAAACCCATTATCAAATAGTATTTTGTTATTTCTATTCTAATAGATATTTCAACTTCTACAATCACTGTCTTTTATGTTGCTGAAGTTTCTGTTTGTCTTGATTCGTAAAAATGCTTTGTTTTCTTGATAATGATGTCCCCTTCACAAGGCTGTGTTCCATCATCTGTGTAGTCTTCCAGAAAGCTTTGCACATCAATTGATTAGGCATTTGTTAATCAAAAGAAGATGTTTGCGTTGATGTCAGTTTACTAAACTAAAAAGATACCAAATTGGCAACCAGTAGTTATAAACTTTAGGATTTACATTAAACCACTGGAAAATACTGGTAATTTAGAGATATTTAATTCCAGAGATTAATGAGTCATTTTGAAATGTGCAGTACATTGTTTTACCGTCATGGAAGTAAACAAAGATTTTAAAGCGCCTCGGTTTTATTACCAACATTTTTGTTAAAATATCGTTAGGATGTTTTTATTCTTCTATCTTGAATGAGTCATGATTGTATTGAAGTGTTCACGCAAGTAGAAAACCTAAGTCTGAATCAGTTTTGTCTTTAATCTGGCTGTTTAATTGAGTCTTGATCACTTCATTCACATCTGAGTCTTTCTGAAAAGGGAGCACCATTTTGGAGGGATTTCACTGAAAGAGACATTTAAAATTTTCCATTTGATTTCTAATTCTGAGCCTTCTGAAATCTTTTCAGACTCATTTTACTTGATATGAGTTAGAACTTAAAAGGAAAAAAAGTAGCATTTTAAAAAAATGTTGAGCCATTTCATTATCTGGCATTTGGTGTGAACTGATCATCTTAACACTTGCTTTCAGGGTTGTATCCTATTTATAGAAACCTTGGTCCATGAGACTTGAGCCTCATGGACTCCATGAGCACCAGGAGTTTCTGTAATGAGTGTGAGGAATCAGTTCCTTGACTTGCAGCCTCCATCCAAAACCTGAGAAAGAAACATTCTTTTGGATAGCATGGCTCTCCACACTTTCAGGTGCTTTTCATATTGCAAATAATGCGGTATAAAAGTGAAATTTGCAGAAAACCATATCACAAAGATCTCTCTATTGCTCAAGATATGATTGCTCTGCAGATGGACTCTGTTCCCTGCCTATGGCCCTGGAGAGGAATTGGGGATCATTTTGGTGGCTGGCTCCGTGAGTCTTCAGACACACCCCCTCTAGCATTCACTCCCAGTCACACTGGGCTTGGGGTGCTCTGCACACTCTTAGTGAGCCTTTGTAAGTCTCCCAGGGCACCAGCTCCTCTTTTGTTTACTCTCAGATTTACCAGTGGAAGCCTATAAGTTTCTTTATATGTCTCTCCATCTCTTACTATTTCTGGAAAGGAGTTGTCAAAGGAAAACAAGATAAACATTAACCTACTGCTGTTCTCTTACCACCAACTTAGCCCACCTTCACCTCTGTTCATTTCCTCAGTTGCAGGTACCTTTCCTGCTTGGAACATGTGTTATCGGTGAGTTCATACTGGGACCTCAGTGTGGAGTGTCTCATGAGCCTCTGTTATCTTAAGCAAGGGTCTTTGATTTTAGAACTCAGAGGGTATCCATAAAAACAGAACTGAGTGTTGGTGATTGGCAGGTGTCAGGGCCATTCTTTGATACTGTCCTGGATGTGCTGTTGATTTGGGTGGGGCAGTGGACAGATTTTCACATTTCTCCAGGTTTTAATGTTTTCAGATATCAACTGGGGCATAATAGCAGTACCCTGTAGAAAGAATATTAAATAATGTATCAACAGTGCTTTGTGGAATACTATGTAAGTTTAGTATTTTGTTTTAGCCTGGAATAGAGTAACATCGGTAGAACAACGAATTAATGTATGTAGAATGCTTAGGATAGTATCTGACACATAGAAAGTGCTCAGTAGTTATCAGCTGGTATTATTATTGTTCTCTTACAGGAATTTTGGAATTTTACCTTAAAACCGTGCATCAGATATGAAAGTACAGAATTTGGTTCTTATTTTCTTGAACAAAGGTGTTTTTTGGATCAGGTATTTGTAACTCCTAAGTATTTTCTCCTCAGAAATCTCATGATGGACACAGAGCAAACTGAATTCTGAAGTCCTTCTAGGGAAGGAGAAAGCTGTCCAGGGAGGGAGTGAAGCAGGACTCATGAAGGATTTCTGGATTTCAGTTATTATGAAGAAAGCTTACATGAACATTAAATGTGTCCTTTGGTGAACATATGTACTCATTTCTCTTGGGTATATACCTAGGAGCTGAATTGCTGGGTCACAGACTACGCTTATGTTTGGCCTTAATGAAATTGCCAGCCATGTATGAGACTTGCCACTATTCTTTTAAATAGATTTTGAATGGGACATAATAAAGACCCTTCAACAGATGACCCAGTATTTAATCCCCCACAAATGGGGAAGTGTTTGGGATTGGTTGTGAGTTGGTTTTTCCCAGTGTAGTAATGCCTATTCAAGAGAATGAAAAAATTTAGAATGTAGAGGTTTTATTAATACTAAATATATTTATGTGATGGCAGACTCAGTAAGTCACATACACTGTTAGAATACATTTTTGTGTACTTTGGTTAAATCTGTAATAAAAGTGTTTTATTATGAAACCTATCATAAATTTTAACTTGTAAGAGTTGCATTTAAGAAGGTACTCACTGTTCTGAAAATCTGAAGACCTTGGTTCTAACCCTTTTATTCTAACCCTGTTTAACTGTGTGGCCTTAGACAAGTCATATGACCTCTTTAAAAAATTTTTATCTTTGCCTGGAAGTTGTAGCGGGAGAGCAGTTTGATCTCTCTCTTAGGTTCTTCCCAGTTTTCTCATCCTAATGACTTTTTAGTAAGTCACCTAAAGTTATTTAATATGTTTTTCCTTACATATATATTAAATAGATTAATAATCTAATAAATTAATCTGTACTAACTCAAGGAAGAGAAAATAGTTCCAGACTCAAAGACATGGAAGTGAGTCTAAAATTTTAAACTATTAAGACAGTGTAGGTTTTACTAAACCAAAAATGTATGTTCTTAAAAGATGAAATACTAAAAACTTTACTGGCAACTACTTTGGTTTTGTAATGTATCACAGATGTGTCTACTCAGCTACTACGTAATCAGAATCCTAAAGGACATTCCACATATAATGTTGCAAAGGTTCAACTTTGGACTGGGTTTTTGTAAAGTCAGCTTGAAACTGATTCAACCAGTCTGTGGCTCTTCAGATCCCCCAGTGATTCAGAGTTTCACATGTGGCTAGTGTTTTTCTTAACAGTTATTAGTAGGTGCCACAGTGTAGGAAAAAGGGCAATCAGCTGTCTCTGTTATGATTAAAGGTAGAATTTTCCTTTCACAGTTCTGCCGTTTCAAAATTTGATTCCTTTATTATATCCAGATGGGACTAAAGGAGGCCTTATATTGTACTTTTTCATTCTGCAGAATATATAATTATATCTAGTAATACAAAATGCTTTGTGTAAAATACAAGCAGGAAATAAATGTTAAATTAGACATACAAATAACTATAAAGTTGAGCTGTATTTGAAACTAGCAGGTTTTCATATTCTCTTTGGGCTACAAGTTAATAGTTTAGTACTTAGTGATGCAATATGGTGCTTTCTTTTTTGAAGTGGGCTGTGGGAATTTCTCTATCATGTTGCACATTTTAAAGTTCAGTAAGAAATTAAAATGAATTTAATCATTTTATTATTGGTTGTTGATTTAGAGACCTGAATAGTAAAGTGTGCAAAATAGGGAATGTGGATTTTTTTTTTTTTCTGGAGTGTGGAGTTTTCATTTGTGTAAAATACCTCTTCTTTTGGACAGCAAAATTAAGATCTGATTCGACAGTAGCATAGCATTTTAGCAGTATCCTCTGCTCTTCAACTGATTTGACTTGTCATGTGAACTCCTTATATCTTGATTATCTTAAAAAAAGAGTTATAGGGGGCGCCTGGGTGGCTCAGTCAGTTAAGTGGCTGCCTTCGGCTCAGGTCATGATTTCAGGGTCCTGGGATTGAGCCCCATGTCAGGCTCCCTGCTCGGCGGGGAATCTCCTTCTCCCTCTGCCTCTGCCTCTCCCCCTGCTTGTGCTCTCTCTCTGTCAAATAAAGAAATAAAATCTTTTAAAAAAAAAAGTTTTAGGCACCTAAAATTTAGTAGTAGTCATAATTAGTCTTTTCATATTTGAAATGATGACAAATTATTTTTGGTTAGCTATTCATTAAAAATTCTCCTGTATAAAAAGTAAGATATTTATGGATGAATGAATGGATAAAGAAAATGTGGTGTTGATAGATACAGTGGAATTTTGTTCAGTCATAAAAAAAGAAAATCCTGCCACTGGCAACAATCTGGGTGGACTTTAAGGACATTATACTAAATCAAATAAGCCCAACAGAGAAAGACAAATACTATATGATCTCACTTAGATGTGGAATTAAAAAAAAAAAAAAAAGAAACAAACGAGCTCATGGTTATAGAGAACAGATTGGTGGTTGCGAGAGTGGGGTGGGGATGGATGAAGGAGTGGGTGAAATGGGTGAAGGTAGATAAAAGGTACAGACTTTCAAGTATAAAATAAGGCATGAGGATATACTGTACAGTGTCATACAGCATGTGGCTGTAGTTAACAATACTGGATTGTATGTAAGAAAGTTGCTGAGAGGGAGCCTGGGTGGCTCAGTCGGTTAAGCGTCTGCCTCGGGCTCAGGTCATGATCCCAGGGTCCTGGGATCGAGCCCCGCATCGGGCTCCCTGCTCGGTGGGAAGCCTGCTTCTCCCTCTCCCATTCCCCCTGCTTGTGTTCCCTCTTTCACTGTGTCTCTCTATCTCAAATAAGTAAATAAAATCTTTTTCATAAAAAAAAAGGAACGTTGCTGAGAGCATAGATCTTGAAAGTTCTCATCATAAGAAAAAAGTCTGTAATTATGTCTGATGAGGCATGTTAACTAGATTTATTGTGGTGATTATTTCACAATATACATAAATATCAAATCATTATGTTGTACACCTGAAACTAATATGTTATATGTCAATTATATCTCAGTTTTAAAAATGAGCTCAGTATTTCCTTGCCAAAGAATTACAACCTTTTCCTGCAGTTTCAAAATCAGTGAATTTCTCACACTCATCCACTATCCTCCAGTAGTTGCCGTGTGTTTCTTGTATTACTCGACCCTTAGAAGTCTCTGATATTTTGCCATAGCTCCCTCCCGCACATTACTTTGCACTGTGCAGGTCACACGCTTCTTCCTAACAAACCAGAGTGTAAGTGTGCATCTTCCAATGAGCGTAGTGTATCCCTAGAGGGAAACAAACTACCAGGCAAGGATCTTCAAAACTGAGCCCGTTTCCAGGTCCTCATTTTCCATCTGTACTCTTTCCTACAACTGGTTTATCTGTAGAGAAGGCTTCCTGCTGGGTCTCCTGCCATCCCTCCCTCTCACTTGTACCAAACGCCTTCCAGTCACCAAAGCACTTGTGCGGCCCCTTTGCCACGACAACACACAGTTCCCAGGCCGGCCGCCCTCACCAGTAAAGACGGAACTTATAATAAATTTTTACATTTATGCTTAGTAAATATTTATGCTCTTTTGATGAATTGTGTACTAGTAATTTAATGACAATTCAATTTAAAAAAAAGTGTCCCTTAAAAATACTTAGAGCCTTGTGGTCACAATAATGTTTTTATTTTAACATACACACATACAGAGAAGGATGGTTAGAATCATCAATAGACTTTCAAGCTTAAAAATATATAGATAAAATTCTGTGGAGGGAGTAGAAAGGAAATTGAAATTGAAAGAAAAAGGATGTCCGTTTTCTTATATTTCAGTGAATACATTTAAGAGGGTGATGTAACAGTTTTATTTTACAGTTCCACATTTGAACTTTGCAACTTATTGTGAAAAAAAATTTCGGTGTCAGTTAAAAAATGCGTAAAGTGGCACATGGTTTTTAAAAAATTATTTTGGAGTAATACCAAGCAACAGTTCCAATACCACTCATTTGTCTGCAAAACAAAATCCCACACCTTAGGCTGGCACTCTACCCTGCCTTCCCCATCTCATTTTCCAGTGATGACTTTCCTCCTTCCCTCTACCATATACCAACTTTGAAGTAACATACTTCCACTGAAAACAGACCTGCTGCTTTGCCCAGAACATGCTCTTGGCTTTTCGCCCTTGTCAAATGTCACCCTTGGTCTAGAATGTGACTCCCCATCTCCAAGCTACTCCTGCTTACTAACAATCCATCCATACTTCAATTATCAATTCCCCTGTCTTTCCCAATGTACACAAAGAATTATTTCTTTTCAGTTCTTACTTAGAACACTGTGTACCTCTACTAGACAATTACTATTCCACATTTTAATTAACCACCGCCCCCCATTCACCCTCCATCTCATATATAAAAAATATTTGGCATCTTTTGTTGAATTGAGTTGATAGCACCTAATTTTACCAAGCAGCAATGTATTTAAGTGATTTGATATTCACAGTTCTTATTTTGGCTTTTTCAATGACCTGGTATATGCCTCCAAGTAAACTTCAACTTTAAATCATTTATACCTAAATTTCTGCATCTTAAGCTTAAAGATTATACTCTTTTAAGTGTACAGTTTGATGATATTTTTTTAGTAAATTTGTATACTTGTACAACCATCATCACAATCCAATTAGCAAAATCATTTTCAAAATTGAGATATAATTGACATATAACATATTAGTTTCATGCATTCAACATAATGATTCAATATTTGTATATAAAGTGAAATAACCCCAGTAAGTCTAGTTAACAACCCTTACCACACATAGTTACAATTATTTTTTTCTTATGATGAGAACTTTTAAGATCTGGCTTATTTTAGTTAGCATAATGCTCTCGAGGTCCATTCAGATTATTGGAAGTAGCAGGATTTCCTTTTTTTTTTTTAATGGCTGAATAGGTTCCTCTGCGTGTGTGTGTGTGTGTGTGTGTGTGTGTGTGTGTGTGTGTGTGTGTACAACACAGTATATACCACATTTCCTTTATCCATTCTTCTATACAAACTTCATTTTTAAACTTCATTTATATAACCAGAGATTGTGGAAAGTCATTCAATAGTTTGTTAAGGAAAAAATAAAATTAAACACCCATTTGGGTTTTAGCTTCGAATGAGTAGTTTTAACGTGTAACCCTTAAACCTCTAAGGGGTTGGATTTTCCTTTCTTCATTTCACTCAGAAGACATTCCAGAGTGTTAATTTCACTCAGGGGGATACTTGGGATAAATTTCGTCTGGAATGTATTCTTCCAGTTCTTGACACCTTTCAGAGTAATTCCCATTTCTTCCTAGATATCCTCTGAACTGTGGCCGCTGGGTAGTTCTGTGGAGAGATCAGAGTCCTGTGAGAATGGGACCAGAGAAATGATCCAACATTATATAGAAGACTCTTGATGATGACCATTACCCTCCATCCTGGGTTGTTTCAGCATATTACGCATTTTGTTAGGCTTATCTGTGACATAGTTCTTTCCTTTTCTTTCTGTTTCATATCTATATTCTCAATCTCCAGCTAATTTTGAAATACTAAAAAAAAGGGCAGAGTACTTGATTTGGAAATCATTTTTCTCACCTAAGACAGAAGGAAATTCTTAGCCTGTAGTGTGGGGCGTTATATCTCTTTAATCATTGTTACTTAGACCCACATTTGTCAGGTTCTGAAGGCAGGTAAACATAGTTATTAATAATCTATATTCATGACACCTCTGATCATTGGCCAGATGAAGTGCAGAGCCTGCTATACTGTCTTTTTTTTTTAAAGTAATTTAATCCTATAAAAATGGCAAAATTTAAGATCTGAAAATACTTTTGTATCAAACGATTGCTTCTATTATCATTAACCAGAAACTTGCAATCAAGGTGCAGCAGATTTTTATATCTGTAGAGGCCACAGGTTTTGACAGAAACGAAGATGATAAAAATCTTCATTTTCCTTGCTCATTTGAAGAAATCTATTTCAGTTGCATAGAATTTTAATTTCCATTTGATTAAAAAATAACAAAACATTAAAAAATTAGCACAAGTATTAAAGGGTAAATTTGGTTCGTCAAATGGAAGTTTTTCCTGATCTTCCTTTATGTGCTGTATGATCCTGTAACTTTGGAGCCATGGTACTTAAAAAAGCAGCAGGCTAGAATATCAAAATATTCTGACAAGGTGTTCTTAGATAAGCCAGCCTACCCTATAGTAACTGGAAATGCTTTCATTTCAGCTCCAATTAAAGAACTGACGTGTGAAGCCAATTTTACCAGGTGAAAACAATTAAAGTAGATCAAGGAGGAAATATGCCCTGCCTTGTTGCCTTATAAAAATGATATACCCATACCCATTTATCAGTTTGAGTTCAAATTTCATACTGTCCAGTGGCAAAAGATTACAAAGATACTGTTTTTTACCATCTAATTTCAAGTAATATAATAAGACCTGTTTAATTTATACGGTTTGAGACATTTGAAAAAAATCCATACATTTCTAATAAATTTGATATAAAGAAAGTTTTGCAACTTAACAAAATTTAAATCACCTTTGATTTATCTATATAGATATTGATCTATCCCTCTCTATTTTACATTGTTTAAAGAGGCTGTTCTTGGGGCGCCTGGGTGGCTCAGTCGGTTAAGCCACTGCCTTCGGCTCAGGTGATCCTGGAGTCCCGGGATCGAGTCCCACATTGGGCTCCCTGCTGAGCGGGGATCTGCTTCTCCCTCTGATCCTCCCCCCTCATGCTCTCTCTTTCTCTTTCATTCTCTCTCTCAAATAAATAAATAAAATTAAAAAAAAAAAAAAAGAGGCTGCTCTTCACTGCTTCTTTCTAACCCTGCTTATGGAGATGATTGTTAACATCTTCACGTGAATTGGTTTGTGCTAGTCCTCAAGAATAGTTTTAGGTTTAGGGGCGACCAGACATTGGTCTGCAGGAGTCATGCCTTTGTGAGACACCTTTGATGGAACAGTGTCTAGGGGAGGAAAAAATCTTTTCTTCTCCCCATCTTAGGTTCTCTAGTTGGGCTTCTATAAGTTAGACTGGCCAAAGGCAGATTAATAAGAGTAAAACAGAATTGATTCACGTGTGCGTCACTCATGTATGCATGGAAGCTCCCAGCAATCAGCAACCGAAATGGGTGTTTAGGACTTTGGGTTTATATGCCATCCTATGGTAAAACAAAAGAAAAGGGATTTGGGGCTTCAAGGGTGGGGGAGACAAATTAAGAGAAGGTGACCAAGAAAAGTATGATTAACAAGGATTTGTTAGTAAGGTTTGCAATGCAGATCTAAGGTTGGCTTTTCATCATTGGTAAGAGGTGTTAAAAGTTCTCCTTTTCCTAGTCTGGAATGTCTGTATTTACATCTTTTTCTTTTTTCCAAATTTCCATCTTTAAAAATGGAAATTTCCTTTATAAATAGAAATTTCCTTTACAAAAGGAAAAAACAAAGGCCCTGGTTTTTAGAGTTTTTCCTGGGTCTGCTGATTCTTAATTGCCTTTAACTCAGAAGAATTCATGCACCCAAGAGGTGTATTTTGGGGTGGCGTATTCTGGTACCTTTCAAGGGTCAGCGTGCCCATGTGTAACATTCCAGCTCTACCCTTGTCCCCTGGGCGAGGTAGTTAACGTCTCTCAGTCTTAGATTGAGTAAAACTACTTCCGAAGTTTGTCCAGAAGTTTAAATGCAATGAGTGTGACTCAGCACAGCGTCTAGCACATGAGGATGCTAACTGTTACCTTTTTATCATCATCCTCATCACCACCACCCCTGCTGCTACACTACTCGTAGCATTGTGATTTGGAGAGGGCCAAGAACGTTTTTGGTTCTGCTTATAATCATTCCAATTAAACGACTGCTTATGGTCCATGTTTTTAAGACCAAAGGTCTCAAAGGCCTTGTAAGGTGAATTTGGGAGTGGGGAAAGAATTGCCTGTCCCTCTTCTCTCCTTTTACTTTCCCATTTTTATGTTCTTCTTGAACAAAGAAATTTCTTTCATGTCTATTTATTTTTTTCACTCTCTTATCGTAGCTCCAGGGACAACATTGCTCTAATGGTAATAACTTCTTCAGGAATGATTCTAAGATGTTTTGCTGATTCTTATCTCCGATTCTCCTTTGTTTGTTGTTTTCATATTCAGATTTCTTCCTCCTGTTATGCTAATGTGCAGCATTATGAGCCCCTGGAGTATAAGCGCCTGGGTGATTTGGACCCTGCTTAGAAGAAAGGTTTTCTTCTTTCATTATTGAAGAAATTGAGCTTGCAGGAATGATGTATTGTTAAGAAATATTATTAAGCTTAATATTTTGGTCTTTGAAAAATCATTTCAGTTTTTCCAAACCCACTGGGTAATAATACCAGATATAATTTTATAATTTAATTGTTTCAAGATGATAATAAGAGCAATGTTTTTCTTTTAACAGTGATTGCTGTAACTATGGTTAACTTTTCCCGTTCTGTTTTCCAAAATCTCAAAAATGAATATAAATTAGTTTTATAATACAGAAAAACATTAATTTTTTTACATTCATTTTTGAAAAGAAGTGGTTTTTTTATGTTTATGCTAATTACTTTATGCATTTTTTTCCCAAAGGTGTGTATCAGGTTCAGCTTCATAAGATCTATAAGCCCAACCCCTCAAATGCACAATTCTCTCTTTAAAATGATTTCAGGAAAGCATGTCACAATTGGTATATTTGATAAAAGAGTAAATAGGTAGAGGAACATTAAGTGGTCCCCAAGTGTTATTTTTCCCAAATGTACTCTAAAGGATATAATTGATATTATTAGGCTAAAAAAAGCAGGTTGCTGGGTTATTGTACAAAATACACAGCTGTGTATCTCAAGACACTGGGATATGTTATATGTTGCCTGTTATGGTTTGCCTGGAAAATTTTTGTTTATCATTGAGAATTGAACTCCATTTGGGATGAAATCGTCTGTTGCCTATGTTAATAGTTACTTTCTTCCTCCCCTGTTCTCTCTTTGTAATTGATACATACTTCCATTCTGGTGTTCATTGAAAATTGGTTCAGAAAAAGGACTTTGCAGTCTGACGGCATAGGTCCTGAGTGCCATTATTCCACTTACGACTTTTCGTTGTGAACGTATTATTTTAAATGTCTCCGAATGTTTGTTTCCTTCATCCATAAAATGACAGCATGGCAGTGGGATGCATTAGGTTATGCTGTATGACTAATGATCTCAAAAAAATGGCAGTGTCTTATAATGACAAAAATGTATTTCCTTGCTCATGTTAAATATCTGTCATGGATTGACTGAAGCTCTGCTCAGGGTGTCTCTGCTTCAGAACTTAGACCGTAGAAGAAGGGAAAAATGAGAGCCATTGAGAACGCCTGTCCTGAAACCTTCTGCCCAGAAGTAGCACCTGTCATTTCTGCCCACGTTTCACTGGCCACCAAGTCACACAGCTGCTCCTGAGTTCCCACAGGGAGGGGAAACCAGAATATTTGGCAAATAGCGACACAGTCTACCACAGAAATAATAAAAATACCCGCATCTTGAGATGAGGGCACACATGAGATTCATACAAACTGCTCAGCAGAGCGCCCGGCACAGGCACCGTGCTCCTTCATAGGAGGATGCAGTTCTGTATTTCCACGTATATAAATGCAGAGGGGCTTACTGTCTTCTCTGCATCCCCAGTCTCAGAAATGTAGTTTGATGTTTAATGAATACTTGCGTAGCTGCATCCTTTACCTACCAAGCAGTTCTGACCGAAGCAGTTAAATCACTAGAACATTCTTTTTACTGTATACCACCTAACACTTGAAACAAAAGTTCTCCAAAGTTAGCCTCATTTTGAATAATTAGACCATAAATAAATGAGTTAAATATTTAAAAATAAGTCTTCGTTTTTTTAAAAGATTTTATTTATTTTTTAAAAGATTTTATTTTATTTATTTGACAGAGAGAGAGACAGTGAGAGAGGGAACACAAGCAGGGGGAGTGGGAGAGGGAGAAGCAGGCTTCCCACTGGGCAGGAAGCCCTATGCGGGGCTGGATCCCAGGACCCTGGGATCATGACCTGAGCTGAAGGCAGACACTTAAGGACCGAGCCACCCAGGCGCCCCTAAAAATAAGTCCTTAAATATTTAAAAATAAGTCTTTCTGGGGGCGCCTGGGTGGCTCAGTCAGTTAAGCATCTGCCTTTGGCTCAAATCATGAGCCCCGAGTCCTGGGATTGAGCCCCACATGGGACTCCCTGCTCAGTGGGGGAGTCTACTTCTCCCTCTGCCCCTCCCCCTGCTTGTGCTCTCTCTGTCTCTCAAATAAATAAATGAAATCTTTAAAAAAAATAACATCTGCCTTTCCATTGTATTCCTTAATTATTTATATCAGGTTTAAGAGAAGCCAATAGAATTGTCTTCACTGAGTGCTCAGTCTAATTGGGATGCACTTTCCCCATTAAATTGATCAGGTATTGATTTGTTCTTTTAGTGGTTAGTAGACTCTTTTTTTTTTTTTTAATAGAAAAAAGGCAACTATATGTATATTATACATTTGCCTTTTAGGGTATACCTGTCCATACTATATAGCATTTAAAACACAACAGATTTTACTGTGAATATTCCTCTTTGGTATTTTGTCTTAAAACTAATACAGTAAAATTGACTTAATGGTGTGTGTTCAGGTTTCATGAATTCTCATTTACACAGAGATTCATGTAACCATCACCACGGTCAGGATACAAACACTCTTTTGATTTCTTTGAGATAGCAGAGCAGAATCATAATTATAAAATAGAATAATGATAATATCAATTGAAAATAAATGTGTATACTTACAACTCTTAACATTCTGACATTAGTATTAATGTATATTTTTATCTTTGTAATGTAAAGTCTGATTATTGACTATGACACTTAGATGAAGTGGTAATGGTAAAGGAGCATTGAAGTCCTTTTAACATTTCTGTGAAGGCTAATTAGAACAGATATTTGTCTCAACTTCTTTTAACACAAATACTGAATATGTTAACTCTTTGCAGTGTAGAAGTGAATTCCCTCTTATAATTAAGTTATGGATCAAATGTGAATTAGAATCTGTTCACACTATCTAACCCTCTTCACTTAGGACATAAGGATTGGGAATATTCTCTTCTTAGGCTCCCTCATTCACTTTCTGATGCTATTAAATGATAATTTATTTTTAGATTGCTGAGTAAATGTAGGTGCTGGTAATTCACTTAGTGGCTGTTACAGTGTCATTAATGAAGCAATGGATGAAATAGGACTCTGGTCTTATTTTATCTTGACTTACATGACTTTCGGAGTGTCGAAGGTGACTCCAGAAATAGGAGCTCCTAGAATACAGGCATCGCTGTTTGACCTTTAGCTAGAAGTCTTTGTAGGACTTACTGTAATATAACCATGTTAACTAATTAATTGGGTCATTCAATCATTCATTCATTCAACTGTAACTTAAGTATTTAAGGGCCAGGCATTAGCAAGGAAATTGGGAGATGCAGATAAATAAGATCTGTCGTTGGGGTGTGAGCATGTACGGTAAAATTACGGGACAGGAAAACAAGTGCTAATAGCAGCCTCTACGGTGTCCCCTGGCACTGAGAGTAGAAAACACCCAAGTGCCTGTAAAGGAGATATTTAGAATAACATAATACTGCTACAGCAGGGGTGAACTTTGAAAACGTAATGCTAAGTGAAATGAGCCAGGCACAAAAGGACAAATATTGTAGGATTTCCCTTATATGAGGTGCCTAGAATAGTCACATTCATGTAGACAGAAACGAGTACGAAAGGCGGGGGGAAGGGGGGCATGGGGCATCATGGGGCATTATTGTTTAATAGGTATAGAATTTCAGTTTGGGATGATGAAGAAGTTCTGGAGACGGATGGTGGTGATGGTTGCACAACATTGTGCAGGTACTTAATGTCATGGAGTCGTATACTCAAAAATGGTCCAAATGGGAAATTTTATGTCATATATATTTTACCACAATAAAGCAAAAAGCAATGGGAACCAAAAAATGATCATTTATAGGCCCCACGCCCAGTTCTTCTCTTTTTAAGGGAAGTTTTTTAAAAAGAATTTTTGTAACATCACCCCACCTTTTGTAGTATCTGTTACAGCTTTTCCTAGTAAGATCCTGTATTTAACAGCTCATCTGTGTTAGATTTATGCCAGTAGATTGTGTTGTTAAAGTCCATAAGTATAGACCAAACTTGCTTTACTACCTTAATCAAGCTAATAATATTCAGAACATTTGAGATACTTTTGCATGAAGTGGCATATTTAATAAATTCTAAATTCCTATATTTTACTTAATTGAAAAAAATACCTATATACTTCAACATGGATGACCCTTGAGAACATTATAAGTGAAAGAAGCCAGTTACAAAAGACTAATGATTTTGTTTCTATGAAATGTGCGGAATAGGCAGTTTATAGAGTTAGAAAGTAGACTGCTAGCTGTTTCAGGCTGGGGGAAAGGGGTTATGGAATGGGGATAATGGGAAGAGACTGCTAGTGGGTAGAGGATTTGTTTTAGGGGGAATGAAAACATTCTAAAATTAGAATTTGGTGATGGTGCACCATCCTGTGAATATACTAAAAAGCATTTAATTGCATACTTTTTTTTTTATAGGTCGGTTGTGTGGCATTTGAATTATATCTCACATAAGCTCTTTACAATGCTTAAAGGTAATGGTGTAATTTGTCTTTTTTTGTAAAGAATCTTTTTGCTTCATCATATGTCTTAGTTTAGTTGAAAACATAGCATAGTGAAGGTTAGCATTTTAAATATGCATATAACTGGGGCACCTGGGTGGCTTGGTCGTTTAGCATCTGCCTTCAGCTCAGGTCATGATCCCCGGGTCCTGGGATCGAGTCCCACATCGAGCCCCACATCGGGCTCCCTGCTCCGCGGGAAGCCTGCTTCTCCCTCTCCCACTTGCCCTGCTTGTGTTCCCTCTCTCGCTGTGTCTCTCTCTGTCAAATAAATAAATAAAATCTTAAAAAAATAAATAAATATGCACATACTTTCTAACAAAAGTATAATCTGAGAGGGCTTTTGGACAGATAACTATCAAAATGAATGCACGGGCATCTGAATACAAGTATTAATATATTTTACACATCCACACACTGAGTGACCTTGTTAAGCTGGTAGAATACATGTTCAGACCCAGGTAGAATATGATGATTAATTTGATGACTGCAGAGCAACAAAAATTAAACTGAACATTTCTTTTAAAAATGTACCCATATAAGGACCTGGGTGGCTCAGTCAGTTGGGCATCCAGCTCTTGGTTTTGGCTCAGGTCATGGTCTTGGGGTTGTCAGATTAAGCCCTACATCAGGCTCTCCATTGAACATGGAGCCTGCTTGAGATTCTCTCTTTCTACCCTTTCCCTGTCACCGCCCCCCGCCCCCGCTCATGCACGTATGGGCATTCTCTCTCTTTCAAAAATAAAATAAAAAATAAAAATGTACCCATACATAGTATTGCTTTTTTAAAAATTACGTCTGTTTTCTTCAGTTCGTTAGCTTTTCTTTGCTTTAAAGATCATAAAAAAATAACATTGAGATATTATTTAACATTAAGATGATTACAGGTTCATGAAAGGAGAAGTCCATATAAAAGCACTGGATGGAAGTACTGATTCGTGGATTTGGTTAGCCATTCTGTAGTCCCTCTGCCTATAAAGTGGTCAGGTCTAGATGCTAAGCTGCCTTGATACATTCGCCCTTAAACTACAAATGACCTTATATTAAAAGAGATACCGTTTCCATGCTAGTTGCTACCAGAGCTACACACACACACACACACACGCACGCGCGCGCAAGCACACACCCCTTGTGTGTACCTTTGCCAACTAGCATACTTGCCTGACTACTCAGACTCTCTCAACCAGCTCAGAGCTCAGGGTTGCTCATGGCTGCCATTCTTTTGTTAGCCACATTTTGAACTAAGTGCTCTTTTTTTTCTTCAGTTAACCAGGACCCCACATGTAATTTATAAATTACTTGCATAAGAAAATACATTGTGATTCCAATATAAAGCTTAAGTAGACTTTTAGAAATATAACCCATGGGGGAGGTAGCTACCAATGAAATGTCTGATTTTTATTTTGTATTTACCTCTGTATTAACCTATGATTTTTCACTTCCAAAAAATTAAGGCAGGCCAATCATGTTTGTTCACCTGCTTGAATATGTGTTAACCTGCCTTAGTCAAACTGAACTGTTACTAATTGAAAATTTGTCTTCCTTTCAAATAGCACTTATATTTTAAATCTCTTTGTATGTATGTTTATGTGGTTGTAACCCAGATATATGTATGGTTTGGTGGTATACTTAGTACAGTACTAGCCATTGTGGGGATCCAGTGAGAGGAGTAAACCATATTCCCTGCTCCTATAGAGCCTCCGTCTTAGAGACTGAACCTCATGTTGCAAGGCAGAACCAAGAATGCACTCAGTGATTGCAGCTACATTGGGGAGGGTATGTGCTATGGTAGGCACTGTGAATTGTGCAAGACTGTTGAATCACAGACCTGTACCCCTGAAATAAATAATACATTATATGTTAAAAAAAAAAAAGATAGTAGGAAGGGAAAAATGAAGGGGGGGAATCGGAGGGGGAGACGAACCATGAGAGACTATGGACTCTGAGAAACAAACTGAGGGTTCTAGAGGGGAGGGGGGTGGGGGGACGGGTTAGCCTGGTGATGGGTATTAAAGAGGGCATGGAGCACTGGGTGTTATACGCAAACAATGCGTCATGGAACACTACATCAACAACTAATGTAATGTATGGTGATTAACATAACATAATAAAATAAAATGAAAAAAAAAAAAAAAAAGAATGCACTCGGATAACACCAGGAACAGTTGCTGGGGAATCAGAGAGGAAGTAATCTCTGCCACCAGAGAACCTGTAACTAGAAGCTAAACCTTTATGAAAAAAAAAAAAAAGAATTTTGAAGGGTGAAGAAACCAAAAGGTCTTTAGCCAACATGTTGAGCTCTCAAGAAGAGGAATAGAACTAAAAACAGAACCAAAAATATGCGCTTTGTCTCTTTGGGACACATTGATCTATGTTAAGTCATAACTCCTTTAGTAGGAGAAATGTAGACTTTAATTAAGGGGCAAGGCTATTTTTATTTTGTTTCTGGTGCCCACCATCTAAAATTGCAAAGTCTTTAGTATGAAGCTGAAGGTCATTACTAGTGGTAAGTCTTATTTGAGAGCCAAAGGGAAAGCCCACCAAATTTATCCTACTTGTTTACTATTAAATTTTAATTTATAAATTGTCATACTGTAACAGGGCAGTACTCCGTCCAGTGCAGTATCCTGCATGTAGTAGTAATAATAATAGCAGTCGTCGTCGTCGCTCTGAGTTTTTCTGGGACAAACTGCACTCTCCTTCCTGGCCCAGGGTCCTGGTTGCTGGGAACCCCATTCCAGTCTGTTGTATAAAAATTAGCACAAGTAAACCCTCCTTCACTTACTAGCTGAGGGAACTAGCTCATTGCAAAGCTGTTCTTTTTAGGTTCCCTTAGGTTCCCATTAATCTGTATGAACATGTGTGACCATGAACTTCAGATACTTTGCAAGGAAGAAGAATATTGGATAACTTGTCTATTGAGGGCTTACAGATAAGCACATACGGAATTATTTTATTTTCCCTATAGCCCAGTAGCCCTAGGAGGTGGGTACTACCACTGTCTCGGTTTCACAGATAAGGAAACCAAGGCACAGAGGAGGAGTGTGGGATTTCATTTCCCAGACTGTTTTTTGCTACGGGGTCATCTTTTATCACCGTAGGTATGTTGAAAGTTAGCGAATGCAGAGTCCTGCCCCTTTAGAAAACAAGGACTTTTCTTCTTATACTGTTTATGAATCCTGATATTCAGGCATGAAAGCCCCGAAAGGTACAGAAGCATAGCGGAAAGCCAGCATTATTTACTGTCGGGTGCGTAATGCTAAGTGTTGCCTGCACAGCCTCAGACACGGCGGTTTAATGCCTACCGTGTAGGGGTAGGAAGAGCCTCCTGGCTAAAAACCCAGCCAAGAAATGTAACAGTTTTGTGAACAGATAATACGTTAACCAGTTATTTTTCTATTAAATAAGAAGCTCTTCAACTCCATTTCTAATGGGTATGTCCATATGTATCTGTCTGTCCATATATATATATATATATATACATACCTATATATATATATATATATATAAAATAAGGCATATATACCTATTGATCTCTAATGAAGTATGGATAAAACATATCCATGAGTAATATTATTGGGCTATTGAATTTCTTAGTCGGAAGGGATTTTTTAAAACAACTAAGGCGCTAGTGAGAAGGTGACAGGTCTGAGTTAATTGCTCTTTTCTTCCACGTGCGTAAAAGCCCTCATGGTCGCAGTGGGTAGCAGGGCGTGGTTGATCCATATGTGTGACTGACCCCTGAATAACTAGGGGGTGACTCTTTGGAATTAGCTGGCTCTCTGACTCCACATAAGATCCTCAAAATACTGTTCTAAGGATGGAAATGAAGTAACAGATGTGAAAACACGGTCCTTTAAAAACCAAAAATCACTAGTCTCGTGCACGTTACCCCAGAGCAGCCCCCTTCTCAACACTCTTACTTTTGGTCTCCTTGTAGGCGTCCTCTCGCTGCCACCGCCCCCCCTTCTCGTTCCTCCCTCTCCTCTCCTCCCCCTTCCCCAGCCCTCCAGTGGGTGAGCCCAGAGCGCGGCAGCAGAGAAGGGCTAAATCAGTGTGTTTTCTTACTGCTTTCATAAATGCTCACGTTACCACAGCGCTCCTTCTGTTGTTCTCCCTGCCCGCCGTTGTATCCTCTGAGGAATTTTATAAAACACCCTCTGCTTTGTTTCCCTCTGGTTTGCTCTGACTTCACCAGCGACGTTCCCCTTCCTGTTCTTCCTCTTCCCTCCTCTGCATCTGGATGTCAGCAGGTGACCTGTGGCCAACAGGCTGGCTTCGTTGTGTGATGCTGTCTCTTTTGCATCATAGATGCTCAAAAAATACATGTTCACCAACTAACTGAGAAAGAAACAGGTTATACATTCCTTCTCCTTCGGTATTTAAAAAAAAAAAAAAATTGTTGGGACGCCTGGGTGGCTCAGATGGTTAAGCATCTGCCTTCGGCTCAGGTCATGGTCGCAGGGTCCTGGGATCAAGCCCCACATGGGGGGGGGGGGGGCGGTCCCTGCTCAGCGGGGAGCCTGCTTCTCCTTCCGCGTCCTGCTTCCCTGCTTGTGCGCGCTCGCTTGCTCTCTCTCTCTGACAAATACATAAAATCTTTTTTTTTTTTTTTAAAGTGTTGACTGGCCTTAAGTCTGGAGATTTTATTCAAGTACACAGGATTATAGAGCCTTAACTGTTTAACTATTGCTGTTTCTCCTGCTAACTAACGTAGCGAGGCAGAATATAAAACTGCCTCGGGAGTTTTAAAAGGGAGGAGTGGTGTTTATTTTGAAGTACTCAAAAATCTTGCTCTTTAGGCATTCCGTGAGTTTACCTTCGTTTTGTCACCTAAGAGAGACGATGAGCGTGAGGAGATAAGTCTTGTGTGGAATCCTCCGAAAGTCATGCTGAATTTCCAAATGTCATCATAGAGTATTACCTGTTAACGTTTGCTCGAAGGGCCCGGTGATGGGTCTGTTTTCAGCTATGTTTATTTGCTTGCCCCTGTGGATGTTGATCTGAAGGAAACCATTACCTAATTCCTTAAAAGGATTAATGTTTTCTCCTTCCATTTTTTTTTTTTTTTTTATAAAGGAAATGGCAAAAATCCTTAATCATCCCCGAGTCTACGCTTTTCTGCACATCCCGGTCCAGTCTGCCTCTGACACTGTCCTCATGGAAATGAAACGAGAATACTGCGTGGCTGACTTCAAAAGAGTAGTGGATTTTCTGAAAGAGAAGTAAGTCTGTTAGTACTTAAAAAAATAACCGTTCCTTTTTTTCTTCCAAAGCATGTGGCAAAAATGCACTTATTGTAGCCACAATTAAAGGTACCAGAGAGAAGGCGAGAGTTTTGAAGCTTTCTGAGCCTTTAAGTTTCTTTAGGGACCCTTGATGTGGTGTCTTCTTATATCTACCTCCCATCTGTGCACGACACACCATTAATTTGTGTAAACTTGCCAGTCTCTGTAAGGTAATGTGCATTGTGATCATTTTTATACCTGACCTAGTAGATGAAAACAACTTTGGTTTTGCTTAAATCCCCTTTAATGTGGCTTCTTGAGGTGGGGAGCTAGTTCTGACGTGGAGGTAGGCCAAATCATGTCACTACAAAATAGATAATTTTCTACCGAGTAGCATGTTTTGAAGAGTATCTGGAACATCTTTGCTTTTACACGCTTATCCCTGAAGATTACTTGAAGAATTGTGATTTATAAGGAGGTTTTAGGATTCTGTTTTTTAAGGTTGAAATTGCTGTTGACCAAAATTAAGGCATATTTACACAATCTTAGACATGAATGATCATTTTGTTTCCATAGAAAACACTTGCAGCCCATAATTATATTCTTCAAAATCCTACTTCTCATCATCACCAAACATTGACTGCCTTCTGTGATTATACAAGGCAGGAAATAGTAGGGCTGGCCAAGGTCACACAAAACCTTCTCAAGTCTAGGGCACTGTTCTCCCCTCTGGGGATATGTCATTTATCTTGGCATATTTGTGGCATGGGTCTTCCTACTTTCCATAATTTTTTTCCATAATTTTTTTCCTCTGTTGTTTTTCTTAATTAAGATACAACTTTTTATTTCCATCTTCTTGTTTATAATTATGTACCTTTGTACCATGTCAAAGTAGTACATGGATATGATTGCTTTATACAAATTGTAAGCAATTATTTTTTCCACCTTCAATTAGTGACTTATCCTGACTACATAGAAATCTTTTAAAATCTTTTTCTATTTACTTTCTCCTTCCTTCCTCATCTTTCCTGTATGTCTTTCTAATTTTTTTTTTTCACCTCTAGGCATTTCTTGATTATCCTAACCACGAGAAATAAAGACGTTTGTGTGCATTCAAACAAACACAGCTAATTGTTCAAATATTCAAATCAGTGAATAGAAGGCATATTTATTCTAGGATTTCATAATTATAATCATTAAGTATATACAGTCTTCAAAGCAGAAAACAGAATAATGACAGATCTCTACCATCTATAATACTTTCTGCTCTTAAAGAAAACTGAGGTCAAGGCTAAAGAATAAGAATTTTTATGTTAGATGTCTGTTAAGTTGCCCAGTATCCCTCCTTTGCATTTATTCTAGCTTATTGTAGGTAAACTTGTGTCATGTGAGAGAGTTCTTTTGGGCACGTTGGCACTGGTGAATGGAATGTTTTTCAAAATTGCAAACATATTGTTGCACCTGTGAAATTTCTTGCCTCTTGCTTGTAACTAGGGCAGTAGCAAATAATGTGCACAATTCATACCTGTTGCACAAGATTTTGCCAAGTGTAGACATGCATCCTGTTGTGCAGAATAGACTAGAACACTTTCCAAGTGCTTTGTTGCATTAATGTGATTCAGTGAGGTAAGGAATCAACACCTCTCTTTCTCCTCCACTTGGGTGAGTGCTGACTCAGTTGTTTGGGGGAATTACTGTGGCTACCTAACTGGGCAACAATTTCACAATAAGTTCTAGCCTTTTATGTTGTTCCAAAGATGGACCTTTTAAATCTGTTGCATCTCGAACAGTTTCAACAGCATCCATGAGGTAGAGAGAGGTCAAAAGATGATCACATCAAAGTGTTAGATAGTCTCTTGCCTTTATTCATGGGTTAAACTCATTGTCCTTTCTTTGGATTCTGAGTTACCCTAAGGCATCTGTGTAGCATTTCTAGAACTATTCTACTGTCTGGAGGATCCCAGAACCAAGTACTCTACCCGAGGATCTCCAATATTTCCAGCACTGGAAATACCAGGGATCCCTGGAAGGATATTGGAGATCTCTGGAGAAGACACCCCATCCCATAACCTGTCCATCCACAATGTCAGTGTCAGGTGGTATGATTCACTGCGTGGTGGAGTATGAGTCTAGATAGCATCTCGAAGCATCCCTTACTCTTTATTGGCTATGCACAGTGAGGGTGAAAGCAACCTCAGTATACAGTTCCATACTTAGATTATAATTTACAGGATGTATTGGAAAAACGTAGAAGGCAGACAACATGATATTCCTGATAAAAGTTACAGGGACTCTTTGGAAAACAAGAGAAATGAAATTATGACCACTAATAAGGTGATCCTTGTGTGGTTTTAGAGAGTTCATCAGGACCGTAAAGTTCTGTCTCTTGTCCGGGCTGTCCTGTTGCTTGCAGGAATAGTACAGCGCTTGCTCGCTCACCCCACGTGGACAATACAACCCACCTTTGCTCTTCAGTGAAAAAGTGTTCCTGTCCTTTCGGGGAAGTCCACCCATCCAGGGAGGAATTTCCAACTGCAAGAAACATTTAGAAATAAATGAAGTCTTTTTAGCAGGCTTCCGCTCTCATAGTTTGCTTACTTTTCCTATAAAAAAACAGCACAGCTTTATGCCAAATAGATTAGCACTTATAGGAAACACTAAAGTTTCAGAGATTTCTATAGTAGAACCACTAGTCTGGATAACTGATCCAGCACAAAGTTGTTTTTAGCCAGCGTTTTATCAAAATTCAGTAAAATACTGTCTTTTTTAGAAAGAGGGCCTCATATTGTCATTTTGCTTTTGTGCATTCGTAAATCAACCCTGATTTCAAATGGTTGATTTGGTGCTCTCCTCTTATATCTGCTTTTTAAGCTCCGGTACTAATGTCTTGTTTCCTCTGAAGCTTTTGAAGATCTGTTGCGTCTTTTTCTTTTTTCCTAGTGAGCCTTTAACAACTAAGAATCTTGATTTTTTTTTTTTTCCCTCCACCAATAGGAGACTTATATATTCATGTTATGAATTAGGGATGGGGCATTTCCTAACCTGTTTCACCAGAAAATCCAATTTTGAAAACAACCTATCGCATTGAACACTGACCTCCAAACTCTGCGCTGCAGGCTTTTAAACTACCAATTCAGCGATGTTCGTGATGCCGTATCTATGAGACACTGGAGGTGAAATCTTTTTAATTAATTTTCTTTACAGTTGAAACTGGCCCATGTTTTAGCTGGGAGCAACAGAAGTTTACTTACAAGCCAACTTGAAGTTGATTCATTATTCTCTTCATTTGTTCGAAAGTTGGCAGCGATTACCATACCAGCAGCTGGATTGAAGATAACCTAGCGGTGCTGGCCCATGCTGGGGCCTATGGGAATTTATTAACTCACGCAACCTTTGCAAAGAAAAGTGTCTGAATTACTTAACATACTAATTTAAAACAGCTGGTCATGAGCAGACAATCATATGACTTAAATTATTCTATTCCGATTGATTAATCCAGTTGGAAAATTAACTAAGTTGATGTTTTCGTATGAACAGAGAAGATAGTTTCTTGAACTATATACTGCAAGCGGCAGGGATACGGAAGGAAGCCACCTTTGCAAAGGTTTCAGGAAGATTTTTAATCAGTACCCTCATAAGTGTAACTGCTTTTATTGATTATCCCTGAACTGGTTTTTCTGTTATCTTTTTAAGCTATTAGTGGGATTTTTTAAAGAAGTATGAAACTTGAATCGTTTATTTTTATTTTTTCATGTAATTTTTTTTAAAGAGTTCTTCCCAATGAGAGGATTTTTCACTTTGCTGTTTTGAGGGTAATTAGGGTTTCTAGGGTCTTGGGACCTTGGCCGTAGACTTTAATTGGGCCCTCCTCATTTGAGCAGCATTGAATTTACACAGTCACTCCCCAACATAAAACCATACATTCACATAAATTCAAAAAATGACAACATGCAGAGTTGTTCTCTCAGGCATATGTTCTCATGTTAAGTAAAAGAAACTCTGAGTCCTCAAATTCACACATTAAAGTGTGAAAGAACTACATAAGAATGTCCTATTGATAGATACATTTTAAGACATGAAACAGTTTATATATTAAAAGATCTGTTTGTTTTTGGAGATTATTTTGTTGGAAGTCCAGTGGCCTTTTGGTTTATGCTAACCAGACCTTAAACTTGGGAGACAAGATCCATCCCCCTCACTCGATAAATACATTTTGAATGAACTAATGACCAGTTACATTTTTACCTGCAAGTTGCATAGATCTTAAGTTGTGCCTTACTGTGGCATCTTTGTGTGGACTTCTAACGCCATAATATTATACACCTCAGAATTTGCCATTATCATCTGTCAACGTGCTGTGTAATTCTGGATTAGTTTATCACATTGCCTATAGAATATTAACCCTTGAGCATCATGATATCCATGCACACCCCCAAGCTTCCTGCACCCAGAGATTGCCCCCGTGAAATGCCACAACCAGTAACTAAGGAGCACTCAGGGGGAAAGGGAACTTTTAGCGGGGAGAACTCACTGGAGGGGCGGTGGCAGCCTTGCAGAGAAAGTTCTGTCCTCCGATCTCTCCACTGTATACTCAGGCAGTGAAGGGGCACAAGGGCCCAAAGTCGGGAGATGGCTTTGGCAGGGTGGTTTCTGTCAGTGAGTCTCAGAGTTACCTCATACCGCCCAGCCTATCGTATGACTTTTCCAGTCTGTCGGGGGTGGGGGGAATGGGGAATGCTAACTCATTAACATCCTGAGTTCTTTTTCTTCTTTTTATGAGTTTCCAGTCATCTACATGTCCATACTGGAACACAATCTGATAAAAGACCAAATTGTGCTAAATTTGTATTTTATTCCATTTTTTATATCTAGTTTTATTCCCAGTGGCTTGGAAACACAAGCAACAATTGTCAGAACAGAAGAAAAGAAATTGCAAAAACAAAACAAAAAAATGATTCGGCAAGGATTAGGTAATTAAGTTTCCTTCCAGAGGCATTCCCAGATGTGTTTCTGCTCACTGAATAACCACCTTCTAGATAATTTAGGCAAAATACTTCCCTCAAAGTTGTTTTCTGGCTTCATCTCATCATTTCTAATATCTTTAACTAGGTCGTTAGTTTGGGTGTCCCTATTTTCTCTCTTGTCAGATATCTTCTGAAGTAGTGACGTTTTCTTCTCTTTCTCCATCTCCCTTGTTACTTTGACATTTATTTCAAGAAAATGAACGTGCATCATTTGAGCTGTTATGTAGCAAGAAAAACATTTACATTTTCTTTTTTACCATGGTATTATATCTATATTTGGAAGATACTGACATCATGTGCTAAACACCATATTATTTTGGGATTACCCTAAATGTGATTCATTGGTTTGAAGGTAATTACATTTTCTATTGATTTAGCTTTACGTTTTCCATCTAGCCCGGTCAAGAGAGAAATCTCATCATTCCTAATCTCTTTCTACCTTATATCTTTCCTTTATGTTACGATTGTGTTATTCCCTTCAGAAACAGAGAAGCTACCTTCCCTTAATCCTTTGTACATTTTCTCTACGTCTTATTGTAAACATAAGGGTCAAATCACATATTGTGAAATCATATACTGATAGTCTTTCTCCTTTCATTGATAGAGTGCTTTTCATATTCCACAGGGCTCACGTATTATGTCATGATGTTGTCACAGAAACCCAGCCAAGTATGTAGGATAGGTATTTTTCATCTGCACTTTTTAAAGTGAACATCAGGGTTCACACTGGTTAAAAAGACTTGGTGAGAGCCCACAGTGATTTAATGCATAATAGAACTAGATCTTCGGTTTCTGCCGTGTAGCACTCTTCCTACTGATTCTAATGATATTGATTTAATCACTCTTTTTTTTATTTATCAGTTTTGTGCTCAGCACCGTAATAAATGCAATAATACCAATACCAATAGTAACAGTAATAAAACCAGTAGCTAATATTTTTAAGTTTTACTTTTGTGCCAAGCACTGCTATGAGGACAGTGGGATAGGTTAGTTTATTCAGTCCTTAAGTTCCAAGGATGCTAAGTAATTTTCCCATGGTCAGGTGGTCAGTGATGGAACCTTGCTGAAAACTGAGGCCTTGTGATTTCTGAGCCAGAACTCAGTCATCGTGCTGTACCCGTGTTCCAGTCTAAGGCATGTCACTCTAGCAATGGAGACAGTGAGGTGGACTCAACAAATATTGGTGAGGTAAATTACAGTGTGTGCTTAGGAGGGAGGATGAGGAACGTACCCATGAGTGTCAAGGATGGCTTTTGCTATTTTATCCCAAGATGTAGTAGAAGATGGTATGGTTAACCAAGAGGGGAAATGAGAAGAAGGAGGAATTTGAGTAGAAGACATGAGTTTGGTTTGGGACATACTGAATTTGAAATGCAATTTAAAGTAGAAATGAATTTGAAAAGAAAATCCAGGCGAGAGCCCCCTGCAGGCTATACAAAATACAGGCCAAGAGCCCAGGAGGGAGATGAGGATCTAGAGCTAAATGTTTGGGAGTAATTAGCTTTTAAGTGGTAGATGAAGCTGTGGGTGATGAGATCATCCAGGAGATAGAAAATGGAAGGCTAGGAACGGGGACTAGGGGACACCAGTATCTGAGCGATAGTAAAGGTGAGAGGATCCTGTGACAGAGGTTGAAAGGCTGGGGTCAGGCCAGGGTAGGAGGAGACACAGGAGGAAATGACACCACAGAAGCCAAGGGACATAGCCGTTTTAGGAAAATGAAAATGGTAAGGGTCAGCTGTCAACTAGAGTTGCCTCTTGTAAGCAGGCACTGGCCCAGGAGCTCTGGAGGGGAAACAAAGTATTTTTAGATTGTTTCCCCAATACCGTAAGCGTTGAAGAGCTGTTGAGATGTAGTATTGTCTCCTGTCTGAGCGGTCCTTGTGGGCCTTTGTTGACTGCATTCCCGGTTCCTAGCACAGTGCTCACTTTGTCCTCCTACACCCCCTGTTTGCTACCCTATTGCTACCCAGCATCTGGGGGCAGGAGAGCAGGAAGCAGGCACACTATGTATTCACCCGACAAGCAGTATGCACTCTGGAACCAGTGAGATTAAGGCTTAGAGTAGTATTTCTCAGTCTGGTTTAATTAAAGTTCTCTCTTCATAAACAAGAAAATGCCTTGCTCTTTGTAGAGAAACGGATATATTCCCTTTAGCAGAACGTCATCCTCTGCATTCGTAGAGATTCTGTGTTCTGGGAACTGCTGGCTAATAGCTAACAGTAATTATAAGGCAGTATTTATTGAGTGTATAATATGTTGGAAGCAATGTGCTAAGTACTGTATGTAGATTAGCTCATTTAATTTTCACAGTGGCTCACAACAGATAGAAAATATTATTACCCCATTTGACAGGTGACCAACTTAAGGCACACAGTGACTTTGCCCAAAGTTACGGTGCTAATTACTTGTAGAATTCAGACTCACGCGCCAGCCTGTGAACCTCCAAACTTTTTTTCACTGCTACTATGGGATCTAGCCTTTCCAGGCTTATTAGAAATGTTAGGGATGATCATAATTTTCTAATTAAGGATTGTACTATATTATTAGAAAATTTTAAATTATACATACCTTCTTCCAAAAATTTACTCTTTCTGTAGTCAGTATCCCCTCCTTTTTGCTTTCACTCCCCATCCAGGTGGAAAGTCACTAAGCAAGGGGATGATAAAGAAGCTGTGTTTGATGGTCAACACAGGGAAACAAACTACAAGTGGATAATGACTGGTTTATCTGTAACAACATCTTTAACCAAAAACTGCAGAGTGTCTTCATGAAGTGTGTGTACAAGTAAAATAAAATTCTGGTACTAACGGTTACATGTTGCAGAGCTACTGTCCTAGGTAGTCTGCTGTGTTGCAAAAACTTTCTAAGTCCTCATTTCTACGTCCTTTTATCCTTCCTTCCTGGACCAAATATATTCAATATCCAGCTCAAACTCCCTCCCCTCAGCAGCCTTAGTGCCTCACACTGATCCATTCATCACTTGCTGCTGACACAAGGCGAGTCTGTCATTGGCTACTCTTACCTCCCATACTCATCCCTATCATCGTTCTCTGATGGACGTTTCCTGAGGCCTCCTGATTATCTAGGACCTTATGTCCTTATCAAAAACCAGGACAAAATCAAGGGAGCATATTCAGTGCATGTAGTTTGGAATGTTGTACGAGACTTTGCAGTAATATCTGAAAGGCACCATAATGAAGTCAGCAGCAAACAATAGGAAAAAGACTGGGTAATATAACCCATCATTGTTTTTAAAGATTGAATTTTGGATTATTAGGATCTGACCAATTTAAATTCTGGAAATAGGGCCAAAAAATTATTGTGAATTAATATGAATTTCAAAGGAGCCGAAGTCTTGCATTTATTCAACTAATACTTACTGGATATAGACTATATGTCAAGCACTTGTTAGGTGTAGAATATTAAGAGCTAAGTAGAACTTTATGACTGTCTTCTGGGCACTGACATTCTTAAATCATGGTTCATATTATACAAATACTTGTAGCCATAATGTTTGGTAAGTGTAGTAAAACCCCAATATTAACTCTAGTATTGGGGGGCAGAGTGTAAATGTGTCTTATAGGCTTTCCAGGGACAAGAGGAAAATACTGAATTACAGGTCTTACAGAAAACCAGTCTCCTTTCTTTAGACAATTATACTTTATTGATCTGATTTTGTTTATGATATAAAATCTACTGTAGGGAAAGGCTTTACCTCGATTACACACACGTATGTGTATGTATGTATGTATATTTGTGTGTATAAAAGTTATAGTTTGGTTTGTCTCAAAGTGACAGAAAAAAAGTAATGGCATAAGAAAGTAGAAGTTTTTCAGTCATGTAAATAAAGTCCAGAGCTGGCTGTAAAGCTGTAATAAGGCTCCAGCATATCAGGGATGCAGGATACAGCTTCCATTTCATGGTCCAAGATGGTTACTTCAGCTCCAACCATCAAATTTGCATTCCGGTCTATAGAAAGGAGAGGGAGGAAAAAGGATATGTGTTCTTCCCCTTTAAACCCTGTTTGAAAGTTAACATGTCACTTTGATTTTATCTAATTGGTCAGAACCTAGTCACATGTCTATACTTAGTAGAAAGAAAGGCTAAGCGATGGAGTCTTTGATTGAAGTGGCCTTTTGCCCATCTGAGAACCCGGGGCTCTGTTGGAAATAAGGGGAGGTGAGATTGGAAAACAGAAGTCTGCCACAGCCTCACCCTTTTGACCACCCTTATTACTACATACAGAGTTTACCCTTTGTGTACGAGAGAAAACCTGAGCCCCATCTAGTTACCCTGGCCTTTTGTACATGCATGGTCTGTGGTCGATGCTCTGTCCTTTTCAGAAGGTCCAAAGTCCCCATTTAAAGTGGAGTAGAAATTAGAACATAATTTTTAAAAGTCCCATTTAAAAATGGGGGAATGGGACTGACAGATGAATGGATAAAGAAGATTGGCCTCAATCTTATGCGCTTCCACCCCGACTCGGAATTGAGCGATGACTTCCTGGAGGCCATCTGAAACACTCTTAATCCCAGTGCTGCCAGGAAACTGGGTCAGTATATGATGGGGCACCTAATCTATCTTAGATAGCGGTGGCATTGTAGTTAATGCTTATAATTGCTTTGCTTGGCTTTTGCAAACTTGCACACCTCAAAATCACAGGATTCTCAGCCAAATTAGATTGTGACTCACAGACACAGAGAGATTTTTCTTAAATCTCAGCTTGCAACTGGCTACTCCTGGTCTGAGTTCTTTGTTGCTAAGAGCAGTAAGAAGGAGCAGGCTAATATGTAACATTCTGGATTTTTTTCTAGCACTTCTGCCTCTGTGGACTTAGTTAACACTTGGTCTGGCTACCGAGGTTCAGCAGTTGACAGTTTGACCGAACGTTTTGCCCGACATATAACGTTAATTAGCTTTGCTGTCCGCAGTACGAGTATTGGTACCTGCTGCGCAGCTAAACCAATGCCACTCTTTTAGATCCTGTCCCTTGTATCACCTTCAGATGGATTTGGTTTGGGCTCTGAGTGACCAGAAACATAAAATATCTCCAACAGAGTAGGTGGAAAACCCCAGAACATTTAGTAGGTAGTCGTCTTGTACTTGGTGGGATGGTCCGCAGTCGCGCAGACCCAGGATTCTTTCTTGTTGCCTCGCTGTCCGTGAGTTCCTGGGTCCTGGCCCACGGTGACTGCTTGCGGTGCATCCCTCAGGTGGGCATAGCAAACAGGAGGAAGAGAAAGGGGCACCTCTCTTCCTCCTACCCTTATACTTCCTGTCTTGGAGTTGCACGGGACACTTCCACTTACTGTCTCTTCGAGTAGAAAATGGCCATCTCTAGGTGCCAGGGAAACCGGGAAATACTAGTGTCTCCCAGACGTCTGTGTATCTGGCTGAAAATCTATTTCTGTGGGAGAATAAGGGAAGGAATGGAGGGGCCTCCTACAGTCTCTACCACTGCATGTGCTTTTTAAAGTGCTCTCTTGTTACAGTTTGAGGACTGCCCCTAAAAGGAATCGAATCTATTTGGATCAATGAAACCAGCTGTGTCTTATTAATAATAGACTTGAAAATGAACAGATTTCTCTTCCCTTATTATTTGGAGCAAGATGGTTTTAGTCCAACCATGTAAATAAGACCAAGCATTAAACTTTTTTTTTTTTTTTAGAAAATACCATTTTAGTTGAACTGTGCAATAATGACTCCTTTTCATATACTTTTTCCTAATTTATTGTGATTCAGTCTTTTAATTGTGTGATTAGAAAAATACATTATTCTTTTGAGGTTTTTTTTCTGGAAAAAAAAATGTCATTGTCCTGTTCTAACTCTTATCAACTGTTCCAGTTGGGTTTTATTCTTTTTTCTCCCTTTTATTCTTTTTTTAGAATTTATTTATTTATTTTTGTGGGGGAAGGGGGCAGAGGGAGAGGGAGAATCCTCAGGCAGACCCCCATAGCCAGAGCCCGCCGCGGGGCTCAATCCCAGGGCTCTGGGATCGTGACCTGAGACAAAGGTGGATGACTGAGCCCCCCAGGCACCCCTTCTCCCTTTTAAATAAGTTGTACTTTCAAGAATCATGATATAATTAAATTTTGAAGACCATTTTTCTACTTAGAAAAAAGTCAGATTGTATCTTAAAAAGTTTTATAGTATAATTCCCTGAATTGTACTTAAAATGGATAAAAGAAACTAAATTTAATGGAAAACTCTTGAGAACTTAAGAATCCTGGTACATTGGAGAGCTTAAAAAAAACAGCTATTGATTAAATTTTAATGATTTTTAAAACTGTTTTTGTACATAAAAGACATAATATTTCCCATTTTCCTCGGTTAAAATCTGTTTTTCCAAAAAAGAAATAAATAAAAATACACAAGTTAACAGCACTAGCATAAAAATATTTACCTTTAGAGCCACGACTTTGTGTGTGTGGGTATATGTACATATACCCACACACACAAATGCTCATTCCTTTCAAATAATTATATTAATTTCTAATACTGAGCATTTAAAATATTCCAAATAAATAAATAATAAAACGTTCCATATCAGATTGGCTGGTATGTAGGAAGTCATCGAATCCTTACAACCCCCCGAGAGAGGTGTTACTGAGCTCCGCATTTCAGATGAGGAAACAGCAAGCATGAAGGTGTATAGGCAGTGGGTGGTCGAGAAGAATTTGCGTCCCGGTTGCCTAGTACTAGAGTTGGCGTCTTTCACTGCCATGCTCTCCAATCATACATGCGATATGCTCTGACAAGTGCTGCACAAAAAATTGCTCATCGGCCAGTGCCCGTCTGCAAACTTATCATCGATGTACAAGGTTATTACTGAAATCAAAAGTAAGCACTTTCCCAGTAATTTAGCATTTGCAAGACATCAAATTTATGACATGTTTTCTAGTAACTCACTTTTGTCGCTGTGCTTTTAAAATGTATCAGTCCATAATGAATTGGAGGGAAGACTGGTTATTAACCACAAATAATTCAAGAAGCACTACTCTGAGTGCCTTTTATGGGGTGTTAGGTTCTTTGAAATTTGTAATTTCATTTAGCTTGCCCAATAACCTTGCAAAGTATGTGGTGCTATTTTTATGTCTTAGGTTGAGAAACTAAAGATCAGAGAAGGTATATATGTGGTATATCTGGAATTCAAAGCCTAATCTTTATTCTGTAAAATATACAAACTATATTCTCCTGTCCCTAGTGACATTCATATTAGAACATTTTTTTAAGATTAAAAAAAAATTTTTAAGTAATCTCTATCCCCAACGTGGGGGTTAGACACACAACCCCGACATCAAGAGTCACACGCTCCACAGACTGACCCAGCCAGGCGCCTCCGTACTGGAACATTTCATTACCTACGTAAATCGGTTAAAACCTTTCAAGACATTTTTTTTCTTGTTTTCCAGTTATCTTTAAAAAAGGGAACTTAGATTGAGTAAGTAAATTTAAAAATTTTGAAGACTCCTTAACCCTAAAGAGAAAAATACAACTTGGTCATTTATTAATCCTTTGTTAAGCTATTTTTTTCCTTGTGACTTATTAGAGGCAATTTTTTAAATGTTTATTGGCAACCCTAGTTAGTATATATTACTTAGGATGGACAATCCAGATCTTTTTGCTGCTATTTCTAATTGTAACGGCAGGATGTGAATTAGCATTCCTTCAGTTTCCTTGTCTGTAAGATAAAAAAGATGAGCTAAATGATTTTAAATTCCAGTCTAACTCAAAAATTCTGTGGTTTTTTACCTTTTCTTAGCTTACTCCTGATGAGTTTTATTCTTTTCTACTTTGCGGTTACTGCCGTTCTGCAGAAACCCCTCACCGAGCCTGTGTTTACCTCTGTTACCTCGCTGTCCTGTATTTTTGCTCACGACCCACTTTCTGTGCAGAAGGATCTCCCCTGCTGCCTGCCTCCGCTTTTCCCATTGTCCTTCCACTCCTTGATCCTCTGGGCTGGTTTCTCCTCACGCTCCTTCATTATAGCTGCTCTGCTTAAATTCCGAACTGCGGACTCCAGCAGGCAGCCTTCCATCTTTCTTTTTCTTCTCTCTTATGTTGGCCAACCCTCTCCTCCTTGAATCGCTTTGGGTCCCAGACCCTCCCTCCCAGCATCCCTCTGGCCCTCCGTCCCTGTCTTCCCTCCATCACATCCATCCATCCGTCTATCTGACTGGCTTCTGAATGAGGACTTTCCATTTGGGTCTCCACCTTTCATACTACTCTTTCTGCCATGCTCTTTATCTTAGTAAAAGTCCCCGTTATTCACCCAGCCAAATCAGAGGCACTTTTTTGCTCTTTGGACTTGCCTTTTGCCTTCTCCCACCCAATCTAGTCTGCCACCGGCTCCCACGAATTGGGTCTGCCCAGTGACTCACGTCTGCCTCCCCATCCCCATTGTCGGCGGCTCAGGGAGAAAGTTCTTTTGAATTGTGTTGCCTCCCAAATCCCTTCCTCCACTCCAGGCTCACTCCCTACAATCCACTCTCCTTCCCTTCATTGCCAGAAATGTTCTTTCTGAAATACAAACCCTGTATTTCTTTTACAAAACTTCTTCCATGGCTCCCACATTGCCTTCAGTGTAAGAAAGATTAACAGCAGCAGTTACACCCCCTACCACTGACTGATCTCTACTGCCCGCCATTTTGCGAAGTATTTTACATACATAATCTCCTCATAGTTCACTGCTGTTATGGTACTTACCACGCTGTGCATGGGTGCATGGGTCTCCCCACTAGGGACCCGCCCCATGTACCTTGATGAGGCTTTTCGTGTGTGCGTATCTTCAGCACCTATAACAGTGCTGACAAATATAAACCCATTACATCTTTGTTGAATGAGTTCTGTTGTTGTCATCATGGGGGGCTCGCTTGTAGGATGGGGGGGCGTCTTGTAGAGTCTTATAGTAGAAAAGCCTACAGGAAGCAGGCTGGCTTGGGAAGAATATAGTCCCAGGTCAGGTCAAGGGAACCAAAGATCCCGTTACCCATCACAGCCACCTCTCTCCAGTCCTTAGGATGGCATCATCACCTGAATATAGCAGGACTCAGGAATGGGCAGAAATGCCTGCCTCTGTGGTCTGGTTCAGTGCAGAGAGCCTACTACTAGCAGCCTTACACCCACGTGCGCCATATTTTCAGGCAAAATAATTGTACAGAAAATAGTCTTGGAGAGTCAATTGCCTTCCATGCTCTGGTTTGTCTAATTCTTCACCGCTGACCCTTTACTGAAAGACGGTGATTCTTTCGTTATTGTCGTAAGACAGCTTGCTTTTCCAAGCCGTCTGTATTTCTTAAATTATCAACCTTCACACAGCATGGTATCCTGTGTTTAGCAGCAAAAACTATTCTTTTTAAATCCCTTTCTTGGGTGTTTAGTTTAAAACATACAAAATTTAATTTAGTCCCTCCACTTCTGAGCTGTTTTAAAGGGTGTAAACTGAGGTTACAAACACTTTTGGGTCAGGTTACCGATAGGAATTTGACATTTATATGAATAAGAATAATACCGAGAGTTACAAAAGCTAACATAGAATTGCAGGGGCTATCAAGCTCTGTGCTTGAGGCCATAAATTGATTGCCAGCAGGGGTCAAACAGGAGTCTCTGCTTTCTCTGTACAGTCTCCCTTGGGGAAACCATTGCGGCATTTGGTGCACCAGCAGAAAGGGCAGAGTGAATTTACACCTTCTTCAGATAAATTGCCGGAATATTCACTGCTTAAGAGATATGTGGATTAATAGAACTTCTTATTTAGACAGCTCAACATAGGGCCCACGATTATTTTTCTAGAAATAATATCAGCCAAGAGAACTAAACCTAATAATTTCGTCAAGCAGTGCAGACAGTCTCTGTTTGGTCCATACCGTGTGTTTTAAGATAGGGTTTCAGAGTTCTGGTTTTTTTGCTGTAAGAGCTGATGAGAAAAATAAAGAAAAGATGATTCCAAGTGAACTGATTTGCTGCTAATTACCTAAAACAAAGTGCTAAAACCAAAGTTGATCCTTAAAGTATAAATATCTATATGTTGCAGTTTTGCTCATGGCTGTTTATTTTATGTTGCCTTAAAAGAATGTTTTCTTATAAAAATGAAATCCTGAATGGAAGCACTGGAATAAGTTTCTAAAAAAATGGAAGTTATATTTAAATATAAAATAGAAGGATTGACTACCTTTTTGCAAAGATTATGACACTAGATGCTTTTGGTGAAGATTAACTCTTAGGTCAAGCAAACCTTTAAGGGACTAAAATTACACAATAAGCTTTTTCATTTTTATTTTGTTTTCAGGCGTTACTTTTTATTCCTTATTATGGTGAGTCTTTTCTTCATGAAGGTAGGATATGAAGTCTTTTTGTTCAATGCTGCCTCGTAGGTCATTTAAATGAAGTCCGATCCTCATATAAACTAGGCGATTGTTCTTAGTGGCCAAAGGGAGGTTATATCCAGCCTGCTTTATTTTCTCTCTTTTGTTCTGTCATCTGTATGTTTGATAGTTGTTGTTTTTATGTTTTGTTCTGTTTTATTTTTAACTAACTGGTGTCTGTTGTCATCATCCAGTTACTCCCTTTATTTTCTCTTCTCTCTCTTACTTTTAAGAGAAACTGTTTATCCGGGTGCCTGTTTGTTACGGCACTGTGAATGCATTACATTCTTCTCCCCGTGGAGCTCCATGTGGTCACTCTTTCTGCCGCCTTGTCAGGTACTGTGTATACAATTAGAGTTCCTAAAGGAGTGTGGTTCTGCATTAGAAGAACAGACTGGAGGCTAGATAGCATAAATATTACTGATTTGGGCCATGATTACATATAGGAAATTTAAATAACGCCTCGGCCAGGAGCCTCCGAAGCCCCTCGCTTGTAGCTCGGCCTATGGCTCTGCTGTTGTGAGTGATGAACTGCTGTCTGGTGTGCATTATGGAGAGCTTAAAAAAATATTTTTGTCTTAATTAGATATAGGAATCATTATCCGTACAACAGGAAGTGGAATATAAGCCGTTAAAGCCGATGTTCAAAATGGTTCATATGCCAGGAGGGCCACTAGGAGATGCTAAATAACAGTACGGCCCATTTAATTTACTTGTTTCAACCTGCACTGAGGAGAGAAGCTTTTATAAGTTGCTTCTAGCTTAATTTTTACCTTCTTTCAAAGGGTTGTATTTAAAATGGCCATTATCTCATTTTTTCCTTCTTTACCCAATAAATGTTTTATCTCCACAGTAAAAATAGCTCCTCTAACCCCAATATCCTAAATGATACTGTCTCAACGTTTTAGAAGCTATGGTGCTGCTAGCCTTATCAGAAACAAATGTTTTTTTCCTCTTTTCTTCTTTCATTCTTTCCTCCAGAAAGCAAACAAGCAAGCAGGAAGGGAGGGAGGGAGGGAGGCAGGAAAACAAATTAAGGGAGATGAGATATGAGAAAAAAAATTAAAGGATGAGAATTTAATTAATATGATCATAACACATGGAATTAGAAGACAGCTTAAAAATCATAGCCCTGCCTTCCATCATTTTTACCCAAAGCCCAGAAAAGTTAATTTTTTTTCCCACATAAATTTAATGGCCACATCGGTCTCTGGTTTTCCTTGGCACCACCCAGCTGCCATGAAAGGCTCATGCTCTCAAAATGTCAGACATAAATATATAAGTTGCTTCTCTTAAAATGTCAGACAGAATTATATAAGTTGGTTGTTTTGGAGATAACCCCACATCTTCAACTAATTTCTGCAATTTTTGACAAAAAGGAACTCTAGCAAATTCAAAGGTACTATGATGTCTTTAAAAAAAAAAAAAAGGAGAAAGAGAAGAATGCTCATGCTTAAGTGTTTTGTGAACTCAGCCACTTTGGTAGAGATATTAAGTACAGAGATAATTTTCCTGCCAGCGAGAACTTTTGTGTGGGAGTAATCAAAGTCAGAGCACTGATGATAGAGATTTTAATTTAGCCCAGTAATTGAGAGCACAGGTGTAGGGTCAGATAAACTAAGTTTAAATCCTCTCTAGTTTTGTGATATTGACCTGTTACTTAACCTCTCTGACCTTGGTTTTCTTATCTGTAGAATGAGGATAATAATACCCTTCTCGTTAAGGCAGGTGAGATATTTAAATGAGATAATATGCATTAAAGTAGACAGGACAGTGCTTGGCACTCATTACATTAAACGGTTGCTGCTATTTTTTTCCCCAATAATAATAACAACAAAACACTCCTACAACACAGAACACAGTCATTGAGCGATACTTAAAAAATAAAGAGATTTGATATGTTTTAGGTAGAAGCCAGTGCACATGGCTTATATTTAATCTAAAATATATAAAAGATCAGTGCGGAGGAAGAAAAACACACTGAAAACATTTTTCTATTTTATTTTCTTTCTCACAGATTTTTATAAAATCTCTCCTTAGGTTAAAAGTATAGTTCATTTGGCAGAACTCATCCAGAAGATTGGGAGAGCAGAATGAATATGCAACAGTTACACATTAGATTTATTTATTTATTTGAGAGAGAGAATGTGTGCATTTGCACAAGCAGGGAGGTGGGGGGGGGGGAGAGACTTTCAAGCTTACTCCCCGCTGAGGGCAGAGCCCAACACAGGGCTGGATCCCACAACCCTGAGATCATGACCTGAGCCTAAATCAAGAGTCGGAAGTTTAACGAACTGAGCCCCCCAGGAGCCCCTGCAACAGTTACATATTAGTCAAGGTTCACTAATGTCTCCAAGAGTGATGCTATCAATTGGGGTGTCAGGGTTGAAATTAGACACTTTTTTTCTGGACCTGAGTTCTCATCACTGTTTTCTAGTCCTTTCTTTCTTTATTCACTCCACACCCTAATTCAATCCCCAGTAGTGCCATTCTTCCAAACATTTTAGTTCAGTCTTTCCTCTTCCTTGTAAACCTTTGCTTTCCTGGAATTTCTCACAGTCCTTGTCACTGGTGCTTAATCCTGCATGAAGTCATTTCTGTTGGAGAGTCCTTGGGTGATCATGCCTGTCAGCTTCTTTCCTAAATAAAATTAGCATTCAGCTGGGGTCTTGTGATATCTTAAAGGAAAAGAAAGCATAACAAAGAATAGGTTAGGGACTCTGAAGGGCCAGTGGGCAAGACAGTTTGTGCAGAAAGAAATTTCAGCCCCTGTTGCCCCTGAGCAGAAGTTGCATGTTTTCATAAGGACCCACCAACACATTTTAGAAGAGCTGCCAGTGTATGGAATGGTTCTGACTCCCAGCACTGCCTCCCCTTTTCTAGGTCCCTACATACGACATTTTGTTGCACGGAAAATCAGAATTTATTTTCTAATCTCTGGAATGGTGTAAAACATTATCTTGTTACACAATTTGTTGAAGAATAAATACATCAAAATATCGTCTGGAGTTGTTCCACAGGTTCGTGCCTGTTGCCAGAGTTAATTTTGAGCATGATTTACAGGGGGTAAATGATCTTTGAGACTCTTACAATCTGGCCACTGCCCAGAGTCCGGGGAGATGTAATCAGTTTCAGTTCATTCTAAACAATAGCTGGTGGCGAGAACTCAGGTAAGTGCTGGGTTGACTGCGCCCAAACTGTTGACTTAAGTTGTCAAGAGAGCTTGACTCATAGTTGGACCTGCCACCAGTATGGGTCGGCTGGCCTAGCTGTAAACCATTACCAGTAAACTAGGCTTCTTGCGTGTGCAAGGAGGGGGAGGATAATCCCCTCCTGCTCACGGCAGCCTCCACAGCCTGGCTCATGCGCTCTCTGACTCCTGCTGTGCGGGGGCTTCAACGTCTTCCTAGCGCGCGCTCATGTGCAGCCCTGGTTACCCAGCCGCGTACCTGTGGGAATGCCCGCAACTGTGCGCTTTCCAGTCTTTTCTAACTTGTGTTGGTGGTCTTTAGCTCTACAGCATTTCATGATTTTCACGGGGAACTCACATCTGTCCAGTATATTTTAGGCTAGAGCAGAGCAGGAATTACATTGCATCAACATTAATCATCCTTGTTACCTTCTGATTAGATCATTCAGGTTAAATACTGGTTGAGAGTGATCTAAGGTTGAAAGCATGAGGATAAACGTGGGCAAAGTATTAGCAGTTTGTTTAATGTGAGTTTTTTTTTTTTTAAGTTTGAAGGTGTTTCTCAATTCGTAATTCAATTTTTTTTCTACCTTTAGCCTTTGAAAATAAGGAGTAGCAATTTAAAATCTAGACTCACACACAAATGAAAATTTGTTACCCCTTGGATACCAGTTTAAATGTGTTTACTCTGAGGTGATTTAAAGCCCTAGACAGGTATGTTTGTTTCAGTCGGTCCGATCAAACAATACCTTAATTTAATGGTGAAGTGCTATGAGGAACTGAATCTCAGGGCGCTCCAAGGCGGTTGTAACCTCACACCCTCCTGTTCCTACCTGGCTGAGTCTCAGGAAACCTTGAGCGTCTGAGTTCTGACATGGACAGGCTTTGTGTTCTTTCTGTAAATTAGTTTTTGGTATGGAAAGCCAGAAAGCTCAAGCCTTTTAAATACATACTTCAAGTTGATTTTCTTCTTTCATTTCCTTATCAAACTTCATAGCCTTGTCTCTTCCCTGTTATGACTTTGCAAGTCTTTAAGTCACTTCAGTGATGTGCTTCTCAGTTATGGATGGTTCCATTTTCTGATGACTGAAATGTTGTTATCAAGAGAATGTCTGCTAAACATTTCCCTGCTTCTTATTTTACTTTCCAGTAGTTTAATTTTCATTTGTCTTCGAGCAGAGGGCAAATTTTCATGAGAATAGGAACAATAAACAGAATGGCATAATATATTTTATTTACAATGGGTCAATACCCATTTCGCTTTTCCATGGCAAAATGGGAACAGATCCATCATGACTCATTCATTCTCCCCCATGTCATTCATGTAAACGGGGTAGGTTAGTTACATGGTGTGGTGTGGGAAAGGAAAGTTACAGTTGTTTTTCTTTGTTTTACATGGTATCTTCAAATGAGGGAAACCGTCTTCAGTTGAAGAATGTTTCATGAATTTTAGTCTGTGGCATTTCCTTTTATGTTAATATGTAAATAAAAAATAACTTGACAGTTATATTTTAACCAAGAAAGTAATTATATATTTTTTCTTGTATTTATACTTGCTGGGTTTCACTTGACTTTGTGAGATGAGAATAAATTTGAGAGATGAGCCATTAAAAAGTATAAACATTAGAAGTAGTTTTCTTTTCCTGGGTCAGTGTATGGAGCACTTGGATACGTGACATGAGTCTGTGATTTTAACTATGAACACAACTCATTTATTTATTCCTGCACTCAGGTATTGGGTAGTTTGTAGACAAATGGGCAAACTGCAGGATTTTTAAAAATGCATTTGAAGAAATTAAGAGAAAGAAAATTAAAGTAGAAAAAATAAGATGATGCCAACGGTGAAATTATTATCTAAACCACATGTCCTCTAGTCATATAAGCCTGTCTGACTGGCACTGAATATTTGACAACAGGCTTTGTAGAAGCCAGTGCAAACACAGAAATACTATCAGTTACACGATTTACACAAACTGTGGAGGATTAAAAAGTCTGCGCTCAGGAACGTAGCTGTTCCTAATATTGAGACTGCCCAAAACTTCTGCTATGGCACTTCTCCTAACACGCCATGTCCTTGTCGGCGGCCTGTGGAAGCTCTCTGCCTCTTTTTTATTCACTGTAGGTGAGAGAATGTCAGTCACAGTTCAGAAAAAGTCCACGTACAAAGTCTTCTCACTGTCTGGTTTCATACGAGGAGAAACTGAGACCATGCTTCAGCCGGTGCTCTGCCATTACTCACAGCTGTGTTATCGATAAATCGTGGATTGCAGAAAGTTTAATATGGCATTATCTGAAGAATAGATAGATGTATTTTGAATAAAGATGTATTTTGTTGCCCCTTAAAGATGGATCAACAAGCTTTAAAAGCCCACTTCTCTGATAGAACTTTACTCCTTATAAAGTTGATGTGAAAGAACATTTTAAATCACTTTACAATTGGTTCTGCTTAATTGCCAGTTGTACAGTTAGTCACCCGATTCTTTCCCCTCCCCAAAACTCTTTTTGCTTTTTGGATTATAAAGCTGGGCTAAGATAATATCTTTTATCATTGTAATTAATAGATACGCTTTTTCTGATTAAGCAAACTCTTAATCTAGATGCTTTTCTATGTATTCTCAGTTCAGTTTTTCTTTTCTTTCTTTTTTTTTTTCTTCCCAGTTCAGTTTTTCTTGAGGTCGTACTGGTCTGCTTTAGTTTTTTTGTTTTGGTTTGGTTTGGTTTGGTTTTACTGGTTTTATTATAAATTTCAGTAAGGTTTAAAGAAATGCAAAGGTGGATGAATATTCTTACTCTTCTTCCTCTAAAACTTTCAGGCCACCCCCTCTGACTTCTTTTTCCATTTGGAGACACAGAGAGTTTGGTTTCTTTGTTTATTTGGGTGATAGGAGGGTAATGAGCAATGAAATGAAGATGAACAAAAAGAATTCAAAGGAGTCTTTTCTCAAGGGCCTGGAAACTAAAGTTTTTAGGGCATTCTTTGAATACTTAAGTGCTCTAATCATTCTCTTTAAAATAAACAAATAGTAAAATGATTTTATAAACCCCTGCTCCTATTTCCAGCTGCAAAGAAATTTATCAAGAGAAAGAAAGCTTTATTCAAACTTTCCTAACAGCTTGCTCATTTATCTGCTTGCCTCTTGTTGGTTTATATTACGGACATGGAACAACTTTATAGAAAAAAATATATATACAATGAAGGTTAAGTTTCAGCTGTTTATATTGTTCTCTGAATTTGCTGCAGAACACCTATTAATTTATATTCATTTTCGTCATTATTCCGAATACACATTTCTGTGATTCTCTGTTGTCCATGTATTTATCATTTTTAGAGCTTATATAGTATTTCATGAAGTTTACATTCCCTTCTTTGCTCATTGTTAAACATTTGGATTGTTTTCAATTTCTATCATGTAAAGAGTTGGCTAAGAATTCCTTTTCCTTTTTTTGAAGTGGAGACTGTAGCAGCAAGGTAAGATTCGTTATAGCTGTTTGTAGCTAATATTTTAATGTTAGATAATACAAAACTGTGATCCAGTCCTGTGGCATTTTTTCTGTTCTGTAGATTCACTGTAAGTAAATTGGATATCCTATGTTCACAGTATCCTGTACAATGGATCACCTCATGGGATTCTTTTGAAATCGGCTGTGCAAACATTTATGTGATTGGGCATCAGGAAATAAGTTTGTTGTTATAGTTTTGAGTCTCATCTTTTGAAGGAGCGGAAGAGACTACACAAACTCGAATGTTCACTTTTACTCCAAAATTCTTCATTGTGATAATCTGGAACAGTTTTACTGTTTTAAATGATTATACATGTTTATTATTGTGTCTTTGCTTTTATGATTTATTTTTGGTCTTATCTGTAATTAATGCCAAGTCACAACCAGGAGGGTAACAACCCGTGGTTTTATTGTTCTTATGAAAAAAGGGAGACTTTTATGATGCATTCTCTAGGAATTCATTTTGGAGGAAAGTGGAGACTGCCCATATATGAAACCAGACATATAGGCAGTCATAATTAAGATGTTATCAGAGAAAATGGTTTCATTTCTGGACACTTCGAAATCTGTCGTTGGACATGATTTTATGCATTGTTTTGTCCCTTTACAGTGAGTGCTGCCTGCCAGATGGTGAACCATAACTCTTCAGGGAATTTCAGCCCTTTCCTGTTCTCTCCTCCTGTTTTCCATGCTCCTCATGAATGCCCATCACTTATTTCTCCCAATTCTCAAGTCGTCTGGCTTCCACCGGGCCTGGGTTTAAGGGGTGTCTTCTGATAATAGCTTTGGTGTCCCTTTACTTCTAGTCCTACCCAGCCCCCAGCGTTGGCCCTGCCGCTAGCACCCTCTCTCCCCACCTCCATTGCTGTATATGCCTCTAGAAGCCTGGTCTAAACCTGACTAAAGGCATCCTGTTACTGGATCTCTGTTGAGCCCTCTGGGGTGCCCATGTGTCTATTTTCTTTTTCAGACTGTTTCTCCATATTCACAGTAGCCGATGCCAGTTGTTTTCATCCATCTCAAAGATAGTCCCCCAACTTAACATAACCTGTTCGGCAGCAAGATGGGACGTCCCAACGAGGGCCACCTCCTCACCCCTCTCTCCATGCTTGGAGTGTGGTTATATACTGGCCGTTTTCCACAGCCTTCCTGCCTGAGGATGTGTCTCTCGTCCTCAGGCAGGAACCCTACCAGTCAGAGAAGGGAGAGGAGTGCCAGGTTCCATATCGATTGTGTTCTGGAAAACACAGTCAGTGGGGCAAGGGCCTGAGCAGAGTCAGCCGAAGGCTCATGAGTCTGAGGTGGAGATCACCAGGCCTGGGGCGCCAAGCTGGGCTGGAGACGTAGAAATACAAGTGGGCTGCACACAGGCACTGAGGATGAATTGGGGAGTCCACGAAAGAAGCAGGTGGGCCCAGAGAGGAGGGCGTCTGAAGGAAGTGGGGCAATAGGGCAGAGTGGCATCACTGTGAAGAAGATAAGAACCCGTGGGGTATGTCAATAAAATATCTTGTCTGGACTATTGAAAGAACTTCCCTGACTCTGACTCACCTCCCCCATTTCCAACAATTGTGATAGTTGCCATGTAAGGGTTGGCTCAGTGCCAGGCCGTATCTTAGTACTGTGTATTTGTTAGTCTCATTTCACCTTCCCCGCATACAGCCAGTCAGCTATTCTTCTCAACGTGTAGACTAGAGCACAGAGGCTTCAAGAGGCTTCAGGAGGCTTCAGGTCACACAGCTGGGTGCCGAGTACCTGCTAGACTCTTTAACCTGGATGTCCCATTGACACTTCAAGTTCAGCTTATGACCGAAGTCATATAATTCCCTTCCCCAAGCCAGCCTCACTGCCCTCAGGCTCTGGTATTTCATCTCATCGTACTTCTGCTTTCAGAGTTACTACGACTCAAGATGTGTTGATACCCAGCACGATGCTGTTCTTGCTCCGTGCATCCAGTGTCCAACTCCTTGTCACAAACTCTTTTTTTTCTCTCATGTTGATCACTCTCTGAATGAACAAGAGAGAAAAAGGAGACAAGATGAAAGTAAAAGTAGGGAGACAGTGCTGGGAGTCAGAGTGTTGGAGGTGTCCTGGAGAAGCCCCGTTTCCTTGGAGATTTTCTTGGTTTAGGAATTCCTGCAGGATACGTCGGATGGGTACAGTGTGCAGGTTAATTGCCTCACTCCATGGTCGTACGTGGGTGTAAGCCTCAGCTTTCTGTGGAATTCCTCCTTTTGATTCTTTCCTTAAAACATTTGCTGATAGGTCACGATGATTTTTATTTTTATTTATTTCATAATAGGGAACATGGGGGAAACTGAGGCACAAAGGGGCTACATTGGAAAGTAAGCCTTAGCCTGGCCACTTGGTTCCTTCTCCTCCGGGGTGTTCTTAACTGGGGGGAAGAGTTGATTTCATGACTCCTTTGGCACATTCTCTTTGCTTTGAAGCTGACAGAGGTAGATGCAAAACTGCTTCCCTCATTCTATTCTCTGTGTGTTCATTTTCTATTACCGTGTAACGAATTACCACAGACTAAATGACTCAAAATAACACAAATTTGTTGTCTCACAGTTTCTGTAGATCTGAAGTCTGGTGCGGGCTCTCAGCCGCTGAAATTCAGGGGTTGGGTGTGTTCTTGTCTGGGGCTCGGGGTCCTCTCCAAGCCTTACTGGTTCCTGACCGACTTCATTTCCCTGCCGCTGTATGACTGAGCTCTCTGTGTTCCTGCTGTCTGTCGTCTGGGTACTGTTCTCAGCTCTTAGAGCTTGCTCACAGTTCCCTGCCGTGTGGTCCCCAGAGATGGCGCATACCGTGGACAATGGCAAAAAAAAAAATCTCTTGGTTTTTATTAAAATGTACCGGATTAGGTCAGGCCCATTGGGATAGTCTCCTTATTTTAAGGTCAACTGATTGAGACCTTAATTACATCTGCAAGATCTTTTCCCACCAACAGCTAGTTTAGTGTTTGGTTGCAAAACTAGGAGCGGCTACCCACACACCAGGGGCTGGGGAATTTGGGGACCATGTTAGAATTCTGCCTACCATGCTCTAGTTTATGCCTTATGTTGGGTTATGACGGCTGGATTGGCCAGGAGGTAAGATGGAAAAATACATCTTAGGGGGTAGAAGTCAGGATTGGAGGTGGGTGAAACCCAGTGAAAGTGATTGTTTCCATGACTGAGTCCACTCTGTGCTATAGAGATCAAACAACCCCTTTATTTCCTGTGCTTTTATACCAAGGCCTAATCTCTTTCAGTGCGTTATTTGCATAACTTTTGAATACTATTTGAATAGTTCAGTGTCCCAAGGTTTCCTGATGGTGTGGAGTCAGCTGGCCCTTTTTTCCTCCAGTACTTGGGGTCACCTTTTTCTTTGTTTGCCCGGGACTGTCCTGGTTTATGCCTGCTGTCCTGGCGTATTTATTAATAGCACCTCACTTTCACTCGACAGGGTCTGTGTTTGGAGGATAAATGTAGACCCACTATCCATACCATTTAGGTTCCTGCAAGTTCCATCTTTCTCAACTGCTTCTTTCTATCATCCTAAGGCCATGTATACACTGACAACCCATGGACCTTAAGCTCACCCCATCACATCATTTGTCAAATGAACAATGAAAGAAAGGATGATTAAGAGTGTCAAATACAGTAAGTAGGTCAAGTGGAATTAGGACAGAAAATAACATTCATGGATTTGCCAGTGATGAGATAATTTCATCACTGTGTTGGGGCAGGAGCCAAGTTACAGAGGGTTTATCAGGAAGTTAATAGTGTAGAAGCAGCAATGATAGACTGTTTTTCCGGAAGTCTGGAAGGGAAAGGAAGAAGGGAAAATATTTGGAAGCAGGTAGGGGAAGGGGAGGGAGGAGTTAGGCAGGACAAGCTGGTTGAATTGTTCCTTGGTGGAGGTGAGCCCTGGCATGGGGAAGAATATGGTAATGCTAGAGAAAGGGGTAAGCATGAAGGATAAGAAAGCCCAACAGGGGTTCTAGAAGAATGAAATGTAGAGCACAGTGATAAAGAAAGCAGCAAATGTGTTCCTCAGAATCTGGGAGGAGGATACAGAAAATTAAACCAAACCACAGTGAGATATGTGAATGCAGACAAAGTTCTGGTGCTCCCAGACGGTCTCCACTTTCTGTGTCATCTTCTGTAACTACTCGTTGGCTCTGCAACTCTTGCTCCTAATTGTGAGCTCCCCAGCTTTCCCTCTGAGCCATCACTGTCTTATCTCTGGAGGTTTTTACATCCTTGATATGTTTTTAATAAAATATATTTATAAAATAAAAGTAACTGTTTGGAATCACACCTGTTTGATTTAAAATAAGTGGTCGTTTAAAGCAGCTCGTGGACGAGCTAATCTGATAGGCTTTGTTTTACAGAGATGAATACAGTTTGTTAAAGAACACACGTAGCTGGATCCCAAGGCGGGTCTGTATCTAATAAAGCTAGCAAAATCACTAAGGAAAACATCTGTTTCGTTATCAGGCCAAGACAAACTGCCTACAAGTTCAGCACATGAAAGACTTGTTCGTGTGTACATAGAATTGGTTGAGTACAACTGTTCGTTCATCCAAGCAAAAAATGGATAATCTAATCTTGGGAAATTATATTTGTTGTTGTTTTTAAAATAACCAATTTTGGTTCAACTTGATAAACATAAAGAAATCAAATATGAGCAATTCATGAATGACATTTTCCCTATCTACACAAAAGGCACAAGGGCACAAAATTTCATTTTAAGAACTTTATTTGTGAATTGTACACTCAATTACTTTCTAAATCTTTTAATCTATAAATTTTTCAATTTGTTGGATTGTCTATACATCACATGTAAATACATAATGTCTTTTACTGGTGCTCATTTTGATGAAATAGAACAAAATTGAAATAGCATATTAAGAACTTTTCATACTGAAATATTCTGTTATTGTTTGTGCATTTGATGTTTGTGCTTGAGATTCAATACAGATTTTATTTCAGCATCTTTCTATCAACATCAATTTTAGGCAATCACAGGAACATATAATCACAGGAACATATCATACTTAGTTAACATTAAATATTGCCTCAAGAGTTCTCAATAAGCAAAATTCTGAGACCCATGATTGGAGCTTGGGCTTGTTGAAAATCCACTGGAATTCTCTTTATAGAATTATTAAGAGTGAAGACTCATACCCTGCTGGGAATCACCTGTACTCTAATGCATTTCTTTACTATTAAAAAAAATTACAGCAGCCATAGATTTTGTTTTGAGCATAACTCATATTTTAAAGGAAACCTTTACTTTTATCTATCTTTTAAACTTTTCAGAGTCATTAAAGAAGTATCTAGTCTAGGAATCAGTCAGCTTTATTGGTAAAGGGCCAGATAATATTTTCGACTTTGTAGACCAAGACACAAAATGAAGAATAAACTATCTGTCCATCTATCTACCATCTATCTATAAGGAAAACAAGTTTTCCACAAATTTTTTATTGATAAAAATATAATAATGTAGTCTAACGCTTAAAATACAGACCTACTGGTAAGAAGAATGGAATTACTTTATTTGGACAACACTTCGCTTATTGAGGTTCATGGTTTAATATTCCCTAGTGTCAAAACCAATTGCTAGTGTTCCCTCGTGAATGTTGATGTATAGTGAGATTTATGTATTTTTTTGAAAATGTCTTTTCACCCAGATACGAATGCCAAATATTGGTATCCATTCATGATATCAGTTTATCGTGGTTTTAATTGAACATATTTGTCACTTGAAAAGGATTTATAGAATTGCATTAGATCCTTTTCTTGATATTTGCCTTTTATCAGATCAGTCACTTCCAGCTGAACATTAAGTCAAAGCTCCTCAATCACGGAGTTAAATGGACTTTTAAATATAGACATTTCCTTTGCACTCATATTGAGACCTGAAAAACGCTGCTGGTACTGTGGTTTGAGCTCAGAAAAATGAATCCACCATAGATTTGTGCAGAAATGGAGAGTAAGTATGCTTAACACTTTAAGTTTTGATAGCATGCAATATATACAAAACTCCTTAACATTGCTTGTGATTTAAACAACTTAATTGTTAAAAATGACCTCACTGAAGTATAAGTTTTGCCTGAAAACATTATTTGCCATGAAATATCAGGTTGAATTCGTTACGAAACATTATCACATCTATAACAAAAGCTAATTTTCAAGACCATTCAAACCTATATAGGTTAAGTCCAGAAGAGTGAATGAAACTCCCTGTTGACACTCTTGGCTCCGTGTCATGTAGAGTTCAGATATTTCCTGAGTATCTGCAGAATTAATGTCCTAGGCTTTCATTTGCCAAAGCTCGTCAGTCTTCTAAGCCTTTGTGTGTGTGTTTCACACATAGCTTTAGCTGCTGTTGGTTGTAACACATCGTAGCAGATTCCATTTCAGGTTGTAACGAAATAGTGTTTCTTCAATTTGTTTGACAATGTTCCTGCTGTGAGTGGCTCCATGCAGACTATTCTTAGAGGCTAATTTTTGGTCACTTCAGTTTTGGCATTGACTCCACAAATACAAATAACTTACCAGTATTATAATGTCTCTTGATTCGTCAGAGCCAAAGATTCCTGCTCAAAGTCATTTGCTTTGTTTTCTTTTTTTTTTTTTAAGATTTTGTTTATTTATTTGAGAGAGAGACAGAGATAGCGAGAAGGAAGCATGAGCGGGAAGGAGGGGGAGAAGCAGGCTTCCTGCGGAGCAGGGAGCCCGATGTGGGACTCGATCCCAGGACCCTGGGATCATGACCTGAGCCCAAGGCAGACGCTTAATCAACTGAGCCACCCAGGCGCCCCTGCTTTGTTTTCTAATTGACTGTTATTATTGGTCCTAGTGACGTCAGCTCAGTATGGCTGGAACACTAGTGGGAGGGGAGCAGAGGAGTTAGGTTATGATGGGCTTTACTTGCTTGCCATTCATAAAGGCTGGAGATGTATCTTCCAGGACACTGGTTGGTTTATTGTTTATTTTTTGTTTTGGGGTTGTTTTTTTTTTTTTTTTTTTTTTTTACTTTTATTAAGTTTTTGTGTTTAACCTCACAGTCCTTTATTGAAAAAAAAATAATTTCAAATGGAAACTCAATCTGTAACAGTTCAGTCTGAAGTTGCTTCCGTTGAAAAGTCAGGAGGTGGGAGACCCAGCGCCCCACAGGCCTGAGGTGCCACTCAGGCCCTGCCCCCTTGGCCTGTTTTGTGCAGAACAGTCTAAAACCACTGTTATTAGCACAACTGGGGAACCTGTGGTACAACGTACTCTGAGCAAAGGTAGAAGCCTGCATGATCACCTGTTAGGTATCAAACACTGAGCTAAGTCTTTTTAAATATCTTGTTTCATCCTCACAGCAACGTGATCAGTATCATTGCCATTTTATAAAACAAAGAAAAGATTCAGATATATAGTGTTTCTTGAGTACTGTTATTTATAGGATCTCAACTTTCTAGAACAGTACAGTAGAACTTCCTACAGTGATGGAAATGTTCTGTACCTGTGCCGTTGAATATGGTAGAAAGTGGCCATATGTGTTATTGAACACCTGAAAGGTGGCTAGTGTAAATGAGGAACTGAATTTTAACTTTTATTTGTTTTTAATTCATTTTCATTTTAATAGCCACAGTAGATAGCATTTACTGTATTGGAAAGTTCACGTCTAGATAACAGTCTCCAAGTGATCCTGGAGTGTATTTGTTCTCTAGTGATTCTGTGTTTGCCACTTGCTTTGGAAGATTGTTCTGTAGTTTATATTTATCTTAGAATATTTTGTTGAATGTATCAACATTTAAGTTCACCCATTTCAGATACGAAGTTGACAATCAGGTCTCCATAAAAATTTTATATGGGATTTGACTTTTCCTTTAAAGGGAACTGATGAGTCTTTCATTGACTCATTAATATTTATTAAGTACCTACTTTATGGCAAGCACTGCACTGGACCCTGGGAATGCAGCACACAAGGCAGACGTGGCCACTGTCCTCCAGGAACTCCATAGTCCCAGTGGAGAAAACTTAGAAACAACCAGCAAGTCTAATAGAATATTAGGAAATTTGGTGTTTGGGAGCTCAGAAAAAGCTCTAAATACAGCTTAAGTTCAGGGAATGTTCCCTAGAGGAAGTGCTCTTTTAAGTAGAGGCCTAAATGGTGAGTGGGACTTAGCTCTGCCCAACGGATTTGGAGAGGCAATGGGGAGAATGTTGTAGATGTCGATGACTTCAGGCTAGAGCACGTTGGGGCTTCAGAGAAGGGACCAGCAGTTCAGTGGGGCTGGACTATACTGTGTGAGCCGTGGAGCCTGCATGAGGTACCCTATCGGGGTCACCCTCTGGGGCACGCAGTAGGGCAGAGAGGGCACGAATGGCTGGCTGGGGTGGGGAGGCTGTGGGGGAACAGTGGAAGAATTAGCACAAATTATAAACCTAGAAGATATTTAGGAGTTTAATAAAAAGAAAAAAAGAGTTTTTCACAGTGATATCACTACACTTCCTACTAGGCGTGCTTACTTTCATTACTATCCCTTGGTGAATTGATTCAGACTTCAGAGAATTCTCTGAATCGATCAGGAAGAACAGCTCTTCGTCTACACCTTTAAGATGCGCTCTGAAAAAGCTGATTTCCTTTTGCATTTCGGAGATCTCTTTGTACAGATCTGAAATTCCTTTTGAAACAGTCATTCCTTTTTTTTTCTTTTTTTTTCTTAAACTGCCCGCCCATATTATAGAGCCTTAAGAATTTATTTGAAAGATGGCCAGTATGTAAAGCTTTTACATGTAATCCTTACTTTCCTTATAAGTAAAATATAAATAAATATAAATAAAGAAAATATAAAGAAACTCGTAATTCCCTAGTATATTTAGCACTGGTTTGGGCAGTAGTACTATCTGAGAAAGAATATTCACAAAGGTGTGGTACACTTTTATTCTCACATTCAACTTCCTCATTGAGAGCTGAGTCTGCAGAAGCTGCTGTGTAAAATAGTATCAATCAGTTTGATGTTTGTTACCGATACTGGTAACTAGGTATTTCACTCAGCAATTCGTCTTCTTTATGCTGATCACCTTATGGGGCATGGGCCCTACTCTCAGCAGCTCACCATGAAGCTTTATATTGATAGTTTTTGAAAAGCCAGCATGGGAATTAGCACCTGGTGGAATACGGAGAACATTTAAGATCTGTACCTTCACACTTGCGTTCCTCTGTGTTTAATTTCTTGCTAAACATGGATGGACTTCATAATACCAAAAGGATTTAATTAATTGTAGTTTTTGAAAGCATATCTGTAAAAAATGGGATCAGAACAGTATTATGCCTACAGAAATCGCTCAGATGTTTTTTCTTAGAGAAATGCAAAGTCTGGTTGAAACATGGGGGACTGAGCCATATGAACCAATGTCAGTCAATAGACGTGCCATATAATTTTCTCTATTTTGATGTCTACTTTTGCATTTTTTCTGTCCATGCATGACAATTTTAATGTTTTACATAGAGGAGTTATAAAAAATTAGTTTCAGTGGCTGATTTTGTGCAGCAAACATTAAGTCAGTTCCCATGAACAGCCCCCTGGTGCAACCCTTAATAAATGCAAACTTTATTTTTAGTAATGACCTTTCGTAATGTGAGCCTTGATCCATTGAGATGCTGTTCACTTTTGATGCATCTCCAAATCCCTTTTTTTATGCATTTTAAATCAACACACGCTTGCTCTGAATTTATGCATGTGGATAGACGGAGATGTAATTTAAACACATCTGTTCAAATATGCATTTCAGATCAACTTGGTGCCGGTTCTCGTAATACGATGGAGTTTTTGACGGGTATTATATCCCTAAAGTACACAACAGATGGTATTTATTAGAGAATGAATAGAAATGAAGTTTAAGGATGTTGAGCTTTTTGTCTTAAGTCACTCATTTTTTAGCCATAAAACAATAATAGTCTGAAGTCCTGTGCCCCTTATGTGATAAAGCGTTGTGTGAGACTGTTTTCTTTCAGATGAGAGTCTCTCAGTCAAACTGAGATTAAAAATATCTTTTTGTTGAGTAGTCACCATCGTTGAGAAAATTCAGTGAGAAAGAGATAGGGTAAATAATAGGCATTAACAATGAGAAACTAGCTACAAATTAATACTTTATAAGTCATATAAATAATGGATTTTAAAAGATGGAGTAGCTTCGCTAAAAATCTTCATTCACTTTAGGAGTATGTCAATGAATAGTTTCATATTTCTTAAAAGTTATTTCTGTACACTGGGGGCATTATTTCACTGCCTAAAATAAGATTTCTTTACTCACCTTCAAAGCTAACTTCCCCCCCCATACTTGTACTAAGAATGGATGATATATCTATAATAAAGTGACCTAAAATTAATATTCATCGCCTTTCAGATTTACTGTTTTCAATTATGAGCTACACTTAAATGATTATCATTTGAACAAATACAGAAAAATATGACAAAAACATGCATTCCTCGTACCCCCCTCCTCCACTCTTTCAAGCATTGCACCTTCATGTACTTTTCCGCCCACACCTGCACATAGGAAGCTGACAAGACCATCAGTTGCCCTTGTAATGATGAGCCCTTGATGGGAGACTAGTGACTATTGCGCAGTGTTCAGAATTACAATAACTAGCTTTTAACACTTCTTTCTCCTGAATTTATAACACTGGGAACCATTTCCAAAGAGCTGGATCAAGGATAAGAAACAAAATCTATATATGCATGCCTTTCTCTTGCATTTGATAGAAGCTATATTCTCACATCCACAATCAGATGCAAGGAAACCAGACTGAGATTACTTGTGAGCTATTATTGACTTCTGCAAACAACACCACAAATAAGTCTTTTTCTCAGAGATTTAGACAGAGGGAGTACAAAAGGAAAGCGATGATTTGTGAGGGGACCTGCAGTTATGTTAGTCAGTAATAGAAAACATTTTAAAATATTTGAAATAATATAATTGCTTTGCACCGAGAACACGTACATGAATAAAAGATGTTAGCAGGTGTCCTGCTAGTATGGAATCTCATGCTGTTGTACTTATTGGAAATATGCACACCATCAGCAGATTTAAATTTGTAAAAAGTAATCGAAACAGAAGGCTTGAGTAAAAACTCAGGCTTAAAATCATGTAACTCCTTTAAACTGAATTTCTAATTTAATAAAATACAGGTTTTGCATCAAATTACCTTTCTATCTTAGATTTTTTCACTGTAACTCTGAAAATCATGTTTTTCTTGGTATTTCAGATTTTTTTGCTTTAAAATACTATAACGGACAACATATAATACCCGCCTCTAATATTTGACTTGCCCATTGCATGATTTGATAAAGATTTTTGTAGCATTTAAACTTTTGATTAATAGGGTCTCAATGTTTAATGTATCTCCGGGTTATCATTTTTATGGTTAGTAGCACACAGATTTGTAAACATCCCATTATTATAGTCAATGTGCAAAGACACATTTCCTTATTGTTTCATGTTCATCAGTGAAATTGATTTTAATACGACCAATTGCATGGGTAACAGTTTCAACTTTAAATAAGGGCATAGTCACCTAGAATGCAGTTTGCTTTTCAGTGAAAGTCTTTTCCCTCCTCCTGTTTTTGTTTATTTCTTTCTTTTACACTCTTTTTATCCCTTTAATGTTTTTCACTACCAGGGAAAATTTAATCCAAGTGTTCAAGTCTTAATCCATTTTGAGTCTACTGCAGCTTCCTCCCCAACATTTCTTATAACTTGGTCATCTTGCTTATCTTTTAACCGTAAGTTTATTTCCTACCCACCCTGCTCTACTCGCACCACCACCACATTCACCCCTATCCCTGCTCCTCTAATAAAGAACACACTTTTAGAACCTCATGATGCATCAAGCCCTAGGGATATAAAAACCAGCTACAACCTGGCCCCAGCCCTCACCACACGTGAGTCCATCGGTTACACCACGAGCACCATTCTCGTGGTGCTGGGTACTCTGCTCGGTGTCTGAATTAATAGCCTTATTCTCCTTCATTCACCCCGGGGCCTCACACTTCACGTCCCACTGCCTCCCATTTTTAGCGTCTCTGCTCTCCTCCACCCACTCCTCCCAGAAGCCTTTGGTGGTGCCTTTTCGCCACACTTGAACCTGGTGGTCCTAACCTCCTTTTTAAAAGCTAGTGGTTCCTGTACTCTTCATGCTTGCCACATCCTATGGCGTTCGCTGTTCATTTCTTTTTTGCCTGAATGCCTTTGCTCTTGCTTCTTCCTTCGGGGGAGAGTGCTTCTTCACCTTCTCTGTGTACGCTGTCCAGGATAGGAGCCAGGTGTGTCTGGCTCCTGAGCAGGAGGAATGTAGCAAGTCCAAGCGGAAAAGACATACCAGCTTCCAAAGACTGAGTATGACCAAAGAATCTAAATATATCTCATTAATTTTTATATTGATTGAATGTTCAGATGACCATATTTTATGTATTTGGGGTTACATATTTTTAATTTCACCTGTTTCCTTAAGTTGATGATTAGAAAACTTAAAATTACGTATGTCACTTGCATTCTGTTGCTGTCGGACATTGCCGCCCTCTGCTCTCTGAGCCACGTTCCTGAAGGCTTCTTGCATTTCTCTGCCCTCTGCATCGTATTACTGTAGCATTTCCTTACAGTGCCCGCGTAGCACTTAAGCACTGTGCCCCAAATTATAGTTATTTATGAAGAAAGAGTGTGGCAGTGAGTAAAGAGCCCAGACTTTGAAATGAAGATACCTGTGATGCATGTCACACTTCTGTCCTTTCCTAACTTCATGTCCCGGGGGCTGGGAAGGGGGGGTCATGCACCCTACTGAGCCTCAGTTTCCTCTCTGTACAATCGCGATGACATTAGCACCTACCTCACAGGATTACCAAGGGATTAAATGAGTTAATACATGGAGAGCACTTAGAGCAGTGCCTGGCGCAAAATGCACTGTAAACCTTGTCTGTTACTAACACTCACTGCCACTGCTTCTCTGGGTGCGCCTGACTGTGGTCTGAGAACTTCCCAGGCCGGCACGGCACCTCCCTGTGTACAGCACAGGGCTAGGGTATGGCAGGGCCTCCTTTTGTGACGTTGCTTAAATTGACTACTGATGACATTTATTGTCAAACAAATCGATGCTATCGCTGGAATTGAATTTCCTTGAGAAGCCATCAAAACCCAAAGTGATTCCTCTGCCAACATTAAAAAAAAAATAATGTGGGGGCGCCTGGGTGGCTCAGTCGGTTCAGCGTCTGCCTTCGGCTCAGGTCATGATCCCAGGGTCCCGGGATCAAGTCCCGAGTCAGGCTCCCTGCTCAGCGGGGAGTCTGCTTCTCCCTCTGCCCCTCCCACCCCCTGCTCATGCTCGTGCTCTCTCTCGCTCTCTCTCTCAAATAAATAAAATCTTTTTAAAAAAAAACGATTTTACTAGAGAGGTGAACTCCATGAACATTTAATGTTCTTTCAGCCGCCCAAATATGTGTGATAATGGTTCTTTATTCATCCTATTTTACTGTCCTCGGGCATATTTCCTAGGTAGAACTACTCTAAGACCGCCCTTCCTTCCTTCCATGAAGCACTTTGGACTCACTTCAGAGTATGTCGTGTCTGAATGTGCTCTCGTATCTCTGGGAATTACTCTGTCCCCCCATCCCGATTTTAATGCCCGTACCTGCATTTTGCTCTCAGTGTCATTCTCTTGTGATTTTCTGTTATAGTCAACTTGTTTATGTGTGCATTTTGTGAAAATATCATCATGTAACTGGAGACGATTCTTATTCAGGGCACTTGGAGAATGTGACCCTGTCTTGAGGAGGAGAGGGCTCTGTGCAGGGAGCCTGGGTCTCAGACACAGCTGTGACGAGAGCGTCGTTGGCTGTCTTTTACCATCTGGGGTCTCTTCATTTACTGCTTTGATCAGAAATTGATTTTGTTAAAGCTGTTTGCTCAAGGAACTGTTTCTGTCATTGGAGCCACATACACAGATTGAGGTGGAATAAAAAAGCTAATGATATCACACTTTGTTTCAGTTCATCTCGGGGGATTCTGCCATCAGGAGGTGGCAGTCCGGGGCTGCTCGTGCCCACAGACCTCTGCATTTTTCCCTTGTTGCTCCTGCCTCCTGCGCTGCGCACACCCCCACCCCCGCGCTGTTCCTTCTTTAAATCTCATAATCCCGTTTACTCCACCTCCCACCCTTGTCCCACACGGTTGTGTTGTATTGAGCTTGACGCCGTCAGCCCTGTCACCTCTGCTGGTGGCTGGGAATGGTGCACAGACCTCTAGGGGACTCTGCTTCTGTTCTCTGGGCCCTTTACTGGTAGGTATTCAGTTAGTGTTAGTGATGGAATGAAACCATCTTTAAATCAGGCTTCCGTCTACTAGACCTTAAGGCCCTGGCCCCTACTAGGCAGCGTCACACCTGGGGTTAACATTGGTGGTCACAGACAAAACTTTTCCCCTCTACGGGTCTCTCTGACAGTATAGCACCAAGATCTTTTGCATGCGCTGTCATTCCTGAGAATTATTCAGTTTAGCAGATTGGAGGGGCTGTAGTTAGTGTTCAAAGCCTCTGTGATTCCTCTGTGCAAATACTTCACCTCCCTGAACCTCTGCAAAGTAAACGTATCCCTCCTTCCTCCTCAGAGCGTTGTTTCGCTGTCTGTGACATAACATAGAAAAGGAGTATCATCAGCATGTGACCCTTCTTGGGTCTTTATAGCCAGTGGTTGGATCTGAATTATATGAAAGACAGAGATCCTTTGGCTTCCGTGCCAGGCTCTGAACCTTTCAGGACTTGGTATCAGGCACCAATGTGGCTGTCTAAATAGTCCTCAGATTCTCTTGCCAAAGATGATGTCATCAAACAACTTTCTAGACCCTGCATGGCTTGGGACATGGTGCAAAGTGTTAAAAATTAACAGGATTCCTAGTTTTCTCACTGCCTCTCAGAGCCAAAGGCTAGTTATGTCTATTAATGTTTCTCGTCTCATGGGGCCCCATCTCTTTCTCTCATTTTGGCACCACTGAAAATGTGTGTGATAAAATCTGAGCTGTCATGAATCTTTTTATTGGCTGCTGGAGGCGCAGATAGGAGATCTGGTAAGGTTATTTTTTTCTACATTTCTTCTCACGGCTAAAAGGATGAGTACATGTGTACTTTTTTAACATGGGGGTAATAAGTGAATAACTGAGGAATGAATGAGAAGATAATGCTAAGAGGGTATTTTTGTGGGTTGGTAGTTGTGAGATCATCTGATCGCACTCGTGCTTCTACATGAGAGTCTCAAACAACTTACTGTATGCGGACACCTGATAGTTACTATTTCTGAGAAAGGAGGCCTTTTGGAATAAATGTATCCGGCACTTTCCATATTCACTGCCCAACGTCAGTAGGAGGCAGTTTATCATTCAAGATCCCAGACTCTGAAAACAGACAGTTACTTAATTTGTGCTTCCATTGCCACGTCTATAAAATGGGGGCTATATTACCTATCTCATGAACTGCTTTGAGGACCAAAGGAGTCAATATTATGAAAAACACTTAAATGAGTGCCTGGCAGCATGCTCACTAAGGGTCAGGGAGGCTGGTGTCAGAAATGCCACCGTATCAGTCTGATACTGAGCTAGTTCGTGTGTGTGTAGTTCACGGATTTTTTTTTTCCTCTAAACGATCACTTTGGGGATTGTTGTAGTGTCCTGGTGGTCCCTAATGTAGTGGCTTTGTTCTTGGGTTTTTCAGCCGTTTCCTGGTTTGGGATCAGCTGCCGCCAGCATCACAGCGATGCCCGGGATCCCAATGCCACTGACCCGGTGTTGTAAGAGGCAGGCTGCCCCCAGCGAGCTGTTGTGGCAAGAACTGAGTAGTAGGGTTACGCACCATCAGGACGAGGCTTGGAGAGTGTTCAGGACTGCTGCGGCGCGTCCCGGGCAGGGCTGTGTGGCTGTGCCGGGCTAGGGGCTACTGCCGCTGACCAGCCAGCCAGCTGTGGCGTGGGACTGAGCAGAACTGCCCTTTCGGAGGTGGAGATTTGGGCCACGTGGGGATCCAGCAGGCCGTGTCATAGAATGTGGCAGGCCCTCCGCACCAAAGCTGCGGTACCTAACGACCAGACACATCTCCTGTGCGTTTCGTAAGGAAGGAACTCGTGACCACCTGCTGTCTCCCTGCCGCAGAAGCCCTTGTGGATCTTGACGGCCCAGAACTTGGCCAGGAACATAGCATTCAGTAAACGGATGATGTTTGAATGATGGGATATGTTACCTTCAAAAGCAGAGGACAGCAGCGGTGACATGGCAGTAGAATGAAGACTCCTCTTCCAAGTCTCACAGGTCTCCAGCTTCTGGGATTCCAGCACGCACCCCTTTCCACACAGTTTTAAATCAAAAGTTGCAAGTAAACTCAGGTCGTTTTTTTTTAAAGATTTTATTTATTTATTTGAGAGAGAGAATGAGAGAGAGCACGAGAGGGAAGAGGGTCAGAGGGAGAAGCAGGCTCCCCGCTGAGCAGGGAGCCCGATGCGGGACTCGATCCCGGGACTCCGGGGTCAGGACCTGAGCCGAAGGCCGTCGCTCAACCAGCTGAGCCACCCAGGCGCCCTAAACTCAGGTCATTTATAATAAGCATCAGTCCCATCAGTATTTTAGTTATTTCTAGGAATAGAAATTTAAGGTGAAACAACTATTAGCTAACTAATAATTTTTTTTTAAGTACTCATTTGAGAAAAATACCTTCCCTGCAAGCAGAACAGGCTGTTTACCCCAGGGAGAGGGCTGCTGCTTGTGAAGCCCTCTGAATTTTCCTCTTCTCTTCTCCTGCCAGATAGATAAAGGCTAGAAGCTCACCGTGAGGACCTTACAGTGAGATACCAAGACTGATACTAGATAAAACGGGGATTAATCAGTAGTAGGTATGAGTAAAGCCTGTTCCTTGTTGAGTTCATTTATTCATCTCCTTATCTTTTTGCCGTGTTCTCCCTTCCCCATCCCCTTTAAGTCATGGGGCACCACGAACTCTGTGTTCTGCCTCATTACTGCAGAGTAGAAGAATATGAACACGACCCCATCCTTGACCAGCAGATGCTTATGGTTTACTTGGAGGCGTAAGACAAGGATTGAAATGTGAAAGGTACCAGGCAGGTCATAACAGGGCCGTCTGAGGGATATAGGAAGGAGTGTGACTGCATTGAGATGCAGAGAGAAAACCAGGGAAGACTTCATCTGAGCCGTGGGCTGTAGAGATGACTCATATGAATAGGTGCTCATAGGTGATGGACCAGGATCGCTCAGGGAGGAAATGCTGATTTGAATTGTATAAGTGCATATTTGGTGACAGGGGAAAAGGTTAACTGGGGCTATATTTTGGAGAGCATCATATGCCTGCTGTCCTCTCAAACTCACCCTGGAGTGTCTCTGGCAGTACTCAACAAAAATCAGCGTCGTGGGCCTGGTTGGCTACAATCTCTGCAGACAATATATAGTTTTGGCTTTGTGCATCGTATGGTCTCAGTTACAGCTGTCACAATCACTCCGTTCTCCTCTTGTAGCCAAAGCAGCTTTAGACAACCCGTAAATGAGTGGGCGTGGCTGTATGCCAATAAAACTTTATTTACAAAAACATTCAGTGGTTGAATTTGATCCTTGAGCCATAGTTTGTCAACTCTTGATAATGATATTTAGTGTAGACTGAATTTAAACCAAACAAAATGAGAGTTCAACTAATAAGTAATAAAGAATGTAATTGTGACTAATGCTCTACCGTGTTTTGATTTGATGGCTTCTGTCCTATGTGTGTACACTCTCTCTCTGTCTCCCTCTCTCTATGTATTTTTTCCACTATTATTTATGATGCTACTATAAAAATTGCATTTTAGGATGGCAGAGGACTTGAAATGTAATATCTCTGAGTACCATTTCTTGAAGATGACAACACTTCCATTAAAAGCAAAAATTTTGCCTGATTTCTTACTTATAATGGGCGGGATATTAGAGGCAACTGCATTATGACCATATAATTTTAGAAATTGTTCTTCCCGAGACCTGATGTTTAACCACCTTTCAGCCATGCTTTCCTATTGAAGAATACTATGATCTGGGTTTGAGTCTCTAAAATCTCAATAAGTGGGTTTTTTTTTTCAAAGTTTAATTTTAAAAGATTTAAGAAACTTGCCTAACTTTATAGTTTTTGCCTTGTCCTGATATTCGTTTAATTGGTTCTGCTAATGTGAATGCCCTTTCAAATATGAAAAAAAAAATAAAGCAAGAAGGAAAAGTTGATTATTTCTGTAATTGGATTTTCTCTTGAATAAAATGATTTCACCCACGTTATCTTTCTGGCTTAAGGGATGGGGGTGGGGGGACCAGTTTTCTTTCGCATTGTCATCAGAAGCAGACAGAAGAAGGTATAGTCTGTTCCAAGGTATCAGAATACCATATTGGTTTTGGTTGTAATTAATTACTGATGCTGAATATACCCTGGCCCCTGCTTTCATTCCCAAATCTAAATTTCCACTGTGTGCAAAATAATTCCATCCAGGAAGAATTCTAATTACTTTAGTAATTATCATCTTATCTCTAAATGGAATTCAGACATTTGCTGCAGTTTATGAATGTTGGAAATGTTTCATTTCCTTTTCACCTTGAATAACAGAAAAATACACATTACTGAATCTGGCTTCATTGAACCTTATAATTCATGTTACCATAGAAACAGAAAAACTCATATAAGAATTGTGTTAACAGTACCATAGATAGTAAATACCTTCACTTCCACCAGCAATATCATAAAATGATTTTAATAACAGATGTGTAAAAATTCTTTGAGATTTAATATGATTCCTTTTAAATATTATAACAATATTATCCAGTATGCTTACTTACACTTTTTAAAGCAATATCTTTGCTCTTATGTAAGGCTTTGTGCTTATTCCAAAATATTTGCTGTGGAATGCAAGAGTAGTGTTATGGGATAAAAAACTTACTTTACACAGTGTTTATTTAATTTTTAGTTAACAGTGATGATTCATTTGTTTTTTACTTGAAGCCAAACTGTATATTCATGATTTATGCTGGGTTTAGTAATGTAATGGATGACACTAAAGTCTTTGGTGTCACGTGCATCTGTGTGGCCCCCTCTCCCTTTTTTGGCCTTTGTGACTGTCAGTTTTCTTTTTGAGTTTCAGAAGCACTTTCCCACATACTTGATCACTTTTTACTACCGATATTTAATAATTTATTTTTTACCATGTTAAATTCTGATTTCTCAGGATATCCAAAGATTTGCAGAGCATTAACAAGTCATTTGTCCTTTTATTCATATACTTTTTCCTTTTCCTGTCTTAGACATACTACCTTTTTTTATTCCAAAAACTAAAAATGTACCGCATTTAAACAAAATAAGCCATCTGGATTATTTTTTTAGCATATTGAAAGTAGTTTTATTACTTTTAAAGAGAGGTAGTGATTTTTTTAAAAACCTAATTGCTACCCCCCTTCAATAAAGCAATACACTGTTAAAAAAATAAATAAATAAATAAAAAATAAAAACCTAATTGCTACTACATTTTTCTCAGCGAGAGGCCTTAAAAGGCTGTCTTTGATTATAAATATCACTTATAATTAATATGTGAATTACCTGTAGATTTTGGCTAATATTTGAAAACAGTTTCTTTGACCAAATAGATGTAAGCTTTTCTCTAAAGGTCACAAATTTTATGTGTTCTAGTTTGAAGATCACAGATACTCATTTACAGGAATACATTTATATTCTTTGTATTCAGTTTCCAAACAAATAGCATCGAGGTTTTACTGACCCTATTTTTTTTACCATTTATTTCCAGTCTATTAATTTATCCCAAGACAGTGTGGTCTGTGTCACTGTCACTTCATCAAGGTCACAGAACATGGGCATTGTTGAGTTTGATGTTTTTGGTCTAGGTCCATTCAGGAAGAAAAACTATGCCAGCTATATCTACCAGAGGATATTTAATGCAGGAAATTTACGGCACAGAAGTTAGAAGATTGGCAAGGTAAAGAGAACCAGAGAGGACTAAGCACCGAAAACAGTCACTGCATGGAAGACCAGGGAAACAGAAAGGAAGAGTTAGTGTCCCTGGAACCTGGGAGCACCGACCCAGGGGTTGCTGCCTCCCCAGCAGCGAGGGACCACGTTCAGAGACTCGGAAGCTTGTTCCTGCTCCCAGCCTCTGACCTGTCATGCCTTCTTTCTCAAGGCCTAACAGGAGGCCACAACTGCCCCAGGAACCAAATGTACTTTTCGGACGTAGAGCCCCAGTAATACCAGTAAGAATATACGAGTCTTAGGCTAAGAGATGGTAGGAGTAATACCGATTCTCATCATGTCCAAAGTAATACAGTATCTGACAGAGTGGGACCCATTTTATATCACGGACTTTCTATGAGGTTAAACTTCATGAAATTGACAACATCCTGACCATTTTTTATTTGTACACAGAACAAACAAAACAGCAATATGTAACTCAGCTTCCAGATGATACTAAATCTACCACTGCAAAGATGATGATTTCACTCAGATTAGTCAGATGAACCTTTCTGTTTGGGGGAAAAAAAAAAAAAGTCTAATGCACACTGTCATTAGGTCAGAGGTTACCTATTATCTTTTTTTTTTTTCCCTAATATTTTTTGGTGGGTCCAAAAGCATTCACAGAAGAATCTCCTAATTGTGTTTGGGTCACAGAAGACTTTAAGAATCAGAAGGAATCTGTAGGCCTTTCCCCCTGGAATATCTACATACAATTTTGCATGCAATTTTAAGGAGTCCACAGACTCCAAGAGAAGAAACCCTAGAATGACATAAAGAAAGGCCTGTACTGGTGTTGGCATTTCTTTTATTTTGTGTTTCTTTAACTCTTATTCATTGTAAGCAAGGCTACCTGAAATGCATACTGTAGATACACACCACCCTCTTATGAGTTTCCAGTAGGAGAGTGATCCTAGGTACTTAAATGGCGAATACCATAGGGGGGAAATAAAAGGATAGATGGGTGGATGGACAAATGGATGCACAGGTACACAGATATTTATTCATTTGAGCAGACTTCACCAAAAAGAAAATTATATACAAAACTGCTAAGCCAACTACTCAGTAAAAACTTACCTGCACTCTTTTTATTTATTTATACTTAGTTTTAAGTTTTCAACTGTTAACCAGCTTTCATTTGTACAGTTTTAACCTGATTAAAATTCCAGAAACAAACTAAGTACTAGTATAATTCCTTCGTTAGATATTTTAGGAATTTTGTCAGGTTGCACTACAGCCAGAATATTATTCATATCTAGAGCATTTGGGGATTTTTTTTTTATACTTTACACATAAATCAGTTCACCAAATGTTGGTGTCTTCTGATTTTTTTCCGTGATAAAGAATATCAAACCGATTGTGTTATGTGAACTCTGTTTGTCTCTCATATGCTGATCTTACACTTCTTATATTATTTTCCACTAGTACTTACCCACAGCACAAAACACAAAAGCAATGCGAGTGGGAATATGGGCCATGGGGTAGTAGGAGGTGAAGGAGTCCAGGTTCAAGGTGTTTGGTGTGGTGGTGTTTCTCACTGCTGCTATTGTTAATGCTTTATATTCATTACTTCACTTGATCTCACAACAGTCCAGGAAGGGATGTGTCGTTATCCCCATTGTGTAGAAGAGAGGGGCGTGAGGCTCCAAACAGTAACATAACTTGTGATACCTGGCTAGAAACTGGGGGCTCAAATCTGTCTGCATGTAAAATCTGATTTCTTTCTACTGTTACTATTGCTGTTTCCTCTCTCTGAGCCGTCGGGAAGTAGGAATAATTTCATCTACCTGTTTCTTGATGAGTGATGATAATGATAAAAACAAGATGTCTTATGAAGAATAAATTTAGCACTTAACCATTTAGGTTTTAAATGCCTCTATATTCACCAGGGTAGATTCTTGGGAAGAGCACCAACCAGGTGGAAAGGTTTGGGTTTGAATTATGATCCCTACAGCAGTAGCTTGGTGACCTTTGATAAATCATTTAACCTTTTGAGACCACAATTACCCTCTCTTTAAAACGCAATTCCAAAGATACAGGCAAGTTTTACTTACTGTAGTAAATTGCTTTGCAAATATTATTATTATGGAATATTTTTAATGTAGACTTATGATCAGCCAATGCTTATGGGACCACAGTTCAATGAGCACTTCAGTAACATGCATAGAGATAAGACTGCCTTATTATCATTTAGTGATTCTGCAATTAGGGGCAATTTACCTCTCAGTCTTACTTCCCTGATGGTACTTTCCCTATGTCTCAGAGAGATGAAAATAGAATCTGCCATATTGGGAGGTTGTACTAAAGAACATCTAAGTTGCTAACACATCGCCTGGCACTTAGTATTATATAAGAGGTGTCAGTTATTTCTTTGACAGTGTTAAACTAATAATAGCTAAAACATTTCGGGCACTGTGTGGCAGGCATCGTCCGGAGCAGTCCGTATATGTACTAACTTTTACTAGCCCAGTTTTAGAGAAAAGGAAACCAAAGCGTAGTAAGGCTAAGTAATTTGCCTTAGAGCATGCAACTCATGAGTAACAGAGCCTCTTAGTTGTGTATTCAAGAGAACATCTTCTCTTGCATATAAAAAGCCATGTTAAAAGATGAGGGATGATCCGTAGCCAACGCTAGTCTTTAGTTGTCTTAGTGACTCATTCTGGCTTTTCACCTCTCATCCTAATGTTTAGGTGCTTTTTCTCTTTCAGCTCAGGTCCTTTAAGAATTGTTTTTCATGGGGCACCTAGATGGCTCAGTCAGTTAAGCATCTGACTCTTGATTTCAGCTCAGATCATGATCTCAGTGTTGTGGGATCAAGCCCCGCATGGGTCTCCACCCGGGGCTCCACACTGAGTGCAGAGTCTGCTTAAGACTCTCTCTCTGCCCTCCCCCTGCTCACACGCACTCTCTTTCTAAAATAAATCTTAAAAAAAAAAAGAATTGGTTTTCATAAAGGCATGATGATAATTTTAAAGCTGCTGAGAATTTTCTCAAATTTACTTGAAGATGGCATGTTGTTTCTCCTTCAAGTTTCCTCTCTCAGGATGAACAGAATGATTCCTTGTTGTCATCTGTTGGTAGCTGGGACACAGTCCTTCATGATGTCCTATTCTGAATAATTTCCTTTCCACCTTAACCTCGTCTTTTATTATCTCTGCCCTTCCCTCCTATTTGGCTATATTTAATTCTTTGACTACATCCTGTCAAAAGTTCAGCTATTAGGATTTTTTTGAAGAGCATTTTTAATGGGGGATTCCTGCTATCTCTCTGTCTTCAGAAAGGGTTTTTTTTCCCCTCACTTTTAACAGGTTTATTGTGGGGATGGCTTAGATACCATATCATATGCACCCAAGGTAAGTGTATACTTAGAAGATTCTTAGTAAATTAAGAATTTCTGCAACCGTCATCACAGTGCAGTTAGTTATGAGAAAAAGTCTCTAAATGCCTATTTTCCGTTTCTGTAGTTTTGCTTCTCATAGAAATTTCATACAAATAGAATCAAACAATAAGTAATCCTTTGTGTCTTCCTTCTTTTACCTAAGAATGTTTTTCAAGGCTCATCTGTGTGGTGCGTGTATCCATAGCTGGTTCTCTTTCCTTTGGAGGTAAAATTTTCATTGTATGGACACACCACATTTTGTTGATCCATTTACTGCTTGACAGGCTTTTGGACTGTTTCCGGTTTGGAGCTATTATGAGGAAAGCCACTATAAAAATCCACATAAAAGCCTTTTGTGGACATACGTTTTAATTTTCTTGGGTAGATAACTAGGAAGTGAACTTTCTTACTCACAGTAAGAATATGTTTCACATTTTAAGAAACTGCCACACTGTTTTCCAAAGTGACTGCAACGTTTTGAATTCCCACCTACAGTGAATCAGGGTTTCAGTTTCTTGAGCTGCACATCAGTGTCTGTTATTTTTCCAGTCTTTTTTCAATATAGCCATTCTCCTGGATGTGTGGCATCTTACATGGTTTTAACTTGCATTAACCCTGATAACAAATGATGTTGAGCCAACTTTTCATGGTCCTATTAGCTACTCATATATCTTCCTTAGTGAAGTGTTGGTTAAAATCCTTTGCCCATTGTACAGTTGTGTTGTTTGTCTTCCTATTAGTGAGCCAAAAGTGTTCCTCATGTATTTTGGATACAGATATTTTTATCAGATACACGGTTTGCAAATATTTTCTTCCAGTCTATGGCTTATCTTTTTATCTTCTTTATGGTGTTTTTCCAGTAAGTCCAGTTTATCCAATTTTTTTTTTTTTTATTGTGCTTTTGGTGTTGGTGTTGTAACTAAGAAGTCTTTGCCTAGGGGCACCTGGGTGGCTCAGTCAGTTGGACGACTGCCTTCGGCTCAGGTCATGATCTCAGGGTCCTGGGATGGAGCCTGCATCGGGCTCCTTGCTCAGCGGGGAGCCTGCTTCGCCCTCTGCCTGCTGCTCCCCCTGCTTGTGCTCTCTCTCTCTCTCTCTCTCTCTGACAAATAAATAAAATCTTAAAAAAAAAAAGAAAAGAAAAAAATCTTTGCCTGACTTCATTGAGGTCACAAAGATTTTTTCCCATATTTCTTTTGGAAACTTAGTCATTCTAGCTCTTACATTTAGATCTGAGATTGATATTGAAGTGCTTTTTGTGTAAGGTAAGGGTCCAGTAAGTTCCTTTGTTTGTTTGTTTACTTTTGCATATGACATCCATTTGCTCTAGCATGATTTATTGAAAACATTGTCTCTTGATCTTGTTGAATTGCTTTGGCAATTTTATTAAAATTAAGTAACCATAAATGTATAAATGCATGGGTATATTTTTGGACTTTGTTCTTCCATCCCATTAATCGGTCCTTATACTAATACCACACTGTTGTGATTACTGTAGCTTTATAGTAAGTCTTTAAGTCAGATTCATCCATTCTGCCAACTTTGTTCTTTTTCAAAATTGCTTTGGCCACTCTAAGTTCTTTGCATTTCCATATAAATCTTAGAATCATCTTGTCAATTTCTACAGAAAAATATGCTGGTATTTTGATAGCAGTTGAATTGAATCTGTGTATCAATTTGAGGACACAGGCAATCTTAACAGCAGTAAAATCCTCCAATCTGTGAAAATTAGATATTTTTCCATTTATTTAGATATTACTTATTTATTTTTAAAATCTTATTTGAGAGAGGGAGACAGCACATGAGAGAGGGAGCACGAGTGGTGTGGGGGTGGTGGCAGAGAGAGAGGGAGAAGCATGCTCCCCGCTGAGCAGGGATTCCCAACACAGGGCTTTGGATCCCAGGACCCCGGGATCATGACCTGAGCCAAAGGCAGATGCTTAACCAACTGAGCCACCCAAGCATCCGTAGATACTTTTTAATTTCAGTAAATTTTAAGAAAATCTCCTTAAGTTCTCTGTTTCTCGAGTATAGGTCTTCCACTTTCCAAATTTATTCTAAGTATTTTTTTATGCTATTGTGAATGGAATTCTTTCCTTGATTGCATTTTCTAATTGTTTATTACTAATGTAAAAAGTACACTAGACTTTTATATATTAATCTTTAGCTCTGCTAAACTTGCTTATTCTAGTAGGTTTATTAGATTACTTCGAGTTTCCACATACAAGATCATAGGACCTGCAAAAAAGAAGTTTACTTTTGCTCTTTCAACTTATATGCCTCTAATATCTTCTTGCCTTTCTTGCACTGACTAGAACTTTCATTATATATTGAGTTGTAGAAATAAGAACATAAATCCTTGCCTTGTTACTAATCTGAGTGGAAAGGTATCCAGTCTTTCACCAATAACTGTGAGAATAGCTGTAGACTCTTTATCAGGTTGAGATAGTTTTCCTTGTTTACAGAGAGTTTTTATCATGAATAGGTGTTGGATTTGTCAACTGAGTTTTCTGCATGTACTGAGATCACCACGGAGGTTTTATCCTTTTAATATGGCTTACTGCATTAATTAAGATTTGTTTGTCAAACCAACCTTGCATTCCTGGGATTAAAATTTGATCATGATAAATAATTCTTTTTATATGTTTTTGGGCTGTTTGCTAATATTTTGTTAAGTGTCTCTATATTCATAAAAGATATTGGTCTAGGGGTGCCTGCGTGGCTCAGTCAGTTGAGTGTCCAACTGCTGGTTTCGGCTCAGGTCATGATCTCGGGGCCGTGGGATTATGCAGTCCGCTGGAGATTATCTCCCTCCCCCTCTGCTCCTCCCCCTGCTTGAGTGCATGCATGCACTCTCTTTATCTCTCTTTCTCTAAAATAAATAAATAAAATCTTAAAAAAAGATTTTGGTCTGGAGTTTATTTCTGATGTCTTTCTCTGGTTTTTATATTGGCTTTTGCTGGACTTATACAATGAGTTCCTTTCCCATTTATCTTGAAATACTTTCTATGGAATTGGTTTTATTCTTTCTTAAATGTTTGATATAATTCACCAGTGAAGCCATCTGGGTCTGGGTTGTTTTGTATTCTTTTGATGGCAAGATTTTTAATTACAAATTCAGTTTTTGTAATAGATAAAAGACTGTTTTGATTTTCTGTTTCTTCTTGAGTCAGTTTTTGTAATTTATGTCTTTTAAAGAATATGCCCATTTCAGTTTAAATTTTTAATTTATTGGCATAAAATTGTAATAAATATACCCTTAGTATTTCTTTAATATTGATAGCATCTGTGGTGCTGCCTCCTCCCTCATGCCTGAAGTTGGTCGTTTGTGTCTTCTTTTTTCTTCTCAGTCTAGCTAAGTTTAGTAATTACATTGTTTTTCTCAAAAACACACCTCTACTTTTATTGATTTTTTTTCTCTATTTTCTATTTTGTTGATTTATTTTTTAACCTTTATTTAGTAATTTATTTTTTGTCCTACTTTGATTTGCTCCGCTTTTTTAGCTTCTTGAGGTGGAAGCTGAGGTTGAGTTTACCTCTTTTTAACACAAGACATTTAAATCCATTAATTTCTCTCTAAGCACTTCTTTAAGCTGCATCCCATAGATTGAGATATGTTTTTACTTTCATTCAGAACTAAAAAAAGTTTCTTTTAATCATATGTTTATGCCTAATCATTTTAATGGATTTGATTCTTTTTCTGATTATTTTTATTTCTTTCTTTTGAGGTAAATAGCACATATATAAGCATTAATTTTTTCACATGTGGAATTTGCAGCTCATTTATCATTCTAAGCATGAGTAGAATCATCCTTTTCTCATTTTTTGCCAGTAAAACACCAAATTGCAAGTGAAAGTCTTGAGATGATTAAAGTACAGCATGTTAAGTAGTTAAGTAGGTGTATGTATGTGTTTATTTGTATTCATGGTAAATAATAAAGTCTTGAAATATTTGGGGCTCTCTTAAATCCTAGCCTAGGGCCAGCTAAGAGGTCGTACTCTCCTGATACCCTCCTGATAGATTTGCATAACTGATCATAGCACCACCTTTGCCAGAGTAGATGCATAATTGAAATCTTTCTCATCAGTGCTATTCCCAAGTTACTTAATGAACCCATTTTGCCAGTAAAAAGCTTGTATACCTCAGAAAAAATATTGGGTCCGAATGCATATGTTTAAGCTAATTGAACATTTTCATTTTCATCTTCTTTCAGAATTATTCTCCAGCACTGCTATGAAAACATAAATAGAGAAGGTCTTTTAAATTTTAAAAACATAGAATACCTGGTAATTATATTCATTAGACTCACAGCTTCAATGCACATGTGGAAATGATCATTTGAAAAAATTTTAGTATTTTGAAAATTCATTGCTTCTCAAAAACAGCTTTTACTCACAATTAGCATATTAAATGTTTGGATTAATGTTCTATTTTACACTCTTTATAATTTCTTCATAGCCACTTAAATTATATACTATTAATTTAGAATTGGGTCCACTTCACACTTCCTTGATTTTCTTATGAACTGAGGAGAATTATTTACTTTGGCAAATTAACAGTGTAAATATGAGTTTTTTTTTAGTTGGTTCACCTAAGAAGCCAAATTACTCTTAAGAAGCATCATTTGCATATATAAAATTAATGTATAGATGAGCCTCATCTAACATTAAAGTGTAGTCTTTACTTTGAAGACATTTTATAGGCAATCAGTTTATATTCTTACATACTTTGAAACCAGTTAAACTGCTTTTACTTTTAAATCCTGGCTGACCTAGGTCTTTCACAAATTCATAGTTTACCTACCCTCTCCCTTGTTATCAGTCAGCTTTTTGCGTAGATTATCAGATATATTCACACATTGAACATCCCCTTTTTTAACATTTAAGATGACTTCTGTAAAGTTTTGCCTTTTCTCACTGGTGACCTTCCTGCCAAAGTAAGCAGGTCTTGCATAATACTGAGCTCAGCTATCCTGGATCAAGGAGGATTGGGGGGAGGCGAATCAGTAAGGTACTTTCCTTTGGGAATACCCCGTAATCTAGTGCCAAGTTCATTGCAATTCATAGCCTAGGACAATAACCAATTGTCTTGGTTTCTATAATATTTCACAGGCAGTTTCGAAGATTTTTTTTTTTTTTAATTTCCTAGGGGAGCTGGACTCTTCTGTCACTTCTGCTATGATCTATTACTTATACTTTTAGTTGTGGATTTCTTTTGTTCAGGAGTAGTTATAAGTCAAGTGTAAACATTTGCTAATTAAAATTATTGACATACTTTTTCTGTTCCTCCTTAGGTAAGTCTAGAAAATGGTCTTTTTATCTACTGCTTACTGCAAAGACATGTTTTCCATGACTTTCAAATGTAATTTTGATAATCACCCTTGAAGGAGAAAGAATGTTTTTGTATCAGAATAAAAAGTAAAGTTTTTTTTTCAAATACAGTTTCATTTTTCTCTTATGCATATTACCTCTTTTTTGCTATTTACCATCACAGAGAAAAGCTCCAGCCTTTGGAACTTATCTCACTAATTCAAGGTCAGCCAAATTAATAGCTGGATGAGACTAAGTAGAAATCAAGAAAGAAATATTTTTTAGAATAAATGTCATTCTCCTTTCACACAGGCATTAAAGTATTATCCAAACCTGATGTGGAAAAGCTGTTGTTTTTATGATGCTATTTGTATTAGGCAGCCAATAATTTGACTACCCTTTGTCACATTCTTTGTTCTCTTTTATGCCCCCAAATATCTAACATATTTAAGTGAGATAAACTGTTTTATTCATCCATATAGAACCACATTTAGGAGATAGAAAAATTGATATAGGCAGGTATCCTATGGTTTGTGATGTGTGAGGCTATTTTTCCTATTGTTTATGGGTTGAGAATAATACTGGAGTTGTGAATACTATACATGTTATTTTGTTATTGTTACACTGTTAATACACAGTAGAATATTGTAGCATACTGATGGAGAAACTCCCTGGCCACAGAGAAAAGACATCCAAGATGCTAACATGTGGGCTTATCAAAAACAAAGGCAGCTTGTTACCCAATCAATCTATGATGAGAAGCTTTCGATGATTTATTCTTTAACATTAAAGGGCAGAGTTGCTATTTATTGATGGCAAGCATCAGCCATGAATGAGAGGGACCAACATACGAGAACCTGGAGGAAATGGGCACAGTTGCAGTGAGCAGAGGAAAACTTGTACAAAAATTTTAATTGGTATCTTTAGGACGATGAGAAAAGATGTCGCATCTCTAAAACAAATGATTAAATGGTAACCTAAGAAAATGTGCTAGACCTGAAGACCATGAGTGTCCAGGTTGTGCTCTGTACAAAGATTTATATGCCTAATCCAAGGCCTATTATCATGAAATATAAAAACATTGAGAATAAAATTAATATCCTAAAAGCTTTCAAAAAGAGAGTGGAGCACGTAGAAAGAAGTTTGTATGAGTGAATCTGGACATCTCATCAGAACCTTGCCAGCTTGAAAAAAAAAAAAGAATACGAAATTCTGATGGCCAATATTTTTCACTTTGGAGTGCTGTGCACAGCCACACTATCAGTCAGTGGTATGGATTAAGACATGTTCAGATATGCTAAGACAATAACAACAGAATTTCCCTGGCATTCTTTTTGGTGAAGTTTCTGAAAGAATGCTTCAGCAGAATTAAGCAGAATAATCAAGAAATAAGAATACATAGCATTCAGGAAAAAGGAAAATGAAAAAAAAAAAAAAGAAGAAGAAGAAGAAAGAAAGAAACCAAAGAACAACATAGAAAGATGACACCCAGTTTGTTATGAAAGCAGCACACACTTTAAGAAAGTAGTAGTGGCATTTCCAGCAGAAAAAAATAGAATCCGTGAATTATGTATATAGTACATTGAGTGTTTGGAAAACAGTATTGGTTTTTGATGGATCTTGTGGAGCTTCTAGAAAACGTGAACATAGGTACCTAGAATATGAGGCAAAAAATTATTTAAAAGAGACTGTTATTAACTCTTGGAAAAATTAAACATTGTAGCAAAAGAAAACTTGATGGTAAGTATACCAGTTGGCTCTGCAGTGAACAATATCTTTGCAGTTATACTAATGGAAATGCGATTAATTTTTAAAACTGTGCAGTGATGGGGCGCCTGGATGGCTCAGTTGTTAAGCGTCTGCCTTCAGCTCAGGTCATGATCCCGGGGTCCTGGGATCCAGCCCCACATCTGGCTCCCTGCTCAGCGGGAAGCCTGCTTCTCCCTCTCCCACTCCCCCTGCTTGTGTTCTTGCTCTCGCTGTGTCTCTCTCTGTCAAATAAATAAATAAAATCTTAAAAAAAAAACAACAACTGTGCATTGATTATGTTGCGAGGGGAGAGAGAGAGTTAAGGGGCTAAATCCTCATTTACCATAGTAGAGAAGTTAGTAAATATTGCCTAAAAATCAGTAAGTCTGGAAATAGCAGAATAAGCATGGGTTTTAAAATATAGAAAAAAAGAACAAAGAAACATTCAAAAGAATTAAAAATGAGTGTCCCTTGAGGATGACAGGGGCCACTGTTGCCCATAAACTTTTTTAGTATTTAGGACTCTATAAATACTCTTTGCAAATGTCCCTTTCCTAATAAACAAAATTTAGTTTTAAAAGGAATTATGGCATTTAAAATGTCAGAGAAATAGAATAATTGTGGATTGTATTCAGCTTTCTACATTTTTGTCGTGTTGTTTTCTAGAGTTCCTGGAATAACTCTTGCTACAGATATTATCTGTGGTTTTCCTGGAGAAACAGATCACGATTTTCAAGAAACAGTGAAGCTTGTGGAAGAGTACAAATTTCCAAGCCTCTTTATTAACCAGTTTTACCCAAGACCAGGAACTCCTGCTGCAAAAATGGCACAAATTCCAGCACAAGTGGTAAGATATTTCTCTTGCAAAGTATTAGATTCATCAGTGAGTAGCTACAAAAAGGCAGCTCTCTTGCTTCCCTTAACACAACTGGTTCATGGGCGCCTGGCTGGCTCAGATGGTTAAGCATCTGCCTTCGGCTCAGGTCATGATCCCAGGGTCCTGGGATGGAGCCCCGCATCGGGCTCCCTGCTCGGTGGGGAGCCTGCTTCTCCCTCTCCCTTTGTTACTCCCGCTGCTTGTGCTCTCTCTCTCTCTCTCAAAGAAATAAACACAACTGGCTCATAGTATCACTTTTAAGTTAAACAATATAGAGAGTTTTTCAAGACGGGGGCAGGGGCAGGGGAATATTGGATGACTTGAATAACTTTAGGCAGCTAAAATATCACCTTTTTTTCTTTTGAGGCGTGAGATTCAGATGACACTGGGGGAAAATAATAATCTGGTATCACCTGTGTTGGTAAGAGAAATCTTGGACATTTGAAAAGAAGGCAGCATTTAGACATCTGTGAGCAAAAGAAGCTTCATGTTTACCTGAGTTCCGTAATTTGTTACTTACTGGGGGCCCCACGTCTTCCCTTCTTTTCCATGGAATAGATTTGATGCTTGCCATCTATCCGTCTATTTCAGATTTGTGTTGCTTTCACACAAATGAACCTCAACTTAATTTCATCCTTACATGTTCAGAAATGTATTAGAATAAGGTAATTTAAAATGAATGTGAAAAAGTTTGAGATCCAATAAAGGCAACCTGTTTTCCAGAATGCCTCAGAAATTAATGTTCTTAAAGTAATTTAGTTTCTAGATTTGTTGGCTAAAGATGAAAAAATGTTAATAAGCTTTAAGAGGAAGTCATATGTTTTTAACTGAAATTTTTGTTTTGTTTCAAATAACTAAAAGAAATTATGCTCTACCATTAATTTTCCTCAAGGCTTACATGAATAAATACTAAAAGGAATAACCCAGAGCTTGTTACTTTTTTCTATTATGCCATATGTGAATATATCAATCATAAAACATACAGATTTTTTATTTCAACATTTGGTTGAAAAACCAAATATATTTTTTATTTGTATATATAGATATAATATATTTTAAAGTCTGTTTTCCCCAATAAAACTGAAGTGAATATCATTCTTTGTTTTCTCAAAAATTTTGACATTTTTACTTGACAAGTTTCTGTGTGTACAAAGGTAAGAAAACGTTTCGCAGGTAGACTGTTTAATTTTAATTTCTAATTTAATCCATGAAGAAAGCAGATTATTGCACCATGGACAGTCAACTTTGCACAAACACAGAAATAAGTCAAATTAATTCCTTGTTTTTATATCTAAGTTGCAATTGCTTTTATTGCATGTGGCAAAATTCCCTTTTTTGGTCTGCGGTTCCTTGAATTTCGGCAGACGCCCCGCTAGTGTAGCTGCTCCCACAGTCGGGGCCGGAACGGTGCCAGCCGCGCTCCAGAGTGTCCTTTTTACTTTCTTGTAGCTCCTCCCCACATCCTGGAAACTACTGACCTCTTGCCCTTAGAGTTCAGTCCATTCTTACTTAAACTTTACTTCTTTAATAAGAAAGGTTTTTGATCTGTCACACACCTACGGAAACATGTACATTTTTCTAAAGTGAGTGCTCCTGTGTGCCCCGCCCCCCGGCCGGGGAGAAGCAGGAAACATTGCCAGTAGCCGGAGCTCCCCACCCTGCCCTTCCCATCTCCTACCAGACACCACTACCCCTTATGTTAACCCCAGACCTTCATTTGCCCTGTTGTTAAACTTGATATAAATGGAAGAATTCATTAGTGTTTGAATGTCTGGCTTTTGGTGTGTTTAATGTGGTAATTCTTTTTATTGTCCTTGCATTTCAGTAAAATTAATATTTGCCACACAGTTCTGGCCTGAAGTCTTAAGTTCACTCTTCAGGGTTAACAGGGAATGGCTTTTTCTGCTGAATTTTATAAAACATTTACCTTGGTCAATAAATAATTTTTCATCCTTTTCTTCATTGCTTATTATTATACTGCTTTTGAGGATAATACAGCTTTCCTAAGATTCCGCATCTGAAACATCTGTATGTCTCTCTGCCCGGAGTTGAACCTGTTGCTTACTGGGATTGTGAGTATTTATTTCAGGCATTGTGACAGTCCTTCTGATCTGTCCTGAAATAGTCAGGCACCAGGTGTCCTGGAGCATCTCCCGCCAGCCCCCGGGTTTTTTTTGTTTGTTTGTTTGTTTGTTTTTATCAATACTATGTTGGTGAGACTAGTCTGTTTTTTTTTTTTAATTTTTTATTGTTATGTTAATCACCATATATTACATAATTTGTTTTGGTGTAGTGTTCCATGATTCATTGTTTGTTCATAACACCCAGTGCTCCATGCAGAATGTGCCCTCTTTAATACCCATCACCAGGCTAACCCATCCCCCTACCCTCCTCCCTTCTAGAAACCTCAGTTTGTTTTTCAGAGTCCATCATCTCTCCTGGTTCGTCTCCCCCTCTGACTTACTCCCCTTCATTCTTCCTCTCCTGCTATCTTCTTCTTTTTCTTTTTTCTTAAAATATGTTGCGTTATTTGTTTCAGATCTGTGATTCAACAGTCTTACACAATTCACAGCGCTCACCGTAGCACATATCTTCCCCAATGTCTATCACCCAGCCACCCCCTCCCTCCCACCCCCGACCACTCCAGCAACCCTCAGTTTGTTCCTGAGATTAAGAATTCCTCATATCAGTGAGGTCATATGATAAATGTCTTTCTCTGATTGACTTATTTCACTCAGCATAACACCCTCCAGTTCCATCCACGTCGTTGCAAATGGCAAGATCTCATTCCTTTTGATGGCTGCATAATATTCCATTGTCTATATATACCACATCTTCTTTATCCATTCATCTGTTGATGGACATCTTGGCTCTTTCCACAGTTTGGCTATCGTGGACATTGCTGCTATAAACATTGGGGTACACGTACCCCTTCGGGGCCCTACATTTGTATCTTTGGGGTAAATACCCAGTAGTGCAATTGCTGGATCGAATGGTAGCTCTAATTTCAACTGTTTGAGGAACCTCCATACTGTTTTCCAGAGGGGTTGCACCAGCTTGCATTCCCACCAACAGTGTAGGAGGGTTCCCCTTTCTCCACATCCCCGCCAACATCTGTCGTTCCCTGACTTGTTAATTTTAGCCATTCTGACAGGTGTGAGGTGGTATCTCATTGAGGTTTTGATTTGGATTTCCCTGATGCCGAGCGATGTTGAGCACTTTTTCATGTGCTGTTGGCCATTTGGATGTCTTCTTTGGAAAAATGTCTGTTCATGTCTTCTGCCCATTTCTTGATTGGATTATTTGTTCTTTGGGTGTTGAGTTTGATAAGTTCTTTATAGATTTTGGATACTAGCCCTTTATCTGATATGTCATTTGCAAATATTTTCTCCCATTCTGTCGGTTGTCTTTTGGTTTTGTGGACTGTTTCTTTTGCTGTGCAAAAGCTTTTTATCTTGATGAGATCCCAATAGTTCATTTTTGCCCTGCCTTCCTGTGCCTTTGGTGATGTTTCTAGGAAGAAGTTGCTGCGGCTGAGGTCGAAGAGGTTGCTACCTGTGTTCTCCTTTAGGATTTGGATAGACTCTTGTCTCACGTTTAGGTCTTTCAACCATTTGGAGTCTATTTTTGTGTGTGGTGTAAGGAAATGGTCCAGTTTCATTCTTCTGCATGTGGCTGTCCAATTTTCCCAACACCATTTGTTGAAGAGACTGTCTTTTTTCCACTGGACATTCTTTCCTGCTTTGTCAAAGATAAGTTGACCATAGAGTTGAGGGTCCATTTCTGGGCTCTCGATTCTGTTCCATTGATCTATGTGTCTGTTTTTGTGCCAGTACCATACTGTCTCGATGATGACAGCTTTGTAATAGAGCTGGAAGTCCGGAATTGTGATGCCGCCAGCTTTGCTTTTCTTTTTCAAGATTCCTCTGGCTATTCGGGGTCTCTTCTGGTTCCATACAAATTTTAGGATTATTTGTTCCATTTCTTTGAAAAAAGTGGATGGTATTTTGATGGGGATTGCCTTGAATGTGTAGATTGCTCTAGGTAGCATTGACATCTTCACAATGTTGGTTCTCCCAATCCATGAGCATGGAACGTTTTTCCATTTCTTTGTGTCTTCTTCAATTTCTTTCCTGAGTATTTTATAGTTTTCTGAGTACAGATCCTTTGCCTCTTTGGTTAAATTTATTCCTAGGTATCTTACGGTTTTGGGTGCAATTGTGAATGGGATCGACTCCTTGATTTGTCTCTCTTCTGTCTTGTTGTTGGTGTATAGGAATGCCACTGATTTCTGTGCGTTGATTTTATAGCCTGCTACTTTACTGAATTCCTGTATGAGTTCTAGCAGTTTTGGGGTGGAGTCTTTTGGGTTTTCCACATAAAGTATCATATCATCTGCAAAGAGTGAGAGTTTGACTTCCTCTTTGCCGATTTGGATGCCTTTGATTTCTTTTTGTTGTCTGATTGCTGTGGCTAGGACTTCTAATACTATGTTGAATAGCAGTGGTGTGAGTGGACATCCCTGCCGCGTTCCTGACCTTAGGGGAAAAGCTCTCAGCTTTTCCCCATTGAGAATGATATTCGCTGTAGGTTTTTCGTAGATGGCTTTTAGGATATTGAGGTATGTACCCTCTATCCCTATACTCTGAAGAGTTTTGATCAAGAAAGGATGCTGTACTTTGTCAAATGCTTTTTCTGCATCTATTGAGAGGATCATATGATTCTTGTTCTTTCTTTTGTTAATGTATTGTATCACGTTGATTGATTTGCGGATGTTGAACCAGCCTTGCAGCCCAGGGATAAATCCCACTTGGTCGTGGTGAATAATCCTTTTAATGTACTGTTGGATCCTATTGGCTAGTATTTTGGTGAGAATTTTTGCATCCATGTTCATCAAGGATATTGGTCTGTAATTCTCCTTTTTGATGGGATCTTTGTCTGGTTTTGGGATCAAGGTAATGGTGACCTCATAAAATGAATTTGGAAGTTTTCCTTCCATTTCTATTTTTTGGAACAGTTTCAGGAGAATAGGTATTAATTCTTCTTTAAATGTCTGATAGAATTCCCCTGGGAAGCCATCTGGCCCTGGGCTTTTGTTTCTTGGGAGATTTTTGATGACTGCTTCAATTTCCTTAGTGGTTATAGGTCTGTTCAGGTTTTCTATTTCTTCATGGTTCAGTTTTGGTAGTTGATACTTCTCTAGAAATGCACCCATTTCTTCCAGGTTATCTAATTTGCTGGCATAGAGTTGCTCGTAATATGTTCTTATAATTGTTTGTATTTCTTTGGTGTTGGTTGTGATCTCTCCTCTTTCATTCATGATTTTGTTGATTTGGGTCATTTCTCTTTTCTTTTTGATCAGTCTGGCCAGGGGTTTATCAATCTTGTTAATTCTTTCAAAGAACCAGCTCCTAGTTTCGTTGATCTGTTCTACTGTTCTTTTGGTTTCTATTTCATTGATTTCTGCTCTGAGCTTTATTATTTCTCTTCTCCTGCTGGGTTTAGGCTTTATTTGCTGTTCTTTCTCCAGCTCCTTTAGGTGTAGGGTTAGATTGTGTATTTGAGACCTTTCTTGTTTCTTGAGAAAGGCTTGTATTGCTATATACTTTCCTCTCAGGACTGCCTTTGCTGTATCCCAAAGATTTTGGACAGTTGTGTTTTCATTTTCATTGGTTTCCATGAATTTTTTTAATTCTTCTTTAATTTCCTGGTTGACCCATTCATTCTTTAGTAGGATGCTCTTTAGCCTCCATGTATTTGAGTTCCTTCCGACTTTCCTCTTGTGATTGAGTTCTAGTTTCAAGGCGTTGTGGTCTGAAAATATGCAGGGAATGATCCCAATCTTTTGGTACCGGTTGAGACCTGATTTGTGACCTAGGATGTGATCAATTCTGGAGAGTGTTCCATGGGCACTAGAGAAGAATGTGTATTCCGTTGCTTTGGAATGGAATGTTCTGAATATGTCTGTGAAGTCCATTTGGTCCAGTGTGTCATTTAAAGTCTTTATTTCCTTGTTGATCTTTTGCTTAGATGATCTGTCCATTTCAGTCAGGGGGGTGTTAAAGTCCCCCACTATTATTGTATTGTTGTCAATGTGTTTCTTTGCTTTTGTTATTAATTGCCTTATATAATTGGCTGCTCCCATGTTCGGGGCATAGATATTTACAACTGTTAGATCTTCTTGTTGGATAGACCCTTTAAGTAGGATATAGTGTCCTTCCTCATCTCTTATTACAGTCTTTGTTTTAAAATCTAATTTGTCTGATATAAGGATTGCCACCCCAGCTTTCTTTTGGTGTCCATTAGCATGGTAAATGGTTTTCCACCCCCTCACTTTCAATCTGGGGGTGTCTTTGGGTCTAAAACGAGTCTCCTGCAAACAGCATATGGATGGGTCTTGTTTTTTAATCCAGTCTGATAGCCTGTGTCTTTTGATTGGGGCATTGAGCCCATTTACATTCAGGGTAACTATTGAAAGGTATGAATTTAGTGCCATTGTATTGCCTGTAAGGTGACTGTTACTGTGTGTTGTCAGTGTTCCTTTCTGATCTTTGCTGCTTTTAGGCTCTCTCTTTGCTTAGAGGACCCCTTTCAATATTTCTTGGAGGGCTGGTTTCGTGTTTGCAAATTCCTTTAGTTTTTGTTTGTCCTGGAAGCTTTTTATCTCTCCTTCTATTTTCAATGCCAGCCTAGCTGGATATAGTATTCTTGGCTGCATATTTTTCTCGTTTAGTGCTCTGAAGATATCTTGCCAGTCCTTTCTGGCCTGCCAGGTCTCTGTGGATAGGTCTGTTGCCAATCTAATATTTTTACCATTGTAGGTTACATATCTCTTCTCCCGAGCTGCTTTCAGGATTTTCTCTTTGTCTCTGAGACTCGTAAGTTTTACTATTAGATGTCGGGGTGTTGACCTATTTTTATTGGTTTTGAGAGGGGTTCTCTGTGCCTCCTGGATTTTGATGCCTGTTTCCTTCCTCACATTAGGGAAGTTCTCTGCTATTATTTGCTCCAATATACCCTCTGCCCCTCTCTCTCTTTCTTCTTCTTCTGGGATCCCAATTATTCTAATGTTGTTTCGTCTTATCGAATCACTTATCTCTCGAATTCTGCCCTCGTGATCCTGTAGTTGTTTCTCCCTCTTTTTCTCAGCTTCTTTACTTTCCATCATTTGGTCTTCTATATCACTGATTCTCTCTTCTGCCTCATTTATCCTAGCAGTTAGTGCCCCCATTTTTGATTGCACCTCATCAATAGCCTTTTTGATTTCGACTTGGTTAGATTTTAGTTCTTTTATTTCTCCAGAAAGGGTTTCTCTAATAACTTCCACGCTTTTTTCAAGCCCGAGACTGTCTGTTTTTGCAAGTGGCTATGGTTCATCCACTGTCGTTGCTATATAGTATTCCTTTGCACGCACATTTATCCATCCTAATGTGAAAAGAGAGTTGGGTATGTCCAAGCTTCCTGCTAGTATAGCAACTGATGCTGCTGTCCGTGTTGTTTAGACCTTTTGTCTGATACATCTACACAAACATGTCTGCTGGGTGTGTAGCAAGGAGTGTGATCTCTGGGTCATAGGAAATACAGTGGAGCTGCTTTGTATTGCCAAAGAGTTTTCCCAAATACTTGAGTAAATTTACATTTCCCTCAGTGATATATAAACATGCTAGTAGCTCTGTATTCTTGCCAACACTTGTCATTGTTATGTTTCTGTTACTAGCCATTTTGATGGGAATGTACTATAATCTAACTATGGTTTTATAGTTCCCTGTTCACTAATGATATCGAATGCTTCTTTTATGTTGATTGGATATTTGGATATAATTTTTCATGAAGTCTCTATTCAAACCTTTTGCCCATTTATCTGTTGGTTTACCTCTTTGCTTTGTCCCCCACCCCCAGTGCCCTTCCTCTGATTTGCAGGAATTTGTGCATTTGGAGTTCAAGTCCCTTGTTAGTCATGGTAATTTAAATATCTTCTTCCTTCTGTAACCAGTTTTTTCACTTTCTTACTGGTGTCTTTTGAAGACCAGACATTGTCCATTTTAATATGGTAGAATTTATCAGTATTTTTCCTTTTGTTTTGGTGCTTTTGGGTCCTGTTTCAGGTTACTTCCCCACACCACCATGAATACACCCCTCAGTGTACTCATCCAGAAATTTTATTATTTTGCTTTTTACCTTTAGATCTTTAATCCACCTAGAATGTATCTGTGTTTCACCATGAGGTGTGGAGGTCAAGAGTTTTGCTCTGTTTTGTTTTGTTTTCTATGGGGATATCCACTTGCATTAAGGCCACTTATGGAATCTCATCCTTGCCCCACTCTCTTCCTGGTCCCCTTTATCATAAATCAGGGGTCTGTCTAATATGTGTGCATCTCTTCTGGAACTTTACTCTGGTTTTTTGATCTGTTTGTCCATCTTTCTACCAGATCACAATGTTAGTTATCATAGTTTTATAATAGCTGTTGACACTGCTGTATACGCCTCTCAACTCTCTTTTGCTGGAACATTGTCCTAACTACTCTTGGCCCTTTGCCTTTCTTATTTTGTCAACTTACACCAAAATATTTTGCTGGCATTTTGATTGAGATGGTTTTGATTCTATAGATCACTTGGGGGCAAATTGACATTGTAATAATATCTGGTTACCCATCTTTGAATAAAGTATCTCTTCTTTATTTTAATCTTCTCTAATTTCTCTCAGTAATGTTTTATAGTTTTCTGTATACGAGCCTTGCACATCATTTATCAGTTCTGTTCCTGCATGCTTGTTCCCTGGCTACTATTGGAATGACTGATTTTCATTTTTTTTATTGTTATTGCTATTTAAAAATGTGGTTGATTTTAGTATGTTTATCTTTCACCTGTCAACTTTGCTAATTTCACTTAGTAATTCTGATAATTTCTCTATAGATTTTTCTTCAGAGTTTTCTATGTATACAATTACATCATCTGCTGATTTGCAGTTCTGATCTTCATAACTTTTATTTCTTCTCTTACTGCACTGGCTGGGACTTACAGTACGCTGTTGAATTGAATTGGCCATTTATCTCTTCTTCCCAAACCCAGAGGAAGAGTCTTCAGAATTTCTCCATTCAGTATAAAAGTTGACTATGGTTTTGGGATTAGGGAAGTTTCTTTCTATTCCTAATTTACCCAGAATTTGTGTGTGTGCGTTGTGTGTGTGAGCATGTGAGCATGTGTGTATGTGTGTGTGTGCATGCTTGTGTGTGCCCATGCGTGTGCGTGTGCATGCTTGTGTGTGCGTGTGCATGCTTGTGTGTGCCCATGCATGTGCTTGTGTGTATGCTTGTGTGTGCCCGTGCACGTGCATGTGTGCATAAGTGTGTGTGCATGCTTGTGTGTGCCCATGCATGTGCATGTGTGTATGCTTGTGTGTGCCCATGCATGTGCATGTGTGTGTGCATGCTTGTGTGTGCGTGTGTGTGCTTGTGTGTGCCCACGCATGTGCATGTGTGTGTGTGCATGCTTGTGTGTGCATGTGCATGCTTGTGTGTGCCCACGCATGTGCATGTGTGTGTGTTTTAATCATGAATGGAATTGAACTTCATCACTTTCTCTTCAACTTCTGAAATAATCATGTAGTTTTTGTGTTAAATCTGTTAATATTGTGAACTATACTGAATGGTTTCAGATGTTTCAATCAACCTTGCATTCCTGGGAGAAACTTCATTTGGTCATATGTATTGCTTTTGATATACTGTTTCAGTTAATTTGCTAAAATTTTGTGAAGAACTTTTGCATCTTTGTTTGTGGAGGATTTGATCCGTAGTTTTCTTGTGATGTCTTCTTAATTTTGGTATGAGAGTAAAGTTGGCCTCATAGAATGAACTGGAAAGTATTTCTTTCTCTACATTTTTCTGGAAGAATTTGTATAGAATTTGTATTATTTCTTCCTTAAATGTTTGACAGAATTGCCTAATATGGTAAGTAGAACTCCAAGATGGCCCCACAAACTCCCTTAACCCCTCAGCCCCAACCAGGGTACAGACTCTAAATAAGCCCTGGGACTGTTAATTTGATAAATGCTCTGCCCTTTGGTTTCTTCGTTCTACTGCTGAGTCATCTTTGCTTTTTTCATGGAGGGTAGCACAATTTTCTCAAAACCTTTGTGAGTCTTTCCTAGATTTCCCTAGAGTTGGTTCTGTTAGACCAAAGCCACATCTATAGATCTTTATGATCCAAGCCCTTCTCTCCTGTAGCCCCCTGCTGGGTACTTTTCTTTGTATGTATTGTACTTGGAAATCTTGGGGCTTCTTTACTTCACCCCAGTCTCCTTCATCAACTTTGCAAAACGTCAGCCATTCTCTCTTCAGGTGTTCCTTTGGCTCCATTCTCTATCCCTTCTGGGATTTCAATTATATATGTTAGATATTTTCATTATGTTCCCCAATGTCTACTTTTCATTCTTTGTTCCCTTTGGGTTTCTAGATTTTTTTTCTCTTTGCCTGTTTTTTAGTTCCTGATATTCACAGCAGTCACTGGGCCAACAACAGCAGAAGTAACATGCCATGGTCCCTGGAAGAGGGACACTGCTGTCACCACGGGGCCGCCACCCCAGACCTTCTCGGTCAGGGTCTGCGTCTCCAGGCAATTTGTGTGAGCATTAATATTTGTGAGGTGCTCTTCTAGTTCACCAAGCCTCTCTTCATCTGTGTTCAATCAGCTGTCCAACCCATCTATGGAATTTCTAATTTTTAGTTAATTTATTTCTTCTTCTTCTAGCAGTACGATTTGACTTTTTTCTTCATGGATTCTAGTGTTCTAATAAAATTCCTCATATTTTCCTTTGTATTTTTTGAACATATTCCTCAGTTATCTTAAAGCTCATTCTGAATTCTCCACTATCTGTTGTCCTTTTTTTTTTTTTCTTGATTTGATCATTTGTCTTTTCTTTCCATGTACCTGATCATTTTTGTTAAATGGTGACCATTGTTTGTTTAAAAAACAAAATGAAACGATAGGTTCTAGACAGTAATGTATCTTCCTCCAGGAGGATTTCATTGTGCTTCTGCTAGGCTCTCAGGTAAGGATTGATTATTTTAATTGGTCTGAGATTGATTTTTGAATCTGTTTCTCAGCCTTTCTGAGGACTGGTTTATTTCTGGTTTGCCCTTCCTTTTTGAATGCAGCCGGTGGTGTGCTGGGTATTGAATGACCGACTCTCAGTGGGAAGGCTTCTTCCTTGTAGCATTTGCTCATTTCCTTAATGTAAATACATCTACTGCTGCCAGTTTCCGACTACCTGTGTGGCACACGTGAACATGGAATTGGGAAGAGATGCCCATAGTCCGCTCTTGTGAGCTGGTAGAAAGCCACATCCAGTATACCGTCCAGTGTACCTCTTCAGGGCCTCATCTGACATTCTGTGGTGCTTACAGGGAATTTTTGTCTCCCCAGGCTCATGAGAATGCCAAAGGCTCTGCAGAGTCTCTAAGTCTCTTAGCTTCTGCTTGGCTCCTCGGCCTCCCGGCCACTGCTTACAAACTGATAAACACATAGAAGGGAAAAGTGGCTCCAAGTGTTAAGCTCATGGACTTCCCTTCTCTCGAGGTCCTCACTGTCTTGCTAGTTTTTGAGGTTGAAACAGAACATATTATACATTTTTATTCACCTTTTCTAATTGTTCTTGGCAAGATCACTGGTCTGATACAAGCTCGTTTGCCTTAGCCAGAAGCAAGACTAACTGCATAAAATCAGCTTTTAGATGCTTTTGCTTTTCCTCTTATCTTTTACCTTTTAAACATAGCCCCTTAACATCTTCTTTACATTTTTAGATCTTAATAACCCAGTCCTGGTATGGCAGCACCTCTTTTACTGTTTTAGACTTTATCCTTTAGAGCAGTTTTAGGTTTATAGCAAAATTGCGTGGGAAGTACACAGACTTCCCATGCACTCCCTGCCCACACATGTACAGCCTCCCCCAGTGTCAACATCCCACCCCATTTGTTAACACTGATGAACCTACACTGACACATCATTATCACCCGGACTCCGTAGCTTACATTACATTCTGTTCTCGGTGTTACACATTCTATGGGTTTGGACAATGTGCAGTTACATGCATCAGGCCGACTAGTTTCACTGCTCTTCCCTGCTCTGTGTTCCACCTGGTCATCCCTCCCTTCTCCCTAACACCTGGCAACCGTTGATGCTTCCTGTCGCCATTGTTTTGCCTTTTCCAGAATGTCACAGAGTTGCAGTCATACAATATGTAGCCTTTTTGGATTGGCTCATTTCACTTAGTAACATGCATTTAAGTTTGCTCCATGTCTTTCCATGGCTTTCATTTTAACACAACAGACATTTATTGCCTCACAGTTATAGAAATGAGAAGTCGAAAGCAGGCCACCTGCTCCCTCCGGACCATGTATTAGAATCTTTCCTTCTTAGCTCTACGCAGGTTGCTGGTAATCGCTTTCCTCCACTTGCAGATGCATAATTTCAGTCTCTTCTCCATTGTCACATGGTGTCCCTGTGTAGCTGTCTCCCCATGACTGTCTCCTTATAAGGACCCCTGTTGGATTTGATTAGGGGCCCACCCTACTCCTCATCTTAATTAGGTACCTCTGCAGTGACCCTCTTTTCAGATAAAGTCACATGCTGGGGTGTCAGGGGTGAAGTACTTCCACATATCTTTTCTGGGGTCGGGGGCAGATACAAGGCGGTCTGCAACACTTCTCTGCCTTCTGTAATTATGCTCCAGGTAAAAACTGCAGCCCAGAAGAGGTTCACCTTATAACATTCAGAGCCTTGAATAAGGGGAATTAAGCATTAATGATGAGACTTCAGAGATCTGCAATCCAGGAGAGAATATATGATGTGCACTGACTCTTCATGGTTCTCTTAAATTTACCAAAAATTAATAATTGCCTATTTCTCTCAGGTACTTGATGAAACTACTTAACAACCAGACTTCGCTGAAGTAAGACATAGCTGCAAATCATACCCTAATTTATTTCCCGTATTCCTGCCCCCAAAAAATCAGCAGTAAAGGTAGAATCTAATCCATTATTGAAAGAAAGCACAATTGCTTTGTTTTCAAGTAACGGCTTTTTATCCTGGCTTTAGAATGCCTCTTAGTGACAGTGTCTTGTTTTATTAGACATACTTTATTTGCGCTAAAATTAAGCCCCAGAAATGTTCTCGGTCTGCCATAAATGATGTAAAATAGAGAAGTTCAGTGTAAATTCCCCCTTTTGTGTAACTACCTTTACATGAATACTAGTATTAATATAAATAAATTCCAGTTTTTAATGTTTTCTAGTAGAGCTCTGATAAATGAACCAAATTATGTGTATTTCTTAGTCATTTAAATCACCAAATGGATAAAGCCCAACTGAGTTTTGATTTTGCATAGGTGGGAGGGGAGGATTTTTCTCCAATCTTTGATTGCCTGCTGAAAAAAGAGTATAACTCTGTTAAATTTATAATGAAAATCAATTAGACGATGTATTTTCATGAACAAGATAAACTAAAATTTATTTTTTCTTAGCATTTGCAAGATTATTAATGTATAAGAGATTTAATAGTAAGATCACCTAAGCCAAACAAGAGTGACCTGAAACTTTTAGATGAAAGGTCAAATGTGCATGTTTATATTTTCTTTTCGATTGAGTCTTCCTTCATTAGTCTTCATTAATCTTAAGTAACTCTAATTGTATTTTCAAATTGTTGCTGAGATTCTTAGTCTGCCTAGAAAAGGTCACTTAGGTTTAAAAAGTCTTTGGATCCTTAGCTATCAATTCCAGAGTTTCTTTTTAAGAAAATCTTGATGAAAAATAATGCAGTTGGGATGAAATCTTTAAGAGGCCTGTGACTTGAAAAAAAAAAAAATTCTTTAGGTGACAAGAGTGGCTGTTGGAATGTTCGTATTGGTTTAAAATGTTAAATTGTGATACTAAATCCACCTGCTTGCTTGTCTCACATCTTGGAACCAGAGAGTAAGATCATGTCTTTAGGTACATGTGAACATAAAAAGAACCATAACTTTTTAGCTGCAGTTTCTAGAATATTTACCCTAAGGATAACAAGGCCTTGGTACTCTTCTTGACTCAGCCCTAAGGAGTCTGGGTATGTGTTCCTGAGAGATCTAGAAGGGCCACCCTTGGGGTCGACAGAGGCAGCTTCTCTGGAAGTGTCCACGGTAGTTTTCCCTGTGAGGGACTGAGTTTTTGCTGGAGGTATTCAAACCAAGGCAAGGTGACCATTTGGAACAGATGCTGAATAAGGAATTGTTCTTAAATCATATACAGAGCTTATTCGATGACATATAATGGCTCTCCCAAATCCAGCTGCATATGAGTCTAGGACATACTTTATTTTAAAAAGCAAAACAGAAATATAGCATACAGAAAGAGCTTTGTCACTTTTTCTAGATGTCCCTAAAATTCTTTGTCCAAGTACATCAAGTTGCTTTAATGGAAGAACACTTTTATATCCTAGCTCTTCTGCCTTACTGGATAAGATAACTGCATTGTTTACACATTCTCCTATTTTCAAACTAAGCTTTTTTCTTTGGGGGAGAGGTAAAAATATTTTCAGGAATCTTTATACTCTAGATTGTCTAGTACTCTTTATTCTCAAGTGATTCCCAAACACACCTGGAGGGACATTCCTTTTCTCAAGATCCTTTTCATTTTAACTTCATTTTTTTATTTTTAGGAGGAATATCTCGGGATTCTTCTGCAATTAATTGTATTTGATCCCTCCAAATGCAGTTAATCTTTTAAGTTCTTCTTTTCTGGACATATTGTTTCTCTTTTTGCTTCCATTTTGGGTAGAGTTTTTAGGCTGACCATAGTTTTGTTGTGTATAGACTTCAGCAGATCACTTAATAGTCTCCCATGAAGACTCTGTAGTAACAGCAGTAAAGAATGATCTATATTCTAATCCAGAGAGGTGGTTGGGAATCTCCTACCTTGTGTGAGTTTTTATTGAAATGCTATTCATTTAACAAATAGAAAATTGAATTTAATGATCTCTAAGGCCCCTTGAAATTCTTATTAATCTTTGATTCTTTATCATGTGGTTATAAGGCCACCTTTCAAACCATATTTTAAAAGTCTGCTTTCTTTTTCTAGATCATTGGCCTAAGTGTGTAATCTGCATTTTCCAGTTCTTTTATCTTCTACTTTGTAATGAATCTGAAAACTTTTTGCCTGTATAATCAATTAATTGACTAGGAATACTAAAACACAATAATTAAGTCGGTTGTGTGTGAGGGCTCAGAATGGTGGCAGTGGGACCAGCTGTGCTGGGGGGAGTCGTGGCCCCCCGGAAGGCAGCCACATTCTAATCCCCAAACCTGCGAGGGTGTTACCACAGTCGTAAAAAGGTCTTCGGGAATGGGATTACGTTAATGCGTTGAAATGGCAGATCGTTGTGGGTTATCTGGATGGGCCCAGTGTAGTCCAAGGGTTCTTAGAAGGGGAAGGCAGGAGGGTTCAAGTTCCAGGGAGGAGATGTGAGGACACAAGCAGAGGATCAGAGTAATGGGCTCTGGAGATCAGGGCACAGGACAAGGCGTTAAGGAACGTGGGCTGCCTCTAGAAGGTGGAAAAGACAAGGAACAGATATCCCCTGAGGCTCTCCTGAAGGACTACAGCTCTGTTAATACCTCGATTTTAGCCCATAAGACCCATTTTGGACTTCTCACTTCCCAAACCATAAGATAATAAATTTGTGTTGTTTCAAGACACTAAGTTTGATAATTTGTTACTGTAGCAATAGGAAATTAATATGCCGACAGTGGGATAGTTTGAACTGAGGACATTGTCTAGCTTTTTGAGACAGATAAATGAATTGCTTTCGGCTCTTTATGCTACCCGGGTTGTGCTGTATCACTGGGTGACACATGCTTGTTCCGAGGTCTGTGAAAACTAACCCTTGTTGCTACCCAACAGGCACAGTCATCTCTAGGCCTAATCACAATAATGCCAGAACAAAAATAATGGTAAGAATTAACATTCATTTAGCAATCAGCATATGTCCAACATTGCTCTGAGCCCTTTGTGCGTATTACCTAATTTCATTCTCACAGATTATTAGAGTCATTTTGCAAATGAGGAAACCCAGGCACAGAGTAATGACCTGAAGTACCTAAGATTACACACAGAAGCTCCCACCTCCCTCTCCACTCTTGGGTCTTGTAATTCCTTCCAACACACTTTGTGCTCTCACAGTGCCCGGCGGCTTGGAGTTCCCAGCGTGCGCCCATGCTCATCTCCTCTGCTCCAAACTCCCTAGAGGGAGCTGCACATGAAGAGCCCTGGGAATACAGAAAACATGGATCATTTGTTGAGCATAACATGCATGGTATTTAGGAGAGTAAAGTGTGTTGCAGTTTTCTGTTTGTTTTTCAGGGGGTGGAGAGCTGCCCGAGAGTGTAAGGTTAGTATTGTCAGTGACTGAGCCAGGTGCTACAGGCAAGCCTTAGACTAGATGGCCTTATCAGCCATGTGCCATGGCCTCAGGCTGTCCTGTGGGTGGGCGGGAGCTACCGAATACCGGTGATCCTGTGTTTGTTTTTGAAAAGCTCGTTCTAGGTGCAGTGGACAAAGAATAAAAGAGTCAGAAAGCCTAATTAGGAAATTGCACAAGTCAGGTTTGGAGCCTTAACAGGTGAGTTTTAAAGAAGTCTCTAGGACCTGTTCCTGAGACCTTCAATAAATATTTTTCCTCTGGACTTAGTAGTTCCAGATCTTAGACTTAGCTACATGTCAGCAAAGTTATTTTGTGTTCAGTGGAGAATATTAATTTGCTGTACAGAAGGTCACTTATTTGGCTTTTGATTGATTCCAGGCTCACAGACAAATACTGGTAGGCCAGAACATTTTACAAGGACCCTTGAACAGGCCAGAAATTTAGGGCATCACATCTTGTTTCTGCCTTCATTCTTGCAGGCCCTGTTGGTGTTCTGTTTCTGACTTAGCCACGAGATTGCTCACTAGACCAAGCCTTGGCCTCTTCTACTCAGAAGGAGAAATGCCAGACCCTCCAGACCCCTGCCCTTGTCTGTTCTTTATCCCTCCCCCCAACATGGTTTTATCTCTTCCCATACTGTTTCTACACGGCAGATACGGGATTGGCTTTTTCCTTGTAGCCTCTTTTATCTTTTTTGTGTGTGTTTTTGTTCTAAGTGCTGTAAGATAAGCTTATCAACTGTGTGTGTATGAGTGTGTGTGTGCGTGTTTTGAACCTGTAGAAAACTGAATTTGGGAGCGTTTGAAGACGCTGGCGCTCTGATGGGATCATTCTTTTTTAAATCCTTTTAAAACTGAGTACTTTCCTTTTATCCCACTCTCACACTAAAAGAGTGAAGGAAAACAGGGTGGTAATGTTTGGAGCTTTGAAGAATGTGAAAATAACAAGAATTGTTCAGCCTCAGTTGTGTAGAGGGAAGTCGGCCAATGTCGACAATCCCTTGGCCTTGCCAGTACTCTTAAGCCCTTTGGTTGTCTACCATCGTGAAACAGAAGTGTTAGAAAATTTAACAAATATGATTAATTTGGAATAAATAAAAGCAGAATGTTGTGTCAAGATCTCGTGAAAGAAAATAAGTGCTATTTCTAAGAAGAACGTATTCTTGGGGGTATAAAAAGTGTACATGGCTATTGGCTGATGCAGTAACTCACCATCCAGGAACCTGGCCAGGGGACCCAGCAAAACAGCTCAGGGGAGAGATCACTGGTGATGTCTTTATTACTTTTCCTGCCACAAGTGATTTTTTTTTAAAACATCATGATCCTGGATCATTCTTTTGGAAAACGCCAACGTTCTCTCCATGTACACTCACTGCTCCCCCAAATTCTCTGCCCTCTAAATCTGACCTCTTGCCTGCCTACCACAGAGCACTGCCTGACTTTTTATTTAGTCCTGACTGACAGTGATGAACAGACTTCCATTATCATGCATGTCAGCTTCATGTAGTCAGACCCACAGGACTAGACCTGTGCTAGACATGCGTAGACGATAACCCCAGGACGGAGCCATGTTTCTGTGGAATTGTTTTTTGTTTAGGATGGTAAAGATAAGAAAAGAAAGATACCCATTTTTGTTGATACCTAAAGTCCTTTCATATGACTTCTGTTAATTACAAGACATTGTAAGAAAAAAAAAATCAGTGATGACTCTGTCTTGAACCATGGTTTGTATAAATCAACTTTAGGACAACAAAGAGTCCAGTATGATTTGAGAGCCTTGAGTTTGATGATAGCAATCTTTTTGTACTTTGTAGTCAGCTTATAGAAAATCATTTAAAAAAATAAACTTCTATAGAAAAAATACACTCAACTTCTTTCTTATGGTTGTTTAATTTTTTGTTTTCCTGTTGGCATTTATTTTTATCTTGCTTCTTTTGTGAATTTATAATTACCACAAAACATTAGGGAGATAGATGGTTGTAAGGTTTTCTCTCAGATGCTGAATGGTGGTAGGTATCAGGGTTGAGATGCACTGAGTGAATTTATATTAAATCAAGTGAATATAAATTCTATCCTTTGGAAAGTCATCTTTATTATATTTTAGTCTAACTTTTTTTTGATGGTGATTACATACCTTGTTTTGTGTAAGTTTCAGAAAAATTGCAAGGATCTACATAATTCTTTTATGCCTTTTTATATGAACTTGATTTATTAAAATCGTAGTATTCAATTTGAATTCACTTTTTATTAGCAACTTTAGAAGTGAGTAGACTCTTTGGAGTAACTTCTAAAGATAACCTTACAATGATCTATCTTATTTTTTGATCTTATATTATTATTTTTCTGTGATAACTATGGTCCATTAGTAACTTCATGTTTATAACTTTCCAAAGGGCCTATTAAGTATAGTTCCCAGTAATAGAGCTAATATTAAATGTGTATGTAGGTCAACAAAATATATTTGGCAATTTAACATGACATGCTTTTCTAACTCCTGCCTCTTAGAACCATGTTTATTTCATAATTAAGGACGAAGATATCAAATATGAGCAGATAAGCATTCAAATGGATAAAATATACTGTGCGAATTATGTTCTGATAGCTTATAATCTAAGATAAATGTCCTGACGCTTTCTTTTTGCTACTCATAATAAAGTACCTCTATAGAAGTGGTCTATAAGATTAGAAGTTATATGGGCAGGGAAAAGAAGCTTCCATTGTTTGAATGTTAGTATGTGCCAGAAAGAAACATAGTCTTTGCTTTTCATGTACTTTGTCTCATGTTATTCTTCCAACCATACTTTTACGTATCTGGTATTATTATTATTATTATTTTTTACTTTACAGACAAGCTGGGTGAGGCTCAAAGAAAAGTAAATTTGCCCCAGGTTTTATAACAATTAAGTGAAAATGCCCGAGACATAGGCTCTTCTTTCTGACTTTTTGGGGCCATGCACTTATAAACCGTAAAATAAACATTTGTCCCAGAAATTCAAAATAATTTTAGAACATTTTGACCAGAAAAGTTCTGGTTTCCACAGTTTTATTTTTCTATTATAGCAGTGAGTTTTTATTTATAGGCCCTAGAAAAATTGTAAACTCCTTAAAATGATTTTAAACTTAACAGAAGTTGTAGGAATAGCACATCTCCAGTGTACCCTTTGCCAAGCTCCAACATTTTGCTAAATTTGCTTTCTCTCGAGAGTTGGCTAGATAGACACACAGACAGACTGGCTCACATTTTTTCCCCTGGACAATTTCAGAGTAGATTACGATATCGTGCCCCTTTACTGCTTACTATTTAGTGAGTGTTTCCTAAGAACGAGAATCTTCCGTAATCACAGTATTGTTCTCCAAATCAGGAAATTTAACATGGGTACAAGACTTGAGCCTGCGGTTTCTATTCCAGTCTGTCAGGAGTCCCAGCAACGTCCTCTGCAGCTGTCATTTTCCCATCTAGGACTCAGTTCAGGATCGGGTCTTAACTTAGTTGTCACGTCTCTAGGTCTTCTTGAACTGAGAGGCTTCCTTAGTTTTGTTTTTTTTTTTTATCTTTCATGATACATTGACATTTAAGAATACTGGCCAGGTACTTGACAGAATGTCCCTCAATTTGGGTTTCGTTTCTCTCATGATTAGATTCCTGTTTAACTGAGTAAATGATGTTCTGTCCTTCTCAGAATGTCACATCTGGAGGCGCGTGGTGTCCTTTCGTCCTTATTGGTGCTGCTAACTTTGATCACTTGGTTAAGGTGTTGTCTGGCGTCTCCACTGTGTCGTTATCCATTCTTAGCATAAGAGTTTTTAACCCCAAGTGTGTAATAGAATCATAGAGGAAAGAAAAAAGTTGGCCCTGAGAACTCAGAAATCTTAGTGCAGTTCACACTTTCCATTTTATACTGGGTGGACCTCCACAGTTCTGTAGTCTGAAAGACTTCATTCCTAAGTTTTCATTCAGTCTAAATCTTGGAATTATTTCTAACAGTTTTTAATGCTTAGACTGTTCTCTTTTTAAGCAAGGTACTTGAAGTTGAGTGTGCAGTGACAGGGAGGGAAAAGTAAACTTGGAAAGGCAGAAATTTACTTCTTTGAAGTATCTGTATATTTACACAGCAGGTACATAGAGAGTTTTCATCCTCAGAACCTGTGCAGATCAAAAACTTGTGTGAGCCAAGAGGCGCCAAGAGGAGGAAAATTAATGGATGAAGTATCTTTAATTTTTAGGGGGAATTCATGGGGCACAAGTGAAATGTTACTCTTGAAAAGGCTAAGATACTTACTGAGTAGCTCTCTCTCTGAATATTACTGAGTGTCAGAGACATTCTGTTGGAATCAGAAATACTTTCCATGTATGCTGTATCCCTTTACTGCCTTTCCTCTCAACCTTTGTTGTCTACGAAATCACAGAGTATCCTCTCCAGCCACTTTCTGGGTGCTGCTTTGAACTTGTTTTGTTAGGACAATCAAATGTAAAAAGGTAACGGAAGAATTCTACAAGTAAATTCCAGTTGGTTCTGTAATCAAGCACAAAAACGTGGAGTGGTTCTTTCAGAGTTAATGCAAAGCAGGGCCATTCAGAGTTAATGCAAAGCAGTAACTGATGGTTCTCTTCCCAACTAACTTGATATTAATTCTTAACAGAGGGCCCCAGAGAACAGCCCTCTTCATTCTTCTTAAGAAGTTAACCCAGAACCACTCAAATGCTATTAAAATGAAAATCAGTGTGTTCTCCAAAGTTTTATTTTATTTTTTTTTAAGATTTTATTTATTTATTTGACAGAGAGACACAGTGAGAGAGGGAACACAAGCAGGGGGAGTGGGAGAGGGGGAAGCAGGCCTCCCACAGAGCAGGGAGCCCGATGCGGGGCTCGATCCCAGGACCCCGGGATCACCACCTGGGCTGAAGGCAGATGCTTAATGAATGAGCCACCCAGGTGCCCCTCTCCCAAAGTCTTAAAAAGGTTATCCAAATGAATAATGTGTCAGGTACCCGAAATCCTATCCCAGTGAAGAACGTAAAGACCACTGTGAAAAATTTTAATTTGATTTTGTCTTCTGTTAGCAGCCAGAGTTTTGCAAGGGCAGATGGGAGGTGGAAGGAGGGCTCTCTGCAGCGCTCCTCACCCCTGAACAGTGACTACAGCTGTCCCATTGACCATCATGACCCAAAACGTGGCTTTGGGGAATGTTTTAGTTTCTTGATCACTTTGGCAATCAGAACTGCTGGTATTTTATTAAAAATTATAGTGAAAACTGCAGTTGGGATAACACTAATTAATTTACCTAATGTCACATAAACTTCTCCATCAAGGGGCTGGGCTGAGTGCTACAGCACATGTCAAGATGACTTCTGGGCCGTTCCTTAGTCTCAAGCAGCATATAATCCAGAAAGGTGGAGAAGGATGACATAAAGGGTGGTAATACAAGGCAATGTGTCTCAACTGCTGTCATGATACAAAGGGCAGTTAAAACTCAGAGCCTTACGAGTGGAATGAGCAAAGTCACTGTCAGGAAAAAAGGAACTTTTAAGCTGAGGTACCAGGAGTGAGGTACCAGGTGTTTCTAGAAAATGATGAGAAGTTTAGTCCTTCTAGAATGCAAGGTTTGCAATGAATGAGAAGGATCCTTTTGGAAGGTGGCTTGGGGCCAGTCAAGGGGACTTTGACTCTGTAATCACACACAACCTTGTTAGCCCTTGAGAATGTTCCTGGATAATGATCTCAAGCTTGAGCTACCAGGAGCACATCACCTGTAGTCCACAGGCAGGATCCACTGCGTGTAAGTAGAGGAGTGGCACAATTTCCGTAGTGTTGGAAGAAATGAAACTAGAAACCACATGCCGGACACATCAAAATGGAGAAAGGCTGCAGGCGAGAATGGAGCAGGTGAGGAAATAGTGCTGCTGTGAGGTCAGAGAGGTTGGCGGTGGATCTAAGAATAGGCAGAAAGAAGGAACAAGAGAGGCTTTGAAGGAAGAACCCCCCTGACCTGTGAACTGGACGATGCTAGTGGCTTCCACCTTGAGTAGTCCAGGCGGTCTTGGTGCTTTACCTAGATTGATGCCTTTAATCTTCACAATAACCCTAGGTAATGACTGCTCTTATCCCCCATTTTACACTTGAGGAAATTGAGGCATGGAGAGTAAGAGTAACTTGTTCAGACTCACACAGCTACTGGTGGAGTTGGGATTTTAAACCAAGCAATTTGGGCTCTGTCCTCTGCTTCCTAACCACTTTGTCTAGAAGAAATTATAGTGGCCAGGGAGAAAGAAAAACAGGGCCTAAAATAAAGCTCTAAGAGACTTAATTAAAATACAGAATCCTTGATTTTCTATTTTAAATACAGAATTTTGGAGCCAAAATCTTACTCATTTAAAGGCAAAATGCGTTAACCAGCATGGCAACCTTAAAGATGTAGGCATCTCTGCTCCCTGAGGCTTGGTGAGGGACAGCGATGACCCAGTGCCTCCTCCAGGCTAAGGGCAGGATGCGTGAATGGACGACACTAGTATTGTTCCGGCTGTCTGCGGGGTATCTGCGTGTGCTGAGGGTCGGGCTCTGGCATGGAGTCTCATCTCTAACCTCTCTGGGCCTCCCCACTGATTGCATGTTTTCTTTCACCCCGAGACCAGCTTCAGGTGAGATCCAGGGTGTAAGCTCTCCCTTGCTGTGCCCAAATTCCTTTTACACTTGGACCTTTGTGTTAGTCTCTGTGGAAAACAGGAGAAAAACAGAATGAAAATTTTGAGGAAACTTAAAAGTTAAAAACCATCATAGTCCCTTATCTTCAGTTCTTACCCATTTCATTAGATCTAGATGGTCATGGTCAAAAAAAAAAAAAAACCGTTTTTCAGGAAACAAAATATTGTTGTACCAAGCACTGATTAGGATGGCTTCCTGTGGCCTCCTGACTCTCTTGCTTTTTATCTCTTGGTGTTCTGTAATGTGACCATATCTGTCTGCTTATCCTTCCATAGGTCTTGTGGACTCTTCTTTTCAGCATTTAGGCCTCACAAAGCAAAATGGTAGAAACTGCATGGAATTATGGGCAAATTATGCACCTGGTATTCTAGCAAAGACTGAGTGAGTGGTGCCAGACATCCCTGGAAATAGAATGAGGTGGGGGAAGCAGTTTTTTATTGAAACTCTTCTGAGGGAGTTGGACTACATGTGGGTTGTAACTGAAACTTTGAGAAGCCCCCCGAAATGGCGCTTCAGACTCCCAAAGGATATGCTTGTATAACTGCCTTCTAAAGAGGGAGAGCCGGGCTTACTTCAGGTCTTCTGACTCGTCAGGTGCAGTGAACAAGCTCCGACATCTCTCCCTGTGTCACTGTCCTCTGCTCCTTCCCGGTAGTGCCCAGATGGTCCTTTGAGAACATCAGATGTCTGAAGAACATTGGCTTCCAGGGTCACCAAATGACTAGTTCGTAAGAGACCTTCAGCAATCCCTAATTCTAGGCCAATGGTTCTTAACATTTTTGGAGAATCTGATTATATGTAGTATTTGCCATACACACACTAAGCACACACATGTACCTACACACTGTTCCCAGAAAAAAGCAGATTTGCCCAAAAATGTTAATATATTTTTGGCGTACACAGATGAAACCATCCATGGGCTTTCAGAGCACTGTGCACAGTGGTTTGTGTTATCTGACTGACTTGTTCCTGCCTCAGTTTATTCCCTGCCTACCCCCGCAGAACAGCTACCGTAGGACATTGTTTCATACATGGAATACACCAACAGTGAATATTTGTTGAATGAATGATGAAGTGTAGGCTGACCACGTAATTGCTAATAAGGCTGGATAAAGACACGAACCTAAAGAAATAGGCTCATTCATGAGAACATACTTGAGCATCTGGCCAGTAAATACTCTTCATGTAAATCTTCTAGAGAAAATCAGATCCGAAACAAAGACAGTCGCTTCAGAATCTGGGACAGAGCCAGAGACAGACCACGATGAGATTAGTTCAGTATGGCCTGATACTGGAAGAACATTCACAGAAGCAGGTTATAAGTGGTACTTAAGTATAGTTGAAACAAGGTAAATGCTCTGCAGGTTAAATAATTGTCTGGGTTGTTTGTTGCCATTGCTGTTATTGTTTTGGGTTTTGCAGGCATGGAAGTTCTACCAGAATATAATCACCATTTATAATGGAAAAAGTACGGCCCGATTCCAAACGAACAAGTTAATAAAGTTATAGGGTACCACTCCTTTAAAAGTTAAGAACTGTGTTTTTTACTAATTGCTTTTATTAGCCTGGCTCGGTGTTTTTGTCTTCAACTTGAAACTTTGTTACTAAGAGTCTTGCAAATCAATAAGATGTAAAGAGTGCTAAGTGATACCTATGCATTGTCATCTGTGGATACAAAGTCATCAACACGCAGCTTTACGGTATTTTGTGTTTCCGGGAATTAAAAGTGTAGCATTTACTTTTCTTGATTTTTAAAATAGAAAACAAAAAAGATAAGCTGGCATTCTTGATGAGGTTAGTAGGTGGTAAGATGAATGTTCTAAAATTCCTATTCCTTAAGGAGATTCTAGAGGGAGTTAAAAACACACAGGAGTTTCTTGACCTCATAGGCTTCAGAGGGTCTGGGAACCACAGTTGTGTAGAATAATCTAAGCGTCTATACATATTTTTCCCCCCTCAGGGAGGGACTCATTGATTTTCATCAGATTCTTAAAGGGATCCTTATCCCACAAAAGGTTAAGAACCAATTATATGGCATTAATGTCTTCAGTTTAAGAAAACAAATAAAAGGGTACATAGGTGGTTCAGTTGGTAGAGCATGCTACTCTTGATCTCGGGGTCATGAGTTCGAACCCCAAGTTGGGTGCAGAGATTGCTTTAAAAAAAACGAGAGAGAGACCTATTCACCAGCAACAACTAATGGTGGCAGGGGGAGAAAACAAAAATAGGGTGTGTGTGTGTATCTACAAAACCTGTGTTAAAAAACAAAAGTCACCTGGGTCAATTCTAAAGATCTTAATGGCTTTAGTCAACAGTTCATGAATGGGGCAGCATCCAATCCAGCAGATAGAAAGGAGCTCTGAGGAGCTGTACAAAATGAGAGACTTATAGGCAGAAGGGAGTGGGAATGTAGCTTGGTCGTACCGCAAGGTTACTTTCCTTTAGGGGAAGGCATGAATCTTACCAGACAGATGACCCTAACCGGTGCTGATCAAGTGATTCCTGACTGACTGGCTTAAGAGTGCATTTCTGGGAGCGCCAGAACTATAATTAGGTCTTGGTTTGCTAATGTAGGGCTTAGCGTAAGTGACTCTACTGGGGGCCTGTTGTCTTGTTTTGAACACCTGTTTAATTGTTAAAATCATCAATGCTTAGTACTCTTTTAATCTTGGCCCGGAAAATTAACAGTTTAAAAAATGAACCAAAAGTAACATTTAAAAATAAACTTTTACTTTCTGTTTATTAGGAAAAATAAAATCTCATTACCTTAAAAACTGTGTTTTCAGGCCCAGTATTCTTTGGTAGACCCCATGTCAAAGACTCTCCAAGCCTGATATTAGGGACCCAAGAAACTATACATAAGGACTTGGAAACTTAATTGTCTCCCCTATTTTTTAAATGTGGGTTTAAAGGTTTTTTGCCAAACCTATATAATCATGAGGACTGCCTTTATTATCTTTTTTCCCCCTATTCATTCAGCAGATATTTATCGAAAGCTACTGTGTGCCTGACCCTGCAGTGTGGGCAACGTTGGTAAGGATTCTCTTCTCATGAAGCTTATATTCTAGCCAGGGAGGAAAACAGCAAACAAAAATCAGCAAAATACCAGAGGGTGTGTTGCAAATTAGAAGATTAATATAATAAAGACAGGGTGGATTCATTGTGTTGATCAGCAGAGACCTCTCTGTAGAGGTGATGTGTGGACTCTGATCAGAATCAGGAGCCAGCCAGCCTTGGGCTTTCACACAGAGACCTTCAGAACAGATGAGCATGGAGAAGCCAAAGGGAAGCATCATGTCTCAAGTCTCGTGGGTGAGGGAGAGACACTTGCAGGAAACGCAGTAAGGCACGATGCATGAGGGTCAGAGCAGGTCAGACTTCATAAGCCAGAATAAGGGACATGGAGCAGAATAAGCCATAAAGGCAATACTAATTCTGGAAGGTAAGATCAGAGGATGCTGGAGTTATTTTTTGCTTTTGAAATTTTGAAAATGTATAGATACAGCCAACTGAAATGGAAATTTCCATATGAACTGAAGCATTGGTTAGAAAACAACAACCTGATGATGTTTTCGGATGTTGCTGTACAGCATGTCAGCATGAGAGCCGCCATCATTCCTTGACTTCATCGAGACACACATCTGGTCGTTTATGAAGAAAGTTTATGAGGGTCCCATCTCTGTAACTGTGGCTGAATAGACATCTGTTAAATCTTAGCTCTCAATGAGATAATGAATACAAGTGATATTATTATTGAACTATTACAGTTAGTTCATGGCAGCCCTACAAAGGGTGGCATATATATTACAGCTGTAGGTTAAGCCTGACCATAAGTGCCCACTGGGCCAAAAGGGTAGGCTCGACTTTAACACCTTTTCATAGCCAGAGCACACTTCCTTCTGTCTTTGAACATAGTCTTCAGAAAACACAGAATCTGTTGTGTTTGGGAAAATACAAACAAAAAAAGAGTTGTAAATGCCACTTTCACAGGTGCCTTTTGCTGATAGAGACTGATCTTGTAAATAATGGGATTATTTACTCTTACAGAGCCTCTAGAACCAACGGATGCTACGTGTGTGTGTGTGTGTGTGCGTGTATGTATCTCTTAAAGATGCATAAACAGAATACGTAAAAATAACTTCTAGTGTATCCCAAACTTCTTCACTCTTATATCAGGGTTTCTAATATTAGATCATCACTTACTTTGTTCTTTAAAGTGATTCTTTTGAAAGAGAAACTTACAAATTCCAGATGTGTAATATGTGAACTAAGTGAATTAAGAAAATTTTTTTTGAGAGTACTAACAGTTTGTCCAAGAATAAGTTTGGCTTCAGGTTTGAAAAGAAAGTTCTAGGTAGATGAAATTTCATTCTCTTCCAAATCCTTCTAAAACTACAGTGCAGAGGCTTTTATTACAGGTATTATTAACCCACAAGGCTAAAGAAAACAGGAGAGGAAACAACAACAAAACTGTGGAGTGGTAAGAAAATAGATGGACAGTTGACAGCTAGCCTCACCACCCTAGAGAATCCTAAATACCAACCTGGCAGCACAGAAAAGCCAAAACCCAAACCGAGCAGCAGCCTAATGTATATACCACAGAATCCTTACATGGCCCAAGGATTGGCTGGCACCTCTAGAAGGAGAACAAGGCAAGAAGGGAGGGGACTAAAATTAGGAAAATTGTTCAGAAGCTGTGTAGGAAGCAGTTAGATTTCTCCCATCATCTCCCCGGCTCAGGCTTCCAGGTGATAGCCCCTTGCCCTCCCTGACAGGACTGGAGGCTTGTTCTCTGAAGGGAAAATGTACCAGAGCTCTTCAGAGAAAGTGGACCAGTAGGATATGTGTACACACACACACACACACACACACACACAGAGAGAGAGAGAGAGAGAGGTGCTGAGAAGTCCCGGGATCTGCTGTCAGGAAGCTGGAGACCCAGGAGAGCCCACATGTCATTCTATACCATGTCCAAAGGCCTGACACCCAGGGAAGCCAGCAGTATAAATGACAGTCCTAAAGCTAACAGCTCTAGACCCAAAAAGAGCCAGGGGCACAGTTTGAGTCCAGAAGTCAGAAAAGACCTGTGCCCCAGCTCAATCCATCCCTCAGGAGGACTTCTCCTTACTCAGCTTTCTTGTTCTGTTTGAGCCTTGAGCAGATGAGCTGAAGCTCACTTCCATTAGGGAGTAACATCTGCCTTATTCAGTCTACCAGTTTAAATGTTAATCTCATCCAGAAATGTGCTCACCCAGAATAATATTTGGCCCAATGCCTGGGGACCCCGTGGCGGAATCAAATTGCCACATAAAATTAACTCACGGGAATATAGAAGGTCCCTGGATGGGAAGCTGCACAGTTGAGGGCAAAGTTTGGTCCATGTGTATATGGAGATGTCCTGCTTGTTAGTTCATGCAGCTAGGATTCCAGCACTCAAGCACACCTTTACCTTCCCGTCAAGGGTTTGGAAGAGTTTCTTTGGGAAAACTGACCAGTCCAACACTGAAAAGATGTCGGCATCAGAGGTTCCAGAATTAAACAGTCCAGCCAGGTCACTCCATAGTAAGGCTCATACTGACAAGCCCAGCCACAGAATTTTCAGTCCGTGTTTTAGTCCCTACATTATTCTCCTGGGGTGGCCACAACAAAATACCACAGACTCGGTGGCTTCCACACCAGAATCTATTTCTCACCGTTCTGGAATCTGAAGATCCAAGATCAGGATTCTGGCAGGGTTGGTTTCTGGTGAGACCCTTCTTGCTGGCTTGTAGGTGGCCTCTTTTTCGCCGTGTGTCCTCTCATGGCCTTTACTCTCCTGAGTGCACAGAGGGAGAGAAAGGACTCTGGTCTCCCTTCTTTTCCAGTCCTATTATTGGATTTAAGGCCCCACTCTTATACCTCATTACCCTTAGTTACCGCCTCCTTTTTTTTTTTTTTAAGTTGGCTTTTACACTCACAACGTGGGGCTTGAACTCACCACCCTGAGATCGAGTTGCATGCCCTACTGACTGAACCAGCCAGGCGCGCCCCCCTTAATTACTTCCTCAAAGGCCCTATGTGTCCCATTGGGAGTTAGGGCTTCATCCTAGGAATTGTGGGGAGACACAGTTTAGTCCGAAACAGTCCCTTACCCACCCCTTTTTTAAAAGATAGATTTATTTATTTTTTAAAGAGAGAGACCATGAGCAGGGGCAAGAGCAGAGGGAGAGAGAATCTCAAGTAGACTCAGCACTGAGCGCAGAGCCCAACATGGGGCTCAGTCCCCCAGCCCTGAGATCACCACCTGAGCTGAAACCAAGAGTCAGGCACTTAACTGAATAAACCGCCCCATCAGGGATCTCCAGATGTCTGAGGAAAGCCACCAACTAATAAGAAGGACAGGGCCAAAACAGAAGAGTAGGGCGAGAGGGGAAACAGAAACAGGACTGTTCTGGGAGAAGAAAAGTTTAAAAAATACGTATCTTTGACATTCTCAGAGAAATGAGTAAAGGTATTGTATTCATGACACAAGATCAGGATGCCATTAAAAAAAGAGAGAGAACAAAAGCAATACTTAGAGATTAAAAACATAGTAGCAAATTTAAAGATTCAGGGGAGCTATGAGATAAAGTAGAGGAAATCTCCAGGAAACAGAACAAAAAGAAATGAGGTAGAAATAGTAGAGAAAGAAGGGGAAATAAAGGACCAACCCAGGAGAGCCCAACACTGAAACAGTAGGAATTCCAGAAAGAGTGAACAGGGAAGGAAGAAGCTGTCAGTGAACTAATTCAAGGGCATTTCCTATGACTGAGAGACATGACGGGCCGCACTGAAAGCAGTCACCCTAGATCCAGCATCGTGGACGAGAAATAGACCTAGGTCAAGACAAGAGAGCGACACCAGTCACATTCGAAGGACCAGGAATCAGAATGGCTTCAAATGTCTTAAAAGCACCCAAGTGACAAATGAGTGATGCCTTCTCGATTCTGGGGGAGAAAAAGAAAAAAAGTGCTTTCCATCTTAGAATTTGATATGCCACCAAAGCAGCAATCAGCATATCCCCTGCTCAGGAAACTTCATCAAAACTGGAGAGGACCCTCAGAAGGAAGATAGAAGAGAAAGGAAACGGAAAACGACACAGAGGAGAGCAGAATCGCCAGGATGATGGGGAAAGCGAGAGCCCTTCATCAGAGCTTAGGAGCAGCCAGACTAAGTCAAAGCAGGCTTGAAAACTCTGGGAGAAACTTCTTCAAGAAAATGAAAAGGATAAATATTTAGTGGGAATTACATTCTTGAAGTCTGATTTAGGTATGTGGTGGAGAATTTGAGGTTGAATTAGTGATACACGCATAGACAAGCAAATAGAAAATGAGGGTTTTTTTTTTTTTTTAACTCCCAGCAAAATAAAATATACAAGAAAGTGTATGTAATCATAGTTATTCTACAGCTGAATTCCGAACGGCATGTCTGTGATGTATTGGGAAGTGGGGGTGGGGAACATGGGTAACTGGAGCGGGCAGGGGAGAAAAGGAAAACCAGTGGAAAGTGTCTAGTCCTAAAAAATTCAGAGTCACCATGGAGACACGTTCTTTGGCAATCAACTGGGAGAGTCGAAGGGGGGCTGTTTCTAAGGAAGCAGACAGGGGAAAGGGAGGTTGGGGACTGTTAAGCAGGTTGACCCTTTCAGATTTTATTCATGCATCCCTGATTGTGGAAAACAACTGAAAAAAATAAGCAAATGCCTATTCAGAGGAGGGGGGTGGTTTGGATTAAGTTACTAAAACTGAGCAACATAAACCCACAAAGGACCCCAAGACAAACACCAAGGCCTGCTCTCCAACCCAGAAATACGTTTTAGGTGCACGTGAGTATAAAGAGCAAAGGAAGATGCTGACCTTTGAAAAAGAAAAAAGAAGTAAAAAGAACATAGAGCAATTTCCCTACAGTTAATAGTTTGATAATGTCCAACAATGCTCTGAAATAAAACAAGAAAGGAAGGAGTTTATGGTTCTTGGCTCCTGGTGATGGAGGAAGCCAGTTGGTCCAGGCACTGCGTGAAGGAAGGAGGGTAATTGCTGATAAAAATGAACAGAGCAGACATTCAGTAAATCTTTGAGTACATGAGTGCTTATTAAAATATAGTTGGGAGCACTCTGAAAATAGAAAGTACTGTATAAATGTCCAAAATATGTTTGGACGTTGGGATTGATTAAAGTTACTTCAAGCAGAACTCCTTTATAATCCTCACAGTCGGGTAGTTGATTGAGCTTTTTCCAAGGTACTGTTGTCCTTTTGCATCCCAAACATGTGCACATGCTAAACCTATAGATCTTTTTTAGAAAAACAGCAACAGGGGCACCTGGGTGGGTCAATCGTTGAACGTCTGCCTTCGGCTCAGGTCATGATCTCAGGGTCCTGGGATCCAGCCCTGCATCATGCTCCCTGCTCAGTGGCGAGTCTGCTTCTCCCTACTCCTCTGTAATCTCTCTTGCTTTCACTCTTAAATAAATAAAATCTTTTTTAAAAATGAAAATAACAACAAAAAAAACCACCTTAGGATCCTCTCCCAATGAAAAAGCAGAAAGCATAGGATATATGCAATAAGTAGATCGTGAGGCCCTTTCAACTTCCTAGCTCTCCCTCTCTGAAGAGGGAAGGAAACAGGGACAGCGACGGGGGGCGGTACCCTGCGGCTGAGTGGACAGGCCTGCGCATACCCCGTGGATGTGCTCAGGTGGTGGACACAGGCCCCCTAAGGATGGAGAGCCTGGCTGATGGGACAGCAGGGCTTTAGTCCCCAGAGTCTGTGGTGGTGGACAGAGTAAGCATCCCGTTCTGACTGTCTTCTCGTGACTTAAAACGGTCAGCCCAGTCATTTGGTACCTACCCTGTCTGGGCAGCTTTTCCCTATTTGTGTGAATACGGGTTAATTTCATGGAAGCTGATCTACAACGTGGATTATAAATAACGAGGGTTGTTCACGGTGTTGGAATGGGCTCGAGGGAAACCTCATACTTTATGTTCCTCCTGCCTTGCCCTTGTTCTCATTTCCTAAGCCCTCAGCCAACATCCCTCCCCGGCCCCGGCCCCAGCCCCGGCCCCTTCGCATGCACACCTGTACCCTTTCCTGCGGGCATGGCACCAGCCCCAGCAGTGTTCACCCCCAGCTATCTGTGCAGTAACCTTGCTCCACAGGATAAAAAAGAATCCCCTGATTTCTCAAGTGGCATGAGGATGAAAGACTGGAGATGGAACTGTATATTAAATTGTCTTCTGGTCATCAAATAAAGGCTCTTTGATCATAAAGGCCAAAGATAAAAAAGAAAATGTGTTTGTTTAATATACGGAACAAAAATCAGTCTATTTTTGACGTAGGACTCAAGGAGGAGACAGGTCAAAAAGCCCAGCCACCCCTGAAATGAATTTTAGACTCTTCTTATTGGTGTGACGGGGCAGGGAGAGAGATCGGTGGTGGCACATCGCTGATAGAAATGATTTTTTACAGTAGGTGCTAAATTAGATGGAGAAAGTAGGAGAGTCATCACCCCTGCATTGTCATGTCTGACCTGCCTTGTCCGAGCCCCGGAATCATAATCAAAATGAGTTGTGGGCTTATCTGAAGATGCCGCAATAACTGGTACAGAACAGTTTTCGGGCTTCTCTTCAAATGGGGTGACACCAGGGGTTAGGCGGGGTCATGAAGGAGATACATTGGTTTTGATCAATTTTTAGAACTGGGTAGCAGCTTATCTGTAGGTCAGAAAAATTTAGTTTCCTCCATTCTTTTCCCCCCTGGGTGCTCTGTGGATTAGCCTCTAGAAGCTGGTATGAGGCTCGGAGTGTTAATAGAGTTCGTGCAGATCCAGACTGCCCAACTCTGTATTTCATGGTGTTGGGCTCCCAGGCGCATCCTCATGGAATGTTAGAGTCAGTAAAGGCACGTTACCATCTCTCCGCTAATAAAAGGAAGAGAGATGTGTGATGACAATACAGAAGTACAGAGACCTCCAGGGCACTCATTAGAAAAATCCACCTTGTGTGTATTAAAGACACCTGCAAAATATTACCCTCTCACAGTCACATCTTTAATAAGGCTTCCTATTTTTGCTTTTTGTTTAATTGTATGGTTTGTCCCTACTTAAAATAATTTACACATACCAGACATTATTATTAAGCAGGTAGGAAAAAGTTAAATAAAACCATTTGTCCCCCTAGCCTCTCCATAATTTCAAATGATTGATAACCTAGTAAAACTTTGAAGACAAAAATAAAAACAGTGTAGTACGTAGAAGCAGATTTGTTGCCCACACTATTTGCTGGGTTGTGATGGTGGGAGGGGCTTCCAGAGTTTCAACATTGTAACTGCTGATTCTTCTAAAATATGGCTTTGAGAAAAGTTATCTTGTCCTATGTTAAAAGACTGTTTTAAATTTTAAAAATAACAGGGAAACCTCCTCACGCATGGGTAATCTTTATACCTATGAATTGGTCTAGAAATACTAAAATTGTGTGAAAGAACATTTAACAGGAATTAGATTAAAACCTATTTTCTTTGCTTGTCAAACTACGTAGATTCAAAGTAACCAAAAGGAGGCGGAGTTTGGTGGGGAGATAGTAATTATCCTTGTGTTAGCAGGTATGCGGAGATGTTACAGATGTAGTGGCTAATACACAGACAACGAGTCAATTATCTGGCTACATTCTGAAATTTATTGGTTGTTATATTTACTCATTTCTTTTTAAAGGGAAGGGTAATCCATGATATAGAGCTGTTAATTTTGTCCTTTCCTGATATTTTTCTACCCAAAAAAAGATACTGGAAGTTGCCATTCCCTGATTCCTATATATAACTTTTCAGAGAAAGGATTGAGCTTTATAAGACACCAAATATGTTTAAAAAAAAATGTGTGTGCATAAAATATAAATGAACTGAAAGGCAGAGTCTCGGAAACAAATTTCAGATTCTGGAGTTTTTATGATTATTGTCTGGAACTACCATTTATAGTCATAAAAATAATTCCATCATGGAGTAAATTTGCCTTTGATCTAATAATCTATGTAAGAATCATAAACAGATCATTCATCGGCACAGCCACTGGGTGCGAGCAGTGTGAATGCCAGATAGTACCCTGATTTTTTTTTTTAATTCATTCAGCAAACATTGATGTACCTGCTGTGTGCTTGGTTACTGGTTAAGTGTGGTAATTGTTTATTTCTCCCCTCTAGCTTGTTGAGTCCAGGGGCCTGGTCTGGCTTGCTTTCTGTCTGATCAGGCCCTAGTATGGTCCCTGCAGCATGAGGGGCATGCGGTGAATGTGTCCAGTGAATGAGTAAGTCATTCAATTAGTAACTAAGTTTTAGAGCTGGGAGAATGTCTTTTAGAGATAGAGGATGAGAAGAGAGACAGAAAAACTGGTTGGGACGCTCTTAGGAGGAATGGGAAGAGCAGAAGACTGTCCACTCACAGAGGAATGGCCAAGGAGTGGTGTGAGGCCTCAGTCCACAGGTGGTCTCTGAATTGCTCCGGGCGGAAGTGAGTGGTTTCGTCAGTGTGAGGTGGAGAGCGAGTCTGTAGGGAGAACGGACCGCAGAGGATGGGGGAACAGAGGTGAGTGCAGGTGAACTGTTAGGTCATGAATTGAAATCCTGGAGGGAAGAGGGGACCTGAGTGTTTAGTATGAGGGACTAGAAGACTCAACGGAGGTAAAATCCAAATGTTGCGGGACCAAGGGGATGGTGGCATTTGCCGGACCACTCCCATGAGCAAGGCACTCTGATAAGGTTCTGTGGACAGGGAGAGGCCTCCCGGAAGACCAAGACATGGTATACCTATGCCGTGCCCCAGATCAGTTCAGTCAGAATCCATGGCAAGGGGACCCAGACATCAGTATTATTTCAATCCCCAGCCAATTCGACTCTGCGGCTGGGGTCGGACACCAGTGATTTACAGCAGGGTTGGCAAACTTTCTGTAAAGAGCCAGATAGTAAATGTGTTTGGGTACAGGTCTTGCATAGGTTTCTGTGCCACGGAGCACAGAATCAGCCACAAACAATGCAGGAGCGGTTGACCGTGCTCCTGTCTGTGAAGGTTGGTGGGGATTTGAATTTCATATCATCTTCACGTGTTACCAGTATTCTTCTTTGGAGGTTTTTCTTTCCCCCCAGCTACTTAAAATTGTAAAAACAAATCACAGACTGTACAAAAATCAGTGATCAGCTGAATTTTTGCCAGCTCTTGATTTGGAGGGTGAAACTTGGACCCAGAGAGTCCAGGAAAGAAAATAGTACTACAGTAATCCAGATAAAAAGTAAAGTTAGCTCTCTTTTGTGGTCGGTTAGAAGGTCAGAGTGAGGATAAGTGATATTGAATTGATATTTATAGCAACTCCTGTTCTTGCTACTTTTGAGCACCAGAAGTTACCATACAAAGGAACTTTGAATGAACCATTGTGTGGTAGGTAGTACTTAGTACCCTTTGACTTTGTCTTTTTAACTTTAAGGGGATTTGTTTTATGTTGAAAGGTGGTTTCTTTTTAACTGCTTCTAATGGCTACTCATTTTGGCAACACCTCCCAGGGAAGAATAGTTCAGACTCCTTCCTTTCTCCTGTGCTGGGTCATGCCTTTGTCGCCAAAGAATGACCTTTCCTTGCAAACAAACATTCTCTTTAGAAAATAAGGTGAACTTGATATAAGAAGATATGGCTACTTACGCTTTATATTATCAGCGGAATTAATGTAGAGTTCCCTATTTATACTTTCCTCCAGCATTTGTTGCCCAGTCAAGGACCTGCTAGGGCAAATGGTGCCCCTATGCCTCTGCCACACCCATCAGGAAAATGAGGGACTGAGTATTGCACCTACAATTCCCCTAAGGTTGTTTTAGAAACCATAAAGCCAAAAAAGAAAGGAGGGGGGAGGGAGGGAGAGAGAGAGAGAAAGAAAGAAAAGAAAAAGGAAAACTGCTCCCACTGATACCTGCTGTGCTTGAGAATCAATGGTGCATTTCCACATTTGCCTGGTTGGGGTTTTTTTTAATACCGTTAACAATGGGTGAGCAAAATCACTCGTCCCTTTGCTAACGTCCGCTCTTAGAATTCTGCTGTTTTCGCGTCCTCTGGGACATGCTTACATGGTGCGCCCCGCTATGGTGGAAATTCCAAACACTAAAGAACCTGAAACACTTGTTGAATTTGCTGTAACTGGAGGGAGAGAAGGAAACTTAAGAGGATGGTCCAAGTCGGCACCATTTGATGGTCATGTCCATTGCCGGATTCCAGATCTTACTAGAAAGAAGAGGTGGAAAATGTAGGTAGACTTAGAACCACCTATTTTTCTTTATTTTCCCTTCTCTCCTCGCAGTACCATTTCTCACAGAACACAAAAGTATTACAGGTGTGCCTTATGAAGGAAAAGCAGGTGAGATTTTTGAAGTTTGTTTTGCTGAGTACTTGGGGTATTTTTGACCACTAAACATACTTCACATCACTGATTTTTTTTTCACTCATTTCTGAATTTTGAGCTTCCTTGTTTTAGATGCCAGGGACCTGTTCTTTCTTCTTAGGGATCTTGAGTGATTATTATCCTCTTAGGGACACCATCCAAATATGTCCAGTATAAAAGTGAGATTGTGATTGAGTGCTGATAATGTCAAGTGCTTTTAATTAAGTTTCTGATGTTTTTATACATTGATAACAATATAAAGGTTCAGGTTTATTGAATTAGCTTTCCATTAATCTTTCAGAAGCGCTCACCAAGTAGAGAACTAAATATATATCAGCCTGTTCTCTGCAGCCAAAGCCTCAGTGTGCCCCAGAGGAATTCCCACATAGAGTTAATTTTTAAGTAAAGGAAGAGGTTAGGAAATGAGGCAAAGCTGCAGACATAATATGGAGATTAAGAATGAAAATGCTTGATAGAATGTAGAACCCAGAGAGGCGAAAGCTGAAAGACAGTGGAAGACGGAGGCTAACAGCTGGGAGAGACCTCAGGGATCGTATTGGCTAGTGGTTCTCAACTTTGGCAGCACATTGGAAAACCCAAGAGTTTTTAAGTAATACCCTTGCCTACATCATACCATGCCAATTAGCTCAGTGCCACTGGGGATCAAGAACAGAGCGCTCGTATATTTTAAAGGTTCCTCATTAGCTCCAACCTGCAACGAGGCTTGAGAACTACTGGCCTGATTCACCTTCCTCATATCGGACTCCTTGCCGCCCAAGGTCAGAGAGCTGTGATTTGCTGGGATATTAACCTCAGTCTTTTCTCATCTTCTTGCCTCCTTTGTTCTGTATGCTCCCCCTCTCCTGCTTTAAATTGGATCAGCAGGCTCATGACTCCCAAATCTGTGGCCCCCATCTCTCCTCCAGCACCATGCCCTTATATCTAACTTCCTCTCATTATCTCCCCAAATGTCTCATGGCCAGCCACTCAAACGCATTCTCTTCAAACCTGATTCACCCCCCCGAAACTTAACTTTTTGTCTGGATTCCTTATATTGGTGCAGGACACTTCTCTTCCCTTGGTTATCTGAGCCCCAAATCTTAGAGTCTCCACTGTTCTTCCCTTGCTTGTACTCCTTCTCTAGTGGGTCACCAAGCGCTGTCCATCCTGCCTCTGCTCTTCCTCTCTCCAGCCCTAACTGAATCTGGGATGGGGTGTTGGCATTTTCTCTGGAGCATTGCCACAACCTCTCACACCACCTTCAGCCTCTAGCGTTGCACCCTTGCTCCATCTCTAACACCATGAGGAGGCGCTTTCTGAACCGCCAATGGGATTGTTGTCGCATTTCTTAGATTATGCGCTCTAACTACTTAGGCATCTCTCTGCTTTCACAGGGCTACCTCCTTCCTCGCTCTGGGCTCCTACACTCAGCCTACTTTCCTACAGTTTATAAAAGGCATCATCTATCTGTAGACTCAGTTCTTTTATTTCTGCTTTTATCAAAAATTGACCTCTCCAGTAAGCTATAATATTTTCCCTCTCCAACCAAATGCTGTCACGTTACAGGCCGAGTTTAATAAGCTCAGCGTCGCCTACCCCCTGACAACGGAAACCTGCCCCTGCAAGAAGTATAATCGAAGATCCCAAGGCAAACATCAGACCTACCTTATGGTCAGACCACAGTTTTGATAGTTAACACCTTCACTTACCTCCTAAGGTTTCCTGGCTACTTCATTTCTTATCCCTGCCTTTAGTGTCTCATTCCTTCTTGCTAAGCCCTGTCCTCACTGCAATTCTCCTAGTTCCTGACTAGTCTCACCAAGGACCCCTGAACCCCCGAGTCATTAGTTTTTATCTTGTACCTGTGCTGTTTTGGCCCTTCTGCCTCAGGATACGGTTCTCTGACTTCCCCACTAAATGCGTGTCCCTGGCAGGTAGTAACTGACCAGTTCTTGTTCCCTGGTGTTTATTTCCTAGAATTTTGACTCTGGCCTCTTTTTGGAATTTGTTTAGAACCTGACTCTCCTAGACACCACCTCCCTCCCCATCATTGATTGCCTTGTTGTCTTAAGTGCCCCTGCATGACACAAAGATCACCTATTCAGAACCTGCTTGTCCAGTTAATGAGTTGTCTTGGCTTCTTATCTTTTCACTCTTACTTTCCGCTGCTACTTGCCAGTCGATTGGTTAACCACTCCTCAGGCTCCCCGCCAATAAGGGGACAAGAAAAAAATAGGTGGCTTGAAACTCTCTTTTCTTAGCATATCAGTTATACTTTTATATTTAACCTGGGTTAGTGGTTGCCCTAGAGTTTGCAATATACAGTTCCAATCAATCCAAGCAAAAAAAAAAAAAATCCACTTTCATGTAACCACTCAACTTACGGGTAGTGTGAGTACCTTATAATAATAACACAATCATCTTTTAATTTTTTTAAAATTTTTAAAGATTTCATTTATTTATTAGAGCGCGCAAGCTGGGGGTGGGGGGGAGGCAGAGGAAGAGGGAAAAGCAGACGCCTTGCTTATCAGGGAACCCGACACAGGGCTCGATCCGAGGACCCTGGGATCATGACCTGAGCCACCAGGCACCCGAATAACACAATTGTCTTAATTTCTTTCTCCCATCCCAGTGTCATTGTCATTCATTTCACATATACATAAACATGCATAATTGAATACATTTTTGCTATTATTGTTTTGAATAAATTGTTACCTGTTAGATCAATTAAGAATAAGAGAAATAGGGGGCCCCTGGGTGGCTCAGTCGTTAAGCATCTGCCTTCACGGTTCAGGTCGTGATCCGAGGGTCCTGGGATCCAGCCCTGCATCCGGCTCCCTCTTCAGTGAGATGCCTGCTTCTCTCTCTCCTACTCTCCTTGCTTGTGTTTCCCCTCTTGCTGTGTCTCTTTCTGTCAACTTAATAAATAAAATCCTTAAAAAAAAAGAAATAAGAAAAATAAAACTTCTTTTACCTGCACTTACTCTTCTCTACTTATTCAGTACTCTTCCTTCTGATTCAGATTTCTGACCTATATAATTTTCCTTCTCTCCAAAGAATTCTTTTAATGTTTCTTACAAACAAGGTCTGCTGGAAGTAAATTCCCTCAGTTGTTTCTCTGAGGAGGTTTTTAATCTATTCATTTTGGAAGGATAAGTTTTCAGGGTACCGAATTCTAAGTTGGTGGTTTTTTCTCTCAACACTTTGAATATTTCTCTCTCTTCTTGCCAGTATGGTTTCTGAGAAATCAGATATGGTTCTTATCTTTGTTCCTCTATAGATAAGGGATTCCTCCCCCCTTTGGTTTCTTTCAGGAATTTTTCTTTATCTTTGATTTACTATAATTTGAAAATAATAAGCCAAAGAATAGTGTTCCTTGGCATTTGTCGTGCTTGGTGTTGTCTGAGCTTCCTAGATCTGTGGTTTGGGGTCTGACATTAATTTGGAGAAATTCCAGTCATGATTGTTTCAAATATTTCATGTGTTCCTTTCTCTCTTCTCCTTCTGATGTCCCCATTATGCATATTTTACACCTTTTGTAGCTGTCCCACAGTCCTTGGATATTCTATTCTTTTTTTCAGTCTTTGTTCTCTCTTCTTTTTGATTTTTGAGGATTCTGTTGATATAGCTCTAGCTCGGAGATTCCTTCCTCATCCATGTCCAGTCTAGTACTTGGCCTGTCAAAGACATTCTTCATTTCCATTATAGCATTTGGGGAGGGAAGTTTGGGGGAGGTTCACTCTTTGATTTCCATCTCTCTGCTTACATTTTTCATCTGTTCTTGCATACTGTCTATATTATCCATTAGAACCCTCAACATATTTTCAATTCCCAGTCTGGTAATTCTAGCACTCTGCCATGTCCGGTTCTGAAGCTTGGCCTGTCTCTTCAAATTGCGTTTTTGCCTTTTGGTATGTCTTGTAATTTTTCTTGATAGCCGGACGTGACATACTGGGTAAAAGGAACTGCCGCAGATAAGTCTTTAGTAATGTGGTGGTGAGGTGCAAGGACAGGGGAAGCATTCTAGAGTCCTATGATTAGATCTCAGTCTTTTAGTGATTCTGCCTCTGTACTGTAAACAGGTTTTCTCAGTGTTTTTCCTCCCTCCTTGGGTGGAACAGGATGGCTTGGGCTGAAGTTGGGTATTTCCCTTGTCAGGTTAGCTGGTCTCTGATAATACCCCAGCAGGTTAGGCTCTGGTTAACTAGTTCCCCCTGAGGGCAGGCCTTGTTAAGAACAGAATACTCTGGTGTATTTCCAAATGTTTCTTTTTCCCCTCCCCTTACCAGAAGCCACAGCGGAGTTTTCTCCCATATTTATTATGGGAACCTGGTTGAGCTCCTGGAGGTAAATCTCACAGTGTTGTAGACTTCCCACTCCTGCCCCATGACTGGATCCCCCTGAAGTTCTTAACAGATTTGTCTGCACCAAGCCTCCAGCAATGTATCCATTACCGGTCAGGTTTTCCTACTTACGCTCCAGAATGCTCCAGAAGCCGCATTCCCTATATTGGTTTATTGGTCTCTCCCAGTTCTGGGGGCAGCAGTGTTTTCTGTCTTTCCCTCCCTTATGCATCCAAAAAAGAGTTGACTCTCATCTGTTCAGCTTGTTACTTGTTAGGCTGGAGCAGTGACTTCCAAGCTCCTTATGTGGGGAACTGGGAATAGGAAGTTAGTACATTGAAACTGAAACCTGTTCTTTTGCTTCTTACCACAGAGTATCCTGAAACATTTATATTGTATTATCTACAAGTAGAGAATGAACACAGAAAGCTTTGAATTCTCTTGGGAAGCCCAGGAAAAGTTAAACTGGTGGATATTGTTACGATTTAATTGATTATACAACCTCACCTTCAAAATACAGATTTTCATTGCATGTGAGCCTCTTTCAGATCTAACTCCTTGTATCCCTTTGATAAAAATTGAAATGATTCCATTGTCTGCAAACCCGAACTGTTAAAAATGCTCCATCGGGGCCTTTAGTTTTGTTTGGTTTTGTCTGAAAAGGAGTTTAAACTTGGATCTTAGAAGGGGTCGTCAGTGTTTTCTGTTCTTGGAGTGTGAAATATAAAAGCAGTTTAGGAAACACCTCTAGGATGGAGATTTCTCTGAAATCTCAAAGTTTGACCAAATTTTCAGGCTGCCTCATCTTCTAAACCCAGTTGCACCCCACATAGACTGCAGGACTCGGCCTGTGGTTCCTTTGTAATCACCTCTCATCTCTGCAGCCTGTACCCTGAGATTCATGATGAAGGGGACTCGAAGGTCCCTCGTCCAGCTCTGAGAGAGATGTTTGCCATGCTCACTGTACTTTGGCCACCTTTGTTCCAAGTTCATCACACACCTTGTTCAACATGTTTACTTTTTAAACACTCAGAGAATTAATAGGTGGTTGCATGACTGAGATGTTTGTTTTAACAGGCTAAAAAGTGGGAGGTAGTTTAGAAACACACTATGATGCAATAGGAAAGTATCTAATTATTCCAATTTTGGCTCAGCTTTTAGTTTCAGTTAAAACTGCTGATAGCAAGGCTCAACAAGTTTTGTAGCCTAGGACTCTTAGCACTGTCTGCCTATTGGAAACTGGCTCACTAGCAATAATGGCCATTCTTCTGTCCCTTGTACATGAAAGCTTCTCCTCGGCTTTAGTGCTAGAATTCAGTTAAAGAATTTCAGCATTTCTGTCGTCAGCAGTTACAGTGTGAATGCAGAAGGCTCTGAAAGTCCCATGTCTACTTCAGCGTGCTCTGCAAACTGACTCATAATATTCTCTGTCTGAACATTGAATGCCGAAAAGTAAAATCCTGGAAGCAAGACAGCTAATGGTTCTTTGGCCCGATATGTTCATCCCGATGTGTTTGGGTATAGGTTATGATCAGTCCTTGAACTGTCTTCATTGAGTAGAAGGAGCAAGGCATTTTGCCGAATAGTTATTTATTTGGTTTGGGGTCAGGGAACTATTGCCAGAAGTAGACGTGGTCCAAGATAGAGATTCGAGATCTGGGATGGCTAACTATTTCTGTAAAGGGCCAGAGAGTAAATACTTTAGGGTTAATGGGCCACAGGATCTCTGTCGGCACGACACAACTCTGCTGTTGTAGTACAGAAGTGGTCTTAGATACACGTAAACAAATGTGTGTGGCTGTGTCTCAGTAAAATGTTACTTACAAAAACAGGCGATAGGCTAGGTTGGTCCATGGGCCATCATTTGTCAATCTCTGGATCCCTGAACATACAGTACTGAGCCATATGATTCTGACCTCACGGGAAAAACAGCAGTAATTTCCAGTTAACTGAACTAATACATATAACCTTCAGGATTCCTAGCCAAGACTTCCCCGTATTTATATCTAATAGATTTGTTGTCAGAAAGAAGAGCATTTTTTTTCCACGCTGGCTTCTTTTGGGTGCTAATCCAAATTGTGTTATTTACTTGTCATTTATACCCCACTTCCTTCCCGAAATAATTTGAAGTAGCTTACAGTAAAAAGCATGTATAGGTTTTAGCTGTCAAAATAGAGATATAAAACCAAAACCACATGAAAATGTCACACCAAACAACCTCTGAATATTCCGTTTCCACTGGCCAACTCAAGCTGGTACCTCAACCTTTTTGGGACTGAACAGTCTTTTGGACACCTCCTAAACTGAATACTGACATGCTCTGTATTTTATCTTTCCTAGCATAATTTCCTTTCTGAGAAAAATTTTACCCCATGTTTAATAGTGAGTCTTCTACCAAAGGAAACATTAGTATCCGTCATTTTTCTTCTGATTGAAGTGTAAGCCAAGAACCGTTATACAACTAAGAGGGTACCTGGAAAGGAAAGAGAAAATTATAAGCTAACAAAAACTTTGGTGAGCCAGTGACCTGTTCAGAAGAGATTTCAGGGCTCTTGCAGAGTCAGGGGACTGTTTCCAGTCAGTCGGAGGCTCATCCCTGCTCTCGGGGGAAAAGGAGTGTTACGTTACTTTAGCATTGGGATGGTCAGAAGCCCACTTTCGAGGTGGACGGAGGAGGCGGCTGGGATTTTGGCTGGTAGCCGGGAGGGATGATGTTTAGTGGGTGATGTAGAAACAAAGCCAAGTGACTTGAAGCCCTGCCAGCTCCAAAGACCATCCTGAAATAGGAAAACTGATCTATGGGACAACAGTGAGTGTGTACAAATGACTCGAATATAAAATCCTAGTTAACACTAGATTCAACTGCTTAGCCATGTGGCTGCCGAAGGTCACGTAGAGCCCAGGCTAGGGGGCCTGCTTGGATCCCTGGCCCTGGGGGAGGTGGGACCGATGTGTGCAGGCAGACACTGGAGTTTAAAGGGAGGAAGTACGGAAATACTTCCCTAGGAAACCTGAATACCAGGCAAGGATTTTTTCACAAGTGAAGACAGAAGCCGCTCAGCTACCTGGTAGTTGGATTAACAAGAGCAGAGTGGGGCCAGAAGCCAGATGGGGGCAGTATTAAGGGCAAAGACCACTCTCAAGCCAGAATTGCAGGATACGGTCTCGGGCTAACTCGACGATGTCGAAGAAATCAGTTCCGTAACTGGCACCTGGGAAGATGTTCGATATCTGTTTTAAAGATGTTCCATCTGCTCGGTGAATTGAGAAACGTTCTAACCTGTAAATGGAAAAGAGAAATGAAGAATTTCTGACTTAGCTGCAGTCCCTTCTCTCATTCGCTCTTGGAGGGAAGGCAAATCGGGGTAGGGTTTGGAGGGAGGAGGCACTTTGGCATCATCCGTCAAGGTAATCAGTGTGGCGTGCTATTTGATTTTGCATCTGCACTTGTACAATTTATCATTTCTGAAAAAAATGCACACTGTCAATCTGGCAAAGATGATCATTTTATGAAAAAATGGAAATGAAATGCCAAAAAAAAGTTCAGATTGCAGAAGTTTTTGGATTTCAGCACTCCATATAAGGGATTGCGGATCTGGTTATACAAGTCTTTAAGTTTGGCAAGGTTCAGTTGTGAAGTGGAAAAAGTCAGTTTTAGGACAGAGTATACAGAATGATCCCCTTTCTTTGAAAGTAATAATTGTATGTGAAAATATGTACACAGAAGATCTAGAGCCACGCACAAAATTTCCTGTGGTGGTTATAGTGAGTGGACAGATCTCCATGTACGAGAAAACAAGCTGCCTCTTCCAGTCACCCGGAAGAGAACCCCACCCTTCACTGTCACAGACATCCGGGGGGGAGGGGGGCAGGAGGTAGAGACGGTTCTCAAGTGGCAGGTTCAGCTTGAGAAAAACATCATTAGCAGTGAAAAGAGGCTTCTCTTTTCCTCACGATATATGAGGCTTATGTCATCATTATAGATATGCCCGTCTATGTCAGGTAAATTCCGTTATTCCTTAAGCAACTATGCATCAAGTGCATGTGAGACACCGCGCAAGGCCCTTGGGCTACACAGCAGGGACAGAACAAAGGTAGCCTCAGGCAGACAGACCCGAGCTGTGACTAGGAAGCCAGGTGAAGGTGTATTGTTTAACTGGACGCACGTCAGTGCCCAGGTCAGAGTAATAGCAGTTGGTATTACAATGAAATTGCAAGTGTCCTAAGCGTGTTTGAGTTTTCTTTCTCTTCAGTTTAGTCTCTGAGTTATGTGTTTGAAAATAGGATTTTTGAGGATGATTAGTGTTTCAACTATGAAACCTCTAGGAAAAGGTCTCCTGGTTGGTCTGTGACAACGACCCACAAAGCCATCAAGTGGCTTTGATTTCCAGTTGCAACCATGTATCCCAGATTGGCACCGTAGCCCCTCACTTTGCACAAGGAAGAATCTCGAAACAATATCTTAATGTGGGTGGGTAGGTAGACAGAGATATAGAAAGATAGATAGATAGATGGATAGACAGACATTTAGATACTGATGCACCTGCATATTTTTGCCACCCCTCAACTCACATGTTTGCATTTTCTTCCACAGAAAAAGCAAAGAACGAAAGATCTTTCCCGGGTATTCCATTCCTACAATCCGTATGATCACAAGGTAAGAGAAGCATATTATTCGTGTGTTGGATAGAAGTCTTTCTGAATGCAGGGCACAGTTCTCACCAGCAGACAGTGATTTTGAAGTATATTTTCCAATTACATTTATATTTCCATTTTAATTTGTCAGCTGTTTATCTCTTCTAAAGAAGTCAGAAAATCTTTATTTCTGAACTAAAATAATTATATCTTATTCACATTAAAACCCAGTTACACATTGTCACTGAAATCTCAAAGATGAGGTAAAGACAGATTTGCGGGTGTTGTTTACTTGGTTGGCTTTTTCTTTCCAAACACTGAAGTGATGAACTTGACTTTTGAATTCGTAAAGACAGTTGAGCTAGTAATTGCCAGCTCTTTGGTTTTCCATTGCTCCTGACAGAGTTATTTTCTCTAAATAAAATCCCTAACATTAGTATCTGAAATATCCACTGCCAAAAGTTTTGTCCCACGGAAGACCAAATAGTGCCATGACTCCCACATATTTTTCCCCCAGCTTTATAGACCCATGGCCAGGGTTGCTTCCTTTATACCCCACGCTCTTCACTGCCTGTGTTTGAAGAATTCCCAGACATCTTCTTACTTATAAGCATTCCACCATATATTTGTTAAAGATAAGAGCTCTTTAAAAAAAAAAAAAAACACACACACACTTCTAACTGTTTTTAAAGAAAATGCTCAACACCACATCATCATAGGGAAATATATTACAAGATTCCCAAGATTTGTGCACAACTTCTGTATCACGTAAGGTTCCAGTAAATCTGTTAATTCGAGGTGATTTCAGAAGCGAACAAAAAATGTGCACACTTGAAATGCTAATATAAACTTAAATCTTGATCTGTGAATTTACAAGGAGACATGTGGTGGGGATTTTTTAACTAGCCAAGATAAGTAGTGTGAAAACTATTTTCCTCAGTTGAGAATTACGGAGATGTCTGGATTCAGGAGGGAAAAACTGTGCCAGCTGTTCATAGAAGTTGAAAGATTTTCAATAGCTTCTAGTGTTTCTATAGTGACCAGTTGACTTTAAGCACCAACAATCTGTGAAAGAGGTGTTTGTGCATCGTGTGACCATGGCAATATACAGTACTAAAAATGATACCATTTCACGTTGCATTTTTCAAGTTAAACCAGTCCCCTTGCAGAATATGGCAATTTTTTTGAAAGAGATCGGGAAAGCCAGTAATGTCTGACAGTAGAGAGACTGGCAGGTAGATAAGTAATATGCCAGCAAAGGGAAGGAGATGGGCTGGATTCCTGATAGGAGAGTTGCAGTTTTTCAGATGAAGCCATTTAATTAACATAAATGCAGCAGTGGCTAAAGTTAACACTCGGGAACAACAAAACGCTGTGACAAATCAAAGGTTTTGCCTGACTTGTCTAAATCTTGCCCACTTCTAACATTTTTATTCACAGTTAAGGGAAATTCCATTATTCTTTTATTAGAACTCTTAATGGAACTTAGCCATTTGCCGCTTCTACGGGCTTCCTCTTCATATCCTCTGTGGCATTGTATCAAAGTTACCTCGGATTATTTTGGCTTCCCTTGTGAAGACTTCATTCCTTTGCAAATTAGTCACTGGGCAATGAGGAATTGAATATAAGTGCTAGATGGAGTTCCTTTTGATCTTTGCTTTAAGATCGGTAATAAATTATTGTAAAGAGCTAGACTGCTTGATGAGTGATTTTTGAAGTTCCAAAGGTTTGGCCTGTTGGCCTTCTGCTTCATTCTGCATGTGTCGGGACGGAAAAGGGGAAAGTTTCCAGGCAGCTACTGCCCCTTTCTCCAGCTCCATCCAGACACGTCTCACTGGGTCACTTTCAACCTTTTCTCCTGTTGATCAGTGTCCACGAAGACTAGCAGCCCAGGGGCTGAGGAACGGACATTGCTTTCTCATTCTTAGAATATTCCTTTTATTCCCCCATAAATAAAATACAAGGGGGTTGTGATTCAACTTTGTCATTTTAAGTACCCAATTATATTCAAACAAATTAGCTTTCTAAGCAGATAGGTTTTAACATAGAATGTTTTGTAAGATGTGGTTAGAGCTGGCTTAAACATCTCATGCTCAGTGAGATTTCTGTAGTGATCTTTAGATTAAATATATACATACATTATAAATGAAAGCTTATATAAGGTAAAATATAGGCTGTCTGCAACTTGCTTTAAAAAAAGAATGCAAGGCAGGGAGTGGGTAGGATACAGTAAAATCAGACTGGCCATGTGTCGACGATTATTGAAACTGGATGATGAGTTTATGGGGGTTCATCATGCTATTCTGCATATTTTCTTTTCTTTTCTTTTTTTTTTTTAACATGATGGAAATGTTCCTGGGAGTGAATGTTGTGGTATTCTTTTCCTCTCTAGCTAGATTCCTTTTACTGTTAATTTTTCCCTTGACGTAAATTTATACCAAAGAGGGAACACTCAGCATTTCAGTGGGTTCGTCATGCTGAGTAAACTCAGAAATGCAGCTCCTCTTCCAAAGTTGGCATAATTTCCTGGGACTTCATCCCAAATTATAGTGGGTCACTTAAATGATAGCCTGGCCTGCTAGAAACTGTTAAAATGGTGGTAATTACAAAGGATAGTACACCCGTTCTTTTCTCAGTGAGTCAGTTATGTTTGCTCTTCTCTCCTCCCCAACTCCCCCAACCCAGCCAAGATTGCTCCTGCCTGATCCCAGGCACCTGAGAGTCACCAGGTTAAACAAACGTGTTGTTTGAGTGAGGCCAGGTGCGTTTCTTAATCGTACTCTGAAGCCATTGTTTACGTTGTAAATGGTCAGTTGGACTTCTCTTAAATGCTGTTGCAGAAAGCAAATAAAGCTTAGAGCAGAATGTGCACTCAGAATGAGTCTTAAGGAAAATACCTGATTTATTTTTTATACTCTAAGACAAATTTTGCTGGAGATGGGAAGAATTTCATTTTGGAGTGTTATCTCTGGTTCCATGACCATTAAAAAAAAAAACTGTTTTCAGTTCTTATGATACAGACTTATAGAGAATGGCTTGACCAAAGCCAATTCCCATTTTTCTGTCCTAATAAAAGGGAACATTGGTAAAGAGAATCCAAAGCAGCAGGTAATTTGATTTTATTTTGTCACTGTATGCTGTCCTCTGTTATTTTAATTAAACACATAATAAACATAGCTTGTAATTTCTGAAAACACATCATACTAACTACCAGGAAAGGTTATAGGTCCAGAGGTCTTCCATGTCACTAAAGTTGAATTTTTTCTTTGGATAAGTTATGGGTAAGTAGAGTAGGCTATAATTAGAACACTTTTTATTAAAACTCTGCTTATTAGCATGTGCTTTCTGTCTTTGGCCTGAAAGAAGTATTGCCATGCATATAAAAGATGTCTCTCTCTCCCCCCCCCGTCTCTGTTTCCTTCCTTCCCCCCTTTTTTTCTTTCTTGTTAGATTTTTATCAGAGTTACGTGTTCAAGGGGGGGAAATCTCAGTTTATTGGCTAAATACAGATGTTTATAATCTGCTAACGTAGAAAGCTATTATAAAATATGAAAATGCTTGGAAGGAAAAAGTACACAATTCTGTTTCGGTCTGTAGTGGTCTTTAACATCTGCGTAGTTCCGTCTCTAAACACAGTTAATCTGCGTAACTTTATATATATTCCACCTTTAAAAGTGAGCCTTTAAAGGATTACTATTACAGGTTCTCTATTTTATGAAGTGGGCATCTCACGTTCTTTAGTGACTATTATTATTTCAATAATTTCCATTCATGGACATAAATGAATGGACACACGTGAGAAGAAACGTTATTGTGAAACCATGTTGGTGGAATAAGCTTTTTTCCTGTCTTTTTTTTTTTTTTTTTGGTGACTAGTGTTATTTTAAGAATTTTTCTACAGACACAGACATACATCAGCTAAACTATAAACAAATTCATATGTGCCCCCCCCAAAACGCCTGTGTATGGATATGCTTGATGAGTCAGCATAGGAGCAGAGTGAAAACAAACATTAGTGCTTTACACAGCCAGAGGCCCTTTGTGCAGGAGTTGCTGCCGTCTGGTACCTGGCTCGGAGTCCGCCAGCCCGCCAGCCCGCCAGTCAGGACCCAGCCTGTCCACTTCCTCGTTTCATTCTCTCTCCCCACAGCGTTACTTCTTCAAGGCCCCCATCCACATGCAGTCCACTTTTAAAAAGACTGTTTCTAACAAACAGACGTTTCTGGTTTCCCAAAAAAACAGTCAACCCTAGCAGCAGTTACAGAGAGGGTGGTTATGGCTTCAAGAAGCCAGAGATCCATTAAAAAGTGGCGGCATACTAAAATGAAGGCAAGGACGAAGCCATAAGGGCAGTAAGTCATTAACAAAGGAACTGCCCAAGTGCAGCTGGCCCAGGACCACTTAATTTGGACCCAAATACCCAGAGATCCCTACACATTTTAGTAGTCCCGGAGTAAAATAATTGGGCCTAAATTACAGCAAGAAGCAGATGTTTTAGAATAGTAGAGACCGTCTATGGTCTGTTTTTAGAAATATTGCTATTTTAAGGATAGATGTTATTTATCTTGAAAAACTCTTAGGAATAGCTGGTTTTTTAAGGTTGGATGCATGAAGTGTCGTTATAGAACGTGGTTTAATAACAGAGAAAGAGTAAGAGTGCTTGAGCATGTGCTGGTAGTTGGGTAAAGGACCCAAAAAATGTGTGCGAGCAGAAAAAAAATGAGGAGAGAATCCATATTCCCCCAAATTACTTATTTATATAATTAGATACGGTAAAAATAATAACGTATATGATATTTTTATCTTAAAGAGTACACTAGGCATAACTTGAGTAGAAGAATTGGAAGTGATGTATCAGTACAGTGCATTTTTAAGTGCAATATTAAATATACAAAAAATGCTGATATGTATTTGCATAACCTACACTTCCTAAGACTACCTTAAGCACTGCTATTAATACAAACACATCTGGGAATTCATGCCTACCAGTGCACAGTGAAATATGATTTAATAAAAAAATGTAAAAAATACTGTCTGTGGCTTCATGTGGACAGAAGCACACAGCAAAAGTTTATTTTAAAAGTCTCAGGGAAGGGGCTTCTGGGTGGCTCAGTCATTAAGCGTCTGCCTCTGGCTCAGGTCATGGTTCCAGGGTCCTGGGATCGAGCCCCACATTGGGCTCCCTGCTCCGCCGGGAATCTGCTTCTCCCTCTCTCTCTGCTGTTCCCAGTGCTTGTGTTCTCTCGCTCTGTCAAATAAATAAATAAAATCTTTTTAAAAAATCTAAAAAAAAAAGTCTCGGGGGAAAAAAAGTCTTGGGTTATACCACCATCCTTCCTTCCCTGAGAGACCTTTCGTCCCTGTAGCATCAGGTTTCGTAAATACATAGGTCCTACCTGGAGCGAAAGGGGCCATTTCACCTTAGAAATACGGTATTGATATATGTTTCTCCATTAATCAGATTTGTCTAGTGATTTAAGATAACACAAGTCACTTTGCCTGGCATTTTCTGTTTGAAGAGTAATGGCCATGTGACTCTGTCCCAGGGCAGCCACGGTTTTGTCAAGCCTTCATTATCCCCTGTGCTTTGGGGAACATAATGTCGCAACAGAGTGCTTTGAGTGGTTCTTCTCGAGAGGGAGATTGAATTTGGATCCCTGCCTGCTGGCCCTATTGAGCTTCGAGCTATCTGCTGTCTGGAAATAGCATATTCGGTTTTTAATGGATACAGCACTCTATGATAGCCAGATTTGCACGGCACGTGTGGATAAAGAAACAAGTTACTGATTTGGCATGTTTATGCCATGCTTGACGCAGTTCCCCACAGCAGCCCGTCCAAAGCCATTTGTGCACCTCACTCCATTCCCCATCTTTGGCAAAGACTAAAAAATGTTTAAAAAGTAATTTTAGGGATGTTGCTAAATATCAGGAACAATTGGATAAATGTCCTCTTGATTGAGTTGCCTTATTGTTGTAACACATGTCATCCTAAAACCACACTCAGGGTATGGCCTCAAAGCACGGGGAAGTGAGTACTTCTGTAAATAGTAAACCCGTGTTCACGGGCCCCATGAACTCTAAAAGCCAAATGACTAACTCAGCCTCAAAATAAAGGACGTGACTAAAGCGCTCCCTTCGCATAAAATCTGTGCTCACATTTGTTAAAATGTTTTTCCTCTCAAGGTGATCATATAATTATTACCAAAGATGCAGACATGGTTCAGCTGTGTTTTACTTCAATAGCAAATGCGTCTAGCTACCCTTTTGCTTCCTGATCTGTGCCAACCTGACCCAAAGGCATTTTCTTCATTTTTAACCCTCCTCAGCTGGTGATTCAGGTGGACTAACTCATCATGTTTCCTTGAGCCTACCTTTGCCACTGTATCTATGTATTTTTCTCTTTTCCTTCTAAAATGGCATTGATCTAAAACCCAAACATTTTTTTTACACGTTAATATTGTGACTGTAACTGCAAGGATGGGGGTATGGAAGCATGCGGAAATGGCACAGATAGATACCCCAGAGCCTGGTGGATACCAGCATTCTGCTTTGCCAGTCACCCTGAGGACTGACAAAGACAATGGAATCTGAGTGGACCTATCATTATCATCATTATTATTATTATTATTATTATTATTATTATTCAGCTGTTTGGTGCACACCATGTAACTGGCACTATCCTCAAAGCTTGACATAAGTGCATAACTCATTTACTCTTCACACTGACCCTGTGAGAAGTCGGATTATCCCCTGTTTTGCAGATGAGCAAACGGACACGGAGAGATTCTGTGACTGCTCAGGGTCACACAGCTAGTAAGTTACAGAGCAGTTTCGCTCCAGAGTCCAGGCTCATCAGCCCCGTGCCACGAGTCGCTAAAAAGCCACAGTGTAAGATGCTCTAATAAAAGGTGGGTTGACAGCTTAAGCTCAGGGTCGAAGTGGACCTCTTCCCCCGCCTCTCTCTCCCCCACTTCCGAGTCGAAATTTACGTAGGTAAACTCTAGGTGGAAAGAGGTGTGAGAAGGAATAAAAGGGGCAGAAGACAGAAGTAGGGGAAGAGCGTCGAGGACTCCATTGAATGGCCTCCTGGTAAAGCAGACAATAAAGCAGCCAAGCGGACCCTAAAAACCACCACCCTCACCTCCTTTCTCCCCGTCCTTGCTGACTGATTCACCATCAGCCTGGGGCGAAGATATCTTGAATAAAGCCGGATGTCGGGGCAAATATCAAATATCAGGCTGGTCCAGCGCTCTGTTCATCAGAGAGCCCTGTCCAACTTGCTCTCTTCCTGGACTCCTCCCTGGGGGCTGGGGGCCGGGCGGGTTAGAGCCACAGCCCAGGGCTTCCCGCCAAAGGATTGGAATTCTTTAGGACCGACACAGTAGGAGGTGTCCAAGCCAGAGAAATAGGGTAAGTCAGGGTCTAAGTCACTGGGAAAGGTTGAGGAGAAAATCATCTGAAACCATGACACATGGACATAGGAAAAGGCCAGCAGGGCAGCTTAGAAGCAGGTAGGGTGACGTCCTGTGCGGGTTATCTGGACCCCAGCCAGCACTTGTGACTTCCTGTTATGGGTAGGCGGGGTCATGATGCAGAAAATGGGAAGTTTCCCAGATCCCAGGGTAAGAATGTCGCATTTAGTAGATTACTGTCTCCCCTCCACCTCTCCACCCAAGCGCTCTCAGGAATCTTAGTAATAGGGGAAGAAACAAAGTTCATAATGAAATCCTTTGCCAACATGCAGCATATAAAAGTACTGATAAAAAATAATCAAAAGAAAGTCTACATAGGTATGGCAGTTACTGTGTTCAGGTTATTTATCAAACCTAAAGGAATCACCATTTTTGCTGCCATTGGTTGTACGCTCCCTCCACGAAATTCACCAGCGTCGGGAAGAAGTGAGCCAAGGGCAGGGAGAGGGACGGCCCCCAAGTGCTCAAGCGCGACTACAGCCGCCCCAGGCTTGCCCACCACTCTTCCACCAGTCTCCCCGCTTGTGCTCCGCCATCAGTCTCTGCACCCTGTCCCAACCCTGTCCATGTCTCATCACTGCTGTGCACGACCACTTACCAGCCTTTCCCGCCCCCACTGGGACACGATCCACTTGATATGTTAGGGTTGCCAGGATTAACAAATAAAAATACAGCATACCCAGTTAAATTTGAATTTCAGATAAACAGCATTTTTTTAATATAGATTGTGTCCCATGCAGTAAGTGGAACATAGTTATACTAAAAATTTATTCATCAAAAATTCATATACAACTAGGTGTTCTCTTTTTATCTGGCAACCCAGGCTGCACGGGGATGACATATTTCACTTTGGCAAATTGAGACAGAAAGGTGAAAAGAAAAGAAAATCCAAAATGGAATGAAATCTTTAAAAATTATTTTAAAACCTCCCCTGCATTTGGTGCGAAGGACGTAAGAATGTTTGTTCCTATCCCTCATCTCATCCCTATTTCTATAACGTGCCTGGCCTCTTCTCAAAGGCTGACACATATGTCAGATATTTTAATTAGGAAGATAGATTGGGGCGCCTGGGTGGCTCGGTCGTTAAGCGTCTGCCTTCGGCTCAGGTCATGATCTCGAGCCCCGCGTCAGGCTCCCTGCTCGGCGGGGAGCCTGCTTCTCCCTCTGCCTCTGCCTCTCCTCCCTGCTCATTTTCTCTTTCTCTCTCTCTCCCCCAAATAAATAAATAAAATCTTTAAAAAAAAAGTAGAACCTACCAGAGGGGAGCTGGGTGGGGGATGGGAGAAATAGGTGATGGGGACTAAGGAGGGTACTTATGATGAGCACCGGTGATATTGGCAAGTGTTGAGTCACTATACCTGAAGCTAGTATTACAGTGTATGTTATCCAACTGAAATTTAAATAAACACTTAAATAAAAAAAGGATAAGGGGCACCTGGGTGGCTCAGTCGTTGAGCGTCTGCCTTCGGCCCAGGTCATGGCCCCAGGGTCCTGGGATTGAGCCCCGCATCGGGCTCCCTGCTCCTTGGGAAGCCTGCTGCTCCCTCTCCCGCTCCCCCTGCTTGTGTTCCCTCTCTCGCTGTGTCTCTCTGTGAAATAAATAAAATCTTAAAAGAAAAAAGAAGATAAAACAACTTGCTCATTTGACCCTAGTTCTCTAAAACCTTATAACAACATTTTACCCTGGGAAATCTGTCTGGAAAATTGCTTGGAAGACACAAACAGAAGTTAAATTAAAACCTACCAATACCTTATTTTCAAGGAATAAGAATTTTCATTTCCCCTCTGAAAAGCACACTTTGTTTCTCGGCAATATATTTTATCATAAAATATAATTAATGACTTCTTCGTAGCCGAAGTTATTTCTATTGAGATGTGCCGAGAAACATTAATGCTAGTGATGCTCACAGCAAGTAATGTAGGCAGTCACTAGAGAAATGAGGAAGCTAGTTCTGCTTTTTTTTTTTTCCTCTCTCTCTCTCTTTAGCTCTACTGCTCAAGTTTTAAGACTGTCAAGAGTCCTGTGATTGGTGGAGTGTGGGTTGATGCTGTTTGCGGAATGGGCTCCCCAGGCCTGGCCTGTGTCTTCCTCAGCACGTTATTAACAATGGCTGAAGGGCCCCAGTCTGTGCGCCCCCTCCTGTAATTACCAGCCTGCCATACAGAGTCTGACTTGCACAATTTCCAGAGTTCTGTTGACCAAAAATAGTGAAGTGCAAGTATTTCCACGGGCCAATAATTCATTCTCTCGAGGGTTTTTGCGCAAGATTAAGAAGCTGGGATTACAGATAGCATCTGTGGTGCTTTTTTAGCGTACACGTTAACGCTCTTCTCTTGAAATTGGAAAACTGGAATTTTAGCATCTGGAGAAAAAAAAAGTTAACTAGCTTCTTCTAATGACTGTTAATATTTTCCGTTATTCAACACTACCTTTGGGTGCCTTTCAGAATTCCGGAGATATTTTAAATGCACACGCGTCGAATAGAAATAAAAGAGTTTTAAAAACTCAAGTTCTTTTTAATTTAGCTCCGTTAATATGTGGAACACACATGGGTAAGAAAGGAGACCATCCCATTTTTAATTACTGTAAAGTATAATAATCCAGCTACTGTGCATAAAACAAATCTCTAATTCACTTTAAGATATTTTCTTTTGAAGGGGGATGATTTTCAAGCTGCCTTGTTTCTCTTTACTCCTCACTTTTTATTTCTTATCAACGCTTTCCTTTTCCGATTTGATTTAAAATTTTAAGTTGTTGCCGGTTAAGGTTTCATTTGACCTTTGCCCCCACCCCCACCCCCAGGCGTTCTTACACTCTCCTGTTGTTTTCAGATGTCTCTAGGTGCAAGCTGATTATCTTCCCCTATCTATTCTGTGCATTCGTATTTTCTTACTATTCCACTTTTGCATTTCTCCACCCAGTTTCTTAGATATTCTTACCTTTTGCCCTCCATAATGTTTCCCCTTGGGACCTGCAGCATGGTGCGTCCTGGTACTTTCCTTCTGACACCTCAACAACCGCTGTCCGCCCCCCACCATACTGTCTTAGACCACAGAGCTGGGAACATCACCAGAGCTAGTGCAGTCCCACCCTGCCCCCAGCCCATCTCTACTGTGTAGGTGAGGAACAGCTTCCTTTGTCCTGTTGAGTTCATCCTTTAGAACCCAGTTTAATTTCCCCTTCTTTGCATCTTCTCTGACACCCACAAAAAACTGTTCTCACACTACCACTCTGACGTGCAAATGCCTTTATTACTTGCCTTGTCATGCTCTTAGAATTCCGTTCTACTCAGTAAACGCGAGTTGTTCCCTGGGGGACAGGTGCAGTAATGGGGATAAGAGGCTCCTAATCCAATGGGGCGGTAGAGGGAGACAGCAGCAAATACTGCATTTAATTATGTTGCTCTGGTAGGTATTTATGATTGGCATGACTATCCCACCCTACTACACTGTGGGTGTTTTTAGGACAGAGATCATATCTTGGCTTTTTTTCCCCCTCTTCAAGAAAAGACCCTGAATTATGGACTAGAATTTAATGTGTTGTGTATATGAAGTGTATTTTACTTTTCTTTTGATCTGCGTACCATAACTATACAAAAGCACTTTTCCATCAGCCCACAGAAAATACAGGGTTAAAACCCAGTCTCTTAATTCCCCGTTTGTAGCTCTGCCCACATCAGTGCACGTTGGAATGTTCCAGGAGTAATGGCCAAGCTGTGGGAGCAGGTACTAAGTTTGTTCTTGGTTTTTAATTATAAAGTCAGTAACAGGATGCTTAATACTGTATTCAGAGAAAGCCTCCTCCTAACCCTTACAGACCCTTGTTCACTTCTCCAGAAGCAACCACTGTTTCTAGTTTTATGTGTAGATTTCTAGGGTTATTTTTACCTATATAAGCACGTACCTACCTCTGTGGTTTTATTTAGACACTTGCTTTTTTAATTCAAATGTTAACATAGCTACAAATTCTTACGTTTCTTTTTTCATATGATAGCATATCTTGGAGATAATTTCAACCCATACATAAAGAGCTACCTCGTTCCTTTTTAAAAAGTAAATGGATATATTCTGTACCAGATGTTGGCCATATCTAACTAGACTCTTACTGATGGATCTTCGGGTGGCTTCTGATCTTTTAATCCTACAGGTAGTGCTACAGGTAGTGCTGCATAATCTCAGAAATGGGTCCTTTCATGTGTGTATAAGTATCAACTGTATGATAAATTTCTAGAAGTAGAATGGCTGTATCATAGGTGACT